>NC_071499.1:32500000-35000000 GCF_028408465.1 Anastrepha ludens | reverse complement strand
GACAGTCAATAAAGAATATTATTTATCCATTTTGAAGCGTTTGAAAGATGCTGTACGCCGCAAACAGCCGCAAATGTGGGTAAATAATTCTTGGATTTTGTAAGATGATAACGCGCCAACGCACCGAGCCCAAATTGTGCTGGATTGTTTGACCAAACACCAAGTAAATACCATCTTGTAAGCACTGCATTCACCTGATATGGCCCCGCGCGACTTCCTTTTGTGTCGCAAGTTGAAATTACCACTTCGTGGAAGGAGATTTCAATCGATAGAGGAGATCAAAGAGAATACGAGGAAGCAGCTGAATGCCATCCCTTCGTCGGCCTACCAGGGGTGCATGTGTGTTGCTTCAGACGAGTCATATTTTGAAGGAGATAAAATAAATTTGCCTGAATTTTAACTCTGTTTTATTTTATTTAAACATTCCCGGTACTTTCTGATCATAGGGAATATTCAAATACCTATAGTGAACCAGTGAGAGTACCGAGTAAGCAGATACGAATGCACTTAGCAACGCTTCGATCGATTTGCTGCTTTGCTAGGACAGTATTTTTCAGGGAACTTTCAAAAATCTCATCAGCAAATCAGAGTTAGAAATATAAGGAACCTTGCGTACTGGTAAGAACCGCGGGTCCTCGTTTTTTGATGGCAAAGCCAGATCTATTTTGAAATGAAGTGATAGTTGCAAGCTTTTTCTCTAGGTAGACTAGCTGATTTGTTTTTTTTTCTTTCGCCATGAATATTTGGGTGTCAGCATAAAATGAAATTATGAAAAGTCGTTCCAATCGCATCATCGCATGATGCAAAGAATAATGAGATGGCTTTGCGCTCAGCGAATTTGACAATGTGTTACGTGGTTTTAGCACCAGTATGGCCAGATTACCATTTTCGTAACTTGATTTAGCATTTTTTTGTTATTTAGTTTCGGCGTTTTAGTTCTTTCTTCATGACATTTTTCTAGCCCATTTATTCTAATTAAAATGTAATGTTTATAAATTTGTAAAATATAGGGGAAGTCGGGGTATTATTGGACACACTTTCATTTTGTACGAAAACTCGCAAAAAAAATTTTTTTCTAAAAATGCGAAAACTTAGTTTTAAAGTACGAGAAATAACCTTCATTTTGGTATGACAACTTGATCAAATGGTATGATATTGTACAGTTAATATCAGTTAGCGCAAAATATCGATTTTCGCGATTTTCAAAAATCTCGGGGAATTATTGGACAGTTCGTAAATTAATAGAAAATTTAAATTATTGTTCGAAAACTTTTATTTGAGAATGAAAATGAAAAAATAAGACTTAATTTACAAAATAAATTGAAATTTGACAAGAAATATTATTGTGGACCGCATTGAACACACGTAAATGCATTGGGGTTCTCTCCGGCGCAACTCAAGTGAACACCTCGATCACAGGCGATGCAATGGGCCGTGTTTCGGCGGTTCTCCTTCTTGGGCATATTTTCCATGCAAATTATGCAGAAATCAATGTCTTCCTCATCGTCGGTTTCAGTAGAAGACGGTATTTTCTTCAGAGGAGTCTTTGGTTTTCCACGGCCTTTTAGTTTCTTTGTTGCTGGTGTGCTTTTTCGTTTCTTTGCTGCTGGTGTGTCGCCTTTCTCCGATAATCTCTCCTGTTTCTTCTAAGCCTTTTCACGTATTTCGGTTACACATTCTGGCGATGTCAAGACGGCTGATTTCATTGGCTTGCGACCACGGTTTGACTTCTTAACTGGCGTGCCAAGTTTCAGCGGACCTACCGATGTCAATGCAAGGCGGAGGTCTTTGACCGAAACCGCAGTGCTTGTCGATGGTTCGGATGTCGTGATTTCTTCATGAGCTGCGGTTGATATTGAATCCCCAGACATAATGATTCGACGCTGATTATCGACATCTTCTTCATCATCGTCGCACGCATTTTCGCCACTCAACTTCGAAGCAACAAAGTCGATTTCCGTGATTAGTTCAACAATTCACTCAGTTTTATTTAGTTTTACTTTTTTTTTAACATCTGGTCGCATTGCCCGCGATTGCAGTTGTTGTTGGTGTTCTTCAGCTTTCAGCAGTAAAATCTCTCTCGCGCTACTGCAGTGTTGCCTAGCTTTGGATATAAAAACGCACTAATGTGCCCATTTAAAGAAAATAAAATACCAAATTTTTATTGAATTACTTAAAGAATTTTGTATGCGTGACAAATTTTCTTTAAAATGTGCGTTTTTTTTTAAATAAATGTGTTATGGTTATGTACAATTTAATTTATGAGTGTTTTTGTTAAAAGAAACTTTTGTTAAGGGAACGACTTTTTTGCTATATTTGAGGTTATGTGACAAGATAAAGTACTCTTTTTGTAAAAATGTCGTTATGGTTTTTTCAGTATTTTCTGGGTTTTGTTGCTTATTTTTACTACGAATACATTTCTTGATGCCCTATGTCTCACTAAAGATTGAGGACCGGAAGGAACGATTACGCCTCTATGGTTTTAATTCGCATCCAGAAAATTCAAACGCTTTGTAAAATGTTTAAAAAGGTTTTATATGTTAAGAAGAGTTGAGAGAGGGACATTTAATATTCTTGCATTACCTTAGAAGGAGCAAAAAATAATTTGCACTTCAACCAACAAATTTTCATTTACACTAAAATCTTCCCAGCGAGACCTATTTTAACATTATTTTGTTTAATAACAAAGTTTTTTTTTTTAATTTAGTTTCGGTAGCTTTAAATTAAAAAAAAAGAAACAAACACCAAACTTAAAAATTTTCGCATTTTAGGCATAAAAAAGCACTAAATTTATTGCGAAGAGCAAGTGGTTGGCAGCACTGCACAACTCAGCTAATGCGACGTCACGCACTCTCTGATGGGCACAGTCTTGTTTCTATCATTCTTGGCATTGTCGTCGTATGCTTTTAGCTCCAACTGCATTTCGCTGTGCAACTTAGTTCGTACTTTCCTTTTTCTTTTCTACTTGCTTTTTTCGTAACATTCCAATGTACAAAACGTTGTTGTTGGTTTAGTGCCATCACCTTTAATGTATGGGCCTTGGAATTATTGAGGCTCATGCAGCTGCATATTAGCAGAACTTTCTGAGGTAATGCAAGACTCCCATTAAATGCATATTCCCGTGAAAAAATATTTCCTAATTTTACCAAGAACATAAAAAAAAGAGTAGGGAAAATAGAATCTAACGATACTAATTCCAAGATTTATATAAATATCTGATAAAATAATATCCTTATTTTCTTTCCAGCGCACGATTAAGGCGCTCGGCCAAACTTGGCATGAGGATTGCTTTGTGTGTGGCGGACCGTGCCAGAAGCCCCTAGTGGGCACCTCCTTCTACGAGCGTGACGGACGCGCCTACTGTAAAACGGACTTTGAGGAATTGTTTGCAGCCCGTTGCGCTGGCTGCGCCAAACCGATCACAGAGAATGCCATTGTGGCGTTAGATGCCAAATGGCATCGGGACTGCTTCAAATGCAAGGTGAGCGCGATCACTTCGAAAGAAGAGTAATTTAAGAGCTACATATTTCTCTAATTCACTATTTGTTTTTCGCATTACAGAAATGCGCCAATCCAATCACAGCGAGTATATTCGCAGTTGAAGAGAACAAACCAGTTTGCACGGAGTGCTCAGCCTAGAAAGAAACAAGCAAGCAAGCAAAGAAGCAGAAGTAATAAGTAATGTGAATGCGATGAACAATGGATATGCGAGGAGAGGGGAGCGCAGCGAATAATTACCTGAAAATTTAGTTATAAAAAGCAACTCAAATAACAAAAAAGGGATACAAGTTAAATAATACCTTTTACAAAGCAAGCATAGCAAATAATTTGAGCAGCTAAAAAGTACTTCTAATTCTTCGTAATTGCAAAAATGTTAACTTAGTCGAAAATAATTCAAAATTTTACAAATACTTTTCGGCTAATTGTGTTCGCTATTGCGCCACTAACCGTGAAAAAAAAACAACAAGAAAGCTGAGAAAGACCATCGCAGATTTACACAATAGCATTATTCAGATAATCAACACTTTAATATTCAGACACGATCCACACAATCCACATTTTACACACCCTATAGTCCATATACGCCGACACACAAATCACCTCACTGAACGTTGTACACGCCCGACTGACGACTAACTGCCGGACAGACTAAAAAGCTGCTGTGTGACATTTTGGACTACTCTCGGAGTAGTTTTGGCCTTCTTTGCTGCTCTTAAAACCCTCAAGCAAAAGCGATCGACCGTTAACGTACTGACATTTTTTTTAATTACTGCAGGCAAATTTATTATTTAAGATTCTATTTGCGTTTGATTCGTTTAAAGAATTTTTTTCCTTCTATTTTGCTTCGTTTCTTCGATAAAGAAAAAAATTAAGCTTAATTGTTTTTTATTACTTTGATTATTTTTTCTACAAAATATGCATTAAAAATTATGTAAATTTCAATGGTTTAATCTGCTAAGTAACAGAACTTTTTATTTTGCATTTTCGCGATTTTCATTTTCTTCTCAACTATCTGCTACTAACAAAAAACAAAAAAAAAAAAAAAATGAAGTAAAAATTTAATGTATAATGTTTTGATAAAGAAAAAAAATGTGTCCTTTGGTAGACTCTCCTTCTCGCTTTTTGAATGCAAATTAAAATTGTGAATTAAAATTTTGAAAATTTGCCGACAGAAAGTAAATGTACATAAATCCGAAAGAGTCAAATTTGGATATCAGGAAAAAATTGACAACTAAAATCCACTACACAAATTACAAAACGCAGAAAAAACACTACAGCCATGTGGATAACTTGAAAACTCAAAGTAGGAAATGGATATAGAAAATATTTCGCAAGCTGTCTTCAAGAACGCCTTTGGCATCTTCACCTGGTTTTATAAGTTTTCGCAAAACATTACGAAAATTTATGAAACTACTGCGCTGATCAAATGCTTTTGGAAAACAACTGCGAATGCCGAAGTCTATGACACACATACAATACGCACATGCATGTATGTGTGTGTGTGTGTAGGTCGCCTGTGAACAATATTTCCTAACATTCCAAAATTAATGTAATTAAAACTTTTAATGTATACTTATAAATTATTTTTGAAAATGTAATATGTATTTCTATATAAAGAATTAATAATAATAATATTATATAAAAATAATAAAACCAACAACATAATACAATAGCAATTTTAAGTTCGAACAAATTTTTACGCTTTCATCATATAAATAAATTACGAAGTAGCATTTGCAGAATAATTTGAAATTGAAAGAACAAATAAATGTTTACGCAACTTTTTTAAATCAAAACCACAGAAATGAAGGATACAAATTTTTTCGTTTGTTGGAAATATTTTGATTGCGGTAAAAAAATAAAATTCATTACATTCCCACAGCCGGATCAACTCGACTGATTTATTGGCGATCAAGAGCGGCTAATCCAGCAGCATTTCGCATTCTCGAGCATGCAGCTAAAATATCAAGGAAATATCGAAGCTGTGGGTATACGTAATTGAATTTCAGCCGAAAGCAGGGCAGCAGACGACATCATTTCACGCCGCCGACTTCCTAACAACTATCGCACAGGGATCTGCTTAAGAAGACTCTGCTCATTGCAGCGCGTTGTAACCTCGTTAGCCTAAGAAGTTCCTTTAATCGGCGTGCAATCATTAACTCCCTGAAGCACTTTAGGACATAACATGGCTAGAAAAATCACCAGGCGCTCACAAAACTGCACTTTGTTCTTGGAATGCATGCATCTGTGTTTCAAGCGGAGGTGTATGCTGTTCAAGAAGCGCTGAACTTTGTTGAGGAAAACAGATGGAGAGGCAGACCTATATGTGTCTGCAGCGACAGCCAAGCAGCGCTCATGGCTTTAGACAGCTCCCAACCACATCAGGGGTAGTCGAGTCCTGTAAATCCAGACTGAGCTATGAGACATACTACTCCTATTACATAACAGCCTGGGTCCCGGGACACGCGGGTATCGAGACCTCTAACTCCTTAGCTAAGATGGGCTCTGAGGCCAACTTCTCTTTGACTCAGAGCCCGTTTTGCCACTCCCTTCTGCAGCCATCAAAGCCACGGTTAGCAAATGGGTTACTACAACCCACAAGCGAGCTTGGCAGGCTGAGGGAGGCTGCAGATGGACAAAACTGATGTCACCTGTCATGTCCGATCGACTGACGCAAAACCTCCTGTCATTAAGCAGAAGGGAGTGCAGACGGCTGGTTGGACTGATGACGGGCCACTTTCTGTGGGCGAAGCACATGGAAAGGTTGGGCATCTCAGACAGTGTACTCTGCCCAGCTTGTGAAGAGGAGGATGAGACTGTGTGTCTGCCCCGCCTTCGCTCGAATCAGGTTTGAGGTCTTTGGCACTGATGTGTTAAGAAGCGACCATATTGGCTCCTTGGCACCACAAGATCTACTCAGATTTCTTCGGAGAACGGGTAGATTTAAAGAAAATTAAAAGATAGTACAATGGACTTAATTAATGTCTGCGTGCTGCAATTGCTAGTTGTTCAAGCTTACATGAAGCCCAGCTGTTTGCGAGCAGACTGAATGTATCAGATTTTAAATTGAAATGGAACAACGAAAATTCAAATTGATTGAGAAATCTTTATTATTTTTGTGTGGAACTATTCCTGATCTCTATTTTTTAAAGATAATCCCTTTCAAATGTTAGTCGCAACTGCGCCGTAATTCGGCCCTCCGTAAACACCAATTTTGAATGACTCGCGACTCACTGGAGGACTTCGGTCGGTATCTCGTGAATAACTTTGGTAATGTTGGCTTCCAATGCCCGAGTCGAAGCTGATTTATCCACAAAGCATTCAAACTTTAAATACCCCACAAATAAAAATCCGAAGGAGTGATTTGGTGGCCACGATTTTGGTGGCCAGTCCACTTGTCCGAGGCGAGAGATAAATTGCTCATCGAAACGACGACGCAGTAAATCCATTGTTCCACGGGTGATATGGCAAGTAGCGCTGTCCGCCGTCTTGTTGGAACGAAACCTTGTGGAGATCACGGGTTCAATTTTCGGCATCGGCACCAAAAAGTCGTTTATCATGGCGCGATAGCGTTCGCCATTCATTGTTACATTAGCGCCAGCCTCGTCTTTGGAGAAATATGTGGCCGATGATTCCTTCAGCCTATAGGCCGCACCAAACGATTGGTTTCAATGGATGTAGTGGCTGTTCCTGAATAGCTTCAGATTGTTCTTCAGCTCAAATATGGCAATTTTGCTTATACAAGTAGCCATTAAGCCAAAAATGGGCCTCGTCGTTGAACGGTTATGCCCACCATAAGTTGGCCTCAGCGCGCGATGAACACTTTTCACAGAGTGTCGATTTTCGTAATACCAGTGTACGATTTGTAAACCATGTTGATAACAATGTCAGCCTGGAAATCCAACGTAGAATTTCTCTTGCCAACAAGTGCCACTTTGGACTAAGAAGGCAACTGAGTAGTAAAGTCCTTTCTCGACGAACAAAACTAACACTCTACAAGGCTCTCATCATGCCCGTCCTAACGTATGGCGCAGAAGCGTGGACGATGACAACATTCGATGAAGCGACGCTTGGAGTGTTTGAGAGAAGGATTCTGCTAATAGTTTGGAAATTGAAAAGCGAGGAATACCCAGCACTTTAAGTACTTTTTAACAAAGAAGTTGTGCAGTTTCCCTTCAACAAGGGTCAAGAAGGCACCGATGTCTGAGATGGAGACAGCTGAAAGCCTATTTAGCTGCACTTCAATTTTTTTATAACGGAACTCTAAGCTTGAGTACTAAGTACTTATAGATATGTATGCCCAACTGATTTTAAGAAAAACTTGTTTTCATCAATCCCTCAGTCGACTACTGGACATCGTTATTATGTTATATGCAGTTTTCTTTCATCCTTCCGCATGATTTCGATTGTTTAGTCTCGATTTACACACAGAGACATCGGTCACACGCAACATTCAAATACGAATAAGAAGTACAAAGCGTGACGAGTATTCAAAACCCCTCTCTCTTTCCTGTACGTCCTACTCCCACGAACAAAATGTTTCCCTATGTAATTCGGGACTTATACGCAAATGCAAGCAAATATTGTTTTTGTACTACCGATGTCACCGTATATGAATTCTCCTTGACCCTCGTATTCGCCTCTTAAAGTGTTGATTTAAATTATATTTCAAAAAATTACTTTTGACACATTCGATTTCGTTTATTCAGACATTTCCTAATTTTTTTTAGATATTTAAGCAAAACAAAAACAACTCTCAAGACTGGGCTGTGCGCAAACGGGGTAACAACAACCCTTTGCTACATAATTTTACAATAAACTGCTACAGCAACCGTTTTCCGAGCCAATTTTTATGCAACGATTCACTCTCCACCATATAGGGTAGTCGATCTCACTAACGCCGTTTTTATATTTGTTAAATATCACTTTTTGGAATTTTTTTCTAAAAATTTTGATACCTCACTTGAATTACTTTGCAATTTTTTCACATTTTTATAATTTTGTTTCTGTTTTTTTTTGTTTGGTTACTACAATTCAGTTTCCGTTACTTATTTCTTTGCCGTGGCGCTTGACTGATCCAACTCAAATGTATATTTCACCGTTGTTGTTGGAGATGATGGACGTGGCATTAAGCGCTCTAGTTTAAATTTCTAGAATAGAGGAGTTCACGTGGAGTTTGTGCGGCAATACAATCAACTACTTAGGAGGGAAATGGCCCAGGAGCGTAGCATCGTCACTGATTTTGTGCACTTACCTTCTTCTCGAGCACCGAACCCAGCGTCTGCATGATGGGCTGAAGCACTTGACGTATTTGTTCTTTGGTAACAGTTCGCAAAGCCTCGACAAGAGCCTTATTCAAGTGGGGCAATTCTTCAGTATCCACACTAGGCTCCGCAGGTGGTGCTGCTTCGTCGGCCATACTATGGATGAGAACCTTGGTGGTGGAGGGAAGATGCACGAAATTTAGCGAACAGTTAGTGAACTAAGCAGGCAAAGACAATTTACCGAGCTGCTAGCCAATTCTTTGATATGCGTAGAAATTTGATCACCATCCGGTTTTGTGATGACCATGTGAGATGTCTTAGGAGTGACAGCGGTTTCCCTGCTAATCTTCGCCTTCAAATTGGTTGCGCTGGGTTTGAGTACGCGACGCTGTTTCGGCTTACGACGATAATTGTAGTGATTCTTCGGCACCAGTTTCGGCTCGTACATATTCAGGTCATTCATAAACATTTTCAGGCTATAATTGGAGGCGGTCTGGAAGTTGTGTGTGTGTGTGGGTGGGAGTATGGAGTGAAATACATTATTTAAGTAAATATTAATTCATATTTCAATAATTGTCATTTGAGAAAGTTTGGCTTAAAACACCTTTTCAAAGCTTGCTTTACGATAATTATCGCGTGCGGTGAGAAATCGCTGCTCATGCATGTCCTCCAGAAAGCCCAAAAACTTTGTGCACCGATCTTGCAAACACTCAATAATCGCATCATTCCGATCGAAAATTTGCTTCTCCAGACAAATGTTGACTGTTGTGGCTGCCAACTCAATGAGCGTATTCAATTTTTGTGGCACCTGATCGAGCAAAAAGTAACGCAGCTGCTTGTAGTAAGTCTGTAATGACTGGTGGATGAGCGAAAAAATGTTGAGCACACGTTGTGTGGACTCATTCGACGAGACACTGCACAGTTGTTCCACCGAAACCAAGCGAAGATCTTCGATCTGTGGATAAATAACAGAACGAATATTGAGGAAAAAAATGGAAATAAGAAAAAGACTAAATGGCTTACCATTCCTTTCAAGGGATACAGAAAATTGCGTGAGAATCTTACAGAAAACTCGAAGGCATTCTTCTGACGTCTGGTCTTATCGTAGTGACTATCCGGCACATAGAGCTCCAGTAAACTTATACTGGAAAAAGAGAAAACAGAAATAGAAATTGGCAATACAAATGCTTTGTAGGATCACTTGGCTATACAGAAAAAAAATAGACACAATACAAAAGATACGATACGAATAAAGCCATCTTATCCTGGTGTTAACCCTACGCGCTTTGGGATATCTTTATTAGGTACTCTTTGTCTATGTTTGTTATTGAGCGGCGGCAGCTATAGCGGTAGAGATTGACAAATTTCTTACTTCTTATTTGTTTATTTGAAAAGTTGCGAAAAAATGTGTGTCAGAGTTTTCTTGTAGTTTTTAGGCAGTTACCACCGTATTTCTCTGAACTTCGTACAGATCTCTCTATCCGCAAACTGGAGTTTGTGGATCGCGCCAGAGTAATCTTTCCAAGTAGGCAGGATTGGGACGAGCGGAAAATCTGCAGCGAAGCTGGTACCTCGGTCTTCATTGACGGCTCCAAGACGGAATCGGGAGTTGGAGCCGGGGTTTTCTCTAAGCGAACATTTTCTTCGATAGTCAAGCCACGATCAAGGCTCTGATGACGCCACGGTGCAGAACGAAGTTAGTAAACTCCTGTAAGGAGGAGATAAAATCTTTTGGTTGTGTAGGAAACATTTCTCTGATCTGGGTTCCAGGACATAGACACATAGAGGGAATTGAAATTGCTGATGCGCTTGCCAGGAAAAGGGCTACATTTTGTATCTCAAAGACCTCTTACCCTCGGCATCTCAATGACTGCTGTTAAAGGAGAATTGCGCAATTTATTTGGATGGAGCTCCGTTTCTTCGTATTATTTATTATTTTCGTATTATTTCGAAAATTTTTGGCTTCAATACCATAAATGGAGGCCTTATAAAGTCCTGGGTACTCCAAGCCGTTCAATTTCCAAACTCGCAGCTGTGTTTACCGGTCATTGGACGATCGGCACACACGCGGAAAAGCTAGGTTTACCATTTAACCCCTTTTGCAGAAGCTGTGACGACCTTTCAGAGAAGGAAACTATTGAGCACTTTCTCTATAAATGTCCAGGTTTGGCAGCTAGACGATTAAGGTCACTGGGTGCTCCTTCGTTCAACAGCCTGAGACAGTGCGCCAACCTAAATCCTATCAGTATTCTCTATTACATCCACAGCTTTGGCTGGCTGTAGATATCTCCCTGTTGGAGGTCTCTTAATGGTATCAAAACGGGCCTTTTGTGCTACTTGAGGAGTGCCAGAGTGGTACTTCAACCATTTCATCTACTTAACTACCGTTCTTGTAACAAGCATTGGCAAAGTTCTTTTGTAAAATTGGCAGACCCGGCAATGGGCGATTGTGATTAACTGGCTTGGAATTTTAATTCTTTTGAGGCTAGCGTCAAGGCGTACCAATTTCAATGAACATAACAATTTCCATGAATATGAACATACATCCCGTCCATTTATCAAAATTATACAAAAGTAAGCCTTGCCATCGTCTTATGATGATTTGGGTAAATATGTGACAATATAAATTATTTTCTCGGTGTATTTTTTTATTTTTTGAGGTTAGGGTCAATGCACAAAATTTCCGATGAATGAAATATAAGAAATTTTATAAAACAAAATTATCTTTTTATCTTGTTATGATTACAGTAAATGTAAAATCAGATAAACATATTTCCAGGCGGTGTTTGTTTGAGGTTGAGGTCAACGCACAACATTTTCCTTCGAACGAAATATTGGATTCAGCTATACCGATTGAAATTACACAAAAAGAAGTTGTACCCATCGTCTTATGATAATTTGGGTGTGGTACGATAAAATAATTTCTATGTATTTTTTTTTCAGGTTAGGGTTAACGGATAACATTTTCCATTGAATAAACTATCTGATGTATATTCATTGATCAAAATAAAAATATAAAAACAAGGTTTCCAAGCCATCTCATGATGATTTGAATAAATGTAAGGTAATATAAACAAGCTTCTCGGCGTTTTTTTTTTTAGATTGAGGTCAACGGTCAACATTTTCTATCGAATGAAATATAAGATTCGTCTTTACCGACCGAAATTGCACGAAAATTTTGCTCGTCGTCTTATAGAGATTTGGTTAAATTTACGATGATGTAGATTAATATTTTTCACACATCAGTGTCAAAGACCTCAAACCTGATTCGAGCCCAGGCGGGGCAGACGCACAGGAAGTTGTCCGCCGTCGCATCCCCTTCTTCACAAGCAGGGCAGAAGGCACTGTCTGAGATGCCAACCTTTTCCATGTGCTTTGCCCACAGAAAGTGGCCATCATCAGTCCAACCAGCTGTCTGCAGGTGTGGTTTTTGAGGTTAGGTTCAACGGACAACATTTTCCATCGAATAAAATATCAGATTTATCTTCATTGACCGGAATTATAATAAAATTAATTTTTTTTCCGCCAACTTCTGATTATTTGTTTAAATGTACGACAATATAAATTGATTTTTTGGGTGTGCTGTTTGAGGTTAAGACCAACGATTAACATTTCCTAAAGTAGTACTAGATTCATTTTCATCGATTGCGATAACATTAAGAAAGGTGTTCCTGACATCTTATGATGGCTTGGGCAAAAACGCGTGCTTAAAACCAATACCCTATCCGGATAGAGCCGCTAACGTCCATCTGCGTTATTGGTCTACTGCCGTGTCTTTTACCAAATGTTTGTATGACTTTTGAAAATAGAGGTATTACGCTTAAATTTTCCCCCACACAAGACTTAAAATACCTTAGTCTCGCCAAACTAACATTTTTCTACATTTTATCTAACCTTACCGCAACTTGTCCAATGTTTCGATGATGCGTTCCTGCATACTGGTCATTTTCGCAAATATTGCCATCTTTTCCATTTTCAGATCCTCAATTGATTTGGTTAGTATAATATTTTTCATAGCACGCAACTCGTTGGAATTGAGAGTTTGACGGCTGCGATCTTTGGGTTGTTTTGGGGTTATCGATGCAGATCGTCTGCCGCTTAATCGTGGCGTACGTGGCGTACGTGGCGACTTTTCGGTCACTGGCGAGGAATCAACAGCCCGGGCTGACGAATTTTTGCGTGGACTTGGTTTTGGCTCATTGATCGACTTCTTCCTTGGTTGTATGATTTTTTTCTTTGCTTCCTTTTTGTCCGATGTCGTTGCCTCTTTAACTGGCGGTGGGGAAGCAGATTTAATGGCGCGTTTCTTGATGTACACTTTCATCTGAAAGGGAGGGTAAATTGTTTAAAACATCAATTAATTTTCATAATTTTTCTCACTGGTTGATTTAATTCGGTGGTTCTATCCTCCTCTCGCTCATCGGTCAAGTCGGAGTAACGTATTGGGGAAACGTTCTTCAGAAAACTTAAATTGATGCAGGGAGTTTCCTTCTATAAAAAATATCGATACAATTTTTCAAAATTATAGAGTTTAGTATCTTTGATTTATGTCGGTTTAGGTAATATACTTCGCCTTCGACTTCGACAAACTCCGCCAGGCCTCCGCTATTATTCGAATTATATGTCAACTCCTCGGTTCTTGGACGTGGACCGCATAGTTTTGTATATTCCGCGCGTCCAATCATCTCATACTCGAGATCACTGTCCTCCACCACATTGTACGTCGGTGGGTTGTCTTCGAAGCTGCTTTGCCCATAGGTGAGTGCTACGGCTGGCAAACTAGGCGATGGTGGTTGGTTTGGCAGCATCATTTCCGGCGCGCTGATCTGAAGCGGCAACTGTAACTTAAGTGAATGCCTCGTATAGGTGACATTGGTTGGTAAACGCTCGTTATTTTCGGAGGTGGACTGTTGCTGTGCTAGCTTATCAGCTTCGGTGTCCAGCGGTGTTTTGATTTCACCCACCTCAATGGTCTCCTTTGCCACTGTCTCACAAACTTCCACCCATCTGGGTTGCGGTTGCCGAAACTCCTCAACGATAATCGGCATTACTGTTTTCGATGAGAATATTTCATCTTCCTCTGGCACATCGGGCAGCTTGCTGTGAAGTTCACGTCGCACATGTGGCAAATGCATGGTGTGTGTTTCAAATAGCGACTCATGTGGCATATCGAATGGATTAGAGGGTGTTTGATCCTCGGAGGTGGAATCCGTACCCAACATTTCTCCATCACAACTGTTTTCATCCTCAAAGCTGTAATCGTCCATGCGAATTGTGCCCCCGCAAGCATTATAAGTGTCGCTAATGTCACCGCCAAAAGGAAATCCGTTTGGCCGCAATAAGCCTTTCGATATCGATGTCGACCTCATTGTCTTTATAGGATCCTTACTTCTTGCACAGGTATCGGTCAAAGTATGCTTACGAAGGTCACCGTAACTCTTTACTTTAGTGATCAGCTGGTTGATTTCATTGTCACTCAAATTGCGCACACGCCCAGCCGCATCAGAGCGTGAAACATGTGTCTCGACATCCGGGTCGCGTCGGTATGGTGTACTCACCTCGGTATTCGTTGTTATTTTCTTTGGCCTAGACAGCCGATTGAATAAGTCCTTCTTGCGATGCCGTTCATGCTCCGGTTCGCTGTGTTGCACCTTCTGTATGACGCGCTCTAAATGTTCAGCGCGTGTATACTGAGCGGAAGTAGTTTGAAAAACAGAAGTGCAATTATGATTTATGATGCATGTGAAAAATAAAAAGGGAATCATTAGCGCGTATTCGTTGTGACATTTCTAACCTAAAATTAACTTCGGAGGAATTTACCTTGAATTCAAAATTTCTTGTTGTCGTACTCAGCACTGGATCATTGTGCAGCGAGAATCCATAGAATTTCTTACCATCGAATTCACTCATTTCTCTAATTCTTCTTCGTCGTGGCTCGTTAACTGTTCAGTCCGCTTGCCTATTTGGGTTCTGTTGTTCTTGTTGACTGCTATCAGTTGTTCGTGCTTTACAGACGCCTTGCAAATCGTAAAAAAAATTTCAATTTCAAAATTGCAAAAACCAATTATAGGAAATATAGACTAAAAAACTTTTTTGTAAACGTAAAATTAATAAAAATATATTTATTCACAACCGAACTGTTTTTCCTTTTTCCAATTCTGAAGTTACTTACAAAGCTGCCTGAGCAAACTAAATGGTGAATTTATTAGTTCAAGCGTGCAACGAAAACGAAAATATTCAAATTGCCCTGTCGGGGGAAATTCTAAATATGGCAGAGAGCGTGCAAGTTTGCTTGTGTTCTCCCGGCCAAGTTGGCGTTTCGATTATTTCACGAGCAGAAGTAATGTGAGTGCCTTGCGCAGGTGGTGAAATTACGAAGCGGGGCGACAGTTGGCCAAGTGAAATGATATTTAGGACTGCATCTAAATAAAATATCGTTTTGATATCGAGTTGAGAGGGTTGAATGCTTCATAATGCATACATACATAAATGATAACTCTTCAATGCGCAATTTAAGGGTGTCTGAGAGAGGAGTACTTAACAGAAGAGGAAACTTAAAGTAATATAAAAAATATAAAGTAAAAAATTTGAATTACAATAAATTAAGGAAAAGCAAGAAAAAAGGTATGGAAATAAAATAAAATAAACTAAATGAATTTAAGTGAAATACTATAAAATAAAATAATATGTAATAAAATACAATAACGTATAACCCAAAAAAAAAACAAATTAAAATTAAAAATATTACAACATGAAAAAAATAACCGAATATAATAAAAAATAAAATTAAATAAAAGAAAGTGAAATAAAACCATATACAAAAATTTAATAAAATTCAATTAAATACAATACATATATTGTATATTGAAGTATATTGAAATTAAATTAAATAAAATTACAAAATATAAAAATAAAACAATAAATTAAATTAAGTAAAATAAAGTAATTACATAAAAGCATATAACAAAAAATGAAGTAAGAGGAAATATCATAATATAAAATTAAATAAAACAATGTATAATAGAAAGAAAATGATTACAAAAATAAAATTAAATTACTTGAAATTAAATTAAATAAAAAAAAAAAATTAAAAAAATTGAGTTAAATAAAGCAAAATGAAATAAAAAATTAAATATTAAGTAAAATAAAATAATATGTTAATAAATAAAAATAAAATAAAATAATTGAAATTGAATAAAATAAAACAAAATAAAATGAAACAAAAAATAAAAAAGAAAATGATACTAAAGAAAAAATCAAAATATAATAAAATTAAGTGAAATAAAATAAATGAAAATAACAAAATGGAATAAAAGAAGAAACAAAAGAAAATAAGATAGTGTAAAATAAAATAAATAATAAATAAATAAAATGATATCAAAGGCAAAATAAAAATAAAAAAGAAGACATGCAGAAATCGGCCATACTAGACGCCTGATCGTAGAACTTCGACTGCGCTTCACCAGAGCACAATCCCTTGACAATTTTCACGGAGACGTGTAATCTCCGGCTCTGATGGCTTAAACTCAAATAAAAAAAAAATAGCAAATTATAATAAAAAATAAAAAAAATAAAATGAAATAAAAGAAAATATACAATAATAAAAAAAAATTTGTTCAAATAAAATAAAACCTTGTAAAATGAAGTAAAAAAAAGTAAAATGTAATATAATAAAAAAACTTAAATGAAATGAAAAAACAGAAAAGAATTAAGTAAAATAAAATAAAATAATATATATTATATTAAAGTAACGGACCACAGGAAAAAAAGTATAAAAATATAAAAATAAAATATAATGGTTAGCGTGTGGGCAAAAAGTAAGGTGAATTTGATTGTAAACGAGTGCAGTGTGAGACGGTGCATTATCGTGATGCAAAAACCAAGAGTTGTTGGCCCATAATTCTGGTCTTTTTAGACGAAGGAATTCACAGTGCACCACACCACGAAAATCGAAAAAAAATTGTCATTATGACCTTTATTTTTGAACGACTTTGACGTGCTCTTTTCGGTCTGACCTCGCCTTTAGCACGATATTCGCTTGATTGGTCGGTTGTTTCAGGGTCGTAAGCATAAATCCAAGTCTCATCTCCCGTAATGATGCATTTGAGCTTGTTCTGATAGTCCGAAAGCATTGTTTCACACACATCAACGCGACGACTTTTTTCCAAGAAATTGAGAGTGTTCGGTACCAAACGAGATTTGACTTTTCGTAGGCCCAAATGGTCTTTCAAAATGGTCTTCACAGATCCTTCTGATATTCCGATCATATCAGTAAGGTCTTTAACAGTCAACCGACGGTTTTTGAGCACTAACTCCTTCACTTTATTGACGTGTTGGTCATCTGTTGACGTCGATGGTCGCCCGCAGTGCTTCAAGTCATCAACACGTTCTCAACCCTCTTTGAAGTCTTTGTGCCACTTATAAACATTTTTCTGCGACATGGTCGAATCACCAAATGCCTTCTGCAACATGCTACACGTTTCCGCAGCCGAAATTTCATTCCCCAAACAAAATTTGATGGCACTTCTCTGCTCAATCAAATCAGACATTGTAAAAATCGAAAAATGCACTCTTGGTCGTTTGGTAAACACAAGCGCAAATATATTACTGATAATGACATTCTCATGAAAGTTGGCCCAGATGTTATTAACAGTGATGCCAACTCATGAAATTTTAATCCCGCGAAGTTTGACAAATAAATTCACCTTACTTTTTGCCCACATTAGTATTCTAGGACCGTAACTGTTATGCTTTCTTTCAAGGCAGTCAATAAAAAATTGTTACTTTTCACCAATATGTTTTCAGTAAAAACACAAAGTTGAAACCAAGCTTTTATTTCTCCTGTCAAAAGTAAAAGCTAAAATCTGACTTCTATCTTTTTGGGCAAAAATCAAAGTTGAAATTTGACCGGCAAAATACAAGTTTAAACTTAACTGTTATTTTGGATAAAATGATTGACATTTCTTAAAACCAAAAACATGCATATCCTTTAAAAACTTTAGAACTTCGCATCGCTTGCTATATACAAAATTAAATAGACAAGTTTCTGTCTACTGACTTTTTGAAATGAAATTTCAAACGTAACTGTTATTTTTAGCCTGGATGCATGACATTCAGATTCTTGGAAGTGTACAATTTTTTGGCGGCTCGATATGCGAACGAAACACAAAATTTACTCCTTGGATACACTCGAATTTTTCTTTTTTTGCTTAAAAATCATGCTCATGAATAGTTTTTTACCCAAATTCCAAGAATTACTTTTCACAGCTAGCTACGCTGTGGTCAATTAGTATGCTGAGATCGCCTGCTAGATCAGGTGTTTTGAATTTTGAAAAAAAGGTAGTGAGCAGCTCAACAGTTACGACATTTTTAGTTTACTAAAGAGTGCATACGGAGAGGTTATGTATGGAATACCCGATAATTGGGCGCCTCGTGACTAATATTCGAAGTCGTTTCGGTGAAATGTTGACTTATTGCAGTTGGAATTGCACTTGCAAAAAGCAGAGCGCTAACCAAACAAATTCACAGAAAAGTAACGGTATTACTCAAGCTATCATTCAGCTGAAGAGCATTCTAGTAGGGAAATTTGCTCGGCTACAGAGCGCCGAAAATTGCGTGATTAAGTGAAACGATTTGTTTTCACTATTTTTCGGTCATTTGAATAAAACCATTCATAAAAATAAATTATTAAAGAGATAAGACTAACAAAAGTAGAAGCTCGTACAAAAAGAAAAAACCTGGGTTTGGAAGAAAATAAAGCAACAAAGTTCGAACTAAATTAAAAAAATAAATTTTCAGGCGATCAACACAATCGTATCGTAAATATGCCAATAAGGGCTGTCGCCCGCGTACATTATCAATTCAGAGTTTCACTAGTGTCTCGGGAACTTCGATATATCCAGCAGACCCGCAAGCAGATATTAAAATTTTGTGCGTTCAAATTTTTAGTTTTTTTTGGCCATAAAAACAGATAATGCAAGGGGTCCAATGAGAAGTAACATACAAATTTGGCTTGCAAACCAGTTTGCATTATCTACAGATTATAAAACAAAATTGTGAATAAAAATTTCAATTCAAGTAATTATAGGATAAGTTGAAAGCGTGAGGAGCAAGTCGAAGAAAATCCATTAAAACTAAACATAAAACAATTTGGAAATAAAATATAAGTAATGCAGGATTTCTCAATAGGTGAGCTGAAATTTTGGAAGTATATGTACAGCGGTTAAATTGGCTACAGGTGTCAAATTTGGCCCAAAGACTTATTTAAACTCGAGATTTAACCATGAAATGCTAAACACTTCAAAAACTTCTTGAAATGGTAAAAATTCAAAAGCAAAATTAATGCTCTATTACATAGTTTGGAAAGAGGCTCATTCGATTGATGGAGAAATGAATTCCGTAGGTGTGGTCAAGAGCAGAGCGTCAAGTGGTTCTCAGCGAATTTGAAAGAATCAGCTGATTGGCTAACGTCACTGTGATCACCACATTGATTAGTTTACAAAGAAACTGAGATTGCGTTGGTGATATACGAAAAAAAGCAACACAGTCTCCGCTCACGTTGCTTCGTTGCCGTCTGATTGGAACAACTGATTGGACGAGTGTGTGAATACGTGTGAAATGAGCAGGCACAATTCGGCTGCGGAGTATCCGGTGAACAAACAAAATTTTCTGATTTGGAGCGAAAGGAAATCGACGCGAGATTTTTCAGGTGTCTATTCAATCCGTGAAAGTCTTTGTTTTTGATGTGGATTTTATAGTTGACGGTTGAATTCTTCGAAGCTACGCAAAGTACAGGGCGTACTATCAATGGCAATCGATAACAGACGATGATAAAAAACTTTTCATGGAAAGTAGGGATAGAAATATTTAGTTTCAATAAGGAGATGCCACTTGTCATACAGCACGCAAAACATTGAACTTACTGGATAAGAAATGCAAAGTTTTCATTAACTCGCGTGGCGGCGACTGTTTTCTACTGGGTCTGTGATCTAGACATATTAAATACAGTCGTTTGTTGCCGTGAAGGCCTTCAAAACTCATATTTTTTTCTCGTATATGCGAGGATTTCAAAGGGATGGGCTATATACAGTGCGTGGCCTCAACGCTCAGTTGCTTTCTTGTCAAAAGTGTTTGGAAAAATAAGGGAAACCATTTGCAGAAGACGAGCTAAAATCTACCACATCAAGGAAAACTCTCACAAATCGCAGCTGATGGCCTTGAGCTGGTGCAGTTCTTTTTTTCCTGGCATTTTCTGTATATCCATAGGCTTAAAATAAAACATGATTCTGATTCTAACAAATTGACTCATGCCAGTGAATTTTTGAGCACTCAAATTATGAAACTGATTTCTTAATAAATTTTCGCAGATTATAAATAAAATTCAAGACCAACGATTTTCGATGCCTGAAGAAGCAGTTTAAACACCCAAGAAAAGGGTGTCAGCACCAATTATGCATAGTTAATGAAGAAATAGTTTAAGCTTTCAAATTATTCGTTCAGAATTATCTTAGTTTGAGTGAAAAAAGTGCTTCGAAAATTAGATGAAACGTATGACTCGCTGTCGTGTGACTTATTTAACCTGATGTTGGAGAGCATCGTACGAGCCGGAAAACTTAATCTCTCAGGCACAATATTTTATAAGAGCGTACAATTGTTGGTGTATGCCGATGATATTGATATCATCGGCCTTAACAACCGCGCTGTTAGTTCTGCCTTCTCCAAACTGGATAAAGAGGCAAAGCGAATGGGTTTGGTGGTGAACGAGGACAAAACGAAGTACCTCCTGTCTTCAAACAAACAGTCGGCGCACTCGCTTATCGGCACCCACGTCACTGTTGACAGTTATAATTTCGAGGTTGTAAGAGACTTCGTATACTTAGGAACTAGCATTAACACTGTCAATGTTATACAATAATAATGTCAGCCTTGAAATCCAAGAGAGAGATTCTCCCTCTTGCCAACAAGTGCTACTTTGGACAAGTAGGCAACTGAGTAGTAAAGTCCCTTCTCGACGAACAAAACTAACACTCTACATAGCTCTCATCATGTCCGTCCTAACGTATGGCGCAGAAGCTTGGAGGATAACAACATCCGATGAAGCGGATCTTGGAGAGTTTGAGAGAAAGATTCTGCGCAAGATTTTTGGACTTTTGCACGTTGGCAACGGCGAATATCGCAGGCGATGGAACGATGAGCTGTATGAGCTTTACGACGACATAGACATAGCGCAGCAAATAAAGATCCAGCGGCTACGTTGGCTGGGTCATGTCATCCGAATGGATACAAACGCTCCGGCTCTGAAAGTAATTGATACGGTATCAGCTGGTGGTAGCAGAGGAAGAGGAAGGTCTCCTCTGCGTTAGAAAGACCAGGTGAGAAGTACTAGGCTTCACTAGGAGTGTCCAACTGGCGCCGGTTGGCACGAGAAAGAAACGACTGGCGCGCTTTGTTAAAATCGCGCAGGTGGTTATCGCGCCAATTAAGTAGAAAAAGCATGAAAAAATCTATTGATATTTATAGGCAGTATCTAATGCGTGACTACAAATCGGAAGTGCACAGATTTGAAATCCCGGACTCAGATGAGGGAAAAAAAGTTACTAATGTGTTCGTTCCTCGGCACATAATGGGAAACCTCTGAGTGTAGGTCTGTCATGGAAAAACTCCTCATAAAAACTATCTGGCATGTCTTTGACATGTGCTTTGTTGCTCACAACAGCTAACACCATAACAGTGGCTCGAAACTTCTTGTGCATGATAACAGTAGGATCGGAATATAGCCATTTGGCACTTCGCGGTTGGTCTTTTGGTCTTCGTTAATAATTTTTTTGACAGAGAAACCCCATCCCAGGCGCTTAAGGTGCTTAATATTGTTTAGAAGGCGTATTGACCGGATAATTCGCTGTTCTCGTGTTTGCTCCGACATAAACTATCTTCTGTGATTAACGTAGGATTTATACCAAAAATCTTCATGGACAGCTCGACGGATAAGACCATTAGAAATATTAAGCTCGCTCGGAAGACCCCTCATTGATTTTGAAGGATTCTCATCATTGATCGCTTCTTCTTAGTTAAAAAATTCTGCAGATCGGACAGTGTCCGCACGTTCCGCACGTTCCGCGTGTTTTTTGCGTTTTGTAACAGAATCTGCATCGCCGTCTGATGCTTCCAACTCACGGCGAAAATTATGAACGAATGAACGGTTGCACAGAAGAAACTTAGAGTTTCCTAAATCGGTATGATTTGCACATATAGCGATTATAGGTTAGGTTAGGTTGAAGCGGTTGTCCACTGTGGGACGCACTCAGGCTCATGGCCCATTGTAATCTCGCGTGGGAAACTAGCCCTTATCCCTCCTAAAATCAATGTGTACTTTTGAAAAATTTTGTAAGATCCTTAATTTCGACAGAGCCGAGATCTTCCAATTCATTAAGGGATTGTATTCCCAAAATCACGAATCTACGTCTGGATAGAGCAGGACAGTGGCACAGAAGGTGCGGGATCGACTATTTCTCGTCTAGACAACTTCTGCAGAAGTCATGTGTTTGCGCACAATTTCTCTGGGCGTGCCTGCCGATTATACAGTACCCGGTTATAACTGAAATCAGTGTGTTAAGACTGTGCTTATCTCTTCTTAGTAGAATTCCGTGCGTTTAGCATTGAGAGTCGGCCACAGCTGTCGGGCGATTTTGCAAGTGTCTTCATTACGCCATCTTTCATTCGCTACTCTTACAATTCCTTCGAGGATACGTAGTGGGCATGTTTGCAAGGATATACCTATATCATTGTCTATGTACACATCAGTCAATTTGGTACCGATTTTCGCTAGTTCATCGGCTCTTCAGTTCCCTTCAATGTTACAATGGCCAGGTACCCATATTATCCTTAAGCGAAATGACTCAGCCGTCTCGTTAAGAGATGCGCGGCATTTCATGGCTACCTCGGAGGTTGTGAACTGCTTTGTGATGGATTTTATCGCCGCCTGGCTATCAGTGAAAATGTAGATATCATCTCCAGGTATCGCATCACACTGTACCAGTGTGACGGCATTCATTATTGCCATCAGTTCAGCGTGAAACCCACTACAGTAGTGGGGAAGCCGAAAACTAAAGGATATCCCCAGATACTCGGAATATACACCTACGCCCACCCTGCGCTCGAGCTTTGAGCCATCTGTGTACACAAGGATGGACTCGCCCTGTCTTATATGGCGATAATAACTGTATATGACTTTATTTATTCAATTAAGTTGTAGTCCGTCAGGCCTTATCTGAAAAATTGCATAAAGAAAAGTAATCGGGTTTCTGGAAGTTATCGTCACATACGTCCTCAACTAGCGCATGCATCTTATTGTGGTTTTTAGGGGGATACCGAATTAAGATATCGCGGCATATAGGCAAAAATTCAGACAAGAAGTTTGAAAACGAGGCTATTCAGATATTTTTTCCTGGATTCCTTTAGAATATTCCTTACTTGTTGTCTATATATACCTACGAAATGAGACTTTTTTCAATTTTAAACGTTTATTAACAAAAAATGGTTACAAATTTAATCTTCGAAATAATAGCCATCGCTAGCGACACATTTTTCCCATCTCTCAGGCAATTTGTGGTCTCAGGTTTGTGGTCGTAAACCAATCATCGAGCCATTTTTTGGGTTCTTCGTGAGAATTGAAGCGCTGCTCGGAAAGTGCGTGGCCCAACGATGCAAACAAATGATAATCGGAAGGCGCCAAGTCTGGTGAGTAAGCCGCATGCGCCAGCCGTTCCCAATCGTACGTCTCCATAAATTCCCGGGTCCCTCTTGTTCGATGTGGCGGTGCATTGTCATCAAGAAAAATTACTTTCTGACGCCGTCTGTTTATGCGACACCGACCTTCCGGCTTCCGACCTTTAAAATCATACCCTTGTCTTTCAAACGTTTGGAAATCGCTTTTTGGGTCACTCCCAACTGCTCTACCATCATTTCTTGCGTTTCACCATCATCTTCATCCAACAATGCAGGCAATTCGGCGTCCTCAAACTTATTCGGTGGCCGGCCACGGTCCTCATTCTCCACGCTAAAATAACCGCTTCGGAAACCACTTGAAGCACTGTGCTCTACTTAGAGCATGGCCACCATAAGCTTCTATAAGCATTTGATGAGCTTGAGAACCACTTTTCTTCAATTGATAAAAGAAAATCAACAATGCCCGCAAATCGTAGTTTGAAGGCTCGAAATTCGACATTTTTAAGAGCGACAAAACTGTATTGTTGTATGAAACGTAACAAATAATGAACTGAATATTGTTGACAGATGACAGACGAAAAAAACAAGACATTTGGGAAGGTTTAAGGTTTATAGAGTGTTATGCATGATGCTTGACGTCGCTCCACAATAAAATCGCCAAAATTAAAGTAGCGGCTTTCGGAAGGCGGCTTCTTCTGTATTCGCTATAAATTATAAAATATTTATTTCATAACAAAAGGATTTACAATAATCGTGTAAGCTTAGCAAAGCTAGCAGTCGTAGTCATCTCCCAGCTGGTCCATTTGTAAAGAACTCCCACTAACCAATTCTAATCGGATGAAGGTGAACTTCACACTTAATTGCTCTTTACTGTTAACTGCTCTGTTCGCTCTCACAGCAGCCGATTCACACTTGCATAACAACTGCGGGCGATGCGAATGATGTTCGCTGTTAACTGCACTCGCTCCCACAGCAGCCGACGCACACTTGCCTTGTAACTACATGGGATGCTTTAGAGTCGTATGTGTACGGTTTTCGCTAGTTGGACAGCAGAGAGCATGTTCGTTTACGTAGGTGACCAGCAGTTATTTCTGCTTAACCTACAGTTAGTAACAGAAGTAAGTATACACCGGACACGATTTCAATTTTCCCCCAATCGATTCCTTCAAACAACCTTAGTTATAATAAAATTGTGTTTTATTTACATGAATGATATACAAAAATCATATTTGATCCAAATAATGACAAAATTTTAAAAAGGAACAAAATTATAGCTTTTTATATTAAACTTTATAAAAACTCATGTCTCAAAAGTAAGTATACAGTTCATCATACTAATAATTTGTGAAATCAAAAACATAATTAAAATCAAATCCTAGTATTTGGTAGGAGAACCATTGGACTTTAAAGTCACTTTAAGTCGTGATGGCATTGAATTCAACAAGTTTTCAGTTACAGCTGGTGGTATTTTATTCCATTCCTCTTGATGGACGTTTTTCAGTTGTTCCTTATTTCTAATCGGATGTTTACGTATTTGCCGCTTTAAATGTTCCCATAAATGTCCGATTAGGTTGGTATCCGGGGACTGTGGCGGTGTTTTCAGCTGTTTTCGCACATTGTATAACAGCCACTCTCGTACAATGTTGGATGTATTGGATGATTATTTTTCAAAATATTTAAATAACCATATCGGTCCATAATATTTTCGATAAATACCAAGTTTCCAACCCCGTTCGCAGCCATACATTCGCAAACCATCACAGAGCCCTCTCCATGCTTCACAGTGCCGGTCATTTTGTTTGGATCCAATTTCGTGTTAACTTTTCTCCAAACTTTTTCACGGCCATCAAATCCACATATACTGAATTTACACTCATCAGAAAATATGACTTGGTTTCAAAACTTTTGGTTATATTTTTCATGATCTTTTGCGAATGAAATCCGTTTACTCCCATTGACACTACTCACGAAGGGCTTTTTCCTAACGTTGCGCCCATGATAACCAGCACTATGCAAAACCCGGCAAATAGTTTGGGTGCCAAATTGTTTTCCAGTCTCATTTTCAATTTCAGATTTCAATTTAGGGGCACTTATTTTGGGGTTTGTCCTGATTTTCGGTACGACTGAGCTTTTTTATCTGGGACTTAAGCGGCGGGCGCCTACAACGCTCTTTATTAGTGGTGTTTCCCGCACTTTTATATTTATTCACAATCTTTTGAACTGTAGCAAAACCCATATCTATCAAACGACCGATTTCTCGCAATGATTTATGTTCCTTGTGATATTTTATAATCAGTTTTTTTAAATCATCAGAAAGGTCTTTTCCTCTTGGTGCCATTACTAAAAATGTAGCAAAAAGTAATACAAAACGTACTTCCCTAAATTTTTGTACTCACTTTAATTATTTCCTTTTAATAGCATTAACTTTTTTAATCAATACGTAAAAAAAATGTTATGCTAACTGAACAATCGTTTGCTGTATACTGACTTTTGTGACATAAATTTCGCTGGCATCAAAGACAGAGCAAAGCGTGGATAACGGTACCTAAAATTTACAGCTAAATTAAGGCGCATATGAAAGCTTATCCCAGTACACAAATAAAGAATATTGTCAAATATTTTGATTACATTTTAAGGAAAGCGTTAGCGTCAAACACTTCTATAAATCAGACTCCTGTATACTTATTTATGTTACTAACAGTATACAGGGTTGCCAATATTCAACGGACTTATCTGGCAACCCTGTACCTTTTGACAGAGACGTCAGATCGCTTAATGACATACCGCGTTGGAAGTGTCAGTCCAAGCTTATTTTTACCATGGAACAGTACACGCCACGCGAGCGCTCCTAAATTGTCGACATTTACATTCAACAAAAGAAGTCAATTGTGAAAACTCAACGTGCGTATAAAAAATGAAATAATGTGAAAAGTGCGCCTTCTAAGAGCACCTTTAAACGTTTGTACCAAAGGTTTTCGACTGGTGATGCTCTTTCTAATCCAAAGAGGCCAAATCAAAACCGTCCAAGGCGATCGGATGAGATCGCAAAGGACATCCCAAAATCGCCGTTCTCAGCAGTTGGGCATTGCTCGGACCACTTTACAACGAATTATCCGCATTGATTTGATTTTATTCCCGTATAAGATTCAATTGATGCAAAGATTGCTGCCTGGAGACAAGAATCGTCGATTGGAATGGGCCCAAAGAGTCATCGGGTCCGTCGAATATGGGCAACCCTATATATTGGTTCTAAACCTATTTTTCCTTCTGGGCACCAGTTGTTTAAGGTTGTCTGAGTAAAAGAAAATACCAAAAACGAATGTGTCTTTTTTTTGTAATAAATAAAAAAGATGTCACTTTATTATTCGGAATATCTGTTAATACTTTTTATAAAACTACATATTTACGTAAAATAACAACAGTGAATTGAAAGTAGTTCATAATTCCTACAAATGGTAGAGATGTACGAAAAATCTTGTCACTAAACTAATATTAAATCTTTTAAACGCTATGTGCTGGATGCAATAAATATAAATATAATGCTTTGAAATTCAGTTATTGTCGCTTATGAGTACCTATATAAATACGCACACTACTAAAATAAGAATTTCCAGCTCGCATAAATTGTTTTTGCGCATACTTGTAATTTTGAGATTTAGTCGAACGGCTTTCAAACTATTTAATAATACATACAAACATACATATGCATGTCCATATGTATCATCTCCATTTTATGAAAATATTATTAGCTATTGCTCCTTTGAACAAGTGAAGTATGTACGTTAGAACGCAGATAACCTTATTTATTCTTTACACTTTATGTAGGCAGTGTTTTTTCTTTCGCCGTTTATTCTCACAATTTGTACGCTACTACTACCCCTACAAGTTATAGACTGCTCAGGCCGCCGCATCTCTTTCGTATTTTTCTCTCTTTGCGCCCCTTACATTATGGTCAGTCGAAATCCGCACGGCTAGCAATATGAATGATGGTGATAATGATGAAGAACGTCAACAACAGAAAAGCCAATTTCATATCGATGAAGAGAGCAAGTCAAGAGAGCAAAGATCAGCCGAAAATATTTGAGTACAAACTGTTAAGGCCATTGCTGATGGTGGAGAAAATGCCGCTATCACTGTATGTGGGGCTAGCGGGACGATAGTGTTGCTGTGGTATCGGCAGAGGGCGATAGAAGGGTAAGCTGGTGCCTTCGATGCGCTGTGAAGAGGTGAAGAGGGCGAAAATCATTCGTTACTTAGGTGGACAAAACAAGCTTAGTGCCAAATGAAATGTGTGTGTGTGTGGGATGGATATTGGATGATTTGAGTCGCGCTGTGTGCACACAGCGCCCCAAGGTATGCAATACTTTATATGCTTAGCGCTCAAATGTACACGGTGAAAAATGATTGCTTAGTTTTATGTGCGTTGGTGAAATTAGTATTTTTGCTGTTAAGTTAATAAAATTTTAAGTAAAATAACATTTTTATAAAAAAAAAAAAATATATTTACTCTAAAACAGTGGCATTTACGATATCTAGTGCAAATTTTGTATACCAATACCCGGTTTCGATATACAAATTTAAAATTTTATCTGCTGTTAAAAAACACAAAAAACAAAGTCTCGTATTGAAATTTTACAACTTTAAGCTAATAAATTTTAAAATTGATTGGTGAAATCAGGCTTAATCTACAGTGCACTCTCTCCTAACAGACACCTCCCATAAGCCAACACTTTCTTCAGTACCAAAAAACCCTTAAGAATTTTTAAAAGTATTTTTCTCTTCAGCGGACAACCCTCCAACTCCCATAACATATTATCAACTTTTTTTACACTTTTCTCATAAACGGACACCTCCCAAAAGTGAACCAATTTTTCAGTCCCTTAGCTGCCCGCTTAAGAGAGAGTACACTGTAATTAAATTGTGAAGTTTTAAGTTTTTGGACTATTTTTAGTATGTATTTAGCATAAATGCAGGTGTAAAATATATGTTTTTTAGTGTGTTAATAAAAATGCTAGATATTAAGAATAAAAGGTTATTCAATGATTATGAAAATTCTTTAAAAAATGTTCAGTTAAATTGAAAAAAGTAAACTATACAAAGAATAAATTGACTATTCGCAAAATTTATATTTCTACAATACTTACTCATAAGAACTACAATTGCAAACGAGTATTTTGAGGGGGGCGTGTTCAAGCAGTATATCCAGTACCAGCGTAGGGCAAACAAAATTCGTTTAACAGTGGTTTTTTGTTTACAAAAAAAGTTAAATTTAATCTCAGGCAGAGAATGTTAATGAAATTGTACTAAAAATAATTACCAGTAACATTTTGCGCCCGCTCATTCCGTTAACATTCTCTGCTTATACTTATAACTAAAAGCATTTTGATATGAGGGGAGTTCGAAAATTGTTGATAAATCAAAATTTAAAAAAAATAAAAACAAAACTAAAATAAAATAAAATAAAATAAAATAAAGGAATTTAAAAAAATATTAAAAATAAAATGAAAGTAAAACAGATAAAATAAAGGAAAGAAAAATTTAAATATGCTCAACTAAGTCAAAATAAAATAAAATTACATCGGAGTAAATAAAAAAATTTAAATAAATTAAATAATATAAAATAAAATAAAAATAAAGGAAAAAAATTAAGTACGAAAATATAATAAAACTAATATACAAAAAAGTTAAATCAAATAAAGTACAAGAAAAAAAATAAAAAATAAAATCGAACAAAATAAATAAAAAAAGAAAAATATTAAAAACAAAAAAAAGTGAAATAAAATAAACAAAAAAATAAAATAAAAATAAATAAAAAAAGAAATAAAATAAAATTAAGATAGGGGGAGTGAGTAAGAGGTGAGTTCGGATTTGTTTTATAATTCAAAATTTCAAAAAGTATAAAAAATAAAATAAAATAAAACTAAAAACATAATACCAAAAAAATTAAATAAATAAAAAAATGAAATAAAAATAAATAAAAATAAAATAAAAATTAATAAGAAATAAACTACCTTACAAAAAAAAAAAAATTATTAATTTTAAATTATTAAAAAAATAAAAATAAAAAATAAATTAAATTAAAAAAAAAACAAAAACTTATTATGTATAAATTCAAACACACAAAATATAATAAAATTCAACAGTGGAATAAAGTAAATTATATAAAATACAACAAAAATAAACTAAAAAGTAAGTATATAAATCAAAATCGAAAAAAATTATAAAAAAAACTAAAATAAAACCAAGTTAAATACAGTAAAATGTAGCAATTAAAAAAAGTATTAAAAATTAAATCTAATTAAAAAAGATAAAATAAAACAAACAAAAAAATTAAATATAATAAATGAAGTCAAAATAAAACCAAATTACATAGAAGTAAATGAAAAAAAAATTTAAATACATAAATTAGTACGATATAAAAAAGTAAAATGAAATTAAACAAAATAAAAGCAAATAAAATATAATGAAACTCAGAGAAAAAAAAATAAATCAAATAAAGTACAATGAAAAAAAGAAAAATAAATGAGAAAATTAAATTAAAAATAAATAAAATACGATACCAAACAAAAAATTAAATTAAATTAAATCAAACAAAATAAATAAAATAAAAACAAAAAAAGTAAAATAAAATCAACCAAAATAAATAGAAAAAAATAATAATTTAAAAGTGAGTGAGTAAGAGGTGAGTTCGAAGTTGTTTTATAATTCAAAATTTCAAAAAGTATAAAAAATAAAATAAAATAAAACTAAAAACATAATACCAAAAAAATTAAATAAATAAAAAAATGAAATAAAAATAAATAAAAATAAAATAAAAATTAATAAGAAATAAACTACCTTACAAAAAAAAAAAAAATTATTAATTTTAAATTATTAAAAAAATAAAAATAAAAAATAAATTAAATTAAAAAAAAAACAAAAACTTATTATGTATAAATTCAAACACACAAAATATAATAAAATTCAACAGTGGAATAAAGTAAATTATATAAAATACAACAAAAATAAACTAAAAAGTAAGTATATAAATCAAAATCGAAAAAAATTATAAAAAAAACTAAAATAAAACCAAGTTAAATACAGTAAAATGTAGCAATTAAAAAAAGTATTAAAAATTAAATCAAATTAAAAAAGATAAAATAAAACAAACAAAAAAATTAAATATAATAAATGAAGTCAAAATAAAACCAAATTACATAGAAGTAAATGAAAAAAAAATTTAAATACATAAATTAGTACGATATAAAAAAGTAAAATGAAATTAAACAAAATAAAAGCAAATAAAATATAATGAAACTCAGAGAAAAAAAAATAAATCAAATAAAGTACAATGAAAAAAAGAAAAATAAATGAGAAAATTAAATTAAAAATAAATAAAATACGATACCAAACAAAAAATTAAATTAAATTAAATCAAACAAAATAAATAAAATAAAAACAAAAAAAGTAAAATAAAATCAACCAAAATAAATAGAAAAAAATAATAATTTAAAAGTGAGTGAGTAAGAGGTGAGTTCGAAGTTGTTTTATAAATCAAAATTTCAAAAAGTTATAAAAAAATATAAAAAGAAAAATAAAATAAAACTAAAAACATAATAATAATAAAATAAAATAAAAAAATGTAATAAAAATAAATATAAATAAAATATAAACTACCTTACAAAAAAAAAAAAAAATAATAAAAATCAAACAAATAAAATATAATATAATAAAATTCAACTTAAAAAATTGTATCAAATAAAGTGCAATAAAGTAAAATAAAGCACGAATTAGGACTCTGAACAGTCACAAACAAGAAATAGACTATTCTACTCCTAGACTCACCTTCGACAAGCTCTTCAAGACAAGTATACCGTCAAGAAGGGAGTGGTAGACACCAAGGCCATGGAGAAGGGGGGAACTAAATTTTTATACAGATGGTTCCAAGCTAGTCGATAAAGTTGGCTATGGAGTATTTTCGAAAGAATTAGGACTTGAACTATCCATTCGACTACCAGACTACTGCAGCGTCTATCAGGCAGAGGTTCCAGCCATTAAAGAAGTGGTTACATAGCTAAGTGCATGCCGTAAAAAAAACGACTATAAATATATTCTCGGATAGCCAGCGGCCATTAAATCAAGGAATGCGGCTATACTAAGATCAAAGGTTGCACAGGAATGCCGAGCAGCCCTAAATGATATTAGCGTCGTATTCAAGGTCAGCCTTATTTGTGTTCCGGGACACAGAGATATTGAGGGAAACTGTAGAGCTGATGAGCTAGCCAGAAAAGGTACTGCTCTTCAACTGATCTGTGATAAAAGTACCATTGGAATACCTTTGGCCACGAGCGGGGTCACCCTTAAACCAACCAACCATCCATAATAAAATTGAACAAAGAAAGAAGTAAATTAAATTATAAATAATAAAACAAAAATAAATGAAAAAAATTTCAAATTCCAAATTATTTAATAAAATCAAACAAAAAATAAACAAAATAAATCAAATCAGTAAATAAAATAAAAATAAATATAATATAAACAGTAAAGTATAATAAAATGCAAGAAGAAAATAAAGTAGATCAAAATAAAATAAAATAAAAATAAATGAAAAAAAATACAAAAAAGAATTACCCTACAAAATATATGTAAGTTCAAAAAAAAAAAAAAACAAAGAAAACAAAAAAAAGACAAATAAATAAAATTGAAAAAAAATTTAATAAAAACATCGAAAGAAAACAAAAACAAACAGAAAATATAATAAAACTCAACTAAAAAAATGTTTTACCCTAAATTAAGGGTATTGAAATTTTTTTATTTAAAATACTCTGATCATCAGTATGAAGCTTCAAACCCTTAGAGGTGAGATTCAGATAATTGACATGCAAAATGTTCAATACAGATTCAAAAGAATTTTGTACAAAAAAGTGTTTGCCGATAAGTTTAATAAATCTTGTTTTATTTTTTTTTTTTTATTAAGAATAGGAGAGTATATTTTACGTTATCCAGAGGTATCTACGCATGTAGATCTCTCTTCGATCATAAAATTTACAACTTAAAAAATTACATATTCGGTGAAGTACTAAGCCCTGGGATTGATTGATTAGGGGGACCCGGTGGTCTAGAAATTTCTAGAAAAATTGATTGTTTTTTTTGATATTTCGAAAGTATAGTATCTTAAGAATATACTGTGAAATTTTCATGCGGAAATTCTCAATATTGTAGCTTCTACAGCCCACTAACTAGGTAGAGAGCGGCCAGCGTGCTCCTGTACCTCAAACCTTTAAACTCATTTATCTGCTGTTGTCCTAAAAAAAAACAAAAAAACTACTATTCAACTGAATCGAATTTTAATGAAATATTAAAATGTTGTTCACAACATCAATGGCTATCGCCCATACTAGAATCATATTATTATTTCAATCATTTCTTATTTTTTGTATAGGGTTATTCAATAGGTGCGCTTCAACTTTTTTCCGATAGGGAGGGCGAACGACGCAATATTTTTTATTTTTCGCTTGTCATTTGTAAACTTCATTAGTATACATTTCATCATGGAACGCTACACACTTGAGCAACGATTGCAAATCGTGCAAATTTTTTATGAAAATAATCGTTCTGTTGCTGCTACTTTAAGAGCATTACGGCCATTTTACGGTCCATGTAACAAGCCGCCCCGTTTTGGGGTTATGTGAAGTCATTGGTCTACAGTAACAAGCCGGCGACGATTTGTGAGCTCAGAGCCAATATTGAACGCGAAATTGCTGGAATTTCGGCCGATTTATGCAAAAGAGTGATCGAAAATTGGGTTCAACGATTGGACTTCGTAAAACGTGCACGCGTTGGTCATGCAAAAGAAATCGAATTTCATACTCAAATGTATATGTTCAAACTCGATAACAAAAAAAAAAAAAAATTAGTTAAAAAAGTCAAACCGTTTTATTCTAGTACGGGACATAGGTACAGTCAGACAGATTAATAATTTTTTTGGTTTTGTGTTTCAGATAAATAGAAGAGTTAAAATGGACAACAGCGTCCAGTTCCAATTTTTCGAGAGGGTCTACTTCACCGAAATTTTTAAATTTATTAAAATTAAAAAAAAAATTGTTTCAGTTTTCTAAGTAAAAGAAGTTAAGTGAAAAACCTAAAAATTTAAATATCATTTTTAATTTTTTCATTATAAAAAAATTCTGAAAATACCCTACATTTTCGAGCTCTAGACCACCGGGACCCCTTAAGTTAAATATAAAATAAAAGAGCTTTTGAGCTTAATGATATGTACATATATATTTACACTTACAACTTTTAGGCAAAAAAAAGCCTATGTACAGCTACTACTTTAGGAAAAATTTAAGTAGCGTTTTTTGATTATTTTCTAATTTTAGTAACTGGTTATTTTTGGAAATTTTTCTAATGTTAAAAGCTATTAGTTACTAAGGAAAATTATCCTATCATTCCCAATCCTGTGGTTGCTCTCAACTGTTGTTATTTTACTTGTTGTGGTTGTTGTAATTGTTGTTGTTGTAACAAGCAGCTGAAATCGCAATATATACACACAAATATAGTAGAAAATCCAACAAAAAAGGGGGGAAAAAATAAATATTGGTAAAAGATTAAACCAGTGACGAAGAAATAGAGAAATTTGCATACAAAAGAAATAGAATAAATATATAAAAAGAGAAGAATATAATAGAATAAAAATGTGTGCTTGATAAAAAGTAGAAAATTCAGGTTAGATATTTAGTTTTTTGTGTCTATTACTTCAGTGCAGCATGCGGCTATTTTTCTTTTGTTGTTGCGGAATATATATTTACAAAGCGGAAAGGGTTCTTTGGCATTTAAAAGAGACGATAAAAATGAAAGCGAATTAGTTACCAACCTTTGATGGCGTCAGTGTGACATTTAGCAGCGTTGGATGCTGCTCGACGACAATGAATTCCACTTCACGTGGAGCAAAGCTTTCGGCGAATACCTGAAATGTAAAATAAAAAATTATTAAAATTTCTAAAACAATAAATAAAGTAAATCAAAAAAAAAAAAAATAAATAAATAAAATGAAAAAAATTAAATCAAGTCAAATAAAATGAAATAATAAGAAATAAAAAAAAATAATAATAATACAAAAATTAAGGAAAAAAATAAAGTACGATACAAAAAAGACGTAAAATAAAATCAAACAAAATAAAAGCAAATAAAATATAATAAAACGTGAAACAAAATTAATCCAAATCAGTAAAATAAATGAGAACATAAATACGATATAAAAACGCAAAAAAAGAAGTAAATAAAATACAATAAAAATCCAGAAAACCAAAAAAAGAAAGTACATCAAAATACAATAAAATAAAACTAAATGAAAAAATACAAATATGAATTACCGTACAAAACAAAAAAATTATAATTATTCCACAAACAATAATTTTTAGCAATCATTTGTTCTAACCTTACTCTTCTGGCGGATTTTTTTTATAAAAAACTATAAATAATAATAAAATAAGTGATAACACAAAAAAAAAATGCGAAACATAATATATAAAGGGTATTCCAATCAGAGCTGTTATTTTGATATTCAAAGAAAAATGCTATTTTTTAATATAAATGATCGAATATTTATTTCATTATAAAGAGGAAGGTATGCCGTTAATAGTGGAAAATAACATTAGGCAAATGACCACCACGCTTACAGGACAATATCCTTTTCATGAAATTTTCCATAACCGAAATGCAAAGTGGCTGCGCTATGTCCTCGATAGCCTCACGAATTCCATCTTTGAGGTTTTGAATCGACCCTGGGCTGTTGGCGTAGACCTTCTCTTTTACGTGATCCCAAGGAAAAAAGTCACAAGGTTTTAAATCACAAGATCTCGGTGGCCAGTTGTGATCACCTCTTCGAGAGATAACACGGTCCGGAAACTTTTCCCATAAAAGATCAATGATTTCGTTGCTTGTGTCGGCCGTAGAGCCGTCTTGTTGAAAATAAACGTTGTCCAGAACAATACCATCCAATTCCGGTCATAAAAAACCGCTAATCATCTCTCGATAGCGATAGATAAAACCTGTTATTGGAAAACCCTTTATATATAATTGCCGCTTACACTCTTTTTTGGATGTGTGGCCGACCTCCTCCTTCTACATATTTGTGGCGTGCGTCTTGATGTTGTTCCACAAATGGAATGACCTATAGTTTCATGCCGACTCCGAATGGCAGATATTTTTTATGAGGAGCTTTTTCATGGCAGACATACACTCGGAGGTTTGCCATTGCCTGCCGCTATTAGAAAAATGTTTTCCTTAATTTTGGTGTTACACCGAGATTCGAACCTATGTTCTCTGTGAATTCCGAATGGTAGTCACGCAACAACCCATTCCGTTCCGGCGGCCGCAATATAATAACAGAGGAAAATAACTCGGCACCTTAATTATATAAGGAAATCGAATTGCAGAAACCCAAGTTAGCTTGCAGGGATCCTCATTTATGACAGAATCTGAATTTTAGAGTGCCACATTTACCCTCAGGTGAATATCGGAAATGGCTTATTAAATGATTTTAATATTGAAATCCAGTCAACCTTTTCAGAGCTACTCTAAGGATAATTAAAAACAAAGTTAGCGGGAAGACATTTAATCCACCGAATGGCTGAGGAACACAAATATAAAGTTAGATGCGATAATTTTCGTAAGTTAGAAGCCAGTTGCAATAATCTGAAGGTATTCTAGTGACGCTTCCGTAGCCAAATTACAAGATTTATTTCTTTTTATACAAGCGAGCGCCGAAAGGTTCCCTAAGTGAGTTTTTTTCACAAGCCGCTATCCGCCTATCGATCGAAATTTTCATGAAAGGCTTCTCTGGATGAGCTATTTAAATTTTCAGGATTTTAATCAGCTGTAATATCCAGAAATTACAGCATAAGAAATACCACATTGATCAAAAAGTACCCGGAGCATATTTAAAGAATTCAATAAACAATTTTATTCCTCAAACGTGAATAATCTTCAATGGCAATAATCTTTAAAGTACCCCCTTCAGTTGCAATGCACTTGTGCCAGCGTTTGATCCAGTTCTACAAACATTTCTTGAACTCTATCTGCGGTATAGCCATTCGCAGAGACGTCTTCGATTTTCACATTACTTACTTTTAGCAGTTGAAATGCGTTCTTTGTAGTGTTTTTTGACTCAATCAAACAGAAAAGGCTCGCAAGGAGCCATATCAGGTGAGTGCGACGGCTGTTGTATGGTATAGGGTGGGCGATGTAAAATTTGCTTTTTGAATCGGCTATAAAAAAAAAAACCTAATCAATATCTTTTCAAACTTTTTTTTTTATTTTGAAGATTGAGCATTGTCATTTATGAATGAAAAATAATATCGTTCAAATTACTGCCACGACTGGCTTTACAGTAGGCCATTCGATCAATCCAATTTTTAAGCACATTTTCGATTGTTTGGGCTCCAATTTCATGAATGGCAACTTCGATTTCGTGTTTTAAAGCATCAATCGTCTCTGGATGGTTCGCATAGCATTTGTCCTTAACGACTCCCCACACAAAATAGTCCAACGGGCTTAAATCATAGCTCCGAGGCGGCCAATTGATATCGGAATTCAAAAACGGTAGCCAAAAGTTCGAGTGTAACTTTGGCAGTGTGACAAGTTGCACCGTCCTGTTGAAACCAAATGTCGTCCATGTCATCCTCTTCAATTTTTGGAAACAAAAACTCGTTGAGCATGTTACGGTAACGCTCGCCATTTACTGTAACCGCGGAAGAAGAAGAAGACTCAAACAGAATAAAAACTAACAACACTCAAATCAGTTTACTTGGAGCGTCTCCTGGCGGTTATTCCGACAACTTTTTGATCAAGGTGTTATGTTCTTTAACTAATGAAAAAAAAAAACGCAATTCACATATCAATTTTATGCATTTTCGGTTACGTCAGATGGTCTACTGGCCATATCTAAGCAAATTACATTATTAGTTATTAGTTTCACTTCGAAGAAATGCACTTTAGAGCTACCAGCATCAGGAAAAATTTGATTACATTTGAGAAAGTTTGCTTTAATAATGAATGCCCTGGGTCATCCTCATGCACTAAATGATTACACAATTACTTTCTCATTTTGTTCACTCACCTCCAGTTTGTAGTATCCCGGCAGCAGTATTCTCCAGAACTCACCATGCTTCGTCGTCTGAAAACCAACATCACGTCCCTTGATTTTCAGCGAAGCGCGCTCAATTGGTGCGCCGGTGGGATCCAGCACGAAACCTTGTACACCACGATGCGCCTCGGCCAAGAATTTAATCATGGACTGAAGGGTAGACAAAAAAGTTTTTTTTGAGCAAAATCTGAAATTATTTATTTGCAGCTCTCCACTCACCAATTGATTATCCTCCCAATACTTTTTCAATTCATAGGCGGGCGGATATTTGCAACATGAAATTTCCAGCGTCACCTCCATGCAGCCATACCAAACGTAATTGTAATCTTGCATGCCCCCGGTGAGTGGATACCAGGCAGCGCCATTTGTAATGCCGTTCTCGAAAGCGGGCGTCGCCGATTTACAAGCTACGCCACGTGACATCTTCGCATGATTTTTCGCGTAAACGAGTGACAAATGCTTGAAGACATCATCGTCGGGCGTGAGCGAAGGAGCGGCCGAATAGGTTTGGAACACTGCGCCCAAGGGACATGTTGGCGGCAAAAAAAGGGGGGGACAAAAGAAAAAAGAGTTGAAAATGTGTGTACGGATTGGTGTTTATGTGAATAAATTGCTGTGTTTGTAGGAATGGTAAGGCGCCTGCAAATCAGCACCGCTGCAAAAGCTACTCACTCGCGCATAAAGCCGATGATCTACATATTCCTTTGAGCAGCCATGTTGTCGGTAGGAAATGGGAAAGGAAGTCGGTAATACAAGCTTATAGATCGGCTAGTTTTGTACAATAACAGCAATACGATGAGAATGTGTGGGTGACTTTGGGAGTGTATGTGTGAATATAATGAAATGAGAGCGCTATTGGGGCATATGGGATATGATTTCGGTTGACAAAAGGATGTTGTAATGACCGCGACTTTTATTTGATGAAAGACGATCTGTGATGCCTTTTCATGGTATTTAAGGTTTCTTATGAGTTTTTGTTACCTTTTTATATATACTTACTAGAGTTGGGCGTATTGTCGTAAGGATAACTCGCCACCAAGGCGCCACCATGCAGACTGCCGCTCAACACAAACTGTATTTTCGATATCCAATCCTTGACGGCATCTGTTTCGGGTTGTCCCCGCTTGTTGTTCTGCTTAAAGTAGTCTGGAAAATTGCGATTCAAATCGAAACCGCGTGCATTGTATCTGAAGAGTGTGCCAAAAAAAGTATGAGTATAACTCTGAGAACTTAATTAACGCTTTTCTCACCTGCCCTGCCCACCATCACAGGCGCCTTCTTTGGACACCGCATAGCCATCCGGATTCATTGATGGCATAATGTGTATGCGTGTATTGTCCAACAACCATTTGACATATTGATCGCTATTGTAGCTAGTCACGAAGTACTGTATGAGATGTAGCAGCAGTTCACGACCCACCGGCTCATTGCCATGTATGTTTCCCACATACTTGACATCCGGCTTACCAACCATATGCTCGTAGGGGGATGACGAGACTACCATGACCCAAAGATCGCGTCCTTGTATGGATTTACCAATGGAGTAAAGCGCGGTTAGGTTGGGGTAACGTGCGCTGGTGGATCTGGAATAAGGATAAAAGTTGAAATGAGGTGTACTAAGAAGAATATAAGGTATTGATGGTAGTGGGTATTTTCCTCCATGCCCATGTAGGCAAAATGTCGAGCATTCGTCAGCGAAAAATGGTTTTCAAAAAGCCACTTCAAATTTGCATATCTAGAAAAATTGCAGAAATCTGGTTCAAAAGTTGAAAGTTGTGCTGAAATTTTGCAACATTTTTTACAAAAGTTGATGTTACGCGGACTTTGTTGCAGTATTCACTATAGTTTTTGTAAGAAAATAGTGGTGTGCTTATAATTTTCTAAAAGGGTGCATACGAGGTTTGTTTAAAAAATAAGGTAAATTTTCAAATTTCGCGGGCTACGTATATTCGACTTTCGATTATCAATATATTATATATTATGTTGGTTCAATCGTCTAGGTTCTATGTTCACGGTTTTAGCAATATAGTCTGTTTAGTTTGTTTGTGGGAAGCATAAATAAGACAAGTGTTTTGCGCGTTCGGCGATTTTCTGCTATCGACTTTGGCTCTCCTGGACTCTTCCATATGGACGATTGGACTTTGGTTTCACTTTCATAACCATATACCCATGATTCGTTGCCAGTTATGCCCCTCTTAAGTAAAGCTGGATCATCGTTGACGTCATTCAGTAATTCCTGAGCTCATGCGGCGCTGTTTTTGGTAAAAATTCAGCAATTTTGGAATGAATTTCGCTGCCACGCTTCATGCCAAAAATTGCCGAAAAGATTGCATAGAATGAGACAAACCCAGCAACTTCTCTAATTGTGATTCGACGATTCTCCATAACAATTTTCTTTACTTTCTCAACATTTTCTTCGGTTGTTAATGTGCTGGAGCGTCCAGAGCGAACGTCATCATTCACATTATCTCGACCTTCTGTGAAAAGCTTGTACCTCTTTTAAACATTTTTTTGGCTCAAGTACTCTCACCGTATGCCACTGTCAACATTTCAAGTGTTTTTAGCATTTCATTCTATTTTTTACACAAAATTTGATGTAACTTCTTTGATCCATTTTTTTCGATACTCATCTTATTTATGCCTCTCACAAACAAACTAAACGGGCTATATTGCTAAAACCGTGAACATATTTTCGAGTCGAATGTACCAACATAAAAAAAAAAAATAATCAAAAGTCGCATGAGCGTAGCCCTCAAAATTTGCAAATTTACCTTATTTTTTAAACAAACTTCGTATGAGAAGAAATCGAAATCCCAAGCGAGGGGTGCGCCTATTTTAGAACTATTTAATTTTTGAATTAATTGAATTCTACTTCTTATTTGAGTAAAATATATTTATATTATATTTTTTATATATTGCCCGCCCATGAGAAGCTCGCAGTCCTCGAATGGGTTGGTGCGTGATTACCTTTCGGAGTTCATCGAGAACGTAGGTTCGAATTTCGGGGAAATGAAGAAAAAGTTTTTTCTAATAATGGTCGCCCCTCGCGCAGGCAATGGCAAACCTCCGAGTGTTTTTCTGTTATGAAAAAGTTCCTCATAAAAAATATCTGCTGTTCGGAGTCGGCTTGAAACTGAAGGTATATGTGTAACAACATCAAACGCATGCCACAAATAGGAGGAGGACATTCAGTTGAGGAGTTCGCGTCCGCTCAACAGAGGGGTTTGTTTGATTTATTATGAAAAAAAATCTCAGCGTGTCAGTGTCCGCTTTAGAAAGAGTAATTTGTTCTGAAATTTTTATAAGTAATTAAAACTTGGTATAGGAAGAAATGTCCGCCCAAGGGAGATGCCCGTCTAATAGAGGTGTCCGTTAGGAGAGGTTTCACAGCATTTTTGTATGTATGTATTAGGTAAGGTGAGTTTTGTTGAGATGAGGGGACTCACGGTGAGGTGTGACGTTTTGAGTTCTTAGATCTGTCTAAGTTTTGTTTCTGAGGGAAAAAATAACGCGCGAGAAATGAGTTTTATTTGCGATTAAAAATATAAAACTCAAAAATAATATTTATTTTTGATGAAAAATTTAAAATTCGAAAAACTACAATATTATTATTTTTTATCAAAAACACAAATCCCTAAAGAGTTACCCTAAATAACTCTAGAAAATGAAGTCTTATTGTAATTTTGATGAAAAAATATAAAAAAATACCTGATTATATTTATTTTCTGGACGACTAAATAAAAATCGAAATGTGATGCTTAATATTTTTTTTATATTATAGAGTTTTTTTTCTTGTCCACTCTTCTCGGGAGCACAAGGCCTCGACAAGACATTTGTCTTGCGTTGGTTCCGTTAATCTACTTGATTTCTGACAGGGTAGGTGATTAGCCTGTCGCTCAAAATATCGCTCAAAAATGTTTCAATCGTAAAAAAAAAAGTTTTTGGTCGCTGCTAAAAATAAACTAGAAGTCTTACCCTTCTATGTCTATTGTGAGCGATTACTATTAGAAATCACGAAGTTTCTTATTCAAATGAAATCCGGGGTCGATCGTATCATATCTTATGTTTATATCAGCGCGCTTGTGCAAAAGGGCATTCTAATTTTTTTCAGATAATTTTCACATTATTTGTGACAGTATAAAGGAATATCCACTAAGCAGTTAGTAAAAATGTTCTAACAGTCAAGAAAGTAAATATTTACTCCGACAGCCAAGCGGCAATAAGGGCCCTCGGGTCTATGGCGGTGCATTCGGAACTGTTCAAGGAATGCTTGACCTCACTTTCGACTGCGTCCGAATTCTTTGACATGAGCCTCATCTGGGTTCCTGGTCACAGCGACATTGCAGGTCACACCGACAACTGTGAGGCCGATGAACTGGCCAGACAAGGGACATGTGAGGTGATTTCTCCGCGAAGGGAGAGAATTGGCATCCCCCTGACTACCTGCGGTCTGCTACTGGAAAGATCAACGAGCGCTGGGCAAGTACACAAACGTGTAAGGTCGCGAAATCCTTCTGGTCACGTGTGGACTGGAGGCGCTCGGGCGATCTTCTGAGGCTGACAAAATATCAGCTCTCTAATCTCATGGGTTCTCTTACAGGTCACAATGCGCGAGGAATGCATGCTGTGAGACTTGGAATCACCTCGAGTCCTTTTTGCGCTGGATTTATGGAGGATGAAGTGGAATCATCTCAGCACCTTCTCCTTAGCTGCCCTGCTCTCACGGGGCTAAGATTCAGACATCTCGGCTCTTACTTCTTTGCCACGCCTGCTGATATAGCTGGCGCTGACATTAATAATCTAATGAATTGAATCAGCAGCGCAAAGCGGTTGACGCAAACACAGCATAGTCATCGTTCGTAATCCACACGCTCCTGACCATCCCAGCACCACCTCTCCCCGCCTTCTCCCTGCATCCCATCGGTCTTTTTCCCTTTCACCTCACCTCCTTCATAATGGTATCACAAAGGGCGAATCCTTTTCTTCGTCCAAGGATGCTCATTCCTTGGACAACCATACCAACCTAACCTAACCTAGTAAAGATGTTACTTTTAGCAATTAGTTTTTTCTTCTATCTTACTAGTTCCAAAAATAGTAAATGTTTCCCCATTCTGCCTGAATGGGTCACTATGCGCTTGATCTAAGTTTAGTTCGAAAACTTTCTAATCCCGAAGTTTTTTGTTGGATGAGATTCTGTGGCATCCTAGGAACACTTTTTCGCCAAAATCCACATCGGTAACGGTCCCATTGCGAGAAAATTTGATTTTATTATTGGTGACGTATTACATATGGTCGAAATTCTTTCAAACAACCAATCTGACCAAAAATTCGCGGTTAGAAAGCTTTCAAATTAAACTTGGTTTAGGCACACTTTGGGATGGCGTGTCAAATTAGCGCCCGTAGCGCTTTTAGACTATACATTATAGTTCAGATTTGCCTGCGGTAAGAAAAATCAAGAGACAAAATGGTTTTTGCTACTAAAACTTCTTTGGTCTCTCTAAAAACATAAATTACTGCATTATCTACATTCGTGCAGAAATATCTACTCTGATCTTCAGAGTTCGTTGTTTTTAATGTAGCCGCTTATCAAGCGCTGCCGGGTGCGTCACCGATGGTTATCGCCAATCTCATCTAACAGTAGGCACAAAAAAATCATGTTGGAGACTTTTCATAAGCCCCATAAGCTGCGAATATCATTAAAGAGCTCCCTTAAAAATCCTAGCATGTCGGGTCTCTGCGTCAGATGTTTGGTCGAGCTTCTCCTCCAATTTGAGTTGAGCCTACTGATGTTGTCTTACAAATGGAAGCGCCTTAATATAGTTTTATGTCGCCTCCGAATGGCAGATGTTTTTTTATTAGGCGGTTTTTCATGACAAAACATACACGCGGAGAGTTTTGTCATTCACAGGGGCGAGCTGATCGTTATTTGAAATTTTTTTTTCGATAATTTCGTGTTTCATACTTTCACACTCGGCTTCTAGCAAACAATAACTAACACACGTGGAATAATAGTAACAATTTTAATAATTGATTCATGAAGAGGTATTTCTTGCTCTTTTTGTTGATATGGCTACGCAAATGTGGCTAAGTGTACTCGCACGGTGCCATTCGCGCGTGTTAAGCCGAAGATATTTTCCATACACAGGCAGTTTTTGATATAAAGGGTGGTTAAATTTGGGCCGATGTTGAATGTGAACCACACCTAAACGTCAAGCTTCTTCTGCATTTTATTTGACATTTTTTAATTTCAGACTAAGTCAATTTGAACCATGGAAAGATACATAATCAAGCAACGCCTTAAAGTTATTCAGGCTTATTATGAAAACGGGAGTTCAAATCAAAATGCATATCGCGCACTTCGTGATTTTTTCGATCAATTTAATCGTCCAAATGTGCGTACAATCGGAAAAATTGTGCCAAAGTTTGAGCAAACAGGGTCTGTAGGAGATGTGAAAACACCAGTGCATGCTCGTACAGCTCGAGCTGCAGAAAATATTGCTGCTGTTCGCGATAGTGAGGTGGAAGAGCCGTCCACTTCAACTCGTCGTCGAGCCCAACAATATGCATAAAGACTTGCATTTACACCCTTACAAGGTGCAATTGACTCAAGAACTAAAGCCTCTTGACCATTTCAAGCGTCGTCAATGGTCAGAATGGTGGCAGGAAATGGCAACAGTGAATGACCAATTTTCGAAGAAAATCATCTTCAGTGAGGAGGCACATTTTCACCTCAGTGGATTCGTCAATAAGCAGAATTGCCGCGTTTGGGCGAATGATAATCCAAGAGTGATTGCCGAAAAACCAATGCAGTCACAAAGAGTGACTGTTTGGTGCGGTTTATGGGTTTTTTCCAAAATGAGGTCGGTCAGGCAGTTACTGTGAATGGTGTTCGCTATCATGAGATGATAACGAACTTTTTATGGCCCGAATTGGAAGGTTTGGATGTGGACGTTATGTGGTTTCAACAGGATGGTGCCACTTGTCACACAGCTAACGAAACAATGGCTCTTTTGCGCGAAAAATTTGATGGCCGAATAATCTCAGGTCGCGGCGATGCCAATTGACCGCCAAGGTCATGTGATTTGACACCGTTGGACTTCTTTCTTTGGGATTATTTGAAAGAAAAGGTGTACGTCGATAAGCCAGCAACAATTCAATGAGACAATTCGGCACATTAACGGCATAGAACCTCAATTATCCTCAGGGTCATCGAAAATTTAGACCATTGGATGGAGGTGTGCCGCCGAGGCCGCTGCGGCCATTTGGCCAATATTTTGTTTTGTATGTAATTGAGCTGTATAAATATTATCATAATAAAGAGAAATGACAATATTTTTTAAGAAAAAGTGTATTTTATTCAAAATCAACACCGGCCCTTAAAACTTAACCACCCTTTATTTGCCATAGCCACGGGTGAGGCAATCGACATCTGATTCCATATCTAAGTTTCAGTATGAACACTACATATTTTCGATTTATTGTTGTAATAAAAACAATTTCTTACTGCTACTCACTCATTACTGCTACTCACTCACTCACTTTCACTAATACTTAACTTACCTGAGGAATCTTGTCAATTCATCATGGTCGTGATAAACAAAGTCCAGAAACTGTGAATCAGGTATATAAGCACGTGGTTCTGGCAGTGCTGCATCGAGTTCATTGGTCGACTGAGCGAGGCAATGATAAGTGTACAGCAGGAAAACTGAAATGAATGCGGTTCGCAGAATCATGTTGAGTATTATGACGTTACTTTCCCAATGTTGTCGAGAAGTGCTCTTGAGTAGTCGCTCTCACTGATTAATGAATGGGTGCTGCAAAAGAAATGGAAATTTATGTTTGGTTTTATTTAGAAAATTGTCCATATACGAGTGTCATCTACTAATCTGAATACGAACACGTAAAACACAGTGCAACAACCGTGAAAGATCATTTTGTTATATAAACAAGGCAAGCAAGCGATCGCAACCACAATCAACGTAACAACTTGGCTTTGTGGCTTCATAATTTTCTAATTTATTTGCAGCCATTGATTGGAAAATGACTTTTGTTAAGCTTAAGACGTGATCCAATTGCGATTTTCCTCTACTTAGTGTGAAGAAAGCAAACCATAAATGATAATTATGAGCCAATGTGATTAAAAAAAAATCGAAAATCCAAAAATGAAAAATGAAAAGACTGCAATTTATTACTATTATAAAACATGAAAACATAGCGGGACATTGCACTTTATAAGCAGCTAAAAATAACTTCAATTAGTGAAAATTTTCGACTTACTCGCGCAAGTAAAAATATAGAAAGAATAAAAATATATGGAAAGAGGATGGGTTTAGTATAGTTTCGAAGATGATGAACGATGGCTGTGTTGCGGTTGCACTAAAAATTGTATGCTGCTGATGACCTTAGTACCTTAGCGCTTTTCACTAGGAAACGCAATATGGAAGGACTGTTACTACCCACATTGAAAGGGGTAACACTGCAACTGTCTTCTGATTTTAAATATTTAGGACTTATCTGATTTTAAATATTTAGGACTTATCCTAGATAGTAAGCTTACCTGGAAGAAGCATGTCGAGCAGAAGGTCTCTCGAACAGTAAAAGTCTTCTGGCAGTGTAAGCGAACCTTTGGCAAGACATGGGTTCTAAGACCGGCGATAGTACACTGGCTGTACATCGCCCTGATTAGACCCATTATTATATACGCTTCTATAGTTTGGTGGAAAACCACAATGGTTAATTCCAGAGTAAAACCCCTAAACAGGCTACAGAGAAGTGTGTGCCATGAGCACAACATCTGGTGATGCCCTTAATGCCATTCTGAACTTGCAACCTCTAGATCTTCAAATTCTACAGGAAGCAATGAAGGCGGCGTACAGGCTCAAGTTAAACGGATTCTGGGGAAATGAAGTAAGCACTGGCCACTGTCAGATATACCACCAGTTGCCGGAGCGGTGCGCACTGTTCTCGATGCCGGCGGACAATCGGGTGCCTGTCGTTGGCTTCGGTAGGAAGTATGATGTTTTGATCCCAGATAGAGACCAATGGTTAAGTCCAGAGAACCTATTAACGGGATATCAGCACTATTTCTACACCGATGGATTCAAAACCAGTGACAGTAGCTGATCTGGATGGTACTTAGAGGAAGACACTAAGTACTCCTATGCCACAGGACAGATGGCCACGGTATTCCTTACGGAGGTCTATGCCATCTTGAATATGGCGGCTGGCTGGAATACTGGCTAATTGAGAAAAAGTGGCGGGGCAACAGTATTGGAATTTGTAGTGACAGTCAAGCTGCACTGAAAGCCCATGCTAACCCACGCTGCTCTGCGAAGTTAGTCGGGAATGTAAGACAAAGCTGAGCAGTGTTGCAAAACACAACAAAATTAGTCTTATTTGGGTGTTTGGACATTGTGGTATTACAGGGAACGAGTTAGCCGATAAATTGGATAAATTGGACAAAGTTCATACTCTTCCTCTTTCGTATTTCTTAAAATTCATCAATGAATACAAGAGATTTGTGGAAGAGTGACCTCAAACTAATTTATCCGTTTTACCATCCACTTTTTATCTTTCCTATCTCTATTCTTTCTACTGATATCTATCCGGGTGTAGTACAATGGTCTACTGACTGAGTACTTAGACTTGTCTAACCCCCCACAAATCTAATCTAATCTAATTTTATGCTGCTGATGAAGTTCAACAGATTTTTAATATCAAGGCTAGCTATATCAGCAGGATTAGCAAAGAAGTAAGAGGCAAGATGTCTAAATCTTAGCCCCGCGAGAACAGAGTAGCTAAGAAGCAGTTGCTGAGATGATTCCACCTCATCTTTCATACAGTTGACGCAAAAAGGACTCAGGGCAAGTCAAAGTCTCGCAGTATGTACACCTCGCGGATAGTGTCTTGTGAGAACACCCACGAAGTTCTCAAGCTGAGACTTTGTCAATCTCAGAATATCGCTCGAACACCTCCGAGCCACACGTGACCAGAAGGATTTCGCGTCCTTACAAGTTTGTGTACTTGCCATCCAGAAGCAGACCGTAGTTGATCAAGGGGATTCCAATCCTCGTCATTCTGTTGAAACTGTTGCTTCTCCGCAGTTGTACTGTATGAGTTTATTTTTCGATTACATATCGAAGGATATGACTACCGAATAGCAAAAATTAAATTCTGCGCATGAAAATAAAAATTATTAGTATTTTATCAATACAGCAGCCCCATTTGATATTTCTTTAGACTTAATGTATCGTGAAGTACTCTTCCGCCTTCTCTATTTATGTACGAAGAAAATATTTTAGACCAATAATCTAAACTCGCGAGGTCTCTTATTTTCTGAAAGTCATATTCAGAATCGTGCAAGTTTCGTTGCAATAAAACTTACATACCCTATGAACAGAAATTACTGGGAATGTGACTCGTCTGAAGCAACACACATGTGCCAATGTTTAACCCAGTCCTTCATGCACCCCTTCTAGGCCAACGAAGGGATGACCTTCAGCTTCTTCGTCGCATTCTCTTTGATCTCCTCTATCGACTGAAATCTCCTTCCACGAAGTGGTAACTTTAACTTGGAAAACAAAACGAAGTCGCACGGGGCCATATCAGGTGAATACGGTACTTGCACGATGGTATTTACTTAGTGTTTGGTCAAATAATCCAGCACAATTCGGGCTCGGTGCGATGGCGCGTTATTATCATGCAAAATCCAAGAATTGTTTGTCCACATTTCCGGCCGTTTGCGACGTATAGCATTTCTCAAACGCTTCAAAACGGGTAAATAGTGACAGATGTGTGTCTTACACTCCTACCAACATAAGAAAAAAATATGGGCCGGTTCCCACGTGCGCGGTTCGCTTAAATTAAACATTCCCGGTACTTTTTAATAGTACGGTATAAAGGACTAGCAACCCGGGCCATGCTTCGCAGCGCCTCAATCTACTACTATTAAAGGAAAATAAAGTACGAGGGTTAGAAGGTAGGGCTTGGGCGAGCATAAATGCGGCTTGAGACCAGCGGGATTTGCAATATACTAAGTTTTTTCCTCAAACACAATCTAGGGAAATGCTATGAATACGGTTTGGAGGTTCATATGCGGTTTTAGATATCAAGCCAGCTTGTGACAGTTTCGTTTGAGAAAAAATCCCACAGGTATTTACTGCGCTTGGAGTCAACAGAAAGTTTGCTAGACTCGCAATGGCGTCCGTAATGGAAACAAAAGCAAACGTCGCAATTCAGCTGGAATGAAGTTAAATATTCAGCATCAGCACCGAATAGAGGCAAGGAGATCGCTTATCCGCAGTAATCTTTAGCTTACGTCCATGCAATTAAAAACTTCACCACATCCGGAATCGTACTCCATCGGTCAGATCTAATAATTCCCTATGTGGACGACGATTTATTCGAAAACATAGAGACCAAAGCAGGGAGCAGCTAACTGAGCCCAACGGTCAACCGACAAAAAGCTAAGTATTTAGAAGCATTGAGAGAAGAAAGTCCATGACGGGTTCGGAAAGAAGAGTCTCTCAGAATCCTTGAGAGAAATATACTTAGGAGGATATATGGTCTCAGGCTAAGCGAGATACGCCAGATTATATGGTACGAACAAGCGAAGAGTCACATTCATCAAAGCACAAAGGCTAAGGTAATAATGCTGCACAAACCTTTGATAATGAGAAGTAAAGGTCACCCGCGTAGGGGACTAATGGATTGCATAGAAGAAAGCCTACGAACGCCTGAAGTAACCAACTGGGAATATCTAGCGAGAGACAGAGAGGCCTGGAGGAATATGGTAGAGAAGGCTAAAACCAACCCCGGGTTGTAACGCTGAAAAATGATGATGATGAAGTACGAGGATTGCTATAGATTTTTCTAAACTTGGGTACTTCTAGTTTGGTCAGGGGCCATCTGACGTTTCTTTTGGAATGTTGGGCATATTTTATTAAAAACGCACTCAGAACATTTTGATGTATGAACTCATCTCGGTAAAAAAAAGGAATTAAATCGCGAACATTTTTCCGCGATTATTTTCCACAATTTTCGACTTGGATTAACACCACAAGAATGCATTGATGAACTAAAATCATGCGGCCAGCAAGCACCATCTTTTCTCTTCTTCTTAATTGGCGCTATAACCGCTTACGCGATTTTGGCCGAGTTTAGCAAAGCGCGCCAGTCGTTTCTTTCTCGTGCTAACCGGCGCCAGTTGGACACACCAAGTGAAGCCAAGTCCTTCTCCACCTGATCTTTCCAACGCAGAGGAGGCCGCCCCCTTCCTCTGCTACCACCAGCTGGTACCGCATCGAATACTTTCAAAGCCGGAGCGTTTGTATCCATTCGAACGACATGACCCAGCCAACGTAGCCGCTGGATCTTTATTCGCTGCGCTATGTCTATGTCGTCGTAAAGCTCATACAGCTCATCGTTCCATCGTCTGCGATATTCGCCATTGCCAACGTGCAAAGGTCCAAAAATCTTACGCAGAATCTTTCTCTCGAACACTCCAAGCGTCGCTTCATCGGATGTTGTCATCGTCCACGCTTCTGCACCATCTTTTAGCACCATAAAAAACTGATACAATTAATTTTCCCGTGGTCGCTGTTCACTCAACAACAAATTCCAGTAAGGTCGTCTAAGATCACTTGCCTCACGAGAAAATATCGATGTTGTACGTAAACTGAATGAAATCGTCAAATCCCATACGGACATTTGTATGGGTGTGAAGTGCACCAAAAAAATTTTGCGTGATCTTCTTATAGTAAAACAATGTGTTCGCGCTACATTCCACACAATTAAAAAAAGACGCCTTGGAAACGAAAAAGCCGTCTTTCACAAATTGTTTCAAAAGAATGGGCAAATGCATTGATCATCTCGGAGAATATTTTGGAACACAATTATGCTTTTTCCAACCCACAATATTATTTTATTAGTCAGAAAACAAAAATAGCAACAATCGTAAAAGCATTCCAGTACATAAAATCGTCAAGAAAACCTTGTTATTGATGTTGTAACAGCATAAAAAAAGTAATACTGGTTTGACAGTTCCTCCTGGATATAAATCCGATTCGTTCAGGTGGTGTACAAGAAAATAATATTTTTTTGTTTTGTAAAAAGAAAAATCTATCCAAAATAAAATAAAAAGCTCTCCGCAAGCCTTTGATCAGGGGCTGAAGAAGGAAAACGAAAATGAAGCACTAAGTTCAACTGTCTATTCCATTCCATTTCCCAATGCAATGCTTCACATAAAAATATTTGTCTTTTATTGTAAAGCTATAGTTTCACTAAATTTTCTGTTTGCTCGTTTTTGGAATAATATGAAATTCGGATAGTGTACTGCCTCTGGAGCAGGCGAATAATGTTTTGAAATTGAATAAAATCGGACCTTAAATACGAATTTTAGAGTTTTCTCGGCCATAGCGCCATCTGAAAATATAGCAATTTTCTTCTAACTCTCTTGACAGCAAACATGTCCTCTGATTTTGAGCTCAAACGACTGGCTACTTTTTCGGTTTAGCGGTCATAACCTATGCGGAAAATCGGCTTTTGGAGTTTAAGTTTTTACGACCAGTATTTCAAATTTTACAGTAAACCATAAAAATATTTTAAAGTAACTTTCTTCGAGTACTTATTTTGCATGTTTCGCTTATTCCAAGTTAAAATAATTCCAAAAGACCACAGCGTTGATGAAAAGTATTTCGGACCGAGTAAAGTTGTTTATCGCTGAGCAGAAACGGTTAGAAATAAAACTGGTAGTTCGATATTTTAGAAAATGATGCCCCTTTTGTTTGCTTGCTTCTACATTAGAAAAAATGGTGTGAAAACGCAACTGGACAAGGACCTTCAAAGCTCCAAAGATTCGAATCTCCGTGCATGAAACAGTAAAATTATATTAGGTGCGCAACTACGTTCCCGCTGTTGGTCAATAGATGCCGCCAGCAGTGTGTGCTAGTCGATTCTAACATAACCTAAACATCATAAACCAAGCTTAGACATATCGTAAACAAACTGCTTCAACATATTAGTGATTTTACTTTGGTATCATTTACTTTTGGCTTTGTGAAAATGTCTAATTCTGTGCCGAATAATCGTCATTTGCGGGAAGAGTTGATTTTCCTCTTTCGCTCGAAAAAAACGGGTGAAGGGCATCGATAGCTACAAAAAGTTTATGGAGATGCTGCTTTACGTGAAACAACGTGCCGAGATTGGTTCCGTCGCTTCAAAGACGGTGATTTTAATGTTGACGATCGTCCCGTCCGCGTAAAGGAAGGCGAAATACCTTCGAAGACGCTGAATTGGAGACATTGCCCAATGAGGATCCGTGTCAAACGCAAGAATCAGAATTAGGAGTTACCCGCCAATCCATTTCCAAGCGATTGCATGCTTTGGGAATGATTCAGAAACCGGGGACTTGGGTTCCTTATGAGTTAAAATCAAGGGATGTTGAACGTCGTTTTTTCGCCTTTGAACAACTGCCACTGCTCCAGCGGCAAAAAAAGGAAGGGGTTTCTTCATCGCATCGTGACGGGTGATAAAAGATGGATTCATAACAGCAATCCAAAACAAAGAAAGTCATGGGAACTGCCCGGTCATGCTTCTACGTTATCGCCTCGGCCGAATATTCACGCTGCGAAGGTTATGCTATGTATTTGGTGGGATCAAGTTGGTGTTATTTATTATGAACTGTTAAAACCAAGTGAACTCATCACTGGGGAACTGTTCGACTTCAATCGATGCAATTGAGCCGAGCACTGCGCGAGAAGCGGGCGCAATACGCGGAGAGGCATAAAGAAGTGATTCTACCGCATGACAACGCTCGGCCTAACGCGCCCAAACCCGTTAAAACCTACCTGGAAACACTGAAATGGAAAGTCCTTCCCCACCCGCCATATTTTCCAGATATTGCGCCGTCCGATTATCACCTGTTCCAATCTATGGCTCATGGTCTAGCTGACCAGCAAATCCATTCATATGAAGACATCAAAAAATGGCTTGATTCGTGGACAGCCTCAAAAGATGAACAGTTTTACCGCGACGGTATACGAAGTCTACCAGAAAGATAGGGAAAAGTAGTAGCCAGCGATGGGCAATAGTTTCAATGATTCACTTGTAACCATTTTTTTAGAATAAAGTTGTATTTTCATCAAAACAACAGCGAGGACTTAGTTGCGCACCTAATAGAAACAGTTTTTTCTAATAGTGGTCGCCCCTCGGTAGACAATCGCAAACCTCCGAGAGTTTTTTTGCTATAAAAAAGCTCCTCATCAAAAATATCTGCCGTTCGGAGTCGGCTTGAAACTGTAGGTCCCTCCATTTGTGGAAACCCATCAAGACGCACACCAAAAATTGGAAGAAAAGCTCGGCCAAACATTTTATTTTTTTATTTATTTATATTAGTCGACCAGATCGTCAGACTTTTTCTTTTGAGGGCTTGCTGGAATTTCGCACAATAAGCCACAAATTTTGTAAGTTGCTGGTCTTCAAAGCCAGTATTGAAGAAGAAATCATCAACTCACAGCCTATAAATTTGCCTACATACGAGTATTTTTGCTTTATTCTCAAAGATATAACACAAATTTTTAGAGGTCAATCAATTCTTGGACTTGAAGTTGCTATCACCCCATGGAGTTTTCAAAAAGCATTTATACATTAATTTTTTCATTTGCTCTTTTTTTTAGTTTACATGGTCTTCCTCCCACTATTTTATGCGCCAATATAAGATCTGATCCAATCGCGATGATAGGCCACTTTAGCATACCCGTCTGGATAAGTGCTTCCACAACCATTCACCACAAAACCGGCTACACCCACCAATTTACCCTCGTAGGTGGCTGGGCCGCCAGAGTCACCATTGCAAGCGCCGTTGTCAGCTTGATGGGCTAGACAAATTATAGAATCATGTCCCATCTGAATTGATGCGTCGCATTCCTCGGTATTCAACGCCTTCAGTGTGTTAAATTGCAGACGATGTGGAATTGGGCCGCCAGTGTATAAACGTCCCCAACCCGAGATACCAACATCTTCACCAGAGGGCACTTCCTCACTGGCCATTTCGATAGCTTTTATATTATCGGTGAAGACCAATGGTTGCTCCAGTTCCAAAAGTGCTACGTCATTCAAGAAATTGCCGTATGTCTTGTTGACGATGATGCGCTTCAATTGTAATAATTTTCCACCGGCTGCACGTTGAATGCTGCCGACGCGCACTTGGAAGTACCTGGCGGGGTAGCTGCATGTGAATGTATAGAGAAAATATCCATTTAAATATATGTATATGAATTTGTGCATTGTGAAATATCTTTCGGCCACTTACGGTTCAATGCCATTACCAACAACAACACAATGAGCTGCTGTTAGAATGAAATTTTCGCTTATGATAGAACCGCCGCAGGTGTGTGATCCATCTTCACGTTGCAGGGAGACCTGATGGGGAAATTGGCCTATATTGGCATCCGTGCCACCAACAATGCGTCCATTCGGAGCTGCACTGCCGCTGCTAATAGAAGACAGAGTCAGGAAGGCAAAAATTAGAACGAGGCGCGCCAACATTATTCTTACGACATTCGGTATCGGGTAAAAACTGAACTGACTGAAATTGCTACTTAGATTATGGGGTGGTTTTATAGCCCAAATTTTATATGGCTATATAGGTATGTGTGTATGTGTATAGGTTGGTACTTGAATAGTTTTATTATAAATTAAGCGATTTACAATAGTAATGATATGGTGACCGCCACAATCGAGTGGATTTGTGTGTGAGTACAATTCGCTTGGTTCCGAGTTCGATGCCCATTTCGAGCATAAAACACAAAATGATGGAAAAAGTATTTTTTAATGGCACTTGGTCCGCGTTAGGTAATGTAAAATCACTGTGTATTTCCGCAATGAATAAACTTCTCAAGAAAACCATCTGCCATTCGTAATCGGCATAAGATTCTAGGTCCCTCCATTTGTGGAACAATAGGTATATGTAAAACCACAGACCACAAATTGGAGTAGAAGCACGGCCTAAGATCTAATTAGGAAGCGATGCGTCCATTATAGGCATATATGTAGCTGATAACAGCTCGGCCATATTTAACTTCTTCTGCGTGATACACCGGTTAAGATTAGTGTTGGGAAATTTATGGGAGCAAGAAATTTGTAAAGAACTACTGATTATTGCAGAGATAAGTGTGTTAACTTATATTTAGAGGGTACGAAAACAAAAATTAGGAGCAGCCGGACCTTAAATTTTCCAAATGAGCCACAGAGAAGTAAACTGAAGTTACTATATTTAGTTCGATTTATTCAACTATCGTTTGTCCTTTCCGTTTAAATTAATAATTATTTGGAGAAGTTCGAGTTTCAGGCAGTAACTTTGACAGCATATAAAGTGGTACCGCGGAAGTCATTCTACAGACATAAAAATTCTGATTTATAATTTTTGATTAGATAATTTCTGAGTAATTGGTTATATATTAAATGACGCGATCTAACCGTTTTCGAGATATCCGATTTTAAAGATTATTTAAAAAAAAATGTTTTGATTTTGCTGTACGTGCACTATTTTTGAAAGCTAATTGAAGGGCTCGTGTAGGGGAACTTTCAGAGAAGAAGGCTGTTGGGTTCGGCAAATCTCTGTCCGGGTTCGACAGTTCGACGATTAAGGTCACTGGATGCTTCTTTCTTCGACAGTCTGGGGCAGTGATCCAACCTAAATCCCATCAACCTTCTCCACTATATCAACAGCTCTGGTTGGCTGCAGACATCTGCCTGTTAGAAACGCAAAACGGAGCTTTAGTGCTACTTGGGGAGGGCCAGACAGGTACTTCAACCATTTCCCCTACCTGAAGGCTTCGACTCTTATTCTGGTTCAAAAGAAAAGGTATATCAATTAGTAAAAATCAGCAATTAAATTTGAATCAGGCCTCGACAGTTAAAAATAGCTGCTTAATAAAGTTTGAAACTTCTGATTTTTCACAAGTGTTTCATACTTAAAAAAATGTTGGATGAAAACTGTTGTATAAAGTATTAAAAATTTGGTACGTTTATTAGTATCTGGTATGTTTTTTTGCTATTCAAAACAGTGTAATACTCATACTCTAAGAATACTGTAATTGAATAGATTCAGCGGCTTGTCCAACGTAACGAAACATCGATTCCAAACACTTCGTGCTTAGTACCTGGCATAATTTTGACAATCCTAAAAGGTAGGGAAAATATTTTTTTTACAGTCGGGAGATCCTGTATGTATGCGCGCGTTAGTGTTATTTTGTGCTCTGTGGCACTAGCGGCATCATCACCATCATCATTCCTTGGTTTCCGTCGCGGAGCATAGGGCCAAAGTAAAATTTTTCTATTTTGTGCGATTCCCGGATATATTTTTCTCTTTCTACCAGGTCATTGTTTTGTCCACGGCTTTCTATTCCTCTTCGATGCAGCGTCGCCAAGAGCCCCTAGGTTTGCCTCTTCTGCGCTGTCCTTGGGCGTTCCAGTCCAGCGCTTGTTTGCTGATTTCAGTGCCACCTTTCCGTAGGGTATGGCCTAGCCGTCATTTACGTTCTCTTACTTCAGTTGCGATTGGTTTTTAATGGCATCGTCGATGCAATTCGGTGTTAGATATTCAGTTGTCTGGCCATCAGATACGTAGAATGCGTCTCAAGCAGCGGTTCACGAACACTTGAAGCTTCTGTACAATTTCCGCAGACAGACACCATGTTTAACAGGCGTAGAGTAGAACTGATTTAATATTCGAGTTGAAAATCCGTAATTTTGTTGTAATGTGCATTTGCTTGGACAAAATGGTGAGAGTAACTTCGTGTCTGCCTCGTCATCGGGTACTCGGTAGCAGAATTCTGTCCACACATTTTACACGAATTCTCACACTCGTCCAATCAGTCGTTGCTCAGACGACTACGAAGCAATAAGAGCGGAGGCTGTGTTAATTCTTTTTGTATATCACTAACACAATCTTAGTTTTTTCGAAAACAAACCTATATAATATTCTTTCAATTTCGCTGAGAGCTAATTAACATTATGATGCTGACCATAACACCGTATCCTGTACATCATGAGGGAAATCATGGATCTAGCAAAATTTTTGAAAATTTAACACTAAAGATTAGCTCCCCAAGAAACATCACCATGAGCCTGAGTGTGTCCATAGTGTACAACAGCTACAACTTAGCCTAACCGAATGATTGGAGGCTCTCGGGCCTATTAAGCTAACGCTATGTGATTTTGGTATATATTTCTTTTTAATGTGTTTAAAAAAAATTTTATTAATTTTCGGTATATTTATTTTTAAATTAGTGTCGTTCGATATAAGTGACCTGTAAGAAACAACTGTTATTCAAAGGTGTAATAAAGGACACTCCGAAAGAAAACGAAATAAGCACGAAATACTCGAAACAATGTAGACTCTAACACGAAATACCTCTCATAAAATATCTTGCAGCTTGCATACGGTTCTGAAGACATTGGAAGAACTGGTTGATTCTGCTATAGCAGTTGGGTCTAGCTATGTTACAAAAACAATTGGATCTACATCTGCTCAACGACCGCCATTTTAAAAACATTGTTGAAAATGTTATCATTTTGGATCTACTTGTTCGCATTTTGAATTTACTTCTTCGCATTTTGAATTTACTTTTACGCATTTTGAATTTACTTTTCTTCCTTTTGAATTCGTATTTATTCGTATTTTGAATTTACTTTTTCTAATTTTGAATTCACCTTTTTTCATTCTGAATTCACCTTTTCTCATTTCGAATTTACCTTTTCTCATTTTAATCTACACTTCTCAATACTAACTTATATCTTCCCAATACAATTTAAAACTCTCTCATTTTGCATTACATTTTCTTATTATGAATTTACAGTTCTGAATTTAAATTTACATATTCTCATTTACATTTACACACTCTTAATATAATCTTACATTTTCTCATTATGTACTTGAAAAGGTGTAATGCTCTTGGTGAGCACTTTTCAACAAGGATCTCACGATACAGTCAATGCGTTGCCCATTCAATAGTTTATCCATTTTTTCAACAAGGCGACTCTCCTGAACTATGGCAGCACAAATTCCGCCTTTGCCTTGGCGCTACTAAAGAAGTAATTCAATTTCATAGGACAGGAGAAAATAACTTTTCTAAAGCAAATTCCGCAATACAACATAAGGAAAGCAAATCAGCTAACGTTCGAAAAGCGCCAAAAATTCAAGCTGAATTTAGGTTGCCTGAAGAAAATTCAAAATGCTAAAGGCTAAATTATGGTATCTGAGATCTGTAGCACAAATTTGTCAGAATAGTGAACCAAGAAAATACGAAGAGCCTAACTACCAAGCAGGATCGAGTTCACTTTACTCGATTATAATGAAGCGCCATGAGGCGAGGAGCGACTAAAGAACAACAGCAAAAATCGGATAGACTGCTGCACAGTGCATGACCGCCATGCACGAACAGGCGTGACGTGACTAAAGCACCGCAGCTTAGTGGAAAGTTTTAACAATTTTTTTTATAGTTCATAAGGGGTTTTCCCATAAGAGGTGTTATTTTGGTAAAAGATCAATAGTTTCGTTGCTTGTGTAGCACGTAGCGCCGTCTTGTCGAAAATAAACGTTGTCCAGATCAATACCATACAATTCTGGCCATAAAAAATCAAAAATAATCTCTCGATAGCGCAATCAATTCACCGTAACTGTTGCTCCAGCTTCATTGTCCAAAAAGTAAGGCCCAATGACTCCGTCGGACTATAAACCGCACCAAACAGTCACACGTTGAGAATAGAGAGGCTTTTCAACAATAACTCTTGGATTTTCTGAACCCCAGATACGGCTATATTGTTTGGCGACGAAGGCACTGAGGTGGAAATGGGCCTCATCACTCAAGATGATTCTTTGAAGGAATTCTGGACCATTTTCATTCATTTCAACGACCCAATCAGCAAAGACACGATGTTGTTGATGATCGGCCGGCTAGAGTCCTTGTGTTAACTGGACTTCATAAGCTTTAAGACCCAAATCTTTATGCAAAATATGGTGTAATGACGTTTGTGGAATGCCTAATTCCAAAAAACGACGAAGAATGGACAAACCTGGGGTTTGTTCAACACTTTCGGCTTCTTGAGCGACGTGCACGGGTTTTAGCCTTCACATCACTAACTTGTCCCAACAGCTCGAATTTATTCACCAATTTCTGTATTGCGGTCCGACAAGTTGCTTCACGATTACCCGAAAATGTTCGAGTTTTACGAACCGTCTTTGCCAAATTTTCGTCATTTTTATAGTGAATTTTAATAATTTGTAATCCTGCGTATTCTGAATTGATCTAAAAGTTCTGGAACAACTTTTTTAAATTTTAAGATAATTTTATTCATTACTTTATTTATTTTTAAATTTGCAGAAAGTTTGTAATGTGGACTTATAAGGCTTTTATAGCAGAATGAACTATATTTATATACATTTTTTTATAATTAAATGAGAAGCAAATAAATTGTCAAATTTTGCAATAAATCCCTTGCTACAGTTATGAAACGCACTCCAGATGTGGTCGAAAAGTGATGAAATTTGAGCAAGTTGGAAGCCTCATAATTTTGAAAGGAATTTCTATAACTGAAAAAAAATTGCCAAAAATAGATTTGTATAACAAAACTAATGGATAAGGAAGTTGGATTTCAAAACTTATTGAACTCGAGAACGATGAGGTTATAAACAAAAAATTAATCATCCAATGTTGCTTTTTAACTAAATAAATGATTTTGTTTGATGAAAATCTTTATTTTGGCCTTTACGCGTCCCATTGCTTGTCTCTTTCTATGCTGCATCTGTTTAGTTCACAAGTGTGAAATATTATTGACACCATTTGCAATAAATATACAACTTTCGATAAGGAAGACTTAGACATTGAAGCCTCGTTGTATTTAGAACATTGTCGTCAATTCTTTCAAAAATAGGTTTGTTTGTAGGCTTCAGTATAATAAGAGGTAAATTGACAAAGCTTAGAAAATTTTTTAAATAATTTATTGGTGAAAGTCTTTATATAGTTTTTTAAAGGGAAATATTTGAATAATTTTGTTAGGAAATTGGTTTATTTATAAGCTCGATTGTACTAGAAAACCTAAAAAAAAGTTTTGAAAAAATTTAAAATTTTTGAAATTTATTCAGTGGTGAAAGGTTTGGTATAGCCTTTTTAAAGTAAAATATTTTAATAGCGCGAATCCCAAAATTTTTCTGAAAACTGGTTTGTTTGAAAACAGGCTTGAATACAATAAGTGCTAAATTGAAAAAAAAAATGCAAAATTTAAGTTATTTTGAGATTTGTTCAAAAGCTTCCCCAGCTTATCAAACGAGCTATCCCTTCCTGTTTAGCAATGTTTTATAGGTTGATAGTTACAGCATGAAAGGCTCCACTCAACTAAAGACACTGTCCTTTCATCGCTTTGGCAATACATAATTGCCCCAGGGTGCCAAAAGAGGTGAGTATGGCAAATGGCGCAAAGAAATAGTTTGCCTTTTTGTAAGAAATTCACTCACAACTTGTGAATGATCGATACATTTTTTTGTCTTTGCTCAGTTTGAATGGAAAATAAATTGAATTGAGCTTAGGCAGATTAGAAGTCTTGGTCGAAAATGTTATATGTAGTTGCCTGAGGAGACATAGCGCGGCGAATAAAGGTCCAGCGGCTCTGAAAGTCTTCGATGTGGCACCAGCTGGTGGTAGCAGGGGAAGAGGAAGGCCTTCTCTACGTCAGAAAGATCAGTTGGTGATGGACTTGGCTTCACTTGGAGTGTCCTACTAGCGCTGGTTAGCACGAGAAAGAAACAATCAGGACGCGCCAATCAAGAAGAAGAAGAAGTTGTCTGAGGACTCTCCAATAAAGCTTAAAAGTTTTGCATACAAAACTTAAAAATTTTATTAACGAAATAAAAGTAATTAAATTTTTGAAGCAATTTTTCATTTTGGGATTGCTTTGATAGAATTAAGGGGGAATAATGCAAACATTTTCGCTACAAGATTTCCTGGAAGTAGCCGTAGCAGAATGCGTTGGTGCGTAACTACCATTTAGGAGGGCATAGGTACGAATCTTAGTGCATGAAACCGCAAAATGGTAGAAAAAGTTTTTTCTCCTCATAAAAACATAAACATTTTGCGTTCGGAGTCGGCTTAAAATCGTAGGTTCCTCCATTTGTGGAGCAACATCAAGACGCAAGCCACCAATAGGAGGTGGAGCTCGGCCAAACACCTAACAGAAGTGTTTGCGTAAATTTTGTTTTATTTCCTTTTGTAATGTACAGTTAAAAAAATGGTACTGACTGCCAATTTTTCCCATATAAACTATCCCAATAAATGCAGATGTTTAGCTTTACTGACCTCATTATTTTTCACCCAACTGTACATACGTACATAGCGCCTGGTCTAGTAATAAACGATAAGACTAATAACGAAGTTTTATGGCCCGTTACTCCACACGTCTCCAGCCCGATTGATTAGTTAGCGGCTAAAAAAAATTTCGTCTAATCAAGTGAACTTGACTTTATTTCCTACCGAACGTGGGTATCAGCAGCAATATTCAGATATTATATTTTCACCATCTGCGGCGTTCTGATAAGTAAGTTTTATGTTGATGGCTTCAACTTTGTAGTTGAAATAATAAATTCATTAGTTTCTTGAAGACGTCAGTTCTTCTGTCGTGGACAGTAATAATTTCGTCGTCATGGCATTTACACGCATCAGCGCTCTAGCCACTATTTTGGTCATCTTCTACGTTTGTGCCACTGCTGCCTCACCCAGCGGGCGCATTCTGAACGGTGATGATACTGCAACCGGTCAATTACCTTGGGTAGCCTCGGTGCGTGTGGACAATGCTCACATTGCTGTGGGCAACATCATCAGCTCAAACAGTGTTCTAACCTCAGCACATGGCCTTTCCGCATTGGCCACTACAGCGTGAGTAAATCGAGAATATACTCGCCCCATATGCGAGATAGCTTAGTAACTAAATACGACTAATTTTGCTTTCCACTTCTCTCTTGTGCAATTAGTATTGATGCTTCGCGTGTGTCGGTGCGTGTGGGCAGTATTAATCAATATGCTGGCGGTCAAATTGTCAGCGTCAAATCCATCTTAATTCACCCATCGTTTGGCAATTTCCTCCACGATATCGCCATCATCACTTTGGAGCAGTCATTGAGTTTCACCGACAAAATTGCAGCGATTACTTTGGCCACTAGCGAAATAGATGGAAATTTAACCGTGGGCACAAATGTTTCGCTGGCCGGTTGGGGTCTACAGCAATCGGGTGCATCGCCCTACAAATTACAACAGACTACATTGAAAGTGTTGAGCCCGAGTCTATGTGAATATGAGGCTGGTTATGGCTACGATTCGGTCTTGTGCTTGCAACATCCGGTCAATCAGGGCATCTCGCGTGGTGATGACGGTGCTGGTGTAGTAGCTAACAACACATTGGTGGGCGTGGCAAGCTTTTTCTTTGGCGCCGGTGGCACCAAATTCCCCGATGTGAGCAGCAGAGTGGCTTACTATAGTGAATGGATCGCGGCCAATACTGCCACATCGAGCGCATAAGAAAATAAAAAGAGTTTTTGAATATTTTAATATAAGACAAATGTGTGTTTTTGAAGAGATAAGCAAATAAATGCATTGACTTTGCAACTAGGGTTTACAATAATAAAACCGCTAGAATGGCAGCCTCGCATTATGACTCATATAGGAGCTGTAGAGATGAGGTAGAAATAAAGTATATTCAACACTTTCCAGCACTACAAAGAACCAAGGTACCATTTTTCAACAATCACTTCTTCATCAATTTCATCAGTTTAAATTACAGTTTTTGGAGGAGCTATAATATTTTTTAAGAACACATTTTTCATGAATCTTGGATACGTAGATATAATTCTGCTTGACTACTTAAGAGGGCCGCTCCTCCAGACAACGAGTTTTTCAGTCATATTTTGCGTAAAACCAAGAGTATTTATTATCTTAAAATAAAGTACATAATTCATAAATTCATGCTTATGTGAATATACAAAAAATGTTTGAAAAAAAAAAAAATGGTGGTTGCTCAAACGTGGATCCTTTCATTTGCGCCGTGGAACGTACAGCCTCTAGCAATCAACCAGACACATATTTTTTTATTAAAATAAGATATTCCGCTGTGCTCTTACCTATTTTTAACAAAAAAAAAAAAAAAATAAAAAATAAAAATTAAAGTTTGAAGTGAAGAGGAAAAAAATTACACTTTTTTTATAAACAAATTGATCAAAACAATATTTTTAGTGATAATTAATAGAAAATTTGAGATAAATGCAAAGGCCAATATGATAAAGAATATCCCTGTAAAGTTTTAAGTTGATATCTTCATTACTTTTTGAATTATATTTGACAGCGCGAAAACAAACAGATTTCGAGAAAAATGCGATTAAAGTTTTCGTTCTCATTCATCTTTTGTTCGGCGCTCATTACTTCACTGGCTGTATAAGGACTTTTAAGACTTCCTATTAAGTTTAAAACATTGAAAAGATATTCTTTATATTCTTATAATCGATTGTAAGAGAATTTTTGAAACAAAAAAAAAAGGAAAATGTTTAAGTGCTGGAGGAGTTACTTCCTTTAAGAGTGTAATAGTGTTCCTTTTTTAAACGAATTGCAGTGGATTTTTATGTTCATTGAATCCCCAATTTTTCGAAGAGTTGAAAAGCTTTAGATATCCCATCTTTCGGGTGCTTAGTGTCGTAGACCTTACTGGATTTGCCAAAAATCGAGGTGATTTTGAGGTGCGTAAGGTTAGGGTTGTTCACGTCACTGGTCGTTATGATTTCGAGGTTGTAAGAGACTTCGTTTATCCAGGAACCAGCATTAACACCGATAACAATGTCAGCCTGGAAATCCAACGGAGAATCTGAGAATTGCCAACAAATACTACTTTGGACTAAGTAGGCAATTGAGTAGTAAATAAAGTCCTCTCTCGACGAACAAAACTAACACTCTAAAATGCTCTCATCATGCCCGTCCTAACGTATGGCGCAGAAGCTTGAACAATGGCAATATCCGATGTAAAGGAAAGGAACGTCTCTTGGAGTGTTTGAGAGAAAGATTCTGCGCAAGATTTTTGGACCTTTGTACGTTGGTGACGGCGACTATTGCAGGCGATGGAACAATGAGATGTATGAGCTTTACGGCGATATAGACGGAGTGCAGCGAATAAAGGTTCAGCGGCTACGTTGGACTCAGTCCCGTCGTCCGAATGGAAACAAACGCTCCGGTCATGCAAGTATTGGTTACGTTATTTATTATATTATTTATAGCATAAGAATACACAGATGGCTCAAAGCTCGATGGCATGGTCGGCGGAGGTGTGTATTCCGAGCATCTGGGGATCTGTTTCAGTTTTCGGCTTCCCGACTACTGTAGTGTCTTTCACACTGAACTGATGGCAATAATGAAAGCCGTGACACTGGTACAGTGTGATGCGATACCTGGAGATGATATCTACATTTTCACTGATAGCCAGGCGGCGATAAAATCCCTAACAAAACAGTCGACAACCTCCAAGGTAGCCATGAAATGCCGCGCATCTCTTAATGAGAAGGCTGAGTCATTTCGCCTAATGATAGCAAGGGTTCCTGGCCATTGCGACATTGAGGAGAATTGCAGAGCCGATGACCTAGCGAAAATCGGTACCAAATTGACTGATACATGATGACAGTACATAGACAATGATATAGGTATACCTTGCAAACATGTAAACTACGTATCCGCGAGGAAATTGTAAGAGTAGCGAATGAAAGATGGCGTAATGCAAAATAGCCCGGCCGACTCTCAATGCTAAACGCACGGAACTTCTACTAAGAAGAGATAAGCATAGTCACACTGATTACAGTTATTACGGGACACTGACTAATCGGTAGGCACGCCCAGAGAATGGGTGTGCAAACACATGACTTCTGCAGAAGTTGTCTAGACGAGGAAGAGACGATCCCGCACCTTCTGTGCCACTGTTATGCCCTATCCAGACGTAGACTCGGCATTTTGGGCGGACATTTTTTCAACGAATTAGAAGACCACGGCTCTGTCGAAATTAAGGATCTTGCGAAATTTTTGAATATCACAATGGCTCTCAATGGCTTTCTGCCATGAATAAGCCATCTGCTATTTGAAGGCGGCATTAAATTAACCCTCTGTTGCAGACCTTTTTTTAAAAATTTCCGTTAGGCGCACTGGCCTGATTTTTTTCGCCCTGTTCGATTATATTTTTTTAAAGGATAGAAAATTAAATTTAAGGAAGCTACCGGGAAGCTCAAGTCGTTAGCTATATTAAAAATATGTTTTATTCACATCCAAAGTCGAAAAAGACTGGCCAGATCCGGGTGCGGAGCGTTAAGATGCCAACCAAAAATTGGAGGAGGAGCTCAACCAAACACACAAATAAACACCTTTTCTAATATCGTTTGCTCCTCGACAAAGAATCGTAAAGCTCTGAAGAAATTTGTCCTGTTAGAGAAAGCTTCTCATGAAAATTGGCTGCTCTTCAGAGGGACAAACAATTGTAAGATCTTTCATTTGAGGGGCAACATTAAAAATTAGCGAAGAAATTGGTATATGCCAATAACCTTAAAAAGAGCTACGAATATAAAGAAAAAAATGTATGTATTAAAATATTCTTAGTATGTTAATTTTTTTGCCCTCAGAAGGAAGCAAATTTTCAATCCAAAATAATTTATAATTTCTTTCACAATTAATGCGTAAATCTACACCTCATTTTCTTGGAAAGTAATAAAATATATATATCAAAATCGTCGATGTGAGTAATTAAAATTGAATTCTTATCCTTGATACTTTTTTTTTAATTACCGTACTTTATCATGCAGCAACCTTTAGCTACCATACACGTATACGATAAGATTAGTCAGTCGACGAAAATACTCACATTCTCCATAAAAAGTAAGCACCAATATATGTATGTATGTATGTAAACACGTACGTATGCACGTAGGAAAACAATAAGCGATTATTTGATACTACTGTTCGACCATGCCTGTACTTCCATAAAAGTGGGTCATAAATTCACCACTTCAACGATTCAAAAACAAATTCACCGTGATCTCAATACCAGTACGTATCGATATTCATATCAGCCTGGATTTCAAGAGCGAGTATACAATTTAATTCAGTTCACACAGTTCATTTCAGTATTAGCACAAACGCAATGCATTCAACAGTTATTTTTGTGCTCCTCGCTATTGTCGTTGGCACCAGCCGCGCCATGCCGCCTTCCGGGCGCATTTTGGGCGGCGAGGATGCTGTGTCTGGTCAGTTTACTTTCGCCGCTTCAGTGCGTGTGGATCACACGCATATTTGTGGTGGCAGCATTATAGGCAAGCAGCAGATATTAACTGCAGCGCACTGCGTCGTCGATGACAACAACAAAGTGTGAGTAAGATAAAAAGTGAAATACTTTTACTGCTTAAAAATGGTAATTACTTTATTTTACCTATACAAATACCCGCTCATAAACAAAAAAAAAAAAGTGAAACACTTTTACTGCTTTTTACTTAAATTCACTCTCTTTCTTTCTCTCTCTCTTTCTCCTCTTAATTTCGTTTGTTTTCAGTGTCTCAAGTGATAAAGTCTCTGTGCGTGTTGGCAGCATCAATCAGTTTGCCGGCGGTAAGATCGTTTCTGTCTCCGCCATTACGGTACATCCCTCCTACGAATACATTCTTAATGATGTTGCTGTGTTGACGCTACAGAGTGAGCTTGAAGTGAGCGATAAACTCTCTATAATTGAGCTGGCGAGTAGTGCTGCGCAGCAACCAGCGGTTGGCACCAATGTCACAGTTGCCGGCTGGGGTGAGCAATCATCTGGTGCCACACCCTATAAATTGCAATCGACGACTTTCACTGTGGCCAGCGATGCGGTGTGCACCAATGGCTATGCCAATCATGACGAGACGACATTCTGCCTGGCGCATAGCCTCAAGCAGGGCAGCTGCACTGGTGATGCCGGAAATGGCGCTGTCTACAATGATGTTTTGGTTGGCATCAGCAGTTTTGTAGTGGGCGCTTGCGGATCGCGTTATCCAGATGTATTTGTGAATGTCACACACTTTGCGTCATGGATTGAGAGCCAATTTTGAGTTGGAGAAGTGGAAGTGGAAAATAAAGAGCAAGTTGATCATGGAGTAAATGTTTTTTTTTTAATAAATTATTACGGCATAAGGAAAAATTTCAATAAAGGTGGTAGGGTTGTCGAATAAATTGGGCAAGCTTTTTGAATAAATGTATAAACAAGGTGGCGCAAAATGAATCGCCCAGTTCTGTTTTAACTTCTTTACTAAACAAAATAAAAACAAAGACTTTGAGTGTGAGATTTTGAGTTAAATATGATTGACGCCACCTTGTATATATACTGAATCATTAAATTTTGCTTTAATTTTTTTAATAAACAAAAAAAATGACTTTGAGTGTGAGATTTTGAGTTAAATATGATTGACGCCACCTTGTATATATACTGAATCATTAAATTTTGCTTTAATTTTTTTACTAAACAAAAAAATGTTTTGAGTGTGAGATTTTGAGTTAAATATGATTGACGCCACCTTGTAAATGTAATTAATCATTAAATTTTGTTTTAACTTTACTGCTAAACAAATAAAAATACTTTGAGTGTGAGATTTTGAGTTAAATATATATATATATATATATATATATATATATGTATACTGAGTCCTTAAATTTTTCTTTTACTTTTTTACTAAATAAAAAAATAAAAATTGTAGTGTGAGTTTTTGAGTCAAATATGATTTGACGCCACCTTGTATCTTTGCTGATACTTGTATATTTGTAGGTATGTATGCATGCTCCAAGGAGTAGGCCAAACCGATGGGCATAGGACATATACATGTACATATATGTATGTAGTTGGCGCGTATACCCTTTTGGGTGTTTCGCCGAGCTTCCCCTCCTATTTACGGCGTGCGTCTTCACATTGTTTCACAAGTGGAGGGACCTACAAGTTCAAGCCAACTCCGAACGGCAGATCTTTTTTATGAGCAGCTTTTTTCATATCGAAGAAACATTCGGAGGTTTGCCATTGTCTACCGATGGGCGACCGCTATTAAAGGGTTGTTAAATTTCAAGGGCCGATGTTGAATGTGAACCACACCTAAACGTCAACGACACCGTTGGACTTCTGTCTTTGAGATTATTTGAAATTAAAGGTGTACGTCGATAAGCCTGCAACAATTCAAGAGCGGCCATTTGGCCGATATTTTGTCCCATACGTAATTGAGCCATACCAATATTATCATAATAAAGAGAAATTATAATAATTTTCTAAAAAAATTGTATTTTATTCTAAATTAATACCGGCCCTTGAGAAAAAACTTTTTCTTCATTTTCGTCTTTCACCGAGATTCGATTTTACGTTCTCTCTGAATTCCGAATGGTAGTCACACACCAACTCATTCGGCTATGGCGGCCGCCAAGAGCATAGTCGAATGAAATTTTGGCGTAGTGTCGTCATACCACTCGTATTTTTTGTTGATGGGGTGCATAAAAGTTGGCTAATGCAAGGAAATGTGATGATAGAACGGCAGATTAGGTGCATGAGAAAACATAATACCCTACCATACTTAGAAAAAAATGTGTTTTTCTTGATACTGATTGGTTACAGAGATCTCCCACCCGGTCGTCGGCAACACCCTGACTGTTGTTATAGGGGAATTGCACAACTTATTTCTCACGAAAGCACCGATGAGATGGCGCTCCATTTTTTCGTGTGGTCTTTCGGAAGTGCTATGGCCCCAGTACAATAGACGAAGGACGCAGATAGTGCAGGGGACCCCAAGCCTTCAATTTCCAAACTTGTAGCTGTGCTTACCGAGCTAGGTTTACCATTTAATCCCCATTGCAGAATTTGTGGGAATCTTTCAGAAAAGGAGACTGTTGAGCACTTTCTTTGTAGATGTCAGGGTTTGGCAGCCAGACTATTAAGATCATTGGGTGCTCCATTCTATGACAGCCTGGGCAGTGCTCCAAACTAAATCCCATCAACCTTCTTCATTACATCAACAACTCTGGTTGGTTGTAGATATCTGCCCACTGAAGGTCTCAAAATAGTATTAAAAAGGAGCTTCAGTGCTACTTGGGAGTTCCAGTCTGCTACTGGCAAAAAAAAAGAAGTTTCTGCGCTGCCGGCGCACAGTGCGGCCGATTCCCAAAAAGCTGGCCAAAAGTCGAAAAAAAAGTTTCTAGATAGAGTTTTTTTGTCTTTGGGTTGGCTACAGTAATGCCTTGAGTAGTGAAAACCGTTCATAGCAACGTCCTGTACCCTAAGTATCCTCTGTATTTTCAGTCGCAACGTGGCTTTCGTTTGAGCATCGTATTACTGTCGATGAATAGTGAAAGTTGTACACATTTGAAAGATTTTGTAATGGAGTAAATTGAACAAAACCAAATGGAATCATCTTCGGAAGGTTAGTAAAATACGAGAAATCTTTAGTACATATCAATACCTCGACACAAAATTTTTAGCTGCAGCAATACGTAGATACATTTTTTGGAATTTTTTTTATAAAATTTGAGTTTTCAAACTGTATAGTAATACAACGCCGTCATATGCTGCTTTGAAACCTATTAAAGGTTACTCAAAAAAGTAATGGTTACTGAATAAAACAAGATTCAGCTGCTACCACTTGCTACCTTGCGACCCCGAAAACATATAAATTTACATGCATCTTGATTATGTTCTTGAATATACGCTATTTCACGTGAGGGGGTGGCCAATAGGGGTGGAAGGGGGTGGATTTTCCAAATTTTAAGATCAAATTCGTAATCAGCTACCCCGACAACCCCCGAGTAAGAAATTTTGAATCAATTACTTAATTTTTTGAGTTTTGGCCAGCTTTTCGGGAATCGGCCACACTGTGCGGCGCGCTGAAAATTACCCTTGAATTTACATAGGGAAAAAACCTCCTTTCCGTAAATTTCATATCGAATGATCGATATTATTTAATGCTCTCTTTTAATTCCTCTTCAGAAATGTCGAATAAAATAAATGAGAAGTAAAAAAAACCGAAATAAATGAAAATTAAAAAAACAAAACGAAATAAATACTTTTGGTTTGTTTTCGTTTAAAAAGAAAACGAAATAAATACATATTTTCCTTTTTTTATTTTGAATTTTTTTTTTTGCAAAAGGAGACAATCGATTTATACTTTGTTACAAATTACTTTTATAAATCAATATCTTTTCTTTTTTGAACCTTTCATTTTATTGCTAATGAAATTTCGAGAAATACCTGCCTTAACCTCTATTAATTCGTACCCCTACGATTTCTTCTCACATATACCCCATTGTAAAATTATATACACACCTTATGTGTTTTTATAAAACTATAGTTCATACTACAAAAAAAACCATAAAACGCAAAGTTTAGGATAACATTTTTAAAAACTTCGAATCTTCAAAACTTTCAACTGTATAACCAGAATTTTTCGAGGTATGCAATTGCAGTAGTGTCAGTTTAAAGTGTCTAAGAAATACTGTTAATTTGTAGCAGTTTTTTTGTTTGCTGACGGTGCTGGGCTCTCTTTTCCATGCAAAAATATTCGAACATGTACACGGGGTCCAGTGGCAGAATTAGGAATTAAAAGCTAATTTTAAAAAAGAATTACTGTTTATTTTTTAACTTGTTTGCTCTAAGTGCTGACCGTTACGTAGGATACACTCTTAGAATCTGGCCTCCGTACTCCGTGCCAGTCGCTGAGGAAGTGATGTCGGAATTACATGAACTTTTTCTTTTCTTTTAGTGCTGAGATGATCGCCGGGTTTGTTTCATAGACTTTACTTTCGATGCACCACCACAGAAAGAAGTCCATAGTGGCAAGATCGGGAAACCTGCGTTGGCCAGAATATGTTATCGAAACGGCGGATCAGTTTGTTAGGGAAGAAATTACGCATTATCGCCATGGTCTCTTTGGCCGTTTGCCACGTGGCTGAAACCATGTGAGTGTACTGAAGAAAGAATATTCTCTCAATATTGGCAAAAAATAATCGTTCAGCATACACCGTTAAGGGGCACCGTACACAGATTTTCAAAAACTTTTGGTCCAATTATTTCCCTGCTTGACAATGCGCATAAACCGTAAGTTCTGTCCTGTAGGTGACCAATGGCGCAAATTTTGCTTATTTCCACTTGCATTTATATGAAAATGGTGCTCAAAGGGGAAGCTCTTGTGATTTCGGAAGAAACCAAGTACTTGGGACTAACCATAGATAGGAAATTGACTTGGAAGTCAAACATCATGGAAAGAGTTAGGAAAGCGAGCCTACCCTTTTATGCCTGTAAGAGAGCTTTAGGTAAGACCTGGGGAATTAAACCTAAGGTTGCTCATTGGCTTTATACTGCTGTCGTCAGACTGAAAAAACCTGTTATAATTTATTAAATAATCTGCAGAGTTAAGCGGAATTTCCAATATATAGCGTTATTAAAACCACGCCATCCATGGCTTTGGACATAATATTACATCTGCCTTCCCCTGCCGGCATGTTCTGCTTTAAGGCTCAGAGCGAGCTCACAATGGAAGATTGTTGGACATGGACATTCAACCACCTTATATCCTATACGGATATACCCAGTGATTGTGATAATCACCCTCCCATTCTCTGTTTTGAAAGGAATTTCTCAATGAAAATCCCTTCTAGACTGGAATGGCTTCAAGAAGATCCATCACCCAACACACCCGTTAAGATCTACACGAACGGATGACTTTAAACTACCGGATGACTGTAGTGTTTTTCAAGCGGAAATAAACGCTATTCATGAGGTCTAAAGATGGTTACGTCTGTCCGGGAATATTGTAAAATGAGTAGACTTCAAATTAGGACCTTAGTAGGGGCCCTAACAGGGCATTATCTCATAGGAAAGCACGCAAACAGATTAGGCCTTTACATGCAGGATTTCTGTCGTAGCTGCAGGAATGAGGAGGAGTCGGAAACAATTCAATACCCTTTTTGCACATGCCCGGCTCTAGCCAGAAGCAGGTATCGATATTTAAGATCCTACTTCTTTAAGAATATAGATTATCTATACACTTTACGCTTTAACCAAAGCTCAGGATAGTTCAATATGGAAGGGGAAATGCAGCCCAGCTCCTGCGGCTCACAACAGACAAATTTCGTGGTTTAAGTGGCATCGCTGTGTCTATGTGCGATGCGGCTGCCAAACCTAACTTAACCTATTGTCCGGAGGGTAAAGACCTTATTTGTTTTGACATCTTTGGTGTCTTTTGGTGGTTATAGATTTGGCAACTTTACTGCCTACCTGCTACTGAATATAAGCGAAACTCTAGAAAGGCGCGTGGAAGGTAATTTCGTCTTTAATCGCTATGTCTGCGTATTATATGGTCGCTACACGTAACCGGCAGTGGAGTGATACAAGTTTAGTCATAAGGGGAAGAATGTCGCTGAAGAGTCGCTTTAATATTTCATTGACAGTAGTCGCAAATCTTACTGAGTTAGATAAGCAAATACTACAAAGATTAGCAAAAACTAAGTAAAACCAACAACTTGACAATTCCGATTATCCTTATACTGATTGATTTATACCAGTCATTGATAAAGTTGGCCAAATCTATGCAAGTCACTTTGAATATAAAATTATGAAATCTATCGCCATTAGCTTTATTCTCCTTTGGTTACCCGTCTTGGCATGTGCTCACTAATGGCTTGCTTGTATTTTTTAGCATTTTTCGCAGTCGCTTTGGTGACTGTCACGGCAAATCCTACAGGTCGTGTGGTGGGTGGCTATGACGCTGTACCAGCAGAGTTTCCGCATCAAATTTCACTGCGCATGGAGCACCGACATATTTGCGGCGGTTCGATCATTAAATCCAATTACATATTAACTGCAGCGCATTGTGTGGTGGAGACGGGCACAACACCGTGAGTACTTATCAAGAAGTTAAAATATTATATTTGGCATTATTTATACTTATATTAAAAACGTATCCTTCATTTTACACTACACTGCAGTTATGCCGCTGAGCATTTCACTATTCGCGCTGGCACACACAATCGCATCGCCGGCGGTGTAATCGTCCAGGTGAAGCGTGTTGTGGTCCACCAAGGCTATAGTTCATACACAAACGATTTGGCTGTGTTGGAATTAGCGGAACATTTGACTTTCTCTGCAAAAATTCAACCTATTCCGTTGGCGTCTGCGGAAGTGCCTGCCGGCTCCGAAGTAATCATTTCCGGCTGGGGTCTCCTCAAAACTAACGGTGACACTTTACCTATTATATTGCAATGGAACCGCGTAGAGGCGCTTAGCAAGAGTCAATGTCTGCGTAAGATTTTAATATCTTCAGATGCTTTGATTTGCTTAGACCACCCCAGTGGTGCTGGTGCATGTAATGGCGACTCAGGTGGCCCGGCAACATACAATGGCGAGCTAGTAGGCGTTGCTGGATTTGTAGTGATTGGCTGTGGAACTTCGCGTCCCGATGGTTATGCTAAAGTATTCTATAACCTCGACTGGATTCAAGAGAACATGGTATGAAGCGTATAAGTATAATATGTGCGAAATCGGCAGAAAATTAATGTTTCAACTAACAAAACAAAAAAAAAAAAACAATCAATAAATGAAAGCAAAAAAAAAATCTTGTACGTCGAGAATTTAATTTGAATGAAGGAAAGATATAAGTCTAGATTGTTGATACTGTTAACCTCTACTTGAGTTAGTCGTTAGCGATGGCACCAAAGCGCCGTGGGAATCCGGCTTGAAGGAGAATGATGTGCACAGTGAGAGTTGGGGATCCAGGTAGAGAGGAGGGAGAGAGACAGAGAGTGTGGTGAATTGAGTATAGAAGGTTGCGTCTTCCCAGAGCAGTTACTTTATTTTTCGCAGTTTTTATAAGTCTGACGTCAGGTCCCTTACCAATACAAAAGAACCGAACCAAACAAACAAACTGAGGAGAAACTAAGCAAACTAATGAAAACAAAGTGCCGCGTGTTAAATTGTGAAAGCACAAATTAATATAAGGCTTTGAAATGCGTTTTTATGCGGAAGACGCCGTGGCAAGATAGTATGCGTGTGTGTGTGTGTGCGTATAATTTCTTGTGCTTGTTTCTTTCAATTGCTTTCGCCCACTCTCCGTCTTCACAAACAAGTAATTCCTCTTCTTTTTGTTCGTTTACTCATGACCGCTGACGGCACAGGGAATTCGGAAGACGCAACCTTGTATTAGGTTGAGGTATGGAAGTTAATATGCTACGTGTTACTTGCTTACTCACTTTACATTTAAAGTGTGAGAGGCCTGTAGCACACACAGCAAAGAGAATACAGAAGAAGGTGGCGATATCAGCCAGCTGTTCTCCTGCTCTCTCAGTGAATTTGACAGCATCTGCTGATTTTATGACGTAATAATCTAATAATAGTTTTCATTTTATTGCTGTATTGTTTTTAATTGTTTTATTTTTATTAATAAGCGAATTTCCTCCACTGTTATTTACTTTACTGTTTATTCAATAGCTAAAAATACTCTTGCGGAGGTCACAAACTTGTAATTTATCATTTTTGGTTAGCGCAGTCTAATTTGGTGCCGCCAACTAACATATCTCGAATGTATTTGACCTTACGTCTTGGAGGGCTCTCGAGAGGAGTCTTGTTCTTATGGGGCTGAGCGTGAAGTGTCATATAAAGCGTTTTTCAGTAAGAGCGCTTCAACTTTTTTTTTGAATAAAACACAAACGGTTTGACTTTTTTTACTAATTTTTTTTTTATTATCGAGCTTGAACATATACATTTGAGTATAAAATTCGATTTCTTTTGCATGACCACCGCATGCACGTTTTACGAAGTCCAATCGTTGAACGCAATTTTCGACTGCTCTTTTGCATAAATCGGCCGAAATTCCAGCAATTTCGCTTTCAATATTGGCTCTGAGCTCACAAATCGTCGCCGGCTTGTTACTGTAGACCAATGACTTCACATAACCCCAAAGAAAATAGTATAGAGGCGTCAAATCACACGAGCGCGGCGGCCATTCGATCGGTCCATTTCTGGAAATAATGCGCTCATCGAACTTACTCTTCAACAAATCAATTGTAGTGTGTGCTGTGTGGCTTGTGGACCCATCCTGTTGAAACCACATGTCGTCTAAGTCCATACCATTCAATTGCGGCCAAAAATAATCGTTTATCATGTCGCGGAATCGATTTCCATTCACAGTAACGTGGCGATCGTTCTCGTCAACGAAAAAATATGGGCCAATTACGCCGCCGGCATGGAAACCGCACCAAACAGTGATTTTTTCGGGATGCAACGGTGCCTCATGAATCACGTGTGGATTGCTTTCTGCCCAGTAACGCATATTTTGCTTGTTGACAAAGCCATTGAGCCAAAAGTGAGCTTCATCACTGAAGATGATTTTTTGGAAAAAATCTGGATTATTTTTTTTTTTCTGGACGATTAATTTCATAAAAAATTTGCACGATTTGCAATCATTGCTCAAGTGTGTAGCGTTCCATGATGAAATGTATACTAATGAAGTTTACAAATGACAAGCGAAAAATAAAAAATATTGCGTCGTTCGCCTTCCCTATCGGAAAAAAGTTGAAGCGCACCTATTGAAAAACGCTATATAGCTTATGGGTTCGACAGGAAATTGCGCCGCTGCGCCCCACGTACTAGCCTACGGCAGCCCTTACGTAAATTCCAAATATATATATACTTGGCGCTTACACCCTTTTTGGGTGCTTGGCCGAGCTCCTCCTCCTATTTGGGGCGTGCGTCTTGATGTTATTTTACAAATGAAGGAACCTATAGTTTCAAGCCGACTCCGAACGGCAGATATTTTTTTTAGGAGGAACTTTTTCATGGCAAAAATTCACTCGGAGGTTTGCCTGCCGCTAATAGAAAGAATTTTTTCTTCACTTTCGAGATTTGAACCTACGTTCTCCGAATGTCGAATTGTAGTCACACACCAACTCATTCAGCTACGTTGGCCGCCTAATGAGTTGTAATAAAGTTAGTGTCGAGAAAGCCGCATTAATTCGAACTCTTTTTCGTTTTATATTTGAATTAGGACCAATTTACAGTTTCCCAGATTTAAAATTCAAAAAATAGTTCATTAAACTTTTAGAAGCTCATAGATTTTGGAGAAGTTGTGATGCTATAATTGAATAATGGAAACTCCATATTATTAGCAAAATTGTAAAGAATTGTGTTTAGCTTAGGTGAAGCTGAGGTGACTTTAAGCAAACACCTTAAAGGAATCGTGGCAGATCGCTAGGAAATTTTAATCATGAGACTAAATGTTTAAAACGGCGTCGCGGAGCTCATGTGAAAGAAGTCATGTACTAAGGGGCAAAGTTAAAAAGTTTGCGGAATGAAGAGAGAGAGAGAGAGAGAGTTGTGAAATTTGATATGATTCGATTTTCCCTTTTCTAGATGTTATCCTGCAAGCTGGACACACTTCTTCAGATCTTTATTTATACCGTCCGAAAATATTTTTCTGCAAAATCTTTAAAGTAGGTAAAAATAGCCAATTTCATTGCATAATATAGTTGAAACTTTATCTGCGTCCCAAAACACCGTTGTTGGTTGAGGGCGGGAAGTATTTAGGTGATGGCAGTGCGTAGGCTCTTGTTTTTACTGTTTATAGATGCATAGCATTGAATCTCTCTTTCACCCCCAGGAAGGGATTCAGGCCATAAATGTAACTTGTAATCGGTACACAGGCATGGATATTCGTTCCGCTGTTGCTTCTAAGCCGGGCATCTATATTACAGTTGATCTTAAATATGGCAAGATGGCCGTGGATGATATCCAATAGTCATTCAGTCCAAACATTCGTCCAACAAATTTTTTTATCCAAGTGGATCATTCAGAACAAATTCTTCGATCTATGCAACCTCAGAGATTGCCTGTCTGCCTAACCTGACAGCTAGTCCATTGCTCGGCAAAAGTGCCGCAATAGGTCGCAACTTTTCTTTAATGATCTGCACAGGTTTTTGCTTAGTAAGAAACTTAATCGCGTCACGAAACTCAGGTTTATCATAGTTGATATTTTCTTCTCGACTGACTGATTTATCTTCGGCATAATCCTAAAGGTTAATCGATTTCTATGATACCTAGTATTTGCAGTTGCACTGGGTCATCAACTGTACTAAGTGCTGTGTTAAGAAAAAAAAACTCATCCTACCTTCTACTACCTACCTTCAATTCGACAAGCTTTTACAGCTTCCCTCGTATTTTTCGCAATGAAAACCCGTTAATATCTAGCACTGAAAGTAACACTGTGTCTAAACACTTCGTTGCTTTTTGAGTTAAAAGATGCGATAAGTTTGTTTCCAGTTGAGTTACCCTTATAAACAAATTTCATAAATCTTCAATCAATGAAGGACCAAAAAGATCTTACAAGATGAAGCTAGGAGGCTTTTAAATATGTTCTACAAAAACAAAAAGATGAAAGGAATAAATGTATGCACAATATTTCAAAAAAATAAATAAATAAATGGAGAAAGAGTCCGATCTATTTCGGATTTTTTTCTTATACTTCAGATCAGATATTTATTTCTTTAATAATTGAGTCGAAAAAAATTATTAATAGTCTAAAAAATACAGTATTTCATACAGACTATGAAAACAGATTAATGCTAAATAAATTAATTAAAGTAAAATTAATCTTATAATTAACTGGTTTTAACTGTAATGAGTGAAAGAAAAAGATAACATTTCTTATAATTTACAGCAGAGGATTATTAGATAATACTAAGAATTTAGTTCAACAATTCATTTGGTACCAATTTTAAGTGTTTTTTTGTGGAAGAAAAATCTCCTTAAGTTCTAGAAATCAGAGCATTGGGAACATAATTAGTTCTTACCATCACCATCATGATTCCCTAAACTGCGCTGAGGAATATTGAAATTGACTTTCTCAAGTAGCAATGGGGATTTAATAACTCCGTTTATTAAATCGAAAAGGAAAGTAATGGAGAGAATAGTCCTTACAATATCTAGCGATTTTAGATTTATGAGCAAGCACCGACTTTTAAAGGATGGAATTGGATCAGTGAAATTTAAAGAACGCAAACCACAACGCACAAAGGCTTTCTAGACACATTCGAGCTTACAAAAATGACAAGCTTGATAGGGTCGCCAATAAAGACGTCGTATTCCAACTTCGAACGCACCAGAGACTTATATAACAACTGTAGAGTATGTGGATCAACAGGGTCTGAACTAAAACGTCGAATACATACGCAAGTACGGAAAAGGACTTTGAAATGGTGTAATTTAAATGCCTTTGAAAAGAGAATTTAGAATCAAATACCACACCAAGATCAATAATTTCACTTCGATTGGATAAACTAGATGCACAAATGTGGGAGAAAGTGGGTATAAGAGAACAAGATTTAGAATAGGAAACATAAAATGACTTGCTTATATTTAAATTAAACTTATTTCTATTACACCAAGCAACAGTGTTAGCTAAATCATATTAATGGTTTAAGGAGTCCACTGTACTTGCTATCCCCGAGTATATCTTTAAATCATCGGCACACAAGAGATTTATGTAAATGATAATATTACATTAATAACTGCATTGAAGCCATTTTTTGCCTGTTAACAAGAAACAAATTTTCTAAGAAAATATCAAATACTTTAATATTAAAATTTGAGCAAATCTGGGTTAAGTGCACAAACAAAAAAAATTTAATAGCCCAAAAATTTCAGCTCAAGCCCACTGTAACCAAAAACAAAAAAGAAAAATTGTGATGGGATAGCGCAAAATACACTTTGAGTTTGGTTCTGACCCAAGAATGTCGGCTCTAGGCAAAATTATACCTTTATGAAGGAAATGTGGCACTCTGGGTATTTCCAAAATATTTGTCTCATTCCGAAATTTAACTGGAACTGATATTTTTCAAGTACTTGATAGTGTTTGAAGTAGTAACAGTAAAATATTTACCATGCGTTGTGTTGATACAGAGTTTCTTATCGCCTTTACGTTTTCTTCTTAAGTAATAAATCTATTGTAACGGGTTTTTTGAACAGGGTAGTCGTTAGTGACGACAAACGAATGGATACAAACGCTCTGGCTCTGAAAGTATTCGATGTGGTACCAGCTGGCGGAAGCAGAGGAAGAGAAGGGCCTCCTATGCGTTGAAAAGATCAGGTGGAGAAGGACTTGGATCCACTTGGTGTGTCCAACTGGCGCCGGTTAGCACTGACGCACTTTGTTAAACTCGGCCAAAATCGCGAAAGCGGTTATCGCGCCAATTAAGAAGAAGAAAAAGGCGTTAGAGGCTGGCTGGATTATATTTGACTTTCTGCTAAAACAACTTTGAGCAAAATCCTTTTGCTGTTTAGCTACATTTCATGGGTATTAATGATTAGAATTAGTTTTGACTGATACCCTAAACAATAATCTTTAAATGGTTCTAACGTGTTACGAGGGTTGCCGCTAATATTTTATGCCCAATAATGAAAATGGCTTTATTGCTTTCCAAAATATTCTCTTTCTATGTCAATACTCTTCTGCATTTGCTTGAACCAATTTTCAAAGAATCTACTTTTGCAACTAAGAAGTGAATGGCTCCAAAACAAGCAGTTTAAAGCCTTCAAAAGCTTCTTCAGGCGTTGCAAAACATTGACCACGTAATTTAATTTTGATGTTCGTGAACAAAAAGATATCATTAGCTATATGTAAATCAGGCCTGTAGGGCGGATGACCCATTAATTCGGTCTTTTGAGTGCTTAAAACTCTCTTGTTTGAGCCGCTAAGTAAGAGCACTCGTATTCTCTTGGTGATAATTCTGGTGAAAAAATGGTTGCGTATCACTCAAAATTGACTGTTTTAAGTTTCTCTAGTGGTACAGTTGCAACATAACCAGATTTTCTGAAGAATCAGGTGATCGATTGCTTTGAGTTGCTTTTTAGGTGAATATCTTTTGTTGGATTAAGCTCGTCTAGGAACCGTACTATTGATTATTGCTTCATTATCACGTAATATGCATACTATAGATCCAAGATTCATCACGTGTTAAGATGTCATAGACGGCCAGCGTGGCTGATTTTCTTCAACATTTCTTTACATCAACCGACACGAGTCCTTTTTTAGGCAAATGTCAAATGATGTGGAATCCAACGGGAAAAAGTCTTGACTACTAAATGTTCATGCAATATTGAATGTACGCTGGCTTCACTAACGTCCAAGTGTGTCTCTATCTCGCGTTATGCCAAATGACAACCTATCGTCATCAATTGACGCACCTCACCGATTGTCTCTGGCGGAACCATCGTTTCTGGACGGTTTTTGCGAAATTCATCAAGGGAGGATCGACGGCCACATTGGAGCTCGTTGTACCAGCGCCTCATAGTGGCTAAGTATAGATCTTCAACGCCAAAAGTCCACGTAAGTTGATCAATGCACTTCTGTCTCGAAAATCGTAATGAATCATCGCACGAAAATTCTCAAGAGTTAATCCCATCTTTGTAACGAGATGAATTTTTCAACTGAAGTGAAAACGGAATATGTAAGTTTATGCAAGAAAACATCAAATTTTTCGATAAAAATATCGAATTAGAGCTCGTCACACTTAGTGTTGCAAACAGTGCGCAAAACATATGAGCCAACCCACGTATCGAGTAATAGTGTCAAACTATACTTGTTCATCTACCGCGTACCTACGTATTCGACATTGTAAATAACTGTATAATTTTTCTAATATCGCTCCATTTTTACTATCATGCGGCATCTTATCTCACGCATTGGCCATTGCAATAAATTAAAATAAAATTAGTTATCAAACTGTTTCGCATTAAAAGCTTTAAACTCGCTTATCTCAAGACAGTTTATTCCGATTGCTGAATACGTCAAAGTTTAATTCAATATTGAACTTCCTTGTGTGACGGTCCAACATGTCGAAATTCGTGCTCTTCACTTTGGTGTGCTCAATTTGTGCTGTGATCGGTCAAGCTGGTCCCACGGGACGTGTTGTAGGCGGCATCGATGCCTATGAGGGTCAGTTTCCCTTCCAGATCTCGTTACGACGCAACGGTTCTCTTACTTGTGGTGGATCGATCATCAGTCGGAATTTCGTGTTGACCGCAGCGCATTGTGTAGGCACCACCAACTCCACAGGCGACTATTACACGTAAGTTCTTCCTGCAAGTTTCTCATACACAAATGCATATGTAGATATATAATTTCTTATAACCTTTAGTTACGATCCCTCCGTTTTCACTGTGCGCGCCGGTTCAAACGATCGTTTCCAAGGCGGTGTGGTGGTCAATGTTCAAGAGATTATCACCCATGAGGATTATGGGAATTTCTTGAACGATGTTGCGCTGCTTCGCTTAAGTCAACCATTAATCTTTTCAACTAATATTCAACCTATTGAATTGGCAGATAAAGAATTACCCAGCGGCACGTCGGTCATCATCTCCGGTTGGGGTCGCCTAAAGGCAGGTGGTGATTTGCCACAAAAGTTGCAGTGGAATACATTGACAGTCATTTCGCAAGCTGAGTGCAGAGCAGCCATAAATTGGGATAGTGATACGCTCATCTGCTTGGCTCACGCGGCTAATAATGGCGCTTGTAACGGGGACTCAGGTGGTCCAGCCACATACGACGGCAAAGTGGTGGGCATAGCTGGATTCGTTCATGGCGGTTGCGGCAATATCTATCCAGATGGCTATGCTAAGGTCTATTATCATGTGGAGTGGATCAAGAAACATGCTGGCTTGTAGGATGATATTTTAGCGGAAATGGAGCCACGTTATTTTGGTTTAGAATAATAATGCGCGTTCGATAAATGAAATGTGGTACTAAATTAGGTTTTTATTTTTGGTTATCAAATGCGGGTCAAATATCCAAAGTCTCATCGGCATATGCAAAACAAAAACCCAACAAAATATAGAAAGATTTTAATTTACGTTCACACTTTGTTTTTCTAAACCTTCTCCCTCCTACATATATTTTATGTTAGAAGTATGTTCGAAATTTTAAGTCGAATGTAATACAAGGGCTGCTATTTATACAATATGTCAAACTTTGCAATGGAAACATCAGATGGGGACTGACAGCACTAGGAATGCCAGAAAACAAGGGAATTTCAAAAGAGACGCCTAGATGTCAGTAGTGAATAATTCCTAGACCCGATACGCTTGCGTTGCTGGGACATTACATTAGCCTTTAGACATTTCTGAATTGGCTGTTTGGCAGATTTTATCTGCGGACGTGCTCACGGTGGACATTTAAAAAATGTAATTTTCGCATATTTTGTCAAAAGGTATAGGTATATCTTTAAATTTTCTTTGCTGGAATGTTGGTACAACTGCCCTCTATAATATCGCAGAGTTTGAGCGTCATCTGTCCATTAGCTTGTTTTTGGCATTTAATTATATCAGTCAACCGCAGGTGTGCTCTGCGATTTTCACTATGAATAAAAATATCGAACAAAGAATTTGTCTTAAACCTTGTTTTTGAACTGGATTTCGTGTGCCGAATCGTTCAAAATATTGCAGAAAGCCTATGGCGAGCGTGCTTTATCAAAAACACAAGTCTACGAGTGGTATAAGGCTTTTGCAGAGGGCCGAGAAGTCGTGGAAGATTTGCCCCCATATGGTCGCCCATCGTCGGGTCGTCTTCAACGCTTGAAAACGTCGACAAAGTCAAGGAAATGGTGCCGGAAAACCATTATATAAGTTTAAGGGAGGTAGCTCCTGACCTTAGCGTGTCTCACGAATCAATTCGCAACATTTTACGCCATCAATTGGCCACGAGATGCGTGGCTGCTCGACTCGTTCCAAGGGAGTTGAATTTCTTTCAAAAAATTCATCGGAAGAAGGTGGCTGAAGACATGCTTGAGCAAGTGAATTCGGACCCAACGTTCATCCAGCGCAACATAACAGGTTGTGACACGTAGGTATATGAGTTGGACATGCAAACCAGTCAACGGACGGTTGAATGGCGCTATCCAGATGAACCGAAACCCAAAAAACTACGTAAAAGTCGGTCAAAAGTGAAAATCATGCTACTCGATTTCTTTGATTATCATGGTTTTGTGTACTTGGAATTCGCTCCAAATGGTTTTATGGTAGATGAAGAATATTATTTAGAAGTTATTCAGCATTTGAGAGAGAATGTGCATAGGAAAGGGTCTAATTTGTGGACAGAAAGCTGATGGCTCTTGCACCATAATAACGCACCGTCTCATAAGATTCATATTGTGAACACTTTTTTGACCAAACACTCGACAAATATCATCCAACAACCACCGTATTCGCCGAATTTAGGCACTGTGACTTTTTCCTTTTCTCAAAACTTCAATTGCCAATCCGCTTTGAGTCGATAGAGGCCATTAAGGAGAATTCGCTGAAGGAGCTGAAGAAGATCTCTTCAAACGCGTTTAAAAAATGCTTTGATGGCTGGACTAATCGTTGGCATATGTGTATTGATTTGAATAGAGCCTTGAACTTTTCTGGCCGTGGACATTTTTTGTGTTTCCAGGCTCCATCTGAGGTTTCCATTGCAAAGTTGAAAATGCTTTACTATATTATTATTATTATTGGGCTACTGCGCACTGCGACCAAAAGAGATCTATTGTGCAAAGCCTGCTGTGGTACCCTATATTTTAAGGCTTTAAAATTTTTTTATCACATTCTGGGGTTTATTGTTGCATAGCTTATATGAATGCGCGACTCTACCACTAAGGTAGTGTAGCCGTTTTCTGCCTAGTAGGGGACATTTACAAAGAATGAGTTCTGAATTTTTAATGTCCTTTTCACAGATGATGATGTACTCAGAGAGACCAATTTTGTTTAAATGGCATCTCAGGCCATAGTGGCCTGTAAAGTAACCAGTTGAAAATCTTAAGGGCACTCTGTTGAGTGAAATTTGCTTAACAGAAATTTCTCTCCCCGGCGTTTTCGCTGACCGATAGAATTTTGTCAGTGTTTAACGAATTTCCTCTCTTCTCACTTTCTGATAATTTCGTTAGTGTGACCTTTTGTAAGTCCATAAAAATATCCTGAGCATTTTTTTGCTAGCCATTTCCTCATATCCCTCATGTCCAGAAACCCATCCTAATAATACTGTGTTGAAGTTCCCTAGCAAGTTGAAAAGGTTCATACAGTCATATACCATTTTTCAGGTGATTACAGTTAACAGAAGGGATTTTAAAGCCGTCTTATTATCTGAAAGTATGTATGTAAATGTGGGTTCATCTCATTTTTCTATGGATACATTTCCTTAACATAAATTGTTAGCCCTAAACTGATAATAAAAATATAAGAACTCTGTTATATCCATACAACAACGTACTTCCGAGTAGATGCAGTTCAATAAGCTTATAAGCACACATACATACGCATAATAGGTATTTACACACCCTGTGATTGCGGGCGCATTACCGCTCGTTGGTGTCAAAGTAAATAGAGCGTGGGAGTGATTTAACATTAACGGTCTGTTGAGGCATAATTTTATGAGGTTTTAAAATTACACTTTTTGTTGTCGTGTTTCGTTCAGGTAAATTAATTTTTTTATGTTGTTGGAATACATTTTATTTTGTTTTTTTTTCTTGCTCTTATTAACTTTTATAGTTTTTTTTAGACAATTTCACCAAAATGTAACAAAAAAGTTAGCTGATGTCTGTATTTACCAGTTTAATAAAGGGTGGTTAAATTTCAAAGGCCGATGTTGAATGTGAACCACACCTAAACGTCAAGTTTTTTTCTGCATTTCATTTGACATTTTTCAATTTCAGACGAACTCAATTTGAACTATGGAAAGATACACAATCGAGCAACGCTTTAAAGTTATTCAGGCTTATTATGAAAACGGGCGTTCAAATCAAAATGCATATCGTGCAATTTTCGAAGAAAATCATCTTCAGTGATGAGGCACATTTTCACCTCAGTGGATTCGTCAATAAGCAGAATTGTTGCATTTGGGCGAATGATAATCCAAGAGTGATTGCCGAAAAATGCCGAAAGAGAAATGACAATAATTTCCTAAAAAAATTGTATTTTATTCAAAATCAACACCGGCCCTTGAAACTTAACCACGCTTTATATGAATGAAGGTTACGTTGTTAAAGAAAAAGTGAAATTTCAGCAATTGGATTTGTCAAAATATTCCTCTACGGATGGTAAAAAAGCGTAGTGAAATGAATGTAAAATATGTTCAAGCAATTAAGTTTACATTCAACTTTACATTCGTTGAGCTATGATTCAAAGTTTTCAGCAGCTGCCTCTCTCCATTGCAAGAGGAATTCAGATTGGTTTCTCCCCTTAACTTGCTTTCGTTACTCACCCAGGCATGCCATATTGAAAAAAATAGTTTCAAGCCAATGCGTCAAAGGCCTAAAACTTCAACTTGATTTAAAAAGTTCGCCCATGACCTGCATAACCTAAAATAACAACTGCCGTAAATATGCGGACGCAAGATATACTTTCTTTTTAGCATAAATCCCAACTAGTGAAATGAGTGGTTCAACTCTGACCCGATTTTTCTAATTGCAAACGACTCGCTACTAGCTCTTTTTTTCCAATCCAGGAGTTGGATATGGAATGAAGAGACGACAAACATTCTAAAAAAATAAAGTCTGAGAGCTTTTCAAGTTTAGCAACAAAGAATAATTCTCGTTAGTAAGCACCGATGTATAACACATGTTGAGCTAAGAGTTTCTGAAGTCTAGATTGCGGTTTGAGTATTTAAGCGAGTTTTTTGGAAAAAATGTCTGATTCACTATGACCAAAAATTTGCAGTGTGGTGGTGCAGACCCTCAACTATTACGCTCATCATGACTGTAAGCCTCTAAAAGACACAAGCAGATGGACGAGATGCGGCAGTCGTTGCTAATGGTAGCGAGATGAAGATGCGTGCATAATTTGAAAGTTCTTAAAGTATAAAAAAATAAATAAAGTTTTCTTATTTTGTATTCAGTTTATAGAAAACTTACTGCAAAATTTCTATAGACCCCCTGAGATGGCTTCACAAGCCAAAGTTAGGTGGCGATTGCGCTCCAAAGAGAACCCTTATATAGAAGAAGGTGGAACTGGATACTGACTCACTTGTGAGAATACTGACTGACTTTTTTATATGATTTAAATAACTACAATCAATTGGTATAATTTTTCTGTCTGGATTTATGCTTCGCTCGCCTCTTCAGTAAAGTCAGGTATAAGGCCTTTGGAACGAACAACTCATCTTCCTCCCTCAAACAATCTACTCAAATTTACTTGTTATTTAGAAGGATTTGAACCAAATAGATATATATTTATAGTGAAGGTCTCTGCACCTTATTTTCATCAAATTAATCAAGTGAGAAAAGTGCCCGTTCACACATTTTTTTCTCCAAGATTTGATAAAAATAAATCGTTTTTTCAATGCATGACAAGCTGGGAGAAAAAATCCTCAGTAATGTAGGTAAGCCGTAGACCGGCAGCCGCCGTAGCCGAATGGGTTGGTGCGTGACTACCATTCGGAATTATAAAATAATCGAATTTCGGTGAAACATCAAAATTAAGAAAAAGTTTTTTCTAATAGCGGTCGCCCCTCGTCAGGCAATGGCAAACCTCCGAGTGTATTTCTGCCATGAAAAAGCTCTTCATGAAAAGCATCTACATATATAATGTCGGTAAGCATAAGGAGCTGTTCTCATTAATTTTAAACTTAGGTTATATTAGGTTAAGTTTCCTAAAGTTTTTCCTAAAACCAATGTGAACTTCTACAAAGCTTTAAAAGATCCCTGACGGTCACAGTACTGAGATTTTCCAACTCATTAAAAAATGTCTGCCCAACCCTTTGTCTACCGCAAATAAACTGCTATAGCATTAACCTACCATTCGGATGGTAGTTCCCCCAGAAGGTTTGTATTAGCAATACCAATTTTTAAAGAAAAAAAATAGTTTTATTAGAATATTACGACATAGAAATAAGGCAAGTAGTGGTTGAAGTACTAGTTTGGCACTCCCCAAGTAAAACTGAAGCGCTGTTTTGATACCATTTTGGGACCTCCAACGGGCATTTACCTACAGCCATCCATAGCTGTTGATGGAGTGTAGAAGGTTGATGGGATTTAGTCTGTATTACTGCCCTGGGCTGCCGAAGAAAGGATTACCCATTGACCTTAATTGTGTAGCAGCCAAACCCGAATATTTACAGAGAAAGAGCTCATAAGTCTCCTTCTCTGAAAGGTCACCACAGCTTCAGCAATGGGGATTAAGTGGTAAACCTAGCTTTTCTGTGTGTGTGCCGATCAGCCAATGAACGGTAAACACAGCGACGATTTGGAAAATTAAGTGGCTTAGAGTCCCCAGAGCTTGATGTGCCCTGCGTCTATTGTACTGTGGCCAAATGATTTTCGAAGTGAAAAGAAATAAAGCGACAAAGTTGCAGAGTTTAGAAGTATCAGATATTGATATGGAAATATAATAAAACCGTCTTCGGGTTAATTGAGCCCGGATAGTGATAAGGAGATAAGTGGGGAATCTTCGTTTGGATAGAGCAGCACAGTGGCCGTATTTTCTTCTTCTTCTGCTTCATCCAGACTGCTTCTACAAAAGTCATGTGTCTTCGCGCCTTTATCTGGACGTGTTTGCTTACTAGACAGTGTCCAGTTATAACCGAAATCAGTGTGCTAAGACTATGTTTTTTTTGGCTCAAAAAATATTCTGTGCATTTAGCATTGAAAGCCGACCACAATTGTCGGGTGGTCCTGCATTTGGGTTCGTTCGACCATCTTTCGTTCGTTATTCTTACGAATTCCTCAAAATAAGTAGTCTACCTGTTTTTGAGGAATATCTACATCATTGTTTATGCACTCGTTAGGCCGTTTGATGCCGAGTCTTCTTAGTTTATTTGCCCCACAATAACCCTCAATGTCGCAATGTCTATGAACCTATGTTCCATTGGAGAGAAATAGCTCAGCCACCACGTTAAGAGATGCAATCTTAGAGATTGCCGAGTGCTTTGTGAAAGACTTAGACAATATCTCCAGGTATTGCATCAAACTGATGAGTTTCACGATCTAATTATTGAACTTAAAGCTCAACAAAAAATTATTCTTTACATATTTCGGCCCAACTAATTAAGAAGCTCTTGAGAACGAATATGTGTTTAACGGCTATGATAAAATGAGCTTTACTATTAGCGTCTAGTTGAGAAAAGCGCCTTTAGACAACAAGCACGTAAGGGTTAATGGTATCTAAGTTTGAAATCGATTAAATAGTGATTGCGCATTCCCAAGGGTCGTGACGTCAGTATAGAAAATAGGCAAACGAAAAGTAGTAGAAGAAGAAGCGAAAGTAAGTGGAAAGCCCTGAAAGATAAAATAAATCGGGCATACGTACACGAAGGCTTGTTTATTCTTGTATTGATGTCACCTAAAATAGTAGCGTTTTTGGCATGGCGTCAACGTTGTATTATTTGTATCGTGACATTGAATGATAATAAATATTTAAAATTCCTCCCATTTTTATTGTAGAACTGTTGGGAAATCACTTAATTACTGATAGATTTACATAGGTAGGTATGTATGTGCATACATCAATCTTGAAAATGTTAAAGTCACGAGCGATTTGGCAACAGTTGCCTGTCTGAGCTGTCGGTTATTCATTTCTAGCCGTTCTAAGGCCGCACCTATTGTTTGGCAATGCATAAGCAATAAATTAAGTTTACGCTTTGCTGGAGCTGCATACACAAGGTGGCGCACAATGCATCACTCTGTTGGAAGATGCTTAGAGTTTTCACTTTGGCAGTTAATATAACTGGCTGATTTTCCATTTGATTGCTGTCATTTACGGAACTTATTGCGTTTCAACAGAATGCAAAAAAGTAATTTCAATACTTTACAGAATAGTTCGTCAGTTGTGCGATTCCATACCAACTGATTGGACGTGGCCTAACATTATTCTGAAAATTGGGTTTTTTACGCAAACCTAGTTTTAAACGAAAAAATTTCGAAAGAAATTTAATGATTTTGAAAATTATTCAATTTTGAAAATATGAACTGATATCCAGTTTTTTAAAGTTAAGGTGTTACATACATCCAGCAGCACCAAAAATGCGCTAAAAGCAAAACTGTTTTTAGAAGGGATAACAATAGAAATAAATATAACAAAATTTTATACATTGTTTGTTAGTACTTAAACTTTATAAAAAAAATGTATTTTAATTTTTTTTACAACAATTACTATATAAAAAATCACGTGACCCAAAGTGCAATGAAAAAAAAAAGTTGCTTCACGGTCTGCATCATTTCTCCTTGAAATGTTGATGGATCTGTAAAAAGTAAAATTTTTGTAAAATAAAGTTGTAGTTATAGTCTGTCGAGCCGCATTTTTGAATTTCGAAAAATTTTGCAATTTACGGCATTAAAAAAATGCGTTTTACGTGATAAATGTCACAAATTTAATTATGTTTATAAAATTTTTAAATAAAAATATCAAAAATTCGGCTAGACAGATTATAGAGAAAACACTTTCGAATATTACAAACAAAAACCGCATCAAAAAATATTAAAACTGTATGAGTTATCCTGCAGACCGTGCCGGAAAAAGTATTAGGCGCGCAACTAAGTTCTCGCTGTTTGTCAATAGATGCTGCCAGCAGTGTGTGCTAGTCGATTCTAACATAACCTAAACATCATAAACCGAGCCTAGACATATGGTAAACAAACAGCTTCGGCACATTAGTGATTTTGTTTTGGTATCATTTACTTTTGGTTTTGTGAAAATGTCTGATTTTGTGCCGAATAATCGTCATTTGCGGGAAGTGTTGATCTTCCTCTTTCATTCGAAAAAACCGGCGGCTGAAGCGCATCGAGAGCTACAAAAAGTTTATGGAGATGCTGCTTTAAGTGAAACAAAGTGCCGAAATTGGTTCCGTCGCTTCAAAGACGGTGATTTTAATGTTGACGATCGTCTCATCCGCGTGAAGGAAGGCGAAAAACCTTCGAAGACGCTGAATTGGAGGCATTGCCCAATGAGGATCCGTGTCAAATGCAAGAAGAGCTTGCTTCAGTATTAGGAATTACCCGCCAATCCATTTCCAAGCGATTGCATGCTTTGGGAATGATTCAGAAACAGGGGACTTGGGTTCCTTATGAGTTAAAACCAAGGGATGTTGAACCTCATTTTTTCGCCTGTGAACAACTGCCACTGCTCCAGCGGCAAAAAAGGAAGGGTTTTCTTCATCGCATCGTGACGGGTGATGAAAAATGGATTCATTACAGCATAACAAAGAAAGGAAAGTCATGGGAACTGCCCGGTCATGCTTCTATGTCGTCGCTTCGGCCGAATATTCACGCTGCGAAGGTTATGCTATGTATTTGGTGGGACCAAGTTGGTGTTATTTATTATGAACTGGTTCACCAAGCAAAACCATCACTGGGGATCGGTACCGACTTTAATTGATGCGATTTAGCCGAGCACTGCGCGAGAAGCGGCTGCAATACGCGGAGAGGCATGAAAAAGTGTTTCCTCAGCATGACAACACTCGGTCTCACGGTCTCCAAACCCATTAGAATCTATCTGGAAACACTGAAATGGGAAATCCTATCCCACCCGCCATATTCTCCAGATATTGCGCCGTCCCATTATCACCTGTTCCGATCGATGGCACATGGTCTAGTTGACCAACACTTCCATTCATATGAAGACATCAAAAAACGGCTTGATCCATGGATAGCCTCAAAAGATGAACAGTTTTACCGCGACGGTATACGAGATCTACCAGAAAGATGGGGAAAAGTAGTAGCCAGCGATGGGCAATACTTTCAATGATTCACTTGTAACCATTTTTTCAGACTAAAATTCTATTTTAATCAAAAAAGCAGCGAGAACTTACCTGTGCACCTAATAGTTTCGAGAAGAACGAGTTTAAACTTTCCAGTGCGCATCAAACTGTCGTCGCGCAGTTACATTTTCTTTTGTATCTATGGGAAATTTTTACAATCCACTTCCACAGAAATACGCCGTAAACTAAAGGGTTTTTCAATTGGCGCGGGTCGATTTTGGCGCCCTGTGGCAGCCATTTTGTTTTGGTGACATCTGTTAAATCTTTTGTTTATTATTCAGTTGTTTATGCCAAATCATTATGGCAAGTTACACGATTGAACAGCACATTCAAATGATAAAATGTTATTATCAAAATGAGTGTTCATTAACGCAAACGTTGCGCGCATTGCGCCCATTTTTCGGTAGACGTGGTGGCCCTTCCAATTTCTTATGGCCCATATTGAACCATATGGACCTAGACGACATGTGGTTCCAGCAGGACGGCGCTACGTGCCACACGGCAAACGCCATTTTATTCCGTTTCAACATCTACCCGCCCTTATTGAAAAACCCTATATAAAGAAAGTCTGTAAAAAAATCGACTTTTTGAAAATGTTTTTTATTTAACTTGATCCAGACCTTGCTTGAGGGTGCAGTGATGTCTTGGCGGAAATTACTGATTTGAGAAGTATAAAAAAACATAATTTTATGTAATATAGCTGTATTTATTTGGTCGGCTGATATTTGTGCCTCAGTCTGAAGCCATCTATCATTCAGTCTGGACGACTGGAATTACAGCAAAAGTAAGTGAGATGATACTTTTTGCGCCACCTTGTATATTTTTATGTACTTATATATATGTAAAATTAAAAACAAACAATGAGCCATATAAATGCAAGCTGAAAAAAAATTTAATTACATACTTTGAGGGAATTTTTATAAGACGCGCTTAAACGAGCAAAGTACAATTTTATGAATAAACCAGAATTGACTAAACTCGAAACGACTTGAGCACTTTTTCAATTGTACTTTTGTTGTTGTTCGTTTTTTAAAGCCGTTAATACTGATAAGCATTTTGCAACAACACTTTGACCAATGACAAATGAGTCGATTAACATCTTCTACAAGCAGATCTCGAAGATCGGCACACAGAACAAGTACCAACAATAATTAGCTGCACAGTTAACTGGTAAGCGCAAACTCTAGGTCACTGGGTTAAATTCTGCTCTGAATCACAAGAAATCTACACCACACCAACAATAAAAAGACAAAAGAAAAACACAACAACAAACACAAACAACTGAAAAGTTGTGAATCGCCTCAGAAGTGGTTAAGTGGCATTTGCTTGAGGAATATAAATATTAAATACTTTGTGCCATAGAGGAGTAGCCGCAATTGTAAGAGGCGGCCTAAAATGACAGATCGGCTGTCGTCAAACATATGTAGGTACATAACTGTGAATAAATGCGTGCATTTGTGTGTATGTAAGCACTGACAAACTGCTAGGCAACCAGTGGCTGATGAGCATTTGTTGTTGATACGAGTAAACGTTTAGCGTTTGGAAAACTCGTTCGCGTTGCACGCTACCAACTCAACCAGTTTTTCTTCTGTGAAATTACTTTCCATGGAAATAGAAATGAGAAAAAACGTACGGCTACAATACATGCCGGCGAAGGCGGGCAACTAATGGTTTGCAGCTACAAAGCCATCGGGGGAAAGGCAAGTGAAAATGTGTGAAATTGTGCAAAATTAATATGTTAACAGCAATGATGGCTTTTATGTTAATATGACAGCCATGAAACGCGATATTGTTGTTGGAAAAATTTGTATATTACTTATCTATGCAAGGACAAAATGAATGCGCAGCAACGATGCCGGTATTTGAAACACAGAAAACAAATAAAAAATCTAAATTTTGGTGGTACGAAATTTTGTATACCCAATTCACAACATCTGCTTCTTCCTGAAAAGGAGAGCATCCACTTAAGCGACATTAGACGGGTTTAGGTTAGGTTAGGTTAGGCAGGGCTTGGCTGATCCTGTAGATCGCACATTGAACAGAAATTAATACATAGTGGTACCAAGTATTTATGTGCCGGGTTTAACAAATGACGTTTCTCACTTTTGGTGCTAATAGGCGCCTATAAGGAGTTGGTTGGTTGGTTAAAGTAATGATTCATTCGGCATCCAACTACCCCCTCCGCACCATTCTCTTTACAAACTTGTTTAACGGTTATTTGAGGCATGACTATATCCAGGCTGCCGTTTTTAAGAAGTTTATTAGGTTGTTCGAGAATATCAATCAGTGGTTTTCCCAGGGTTGACATTCTCGCCTTCCATAAGGTAGGCATTCACAGAGGAAGTGAAAGATAGTTTCCTTTTTCTTCTTCTTTGTAAGTAATGGCCATTTTGGCTGCCAGCTCTCCTATACACCAGAACCCAGTTATGACTGCTGTGAGTCCCCAGGCATCCAGTCGTTCCATGTTTATCAACGTTGAGGTTTGTTTGAGGATGCAGGTGGGCCATAACGTGCTGCTAATTTTGCACATCGCCCGGTCTCTCCATCTACAAGCCGCGCTCTGGAGGTATTTCGAGGGAATTGTATTCTTCATGGCAGATCTGCCTTATGCCAGTTCGTCCGCTTTTTCGTTTCTTTCAATGTTCCGATGTCCCGGCATCCAAATTAAGGTAACTTTATGGTTTCCACTTCAGGCGGTAAAGTTATTCCTACTTTGTTCCACGAGTTTAGAGGTTGTTGTAATCCAGTGCCTCGATTGCAGCTTAACTATCCGAAAGAATATCGAAGTTGCCATAAAAAAAGAGAAATCTACTTTTGTGAACCTACAAGCATCCCAAATTGCTAGTACGAGTATTTTCGCCTCGAAGCCACTGCAGACAGTTGACACTGACGTACCGATTGCTCAATTTTGAGCCTATGAGGATATATACCTGCTCCAACGCCACAATCCATTTTATAGCCATCTGAATAGGCAGTAGCGTCGAAGTTGTTTAGTGCGAATCCCTTACTCCATTCTTTCTGAGATGGAAAGAGAGTGTCAAAGTTCTTATTGAATGTTACCGTCGGGACGACGTAATCAGTCCTCTCCAAGGTGTACTGAGTTTGTCGGAGTAATATATTTGCATGTTAAAAAGTTTCATCTTTCCCGTGGACCAAGAATATATTATTCATATATTAGTGGAAAAATCTACAGTTTTATGGCAAGTTTTCCTAATAGCAGACGATTTTTTATGAGGAGTTTTTCATTCCGGAAATTCACACACAGAGTTACCGGTGTATACAGAGTAGAGAACGCTATTAGAAAACATGTTTATCATATCATTTGGTGGATTAGGATTTCATAGTCATTATTTTAATAAAGTGTTGGAAGAAGAAGAAGAAGAAGAATAAAGTGTTAGTGCGGCTTGCTTTCCTTACCTTGGGTGGAGGCGTCTTCTTCATCTTCTTCGTCTACTGGGTATTTCAGGTGAATAACCTCAAACCATAGTTCATAAACCACCCGCCCTCGAAAAAGTCTTGGGTTTCTTCCGAGAATTTGTTTTGTTTTTCAATGTAAGTTGGCTTACGTGACACATCCCACGCATAGCGCATAACTTTTTCTGGGGTAATTGTTACAATTAACATTAGAGTGGTAATTAAAAGTGATTAAAATGACATTGGGAATTGCATCCCGAACTAGCCTCTATTTTTCAACTCTTTGAATGCATCATTAAAGAAAAGCTTTATTCTTCTGAAAAACAACTGATTAGTACCAAATCAGCAAAGGTCGGAAGATGGGTGCCGCATGAACTGACAATGTGACAATGCACCGCCACATCGAACAAGAGCGACCCGGGAATGGGTGGAGACGTACGATTGGGAACCGCTGGGGTATGCGGTTTACTCACCAGACTTGGCGCCTTCCGATGATCATTTGTTTGCATCGATAGGCCACGCACTTTCCGAGCAGCGCTTCAATTCTCACGAAGAAGCCAAAAAATGGCGGCCAAAGACGGCCAATTTTTGTGACGCGGCATCCACAAATTGCCTGAGAGATGGGAAAATGTGTCGCTAGCGATGCCTATTATTGTGAAGATTAAATTTGTAACCATTTTTTGTTAATAAAGGTTTGTAATTGAAAAAAGTCTCATTTCATAGGTATATACCTTACTTCTCTACAGCTTTTGATTTCTCTAAAGCTTCTCATACAATTTCCCACAATTTAGTTGCTAAATGGGAAAATTTTGGTTTTCATTCTATCTTTCTGGATTGGATTGAATCGTATGTTGTCAAGAGGAGTTCTAGTGTTGTTATTTATAGTATAATATTTCATCGAAACCATTTAGCGGCTTCACAGGCGTTCTCCAGGATGGCTTCTTAGGCCCATTATTTTTTATTCTCTTCCACAACGCCGTTAAGAAGAAGTCTTCGCAGCTTCGATACTTTTCGTAAAGGTTTACTAGCAACTCATCAGATTTTCCTACCGCTACTCTAGACTTTAGATTAGAATTTAAGGTAAAGTTCGCCATGCGAAAGGTATGGGATTTGAATTCAGTAGTCAAAGTGAATACTCGTGCAACTGCACTTTACACTGACGAATCCAAGATGGACTGCAGCGGTGGCGCCGGTGTATATTCGAAAGACCTCGAAACTTCCAAGTTTTTTCGCCTGGGTAATTGAAATAATATCTTCCAAGCAGAAGTTCTCGGGGTAAGGGAAACTTGCAGTATAATTAGAAACCATCCGCAACAGCTATCCAAAGTATGTATTTTTTTAAGCTAGTCAAGTCGCTGTCATAGCTTTAAAGTGCTTGGCGCGCACTGCGATCATCGCACTATTATTGAAACAGGCCGTTAACAGATGGACTAACGCGGATACCTGCAAAATAACTAAACAAACGTAGCCCAATTTCAAGAAATCCAGAACTGGCAAGTTCTTAAGAAAGCCACGAGCAGACATATTCAGAATGACGTCTCCAATAACCGCCCCATGAAGAAGCTGCAATCAACAAGAATCTAAGGAGACATTCTTTCACTATCTTTGTGAGTACCCAAGTCTGGGTGCAGGAAAAAAAATAGACAACATAGTCAAAGTCAAATCAAGACAATATTTGTTTTGAATAATTTTTTTAATAAACTTTCTAAATAAAAAAAAATTTAGTAATGAAAATCTTTATTTGGATCTTTGCGCGTTCCCTTCCTTGTCCATTTGTATACAGCAGCTGTCTAATTCACAAGTGTCAAATATTATATGATAGACGTACGACGTTATTTGCTAAAATTATAAATCTTCCTATAGAGTGATTAATTTTGCGCCACCCTGTTTTGAGAGACATTTCTTCGAAGCGTTGACTCTAATTTTAGCAAAATTCTGATGTTATAGAAAATTTTTATAAAAAAAGGGTAAGGAAATTCTAGTCATATTCAAAATAAAGGGTGGTTAAATTTCAAGGGCCGATGTGGAATGTGAACCACACCTAAACGTCAGTGACACCGTTGGACTTCTTTCTTTGGGGTTATTTGAAAGAAAAGATGTACGTCGATAAGCCAGCAATAATTCAAGAGCTAAAGGATGAAATAATTCGGCACATTAACGGAATAGAACCTCAATTATGCCTCAGCGTCATCGAAAATTTGGACCATCGGATGGCAGATATTTTATTTCATTCGTAATTGAGCCATATCAATATTATCATAATAAAGAGAAATGACAATAATTTCCTAATTATATTTTATTCAAAATCTACACCGGCCCTTGAAACTTAACCACCCTTACACTTTTCACAGGATAAAGTTTTATATAACAAGTTCCAGGGTAACTCTTTCCTAAATATTGTAAGTCTGATTAATTGTGGGATGCACCTAATATAAAGCTGACTGTAAAAAGCTCCCCAGGCGTTTAAGCTTTTCTGTAGCTTTCTAAGCACTCACCTAGAAGTATAAGAGAAGACAAGTGGCTTGTTAATTAGAGCGATGCATAGAGCAAAAAGAGCGCAATATGCAGTGATTTTTTGTGTGTGTTTTTTTTTTTTTTTGAGGCATGCGCACAGCACCCATTTCTATTCTGAAAAAATTGTTGTATGTAAACAATGAAAGTTAGTGTTTTATTTTTAATTAAAATTTACGAATTGGCTGTCTATATTTCAAAACATAAAAATGTCTTCGAAAATTCAACATTAAATTGGAATCTGTTTTGGCGTCCAAATCTAAAAACTTCTGTTTTCATATCGTTTTTATACGATGTTTCCCCTTTGCAAATTGCATATAAGTTTGGGGCAACAACAATTCACACTATCACTCACACTCTTCTCTCATTGCATTGCTTGCCGTACACATCCACTCCCACCTGTACGCTGTTCACCTTCACCTTGACTGCATGCAACTGGCCGATGAACAAGCGTGCGAGCGAGCGCATCAATCTGCACATCCTTGCCATTGACATTGGCCGTGAATGCTGCAATCGCATCTGTGTTTTATTACACTTTGCACTTTAAATTTCATGGCATTTAGATAAGAGAAATAAAATTGTGGAAAATTATTGACATCGACTTACCCTTCTAATGTATTGAGTGTTGTGAGCAGCTATAAAATTAATCTATTGTATAATCCTCTCTTTTATGATTAATTTTACTGGTTGTTTTGCTCAATGCTTCATTTGTATATAGTCGATTTAATGGGCGTTTATGTTTTCACTGTAAACAAAAATCAAAACAAAATAAAAATTAGATTGCTGAATGTAATGCACGCATAGCTTATCATTAAATGTTCATAGGAAGCGTAGAGTTAATCAGCATCACTGCAGAGATTCTGTTTTAGTTATTATTTCTTTGGTTTTCCGCTTTTGCCGGGAATTTCTATTGTGCGTTAAATATTTGGTTTACATAACTGAATATGAAGTGAAAGAAAAAGCTACATACATATGTACAGTGAGTGATATAATAATAAGGTCTCCATATATGTATAAAATTTTGACTATATTTTTTCCCAATTTATTTTTGTTAACCTTACAACCTTAAAATATGATGTAAATTCTTAAACATTCATCCTATTCCCATAAAAATTTCATATTTTTCAGAACTTTTACAAAATTTTTGGGTATACAGTCTTACAGCCTATTTAATTCTATTATATAACGTGCAAGTTTGAAAAACCTCAAAATTCTGCTTGATTTTTCATAAATTTATATAATATATAACGAATACAATAATCTTTCGTTTACATAGGGAAAATAGGTACACAACACCGTCACGAAAAAAATGACCCAAAAACACGAAAATATTAGGTGCGCAACTAAGCTCTCGCTATTTGTCAATAAATGCCGCCAGCAGTTTGTGCTAGTCGATTTTAACATAACCTAAACATCATAAACCAAGCTTAGACATATGATAAACAAACTGCTTCGACACATTAGTGATTTTGTTTTGGTGTCATATACTTTTGGTTTTGTGAAAATGTCTGATTTGGTGCCGAATAATCGTCATTTGCGGGAAGTGTTGATTTTCCTCTTTCATTCGAAAAAAACGCCGGCTCAAGCGCATCGAGAGCTACAAAAAGTTTATGGAGATGCTGCTTTAGGTGAAACAATGTGCCGACATTGGTTTCGTCGCTTCAAAGACGGTAATTTTAATGTTGACGACCGTTCGCGTGAAGGAAGGCCAAAAACCGCCGAAGACGCTGAATTGGAGGTATTGCTCAATGAGGATCCGTGACAAACGCAAGAAGAGCTTGCTTCAGTATTAGGAATTACCCGCCAATCCATTGCCAACCGATTGCATGCTTTGGGAATGATGCAGAAATAGGGGACTAGGGTTTCTTATGAGTTAAAACCAAGGGATGTTGTCGTTTTTTCGCCTGTGAACAACTGTCACTGCTCCAGCGGCTAAAAGGAAGGGTTTTCTTCACCGCATCGTAACGGATGATGAAAAATGGATTCATTACAGCAATCCAAAGAAAAGAAAGTTATGGGGACTGTCCGGTCATGCTTCTACGTCGTCGCCTCGGCCGAATATTCACGCTGTGAAGGTTATGCTGTGTATTTGGTGGGACCAAGTTGGTGTTATTTATTATGAACTGGTTCACCAAGCAAACCCATAACTGGGGATCGATATCGACTTCAATTGATGCGATTTAGCCGAGCACTGCGCGAGAAGCGGCCGCAATACGCGGAGAGGCATGAAAAAGTGATTCTACAGCATGACAACGCTCGGACTCACGTTGCCAAACCAACCTGGAAACACTGAAATGGGAAATCCTACCCCACCCGCCATATTCTCTAGATATTGCGCCGTCCGATTATCACCTGTTCCAATCGATGGCACATGGTCTAGTTGACCAGCACTTCCATTCATAGAAGACATCAAAAAATGGCTTGATCCATGGATAGCCTCAAAGGATGGACAGTTTTACCGCGACGGTATACCAGAAAGATGGGAAAAAGTAGTAGCCAGCGATGGGCAATATTTTCAATGATTCACTTGTAACCATTTTTACAGAATAAAGTTCCATTTTCATAAAAAAAACAGCGAGAACTTAGTTGCGCACCCAATAATATTTACGAGATTTGTTGAACTAAAGGTCGAAAAAATCCACATGGGTAAGAAATATTCCAGAAGTTTGTTAAGCATTTAGTGAGAAGGGAGAAGTCTCGTTCTTTTTGATGGTAGAAAGCGGGTCCGATGCCTTGGCATAAGAACCAATAAATTCCTGTATAAAAGCATATCAAAACCATTCATGCAACGTTGCCTATTTTTTAATGTATGGATAGGTAAATGTCAGGATAATAAATAGGATAGCCATGGCACTCAGCGATTCGTACTTCTTCCAAAAGAACTAGCAATGACATAATTGTTAACCGAGACAACAACTTCTTGTGGTCTAAACTAAGTGATATGGATGCAAACAACACAATTTGAAGCTATGCACCTTCAGTCCGAAAATTGGGCTTCATCAAACCGTGACCACCAAAGAAAACCACAAAGGGGCATTTGAATGATGTGGCTTTCGACACTTTCTGCCACAAAATGTTCTTGTGTGGGATACACTCAACCGAATCATTTAAACAGCGAGCATTCTTATTAAAATACCCTTTATAATGAGGAGGCATAAAAGTTAATAAAGAATACATTTTCACAGCCCTTTCAAGGCAAACGCTGACCTGTAAATTTCTCTAACCGCACTAAAGTGAAGTAAATATGAAGAAGGCACGCATACAACAAATATTTATTCATTAACAAAAATAAAAGTATAAACAAAGCGAAAAAGCAAGAAACACTAAGTAAATTTTAGTCCACTCTCAAGCAGTTCAGGGCTGCGCGTTAGGGAGTTAAGCACATTCACGCGATTTTTTTGCACTTTTAGTTAATTTGTGTATATGTATGTAAGGGTGTTTGTATGGTCGAGTGTATGTTTTCAACAATGCTTTTCTCATAGTTGTTGGCCTGCTGTAAATTGTTTGGCTTTTGTATCATTTTTGCATCTTATGACTTGAACTTTGGCTGCTGCCTGTCTGTAAAGGTTTTTACATGCACATACATACAGACATATTATTATATTTATTTATTTTTTTTATGTGACCAAACTAAAGATAAATATTCAACTCTCCGACTTTGAGCTGCTCTGAGGTTTTACTAATTGACTTTTTTCGAGCTTTTGACGCTTACGAATACTTGTCTGCTTATACATACATATTTACTATACTTTCTTTATTAACACATTTCTGCAATTATGCTTGAATATACCTTTGACAATACTCGCGTTCGACATATACGAGTATGTATGTATACGGGGGCACACACGTACACTTTTCAAGTCACACAAATTGTGTCGCCGTCGAAATTCACTGTCATTACCAATGTCTCCTTTCTGATTATTAAATATTTATTTCTCTTTATTTTTTACTTTCTTTTGGTAAAGTATTTTCAGTTTATATGCTTTAACGCTACCGTATCACAGAGTCGTCTGCGAGCATCAGCACAAGCACATGTACACGCACGAAATCGAAACGAAAGCGCAGTGATTTGGAACCGAACCGTTTGGTTGTAACGTTGCAGCTCAACTGAAAGCTGAAAGCAATTTTCACTATGCTTTGACTGCGTGCAGCACTGAACTCGACTCCAACGAAGTGGGTGTGTTGTGTGGTGCGTTGGAACTGGTGTTGTTGTTGATGTTGATGTACATGCATGTTGTTAACATGAGCGCGGACGCTGTCGCTACTGCTACATATTTCTGTTGCGTTAAAATCATTCCGTCAATGCTGCTACTTGTTATTATTTGTTTTTAATGCTTGTCGTTGGTCATTGCTACTGATGTGACTTGTCACTACGAGTGTAATGAAGTACAGTGTGATTGGAAGTGCAATTATTTTGTGCATATTTTTTCCTACATATTTTTCATGTGGTAGTATGAGCACATAGCTTTAAAAAAATTGTAAAATTTGCTAAATAGACTAAAATTTTAATATTGGTAAATAAGCACAAATATTATAATTAAGTTACAGGCATCAAAGGAACACGTAGGGTAAGGATAAGCTTCAGTGGTATCTCAATGGAACTGCGAAAGGTCTTATTGTGTCTTTATGACAACCACCCTACCTACCTACAGGCATCTTGGAGAGTAACAATAAAAAAATAGCTGAGCTTGTTGATGTTGATGTTCTTTATTTAATATTAAATTCAAATAATTACAATGGCATAATAATAAATAACAGAACGTACGACTGTAACATAAGGCGTTAGGCGTAGCCAGAATTTTCAAAAGCTTGCACTCTTTTTTTTGCACTTTCTTAAAGTATAATACCTTAAAAATATTGTGTGAAAATTTTAAGTGATTCCGACAAATACTTTTCGAGTTATTTAACAATTAACAAAGGGTGCTTGGGCGCGCCGGAGCTTTCGAGAGCAAGTAGCTAAACCTTGAATGCGTTTTTCTCCAAACTATGTTTCTTGAACTGGTGATCACTGTAACTTAAAAACCACTTGGTAGATTTCAATAAAATTTATACCGATTTTGATTTTTCGTGCCTGAACGAAGGATTTTTTTTTCAAAAATTTCAATTTTTTGTTAACAATTATTCGTCGGTTTTTTTCTCGAAAACCTGAATATTTTCTGAGGCCGCCACATTGTTAATTTTGCGAGACACAAGATTATCTATTAACAAAACTTATTTCTCTTGTCCGACGGATTTTAGATGAATCTCCAAGGGCTTGTGATGATCACCGCAAGAGACTTGTGGAGAAACGGGCTCCACACAAACAGCGATAACTTTTACAATTATTATTTTTTTTCGACATTTAGCTAAAGCCAAGTCGAAACATGATGTATTAATACTGTTTTTATTTTTGTAAAATAAAGCAATTGACTAGTAACCTCGAGCCTCTAACAACCCCTAATCCCATAAGTTGTCATTCGGGGGTATAATAAATAAAAATAATCCTAAAATGAAAATATAAATTAGTCAGTGCACAACAAATAACAAGCAAATTACGAGAATTCATTAAGAAAAAGCTCTCTGTATTTTAGGCAGCAGGATAAGAATTTGTACAGAGTACGTTTGTGCGTTGATAATCACAACGAAAATTATATAGATACGATAGGTACCCATGACGCGCTGAATATTTGCTGAGACATCCAAGTTACAAACTGGACAAGCGGCAGAAGTTACTTTTTAAAAGGCTTTGAATTGATAAGCCCTCTCCTTTGGACGAAAGATCAAACTTATAGCATAAGCAGGCAAGACAAATAGTTGATGTTTGTAAGTGACAGACCAGGAGGATATAAATCGTTAGATGTAGATTTTTTGGCTGACTTTAAAAGTACTCAGAATTCTTTGACATATAGTTTTTCTATAAACTGCGGAATATATGCCCTTAAGGAAGAAGAAGAAAATACATTTAGGAGACATGGACGCATATTCACAGTCTGCGATAAATCTTTCACCCTTTCCATCAAATCGATTTTTTAACCCAGTGTACACCAGGACGCACAGACTCTTTAGCAAGGATATACGGAGTCTGTCATTGGGCAGAGAAAAACAGTGCAAAAGATAATAAAAATGAGCTTAAGAGTATGTAAATATTGCGAAAGAAGATTGGTTTCGATGTGAATCAGGTAATTCGACATGTTTGCAGGCAAAAATATCAGTTTTCGAATAAAAAAACGCAAAAGTCTCCCTACTGGTTCATATTTTTCTTCACCCTTCCAAACCTGTGCACCATTAAACAAAATATTTATATTCAATGACAGCCTCTATATTTTCATCGCCAAGCTTCCAACTGCTACGAAGCAAGAATTCTGCTGGACTTTAGAGCCTCAACAAAAGCTGTAATCTCGTATTGCATCGATGATATCTTGCAACACGGGCGGAGACTCGGACAGAAGCCGTACATTGGAAGCTTAAGGTGGAATTTTCAAAAATCGATTTTTTTTTTGATATTTCTAAAGTATATTCCTAAAAATACTGTCAAATTTTTGGAAGGATATTCCCAGTATTTTCGATTCTACAACCATTTTAGCAGGTAGAGTCAGATCAGTCACGCGGCACTCTCAAAATTTTAAACTCAATTATATCAAAACTATTTTTTTCGGCCTGATGTTGTAAAAAAAAACTATTTAACCGAATCGTCTGAAATTTTCAATGGCTATCGCCCGTACTAAAATCATATTGTAATTTCAATTATTGCGTATTTTGTTTTATTATTAAAAAAGTGAAAATAAACCAAGTTTTATAGTGTCAAATTCAAAACTGGTCATTTTGACAAAGTTTTTTTTTTATTTTAGTACATAGGGACATAGCTATAGTCATACTGATTAATAAGTTTTTTGGTTGTTGCGTTTCAGATAAATAGAAAAGCCAAAATGGACAACACCGTCCAGGTCAAATTTTTTGGGAGGGTCAACTTCAACGCCATTTTTTAAATTATTAAAATTAAAATACATTTTTATATGAGTATAAAGTTAAATTAAATATCGTTTTTAAATTAAATTAAAATATCTTTGTTAATTTTTTTTATTGTTAAAAAAATTACTGAAAATACCCTAAATTTTTGAGCTCTAGACCCCACCCCTTAATGCAACGATTAGCCTCATATATTCCATCCGGTAGAAATTCGTTCAAATCATTTAAGACAGACAAAACAATATCGAACTTAACAGACAACCTTGCCCAACTCCTTGACAAAAATACAAAATATCCTGTTTACTTTTTTGAAATAAAAAAATAAATAAAAGAGATGTACTAACTCAACTTAACTGGTATAGCGGTGCCAGAGGCAAATTTAAATTATAAAAATTCAAAAGCTTATTTCGCACAAAATGCACTTCAAAAAATTGTTTAGTGCTGCCAAAGGCGTTACCAGTAATCCTGAATACAATAAAATTGGTAATCAAGGTTCTACAACACTCACCTTTGACCGAAGTCTGTTTTCACCAGACCAAGCCAGATATGCTACATCACTCCGAAATCCGCATTAAATGACCACTAACGGCCACCACTAAGTTATACGAATAGGTTCAATAATACCCGTGTTAGGTTAGAAATGAAGACACCATTTTTCAATTTTTTATTGTTTTTCAACGTATTCCTCTTTTTGAAAGATACACTTCTCCCAACGCTCCGGCCATTTTTTCACCCCTCTAAAAAATAGAATTTGTCGAACTTTCCAAAATACGCCTCTGCTTTGGCGATGACTTTGCTTTGGCATGTGTTTGAACTAAATTTTTTTCCCGCGAGCAATTTCTTCATGTTAGGGAACAAGAAAAAGTTGCAGGGAGCTTGATAGGCGGAATACGGGATATGCGGCAGCAGTTCATAACACAATTCATGCAGTTTGACGGCGACAACTCCGGTTGAAAGTGCTGGTGCGTTGTCGTGGAGAAGTAGCACCTTTTCTTCCGCCAAATGCGGTCGTGTCTGCTTAATTTTTTTGTGAAAGCGGTCCAATATCTCACTGTAGTATTGCCTAGTGATCGTTCTTCCCTTTTCTAAAAAATCCGTTCGCATCGCAAAAAATCGTCACCATGACCTTTCCGACCAATGGGACTGTCTTCGCCTTCTTTGGAGCAGATTTACCGGGAGAAATCCATTGTTTTGATTGTTGCTTGCTTTCTGGTGTGTAATGCTGAATCCAGGTTTTATCAACGGTGACAACTTGACCCCAATATTCCTTCGGATCTCTCTTAAATTGCTCCAAATACTTCTTCGAACTTAACAGCCGCATCCGCTTGTGAGCAATCGCGGCACCCAAAGGCCCGACAATTTTTTCATCGCCAATTTATCATGTAAAATATTAATTACCGTTCAGGTCGATACACCTATGATCTCTGTTACTTCGTGTGCTTTCGTTCGTCGATCAGCAGGAATCATGTCCTGGACTTTTGGAATGACTTCCTCTGTAACCACGTCTGCCGGGGATCCGGTCGCTCCTCATCAAAAACGGATGTTCGCCCACATTGAAATTCGTTGAACCAACATCTAACTGTGGTCATAGATGGCGAAACGTCCCCATATACAGCATCCAGCTTTACTTTTATCTCCTCGCATTTTTTCCCATCCAAAAAAAAAAAAGTGAGTTACCGAACGATACTGTTTTTCTTCCATCTTAGCGAACATCACGAAACACGTTTTACTCGAATAGCTGCCAAATCCAAACTAACCTATCAATCAGTCTGAAATGTGTTTTGCCGTCTTTTGATAGATGACAGCACACGATGCTAACAGCAACTTCCCTCAGGAATGCCCTCTGACATCAAACACGGCTACTTATTGAATCGCCTTCGTAAATGAAGTAATATATGAATCTATCTATCTATTTAATAGCGATTCTAAGTTGCCGCCCAGGAGCTGCGTTTAGATTCCGCTACATTCCTACTTTTAAGGAGAAAATTGGACGAGCCAAGAAATAGAGCCCGAAACCGTCAATATAAAGTGTTTTCCAATAAGAGGTGTGATTTTGATATTCAAAGAAAAAATGCTATTTTTTTTATAAATGATCGGATGTTTATTTCATTATAAAGAGGAAGGTATGCCATTAATAGTGGAAAAGTACACGACCACCCTTACAGGACAATATCCTTTTCATGAAATTTTCCATAACCGAATTGCAAAGTGACTGCCCTATGTCCTCGATAGCCTCACGAATTCCATCTTTGAGGTCTTGAATCGCCCCTGGGCTGTTGGCGTAGACCTTCTCTTACACGTGGCCCCAAAGAAAACAGTCAGAAGGTGTTAAATCACAAGATCTCGGTGGCCAATTGTGATCACCTCTTCGAGAGATAACACGGTTCGGAAACTTTTCCCGCAAAAGATCAATGGTTTCGTTGCTTGTGTGGCACATAGCACCGTCTTCCAATCATTCCATCCAATCATATATATATATAATTGGCGCGTACACCCTTTATGGGTGTTTGGCCGAGCTCCTCCTCCTATTTGTGGCGTGCGTCTTGATGTTGTTCCACAAATGGAGGGGCCTACAGTTTTAAGCCAATTCCGAGCGGCAGATATTTTTTATGAGGAGCTTTTTTCATGACAGAAATACACTCGGAGGTTGTGCCATTGCCTGCCGAAGGGCGACCGCTATTAGAAAAATGTTTTTCTTCATTTTAGTGTCTCACCGAGATTCTAACCAACGTTCTCTCTGTTAATTCCGAATGGTAGTCACGCATCAACCCATTCGGCTACGGCTGCCGCCATCCAGTTCCGGCCATAAAAAGCCGTTAATGATCTCTCGATAGCGCAATCCATTCCAAAATAACACCTGTTATTGGAAAACCCTTTAGTTTTTAAATATTAATGCGAATGACAAGACGAGTCAGTTATTTTTGTGAAATTATTTTCCACGATTGCATCAAAGATTTACTCTTTTTAGTAAAGTCAAAATTATTGCAAAATACTTAACGGTGATATATATAAAAAATGATTCCACGAAAAAGTACCCTTTTAATGTGCTAAGTTGTCGGCATTTTCTAGCCTAAAACACCAATTCTAAATTGCTCCTGCGATTATCCGGGGTTATAAACGAGATTATAACAATAACTATCATCGATGCAGCTCAATTATTTTTTAACAAATAAATCGTCACACTATTTGCTGCATGAAAGTACGCAGTGCAGCAAAACGTACAGCAAAACCACTTCAATGCATTTACATATGTAACAAATAACAGTGGCAGCAGCGTCACTGGAATTAACCGAACTCTGTTAGAAAAGCAATTTCCATTCCGCGCAGCTCAGCCAGAAAATGTTAATGCAGAGAATGTCCATGAATGAATGTTTTCCGGTTAGTGCTTATTAACATTATCTGGTACAGCGATAAAAAGTTATCAACAGCTGTTAAGTGCCTTCGATTTACATAAATGTTATTGTATATAACTTTTAACAGCTCAATTTGGTGTAGTGTGAAAATATTTCATATGATTGCAGTAAATCATTTAGTTGTATGCAGTTACCAGTTTTTATTTTTATTTTGGCTTCGCAACACACAGGTTTCTAAGCGTTTTGCTCTTTTATTTTTTATATTTTTTGTTTATTTATTAATTACCATAAAACGAATGCACAGCATACATATTTTTTATTTATTGGTTGCCATAAACTGTGGCCAATGTCAAGTTTATTGTCCTGAAACTGTGGTTTCCTGCTCCAGGCTATTAGTTACGCTTAACAGTTGAGTTTTCAACATGTCATTAAATTTTGACTTTAAGTACTTCCTTGTATAAATATATATACAAGTAAATATGTAGTATGGTATTCCCAGATGATTGAGTGGCTACAGAGTGCGTGCAGTTCATTTACACGTTGCTGCACTCAGCTATTGGTGATTGGTGGGTAATCAGTTAAATCGATAATTGATTATTGATTGATTTTTTTTTAAAGCAGTTCTTGTTTTTTAAGCAGGAAGACTTACATATGGATGTGATCCAACAGAAAAAAATATTAGGATGACGATTGGAAATAAAATTTATAATTGTAAAAATAAGAGGAGCCAACTTTGCAACTCGGAAATTTGAAGGCATGAATGAACTTCCTGATAATTGCGAAATGCGCTGAGGGGTACATAAAAATTTTAAAATTCAGAACAAAAATTCCAAAAGTTTCTCTTGTCTTAACGAAGGCATTTTCCCAAAGATGTGGAAGATGCAAGCCATTGTGCTATTACCGAAGGGTATCACCCAAGGGTAATATCACAATGGTCGCCGTACCCGAATGAGTTGATGAGGTCGCCTCTTGGCAGGCAATGGAAAGCCTCCGAGTGCATTTCTGCCATAAAAAAGCCTCTCATAAAAATATTTGTAGGTCCCTCCACAGCTTGTGGAAACAACATTAAGACGCAGGCCACAAATACGAGGATGAGCTCGGCCAAACACCCAAAAAGACTGCACGCGCCAATTATATATGCAGGGTTGCCTATATTCGACGGACCCATCTGACAACCCTGTATCTTTTGACAGAGACGTCAGATCGCGTTGGAAGCGTCAGTCCAAGTAGATCTTTACCATGGAACAGTTCACGCCACGCGAGCGCTCCCAAGTTGTTGAAATTTACATTCAACAAAAGAAGTCAATTGTGAAAACTCAACGTGCGTATAAAAAATTAAATACTGTGAAAAGTGCGCCTTCTAAGAACACCATTAAACGTTTGGACGAAAGGTTTTCGACTGGTGATGCTCTTTCTAATCCAAAGAGGCCAAATCAAAACCGACCAAGGCGTTCGGATGAGATCGCCTCACGAAATTCAAGAGCAGTGGCGGCGCTAGGCGTCGGCGACGTCGGCCACCGCCGACGGCCTCGCGTCTGAGGGGGCCTCGCAGATAAGAGTTACCTATTTATTTTCGTTTCGCCAATCATCCTGGCTTTGCCTTTATGAGCGTTTTCACACACACTGCCCGACACGATATCTTTATTGGGTGAAAATATTTGTAAGTAATGTGTATGGAATTTATCATTTATTTATTGATTGAATTCATGGGTGCAGCTAAACCTATGAATGCAATAAATAAATCAGTTATACGTGCAAAAGATCTTAGTTTAGCATATATACAAACATAATGTGTGTGTGTCCTCTTCATTATGAGCGTCCAATGCCAATATCGAGCGCTCGATTTCGCGCACGCCGCACGAGACTCTGGACGGGGAGTCCCCGTGTTGTTTAGTTTATTTATCTGTATTTCATTTGTCTGTGAGAGTAGTTTTCTTCATACGGCAACTGGCAGACTCGCAAGCGCAAAGTTTCTTTTTATTGTATTGTAAAGTCATCACCCCGACGTTCTAGTGGATAAAAGTTTTACGGTATTTGTTATTAATTTCATACCTTATGTTAAGGTAAGTCAACATCAACTTTTTAACGACTTTAACGATAGTATCTTACAACCCAAGGCCAGAAAGTTGGATTTCCTGGCGGGTGTGAGATGGTGGCCGAGAAGAAGCCGAGCCGGTCACGAAAGTCTTGTAATCCGCTAGAGCGCGCTGCAGCTCGAGCAGGCCTCAAAAGTCGCTCTTCCTGGAGTCAAATGCGGCCAGACACACCGTACTTTCGGCAGAGTGATCAAGAAAAATTATTTCGTCAAAATCAATAGTTACCTATACCTTTTATAAGTCGTAAATACTCGTAATATTAGTAAAGAAATAGATTCATATTTATATTTACCTAGATAAGTAAAGTACCTACCTCCTTATTTTTAAACTTGCGCTAGTGTTTTTTCTCGAAATAATAGAAATATTTCGTCTCCCGACCAATGCCTTCAAGTATATTTTGTATGCGTCAAAATTCGTAACAATTATTTTCACAGAGTTCTTTTTTCATACATACCTACATCTCTTGCGGTGTTCCTACAATAAGTACAAAATCATATGAATGAATAGGTACCTACAACGAATTATTTCACTTCTCCATAGAAAGACCTTGCTTATAATAAGTTTCTTCTGCATTACGTATTCAAAAAAATAAGTAGGTTGGTGCTACTTACCTTTGCCTTCTTAATAATATAATATATAATAATATAATAAAAAAATAATAAAAAAATAAAAAATATTCGATCTGTGGCATGTACGTACATACATATGCAGGGTGGACATGGATAAAGTGCAAATACCATTGAGACCATAGGCCCGCGACTGATCAAGGTGGCGCTCTTAGGGGAGGCCAATATCCAGCAGTAGATGCCTACCGGTTGAGATGATGATGATACAAATTGGCAGCTGACTCGTAAATTTTGTATAGTCGTTTTCTTTTCATTTTCGACAAAAAGTTTGACAAAAAATGTTCCGGGTATGTATCGTAATCCATGGTTTTCGAATTTTCACTTTATCCAGGACCTCCCTGTGTAATAATCATCAACCAACTCTTATAATCTGTATCCTGTAACATTGCGTTCTTACCAAACTGAACTAAAAAATATTTAAGGTTATCATGTCTGGAGGACCCTCTAGAGACAGAGATGTAGGGAGAAAATGGAAATCCGGTGCGTCAAAAAGAAAAAGAAAGGCTCAAACGGTTGTATCCAACCAAGCTCTGAGTTCCAGTATGATGATATTTCTTAAAAAGCCCTCTTCAGGTGCCACTGCTTCAGAGTCACGTGATGAATCTGTATTTTCTGAACCAGAATCAGCTACATAGTTCAATGAAACCTTTAGTCAAATTTCTGATACAACTATACCTTCAACATCGAGTGAATCTGCTGTGACCCAAATTTCTGTATGAGTCAGAAAATCAAGAGCAAGAAGTTCATTTAAGCGAACCATTAATAGACCTAGATCCGGGGAAGTGGGTATTGCCACTAAATGATGCGCAGCGCCATCTCTTAATTTAAAAGGGTCCCGATCAAGACCTAGAGAAATCTGATGAAAATTACCCAAAAGACCAAAGTAAAAGACATTTTTCTAAATTTCATTATACTAGAAAATTGAGTAACGGCGAAACGCAACATCGCAGATGGTTAACTTACTCCATGTCTCAAGATAAAGTTTATTGCTTACCATGTAGACTTTTTTCACATTTGCAGACACAGATAGTAAAAGAAGGTGTTGTGATTGGAAGGATCTGAGTCGGATACTGCAAAGACATGAACAAAGTCAAGGACACATGGAGTGAAGAATCAAACACGGTAAAACAATAGATAAGGATGACGAGAGATTGATTAGGGAATCCCAAAAGCATTGGTATAATTTGTTTGAAAGATTGATAGATATAATAAACTACTTGGCCTAACACAATTTGGCATTTAGAGTTCATCGAGAATCCTTGAAATTGAACAATAGTAAAATTTGTGGCAATTTTCTAGACTTAGTTAAGTTGTTATCTAAATATGATCCGACATTACGGGAGCATATGCAACGTATTAATAAAAAACAACTTAATCAACATTATCTGAGCCACGATATCCAAAACGAGTTAATTACTTTAATGTCTAAATAAGTTATTAACGATACACAGGGTTAAACAAGCAAAATACTACGCCATCTTGCTCGATTCTACCAGGGACGTAAGGCGTGTTGAACAAATGTCAATAATATTAAGATTTTGCAATTTGTCTACTGGCGCTGTAGAAGAACATTTCATTGGGTTTATTGACGTCGCAGAAACAACAGGAGAGTATTTAACAAAATCAATATTGCAAGAACTGGAAAGAAATGATCTAGATCTCCAAAACTGTCGAGAACAGGGATATGATAATGGCGCCAATATGGTCGGAATTAGAAAAGGTATCAGAACAAGAATACTCAATATAAATCCAAGAGCATTCTTCACACCATGCGGATGCCATAATTGGAATTTACTTTTGATAGATGCAGTTAACTCTTCAACGACAGCCAAAACATTTTTCGGCTTTATCAATAAAATCTATGTGCTGTTTTCAAAGTCAAGGAAGCGTTGGGCGATAGTAAAAAGTAAATTAAAATTGACTTTACAAACTCTGTCTGAAACGAGGTGGGAGAGTAGAATCGGAGCAGTAAAAGCAATATTTTTTCAATTTAATGATGTCATCGAATTTGTGAATGAACTGAAAAATAAAACTGATGATTCCGAAACTCTAAGCGACTGTGAAGCAGTCCTAAAGGAAATGTTATCTTTTGATTTTATTGTTGCATTACACGTGTGGTATGAGGTTTTGCTACGTGTAAATAATATAAGTAAACTATGGCAATCGGTTCAAGTCAACTTGCAAGTCGCTATTGATACTTTACGTTCATTTTGTAGCTAGATTCAAGAATTTGAATCAGGATTTGAAAAAAGCGTAACAGAAGCTAGATTATTTGTGGAGAAAAGTACTTATGAAATTCAGTCTCAATTTAAGGAAAAAAGAATAGCCAGGAAAAAATGAATGCTTAGTTACGAACATACTGATGAACCAGTTGAATCTCCTGAAATACAGTTCAGAGTTATTTATTTTAACACAATGGTATAATATGCTATAATAGTCTATACCGAATGTCGATTTACAGCGCTCAATGAATATTTTGAACAATTTGGTTTTATTTATGATATCAATTATTTGAAATCTATGCCAAAAGAGGATCTTCTCAAACATTTGACTGATTTAGGTGCAACACTTCGGGAAGACGAAAACAGTGATATACAGCCTTTTGAACTATAAGAAGAGCTTCAGCTTTTAAAAACTAATTCACTAGACTCTATCAACGACGCGAAACAACTCATCCAATACATTTTAGAAGAAATATATCCAAATGCTTATATTACAATTAGAATCTTGCTCACAGCTTCCGCTGACAGAAGTTTCTCAAAGTTGAAATTGATAAAAACCTATTTGAGAAGCACAATGAGCCAAGACAGACTATCCGCGTTATCAGTTCTGTCAATCGCAGCTGAAATAGCGGCTAAAAGCCGAAAAGTTCGACTATTTTAATTTTTTTGTGTAATTATTTTTTGTCATCATTTTATTAACAATAAAACTCGTTAAACTCATAAATTGTTTTATAATTTGGCTCACTTAATTTAACGGTTTTTTTCATTGCGAAGTAAAGAGGCCTCGCGAAGTTGATGTCGCCGACGTACACATTTGGTCTAGCGCCGCCACTGTTCAAGAGGTACCTCTTTACGACGAAAAAGTCACTGTTTAGTGCGGCGTTAGTGCGAAAACGATTATTGGGCCGTTTTTCTTCGAAAATGAAGATCGTCAAGCTGTTACCGTCAATCAGGAGCGTTATCGCGATATGATAACCACTTTTGTGTTGCCAATTATTCGTCGAAAGCGTATGAGGCAGTTCTGATTTCAACAAGACGGTGCTCCTCCACGCACCACAATCGATTTTTTGAAGAAATTGTTTCCTCGTCGTTTGATGTCGAAAAATGGCGTTTTGACTGGCTACCGCGTTCGCGTTCTTGTGGAGATATTTAAAATCAAAGGTTTATATTAATAAGCCAAAGACCATAAAGAGCTCAAGAATAACATCCGTGAGGAAATATCCGCTATTCCAGCCGAAATGTTAGCTAAAACTATGGAAAATGCTGCAAAACGGGCACAATACGTCGTGCAGGCTCAATGTGGTCATTTGAGAGATATCATATTCAAAAAGTGATGTCAACATGTCTATTTGAACCAAATAAAATGATTATTATCGTCAACATCAAAAAAATTGTGTTTTTCTTTGATTTAAAAAAAACACATGGGTCCGTCGAAATGGGCAACCCAGTATATATATAACAAAAGGCCTGGTGAAGCCAAGTCTTACCGACCGCTATGCTTACTGGATACGACGGGAAAATTTTTTGAGTGAACTAGATATTTTGGCCAGGCTATCATCTTTTGCAGAAAGTTAACGTATTTTATTCACATACCCTTTCGCCTTCAGAAAATCCCGCTCAACAGAGTATGCTATCAAATGCGTGGCGGAGTCAGCAACAAAAGCCATTGAGGGCAAGAGATGGTTTGACGGGAAACAAGATTACTGCGCTGTGGACGCCCTGGACATTAAAAACGGTTTTAACAGCATATTCTAGAAGCTCTCACTAAAATAGGACATCTACATAGTAATATTACCAGAATAATTGGGATCTTTTTCACGCACCGTAAACTAAGGCTTAGAATCGACAAAGGCGTTAAAGAGTTCAACTCATCAGCATAGGTCCCCCAGTTTTTGGCCCACCACTATGGATCTTTATATACGACGGAATTCTAAGACTGAATATGTCTCCTAGAAGCAAAATCATTGGATTCGCGGTTGACATCGCGCTGGTAATGGTGGGAAATATTTTCAAAATCTTGTAAGGATCGCCAGCGGATCAAGGCGTGGTCGACGTCCATGAACCTGGAATTAGTTGAACACAAAAGTGATGTGGTTCCAATAAGCAGCAGAAAGTCAGTAGAATTTGTGAAGATAAATGTTGGGTGGCCGCCGTAGCCGAATGGGTTGGTACGTGACTACCATTCGGGTGTGTGTAGGCTCGAGTTTCCGCAAAATGATAGAAAAAGTTTTTTCTTATAGCAGTCGCTCCTCGGCGTTCGCCAAATCTTGGAAAATACCCACGAAAAGAGCATCGACACACACCATCTTTTCGTCAATTTCAAAGCTGTATTTATTCGCAAAAAGTTCCGGATAACGTCAATCATATAGGGCCCGGCACTGAAAGCTGTCTGTTAGTTGGCTGAATGGCAGCCCGGAGTATTGTTTACAAGCGCGCAGAAGCATTTTTCCGAGAGTAAACGCGAAACAAGAAAATCAGTAATAGGTTTAAAATGTAATAGCGTGATTGCATTATATTTGGCTGAAAAATCACAACAGGCGATTGTTCGTGAGCTCGAGCACCTCAGAAGAAATAAAGTTTTTGTTTATCGCACCATTACTCGTTACAACCACACTGGTAGCATCGCGAAACGTCATGGAGGTGGTCATCAAAAGACTGCAACGCCGCGTGAAATAGGTCAAAAAGTGAAGAAGCGACTTGAGCGAAATCCCCGACGAAGCGCCAATTAAAAGGCGAAAGAACTTAGAATATCTGACCGTAGCATTCGCCGCATACCGGAAAATGATCTCAAAGTCAAGCCGTACAAGATCCCAAAGGCGCATGATCTCACACCACAGCAGCAACAAGTCGGACTTGAGAGGAGTTTCTACGCTTGGCTGAAAGCGGTCAATTTCCGTGTTCCGAACATTGTGTTTTCTGACGAGAAAGTTTTTCGAATTGAGCAATTCGTAAACTCCAAAAACGATAGGGTTTATTTGATCGACCGTTCATACGAGAATTTGAGTCATCGATTGAGCACCCGCCACAGACAATGGTTTGGGTCGTTGTAACCGCAGATGTGCGCTCTCCAATCATTTTCATCGAGCCTGGCGTCAAGCTAAATCCGAAATATTATCGGGAAAGTATTCTGGAGGTTACTTTGAAGCCGTGAGCAGACAAATATTTCGGCGGCAGACCATGGACGTTTCAACAGGACTCGGCACCGTCTCACAAAGCTCGACTGAACCAATAATGACTGAAAAACAACGTTCCGAACTTCATAACATCCAAACAGTGGCTCTTAAATTCACCAAATGGGAGTCCGATGGATTATTCTCTTTGGACCATTTTGGAGAGCAAGGCCCGAACTAAATATAAAAAAAACATTCACTATTCTCGAGGCGCTAAAAAAAAGCCATTGTCCGCGAGTGGGACAAAATACCTGCAAGTCACATTCGGGCAGTTTGCGATTCGTTTCTGGACCGTCTCAAGGTCATTGTCAAGGCACAAGGTGGTCATATCGAGCAAAAGTAAATTTATTCTTAATTTTGTTTAGTTTTCACCCATTTTTTACTTTGAATTGACTAAAAGTAATTTTCCAAACTAAATTTATGGCCATTTTAATTGGTAATTTTACATTTCGAATGCCGGACCCTGTATTATTGGCTGTACAACTAATTAATTTCATTTTTTTTTTGTTAAAAATACCATTTATTTACGTATAAAAGAGAAAAAATATTTTATTCAAAATATTTTACATGGGAAGCGACAACTTTTTCCCATCTTTCAGGCAATTTATGGATTCCATCCCAAAAAAATTTCTCATCTTTTGCGCCGAGAAAGTCATCAAGCCATTTTTTAATACCTTCAACATTGGTGAACTGTATTCCAGAAAGGTGATTCTGCATCGACCGAAACATTTTGATAATTTTTAATAGGACTATGAATAAGTTCGTGCGGTTTTACAACAGATGGCGTAACTTGATTATTATTCCATCGATCCACATTTCCAAACATTCATTGGAGAGCTACTGTCGTAAGGCACAAACGTCAGTATAAGTTTTTTATTTGAAGCGTAAACAACAATATTTTTACCACACTTGAAAATGTCGAATTTCGTGCCAAATAATGTGTTTTTGCGGGGAATTCTTCTTCATTATTTTAATATGAAGAAAAAAGCAGCCGAAAGTCATCGTATCTTGGTGGAAGTTTATGGTGAGCATGCTCTATCTGAGCGAACGTGCCAGAAGTGGTTTGCACGCTTTAAAAGTGGTGATTTTGGCTTGGAAGACGAAGAACGCGAGGGTGCGCCGCCAAAGTTCATGGATACCGAATTGGAGGAATTGCTCGATCAAGATCCGGCTCAAACGCAAGAAGAGGTTGCAAAAACTTTGGGAGTTGATCAATCAACCATTTCCAAACGTTTAAAAGCCATGGGAATGATCCGAAAGGTAGGCCATTGGGTGCCGTATGAATTGAAGCCAAGAGACGTTGAACGCCGTTTTATGGCATGCGAACAACTGCTTCAACGGCACAAAAGAAAGGGTTTTTTGCATCGAATTGTGACTGGCGATGAAAAGTGGGTCCATTACGACAATCCAAAACGTCGGGCAACGTATGGATACCCTGGCCATGCTTCAACATCGACGTCGGCGCAGAATATTCATGGCCTGAAGGTTATGCTGTGTATCTGGTGGGACCAGCTGGGTGTTGTGTATTATGAGCTACTGAAACCGAATGAAACGATTACGGGGGATGTCTACCGACGACAATTGATGCGTTTGAGCCGAGCACTGCGAGAAAAACGGCCGCAATACGCCGATAGACACGACAAAGTTATTTTGCAACATGACAATGCTCGGCCACATGTTGCACAAGTGGTCAAAACATACTTAGAAACGCTCAAATGGGATGTCCTACCCCACCCGCCGTATAGTCCAGACCTTGCGCCATCCGATTACTATCTCTTCCGATCGATGCAACATGGCCTGGCTGACCAGCACTTCCGTAATTACGATGAAGTCAAAAAATGGATCGATTCGTGGATTGCGGCAAAACCGACCGAATTTTTCACAAAGGGAATCCGTGAATTGCCAGAAAGATGGGAAAAAGTAGTAGTAAGCGATGGACAATATTTTGAATATTAAATTTGTAACCATTTTACGTCAATAAAGTTTCAAATTTCGAAAAAAACCGCACGAACTTATTCATAGTCCTATTACACTGTGCTCGGCTTGGTTGTCTACCTTCGGAACCGCGGTATTTACAGGTTGGCGACTGTGAGAGTTCATCGTGTGCCAAACTGCAGGTTCTTCTGATGCTGCTACACTTGCAACAAAAATGTTATAAAAAAATGTTATTAACTCTATTTTTGTCTAGGCTTGATGGTAAATTGTGTATCTTGTTCAATTGAATATTGATTAAATGCACAACAATACAACAACAATATTGCAATTACAGAGATATTTGAAACATTTTCGTTTGCGGATGTTTTTTTGGCTGCAGTGCTTAGTTTCCAGTTATGGTTGACAATTTCGAAATGTTTTAGGCTTTTACAAATAGAGTTGGATGTATACATACTTGTATGTGTATGAAATGGAAACGAAAAAGCGAAGCGACACATATGAAAACATCAAAGAAATGGAAGCGCAGGGAATAACTCGTACAACTGGTACGTTACGTTTAAGTCGACAAGTTTCGGTGGCTGTGGTTCAATGTCAAGTGGACAGTGCAACGACATGAAAATATGTATAATGAAAAGCAACGTTGTTAGATAGCAGCAATGCATACAAATACATATGCCTACACATATCTCATATATATGTACATACAAATACAAGTATCCCAGCTAAAAGAGGTGGAATGAAAGGCGCTTTAAGGAAAATCAAAGTGGCTGATTCCTACATCGACCACTTCGAGGGAAGTGAAATTTTATGGTTTTTAAAATGTGGCAGAGGTGGTAAAAATGCAATAATTGTGTAATTAAAGCACCTTGTAAACAGTTTTGAAAAAAGTCAGCAAATTTTTTGTAAAGTTCAATGTTTTCGTTTTCAATCAAATAGGAAGAACTGGGCATTGCTTTTTTGATATTTCAGTGAAATGAACTTTGCACGCTAGGCAGATTTTAAAGACTCTCAAGCACACTGTTTCTTTGCATTTAATGCCAAAGAGAGGCATAAATGGAATAGAAAAGTGGTGAATCAAAGTATGGGACATGCCCATCCTCCATATAGGTGAGGTTGGAACGGTTGCCCAAGGAATGAGCTCTCTGGAATGAAGATAAACGGATTCGTCCTTTGTGATACTATTATGAAGGAGGTGAGGTGAGGTGAAAGAGAAAACAACGATGGGATGAAATGAGAGGGGGGAGAGAGGTGGTGGTGGGATGGGTAGGAAGATGGGTTTAGAGTGTGTGGATTATGAACGATGACGCTTTGTGCTGCTGATGAAATTCATGAGATTTTTAATGTCAACGCCAGCTTTATCAGCAGGCATAGCAAAGAAGTAAGAGCCCAGATATCTGGCTGGTGGGGGAGAATGATCGTTGGACCTTCGCTTTCCACAAGAAACCGGTCCCAGTTCGCTGGCAACAGCGGTGCAGTCAACATCGCTCCGCGCGTGAAAGCTGTTTTAAAAGTGTTTTAGGATTTTGCAGTGGCGAAAATGCAGCGATCGTTGGAACAACGTTACTCGATTAAATTTTGCGTAAAACTAAACCAAACGAGTACTGAAACCATTGGCCTACTCAAGGATGCTTACGGGGACCAATCTCTGTCCAGTGTCCAGGTAAAACGGTGGCACAAGTCGTTCAAGGAAGTCCGGGAGGACGTCGAAGACGAACAGCGATCTGAAAGACTCTCGACGTCGCAAACAGACGAAGATGTGAACCGGGTTCATGAATTTTTGAACATTGACCGTCGTGCTAGTCTACGTGAGATCAGTGAAGAGTTAAATTTAACTTATTACAATGTGCGGGAAATCGTGACCGGAAAACTTGAGACGCGACTCCATCGAGGCGATCAAAAAAACTGTGACAGCCGAATTGAACGCGATTCCGGCGGATGAGTTTAAAATATGTTTCCTGCAGTCGAAGGACCGTTACCAGCGGTGTATTGACGCTCAAGGGTCCTATTTTGAAGAATATTAGTTGTATAAGCCAAAAGGTTTAATGAAACTGCTTAAAAAAAATAAGGCTCATTACTTTTCAACCAAACCCTGTAAGTCTCACAGCACGCATTCCTCGCGCATTGTGTCCTGTGAGAAAACCCACGAGATTCGAGAGCTGATATCTTGTCAACCTCAGAAGCTCGCCCGAACGCCCCCAATCCACATTTGGCCAGAAGGATTTCGCGACCTTACAAGTTTGTGTACTTGCCAACGCTCGCTGAGTTGGCGCGAGGCCCATCTTGCCAGGAGCAGGCCGCAGGTAGTCAGGGGGATCCTAAATTTCTCTCTTTGCGGGGAAATCACCTCACATGCCCCATGTCTGGCCAGCTCATCCGCTTCACAGTTTTCCGCAATGTCGCTGTGACCAGGAACCCAGAAGAGGCTTATGTCAAAGAATTCGGACGCAATCGAAAGTGAGGCCAGGCATTCCCTGATCAGTTTCGAATGCACCGTCACTGACCCGAGGGCCCTTATTGCCGCTTGGCTGTCGGAGTAAATATTTACTTTCTTGATTGTTAGTACGCATGTGAGCAGCCAATAGCTGCTTCCTTGATTGCGGCTTCTTCTACCTGGAACACATTGCAGTAGTCCGATAACCTGATTTTGGGTCTGATGGGGAGCTCCTCGCAAAAATAACCCCTCCGCCAAACTTTCTTTCCAACTTCAATCCATCCGTGAACAAGTTCACCAGGCCGTGCCCCCAAGTGTAGCCCCCCCACTCTTCCCTTGATGGAATATGAGTGGAGAAAGTTCCAGTTGGACCAAGCGAGGCGATGTTGACCTCCAGTCCGACAGTGCCTGCCAGCCCGACTAGTTTTTCGCTTGCATGCCAGACAGTTTGTGAGAGAGGAGGCAGATGTCATCGGCGAAGTTCAGGTCTTCAAAAGTCTGGTGAAACTCCATACGATGAACGCCTTCTTAAAGTCTACGAACAGTATGTAGAGCGGGGAGTGCCACTCAACTAATTGTTCTACTATAATTCGAAGTGGGTTGACTTGGTCAACACTGCTTTCGGTGAGGGCGAAAACCAGCTTGCTCGTCTCTTAAAGGCGTTCGATATCTTTGAGTTTGCTTTGTATGATTACGGCTACAATTTTATAGATGGTATTAAGTAGGGTTATTCCTCGCCAGTTGCCGCAATCACGCAGGTCGCCTTTCTTGGGCAGCTTCACTATGATGCCTTTTATCCAGGACGGAGGCAGCTTTGCATTGCTCGAGACGGCGGTAATGTGTGTATGAAGAATTTGCGTTAATATTTGCGGGTCGGCAGTCATTAGTTCAGGCTGTGTGCCATCTTCGCCCGCAGCTTTGTTGAGCTTCAGCTTCTTAATTGCATCCTTAATTTCCGCTAGACTGCGGAAGGATGTTGTTATTTTATTGCTGGTTGTTGTGCTGCCCTCTTCAAAGTCAGGTTTACTGCTAAGAGCAGAGTTGCTAGGTGCTTCAAAGTGTTCCTTCCATCTGCGGATCTGGTCTTCAATGGAAGTCTGCAAAGCACCATTCAGATCTCTGATCGGCTGGTTGCTGTTACTCCGCTGGTTAGTTAGGCGGCCAACTATGCGCTACAGCTGTCTCATGCTGTTTACTTCTGCTGCCGCTTCGACATCGCTAGAAAGGTCTTCAACGAACTCTCTCTTTTCGTTTCTGGCCGATTTCTTTACTTGCTTCGCCATCCCTCTGTAGGTTGCCCGAGGGGAGCTATCGCTGATAAGTTGCCTTTTAAGTTCGTCGATTGTCATTTAGTCTAATAATTTTTTTTTTTTCAGATAAGTGCGCAAATCACCATAAGCTGCTGTTTTAAATTCATTCAACAAATTCATGACGATTTCTGTTAACAGTGGCTCATTAGAAGAAAATATGTCTTTACTCTTACTTAGGGAGGCCTGGTCAATTGAACACTTTGAAGCCGTTTTCCCATAATTTTTTTTTTTTTTTGAGTTAAGACACTTTTGAAGTAGATGAATGATATGTACGGTAGCGCTACACTCACATACATATACACATGCATCTTAGTGCTACCATTTACATATATATTACAAACGACAATGACAAATAACTATTTCTTTGCATATTTTTTGGCGCTTATTCAAAAAGAATTCGCTGCCAAAAATTGTGAACACAAAAGCAAAACAAAAACCACTGCATCTGCAGGTACAGGTACAGACGCGCGCACTCACAGCGCCAATGTTTTATAAATCCTTTGACGTCACAGCTGAGTACAGCTTATATTCACCACACTACTACTACTATACACTAAGGTTCACTATTCCTTATCTCAGTGAAGGAAACGGCAGAGAAATGCTTGCTTATTTACAGATTTGGTTGGTTTTCCTAGCTGCTTGTATATATACACACATATACATATATGTGTGTAGGTGTGTATTTTACAAAAAATAGACTGCCTTGAAATTGAAACGTGATGCGAGTTCAATGTCATGTGCTCGGTGTTCGAAATTAGCCTAGAGTGAAGAGGAAATTAAACAGGGAATAAAGCCTGCACACAATTAGAGAGCACAAAGGTGAAGCGGAAGGTGATTAAGAAGTAAATTGAAAATATCCCAAATAGTTTGAGTATTCAGGAGCTGAAGAAAACTGAGTGAAAAAATAAAAGTAAATGGATTTACTAAATGCGGTAATTAAAAGAAACTAAACATAATAAATTATTTAACATTTTTTAGAATATTTCAATTTTTTTAATTTAAATTGCTTTTTTTTTATTTTTATTTAAATTGTATGCTTTTATTTAAATTAAAAAAAAAATTTTTTTTTTTTATTTTTCTTAATATCCCCAATACCACTTTCTGCGTATTTCATTTAACGCTCATGCCACTTTAACTTATTCCTCTGCACCGTAAACTTCCATGAAATTTTTATTGAAATGCAGCAATTAAATTACATTCAACTTCCACACTCAGCCATTTCATATTACACTTCCCTCGTAAAATTCAAGATCAAAGGACATTAAAACTACGGAAACTCATAAGGTTTGAAGGTGAGATGGCAAAAACAACAAAAAGACTCATCATCAAACTCGCCAAGGACAAACTTTGAGGATGAAGTCGATGTACGCACCAACTATCCTTAGCGGCATAACTATAAATTTCCTGTAGAATGAGCAAAATTTCGCTACTTAAGCGACCAAAGCGAGAGAGAAAGCTGCGCTCGGTACTCTTAGAAAATTACGCTTTTGTGCAGAAAAGCGGCAAATGAATGAATTTCCTTAACATTCTTTGGTTTGTGTTTAGAACATAACGGGTGTGTGTGCTTTTTTGAGAGCTTTTTCCAGCTTCGACAATTTGAACTTTTGATTGGTAACTTCACTAAATATTCCATAGTCGATTTACATGATTTTATTGGCCTCAGTGGCCTCCAAATATTTAGTTTCGTTATTTTTATTTAACAGCACCAGAAATAAAGGCTTGCCAACTACTTCAAGATTTGCATTTTGTCAATCAAAGTTGAAATAATAATAAAAATTAGTTGCTATAGCTTCAGTTTTCAGCCGTCGCCTTGACTAGAAACCACGTCATTTTAACTCCCGTGGCGCTGATTTCATCAATAAGACTGCGCCTCAAAGAGCCTCGAGGTCGTCCACTTCTACGCGATCCGCTTTTATTCCAATCGAGGGTCATTCTCCTGATTTCGGAAGCAGGTTTCTGTGGCGTAAGGACTATCCATCTCCATTTGGGATCTAAGTTTTCCAAATTAATCGGTTGTTGTTTACTGCGCCTGAACAATTATTGGTTTGACACCCAAGTACTTGGCCACCAAATACGAAGAATGACTCAGAGACATCAATTGATGAATTTTTGAAGTTTTCTGGAGCTTTCAGCTGACATGTTTCATGTTTCGCTCATGTAAATAAAGGGTGGTTAAGTTTCAAGGGCCGGTGTTGATTTTGAATAAAATACAATTTTTTTAGGAAATTATTGTCATATCCCTTTATTATGATAATACTGGTATAGCTCAATTACGCATGAAACAAAATATCGCCTAAATAGTCGCCGCGGCCTCGGCGGCATACCTCCATCCGATTGTCCAAATTTTCGATGACGCTGAGGCATAATTAAGGTTCTATGCCGTTAATGTGGCGATTTATCTCATCCTTTAGCTCTTCAATTGTTGCTGGCTTATCGAGGTACACCTTTTCTTTCAAATAACTTCGAAGGAAGAAGTCCAACAGTGTCAAATCTCATGATCTTGGCGGCCAATTGACATCGCCGCGACGTGAGATTATTCAGCCATCAAATTTTTCACGCAAAAGAGCCATTGTTTCGTTAGCTGTGTGACAAGTGGCACCGTCCTGTTGAAACCACATATCGTCCACAACCATATCTTCCAATTCGGGCTATAAAAAGTTTGTTATCATCTCACGATGGCGAACACTATTCACAGTAACTGCCTGACCGGCCTCATTTTGGAAAAAATACGGCCCAATGATGCCGCCGGCCCATAAACCGCACCAAACAGTCATTCTTTGTGGGTGCATTGGTTTTTCGGCAATCACTCTTGGATTATCATTCGCCCAAATGTGGCAATTCTGCTTATTGGCGAATCCACGGAGGTAAAAATGTGCCTCATCACTGAAGATGATTTTCTTGACGAAGTGCGCGATATGCATTTTGATTTGAACTCCCGTTTTCATAATAAGCCTGAATAACTTTAACGCGTTGTTCGATTGTATATATTGCCATGGTTCAAATTGAGTTGGTCTGAAATTGAAAAATGTCAACCCAGGAGTATTGTTTTTAAGTCACTGCTGGGTGGGCTGGGGCGGGAGCTTGCTGGATAATCTCACGCTCCCCATTGAAGAGAGTACTGCTTAACTGCTTCACCACGACCTCTTAGAAATCCTCTTGGTACACTTTTGCCCTGGCCTTAACCTCGTTTTGGCAGAAATGAAGGGATGTAACGCCTTTACAAGACACTTCCCACCAAACCATTACGGAGGCTGGATGGTGGCCACGCTGAACCCTTGGAAACCTTGGCGGCTACCGTAGCTGAAGGGGTTGGTGCGTGACTACCATTCGGGAGAGCTCGAGTCTCGGGCATGAAAATAAAAGAAGTTGTTTCTAATACCCTCCTAGTGTATTTCTGCAGTGAGAAAGCTCCTGATAAAAAAAATGTCACGCTCGGAGTCGGCTTAAAACAGTAGGTCCCTCTATTTGAGGAACAAGGTCAAGACACACGTCACAAATAGGAGGTGAACCTTAGCCAATTGTAGCCAAGAGATTGTAGAACTACGATAGGAGTGCCAACGGGACATAGCCCAGTAGCGGCGTATGCTTATAAGACAGGAATCTCGGACAGCGAGGAATGTAGAAAGTGTAGGCAGCAGGACTCAAGGGGAACCGTAGAGCATATCTGAGGGCACCACAGTTTGACGGATTGGAAGAGATCTCAGCAGTGGGGTGAAATAGAAACAGGCATCATGCGGGTGGACCCATATAACTAATGAACTCCATCTGGACCGAACCGGTCTATGCGCGACTGCAAGTCAACCAGTTCAGCCTAACCTAACCTAAATCAGTACTTTATTATTTTACCTATATATCTCATAAACGTTGTTCTTATTCCAGTGAAACGTACTGTATGAGTGCATCACACATTGTAGTTACTTTCAATTACAAGTCTGGTTCAATTAAAGTAAAGAATTCCGAGCACTTACTCTTATCTCACTTTGCAATAGAAATAAGCAAAGCCGATGTTGGCAATAAATATTCAGGGCCAGCACTTTGAATTCTTTCATGAATATGTATTTACACGTTCTCGTAGATAAATGAAAGTGTTTGGAAGAAAATTACCATAATTCCAGTTTGTTTTCTTCACGAACTCTACTTGAGCATGAAAACTAGAAATGTCTCCAACAAACCGACTGCCATTATTTGGTCATTAGCTGTCTTAATAGCAGCCGTAGCGCTCATCACAGCCGATTTGAATGCAGCTGAGACCAGTGCAGCTGCTACTCCTCATGGACAACTTCAAACTCGCATTTTTGGTGGCCGAACGGCAGCAAAAGGACAATTTCCATATCAGGTGGTGGTGATTTGTGATCGAACAATTTTCGTGCAACTTTGCGGTGGCTCAATCATTTCCCCAAACTATGTTTTAACGGCCGGGCATTGCGTTGACGACAGCGCTTACGAACCATGGCTAATAAGCATTCGTGCGGGTACAACCGTTTTCAATCTAGGTGGGGTTGTAAAGTACGCTTCCGCGGTGATAATCCATCCTCAGTATTTACTCACTGGGCTTGCTAGTGATATCGCTCTACTGAAACTGGAGAGCTCACTACAGTTCAACGACGTAATCAATTCCATTCCACTTCGTAAAAAGGAGATACCTGAAGGCGGCGCAGTCATCGTCAGCGGTTGGGGTCGCGTATCCGAGAGCAGAACAACTTATCTATTGAAATTCAAGTTTGAGTTCGCTATAAGCTATGACAAATGTATTCGAAGAGTAGGTCCATTGCCAGACTCAATGAGATGTTTAAACAAGACTGTGGGCAGTGGCTTGTGCTTGGGCGATTCTGGTGGTCCGGCCGTGTACAATGGCCAATTAGTCGGTGTAGCTTCATATGTGGTAAATGGTTGTGGTAGCGAATTTCCGGACGTATACACGGATGTGGTTGCAAAAAGGAGTTGGATACTGAAAAATATGAAGGAGTAGTTAAATTTGTTCACTTTAAGACTGCTAAACATTCATGTAAGTGCCTTATAAATAAATAATTGAAATTAGTAAACTTAGGTGAATCATTCGCAGTCACCGAAATGTGGATGGAAATAACTGCAGAAGCTTTACTTAAAGATTAAAGCATCAAATAATACAGTGTTTTTCAAAAAAGTTGGTATCATTGCTTTCAATTTAAAAACTATTGAATACTTAGAAATCTTCATTGGCTTTGTTCATCTTCTTCTTCTTGATTGGCGCAATAACCGCTTACGCGATTTTGGTCCAGTTTAACAAAGCGCGCCAGTTGTTTCTTTCTCGTGCCATCCGATGTCGGTTAGACACATCAAATGAAGCCAAGTCCTTCTGCACCTCATCTTTCCAACACAGAGAGGACCTTCCTCTTCATTTGCTACCACCAGCTGGTACTGTATCGAATACTTTCCGATCCCGAGCGTGTGTATTCATTCGCACGATATCACCCATCCAATGATGCCGCTGTATATTTATTCAATGCGCTATGTCTATGTCGTTGTAAAGTTCTTACAGCTTATTGTTTCATCGCCATCACCAACATGCAAAAGTCCAAAAATCTTTCGCAGGATCCAAGGGACGCCTCATCGGATGTTGCTAGGGCGAGCATGACGGGAGCCAACGGGTTAATTGCAGCGAAATCAGACTGAATTCTTACCTGCCCTAGAAATATTTCACTAAACTCGCCATCACCGACATGCAAAGGTTCAGAAATCTTTTGCAGAATCCAAGGGATGCCTCACCGGATGTTGTTAGGACGAGCATAACGGGAGCCGAAGGGTTATTTGCAGCGAAATCAGACTGAATTCTTGCCTACTCTGGAAATATTTCACGATACTCGCCATCACCAGCATGCAAAGGCCCAGAAATCTTTCGCAGGATCCAAGGGACGCCTCATCGGATGTTGCTAGGGCGAGCATGACGGGAGCCAACGAGTTAATTGCAGCGAAATCAGACTGAATTCTTACCTACCCTAGAAATATTTCACGATACTCGCCATCACCAACATGCAAAGGTCCCGAAAACTTTCGCAGGATCCAAGGGACGCCTCATCGGATGTTGTTAGGACGAACATGACGGGAGCCGACGGGCTAATTGCAACGAAATCAAACTGAATTCTTGCCTACCCTAGAAATATTATATTTAAGATTTGGACACTCGAAAATTAATCGCACCCTTTCGGGTACGCACTGGCTTACACCATTCACAATTTTGTTTTGAACATAATTTCTTCACACGAATCCCAGAAAGATGTGAATGGGATAACCCAGGTTTGGTGGCCATCTTTACTGACGGCTAAAGACTAAACAATAAGTCCAGGAGTGGCATGCACTGTGCCTAACTACTAAATCTAAGTCAACGGCTACCTGCCTACTGCAGCGTCTTTCAAGTTGAATTAATTGCCATAAAAGAGGCTGCATTGTGGGTTAGGAACTAGTCTGTTACAGCCCAAGCGATCACTATCTACTCTGACAGTCAAGCTGCCATAATACTTCTCCCAAAGTAGCAATGGAATTTAGAGCTATTCTTAAGGGCGCATCGCGAACGGTGTCTGGATTCCCGGAAATTGCGCAGCGGATGAGCCGGTTAGGAGGGAACTGAACTTCAATTAGTTAATGTTGCCCACTATGCGGGCATCTTTTTATCTCTAAGCAAGCTCTGGGTCAAGTCGGTCTGGATCATGCAAACGGACTATAAGTCCACTTGTGGGGTAACTAGACAGGTTTCGGCTTAGAAGGAATGAGCACAGAACTAGATCTCTAATCACCCTATAAAGACTTTACATTAACCTTAGCTAACCTAAGACATTTCGAAATGGTTGGTATCATCTTCGGACATAGCATAGTGAGAATGGATGTGAAACGTATGGGAATTCCCGTAATTGTTTTCTGTCGCAGCTGCAGGAACGAGGAATAGGTGGAGAGCGTTAAATACTTTCTCTGACCCGTTCTTGCCAGAATGCGATATCGCTGTATAAACTCTTACATCTTTGGATATCTCGCAGGCACAGATTCGGCGGTCATGCACAGTATTTTATCGTTTATTCGAAAGACACATTGGGAATTAGTTGTCAAAAGGGCGAAAGACCAAAATGAAGAAAAAGTTTTTTCTAATAGCGGTCGCCCCTCGGCAGGCATAGGCAAACCTCCGAGTGTATTTCTGCTATGAAGAAGCTCTTCATAAAAAATATCTGCCGTCCGGACTGGGGACCGAGTGCGGAACCCTGTATATATACAAGGTGGCGCAAGTAACCTTGCGATGTTTTTTGGCTGTAATTTAAAAAAAAATGAAAAACTTTGATTCTTCTTGTGGATTATTTTTATTTGGTCTTTTAATTTTTTTTACATCAAGTCGAGAATATGCTGCCATGTAAATGGCCGTCGCCACAGTTGATTGCCATTTGAGCCCTTTTTATGGTATTTTCCATCACTTTGGCCAAAACTTCCCGCGATAGGTCCTTACATTCTTGACGGATATTGTCTTTAAGAGCTGCAAGAGTCTGAGGCTTGTTGGCATAAACCCGCGACTTCAAAAAGCCCCACAAAAAGAAGTCTGGAGCGGTCAAATCAGGCGATCTTGCTGGCCAGTGCAAATCACAAAACTGGAGATTAGGCGCCCGGGAAATGCATCCTTCAGCATATCGGTTGTGGCACGTGCAGTGTGCGCTGTTGCACCGTCCTGTTGGAACCACATGCTTTCCAATCCCAATTCATCAAATTGCGGCAAAAAGAACTCGTTGATCATTGCTCTGTAGCGCTCACCATTCACAGTAACCGTTTGGCCCGCGACGTCTTCGAAGAAAAAAGGTCCGATGACTCCTCCAGCGAAAACAGCACACCATACAGTGACTTTGAGCGGGTGTAATGGCTCTTCGTGGGTTACACGCGGATTTTCAGTGCCCCAGAAGCGTAAATTTTGCTTTATTTGCCCGCTAAGATGGAAATGGGCCTCATCACTCATGATTATTTTTGTCCAAAATTCGGTGTAAAGACCGTCGACTGATACCCATTTGCGTGGCACGTCGTCTGGTCGATGTCGACGGCGCTTCCATGACATCCTCGGCTACAGCAGCAATATTCTCTGCAGAACGGCTACTCCGGGGTCTGCCACGCCTGGCAGTATCTCGTGTTGTGCCAGTCTCTTCGAGGCGAGCGGCTAAACGTCGCAGTGTTTCACCAGTAGGCGTTGGACAGCGAGGGAATCTGCGACGAAATTCACGTTGTGCCAAAGTCACCGACCGATTATTGGTCAAATAAATAGTCAGGAATATTCCGCGTTCTGGAGCAGTGTAGTGTAACATTGTTTATTAACGTGTATTTCGCATGTGTTTACTACACAAATGTTAAAACAGAACTGACATTAAGGGCCAATCGCAAAATTTATAGCATTTTCTGATAGGAGGATTACTTTAGCGCCACCTGTTATAATTATTTTTTAATTGAGCTTTTAATTTCTAATTTCGTCATCGCACACACTGTGTCATACCTACGTACAACAATCTTTGAACTTCAACTCGTCCCCTTGGACTCTGCCGTGTACATACGTATGTATGTATGTATAAGAAACTCGCATTTCATCTGTATGTCTGCCAGTCCATCGAAATCGCGAAACCAACAAAATTTGCAATTGCGCACTTCACATTGACGCTGCAATTGCAACATTTTCCAGGCGCCATATAAATAGGTCACTGGTGTGTACATACATGATGCACTAATACACACACGCACGCATATGTACTTGTATATGTAAGCATTGTCAAATATAGTGCACATCCGGTGGATACATCCAATCCAGCGAACGCGCCATGAAAAGTGCAATGGAAATTTGTGAGCGTGAAATGGCGTTGAAGAGATGGCGAAGCTACTGGTACACATACGAGTCCACTCGTTCGGGAGCAACAAATATGGGTCAGCATTTACAACAATAAGTATTCCCTCAATTAAAAGTAAGAAAAACAATATCAGAAATTCGCTCAATTAATAATATTTGTCGTGCCATTATTGACAAGACAAGAATGCATCGTTGAACTAAAATCACAGTACAGCGAGTAAGAAACGTCCTTTAGTACCGTAAACAACTGGTACAATAAATTTTCTCGTGACCAGAAACCTTTGTAGGCGTTGAACAAATTTTTAAATTTAAATGTTTTCAATGTTGCTGGAATTCATAGTAAAGTGAAAGTTAAACTCACATACAAAATATTAAAGCATCTGGAATCACTGAAAGACATCCTTCCAAATATAGATTTACTTGTGAAAAATGAAAATAAAAACATTTTAGAAATTATGCACATAATATTTGATTGAATAAAATTTTCTTTACTGAGCTATTGAAATGCTATACATTTTTGAGGTCCAGTGTGCTAACTATGAAAAGTTAGGGGCATGAAAACACGGATAGACAGGAGGTGGAATAATCTAGCCACTTGTAAAACCGCGAAAATCATGTGTACGCAGAATGCAGAATACGCCAGATTCGTGCTAGCTCTGTCTCGAAAGGAAAGTAGAACTATCGTATACTGACCGGCCACAATTTATTAGCGGCGCACGCATACAAGATGGGAATTGCAAACATGAATAGCAATGAACTAGAAGAGAGAGAAACTCTTGAACACCTTCTATGTTCTTGCCGTGCATTGGCTAGAAGCCGAAGGAAATGTTTAGGAGCTCTACACTATGAGAGGTTAGAATGTCTCTCGGTGTTAGAGCTTCAGAGCATACTGAGATTCGCAAAAGGCCTATTACAAGAAGCCTCCTACAGAGAAACGTAAGGGTCTAGCTCCATTTGGTACCGCAAAGGACCAATAAGTGTATGTGATGGCTTTCAGCCAGCCGGGCCAACCTAACCTAACCTAATGTAAGAGGCTATATTTAATATATAACATGCTTTATATTTCCGCAAATGCACATAAATTACTCCGGAGATGAAAATGCTTGCGCCTAAGAGTATGCAATACTCGTTTTTGGGCTCCCAAATGGCCATAGAGGCACCGATGTGTATACCGACTGTACTACCACAACGACAATAGGTTAAGTATACATACGTATATAATATACAATAGTTTTTTTGTCAAATGAAAGGTGGCACAAAATTAATCACCCTATCAAAAGATCTATAATAATAGCAAAAGTCCACTCATATTTGACACTTATAAACGAAACAGCTACAGTACAAGCAGACAAGCAATGGAGCACGTAGAGAGCAAAATAGAGATTTCCATCACTCAAAAGAATTTTATTTTTTATTTAGTAAAGAAGTTATTCAAAAACAAAATTGATGATTCATTTTGCCCCACCTTGTAAATATATATTTTAAGACTGTTAACACTGTTGGGAAGAAACGGAAAAGGCACGAAGAGCATACTAGTACAGAACTATCGAATTTCGTACTAGTTTCGAACCATAGAATTTCGTACTACTTTCGAATTACCGAATTTTGCACTAGTCTCCAAATATCGCGTTTCATACTAGTTTCGAAAAATCGCATTTCATACTAGTTTCGAACTATCGAATTTTGTCCTAGTTTCGAATTACCGCATTTCGTACTAGTTTAGAAGTATGGAATTTCGTACTAGTTTCGAAATATTGAATTTCATACTAGTTTCGAGTTATAGAATTTTGTACTAGTTCCGAACTATCAAATTTCGTAGTAGTTTCGAACTATCGAATTTCATACTATTTGCGAACTATCGAATTTGGTACTAGTTTCGAACTATCGAATTTCATACTAGTTGCGAACTATCGAATTTCGTGCTACTTTCGAACTATCGAATTTGGTACTAGTTTCGAACTAGCGAATTTCATACTAATTGCGAAATATCGAATTTCATACTAGTTTCGAGCTATCGAATTTCATACTAGTTTCGAACTATCGAATTTCGTACAAGGTTCGAATTATCGAATTTCATACTAGTTGCGAACTATCGAATTTCGTGCTACTTTCGAACTATCGAATTTGGTAGAGTAACTGCGGGTATTGTGGTATACCCATTTTATTTTCGTCTATAAAATCGTTAAATTTGATTTGATTTGAATGAAAATTTATCAATAATATGCTACCGTTATTAAGTTCAAATAAACCTAGCTTCAAAATCCTTAGAGCCGCGAGTTTCAGAAATATTTAAGAAAGTACTGCAAAAAACGGAAACAAGCCCTTGAAGAAATTGGCGGGTAATGTGGTATACCTTATTCTGGTAATGTGGTATAGTATACCACATTACCCGCATATGATGCTTTTAATAATAAGTCAGTTACTTTTGATTGATAACTAAAATTTTATTGCGAACCATTTAAAAAAGGAATATGAACTGAATTAAAACATATTGAACAAAAATATTTTAAGCTTCAATTGACAAAAAACGCAACAATAAAATTCATAGCACTTGTAAGAGTATTACTTACAATATTACTTACAAGAATCGCAAAGAAAAATAGCACTTCGATTGGGAATACACTTTTCGTGGGCCCAAATTTGTTCGCATTGCAGACAAGAGGTCCAAGGCTTCATTATTATATCCTGCCCATAAATTTTGCCACAGTAGTTGCAAGACGATTCTTTTGTTGGTGGAACATCTGGAAACTCCTCTTCACTGTCACTTGAATGCGAGTCAACAAACGATTTGGTAGAAATATTTTTTTTATTAGAGGGTTTTGGGGATGGCTTAATGTTAATGCTTTCAATGCTCTGTAACAAATTACACTTATAAGGCGAAGTTGTTAAAACAGTTGCCTTTGTTTTCCGGCCTTTCCGATTAGGTGGTGGATCTCGTAGCTTTGGTGGTGGAGATATTTCCCAGGAAGTAACGAGTCTTCGGCTTGTGCTTGCTTCTATAAACAAATTAAATAGCGTTCCTAAAATTTCCATAGATTTTATTTCGAAACTTACGAATTTCAGGCTCAATTTCCATGGCTGATGCGCTTGGGGTTTCTTCTGTCGTTGAATTTATAGTTTCAACTGGATCCTCTGAGAAGACAATATATCTAGCAAGATTTTTTATATTTAAAACTGAATTGTACCTGATGATGATGAGTTCCCAGCTATAAAATCTGCATCTGTGAAAATATGTTTATCAAACGGATAAATTCCCGTGGCTTTAAAACCATTTATTGCAATTTGTCCAGTTTGAACCCTCAAATAAGCCTTAGTAAATAGTCCTGTGATATCAAAATGTGTAACTTTTCTGCCCTGTTCACGCATAAATCGTCTTATTTCGTCATTATAGTATTTCTTAAAAGGTCCTATAAAAGCCTGATCCAACGGTTGAAGTTTGTGTGTTGAATGGGGCACAAAGAAAGTATAGTCACATTGTGTTCGCGAGCTAGATCAATAACTTCTATATTGCGTGTGTGGCTATAATGCCCATCTAATATAAGAAGCAGAGGTTCAGACGGAGATGGTTTCGTTACGCTTAAAAAATGCCTGAACCATTTCGTGAAGATGGGAATCTGAACCCATCCAGACAAATGGCACGCCGAGCTTGAGCCAGGGGGAGCGTCTTTCATTAGAAGAGGGTTATGGTTTTTTCGTGGAAAGATGAAAAATGGTGGTACGAAACCACCTCCTGCGCTAATGCAAGTGATGACTGTAACAAGCGATCCTCGCTCAGCTGAAGTCATTGTTCCAATCTGTTTTTTTCCTTTCGGAGCGATTATTTGTGCCTGTTGCGAAGGAACTACTGATATTCCGGTTTCGTCAACGTTCCAGATACGAGAAGGCGGAAAATTATGTTTTGCAATTTGAAAAATATATCAACATTTTCTCGAGAAAAACCACGTGCACGGTCGACGCTTGTTCCAGTTGGCTTTCGAAAACTCAAAACATTTCGGTGTCGGTTACAGAAGCCTTTTAGCCAATCCTTGCCAGTGCACTCTTTAATAACGGAGAACTTATTGGGAATGTTGTTCCTTGCGGCAATTTGATAACACAATGACCGCATGTCTGCGCGTGTTAGTCCCCAGTACCTTGACTCCATTTCTAGTAAATATTTAACTAAGTCATTTTCAATTTCCGCTGTTAAAATCGGAGCCCGGCCAAGTTTAGTTGTCAACAGCTCCTCGATGGATTTCTCGATTCTTCCCATGCGCTGCAGAGTGGAATGGGGGACACTAAATGTCTTGGAAGCCAAGAGAATACCCATTTCACCTTTTCCAACCGCTTGGACAGCTTTTTTTCATATCCTCTGCTTCCCATTTTCGTATTTCACCTTTCCTCGGCATTTTTTTGATCGAGAGGGGTATATGGTACACTATACCACTTTAGCCGCCTCTACCTATACCACAATAGCCGCATTAGAGTTTGAACAAATTAATTTTGAATAATTAAATATCGACCAAATATACAAAAATATTGCTTATATGCTTCACTAGTATTAAACTCACTTATTACTTCCCGATGGATAAATGCAGTTTAAAGCACAGGATTTTAATTTGCCAGAAATTTTCCACTGAGCACAAAAAAATGTCAACCACACGACCACGCGATTTTTTTACAACTGACTCATTGTATGCCTTGCAAAACACAAATCAAATCACGCGTTCTTAAGATTCTGAGAATGCCGAAATATCTAACTTGGTCCCGTTATTTCCACGACTTTAGTTTTCGAATAAAGCTGCTATACCACATTACCCGCCTATACCACAATACCCGCAGTTACCCTACTAGTTTCGAACTAGCGAATTTCATACTAGTTGCGAAATATCGAATTTCATACTAGTTTCAAACTATCGAATTTGGTACTAGTTTTGAACTATCGAATTTCGTCCTAGTTTCAAACCAATGAATTTGGTACTAGTTTCAAACCATTGAATTTGGTACTAGTTTCGAACTATCGAATTTCACACCAGTTTCGAACTATCGCATTTCATATTAGTTTCCAACCATCGAATTTCATGCTAGTTTCGAACTATCAAATTTCGTACTAGTTTCAAACTATCAAATTTCTTACTGGTTTCGAACTATCGAATTTCGTACTAGTTTCAAACTACCGAATTTCGTACTAGTTTCGAACTATAGAATTTCATACTATTTTCGAACTATAGAATTTCATACTAGTTTGGAAATATCGAATTTCGTACTAGTTTCGAATTATTTTATTTTGTACTAATTTCGTACCATCGAACTTTGTACTAGTTCTGTAGCATCAAATTTTGTACTAGTTTCGAATTAAGACTTTTTCCGAGCCCGAGAAAAGAGAAGATATCCAAGACATGGTTCCAAACTCATTCGAAACGCACCACTTTCATACAATATGGCTGATTTCCCTTTGGGGAAGGGCCAACCGTATACCAATAAGCATGATTATTAATAAATTTGTTTACTAATAAAGAATTGATGGAAGCGCCAAGAATGGTCATTGTAGCGGAAGTGGCAGCCAAACGAATTAACGGGTTTCAAATTCAATTAGACAAAACATCCGAAACATACATGGATCCGATATGTTTATACACATGAAATGTGTTGAAATTTTGATACCCAATACGAACATACGTAGTTGCATTACATTACACACCTACACACACGTACTTCCATATATACAAACAAAAGAGTGCGCAGTCACTTTTATGCTGCACCTACACAAAAAACTGAAAAGCTGCACAAAGCCTAAGCAACTTTCCGTCTGTTTACTTTGTATTTGTTTTTGTGTTCAATTGCACAAGTATGCAGGCCACGGACCCTTTCAATGTAAACAAAATTAACGCCGGCATTAACATCAGCAAATCTGGTCTTTTGTTTATCTTTTCATAATTCTTGTTAATATGTTTAGTCAGGAGTTCGATGATCTTTTCAAATGAATTGAGTGGCGATTACCTCCCGCATATTAAATAAATTTTTAATTGTAGAAGAATTATGTAAGAATAGAAAATTATGTGAATTAAATATTGAACAGAACGGGTAACGGAATTGAAAATTCAAACTCAGATTATCTTAACCGCAATTCTCTTTTGAAAAAACTTAATTTTAAACAGAGAAAAGAAATCTATTTGGGGACAAAACATTCTTAAGCTTAGCAATAATATAAGAGTTAGCATAGCATTTTTGTTTTTCAAAATGTTCGCCTTTGAAGTCAATAAACTTTTGTATTTGCTTGAACCAATTTTCAAAGCACTTTTACCACTCAGAAGTGGTTACCTCCAAAAAGAGCTGTTTAAAGACTTCAACAGCATCTTCAGGCGTTGAAAAACGTTGACCTCGTATTTTATTTTTGATGTTTGGGAACAAAAAGAAATCATTTGGTACCAAATGACGGTTGTAAGGCTGATGATCCATTAATTCTATCTATTGAGTGCTCAAAAGCTGTATTGTGCGAGTCGATACGTGAGAGCTCGAATTGCCTCCGGCATGTGAAGGCACCCCGCACGACACTAACCACCTTTTCACATGCCCCATCAAACCCACTCATCTAACACCCCTATCCCTACGGACCCAACCTGTCGAAACAGCAAGCAAGTGAGCGCTTTGAACGCTGTAAGATACTTCGTAAGGGAAAAAGGAAAGAGAGATGTTAGCCATATTCAATAATACAAAATACATTTTTGAATCATGATTTCAACTATAAGCTGGGAAAACATAGTGCGATTTTTTCATTTAATAATAAAAATGTACAAGATAAGATGCCAATCACACCAACGACGCAAGTATTGGATGCGCGAATTATATTTAATATATATAAATATATCGACAAAAACATGGGCACTTTCACCTTTGCGCAAGCTTGCAAGAGATGAGCAACAGTTCAAGAATGATATATACATACATCTATGCTTTTCAAAGGTATTTATTAAATTTTTTTTTCAAAAATGTTTGAGAAACAAATGTAAATAAACAATCTCTCTAATCTCTAAAATCGACAAATGCAGCTAAACCAAATCAAATTAAATGACAGACAGGGGTGTTCAGTTCCTAATGTGGAAAGCGCTGCAAATATAACATTGAGCTATTTGAAACTTCGCCGCTATTTGAAGCGCTTTAAGCAAAGTTGCCATTTCGTCGCATTTCATACATTTCAGTATTTAATTTTTGACAGTCATCGAAGCCAAGCAAGCAAAGCCAGCCTGCATTGGGCCAGCACTTTTATACACTTGTGAGAACCAATTTTATTAGCCACCGCTGTACTTCGAATATTGCTCAAATACTCAACATCGCTAATTGTGCCGCTCTTTACTCTCTTTTTCTCCATGCATTTTCCAATGTTTTCCCATAAGCTTTCTGATGCATTTTCCGCGATGTTTACTCGTTTCTGTTTTGAACGCTGCATTCGTTGGTACATTATTGTGGTTGAAAATATCATACATACATATCACACACATATGTATGTATATCACAAACATACGAGTATATGTATATATGTATGTACATATGTACGAGCATTGCAATTATTTTGTTGCACGAGCATTAGTGGAGCTCGTGCGCCTTCTAAATATGTGCTCGTGCCAATGTTTGCCATACTCTTATTGCTGCCCACTGCTGCGCCGGTGATGGAGTTGTGTGGTGGACTACAATGACGCCCCCTATTGCTTTATCGCTGATGCATTGACGATTCATCGACTTCGTTTCTCAACGGCGGCGCTCTACTATTCGTATGCTCAGTTGGCAGCTGCTGCTGCTGTTGCTGCGGCTACTGAGCATTTTGCTGTTCGTCTATTGTGCTGGTTGGCGCAGTGGCCTCAGTTGATTCGGTATTGTTGAGTTGTTTACACGTGTTTATTTAACTTGCTCTGTTACTTACTGGCGGAGAGGTAAAGTACTCATCATTGCTCGGTTATACTCGCACTACAACTCAGCGCTTACTCACTCCATGATAGAGAATACAACAACTTCATCTAATTGTAACGTATTGCCACCCTTTAGGCCGGTTTAAATCCCGTAATATTGTTGATGGTAGTGATGGTGCAACGCATATTGTGACAACGACAACAACAACAAGCAAACAACCCCTAGTAATATTTATTTTGCAGTTGCTTTTTTGGTGGCAGCGTATCGTGATATGCGAAATCGTGAAATTCGTACTCATCCATCGCACATTTGCTAGTCAAGCACTAGACTGGGGTAGGCCAAGGTGAGCCATCAACGTTTCGCGTGAAAAATGCGTTAGTGTGAATAGTGCTTATAAAAAAAAAGTAATAAATAATTAATAATAATTACAAAAAAGTGAAAATAAATAACATCTCAAGTGTTTAAGCGAGTAAAAAAAAAATAAAAAGTAGTTAAATAAATACATACATGCAAATCAAATATCATCAATCTGGTCATAGTGTTGTTGTTTCCTCTTCATTTATTGTTTGACAGCTGTTTGGCTCAAGTAAATAAGAGAAGGCGTATAAAATATCGCCATAGATAATTTTTATTATTTATTTAGTGTTATTGTGTGACTAGCATACATACATACATACATGCATACATAAGGAAAAATATATTTGTGCAAGTGTAAAAGTGCTCAAGTCACAGTTCTTTTGAGTTAATGCGACTATGGATCTTTCCGCATACATATGCGCATAAAAGCTGTGTGTGTGTGTGTGCGTTGGATATGTGCATGTGACAGGCTAGTGATGCATCCTGCAAGTGGAATATTTGAGTCTCCTATTGCACTTACAAATATACATACATACATTCATATATACATAAATTCATACACAGATATGCATCACATGACTATTGTTAAGATGTGTGCGCAGCTTTCAAGGACATTTGGGTGCTTCATAGCATGCAGATATGTATGTGTGTGCTTGCAACATACACGCAATACGTAAATACTGTTATGCAAAGTGCACACTTGCCATATGTTGACTGCAGAAAATTTAAATTGCGAATGAAGATTTTGGAAAACTATGAAAAGTTTTCTTTGTACTCAAGTGTTAAAAGTTACTCGAAAACTGCTTGTGTACTTACTAAAGCTCTTCAAAAGTAGGTTACGGCTTCTTTAAATAATTACTAGTGTCTGTATAAGTACATAATTTACGGCCAGGGGATTTTTCAGTATGGGCACCTTACTTTTATTTAGATAACTGCTAGTTTGCTGGCTAAAGTGGGCGTGGCGAGTCACATGCGTATACATCACAGACATAGATTTACATATGTATGTATGTATGCACATACATATACATACAACCTAGAACCTAAGGTAGCGGTCTCCCCTGCTTGACAATAACCTCAGTCGAATTATGCAAAGTAAATCATAAAAAAAAATGTTTTTGGGAGTAACCGCGTATTTGCTTCAAGCTATATAAGGTTTTCCAATAACAGGTGTTATTTTGATAATCAGAGAAAAATGTTATTTTTTTTTATATACAGGGTGATATGAAGTGTTACCTATTTAAAACACCATCACTTTTTTGTGCGAAATTAATTTTTATTGATTTCAAAGACGAAATTGTTCAAAAATGATTACAATTTTAACATCTATTCATTTTAGCTCGATATGACCACCTTTTGCCTTGACTATAGCCTGCAAACGGTAAAAAAATGAGTTGCATGCTGCACGAATGTGATCTTGAGATATTTTGGCCTATTCTCGTATAATCGCTTTTTTCCTCACCTTGCTCTCCACAATGGACCAGATGGAATAGTCCATCGGATTTGCGGCTGGCGCATTCGAAAGCCATTGTGTGCACGAAATAAAGTGTGGAACATGATTTTTTAAGCATTCTTGGTTCACACTAGCTTTATGAGACGATGCCGAGTCCTGTTGGAACGCCCATGGTCTACGGCCGAAAAGTTTGCGTGTCCACGGCTCTAAAGCAGCTTCTAAAACATTTTCCCGATAATAAGTCGCACTCACTTTGACACCAGGCTCGATAAAAACGATTTGAGAGCATCCATCAGCGGTCACTGTGGCCCAAACCATTACTTGCGATGGGAAATTGCTTCGAGTGGCCATACGTAGGCTCAAATTCTCGTATGAGCGCTCGGTCAAGTAAACACGATTGTTTTGAGTGTTTATGAACTGCTCAATTGGGAAATTTCTTTCATCAGAAAATATAATGTTAGGAAATTCGCCACGTTCGTGCAAGCGCAACAACTCCTTTGCTCTTTCGCCCCGAACTTTGTTTTGCTGTGGTGAAAGATCGTGTGCTTTTTGGAACTTGTGAGCCTTGACCTTGAGCTCATTTTTAAATATGCGTCGAATGCTGTCTTGCGATAGTTTCAGTTCTTTGGCCATTTTTCTTCCACTTCGACGTGGATTTCGTTCAAGTCGAGCCTTCACTTTCCGAACCGTTTCTGGGATCGTTGTTCCCCTTTTTTTGGCCAACCTCCATAGCGTTTTGCAATGCTACCAGTATCATTGTACCGTTTTATAGTGCGCTACACAAACATTTTATTCACTTCGAGGTGACTGGGCTCACGAACAATGGCTGGTTGTGATTTTCCAGCCAAGTATAACGCAATCACACTATTACGTTTGAATTCCATCACAGAAAAAAAATCAACAAAACTGAGACGCAAATGCTTTTGATGGCTTATAAACCATATATTGAACTGTGATTAGAACAATTTTGATATTGATGTTATGAGCTGGTTTACAGATACAAGCAATTTGAAGTTGGTAACACTTCATATCGTTCCCCCTGTAAATGATCGGATGTTTATTTCATTATAAAGAGGCAGGTATGCCGTTAATAGTGGAAAATAACATCAGGCAAATGACTACCACGATCACGCTTACAGGACTATATACTTTTCATGAAATTTTCCATAACCGAATTGCAAAGTGGCTGCCTTTTGTCCTCGATAGCCTCACGAATTCCATCTTTGAGGTCTTGAATCGACCCTGGTCTGTTGGTGTAGACCTTCTCTTTCACGTGGACCTAAAGAAAAAAGTCACAAGGTGTTAAATCACAAGATCTCGGTGGCTAATTGTGATCGCTTCTTCAATAAGTGATCAATGGTTTCATTGCTTGTGTGGCACGTAGCGCCGTCATGCTGAAAATAAACGTTGTCCAGATCAATACCATCCAATTCCGGCCATACAAATCGTTAATCATCTCTCGATAGCTCAATCCATTCACCTTTACTGTTATTCCAGGTCGAATGGCTCCGCCTAACCATAAACAGTCACACGTTGAGGATAGAGAGGCTTTTCAACAATAACTCTTGGATTTTCTGAACCCCAGGTCCGACAATTTTGCTTAGCAACAAACCGAGGTGGAGAAGGACCTCATCAGTCAAGACGATTTTTCGATGGAGTTTCGGATCATTTTCATGAATTTCAACAATCCAATCAGCAAAGACACGACGTTGTTGATGATCGGCCGGCTTGAGTTCTTGTGTTAACTGGACTTTATAAGCCTTAAGACACAAATCTTTATGCAAAATACGGTGAAATGACGTTTGTGGAATGCCTAATTCCAAAAAACGATAAGGAATGGACAAACCTGCAATATTTTCGGCTGTACTTTAGCGACTTGCACCCGTTTTTTTCTTCACATCACTAACTTGCCTCAACAGCTCGAATTTTTTCACCAAGTTCTGTATTGCGGTCCGACAAGGTGCTTCACGATGACCCAAAAATGTTTGAGGTTTACGAACCGTCTCTGCCAAATTTTCACCATTTTTATAGTGAATTTTAATAATTTCAATGCATTGTTAAGACGTGTATCGTTCCAATGTTTTATTAATGGCGTAGTTTCTACTTGTCAAATATCAAAAAATGTCAGTTTCAAAAGTGACATCTACCGAAATAGCGGGGTATTCAAAATAACACCTGTTATTGGAAAAGCCTTTAGTATGAACTATATTATTACAAAAACAAAATAATTTAAATTACAAAATAAATAAATAGTCTAGGTTTGAAGTGACAACGAATAGATACTCCTAGAGGGTATATGATTTTTAAGCCTTCAAAACTAAACCTACCGAAATAGATTAATCCTAGATTTGCGCGATTTCTTAATTTGCACATTTTTGTTTAGTAGCTTTGCATGCCTTGCAAGACCGCATTTTCGTGCGTTTGGAAGTCGTTGAAGCCTTAAAAGCCAAATACGAAAATAGCGTGACTATTTGTAGTTCTGCTTGTGAAGAATGGACATGAATGGCAAAACTTACATACGCAATTTACTACTTTGAGTTTCACAAAATTACGCAGTTGAAGAGGCAAAAATGTTGTTTGACTGAATGCGATTGCGACCAAAAAAGGGCGTAAACCGAAACTAAAATAAAAAGTGGACGAGCAGATAAATAAATACAAATCGAAAAGCAAGATAAAGCAGCTTATCAACAAGAAAAAGAAAGAAAAAGAAACTAAAAAAAACACAAAAAATAAAAATTTAGCCGCATTTTTTATTAGATATAGCCTGGGCGTTTAACTTCTTTGGAAATTTATGATGTGTGATTTTTTTCATATATATGAACAATAAGGCCGCCGTAGCCGAATGGGTTGGTGCGTGATTACCATTCGGAATTCACAGAGAGAACGTCGGTTCGAATCTCGGTGGAACACCAAAAATAAGAAAAACTTTTTTCTAATAGCGGTCGCCCCTCGGCAGGCAATGGCAAACCTCCGAGTGTATTTCTGCCATGAAAAAGCTCCTCACAAAAATATCTGCCGTTCGGAGTCGGCTTAAAACTGTAGGTCCCTCCATTTGTGGAGAAACATCAAGACGCACACCATAAATAAGAGGAGGAGCTCGGCCAAACACCCAAAAAGGGTGTACGCGCCACTTATATATATGTATATATATATGAACAATAAGTTATTGCGTACCAGAGAACTGCACCGGCTCAGTGTAAAACATTCATACGCTTCGCTTGAACAAAAAAACAGGCCTTTGCGTTCAAACGATCGAACTTGTTCAAATAAGTTATTGTCATTGTTTATTTCAGCTCAATCAAATCATGTGCTGCGTTTTAGCTCTCCGATGTTATCACCAATCGTCTTCATAGCAGCCGTTTCGGGTATTTGCTCGTTCGGCTATACATTCATTTTTTTGAGCAAGAATAAAAGGGCTATAGCGCCAAATGAGCCGGTTTGAACACGTATGATCCCGCATGAGTTTTTGCTTGTAACTAACGATAGCAAAGTAAAAGCAAAATTTTAAAGCAAAAACACTATATTTTCATATTTGTTTTTTTCTTAAAACTTATAATAAAACACGAAAGAAAATAATGTAAATAAGGAAACATTGCTGAAACCAACTAATCCTTTCAAATACGAAACGCAATTTACAGCGTACATTGTACGCCAACGCTCGAACATGTGCTATTTACAATAATGACAATTACTTCTTTGAACAAGTTTGATCGTTTGAACGCAAAGGCCGATGCTATTTTCATTCAATCCTGCTTTTTGTTCAATGATTAGATTTGAGCCGAAGACATTAGATCATACGTGTTGACAGAGCTGAACTACGCGTTCGCCTGCATGAGCTGACTGCACTTGACCAAATATTTTGGTTCAGTTGACTGAATGTGAGCAAGAAATTTAGCGTATGAACAACTCAAGAAAACAGTGAGCCATGCAGGTCTCTGTTGCGTGCACGATCACTCTGAGAGTTCGCATATCTCGATCGCATATTTGCTCCCAAGTTTCGTGGCGTATTCATTGCATTTTACCTTTAGGGGTAGGCCCGAGAACCTTATCAGCACAAGTTTTCATAGCGGCTTTGATTGCGCTCTACTGCGACGGCACTAGTTCATCTGCACTGCTTGCATCTCGTTGCGAAATTGTTCTCTTACTGCGGGCAGCGTGGGATGCTCTAAGGGGTGGTTAAGTTTCAAGGGCCGGCCGTGGCCTCGGCGGCACACCTCCATCCGATGGTCCAAATTTTCGATGACGCTGAGGCATAATTAAGGTTCTATGCCATTAATGTGCCGAATTATCTCATCCTTTAGCTCTTGAATTGTTGCTGGCTTATCGATGTACACCTTTTCTTTCAAATAACCCCAGAGAAAGAAGTCCAACGGTGTCAAATCACATGATCTTGGCGGCCAATTGACATCGCCGCGACGTGAGATTATTCAGCCATCAAATTTTTCACGCAAAAGAGCCATTGTTTCGTTAGCTGTGTGACAAGTGGCACCGTCCTGTTGAAACCACATATCGTCCACATCCATATCTTCCGCCGGTCTATAAACCGCACCAAACAGTCACTCTTTGTGGATGCTTTGGTTTTTTGGCAATCACTCTTGGATTATCATTCGCCCAAATGCGGCAATTGTGCTTAGTGGCGAATCCACTGAGGTGAAAATGTGCCTCATCACTGAAGATGATTTTCTTCGAAAATTGGTCATTCACTGTTGCCATTTCCTGCCACCATTCTGACCATTGACGACGCTTGAAATGGTCAAGAGGCTTTAGTTCTTGAGTCAATTGCACCTTGTAAGCGTGTAAATGCAAGTGTAAATGCTTAATGTTCATCAACAACGAGCGTGAGAGGTGCAATTGTTGGGCACGATGACGAGTTGAGGTGGACGGCTCTTCAACCACACTATGGCGAACAGCAGCAATATTTTCTGCAGCACGAGCTGTACGAGAATGCACTGGTGTTTTCACATCTCCTACAGACCCGGTTTACTCAAACTTTTGCACAAGTTTTCCGATTGTACGCACATTTGGACGATTAAATTGACCGAAAAAATCACGAAGTGCGCGATATGCATTTTGATCTGAACGCCCTTTTTCATAATAAGCCTGAATAACTTTAACGCATTGCTCGATTGTGCATCTTTCCATGGTTCAAATTCAATTAATCTGAAATTGAAAAATGTCAATAAAATGCAGAAAAAAACTTGACGCTTAGGTGTGGTTCTCATTCAACATCGGCCCTTGAAATTTAACCACCCTCTATATGGTATTTTCAAGCGGCCTGTTTTTTCGATGCTTGCGGGGCATAGGCGTATTGTTGCCATGACAAGATGGTGATCGCGAACAAGACCTGTACCTGCGTCTCCTCTGTTTTGCACATGAAGAGCTATTAGTGAAACGCAAAGGTGTCAAAATACACTTTTTGGTCGAAATACATTTACACGAAATGATGGTAGAAGTAGTGTTAAAAACATTATTTCTTTTTACTAAGAATGATCTTGAAAGAATAAAAAACTGTAACTCTTTCTATTTTTGAACTGAGAATTAGTAACGGTTAGCCGTTGGCTCTATTAGTATATAGAAGACGAGCGGTTAGTAAAACACGAGCGGTTGGTCGTACGTGCACGAGTATACCCACTACTCGTTTATCAAGCGACAACAAATTTGCAATTCGATTATTCCAATATGCCAATATAGTGGTTGTTGTTATTAGCTCTTCGAGTATGTGATAGGCTATGATAAAATTGCAAGTGCTGCCTAACTGTCCTTGAGAGGTGATATAAATCTACACGCTACTCGCAGCTTTTTTTGAGGCGTGGGAGACGTTAGTTTTGAAAGAGAGAACGGGTTGAGTATTTTAATTTTACTGAATATAAGGCGCAGTATTCCAATGAATTTGAAATATTGACATACATAACTGCAATAAAAGTAAGAAAGTAAAAAATGCAAAATATGATATTACTTTAAGTTCTAAGAAAAGTAGCATAACCGAAAAAGTGGAATTCATATGAAAACTTCCGCAATTGGTTACAGATTTAAAGCACAAAAAATGAGAGATTGGAAAGAAAAAAGAAGAACGGAAACCAACTTCAAAAGATTAGTGTGAAATAGTGAATTTAATGCGAAATTCAGCAAATTGCGAACAACGCATACAGAATAGGTATTAAGCGGCGACACTGAAGTGGTAATAAATATACCAAGAGAACACACACATGCATTTATGCACTAATGTATAACTATGTACATATATATTCGCACAAAACTAGGCAAACATATGCACATACATACCTAGTAATCGGAATTGGTAAACAGATCCGCGAACAAATGTGAATTAACTGTTGCTGCTGTTGGAAATTTAATGAGCTGTAGAGTTTAGCGATACGTAAAGCAAACCAAGTAAAAAAATTAAGTAAATGAAAACAAAACAAAAAAAAGCAAATATTAATAAAAATAAAAACAACAACAACAACCAGAAACAAGCTGTTAACACAAGAGCAACGTAAATATTTAATTGCAGTCATTCGAAAAAAAGCAAAAAAATAATAAAAACAACTATACAATATAAAGCAAGTACGAATAAAATAAACACAAATGTGTAAATAAAAAAGTGCAAATAATTTGTAAACAACAACAATAACAACAAGACGTGCATTAAAAAATCGCGCAAAATCAAAATCAAACACACAATTCCAGTAAAAATCAGTAATCAGAAATCTGTTGCGCACCACAATCGCCTACAACAACATCGACAACATCAACAACAACAACATAAGCAAGAAAGAACGATAACAACATCCCTACCCGCAGCACATCAACAAAACGGCTTTCCTACAGCAGCGACGCCTCTTCGGTGGCGGTGCCTTGGCATCGTCGCCGTCGACTGGCGGCAGCAGCAGCAGCACAGTCACCGAGTCGGTATTGCACCGCTCACAATCGCAACAACAGCCATCGGAGAGGAGCAGCAATTTCAGCTTGAGTAGTCATCACAGCAACAGCGTTGGCAGTGCTGGTAGTGGTGGCAGCAACGGTGGCGTCGGCGACAGAGGCAACAATGGTGCCAATGCCACATTGACCAACGGCAATAACAACATCGCCAACATTATCAACAGCATAAATAGTAATAATAGTAACATCAGCAATAGTGGCAGTGCTGGCAGTCATAATTTTATTAACAACGGCAACAACAATTGCAATGGCATCAACGGTGTAAACATTGGCAGCAGTAGCGGCGGTAGTGGCCGATATCGACCGCCACTATTTCCTAAACGTGAGTACTCAGAGAAAGACGAAGGTGAATGTGTGTTTTGAATTTTTCTTTAATACACTCAAATACTTTTTATAAAATTTTTTGTTCTAAAGACATTTCAAACTCCTTATAAATACCTTGAAAAAAGGTTATTGATATTTGGAATGCATTTTGAAGAAAGTATTTAGGAATTGAATGAGGAAGCAGCAAATGCAGCCTCAGAGGTCTCAAGTTACTGGATTTTATTCTGTCGACAGATTTGGTTTAGAACTTTGGTTCTCACAGTATTCTTGAATACGCTATCTTAGCGGAATCCATTGTTTCTGACACCTAAGGACGTCTTATGCCCATAGCTTCATTTAGAAGGAAATTTGATGTCGAATTTCCATGAAACGATCAGTGTCGTAATCTAGAGTGTATCGTATTTAAAAAATTTTGATATTTTTTTGGATATTTTCTTTACCGATGGGCCAATGAATGAAATAAATTCTGGAGCCGAATGGTAATTAAACGATAGAGATAAGTATCATTACGCTATGGGAGGAATGGCAAACTTTTTCAAACGGAACTTTTTGTTTTTCTGAAAGTAGCAGAGTGGATAATTAAGATGACATGGAGCGGGAAACAGATTAGTGTCTTTTGTAATAGTCAAACTGCACTGAGAGCCATGGAGAATGCGAAGAAAACCTCAAAGATTGTTGAGGAATGTAAGAAGAAGCTTAATTCTGTTGCAAGACAGAGCAGGCTTGTACTTACATACAGTATGTCAATTAATTGTTTGCAACATGATAAAAGCTTCTTAAATATGTTTTAATAACTTTATTTTACCAACTTAAATAACATTTTCGAAATTTTAAATACACATTATTTTTGTCACTTTTATTTTTAACATATTTAAGGCAGCAAAACTCAAAACTTCAGGACAATAAGTAAGAAAAAACATAAAACTCTGTAAAAAAGTAAATTCTGTGCTGTCAATTAATTGTTTACATTTTCAAATATTATGTGACTTTTGTAAGGAAAATAAAGGTGTGTGATTTTAACATTTAGTGTGACGGCCTTTAGCTTCCATTACAGAATGCAGACGACGGGGCATGGAATGTATAAGGTTCTTCAGGTCGTAAGTCTCTGGTATTGTCTGCCATTCAACCTGAATTGCGTTGATGAGAGCGGTTTTATTAGATGGACTGTGTTTGCTCACTTTCTTCTTTAAGTACGCCCACAAATTCTCTATAGGGTTCAAGTCGGGACTCTGGGGCGGAGTATCAATGACTTTACTGCAATTATAAAGTAGCCAGGTCCTGCAAAGCAACGACTTGTGTTTAGGGTCGTTATCCTGGTATAACTTGTATTTTAGTTTATTAGGGTTTTCTGGGTCAACGAATCCAAACTTCATCGCGCTTCTTGTCAACTCATTTTTGAGAACGTCAAGGTAATACTCCTTTGTCATTATATCATTAAAAATTCGCAGCTCACCCACACCATTCGACGAGATGCAACCCCATACCATCACTGAAAGTTTGCCAAATTTTACTGTGGGTATTATATTTTGTTGTTGCAGAGCTGTGCTTGGCTTTCTCCAAACTTTACTGGGTCCATCATGACTATACAGCATAATTTTTGTCTCGTCACAAAAAATTACGTCATCCCAATATTCCAATGGCTTGTCTATATGGGCAACAGAAAAACTAAGCCGCTTTTCTATATTAACTGAGGACAGTAATGGTTTTTTTCTGGCTTTTGCGAAGAATATTTGTGCAGTCTTAAAACTTTCCGGACAGTCTCATGACTTACAGTTTTTCCACAGTCATTTTTTATATCAGATGTCAACTGCCTCAGACTCGTTTGAGGGGATTCGCTGATCTTTTTTAAAATTTTTGAGTGATCTCGTCTAGAAAGCTTTGGTGGTCTGCCTCCTGAGTGCTTTAATTCAAGCCTGTTTTCTTTTTCTGCGCGTTCAATAATATTATAAATAGTTCTGAGCTTAATTGAAAACATTTCCGCCAACTCTTTAGCCGACTTCCCCTTATAATAGTTAAAATAAACTAACTGAATAACATTTTCATTAATTCGTTTGGCCGGCATTGCTTAACTGATTAAAATGTTCACTTTTTAAAAGCATAAGTCATACTAAATGTGTGCTAATAATGAACGACTACGACACGCGTTTATTTGCGTTCAAAATAAAAGTACCGTTAGCTAGCTTCAGTTTAATTTCAAGTTGTGTTTGCATTTTGTAAAGAATTAATTGACAACACAATATTTGCCGAATTGTAATGCTGCTTGTTTATTTTACTGTTATATTTTGGTTTTTGTATATGTTGTACGTAAAACGGGTAACGAATATTGCCTTTATTAATATTGTAAAAAAATTGTCTAAGAAAAAACATTTTAGATGAAAAGGCGTAAGCCTAAATATGAGCTTATAGAATTTTTTTCATTTTGCAAACAATTAATTGACATACTGTATATGGGCTCCAGGACACCACCATGTTCAGGGAAATAAAATTGCCGATGAATTGGCCAACTGCTGATCAGCAAGTCATGCCTTCAGCATATGACTACCATTGGAGTCATCCGGATAGCATTGAGCATTTTCTCTGTGAGTGTTGTGCCTTTGCTAGAGCAAGACAACGAATTTTGGGCTCCTATGTCATGAGAATGAGTAATATTTTTTCTCTCAAACTGGAAGATATTTTCAGATTTGCCAAATAATTCTTACAAGACTAGATATCACTGTCTCTGTCCCTCTCTCTATTCTATTCTATCTCTTTCTCTGATACTTTTCTCCCTTACTCCTTGACTATCTACCCTTTTATTTTCCAGATTTACGTGTTTTAGGTTTTACCAACCTCTCGGTGCTTCTTGGCTCGCCTTTTTCAAATATTTAGAATATAATAAGTGTCGAATTGCCTTCTGTTTCACAATTTTTACGGTTAAATAAATGTTTAGAGGACTTATGATTACAATTAACTGGTTTAGCTCTGTGAAAATCTGCAATTTTTAAACAGTTAAAATGCATTCCGAGCAGACTCCAAATCGGGCAAAAAATAACAATTTAAGGAAAATATCGACTCCAGCGCCATCTATCGTGTAATTTTTTTCCTAAAGTATTTCTTGTTTTCCAAGTTAATAATATTCCGAGTAGGTAACAAATCGTACCATAAATTCGAGTTCTGTAATTGTATCGATCACAGTGCCACCTATCTAGCCAAAACAAACTTGTTAACCCTCCACATGCTCACAGCAACTATGCAAGTTAACATTTTTAAGTAAAATTATTTAAATTATGCAGCCATTATTAGGTCTCTTAATGAAATTAATAGAATTCTTTATAGTCTCGATCTCGATTTTGCCCTACCCAGATCTCCACTTATATCTAAACTGGAATCAAAAAGTGTTTATGTCTAAGCCATTTTGCACCCCTAGTCTAAAAGTTTTTGTTACCATAGTCGTAATAAATGATATACCATAAAATTAGCTGGCAAAACTTGTCTATAAACTTATTCTAATATAATAATTGAAAAAGTATAAGGTTCCTACGGTATTGCTTGCATCGCTTCAGAAATAGTTTAGAATGCATCATTTCTGCTTTCTTGAAGTCCAAAATAAGCAATATTGAGCTAAAATAGAAACGGCAGGAGCTTTGTTCTGATAATTTCGAGTTTATTTATTCAGAGGGGACTATTTCCTCTGGCCTCGATACACTATTTTGCACGATCTAAAACCTTCAGGATGTCGACAAAAGCCGTTTGGATGGCCTCTGCGGACGCAAAACGTTTTCTTTTCATGCCAAATGCAATTTTCCGAATAAGTAGAGGTCACAGGGAGCCATATCAGGTGAATACGGTGAGGGGTTGATGGTTAAAATGCGATTTCTAGCCAAAAAATAAGTCACAAGAGTGGATTGATGAGATCATCCATTACGATGCAAAAAGCGCCAGCTTTCTCCTTCGCGGTATTCAGGGCGAATTCGACGAATGCGATGCAACAAACGCTTAAAAATGCCAAGATAGAAAAGTTAATTGACGGTTTGGCCCATTGGCACGAACTCCTTGTGGAAAATTCCCTTGGAACCAACCCTTGTAAAAGCATCGACTTGATTTTTGACTTCTCCAAACGCGATTTTTTGGGTGGTCGCTCATCTGGGGTCTTCCATTCGGCACTTTGACGCTTAGTGCTTAGTTTCAGGTTCATGTTGGGAACACCACGTTGCATCACCAGTTCCAATGTTGTAATGGAAGTTCTCGTCTTTTCTCGCCTCTTTAATGAGGTCTTTCGAATGTTGAATTCTGAGCAATTTGGGATCCTCAGTGCGGAATGAAATGTAACCTTTCGGAAGCCCAAATGATCAATTAAAATGCGATAAATCGATGTTTTGGAGATATTCAACACCGATTTCATGAATTTCTTTTATGATTTCGGTTCATTTTTGATAAATTTACCAACAACTTCGATGGTTATGATAAATATACCTACAATTTCGGTGATTACTGATTTTGTTCATGGTCATTTATGGCCTCACAACCATCTCTGAAACATGTAAAGCACTCATGAACTCTGGCACGAGATAGACAATCATTGCCATCAACTTTTTTCATCAATTCAAAACTTGCGACAAACGTTTTACCGATTTTAAAACAAAATTTGATATTAGCTCTTTGTTCGAAACTCATTTTTGTACCGATGACACAAATACACTGACCCTTTAGACGCAATAACTTCGCTTCCACTGAACCGAATGTCACCAAGCTTTCCCTGGAAATTTGAAAATTCCCGCGAAATTTGAAAAGCCACCTTATTATTTGACCACATCTAGTACATGCATAGTAAAGGGTCTTTCAAAAGTGGCACTCAGATGTTAGTAGTGAATAATTCCTAAACGGCCCCTTTTTTTTAATGACATCTTTGACATTTGTCAAGTAGAAAGGCATATAATTTTAAACGGTGATCAACGCGTTAAAATTATTGAAACTTATTGGCGAAATAGCCAAGGAACAACCTATCGTAAAATTTGTGATTTTTTTGGTGGAAATAATCGTCCGAATGACTTGACAACTCAAAGGTTGGAGAAAGAATTTCAGAAACTGGTGTTGTCGAGGATAGAAAAAGGACTGGCAGACGCAAAGTGCTGCTGAACAGGCTTTAACTTAAACTTCCTCTCAACGTTCTCAAAAATTAGGCATTCATGAAGCGATTGTTTGGCGGATTTTACCTGTAGACGTACTCATGCTAGACATTTAAATGATGTAATTTTCCACATAAACTTGAAAGAATCCAAATTTCTGCATGTTTTGGTTTAACACAACATCTGCGCGCATTGTAGTCGAATTGATTGGTGCGTGATTCCCATTCGAGAGTGTGTAGGCAATCCTCTGAATGTATTTCTGCAGAAAAAAACCATTTGCCGTTCGAATCGATTACAGTTTGTGTCAGAAAAAAGGAACCGCGATTATTCATGAAGTATAAAAGATATATATTTAAAAAGTGTTTTACATGAAAGTATGTACACAACTATGAGTCGCAATTATTCAATAAGCCGTGTAGTCTTCAAAGTTTGTCGAGGATAACCTGTCATTTTCGTTATGCTTTGAACCAGCTTTTCTGCGTAGCTCGTCGACAAACAGGACTAGATTTTGCGAACTTGACGCACGAGTTGCTTTATCACGTACTGGCCTTCCAGCAAGATGCGTTTTCATAGTTCCCCACACCTTTTCAATGGCGTTGGCGTCTGGAGACTGGGAAGGCCAGTCCAATACTGAGACGCCATTTTCTTGTTTTGTTGTTTCTCAATGTGTTTTTCTGAGAGCAGTGGTTTTGATATGGTTTGGATATGTTCGCCTCCTTCAGTCGACGTTCGATGGTGTTCATACTCACATCTATGCCCTTTTTAGCAAGAACTGATCGTGCTTGGCGTATTCACAAAGAAGGGTCCCGCTTAAAAAGTTGGACGATCACACGATCACACTTTATCTTGCTTTTACTCGTTACCCGCTCCAAGCCGCGCTCGGTAAAGTCATCAACATTGTACACCTTATACCGCTGATTCGACATCACACAAAACTTTTTTGATTTTTTAATCACTTTTGCAGCCGCTGCGTAAGATAAATTCGGCCCTTTCGAATGCGTGCAGAAACGTTTCGGCTCTTTCGGAACGCTTCGCTTACTTCTCACTCATATTTGTTTGGTTCCGTTTACGGGAAAGTTTCGAACGACACTAACCTGAGTTAACGCTGGCGTCGTAGCCCTTGAGTGGGACTATTATGCGGCAAAAAGCAGAACGAAATACATTTTGAAGTTACAAGAAAAAACCGGTTCTTTTCTTTGACACAGACTGTAAAACTGTAGGTCCCTCCATTTGTAGAACAACATAAAGACGCCCGCTACAAATACCAGGTATATACCTATGAAGTGAGACTTTCAGCTATTAGTCCATAGATGTCGCTAGGAGTATTTTTAAACCTTCCCAAACCTTCTTCTGTCATCTGTCAACAATATTCAGTTCATTGTTTGTTACGATTCATATAACAATGCATTTTTGTCGCTCTTAAAAATGTCGAATTTCGTGCCTTCAAACTACGATTTGCGGACATCGAAAAACCGCTTGTGAAAAGCTGTTCTCCCGGTTCAAAAGGAAGTCTGTTTTGCATCGAATCGTTACGGGTGATGAAAAATGGGTGTATTTCTCCAATCCTAAGCGTAAACGATCGTATGGTCCGCCCGGCCACAAGCCAAAAACAAAGGCCAAACCAAATCGCTTCGGACGCAAGGCAATGCTGTGTGTTTTCTGGAATCAGCGGGGTATGATTTGGTACAAGCTATTAAAACAAGGTGAAACAGTTGACGGTGCACGCTACCAACGACAATTGGCCGATTTGAACAGCGCTATACACCGAAAACGCCCAGAATATGCTGATCGGCGTCACAAAGTAATTTTTCTTGATGACAATGCACCGCCAGATGGAACAAGAGCGACCCGGGTGGAGACGTACGATTGGGAACCGCTGGACGTACGATTGGGAACCACTGATGCACGTGGCTTACTCACCAGACTTGGCGCCTTCCGGTTATCATTTGTTTGCATCGATGGACCACGCACTTTCCGAGCAGCGCTTCAATTATCACGTAGAAGCCAGAAAATGGCTCGATGATTGGTTTGCGGCCAAAGACGACCAATTTTTTTGGCGCGGCATCCACAAATTGCCTGAGAGATGGGAAAAATGTATCGCTAGCAATGGCTGTTATTTTGAAGATGAAATTTGTAGCCATTTTTTGTTAATAAACGTTTGAAAAAAGTCTCATTTCATAAGTATATACCTGGTAATAGGAGGAGATCTGTAAAGCACCTAACAGAAATCTACGCGCCAATTACTTGTTTATTAACTTTTTATTTATCTAGACGCGGCTTTTGAAAGACCCTTTATAATACGATGTGTTCTTCCATCACTAAGTAAACAAAGATTTCCCTGCAACAGTCGCTGGTTACTTTGTCTGTTTGATTTCCCTTTTTTGCACAAAGCTACTTTTTATTAATTCCGTTTTTTGCTGCTTTTGTTTTTGTTGTTGTTGCAGATTTTTTTTTCCATTTTTCCTGCTTGTTGCTATTGTTGGTGTTCTCACATTTGAACACATAAATGCCTTTCAGCGCTTTCCTCTGCACGAATCGGCCATACATCGTTCACCGCCATTGGCAGCCGCAAAACCTGCCAACAACATAATTTAGCCACGGATGTGCGACGACCAACAATAACAGTAGTTGACATGTCGTTAACGTTCGCAGAACATTTACGAGAATGTATGTCGACAGCAATGGCACTCGTATAGACGAGTAGTTAGAAGTTGAAGTAACAATAACAAAAACAAAACAAAACGATTTTTCCTAAGGTAACAATCGCTGAAGCAAAAGTTGCAATCATTTAGCGGTGCTGGTGGTGGTGGTGGTGCTGCTGCTACAAGTCCGTAAATGGAAGAGGCCGTTGTCGTGGCTTGCATTTGCTTTTTTCTAGCCATAGTTGCTCCGCAACAACACTTCTATTATTACCTTTCATATATTCATATTACAGGAGAGAGGGCGAGCGGCGGTGGTTTGGGGCGCACATAGTATTTATTTTAGTCAGCTGTGGCTTTTGAAGCGCCTCTACAAGCGCTAGCCTTCCATATGACCTGGAGCTATATGCGGTTACTAATGTGTTTGTAATGAGCTGCCACAACCATAAAAACAATAAAAAGCTATAAACTAAGCCAAACAGCAAAGGAAAATAGAAATTAATGCAATGTTCAATTGGAGAATAGAAAATAGGCTGCCAGTCAACCAGCCAGCGAACTATTGGCGCTGCGGTGGAAAGAGAAACCTAGACCAAGGTACTTCGGAGCTGACTGATTCAGAAATTGTGCGGCTGTAGGGAGGAGTATTGGCGCGAAAGTGCGGCCTTAGCAATAGGTTTGCACTTTTTTCATTTAAAATTATGTGGGGTTTATTCAATATTCTGCGGTTTTTGTGGGGAAAAATAGTCAAAGCGAAAAAAAATGGCCAGCCATAAGCCACTAACCAACAGATCATGATTCATCACGTTTTTCTATGCCCGCACACTGTTTTATGTTTTTTAATTTTTGTGCTTGCAAAACTTGTGAGAAAAGAAATTATCTGCTAATTTGCTGTACTGCAAAGTGAGTGGCGATATTGGCAAAAATAAGCAAGAGGCAGAAATGAAAGGGCGTGGAGTGAGTGGAGTTATTGCACTGCTCGCATACTTTGCGAAGAAGAGTTCAACTTTTCTGTTTTCCAATAAATCTTAGACACTCGTGCTTCATTGCGAAGTTAAAATGTCAATTGTGATAAAGTTTTATTTTACTTGTCTTTAAATAGCGCATTTCTCCAGCTTTCTGGGTCATTGTAACACAGTTATAAGTACGATCCAAGCCATGCAGAGTAACTATGATAGGTGGGTTGCCACTTAAATTTTGAGATATGGCAACCTCAGTGCGAATATGTTAAATCTCTTCTGCAAGAGTGCCGCTCATTTAATGATCGGTAAACACAGCTACAAATTTGAATCCCATGGGGTCCCCAGAACTCTAAGTCCTCCGTCTATTGTACGGGGGCCATAGGACTTTCGAAATAGCACACGAAGAAATGGAGTTTTAACTCATGTGTGCTTTCCTGAAAAATAAGTTGTGCAATTCCACTTTAATTTTTGATTGCATTTTTATTTACTTTTTGTTTTTTTGGCAAACGATCTTGCTGGAGTAAAGCGCGAAAAGCTGCCGATTAAAAAGAAAAATAAAAAATAAATAAAATAAAACATTTAAATTAACGCAATTTTGTAGCCGCTTAAAACTTGGGCTCATCCACTCGATCACAAAATGGTGAATATAAACTTTTTATTTATACTTGTAACTACAATTATGCCAAAAATGAAAGCAGCAACGCAGCTACGGATAATCAGACATTGGTTTACATTCGCTCTGCCATTAGGATCTCAAAACAAAACAACAACATTAGATAGGACAAGCTGAAAACACCGTATTCAGTTCCTGTGTAAGCTTCATTATCGATACTTGAAATAAATTTGATAGTTTAGCATTAAAGGCCAGTTACTGCAAGTTGTTTAGCCTGGAGCTTTCTCTTTAGAATGCAGTACATCTCGCATCTTGCTAACAAACCAAAAGACATGGACTTCGTTCACATTAGAGTTTTTGTTTTGGCAGAGTTTTTGGAAAAATGTTCATTATGATCATAACAATTATAGCTCGGGGTGAGCCAATCCGCCCGCGTTCTTGGTGGCCGTCTGCACTTTCTGCTGCACTCTCGCAGTCATCTTTGAAATTCTGTACAGGAACAAAAATTCTCCTCAAAGTTTTACGCTCAAAATGTAAGAGATAGTGCTGTATATTAGTAGTCAGCCACGTTTCACATCCGCACGTTGCTATTGGCCTTATAAAGGGTCCTATAGATCTGTATCTTACATTTCCCTATCATTATCTTTATCTCAGTTTGAGATATGCGCTTGCAGTCTGTCGTTTATACAGGTTTTTGGGTTAACGAAGGTTTCTATTTTTTGAAATACTTAGAGTCCGACTTACAGTTTACCGTTACGACCCTTGCTTCGCGATCTAACCAAGTATTTAGTCTTTTCGATATTGACTTCTAGACCAACTAGTTTGGCATTGTTAATTAGAACGACAGTATAGCCACAGATCTGGACGCTCCTCCAGAAAATAGTCGCGTCGTTGATACAAAACTAAGTTAAAAATTACGGCGAACATTGAAAGGGTCAACGGTTTTTTCTGATACCATCACCTTAGATGCTGTGCCTGTTAGAGTCATAGTAACTAGTGAGGCGAGCAACCACTTTTTTGAAGTAAAGGGTAAGTTTCAAGGGCCGGTGTTGATTTTGAATATAATACATTTTTTTTAGGAAATTATTGTCATTTCTCTTTATTACGATAATATTAGTATGGATCAATTACGCATAAAACAAAATATAGGCCAAATGGCCGCGCGGCTTCACACCTCCATCCGATGGTCCAAATTTTCGATGACGCTGAGGCTTAATTGAGGTTCTATGCCGTTAATGTGCCGAATTAGCTCATCCATTAGCTCTTGAATTATTGCTGGCTTATCGACGTACACCTTTTTTTTTCAAATAATCCCAAAGAAAGAAGTCCAACGGTGTCAAATCTCATGATCTTGGCGGCCAATTGACATCGCCGCGACGTGAGATTATTCGGCCATCAAATTTTTCACGCAAGAGCCATTGTTTCGTTAGCTATGTGACAAGTGGTACCGTCCTGTTGAAACCACATATCGTCCACATCCATATCTTCCATTCGGGCCATAAAAAGTGCGTTATCGTGTCACGATAGCCCACGGCCCACTCTTTGTGGGTGCATTGGTTTTTTGGCAATCACTTTTGGATTATCATTCGCCCAAATGCGGCAATTCTACTTGTTGACGAATCCACTGAGGTGAAAATGTACCTCATCACTGAAGATGATTTTCTTCGAAAATTGGTCATTCACTGTTGCCATTTCCTGCCACCATTCTGACCATTGACGACGCTTGAAATGGTCAAGAGGCTTTAGTTCTTGAGTCAATTGCACCTTGTAAGCGTGTAAATGCAAGTCTTTATGCAAAATGTTCATCAACGACGAGTGTGAGAGGTGCAATTATTGGGCATGACGACGAGTTGAGGTGGACGGCTCTTCAACCACACTATCGCGAACAGCAGCAATATTTTCTGCAGTACGAGCTGTACGAGCATGCACTGGTGTTTTCCCATCTCCTACAGACTCGGTTTGCTCAAACTTTTGGACAATTTTTCCGCACTGTTGTACGCACATTTGGGCGATTAAATTGACCGAAGTGCGCGATATGCATTTGATTGTGTAGCTTTCCATGGTTCAAATTGAGTTAGTCTGAAATTGAAAAATGTCAATGAAATCTAAAAAAGGCTTGTCGTTTAGATGTGGTTCACATTCAACATCGGCCCTTAAAATTCAACCACCCTTTATATAAAAATACAGCGAATATCGAGTCCACACTCATTGAAATTTTCAAGAAATTGTCAATTTACGAAGCATTGTTGATCTATTGGTTCTTAATGGTGTTAATCGTGGTGGATACAATTATCCAGTTTGGATGACAACAAGTTCGTAAAAATATTTATTTGTACTTTCACCATGGAAATGAGCCCAACTGATTTGAAAGGTTAGAATCATGATTTCTTCTTCTGATTTGGAAATTTTCGCGGGAGCCCAAAAGCCCAAATACGTAAATCAATATTCATAGCAAAATCATTATACTAATATTTCGTTTTTTCGAACAAATTGTGCAGCTTTCCTGGGTTCCTGAAGGTCGATATACTAGTTAGCATTACCACATTCACGTTCTGACTGAATCTCGGGGGAGAAATATGAAAAAGCGACACTAGGTTAGGTTAGGTTATGGTGGTAGTCGGTCCGTATGACCAACTCACTTAGACCACACAGATCCATTGTAATATCACTGTGCGATACGGAAACCTTGTTTATTTACTTTTATAAAACCATTTTGAGGCTCTTATGAAGCGCAGGATTGGTCTAATCCCCGCGCCAGATAGTTCTGTAAGAGAATTGAAAAAGTGTTTGCCTTTGCAACCTGTTCTGTTTTAGATAAGGCTGGACAATTGCTACTGTTTCTTCCTCTTCCTCATCTTTACAGATTCTACAATATTCATGGGAGAATATTCCTAGTCTCAAGAAATGCCTTCCAAATAGCCAGTGGTGACACAAGCCACGACCTTCGAGATATCTTCTAAGCAATTCCTTTGGCTTTTTCTTGTTTATTTGCGGCCATAGTAGCCTAGCAGTACCTTTTCTTGCTTGCTCATCAGCTCTACAGTTCCCCTTAATATCTCTGTATCCCGGAACCCAAATAAGACTTGGATACTACGCTAACATAATTTAGGGCTGCTCAGCATACCTGTGCAACCTTTGATCTTAGTACAGCCGCTTGGTTATCCGAGAATATATTTATAGCCGTTTTTGTTACGGCATGCATATTTAGGTATGTAGCCACTTCTTTTATGGGTAGAACCTCTGCCTAATAGACGCTACAGTAGTCTGGTAGTCGAACGGATAGTTTCAGTCCTAATTCTTTCGAAAATACTCCATAGCCAACTTTATCGACTAGCTTGGAACCATCTGTATAAAGATTTAATTCCCTCCTTCTCCATGGCCTTGGAGTCTGCCACTCCCTTCTTGACGGTATACTTGTCTTGAAGAGCTTGTCGAAGGTAAGTCTAGGAGTAGAATAGTCTATTACTTGTTTGTGACTGTTCAGAGTGTGCAAAATACAGCCAAACCGCTGTTCTTTCCATAGCGCCATACTTTTGAGTGTTAGCGCCGAGGCGGCGGCCACGTGTTTCCCTACCAGATTTAGGGCAGGTAATTTGATTAGCACTTCCAGCGCTTTGTTTGGGGTAGTCCTTACAGCACCAGAGATGCATAAAAGAGCTGTTCTTTGGACCTTACTCATGATTGTTAGGTAACTCGTCTTTAGAGCAGATGGCCACGATACAAGTATTCCATATATTAAGATTGGTCTAACTACCGAAGTATACAGCCAATGAGTAACGCGAGGTGTTAACCCTCATTTAATACCAACCGCTCTTTTGCAAGTATATAATGCAACGTTGGCCTTTTTTACTCTTTCCTCAATATTAGGTTTCCATGTGAGTTTCCTATCTAATATGAGTCCTAATTACTTGACATTCTCTTTTATAGGAAGCCTATGTTTATTTGTGAAAATAATTATTTCAATTCTTGCGGGATTTATAGCGAGCCCCTACTCTCCAGCCAGCTCCTAAGCGTGACCATGTTAGAGCGCAGAATGTCCACGAGGGTGCTAGGATATCTGCCTTTAACAGCAATTGCTAGGTCATCTGCGTATGCAGTGACGTGGCAACCCCTCTTTCCAGGGTCAGCAATAGCGAGTTTACCACCAAAATCCAGAGGAGTGGGGAGAGGATACCATCTTGAGGTGTGCCTCTGCCGTTCTGTCTGCTTAGAGTAGTGTTGTCTAAATTTGCCGTTACCTTCCTTCTGACGAATATTGCTTCTATCAGGGCAACAACGTGTGGTTCAACTCCAAAGTCTTCTAAAGCATCTACTATAGCGCTCGCGTTTATATTGTTGAAGGAGCCTTCTATATCTACGAAGGCAATCATGGCAAACTTTTTATCTGATAAACATTTTTCCACCAACCCGACAAGCGAGTGTAAGGCGGTCTCTGTAGATTTCCCCTTAGTGTAGGCATGCTGCGCCGAGGAGAACTTATTTATTGGTACTTTTCAATCAAACCCTGTATGTCTCTCTCCATCCTAGCGGAATGTAGCCCATGTTAAGACAACTTCTAATGATAACTTTAATAAACGGTGGGGCAATATCCCGTGATTTCTGCAATTCCACAAAAGCGACGCCAGCTGTAGAAGAATTCGTGCTAGGCCGTCCGCTCTTTTCGTCGCATCTTGCATTTTGGGACTTCTATAGTACAATAATTATCCAATTTTATTTTTGAATAACTTTTGTACTAAATAAAAAACGATTTTGAGTGTTGGAAACCTTTATTTTGGCTTTTATGCGCTCCATTGCTTGCCTGTTTATGTACTGCAGCTTTCTAATTCATAAGTGTCAAATAGTGTTGCAACTATGTGTGTATGTATGTGACTAATCCCATGGCCACGTTTTAAAGCTACAGTTTTACGATTGTTTTGAAAGCAAGCATCGCCATGAAGTCATCAACGAATTCGTCGCTGTTATTGCAAATTAACCGCAACTTATTGTAGTCATCAGCAGGTGGTGCGTTGAAAATAATTCTTGTTTTAGTATTACGAGTACGCCGTCTGAGCGTGTTGAGTGAAGACAATTAAGATAAGCAAACATGTTTTAATTAATTTTTTTCATAAAACAAACTACAACTTAAAATATAACGAAATATTCTTAATTTTTTTTCTATTTGTGTTTAGCCAAAGCTGAATTGTCGCTTTTGTAATGAAATCCGAAAGTTAATGGCACTTGGCCACATTCCTAACGTGTTTTATGTACTTGCCGCCATTTAAGGTAAAACAGAAAATTATTTTTTCAACCATAAAAAACCATAAATAAATATGTATGGATGTACATACATACAAACATGCATACATAAGTACGTCGCAACAAGTGGGAAAAGAAATTATGCGCCCAAGTACAGTAAGAACGTGATGTCCGTTGTGGCGCTTTACATAATCGCATAATCGGAAAATGAGTCCCAGACAAATGGGACAGCTCACATGCACAAATACATAAGTAAATACTTATAGTGTATAGTATAGCCAGTAAGTAAGCAGCGATGGGAGGAACTGGAGGCTCTACAAATTTATTTTATTTATGCAGAAAGTGACATCAATACAAATGGAATAGGTGACTGAGCGTGAAATAGCAAATTATTCCGATGAGTTGGGAATTGTCAAGGGTCTGGGGAGAACAAACTTAAATGTGCTTGAACTAGGGAAGGGCCGGTAAACACGTGCTCGGCTAAATATTTGACGATTTAATGGAAAATAAATTTGTGTACTTCATAAAAAATTGTATGCATTTAAGTATTATTGGTTTTTAAAATTAAGAACTCTAAAATCTGTTGAGGGAGGGAGAAGAGAGTTAAATTTATCAAAAGTACAGACTGAGGCGTGAGAAGCAAACTGTTTCAATGCAAATCGAACTGAAGTGCCACTCCCGGTGGTCATGAAAACATTTTGGCAACAACAACCCTATTCTGCTCCTCTTTTTCTTCATTGGCGAAATAACCGATTAAGTAGTTTTCAAGCCAGGTGTCAATTCTCGTTCTGTGTAAAGGTGAAGTGGCTGACTTCCAGTGAAAGCTTGGTGACATTCGAGTCAGTGGAAGCGAAGTTATGGGCCGCCCAAAATCAGTAATCACCGAAAACTCTATAGAAATGGTTCATAAATTTATCAAATGAACCGAAATAATGGTTGAAATTCATGAAATCGGACTTGAATATCTCCAAAGCATCGATTTATCGGATTTTAACTGATCATTTGGGCTTACGAAAGGTCTGTGCACGTTTCTTTCCGCACAAGTTAACTGAGGACTAAAAATTGCTCAGAATTCAACATTCGAAAGACCTCATTAAAGAGGCGAGAACTTCCTTTACACCACTGTATCAGATGGTGTTTCCAACATGAACCTGAAACTAACCACTGAGCGTCAAAGTGCCAAATGTGCCAGATGAACCACCACCCAAAGAATCGCGTTTGGAGAAGTCAAAAATCAAATCGATGCTCATTTGTTTTCACGATTCCAAGGGAATTGTCCACAAGAAGTTCGTGCCCATGGGTCAAATCGGCAATGCGATTTTCTGTCTTGGCGTTTTGAAGCGTTTGCTGCCCTGAATACCGCGAAGGAGGAAGCTGGCGCTTCATGCGCGATAATGCACCACCTCATCGATCCACTCTTGTTTTGACCAGAAATCGCATTTTAACCATCAATTACTCGCCGTATTCGCCTGATATGGCTCCCTGTGACTTCCACCTATTCGGAAAATTGCACTTGGTCATGAAAAGAAAACGTTCGGTGGGACATTCCCAATGTCAAAACAAATGTCAAGCTAGGCAAAAGAGTTCGCGATGAAAAAGGGTAAGATAATAATTTTTAGTAAATTTAATCCTATTTCGATAGTAACGTAATATTTATAGGAGTTTGTTGAGAGTGCTGAGACGCTCACTTCGAAATCCCTTTGAAATCACCATCAACGATGCAGTTTGTTTAGAGGACTTTGAGGAACCCGAAGCGCATGTTGGTTCCCTTATTAATATTTCAAGTTATGATATTTTGAATATTGCAAAAAGACAACGTTGCAAATAGTGGAAGATGTTTTTACATTTGGCTCAAAACTTTGTGCTACCAAATCATAGTAAAAAAAAATATAATTTCCAGTGACTCCTGCATTTCAATCGCCTCTTCAGCTATATTACGTATTGTTGCAATGTGGTTGACTGTCGTGTGTGTGTCTTATTTGGTCTGAATCCAGGTTGGTGCATGCGGAGAATGCGCAACAAAATGATTTTAAATAAAACTTGTAGAAATGTGCTTAAAAGTACTGGGTATAGTCTTAGTTATTAATGACAAAAATAAGAAAAGGAACTGAGGGTTGTGTTTTTCACAAAATACAATACAAACAATAAAAAAATTTTCTAAAAATTTTGGAAGAATAATTTTATTTAAAACCTGAGGTTTGCGTTTTTTTTTGCAATTTTGAAAACACATTTTTGTTTCTAATTGGTTTTTCAAAATGTTTTCCTTTTATTTTGTAAAAAATATTGCAAGAAAATTAAAGAAAAATTAGTTTTTGCAAAGTTTTTAAAAAAGTTGTTTTTGTTTTGTATTGAAAAAAAGGTTCTCAAAATTTTGCATAAAGAAGTGTTTTTAATTTTCCTTCCATTTTCCGCAATATTTTTGGAATTTTTTTTTTGTTTCTTATTATTTTCATACATTTTTTTGTTTTAATAAAAGGTACTAAACAAAAAAGATTGTCTAAAAATTTTGGAAAAACATCTTTTTTTAAAAAAAAAATTGGTTTTGCTAAATTTTTAGAAAATTTGTTTTGTTTTGTATTGAAAAAAAAAATCTCAAACAAAAAAACAAAATTCCAAAAATATTGAAAGAATATTAAAAAAAATTGTTTTTGCAAAGTGTTTAGAAAAGTTTTCTTTGTTTCGTATTAAAAAAAATTTTCTCAGAAACAACTGTTTTTAATTTTCTTGCAATTTTTTGCAATATTTTTCGATTTTTTTTGTTTTGTTTTACATATTTTGATACATTTTTTAAGAATTTTTTTGTTTTAATTGAAAGTACTAAACAAAAAAAAGGGTCCAAAAAATTTTGCACAAGCATTTTTTTGTGTCTTTATATTTTTCAAAAAAATTGGGTTTTGCTAAATTTTTAGAAATTGAGAGAAAACAAATATTCTAAACATTTTGTAAAAACAATTTTTTTATGTTCATACAATATTTTGTGAAAAAAACGCAAATCTTCAGGTGCTTTTCTTATTTTTGTCTTTAATCACTAAGAATGCATTCAGTAATCCCTGAAAGTTTCGTAGTGGTATTCCATTAACATTCCAAACCCGGAGCTTTGTTTTTAGAGAAATAAAATTTTTTTTTTAAAAAGTGCATATATACATAACCTAAAAATTTTAAAAAATTTTAAAAAAACTTAAAAAAACCGAAGATATAACAAAATTTTCAACATTGAATAAATTTCAAAATTATAAAATTTTTAACTCAAACCTACAAATAAACGAATTCCTAGAAGAATTGACGATAGTACCCAGAATACGTTGATCACTTGCCATGGCATCGTTCGCTTGCCACTTAAGATTTGTCACCTGGTGCACATCCGCAGCGACGTCATTTTTCCAGTAAACGAAGTTTCGAAGATAACAAAGTTTTTATAAACTCCATTTGTTCCAATTGATTCTCAGCAGTTATTGGGGTCACAGCTTTTTCTCTGGTTTTCCCTCAATAAATGCTGGCCGCGCTCTAACTAACTAAATAACAGACATGTAGCTGAAACGTAGCTCAAATAAGTAACGTCCCGCCCAGTTCCGTACTCCGATTGACAGACTTTTTTATTCAAATGCTATTTCCAATATACTCCTATATTCATTTGAGGGTACTTTAAACCTTAAGTTTCCCTGCATAAACACAATTCATTGGCCGTTGAAGGGCTAGCATCCCATCACAGACGCATTTGTATCGCCATAATTTGAAAAAAAAAAAAAAACCACAACAAAGTGGCAGAAAATTGTAGCTGCCTGCCACAAATTCTCAAGTTGAATGAATGCAGCTATAGAACTAAGCTAACAATAGCAAATGAAAACAGCAACAAGGCGAGCAACCGAAACTCTTAGTGCACAAAAGTGTGGCACAAAAAAATGGAAATGAAAACAAAAAAAAAAACAGCAAGCGAACGAAGGAAACATTTTAATACAAACATATTTTTAGTTAAAATATCAGAAAATATGAGAGTGCGGGGACTAGTTGAAAGAGATGTCAGGGAGCACTTAACGCTCACTCTATCTCGGGAGCGTTACAGCCCACAAGCGCACCCATGACCGGCGAAGGGAGGGAAGAGCGCAGCATGGCAAGATGTGGGGCGGTGTGGTGAATGTGATGAATGCATTTGTATGTGACATGAGGAAGCGAATTTGTTGGAAAATATGTCAACGGTGTGCTAGCACAGATTTTTCATTGCAGTTTAGTTGGTTAAGTGCTCTGTGTCCCTCACTCGGCGACGTGCCGCCGTCATCACTTCTCCACTCGCTTTGTCATTGCCGCCTTGGTGGTTGCTGTGATTTATGTTGATGGAATTTGGTTGTGATGCTCGCTTTGTTTTTGAGGTAGTTTCCATTTTTTTAATGCTTTGCTTATGCTTTTTGTTGGTTTAGTTTTGCAAAGCTATTGGTTTTTTGTAGTTTTCTGCTTTTATGCTGCTCAAATTTGTGCGATAAACTGCAACCAACACAAGGGAGATGAGTTGTTGTGGAGTTGAAACTATTTTTCGTTTTTTTTTTTGTGAGCGCTGCTAGATAGTTTTATGGCAAACTGTGATTAGTTTGTGTTCCAGTTTTTATTGCTGCAACTAATTGATGTTAACCTAGAGTGTTGGCGGGTGCAATGAAATATGTGGGTGATGTTGCAACCTGTGAAAAATTGTAAGAGTATGGCTTTTATTTTTTGCTATATCAATGCAATTTACGTTTGAGTGGAAAAGGATTAAATTTGTGGCCAGAAATTTTCTGTTAATAAGAGAATTCGCTACTAAATTCTTGGAAAATGCAACGAACGGAAATTGCAGGAACCGGTATCCTTTCCGGGGAGGTCATCAGAAATTTTATTTATCTCTAGATTCCTATGTCCTAGAACTCAGATCAGAGAAATTCTACCTCACGGCTAGCTTCCATCTGCACCATGGCGTTGTCGGAGTCTTGTGTCTAGTTTTTCTTATTAGCTGCTCATATTGGTCATGACTATTGTCGAAGAAACCTGATCAATTACGCCGCTCAGCACAAAAAGAGTGGCAATCTACAGAGTCTTGACTACAGTAGACACACCCCACAAAATTGTAATACGAGGCTTGTTTTTAAAGTAAAAAAAAACAATACTTTACTCTACTTTTCTCCATAATTCCTATTACTATTGAGGCATTTATAATATCTTGGAACCAGCTTTGTGCCATCGTCAAAGAAGATTGTCGCCTGATTAGACAACCACTGCTTCAAAGTCGTTTTCACTTCGTCATCATCGGAATGGCGCTGCCCCGCCAGATGCTTCTTCAAGTGCATAAACAAATAGTAGTCGCTCGGCGTTAGATCGGGACTGTATGGAGGGTAGTCCAATTGTTCCCAGCCAAAAGAAGTGATAAGGCCTTGCGTTCGATTTGGTGTGTGTGGACGGGCATTATCGTGGAGCAAAACGACACCTATGCTCAGCATGCCACGCCTTTTGTTTTGAATTGTGCGGCACAGTTTTTGTAAAGTCGCGCAGTACGCTGCTGCATTGATTGTGTCGCCGTGAGTCAAAAAATCGACCAGCAACACACCCTAAACAAAAAAAACAAAAACAATCAGAATTGTGAAAAGACAAACCATGCATTCCCTAACCATCTCATTCCATATTGGACAGTACTCAGAAAGAAAAGAATAGCCCCGCGCTTGGAAAATATGAAGAAAACTGCTCATATTAATTTTATTCATAATAATATCGAGCAAAACCTAAGATAGACATCGCGAGCAGAAGTGTATGCTTCCACTCATATAAAAGTAAATGGCTAAGCAAGAAAAAAGTATATGTTTCAAAGCGGTTGAGTTAAGTCAGTAGCAGACTCATCTCGGTTTTAAGAGGTTGTATTATCCGCTTCTCAGTACGATGGCAAATGCTGTGAGTTACATACACTTGCGAACTGGCTATGAGTCCTCTAGTGCCTAATTTATATTGGAGATGATTTTTCTGTAAAAAAATCTCTTGCTGTTTGCAGGGCAGAAAATGTTACTATGATACTTATGTTTATGCTAAGAGCTCCTATTTAAAAATTTTCAAATGCTAGCAACAACAACCGAAGTGACCTGCGGTCTTGCCATGTGCTGTTGCCTCTGCTATTCGTTTCGTTCAAAGCTCTCCTGTTCAGTCACCTGTTCGTGCTGTTGTTACTATTTTGTTTTTAAAGCCAAAGCACAGACCAAAGAACTACTCCTGAAAATATTAAAATAAAACGATCATAGCAAAACGTAGGACTAACTGAACTTGTTAACTATTTTATATATTTGAGAGCTATAGAACACCGAACCAATTTATCCATGCCATTGCTACTCTCCACCTAACTAACCTTTTTCACATTTAATGCCAATTTTACGGAAAAGTGATTTTTTCCCATGTGAATTCATAGTTAATTTCGTGTGAAAATAATACTTACATATATACTAGAGACGGTTCAGAAACGAATCACAAGCTGCCCGACTGAGACTTGCAGTTATTTTGGCCCACTCGCGGGCAATGGCTTTTTTCAGCGCCTGGAGACTAGGGAGTCTTTTAGATCGGACCTTGTTCTCCAAAATGGCCCACGGACTTGATGAATTTAAGAGCCACTGTGTTGACGTTATGCAATTCGGAATGTTGTTTTTTAGCCTTTTTTGGTTCACTGGAGCTTTGTGAGATGGGGCCGAGTCCTGTTGAAACGTGTATGGTCTGTCGCCAAATGTTTGTCCGCCCACGGCTTCAAAGAAACCTCCAGAGTACTTTCCCGATAATATTTGGCATTTATCTTGACAGCAGGCTCGTTGAAAACGATTGGAGAGCGCTCATCAGCGGTTACGGCTGCCCAAACCATTACCTGTGGAGGGTGCTGCATCGTGCTGGCTAATCGATGACTCAAATTCTCATATGAACGGTCGGTCAAATAAACCCTATCGTTTTGAGAGTTTACGAATTGTTCAATTTGAAAAATTTTCTCGTCAGAAAACACAATGTTTGTAAATTGACCGCTTTCAGCCAAGCGTAGAAACTCCTTCACTCTCTCAAGTCCGACTTGTTGCTGCTTTGGTGTGAGATCATGCACCTTGTGGATCATGTAAGGCTTGGCTTTGAGATCATTTTTCAGTATGCGGCGGATGCTACGGACAGATATTTTCAGTTCTTCCGCCATTTGATTGTCACATCGTCGGAGATTTCGCTCAAGTTGCGTCTTCGCTTTTTGAATCATTTGACGTGACGTTGCAGTCTGACAGAGGTGGTCATCCTCCATGACGTTTCGCGATGTTACCAGTATCGTTGTAACGAGTAATGGTGCGATAAACAAAAACTTTATTTTCTTTAAGGTGCTAGAGCTTACGAACAACGGTTGTGTTTTCCAGCCAAATATAATGCAATCAGACTATTGCGTTTGAAATCCATTACTGATTTTCCTTCTTCGCGTTTACTCTCGGCAAAATGCTTCCGCGCGCTTGTAAACAATACTCTGGTCTGTCATTTAGTCAACTAACAGACAGCTGATGCCCGTGGATCAGCTGCGCGAGCGGTCTGAAGTTGGTTTCACTTCGGGTTCTGAACCCTGTAATATATATTTTATAAATCTTTTTTATAATAGTCCAAAGCAGAAAAATACACTTCAATTCTCAAACTCAGGCATAACCAGAATTGCATTCGAGGAGGCATGCAGCACAGCTAAGTCGGTGAAATTAAATGTGATTTTATTTTAATTGAATTCGGTAAATTTTATTTGTATACACTTTTTATGAGCAAACAATCTTTCAGCACATTTCAGCCTCCTGTAAACCGCTGGGTTCACTATTACCAACTCCTGCTAGTGGCCTCCATTCCATGCGCATTATGCCAGCAACAGCTGATTTATTTTCAATGACAGTGAAATGTCAACACTGAATGCTCAGCCAATGGAAATTCCCATGGAAATTCTAAAACGTCAATTGAATTGCATTGAGACTCAGATGGGACCACATGTCCGTGCAAAAAATACACACACAAACGCCAGCACATACACATACACATACAGCTACCCATGCTAAGAAAACTATGCGACTAAAAACTATTTATGGCGAACAGATATCTTTTCAACTTCCACCAAAGGTATTCTGTGTCAATGGCAACACATCTTGCTGGCAACAACAAATTGTGGGCACCAGTAAACGCAACGATTGTTATTGCATTGAGAAAAGCATTGAAGCAATAAGAAAAAGAAATTCTGCCTAGATGGGAGAATAAGTTGCCCCAAAAGGCTACAGCGAACGCAAATACTTGCATACAATTGCTGCTGCAGAGGAAGCTGGCATGGAAGGAAATGGTTATCGCTTGGAAAAGTGTTGGCTGGGTTGTTGTTCCTGGGTTGTTGTTCCTCTGCTGTTTGTTTGTTTGGTGCTACCTTCCTTCCTCACTTCGTAAGCGCATTTGCAGATCATTGCGATCGTCTATCGGTAGCTGGTGCTACTGTGTTGAGAGGTGGTTGTTGTTGCTGCTGCTGGTGTTATTGGAAAAACCCTGTGTTCTTGCTTTTTGTTAACAATAGGTTTGAGTACAATAACAAAAAACCCCGTAGGCGATCCATTTGCTAAAGAAACCATGTAGAAGTGAAATCATTCGAATGGTTTTCATGCCGTTTCTTTTTCAACTCTTCGCTGATCACTTTGTTGACAGGTTCGTTGTCGATAATCGTATTTGTTTACATCAATGCACAGTAGTCGGTTTCACGAAAAGCTTTAGCAAAATAATTCTGGCTTCAATTTTATTTAGTTTTTTGGGAACTCAAATGTAGATATCCACTCGATGACACTGAACCGTAATCGAATTTGCAGTTTTTGAGATAAAATTTTAAATTGTTTGGCTAATCAGAAGCAATAGAATGATTAGCAAATATATGTATATATTTTTTATCTATTTATTTATATAATCCACGAAATATTGTCGTTGGCTACTAAGATAGCTTTAGCTAAAAGATATTTAATTTTCGTAAGGAAAGAAATGAAAAAGCAGAAATCGATTTATAGAAAATTATTTCTATAAAATGACTTTAACTTCTTTTATTTTCTCAAATTTTGTGAAGATTTAGTTTTTTCCCAGCACCTAAATATTCCATGTGAGCTATTCTAAGTCAAATGATCTACGTATTTTGCACATTGACGTAATTTTTTTTTTTTGAAAATTTGTGTGTTTACAGCCTTAAGTATAAACAGAAATAAACTGGAGACATTTAGGAAAAAATTATTAATTTTTATATATATTTAATATTGAAAATTTTTGTATGAAGTTTTCAAAGTGAAATATCTTCGCTTCTTTTTAACATATAAAAATAATTTATTTTAATTTTCAAATCATTGTTTTTTAATTTTCAAATGATTTTTTTTTATTTTTTATGATAAAACTTTTAATTTTTTCTATGATAAAAAATAATATTAAAAAAAAAATCAGAAAAAATTATATAAACATACTATTTTATTTTGTTTTTTTAATTTTCGGGAAAATAGGGTTTTTGTTGTAATATATATAAGTTTAGTAACTTTTAAATTTTGTTTTGAATTTTTTAAGATAAGAAAATTAAAAAAAAAAATTTGAACTTTTAATTTTTTAGGATAAAATATAATACAAAAAACAAAAATTTGGACAAAACTAAAATTTGTTTGTTAAAAAATTTTGGAAAAATTTTAATTTGGAATTTAAAAAAAATTTTTTTTTTAGATTTTGAAATACAAAAATAGGATTATTTTTTTTTGTTAATGTCTATAAATTGGTTTTTTAGTTTTTGATAAACAAATTTGAGGATTTTCTTTTTGTTTCATTAATAGTTGTGACTGTTTTCACTGGTTTTATTGTAGGTATCTGAATACAACTTGAAAAGTTATGGGAAACTCACTATGAAATTTTCAAAAAGTATTGATCTTTTTCTCAGCTATTAGTAAAAAGAAAAATATGAGAAGAATCTGAAGGGGAATGTTTTTCTAAAATTAAAAATTATTTTATTCTCACAAATTTTTAGCATAAAAACATAATTTTTTTATAATAAAAGATAATATTTCCAAAAAAAATTCGGAGAAAATTATGCATTATTTTTGTAATTCACGAGAAAATTGTTTTTTTCTTTTACTTTTCCATGACGTTTAATGTAATTAATTTAATATTTTTGTTTTATTTTTTAGGATAAAATGTAATATTGTATAAAATTTTTTTTTTGGCCAAAATTAAATTTGTTTGTTAAAAATGTTTGGAGGTTTTTTTTTCAATTTTAGGATGTTTTTTTTTTTAGTTTTTGAATATACCTACTCCTAGAGAATTTTCTTGTTTTTATATTAATAGCCGATACTCTTCTCACTGCTTCGCTAAATACAACCCAAAAGTTTATATGAATCCCGCTATGAAACTTTTAGGAGTTACTGAGCAAAGTCTCAACTATTAATAATAGAAATAAGAAACAAATTTTTGGGGGTGTATTTTTACCAAATGACAAAAAATATTTTTTCCCAAAAAAAATTCCAATATTCCAAAAAAAAATTTTTCCAAAAAAATTTCCCCAAAGAGAAATTCCAATTTTCCAAAAAAAAACCAAATTGTTTTCATTTTTACTTTTCCAATAAACATTATTTAAGTATCTGTGGGGGTTGTAGTTTGAAAAAATGACAAAAAATATTTTCCCTAAAAAACTGTTCAAAAAAAAATTCCAATTTTCAAAAAAAAACTATTTATTTAGCTGTGGGAGTCTCAAAAATGGCAAAAAACGCTTTTCCCAAAAAAAAATTTTTTTTAAATATATTTTATGCTAAAAAAGTAAAAAGAAAAAAATTTAAAAATGTTAAACATAATCGAAGACATTTCATTTTAAAAAGTAATTCGAAAATTCTCAACATTGACTAAACCTCAAAATTTTCAATTTTTCTTCAAAAACTTTCTTCTTATAATATTTAAGTCCACAAATAAACCAATTGTCAGAAAAATTTGCGAGAATGTCCAAAATACTTCAATGGAATCGCTCATGTGTCGCTTTACAGTGAATTTCTCAAGTTGTTATTGCTTGCATTAACGTATTTTTGTATTGTTGTTGCGCTTATGAAATACGATTCCTATCGCTTTTATTATTAGTCATCTTGTCATGCTGTGATTTGCTGTACTCTGAGCATCTGCTGTTGTCGCTGCTGGGATTCGCTTTATTGATTGTTCGCATTGTTGCAGTTGTTGCAGTTGTTGCAATAGGCCATTGTTCTTTTGAACGCAATAAAATCTAAATTGAACTTAATTGAAGCGTAGCATTTCGAAAGCAGTCGCAGTAGCATCAACAGCAGCGGCATATTTTGCAAGCGTAAACTCAACGATTAATGATGCGGATGATGCTGTTGAAGGCAAATATCTATAATAGCTACAAATACAGTAACTGCTCACTGAAGTAGGACCCATGTAAAAACTGAGAAATGTTTACTTTGCAATTTAACTATTCATGTGCTCGTCTTCGTTTATGGTAGCCTTTATTTACAACTTCAAGGCATTCACACTCTCTTTTAATATCGGCTTCGGTTGACAGCGCTGTATGAAACCATGGGAATTGCTCCTTGAGATAATTTGGACTCTAGATTATTTGTGTTTTTAAAACTTAGTGTACTGATCCGAGCCCGTTGTTTCAACCAGGAAACAAATTTTCTCAATAGATTCAATGGTCAGACTGCTCCAGATCAATGCTACGGTTGGGTTTTCTTCTCTCCCCTTTTCTCTTCAGCATGTTATTGTTGATATTCGTTATTTCTTTTCGGCAGTATTTATCACTAAATCTTATCTAATTTCCTTGAAATTTTTTTTTCCAGAGCACATTTCGATTCTGCAAAGCCTCCCGTGTTTTAAACAGTCTCTTGGTGTGGCTTTTCATATATCGACAGTTGGGTTTTTTTACTTATATATTCTACATCTTTATTTTTTAGCGCTACGATGAGATTTCAGATGAAGTTTCAAGATAGACTGGTAAAAGTAAATATTTATAATTGCAACTGATTTTTTTGTTTTTAAAAATATTGTCCAATGAGATCAATATTATTAGTCGACATCATTTCGTTCTTACGGATGTTTTGCCTGCGTTCCGTCAAGCTCCACAACCTACGCCCCATACCGCGTTAAGGCCACAGCTACTCTCGAAGTCGGCCAGGTATTCGAGAGGGAAACTCCGTTAGCAATGCACATATTTTGATTCCTTACACCATTCAGTCCTCGGCGCGATTCTAGGCACACTTTGACTTGGGAATTGGTTGCATTTTAGTGTTCGAAATCTCTCCAAAGATCTATCCAATATAGCTGAACCTGAGATGGCATAGCTCCTTGGTTCATTGACCCTACTTAAGCCCTTTCGCCGCGTCAAGGTGGGCAGCCGTCGAAAGGGGAGATCAATATACTTTTGTGCGCATTTAGCACCATGTTTCAATTTCTGTAGGAGCTGTAGAAATGTGAAATAGGCAAGTCCGAACACCCTGTAACTCGAGAAGTGCTCATCAGATGTGCATGGTTTAAGGATATGCAGCGATAGGATGAGGAAAATCTTTGATTGGCGCTACAATGAACATTTTTGGTCATCGAGTGAACTCTCTTTAAGAGTAGGGTGTCTTATCTAAGGTTGCAGACAGAGTGTATGCAAAGCCGAATACAAAGACGAAGATGAAGGCGAAGCCGAGGAAGAAAAACAGTACAGTAGCAAACATATAAAAGTGATCAGAATGCAAGCGAAGACGAAGATGGAGACATTGCACAACCGGTAAACTTGAAACTGTGCGGTACTATTTTAAAAGATGAATCGCTTGCTGTAGAGAATTGTTTACACTTCATTTAATTGTTGGCAGATTTGATATAAACGCGAGTTACTTTTAGGAAATGTATAAATGACAATTTAATTAATTAAAATAAACTATTCCGGATTTAAAAAGTACTGCGTCTGTACTGTCTTATTTTCAAATGGGTCCAAAGGAGGAATCACGTGGCGGAAGCGTTACTTTTCTTAAAGTTAGGATACTGCTTTTATGTGCTTCCTTCCGCCAACTACCCGAAAAGCTGTTGAGAAATATGTCAAAATTTTCCATTCGGATATCTTCCTTAAAGTCACAAACATTCGTTCAGCAACTATGATTGGGATTTTATTGAGATTTTTCCAATGTTTCTCAATAAATGGCTCAATTTTTGGCAAAATGTAACGGTGAAGCTTAAGGGATTTGCAATTATTTCTGTAACAAGAGGGTTTGAGTGCGATTGGAGTCGGGTGTTGAGTGATGTGGCATATTTTTTTATTTCTTCAATTATTCTGGGTACTTCGAGATTACGTGAATTTGGGCGGTTTGAGATCACTCAAGGGTTGCCGACTGGAATCTTTAAGATGTTTCGATATTGGAGTTAGCTGCAGTGCCCCAAGGTTGAATGCCATATGCCCATATTGGTTTCAAGATAGCTGAGTAAAGTGAGAGCTTACATTCGAGAGAAATATGGGGATTTCGATGCAGCAACCAATTCAACCTTCTGAGTTTTATTCCTAGAGCCTTCCGTGTAGTGAAAATATGGGTTTTCCATGGGAGTTTCCTATCAAGGTGCATGTCGAGATATTTCGGGTCGTTTCTTTGGGTATAATTGTATTATTGAGCTTAACGGGTGGGCAAGTTTTTCGATTTAGTATATAAGTGACTTGAGAAGATTTTGTCTCGTTTGGCTTAATGCGCCATTTTTTAAACCAATGAGTTATTTCATCAAGTTCTTTCTGAAGTTTGGGAGGCCACACGAGGGTGGGAGTCAATTGTGAGTACTGCGGTGTAATCCGCGAACGTTCCAACTATAGTTTCTTCAGAAGCTGGTAGATCGTATGTGTATAGCAATTGCTTATCTGAAGACGAATCACTTTTAACTGTTTTTGCATCGCGTTCGTCTTCCACTGTGAACACTCGCCAGTTTGGCAGCAACGCAAGCAATTCGTCTTCGGCTCGTCTTCCACTCGCTCTGCAACCTAACTCCTGCTATATTTAATTCAACTGCTAATCAATTAGTTTTCATAGCCATAGCCCCTCTCCTTTCTGCTTTCAAAAGTGCGTGTACAAAAAAATGTAATAATTAAATAGAAAAACAATAAGGAACATATTTCAGTGGCCAGTGACTGTATCTATATGGATACTACTGCGTCTCACTGCTGGCGGATATGGCAGACATATTGACGCAGTAATGCGTGGCAGCAACGTGCACGTATAAAAATGGCACAAAAGGTGCGGGATGCGCGAGCCACGTACATTAGGATGGCGAAAAAAAATGTTCTTTCTTGAATTTGTTGAATGGCTAAAAAAGTTAAATACATATTTTTTATATCTTATTTGATTAATATTTAGCCATGCCGGGTGTTTCTTGAAAATTACCATTGAGTTTCCATGGAAAAATGCAATAAATTTGGTATAATCTTTGGTATATCCCTTTAAACCATTTTTAATTTCCCTTTATAAATGTGGAAAAAATACTATCAAAACTAAAGGGTGGTTAAATTTCAAGGGCCGATGTTGAATGTGAACCACGGCATAGAACCTCAATTATGCCTCAGCGTCATCGAAAATTTGGACCATCGGATGGAGGTATGCCGCCCAGGCCGCGGTGGCCATTTGGCCTATGGCCATTTTGTTCCATACGTAATTGAGCCATACCAATATTATCATAATAAAGAGAAATGAGAAAAATTTCCTAAAAAAATTGTATTTTATTCAAAATCAAAAAAAAAACCTTATTCATATTTTCGGTTTTTGTTTTTATTTTTAATATTTCTTTAATTAAAAACAACAAAAATATTTTTTTGTTGTTATTTTCAGTATAAGTTTTTTGTATTTTTGATATAATTTTTGTGCAATTAACAAGGGACAAGGCAAACTTAACGCGGATATTAAACAACATCGATCTGTAAACATTTTATAGGAAGCAGCATCAACAAAAAAATTTTTTTGCGCTATCCTAATGTATTCAGATACCCATACATCTGCCTACTTCAGTTCTCCAATAGTGTTGCGTTAGATCGCCTAGCAGCCTACACATGCAGCTGGTTGTGCTGATTGCTGCCGACCCAACCTCAAACCAGCGCCAGCCGAGAGTCACCCACTGCCGGTCATCAACTTTTTAACGCATCCACTTTGCGCTTTAGGTCATTGAGATGTGCTAATAAAGTTATTAGAAATTACAAATCGAGCGCTGCAACAGACACGAGCGAAGTTTGCAATAAAGCACATTTGTAGAAGAAGAAGAAGTAGAAGAAGATCACGTACATACAAAAACTCATATTGGCGGCAGCACAGCCCTCGTTTGCATCATTGAAGTGTCGAAAGCAGGTCAACACTTAAGCCATTCCGGCATGGGAAAGGTTAGCCAAATGAAGGCAGCGCATGCAAATGAGGCGAACGAGAAGAAAACACTTTAAATTCATAATTTCATTGTATGTGGCAATTTGTATGAATAATTTCTGGTAGATAAGTTTACGTAGACGTGCCAGCTTAGCGTTAAATTCGCAGTGTTAATTTATTGCTCGCTTCGACTTTCTGTACAACTACACAAATTTAGCACAATTCTACTAGAACTGCGATCAAGGCGTTGTGCACTTGACTGTAGCTCATATCTTAGCCACAGAGATACATACACGTGGACGCACATTTATATATAAACACATACGTACATACATGCATACAGACAGATGTGTGTAATAAAAAACCTTGCTGCAAGTGACTAATTCCAACGCTATCTTATCGGCTTTATTATTATAAGAAATTTTTGTGAAATCGCTTAAGCGTAAATTGTCTATAGAAGTAGATTTTCTTCATTTACTAGTTATGATGGAATATTTTTAGTTCGATTTACTGGCGCAATCTCACTTACAAACCCCAGCGAAAAAGTGGTGATAACAAATTTTTAATTGGTGAACAATGCGTGCTAATTGTTACGGTTGGAGTTACTAGTATAAACACGCCTATACATACATATAAATGCACATATACATATAAATATACATGCACATATACATGTATGTCTATTATTCACGAATATATGCTGAGTTTTACAACACAAAAGTCGGTATCCAGACGTTAGATTCCGGTCGTGACCAATAAATAAATTTATATTGAACCAGCTGGCGCTCACGGCTTCACTTGCGTGTAAAATGAAATACTTAACGCTTAACTGCCGGGAGCTTTTTTGTACGAATAATACTCGCCCATAAGACGACGAAAGGTTATGTGAAATTCTAAAACGTTTAAAAGGTCGAAAACTTTAACTAAACATTTAAACAGATTTATTTATGTAGATATGAATTCAATATATTTACTTGATTTATAATAGGACTATGAATAAGTTCGTGCGGTTTTTTTTCGAAATTTGAAACTTTATTGACGTAAAATGGTTACAAATTTAATATTCAAAATATTGTCCATCGCTTACTACTACTTTTTCCCATATTTCTGGCAATTCACGGATTCCCTTTGTGAAAAATTCGGTCGGTTTTGCCGCAATCCACGAATCGATCCATTTTTTGACTTCATCGTAATTACGGAAGTGCTGGTCAGCCAGGCCATGTTGCATCGATCGGAAGAGATAGTAATCGGATGGCGCAAGGTCTGGACCATACGGCGGGTGGGGTAGGACATCCCATTTGAGCGTTTCTAAGTATGTTTTGACCACTTGTGCAACATGTGGCCGAGCATTGTCATGTTGCAAAATAACTTTGTCGTGTCTATCGGCGTATTGCGGCCGTTTTTCTCGCAGTGCTCGGCTCAAACGCATCAATTGTCGTCGGTAGACATCCCCCGTAATCGTTTCATTCGGTTTCAGTAGCTCATAATACACAACACCCAGCTGGTCCCACCAGATACACAGCATAACCTTCAGGCCATGAATATTCTGCGCCGACGTCGATGTTGAAGCATGGCCAGGGTATCCATACGTTGCCCGACGTTTTGGATTGTCGTAATGGACCCACTTTTCATCGCCAGTCACAATTCGATGCAAAAAACCCTTTCTTTTGTGCCGTTGAAGCAGTTGTTCGCATGCCATAAAACGGCGTTCAACGTCTCTTGGCTTCAATTCATACGGCACCCAATGGCCTACCTTTCGGATCATTCCCATGGCTTTTAAACGTTTGGAAATGGTTGATTGATCAACTCCCAAAGTTTTTGCAACCTCTTCTTGCGTTTGAGCCGGATCTTGATCGAGCAATTCCTCCAATTCGGTATCCATGAACTTTGGCGGCGCACCCTCGCGTTCTTCGTCTTCCAAGCCAAAATCACCACTTTTAAAGCGTGCAAACCACTTCTGGCACGTTCGCTCAGATAGAGCATGCTCACCATAAACTTCCACCAAGATACGATGACTTTCGGCTGCTTTTTTCTTCATATTAAAATAATGAAGAAGAATTCCCCGCAAAAACACATTATTTGGCACGAAATTCGACATTTTCAAGTGTGGTAAAAATATTGTTGTTTACGCTTCAAATAAAAAACTTATACTGACGTTTGTGCCTTACGACAGTAGCTCTCCAATGAATGTTTGGAAATGTGGATCGATGGAATAATAATCAAGTTACGCCATCTGTTGTAAAACCGCACGAACTTATAAATAGACCTATTAATTTTATAAATGAAATAAATTTTTATAATTTTTAAAAGTATGATATTTTTCGAAGCAATTGCCAATGTGTAGTGATGGAGTTGCGGGTCATGTTAAATAATATGTGGTTGTTCGTTTACGCCCGCCTTTAATCTTTCTATCGGAACATACTCGACAGTTTTTGTTACTTCCAAACCGAGGAATATACAATTTCCCATCAAGTCGATTTTCAGTTTCAGAGGTATTACATTTCCCTTGGGGTTGAACTGTTCTTCGAAAATCTCCTCTTAGTTGAAGAATTAACTTTTTAATAAACTGTAGATGAGTCATGGGCTTCTCATTTCTTTGTACTTCAGTATCTTTATAAATAATGTATGCATTTACTACGGATACTTCCAATTGCCAAAAGAAAAGTTTACGCCACCATTTAAGACTTTTCCTCATAAACAGATAAGAAGCTGCATAGTGATCTGCTCGATCGACACCACTCATATTTTTGGTATAATCTAAATCTATGGTGGGTTTTTGAATAGCCTGAACATTATCACCGCGATTTATTCTCGTAACAGTATGCATCGTCGCCTATTTCCAAGTGTTGAGCGCAGTGACTTGTCTTTTATTCCAGGCATTAGGTAATAAATTATTTTTACGGAAAAAAACAGATTTTCTAGAAGTAGGAAATTTGGTTTTTTTATTGCTGCAGGTATCCCCTTCCTATTACATTTTATTGTACCATTTAGATAACATTTATTCTTCAACAATTCTTCTGCCAATGGTTTACTTGGGTAATACCTATTAGTATATATAAATATTAATAAATAAATTATATTTAAATTTTACGACAGATTCATCGACACTGATATGTTGATTTGGTATAAAAAAATGGAAAATTTTTCATCTAAATATTCTAGATGTAAGCGCATTCTGTAAGCGCATTCTCAAAGATTTGGCAGCGGTTCGTATTTGTTTTAAGTGAAGTGTCCAAAAAATCATGTAAAGGTATTCGCATAAAATGGAATATGACTTGCTTCAGTAGTGGACCAATATTCGTCTAAATTGCATAATGGCATACCCTTTAGAATGGTTGCTATGAAAGCAAGAAATTCAAGTACCTCCTGTCTTCAAATAAGCAGTCGGTGCATTCGCATATCGGCACCCACGTCACTGTTGATAGTTATGATTTCGTGGATGTAAAAGACTTCGTTTATTTAGGAACCAGCATTGACAAGGATAATAATACCCGCCTTGAAATACAACGTAGAATCTCTCTTGCTAGTAGGTAATTGAGTAGTAAAGTCCTCTCTGGACGAACAAAACTAACACTCTACAAGGAAGGCTCTCATCTGACCTGACACAACGTATGACGCAGAAGCTTGGACAATGACAATATTCGATGAGGCGTCTCTTGGAATGTTTGAGAGAAAGATTCTGCGGAAGATTTTTGGAGGTTTGCATGTTGGTGATGGCGAGAATCGTAGGCGATGAAGCAATGAGCTGTAAGAACTTTACACCGACTTAGACATAGCGCATTGAATAAATATAAAGCCGTTTCATTGAATGGGTGATATCGTCCGAATGGATACAAACGCTCCGGATCTGAAAGTATTCGATGCAGTACCAAGATGAAGAGGAAGACCTCCTCTGCGTTGGAAAGATCAGGTGCGGAAGGACTTGGTGTATTTAACTAGCGCCGGTTAGCACGAGAAAGAAACGACTGACGCGCTTTATTAAACTCGGCCAAAATCGCGTAAGCGGTTATCGGGCCAATCAAGAAGAAGAAGATGCATTTACTCAATTTTTTTTTTCGTTTTGTAAAATTCATAAGTCAATGCATAGAATCCACTCATGAAAGGTTAGAAAGCATTTCTAGTTACTTATAAAATTAAACAATTGATTTCCATATGCGATGGTGTGCGTGTGTGTATTTGTTCAAAGTATTTTGTATGCAAAAATTCCTCGCATATTTCAAGTGTAGAAGTAAGGCAATGGCATTTTAACTCTGTTATGCTTTGAAATCAATTTTTGCTTTTTCCTTCTGGCAGTCCTTTGCACCCTTTTATGAGTATTGAAATTTACATTGTAACAACACTTCGCAAAAACACTTTAAGTGGGGCGTTCAAACAAAAAATGAAAAAAAAAAAATTAAATCGAGGGAATTTCGCTCTAAAACACTGAAGAGGTTTCAACATTCCATTTTACTGCTGATGCTTGATTTTGAAATTCCTTCCCCTCAGCTACTGTTTGTTTGTTGTTGCACTTGCAGGCCATGTCATGCCACGGCACTTGGGTGTGCGTGCTTTTGCAACGAGAAAAGGAGGCGAAAAACACTTGAGAAACACTTCGCAGCTTTTGAGCGAATGACTGAGCGACTGAGTGGCTGGTGGCGTCACTGGCAGTGTAATGCTTATGTGTTGGTGGTTGGTGGTTGACCCTCGCGTGGCAGACAGGTGATATGACGATATGTGCGGTCATATTGCCATTCCTTGTGCAGCTAAAAAAATGCCTGCCAGGCGATCAGCCCGTCAAATGCTGTTTGTGTACTTGCAACCGATACGATATTTAGTTGGGCTTGCTCATAAATATTTTTATTCACTTTGCTATACATAAAAGTTAAAAAAAAAAAAAATTCCAATAAATCTGTCATTGCACACATGCAGCGTATTCGCGTTGGTGGAAATTCTTTTCAAACACAAAATAGAGTAAATTTTTGTATATAAAGCAAACCCTATTAAATACAATCAGCGCTTTGATTTAATTCATATAAACGCTATCTGCATTGTTGTTGCGGTTGTGCAGGCATTTCTGTGAATGTAGGTTAATCGTTGATAATATTTAAACCAAATGAAAGAGCAAATAAAGTGGAAGAGTGGAGGATAGAAAAGTAGAAAAAAAGTAATGAAATTCTAAATTTAATATCGAGCAATTTGAGCTGAGTTCTGCTTTCGACTTTGTTGTTGCTGTCGCTCCACGCGAGTATATTGAGCCATACCCGTTGAGGAACATGAGATTTCCGCTGAGTTCACTTCGTTGTTGCCCACTTGCAGCAGATAGGTAGAATAGGGCATCGCTTGCCACAGAGCAATATTTGCACCCACGCTCATATCAGCGACTCATTCGTTGCCGGCATGGCTTAGCGTAGCGTTGTTGGCACTCACTTAATAACGATACGGCCGCCTTTCCACCTTCACTTTTTCTTCTTTCGTTTTGATTTTCCGTTTGCATCTCAATTTACTCGCTACCATCTGGAGGATTATGTTCCGCGTCGCGTAGTAGAGGTAGCGGTGAAAAATTTCCAAGTGTTTGCTGAGTTGTGTGTATATAATGAGTTATACGAGTGCATATCTATGTATGTGTAACGATACGTGAGGTCCATAAATCTACATTAGAATTTATTGCGATGAGTGTTAGCTGAAAATTTTTAAATAAAAAAGGTCATTCAAGTCACTAGAGACATTTCTAGGCTTCAAGTCAGCAGCGCCGTATTATAATTATTTCATTAACCGAGCGCAAAAGTCTGCAAGCTCAACAGAAGTATTTATTAAAGCATATCCCTACCAAACATTGAACTGAAACATACCATAGGTAGGCAGGTAGGTTAGATGGCAAGAGTACCCCACTATAAGCAGCACTCACGTGCCGTTTTGATACCATAATGTGGGCCACTACTTGCGAAAAGATTTAGGGAAGAGAAAACCATCTACAGCCATCCAGTGCTGTTGATGTAGTGGAGCAGAAGAAAGGGATCTAGGCTAGAGAGTTTCCTCAAGTCATCTCCAAAGGGCACGCTAAGGAATCTCAAGCGCCTAGCCGCCAGAGCCGGAGATTTGCAAAGAAAGTGTTCAACAGTCTCTTTCTCTACAGGATCCCCACAGCTTCTGCAATAGGGGTTGTATGGAATTCCAAGCTTCTCCGCAGTGACCAGTGAATACCGCAATGAGTTGGAAATTAAATGTCGGGGAATTTCCACCACCTTAAGCGTCCTGTTTCTATTATAGTGCCATAGTGTTTTCAAAATAGCACACGATGAGACAGACCTCCATCTGGTTTGCGCTTTTTGTAGAAAGAAATTGTGCAGTTTCCCTTTAACAACGGTCAAGGGGACACCAATGTCTGAGAAGGGGACAACTGAAACCGGTTCTGTCGACCCCTTCCTGGCAAGCTCTTGGGGAATTTCATTTCCCTTTATATTCCTGTGCCAAGGAACCCACATAAGGGACATGTTTCCTGCGCGTTCGAGACGTTTGAGTACTTCCTTACAAGAGTTTACCAGAAGAGAGCTGCAATACGGCAACGAAAAAAAATTTTTAACAACCCATTTAAAACCGGCTGAAATTTTTTTTGTGTATTGTTGACATTTAGTAGAATACAAAAAAATAGTCAGCTGCGCCGTAGAGAGGGGGAAATACGTCAGCTGAACGCAATGATACATTCTTGCTTCGGCTGACGGTCTTTCCACCGCTATAAACGCATCAGACCATAATTATGGAAAACAAATTTCTATCGGCATAAAGTAGTTTTACTTTACAATTTTTTGTACAAGTTCACCTGTTCATCTGACGTGTCTTCCCCCCTCTACCGCGCAGCTGAATATTTTTTTTATTCTACTAAATGTCAACAATACACAAAAAAAATTTCAGCCGGTATAAAATGACTTGGTAGAAATTTTTTTTCGACACGTTTCGTATCCTCCCACAATCACATCCACCGCGGGTGCACCAGCTGACGTTCACTTTCGTTATTCATGAAAGCTAAATCACAAGTATAGTCAAGAATTTAGCGGTATAAAAACGCAGTCCAAAATCGACCCCTGGCTCCCGGACTATAATAGCGGTTGCCCCTCGGCAGGCAATGGCAAACCTCCGAGTGTATTTCTGCCATGAAAAAAGCTCCTCATAAAAATATCTGCCGTTCGGAGTCGGCTTGAAACTGTAGGTCCCTCCATTTGTGGAACAACAACAAGTTGCGTGCCACAAATAGGACGAGGAGCTTGGCCAAACACCCAAAAAGGGTGTACGCGCCAATTATATATACATATATAAGCCAGGTGAAGCTTTTTCGTCACTTTTTAATGGAAGGGACATCAAGCGCAGGTAAGCAAAGCTTTTTCAACACCTGAAGAAGCTGTTGAAGTCTTTGAAGTAAAAAGTGCTTCAAAATTGGTTCAAGAATGTTTTTGAAAAACAAAAAAGCCATTTTCGTTATTATTTACTATGTTTTCATTATTGAGCGCAAAATATAAAAGGCAACCATCATAAGAACTCTCAATTCGCATTAGTCGCTTTGGTATCTATAGGAAAAAACTTCTAGTGTCAGCGCCAAAGTGATTGCGCTTAAGAAGAGGCGCCTAAAATATTGCTTTAACCTGTTAACCGGGGAATTAGCTATTGCTCAACTCGTTTCAGAATGGGGACTTTTTCTTCGCAGCGATAAGTAATATCACACCTCAAATAATAAAGGAATATCGTTTTTAACTTATGCTTTTTATTTATAATATTTTGATAAAAATTTTATAATTCAAATGTATTCAATATATATAACCACTTTAAGATTTAATAGATAAGAACAACGTAGAACGTAATGCGTTCAATATATTACGATAAATTTCCATGACGAAAAATTTCGTCATGCCCATTGCAGAAGGCTTTTATGTATGACGAAATATTTCGTCATACCCAGCTAACAGGTTAATGAAATTAAATAAAGGATGATTCACAATGTCGAATTCCTTGTTTAACCATGAAACTAAAGGCATAATATAGAAAGCCTAATACGCATGAAGACATAATTGGCAACTAATAGGCTCAAGAACGTAAAGCCATTTATTAAAGCCGTTTAAAAAAATGTCCACTGTATCAACTTACTTCTACTTTCGACATAATATCCTTAAATATGTACTTTCAACTGCCTTGCGAGCATGTGTCGTCCCCCTGATATGTAATTTAATAAACTCCAGCTATTGAGGGAGTCAAAATGACTTACAATGCAAATTTAACACTTGTTTTGAAATGGATTATCCCCCTTAGCACTCGTTCCTAATCAAAAAAACTTCATAAAATTGCTATGCAAAACAGATATACCACCACATTTCAAAAGGGTGTCTCATTCTGGTCACATGTTTTGACTTTGGTATCATAAAGAAATACATGAAATTGTGGAATTTTGCAGCGATGGTTCGAAGATGTCATTGCATCGCGTCAGTGCTTTCTGGTAAGCTTCAGTGCTAAGTGACCAAGTTTCTTTGCATTACCAAACTGGCTGATACGCAGTAAATATTTCATATTATAAGACAGATGGGACTAGAAATTTTTAATTCTATTTTTCGCCGCAGGTAGTATTGTTCACTTACATGGAATGAAGAGAATTAGCTAAATTAAAATAGTAAAAAGGCGATGCATCTACATAAAACATTACCCAATTTACATCTTTATTTATTTATTGTTTTAAATTTATTAATTTAATTTCTATATTTAAAATAAAAGTACTTAAAAACTCATACAATTAAAAACACCCATAATTTATGTACATAAAAATGTGGAATATTTTAGCATCAAAAATTTTGCCTCAGGCAGACAGAACGTGCTTTAATTAAATACACATAATTAGAATCGCACCCTCTTGCGCAAAATGTGCATATATTTCTTTGCCCACACATATTTCTTTACACAACATAAACGTACTAACCACCCCCATTTAAATTGTAAACGAATAACTGTAACCATTCCATTGCAATTGCATTCAAAACGTATAGGTCACCCTCAACACTGTGCTCACATTTACACATAACAATATTCACACACACACACACACACAAGCAAACATGTAGATGGAAGAATAAAAATATACGAAAAGCTGAAAATCCCATGCGTGCCAAATGGCATTCGGGTTTAACGTCAAAAACCTCAAGCAGCTCAGAATAGTCGACCTTCTGATTCTTTGTCATCTCCACCCTTTTGTTATCGATAACTTTCAACCAGCGAGAGAGTGGCAGTGAGAGCGCAGTGCCGGTGTGACTTAAACTGCCTCGTAGGAAAGGAAAACAACTCGAAAGTCAATATTTGCATTAAAACGAGAGAGTGAGGAACTTTTTCAAATCGTTTGTTTCCTTTCGCTTCATTGGAAGTTCTCGAAGCTATACACCCATTGGAAGCTACACATTCGAAGCTATAAATTGAAAATCGGTTGCTGACTTCCGCATAACTTTCTACTCTTGCAAATCTATCTATAATGATTCAAGCCACAGGTCGTTCTCTGGTTTAGTGGGAAGCTCTTTGGAAGAGCTAATAATATCACTAAATTGGGGAGAGCGCAAAGCACTGCTTGTATTGGCTTGAATCTTATCCATATTCAGTACATCGTAATCCAACAGCCTAAGTCTGAAAAACGCCGGAAAACATCGGAAAGCCACAGAAAAAATGATCTGCATTATAGTCAATCTAAAGTCAGGATAGACATACTGGGTCGCCCATGATTCCCATGGTAGCCATAAGCTGACCACAAACGTTGTGCCCTATGAATAAACCCACCACTAGTATCAGGTCCTTCCTACTAAGTTTTAAGAGAAAGGTCGCTAATTTCCTGTGTGCTTCTTTCATAAAGCACTCCATTCTGCAGGAGCCCAACTCAGACAAACGCCTTCTACGGATAGACCTCATGAAGGCGCCAATCCATAGTTGAATAGATGCAGAATTGACACCTCGAAAGGGCTCAGCACCAAGAGGCATACTTGCAGAGCCTTCATTAGCCAGTTATCAGCTAACTCGTTCCCTGCAATACCAAAATGTCCAGGCGCCCAAATAAGACTAACTTTGCTGTGTTTCGCAACACTGTTCAGTTTTGTCTTACATTCACCGACTAAGGCCAACAAATTCCAAAACTACTACCCCGCCACTTTTTCTCAATTAGCCAGTATTGAAGATGACATATACTTGCGTTAAGAAAACCGTAGTTATCTGTCCGGTAGAGTAAGGGTATTTAGTGTCTTCGTCGAAGTACCTGCCAGATGCACTACCATCACTAGTTTTAGATTCGTCAGTGTAGAAAGTGCCCCAAAATCCTGTTAATAGGTTCTCTGGGCTCTTTTGTTGGTATGTTTGCATTTTTTATTTAAAGCATTGTTAGCCAAGACTTAGTTTTGACTTAATTTTTATAGAAATTTAGAAACTTACGAGTATTTATTCAGCACATTATCTCAAATACACCTGTGATATTTTTCACTGCCATATTTTCTTGGCAATGTAGTGGCACAAATTCTTCCACTATGATCAATTGAAAAGAATTGTAAAAAAAAAAAAAAAAATAATTACTGATTATATATATATAATTGGTGCGTACAGCCTTTTTTTTTTTTGGGTGTTTGGCCGAGCTCCTCCTCCTATTTGTGGTGTGCGTCTTGATGTTGTTCCACAAATGGAGGGACCTACAGTTTCAAGCCAACTCCGAACGGCAGATATTTTTATGAGGAGCTTTTTTATGGCAGAAATACACTCGGAGGTTTGCCATTGCCTGCCGAGGGGCGACTGCTAATAAAAAAATGTTTTTATTAATTTTGGTTTCACCGAGATTCGAACCAACGTTCTCTCTGTGAATTCCGAATGGTAATCACGCACCAACCCATTCGGCTACTGATTAACCGTCTAAAAATATTTGCATTGCATTTTTATTCCAATTTATTCCTTGTAACGAGGACAACCCGGCTACGCTTTTTTCTAAAACAAATATCTTTTCTTTTTTTTAAAAGCTTGAGAACTTGAAACGATAATACAAAAAGAAATAGTGCTGGAATAATTTTTTTGTTGTTATAACCTGGCAGATGGCATTTAATTTTTGAATATGATATCCGGCATATGTACGCTGCGGGTCCTTCCTCATTTCGAAAGAAATAAGAACCGTGAATGCCGCCAGTGCTCTATGAATTCCGCGAATAGATTTATTTTTTCAAAGTAAGTTTCCATAATTTGTGGTGTTGCGTTGTTCTAGGATTAAAAAATTCATTACGTCTTGCCAAACTTTTCTGAACAGAAATGTCAACTCAGTTTGCAACCTCACCTGTGAAACTATAATTATCGATATATATCCGATATAACAAAATATTTCAAAAGAAATGTAAGATTGAAGCCTTTGCCTCCGATTTGCGTATTATATTATAATTTTTAACTAAAATGAAAACTAAGGAACTTCAGAATTCATTTTAAAGGAATGATTTCATGGACATTTTTCTTAAGAGCTACCAGACAATGAAAACAAATTTGGCCCGCCCTACTGTACAAGTATCTGCTTGGAGGGAGGTTATGTGAGTTTTGAGTTTTAACTTTGTAACACATGGACCGACAAGTTCCGCGCCTAATAAATAGATGGCACTAGTTTTATTGCATTCACCTCTTTTTTCAGTTAGTACTAACCTCAAAAAGACAGCTGTTAAAATTTCATGATATTTCATTCATTAGTTCGTGAGTTATTATGGCAAGAGTCACGCTATTTTTGTTATTTTCAAAACAATGGATCAAAAAGGTTTTCGTGTTTTAATTTTAGAAGTATTTTAGAGACTCCTCTCCATCACCAACAACAATAAAACGATGGTTTGCTGACTTCATAAGTGGTCGTACAGGTGGTAACACCAAAAAACATCAAGCAAATCCAACAAATCAGACCTTAAAAATGCTTGTCGGTAAGAAACTGAGGTCTATTTTGAAGCAAAGCATAAATCGTACAAAAGTTGTATTGAAAAGCTTGGACGGCGCTGGAATGATTGCGTTGGAGTGATTGTGGATGGAAATTACATTGATGAATAAGCTAATTTTGAAAAAAAAATCGTGTTTTCTTTCCTTGGCTCGGCACTTTTCAGCCTATGTGTTATATATCTGACAAAGTTAAAGCCCAAAGCTATGAATTTTATGACTAAAAACTGTTTCCTTGATTTTTGATTGGTCGGAAAACTTTAAGCGATTCCATGACAAGTAATCCAAGTATTTTGGGCATTTTCGTCGAAATATAATAAGAAATAAAAGTGAAAGACGTAAAAACAATTAATACTTTTAAGATTTATGCGATGTTGTGACGTATTTTCGGTACTTTTCAACACTTTTAGAACTTTTTCTTAACTTTAGAGGATAAAATATACTTAAAAAAATGTTTTCAAAGAATCAAAAAAAAAAAATTTCCAAACAATTGAAAAAAATGTTTTTTCAACAAATGTTAGGGAATTAAATTTTCTGGAATTTTTTTGGGAATTTCCTTTTTTCAATATTTTCATAACTTTTTCTTAAATTTTAAGAATAAAATATACCTAAAAAATTGTTTCTGGGATTTTTAGGAAGAAAAAATTTTCAACATTTTCGTAACATTTTAAGATAAAATATGTATTTTCCGGAAATTAAAAAAAAAATGTTTTCTGGAAATTTTCGTGGGAAATAAAAAAAATGTTTTCTGAAAATTGTCGCGGAAACAAATTCTTTTTCTGTCATTTTGAAGAACAGCCAGCAAATAATTTTTTTTCAAAAAAAAAAATCTATAGGGAATTAAATAACAAAAAATTTTGTGTAACTTTTTGGGGAAATTTTTTTCCAAAGTTTTCGTAACTTTTTCTAACTTCTAAGGATGAAATATTCTAAAAAAGTTTTTTGGGGAATTTTTTAGGGAAACATTTTTTTTCAACATTTTCATAACTTTTTCTTAATATTTTTAATAGAAAATATACTTCAAATTTGTTTTTTCTATAAAAAAATGTTTTCTGGGAAATTGTCGTTGGAAAAAATAAGCGTTTTCTGTCATTTTTGAAAAACAGCCAGAAAATAAATTTTTTTCAAAAAATTAAAAAAAAAATCTTTAGGGAATTAAATAACAAAAAATTTTGTGGGATTTTTTGGGGAAATTTTTTTCCATATTTTCGTAACTTTTTCTAACTTTCAAGGATAAAATATTTTTATTTATTTTTATAACTTTTTCTTCATTTTTTTAATATAAAATATACTTCAAATTTGTTGTTTCTAAAAAAAATGTTTTCTGGAAATTTTCGTTGGAAATAATAAGTGTTTTCTGTCATTTTCGACCTCAGATTTTTTCTTATTTCTTTTATTAATGGCTCAGTAATTAATGCACGTTTCATAATGAGATTTCCATAACTTTTTGAGTTATATATTGAAATTCGCCGAATGTCAGGGGCGGCTTATTTTTTTTAATGTTGTCTTCTTTAGGGGCATTTGTATATATTAAGGGAGCAATTTTGCTTTTGTCTTCAAAATACAATTTCTTTGCAACCGTCTTTTTTCTTAAATTTTTAGTTTGAATTTAAGTTTTATGAAGAAATGCTACACGCATCTGGGAAATGGAATTTATTTGTGAAGAAAAAATGCAAAGCGCCAAAGTCACGCTGAGCAAATTGCACGAAAACGTGAACTGCTTAAGTTCTTAGTCTATTCCGTAATATTTCAATTCTGCCAGAATAATTTCTGGCACTACCAAACTTATCCAAGAAATTATTAAGCCACAGCCATCAAGTAGACCTTCCAATATATGCAAAAAAAGTACAGGGTGCATTTTCGCATAACGGCTTTAAATAAACGTATAAGTAATAAGTAAAAGGTGTAATTGATTAACCTTTAAAAATTTGTATTAGTTTCGAAAAATGTTGTGTGGAAGTAATATTTTTGGTTTCTATATTTCTTAGCCATTTTTTAGCCACAAGTTAATTTTTTTTCTGAGTTGGAAGTTATTTACTTAGTCCTGGTCAAATATTTGCAGCTCTAAAGCCTCATAAAAACAGTGAGAGCATGAACGTGTTCAAGCAGGGAGTTCAAAAACAACAAAAATAAGCGCATGCGCCGAATCCATAACAATTGTGATAACAACCCGAAAGAGGAACATAAGGCATTGCACAAGAAAAGCAGAAATGTAAAGTGAGCGACAAATGAAAATTCAACAAATTAGCAGCAAAAATAGCAAGACATTTTAGTATTTCTGTTTTAATGTGGAACGATAAAAAATAATTATTTTAAATAATTAAATTTGAAACGTTTGTTTACGCCACTCGTGCAACTTTCCATTAAAAAAAGCGAATACTTTAATTACCCAAGAAAAAACAAAGCAGAAAATGTGAAGTGAACGCAAGGCAAAAAAGTGAAATACGCAAACAGATGCAAATCGAGCACAAAAGCAACAAATACGACGTCGATAGTAGCAAATTGTGTGGAGTACATTGACTCCACGAAAATTTCGCACAATCATAATTTCAAAATTAACAATAATCACCGATTACGCAACACAATCTAACCAAAAAGTGTAAAGTACAAGAAGACAATAATTTACAAAATTACAAAAAAAAAATATTAAAATAAAATAAACACAAAAAGGCCAAAAGCCACAGAGAAGGCCAAAAATATAATCAATTACTCTGCGTGCATAGGACCTTTGCAGGCACTTTGCCAGGATACACACAGCGGGTACCACCCGAATAAGTTCATAGCGAAAAAACTGCCAACTAAGAAATTGCCGCTAGGCTGCTCACTGACAACTCAGCGAGGGGCTCATCAGACATTCAGCAAACAGAAACGTTTTTTGTTTTGTTTTTGCAGTATTTTAATGTAAATAACGAATAACGAACGCAAAAATTCTACTCTAAACAATGTGTAAGTGGTTTTGTTGCTTTGTGTGTTTCATTTCTTTCGTTTTTTCGTTTTAATTTGGCGGTGGCTCTTGAGGGCAGTGTAAAGAAATGCGCCCACACATACATATGCATACAAGTACAGCATTCCGTCGCCAAATTGTGTAACATACTTTGAGGCGCTGCACCCACAACAAACCGCCGACTGTTTTGGCATTCACTAACGATTTCCGCTTTGGGACAAAAAAGTTTCGAAGGAAACGACACACTTCCTGCACTTAACCTCCTTCTCGAGCACAACAGACACAAGGATTTGCATATGTGATATTATATTCGAAGTATTATTGTTGTTGTGTGCTTGAGTGTGTGCAGACACACACTTGGTGTAGTGGAAACAAAACAGGCAAAAAAATGTTTACTAACCCCAGCGCAATGCTATTTATTTTCCAACACGCATCTGCATTGCTGCATGCAACTAATTAGGGGTTTTTGAAAAACAAAAAGAAATGTGTAAATTTTTATGCTCTACAATTATGCTTGACAGAAAGAGAAACAAAAGCAGCAAAGGGGTGCGGTTGTCACACGTCACACCTCACCTATTTTTTTGGGCTTTGGGGGGAGATCAGCACTCAGAAAAAAATAGAGTAAAATTAAAATTTTTTAGCCAGATCTCGCGTGCTAATTAAAAAAAAAGTTACAGGATGGTTGGAAAGTAAGAACGCAAAAACAAGAGATGTGAATGTTTATTATTTTAAAGGGTTTTCCAATAACTGGTGTTATGAATGAATGGATTGCGCTATCGAGAAATGTTTAATGATTTTTATGGCTAGAATTGGATGGTATTAATCTGGACAACGTTTATTTTCAACAAGACGGCGCTACGTGCCACACATGCAACGAAACCATTGATCCTTCACGGGAAAAGTTTCCGGACCGGGTTATCTCTCGAAGAGGTGATCACAATTGACCACCGAGATCTTGTGATTTAACACCTTGTGACGTTTTTCTTTGGGGCCAAGACCTCAACCTCAAGACCTCAAAGATGGAATTCGTGAGACTATCGAGGACATAGGGCAGCCACTGTGCAATTCGGTTATGGAAAATTTCATGAAAAGGTTATTGTCCTGTAAGCGTGGTCGTGGTGGTCATTTGCCTGATGTTATTTTCCACTATTAACGGCATACCTTCCTCTTTGTAATGAAATAAGCATCCGATCATCTATATTAAAAAACAGCATTTTTCTTTGAATATCAAAATAACACCTCTTATTGGAAAACCCTTTATTAAAAGACAGTCCTTAGCAAAATTTTAGCAGAATAGCTTTAAAACCGAGTGAGTTATTCGCAAAAAAATTTAAATTTAACATTTTGTTAAGCAAAATATCAAAAATAAAAAGAAAATATTAGAATATATATAAAAAAATCCATTTCGCATCGCATGTTATGTACACATTATGATTTAAATGGTTTTCTCATTTCAAAAAATTTGAAATGGTTCTTTCTAAATGAGCTTTAGGGTGATTTGAAAAGTGTGTCAGAGAAAAAGGTTATGTTTAGTTAGTAGCATCTCTTGGAAGAACACACACCAAGTTTCAGCCAGTTCGGCCTGTTTCTTTGTGTTTGGCATTCGTTTCAATCGAGAAATTCAAGTGATTTTCCTTTTCCATCACTTTAACCCTACAGATGGCCTAGAAATATCTGACATATCTACCCACGAGGGCAGTTCAATAAGTACCTGTTTTAGGAATGAAGACACCACTTTTTCAAAATATTTCTTTTTTTCAATATAGTCCCCTTTTAGAATGATAAACTTCTTCCAACGCTTCGCACCATTTTTTCACCCCTCACAAAAATAGGATTTGCCGAACTCTCCAAAATTCGCCTCTGCCTCGTTTGTATTAAATTTTTCTCCCGCGAGCCATTTCTTCATCTTAGGGAACAAGAAAAAGTAGCAGAGAGCCAGATCGGATGAATACGGCGAAACGGCAGCAATTCTTAATGCAATTCATGCAGTTTGGTGGCGACAACTCCGGATTAAAGTGCTGGTGCGTTATCGTGGTAAAACAGCACCTTCTATTTCGTCAAATACGGCCGTGCCTCATTTAACTTTTTGTGAAAGCGATCTAATAACTCACTGTAGTATTGTCCAGAGATCGTTCTTACTTTTTCTAAAAAATCAATGAGGACGACGCCGTTCGCATCCCAAAAAAGTCTATCCCCTGCACTTCCTTTTCTTTGGAGCAGATTCACCGGGAGAAATCCATTGTTTTAATTCTTGCTTACTTTCTGGTGTTTAAAGATGAAACCAGGTTTCATCAACGGTAACAACTCGACAAAAAAATTCCTTCGGAACGCGCTTAAATTGCTCTAAACATTGCTTCGAAGTTAACAGCCGTATCCGCTTGTTGTTGCTTGTGAGCAATCGCGGTAACCATCGGGCCCACAATTTTTTCATCGCCAACTTATCACGTAAAATATTAATTGCCATTCCGGTCGACACACCTACGACCTCTGGTACTTCACGCACTTTCGTTCGTCGATCAGCGATCGACTTTTTGGACTTTTTGAATGATTTCTTGGGTAACCACGTCTGTCGGGCGTTCGGGTCGCTCTTCATCAACCACGTTTAAATTCGTTGAACTAATGTCTAACTGTGATCATTATTCCTTTTATCTCCTCGTATTTTTCCCCATCCAAAAACAAAAAGCGAATTACCGAACGATACTCTTCTTTTTCCATCTTAGCGAAAATCCCGAAACACGTCTTACTCGAATAGCTGCCAAATCCAAATCTTCTCAATCAGTCCTAAATTTGTTTTTCCGTCGTTTGATAAATGGCCGCACACGATGCTAACACCAACTTCCCTCAGGAACGCCCTCTATCATCAAACACGGGTACTTATTGAACCGCCCTCGTATGCTGATGGTAGCATTTTTGGTCTAGTCCGTAATAAACATGCACGCTTCTTATCAAGTTGCAACGAATAGTTGAAAAACTGGTTTTATTAATCATTTCAGTTTCAATTTTTGTATGTTTTTTATTTATGGATTAAATTTTCACTGTACATTAATTTAAATATTTTTTTGTCATAAAAATAAATTGTTTGTGTTTTATAAATCCTTTTGTAATATGGATTCCATTCTTACTACTTTTCTACGGTTTTTGGGGAAAATATTTTAAGTTTTTTCATATTACACAATTTTTTTTAAAGCTGTGGAACATAATTTGGTGACCATAAGGTCGTTTATTTGCATTTCTTTTGTTAAAGCTTTAAATTGAAAATAAATAAAAAATATGCCTGCAAATTTTTGAATACTTCTTGACAAATAGTAAAAATATTCTGGATAAAAAGTAGAAACAAAGAGTCGGATGAAGGTGGCTGCTCTAGGGGCCGCTGAAAGAAATGCCACTTTCGAACAATCCATAACAGTTTTTGAGCTAAGTCGAGATGCAACAGAGGAGACCATACTGAAAATCGGGAAGATTAAGTTTATAAATGGGTAATTGGGTGATATATAAGCACTTTGCCAAATCGGTTTTACCAAAATCTAAAAATTCGTATCTCCTTTGACAAGTGCACTAATAATGTCAATAATGCCAGGCAGTCCTGTTGACTAAAGGCGACAATTTCCAGCTGGATATTTACTGCAATATTTTTTTTCCGTGTATTGTGTGTGGATAGATTTCTTTTGTTTTTGGTTTTTTACTTTTCTCTGTTCTCGTCGCCATAAAATCTATTGTAAACATAACACACAATCAAATGTAGGCAATTCTATGTAGGCTCGTAGTATATCATCGGGCTGTGTCCTTCGAGGACATTCTTTGATTGTGTGATTGCAATGCGGTATTTTTGAGATTTTTGAGCAATGTGTGGTAATTTTGGTTTTATGTACAAATCGTACAAGGTGTGACTGAAGGATGATTTTTGTCTTAAATGAGTGCTTTTGAGTGCTAGCATTGTGTGGCGAGAAGTCAATCAAGCTATAACATAGTATTTACTTATAATATTTTGTCTGCAACTTTATTCAAACCTTTTCTTAAACTCAACTACTTTGTGGATTTAGAAGCAAGGGTTTTTGAATTGATTCATGAATCAATCTTATGCAGAGCTTCCTAAATTTGTTGTACAGTCGGATTAGACAGATTTTCTTTGGTAATACAAATGACTGTCTCTTTATCTTCTTCAGTTATTCTTCTTCTTTGTTGGCGCAGTTACTGTCTAAGCGATTTGTTTCAAGCTCAATGAGGAGCGCTAGTCGTTTCCTTCTCGTACTAGGTAGATAAGTTAAATGGCTGAAGTACCGGTCTGGCATTCCCCAAGTAGCACTAAAGTGCCGTTTTGATACCATTTTGAGACCTGTAACGGGCAGATATCTATAGCCAACTACAGCTGTTGCTTGGAGCAATGCCCCAGGCTGTCGAAGAAAGGAGCACCCAGCGACCTCAATTGTCTAACTGCCAAATACGAACACGTAGAGAGAAAGTGCTCAACAGTCTCCTTCTCTGAGAGGTCTAAACAGCTTCTGCAACGGGGATCTCTGCATGTGCGTCGACCGCCCAATGTACGGTAAACACGAGTTTGGAAATTGAATGGTGAGGTGTCCCCAGAACTTTTTGCATCCTTAGTCTATTGTACTGGAAGCATAGGATTTTGAAAACCACACGAAGAAATGTAACTCCATCTTTTCTGAGAAATAAGTTGCGCCATTCCTCTTTAACAACAATGAAGGGGATGACAATGTGTACGTGAGGCTACTGAGACCAATTCAGTCAACCCTTATCTGTCAAGTTCATCAGCAATTTCACTTATTTCTATGTTCCTACGTCCTGGAACCCAGTTGAGGAAAATGCTACCTGCACAACCAAGAGATTTGATCTCCTCCTTACAGTAGTTGACCAGTTTGGATTGGCACCATGCCGTCATCAGTGCTTTGATCGCAGCGTGACTATCGTAAAAAATGTTGATATCTCCTGCGCTCTCGCTTCTCTAAGCATTCTGCATGCCTGCAGGATGGCAAGGACTTCTGCCGGAAAAACACTAGCGATATTCGGCAGTTTTAAAGAAATGCATAAATTGCTCTTGCTCCGACTCCCAATTCCATTTTGGAGTCGTCAGTGAAGGCACCAGTTTCCCTCACGACCCTCAAGTTCCGGTTTGCGGATCGAGATATCTGTCCGAACTTCAGAGAAGTACGGTGTTAACTGCTCAAGAATGCTGCCATGCCGTTTGAGAGATCGTCTCCAGCGACCAACCTTCTTTAATCTGATTGCAGTTTGAACAGCGATGGAAATAACGTAAAAGTCGATGGGAAGTAAGTGCAAAACGACATTCATGGCAGCATTGGGACAGGTTCTACATCATCCGATAATGCCAATATAAGCAGTCCTTTGCACCCTACCTAATTTAGTGATATTATAGCCCTTTCGAAGGGTCCTCCAACCAAACCAGGCATCCATAAGTTAAATATGGCAGAACCACTTCGTTGTACATACAAAGAGCAACTTGTGGACATCCATTTTTTGATGAACATAGGTTTGTAGGAGTAGAAAGCTATGCTGGCCTTCTTCACCTGATTTTCAATGAGTAGCTTCTAATGGAGTTTGGAGTCAAGTATCAATCCAAGATACTTAACTTGCGATGAAAGCGAGAAAGTCTAAAGTGCTAAATGATGGCAATTAAAAACGCCAAATCAAGCCAAGTTTTGATCCACGCCGTCTTTCCATACAGAGGAGACTTTTCTTCGACTTGGCCTAGCCAGTGAACCTCCTAGATTTTTGTCGATTTACACAGCTAGCTAACGTTAAACTAAACTTTTACAGCTAAACGTTTTCTCGTCTGGATATTTGCCTTCACCAATGAATAAGGAATTATAAAATCTCAGCGCAATCGTTATTTTGCCTCCACCCTCGACTCTCACTTCTAAAAATCGAGCAATGTAGAACCCTCCAATGATAGATTATTCTATCGTCACCTTTTGCAGAACAGAACACATGGAGCTAATGTGAACTGAAACTCAGATTGAGCACTTTACTGTTTAGAGCTCCATTTTAATTATACGAACAATATAAGAGCCACACCTTTTATTAGGGTTTTGGTTCAGCTGCTTTTCCTATTTATGGTGGGCGTATTGATGTTGTTCCAAAAATAGTAGAACGTACAGTTTGAAGCCGAGCTCGAACAGCAAATGATTTTTAATGAAGAGATTGTTCATTGTCATTGCCTGCCGAGGGGCCACCGCTATTAGAAAAGAAATTTACATAGTTTGATGTTCATGCACGACGATTCGAACCTCTGCACTTCCGAATAATAGGCACGCACCAAGCAACTCGGCTACTAATAGCGCCTTTATAATCTTTTTACAATATCCGAAAGCATTCTCTGCGGTTAGATGACTTAAAACTATCAAGTACGGCAGAGAAAAACATTTAACCCCCTGGTCTCTGATGATGAGGAATTGGTATACCATTCCGTTGAGTACCTTTGCTCTTCAGCTATACAACTTTAATTCCTCTGTCTTCTTCGGTATATACCTACTGTCCTAAAAGTGGGTTTCCCAGACCGTGTCGTCCTTATGAGTCCTTTGTAGGGATTATAAAGCTAATCTAATGTTCCCCGAGATCTAGATTTAAGTTAACTTCCGACTATGGTTAAACATCTTTCATACGAACTTTCTTAATATTTTATGCCATGAGAAGCTGCTAAAAATCACACACTCCTCTCTCTAATTTCAGCTAAAACACCATCATTCGACAAAGATCGCGATTACATCGGTTTTGCAACGCTGCCCGAGCAAGTGCACAGGAAGTCGGTGAAACGTGGCTTCGACTTCACGCTCATGGTGGTCGGTGAATCTGGACTGGGCAAGTCAACACTGATCAATAGTCTCTTTCTGGGTGATCTATACAAGAATCGATTTATACCAAATGTCGAAGAGCGACTCGAGAAGACGACGCGCATTGAAAAGAAAACTATGGATATAGAGGAGCGGGGCGTGCGTCTGCGATTGACAGTAGTGGATACACCAGGTTTCGGTGATGGCATCAACTGTGAAGATAGTTGGCGCGTATGTACCGCATACATCGATGAACAGGTGAGCGCACTGGCGAGAGATACAACTGAAGAAAACATTAATGACTGCTCTATTACTTTTTCAGTTTCGCCAATATTTTACAGACGAGAGCGGACTGAATCGACGTAACATACAGGATAATCGTGTGCATTGTTGTTTGTATTTCGTGCCGCCATGGGGTCACAGGTGGGTAGTCACAGGTGTTGTTTTTTTTTCTTCATTTACTTTATTGCTCAATTTTTCGTCTTTGCAGTCTACGTCAAATGGATCTGGATCTAATTAGGCGACTGCATCGCAAAGTCAATATTGTGCTGGTCATCGCCAAAGCGGATTGTTTGACCAAAAATGAGGTGCGTAAGCTCAAAGAACGCATACTGCAAGATTTGGAAGATAACAAGATACAGTTATATCAATTTCCCGAATGTGATTCGGATGAAGATGATGATTTCAAACAACAAGATCGCGATCTAAAGGCCTCGATACCATTTGCGGTCGTCGGCAGCAATACGATACTTGAGGTGGCGGGCAAGAAAGTGCGCGGACGTCAATACCCATGGGGTGTGGTTGATGTCGAAGATCCCGAACATAGCGATTTCAATAAGTTACGCACCTTCCTCATTTCCACACACATGCAAGATCTGAAGGACACCACACAGGATGTACACTATGAGAATTTCCGAGCACAATGCATCTCACAGATATCGCAACATGCGCTACGGGAGCGAGGCAAATTGAAGCGGGACTCAATCAGTTCGGTAAATGGCTTCGATGCGGCCATTTCGGAGACCGACCGATTGTTGTTGCAGAAGGATGAAGAGATACGACGCATGCAGGATATGCTAACACAAATGCAAGAGAAGCTCAAGCAGACACATTTGATGGAGATGAAGAAGAATGATAGTGTTATCGATGTTTAAGAGCGGAGAGTGGGTGTGAAATATTAAATTATTAAAATACATGGAAAGTGCACTAAGCCAGTGTGAGTGGAGATTTAATGCATGGAAAAGGGTTCGCAGCATAAAATACTTAGAGTGACACGAAGAAATTACCCCACAATTTTGCGCACAACATTGGACAACATTTAGTATTTATTTGGAAATTAGCCTCGTGGAGCTGATAGAAAGCACACATACGCCCACGCAAATCTACATGCTAATATTAAAATATTCTTACAGGAAGTGAATTGATTACCAAACGTTGAGTTTTTAGTGGATTTGAAAGCTAGTCGCTATCAAGCAACTGCAAAATTTTTCACACCGTTACCAAGAGAGGTGTCAAGTGGTCTCTTTAAACTAGATTTGGGCCACTTTCAACGAAATATTTCTGGTTCCTCCACTAGTAGGGGTAGTAGGCAATTTTCTAGTACAGAATTAATAGTTTCCCCAGCACAAAGAATTTATCCCGTGGTAGAATTCACACACAAATATCAGTGCATACCAAAAACGCAAACAAACGAACAAAAAAGAAACCATATATAAAATTATACGAAAAATAACGATCAGCTGAAGAAACAAAATTTCGATTTGAAGAATTTTGAGTACTTCAAAATTCAGACAAACACATTCTAGGCCCACCATTTTAAAAATAAAATAAAATATTTTATGTGAAACGAAAAATCTGGTGTTCGATAGCGGTTTATAAAAGTGTTAAATAGCCACTTACTAATCGATTGCATATTAGAAGCGATCATTTAAAAGTATTTTCGAAAATTATTCAAAATGATATAATTAAAAATTTTTACATAAAAACAGTTCAAATTAAATAACGAAGTTGAGCAGTGCACACATCCATACATGCATTCAAACAGTCTGTGTAATAATTGTGCCGCGAAAGCGGATTAGGCGATGAATCGATTATGGCTGCTTAGAAAAATTATCAAATTCGAAATTAACAAAAAGAAAAGTTAAAATTTGGTGTGTTTGGACTCCTTTATTTAGGTTAGGTTAGGTTACGCTATGGTGGTAGTCGGTCTGCACGACCAACTCACTTAGACCTTACAGCTCCCTTGTGATACCACTGTGCTGCACGGGAACCTCATTTACCTTCCTTCGTGGAACCATATTGTGGCTCTTATGAAACGTAGTATTGATCCCAACCCCACGCCAGCCAGCTCTGTAAGAGAATTAAAAAAGTATTTACCTAGACAACCTGCTCTGATCTTAGCTAGGGCTGGACAATTTCAAATGAAGTGCTCAACTATTTCTTCCTCTTCCTTATCTCTGCAACTTCTGCAATAATTATGGGAGAAAACTCCTAGTGTTAAGGAATGCCTGCCAAATAGCCAGTGACTGGTTAAACAAGCCACGACCTTCGAGATGCTATCTCTTGAGAGACTAAGCAGTTCCTTTGTTTTTTTCTTGTTTATTTGCGGCAATAGTAGTCTTGCTGGAACCCAAATAAGGCTAATCTTGAATACGACACTAATATCATTTAGGGATGCCCGGCATTCCTGTGCAACCTTCGATTTGAGTATAATAACTTACTAAGCAGTAGCTTAAAGATAAAGAATTTGAATTTTTTTTTCTGAAAAAATATTTATATGGATAAGATGCACACTTTTTGAATTTCGGATTCCAATGAATAATATCCGCTTTTAAGGAATTACTCACATTTTTCTTATTTGTTTCTTAAGAATGGCTTAACAGAATGGGCAAACTTCTAAGCTTATTTGAAATAAAAATTTTACCGAAAAATTTTTTTTTGTAATTTGAAATTTTTTATTAAAAATTATTAATTAATCGTTTTTTATTACTTTTAAAATTTTCTGCTTTTCTTATTAATTATTTTTTTTTTAATATAAAATTTGATCAAAGACCAAATAAGTTGCAAAAACTAAGCTTTAAGCACTTTTTTCGAAATAAAATAAAGTTTTAAAAGTAATTAAAATAAAATTTTAAAAGTATTTTTTTTATTTTAATTAAATTTTTTAGTTTGAATCTTATTTTTTAATTTTATTTATTTACTTTTCTTATATTGAGCCTTTCTTATTTAAAATTGTTTCTGTTCTATTTGCTGGTACAATTTTTTAAAAGGCCAAAAAATTTGCAAAACTGTGTTTTAAGTACTGTTTTTGAATTGAAATAAAATTTTAGAAGGAAAGTTTTTATAATTTTTGATTTTAAATGTAATTTTTTATTAAAAATTACTAGTTTTAAAAATATTTTTTTTTCTTTGTTCTTTTTTTTAAGAAAGTTTTTATCTTTTTTAATTTTAAATGTAATTTTTCAGTAAAAATAATTACTTTTAAACATATTTTTTTCTTTATTCCTTTCAACTTTTTTTTAATTTTCTGCTTTTTTAATTTATAATTTTTTTTTTTACTATTTGTTGGTAAAATTTTGTAAAAAACCAAATAAATTACAAAAGCTGGGTTTTAAGTACTCTTTTTGAATTGATATAAAATTTTAAAAGTTAATTTTTGTTTTCAATTTTAACTCAACTTTATTAAATAATTAGATAATTATTAATTTTAATCATATTTTTCATTTTCTTAATTTTTTTTTTGAGCTTTAGTACCTTTTTTGCAACAAGCTTTGTTTTAGTTCAATTTAGTTTAAGTTTAATTTTAATTTACATTTTTCATTAAAACCTATAAATTTTAATCCGGTTTTTCTTATTTCTCATTTTGGTTATTCCTTTAATTATTTATTAATTTTTCAGTATTCTTGGCTTGTCAAATTTTATATAAACAAAAACTAAACAAATGGCAAAAACTGTCTTCTGAGTCAGGACTTAACTTTGCTGGCGAATAAGAAATTATTTTTCAAAAACTAATATTTTTGTTAAATCTTTTGAAACATTTTTATTTATGTTTTGTATGTGTTACCAAGCTTAAATTATTCTATAATTTTTTTTTTATTTTTTTATGTATTATAAAAACTATTTTTTTTTTTTGTTAATCTCTTTCAAATTAATTTGGAAATATGTATCAAGAAATATTTTTCATTTGAAAACAAAATTTTTTTTTAAATTTGATATAAGAATTTCGTAATAAATTTGTTGATTTTGGGTTCGATTTATTTTATTGTTGGAGTTCTAGTCGCACTCGCGTATTAAATGTTTGCTGTCAATTAAGAATTTATTTTTGAAAAACTAATATTTTGGAATTTTTTTTAATCCTCCTTTCTTTTTAAATGTTAAATTTAATGTTTTATTAAAATTTAAATTCTTATTTAAAGCACTAAAACGAAAATTAACTATAATTAATTGAAGTTTTTAAATTTTAAATAAAATTTTAATTAAAAGACTTGAATTGAGTAGAAAAGGTAGAATATAGAAGCTTCAATATATATTTTTAATTAAAATATAAAAAAAAATTTAATTCAACTTTAAAAATATAAATAAAATAAAACTTTTAACTTATTAAAAAAATTTACTTTTAATTATTTTAAACTTTTCTTGTATAAATAAAATAAAAATTTTAACTAATTAAGTTATTTTTTTTTTACTTTTTTTGTTATTAAAATATTTTTAGTTATTATTTTTCATTTTAAATTTATTTTTAAAATATTTAATTTTATTAATTTATTTCATTTATGAAATAAAAATTATAATTAATTAAAGTTAAATTTTTTAATTATTATTTTTAGTTTCAAATATATTTTTGAAGTATTTTATAAATTAATTTTATGTATACAATTAAAATTTTAATTAATTAAATTAAATTTTTTTTTATTAAAAATATTTTTAAGTCGAATTGAAGTTCCTATATTCTTTTTTTTCTTAATTCAAGTTCTTTAATGCAATGAATTGTAAAAATAGTTTTTTATTTTAATACAGCATATCTTTAATCAATTTTTTATTTTTGTATTCCAAATTTCTTGAGTTATTGGCCACATTCCAGCAGTAAAATTGCGGATAGTTAGGAATTTACTTTTCAAAAACTAAAATATCGCTAATTTTTGTTAAATTTTTTGTTTTGTGATTTTCAAAGTATTTAATGTTTAGTCTTATTGAAAGAGTATTTTTTATTTTGAGTTAACATTTTTACGTTCTGACACTTTTGTTTTGCTAAAATCAAGTTTTTTCACTGTGAAAAACTGAACATTTTCCTATTAAATCTGTTTATTGATAGTTTTTAAATTAATTTAGAGACATCTCTAATGAAATCTTAATTCAAAAATTTGATAACTTCTGAAATATTTTTTTATTCAATTAAATTTTATTAAATAATTTTCTTTTTAAAATTTTCAGTAGCGAATTCTTAAAATTTCTATAATATAAACTCTGATTTTTTTCGCTTTGTTAGAGTAAATGACAACATTCCGGAATTATGGTTTTGCAAATGTAGTAATTTTTGAAAATATGCTCGTGCGTACTTTCTCTTAACTCTATTTTTCTCGCCATAATCGATCACCGCCGCACTCTGCTAGGAAATTTTTCTAATAAACGAAAACATCTCAACATGCATACAATCCAAAACGAAATTAAAAATACTTGTATGCATATATACATATGTTCTACATATATATATACATATATATAATATGATATATATATTCAAATCATTTCATTACATTAACAAATTAAAATAAAGAAAAACGAAAAATTTTCGAAAATTGTACGAGACATTGAAGAAAAATCATACCAAAGCAGTGAGCGTATCAGCATTAAATGTGTTTTTGTTTACAATTCACAAAAAAAAAAAATGCAGAAAAAACAACTAAAACATAAATCATAATATGCCGCACAGAAGCGAGGAAAACTTATTTAAAAGAAACAAAAAATTAATCATATAAAATACAAAATATGAATTTAAATCTAATTAAAAATAAATGCAATTAATTTTAAAGGAAATTTTTATAAATCGTCGCCCGCTTATAGTTCAATTAAATCTTGTATTTATATTTTTTGAATAAGTTTTCTATGCAACGACGCCAAATGCGTTTACTTTATGCGAAACTCTATTTATAAATGTGTGTGTGTAACTACTCAACTACATACACACAAATTCAAACACAACTACGAAATGGCTATACTTTTGTATTATATTTTAATAATTTAAGCTATAACGAACTAAAATATACTCACACACACACACACAAACACACACGTGCACACCGATTATCAAGAACTGTAAATTGCATTGAATTCGCTTCGGTTCATTGCAGTGAATTGGCAATTTGAAGCTTAACTAATTAACGGCTCTCACTCGACAGTCCTACATACATACAAACACGACTCTCTCTCCTGTCTCATTGACAAACAAACTCTTGTATGCTAAGTTTGAATTGCGTTATAGGTGACTTTGTTGTTTGCTGATCGTTCCATGTTATGCAGAGAAAGCACCAAAATCTGGTGTCAAATTTTCCTTGGTTAAATGAATGAAGTTTATATATACAGACATATACATATATTTTTGAAAAGAAAACCGAAAACACACATAGGTAAACACAGACTACATACAATTACATTTATGTATGTATGAGTTATTATATATTTTTATTATTGTATTATTGCATTTTATGATTATCCTATTTGTGTAAGAGCGATACGATTTAATTAGTATTTTAGAATTTTAAGATTGAAAGCTCATAATAAATTATTAACTGATGACATACGAAAAATAATTACTGAATTGTTTGTGTTTTTTCTTGATTGAGAGTGCATATCGGTAGATAATCGATGGAGTTTTTTGTCTGACAAATTATTAAAATCTTTAAAATTTTATCTCCGACAAATTTACGTCAGCTCCCTTCACAATACAAAACAAACAAAAGAAGGAGAAATTATATGTTTGTGAAAATTCAGTGAATGGATTGGTAATATTGTGATTTGTGAGATTAAAACTAAACAAAATAATGCAAACAAAGCACCGCGTGTTAAATTGTTGAAGCACAAATTAATATAAAGCCTCCAAATGCAGTTTTTTGCATTGTTATGCGGAAGACACCGTCGCAAGGAAGTGTGGCGCGTCAGCGAACCGTTCTCCTTGTTTATTGATGGACTCTTACGTCACGGCGAATTCGGAGGGCGCAATCTGTGTCTCAACACCTCTTCTATTCGCCATTTCCCCCTCGCTATCTCCATGCTCGATTAACTGCATGAAAAATTTGCATGCGAAAGTAACAACAAAGTTATCGAATAAGATCCGCCGCTAGCGAGTATGGCTATAGCACTGCCTTACTAGCACATGCAATTTAAGGCAGCTCTCTTCCCGCATTGCCGACATATTTTCATTTGTACCAGTTGCTTCATCTATTCGCCACTTGCTAAGTCTTGGCGAAAAGAGAGGCTTCTATCACTCTCCAGTAAAAAAGTTATTTCTCCGCTTTATAAAGTTAACCTCCAATTTCGACATTTCAACCTTCGAAGTTCGGAATAGGGGCTTAGAAATTTATTTAAGGGATCCTGGTGGTCTAGAACTCGAAAATTTAGGGTATTATTTTTACAATAAGAAAAATGAGAAACGATATTTATATTTTTAGGTTTTTTATTTCACTTCTTTTAAATACAAAAATGAAAAAAAATTTTTTTAATTTTAATAATCTAAAAAATGGCGCTTAAGTTGACCCTCCTGAAAAATTGGACCTGGACGGTATTGCCCATTTTGGCTCTTCTACCTATTTATTGAAATACAATAACCAAAAAAATTATTAATCAGTATGACTGTAGTTGTGTCCCGTACTAGAGTAAAAAAAAAACATTTGACAAAATGGAGCGGTTTTGAATTTGACACTCCAAAAATCGGGGTTTTTTTCAGTTTCTTAATCAAAAAATACGAAATAATTGAAATAATAATATGATCCTAGTACGAACGATAGCTATTGATGTTGGGAACAACATATTAAAATTTCACACAATTCGGTTAAATAGTTTGTTTTGACAACACCGGGTCGAAAAAAGTCGTTTCGAGATAAATCAGTTTAAAGTTTGATGTACAGGAGCGCCCGGACCGCTGACTACATAGTTAATGGGCTGTAGAAGCTACAATATTGGGAATTTCCGCATGAAAATTTCACAGTATATTCTTAAGATACTATACTTTCGAAATATCGAGAAATAAAAAAATCGATTTTTTGAAATTTCTAGACCACCGGGTCCCCTTAAAATTAGTGTAAATAACTAAAAAAATTATGGTCATGATCCGCTTTTCCCATCTATTTAAATAGGATACCACTTTTTTCGCACAAAATTTTATTACAGGTGCTATTAGGGATTGAAGATCAGATTTTCGAAAAATTAAAAGTGTATATTTTAAAAAAATTTTGACTGATTTTTAAAAATCCGATTGGTGTTGTTGTAAAGGTGTATAAATATATTCATAATTATAAAAAAATTAAATTTAAAATTTAAAACTTATAAAAAAATTGTTTACAAAAAAGAATTTAACTAATTAAAGTAATACTATTGAGCGTTTTATTACTTTTTTACTTGTGACTTAATCTTAAAAATATTGGTTTGATACCCAACCGAGTGCTGTGCGCTGATCACGTCGAATATTTTATAGTGAACTGAAAGTTGAAAAAATACCTGTTTTGCCATTTCCACATTAATTTTCGCAAATTTGTGAAGTCATGTGACATTTGTTCCACCGCATTCGTAATCGAAACGAAAACTGCCATAAGAATCATCATCATGTGCTCTGGTCAGGGTTGAGCATTTTGCACTACCAGTAATTTTTTAATAAGGGTTTCATTATCACTAAATCTCCAGTTGTACAATGTTTTAACTATCCGCTTATTGCATTAATTATATAGTAGAGTATGCCTAACCCTGCTACTGGTTTACAAATTTTGTCAAGCAATGGTGAATAGCACTCACATACCGTTATCTTTTTCCTTCCTTTTTATTGTTAACGTTTCGAACACAATTTTCGAAAGTAGTTTAGTAGCAGAGACACCGACCAAGTGCGACACTGCCGATAATGCAGGTCTCGCAAGTGTAGAACGTAGCATGGTTTTAGGCTTACGTGGAGAATCTGCAGTTCAATATAGTTTCGCAGAGAAAAAATAAAGCTATGATACACACACACATTCATATATTAAGAAATTGAGGAAATTCTTTGCTTTACCTAACCGGAAATGATTGCCCTGAGGGTGATTTATAAATTTTGCTCATGCGACTTATCCGAATTCGATTTCGATTTTACTTTGTATCGGTTTGAAGCAAAATACTACAGAATTTTTTTGGTTCTTATTGAATAATTAAAAGTAGCTTTAAAGGGATGCTAAATTTTTTTCTTTCGTGTTCATTACGGAAGATGAATGGAAGATGTATAGGTATTATTTATTTTATTTCTACCGGTAAGGGCTACTGAGTGAAAACAATAAATTTTTTTATGAAAGTTGTGGAGTTTTCAACCAAATAATTTTAAATTAGTGTTACAGAAAGGCAAAATTTTTACATTTAATGATCTCAAAATAAAAATTTATTTTTGAAGAATAAAATATTTTTTGGTGAGTTTCTATTGAGATCAAGGATTTTTAGAGGAAAGATAAATTTGCTCGCCTCTTTTAAATAGAATTGGCGGTTCTTTTCGAACCAGTATCGAAAGGTATTACTACATTTTGGTTTTAAAATGATTTTTCTTTCGTTCAACCACGACTTTAGATCAGATCCCACTGTGAATCTAGGTTTCACAAAGAGCATTCTTATGAAAATTGAACTGATGATATTTTACAAGCCTTGTACATGTATACAGTTAGTAACATAAATACAGAAGCCTGATTTATGGAATTGTTTGACGCTAACGCTTTCCTTAAAATGTAATCAAAATATTTTACAATATCATTTATGTATTTGTGTACTGGGATAAGCTTTCATAAGCTCATCAAGCTATGTAAATTTTAGGTACTGTTATCCACGCTTTGCTTTGTCTGTGATGCCAGCGAAGTTTATGTCACAAAAGTTAGTATACAGCAAACGATTGTTCAGTTAAAACTATTGAAAGTAAATAATTAAAGTGAGAAAATTTAGGGAAGTACGTTTTGTATTAATTTTTGCGACATTTTTAGTAATGGCTCCAAGAGGATAAGAGCTTTCGGATGATTTAAAAAAACTGAGTATAAAATATCACAGCGAGAAATCGCTCGTTTAATAGATAGGAGTTTAGCTACAGTTCAAAAGGCTGTGAATAATAAAGAGCCGTTGTAGGCGTCCGCTGCTCTTAAGTCCCAGAGAAAAAAGCTTAGTCATAAAATCAGGACAAACCCCAAAATAAGTGCCCCCAAATTAAAATCTGAAGTTGAAAATGAGACTGGAAAACGATGTAGCACCCAAACTATTCACCGGGCTTTGCATAGTGCTGGTTATCATGGGCGTAACGTTAGGAAAAAGCCCTTCGAGAGTAGTGTCAATCGGAGTAAACGGATTTCATTCGCAAAAGATCATGAAAAATATAACCAAACGTTTTGAAACCAAGTCATATTTTCTGCTGAGTGTAAGTTCAATACCTGTGGATCTGATGGCCGTGAAAAAGTTTGGAGAAAAGGTAACGCGAAATTGGATCCAAACAATATGACCGGCACGGTGAAGCATGGAGGGGGCGGCTCTGTGATGGTTTGGGGATGTATGGCTGCGAACGGAGGATATTGACCCCAAGCACACATCCAACATTGTGCGAGAGTGGCTGTTATACAATGTGCGAAAACAGCTGAAAACACCGCCACAGTCCCCGGACACCAACCCAATCGAACATTTATGGGAACATTTAAAGCGGCAAATACGTAAACATCCGATTAGAAATAAGGAACAACTGAAAAACGTCCTTCAAGAGGAGTGGAATAAAATACCACCAGCTGTAACTGAAAACTTGGTGAAATCAATACCATCCCGACTTAAAGCGATTGTAAAGTCCAATGGTTATCCTACCAAATACTAGGATTTGACTTTAATTATGTTTTTGATTTCACAAATTAATAAAATGATGAACTGTATACTTACTTTTGAGACAAGAATTTTTATAAAGTTTAATATAAAAAGTTATAATTTTATTCCTTTTTAAAATTTTGTTATTATTTGGATTAAATATGATTTTTGTATTTCATTCATGTAAATAAAACACAATTTTGTTATTACTTCGGTTGTTTGAAGGAATCAATTGGGAGAAAATTGAAAACGTGTCCGGTGTATACTTACTTCTGTTACTAACTGTACATATGTTCGGATCATTATAAGACGGCAAATATTTTTATGAGGAGCTTTTTCATGGCAGAAATACGCTCAAAGGTTTGTCATTGCCTGCCGAAAGTGACTGAATATCCCACGATCCCCGCCTCACTCATACGCTCAGAGTTTAGGAAGAAACTCTAAATTTAGAACCTAATTATGTCACCAGATAGACCTGCACATGTGTCAGGCGAATGAAATTTAAATCAGCACACCTAATAATTTGCATTTCCTCTAATCTTCATTTTTCCATTGGAAGCCACACATTGAAAATCAGTTAAAGAAGACACTCCTGCAAATCTATGTTCGCCAAGAAATGTGGGATCAAACCACAGGTATTTCTTTGGATGTGCAACATAGTGGTTCTGCCAATTAAAACATATGGATTCCTGGTTCGATGGGAAGCTCTTCAGAAGGGCTATAATACCACTAAATTGGGGAGGGTGCAAAGGACTGCTTGTATTGGTATAAAGCATATAAAACTTGCCCTAGTGCTGTCCTGAATGTCGTTTTGCACTTATTTCCCATCGACTTTTACGTTATTTCCATCGCTGCTCAAAGAGCAATCAGGTTGAAGGAGGTTGGCCTCTGCAGACAACCTCTCAAGGGACATGGTAGCATTTCTGGGCAGTTAACATCGTATTTCTCTGAACTTCGTATGAAATCCGCACACTGGAGTTTGAGGATCGTGGCAGCGCGATCTTTCCACGTAGGCAGGATTGGAATGAGGGCAAAATCCGTACTCACGCGCCGCTGATGGTACCTTTGTCTTCAGTGACGACTCCAAGATGGAATCGGGAATCGGGAGTCGAAGCAGGAGCAATTTATTTATTTCCTTAAAACTGCCGAATACTGCTAGTGACTACTTTCGGATCCTGCAAGCATGCAAAATGCTTAGGGACGCGAGAGCGCAGGAGATATCAACATTTTTTACGATAGTCAAGGCACTGATGACGCCATGGTGCAGACGCAAACTGGTCAACTATGTACTGTAAGGAGGAGATCAATTCTCTTGGGTGTGTAGGTAGCATTTCTCTGATCTGGGTTCCAGGACATAGGAACATAGAGGGAAATGAAATTACTAATGAGCTTGCCAGAAAGGGGACTAAATTGATCTCAGAGACCTCCTACCCGGTTATCGGCATCCCACTGACAGTTGTTTAAGGAGAATTACCCAACTTATTACTCAGGAAAGCGCAGAAAAGCGGAGATCCATTTCTTCATGTGCTATTTCCAAAACCCTTTGACCCCAGTACAATAGGCGGAGAGAGTCCTGGGGACTTCACGGCATTCAATTTCCAAAGTTGGATGATCGCCATTTACACAGGAGGCTGGGCTTAATATTTAATCCCCATTGTAGAAGCTGTGGGGACCTCTCAGAGAAGGAGATATTCTCTGTAAGCGTCCGGGCTTGGCAGCTAGACGACTAAGGTCACTGGGCGCTCCTTTCTTCGACAGCCTGGGGCAGAGCGCCAACCTAAATCCCATCAATCTTCTCCATTACATCAACAGCTCTGGCTGGTTGTAGATATCTGCCCGTTGTAGGACTCCAAATGGTATCAAATCGACGCTTTGGCGCTACTTGGAGAGTGCCAGACTGGTGCGTCAACCATTTCCCCTACCTATTTGTCATTTTGCGTTCATCTCAATTATAAGATCTGGGAGTTTTTGATAGGCTCTTTTTATCCTAAAATGAGGAACATTTTTTCCTGCCTTCTGGCAAATTCATTAATTTTGTAGATAAATATTTTTCTATTACGGAGTCGAACGCAGTTCGCATTTCTCAATGGCTCTGCCGAAAGAAAATTTTGGTTTTTTGTATTCTTTGTGAAGCTTCATTACGCTACTCAAGTCATAACCCAAAAAATTTGAAATTAAAAAAAAAAAAAGAAAACGTCTTAACTTTGGAATCCAAGCAAATTTGATACATTTTTCTAATGGGATGGAGTAATAGGTACAGCTGCAAAATTTCTCTATGACACAAAGTAATTAACCATAGTAATTTCTGCATATTTAACTAAAAAAATGTATTTGAATTATGACGTTCTTCCAACAAATGAGCAACGTGCATTTCTTATGTCTAATATTTTTTATTTATACAGTAGACTCGTGGTTGAGGGAACTAATTCGTGCAAGGGCTATTCCCCTCAACCCAGACTTTCCCTTCAATTGAGATTGAAATTATACATCTACAGAAGTGGGCGGATTATAAATATTTTATTAATACTGTTGTATGTAAGGTAGAGGTACATAGTTTGTGCAGTGAGTATATTTACTTCATATAATAAAAACATATTATTTAAAGAAGTCCAATACAGTACTTTGTTTTTTCTTAGCTTCCAGTGATTTTTTCACTGCAATATCCCTGATATTGTTGAGAAAAATGATGTGTTCGAGCGAGTTGGTATTGTGTTCGGTCCAATGGGTCAACGTCAACAGGTTGATTAACATCATCGATAACGCCCTCAGTACCATTAGCGCAATTGTCATATATTCCTGTCGATATTCTTAGTTCGTTGACACTTAGGTTGGACTGAAATAAAAAAATTATGGCATGTTAAGTGCACGTGTAACTGTAATGATTGTGTTTTTTGCCTGTGGAAATGCAGTTTCAGTTAAATTGAGTAATTCTTCAAATTCGGAATGTTGTTGTGCAACTATCTGCTGTCTTCAAACACTGAGAGGCACATCATCCTCGATGCACTCATTGTCTATCGGATGTTTATAGTCAAGTAATGGACACCAACATTTTTTAATAACGTCGGCATCGACTTTTTGCCATGCTTGGGTCAAAAGGCAAATGGCATCTTTCAAAGTAATTTTTTTTTTAAAGTCGGCTATTTCGTCTTTACCAATAGCTGATTTTAATAAATTTGTTCCATAGTGCAACTTGGTTAACCTTAGTACATTCTGGTCCATCGGCTGGAGAAGGCGTGTTACATTTGGTGGCATATATATAACGAAAATTGAACCACGTTCTGCTTTTAATAACTCTTGTTTTTGATGGCACGGTGCATTATCTAAGATCAAAACAGTTCCCTGAATCCGGGGTTCCCTCAATCGCGAGTCTACTGTATAATTTTATTATACCTTCACACACGCCCTATGCTCCAGAAGGAGTTCAAGGAAAACGTATACGTAAATATTTTTCGTAAACAATTTAAAATGTAAAAATTAATATAAACACCCACCTCCCCCGCTCTCGTTGCCATTTTATAGTCTTAGTTTTTTTGTTTTATTAATTCTCACTTAATTGTTATAAAGCGCAAAAGATTTTGGTAATTCATGTTACCGTTATCAGTTGCAACACATCGCTATGCTCAAATAATACAGCATAAATAACTCCTTCATTCATTTAGCACCGCTTTTTTGTTGCCTTGTCTTTTCGGGCGAACACACCTGCAATGCCGCTAAGCGAAGGCGACCGACGGCTGCGACACTGAGGAATGCCAGTGGCGTGTGCTGGTTAGTGAATATGTGTGCGTGTAGGCAATATGTGGCGTTATTTGCTGAGTTGCCACTGCGGTAGACTTCTGGCAATATATTAAACATTTTAAGCTTCCAATTTCCCTAATCGGTGGGTTAGGATATCGATGGGTACTACTGTCGATATGAAATCGAGAAAGGCTTTAAACTGCTAATAGCAAACCTCCAAGTCAGCATAAAACAGACACGCATCAAAATTTCGGCCTTGGGGTCATACTGTAAGTTTTTGATGCTGCTGAAACCGGGTCCGAGGTTGGCTTAAGTTGTTGCATACCTCTAGAATTTTCAAAAAAATGATTTTTTTTTCGATAATTTTCATGCGGAAATTCCCAATATTATAGCTTCTACAGCCCATTAACTAGGTAGGGAGCTCTCCTGAACCTCAAACTTTAAACTCGTTTTTCTCTACACTACTTTTTCCGGCACGGTCTGCATGATAACTCATACAGTTTTTAATATTTTTTGATGCGGTTTTCTTTTTAATATTCGAAAGTGTTTTCTCTATAGTCCGTTGAGCCGGATTTTTGATATTTTTATTAAAAATTTTATAAACATAATTAAATTGTGACATTTATGACGTAAAACGCATATTTTTTAAAATGCCGTAAAATTTTTCGAAATTCAAAAATCCCGCTCGACAGACTATAACTACAACTTTATTTTACAAGATTTGTTTTTACTTTTTACAGATCCATCAAAATTTCAAGGAGAAATGATGCAGACCGTGGAGCACCTTTTTTTCATTGTACTTTGGGTCACGTGATTTTATTATATACAGGGTGCGTCATCTTTTATGTCTGTATGTAAACGTTGAACTACTTTGACATCGACCAACCGATTGACTTCAACATACATGTTTTCGATACGTCAATTCAGCACAATTTCAACCATGGATCGCTTTACCCCGAGACAATGCGCTGAAATAGTGACGCCCATACATCGAAAATAGTTGTTCTATTGTTCTAACTCAACGCGTATATCGCAAAGGGTATCGCGGCAAACAGGTACCGTCTGGCAATACTATTCGTCGTTTGGTGTCGAATTTTTTTTGAGCACGGGACAGAAGGAGATCGTCAACATGCCGTTCCTCAACGACCAAGACGTTCCAATGAACTTGTTGAAGGAGTGAGGGAGAGCGTTGCCCAGGAGCCAACAGTGTCGTATCGTCGTCGCGCTCAGCATTTTGGCGTCAGGAAACCACAATGCGGCACATTTTAAAGGATGATTTGTTTCCGTATAAAGTGCAATTGACACAAAGAATATTGCCGAAAAACCATTCACGTCGTTTGGAATACGGCCAAACAGTCGCTCGAATGGTTGACACTGAACTCAATTTTTGGAAGCAAATTTTAATGGCAGACGAGACACATTTTAACCCCTCCGGCAGTGTGAATAAACAAAATTGCCGCATTTGGGGAACTGAGAATCCACACGAGATCCATGAAACGCCATTGCATGACCGGAAAGTAACTGTTTGGGCTGGCATTTGCGGACATATTTTTACCGAGAAAAGGAAACGGTCGATGGAAACCGATATCGGTGAATGTGTTTGCTCATTATGTCTGCCCGCAAATGCGTGAGAAAGGTTTAGACGGTTACTGGTTTAAACAAGACGGTGCGCCATACCGCACTGCGAATTCAACAATTGAATGCCAGCAACGAAAATTCGCGGGACGTCTAGTGTCAAAAAGAGGTGACATTGACTGGCCCCTCATATCACCTGATTTAACCCAACCCGGACTCCTTTTTGTGGGGTTATCTGAAAAGTAAAGTTAACGCCAACAAGCCGCAGGCTATTGACCAGCTTAGGGCAAACATTCGTGCCGAAATCGACGCTATAAAACCCGAAATGCTTGACAAGGTGATGCCAAACGCAGAAAAAAGATAGCATTTTGTGATTGCTAATAAAGGTGGCCACTTGATTGATATCATATTCACAAAATAGTATTAATAAATTGTAAATAACCAAACCAAATAAAAACACCTCACTTATACCAATCAGTTGATTTTTTTTTTCAAACTTATTCAATGTTTTCATACCGACATAAAAGATGGCGCACCCTGTACTAATTTTTGTAAAGAAAAATTAAAATACATTTTTTTATAAAGTTGAAGTACTAATAAACCATGTATAACATTTTTTATATTTATTTCTATTGTTATCCCTTCTAAAAACAGTTTTTCTTTTAGCGCATTTTTCACGCTGCTGAACGTAGGTAAACCCTTAATCTGAGCACGTCTGGGTTTGCTCATAATCTCAAAAAACACAACGAAATCCATAAAAACCGTCACACCCGATAAACCTGAAAAACTCGGTAACCCATCGACTCTTCAACTAAATTCACAACCACTAACCCTATCACCTTTCGGCTGAGACTACATAAACTGACATATCATCATAGTCTCATAAATCTAAATCTCTTTTCCCGTGTGTCTGAATTCAGAGTACTTCGTAGTGATTGGTGGTAACAGATCAAATTCGTGAAGCGGCAGTGCCCTGTTGTTGTTAATACTCAACCACTATTCCTGCTAAAATATTCGTAATTAGCGACTCGCGCCGTTTTATTACCACTTTTCGCGTGTGATGATACCTTTTGTTCAAGTCAGATCCATTTTGTTAAAATGCCCATAGTTTGGTATTACTAGATAATTTTTCGAGCGCCATTTATAGCTAAGCTTTCTGAATGCTGTCTGTGCTTACTTTATTTGCTCTTTAATATCTCCACTGGATCCTCCATTCGCCACGATAATACTGCCAAGGTAAGCAAAGGAGTTTACTTCTTCAATCGGAGATCCGTTTAGGGTGAAGTAGGCAGAGTTATACGTCATAACTTTCATAGTCTTGGGTTTTTCGACATTTATTTTCATATACGATGTCATTTCATATGTTGGTCTGCAGCCATTGCACAGACGAATTTTCTTATACACATAAGACATAAGAATTTTTTTATACAACACAAATATTTATGGCCGCTTATTGTCGCGCTGAGGATTTTTTTAAGCGCACTAACTTCGTTCCCTCTGTGTTGGTCGTGCGGATGTGCTTGATGTTGACTATAATTGAGGATGATGCGATGGTGTCTGTAATAAAAAGGTAGAATTATCAATTAATTTTTTATTTTTTATGATTATCTGCTTACAAAAACATTAAATTTCGCCATAGTTTGACTATTACAAGGTCGCGCAAAACTAATCATCTAATCTTGTTTTTATTAAAAAAAATGAGTCTAAGTGACGGGTATCTTTATTTTGACATTTACGCGCACCATTGCTAGACTGTTTGTATACAGCAGCTGTCTAGTGTCATGGTTCTCAATTATGGTTAACGTACGACCATTCGCAAAAATTATAAATCTCCCGATATTATTATTTGCTAGAGAGCCGGCCCGAGCGCATTGTCGAAACAAATAAGTTCCATTGTGGTCGATTTGCAGCTTTTAATTTTATTTGTGGCTACATGAGCGAAACGTCAACAGTCGTGATTTCAATAAATAGGCTTGGCTTCTATGTTCTTTTTGCTTGTTCTCTATGACGAAAACCTTGCGTGTTCCAGTCCAACGACATTCTGCCGGTGTCAGTAGCAGGGGTGAACATTCCATTTCCATTTTTGTTCGCGAATCTCAATTTCAATTGGTATTTGACCACTTCGAGTAAGAAGCTCGTCTTTCGATATCCAGTTATCAAGTTACCAGATACGCAGAATGGCTCTAAGACAGCGATTTTTAAAAGTTTGAATTATTTTTGTGGTTGAGACCGCCACAGACTAGGTTTCACAGCTACATAATAGTTAAAAATCCATTCACAGACTCAACATTTAAGTTAAAAATCCTCAGCTCTGTTCTGGTAGTAAACTGCTTAAAGTTCCATATGCTTTCAAGTGTGGCGAAAGACAGCCTGGCTTTGAACACAAGTGTGCCATCTGGGCTGACTTGGCTACCTTAGTAGGTTAATTTATATATTTATATTTCAATAGGTTGACCATACCGCGGGAAAGCGCCAGGCTGTGTATCATTAATGGCCTTTTTCTTTGGTGGTGAGGTTGGGCTTAAAATTGCTTCGCTCCATATAGTAACCGTCGTTACTGCGTGTGTGGCGATTCCACTAAATACTCCTCCTCTTCTCTTGGACTTTGTCCTCAACCCCGGGACTACTTCCGCGTTGCTTCGAGGCAGAGGTCCAAGACGGCGTCCTTAGAAGGACACTTATTTACTTACCCCTATTTTGAAAAACATATACTTAATTCTCTTCAGCAAAAGCTTCCATTTCACGCCTCTTTTTTTGAACGGCATATTCATCTAAAGAACCTCCTGATATTTGTTTAGGGAAATGCCCTGGGAAATGCTCGAAAAGAATGCCACGGTCAACAAGGAGCTCTATATTGCCCAGCTACACCGCGTGAATGAGGCTAGTGGACTGAAAAGATCTGATCGACCTGGTCAAACCCTACTCCTTCACCACAACGCCAGATTCAATGTTGCACAAGTCGTCAAAGCCGCACTCCAAAAGCTCAAATGAGAAATTCTTCAGCATCCGCCGTATTCTTTGGACCTTGCACCAACCTATTACCATATTTTCCGCTCCCTGTCAAACCATATGAAGGCTGTTACCTTCGATAACAAAGAGGCCCTTAAAAACTGGTCCAACAAATTCTTTGACACCAGAACGGGCGATTTTTGGCGCAACGGCATCAACAAATTGGTCGAGAGGTAGGAAGAGGTTGTAAACAGCAGCGGCGAATATATAATTGATAACTTATTGATAAAATATTTATTTTTCGTTTAAATAAAAGTCTTCTTATTCCCCAACCCAATAGATGCACCGACCGTAATTGAATTTTACTAAGAAATTTAATTATAATCTCTTTCAAGAGCTTTTCCTTATTTTTTTGTACATACATACATGTCAGAAAACTTGTGTTTTGATTGGCAACCCTGGTTGGCTAGTTGCCGAACAACCGCAGCCACAGCACCTGCAACCGCTGAAGCAACGGCACTTCACGAAACACTCCCAGTTGCTGGCAACTACTGCGGTGATGTTACAACGAAAGCCATAAAATTATACAAAAAACATTCATTTATAAAATAAATAAATATATGACTGCGTATGTGGATGTAGCATGCGAAGGCAGGCGATGAGGTGGGCCGCATGCGTACCTGATAATGTGGCTGCGAAGGTGCAGAAAATTAAGTGCGACTGGTGTTGTAACAACTGTCACTTTGTCAAGCAAACAATTTCACTTCAAACGAGACAATAAGTTAAATAATAAACAACAAAAAAAAAAACAAAATCAATACAAATTTGTTCGACACCTTCTGAATGGATGATGACTGAGGCCGGGAGCGAAATTGTGAGTGTCGAATTGCAAACAAATCAAATTCGGAAGATGAATGAATCAGAAAGCGAAATGTAGGAGGGTAGGCAAGGTGGGGGAAAGACAACTAAGACAACAATTGTGAGCAGGTGCGCGACATTTCTATGAAATTTGAAGTCTGTAAACATTTTGCATTTACCCCTTGTTTTTGCTCTTTTTCCAATGAGAAACGCCCCCACAAATGCGCATTCCACATTTATCTGTCAATTTCTTATAATTTTCCATTTCAATTGTCGGCTCACATCATCGCTGCTTGCAATTATCACCGCACCAACAATGCGCATTGTTTGGATTTCATTTGCTTTGCTTAGCTTCTGGCCGCTTCCGCCACTTTCTTGCGAAATTTGGGCACCCCTCTCTTATATGGTAGGTAGCATCATTTGGTTTTTAATTTAACTTTTGGCTTAAGTGCCGCCAGCACAGCTTAATTGCATGGTTGTGTGGTTGCGCGAACAATTCGTAAATAATGCGGATTTCGGGTCATTTATTGAGGCTTAACTGTTTTTGAAACTACTAAAAAACTATTACTTTTTTGTTTGGTATTGAATGAAATCGAATTATCGTGAGTGAAATTTTTGCATGCGTACAAGCCCCTAAATGGATCTGCATGAATATGTAGGTGTCAGGCAATTAATGGTTGCCTGCTGGTCTAACCCAGAAATGAGTAAACAATTGCGAACAACTACAATTGTGTCATTTAAGCTGCATACATACATACATAGATATGTATGTAAAGAAATGATTTTATGTGGAATTTTTAATTTTCATATAAACGGCGTAAGTTCGCAAATTATATTTTTTGAATGTCCCATTAGAGCGATTTTATGTCAAGTGATCCAGGTATTTTGGACAAGGTTTTCAATATTTCGGCAAATTGATTTATTTGTAGGCTTGAGTACAATAAGAAGTCATGGTTCAATTACTAAACGTTTGCTCAGTAAGCAGCTTTCTCGTTCCCTCTTGACAAATCGGCTCCTTTAGCAAGAAACTGTGTTGCTAACTCTAGAAATTTTTAGTTGAAGTGGCGGTAAAATAAAATTTGCAAAACAAATATATCCGTTGACATCAGTGCTATTCGGATTTTTTTTTTTCGCAGGCATTTGAATTTCTGAATGCGTGAATTTGAGTAAGTTTTGAGTCGGGGGATAAGTTCATAGCACTTTTATATTTTCTTTATATTTATTTTATAACGATTTGTTTGCTGTTTGGCAAAGGGTAAGTATTCATGCGATAGAGCTCTTTCTGCTCTACTAAACCATGTTAATTGTGTTTTCGAATTACTTAATTTCTTATAAGTTTTGAGGTTCAGAAATGGAATACCCAGGAGGCAAAAGTCAACATTTTCGATACCTTCTCTTCTTTGCTTTTCACCGAGGTCAAAAAGCTGGCGAAGCAGCCCGGGACATTTTGCGAGTGTCATAGGTGAGTCTACAGCACGGAAATGGTTTTCAAAGTTCAAAAACGGCGACTTTGGCGTCGATGGCACGTCCCGCAGCGTGAGGCCTTCTGAAGACGATGAAAAACGTCTCAAATAAATTTTGACGGAGAACGGTTGCCAAACTAGTCGTGAATGGGCGGAAAAAATGAACTGCGATAATAAAACGATTCTCAATGACCTTCACTCAATGAGATTTACCGAAAAATTGCGAGCCTGAATGCCTCACGGGCTCATTGAAAGCCGCATTCGAAGTGCTTCTCAACATCTCGCTCGCCATTGAGTAACACGCGATCATAAACAGCGATTTTTGTGCCGAATTGTCACCGAAGATGAAAAACGGTACCTATACATCTATACATTCTGTCAAAAAAGTACCGGGAATTGTTCAATAAAACACAAAGTAAATATTTAATCAACAAAATTTATTTTGTCGCCTTCAAAATAGGCTCCATTCGAAGCAATACACATATGCCAACGACAAGTCTAGTCACCAAAGCACCTTTTAAACGCGTTTGAAGAGATCTTTTTCAGCTCCTTCAGCGAATTCCCCTTAATGGCCTCTATCGACTCAAAGCGGCGTCCGTGGAGTGGCAATTTAAGTTTTGGTAAAGGGAAAAAGTCACAGGGGCTAAATCCTATAAATATGGTGGTTGTTCGATGATATTTGTCGAGTTTTTGGGCCAAAAAGTGTTTAGAATATGAGCCTTGTGAGACGGTACGTTATGATGGTGCAAGGCCATCAGCTTCCATTCCCCAAATTGGGCCGTTACCTACGCATATTCTCTCTCAAACGTCGCATAACTTCCAAATAGTATTCTTTATTTACCGCAGAACCATTTGGAACAAATTCCGAGTACACAACTCCATGATAATCAAAGAAATCGAGTAGCATGACTTTCACTTTTGACCGACTTTGACGTAGTTTTTTTGGTTTCGGTTCATCTGGATACCGCCATTCAGTCGACTGCTTACTGTTGACTGGTTTGCATATCAAACTCATATACCCACGTCTCATCACCTGTTATGTTGCGCTGGATAAACGTTGCTCAAGCACGACTTCAGCCACTTTCTTCCGTTGAATTTTTTGAAAGAAACTCAACTCTCTTGGAACGAGTCGAGCAGCCACGCAACTCATGCCCAATTGATGGTGTAAAATGTTACGAATTGCTTCGTGAGACACACTAAGGTCGCGAGCTACCTCCCTTAAACGTAAATGGTGGTTTGATGGTTTTCCAGCACCTTTTCCTTGACGACCAGACGATGGGCGACCAGTTCGGGGCAAATCTTCCCAAAAAATGTTAAAAACAACTGAATAAATTTAAAAATTATTGTATATTATAAAATTTGTTCGAACAGTTTTTAGTTTACTTCTTATTATACTCAGTCCCACAAATTAATCAATATCCTGAAAAATTTATGACCATATCCAAAATGTGTAAATCACTTAAGAGGGAGTCGCTCATTAGTAAATTGTTGTAAGCTTCCCGCTCATAGCTGCTTTGTATGTTAAAAATCACACTGATTTTTGAGAATTTTTTCGGATACGATATTTTGCATGTTCTCTATTTAACGCCAATTCCACATTTTTTTGTATGGAAGAAACCACTCAACACCGTCAACAGAAAAAATTAAAAAAAAATCAATGCAATTTTTTGAACCACCTGAAATTTGCATTTTATTATCACAAAATTCAATGGTCTATAAAACTGCATACCCGAAATTTTTTTAAAAATTCGGAGTAAAAACTTTGAAATATTTCATGCAAAATTAATTTCCGAATTTTTACAAAAACTTAATATCTTATCAAATTTTAAATAAACTTTTTTCATATGGCTTTTTTTGTAGTATGAATTATATTTTTATAAAAAAATAATTCAAATTACAAAATAAATAAATAGTCAAAACCTATGAATATGAATACGAAAACGAATATACGAGTATAACGCCGCTGTGGGTTGATTACTGCATTCGAAAAAGTAGCCCTTAATCTAACCAGCTGGCGGTCGCTGGTTATTGGTTCATGCATATTCCTGCCAAAGAAGCATCAGTTATTTAATGGCCACACCTCGTACAAATATTTCTACATTGCAACTTCAGCGTTCGTTGCTACCGTTATGAATCAAGGAAATGAATAACTGTCGTTTAGGTATTTGTGCAATATGCCATATCAGTTGGTTTCGATCTGAGAAATTTGTGTGGGTATGAACCCATGTATGTATGTATGTAGGCATACCACATACTCCATATGATTTCCACTAATTGCATAGTTCAGATTTGCAGCAGTCGCATAACGTACGCAGGGCGAAATGCATAAAAGCACACTCGCGCACACAAACACCCACAAATTTTAGGAAGAAAAGCCAAACACATGCAATTGTTTTAATTTTAATCAAAGCAATCGCATATTGTAAACAGTTGCAAGAAAAAAAAAATTAATATTAAAACAGAGTAATGGCAAAAATCATAACGAAAAAAACTCAGCAGCGACTGCCGCAGCGACAGCGAAAGCAGTGTTTGATGAAAATTGCGAATAAAACATTTCCCTCACGTAAAAAAATTAAAAAGCGCAACACGCTCCAGTAACTGTGCTGGAAAAGTCGCAGTTAGTTATTTGCTCGCACGGCTACTGCATTTTGTTCGATGTGAATCGCTCAACTTGGCTTGGCTTCTGAAGATGGTCTGGCTTTGACGTTCACGTTGACGTTGATTTTGGCTCTGGTGGCTCTGCATCAGTGCAGTTGGCAGTGGCAGACTGGGTAGATAGGCGGTAAACAGTAAAAGGTAGCTGAATCAGTGTTGCATGCAACTTGCACACTTGTCACACTGCCAACTGCAGTAATAACATCTCCTGCATACAAACATACATACAGACATAAGCCAGAAGGCAGTGTTGCACGTGCGTGTTGCTGGATTCGATAAAATGGAAAGGTAATAAATATTGTAAAATAACCCAAAAGCAATCGGTAATCGCTAATCGAATACCAAACGTCTAATGCCAAACTTCGATCACCTGCAAATTCGTACTCGCATTCGCATTTGATTTTGAATTTGTATTTTCTAGTGAATATTTTATTGGCATTCACTTCGCACCGTCAAGCGCTTTTTTCTGCAATTTTCATGGCTGAGGTTACTGCGATTAACTGCATTTGTCGTTTACAGTTTTACACATATTTCAACTTATTATGCATTTTGCAAATTTCTTAGTAATTTCTTGTTATTGTGCCAAGAATCCAGCTGCTCATATAATGCTGGGGGGCTTTCATCAATGTCAATGTGAAAGCAAAGTCTATTATTTTGATATTATCGCTGCGGTGAGGAGTACGCGATAAACGGCATTTGCCAAGACTGAAAATTGGAAAATGCTTAGTGATATGTGCAGTCGTTGGCTTTGATTGATTGACGAGAGAGGTTCCTGTATGTAATTGCAAGCGGCGGTGCCTTAAGTTCAGTATTTGTTGTTGACAGAAATCATTTTTAAGTAAAGAGGATTTCCTTCTAACGTCTGTCACTGTGGACTAAAGTTTCGAGACATATCTATAATGCAGGTTTTTCGAAGGTTACTACATTTTCTGCCTAAACTATGCCTGAGCCAATTCGCAGTAAGGCGACCAAAACACATCTAGAAACACTAGGAGGCGAATTTTGCTGTAAAAGTAACATGAAATTACTTTCAGGTTATTGACGGATTGCCTTAAACTCAACAATAATTTGGGTTTTGATTTTACCATTGATTGTTTGGTATATACACCGATATTGAATTTATTTTAAGATATGCCAAAATTTCTATCTTAAAATAAATTCAATATCGGTCGAAAATCGCATTAAAATAAATAGAATTAACTATGAAAATTATGCATCTGTGCTCATTTAAGATCGCTATTAAGAATTTGGTCGATAAATTTGAGTCGACTGGTTCGGCATATAATATATTAAGCTGATACCGGATAAGTTGGCGTGTTTGAAGCGCCGTAGTCGCATGGGTTTTGTGCGCAACTAGGATGTGCACAGGATCGAATCTCCATGTTTGAATCACAAATTGATAAAAACGTTTTATCTAATAGTGATCGCTCCTTGGTAGACAATCTCAAAGCTCCTAGTGTATTTCTGCTAAGAAAAGGCTGCTCATAAAAACCAAATCATTTGGAGGCGGCACAAAACTGTAGGTCCAAAGTCAAACATGGTGGAGGAAAATTAAAATTATGGGTCCGCTTTTCTGCATTCGGTCCAATATTTTGATTGAAGGCTAGATGTACGGCACTGTCTACATAAATATTTTAAATATAGCCATACTTCCATTGGCTAGAGAAGAGATGCCTGTAAAGTGGCAGTTTATGCACGATATGAATCGATGCACGGTATTCGACAGCGGTTGTTAAGGCATCGATGAGTCATAATAGGTTGTGCATCGACCTTCTCAGTCACCATATCTTAACACTATAGAACTTCTATGAGGGAATACTAAAAATAAGGATATAGTGCGAAACCAGCAAGAATTTTGGAAAAGGATTACGAGAGAGTGGCATTCTAAAGGGTTTTCCAATAACAGGTTTGGATGGTATTGATCTGGACAACGTTTATGTTCAACAAGACGGCGCTACGTGCCACACAAGCAACGAAGCCATTGATCTTTCTGATCTCTCGAAGAAGTGATCACAATTGGCCACCGAGATCTTGTGATTTAACACCTTGTGACTTTTTTCTTTGCGGCCACGTAAAAGAGAAGGTCTACGCCAACAGCCCAGAGTCGATTCAAGACCTCAAAGATAGAATTCGTGAGGCTATCGAGGACATAGGGCATCCACTTTGTAAATCGGATATAGAAAATTTCAAACCCATATAAATCTTAAAACTGGTGCTAAGTTCGTCAATCCCTTGCGTAGGAGATGCTTGGAAGTAATAAAATATAAAGGTTTAAGTACCAAATATTAATACATTTTCACGATTGTTCTTTTCCTTCATTCTTTGTTTGTTTCTACAATATTATATTTTCCAACTAGCTTACTAGAACTGAATACTATTTCTTTAAGTTGTTTATGTTAATTTGTGGTTAGCTCATTTTTTAATTGCTAATATATATACAGGGTTGCCCATACTCGACGGACCCGACGGATTTCGATGACTCTTTGGGCCCATTCCAATCGATGAGGCTTGTCCGCGTGCAACAATCTTTGCGTCAATTGAATCTTATACGGGAATAAATGCAAATCAATGCGGATAATTCGTTGTGAAGTTGTCCGAGCAATGCCCAACTGCTGAGAACGGCGATTTTGGGATGTCCTTGGCGACGTCTCAACACTGGCCCGTACAAGAGCAATATTCTCAACCGATGGCCTCTATCGATTAGAAAGAGCATCCTTTGTACCTTTCGTACAAACGTTTCATGGTGTTCTTAAAAGGCGCACTTTTTCACATTATTTAATTTTTTATACGCACGTTGAGTTTTCACAATTGACTTCTTTTGTTGAATGTAAATTTCAACAATTTGGGAGCGCTCGCGTGGCGTGTAATGTTCCATGGTAAAGATCTGCTTGGACTGACGCTTCCAACGCGGTATGTCATTAAGCGATCTGATGTCTCTGGCAAAAGATACTGGGTTGTCAGATGGGTCCGTCGAATATTGGCAGCCCTTTATATATATACATATAATTGGCGCTAACACCCTTTTTGTGTGTTTGGCTGAGCTCCTCCTCCTATTTGTAGTGTGCGTCTTGCTGTTGTTCCACAAATGGAGGGATCTACAGTTTCAAGCCAACTCCGAACGGCAGATATTTTTATGAGGAGCTTTTTCATGGCAGAAATACACTCGGAGGTTTGCCATTGCCTACCAAGAGGCGACCGCTATTAGAAAAATGTTTTTCTTAATTTTGGTGTTTCACCGAGATTCGAACCAACGTTCTCTCTGTGAATTCCGAATGGTAATCACGCACCAACCCATTCGGCTACGGCGGCCGCTAATACGTTCATAGTTTACGGCTGATTTGAATATTAAAAAAAAAAAGAAATAAGAAATTGCTATTATTTTTTCAGCAGTGTCTATTTTAACTTTCGATATATTTTACCAGATCCATGCGCTAATCGCTTTTCTCAGCACTTCAAAGTTTATTTCACAGGAAAATTTGTAGTCCAGTTTAAAAACAAAGAATTTTCCAACATTTATACATTCCCTAAGTGATGGAGTTTTGAAGTTGTAAAACTGCCTACTTAGTATCCTCTCATGCACATGACTAATTCGAGTTTGTAGTGCTTGACGCCCTGGCCATTCCTTCTTCGCCCCTTGGTAAGATCATTTAATGTGAATTGCAGTAATTTACTGATGCTACCGAAGTGAGCCAGATGACAACTTTAAAAAGTGAAAAAAAAATTGTTTTGGAACCTTTATATTTAGTATTTATTAAATAATTGGTATGGGATCACTCTTCTCTATGTAGCGGCCTACAACATCTCATATTGCATTACAAAATATTAGGAATCGTAAACGCTTGGAAAGTTAACTAACAACAGTGTCTCATTGGCAATAACAAAAAAAAAAAAACAAAAAACTAACAGCAACACTATTTAAACAATGCAGCCTCTGTCTAAAACTTGAATTTGAACAAAAAATTGAACAGATTGAGAAATACGCCAATACCGGCAATAATTCATGGAAGCGTCAGACACGCAAAGTGGCTCAGTTAAGCAAAACAAAAGAAGTTGTTGCAAAATAATGCAGGTGACAAAATCCAAACTCCTCCAACACCAAATAAAAAAACATAACACAATAACAATGTAGAGTAGAGGAGAAAAATTATGAGTGGCGAATATTTGGGAAGAAGAAATATGAAAATGATGCAGGGTAGAAATATGCCGTACAGGTGGCTGGTGGCTTACTGCTGCGCGATGATGCAGAATTTGCGACACCACACACTGAAACACATGACAATGCGGTCTGTAGCAGCAGCAAAAACAAAACAAACAACAACGACTTTCACTTGTTGTGCACCATTATTTACTGTTGACTCTTCGTTACTTCGTTTGCGGCTGCCGCGCGATTTGGCCACAAAGATAACAAGCCAATTGTGAGAAGCCAAGCAAACTAAAAAAAATGTTCGTAACAGACAAAGAGGAGGAAGCGACGTCAAAGTGAAATAGAAATCACAAAGCAAAGACGATAAGGCAAAGGTAAGCGGCACGCGGTAAGAGGTGAAATAGTCGCTTGAAGTTGTGACGACAATTGACGTGACAGCTGACAAGAGACACATAAACAAGTGGTGCAATAATACTTAGTACGAGTGCAGCAACAACAATGAAAACTATCAAAGCCAATTGCCTCAAAAATGAGTAGCAGCAGCAGCAATTTTCGAAATCAGAACAATGAGACCACTTACCAAATGAAGAAATAGAGACACACATACACACACGCATGACGCATGTATGTATGTATGTATGTGCTTATATGCATGCATTCACAATGAAGTAGCAGTGTAGCCGCGGAAAGAAATGAAAATAAAAACGGAAAGAAATAAAATAAAGAGGAAAAATAAAAATCGTCAACCAACAGACGCGTATTTATGAGAAATTAAAGAAAGTGATTTTGTGTAAGTAAGAAAAGCAAAAGTTTTACTGCTTTTTGTTAAAATTTTTATCCATACGCGCTTGGATTCTACTTTTTATTGCTCTAATTACTCAAACCAAGTGAAGAAGAAAAGAAATTAAAATTAAAAAAAAAAAAATTATTTTAAATTATTTATTTACGTTGCCTTCACTAATTTTCCTACTCACAGCCAGTTATCTTTTGCCGAAACGAAGCGTCAAATGAGTCAATCAAAGTGAAATGGTGATCGCTTTACTTACATACACACACATATCGACAAACCCATAAGCACCGCTGAAACTCACATAAGCTTGACTAAGTGCAGCCGCTTCAGTTCTTCTCTGTTGATTGCATTGTCTAAAGTTGTTTCAGGCCTTTTTTCATCGAAATACTAGGTTAAATGACTGTATAAAAGTGAAATTATTAGAATAATAGTATAATTGAGGTGATCAGTGCACAAGCATGACATTTACCTGTATTGACAAATATCGCAGCGGGACATATTATAAAGTTTTGAAAGGCGAGGTGGGAGGTTCAGCGCAATAGACTGCGCTAGTTTACTGGTGCGGCAGGCCTTGGTCGGGAGAAGCGCGAGTCATTCCGGTACGTAGAACCGGCTGGGGAGGGCTGCAGTGTTAGATCTTCATTGTGACTCCCATAGTGTTATAGTTTCAAGTATTTTTTTTACAGCTTCCGTCTACGACCACCATATCAACTCGCCGAAATGAGGCTTGGAAATGTAGTCATATTTACAGTGAATCAATTCAAAGTTTAATTTCCCAAGATCTACTGAAGAATTAAACAACCAATAGATGTAAATAAACTTCTGTTAATACTGGAATCGGTGGGCTGTAAGGTGATAGCGATGATGTTGTTATTGCTATCTGTGGTAAATTTGTATCTACATTGAGAGACCTAATACAAAATACTCTAGAAAAGTGTGGTCTAGGAATCAACCCAGACAAAACACAACTCATATTGTTCACTAGGAAACACAGAATCCCTCAACTTTGCCCAATTATGCTCAAAAAGGGGAAGCTCTTGTGATTTCGGAAGAAACCAAGTACTTGGGACTAAACATAGATAGGAAACTGACTTGGAAGTCGAACATCTTAGAAAGAGTCAGGAAAGCGAACCTAGCTTTTTATGCCTGTAAAAGAGCTTTAGGTAAGACCTGGGGAATTAAACCTAAGGTTGCTCATTGCCTTTACACTGCTGCCGGTGCAGAGATCAGCGGAATAAGCAATATGTGGCGTCATGAAAACCACACTATCCATCCATGGCTTTGGATATCATACTACATCTGCCCCCTCTAGATCTCTTCTACAAATACTCAGTGGCCTGCTCCGCTTTAAGGCTACAAGCGAGCTCACAATGGAGGATTGCCACACATGGACATTCAACTATCTTAGACTTCTACACGGATATACCCAGTGACTGTGATTACCACCCACCCATTTCCTAATGAAAATCCCTTCTAGACTGTAATGTTTTGAAGAAGATCCAACACCCAACAGACCCATTAAGATCTGCACGGACGGATCTAAAATGGACACCGGTGTAGGATCAGGGTTATTTTGTGAAGAGCTTTCTATTAGTGAATCCTTTAAATTACCGGATTACTGTAGCGTTTTTCAAGCGGAAATAAACGCTATTCATGAAGCCTTAAATGGTTAAAGATAAAGAGAATATCATCAACGGATATCTGCATTCAATCAGACAGCCAAGCTACCCTACGAGCCCTGGGTGCATACCAAACGACACCAAGGAGTGTCTTACGTTGTCGCCAATCTCTAAATGAGATGGCCAAGCAATATCGTATTATCTTATGCTGGGTTCCAGGCCACAGAGATATACCAGGGAACTGTAGTGCAGACCAACTTGCAAGAGAAGGTACCTGTATGCCAAACATAAGTAATTTTATGGAGATACCTCTCGCAACTTGTAAGCTTCTCATTAAGGCCGCACTAATCAGTTCTACAAATCAAAGATGGATTAGCGTCAATACCATTGAAATTGCTAGGCAAACATGGCCAAGGCTAAATCTACGTCTGTCCAAGAGTATTATAAAATTGAGTATACTTAAGACCTCAGCAGGGGCCCTCACAGGACATTGTCTCATGGGAAATCATGCAATGAGATTAGGCGTTTCACGCATGATTTCTGTCGTAGCTGCAGAAATGAGGTGGAGTTATAAACATTTCAACACCTTTTTCACACATAGCCAGAAGCAGGAACCGATTTCTAAAATGCTATATTACTTCTTAACGAATATAGATAATCTATACACTTTAGGTATCAACAACCGTTTACGCTTTGTCAAAAGCTCAGGAGGGTTCAATATGGAGAGGGAAATGTAGCCCAGCCCCCGCTGCTCACAACGGACTCATTTCGTGGTCTAAGTAGCATCTCTGTCTCTATGCCACGATGTTAAGTTTCTCATTAATTTAATAAAAAATTGGACTGGAAAGCCATATTCTGTAAGATCATTAATTGTAAATTGTTTCCTAATTGTGGTGCTCTGTATCTAACCAATAATCTTAAAGTAAGGCCAGAGCTGTGTGAGTGCGTTTTCCTTTCTAAAAGGCGTACCGGCTCAATACAATAGTATAGACAATCGGTGTGGGAGCAGGCATCTATGTCCTTTTGCAAGAGCAGCCGAGGAGGAGGAATGTTATAGTGTTAGTGGGAGCATGCCCCACATACCACTGGTGCGCCTTTGATGATGTTTCTAACATTTTGATTTTAACCTCCTACCCAAAAAAAAAAACAGGGGGTATGTTTTGGGCCAGGAGACTGATAAGGCCAGGGTAACTACTTTTACCCTTTTTGCTGTTATAATTCTAGACGCTCTCTTCCAGCTTTTCGGCTCAGCTCAGCGCATTCGAGCGCCAATCTTTTGTACTGAGACTACTTTAACCTCTCTTCTTCTGAAGAACCGGCTTTCCTCCGAATCGGGGGCGGGATCCGAGACTTAAAAACGCATTGAGCTGAGTTGGACGCTAATACGCTTCATGTGGTAACATAAGTTCATCCATGATCCGATCTTTGTCACTTTGATGTGCTTCTTGTATTCTCTACACATCGCCGCATAGAGAATACAGTTGATAAACCAAGTGAAAAGATTGGCGCGGTTCGTTTCCACGACAGTCGGTTCTACGTTACCGAAACGACCCGGATTTATATCCGGCCAAAGACTGCCCTTCAGCAGCATTCCCCGTATGTAAATATGTTGCTGTTTTTCCCATCTTTAAAAAGCTGCTCAGCTGGTAGGCGGCTACCATTTTCTTGATCACAGCCTTATCCAGAGCTCTTCTATCATAGGATCCGCTCACGCTCTACGGGCAACAGTACCGTAAAGCGGCTCTCTGAGTCGGCCCGTATGCTTTACATTGCGTTGCATTGCTCTTAGTGAGGTTCTGCCCGAAACCGGTGTGATATGATGCAAGTCAGAGTCTGCTTCTTACACTTCCCGTTTTGATCGATTACCACTGTACTCAACGCGGCAGCTGCGCTGTCAATCACACTATCACTTTCTATAACCCGCAACGAAACTATAGCACATCAGCATTTGGACCAGTTTTGCCTGTTTTTGTTTTGTTTTTTAATGTCCATTCTTTTCATATAAAAGCACAGTTCATTGATTTTCAAATTTTAGATAAAAACTATTGTAGAAAAACTCCACAAACTTTCTTTTCCGATTTTACGGTTTTTAATTAGAATTTCTAGGAAGATTTTTGGTGTGCAGTTTTTAAGCTTATTAAATTTTACTACAAGAAAGTGCAAGTTTGTAGTTGCGGGAAAGTACCGTTAATTTTTTATAATATTTTTTTATTGAATGTGCTGCGCATTTGCTTCGTATGCGCTATCGTGTAATGCGTGTAAAATCGTTGCCTGTGTTGCATCGTTCCCTAAGGGTACCCTTAAGCTTCTGCTGGGAACTCTTGCATGGAATTATTCACTATTGGATCTTTATTAGATCCTTATTAGATTTTATGGCATTATTTATAGCTACCAGAAGTCTATTAGAAATTTTACAATGTCTCTAGCTTTTCGCCGTAGCGTTTTAGATATTTGTTTATCATTGATTTTACATTTTTTTTCTTCAAGTGAAATAAAAAAATACCAAAATTTCTCACAGCCCATTCACATAATTTCATTGAAGCTGAAAGGTTCGTAAATCATAAGCCCTTCAAAAAAATTTACCTTACGTAACTAATTGTGAGCAGGCAAAAAATTTCACGGTAATAAAAACTTACAAAGATTCTCAGGCGCCTATGGGAATGGCGCTTAATTGGCGGCAGATTCGAGCGGTTAAAGCTGACAAAGAAAGCAATAAAGAAGTGAATTTGAATGAAAAATTAAATCAACGAAAATAAAAGTGTAAAAGCTTGACCAAAACAAAAAAACTAAATAAAAATGGTTAAAATGCTGCAGTGAAAATTTGTGAAGTAAATGGAAAATATAAAAATTTACAGAAAATTAAAAAATGCAAACAGACGAAAACCAAAGGACACCACTAAACGAAATTTATTGCATTATTAATTATTTTGCTGTGCTATGAAAGCATCTTTGTTCAAACTTTTTACTAATTATTTACACTTTTCTTTTCGTTGAATTCACAAAAATAACAGAAGCAGTAAAAATGGAGATCAAAATGAATGAATGCCTAATGAAATATGAGAATTAAAATGGAAATTAAAAAGAAAATTAAAATATGCATTTAACCTGGTTTGTGTGTATGTGTGGCTTACATAATTTGACTATACTTATTTTATATTTCCGTGTGTGTGTGTGCTTTTGAAGACTTCCGCGACAATTAGCAAATAACTACAGCTACTTAACAACAACAGTTTTCCAAGTACAAAGAATGCCCGCTTCTGAAGATGCTGCACCTTTTTAAATTTCCTATTTGGCTGCTTTATTACTTTCTGCTTGCTTCTTCTGCGCATTCATTCACTTTCTTCGCCTCGACAAAGTGTAAAGTGCTTTTTTCTTGCTCTTCAATAAATTCATTAATTTAACCAAAACCAGTTATTTGTTGTAACAACAACATTCTCTTGCTCGCGGCACAAAGATGCTGCATTCATCGTTAGCGGGCCGCAGTAGACAGAAATTATTTTCGTCCAACGATTACGTGGCAATAACAACAACAAAGAAACAAAAATAAAGGAACAGAAATAAAGCGAAGCAAAAAAAACAATGCGTGAAATGCCACCGGCCGCTTGAGGAATGAAATTATAATATTTTTTTTTATATTAATTTCGGCTGCTCTTGCTTGCGATGACTCAAAAGAAAGTGAAATTTTTGAATCGCCATGCGTCAGCCAATGAAAAAACAACCATATTTTCGAATAAAAAATACAGGGTGGCCCATAAAGCGGTTGGAACTTGAACCATTGATTTTTTTGGCTTTGGTAGCTAAAATAATATTCAGAATATACGCGATACGGTACATTCATCCGTTAGCGGGGGCCAATTAGAAGGCAAAAAAGAAATGGGGAAGTGAATTTGAGTGACAAATTAAATCAACGAAAATAAAAGTGTAAAAATTTGAGCCATACAAAAAAAAAAACTAAAAAAAAACATTAAGAATATTACAATGAAAACTTGTTAAGCAAATGAAGAAGCAACTGGCATAACATAAATAAGCAGACATTGGCAGCACTACGTAAAAGCTGCCAAAAATGGCATTTACTTGGAAGCACTTAATGAGTATTAACAACAAAAGTTGCCGTGTTTCAAAACAGTCTTAAATCTTACGAAATGGATCTGACTCAAAAAAACAAAAAAAAAGCCAGCCGCACTATGTGCGCATATTTGAAGAGAAACTTCTTAATTTCTGGATTAAATTTAAATATTTTAATGAGCATTGAAATGATTTTTTTTAAATTACATACAATAATTGTGGATAACATTATTATTCATTTATTTCTGAAATTTGTACATTAGTCGGTGCTTCAATAGCCTGTACATTTTGTATTGATGGTGCAATAGCAGCAGTGGATACAATCGGTTTGTGGTAACTGAAATAGGATATATATGTTCTTGGCTCGATTGTGTCGATATAGCGAGAAAATACGGCATCTATCGTTGTTCCTGATTTTGTTGCTGAAATATAGCGGTCATTACTCATTTGTAAATTCAGTTGATGTTCTAAGAATTCTATTAATTTCATGGAAGTGTCCGATGCAAAATGTACAATGATATCTCCAGTTAATATGAGAGGTTTCAGGTCGTCGCGTTGAGGAAGAAGTTGACCACCATCACGAGTGTATCTTAATAAAAAACCATGTAAAAATGCGATAATGTCGTTGATATGTGAATTCGGAGTTATGTAGACACCCACAATTACTATGTTTTGTCCATTTATCGCACGGCACACAGAAATACAAATATCACCGACATCTTCTGCTATAGCTGCAATTTGATGTTGACTGTACAGCGGTAAATCTTAAGTGTAGTGTGAGGATATCTACGGTATCAATTTTGTTATGGTAGATAGCGACTCCTCCGGTTCGAACATTACTTCTTTTACACTGGATGATGCAGTTCAAATTCGGTAAACTGATTTCCTCGTCTTCGCGCAACCAAGTCTTATGAAAAACTACCACATTGCATTTTTCGATAACTGGATTCAATACGTCAGTAGCATGAGGTCGTAGACTTTGACAGTTAAAAGAGTATATCGACAATCCTTCTGTTTGTTGTATAAATTGAATTATTTGTTAATCAAGACTTTCCAAACAATTCATCGACAGTCTTCGAAATTCTGTTTGCAATGATGTCATTGTTGTTGGTGGTATCCGGCCAATCCATCAAAGGAATAACACGAGACAGTGCGACATACACTAGCGATTGTGACTGCATTTTATCGAATTCATAGACTATTTCAGAATATGTACCGCCCTGAGATTTGTGTATGGCACTGGCACATGCACAAACTACAGGAAAATGTGTATGTTTTGCATTTATAGTTTTATGGAGAATTAATGGTATTGTAGCTCATCGTCTAGCTATCGGTACTGCTGTTTTACTAATATTGTTAGCTATCATATGTGCACTGCAATTCGTTCTTTTATGCCTAGGAAGCACCGCACAAAGGGGAGAAAGAGAATAGCTTGTATGCCGTAGGCTTATACATTTCGTAACGGTTTTTCGTAACGCTAGCACATGTGTCGCGGCCTTGAAATTATAGTCTGACGCGCGTAAAGAAGTTTTCACTTAAAAAATAGTCGCTACTTCAGTTTGATTGCTTCAGTAGAAATACTCAACTACTTCAACAGCGACAGCACAGTCTTATCAGATTTGCCGAACATCAGTACAGAGAGATGGTAGCATTGAAAATAGTGAACTATAGTATACCAGTTTATCAGTTTCGAAGCCCAAATATAGCGATCAGAGAAATACTGAATCGAAGACGCTTAGTTTGACATTAACAAAATGGAATGCTTTTCGCTTCAACAAAGTTTTACTAATGAACTGAAAAGCATTTCGTTGGAGATGAACATTTTTTTAACGAAAAATTATATTTGCAGATGAAGCTCATTTTCAACTCTGTGCTTATGTGAACCAACAGAACTGAGAAGTTGAAAAAATACATGTCATTTCTAATAAGGTACTACAAAGTGAAACAGAGTTTAACGATCTTGGAGTTTTATTCGATAAGAAATTTTTCTTCAGTGGTTATATAAATTTTATTTTTTCAAAATTATATTCCGTTCTAGGCTCCACTTGTCGCAATACATCCAAATCTTCTGATCAGTTTACCTGTAAACTATTGTTTTCGGCTATTGTTCGTTCCCTCTTGTAATTTGGAGACCTTTCGACCAACTTTCGATAAAGAGAATTGAGCGCGTTAAAAAAAAATTTTCTTAAACAGACATTACGTTCCCTACTCCGCTAAAGCTAATTAATTTAAAATTTCTAGAAAAGAGAAGAACAGTCTTTTCACTTTCGTTTATTCTTTGTGTTGTTAATGGCAGCTGATGGCAGCCGATGAGCGGATAAGATTTATTGTTCCACAAAGAAGTCTTGACAATTTTTACAATTTTGATGTGGAAAGTTTTAAGACTAAATTTGCGAGTAATGTGCCCATTGCTCGCGCACTTAGACACTATAATTTATTATTCAGTTCCAGCCTGCTTGATTCTACTTTATCTAGATCTAATTTTTGTTTAATTTTAAATATTGTTACTTAAGGGATCCAGGTGGTCTAGAGCTCGAAAATTAAGGGTACTTTCAGGAATTTTTTTTGCAATAAAAAAATGAAAAACGATATTTAAATATTTTAGGCTTTTTATTTAACTTATTTTACATACAAATATGAAAACACATTTTTTTTTTAATTTTAATTTTTTTTAAAATGGCGCTGAAGTTGACCCTCTCGAAAAATTGGTTCTGGACGCTGCAGTCCATTTTGGGTCTTCTATTTATCTGAAACACAAAAACCAAAAAAATTATTAATCAGTATGACTGTACTAGAATAAGAAAAATGTCAAAACGTCGCGGTTTTGAATTTGACACTCTAAAAATCGGTTTTTTTTATGTTTTTTAACCAAAAAAATACGAAATAATTGAAATAATAATATAATTCTAGTACGGGCGATAGCCATTAATGTTGTGAACAACATTATAAACTTTCAGACGATTCGGTTCAATAGTTTGTTTTGACAACACTAGGCCGAAAAAAGTCGTTTCGAGATAAAAGAGTTCAAAGTTTGAGGTACAGGAGCGCGCGGACTGCTCTTTACCTAGTTAATGGGCTGTAGAAGCTACAATATTGAGAATTTCCGCATGTATATTTCACAGTATATTCTTAAGATACTATTATTTCGAAATATCGGAAAAACAAAAAATCAATTTTTTGAAATTTCTAGACCACCGGGTCCCCTTAATATCGAATTTCTATTGATTGCTAGTATTGTAGCTGCCAAACTTGGCTTGTTTGAATTAATATTTTTGTCTAGTCTGTAAGGAAATTTGTACTGTAGTTTATTAAGAAAAATATATTAAAATAATAATATAATAAAAGTGCTTCTCGTCTGCCTATAAAATTTAGTGGCAGATATCGAAACTTATCTTTGAGGAACACATGCTTTCAACCAATTTGATATAAACCCTTTGTACAATGTGATTGATTTATTGGATAAAAATATACGAGCTAAAATTTAAGGTGCGGCAATGACTGCAAAGCTCACATTCAGAATCAAACTTTTACTTGCCAGCATAGCCTGCATCCAAACATCTTCTTCTTTCATTCATCAGATTTTTTCTTTTGTTGCTCTCTCGTCGGTGGTTCACGTCTCTGCCAAAAACCACTCACTCCACTCAAAAGGAAAAAAAATAATAATATATTAAATAAAAAAAACATCTAAAAAACAACCACAACGAGTCGCGTTTTCTGCGTTAGCCTATCAATCTCAAAACCACGCCAATCCGAGCGGCTGTTTGAACTTTTTATTGCTGGCCACTAAATCATTGCACGCACACCAGCTCATAAGCGTCGAAACTGAAATTAGCCATCAATAAAAGTAATAAAAGTAGAAAATTCCAATAAAACCAGAAACAAATTAATAAAAAAGTGCGAAGGTGCGATGAAGATGCTTATTTTTTATGGCTGTCAGCAGCAGTGCTGCGCATCGCCCGCGCATGCGTAGATCAGAAATAGCTGCCAGCAACGCATTTAACAACTTTTATTGAACTTGCATCTGAACGAAAGTGAAAGGCAGCGTTGCGAATGACGTGCCACTGCAGGCAAAGGGCAGCAGGGGAGTAGGTGAGTAGAAGACGTCAGATAGGAAAAAGTTGTTTAATCTTTAATATTTGGCTAAATATTTTTCAGCTGAATGTGTGGCTCACTGCGTTGAAGTAATATATAAATACAGTGAGTATCAAAGAAAATGATACAACTAAATTTTTACTATTTATTTAATTATTTTTTTCGTAAAGAAAAAAACCAATTAAATAAAGTATAATACCCAAGTTTTTTTGGAAAATTTATAAAAAATTACAAAAAATTAATAAAACTTCATAAAAGCTTAAGAAAAATTTCATAAAATGTGTTTGGACAGTCTTATATTTTCTTCATTAAGAAAAAAATTATATAAATTCTTTGTAGAAAATGCTGAGCCTTATATCTAGTAACTAATAAACAGTCGATAGGAGCTATATTCTGTCAAAAAAGTACCGGAAATCGATCAATTAAAAAGCCGTTTGGAGGATTTGACGGAATTGTTGCCAGAAGGTAAATAGAGCAAATTTTTTAAGGCGAAAAGTGCGTCCAAGCCTTTCAAAGTTAGAAAAACTCCATGGACATTTCACTACTACAAAATATAATCGATCAACCACTTTAATCATCTGATATGGCTTAGGTTGACAGAAAACTAAAATTTAGAATTGAATTACTTAGAATTAAAATCTAAAGTATAACACTTCGAAGCACCCGCTAACAGTCACTAAAGGCCCTAAAAGAGTATTTACGAATCTGATATTGATTTCGGAAAATAAAAAAAAATCAAATTAAAAAAATATAATAAATAAAATAAATAAATTATAAATTTATTATAAATTAATAAATTAAATCATTGCAAAGAAATACTTGTACGATTTTCAGTGACACCAACTGTACATGAAAATAAGAGCATACCATCGCACATATTTGTGTATGTATCAAATTGTTCAGTCATCTTGCATGTGTGCAAAAGTCCATCCGACCTTTCTGTTAATTTGCTGTTAGTCATGTTTTCCCCGTAAGGCAACAAAATCCATCGAAAGCTTGGGAGAAGTTGGCAAAAAAGGAAGAAAAAGTTACGAAAGTAAAAAACGACAACATAAATAAATAAACAAAAGTTCATATTCCAATGAAATGTTTGTATGTACAAAAGTGTAAACAAACAAACAAAAAGTTGTTAGTAAAGTAAAAAACCTCAAACAAATAACAGCTTTGTTCAAAAAATTGGCACAACAAAAACCACGAAAGCGACTTTATTTATTTACACAAGTACGTGTGAATTCACAAAGTTTTGAGCGAAATCTTCGAAAAAAAATTTAGTTAAAAAAAGTAAGCGGGAGGCGTGAATTTTGCCAACAAATACGTAAACTTAATTGGTTATTCACTTAAACTAAAAAAAGAGCAAATTGTGAATTTTAATAAATGTTTTTTTTTGCTCTTTTTACTTAAATTTTTCATGTACCTATGCAGCTTCTGAGTGGCTTATTGGCTATTACTTGGTCTGAAGTTTTTGGTGCGGATGTCAACTTTCCTGCCATGAAGCAAAAAACTCGTTGGCAATAGATTTTTACAAAGCGATCCCTTGCCGGAGTGCAACCTCGAGTAGAGAGCTTTGTGCAGGTGTGGAAAATTTCGGATAGAAGATAAGAACCCAAAACAATTATTCTGCACTTTTTCTAGTAGCTCACAACTTCTTACGACTTTAATCAATTTCCTTGTTATTAAGGCAGTACTGAAGCCAATAGAGTGTAAAGAAACATTTTCAAGGCGAGCTGTTCAAGAGTACCACAAATCTAGCATTGAATAAAGGAAAGGGTGAATTTTCTGAACAAAAATATTGGGTATGGGAATAAGTTTCCGTCCTTCTTAGCCAAAATTACGAGTTATTTAAACAATTAAATAATACATGATATTATGTGAAGTGTATGGCATTGGAAGCTACAATTTTACTCCATCTTTCAGGCCCCTGACGACAAATGTGGGTTCTTTTGACTTGATCCATTCAGCGAGCCAGTTTGCGATGCTCTGTAAGAAGCGAACCGCTTTCTAATAAGGGCTGACTACATTGATAGAAACAGATGGTAATCTGAAGGTGCAATTTCTGGGGAATACGGCGGGGGTAGGCAAAATTTCCCAATTCAGTCCCTGTAAATATTTCTAGACCGATTAAGCAACTTGTGACCTGACGTCCACCGTCCCATTCCGGTCATGTTTTTTTGAGAGCTCGATTCAAACGCATTAGCTGCACTCGGTAACGATTGCCAGTGATGGTTTCAGATAGTTTAAGGAGTTCATAATAGATGACATCATTCTGATCCCACCAGATGAGCAACATAACGTTTGAAGCATGAATATTTTTTCTCGCTGTCGATGAACCTGTTTCAACTCGCAGGCGTCAACGCTTCGGGTTATCATAATAGAATAGAATAATAATAGAAAACCTTTCCTTTTCCGCCGCTCAAGGAGCATCTCACACGTCACCAAACGTCACTCGATTGTGAGACCCAGTTACCTGATTTCTGGACCATTCCAATCGCGTACAATCGTTTACCGACGGTTGATCTGTCAACATCCAACTCTTTAGACATATCATCAAGGAAGGGTTCAATATGCGTATTCATCCAATAATTGTTGTAGTTGAGTATCTTCGAATTTTTTCGGTGCATTTTCGCGGTCTTTATCACTCACGTCGAAATGGCCACTTTGGAAGCGTCAAAACCACTCTTTCCAAGTTGTATTCGATGAAGCGTGAGTACCGTAAATATTGATCAATATACGACTCGCTTCAGCTGCACTTTTCTTTAAAAGGTAATAATGAAGCATAACTTCCCGCAAATGCTGTTTATTTGAAACGATCGTAGACATTTTTGACGTGAGATAAAAGATGATATTTACGTCTCAAGCGAATGTCAACTACTGCGAACGAGACCTCTCATATACACCTTTAAATCACCAGTATATTACTAGGGCGAACACAAAAATAGTATGAGCAGCGACACCTCTTTTACGAGGGTAGAAACATATTCCCAAACCCATTAAAAAACACATGCAAATGTATGAGTACTCACTGAAAGAAAAACTAATAGTGAACAAGTTATATGAAAGCTTATGTTAAGAAATACCAAACTTTTCAATAAAAATTTCGAGCTACAGCTTATCATATGTAGTGTTGCAAAGAACCACATAAGGCAGCTCTGTTATATTTCTAAACTCTTCGGGAATGTTTCGCCAAAAAATTAGTTCACCGTTTGGACAAAACTAGTAATATTTTCGTATGTAACGAAATGCAGCTTTGTCCTAATCAAATGGAGATAAGTTTGATGAGTAAGCTCATGAGGCTGTGCTTCCCAGTTAAGGGTCTTTACTATTTAGCTGGGACGTTGACAATCGCTTTATACTGCCTCTTTTAATGTTCTTTATATCTTTTGGCGAAAATCATCCACAATTCTATTAATTGTTGTCGAACTAGTAATAAGCAACCAAAAAACTAAAATTTGGTAAGAAAATTGTATTGTTTTGGCTAGAATGTTGTTAGCAGAAATCCTAAGTGTTGAAAGAGGTGTAAACTCATATTTTTCACTAAGTTATTCATAGTTATCTTGTGTCAAGTACAAATGGAGCACCTGGCTCCTGGTGCCATTTATGTGTGAATTCTGATCTCATATGTACGAGTATAACTGGTGAATCATCATATCGTCCCCTTAGTATAACAATAGCCAATGTGCTCATAGGCTATTATTTTTTTTTTTTGAATTTTTGGATTCTCCATCGTCGAATTTATATGTGGTCAAAATTTTGTCAAATTCTAGTTCCACAAAGTGGGTCAAAACGTCAGTCAAAAAATGATAAATATTTACAGACATAACGAGATTTGAGTGAGAGCTACTTTCGACAAAAAGTTTGAAATTCATTTCCTCAAAACATCAAAAAATTTATAGGCTATTTTAATACTAAGGGGACGATATATGCTATATAAATGAGGAGGTACGCAGTTGGCAGACTTCATGTACTAAGTAAACAAAGCCAATAAAAATCAAAAGCTAGAAAAATCTTGCAATCTGAGTAAATCTGTGGCATTTTGAATTGAGCGGGCAATTAAAGCGGCAATATCAACAGACCACTACGAAATTTGCCACACGTCTCTCGCTCGTGCCTTTAGAAAGCACTCTTCAACAGTCGCATATACGTGAACATTGAGAGTACATGAAGTTGGATTTTAGTGAGCCCGAAAAAAGAATTGCTACAACAAAAGCTGCTATTGAGAGATAAAGCGCTGCTAACAAGGCTATACTGTCAAAGGAAGGGAGAAGAGATATGCCTTTTTCGTAAAGAAAAAGAGAGACAGAAAGAAGAAAATGCTATCAGTTTGAGATGCTGGCCTATAGCAAATACCTCCGAAACATTCAAATGGTTTATTGCATAAGATTTCATTTGATTTACACCTCGACCTCCTGGTCTCTTGTGCCCTTTACTTTTCACAGTACCTCATCCAAACCCAGTTTCTTATTAAACTTAAGACAGAGCCGGGTTGGACTGAGCTCCTAGCTGCAATTGGCCGAGAAGTCTCAACCTTCTCCGTGCTACAGCGCTGCATTCAAGAAGAAGGACGTATTGGATTCTCCGGCGATGGGTCGCAGAAACGACAAGAATCAGTGGACCGTATCTCAATCCTCTGTAGATTACTTCGCAATCTGCAATGGCTTGTAAGAATGTACATGAGAAACAGTTTATTGTTTACGCAAGATTTTAAGACTGAGGAAAATTTCTGTAATAAATTTACTTATTTATTCACTCTGTCATCAATTGAAGCACAACTCAAATAGATTACTAATACTAAGGCTTAAATATAATATATGGTAAACAATACTGTGAGCTACATTAGTCACAATTCAAAAAGTGTATCTCCAGATTAAGTTTTGACTTAAAAGATTCTCGTGAGTTAGAGAATGTATCTAAATTTATACAACATTGGTTAGACTGCCTTATACAACGTTCAAGCGATTCATTACGACTAAAATTGGTAAATGGAACATATTGCTGAGTCTAAGGTTACGAGTAGGACAATTAAAAAGGATTAGCTCCAGTAAGAAATGGCATTTGATATGGTTCGTAGCTATGCCCGTTATAAATACTACCGTTCAAATTTTTCTTCCCATTTCTAAAGTCGGCAATATTAACAAAGACATATTCTTTTACAATATATGAAGGTACACTACAAGACCAACGAAGGGAATGAATGGCAAATCTAGTGAAACGTTTTTGAACCTTCTCAATTCTTAGAGATGTATCCATATAGAATGGATCCCAGATAATGCTGCGAAATTCGATGTTTGATTTAACAAGAAAAAAATTCTTTGGCGTAGAAATATCCTGAAACTCCTTTGCATTCCTTATTACACATCCAAGCATAGCTTTAGACTTAAACTGATAACTGGTGGCCGACATGCGAAGCACCATCTGGGAACCATTTTTTCACTTTGTTGAATGGTGTCAAATATAGGGAGGTTAAATTTCAAGGGCCGATGTTGAATGTGAATCACACCTAAACGTCAACGACACCATTGGACTTCTTTCTTTGGGGCTATTTGAAATAAAAGGTGTACGTCGATAAGCCAGCAACAATTCAAGAGCTAAGGGGTGAGATAATTCGGTACATTAACTGCATAGAACCTCAATTATGCCTCAGCGTCATCCAAAATTTGAACTATCGGATGGGGGTGTGGCGCCGATCCCGCGGCGGCCATTTGGCCAATATTTTGTTTCACACATAATTGAGCCATACCAATATTATCATAATAAAGAGAAATGACAATAATTTCCTAAAAAAATTGTATTTTATTCAGAATCAATACCTGCTTTTGAAACTTTTATAAAGTCAGCGTGGCAGATGGAGAAGTCGCTGGCTATTAAGTCGACCTCCGTTTATCGGGCCAAGATGAAACAAAAATAGGCATAACGCCTCTAAAGGATAAATCAGCAGCAGGCTCCAGCTTTTGTGTGAATATGATTGAACTAAAACGCGTTATTGCGCTTGCAGGCCAGCATTGACCAGATCCGCCAATTCTGTTAAAAAAGAATAAGAATACCTGCAATATTGATGTTCGAGTTGATGTTGAGCGAAGCCGCCAGCTCTATCAGAGCAAGGCTGGAGTACTTACTGCCATTGAATACGAAACAAAGTTTCAGGAAGAGTGATTCGCTTTTGTGACAAAGCTTGCTCGGGCTGCAGAATTAAATCACTCAGGCTTCCGCATGCGAACGATAGTTGTATATTTCAACTTAAAATAAGAGTTCAGCATCGTTCCCTCAGTCTATTATAAACTCTATAAAAATTTAAAGCGAATGGGCCTAGTTGTGAGCGAGGCTAAAGCAAATTATCTCCTTTACTCAACCCAGCAGTCAGATTTATACCCGGTTAAGAGTTATAAAGTAGAAAGTAATATAGCTCTTCATTTGCTTGAGAACCGTAAAAAACATTGTGCTTGAAATCAAATAGGGCTAAAGTAAAGAAAATGCACTATTTCGTTAGGAAAAAAGTCAAAAATAAGGTTCAATAGCACTTTTGTGCTATTTTTTATAATTTTTATGATTAAAATGGTACCTATGTAGAAGAAATGTTTGACAGAAATATTAAGGATAGCATAGCCAAAGTTGGACTGAAGTGAAGTATTTTTTTAATGCGCGACCAAAATGCGCCTGGAAAGGTAAGGTAAAGCCTTCTCTAGGCGAAAAAATATTGGACTCTAAAAGTAATTCTTCATGGCTGTTTTATTGTATAGTTACCTGGATTGTGAAAACAGCGAATGAGGTTGTCTTTGCAGGCTTCCAGAAAATTATTCTCTGTTCTACACATTTGCAGTCGAAAATGCTAAAGGGGATCGTTCGCACGATAGTCGATCGTACTATAAATGAGCAACGCAGATTTATGTCTGAACAAATACTGAGACTTCAGAGACAACAACTGCAGGCGGTAGAATAGTGAGCTGTATGAACTTTATGACAGCAAAAACAGACTGCAGCGAATTAAGGCCTTAGATGCGATTTGGTCTTAGATGCCCTTGACAACATCAGCCCTAAATGTGAGTCAGTAAGCGTTAGGAAAAGGTATTGCAACAATAAAACTAAAATAGTTGAAACAAATTTAGACGATTTTCACAGCAACAACTTTATAAAGTCTGTGAAAGTTTTTTGCGTGATTCAACGTTTACAAAGTAGCCAAAACTATTTATGTACAGCAGTGAACGCTCATTCATCTATCGACACACCTAACGAACAACCAAAATTCACATAACTTTACAGCCACACAAAGTGAAGAATTCATTAAACTAATAAATTTTAAAAATATCAAAAAAAAGAAAATACAAAGCCAACGAGCTGATCGTCATTGAAAATATGCGAAGAAAGAATTACAAAGTCGGCGAAAGGCCATCAGCCCTGCCCAGCACGAACCGAAACCTGTATTGGTTCACAGGCACAAGTGGATTGTGGCGCAAAGCGCTGCACTGCATATACCGCAGCATGCCACCACACTCCGAAGGCAGTGAAATCATTGCCTACAATGTCAAATGTCAAACTCGTTTGTAAACTCAGCGCAGAGCAGCGCGCCACACCAAGTTAGCTGCTACTTTTGCATTCTTTCGTGCGCTTTTTGGGCATTCGACGCGCCCTTTTCGTTTTCGCTGTCCAACCTTTCTTCTTTGAGCTTTCCATATAGCTGAGTCTAAGTATGTATGTGTGTACATATGTGAGCGCTGAAAAAAATGGAAGTAGAAAAGAAATGACAGAAATTGGAGGTTGGAATTTTTGGCTTTTGAAACAACATTTTTGCTGCGTTGCTTGCTGGCAGATTTTTTGTTTAATTTCGTTCTTTTTTTTGTCTATTTGTATTTTGAGTGGAAACATGAAGCTAACAAGTGGCCATTAAAAGGTTAAATAACCACCGCCAATTGACTATTGTAAAGCGGGTATTTATTTCTTTCATTTTCTTGTGTTTTTTGTTGGTTTTTGTTTCTGTGTTTCAGCACATATGTGTATGTGTGCTACGCGCTTGTAATTGAGTGCAGTACAACTTAGAAACTCTAGGCAAAACAAAAATTTCATATCTAGCCAAAAAATTGTTTGCATATGCAAACGGAAGACTTAGGCAACGAACTTGATGGTCTTCAATTTTGATAAGGCAAGCACGTAACTACACAAAACCGCGCACTTAAAAAGCGCATGCTTGCTTCAGAAAGTAGAACTAAACTTTTACTTTCCAAAAATGTAAGCATACCTCCAATATGTTTCTGCAATTATCGCACACGATATTGAGCCCACCTTGGCATGCGCGTTCTCTCTGAAATGTCTCTGGGTTTTAGTCTACCACAATACGTACAATACGTGTGTTGATTTTAAATAAACATTTGCACTAATTATTACCAACTCAAGAAATGATGAAAAAGCGGACAAGAAAGATTTGTAAAGAAAAAGGCAGCGTTTTGAGTGCTTTATGAATGAAGCAAATTGACAGAGAACGCCATTCCCTCAATCCATACCAGAAGCGGCCAAATTGTCGCTGCTGTTCAATTACTTCGCACCAAATTGCTTAGTGTGAGCAGCGACTATCCAACTGTCATGATGTGTACACAGATGTTTGTGCGCACAACTACACGTTTGTGTGCATGTATGTACCGATACTCGTAACTGAGTGTCTGCGCCAATGGGCTTGTAAGTTAAATAGCAGAACTTTCACTTGACGCATGCAATATGAATTCATACCAAGTACAACTACATATATGAACTGAATATGTGGAAATTGATTTCTTTAAGTTTAAATGAATCATTTGAAAGCAGTGCCTATCGACGTGTGCTTGTGTGCTCTAATGTGGGTAGCTAAAGCTTTGGAGGAAGGATAGTACGCTGTAGGGTAAAATAGAATTGGAAAGGATAGTATAGAACAAGTTAGAAGGGAAGGGATGCAATAGGAAAGGATGATCTAGGATAGTGTAAAATGGAATGTGAACGGAAACAAGTAAGCAAGACTTAATTCGGTTCCTACTGAGCTTTATATAAAGGGTGGTTAAGTTTCAACGCCCGGTGTTAATTTTTTTAGGAAATAATTGTCATTTCTCTTTATTATGATAATATTGGTATGGCTCAATTACGTATGGAATAAATATTGGCCGAATGGCCGCCGGCACACCTCCATCCGATGGTCCATATGTTCGATGACGCTGAGGCATAATTGCGGTTCTATGCCGTTAATGTGGCGATTCATCTCATCCTTTAGCTCTTGAATTGTTGCTGTCTTATCGACGTACATCTTTTCTTTCAAATAACCCCAAAGAAAGAAGTCCAACGGTGTTAAACCACATGACCTTGGCAGCCAATTGACATCGCCGCGACGTGCGATTATTCGGTCATCAAATTTTTCGCGCAAAAGAGCCTTTGTTTCGTTAGCTGTCCACATCCATATCTTCCAATTTGGGCCATAAAAAGTTCGTTATCATCTCACGATAGCGAACACTATTCACAGTAACTGCCTGACCGGCTTCATTTTGGAAAAAATACGGCCCAATGATGCCGCCGGCCCACAAACCGCACCAAACAGTCACTCTTTGTGGGTTCATTGGTGTTTCGGCAATCTCTCTTAGATCATCATTCGCCCAAATGCGGCAATTCTGTTTATTGACGAATCCATCTAGGTGAAAATGTGCCTCATCACTGAAGATGATTTTCTTCGAAGTGCGCGATATGCATTTTGACTTGAACGCCCGTTTTCATAATAAGCCTGAATAACTTTAACGCGTTACTCGATTGTGTATTTTTCCATGATTGATATTGAGTTAATCTGAAATTGAGAAATGTTAAATAAAATGCAGAAAAAAACTTGACATTTAGATATGGTTCACATTCAACATCGGCCCTTGAACTTTAACCACCCTTTATATAGCAGTTCAAGAAGCAATGACCTTTGTTTTGGAAAAGAAATGGAGAGGAAGATCTATATGTGTCTGCAGAGACAGCCAAGCTGCGCACATGACCTTCCAGCCCCCCAACCACATCAGGGGTAGTCAATCACATAATAGCATGATGCTAACATGGCTCCTGGGACACGTGGGTATCGTGGGTAACGAGACCTCTAACTCCTTAGCTAGGATGGGCTCTGAGGTCAACTTCTTTGGCCCAGAGCCCGTTTTGCCACTCCCTTCTGCACCCATCAAAGCCACGTTTAGCAAACCCATAGTTTTAGGGCTTCGCACTTAGAATCCACCATAAGCAAACCGCTTAACATTTCTTCATAAATATTTGATATAAACTTTTTGTCAATAAAACTAGAAACTTAGTAGACGTCGCAATGATGAAATGTGTCTTTTTAATTAAAATTAAAAAAAAAAAACAGTTATTCCTCTGAAAATCCCATAACTCATGGGAAGTGAGCAATAGATGAACACTGTTTGAATTCATTCACATTAACACACATATACACATTAACACACATATACACATTAACATATTCACATATTAATGCACACTTTCGTATGCAAACAGACTGAAAAGAATTTGGGTACACACACAAATCCGCTTCAAACGCACACAAATCACAAAGTGTATTACCAAAATTAGAGAAAAAAAACGAAATTCAACACCTGCCAGCTTTTAAGTATTTCCGTTAGGATTGGCTTTCTTCAAAGTCAGTGGCGCATACGAATAAGTGTGGCATATTGGCCGACGACGATATGAAGATGCGGGCAAAATCATAACCATAACCACATCACCGGCCGGCGTTAAGAGTCGCGCCGTCAACTTTACTCAAGCGAAATGCTGACTGAACAGCTTACAAATGTTCGTTCAACAGTAAACATTAAAGGCGTTTAGTTGCGCTCGCTGAGCAGCTGAAATATTAACTGGATAAATGGGATTACAAAAGAACATTTATAACTAAATAAATTTACATTATTTGAGATTATGGAAAATAGAAAATGATGAGAGAAATGAAATGTGCTAGTAGTGGAAAATATTTGAAAGATTAAAAATGTTTTATAAAAAGTTTTGGAGGTTTACTTATATATCTTATCGTACAAGCATAATATGAGTTATATCGTTTAGTTGTTTTATAAAATAAAATAATTTGTAACTTTTGCATTTAAGAGGCTAGGGGTAGTCAGAAGCCCGAAAAAATTATGATTTTCAATAATGTTTTTTTTTCTAGTCTGTCGCTTTATTTTACAAAAATAAAAACGTAGCATTAATTCGCCATATTTCGACTTGTTTTTAGCAAAATTTCAAAAAAAAAAATAATAACAATAATTGTAAAAGTTATCGCTCTTTGTGTGGAGCCCGTTTCTCCAGAAGTCCCTTGCGGTGATCATCACAAGTACTTGGAGATTCATCTCAAATGAATCGTAAAATCATAAAATCAAGATAAATTATTTTATTAATATATAATCTTGTGCGTGATCGAAACTTTTTTTCAAAATTAACAATATGGTGGCCTCAGGAAATGTTTTTCAGATTTTCGAGAAAAAAAACGGCAATTAATGTAAAAAAAATCGAAATTATTGAAAAAGAATTCTTCGGCCAGGCACGAGTTTTTTATGTTTTTCAAAAGCAGTATACATTTTATTGAAATTTACCAAGCGGTTTTTAAGTTTTTTAGTTTTGAGAAAAAATCATTTAAAGTTTTGCGAATGCTCGAAAAGCATTTCTCGGATTCACTTTAAATTTTCACAAACTACTTTTAAGATATTATACTTTAAGTAAATGCAAACAAAAAAATCCAAATCCAGCCCCTTAAGTCTGTACTGCTACATCAATTACTGATTTAGTCTAGAAATATTTTCAGTAAGCATTGATAAATAATGAATACAAAAATTTTGATTTCTTAAAAAAAAAAAATTCTGTCAAAATGGGATTGGCGCTCTAAATTCACTCTCAAGCTACATAATTCTCACTAAAGGCGGGGATATCAACAGTGATATTTAACACTTGGGCCAAAAAGTCCCGGGCCTAACACAAATGTAGCTGCCACCAGTTTTCTTGAGTTCACCTGTTTTTCAGTTATTACTAACCTTAAAAAGACAGCTGTTAAAATTTTATGATATTCCATTCATTAGTTCCTGAGTTATTGTGCTAAGAGTGACTTAACTTTCATTATTTTAAAGCAATGGATCAAAAAGAATTTCGTGTTTTAATTTTACACTGCTTCTTGATGGGGAAAAATACCTTTCAAGCGAAGCAAAGTGAGAGCTTGAAAAGTGTTATGGGGACTCCCTGCATCCAGAAACAAAAATAAAACGATGGTATGCTGATTCAAACGTGCTCGTAGAGATGTTGCACAACTCTGTGGACATCCAAACGAGGCAGTAACACCAGAAAACATCAAAAAAATCCACAAAATCCACAAAATCGTTTTGAATGATCGAAAAGTGAATTACGTGAGTTGGTGTGAGCTGACATGGTAAAGATATCACTACTTGGAGCCTAAAGAGTGGTGTGAAATCGGCCAAGAAGGTGTTAGCATCATTTTCTGCGATGCGAAAGAAATTTCGTTTTGTGGATTAATTGCAAACTGGTAAAACAGTAAATTTTAAATATTATTGGAACCTTTAAGACCAGCTGAAGCGAAAAATTCGTGAAAAAGACTCAGTTTGCATAAGACAAAAAATAATTTTCCATCAGCACAATGCACCGATAATGTCATAAGAGCATTTTAGCAATAGCTAAAATCCATGAATTAAATTTCGAATTGTTCAAGCATCCACCAGATTTGGCCTTTAGTGGCCTATATCTGTTTCCACACCTAAAAAATTCATGCGTGGAAAGCGTTATTTATCAAAGGATGGGGTCATAACAGTGTTTTGCAGCCCTTCCAGATTCTCACTTCCGGGATGGAATTCATAAATTGGAATCTCGTTGGAACAAGTGCATTGATGTTTAGGGGGACTGTATTTATATATATATAACTGGGGCGTACACAATTTTTTAGTGTTTGCCGGGCTCCTCCTCATACATCTGGTGAGCTTCTTAATGTTTTTCCACAAATGGAGGGATCTATAGTTTCAAGCCCACTCCGAACGGCAGTTATTTTTATGAGAAGCTGTCTCATGGCGAAATACACTCGGAGGTTTGCCATTGTCTGCCGAGGGGCGACCGCTATTAGAAACAACTTTTTCTTAATTTTGGTGTTTCACCGAGATTCGAACCTATGTTCCCTCTGAACTCCGAATGGTAGTCACGCACCAACCCATTCGGCTACGGCGGCCAATATTGGGGGACTATATTGAATAATAAAATGTCTGTCAAACCATAAAAGTGTGGTTTTCTTATCGAACCGCAAAACTTATTGAGCTACCTAGTATTCATGTACATGCAGAAACGAGCAGTAGTAGTGGGAGTGAGCAGAACTCTTTAGACAGTTGATCTCTAACCGTGGGCGTGGACACAACGACAGTTCTTCATTGTTTTAACATTACTGCGATTTTTTTATTTTCTCTTTGAACTCATATCTGTAAATTCTTTTGAATTGAATATTTTGAAATAAACAATGAAATAAAAAATTATGTCAGCATCCAAATGCGCAGCTTACATATCCTAAAATTCATAACCATCTAACCTCTCCTCACTCTTCTTCGCTCAACATCTCGCTAATTTAATTTTAAATGTTGCTGCTTTTGTTTTTACTACTGCAGAAGACAAAATGCTAATGCCAACATCTTTCCTCTTATTTTGCTGCTTCGATGTTGATCTGGAGACGATGGCATATTTGTTGTTGTTTACGGAATTGAGGTCATACTTGTTAGTATTCCGCTAGCCGTTAGTAGCTCGGGTAATATATAGTAAATATTTAAATGACATGGGCAAAAATATATAATTACGCACACATAGACATTCATATGCATAAACATACCCAAATTGCCACGCTTTTATCTCTTGTACTCATATTCGTCCAACTATTTGGCCATTGGTATGGTCATCAACGCTAGCGCACTCGCTTCCAGATGGAGAAAGTGGCATTTGTTTAATTTGCCCCACCATTCAGCTATGAAAATAACTATGAATTGCAAATGCTTGTTGGCTAATTTTATGCTTGTTGTTATTGCATTTTTGGTATAAGTGGTTTTAAGATTTGTATAGAACTGCTTAAAAGATTAGATAATTGCATTAAATTTACATGAGCAATAATTAGATTTTGTTAATTTATGCTGAGAGTATGACAAACTGACCAACTGTGATTCTGCGGCATCCGAGCCATGCGCTGAAGTTAAATGAGAGTCAGGTGTAGTCACGACCTTATGTGCAGAGCATAAATGGAGTTTAGGTATCTCCGAAATAGTTAAGAACTTTTTCCAAAGGTCGATCAGTGAAACATCGACAATTCTCCTTAAATTGAAAAAGCAAGAGCCACGGCCCTTAACAGAACTGAACTCGGTACACAATTCATGGTGGCATAATATGATCGATATATGATCGAGTAGTGATGATAGGCAGCACAGTATTCACATTCTGCTGGCAGCGGAAGGATAATAAAGAGCACTTAGTTTGATAATTGCCGCATTAAATAGTTTAAGGTGAATAACCTGAGGCCCTGAGAATTAATGAATTCAAGCTCAGCAAGAGCCCTAGTAAGTGCCCTAAACCATGAATAGAAAAGACAACTTCCATAAAGCACTTCGGAGGTTGTTTGTTCTTTTTTGTTTTTTTGTTTTTGTCGGGACAGACTAGCAAGTACAGCCTCAGACACAATGAAGCGCATTGCATTTAGGAGGTTAAAAGAACTTAAGTTTTTAATTGAACATTTCTATTTAATTGCCTAGCAAAGACTTGAAGATATATATATTTTCTTTCGTAACACTGCATTACTTTTCTAAGAGTAGACAACTGAAATCAAAGAAGCAGTTGTCTGGTAGCTGATAAGCACAGGGTGATCAATTTAGAGGCATCGGTTGATTGATTGGGCAATCATTATTATTTTTGTGTAAAACCATTCATGACATTTATTTTTTAAAGATACTCCCTTGTATTTCAGTATCTTTAAACTGCCGGTAACGAGCAGCGTATTCCTGAAGCATGCAAAATGCTTAGGGATCGCTGTTGGGAGGGAGACATTAATATTTTTTCTGATAGTCAAGCTGCGATCAAGGTCCTGTTGTCGCCGTATTGCAGCTCTCTTCTTGGAAACTTCTGTAAAGAGGAACTCAAACGCCTCGAACGCGCAGGAAACATTTCCCTTATCTGGGTTTCTTGGCACAGGAATATAGAGGCAAATCAAATTGCCGATGATCTTGCCAGGAAGGGGTCGACAGAACCGGTTTCAGTTGTCCCCTACTCAGACATCAGGGTACTCTTGACCGTTGTTAAAGGGAAACTGCACAATTTCTTTCTCAAAAAGGCAGATGGAGGATTGTCTCATCGTGTGGTATTTCAAAAACTATATGGCCTCAATATAATAGGAACAGAACGCTTAAGGTGATGGAAATTCCCCACCATTTATTCGCTTTTCTCTCCTCCACTACATCAACAGCACTGGATGGCTGTAGATGGTTTTCTCTTCCCTAAATCTTTTCACAAGTAGTGGTCCACATTACGATATCAAAATGGCACGTAAGTTCTACTTGTAGTGTATCTGTGGTACTCTTGCCATCTAACCCACCTACCTACCCTTGCAAATGTTGGCCGCAACTGCGCCGTAATTCGGCCATCCGTAAACATCAATTTTGAATGACTCGCTGGAGAACTTCGCTCAGTATCTCGTGAAGAACTTTAGTGTCGTTGGCTTTCAGTGCCCTAATCGCAGTGCCCTACATATCTTAACAAATAAAATCCAAAGGTGTGATATCACACAATCTCTGTGACCAATCTGCTGGTCGAGGCGATAGAGAAATCACCGAAATGACAACGCAATAAATTCATTGTTTTACGGGATGTATGGTAAGTAGCGCCGTCTAGTTGGAACCAAATGTTGTTGAGGTCACGGACTTCAATTTTCGGGACCAAAAGGAGGTTTCCTTCAGCCCATAGGCCGCACCAAACGGTTGCTTTCAATAGATGTAACGGCTGTACTTGAATGGATTCGGGCTGCTCTCCAGTCTAAATACGACAATACTGTATATTAACTTTAAAATTATGTATTTAGTTTCTCAGTAGTAACGCATCATCTGTCAAAAAAAACTTTATTGGAAAAAGTACCTCCAATCTGATCATGTGACCAGAATTACTAATGGTGTGTTCGCAGTTGTTTACTTGACCTGCCTTTTGACCCCATCTGAGTACTTGCCTAGCAAGCTTTTGCGTACCATGTGACAGGGGCATTTTAAGAAACTATGGTATGGTTCCCTTAGCTACTTGTAGTTTGCTTTTGGAAATATTGATCTCGAGTCAGCTCAGTGAGCTCACTAATACGCAAAAGTGGCGCTGTCGTTTTAAGGTCTTACCGTACACTGTCTAATGGCAATCTTTGCGAGAGCCAAAACAATTTTAAACTCTTTTTTTCCTGGAGCTGAAATCAGCTGAGTAAGTACTCCTGAGCAAACTTCTATTTAGATTCAGAAAATTCTGAAGTCATCAAGTTTTGACGTTTTTCGTCTTTCGGAAAACCAGAAAAAAGTTAAGTAATTAATTAAAATATTAAGGACTCTTATAAATGCGTTTAGAGTTTATCGCTGCATATTTAATCAATCAAATGAAAGCTCCCTCAACTGAGAACAATTAGTTCAGCAATAAAAATTTAGAATAGAAAACTAACACTCTATAAGGCTCTCATCATGCCCATCTTAGCGTATCTTATACGATGGCAATATCCGATGGGCCTCACTTAGAGTATTTGAGAGAAAAAATCAGCGCAAGATTTTTGGACCTTTGCATATTGTTCACGGCGAGTATAACGGGAGATGAAACGATGAGCTGTGTGAGCTTTACGACGACATTGACATAGCGCAGCAAATAAAGATCCAGCGGCTTTGTTGTTTGGGTCATGTCGTCCGAATGGATACAAACGCTCCGGATCTGAAATATTCGATGGTAGTAGTAGAGGCGGCCGCCGTAGCCGATTGGGTTGGTGCGTGATTACCATTCGGAAATCACAGAGAGAACGTTGGTTAGAATCTCGGTGAAACACCACAATTAAGAAAAACATTTTTCTAATAGCGGTCGCCCCTCGGCAGGCAATGGCAAACCTCCGAAAGTATTTCTACCATGAAAAAGCTCCTCATAAAAAATATCTGCCGTTCGGAGTTGGCTTGAAACTGTAGGTCCCTCTATTTTTGGAATAACATCAAGACGCACACCACAAATTATAGGAGGAGCTCAGCCAAACACCCAACGATGTTAAAATAAATATTAACCAAAATGTTACGAAAAATTTAAGTACTTCAATAAGTGCTCTCGCTTAGGCACGGCGTGTGGTTGTGGATTAATAATACCCCAAGGAATGGATTCTTTGGTAAGCATTCAAGTAAGCCTCTTTCCTTTGGAAACAACCCATTCAAATCTTTGATCTACGGCTTCTACTCCTCGCAAACCAAAAAACCGCTTCTAGCTCCACTCAGCACTAACTCGCTTATTGATATCAATAATTACACAGATTACTTCATACTAGAAAAGCAGACTCACAGAACCGAGGAAAAAAATTTAAGATGTCTACGTATTCTCAAAAAATCGTGCATTATTATCACATTAGCCTGCAAACTCAGTACACAAAATATTTGATTCTATGAGCGTACGTTTTGTGCGGTAATAAAATACCCATTTAAATACTTTGTGCGTTTATGTCATTTGGCGTCTCATTTATCTCTGAGTGGTTCGCGTTGCTTTAAAATTACAATTAGTGTTGAGAAGATAAATTACTTTGCAACTTTGTGTAGCTTGATTGTGCATAGATCCGGAAGTTAAACTGTTGGTCATTATTTAGCTAAATCTTACAATACTATTTGTCTCGGGAAATCACTCACACTTAATATTTATTGCTCACCAAAAAAAGTGGGCAGTCAATGCAAATTGCTACGCTTTGTTATTTGCCTTAGCGTTTGGCTGTTTTACTGCAGTTATTAGTGTTTGCAATTAGTGGTCTGACATTTACATGATTTGTGATTAAACTTCGATTTGCTTGCTAACAGCGAAAACAATTGAGGCAAGCGAGAGCTCAAGCTGTGGCAGTAATCAGAAACAAGTGAATCTAACAACAAAAGCATGTTTACTACTTTTTTATTCACTCTCAGGAGGAGTATCACTGAACATCATCAAGTGCCTCTCTTAAGTAGCAAAGCCACCTAGGACTCGGGTGTGGAAATATTTTTATAAATTTTTTGAAGAGTATAATATGGGCTTATCCATTTTGCACCTTCAATTGTATACTATATAACATCTGAATAATCGATAGCGCGATTTTTTCTCTTTATTTCGATCATTAAATTACTCCTACTACAGAATTTTTTGGCATTCTAGTGGTCCCCTTGCTGCTTATAAAAATCACGCCAGAAAGTAAATTGTATATTTTTATATTGATACATTTTTTTATATTGTATATTTAAATTTTTATAAATTAGCCACTGCCTTAGAGATGAAGTATTGCAAAACCAAAAATTGGCATTTTAACTTCATATAGAAGTTATTCGTTTTTTATTTTTGTTTCATTACAAAACTGAAATTTTTTAATAATATTATAAAGGACATGGAGTGTAATTATGTTTTAGACTCCTACAAAAATGTTAGCAGCTAAACATTTTCAAAGTTTCTGAACTACTTCAGCCATGGATCTGAGAGAGTTATGGGTAATGAAAGCAAAATGCAGTAGAAGTTTAAAAATGTATTTTATTTACAACTAGTTGTACCCGGCGCGTGTTAGTACGTCATACTAATTTTTATGACAATAGGTTGAACGGGGCAGAAATTGCTACTCTGCAGCACCACCTGGGGGCAAGTGACATCAATGAGCATACTCTACAAACCTTCTCCGTGGAAAAATACATATATATACCAATTTTTATAATAATCGGTCCAGTAGTTTTTGAGTTCATCGATGCCATACAGACCAACATTCATTTTTATATATTTTATATGAAAACAGTGCACATGAAATTAATATGATATATATTTAGGGCAATGCTCCAAGAAGAAAAAAGCGTATTTAACATTATTATAAATAAGCAATTAATTGAGTTATGGCGGTTCACGTAAATCGTGTCGCCGCTGACATCGAATTCGGCGAAAGCGATCCTGACCGCAACTTTCATCTGAAATCATAAAATCAAACATTATTTTACTCAGGAGGGTTTTTTATCCTAGATAGACTACAATCTCTAGCAAATTCAAAGATTAACCATTAAAATGAGGCTTCAAAAAAAACTTTTGGTTTTTTTTGCAAAAATTTTCAAACATTTTTGTGTTAAAAAGTATCTAAAAATTATTTTTTCTTTTCGTCCGTAGTCTACCTAGAGTAGCTTTTTATGCCCTTTAAAATGAAACCTTGATGAAGAAAATTGGTTAAATACTTTTTCCGTAATCACTTACGCCAATTTGAAAAACATGGTTTCGAGAAAACGCCGTTTAAAGTTCGCGGTCAAGGAAAAAGAAACTTACCGAAGTTGGACGCCAATCAGCACCACCAGAGTATTTTAAGAATGTAAATTCTTGGAAAATAAAACAATACGGTATTCCGGATTACGCGCGCAACGGGGATCCTTGACGCCAGGCGCGCTCGGTCGGCTCGGCGCGCGCCACTTTCAAGTGGCATATCTTCCATAATTTTCAAGATCGGCTTTTGAAATTTTGCAATAATATTCTTAGAGCATATACCTATCGGTTAAGACAATAAAAAAAAAATTGATTTTTTGAAACGTCTAAAGGTACTTCCCCCCTTAAAAAACTTATCCAAAAACTAAAACGGACTTAGCTGAGGAGTAATTAGTCTCCACCCCACTTATCTCTCTCTATCCTATTAAATCCGTCGTCATGGCCTCTAGGACAATTACCAATATTGCCTGAGTGCACAATACCATTTGAAGGCATTAGTGCACCGTTTAAGAAAAAAATCGCCTTTTTTTAACTACATCTAAAGAATTCTCTCCGATAAACGGCTGTAATATTTTCTACGTACATTCGATCAGTTCACGCTGGTAAATCACCAGCTATAGATACGAAAATCCAGATAGGCAGACTCTTTCATCAAAGCAATAGCATCAACCGCAGGCAGTAGATTAAATGTCATACACGGATAAATGATGACTCACAAAAATGGTACACGGATGATTCCAAAACGCTCCAAGGAGTAGGAGCAGGAATAGTGGAGCCTAGAACACACAAATCCCTAACACTACAGATACCACAATTTTCCCTGCGGAGCTCTTCACCATAATGGAAACAGTGGAAATTATATCCCTCTTTTGGATATGATTTCCACTGTTCGAGAAATTAAAAATTAAAATACTTTGGGACAACCAATCGGTTTTCAAAACCTTGAATAGCTTCACATTCAAGTCAAAAGTCCTAATAGAGTGTAACAATGCACCCAACAAACTGGCTACTCATAATCAGGTCTCACTGATTTCGGTACCAGGACATGAGGGCCACGAAGGAAACGAGAAGGCAGACTTGTATGCCAAAAAAGAGGCAGAAAGGCTATTTATTGGACTAACCCCATTTTTCGGCTTTAACAAAAGTATTATAAAAGAGGAAACCAAAAAATGGATCTCAACTAAAGTCAGGGAACCCTGAAACTGTACTAGCAGCCTTAATCGCTCCAAAAAGTTTTTGAACTTCAATGCCAACAGAGCAAAATCTGTTCTAACCTTAGATAAAAAGGGGCTCAGATTACTCTGTGAAGGTCACTTTGCCTGTAATAAACACTTTAACACAATAGGGCTAACTAGTACAATATCATGCAGGTTCTGCTGTGATGAAGAGGAGTCTATGGAACTCTTAATCACCAACTGTGAGGCATAAGGCCACAGGGGACACAGAATTCTGGGCTTGCACCTACTAGAGGAGGAAGACCTACAACTTCTCCCTCCTAAGTAGCTGGTTCGATTCCTCGGTATACTGAATAATTATAATTAAGTAATAAGGAGCGCACAATTGGTCAATCTGGTCGCAATGTAAAGACCTTAAATTAAGCTGCATGCCTCGAAAGGCTTTTCAATGTATCTTGAAACTCAAGACAAAAAAGGAAGGAAATATGTTCATCCAGTAGCCTTGGGACGTAGGTTTAAAATTTGCATATTAAACTTTGATGACCACCAGAAGATTTGACTTCCAGCGGTAGATTAATTCAGATTTCGATCACAATTATCCACTTAACTTGCATTCTTTCTCTGTATAGCGTCATTGAACTCGATCTTAACGCAATACGCCTTGCCTCCCATTGCGGGCCATTGGAATTTCGCACATAGCCAATTACAGTCAAACTATTCACTTTCTTTGTGCCCGCAATGGATTATCAAGTGTGCCAAGAGAAATTCTGGCAAACACTACGTGCATTTACTCCCTCCTTCCGGATCTACGCCATTACTCCTTCAAGCGGTGCTCACTGCCGTTGAATGCTTAATAATTCGCTCATAAAAAAAAAAAAAATCCGGGAATAGGCCGTAAAACAATAGAATCGCTAATAAAAATTCATAAAGCACGCGGAACGTCATAAATGTTTAGCGATTAAAATGAAATGTTTATGTATAAGTACGAGTACATGTGTGTGTGTGTGTTGTAGTTTTAATGATGGCAGGCAGGCGCTCTTAATAAGTCCAATCAAAATTCATTTTGACGCTTTTACAGTAGAGCAGAACTGTTAAAATAAACTCATTAAGCCGTGGCTGAGGTTGTTTGGCACATACACACATACACACATACACACAAACATGTATGCATATGTATTTAATATGCATATATGTATGTACCATCTGTATGCAAATATCGTCAACTCGTACGTGCTTACCGCTAGTCACTGCCACGGCTGTTGAACTATTTGGGGTATTCAACTTGAACTACCAATTTCTGAGACAGCCCACGTCACAACCACTTCCAATGACTGATGGTCGTAAGTAATTCACTTTTCTGACAACTATTTTTGTGGCCTGCGTTTAATTTCTCTCTTCTTTGCCGAGTTCTGCTGGTGTTTGTAAATTTTGTTTACTTGGTTGTTTATTGTGGAAAGCTGACAAGTGCAAGCAAATGGTTTTAATATTTGGCACGCGCTGCAACCAACTACTTTGGCTAGCTGACATATCTGAGATTACAGCCAATTGTTGTAAGTACTTAATCAACACGAAACTTAGTGCCAGAAATCAAATGAAAAATCTAAATAAGAAAGAAAGGCCATGCAAATACACGAGTGGGTATATAAAGGATCTCTCGAAAGACGCGCCTAGATGTTGTTTAAAAAATAAAGCATGTACAATTTTAGATTTTTTTCAGGTTTCATTATTTTTATTGAAAATAATAAGATAACATTAAAAGGCGTTAAAATTAAGATTAAACAATAATATAAAAGCCAGTTTTTGTTGCAATCTATTTTCTAACAGTCAGCAATATGTGTACTTAAAACTAAAGGGTGGTTTTTTAGCTTTTATCTTTTTAAACAGTTGGTTTAAACAGCTGACGCACGTTTCGTGTTTTTGTTTCACTGTCACGCATCTTCAGTTTGGTCCATAATTTAACCATGAATCGTCTTACAAACGAACAACGCTTGCAAATCATTGAATTTTATTATAAAAAAGGGTGTTCTGTTAAGAAAGTTTATCGCGCGCTTCTTCCATTTTATGGTCAGTTTAATCGACCTACTGAAGCGACTATTCGAGCTATTGTGACTAAATTTAGAACCAAATTTACATTATTGGACATCAAACGACCAACCCGCTTACGTAGAGTGCGAACTGAAGAAAATATCGCAGCTGTATCGGCCAGTGTTAATGATTACCATCAATTATCGATTCGTCGCCGTTCGCAGCAATTGGGCCTCTGTTACTCAACAACGTGGAAAATTTTGCGAAAGGATTTAGGTGCGAAGCCTATCAAAATACAACTGGTGCAAGAATTGAAGCCGAACGACCTACCGCAACGCAGATTTTTTGGTGAATGGGCTCTTGGAAAGTTGGCCGAAGATCCACACTTTTATCGAAATATTGTGTTCAGCGACGAAGCTCATTTTTGGGTCAATGGGTACGTAAATAAGCAAAATTGTCGATTTTGGAGTGAAGATCAGCCAAAAGAATTGCAAGAGCTACGAATGTATCCAGAAAAGGTCACAGTTTGGTGCGATTTATGGGCTCGAGGTATCATTGGACCGTACTTCTTCAAAGATGCTGCGAATCGTAACGTAACTGTGAACGGTGAGCGCTACCGTGAAATGATATCCAACTTTTTTTTGCCCAAAAGGCAAGAGCTTGACTTGCATGACATGTGGTTTCAGCAAGACGGTGCCACATGCCACACAGCACGTTTAACAATGGACTTGTTGAGAGGCGAGTTCGGTGAACATTTTATTTCACGTTCGAGACCTGCCAATTGGCCACCCAGATCGTGCGATATAACGCCTTTAGATTATTTTTTGTGGGGCTAAGTTCAAGCTCATGTCTATTCAGACAAGCCTGCTTCAATTAACGCATTGGAAGACAACATTAAAGCATTTATATGTGAGATACCGGTCGAAACATTGGAAGGAGTGTGCCAAAATTGGACTAAGCGGATGGACCATTTGAAGCGCAGTCGCGGTCAACATTTGCATGAAATATTCTTCAAACATTAAATTATATGGGCTGTACTATCGATTTAAATGAAAAATTTCATGCATTTTTCTGAATTTTAAGTGTGTTTTTTTGAAAAACTCTCCTATAGCTCTTATAAAATCATCCTTTAGAACATTTTATTGTATATGCATGGAAAGCACCCAGTGGAGCAACCATTCCTTAAATTTTGGCTTATTAGCACAATAAATTCAGTGTTAATTTTTTCGTCAGTCTGTTAAAGGAGATAGGATTGTGAGTTATATTATTTCTGTGATTAAAAGGTATGTGTGTGTTTAAAGACTTTTATTGTGAGATGTGGCAAGCTTTTTTATTTCTTCAGCTATTGCGAGCAATTTGAGATCGCAATGTATTTGGGCATTTGTGATATAATAAGGGACGTATGTAATCATTCTTGGAGTTGTTGATTAGAATCTTTGGAGTGTTCCGTTGTTAGAGATACCTGTATGCCATAGGTCCATATTGGTTTTAAGACGGATGAGTAGGAGCTTAATTTTGAAAGAAACATGAGAATTTCGATTAAGTAATCAGTACAGATTTCGGAATCTAATTCCATTTGCTTTGCATTTGTTGAAAATATGCGCTTTCCATGTAAGCTTGCTGTCGAGCTGCTTGCCAAGATATTTTGTAACTTTATTTTGGGAAATGATTACATTGTTGAGTTTAACGAGTGGGCAAGTGCTTCGTTTGAGTATAATGGTAACTTGAGCAGATTCCTTAAACTGCCACACCTATCGCTGAAACTTTCTTTTATATCATAAAGAAATTTCTTGAACGAATGTTATTAACGAAGAGGATGTGCTGCCAAAATCCGCAATAAAATTCTTATTTTGTTAATTTTAGTTCTGAAACTGCCCCGGCCATTTTTAAGGGTAAAGGTTTATTACCTCAAGTACTTAAAAATCTTGCTGAACAAATATTTTTACTGAATTAATTTTCATCTTCACTACTCCCGCAGGAATCATTGTGAGGTACACCCACTGGATTGGGTGCAACAAAGTGCAGTGACCCGTTATAACACATGTGAGGACGCTGGTAGTTGATCTATTGAATCCAAGCACACATTTTGCTCTTTTAGGGTTCAGTTTTGGCCAGAGGGCTTTGGATGCCCTGCAGTTAATAGTAAGATACCACCTTCTATTGGTTTCCACGATTACGCTCAAGTCAATCGCAGGGTACAGTTCGTTCAGAGGAATACTAATATCCTCTACCACTCGCTGAAGGTCAAGCTCTGAGGTTTTCCTTGCACACTCATTCGCTCTTTCATTTCCATCCACTCCAGAGTGGCCGGGGACATAACAAAGTGTAGTTTTGTGTTGTTGGATAAGCGAGATCGACCTCCTGCAATTTAAAGATATTTGGATTTTTCCAAGGAATATTTTTATTTATTATTATTTATTATTATTATACACAATCAAATATTAATAAAGGATAGAAATGTCTCTTTTTAGCTGCGAACGATAAATAGCACCAACCAAACAACCAACTGCTATCGAATACAATCAAACTTCCACTAACCCTATCAACCTGCACGAACGCGAGGAACAAAAATACTAAAGCAACGTATACACGCAATGCCCCACAGATAAGTGTTCTGAGTACGCTCCTACTCCAGTGCCATTCCCCATCTTTCATCAGGAAGCAACTTTTACTACTATAACTCACTTCACTTCACTTCACTTCGATTGGTAATCTGATCAGTTTAAGCCGATCACGATAATGAAGCAACGCAAAGCAAATAATATTATTTAATTAGTAAAATAATCTGAGACTATTCTGTCAGATTACCCAACTCCTTAAGCACAGATTTTCCCACAGGGCTCCTCAACTTCCAATGGTAATGCTTACAATAAAGTGGCTGCCTAAACTCATGTATGTATGTACGTGCATATGTGTACGCATAAGTACCAATTGCCCTTTTAGCCAACGTCAAAAGTTTTATAATTAATATGCGCGCACTTGAACGATGGCCAACAGCGATGGTAACGACAACAACAACAAAAACAACGGCCATTGCAGTAGTGGTAGTAACAGTAGCAAATATGCTTATTATAAAGTGAAAAGAGAAATTAAGCGTAAGTACTACACTTACCAGCTGCATACCGAAGTACACATTGTATATAAATATGTAAACACACTAATGCACGTATACACACACACATGTATGCAACCAAGTGCATTACTAGAGAAGAAATCTATTTCACTAAGCAAGAATTTCAAGCAAGAAAAGCACTTGCTTTGTATACCCAAGTGGGCGAACAGTGAAGCAGGTGGGCAGTACAACTCAGCTAACTAAATACCCAGTTGAAATTGAAACTGCGCATAGGAAAACATATGAACACACTTGTACATATGTAAGTAGTATGTATAGAAATAAAAATTCTGACCCGCATGCCTAAAGCAGTGACTTATTCCGTTTTGTTAGCACTAACTAGTAAATGGTGGTGTTGTTGCTGCTGCCGCTTTTATTTATAGCAAAGCTGCTATTGTGCGATAGTTGCGCGCTCTTTAAGTAGTTACGAAAAAAGAAAATATTTTTTTAAGAAAGAAAATTTCAACAAATAAAGTGTGGTGGCGCAAATCGTGTACGGCAAGCAATGAAGGCCAAACTTTCATTTATGGCTCAAAAATAGTCACTTTTTCGGTTAAGTTCAATTCATTTTTAGGCTGTCGATATTAATGTGAGTTTTATGCATTCTTGATTTGATTTTCTACTCTTGAATGCTTTACAAGTACAAACAACGGAAGTTTTTCATATTTGTATTGTATGTATGCAGAAGGTGCTTAGAATGCTTTATACATTTTGAATGGAATAAATATGGAGTAAATATGAATGCGAGTGAGTGTTTGGCCTCAAAATATTGATAGCAGAAAGTTGCAAATCTTAATCGCTTACTCAAGAGTTTATTGTATTTACATTTTCTTAGTCGAAATTGAAAGAGTGCAGCAACTAACCTAAATGAAGACTACTTCTGGCTCGGCACTACATGCTCTGATTGGTCTACCACCACTTGATGCTTTCATCCAAGGAGAGGCATTGAAGGCCGTCTGCAGGCTGAAACACAATGGGAACTAGTACGGCCTCTGTCCGGTATTGGAAAACAGAGAAGGCATGGACTTCGATCCAACGATTCTCTCCATGCCCCTTGACTCCATGCCATCCAGAGTCGTACTTAACAAAAAATACAGTGTAGTGCTGCCAGAGGCTCAGTTGTGGTCAAACTCTGAAAATGAGACCGGCCAACACTGTTTTCGCATTTTCACGAATGGCTCCAGGACCGAGCACAACTCCGGCTATGGGGTCTACGTGGAATCCAGGTGGACAAAACTGCACTTTTCTCTTGGAAAGCATGCATCTATGTTTTAAGCGGAGGTGTCTGCTGTTTAAGAAGCGACGAACTTTGTTGTGGAAAACAGATGGAGAGGCGGATCTATATGTGTCTGCAGCGACAGCCAAGCAGCGCTCATGGCCATAGACAGCTCCCCAACCACAACAGGGGTAGTCGAGTCCTGTAAATCCAGTCTGATCTAAGTCGGTAGACATAATAGCCATGAGTTCCGGGAGACATGGGTATAGCGGGTAACGAGATCTCTAACTCTTTGGCTAGGATGGGCTCTGAGGCCTACTTCTTTGGGCCGGAGCCCGTTCTGCCACTCCCTTCTGCTGCCATCAAACCCACTGTTAGTAAATTGGTTACTACAACCCACGAGCGAGCTTGGCAGGTTGAGAAAGGCTGCAGATGGACTAAACTGATGTTAACTGTCATGTCCGATCGACTGTCGTATATCCTCGTGTCATTAAGCAGAAGGGACTGCAAAAGGTTGGTTGGACTGATGTCGGGCAACTTTCTGTGGGCGAAACACAAAGACAGTGTACTCTGCCCAGCTTGTGAAGAGGAGGATGAGACCACTTCCTATACGTCTGCCCCGCCTTCGCTCGAATCAGGTTTGTGGTCTTTGGCACTGATGTGTTAAGAAGCGACCACCTTGGCTCCTTGGCATCACAAGATCTACTCAAATTTCTTCAGAGATGGGTAGATTTAAAGAAAATTAAAAGATAATCCGAGTGTAGTACAATGGACTTAATTGTGTCTGAGTGCAGCACTTGCTAGTTGTCCCGACAAAAAACAAAACCTAAATGGGCAGCTGAGTTAAAGTACTCTCAACCGAAATGGAAGGTAACTAGTGGCGCTGAATTGCATATAAATGTATCACGAGTTCATGGAACACTTAATCACCATTTGTGTAGCATTATGTCGTAGCAGACAAAGAATTCTGGGCTTGTACCTACTAGAGGACGAAGACTTACTAACGTTCCATCCTAAAAAGCTGGTCGATTAGTCGCAATACTAAATAATTAATATCAAGCACTTAGGGGTGCACAATAGATCAATCTGATCTCAGTGCACAAAGGCTTTAGCCTAACCCGTACAACCATTCCCATGGAGTTAGGTAGAAGAGGCAGTCGGTTTTTTGAACCATTACCGATCCATTGGGATACCACAGTAGCAGTTTGGCTGCAGTTTTCCTCCTCATTTAACCATTTTGTTTTAAGTGCAAACCCATTGATCGGGCTAACACTTTTATCCCTGAGGTCATCGGTATCATTCAAGATCGATGAACCAAAATATGTAATCCTACTGGCTTTCCATAGGGAAAAGCAGCTTCTTGCAGCTTCTACAACAGTCGTATTGAGGAACATTCAATCTTTGAGCATGCTTTTCCTTGAGCGACATTTTTCCGAGACCGATTAAGTAGCGCTTTTGAACGTCTGACTTCCCATTCTGATCAAATTCCTTTTGTAGAGTTACATGCGAAAATATTGAAGTGACAATGCTACTTGTGCCACTCATTGAGGAATAAGTTCATAGGGTTTTTTATTTTCGTTATTTTTACTTTACAACAATTTACTTCCTGATAGGCAGAGGGTAAGTATTCATTCGATAGAACTTTTTTTGTTCTACAAAACTATTTTAGTTGTCTTTTGGAGTAACTTAGTTTTTTATTAGTTTTGAGAGTTAGAAATGGAATATTCAGGAGGTAAAAATCATTATTTTTGACCCCTGCTCTTCTTTGCTTTTCAGGGAGGTCAAAAAGCTGCCGAAGCAGCCCGGAACACTTGCAACGTGTAAAAAGAAGGTGTCATAGGCGAGTCTAAAGTACGTAAATAGCGTCGATGACACGTCCCGCAGCGGAAGGTCTTCTGAGTTCGATGAAAAACGTCTCAAATCACTTTCGAAGGAGAACTGTCGCCAAACCATTATTGAATTTAAGGAAAAAAATGTGATGTGATCATAAAACGATTCTACAACACCTTCATTCAATTTACCGAAAAATTGGGATCCTGGTTACCTCGCGAGCTCAACAGAAAAAAACAAAGAACCTCGCCTTCAAATTGCTTCTCAGCATCTCGCCCGTCATCGAGCAACACGCGGTCATAAGCAGCGCTTTTCGTACCGAATCGTCACCGAAGATGAGAAATGGTGCCTATACATCTATATGAAGCAAAGAAAGGAGTGGGTGGCTCCAGGAGCCAAATCCGAGAGTCAAACCGGATCTTCATTCAAAGAAGATCATGATATGTGTTTGATAGGACTGGGAGAGTATGGTGCACTGAGAAATGCTCTAAAAGAATCCCACGATTAACAAAGAGCTCTACATTACCCAGCAACACTGCGTGAGTGAAAATATTCGACTGAAAATACCTGATCGGCATGGTAAAACCATACTACTTCAAGACAACGTCCGACTACCACCTTTCCCGCGACCTTAAGAGGTCCTTAAAAACTGGTTCAACAACTTCTTTGACACCAGATCAGACGATTTTTTGCGGGACGGCATCAACAAATTGACCGAGATGTGGAAAGAGGTTGTAAACAGCAACGGCGAATATATAATTAATTAACTTATTGCCTATTATTATATATAATTATTGTTTTTTATAAATTGTTTTTAAAAATAACTAAATTATTATTTTTAAATTAAAAAATTAAATTATTATTAAATTAAATTATTTATTAAAAACAATAATAATTTAAATTAATTAAATAAAAGTCTTCGTTAAAAACGCTACGAACTTATTCCCCAACGTAATACAAGGAGACGAGTGGTAGTGTGTTTTTCAAAAAAAAAAAAATAATTGTATCCAAAAATTTGTAGCAAAAATATTAAATTTTTTTCCAACAAAAAAAAATATTTTTTAACAATATTTTATCCTAAAAATGTTTTTCAAAAGTTAAAAATATGTAAGAAGGGACAGAATATTCGTTACTCTGAAGAACTCTATATCAAAATGTTCAACGTTGAAAAAGTCTGAAATTATAAATTTTTTCAGTTTACTTCTTATTATACTTAACTTACTTATACTTATGAAAATAAACCAACTTTCAGAAAAAGTTACGAATACCTGGATCCTTTAACGTTGCATCGCTCTATTGTAAAAGTTGTAGTATATTTGAAAGAATATACTTCTCTTCATTTTTAATAATATACTTCCTCATTTGCCAAAGAGTACTCGTTAATTATTATTATTTACTGCAAATTTGTATATGAATATATCCGCCTATTACGAAACTCTTAACAACTAAATAATTAGTTTGGTTTCCATTTATATTTTTGTTTTGTTTTGATTTTCTCTTGATTACATAAGTACACTCAGGCGTCATCTAGGCATGCACAAACACAATACATAAATTTCAGGCTCGCCATATTAATTTTGTGGCACTCAGTAAAGTTTGCCATTCAAACAAATTTGAGTTAAATGTAACTGAAATGTTGTGTGAAGTGTATGCTTTTTGCTACCTATGTGTATGTGCGCGTTGGTGCTCATTGAACAGCTTTAATAAAAACAGTCATTAGCGTTATAATTGCTCGAACATTATTGAGTTGTATTTAATTTGGTGGTGCAACAAAGAGGTTGTGCAAAGAAATTTGTGAGTAAATTTTTTTTTTATATTTCTTACAATTAATTTATATATGAAAAAATGGTAAATTTTAAGCTAAAAAGGGAGTTTTTGTGGAAGTAAAATAGTAATGGGTGGAGAAAAGCGGTGCGGACTGGGAATTGTGTAATTGTTAGAGGGAATATTTTCTACTTTCTACGGCATAAATGTTATACCAGGGTGTATACGAAACATTTTTAATGTGTGAGATGTTGGTGGAGATGATTTTTATTTTTATTTTTTATACACTAATAAATATTGTCCGAGTATTGGAATGTTTCTTCCCACTTTGATCACAAAGTTTACAAAATACTGGCTTGGTGAAAAATATATCCATTATTTTTGCGTACAAATGGTTTAAAAATATTTTATGGTCGACCTTTAGCTCCTGTGCGATGCCATGACTACTCACATGTCGGTCAACGTTGATCATTGATTTTATAGACATTTTCGACAATGGGTCTGCTTGTTCGAGGTGCATCTTTAACATCAAACATGATTGAACGTAATCGACGAAACCTCGGTGAAACTCCAAAATTAAGAAAACGTTTTTTTCTAATAGCGGTCGCTCCTCGGCGGACAATGGCAAACCTCCGAGTGTATTTCTGTCATGAAAAAGCTACTACATAAGCTGTAGGTCCCTCCATTTGTGGAACAGCATCAAGACGCACACCACAAATAGGAGGAGGAGCTCGGTCAAACACCCAAAATGGGTGTACGCGCCAATTATATGTGTATATAGTATAATCGACGAAACCGAAAGTATCTGTTTCAATATCGGCACCATAAACACCATTCATAATTCCAGCGGTCTGGCTTGCTTTTTCGCCTTTATCAAAGAAAAACTCTAAAAACGCATAAAATAGTCCTTATTAACTGCCTGATCTTTCGGAAAAAATTGGTGGTTTAGAATACCGTTATAATTCTTAGCAACCGTGAGCATCGCTTTCTTTTTTGACTGAAAACTTCGTGTTGTTTGTTTTTTTTTTTTGTTTTTTTTTGGTATTAGTTCATTCGGGGGCTCTTCACTCACTCGCCTGTTGTCTGGATTTGGATTGCGTGTTGTGCTCATCAACCCAAGTCTCGTTTCCAGTAATGATGCGTTTGATAATTGTTGTGATTCAGCCTTGGAAATCATGTCTTTGGCAATATCAACGCCGTGCCTTCTTTGCATGAAATTCAGGTCTTTTGGGACCAATTTTCCAGCAACACAGTGCAAACCCAAATCATTAACTACAATGTCCTGGGTTCATGTACTAAAATTCAGACGAAAATTTTCAAAGCGCCGATACACGTGCACTCTCTTGCCCCGTCTACTAGAATGAACTGTCAAAACACTAACCTATAAGCGAGCTTGGTGGGCTGAGAAAGGCTCATGCCCGACTGAATGTCGCAGTTCCTCCTGTCACTAAGCAGAGAGGACTGTACGCGGCTGGTTGAACTGATGACGGGCTACTTTATATGCACTCTGCTCAGCATGTGGAGAAGAGTACGAGACGGTAGACCACTTTTTGTGCGTCTGCTCAGCCTTCGCTCGTATCAGGTTTGAGGTCTTTGGAGCTGATGTGCTAAGAAGCGACCACCTTGGCTCCTTGGCACCACAATATCTACTCAGGTTTCTTCGGAGATCAAGTAGATTTAAAGAAAATTAAAAAGGTAACCCGAGTGCAGTACAATGGACTTAATTGTGCCTGAGTGCTGTGTTTGCTAGTCTGTCCCGACAAAAAACAAAAAAAAAACTGTCAAAACCTCGTTCTTTTGAAGAAAGTTTGCACTTGCACTACCTACACTCAGGCTCCGACATCACCCCTTTATACATGGTGGGACGTATTAAATTAATCAGAGAGAGAGGTTCAACAGGAGCTATTTGTAAGGGGAACTGTGCTATCACCAAAGAACTTTGTTTGTAGTGTAAGCATATAGCTGCTTTTCACGGCAGCTACTTCAACCTAACCTCGTCTTTATAATGACTTAATTACACCTACCTACCAAACACCATTCCATTGACTTTTCATACACACTTTTTCTCTCGTGCGCCAGTTATGTATTCTCAAACTGTATTATTGTACAAATTACAATAATTATATCAGCTCACACTAACAGTTACAACAAATTGGTAACTATGTTTCACTTCGCAGCTCCAATTCGTAAATTAATATCATCATTGATGCACCGCCTACTTGTTTTGCGAACTATGCACCGTAACGACTGAAAAACATATAAATATTCAAGTTCGATGAGTTAATCAATGCTTTGATGAATTCACACATATGAACAGTTAGCTGCTCATTCAATTATAAATTATCTTTCATTTGTTTTAAGGTAGTAGTCTGGTAGCTTACACGTTTTTTGAGGCCATGTTTGGGACATTTTTTGGAAGGGAAAATAAAATTCAATCGGTTTGATTTTCTGATATGTTATTAAAGGTATCAGAAGGTGTACAAAAAATTTTTTTTTCTTTTTTTTTTAAGTTTTGATACTATTTTTGTACACTGCAGCAAGCGGCAAAAAAAAGAGGTACAGGGGCTGGCCGGCGTGATTTCGTCACTTGTGGTCATCTGAAACAGAAAAAACAAATCTCTTATTAATCAGTGTGCTTGTCGTTCTGGCGGGTAGTAAGATCAAATGATTTTGACAAAAAATAACAAAATGGCGGACTTCGTAAGAAAATTGCCTTTTTTAAGTGGAAATCGGACTAAAAAATGGAAAGTTAGGGACGAAATAAATTAAACCTACGGGGAAATCCCCATTTGTTCTCCCGCCCCTTTTAAAAAAAGGGGTATAAGGGGGGGGTAGAGGGGGTATTCTACTATCCAAAAGTGAAAACCTCACTGGCCGGAGGCTTATAGTTTTTAAGTTATTTGAGTTTAAAAATTGTAAAATTGACCAAGAATCCTCCTTATTTGGTTACTACAACCAGCCGAAGTGCTGCCAGACATCGTATAAATAAACAATTTTAGAAGATAATAAATGACTAGAAATACAAAATTTTACAAATTATTTCTATATGATATACGTCTATTCATATATATATATATATATTATATATATGATATATATATTTTTAATTCCACATTTTCACTATATTATGAATATATGATATATATATATACATATATATATTTAAAAAAAAAGAAAAAAAAGCGCCGCAGGCGAAAATCGCGCGATTTTTAATTCCAAATTTTCCCTATATTATGAATATATGATATATATATATACATATATATATTTAAAAAAAAAGAAAAAAAAGCGCCGCAGGCGAAAATTTGGAATAAAAAATCGCGCGATTTTTAATTCCAAATTTTCCCTATATTATGAATATATTATATATATTCTTTTTTATATATTAAATATCTATATATAAAAAAGAATAATTAAAACATTTTGCGTAAAACTTTTTTCTGCGTAGGCGGCCTACGGCCGCACTTCAAAAAAATAACCCTTAATAGTGCAACACCGTCTCCGCTGCACATAGGAGTTTTACGTGAAGCGGAACTGTATTTCAAAAATCATATCGATATTGTATTTATATATATTTATGAACTCAATATATACACCTTAGAGGTTGTAAACCCCCATTCCTTCATTATTCTAACAGAAAAGAGTGTGTGGAAATTATGTTCCTATGTTGCTTCGTTTTCAATGGCATTCTATTATTTTTTTTATTTTTTGCTTCTGGCAGCACTCCATTCAGCCATGCTTTTCAGTTATTGTAAATTTAGCTGGCATATTTGGAGTTAGCAACTTAAAAATGCAATATAAATGGTTAATTTGTGGTATAAATAAATAAAAAGAGTTAAAAACGTATGTGTATGTTAATATAGTTTCAATATTTATTAAAATAAATGTGATAAATGCACTTATTCTATCAAAATTTGGTGAAGATAAAAGACAAACTTTATCAACAAATAACTTAAAAACTATTATTAACAGAATAGTGTTGGTGCTAATTAGTTTTAGCAAAATAAGCACGAAGTGAACATCTCCTGTGAATTTCATTGAAAAATTCGTAATATTTCTCTCAAAAGAATTGATGGGAGAACACATGGGGTCGGAGCCAAACCTACTACCCGCCAGAACTATTGATGTGTAGAAAAACATATCTAAATTTCGCTCAATCCGTTAGATAGAAAATTTGTTTTCTCGACGGCCATCCGGAAAAACGTTGTTTTGAGAAAAACGCCTTTAAAGTTTTAGCAATTGAGCCAGTACGCAAGTACGAGCCGCTCATATGTATGTGCTATAATTTCGTCAATATTTCGAATTTCGATCTAAAATTTATACAGTATATTACCAAAATATCGCACTTTCAAAATATGTAAAAAATCGAAATTCGAAATTTTCAAAATAAGTTACCAGACTACTACCTTAACTTCGTACCAGATAAGAAATAAAATGACCAAAAATAATAGTTACACCCTTCAGCTCAATCGAATAGAGTGACCCAAAAAGATAAAAAATTTCAAATATTTCAACGATTAAGGTGTAAGTCCATAAATTTCGGACGGTGGCAAATCATTTTTTGATGAAGTTACTAGACGTAGGAGTATAACTCGTTCACATTTATTTACGTTTCGTTCTCTGCCGCCGAAGAAGAAATCGGATTTTAGAAAGAAAGGGCACTGCGGTCGGTCGCAACGCTAACCTGTGGGACCGCTACCGAAAGTTGAGGTAAGAAGAGAGACGTATTATCCGAAAGAAGAAACCAATAAAAGGATAACAAGATATTTTACCGACAACAACTACACATTCACGATTGAAAAGGTACGACTCTATCCATTTAAGGAAAGTAGAGTGAACCCAAAACTTATTAATTTAGAGATAGAGGTTGAGTGGCAGACTTTATCGAAGGCCTTGGAAAAAACCATATAAACTGCATCAACTTGAAGGCTATTATTGAAAGCCGACACACAAAAATCTGAGAAAACAGCAAGATTAGTGACAGTTGACCTGCCAGCCATAAAACCATGCTGAGTGTAATATACTTTTTGTTTTACAATATACTCAAAGAGCTTTGAAACCGTTAAAAGTTTGGAAATAGGGCTGTAGTTTGCGATGTGATTTTTATTCTCAGATTTGAATATACGTAGGTGTGATAGAAGTATCTTTCCAAGCATCTATGAATTGTCCACAAGCTAACGATTTATCCATCAACACCCCCTTGCCATGAACTTTTGATGTGCGGAATACCATCCCAAATATCATCAACAGTTAACTGAAGAGAACCAAAATTAACAGAAGAAGCAGTATCCTTTTCCTTCTTTTAACTAAAAAAGTCCGCTAAAAGGTCAACAGGAAGCATAATTTCCATTGAAGAAGACATCCAAATCTCATCCTCTAATCTTCGAACATAATTACCCTATAGAACTTTACTTAAGTACTTAAATTTTTTAGGTAAGTGCAAATATTCACCTCTATGAACTTTGACATTAGATAGTTTAAATTTAAAAAAAAACTTCTTCCTCAAATTTTTAAGCTTTTTAATTTTAGTGTATACCAGAATTTTATAGCTCTTACTATTAGTAGATGGTACATATTTACAAAAATTATCATATATATCACTTTAAAAATAGCATAGCAAGTTGAAGCCCTCCATCAACCAACTGATTGGACCTCATCAGTGTGGCTTTAGACCTCGAAAATCTACCATTAAGCAAATATTTACAATACGTTAAGTCTTAGGAAAGACTCGTCTATTTCAAAGCCTTTTTTGACAGCACGATTATATTTATATATAATTGGAAGTCTGAAAAAAGGGTGTAAATATAGGCTACGCAAGAGACAGTTTTTATGATACACTCCTACATGGTGGGAGAGATACTTAAATTTTTATTTAAAACAAGTATGATAAGTTATACCGTATAACACCTTTTATTGGGTGTAAAAAATTCTTTTGCGGAACGATGACTTCGATTGTGTGTATCGGAATACCCAATGGCTCATGAAGAAAACATTTCTTTTTTAATAGTCAAATTGAATTGTTATATTTTTCACAAAGATTGTTTTGAGAAATAAGAAATAACATTTAAAGTGTCAATCTCAGCTAAGTTTTTACATTGGGGCGTACGAAAAAAAAAAAAATCAATTTTAACTTATTGTTGTCTCTCAATGCCCCATGCAGGATGGCTTCGCTGGCTTTGCTTGCTGTACTTGTTTTGCTTGGCTTCGAAAACTTGTATAGTCAAATCGGTGGTTTGAACGCTGTCCTAACAATCAGATGATTCGTACAAGAAAAAAGGAATTAGAGATATTAACCATCCGAACGATTCTATCCTCTTCACTGACTCTAACTGCAGAGCGCACTTACATTTTTTTTGCCACTCCTCTGAGCTACTGGCTGTAATGAGTCCTCTTTATCTGCGTCTTCGGCTTTGCTTCCACTCTGTCCGCAACATAAAATTCACAAATAAAGTTAAACCAAATCAAATTGAATCAAAGACAGGAGCTGGAATATTGAGTTATTTGAAACATTGCCGTACTTCAAGCATTTCAAGCACAGCTGCCATTTGGCTTCATTTCATATAAATATTTCACTATTGTTCTATTCATTTTTGACACCCATCGAAGCCAAGCATGCAAAGCTAGCCTGCATTGTGCTATCACCTTCAGAGTGGGTCTTTACTTGACAAGTCCCAAATATTGGGTTGGCAACTAAGTAATTGCGGATTTCACTCATAGATAGCTTAAGTTGAATTTTTAGGTTTGTAGACGTAGCACAAATGTAAAACACATTTTGTTATTTGATAGTTGGCAATTCAGCTGTCAGTGAGTAAAAAAAATTTTTGATCGTTTGCACAGTTTTCGTTTGGCGTTCGTTGAAAACTGGAAAATCAAAAGGAACATTTTCGTCATAATGTGCTTTTTAATTTCCACAAAGGGAAAACCGCATCCCAAGCTCATAAAAAGTTATGTGCGATAAGAACGGCAGTGTCAAATTTGGTTTGCCAAATTTCGTTCTGGTGATGTTTCACTCAAAGATGAAAAATGCTGTGGTCGTCGTCCAGTCGAAGTTGATGACGGCCTAATCAAAGCAATAATCTATTCGGATCGTCACAGTAAAACGCGTGAGATTGCAGAGAAGCTTCATGTATCACCTACATGCATTGAAAATCACTTAAAACAACTTGGCTATGTTCAAAAACTCGATACATGGGTTCCTCACGAACTGAAAGAAACGAATTTAACCCAACGCACTGACAGCTGCGATTTGCTAAAGAAACGTAATGAAAGTGATCCATTTTTAAAACGACTGATAACTGGTGATGGAAAATGGGTTGTTTATAACAATACCCAGCGGAAGAGATAGTAGATCAGGCCAGGTGAACCAACTCAAACAACATCAAAAGCTGATATTCATCAAAAGAAGGTTTTGTTATCAGTTTGGTGGGATTACAAAGGAATTGTCTACTTTGAACTCTTACCACCCAACCGAACTATCAAAAGGGACAATACATTACAGAAAATAGTAATTTAGTTCCATGAAAAAATTGTCTATGATTTTCTAACAAAAATCCGCACTTACTTAGTTGATAACCCAATATATACTGAAAGAAAGGGCCATTTATAAAAAAAAAAACAAAGGAACTTTTACGCTCTATAATTAACATTTTTTTTAATTAAGCAGCTAAAAAATTCCAACGCCAATCTGTGTAATTCAAATATACATGGGAAATATGTACCACTTTTTAAACAATCGGTTAAAAGCTGTTTGGGTTATCATGCCTAATCATCATTTCGCGTAAAATATGGTGAAAAAAATCCTTTCGGCTCTACTAGAGCACAAATTTTCATAAGTTATGATGCGTCCTACAGAGCCATGTTATATAGTACAAAAACATGCAACAAAAACAGTTATTAACACCAAAAAAACCCATAAAAAAGATTAGGGAATGCTCAGAAATAACTAAATACAATTCACTGCGCTTTCTAACAAAAACCCGGTTTGGGCTTCAGTGAAGATTTTCGCCAAGTCCGCTGGGAACCCAATGCGTTAAAATTTCTCTTTACTTTAAAATTTAAATTAATAAAAAAAAATCGATAAAAGCATCTCGCAATCATACGCAGTTTTTCGCCTTTGAACCGGATCCCGTTGCACGCGTTCTAAATTCCACAATGTAGGTGTACAATCTACACACTACTCTATTTTGCTATATGAAGCGCAAAAGTTCGCCCAACCCACAAGTCAGTCAATTGCATGCGGCTGAAAAATCCAATAGGCAAGTCAAGAAATTGAGCCAAAATAGATGAATTCACTGCAGAAAAATACATATTTGTATGTATGTTTGCAAGTATGTATGTCAAGCAAGCGACCGCGACGACCTACACGCATCAGCTGACAAATAGAAGAATTCCCCTCTTCAACGAACCAAGTTTTAAAACAATGGCTAATGATATGCGACGGCAATAATTGCAGACAAGTAAGAGCACTTACAGATTCATTGATGTGCGTAAGTAAGTGCACTTGAGCGTAATTGAGGTACAGCGACAATCATAATAAGCACAAATACATCTATAAAGTGACTAGCTTTCGAGCCAAACTCTTATGCCTTTATGTGAGCGCATGTGCAAATGTGTCTACTGATTGTCACTGACGGAGTAAATATTTTACTTGTTGGGGTTTAGAACTTATTGCAGTGGTATCGGCTGAATTGGGTAATTTGTTAGGAATTGGAAAAAAACTCTTCGAAACAGAAAAATTATGTTATTACAGCATTTTTTTTAACCCTATTGACACATGTGACATTTAAAATTTTTGTTTAACAGCTTGTCGGGTTCTTTTTGAAATTGGCAGATAGAGACTTTCTCCCGGTCTACCATCCTTCTCTAAGATCAGGGTAGTTTTCAGGACGTCTTCCTCTACGTGCTACATTCCATTGCTTGCTATACAGTCTTTCCAACTATTTCTGCTGATCCATCCATTTTCATTTTTATCTGGAGCCTTATGAACAAGTCGAAATAATCTGAGGCACGAGAAGATCACCGCTTCGACGCACCTTGGCGGCATCGCTGTGATATAAGCCTCGTCTTGCACAGTGCTTCTCAGCTGATGCACGAACTCTGGCGTAACCTTTTCTCCCTTGCTAAACACAAAATTATGGCCCATTCTTTGTTTTCCTGGCGCACCTTACTTTGACTGACTCATCAATCGTAATCTTCACGCCCCAGTCTTGCAGCTCATCTTAATAACTATGACCTTCTGCGTACTTATGGTTGCGTTCGCGGCTTGCTCCTTTTGTTTGGCTCGCCAAGCTTATGCTTGGGCTTCTTTTGGTTGCCCCTCGTAGTAACTGTCTGCCAGTCCCCATCCATGTCCTTTTTTGTTCCCGCTGGATTAATTTTCTCAGGCTTTCTTACTTTCTTTCAGGGGCAGGATGAACTGATTGCCGTTCGCTATTTGCTGTTGACCGGATGGCAATGTTCTTTCGGGGATTCGAGAGCGCCCTTCCCGCTTCTGCTGTCTTCCATGAACGTCTGTAGTTCAGCGTTACATCCAGCAGTTCAGCTTGTTTTGAATACTCCAGCTTTGACTGCGTTGCTGATGTCCTTTTGACAACTGAAGGCCTGTTGCATAGAACTTATCACCAGTTTGCGTTGGAAGATCGCATCTTCCTCCATCCTCCTCATTTTTTTAATCAGCTCAAGTCGAGGAGACATTTCAATAGCGTCGAATGATTCGCTCTTTGTTAGAGAGGAAGTGATGAGCTGTTCTGCCACTGCAAGAATGCTGGCTAACGTATACTGCGCTGGTTGGAACCCTCCAATGCTGGTACTGGAGCATCCGTCCTCTGAACGCTGATATTGGTGTGCCCGTTGCCGTTTACGGGCGCTATCAGCTATGGCATTTTTGAATGCAGTGCGGCCTGGTCCGCTTCCAGTTGCATTCAGAATGGGTGCGATCTTTGCCAACGGGAATTTCAACAGTAGGCTACTTCTTTTGAAGGCTGCTCTTGGATCAGCGATGGCATTTTGACCATCTTTGCTTTCTTCTTCTATTCTTTCCTCGTTTGTTTGTTTTTAATATTGGTTATATTGGATATTTTCCTAAGTGTCCCCAGGCTTGTCAGAGTTTGCAGCATTCAGCAATTATACTGAGGTTATAGAAGTCTACTTTCACCAGCCTATATACTGTATGATCTGAAATATTTTCCAGTGTACCGTAATCAGTTTCTTACTGGTCTCGTTCCTGATGAGCTTTACATAACTTATTTCGCTTAAACCCAATGAAGATATTTTCTCTTTGGAGTAAGTTTTCAAAGAAAATAAGAAATAAGTGGTTTCGAAAAATGCACTTACAATGAACTCAGTGATCGCTACGCCTATGGTTCTAACAAGATTGCTGCTGGCATCTGCCACGCTCTGTAAGCATCTCAATATTTCACAATTTAAAATGACACTGCTTGCATTACGGAGGTGGGTGGTGCCGCATGCACGGTACAGTTAGTTGCGCCACTGTTGAAGCCACAGCGTATAATTTGTTTTTCTGCATAACGCTGACATATTGCCGCTTTGACATTAATGTTCAACTTTGAAAAAAATGTTTTTTTTTGTTTTTGATTTTGTGACAGTTCCAGTTGTGTGCTCTAATTTTTGCATGCAGCCATTAAATTGCGATGCATCGAGCGCTCAGCTAACGAACAGCGAAGGCTCGACTGCGCCAATTCAGCTTTCCACCTCGTCACTTTTGCAAATAATTTGTTTTTATTATTATAATTATTATTATGTTTTGCATAGATTATTGTTACATGCATACTTGCTTGTTTTTGTTGTAGCAACTTTTTTCCTTGTCCACCTTGCAATGACCATTTGACTTACTTACCAGTGTAGCGGTACTGGTGTTGCGTGTAGTTTGTTGTATGTTGCAAGGTGAGCAAGCCAGACAGTTTTCTACTCGTTTAACGGTTATGATTTGGTCGCTGCGTACACACATACACACACACCTAAATATGCAAATTTCTAGTATCGATTTCCATTCATACACTTTCCGTCGTTTATGTGTGCTTTCCGCCCATTGCTTCCCTTTTCCCTTCCCCTTAGTCCTCCTCGTCTAACTTTTGCTCTTCCTCTTCCTTTTCCTTTTCACCTTCGCCTCTCCCCGTTCCCGTCGGGCTACTCCAGTGGTTATTGTGCAACGCAAAATGCGTGTAAACGCTTTTAGTGGCAAGAACGGCAACAAGCCAACAAAGTAGGCTGTGTATTTGTCAGTTTGTTCATCTGCTCGTCGCTATTATGCCGCCAACTTTAATAAAAGTGCATTTTGTTGGCAATGCGATGTTGTTTTTATTTTTATTTTTCCCCCTGCACGGGTATGAGCAATTGCATAACCTGATTTTGCTGTTATCACAAGTCTCAGGCAATTTAGCCGGTTATGCGCTGCCAGTTGTGGTGCTTGAATGCAAAACTGGTGCAAGTTGATTGCCGTCACCAGTTCTTGGTAGTTGGTGTAGCTATTTTTATTGGTGTTTTTGTTGCTTTACTGTAATTTTTGTTGCTATTATTGTGCGTGTTGTTATTGTTGTCACATTACTTTGGGTGTTGGTTGACCTGCATTTGTGGCGGCGTCGGCCGTGTCGGTCTAGTTTTTTCGCCAGTGTCCCAATCAACTGTAGCTCGACAACAACAGAAAAATGTGTTACCACAACAACAAAAATATGTGTTACTACATAAAATGAAAACAAAAATAAAAAATGTAGTGGTAATAATGCACCATAGCAAAATGTTCACGCTTGTCTTTATCTCATAGTAGGCGCGTTTATAATTTTCTTTTTTTTTTCATAATTACTTAGTTCCGCAGATATGGTGCAATGAAAAAATATGTATAGTTGACACGAAAATTATGGATGGTCGAGGAATTTAAAAATGGGTAGTGCAAATGGTCAGTAGTTTAAGTATTCACACTTAAAAATCAAAGTATTGGGGTTTTTCTTAGCTGCAGGAGAACTATCGCTATCGATAACTAAGGTGTAACAGTTGAGAATGGCAAACTGTGTTGACATTTCTGTTCAGTAGAGTTTGGCTAGTCATGATTCACCATTTAGTGCTATAACAATGCTTCCAAATTTTGCTGCTTTGCAAAATTTGCTTTGAAAAAATTCGCAAAGTTTATAGAGCACTGGCGGCATCATTGGTCCTTGGCTTTTTCGAAATGAGGAAGCAGCTGTCGTTACTGTGAATGGTGAGCGCTATCGAGCCATGCTGAGGAATTTTTTGTTTCCAAATATTAATCAGCCAAAAATCGATGACATTTGATTCCAACAAAATGGCGCAGTTTGCCATACAGCAGGCTGAGCAATCGATTTATTGCAAAACCAGTTTTCTTTTCAGATGTGGTCCTGTTCACTGGCCCCCTCGTTTGTGCAATTTAACGCCTCTGGATTATTTTTTATGGGGCTATGTTAGGTCATTTCCGTCGTCAACGATACCCCCAATCTTCACATTCACTGTGACATGCGCAGCTGTTACTATTTAACAGGTTCGAAAAGTGTTCTCTCCATAATTTAAGATTGCTCTATACGTCAGTCACCAGATCGCCGTCTTTGTTCTTACTGGAAAACGCGCCGGTCTTGAAACCTTCTGTAAGCCACGAAAGCTTTGGTAGAATTTTTGGCCATTTTTCCTATTGGCCAGCATCTCAAGCTCCTCGCTCGCACGTATTTCGACCTCTGGTTTCTTCTTTCTAAGAATACGTTTCTTTTCGTTTTTTAACTCTCTTTAGCGCTGCCACATGGCTCGCGTTGACTCGTGCCCGATCGCAGCGTGGCTCTATAGGCAGCATCCTTTCTTTCCGTGGCAACATGACATTCCTCGTCGTACCGTCGGGTTTTTTCAAGCTCGCCGAAACCCGATTTCTCTTCGGCGGCAGTACATAAAGAACGATAAATGTTGTTCCATTACTCGTACATGCGGGACTGTTAGGCAGTACTCTGTGACAGCAGGAGTGAGAGTCGAGTGGCGAATCTTCTGGCTGTCTGTTGTGATTGCTGCTTTTCGATGTCGAACATTCTTTGCGTATGTATATGTACGTTTTTAGTTGCACATAGGCGAGGCGTAATTTGGCTGTAATGATCCGGGTCGATGTTGGGTCCTCCGGTCCTACGTACATCTAAAACACCAGAAGTGTGTCTTCCATCTATCGCAACATGATCGATCTGGTTTCGTGGGTCGATGCATCTTTTTATGCTTCAGACTACCGAGGCCCGGCGTAGTCGATCTGTCTCTATCCGTTACGTTACGGGATGTTTCGTTGTTCAGGCTGAATTTACCGGCTGTGGGACCAAAAATTACCTCCTCACCCACTCCGTCATTGAAGTCGCCAAGCACGATTTTTGTGTCGTGGTGGGGGCAGCGCTCATACATAGATAAGTTCCAGGTACTCATAGAAAAGATCCTTGGGCGCATCGTCTTTCTCTCCCGTTGGAGCGTGTGCGCATATGAGCGAGAGGTTGATGCGAATTACTGCGAGTTGTTCGCCCACCGTAGAGAATGACAGTACTTGGCGACGAAATTTAACTTCCACAACAAATGCAACACCAAATTTGCGCTACCTTACATGTGCCAGCCTTTGTTTCTACAGGACGTCAGTAAACCGGAAGAAACACCTTCCTAATTAATGAACCGGACATTCTAGGTGCATGTCCGCAAATTGGAAGCTTTAGTTCGTTCGCAGTGGTCGTCATCAGTGTAGGCGGGTCTCATTCGAGGCTTTGTTTTTGTTTTCATTCGGGAGGGAGTTTCACGTGACGGATCCCAAACCCTGCCACAACCAGATATCCTGGATTGCTTCACCTACTCACATTAGATCGCTCTCGAACCGATGTTCGGAAAGTATCCAGATCATACTTGGCCGGAAGCTTTTGACCATATAGCAGAAGAATCGTGCCCTGGCCACTCCTAAATGAGTGGTGATCAGGCACTTTCCCCACATGCGTGGAATTCTACCTATGGAGCCAATAGCTGTCAAATGTCTGCTTCAACCGAGTTCTCTATTAACTTACCTAGTGACCTTCCATTTCCAGGAAAACAACTATAAGGAAAACTTGGGCTAAGCCCCATTTAAGAATGTATGTGCTAGCTACACAATTTTCTGAGTCGCTCAGTTGTGCTTTTCGCCGAATGAACTTCTTCTCCAAAATATTCGTATAATGTAATAAGAATTAAGGTTTTCTAAAAAGAGGTTGTCTGTAAAGTCGGTTTACTGACGATAGTTTAACGTGACAACGTCATAAGAAAATGTTGATGGAATGGTTGCAATTTTCAAAACAAAATTTTAATTTTATTTGTTTGATAGATATTTTGTATGGATATAGAGGAGGAGGTAAATGGAATTGCAATGGAATAGGTCAAGTTACATTTACACAAACGTGAAAAATGACGAAACATTTATCAAATTCATGAAAGATATGTTCAATTTCGATTGTGCATCAGACGTTAATAAGTCAACAACACTAAGAGGCACCATCATCGATTTGACTTTCTCAAGACACATTACACTTGAAACACTCCCTTTCATTTCCTATTTTTCCTATCATCGTTTATTCTCAACAGAGAAATGGTTCATTACCATGCACACAGGAATAAGGCATATGCAAATACAAGTATGTGAATTTATATACAAATGCGCATATACATACATATATATGCTCACTCAAGTAGGACAGAGCCAGATGTCGAACGCTGCCGAACGCGGGGGCCGATTATGCTCTTTGTTGTTCGTTCCGCGCTCTCGCTTGCAGTTCAAGCACATTAGCTTACATTTGCTTGCCTACGGAATAGATTCGTATATTTGATATGTCCATATGATTTGTATGCATCTTTACATATAGATTTATTCTTTTTGAAAATTGCGCGAAATTGTATATGCATATGCATGTTTATATACATATATTACTATACAACATATCTTATAAGGTATGTGGTAAACATTACCATACATTTTTTCCTTCATATATAATAAAAAAATTAATAATAATAACATTAAAACAACAGGTATTATTAACAAACTTGGTTTAATTTTAAATTCTTCAAGTGAATCAAATTAATAATAATCAATAAGAAGGCATATGCAAATACAAATACGTGAATTTAAATATGTACATTTGCGCAAATACATACATATATACGCTCACTTAAGTAGGAGAGAGCAAGATGTCGAACGTTGCCGTTCGTTTGCTTTGTTTGCTTTGTCGTTCGTTCCGCGCTTTCGCTTGCAGTTCATTCAAGGAAACGACAATAAGCAAGGTAACACTAATCAGCAAGGTAACGACACATTTTTTCGTGCGCGCTGCCTGTTAAATCGAATTATAAGAATTCTATCATTGAGCCCTCACTCACATTTTCATTTCAACGCTCGTATCAAAGCTGTAAATTTCGTTAAGTTCATAAAAACATTCGCAATTCACACTCAGATGTGTACCCATTTTTAAATTCTCATTGGTGCCAATCTTACAATAAAAATTAATACGCAATTGGCAATACAAAAGACTTAACAAACAAACTCGCTCAACCTGTCCACGTTCACATGCCACAATATTGATGTGGAATCAAGTACATATTTATTAGCGTGTTGCAAGTGCACAATTAACGCCAAAATAACCACTTCCTTCCAGAAAATATGCAGTGCAATTGTCAATTTTTTTTATTAATCCCCACTTTTAATTCCTTTTGCCGCTTGACGCAAATTGCATTTGGGTAGTATTGCAAGCCGCTTTATTAGCTTTTCAATACGCTGCTGATTTCAGCCACATTTTATTTTTATTTTTGTTTCTTACTTACTTTTTTGTTTACTCTTTTGACATATCAAATTAAAGTAGCAATTTGATTTTCAAAATACCGCTACCGTCGTTGAGTGAAGTGCGAGCTTAAGCCGTCCAGTTTGCGTGTATTGCTAGCCACACTCATACAATCTCACGCATACTTGTACCATATATGTAGTTATATGTGCATATATACATCGATGCCAATGTAACTGCAGCAATTGTGGCTGTGGTGGCAGCATTCAAGTGCAGCATTGCAAGTAACTGGGTGAGTTGATTTTTTCTTATTTATTTTTTGCTTGTTTTTTTTTTTGTAAAGTAAGAAGCCTGTTTCTTGATTGCTTTTCACACATTGATGGTGGTTGACAAAAAGTGCTTATTGCAAATTTTTCTTTTTTCATATTTTGACAATTTTATTGCAAGACAAAGTAGAAACATTTTAAATATGGCAATAATTTTTCTTGCACTGCTGACAATAAAATCCAAGAAAGAAATATTCTAATAAAACTTAAGCCCCTGCAAAATAGAGAAAATATTTTTAATTGTCAACTCATAAAGCCTGCGGTGGTTACTGCTTGTGATTTTTTTAAGTTAGCTGGTGATATATGCATTGTAGTTGGAGTTGTAGTTGGAGTATCCACTTCTGAGTATTTGTGTAAGCGCGCGGCTGTCGTCCACAGTGGGCATAGAATGAGGTTACAAATTACTCTTTGGGTGCTTGGCATTTCGTAGATTTTAACGATGCTTTGTTATTTTAATATAACCGTTAGGTATTTTTTAATTTTTCCATATTATTAACAGTTAACCAATTTGTTACTTAACTATGATCAATTCTTAGAAATTTCAAAGCAGAAGTGAATTGAAACTATGAAGAAAAAAATATGTATAAACTGAAATTTAAACAAGCCGGTATCTATTACATAATTATAATTACCAATTACTTTGATAGTTTTAAAAATATTTTAAAAAGTGTAAGCAGTTGAAGTAAAGCCATAGTTTTTCGATAAAAAATTTAGGAAAAATGCAGAGCTAAAATTTTACAATATTAATTCTGAATACGCAGAGAGCCATTTTAGATTTATGTCGGTTATTATAGGTACTGTAATCATTAGTCCTGTTAATGATTACTAAAGATCAAAGTGACAAGTGAAAGCTTCAGACTTGTCAAAATAATGTCATCAGGATAGGTACAGGATACCTCTTCATGCCTCTCCTGCAACATCTACACATCGAGGCCTGCATACTGCCAGTTAAGGAGCATAGTAAGATGCTCAGTAAGTAACTTCTGTTGGGTTGCTACCGTAGGAACCACCTCTGCTAGAAGCTAAAACGCAGAACTTCGGTTGCCTCGTGAGACCCGCATAACCTTGGCTGGTAGTAGGTTAAACTTCCACTTATCCAGAATATATATGCCCGGCGTGTGAAAATACCCCCACGACGCTAATCACCTGTTCACTTGACCTCTCAAATACACTCAAGTAAGATCCCTCTCCCTCTAGATCCAACCGGTTGAAACATGTTTCCTGGACCTACCGTTAAATGAGATATACGATGACTATCAATAACTATACCGCATTGGTAGGGCTTGACGCCCTGCTACAACAACAACAATATCAACTGATTCAAATATTTTGGGTATTGTCGTCAAACCTTACAAAAGTTGCTGTATTTATAAGCTTAAATATAATGAAGGGTTTTCCAATAAGAGGTGTTATTTTGATATTAAAAGAAAAATGCTATTTTTTAATACAAATGATCGGATGTTTATTTCTTTATAAAGAGGAGGGCATGCCGTTAATAGTGGGAAATAACATCAGACCAATTGAAACCCCCCTACAAGACAATATCCTTTTCATGAAATTTTCCATAACAGAATTGCAGAGTGGCTGCCCTATGTCCTCGATAGCCTCTCGAACTCCATCTTTGAGGTCTTGAATCGACCCTGGGCTGTTAACGTAGACCTTCTCTTTCACGTGGTCGCAAAGAAGTCACAAGGTGTCCAGTCTCGGTGGCCAATTGTGATCACCTCTTCGAGAGATAACACGATTCGGAAACTTTTCCCGTAAAAGATCAATGGTTTCGTTGCTTGTGCGGCACGTAGCGCCGTCTTGTTGAAAATAAACGTTGTCCAGATACCATCCGATTCCGGCCATAAAAAGTCGTTAATCATCAAAAAATAATTAAACAATAAATAAATAAAAAGTAAAATAATAAACATATGATATAAAAAAAATTTATAATAAACTTAAAAAATAAAATAAAATAATAAATTAACAAATGAAATCATTCCAAAGAAATAAAGGTACGATTTTCAGTGACACCAACTGTACATGGCTCATATTTTTCCATTCGACCTTTCTGTTAATTTGCTGTTAGTCATCATCTTAATCATCTCTCCTGTTTAACACCTAACATCTGTTATTGGAAAACCCTTTACAAAGAAAATTGCAAAAAATATCAAAAAAATTGCGAACAATTGTTGAAAATTTTTTTAAATTTTCAGTTTATTCCGTGGTAAAAAGTTTGGTTTACAGTTTATCAAAGTGAAATATCTTAATAGTTGGATTCCCAGAACTCTTCTGAAAATTGATTTCTTTGTAGTTTGAGTGCATAACAAGAAGTAAATTGAATAAATTTTGAAAAAAGTTTGGTAATTGAGACTTATTCTCTGGATTAAGTTTCTTTGGTACCTTTTTATATATTTATATATATATATTTTTTTAGTATAAAGTATATATTTTTTGTTTGTTTTTTAATGACACTTATTATATCTAATTTTGTTTTATCCAAATTTTCTTTTTCTGCAATTTCTTCCCGCAAGTTTTTGAGTTTTATTCAAATAACGTACGCCCCATTGCTAATGGATCGAATCGCCGCTACATACAGTAGTTCATAGAGCTCCACTAGAGTAGTATTTTGCACGGATTTGTTGTCCTAATTGTATGAATTCAAAGATGAGACTTCCATTTGTCTTCACAACCACATATATTCTGCCTTCACTAAACTGTTTAAACATAAAAATAAGCCCACCAAGCCTACGTAAAATAAATATGGGACACTTTGTAGGACTCTACTTATCGTAAACCCAAATTGCCATTATCACATCTCCTCAATGAAAGTCATTCGCTATCCGGCATCTTCATTCATTCACTGTTGTTGTAGAGTGTCATTTACAAAAGTTGATGTTACTCTTACTATAGCTTTGGCACTGTGAGCGCACCTTAGCGTAACCCAATAATTAAAAGATGATAATGAAGAAAAGCCACAGGTGCGGATTCAATGACCCCTTAAAACGAGTTGGGAAGTGGAACAGATTTTGCCAATTCACTAACTTATATAGCTCAAAAAGTTATGGGGACTCCATTATGAATTACTGGACGCAGCTAGTGTTATCAGCTATTAATAAAGGGAAGTTGAAAAAAATTAAAGATATATTTTTTACAAAGTTTTTTTTTAAGGGAATTTTATCCTAAAAGCTAAAAAAATGTATACAAATGTTAAAAAAAATGATTTTTATGCCAAAATTTACCACATAGAATAAATCTCAGAATTGTGCAACTTACGTCAAAATTTTTTTAAACCCAATTTTTAGAGGAGTTGAAGGCAATGCCCAAAATTCTTGGCTCACTCGACAGGGAAACGCTTAACTATAAGTGATCACTAAGTGATGTTTTTTTAATTTTTCACTCACAATTTGTCTCCACTAAAATGCCTATTAATTTATTGAAATAAATCGGAAGGAGTCCCTTAGAGTGGTAGAGAGCTAACAGTATAAGTTCGCTCCAAAGCAGTGAGCAGTGTCTGTAATCTGAACCTGGAGAATGAGGAATAAATGCTGATAAGGTGTGAAGTAGCTTCTTCATCCTCCAGGCATGGGTGATGGCGCTGTCGACTGAGAAACCTAACCTACAGTATAGCTTAGAAAATGTACAATGTGGAAGGGCACCGATAGCTGAAAAATGTTTAATTGCCATCATATACTTGTATAATGGATAATGCCAACTCACTTGCTGAATTAGTTTCAGATGGTAACCCACTCTATCCACTTTCGTTTTGTTTTGCGTTTCTTAACAAATAAAACTGCAAGTTGAGATATTAAAGCTGCACATTCTAGTGCTGGCTGAGGTCGTAAAACTCTCGCCGCATTAGGATATACTGCGGTTTTTCTGCAGTCAGAGGAAGCTAGGCTTTTTATCTAAGTAAAGCGACTTCGTTTATTTATGATACCAACACCAAATGATGGCAAGTGACAGAGAAAGTATTCAACATCCAGGCTTTTTTGTTGTTGTAGCAGTGGCAATCGTAGCCATAGGAAATAAACCCCATTCCGCAATAATTAATTTGCATTCTATCTTATGTGTGCTACTGCCAACTTGCTGGCAACACTTTTGGTATAATATTCATTTTCAGCCTGCGCCTTTTCTAGCCAAAGCAGTGCGTGATGTACTCGTAAATTCGTATTATTCTTATTGGGCAGCCCAAAGAGTTTGCTAATAAATTGCCGATAGATGGTGAATATCTCTTTTAATGTACAAATCATCCAGTAATATGATATATGATGTTATATTTGAACATGAGAGCCACAGATCACATACACTTTTGGTGACGCGGACGAAGCTGAGTGAGACTGTGAGTGATGCAGTTTGACCTTGAAAACTCTCTTAGGGGAGTTAAGTAGATTTCAATGTAGACCTGAAAAATGCGCTTCCATTCGATGTTCATAAATAAGATTCAAAAGTTATACTTGTAAAATTCTGGAGAAATGGTTCCACCAGAGAAATAACAAAAGATTATTGATGAAAGTGGCAGTTAATTAGATTGATGAAACAATAAACAAACAGTAGCTGGAAGACCACACTTTACAAATAGACCTACTGCAGAGGATCTAATGAATATACATATACGAGTAAATGCTTTCAAAAAATTCCTGAATTCATGCTGTTCAATATATATTCCATTTGATAACCGATTGATTTCTTTAGTTTTTAAATAATAATTTAAATTAAAATAGCTGGCAATCAGTTGCGAATATTCTTGGAGGAAAGAGCAATACAGGGTCTGGCACTTGAAGTGTAACCAAGTTCAGACCGCTCGCGTAACTGATGCACGAGCTTACTGAAAAATGATCTCAAAGACAAGCCTTACAATGTCCAAAAGGTGCATTATCTCCAAAGCAGCACCAAGTCAGACTTGAGAAAGCGAAGAAGTTGCTTCGCTTCGCCGAAAGCTGACAATTTCCGAACATTGTGTTTTCTGACGAGAAAATTTTTCAAATTGAGCAATTCGTAAACTTCCAAAACGATACGGTTTATTGACCGACCGTTCATACCAGAATTTGAGAAATTTCAACAGAGGCACCGTTTCACAAAGCTCGAGTGAACCAAGAATGGATAAAAAACAACGTTCCGAACTTCATAACGTCCACACAATGGCTCTAAAAATCACCAGATGCGTATCCGATGATTTTTCTCTTCGGACTATTTTGGAGATTCACCAGTCTCGAGGCGCTGAAAAAAGCCATTTTCCGCGAGTGGGCCAAAATACGTGCAAGTCAAGTCGGGCAGCTTGCGCCTTCTACACCGTCTGCAGGCCATAGTCAAGGCAAAAGGTGGTCATATCGAGCAAAGTATGTTGATTCCTAATTTTGTATTATTTTCGGACATTTTTTGCTCTGAATTGAATAAAAGTAATTTTCCAAACTAAATTTATGGCCTTTTTAATTAATAAGCTCAAAAGGTGGACATTATCTGATTAGTAGTGTCATCCAAATTTTGAAAGGCATTTACAAGAAACCAAATTAATTGCTCTTGTGCTCGCAATATTTTCTAAGTAAATTTTTTTTCGTTCAACTTTTTTAAAAACAAAGTTCATTTTATAACAAAAACCTTATAAATCAATTTTACATACTTCCTACAAAATTCACAAAAATGAGAAAATGCACAAAATTATCATAAACAATTTCAACTTTTTAATCAGAATTTTTGGACTTCCAAAATAGTTCTGTATTTAGAATAAATTTCCAAATATTGTATGTAAAGAAAATTATCAAAACCCACCGCGATTTTTAAGTTGCTTCAAGCTTACATACACTAAAATTTAATGGGATATAAAACTATAAAACTTCATATCCAAAAATATACTAAAAATCTTGACTAAAAAGTTGAAAGTTTTTCGAATTTTTTTTTTAATTTTTAAAACTTTTGTGAACTTTGTACGAAATCTAGAACTTTTATGTATAAAGTTTTTGTTATACAATAAATATATTTTTTGAATTAACAGAAACTATTTTTCATAAAAAATATTGCAAATATTGTAAAAAAATAAAGATAAGCGAGCCAAAGTGTACATACATAGTACACTTGCATAGTAAAAGGCAAAAATGTGTTGATATTTACCCAAATAAAATTATTTTTGGTTTGAATCTGTCTAAAATTTCCCTCATTTTAATTAAAATTATGAGAGGACAAATAGGATAACCATATTTTGATATTTTACCTAACTTTGCGATAATTCAAAATACGCGACATTCTATTGCGAATATTCAAGACGCATATCACAAATAAGAGGAGAGTTCCTCCTCGACCTCGGCCAAACCTATAAAGGGTGTAAGCGAAAATTGTATTGATTTGAAGAAAAAGAAATCCATTATTTTCTCGCTAGATGCATATAGTGATCGATATCTCCCAACTTACCGATTAAATAATTTAAAGTTTATCCACGTTGTCAAGGTGAAATTTTACACTAAAAAAATTCGTTTGCTGTTTGTTCCACTCAGGAGCGGTGAATGATATTTATGGTGCCGATACTGTAACAATTCATTATGTGCAATTTTGATACCGTCAACTCCGTTCAGACATTTTTTTGTTAAAGAAAATGTCGATAAAATCATAGAAATACTCGAAGTTGACCGGCATGTTAGTAACCGTAGCATCGCCCAAAAGCGAAAGATCGACCATAAAAGACTAAAAAGAAATAAGGAAAAACCGAAGGATATTAAGGGGACAGATACCTGTAAAATTTCATTTCACCACATTTTTTTTTCATAAAATGTTAATACTCGTAATCCTTTAAGAATATGTCAAAAAAATTTTAGAACGCAAATTTAAGTATTTTTTATATAATATTATAGATCGTCAACAGTGACAGGTTTACTAAGTTGTATTGAAACTTTAGACGCGTTTTTCTCAAAACTACAATATATTTTTTGAATTGGCGTACACGATAACTCGAAAAGTTATTTACCAATCTCCCGGAAATTTTGAGCACATCTTTTTTATCCTTTACTTTCTATGCGAATTTAAAGCTTTCGAAAAATAATTTTTTCGAAGCAAAAATAGTAGGAAAATTCGCCCCAAAATTAATGCTTTTTTTTGAAGCATTTTATTCCGCGATTTTGGTTTTTTTTTTTTTGATTTTTTTTTATTCAGGTCACTGACGCTGATGCTACAATGCCCGCCGATTGAGAAGCCCTGCTGCGACTTTCCTGGAAGAATTGAGTATACATCCGCCATTTTAAATGATGAAAATATAAAAAAAACAATTGTTTATTATTTTAATTTATAGATAAACTGTATGCCAATTTTGAAAAAAATATATTGACTTCCTCATTTTAAATAGTTTCAGAGAAAATATGGCCGTTTACAGGTATACTATATGTCCCCTTAAAATATGCAAATAGTGCAAAACTGAAAATTGAATAAAAAATATTTTTGTAATAAAAAAAATAAAATAAATAATTGGCGCGTACACTTCTGTTAGGTGTTTGGCCGAGCTCCTCCTCCTATTTGTGGTGTGCGTCTTGATGTTGTTCCACAAATGGAGGGGCCTACAGTTTCAAGCCGACTCCGAACGGCCGAGCTCCTCCTCCTATTTGTGCCGACTCCGAACGGCAGATATTTTTATGAGGAGCTTTTTCATGGCAGAAATACACTCGGAGGTTTGCCATTGCCTGCCGAGGGGCGACCGCTATTAGAAAAGTGTTTTATTAATTTTGCTTTCACCGAGATTCGAACCAACGACCTCTCTGTGAATTCCGAATGGTAATCACGCACCAACCCATTCGGCGACGGCGGCCGAATATTTTTGTAATAAAGCTGTTTAAATTCCTCTCACTCTACACATATGCATATCTTTATCTTTATTCTCATGTTTTATTTAATTATTAAAGAATTGAAAATAGGTGGCAACTTTCATACGCACGTTTTCAAGACAAACTTAATTAAATGTTAAAAATAAAATCTTATCTAAAAAAGAAAATCACGAAATGGTGAAATATTTTTCTACAATGGGTTATTAATTACTAAATAAGTCAAACTTTTATAAGAGCATTTTTAAGACAAAGTTAGAAAATAAAATATTATCTTAAATAATTTTCATCAAGTGCTTTAACCCTCTTCTAGAAGCCAAATTATGCATATGAACACATGAAAAAAAAGATATCTGAGCCAAAAGTGAGATGGCAACCCTATTTAAAATATTTTTGAAATAAAGCTTTCTAAATATCTCTCGTTTTATATCTACCCATATTATGATGTTTTATATTAGTCTAAAATTATTCAAAATAGGTGGCAACCAGATCATCCAGATAAACTTAGAAAGAAAAATATATAAAAATAATAATTCATACTGGAAAAGACATGAACACATTAACAACGCATATGTAAAGCAAAAATGAGGTGGCAACCCTCTTCAATATTTTTTTTTTGGAACAATGCTGTCAGTGATATCCCTCACTCCAAACTCATATTTTGCAATTTTTTTATTTAATCTTTTTAATTTCAAAATAGGTGGCTACCATGTTTCGCGCATTTACATATGATACGAGTATATAAAATGCAAGAAAAAATATTTTTATTCAATTTCGCTGCCGAGTTTTTTAGACTACCCACTAGCAGGCGCTGGTCATCTGACCGACCTATGCTTAGACCAGTGCTTTAGTTATCACAAACCAAATCGCATAATCTTTTAACAAATTTACCAACCAATTAATGCATGCAATGCGGTGACACCACACAAAGAGTTCATAATATCTCAGCGCCACTTGCGAATTATTGGACCAAACCAGTTAACACAATTTCCTCAAAATGAAACTAATATTGTTACCAAACTATTAAACTATTAAGCGAAGAGCTGAAGCCAAAGAAGGCCTTCATCAAAAACAAGAAACGAAAAAAAAACATTAGCATCGAAAATAGACGTACTTGCGGTCGGATTGCATGCGAAATTGGCGCAGTGTGCAAGGCGAAAAAATCGGGTAGCAGCAGCGTAAAAAAGTTAAGTAAACAAAATGTGGCAAATAATTGGTAACAACGCTCACTAAGCCGCAAGTAACAGCAAACGCATTCGCAGTTAGACCTACTCCAGAGAGCTTAGTTAGTTGAGCTTAAGAAACGCTTTGAGAAAGTGAAACACGACGTCGAAACGCCGAAATGTTGCAAGCAGCGTGGGAAAAGCAGGTGAGAGAGAGCCAGCGCCAACATGTTGGTTAAGTACAGTGCGACTGAGTCGAGTGTGGTTCGAACGTAGTTCGATGGTATAAGCCAAGTTTGAGACAGCTTACAAGACTGCCTGTTTTTGGTGCGCCGAAACCGAGTACGTTGGTGTCTTCGTATGGCCGCAGCTTTCAGTTGACTTTTACTACCTGAACGTGTCGGTTGTCTGCAACGCTAGTACGCGATTTTTAGCGACGACTTTCTGTTTGTTTCCGTTCGTTTTTTTTTATTTGTGTTGGTCTTTTTCCTGCTTTGCTTTCCTGCATACACAACAGCGACTTACGGTACGCTTTGACAGCTGTTGCGTCAACGGCTCGGTTGCTCACAAACACTGCCGTTTGAACGCGCGAACACGCTTGGTTGTTGTATACGTTGGCTGGCAGACAGTCAAATGCTAAGTTGGAGTTAGCGCGGCAAATAGGCTTTGACGTACAATTTAGTCGTACGAGGCATATGAACGTGTGCGCATGCGCAGGCGCAATTTTTATTTTATCAGAAAAAAGAGAAAACCAACTAGCGTGTGAATGGAAAATATAGATTGGGATTAATAAAAGTGTAATGCAAAAATTTTACGAATTTTTGGTGTGAAGTAAAGGAGAATATTAAAAAAGTTGCTGTTGCAAAACAAAAAAAATTTTTTAATTGCAAAAAAAAAATTATATTGAAAAAAAAAATGTATTTAATAAAAACATCTATTTAAAAATAAACAAAGCATTTTAAAATATAAACATTGCGAGTTTGTAACTTTCACCATAAAATATTTTGACAAAAAATACATTTCAGCTTAGAAATAAAATGTGCGCATAAATAAAATATACACAAATTTAAATCTAAAAATTAACTCATAGCGTCAAGTCTTGAAAGAAAGTTGGATCAGTAGTTGGAAAGGCGACAAAGCAACAACGGAAGAAATGAAACGTCAAAAATAACGCTGAAACTGGCTGTCATTGTTGCTATTGCTTTTGCTGCGGCTGCTGCAGCAGTTGCTTGTGTTGTTTGTTGCTGCTTTTGCTGCCACCGCGTGTAACGGTGACATACTTACCACTACGGGTTTTTGTAGTCGCCAACTTCACCTGTTCGCCGTGGCTTTTTTAGACTTCAAGCGGCTACATTTGGGAGAAAAAAAATCTTTTAAAACAACAAAAGAAAAAATATTAAAAAACTGCAAAATAGTTTGCACACAAAAACACATAAAAACATACAAAAAATATTTAGTTTAATATAAAAGTTACTGCTTGATTTGCCAACAAGCACGAAAGTAGTGTAGTGAAAGAAAAGCACATTAAAAAATATGATTAAAAAAAATTTAAATAAAAAAAAAATATTAATAATACTACAAAACTCAAGAGGCATACAAAACGTTTCGTAATTTATTTAGTTATTTTTTTTCTTCCCGCGCACATCCTTTTCTCACTCACAATAAGCAAGTTTTTTAAGACACCTAACCGTACAGTGCGTAATCCTACTATTACATACATTTTTTTTAAATTTATTTTGTATTTATTTTCTTATAGTGTTTTAAAAAATTAAATAAAAAACAAACAGCAAACTCTTGGTGAAACTTTTATTTATATCAAATATTACAAGTTATTGAGTTGGAGTTTAGCTTAGAAAAAAAAGATAAAAATAAACTACTTTATAAGTGATAAGCAGCGGTTCAGGTGTAAAAACAACAACAGTAAAGCTGCAATGCCGCACATACGTACACAGCTGATCCTGGTGATCATCAGTCTGCTGGGCTATCATGCACGCATCGATGCACAAAATACAGGTGGGTAAATTTCTTGAGGTCGAAGGTTTTCTACAGGGAGTAAAATTATACTCAAATACAAAAAAGAAATAACCAAAAAAAAAATGATACAATAAAATTTTATTTCTGGCCAGGCCAAACACTCTAACAGAGAAACATAATGAGAACTTAAACTTTTCACTTTATGCGGTAGGTTTTCACTGCAATTAGTGAAATTATTATTTACTGTGTTCGCCCGTGGCCGAAAATTCGATTAATAACAACCCCCACTGAAAGTAGTGGGTTTTATTTAATTTGAATTGAGCTATACCATTTTTTTTTTAGTTTTTTTGGCGGGCACTAACAGCAACCGTCATCTACTGCGTTGAGTGGTGTGGCCACTAAAACAATCCCTCCTCTCCTTCTGGAGAGTCCCCCTTCAAGGGACTATTTTCTTCATTATTTCGGGAGGACCCAGAACGGCATCCACAAAGCACAAATTCTATGCACCCACGTCTGGCTCTACCGCATTTGTAGCCAGCTTTCATGCTGTACGCTTGTTGTATTGTGTCGCTTTCTGTGAGACTTCGCTTTGTTGCAATGTGTCGAGGTTTAGCTTTTTCTTTCGTAGTACGACCTCTATGTATCTCTTTACCACGTTCCAGCTAGCCACACGTTCGAGCATTTTGCTTATAATGTTGGTCGGTACGATGCCGCCAATTTGCTTCCTCAGAGCATCTCTTTCCACAAGCCATCTGTCACAACTAAAAAACAAGAGTTCAGCGTCATCGCTCGGCTCTGTGACCCGAAGCCACTGAGTTAAGAAGTAAATCACTTTTTCCAAGTCCCCTTTAACTTATTTGCCCATTGATGCAATGAGTTTCGCTACCCATCTGCCACTTGGTTCAGCGTCGCACCGGATTTGGCAGCATGGTTTGGCATCTTGGTTCCATGACGCTAGTGATGAGGTGTTTATTCTCGGAATCCCACGCAACCATTCGTTCCCGAGCCATGAGGTCGACGTTTATCTCCCCGCTGATCACAAAGAATGCAGTACCAGGGACAGTGTGGTGAAAACTCTGAGTGCCGCTGTTCGTTGCACAACCTCCAGCACTTTGCGCTTAGCTTTGCAGTTTAGCGCATCTCCCCATAAATCGCTGCCGTACAGGAGAAATGAGTTTGTGGCCCCCATTATAGACCTACTTTTACTCTGTGTTGGCCTACCGATGTTTGTCATTAATCTGCTGATCATCCCCGTGACATTGTAACTGTACTACATTGTAAATATGTAATCGTCATAATTACCTTCACAAATACCAAAAAACTCTACCTACAGTTTGTTTGAGATTCCCGAATTTGAAACGTTTTTTTTTTTTTTAATTTTTCTTGCGATAAAATATGTCAATTTTTTCAAGCTCTGGTAGCGATCCAAAAAAAATTGTTTTAAGATTTTGAAATTTTCGTTGATTCACTTATTTTGTACTAACGATACGAGATTTAAGTGTGTATTGGAGGTGCCACGGCCCAAGTATAGTTTATGTAACTGTATGAAATATCAGTACCTTAGCATAAGTAGTGCCAGAGAAAACCCATATGAAGGTTTCAGTTTGTATAGGAGGTGCTACGCCCCCTTTTCAAATACCTTCCACTTTTTATCATAAAACAGGTATTGGTAATTTTTGTAATTGTATCAAATTTCATTATCTTAGCTTTTGTGGTTCCGGAGAAAAGCGATATGGAAATTTCAATTTATTTTGGAGGTGCTACGCCTCCTTTTCCATTACCTTCCACATTTCTGCATAAGTACGGTATATGCAATTTATGCATTGGTGCCAACTTTCAGTTCGCTAGCTTAATTGATTTTAGGGATATATTGGCTTCCACACTTAGTCTATATGTCAGATGTTACGCCCCCAATATATCGGGGTTTAGCACTTCTGCTTTAAAGGAGACTATTTGCTTCAAATTTCATTCTAACAAAAATTTGATTCTTTCCCATTTCTTCAAATTTTATGATGATATCAAACATGAATGCGATCAGGAATATCCTCTAGAGTTTAAAAAAAAAAATTACGAATAGGGACCAATCTTTAAAAGTGGCAATAAGAATGATGTGCGTAACTATAGACCAATTTCGAAGTTGCCCACTAGTTCCAAATTAGTCGAAACTATTGCTAAAGAAAAATTATACTTTGCTACGAAAAGTTTATTTTCTTCTAACCAGCATGGTTTTGTAAAAAGTAGAGTGGACCAATCTGATTGCTTTCAGTGAATATGGTATTGAATCATTTTTTTCGGGACTTCATGATGATTGCATCTACACTGATTTCTCCAAACCCTTTGACACTGTGTCAAAATAAAAGAGGCATAATGTAATTTGGACTGAACAAACGCAGAGTATACATAATATCTTAAGAGTATATGGGCCAGTAAAGTGCGATGAGTGACGTCTAACAAAAGCGAGCATAGCAAGAGAATTAGAAACGGCATAATTTAGGTGTGTGCTAAAATTAAGCTTTGAATCAAAGAAAACCCCTAAATCTTTTATCACATCAGACGAAGCAAGATATGTATAATTGATATGATAAGAGGTATAAAGGGGGTTTTCAAGCTTAGAAAATGAGATTTTGTGACATTTTTCAATATTAAGAAATATACTATTCATAGGTAAGGCACCAGGAAAATAAATTATTGAACTCGAACTGTAGGGCGGCTGAATCACTCGAATTTCTTATTTCAGCGTACACTTTTAGATCATCAGCATAGAGAAGAAAATTAGCGAAAGAAAATCATGAACAAATATCATTAATAAACAAAACAAATAACAAAGGTCCTAAAATATTACCCTGAGGTACACCACAGGTGTCAATTAACTGTTTCGAAGAAACTCCATCGATAACTACAGTACTGCACCTCTTTATTAAATAGGACCGAATCCAATCAAGGAAAGTAGGAGACGTAAAGCAATTGCATAAGTCATCAATAAATAAAAGAAAGAGCGAGAAGCCTAATAGGTTTCCTCGGGAGACTCCAGGTGTTGCAATAAAATATTTTGGGGCAACGTTATTAGCTACAACTTCACACTTACGCGACGAAAGGAAAAATTTGCCCATTCATTGGGGAAAAATGCTTATAAATGTACGTAACGGTTACAAACAACAAAATTCAACAAATGTAAAAAGTTGGTTGTGAATTAGAAAGTGTCTACTATCAATTTTGTTTAATTGCCAGTCTATACATATGCATGCACAGCACTTTTTACGTGACTCAATTAAATCAATAGCTCATAATTTTTATTCGACTTTAATACTCAGTTTGAATATTTCCATGCTTACTCGTAAGAGTGTAAATACTGGAGCAAGGACTGCAACGCTCGGCATAATCATCAAATGCATACAAATGTGCATGGTTATGTTCGTACAACATAAGGAACTATGCAATTTTCTTTCACCAAAGTACTGTTACAACAGCAAGAAAATTTTATGAGTGAAGCAAAATTTTAAAGTTATAACAAACAAAACTCTTTAGTAACTAAAATGAGGCTAATGAAACTAGAGCATTAAAAGTATGAGAAAGATATTAAAAAAAAAACAAAGAAAAAAAAGAAAGTAGTTCGAAAATTTTAAAATACTAATTTGTTTCAATTTGACACTAAATAGGACTCATTACTTGTTCATAGAAGATACCAGATTAGGGTAGTCAATCAAAGAGTTATACAAGATTATCTGTTAAGTCGGACCTTGTTTTCCTTGTACTTAAATGACTTAAACGAATTTCTACCAGTTGGAATAAATGTGGCTAATGGTTGCATTGAGTTTCTAATGTACGTTGAAGACTTAGACCTTCTTGCCGAGTCTCCGGCCTACCTACAGGATATGGTCGATGCAATACGAAATTATAGCTTTCAATGGGTCCTTAAAGTAAATTTGTTTAAGTCTAAATTTATAGTCGAGTGCACCGCAATTCTTGCTTCATGTAGTTGGAAGCTTGACGATGAAAATATAAAGACTGTCATTGAACAAAAATATTTTGGCGTCCTGATTAACTACAAACTGTCTTACACCAAGCGGGATTTAAAGCATGCCGGCTCTAAAAAAACAATAAATGATACATGGCTAAAGTTTATAAATAACCCTCAGATTCCTATTTCTAAAAAACGAAAAACCTTTGCTGCGAGCTCAAGAGCGATTACGTTTTATAGTGCACAGGTTTGGGGTGTAGAAGTAGCCAGTACAGAGACTTTTTCGTTTTTTTATTGAAAAACTGAACTTTTTCCTGCTTGCAAACCTGCCGAATTACATGATTCACATCGAGACCAATCTGGGTCTGCAATATTTGCAACCTTCAAGGCTTATTTGTATTATATTTTGCTCCTTGCTAAAGAGATTGTGCGCCTTGGTGTTGGTTGGTTGGTTAGAGTGGTGATTCATCCAGAATCCAACTAGTGCTTCCGCTCCATTTTGTTGCCACATCCTCGTTATCAACTTGTTTAATGGTTATTTACTGTAATGACTATATCCAGTTTGTGCAGTTTAAGAACTTTATTAGGTTGTTGACATCTAAGCCAGTTGTTCGAGACCCTCGAACAGCGGTTTGCCCAGAATTAGCATTCTGTCCTTCCATAGGACAGGGCCTTGGTGTACATTCGATTAAAAAATGAAAAGATTTATCGCAAAATTTGAATTTGTCGCCTCTAAATTTCTTTTCTTCTGCTTCCTTGACGGAATATATTCCGCAGTTTATAGAAATACTAAATGTCAAATATTCAGCGCGTCATTGGTGCCTGTCCTGCCTTTATATATTTTGTTGTGATTATAAAGCTCTGAACAAATTCTTACCTTCTTAATGAGTTCTCGTAATTTTCTTGTTATTTGTTGTGCACTGCTTAATATATATTTCCATTTTAGGATTAGTTTTTGAATAAGCAATGAGCAGAAAAATGCTATGTGCCAAAATAATCTCTTTATTATATTATACCCTCGACTGACAAATTATGTTATAGTCGTACGTTGTGCTATTTATTATTATGACATTGTAATTATTTGAATTTAACATGAAATAAATAATTTTACATGAAAAAAAAAAAACAAACGGAACACTTTTCCGTAAGATAGCGACACATTGTAATACCGCAGTTTCACTTGTTAGGTTCCTTTGTTCAAGCAAACCCTCCAGTGTCTATGGAGATTATTATCACTTTCCTTAAATTAATAATCGGCAACTGCTTTAGAGTATCTACTTATATACTATTTGGTGCATCAAGGTATAGTAGAACGCTTCTACATCGAATGGGGCAGTTGCAGAGGCAATGAAATTTTTTCCCCTCTTCAACGTTTCTCTTTGTAATGACAGGTCTGGGCTTTTGCCATTTTTTTCTCGGTTTCATGCAAGCAGTGCTCTGTAAGCCTCTGATGATAGTGTTGCGTTAGTATGTGAGTTAATATAATAATGGCATTGTTATGCAAATTTTTATAAAATAAAAAACAAATATAAATAAAAACTAAAGCTAAAATAAAATAAAATACAATAAAAATAAAAAATAAAACAATGTAAAAAAAAATTAAATAAAAATAAATTAATAAAAAATATAAAAAAAAACTTCGAAACCGCGCAAAGCAAACAAAAATGTATGGCGCCCAAAAACTGACGCACCTAAACTTCTCACAAAAATTAAGGGAACAGTAAAAGTTTCTAAATTTCTTAGGGATTTTTGAAAAGCAAACAATTTTTAATTTTAGGGTTATTTTGTAATCGCCAGTTAAAGGGCGATACAAAAATTTACCGATTGATCAAAATTTTTTCAAAGGAATTAAAGGAACAAATGCATTGTTCTTAAACATTGGCTAAACATTATTACATAGAATTGAAGAAACATTTTTCTTTTAACTTTTTTCGCATTTTTGCATTAGTATCTTATTCAATTAAAAACAAAAATCAAAACAATAAATTTGAAAATTTGAAATTTTTTTTTATTTATTTTTTTTTTTTTTAATTTGCAAAAAAACTTTGTTCAGCAACAATACTAATTTTTTTTTTTTTTAATTTAATAAGATACTAATGCAAAAATACAAAAAAAGTTGAAAAAAAATTTTTTTTTTTTATTTTATGTATAATGTTTAGCCAATGTTTAAGAACAATGCACTTGCTCCTTTAATTTTTTTGTAAAATTTTGATCAATCGGTCCGGAAAAACGGCTTGATGAATCGATTTAAAAATTTACTGGATTATTAGTGGAATATTAGATTGTAAAAATCTTTGGAAACATGAGTCCCCACATTAATATTGATAAGTAATAGATAGATTTTCTGAAAAACCGTAAAAGGGCGTTTTTTTTTTGCGTTCACTTAAAACCAACATTAAGGGTAAAAAAAATTTTCTTTTTTCAAAAAATTGAATCAGGATCTTATAAAAAATTTGTCTAATAGCTAATTTTTTATTATATTTTTTGTACTTAACGTGAAAACGCTTAAAATTTTCGCTTTAAAATATACCATTAAATATCCATGGAAAATATTCATGTTAAGCGAAAATGTATCTCCGTTTAAATTTGTATGCAGCAATAAGCGCACAGAATTAGGCGCTTCCAAGTTTAGTTTTTTCTGCTTCGACTTTTTCTAATCTGCTATATCCATCGTAAAATTGACAGAGGAGACGTACCTTGGTCTCATGCAATAGAATTTTAAAATTCTGGAAAAAATTAAGTAATATAAATCAATATATTAGTTTGGGGAAAAATAAATCCATTATTTTTGCGTTCAAATTTTTCCATAAAGGGTTTAAAACTGTTTTGTGGTCGATCTTTAGCTCCAGGCCGGTGCTACGACTACCAACGTGCCGATCAACTTCGATTATTTCTGTGAGCATCAAAAATGCCTGAACGGCACAATTTTAGTGCTCTGGCTTGCATTTGCGCCTTTATCAAGGAAAAACTGTAAAATCTACTGAATTTTCTCTATGCTGACTTCCATTCTTAACACCCTGTGGTTATTTGAATTTTGCCAATAGCCACATCGTATTCAACACTTGCCTTCATTTGACATTTTGCTTCTGATTTTACGGTTCCATACACTTTAAAGTCACTGTTTACTATGCTCGTATGGTCTAGGCTGGATGTGCATATATATATGTCGCCTTTATTTCAAAAGAAATTTTTCCCTTTTTCACTCAGATTAAATTCACTGATCCGATTCCTTCATACCATTCTAGACGTCCATTACTAAATTTAAAATCGTTTCAATCCCATTCTACTATTGTTACTCTACCATGCTTTGGATCGTTGCCTTCTTGTAAAATCCAGGATTAGTTATTATCTTCAAATATCTTGGCAGTTGATGGCAGTGATGCTTTTTGGTTAAACCACTACAGTTTTACACAGCGATAAGTTCGTCTTTATCAGAAACAAATCAACTAATCGATCTTCTGATCTTGCTTTAAAGAGGCATTTTGTCGAGGCCGCGTCCGTGGAAGTCGTCTACGTTTTTAACTGCCATTCCCCCATTTATTTATGAACGTCTTCGACCTCATCAATTATTTTGCTGCAGATGTACGTGACAGTCTTGGACCTTTCTAAATTTCTCACGAAAATAAAAAAATTGCGAAACGCGCATTACGAAAAGGATACGTCTATTTAGTAGCACTTAAATTTTTTTTATAGCAGAGCTCTAAATGTTGTCAGTATCGCTTGTATTAGACAGGCTGTATGTGTATAATTGCAAATATACTTCTATTATATAAAAAGATTTAAATACTCGGTAAAATACCACATAATTGCTAATTGATCTTATTTCTGAGACATAACAGTTTAAATTTAATTGCAAATTTTCTTAATAGTAAAAGTTCGCATAGTATTAAATACAAATTGGACATGTCACTTTAGAAAGTGAAAGTTTTCATTAAACTAATTTAAAAATCACATTCAAATAAAATGTTGTTATGTCATTAAAATGGTGTATCATATATAGCTACAGATATGTAATATACAGTAATGTTTATGAAATTTATAACTGCAAATATTTATCCACTATGAAGTGAATATAAGATACAAAAAATATCAATATCAAAACTGGTCATCGAACATCCTTTTGTTAAATGCCCATATAGATTTATCCTGTGGAGCAAAGCTATCATTACTATTTTTCAAACTTTCACTGGATTAAATATTTTCAAATATTTTTATACATACAAAACGCAGCATACTTTGAATTTAAAGTTGATTTTCTTACATTTTCAATGTATTTTGCACGGCGAATCTATTAAAGGTGGTGTTGGTATATCAGCTGATTTCCTTTTTTTCTTTTGGTCCATGTGGCTGTCAGCTTAGAATGAAACAAGGAAAATTCATTATTTGCTTTCTAGTTTCCCAATATTTGGCTTGAACAATCAAACATACAGAACATTGTTGTTGGCCTAGCGCCACCACCTTTAATGAATGCGCCTTGGCACTTTGTGATACATTAAATCATTATTTAGTCATATGTTTTTAAGTCAATTGTAAATGAAGACTTCATTTGTGCAAAATATTTTCGGTTTTATCGCTGTAAGTCCCTCTTTTATAGCCATGACTTCCGCTTGAAATACCTTGCATTGATCGGATAGACGAAATGTTTAACAGAGTAAACCTTCATCTACTTTGTTTTCTAATTCCTTTTCCCATTATCCCTTTCCTGTTCCGAAGGAAACGCCGTGATAAAGGATTTTTTTTTAATTAATGTCCTTGGTCTTACAGAAATACGTTGTATCAGAAATGCAGGAGAATTTCTCTAAAAATTAAATGTACTCTCTATGGTTCGTTCCTAGTAGACCGATTTCTCTTAATCTAAGAGCTGATTTGGCAGCTATTTTCTTGCCGAATTGCTATATGATATGCAGTAGGTTGGACATAAAATTTAGTGCCTCTGTAGGTGTAGTCCTAATTGCCCAGATGCAAAGACTGGACATCTTTTTTACATGTTCCACAGTTTTTTTGATATATTTCTTATCTAAAGTCGGTCATTATACTAATATGATGTATGTTAGGATTGGTCTTACTATCCCTAGAGTGGGAAAGACCCCACTTTGGGTGGTTTCTTCCATGCAAGAAAATGTATAGCATTCGTTATTTGGAGCAAATGCACAAGGTCGCCAACAAAAAATTGTCAAAAATGAATGCGGTTTTTGAGCCCCTCAAAACTTGGACTTTATTGCACCAAACTTCTATGGACTATAAAACTACATACTTGAAACTTTTATAAAATTTGTGGAATTTTGAGAAAAATGTTTTCAAGTTTTGAAACTCAAATTCATATAATTTTTGTGGGAAAATCAACTATATTTTAATAAAACACTATTAAAATTAAAAAGAGACACATAAATTGTGAAAGCTTATCAACAAGTCTTAGTGCTATAGCTATTTAATGCCGTGTATGTCCTACAATTCATTATAAAATTGCGCCCATTTTAATCTTTCAGATGCGAAGACTAATTTATATGTAAAAAAAAATTCTATCTTGCTTTATTTATGAAAATTTTAATGCAAAAGCTGATGCTTCCCAGTAGTATGAAAATCGTTTTGCAAAGTTGCAGTAGCTTAAATTTAATATCAGTAAATTGAAAATGTAAAATCCAAATGCTATAAATAAATGCTGTGCATTTCTTAGGCGAATTCCGATATTAAAAGAAGAATGAGATTTGCGAGAAAAATGGGCTATCTCCAGATCTTTTAAGGGGTTACATGGGTTTCGGGGGGTAAAAAAATGCCTATTTTCAATATTTTTTTTTTCAATGTAAAAAATTATTTATGTAATTCAAACTTTTTTCTGTCTTAATGATACATATTTAAGGAATAATTTCTGAAATTTTCAAAAAAAAAAATTAAAACTCCTCCATTGTGACGTCATTTCCAGCATAACTCCTAACAGGATCATCAAAAATGAAAAAACAAAAATAAGTGCTTTAGTTAAGACCATAAACTCGTGAAGGAAAGAAAAAAAGTAAAATTTGGAATTTTGGCAGACATTTTTGCAAAAACATGAAAATTTCGGTCAAATTTGCATGACATTTTGTTTTTTTTAAATAGTTGTAATTGAAAAAATCAAAATCCTTCGTTCAAGCACGAGTAAATTGTATTTCGCACACCTGTGTAAAATTTCATCAAAATCGGTTGAGTAGTTTTCGAGAACATTTGACAACCGACTTGGAAAACACGGTTCCGAGAAAAACGCGTTTAAAGTTTTGAGTAACAATAAAAGTGGCTTGGAGCGCACACCTTCCAAAGGCTGTGTCTCCGAAACTATTATTCAGATCGACCATGAAAATTTAGGATAATATTCTTGAGATTTTGTAAAAATTAATAAGCAAAAAAAAAATCGATTTTTTGAACCCACAAAACCCTAAAGGGTTACATGGGTTAAAATTGTGATAGAATTAAAAATAATTGTAAAATAGAGTATAAAAAGTATTAAAAAAGAAAAGTTTTGCTGCCACAAATGTTCCATAAGCTACAAACTTCATCAGAAATTAATATTGTAATAAAAAAAAACTAAAGTAAAAATTCCACCACTGCCACTTGTTGCACATAATTTGGCACCTGCAGCACCACCACAGCGCATAGACATCATTGTTTGGCTCCCTAAAGCAGAGCGCAAGTCTCACTGTGCAAGTAATTGCAATCAAGAAACTTCTACCATACACCTGATTTGTATACATATATAATTTATTGTGTGTATATATACCCACATACACGCATAAATACAAATGCCAACTGGTGCATATGGCTCATATTTTAAGTTTGCTGCATAAAAGTCAGTGAAGCGCAGACTTTCAGTTTCGTGATTCAGTTCTTGGCGCAGCATGTCGGAAAAGCCACAGCGGGGCAATAAGAAGTGGCACGATTGTTGCACTCAGCGGCAATGACTTCAACCAAGCAACAACAATAATAACATAAATAAAACCGTAAAGCACAGGGCAGCTCAATTGGTTGTATCCGATTTCAACAACAGCGCTTCCCGGTCAGACAACCATGGAGGAGCTGCATTTTGAAAACTATTGAATGAGTGCATTATGCTAGTTGTTGTTATTGTTGCCACACACTGAGGCTGTTGCACATCGCACAACAAAGTGTAAATGTGAGCAAATGTTGTGCATTATTATGTGAGTGCATTCCATGCATGGATATGTATGTGTGTCTGTGTGGATATATGTATGTTTGCATATATTTTGTATATTTTGTGGTGGCTGCTGTGCTTGGGCGCGCGCATTGTTTTTAGAAAAGAGAATCAAAGCATGTATGAATGTATGTATGTATGAATGTATGTACGTATGTACCAGCCACCAGCTCAGTGGTAATGTGCGCGCCTTGAACTTGAATTCATGCTTATACTAACCACTACCAACGATCGGTGGTGCATTGTCACGCTGCAGCTCACCAGCTCTGCTGCCATCCGCCACACCTTCAGCGCTCTTTTCATTCAATGGTCCATTGATATATTGCTGCTGCGCGGCTGTTGTTGCCATATCGAATGTCCGTTGTTCACAAGTTTTACTGTTTTGCTTCTTGCTTTTTGATTTTGTTTTTTTTTTTTTGTTTAATTTGCCAACTGCACGCTTCATCGTGTCGAAGTACTGTAAATAATCACACAAAAAAAAATTAATTAATTATGGCATTACGTGCAAAAATTTATTGGTGGCAAAAGCCCAGTTGTCAGCATCTCAAGTTTATGGTCAAACCCGAAGCTATCTATGGCCTCAGATAATTTAAAATTATTGTGGCTATTACGCTTTTCATTCTTTCATTTTATTTTAAAGGAAAAATTGCCAAACTCGGCAGATAAATATAAGAAAATAAAAAGTGATACTAATTTCTTCTGAAAGTGAAACAAATTTTTGCAATATTACAATGCCAGTCAATGAACTATCAGACATTTTTTTTTTAATATATTTGTTGACAAATTTTCCTAGCAAGCAACCAGTGTTGGGTTGAGGAGTTTGCGCACTTGCCTGCCTTTTTACGTAAAGTGAGCTTTGGATTCACTTTATCTCTAAGATTGTGAGTTCTCCACGATCCTAGGGGTACACTAGGCCGGGTCGATTTGTAGGAAGGCAAAAAAATAGCCCATTGCTCTGTGAAAATCATATTCTAGGGATCCAAATAAGAAACTTTGCCGAAGGAACCATACCTCTAAAACGAGTTCTATACACAGTATTCAAAGTAGGCCAGTCCAAGGAATATCAAACTAAGCCAGAGCATGCAAGTCGTCCATATGGTGCCTGAGTTTTGGGCAGAATTTACAAAGAGAGTTTGTTCCTTGCCATCTTATCTTCGGTGCAGTTGTCAGGGATATCTCTACGAGTTGAAATTCATAGCACTAGCTGTGTACTCATGAAACCAGAAAGAACTAAATTATTTCTTATATACTTATAGAACATCCATCTTCAAGGAAGTACCATTTGACTTTAGACATTTAATGGTAGCCTTACTCTCAAAGTATTATAAATTGTACGAAATTGTTTAGCTGGACAAGAATCTTCGTTCTTCTTTTATTGACTAGTTGCGTATGAAAGACACAGCAGTGGTCAGTAGGCTTCTACTATGTACCCTAGAACTTAGGTTAAGCCTAGCGATAGTGGACCTGGTATCTAACTTTCACACGTTTTCCCACTTATTCAACAGAAAACAGAAGTTGGGTGCGAATTACTTGGAGTAAAGATCCCTATCTATTAATACTATAATTAAGTTTAGAGCCATGGGTAAAGATAGCACTGTACATGGTACGCGGTTGGTGTTGTTGGTGAAGAGGTTTCAATAGAAATAATCCTAGTGACTAGCGCCCATTTACTATCACTAATCAGATTCATTTCGTGAGATCTAAATATAGCAGCAAACTTTTTGAGATTTCATTAAATTTCTTGTAAGAAATACCTACCGAGAAAGCGAAGTCTTGCTCTAGCTAGATCTTGTCATTCACGTAAGTAGTGGAAAAGACTTTCTTTCACCCTTTCTGCTTGACAGCTTCTGCAGATGGTATTGCTAACGTACATCACAAAGTCTGGGGTAGCGCGGATATCAATGTAAGAGGTGAGTCACTTCTTGATTGTACTACTACTAATAATATAGTGGTAGCAAATAGAGGCAATGAGCCAACTTTTATAAATGTGATAAGAAGGGAGGTCCTTCCTCTCAGTCTCACTAGCGCATTTATATCGAATAGCATTTCGAACTGGAGGGTGTTGGATGAAGTCTCCTTGTCGGACCATCGGTATATTCGATTAAATCTAATAGGGGATGTTGAAGATATCTTTCTGATCAGAAATGCTAGAAAGACCTATTGGCCGTTATATCAATTCCACTTGGAGCAACTCTGAGCGGAAGAATCACTAAATCTCATGAACTTAATCTTGAAGTTACCGAACTGTAGAATGCAATAGCGGCAGCCTTCGAAAACAGTTGCGAACTGGTTATGAAGAAGCGTGCCAGAAATGCTCCTTGGTGGAGTAAGAAGTTGAAAGTTCTTCAGAGCTTACGTCAGCTCTTCAGTAGTGCCAAAATAAAGTGAACAAAACTAAATGGGCGATCTCCAGCTTCAGTGCATTTATATCAGCAGATGTTGATAACATACAGCCGTGCCTACTACAGCAGGATTCATTAGCACCGGTTTTGACAAACATTATCAGGATAAGCCTGGAATTAGGCATAGTGTTTAAAAATTGGAGTAACGCTAGGGTGGCCTCCATTAAGAAAGCATGCAAAAAGGTGGAATACACGCCAAAAGTCTTACGACCCATAAGCTTAACTTCTTTCCTGTTTAAAGCTATGGAAAAAATAATTGATCAATATGTTAGAGACGCCTATCTTAGGGATTCGCCTCTCCATGTTGAAGAGTACGCCAAGTCGACAAAAACCGCCATTCATTGTCCTACGACCAAGATCGAAAAGGCGTTGGCTGGTAAGGAGATTGCCCTCTGATTGTTGACATTACGGAGGCATTCGTTAATGCTTCTTTCAGCTCAATTGAGGAATGTATGGTTAGGAAGGAAATAGCTAGACTTATCATAACGTGGGTTTTCAATATGCTGAGGAATAGAACAAGAATGTTTGAAACTGGGCCAAAAATATTATGTGTTAAGTCAACCAAAGGAGTCCCCCAAGGAGCCGTTTTATCACTGCTCCTTTGGCTATTGATCATTGACGAGCTCCTACAGACTCTCAATGATCCCGGATACGAAGTTCAGGGCTTTGCTGACGATCTAGTCATCATGGTTAGAGACAAATTTGACTCTACCATAACTGAACGCATGCAACGAGCTCTCGACGCTACGCAAAACTGGTGTCAGGAGAAAGAACTGTAGTTATATTCGAATAAAACATGTGTGGTACCCGAACAAGGAAGCTAAGTCTAGTGACCCTTAAATTAGGGTACGCCGACTTAACTCTATCTGGGGAAATGAAATATCTGGGAGTAATCCTTGGTAAAGCCTTGACTTGGGAAAATCACTTAGCGCACATCACAAACAAAGCCTTGAAAGGAAAATGCGTATGCCAAAGGCTTTACGGTAAAACATGTGGTCAGCGGCCAAAGATGATGGCATGGTCATATAAGGCAATAATAGTGCCAATGATAGCCTATGCCTCCCTGGTATGGTGGCCAAAAGTAGACCAAAGTAAGACTCGGATAACACTTAACAAAGTATATAGAATAGCCTGTCTGGGCGTAACGGGAGCAATGCAAACCCGCCCCACAGTACTTTAGGAATGATCACTGGACTCATTTCACTCTATTTTGTAGCCAAAGGGTCGGCAGTCAGTGCAGCTCTAAGGCTTCCCAATCTACTCCATCTCAAAAAAGGAAATCTTACAAGGCATGTAAGAATTCTGGGTTCAATCCTGAACTCTCCGTGCCTGACAGTCCCCGACAAGATGGAAAGGAAACTAGAATTCTTCAAGAAATTCAAAGTGGTCATAAGTAACCGCTCAGCGTTGAGAAACAATGAAATATCTTTAAAACAGGGCGCACAGGTGTGGTTTACTGATGAGTCCAAAATGGAGGACGGTAGTGCCGGGGGTGGAATTGTTGTTCCTGAACCTTTCAGCGGGGCAAATAACAGCTTCAAAAGTGCCTTTCTACGTGAGCAGGAACAACGAGGCCTAAATGCTACTAAAGAGCCCAATCGGAAAGACTCATAGGTCCAGAACGGATAAAGGCAGAAGCAATCCTTAATCTTAACAGAAAGGACATAAAACTTTACACTGAACTACTAACTGGACACTGTAAACTTAATTATCACATGAAAAAAAAAAGGTCCGATAGAAAACGATTCCTGTAGACTCTGCAAAGAGGCACAAAAACAGCAGAACACGTTTCATGCGACTACTCAGCAGTGGCACGACGCAGACTAAATTACCTGGGAAATGGGGCTATATATCCAAACATCCTGGTAGAAATCAAGCTTACAGCAGTTTTAGGATTTATTAACAGCCTAAAACTGTTTGAGTAGGCTACATGGCTACACAATAAATCTCTCCAGGCCGCAATGCACAAACAACCAATCAATAATAATAATAAATTATTACTTCTAATTACTATTACTAATTAGTACATCAATCTATTATAGAATATTTGTTTTGAATCCGAAAGACTTGACCTAAAAAATTCGAGAAATATTTATATTATTCATATTCATGTAAATTTAATTGAATAAATTTTGATTTGTTGTAATTTTTTCATATAATAAGAATGTTATACCTATATGCATAATGGAAAACAACAGAAGACATCTCTTTTACATGGTTTTTCTAATATACAAATCAAGTTATGTGTAATTATTCTTTCGAACACATTAAATTCTTTAACTTACATATCTTTAAATTTATTAACGCGCAGAGTCCTTCAAATCGACTCATTATTATGCATACCAGCTTACTATTGTAAGAACGGTTTCTGCTGGCATTCTTCTTTCGGTTGTTTTTTTTTTTTTTTTTAAACCACATTCTTCGAATCAAAGACTTACCATTGGATTCCAATCAAAGAACAATAATTTAATGCAGCACAAAAAGCAGCTTTACGAGATTTTTATGTAAATTAGTAAAGAAAAGAAAATGCGAAGGTAACGAACAAAAAACACTGAAATATGCTGCACCATCTGTATGCTAATGTGTAAATAATCAGTTTGAATAAAAACAAGGTAATGCTTACAGTTAAGGAAATTCAATAATTTTTAACGCATAGAGAAGGTCAATGCAAAGATGTTAGAAGAAAATTTTATTGACAGATGCAAGGCACTTGAATGCATGTCGCTGAACAGTTTCGGGTAGCGGTAGCTTTGTTAATTATGAACGCTTAAAAATGCAGCATCCGGTGCAAACGCAGGCCCAAATGGAAGAGCAAAGCTTGATGCCATATTTACATTAATAAGTGAGAGCTAATAAATAAAAATTACCTATCCCAAACTGGTGACTTCAGAGCTGCACTTCATAGCTGCACCTCAGAGCTGCAGAAGAAAGATACCGGTGCCTTTGTATTTAAGTCCGTTACTCTGAAATTATTAATGAGATACAAAATTTTAAGCAAAAGCTGAATTTAAGCTTATTGTTAGGTAACCTTAACGGTTAGGTCATAGTAGAAAATTTGAAAATTTTATCTGTTTTTGCTTAAGGGGTTCCGGTGGTGTGGAGCTCAAAAATTTAGGGCATTTTCAGAAATTTTTTTTTAATAAAAAAAGGATTTTTTTACAATAAAAAAATTAAAAACAATAATTTTTAATTTAAAATTTTTAGGTTTTTTATTTAATTTCTTTTACATACAAAAAAAAAAGTTTTTTATTTTGACTTTAAAAATGGCGCTGAAGTTGACCCTCCCGAAAAGGTGTTTTTTTAAATAAAAAAATATTTTTTTTACAATAAAAAAAATGAAAAACGGTATTTAAATTTGTTATCTTTTTTATTTAATTTCTTTTACATACAAAAATTAAAAAAAAAATTTTATTTTAAAAATGGCGCTGAAGTTAACCCTCCCGAAAAAGTGGTTTTTAAAAAACAAGAAAATGATTTTTTTTACAATAAAAAAATGAAAAACGATATTTAAACTTTTGTAGCTTTTTTATTTAATTCCTTTTACATACAAAAATGAAAAAAAAGTTTTTTTTTTTAATTTTAATAATTTAAAAAACGGCGCTGAAGTTGACCCTCCCGAAAAAGGTTTTTGTTTAAATAAAAAAATGATGGGTTTACAATAAAAAAAAATTAAAAACAATATTTAAATTTTTCAGCTTTTTTATTTAATTTCTAAAAAGTTTTTTTTTTAATTTTAATAATTTAAAAAATGGCGCTGAAGTTGACTCCCCCGAAAAATTGGACATGTACGGTGTTGTCCATTTTGGCTGTTCTATTTACCTCCAACACAAAAACCAAAACGAACTATTAATCAGTGTGACTGTAGCTATGTCCCTATATACTAGAATAAAAACAAAAACATTGACAAAATGGCGCAGTTTTGAGTTTGACACTCTAAAAATCTGTTTTTCTTTTCAGTTTTTTAATCAAAAAAAGATGAAAAAATTGAAATAATAATATGATTCTAGCACGAGCAAGAGCCATTTCAGACGATTCGGTTGAATAGTTTGTTTTGACAAAAGCAGGCCAAAAAAATTCGTTTTAAGATAAAAGAGCTTAAGTGGGCCTCTTATCAGTTGCTGGAGTTTTTCTCAATTCTTTTTCGTGGCGAAGAAAGCGACTTACAGGAATAATCTTTTGCATTTATTTTAAGGCATGATTGAAGAGTAATAAACAATTTTTTAACATACATAAATAAACAAAATGGGGGACATATGAGGGATCTCGCACAACTTCTCGTTGCGCGCTAGTAAAACGGCGTGTAAGATTGCGGCCGCAGTTTTCACCTGAAACACAAAAGAAAAATATTGTCTTATTCAGAAGGCTTTTGCGCATATAATAGACTACTCTTGTATAAAAATATGAAAAACTTAGCACACAATTAATTATTGAAAAAAAGTGCTTCTTTTCGCTATTTGTTTTTTCAAAAAAGGTGTTAAATAACATTAAAAAATGATTTTTTTTTTGTATTTTGTTAGTTAATTAGTTGCGCATTTTAATTATCTTTATATAGATTATCGCTTTGAAACGATAACTTTTGTCGTTTTTTTTTAAATCTTACACGCCATTTTCAAAAACATGGTTTTGAGAAAACGTGTTTCAAAGTTTTCAGAAGGTAAACAGTATACTCACACGAGGGACGGCTATAAAATTTCGAGGGCATATTCTCCTATAATATATCTATCGATTGCAGTAAAAAAAATTGATTTTTTGAAGCCAAAGATAAGAGATTTTGAGGTGCAGAAGCGCGCGGACCGCTCTCTATCTAGTTAATGTACTGCAGAAGTTATAATATTGGGAAATTCCGAATGCAAATTTCACAGTTTACTCTTAAGATACTATACTTTCAAAATATCGAAAAACCAAAAATTCGATTTTTTGAAATTTCTAGACCAGCGGGTCCCTTTAAAATATTCTTTCAGAAATTACATATTTCAAAGAATAAGGGGGAAAACTGTCTGACTACTTATAACTCACGTCTCATTGAAAGCTTTAAACGCGCTTTTCCCGAAACTTCTTTTTTCAAGTCAGACGAACCGGATTGCCTGTTTCAAAATTACTTGATTTTTTCAACATATTTCAAATTTTATATGTAAAATTTAATGAAGAGTTAAGTGTCACACGTAGCTAGGACGGACACTTTTGGTGACTTTGGAGCTATATGAGTCATGTTTTGGTCGAAGAAAATGAATGCAATGGGAGACGCTGCATTATCGTGATGTAGAAACCAGAGCCACTAAGGCACAAAACTGTATGTTTTGCTCAAATAGCTACACTCAAACCACGCGCGGATTGTAAAGTCACGTTTTAATTTGATTGCAGTGTACAGCGTTCATTCGTTTATAGTTAATACATTTTTCTTTAAGCATTCCTGATTTGAATTGCTTTCCGCAGCTCTTTTCGGTGTACTAGAATTTTTATATTGGTTTTTGGTTGCCCCTTTATGCCACAGCAACCGGAAGCCATTATTAAAAGAGAATACTTGTATGAGTAATTGTGTCTTTATTGTCTCATTACGCCAAGTAATGGAAAAACATACATACATTTCAAAAACAAAAAAAAAAAACCGAAAAAAGTTGAACGCTCATAAAAATCATGTTCACACATTGTCAAAGCAAATGAATGCCCGCCAATTGCATTGCTGTCGAAACTGCGGAAAGTATGTTGCAAGCAACATTAACGTAAGATTTACAACGCTACACGCATGCGCTGCGCCAGATTTCCACTTTGGCTACATAAAACCATGCGCTGAAGCAATAAAAGTTATTTTAATTACTACAACCCAAGCTCGGCAGTTCGACGACAGTTTCAAAGGCAACACAACAAAGCAGGGAACAAACTCCCCGCGTAATTCAGCTCTTCATTTTTGCGCTTTTAATATTTCCACAAGTCTTCCACAAATATACGTAAATCGGTAGTGAATTATTGCCTAACCACGCAATGGGTTCAACACGATTTGGCGACATGACTTAAATACGAAATACTACCAAAATAAATAAAAGTGAAGGGAGAGGCGCTAGAGGAGTACTCGTACAAATATAGTTAAAAAGTTAAAGGGTAGGTAGTAAAGTGTAGAGCAGACTACTCATACTGACATTTTGTTGTTGCTTTACAATACATATGAACATTTTTTTAGTATAATATTAACGCATTCTCAAGAAAACCTGCACTCACTATCACTTCAGTTGCCCCAGGCAGCCTAGTTGGGCGCCCAGTGGTGGAGAAGGCAGGCAATTAATTGAGGTCGTTGGTCACACGCTAAAAATCAGTGGTGGTAGGGAAAAAATACCAAAAGCTTTGACTACAAAGGTAGGTACAAACGAGAAAGTACTTTAATGAAAAGCCCAAGGGGAAGGCAGCAAACAGTCAAATGCTGAAAGCAAATGTAGAAAAAAGTAAAAGTAAAATGGAAACTGTGCAACTAAATTTACTTTAACATTGCCTTATAATGTGAAAATTACTGTACGATTTTCTGTTACTCATTGTATTGTTTTTGTAGTCGCTGGTTGAATTTTTCGCTTGTCTAATTACCGCTACTGTTTTTTTTTTGCTGAGTCGTTGACCAATAAGAGTGAGAGAAAAGTGAATTACCCGGAGCATTTTGTAATAAGGGAAGACACACATTTTGTGCCTATTAATTTTTGCTTTGAAGTGAAAAATTTCAAAAGTGTAAATGCAAGGTGGCGCAAAATTAATCATCAATAATTCTAGTTTTGAGTAACATTTTTCTAAATATAACAAAAGGATTTTAAGTGATGGAAAAATGGCAATGCAACTCGAAACTAACTAAAGAGTTACCAAATAGAAAGCCGCGCAAAATTAGTCATCCAATCTTGCTTTTAAATAACTTGTTTACTAAATGAAAACAAATGCTTTTGGTTGATGGAAATATTTATTTTGCTATTTACGTACTCCATTTCAGTTTGTATACTGCAGCTATCTGATTCATAAGTGTAAAATATGGTATGATACGAAGCTATTTTCACAAAAAGTATAAATCTTCCTACATAGTGATTAATTTTGCACCCGCATGTAATCAAAAAATATGAATACCTTGAAGATTTTGAATGACAAGTGAACTGATAAATCTTTCCTGACCTCTGAGAAAAAAAAATTTTCATATGGATTCCCAACTAATTTTGGAATAGCAAATTATGTAAGTGCTGAACAACACAGGGAATTCTGAGCCAAGAACCAAGTTACACTTTTTCAAAGTTTTTAATGTACTGAGCCCCCGAACCTGAGCCGAGTGTTAGATTTGCGTACGTTGAACCACGAAGAAACCCCAAATTACAATAAGTAAATAAACCCTGCAGAAAAAACAAACAAATTCCGATTAAAAGGTTTGAAATTCTGAAATTGCCTCTGTTAAGGCTTATCAATTCGATTGAGTTAAAAATGTCCATATATTTTAAAAGTTTGCCTAATTGAGGGTAGCCATCCAAATTATTTTAATGGGATGCGAATGAAATAAAATGCAACATACAAAAAAAATTTAATCAGCGGGTCTATTTGAGTTTGTATTGTATGTACTTACGTCTTTAAATTAACCTTTTACTTTTAGCAGCTCTCTATTCATCTTGCCAAGTCGGAAATATTTTTCCCAGAAAATGTAGTATAGAAAGAAATACGTTCAGCTTTTTATTCTCTGCTATCTACTCAACCTCCCATTCAACTCCCAAATTAAAGTAGGACTGTAACGAATGCGAGAAAATTGTCACCTGTGATTTCGAAAGTGAAAAGCTTTGTGTGAAAATCTGCCAACTTAACACCAACACCCTCACTAATCGCAGATTGTGTAGGAGCAAAGGAAGTTACTTTTTCCCCATCTTTTTTGTTTAATACAGAAGAGTGAATGTGAAATATTTTATTTTAGATATTTCTCTTTCTCTCATTTACTTTGACTTCAGTTAAAACAAAACAATGTTTTTTTTAATTCGAAAATTTTTTGTTTTTGGTTTTAAATCTTTTTATTTACTTTTACTTTAATTACGAAAGCAACAAAAAATACTTTTTCGTTTACAAAAACTTGTTTTCGTTTTGTATTCAATATTTCTCTTTCTCTTATTTACTTTAACTTTAATTTAAGAAAAATATATTTTTTTAGTTAAACTTCTTTTAATTAAAATTTTTTTTTTATTTAAAAAATTGTTTTTTTTTGTCTTCGTTTTACACATATCTGCCTTGTACTTACTGTTACTTTAATTTAACAAAAAAAAAAAACTATAAAAAAAACAAATTTTTAACATTCCTGTCTCTAATTTGCTTTTACTTAATAAAAACATTCAAAATATTTTTAATTTACAAAAACTTTTTTTAATATTTCTCATTCCCTTATTTGGTTGGTTTAAGGGTGACCCCGCATCGGAGTGCCACATAGACCGCAAGTTGGGTCCATTGTGTTGCCCTAGTGCTCATTATATTATTTAAATGATTTCCCCACCTAACCGAGATTTTTACTATAGATTTTGGTCCAAGATATTAATTCGTTTCGAGAATTTAATGCGAGATTCGATTTTCAGGTCCGAGAGGTCTGAAAGATTGTCAATTGTTGGAGAGCCTAGAAGAGCGACTCGACTTCTAGCTAGGCCGGGACAACTGCACAGCAAATGCCTGCTCGATACTTCCTCATCTTCGTCCTCGCAGTATCTGCACAGGGCGTTTTGAGGAACCCCGAGCCGATGTGCGTGAGTGTCCAAAAGGCAGTGGCCGGTGATAAGAGATATTATATGCCTTAGTTCGTGTTTCGATAGACTTATAAGGGGTTTTGTCTGCTTCAGATTGTAGGATGGCCAGATTTGTCTGGTCGTAACGCAAGTAGTTTCCACTCACCACCTCCGATCTGCAATGCTGTGAAATTCCCTTATTTACTTGTACTTAAGTTTACAACCAAAAAAAACAGCATTTTTTTCTATTTAATTTAACTTTTTTTTTTTTTAATTTTTTTCTTTTCCTTTTTCATTTACCAAATTTCTTTTTTATTTTGGTTTAAGTTTTTCTGTCTCTTATTTACCTGTACTTTAAGTAAAAAATTTACAAAATTTTTTTTTGGTTCTTAATATGTCTGTCCCTTATTTACTTAGACTTTAGTTAAAGCAAAACAATATTTCTTTTAATTTATAATTTTTTTTTTTTGGTTTTGAATGCTTCTCTTTCTCTTATTTACTTTTACTTTACTTTAAAAAAAAATATCTTTTTTGTATTTAAATTTTTTTTTTATTTAAATTTTTTTTTTTTTTTAATTAAGTTTTGTTTTTTAAGTTAAACATTTTTTTTTGTCTTGGTTTTACACATATCTGCCTCTTATTCACGTTTACTTTAATTTAACTAAAAATATATTTTTTTTTCCTTTTTAATTTACAAACATTTTTTTTTTAACATTCCTGTCTCTTATTTGCTTTTACTTAATAAAAACAATCAAAATATTTTTAATTTACAAAAACTTTTTTTAATACCTCTCATTCTCTCATTTACTTTTCCTTTACGTTACAAAAAAGAGCAGCATTTATTTTTCTTTTTAATTCACCAATTTGGTTTTTTTTTCATTGACCCAAAATTCTTTTTTGTATTGATTTTAAAACTTACTATCTCTTATTTAATTTTACTTTAATAAAAAGAAATATGTTTCAATTTAATTTACAAATTTTATTTTTTTTTTGTGTTTTTAATATTTCTCTCTCTTATTTACTTTTGTTTAAAAAAAGGAATATTTTTATATTATTTTTATATATTAAAGCGGAATCAGCAAGAATCTTACAACTGTACAACTAAATAATTTCGCATTTTTTTGTTAAAAAGAAACCATTTATTTTAGTATAAAAGTGAAAAAATATTTTATTCAAAATATTGTCCATCGGAAGCCGCAATTTTTGCTCATCTTTCAGGCAATTTATGGATTCCATCTGAAAAAAACATCTCATATTTTGCGCCGAGAAAGTCATCAAACCATTTTTTAATGCCTTCAACATTGGTGAACCGTATTCCAGAAAGGTGATTCTGCATCGACCCAAACAAGTGGTAATCAGAAGGAGCTATGTCTCGTGTCTGGTCTCCCATTCTGGCCATTTTTCAGCTATTGTTTGCTTCAAACGAATCAATTGTTGCCTGTATTGCTCTCTCGTGATCGTCTGGTCCGATTTTAACAGCTCATAGTAGAGCACACCCTTCTAATCCCATCAAATACAAAGCATTACCTTCAAACCATGAATATTCGGCTTTGGTGTCGATTTGGCTGGTTGGCCTGGCTGCACATATGATCTTTTACGCTTGGGGTTGTCGTAATGAATTCACTTTTCATCGCCAGTGACAATACGATGCAAAAACGATTTCTTTTTGTGGCGATTAAGCAGCATTTCAGACATGCAAAATCGTCTCTCAACGTCTCTCGGCTTCAATTCGTGTGGCACCCAATTTCCTTATTTGTGAATGTATCCGGCTGCTTTTAAACGTTTAGAAATGGCTTGTTCAGTGACTTTCAATGTTTTTCCAAGTTCTTCTTGAGTTTGACATGGATCTTGATCGAATAATGCCTCCAATTCTTCGTCTTCAAACTTTTTTGTTGGACCTGATCGCTCTTTGTCTTCTGTGTCAAAATCACCACTTTTAAATAGTGCAAACCACTCCACAAACTCTAACCTCTGGAGCATATTCAGGATAAACTTCTGAAAGTAAACGATGTGCTTCTGTTGCACTTTTCTTTAAATTGAAGAACAAAAGCAAACCTTCCCGCAAATGCTGTTTTGTTGGAACGTAATTTGACATTTTGACTGTAATAAAAAAAATGTGTGTGTTTACTAATATTCACTGTGACATATCAAATTTTCTTCATTTTTTGTCGTGCTTTAACATAGAATAGCTGTCACTGTCAAAATATTGACTACATAAATAGATAGGAGACTAGTAACAAATACGAAATTAATTAGTTGTACACCGATATATATTTTTCTTTCTAATTAACAAATAACTTTTGTTTTTGTTTTAAACATTCCTCTTCCTTATTTAATTTTATTTAAATTCAAAACACTTTTTTTTTAATTTTTTGTAATTTCCCATCACTTCATATTACCGGAAATGTTACGGGTTTTCATTGCAACTGAGCCCTTTTTCTTTCATGCCAACTACCTTCAAATTAGTTGCGACTCGGCACTGGGAAATGCAATTAAATGCATGAAAATGAAAGCAATAACAAAAAACCGGCAGGAAAACTCAATACAAATTTTATTGTTACAGTTGAATTGTTGTCGAAAAAGTGTGAACAGCCGCGCCAACCAACTAGGAAGTAGTGGTAACTAGGAAAAATGGTACGTTGTACAGCAAATAAATGAGTAAATGAAATTCGCGTGTATGTGCGTTGCAGGCAAACGGAGTAAACCACAAAATGCAGTAGATAAAAATAAAAGTAAAATAAAAACAAATCAAAATGAAAATAGTGAACTAAAACTGAAAATGGAAACCACATTGCGGCACGAAATTCATTAGTTTTTGTGTCAACACAGTTCCGTCGCCTCGCCTGTACTTCATTAGCTCGAGTTCGTTGCTTAAATCTTTCGATTTAGTAGCGACTTTCTCAAGCTCTAAAGCAAGCGCTATTTACTTTGGGTTTCTCGTCGCACAATGCACAATCGCTCGCTTTGTATTGCTTGTGGTACTTTCTTTTAAACAAAAATTTTCTCCGATACCTGCATACACACATGCACACACATTTACCTACGAATTTAATTTGCTGTGCTTTTTGCGTCGCCGAAAATATTTTCATAATTTGTTGCGCCACCTGTAAGTAATTGCGCTGACCCATGTAAGTATTGCCGACATCAACAACAACACCAAACACTATGCAGCTGGAACAAATTTACCCAGCATAACTTTTGTAACGCCCGCCTCGCGCTTAATTAATATTGTATGTGCATTCGTATGTATGTATGTATGTGTGTATGAGTATTAATATGTAAATAACTATCTACATGCTAAAATACTTAAGCCTCATTCCGCTCATTCTTCGCGCATAATTTTATGCAATGCTTCGTTTGCTCGCTTGTAAATTTGTGTGCCAATGCGTGCATGTCTGTTTGTCAGCCTTTTTGAGGTGTGCATGTGTTTGTCCTGACACCTGCTGCAGCGTAAGTAATTAACACCGAAAAGGTATTTTGTTCACACACACATTTTGGCAATATTTCAGCGCCATAACCGAAGCAGACAGCGAATTATGAAATTATGGCTCAGATGTTGCCGCGCCGGCCATATTTATTTATGTACTTCGGATATTCCATGCAAGTCCGCCTATTAAGCAATAGTGTATTTCGAGGGAAGGCAACTTGGGTGATATTTATATACGAGTCGTAAACGTATACCAGTTCAGTCCTTTTACTTTATAACCAAGTCACAACTTGATGCGAATGATGCGAATAAAAAAAATCTTATCAATTACTCAGTCTGGATACTACAGCAGGTAAAATTCCAAACTATGTACAGTTTACTACGACATATTCAGCATATGGCCATCATGTGAAATTATCCCGGATGAGGCGCACAAAAAGCCTTAAAGTGGAAATGCGAACCTCTTTTTTTCTATTCTACTCTATACAACCTGCCGAAAGAGTATATTTTCTGAGCCTACCATTATAGGATACTGAGCGTGGGTTCTAACCTCCGAGCATGACCAACAAATAATATAAAAAGTTTTTTCCGAATTCAGTTGCTTCTTGGCAGGCAATGGCCTGTATATCTCCCATGAAAAATCTCCTCATAAAAACCATTTACCGTTCAGAGTCGTCTTGAAACTAAAGGCCCCTCCATTTGTGGAACAACATCAAGAATCATACCACAAATAGGAGCAGCAGCTCAGCCAAACACTTAACAGTAATGTACGCGCCAAATATTAATGTAGTTTTTCATATTTTTTCTTAAAACGGGTTTTGAAGAGAGTTGATGCAACAAAAAAGTATTTAACATCACTTGCAAAGTGCTAAATATTTTTTCATAATTTTTTTCATTACTTAAATTACTTAAATACTTTTTTCATTACTACTTAAAGCGAGCTCACAGCTGCATATCTTTTAAATCTCAAATATGAAATATAAATATGTATGTAAATCTTCATCAAACTGCATATAACAAATTACATTTTTTTATCTCCAAGCCAAGCCAAGCTAAGCATTCAGACTTCAAAAACTGTATGCGGGTGTGTTATGTTGTGCATGTGTATGTGAGGCATGGGCTGGGATGCAAAACATGCACTGCATATAAATATGTTCATTAGTAATATAAATATGAAATGTTGCCAAATCCTTTGCAAATGGCATTAAGTTTTGTGAGAAGCATCGCATACATAAATGGCAACTCGCTGTGAAAATGCCAATTAATGCAACAGAGATAGCGCAGTTGGTAAATCGTCTACTTTTATGCATTCTTAATGTTAATATTTTTGGTGTTGAAACGTAATGGAGATTATCGGTGATTTGCTTTACGAAAGAGGATGAATATTATAATAGGACTATGAATAAGTTCGTGCGGTTTTACAACAGATGGCGTAACTTGATTATTATTCCATCGATCCACATTTCCAAACATTCATTGGAGAGCTACTGTCGTAAGGCACAAACGTCAGTATAAGTTTTTTATTTGAAGCGTAAACAACAATATTTTTACCACACTTGAAAATGTCGAATTTCGTGCCAAATAATGTGTTTTTGCGGGGAATTCTTCTTCATTATTTTAATATGAAGAAAAAAGCAGCCGAAAGTCATCGTATCTTGGTGGAAGTTTATGGTGAGCATGCTCTATCTGAGCGAACGTGCCAGAAGTGGTTTGCACGCTTTAAAAGTGGTGATTTTGGCTTGGAAGACGAAGAACGCGAGGGTGCGCCGACAAAGTTCATGGATACCGAATTGGAGGAATTGCTCGATCAAGATCCGGCTCAAACGCAAGAAGAGGTTGCAAAAACTTTGGGAGTTGATCAATCAACCATTTCCAAACGTTTAAAAGCCATGGGAATGATCCGAAAGGTAGGCCATTGGGTGCCGTATGAATTGAAGCCAAGAGACGTTGAACGCCGTTTTATGGCATGCGAACAACTGCTTCAACGGCACAAAAGAAAGGGTTTTTTGCATCGAATTGTGACTGGCGATGAAAAGTGGGTCCATTACGACAATCCAAAACGTCGGGCAACGTATGGATACCCTGGCCATGCTTCAACATCGACGTCGGCGCAGAATATTCATGGCCTGAAGGTTATGCTGTGTATCTGGTGGGACCAGCTGGGTGTTGTGTATTATGAGCTACTGAAACCGAATGAAACGATTACGGGGGATGTCTACCGACGACAATTGATGCGTTTGAGCCGAGCACTGCGAGAAAAACGGCCGCAATACGCCGATAGACACGACAAAGTTATTTTGCAACATGACAATGCTCGGCCACATGTTGCACAAGTGGTCAAAACATACTTAGAAACGCTCAAATGGGATGTCCTACCCCACCCGCTGTATAGTCCAGACCTTGCGCCATCCGATTACTATCTCTTCCGATCGATGCAACATGGCCTGGCTGACCAGCACTTCCGTAATTACGATGAAGTCAAAAAATGGATCGATTCGTGGATTGCGGCAAAACCGACCGAATTTTTCACAAAGGGAATCCGTGAATTGCCAGAAAGATGGGAAAAAGTAGTAGTAAGCGATGGACAATATTTTGAATATTAAATTTGTAACCATTTTACGTCAATAAAGTTTCAAATTTCGAAAAAAAAACCGCACGGTAATGGCATATGAATAAATTTTTCTTCTACTTTAAAAATTGTTAGAAACTTACTTGACACTCTACGACCAGCTGCAGATATGCAAGATTTTGCAAACAGGCTGCCTCACCTGAAATGGTGAAACATATTAAGATATTTTGTGTGAATTCGCGGCCGCGGCAGGATCTAAATAAGCAGATTTTTAATGCCCTCCTCTCATTTGAAATGGTGTTTTTGGGTGTTTCTTTAAAACCATGTAAAACGGAAATGAAAAAAGATTTGCAATCTTCGTTTTCAGTATTTTATTTTATTTTTTGATTCATTATTAAAAAAACAAATTTTTTTTTGTTTCATTCAAAAAGTCGCAAAAAAATGGTCTTCACATGGACAATGCACACAGGTATAGCCGGTTCTACTGACCCGATTTTGATGAAATAAAATTTAAATGAATTCATGTCGAAAAAAACTTTTTTAGTGGGGGAAAATGGGGAGTTGTGAGACCCAGGAAGTTGTGAGACATTGTTACCTTTCGGCATTATTCATTTGTTTACATTCGTTTTCAAGTGTAAACAAGTGTTCTCGATGCGATCTCACTTTTCAGCTAGCATTGGTCATATTTACACACATTCGACGCGTCTCTCCAGTTACTGCGTTTTGGAATTTCTCGGTAAGTTTTTTTCATCATTTGTTTTGCGATACATTCGATCAGTTGTTGAAGCAAATTGCAAATGTTAATATATACAAATTATTAATTGTCCCATTAGCTTTGAATTTACACATTCACTTGGGCATGAACGTTCGATGTGTTTACGACTACGCGGCCATTTATAAAAAAAACGATTTGGGGAGTTGTGAGACACCGTTTTTTTCGACGTTTTAAAGCATCTTTCATAAGTACCTCGCAATATTCATGCATTGTTTGTATATATATCATGAAATTTTTCTGCAAATGCCGAAAAGGTTAAGCAGAAACAACTCCATTCATTGCAATGTATGCGATCGAGCTGTGCACCTAAAGTGGGCCAATTTACGAACTGATTATTATACATGTTCTCACTGCGAATCATCAGATTGATGGCATTGCATTTTTTATACACTTTTCTATAACAATTGTCTTTTCTTTTTATTTTTCATCTTAATAAAGAACTAACAACTAAAATAAGTCATTTTTATTGATTTAAACCATGGTGTCTCACAACTCCCCACATTTTTGTATTTTGTATTATATTTTATATTATTATATACAATTTTAATTTTAAGGAAAATTGTAGTTTTGTTAAATAGGCCATACCAATAGCTTCCAGTATTCATTGACTGAAGATTGCATCGTTGACATATGCAGAATATTAAGATTTTGAGTAATATGGGTCCAAAAACAAAACCCGTCTCACAACTCCCCATTCTGCCCTACTTTTTTCGGACCTTTAAATTAAAAGAAAGGGTCATAAAACGGTTCATCTTTGAACATTCGCCATTTTGTAAACTTTTACTTTTAAACGATAATGACAATCATACTGAACAAGAGGCTGTTTGTCTTTTTGATTTCAGAGACCTGAGAGTCTCGGAATCCATTTCGCCAGCGACATACCTTTTTTTGTAAGACCATTTTTTGACTTCGTTTACAAGTTTTTGAAGGAACCTCGTATGGCCAAAAAAAATTTAATTTTGGATCTATTGTTTTTCATTTCCGTTTTACATGCTTTCCAAGAAACATCCAAAAAACACCCTGAGGCGAGGGCCTTAAGGAAAGTATAGCAGCTCTTAAGATTGCCATGACTGTGAGTACCTTTGCACTCATTATGGAGTTTGAAAGCTCTTTTTGTATCAGGGACTAGGGTCTAGGTATGAGTATATAACAAATCTTCCAAGTTGCCGTGTACCTCTGGTGCTGTAATACCTAATACCTTGTCATATCCTTTGTAAAATAACCAGTTGCAATATCAGGGGCTATATCTTATCAAGCGCAATATCTTATTCAGTTTATTCGAATAGGGCTCGAAATATGCCATAAACTGCAAGGTTGCCAAAATATGGACGATCCTTTATATGAGCATTTCTGTAAACATTTCCTTGTCCAAAATTCATCTGGTCTGGTGTCAAAGAAGTTGTTAAGTAAGTTTTAAAAGACCTCTTTGTTATCGAAGGTAACACCCTTCATATGGTTTGGCTCTTCGAGTGCGGTTTTGACGACTTGTGCAACATGGGGTCTGGCGTTGTCGTGAAGGAGTATGGTTTGACCATGTCGATCAGGTCTTCTCAGTCGATAAGCCTCATTCACGCGATGTAGCTGGGCAATGTAGAGCTCCTTGTTGATTGTGCCCTTCTTTTCGAGAATTTTCCAGTGCACTATTCCCTTCCAGTCTCACCAAACACATATCATGATCCTCTTTGGATGAAGATCCGGCTTGACACTCCATTTTGGCGTATCTCCTGGAGCCACCCACCCCTTTCTTTGCTTCATATTGATGTTATAGGCACAATTTCTTATCTCCGGTGATAATTTCTGCCAAAAACGTAAAAATCATTGAGAATGGAACCACTTATTAAAGTTTAAGAAAATATTCTACTCTTCCACAGCTATGTATGAAAGAAGTGAATAATGCACGTTTATAGTAAGCAATTACTTAAAACCTTTTTTTTAATTAATGGAATATTAATTGCTACATGGAATCATACAAGAAATTTTAAATTTTAATTCTTTTCTCATTACAGGTACGTTAAATTATAACGAAACTAGTGAGCTACATATTTCAAGATTTATCAGGTAAGTTTCTGACTCAAAATAATTGCGTGGCCAAATTTTTAAGCTTAGTTTCTTCATGAAAAGAAACTACAGTGCGTTTTATAACAAAACCACAGCTTAGTTTTGACAACTTCCTTGCTCAATTAAATAAAATAAAAACTGAATTTAATTAAACCAGACTTAAACTAAATCAAAATTTTCATAAATTTGCTTAACAAAATGTAATTTATTGTCCTATAAAAGCCATAAAAATTGAAGTTGCGAATTTTGTGAAATTTTAAAAAAAAGATAAGCACATTTCCTAAAATAAAACTAAACTAAACTTAAAATTTTATAAACATAATTTTTAGATAAATTTTGGGTATGCAGTTCTATAACTCACCAAATTTTAGTATAATAATGAGCAAGTTTGAAGATATTGATATTTCGTTGACGGTATTGAGTATTTCCTTCCATGCAAAAAATTTCGAGCATCCGTATGTGGAGAAAATGCCTAAAACCACCAGCTAAAAAAAAATTCTCAAAAATCAAAACGATAAAGAGTGATAGAGCAGAACAGTAAACATCTCGTCGAAAAGCTCAACCGCCCAAGTATCATTTAAGTGCCAATTTACTACTGTAGTTAGCGGATGGCTGCGTTGAAACCAAACAGCGCAATTTACAAAATGAATGAAATGAGAATATAATGGAAGTTGGAGTTGGACTAAACTTCGACAGAAGATTACGGCCAAATGTTCAAAGACTGGTTAGCCACCTCCTCAAATATTGCATTTCCCTGATGAATTGGATGTTCTGCGACATTCATATTCGTGGCAAAAGAGTCAAGCTTTATGGTAGCCTGACGCCGTACTCCATTTATAAGTGAAATATATAGTAATACAACAAGTATTGTATATGTATTTTTTATATTATTTGATGATCCCATGTGTGAAATGAGGTGTGAAATATGACATAAATCAAATGTCATAAATCCAAGACATACAATTTTCAATAACTCTGGTGCGTAGATCTGACTGAATTAAAAAAAAAATATATATTTAATGACGTTTTCATCCTTTGCTGTTTATTTTTGGTCTAATTGTCCATCCTATTTGTAGTGCGCGTCGTAATATTGCTCTACAAATGCAGGGACCCACAATTTTAAGCGAACTCCGAACAATGGAAGATGGTTTTTATGGGAAGTTTTTTCATGGCCCAAAATGCACTCGGAATTTTTATCATTGACTGCCGAGAGATGAAAAAGAGATAAAAAAAGTTTCTATCACTCATCGTTTTATTTGGGTAATTACCTGAGTTGAATTAACCTCAAGAGAATCGGTTCATTGCGGCTTCATGAAATGGACCTACAACTTCAGGAGGCCCTGCAAAAAAAGTCGCACGATTTTGATGGTCCAATGACGTCAGAAATGTTTAAAATACATAAATCGTTATAAGGAAAACTTTATTTCTCAATTAATTAAAAAAAAATAATGGCATAATTAACTAATTTAAGTACTGCAATTCAACGCATCTCAGATAGTATCGCAAGGTTACATCAGTAGCAAAAAAAAAAAACAAATCGTCTGACCGCATCAAAATTAATTTAAACAGATTACTGTGAGAAAACCTATAATGGTTTATTATTATTTCAGTTATTATTTACTTATTACATTTGACCCATATTTTATTATGCAAGGAGGCACCTCAGATGATATTTCAGTAAACGCACCAACAAAAAATATCAAAAAAAAGTGATAGATGAGAAAAAAAGTGAAGAGCTTAAACGAGAGCAACTGCTTAATGGACTAAAAAAATGACGATTGTAATGCTGTGCTTGAAGAGCCACATAATCAGCTGTACAGTAAAATAGTAAATAAGTAAATGTGCACCTTTGTTTCAAGTAGCAGCGATGCCCTTCAACTGCGCCAGCGATTGATGCAACATTGTATTTCTTTTCCACTTAAATTTTTAGACATTTACAATCAACCAGCGGATGCTTGCAACAGCGCCACAGAAAGAAAAAATTAAAAGCCAAAAACTAAAAAAAAAAGCAAAAACAGACAACTAAGACAATGCGTAATAAAAGAGAAGACAAATTAAATGCCTTGGCAAGTTAGCAAAAGCGCAGCAATAAATGTTTTGGTGCAGCGCAAATAGTCGTTAAAAAAGAATAAAAATAAAAAAAAAGAGTTTATAAGTAAATACTAAATCAAAAGCGAGTAAGTAGCCAGGCCAACAGCCGCATCACACCACTTACCGAGTCGCTAAACTTTAAATTGCGTAAACCTTTTTCAACAAACCGAATGAAGTTGAGTAAATAGAAAAAGTTCACTTAAACCGCTTTGATTTTTGGTGCTGCTAAGCATTTTTTCGTCTTCTGTTTTTGGCAATAACAACAAGTCTGAAACTGGAATTGGTACACTTTGCACGTTTTATGTTGCAATTGTGAGTAGTGAAAAAAAATTTGGCTTAAATCGAAAATGAAGTGCGCGCAAAAAGTCTAAAATTCAAATGAAGCTGAGATTTAAAATTAAAATAAAAAGAAATATATGCATATACAAATAAAAACTCAATATGTAAAGGCTAAAAAAAATTACCAAGTACAAAATAAGCAATTCCTGTTGAAATTTTAAACGCTCAAGGAGAAACTAAAACTATATAAAGGGTGGTTAAGTTTCAATGGCCGGTGTTGATTTTGAATAAAATAAATTTTTTTTAGGAAATTATTATCATTTCTCTTTATTATGATAATATTGGTATGGTTCAATTACGTATAGAACAAAATAGCGGCCAAATGGCAGCCGCGGTCTTGGCGGCATACCTCCATCCGATGGTCCAAATTTTATTGTGCCGAATTATCTCATCCTTTAGCTTTTGAATTGTTGCTGGCTTATTGACATACACCTTTTCTTTCAAATAACCCCAAAGAAAGCAGTCCAACGGTGTCGTTGTCGTTTAGGGGTGGTTCACATTCAACATCGGCCCTTGAAATTTAACCACCCTTTATTTAAAGGAACTAAAAAAATCGCACAAATAGCAGAACTATATTAAAAATCAAAATCTTGAGCTTACATGCTGTAACCCCCAGATACAGTGGCGAACATAATTGATAGATTGATGACTTTGTTTCATAATTAATATCTTTGAAGTAAAAATGTGTGTCTTATTATTTTTTTTTCTAATACTGATCACTCTTTAACCAAAACATACATGAGTGCGCAACTAAGTTCTCGCCATTTTTTGTTGAGTTCATATAAATGGAAGTGCTGGCCAGCTAGACCATGTGCCATCGATCTGAACAGGTGATAATTGGACGACGCAATATCTGGAGAATATGGCGGGTGGGGTGGAATTTCCAGGTAGGTTTTAATGGGTTTGGCAACCTGAGGCCGAGCGTTGTCATGCTGTAGAATCACTTTTTCATGCCTCTCCGCGCATTGCGGCCGCTTCTCGCGCAGTGCTCGGCTCAATCGCATCAATTGAAGTCGATACCGATCCCCAGTGATGGTTTCGCTTGGTTTTAACAAGTCATAATAAATATTATAACACCAACTTGGTCCCACCAAATACATACAGCACAACCTTCGCAGCGTGAGCATTCGGCTCAGGCAACGACGTAGAAGCTTGCCCCATGACTTTCTTTTCTTTGGATTGTTGTAATGAATCCATTTTTCATCACCCGTCACTATGGGATGCAAAAAACCCGTCCTTTTTTGTCGCTGAAGAAGTGGCAGTTGTTCACAGGCGAAAAAACAACGTTCAACATCCCTTGGTTTTAACTCATAAGGACCCCAAGTCCCCTGTTTCTGAATCATTCCCAAAGCATGCAATCGCTTGGAAATATATTGGCGGATAACTCCTAATACTGGAATAAGCTCTTCTTGTGTTTGACGCGGATCCTCATTGAGCAATGCCTCCAATTCAACGTCTTCGAAGATTTTTGGCCTTTCTTCACGCGGACGGTCATCAACATTAAAATCACACTCTTTGAAGCGACGGAACCAAACTCGACACGTTGTTTCACTTAAAGCAGCATCTCCATAAACGTTTTGTATCTCTCGAAGCGCTTCAGCCGCCCAGCCACCGTTTTTTCGAATGAAAGAGGAAAATCAAATCACTCCCCGCAAATGACAATTATTCGGCACAAAATCAGACATTTTCACAAAACCAAAAGTATATGACACCAAAACAAAATCACTAATATGTTGAAACAGTTTGTTTGTCATATGTCTAAGCTTGGTTTATGACGTTTAGCTTATTTTAGAATCGACTAGCGCACAACTTTGTTACGCACCTAAGAAAAATCAAAAAATAAATGAATGTTAGGCCGAGCTCGTCTTCCTATTTGTGGTGTGCGTCTTGATGTTGTTCCACAAATGGAGGGAATTCGATTTCTGGCCGACTCCGACCGGCAGGTATTTTTTATGAGGAGCTTTTTCATGGCAGATATACACTCGGGGACTTGCCATTGCCTCCCGATGGGTAACCGCTATTAGAAAAAACTTTTTCATTTTGCTGTTTCATGCACGCATATTCGAATCTACGCACTCACAAATGGTAGTCACGCACCAACCCATTCAACTACGGCGGCCGCCCGTACTTTCAAATTGTATACAAATTTTTGATGGGGTTTAGGGGGGATTAGGGTCACAAAATCGAAGTTTTTTTTCTTCACTCATCTTATAGTAAATCATTTGTTTTCCCGAAACGGCTTCTTAAAAGTCGGTGCCAATCACAACTCCGAAACTATTCAACCGATTCTTTTCAAATTTGGCACACGTTTTCTAAATCAAAAATACCTCCCCCCCCACTGTTTTTTTTTATTTTAACGTTGTTTTTCACTTACAAATATGGCGAAATTTTTCGCCAAAAATGTTCGTTTTACGTTTTTTTGCCACCAAAACTACAAAAATGAAAAAAAAAAATTTTTATTAATGTGGGGGGGAGCATTACGTCATACTTTAACTGAAAAATTCGACTTTTTTAGTTTCAGATGATTCTACGACGAATGCCGATTGGCACCGCAGAGCACCTCTCGAAAAACATATCTCCAGAAAAACTCTGTCATGGGCTTATTTGTCAAATATTTTATTATTAATATTTTTTAAAAACTTATTGAAAAGATGTACAATAACATGCAACTGATTTTATTAAAGTATCTTAAGCCATATTTCTGTAAAAAATTCAAAAAAAAGTGTTTTTTTTTTTAGCGCTAAACCCTACCACCCCCTTAAAACGATCACCTCTAGTTTAATAAATTATACTTCATTGAGCTATGTTTCGGCGTACTCGAACATTTTCTAAAGATTCAAGTTAAAAAGTTCAAAGTTTAGGTGAAGATTTGTTGCATTTTTCTAAACTTTGTATAAACTCTGAAACTTTGATTTATATACTATAATTTATGTTAAAGAATTAATAGTACTTGAAAAAAATTAACAAAAAAGTTATAGCTCAAAAATTTGTTATATATAAAAATAAATTATCATGCACTCGGATCTTAAAAGGCTTTCTACATATCGCTATTCTTTAAAGGGCTGATACCTTATCACCTAAATCCACTCTCTTCAGCTACCTTCAAGTTCTTATTAATGGACTGGTCTGGAGAAATAATTGTCTCACCTTCAAACCTGGCACCTAGATATGGTTTACTGAAGGAAAACATGGTTTTCTTATATTTCTAAAAACTATTAGAAACCATATTTTTCCCCCTTTGGAATTGTTTCAGTTATAAAGGAGTAAAATATGAAGGCTGAATTTACGGAGATCTCAAGTAGCAGTGTTTTTTTTATAGTAAACGCCTTTAACTTTCTTTTGTTTAACGTGTAGGTGCAGTTATACACTTACGCACAAAGTGAGCATTCGCTTTCATTCAATTATTTCATTCGACATAGTTGGAAATTGAGAAAATATAATATATGAAATAATAAAAAAATAATAAATAAATAAGCACAAATAAAAATAAATATGTAATACAATAAATGAAAGTGGTAAATTATTATCGTTGCTATTCTCTCTTAACTCATTTCACTCATTTTATTCCATGAAGTTCGCGCCTTGAGTCTTTTATTAGAAAATGCTTTGCAAAAACGTAGTTTGCGCTTTCCATGGTTATGTTCAATAAGCAATTATAAAATATGTAAAGCAAATAATGAGCATGTACATAAGTGCATGAAAGTCACATAATTCAATGAATAAAGCAATTTTATGGTATAAAAATATATGAAAATAAAAATAAAGTGAAAAGATTAAATGAATTTAATTTAATTTGATAGAAATGTAAGAGTGAAATAAAGCACAAGTTGAGTAGCGTAAATGAAAAATGATTGCAATAAAAATATAATTAATTTATAAATGAAACCAAACGCAATTGACCGTCAGTATTCCAAGCGACAAAAAAAAATCACACACAGTTGCCAAAAGTAATTGTGGAAACATTTCAAATAACAAACGTGTTGTAGGTATGTATGTGTGTAAGCATGTATTTTTGTATTCCAAGCAAACACAAAATATAAAAAAAGAACCACGCCAGTAGTTCATTTTTCTGTTGTGCCATTCTTCAAAGGTAAATCGAGCCAGCAACAAAATTTGCAGCTGACCAACAAAAGTCAGCGGAGAGAATCATAGTAAGTGGCAAATCGAAATAAAATTTAATAAAAACTTGAAAAAAAATTAAACATTTTCTATTTGCGAACGTGATAAATGGCATAGAAAAGCAGTAGCCACAGATAGATGGCCAATAAGTTTGGTGGTGGCGCATGCGCATAGAAAATGTGTGCAAAATCAACATCGAGCAAATTGTGAACCATATACAAACAAATATGCATACCCATGTGAATAAATATACATATATTTATTCGAAAAAGAAAAAAAAGGAAAGAAAAAAAATAAATCAAAGATAGTCACGGAAAAGTTCATTGCACTACGCAAACAATGAGCATTTTTCAATGCAAGCAAAGTGGAGAAGTTCGTGTGTCTATGTGTGTGTACGTTAGTTGCTAAGGAGTCTTACCCTGCAGGTAAACGCATAAGTAATGGAAGAAGTGGTGCGCCTTGAGGGAGTTTCAGATAAAAATTTATAATATTGGAACCATAATTAGGTCTCCTTTTTCCTCGTTTCCATGCGAACGACTGGTATTGATAACAACAATTTTAGTACGCACTTCATCTTTTTTTTATAGCTCTCAAGAAGTGCCGTATGCGATAAATTATTTTTATGAGAAACGAAGCTGTAGCCTAGCTTGCTCTGCATCCGCTTTCAAATAAGTATGGGTATTTGAGAATCATTTAGGATGTTCCGGATGAAGCGAAGAAAACATTTTTATTGATTTTTTTATTTTATTTGAACACATTGTGTTTAATTTAACAAGATTTCATTTATTTCATTGAAACAGACTGGTTCGAATAATTTATCGAAAGTGAAAATATTTATTTAAACTAATAAAAGAAAATATCAGGAATTGCTTATGTATTTATACAATAAAGTGCTATATTATATGATATAGAGGCCAGGGCTACACTTGGAATATATCAGGCCAGTCCGTAAATTGGTCGTTTTTAAAGGTGGTTTTAAAATTAATAAAAAAGATGTTTAAAGTATTGCTTAGTCAGTAATATATTTTCCTCATTATTTACAATGTCTTCCCAACATTTAGGCAAATTTTTAATTCGCTGCTCAAAAAATCTTTGGTCCTTGGAGCCGAAATGCTCGTACGCTTCGATATCTCTTTTTATAGCTGCTTTTAAGGAGTAGTTCTTGTTACTCATATGGAATTGAAGTCCACAAAAAAGGTGATAATCACAAGGTGCAATATCCGGAGAGTATGGTGGATGCGGCATTGGCTCCCGTCCAAGCTCGTTCAGCTTGCCTAATGTTTCCCTTGCGGTATGAGGCCTTGCGTTGCCGTGGTGAAACAAAACTTTGCGTCTATTCACTAAAGACGGCCGATTTTTGTTAAGTGCTATCTCTGAGCTATCATAACGACTGTTAAATTTGGCTCAGCTTCTACGAGTTCGAGCAAGGCGTCGGAGTTAAAGACTTCAAGACGACCAGCGCGCGGGGCATCCTCCACGTCGCAGTTACCACTTCGGAATTTTGAAAACCACTTTTGCGCAGTCCTTACACTTACGGTATCGTCTCCGTGAACAGTGTTTATTTCTGCAGCAGCAGTTGTTGCATTTTTACCACTTTTATAAAAAAAAAATACAAAATATGCCTCTTATACGCGTTCCAAGATTCCATTTTATTTTTTAACAACACGTACTTCTATCCGCGATTAAAATCACTTGTTGAATGTGCAATATATCAAAGAAAATATAAATACAGGTAGTTCCGTTATTTTCCGCGAATAATTTTTTTTATGCAAAAATCGTACCAAAGTGAAATTATGGGTAAAATACGCACGAACTTATGGGCTGACCTGATATTTTGCTACTATTTCATTTGAATTTTTTCTAATTTTTTTATTTCATTTTATTATATTTTATATCTTTTTATTTAATCTCATATTATTTTATGTTATTTTATTTCATTTAATATTTTTTCTATTTAATTTATTTTATTTTTTGTTTGATTTTTACTTTATTTTAATTTTTAATTTTATTTAATTTATTGTATTGTATTATGTAATTTTATTACATCTTTAAATTTATTTTATCTTATTTTGTTTTATTTCATTTGATTTTTTCTGTATGCCTGAGTTTGACTTTGTTTAATCTTACTTTATATATTTTATTAATTTTATTTCATTTAATTCCTTTTTTGTGTTATTTTATTTTATTTTATCCAAATTTTATTTTAGTTTAATACTTTTTTTATTTCGTCTAATTTTGTTTTAATTAACTAATCACTTTACTTTTTTACTCTAATTTTTTTAATTTATTTTATTTCATTTCATTTTTTTTTTTGTTTAATTTTTAGTTTAGATTATTTTAGTATTTTTTTCAGTTATTTTACAATATTTATTTTCTTAAAAAAAACTTCATTTATTTTCTCTTTTTTCTTAATTTTTTTTTGATATATTTCTTTTTTATTTTATATTATTTTTATTTTAATTTCTTCCACGATCTGAATGTGCAAAGAGCAACATTTTAAAGTACTAGTTCTGAACCAGAAACTTATTTAACGTAAATTTTTCTTACAGGGTATATGCAGGTTGTTGTACTACTGGAAAGTTGTTGTTATTATTGTTGTATTTGCGTGCATTACTTGCTCCTTCTGTGGCCGCAGCTTTGTGGTTTTCTATGCATTTGAAATGAAAATTGCACTTCGCACGTCGGCTTTGCGAACAATAACAACAACAGCAATAAAAAGAATTACAATACAATACAAACAAGGTAGCATTTAATAAGAAACAATAGACAGCCGGTGGCGCCTATTCGCAAGGAAATTAAATGTGCTATGAAAAATAATGCATTCCTTTTACAATAAATACACAGGCGACCCCACAGTAAACTCCTATATTTTATATGTCTCTTTTACTCAACTTTTATTGTATATGTACAAATTTGTTTAAGCACTCGAAAGGAGAAGTTGAAAAAGTTAACTCACCAAAAATTACAGAGAATACTTTACCTAGGCGCCACTGGTTCATTGGTAGCTCAAGTCATACCTCCAAATATGCTGTTGCTATTTTCACATACATTCAATCAATTCGCATAAAAATCTATACCCTAAAGGTGTCCGCGCATCACTACGAAACGGTAACACCAAATGACGTAAACGTTTTTATATATTCATATTTTCACCCAATGAAGGTTATAGGCATCTTTTTATGATGGAACTCCCTTTCCACAGTCCCCAGGCCGCGCCACCACTCTCATTTGTCACTAATAATCGAATATTTGATTTAATTTAATCTAAAAAACCTTAGTTTTTCCTATTTCCCACTATTTATAGCACACTCTAGACTTCATAATCCGCATAAGCTGTTCAACTATGACCCAAATGCAAAGTTCAAAAACGGTTTGATATAGAAAATTAATAAAAATAATTTTGCTTGATATTTTTCTGATTGGTTGTTTTGATTTTATTCAACGAGGCATAGCAACGGATGCCGGGTATTGTAATATTATGGTTATTAATAGGTCTATTTATAAGTTCGTGCGGTTTTACAACAGATGGCGTAACTTGATTATTATTCCATCGATCCACATTTCCAAACATTCATTGGAGAGCTACTGTCGTAAGGCACAAACGTCAGTATAAGTTTTTTATTTGAAGCGTAAACAACAATATTTTTACCACACTTGAAAATGTCGAATTTCGTGCCAAATAATGTGTTTTTGCGGGGAATTCTTCTTCATTATTTTAATATGAAGAAAAAAGCAGCCGAAAGTCATCGTATCTTGGTGGAAGTTTATGGTGAGCATGCTCTATCTGAGCGAACGTGCCAGAAGTGGTTTGCACGCTTTAATAGTGGTGATTTTGGCTTGGAAGACGAAGAACGCGAGGGTGCGCCGCCAAAGTTCATGGATACCGAATTGGAGGAATTGCTCGATCAAGATCCGGCTCAAACGCAAGAAGAGGTTGCAAAAACTTTGGGAGTTGATCAATCAACCATTTCCAAACGTTTAAAAGCCATGGGAATGATCCGAAAGGTAGGCCATTGGGTGCCGTATGAATTGAAGCCAAGAGACGTTGAACGCCGTTTTATGGCATGCGAACAACTGCTTCAACGGCACAAAAGAAAGGGTTTTTTGCATCGAATTGTGACTGGCGATGAAAAGTGGGTCCATTACGACAATCCAAAACGTCGGGCAACGTATGGATACCCTGGCCATGCTTCAACATCGACGTCGGCGCAGAATATTCATGGCCTGAAGGTTATGCTGTGTATCTGGTGGGACCAGCTGGGTGTTGTGTATTATGAGCTACTGAAACCGAATGAAACGATTACGGGGGATGTCTACCGACGACAATTGATGCGTTTGAGCCGAGCACTGCGAGAAAAACGGCCGCAATACGCCGATAGACACGACAAAGTTATTTTGCAACATGACAATGCTCGGCCACATGTTGCACAAGTGGTCAAAACATACTTAGAAACGCTCAAATGGGATGTCCTACCCCACCCGCTGTATAGTCCAGACCTTGCGCCATCCGATTACTATCTCTTCCGATCGATGCAACATGGCCTGGCTGACCAGCACTTCCGTAATTACGATGAAGTCAAAAAATGGATCGATTCGTGGATTGCGGCAAAACCGACCGAATTTTTCACAAAGGGAATCCGTGAATTGCCAGAAAGATGGGAAAAAGTAGTAGTAAGCGATGGACAATATTTTGAATATTAAATTTGTAACCATTTTACGTCAATAAAGTTTCAAATTTCGAAAAAAAACCGCCTTATAATAAAAAATTATTTTCTATGAAATTATTGTTTGTAAATCTTTTATATACAAATCCTAAGTCCCTCAAAACTACTCCTACGCGAGCGGGGCCGCGGGTTAAAGCTAGTATTCATATATTTCCTATACTTCCTCGATATAACAAACTATCGGTGTGCTATGTGGATCAAAATTTTACTGAAATTCATTCCGACGTGGTCTATGACCAGAAAAATTTGAAGAGAATCACTCTGAAGGACACCCCGTTTGATAGTTCCTTCTTTGATTAGTAAAAATAAAATAGTAAAAATATCTTAAGCATTTGGCTCGTGGTCAAGGACAATAACAACTCAGGAAGACTTGATTCCACTTGAAAATTTTTTTAATTATCGAAAACCTACAAATGTTACCAGCCAATGCCGTTAGTGGGGTAAGGCTGAATTTTTTTACTTTCCATTTTTAATGCCTTCATTAAAGCACAAATAATAAGAAGAAGTCAATAATTAATAAGCAGCTTATCTAGTCTTCATATTTTATGCAATTACAATCATTGAATTAAATTAATGTTTTCTGCTTTAGAGTTTTCATAATAATTCATGGGTCCACTGTTGTGCACGCATATTTTTTTGGTTTTTTTTTTTTTATTTTCATAATAATGACCATGTGAAGAAAATTTAGCCTATTGAAATTGCACGCATATATGTATATGTGTGCGCATATTAGTAGTGGTCACATGCCAATGCACAAATCCAATATTCCATAATTCATTGCATTATTTTATTTTCTTGTTGCAATTCGATTGCTTCAAGTCATTTTCCACCATTTTTCATGCACTTCATGCACTTCATACCTATCATTTATTCATCTTATTTACTCTTGTTACACATTTATACTCATTCGTGCATTCAAGTAGCTGCTTAATGTTAACGATTTAATTTTAATTTAAATTTCATTGCATGCATTGAAAATCGTTTGTTGGCATCAAATTGCAGGAAACAAAAGTGTGGTGGTAATTATAAATACTTTTGTGGCTAATTGTACCAGCAAACACTTTGAGAGTACTCATACCATATTAATAATTCACTACACACATGCACATTAATACACATGCATACATACACACACTCGTATGTATGTACAACTCACTGAAATTGCATCTGGTTTACAGTAACAAAAATGAATGAGTGGTGTCAGTTAAAATTTATTGCTTAATAATTGAGCGGCAGTCAAGGGGAAACAAAAACATAGGCAATTCAAAGTGGAATGTTTACAAAGCTATTAAGTATTTAAATATATTTAAAAAATAGTCGAGGAAATAATTTGAGTGAAGGAAATTGATTAACGAAATAAGCTTCCTGATATGATTTCTTTAATTTAACAAGATTGTTACAAGACCGTATTAACTTGGCAAGCGGCAGACACAAAAAAGTGGTCATCCTCCCGTTGTACGAACCAGTGCAGCCTTAAAAGCCGTTCAAGAAAGAATTCGCTGAAATCCCCTTAGAAGGCAGAAAAGCATGTCTAGGGAAGTGAATGTAACGACCAGATCCATGTCGAGACCAGTTAGTGATGATTTCGAAGTGAAAGCCTTTCGTCGCTCAACTGGTCATCTTTTGACAACACGATTGAAAAAAAACCAGACTCGATAGAAGCAAGCAGCCTCATCGATAGCACGCGAGCAACGGCCATGAAAATATTATTTTCACAGATAAAAAAATGTGCACTGCAAAACACAAAAAATATTGTTCCAACAGTTCAGCGTGGCCACCATCCAGCCTCCGTAATGGTTTGGTGGGAAAGTTTGGTAAAGGCGTTATATATATATAATTCGCGCATACACCTTTTTTTGGGTGTTTGGCCGAACGGCAGATATTTTTATGATTAGCTTTTTCTTGACAGAAAAACACTCGGAGGTTTTCTATTGCCTACCGAGGGGCGACCGCTATTAGAAAAATGTTTTTCTTAATTTTGGTGTTTCACCGAGATTCGAACCAACTCCAATTCCAAATGGTAGTCACGCACCAACCCATTCGGTTATGGCAGACGTAAAGGCGTTACATCTCTTCATTTCTGCGGTTAAGACCAGGTCAAGAGTGTACCAAGGGAATGTCTTAGAAAGCATAGTGAAGCAGTTGAGCAGTACTTTCTTCATGGAGAACGTTGGGTCTTTCAGAAAGTTTTCGCCCGAACCCATAAAGCAGAAACCACCCAGCAGTGGCTACAAAACAATATTCCTTGGTTCATAGCCGCAGAAAATTGCATAAGGTTGGCCGTCCGGAAATCCAGATCTGAATTTATTGGACTGTGGTCAGAATTGGAGGGCACAGCCTGTCGAAGACCTCATAGAAATTTGGAGAGTTTCAAACAATCTTCGGTTCGAGCAGCTAATCGTTTGAAGGCTTGTGTAAAAGCAAATGGCGATCATTTCCCCATAAAAAGTAATCAAGAGGCATTAAATAGCACGAACGAAGGCGGCAGTGAACGCAACCCCTTCTGAAAGGAAGATTGTATCCAAATTGATTTCCAATAAATCGATAGTTAAGCGCGCTATATGCCAAGTTGCGTCATCTTCTTGGTACCAAATGTCTTCGATTTTTAGTTTTTTTATTTACATATCTTCTTCTTAATTGGCGCTATAACCGCTTACGTGATTTTGGCCGAGTTTAACAAAGCGCGCAAGTCGTTTCTTTCTCGTGCTAACCGGCGCCAGTTGGATACACCAAGTGAAGCCAAGTCCTTCTCCACCTGATCTTTACAACGCAGAGGAGGTCTTCCTCTTCCTCTGCTACCACCAGCTGGTATCTCAACAAATATTTTCAGAGCTGGAGCGTTTGTATCCATTCGGAGGACATGACCCAGTCAGCGTAGCCGCTGAATCTTTATTCGCTGCGCTATGTCTATGTCGTCGTAATGCTCATACAGCTCATCGTTCTATCGCATTTATTTACAATACATAAATATATAATAAGTAAATTGAACAAATTTTGAAATAAATTTAATAATATGAGATTTATTTAATGTTGAAAGTTTTGGTATCGAGTTTTTTTTTAATGAAATATTTTCAGTTCAACTTTTTTTAAATTTATTAAGTTTTTCTTCTGAGATCTACATATTTAATATCACAAGTTTTGGTATGAAGATTTTAAAATCGGGATATCTTTGGATCTTTTTAACATTTTTACAACTTGTTTTTCAATAAAATAATTACGATAAAATATTCGTTTAGAAAAAAACACCATTTTTCTTTATCACAATTTTTTTTTTTTGTCAAATTTGAAATCTCCTAAATTTTTGCGTAAATGCTGTTTTGTTAAAAGCTGAACATATGCTTAGTAATCTCCGCAAGTTTTATAATGAAATCTCCATAACGGCCCGAATTATGTTCAAATACGTACAGCAAATCAGTGTAAAATACTGCCTAAGCTAAGCGCTAGCATACAAAATTATGTAGGTAGCAGCGCTTCGATCGATTTGGACATGGTCTTTACGCGAGCATTGACAAAATACAGCAGATGAATTATTTCAGCTGCAAAGCAAACTAGCTACATTAAAGTAGCTAAACTCTAGATGTAACACACACAAACACACATTTCCACATATACTAACACACTTGTTTGTCCACTTTTGTGCTCACTCTTCTTTGGCTTTCATCCCATTATATTTGTCATCCAATCAGTACTAATTTGCATATTTTGTTATGCTTTAGAAAATTTCTCCATTACTATTTTAAATGCCACTTTTGAGCTCCCCGACCGCATATTTGTGTTGCTTATAGCAGATCTTGTATGTAAGTGTATATTTAGGTTCAAATACTTGCATACAATCGTGAGCTTAACATATTTAGGAGTATAATAAAATAATTCAGTGGCTTGCAGAGTAGCAAAGAGTGGGCATTGGCGTTTGCCACAACTCCATAAATGTGCTTGAAATGAGTAAAACTACTGCCGCGAAGAAGCATCTAAAAGCAATCAAAAAGTGTGGAACTTTTTTAAGATGGAAATGTAAAATTTAAATAGACTCAAGATGGTTGCGTGTGTCCCAAATTCGTTAAAATATATTTAGTTTACTGCTCGTTGCTTATTCAAATAAATTCTTTGCTTTAGAACCTTCGAAATACGCGCGAGAAAGTTGCTTATAAAATACCGGCGGCGCTAGGTGGGAATTTAAATTTATATGCAGATAATTTCATAGCTACAGCGCAGGAACTTATTAATAATTTAATTATTATTATTTTTTTTATATATTTATTATGCAAATAAATTTGAAACTATAAAACACAAAAACTCGAATTCTCAAATTTAGTACATAATTTAAAAAAAAATTGAATGAAATTTCAAACAATTTACATAAAATTTTTAGAAAAGTTTTGGGTATGAGATTTTATAGTACATTAAATTTTGCTGTGATCAGGAGCAAATTCCAAATAGCTAAAAAATCGCCTTAATTCTTGACGACTTAGTTTGCTGACGGTGAACTCTACACCGTATTTCGTCTTTCTTTATCTTAGAGTAATAATAGAGAAAACGCTCAAGCCCGCCCACAAAAACACAATTAAATGGACTATAACCCTGCATACTAGAAATTTTACTAAAAAATCTGGGAAAAGAGTTTGAAATTTTGATGTAATATTTTCATATTTTAAAATTTTGCACTAAGTTAAAAAAGGAGTTGTCGATAAAATCACAGAAATAATCCAAGTTGACTGGCATATTTCGTAGCATGGCCCAGGAGCTAATGATCGACCATAAAACAGTTTTAAGCCATTTGCGCAAGAAGTGTAGGCAAAAATTTTACCAAAACATTATGGATTTCTTTTCCCCGAAACTAATATTTTAAAATATTGCATTAAGTACAAACAAATACTTGCTTGGGGTTTGTTGTAGAAGCACTATTTTTTCATAAAAAGGAATTATTATTAGGTGTGCAACTAAGTTCCGGTTGTTTGTCAATAGATGCCGCCAGCAGTGAGATGCTGCTTTAAGTGAAACACCGTGCCGATATTGGTTCCGTCGCTTCAAAGGCGGTAATTTCAATGTTGTCCGCGTGAAGGAAGGCGAAAAACCTTCGAAGACGACGAATCGGAGGCATTGCTCAATGAGGATCGGTGTCAAACACAAGAAAAGCTTGTTTCAGTGTTAGGAGTTACCCGCCAATCCATTTTCAAGCGATTGCGTGCTTTGGGAATGATTCAGAAACAAAAGACTTGGGTTCCTTATGAGTTAAAACCAAGGGATGTAGAACGTTGTTTTTTCTTTTCCAAAGAAAAGAAAGTCCTGGGGACTGGCCGGCCATGCTCTACGTCGTCGCCTTGGCCGAATATTCACGCTGCGAAGGTTATGCTATGTATTTGGTGGGACCAAGTTGGTATTTGTACAAAATTTGGAGCTTTGAGTTATAATATTTTTGTTGTAGAAGCCACTTCACTTCTCTAAAAAGGTAAAAAATGTAAAAAAAATAGTTAAAACCTAGTAATTCGTCGCGCTATTATTACTCTGAACACAGGTGTAAGTATATGAAAAATTTATTTAGCCTTTATAAGCATCGCTCTAGTATAGAAGACTCAAGTAGCGAACCTGGAATGCACTGAAGTCATCGTAAAAGCTAAAGACTTAAGCAACGAACTTGCTTTTCACAATAACTGAAATGTCTGTGGAATGCCAGCATAGAATTCCACTACACCAACACAATAAACACTCATAGCGAAGCACTTATATAAATAAATATGTGCATATTGCAATGTGTGTGTATGAGTTTGTAATTCGTATGCGCTAATTATGCATTGTAGCTGTCAACTGTCAGACCAGCAAACCGATTCATGATGTAATATTTAGAATAATTTTATACGCTACAGCAACATAAATTTATTTTTAATTGCGATGCAAGGAATGCACAAACATAAACATCATAAACAACCACAAAACAATGCACGACTAGTACAAAAGATGAAAAAAAAAAAATAATTAAAAAATAAAATCAGTGCTCAATAAGAAATGTGTAGCATCGATCTGGTGGCGGTCATGTGAATTGCCAGTTAATCGCTAAATTTGCCATTTTATGGGAATTTAAAGCAAAGCATCGTGTAGTATTGGCTGGGAAAATTATCATCGACTAGCGACTTTGAGAATTTGATTAATTTTATATGTTAGCACATTTGTTTGTGCTGATTTGTTGCTCTACAGCTGCCAAATGCATCGGTCACATGATCGGCGCAAATCAGTTGTGCACTTCAATCGCAAATGACCACTGTCTTACCACTTTGAGTCGGCATGCAAGGCTTTGCGTTGTTGCCGCGCTGCACATTCGTACATACATTTTTGTTTATTTACTTTTTTTCTTTTTATGTTTTTGCACACCGCCTACCTTGACGGCAACAAATTGGCTCTGCTGCGAAAACCGGCTGCCTGCAGCTGCCAAGGCAGCACATTCCAGTTTTGCTATATTTCGCCTAGCCTTGCGGTTTTCATTGATGCGTCGCTCACTCACACACACACACACACACACACACACATAGTTCTACTCATAATGGCATGCAGTTGGTCGTGCTTGCGGCGTGAGCGAGCGTTTGTGGCATGCGGCATGCAGTAGCATGCATATGCAACATTTTCTATCGAATCATTCTAGTTTATTCTATTTGGCGTCTGCGCACGTTTGCGAGTGTGTGTGTGTGCGGTTGCAATTTTTCTTCTTTTAAATTTTTGCAGGTGTCTGAAATTAAGTGCAACGGCATAGTTGTTGACCCAGTTTTCTCCCGATTTGTTTGAGTTGAAGTACCCGCGCGTGTATGTGGGCTTATGTGTGAAGTTAACGCACAATGTTGCTGTAGAATGCTGCTTAAATGCTTATGCGTACATTTGTCCACTTTAATTGGAGACTATGTGGAGTAATAGCAATAGTAATATTTATTACCAAGTAGAAGTTAGGTGAATTCATTCCACGAAATAAAGCAAAGTTCAGCGAATTAGACTCAAGTCGTATTTTTTTGGCGTTGCCGGTATCTTTGGAGATACATAAAATTAGTTAATTGTGTAATATGTTTAAATTTAGGCTGGTAAAGATGGTAAAATAGTTCGAGCTCAAAAAATTTGAAAAAAATTTTTTAGTTTACATCCAACCGAATCAAAATAATGATATTTTTGGAAGTACTTTCAAATCGGTCCAGCTAAAGCGAATCCTTTTTCGAAATATTTTGGTGGAAATCTTAATATATAATAACTTGTATAGTTCCAGTAGAAAAACAGTGCTGATTTTTTTGCGGTCGGGGCAGCACTCCTCATATACATACTTAATTTTTATACCACTATAAATAAACTAATGAGTTCTCTCTCTTCTACTTTCAGGTATGTTTCCTGGCTAATCAGTCTCAACGAGAATAAATGCTATCTTGTGGTTTATAAAATGAGCTACGTAAGATTGTTTAATACTTAAACGAAAGATGTGTAAAGAGGGCATACCTAGACCAGGCATACCTAGACTCAGGCATCACAAGACCAACTCTAGCGTATGGTTCATTAGTATGAAGGCCAGTAAACGAAAAGTTAAGAATCGTAAAAAAAATTAGAGTATTGAGCGCATAGCCTGCACAGGTCCTGTAAAAGAGTTAAATCATTTTCCACAGACGTGTTAAATATCGAAATAATTCTAATTCCGCAAAATTGCTGCCAAGTTTAAGCACGCACAGAATCAGAGTGTCTGGCTACGAAATTAAGAGCAATTTTCTGCATTGTAGTATTTATGACATTTTTTTTTGTTTTTGCTTTGATTAGACAAATAATTATAGTCTATCACTCCCTTATTAGATTTCAGAAACAAATTCAGGTGAAGTTTTTTTATAGATAGAGCTGAAGAAGATGGAAAACAAATAAGGAACATTTCCTTACAACCTTTATCAATTGTTCGCAAATGTGCGGTAACGTAAGGGAAGGAGTCGTCTCTGATACGCTCGATGACAGTGCATCTCTCTCTCGTTTATACTAATTAAATACTCGTAGATTTGTTAGGATCTTTAAAATAAAAGCATCGATAATTTAGAAGGATTATAAAAATGAGTAAACATCTACAAAACGCGTGCACCATTTCAAACAGCCAAGCAGTAGCTTTATCACCAGCATCATGATAATTTCTAGATTAATTGCCAGTTGATGTTGAGCTTAATAGACGAAGCACTAGGTTAAGTACTTCTTTACGTTCTGGACCTCATATGATAATAAGAAGTATAGAAAATCAGCTATAGCCGAAGCATTTTTGAGCGAATTTGAAGTAATGACAGTACTTGAGGCACTCGAAGCAATTGCGAGAAAACTACCTTTCCGGTTCACACGAACAGCTGCGAGCAGATGAAATAAGATAAAAACTATAATGAGCAGGCATTAACTGTAGCTGTGTTTACACTTTGTGCGAGAAATAGGGTAAGTTTTTCACTAAGATTTGCTATAAAGTCCGTGCTTTCTTTTCGAAATGACGCCCGTGTGAGAGGAAACTCTCATGAACACTGCTATGCCCGCTTAGCGATATGCACGGCTTGTAGCCTCACAACTACACCTACGTATTGAACACCTCTCCACGGAACTGCCTTAGAGGTTTTTCCTGAGGGGGTTGGTTAGACCATAGGCTACTATTTATTGCTGCCGTCTACGAAACTCCGCGCGCCTTAAAACTTTATAAATAAGTTTTGCATGCGCGCAGATATTTTACAATATTTTCTCCATTTAAGATGTTAAATATTTCGGGGGCATATCGTGGGCGTAACGTGGGCATTGAAATAAGACGTGATGAACGTCTTCTGTACTCTCCGTGCAGGTTGGGTAGTTTGGGGAACTGTCATGGCCAAATCTATGAAGGTATTTTCTTTGGAGGTATTTCTCTGGAAGGAATTGGACTCGGTAGTCATTTGTTTCCCCATGGTTCCTTTCTCACCATATCTTAAGGAGGAGTATTAACTCGTGCGCTCATCTACCCTTCGGCGAACTGTTCCACAGATCATGTCAGTGAACGAAGGAAAGCTTTTCTTCTGATGTAATATCTTTAACCTTGCTCTACGATCGAGTTCAGATAGTCTTATATCTACTATGTAGAGTCCGTCTGGTGATGTCCAAAGCGTAGTGTGTCGTTTAATGTGTTTTCCTTCTCACCGACATCGGCAGCCACGCACTGCGAGGTCTCGTATGGTTCCACTGTCCATAGAAGACGAGCAGTTAAGCGCCTTATAGTTTGCCCAGTTGGCGTGAGACGGTTAGGAAATTGACGTCGATAAAGAATCGACACAATTAATCCAGGCTCTTGGGCAGACTAACACTCCAGAGCTTTTGTGTTTGTATACTGCAGCTGCCCAGTTCCGTTTGCAAAAACTATAACAGCTTCCCATGAGCTGATTAATTTTGCGCCACCTTGTATAAATATATATATTGTAGTATATAGTCCTTTTAATCTATAAAGGAGCAAATGGTGCATTAATCCTTAAGTAAATGCTTCTCCTACATGTGGTGTGTACTCGTATTTCCTACAAATTAAGGAACCTCTAGCTTCCTCTCGACGTCAAACGGAACATTTTTCTTTATGAGAAACTTTTTGATGCCAGAAATCCGCTTGAAGTTGTGTCATTGTTTGCCGAACTGCGTAACTACGACAAGATTGAAAATTTTCTAAAAAGATCGAGCTGGAATTTATATTCAGAGCCATGGTCCCAAGATACAGGCTCCTTTGTGGGCAGTTAACTAAAAAGGGTCTAGCCTATAGGAGAAAATGTCGATCGCGCACACTGGAGGAATGTAAGAAAACAGGTTTCCATCATAGCTGAGAGTGTCTAACCTTCAGACAAAGTAAACACAAAATACTTTATGACTTCTCAAAACCACATATAAAGGAAACCTTCAAGTGTTTCCTTATTAATATAAAAAGATTAATATAAAAAGATTCAACGAGCAGTCCGAATAGTTAAAGGTAACCAGAAATTCTGCAAGGGAATTATATCAGAAACTCCATAAAAGAGCATATTAAAATGGTTCTTATCGCGCTAATTGAGTCCCCTACTAGTTACCAAGGGAGCGCCACCAACTAGAAGCCAACCCAGAACCCAGAAGCTCACACATCAAGATAGAATCATTACTGATTAAAAAATAAGGTGAAACCCAGAACCAAAAGCAATTTAGGCTAAAGCTTTGCATTTCAAAGAGGCCTTAAATGCATTTTAGGGGGGAATACTAGAAAATATTAATGTGCCAAAATAAAATCTAAATACCACGATTAGATTTATCAGAAGTTCAAAAAAAAAACAAAAAAAAACGCTAATCCAATTTTATTTGCGCCATAAATTTCATTCTTTACTTCAAATATTCATTTCTTGCTATTCTTCGCATATCTTTTCATTCCTCGCTGTGTTTTTGCTCCTAACATTGTTTTGGTTTTGTTTTGTAACATTTGCTCAGCAAGCACCGCTATGTGTACGTTGCGCGCGCACCGTTCTTAAACGGGAAAATGCGGTCAAATCCAATTCACCGCATCCAATGACCGAAATTGTCAGTAGAAGCCTGTTTGCCAGCTCGCCCGTCGCACACAAACGCCATGCCTACGGATGTATGTATGTGTGTGAGCTTGTGTTTGCGGGTGATTGTTGGCGCTGTCGATTACCACTTCGTTTACTGATTACAGCACATGCCATTACAACAACAACGACAACAAATAACTACAGGCAACAGTCATCGCACATTGCAAGATCATTGGCGACCTCGGCCTGACAGGCAACCGATGCTGGAAGGAACCTGTTACCCAACGCTCACCCAGCTGGTCGACTGGCTGACCGGCTGACTGACTGACTAACTGCTTGGCAGTCTGAACGGTCGAACGTTTCTTTAATAGCAGCTAAACGGAACATGCAACGTAACTGCATTGAATGGCTGGTTATTTATGCGTAGACTTTTATGGCAAACAATATTAGCAACAACAAAACAAATGCACACGCTAAAACAATAATAATAAAATAGTGAAAAAGTGTACTTGGTTGACCAAAGCAGCATTCTGCTAGCAACATGCTGCCGCAACATGTGCTGCATAAGTAAGTCGGACGATTGCTTGGCTATTGTTGCTGGTACTTATTGATGACGTTGCTAGATTTTATTGTTTTCTTATATCTCTTGTTGTTGTTGGTGTCGTTGTGGTATAGTATTACTGGTATTGCTACCGCTTACCCATCACATGAAATGGCATTTTTACTCGAACACTTTATGTAACTGTTTCGTGAAATATTTATGCTTATTGAAAATGGCCACAGGTGGTTTGGCGCGACGCAGAGTAAGAAGTGAGTGGTGGAGTGAAGGCAGGCAGGTGCTACGGAAACGCAGAATATTTCTAACGCTACAAAGCATTAATAACAGGCTGCTAAATAAAGCTGTATGCGCTTGTGTGTGCTGAGGCTGTCGACAGTCAACAGCCGATGGCGCTAAATGTGCCGCTGAATAGGCACAAAAGGTACACACACACACGCGCATATACAGTGAAACCTTGATAATATAACGAAAATGGAGGGTTTGCAAAATAATTCGTTATGCACTGTAAAGATACTCATGAAAAAGGTACTCATAAAAAAGTATCTGTCGTTCGGAGTCGGCTTGAAACTGCAGGTCTCCCCATTTGTGGAGCAACACCAAGTCGCACGCCACATCGGCCAAACTCCCAAAACGGGTGTAAGCGCCAATTGTATGTATATATGTACATATACACATATATATTTCAAATTACAAAAAAAAACAATAAAAATATAAAAAATTATATAAAAATTTCGGATACTCACTTGTATGCCCATTGATTTCGATTACCGCATGCCCGGTTGGGATTTCCAGTGATCGATTAGGTCTCGTTCTTCCTGTTCGCGCAGAAAGACACTTTGAATCTGTTATTTACCCCGCAGAAAGGTTCCTGATCTATGCCCCGTTTTCTGCTAATGTGTCCGCAATCTCATTCCCTTCGTGCCCGTCATGTCCCGGAACCCACATTTTTGGTAACAAAGTTTCTTGATGCTAGGGTGTTGACCTTGATTGGAATGAGAAGCTTTGCACCGATTTTACAGCTGCTTGACTCACTTTTATGCCCATTGAATTTTAGCATAATAAAGTGCAAGTTTCAAGTGAGTCAAAAATCGCATTGACTTTTGAAAGTGTGTTTTCGAATAATTAAAAACAATTCTATAAAAATATAAAAAATACAAAAAAGTTGTATACAAATTTCGGATATGAATTCTTGTAACCCAATGAATTTTGGTATAATAAAGTGTAAGTTAAAATCGACTCAAAAATCCTATTAATTTTTAAAATGTTTTTTTGCGAATAAAAAAAATTATAAAAATCTCGGATATGCACTTTTATAACCCAATAAATTTTCAGTAAAATAAAGTGAAATCGCATTGAATTTAAAAAAAAAATTTTTTTTCGGCAAATTTCAAAAAAAATCAAAAAATATATATAAAAAATACCAAAAAAATGTATAAAAATTTCGGATATGTACTTTTATAGCTCAAGAAATTTTGGTATAACAAAGTACCAAGTCCAAGTCCAAGTGACTAAAACATCGCATTGATTTTTTTTTTTGAATATTTAAAAAAAAATTTTGTAAAAATATTAAAAATACAAAAAAGTTTTATGAAAACATCGGATATGCACTTTTATGAATTTTGGTACAATAAAGTGCAAGTTCCAACTGCCACAAAAATTGCTTTGAATCGAATTGATTTTTGAAATTTTTTTTGGCTGGCTGCTTTTTATGTGGATTCCATTTTACAAATTTTCTTATACTTACTGCCGAACTAGCAGCCATTCTTGAAGTAGTGATGTAGGCCAAGCGCAGTAAGGGCAAGTTTCTCATTTGCACCAACAGTAGCTCATTCATCAAAGCTATTGAATCCGCACTCAATGGTCAAAATGGAATAAATATCATCCGCAATACACTATGAACCTCTCCCAGAACATTCAGACTGGAATCCTGGACACGTGGGAATCAAAGGCAACGAGAACGCAGACAGACACACAAATATTTTGTGAAGTGCAGTCGATTTGTTTTTCAGTGGCGTGTACTAATATATTAATGGTATTTTTTAGCAAGTGATTACTTTTAGAGTGTGAAAGTTCAGATAGAATTATTAAACTATTCTGCATTTTTTAATGCGGTAGGAAACTATTTTTAAATTATTTAAACAAAAGTTTGTAATACTTTTTTTCTTGAAAGCGGTAGAGTGGCTAATGTGGGCTAGTCAGCGTCGGGTATTGTGAACTAGTAGCCCACATTACTCCCTTAATATTTTCCTAATCCTCGTTAATTTTCCTGTTTTGTATTTCCCAATTTTACATATTTAGAAATGGGACCCCGGTATGATGAAAAAAGCCATTGTAGCTGTTAGGAATGAGGAGATGGGCACACTTTTTGCATCAAAGACTTTTGATGTGCCGCGTTATATGATACATTGCAAAGTATGGCAAGGAGTAATGCAGCCTAGCCTGCTTTTAAAAACCCCACTTGGACGTAGGCCAATCCTGGATGAAGCCACAGAAAAAGACCTTGTAAAATATAAACATTACAAATGGAATCAAGACTTTGCGGCCCCAAAAGACACGATATTCGTTTCCTGGCGTTTCAATTGACGGAATTGCCAAAGTGCCAAACAAATTTTTGGTCCTTAAGCAATTTGCAGGGAAAGGTTGGCTGCATGGATTCCTGCGCAGGCACAAAAAATGAGCTCAGTTTTTGCTGTCCAACGGGACCGTCTTTTAATAGAGCAATGAGTTTCACAAAAGGAATTTGATGATGTTTTTCGATTTACTTGAGCAAGAGTATGAGAAACACAAATGTCCCCCATCTGCTATACAGAATGTGGATTTATATTTACCTAAGGTTAATATATATTTCTTTTTAAAAGTCAACCAAGAAGGTCATTAATTAAAATTTAAAAAAATATATAAATAAATTCATTGACTTATTATTAACTGTTAAAATTGTAGGTGTTCTGGATTGAAATTTCATTCACAAATAAAATTTGATAAATGCGATTAACCTCCTTTTATATACGTTAAAAGAATTAGTAAAGAAAAATTGCCTTTTTGTTGAGTGTTTAAGGATCGTGAGCAGGGATTACATGTAAAAAGAAATAAAATATTTTTTCTGTTCCGCTTTATACAATGAATATATTAGAGTAATATACATTAAAAATATTTTGTAATGAACAGTAACTTCGCCAAATCTTACTGATGCTCGCATGCCTTCAAGAAGTGGTTTAGTTCATTGTATTTTAATTTCAATCTTATTAAAAACATTTTAACATGGTTTCATTCCAAGTCAATGCTGATCAATGTGCCGATAACATTGCGACTCTTCGAGGTACGGAAACAAATTCTTTCAATACCAAGTCTATGTCTACATTCACGTTGCGATAGATATTCATAGAAGCAAGTCCATTCAAACGATCTTCTCTCATTGTAGACCTCAAGTAAGATTTCAAGCGTCGCAGCGTGGAAAAAGACCTTTCGTTTGCTGCCGTGATGATGGGCAAAGCCGGTGAACATTTGGAAAGGCGTCTTTTTTGCAAATGTCTAGGGCTTCAAGCGGATTATTGATGTCTGTACCTGCGATTCGCTCTCTCCAAATTTGATCTTCACTTGTCAGTGTTTCCGGGAACGTATCTTGCAAAATTGGAGCATACGATTGGAACAGAACTTTACAAGACGCTTAATCGAAAGTTGGCATTCTTTTGGGGAAAAGACAAGCGAAACTCGCCAAGATGTTCCGATGCTTCAAAAATTGATTCTATAGATGTGTAGTGAACTGATCCGAGTATGGGAGGTAGTCGTCGCGCATAAAATACGTGGCGCACAACGGACTTCAAAGACCCCCAAAGACGGCCCTGCTCAAGACGAATATAAAATGAATCACTAATCCATTATAAACCTTCTATTAATTTAGAGACAGCCGAAGGCCTTTGTTGCTAGCGCTACTAGGCAGTTATTTGTTAAAAAATTTATTATTGTACAAATGTTTAAAAATACAAAATAAAAGAAACATTTTCTTATTAGTAAGAAAAAACCCCACCCCCTTAAAAAAACTTCAAGCAATATTTTCAAAACCAAAACCACTTTTTACAAACCATAATTCAATGCGCTGTAAAACTGCATGTTCAAACTTTTTTTTTAATTTTAATTGCACTAAATTTTCAAATTCAGATTAAAAAGTGTGAAATTTGAATGAAGATTTAAAATTTTGAAACTTTTTTATTAGAGGTTTTTTGTAACAGAATAAGCAATCTTTTCATAAAAAATTATTAAAATTAAAAACGAGACAAGTAAATTGCCACAACTTGTCAATAAGTGCGGAAAATTTGCCGATTATCAAAATTCGTTGCAACTAAAAATGCAGAATTTTGGAAAAATTCGTTATTAGTTTCGGTTTTTTTTTTAGTTTTTATTTCTAAATCGAATAAAAGCGAAAAACATACGCTAATTTTTTATGATCCTTTATAGAGATTTGGTTGCGAAAGCAAAGCGACTTGCTCTTCAGTGAATAACTTATTTCAACAAAACAACAAAAACAAGGCTAACAATGTGCACTCCACGGGCTACACAGAATAGCGGCCCCTATTAACACGAACCTTCAATATATTTCAGAGATTTTCGTGCTCAAAATGTCTTTCTTTGTAAAGGGAATAGAAAAATGCTATTTTTTAATATAAATGATGGGATGTTTATTTCATTATAAAGAGGAAGGTAGATATGCCGTTAGTAGTGGAAAATAACATCAGGCAAATGACCACCACGACCACGCTTACAGGACAATATCCTTTTCATGAAATTTTCCATAACCGAATTGCAAAGTGGCTGCGCTATGTTCTCGATAGCCTCACGAATTCCATCTTTGAGGTCTTGAATCGACCCTGGGCTGTTGGCGTAGACCTTCTCCTTCACGTGGCCTCAAAGAAAAAAGTTACAAGGTTTTAAATCACAAGATCTCGGTGGCCAATTGTGTTCACCTCTTCGAGAGATAACACGGTCCGGAAACTTTTCCCTTAAAAGATTAATGGTTTCGTTGCTTGTGTGGCACGTAGCGCCATTTTGTTGAAAATAAACGCTGTCCAGATCAATACCATCCAATTACGGCCATACAAATCGTTAATTATCTCGCAATCCATTCATTCATAACGCCTGTTATTAGAAAATCCTTTGTTTATAAAACATTTTGGTGAGGAAAATTACGCAGTGGTGAGGTTTTTCAGAGAATTCAGCCAAAAAAAATTGACACGGAGTTTTTTTGTTTTATCGAAGTTCATTATAGCGAGGCTTCACTGCCCTAAAATGTGTAAAAAAGCACTAGCATATAAGTACATATATTAAGAAAGCTAGTTGTTTGTGTATATGTGCACATACCGTTACTACACGCAGTCACACTGTCCATTATGATGATGAATTCGTTTGTTTTAACGGCCAGTGACGCCGTCCAAATGCTCTTCATGCCATGCTTCTTCGCAACCTGCTGACTTAAATTTATTTTCATAAGTACATACCTACATACGTGCATACGTATGTTGTTGAATTCCAAATGTATACATTTTTTTTTTCGACTTGCGCTTATTTTTGTCATCGCTTGTTGCCAGTTAGTTACTCCGCCCTGCTGTCTCTATTTAATGAAGATGAATAGCAAATTTTTCTGCACAATTAATTTGCCAATTCATAGCTAAAGTTAGACATGGTGAAAATGCTGTGCTGGTGCAGCGTGTGAATTTACTGCCCCATCTGTGGTCACTTCAGATTCAGTAATTTTCGCTCACACACGCATACATACGTAGTTACGTATGTGCTCGCTTGAGTGCGAACGATTGAAGTGTTAAATTCCGCACGTAAATTTTGTGGTAAAATCATAACCATAACCGCGAAATTTTTTGCCGCTAGAGGCTTTAGCGGTATTAAGGCGGAATTCGCTGAATTCGGTGAACTATGCTGGTTGAGTGCTGCGTGCGTGTGTGGCAATAAATCAAAAGACTTAGGCAAATATGTGTAGTTGGGTTGGCGGATTTTTGGGCAGATTTTTTGAAAAATTAATGCTATGTAAATGATTAAATAATTTTTTAAAACATTTATCTTTAAACGTAAAAAAAGGCACTTTTCTGCCAAGACTTTTTGGACTTTGGACGTGAGTTGAACATATTTCTTTTGAGCTTCAGGAGAGCTTTCTAGAACTTAATTTTCTATCGATTTATGGGTATAACCTTTTAAAAAGAACCCTCGAATAGGTCGAAAAAAGGCCCGACCCGGGTGCCTTACGAAGATTTTAAAAAAGGTGTCCAACGGTGGGTTCATAAATGAATAATTAAAGAATAATCATTAATTAAAGGGGTTACACGTAGTCAGAGGCCCGAAAAAATTATGATTTTCAATCATTTTTTTTTTCGCTAGTCAGTTGCTTTATTTTACAAAAATTAAAACGTAGAATTAATTCGTCATGTTTCGACATGACTTTAGCAAAATTTCAGAAAAAAAATCAATAATTTTAAAAGTTATCGCTGTTTGTGTGAAGCCCGTTTCTCCAGAAGTCCCTGGCGGTGATCATTACAAGTCCTTGGAGATTCATCTAGAATCAATCGGGCATGAGAAATTAGTTTTATTAATAGATAATCTTGTGCCTGATCGAAGCTTTTTTACAAAATTAACAATATGGTTGTGTCAGGAAATATGCAATATTTCAGATTTTTGAGAAAAAAACCGAAAATTAATTGTTTAAAAAAATCGAAATGTTTAGAAAAAATACTTCGATCAGGCACGAGCTTTTTATGTTCTTCAAAAATAGTATACATTTTATTGAAAACTATTGAGATTGCAGTTGATATATTTGATTAATTTTATTTAGAAATTTACAAGTCGATATTAATGCGGTCACAGTAACAAGAAGAATAAGAATTAGAAACAGATGATGAATAAGAAACAGATGATGAGTAATAACAGATGACACGCATAGTGTTGCCAGAAATAACTTGAACACGCCCTCTCAATATGCGGATCATCTAAGTAGTTAAACCAAGTCCAGTAAAAACTACCAAGCGGTTTTTAAATTACAGTGTCACCAGTTCAAAAAACATATTGTAGTTTTGAGAAAAACGCATATAAATTATTGCTATCGGCTCCGGAACGCCCGAGCGCCCTTTGTTAATTGTTGAATAACTCGAAAAGTATTTATTAGGTTCACTTCACATTTTCATATTGTACAATATTTTTAAGATATTATACTTTAAGAAAATGCAAAAGAAATCCAATTTTTTTAAAGCTCTGACTACTCCTGACCCCATAAAATATTTTTGAATTGAAGCATCAAGATATGAGCCCTTTTCTATGAAAATGGATTAAGTTGATTTTCACGAAAAATTAGCTATTGATAAAAATTAATACAATTCACTATGAACTTTTTATTTATAAACTTTTTCCAAAAAAATCCGAGTTAATCTTAGTTAATCAAGTTATAAATACAATATAATTACTTCGAAAATGGTGTAAGTCCACTTTCCTCAAAGACATACTGCTATTTAGTTCAAAATTGTGCTCTTAATTTGCATTTTTATGTGTGTGAAGCGCCCACATGCGCGAGCTACCTCCTTTTTGCCCATTGTGGTCATCACTTCCTCGATGGTTGTCTTCAGAGCGTCCTTAGTGTTATGAGGCTTCGCATTAACTTTTGCTTCAATTGTGCGCCACACGTAATAATCAAGAGGATTGCAGTCTGGGCTTGAGGGTGGCCAAAAATCTGGCGACCAGTGGTAGGGTAGGTTATTCTGGAAACTTTTGCAATTTCGTAAACTTGTGTTTTTTTGTAGACAAACCACTCAATTATGTCTTTAGGGCTTTTTCCGGCGCGAAGTGACTCTAGTATCGCAGCTCTTCTGTCCTGATCTCGACTCATCGTTTCACTAGCACTTACTCCGGCACTCCAATGTCAATCAGGAAACAATACACTAAAAATATGTCCCTTTATCAGTGGTTTTAGACTTAATGCTACTGCTCCAGAGCTTACGAAATGTTTTCCGGATTTACCTCGACGGCCCTGTATAATTCGAATTACTCTCGAGTCCGGGCCCCTTTGAGAACTCCGGGCCCGGGGTAAAAAATCCCCGATCATTTTAAGTTCTCACGCTCTTAAAAAAACACCCTATATATGATTTTTAATAATATATTATTATATATTCTTTCAATATTTCTTAAACTGTTAGTGATAAACTGTTACTGATAAAAATATGTTCACCTAAGATATGGACTAGGTGGCGCAAATTTAATCACCCTTTCGGAGAATTTATTACTTTTGCAATATACCTTGCATTAACCGCTTAGATGTCTAATTTTTGGTCCAATAACATAATTGACATGAAATATTTTCTTTCTTCCCAACAATCTGCATATCTCCCCTCCATGACATGTCGCTTGCGTTGGACGTCCAACTGACGAACAGCTTGCCATTACTGAAAGTTTACCAGTTATGACTCTCTAAGGCATTCGTTTGAAAAATCATAACCTCGAGCGCAGTGTACAGTTGTTGCCTTTCCACTTCTGCTTATTTTTATCATTTAATGAAAGATCATTTGTGCACTCCTAGGAATTTTTGCTATGCTGCCTACAGCTTCGCCCACTTTTTCAACGTCAGCTCATCACACACACACACATAGTAGGTGCGGCGTTTAAAAAATGAAAAAAGCATACAAAAAATTCATAGCATAGAAGGTGAAGAATTCACAAAGCAATGCAAATAAATATTTATTACAAATGGCGCATTAAACTCAGATTATTTATGATGTGTGCTGCTCATTTGGACAGGCAAGCCTACTCGAAAGCTCTAGGGGAAAAAAGAAACATAAAAACCGAAAATTATCTTTTTTATTGTTGCATAAAAATGGTAATAAGCCAATTTTTCGTTTTTATGTAATTCCACTCTTTTTTCTTACATTGATTTTTTATTTTCAAGAAGTTTCAATTAAATTGCTGTGTTTTTTGTTTCTAGTTTTTTCTTGCTTTTTTTTTGGTTTTTTTCCAACAAAATTTTTTAATTTTTCAATTTAATGCGCGTCTTTTCACACTTCCCTTAAAAGATAAACAAAAAAATACAAACTATTATTTCACAAGCATTTCACAATAGCAGCATCATTCCTAACTCATGGCTAAATGTCATTTACCGTTGCCTAGGCACAATGGCCACTAAGCCGAAAGTTGAACAAAAACAAGCCCAAAAACAACAACTAAAAAAAATTATTACTGAAAAGTAGTAAATTGCAAGAAAAGAACTGTAAAGGAAAGGCTGAAAGCGTAGGAAGGGAAGAAGAATAGAATGTAAAAATAATTTAAAACAAAACAGAAATGGGTTTGAGCCACATAATGAAGTGCCTCTTTGAGTTAATAGCAACAATAGTTGTAGGTATATGAAGTAAGTATAAATTGCCAGAGCAAATTGTGAAGAGTTAGCAAACCATCAGAATCACTTGCCACTTGCGCTGCCGCTGCACTGTTGCCTGGGTGCCACGAGAGGCTATGAGCCGCCTCGCTAATAACTGCCGCTTCAACTCTTCGACTACTATAACTTCAGCAAGCCAGCCTGTTGATTTAAGTGGCCTAGACACCTTGTGATTATCCACTTTGCCTAAGTTACTATTGTTTTCAACGAATGAAAGGAGGGGTAGGATATAAAGGCATAGACATACATACTCAATTTATCTGCATAAAAAACGATTTCATTGCGGCACTACCAGACCGAAGCTCTGATCAGAAAATCGGAAGTATTTTATATGGAAGAAAATGTTCAACACCAGAAAAAAAATTTACGGAATTACAATATTTTATGCGCGACTTCAAACTTCCACTTTGTTATATAAAAATTTAATGGGCCTTAAAACTGCATACCCAGAAGTTTTCTACAGATATTTAATAAAATTTGAGAATTGTGCGAACATTTTTCCAATTTGCTAAATTTTTATGAATTTTGAACAAAATTTGTTATCGAATAAACTACAGGGTGGGCCATATAGCGTTTGCTTTTTGAAGCACCTGTTTTCTTAAGAATGGTAACACAAATGACATGTCAAATGTGTTCATAAGTTACTTAAAGGTTTGACATTTACGAAATGGAACGCTATACGCTTGAACAAAATTGTATTGAAAACCTATTTCCAAAGTGGTGAGTCTTCTTCTTATTCCGCGGTTACAGTAAATGGCGAGCGTTACCGTGGCATGCTCAACGAGTTGTTTCCAAAAATTGAAGAGGATGGCATGGACGACATTTGGTTTCGACAGGGCGGTACAACTTGTCACACTGCCAAAGTTACACTCGAACTTCTGGCTACCGTTTTTGAAAACCGAATAATCAGCCGAAATTCCAATATCAATTGGCCGCCTCGGTGCTGTGATTTAAAACCGTTGGACTATTTTTTGTGGGGAGCCGTTAAGGGCAAATGCTATGCGAACCATCCAGAGACGATTGATGCTTTAAAACACGAAATCGAAGTTGCCATTCATGAAATTGGAGATCAAACAATCGAAAATGTGCTTAAAAATTGGGTTGATCAAATGACCTACTGTAAAGCCAGTCGTGGCAGTCATTTGAACGATATTATTCATTCATAAATGACAATGTTCAATTTTCGAATTTTTTTTTTTTTTTTTTTTTTAAATTTTTTAAAGCGCTTTGAAGTCAAAACACCGATTTTTCATAAAAAAAACTTGAAAACTTTGTTGTTTTAAAATATGACAAAATTAAAAAAAAAAAAAACTCGACGTTGTTACCTGCGAAACTTTATTAGCTGATGAAATCAATTTGGTTTTTTGATTTTAGTTGATCCAGTAATGAGTTCTGAGGGACACCGCAATAAAACTTTTTTATGAGACGTCCGCGAAGATTCGCTGCCACCAACTCATTTCTTCATAAAAATCAATGAAAATTTCACACAATATTCTTTAAATATGACTTTATAATGAAGTAATTTTAAAATTTTGAATAAATCAACTGTGTCGACAAAAAAAATTTCGAAAAATATGCTTGTTTTACACCGAATTAACCATACTACACCCTTAATTGAATTTCCAAGCCTCTTCCTACTTCTGAAAATAGCAAATTTATCTTTGTCAGACTGTTGGCAAACGAGAGTTAAATGACTGTTTGAAGCTAGCAATCCCTTTAGCAACTCGCTTAGTAGAGCTCACTTTGGTTAGACGAGAAAACGGTCCTTAAATATTTTAAAGCGTTTCTAATACACTTTGTCTACATACGTACACATATTGAGGAAGCTATGCCAAACACAACGTGCTTAACGCCATTAAAAAATCGGAAAAATATCAGACAAGCCTTCTTCTAGCACATCTCACAGCTTTTCTAAACTTCACATATCTCATATCATGCAGATGTATGTCCATTCCATTATGAGCAGCTCATCCATCCATCCATCCAACCATCCATCCATCCACTTGTCTGTATTTGCGCATTTTTTTCAGCTGCTGCATATTTGCTGTAGCTTCGTATTTGTATTTGTATTTGTCTTCTTTTTCTTATTGTAACAGCGTCTTCGCGCGCACACGTTGACCTACTTTGCCACCTGTCCGACTTTGCTGCCACTGCTGCCACTCAGCCACTGAGCATTGCTTTCGCAGCCACATTGATGGCTGTTGTTGTTGCTGCTGCTGCTGCTGTTGAGAAACTGTTGCTGCCAACGGTCGCTTCTTACTTTGCTTTTGAGGCTTCTTCGAAATTTATTACCTGCGGCGCTGTTGGTGCTCAAGCACGACTTAAGCTTTGTTGTTCATTTTTTTCACTATACGTAAATTGCATTTGCTGTTGTTGTTGTTGTTGACGATTTTTCATTCACTTCATTCTATTCTTGCGTTCTAGCATCATTCTTAACTTTACTGCAGGCGCTGCGTATGTAGTTGAAGTAAATATGTATGTGGGTATGTACGTGCGTGTGTGTGCACAACTTCATATGCAGCTTTGTAAATGTTTGCTTCTTTTTTTCTACAATGTAACCTTTGTATGTACGTCTGAGGCGTGAATTGCCTATTGGCTGACAGCCGCTTCTCTTTTCTTCTTCTGTGCATTTGGTTATGTGATTCTTGATTTACTTGCGCAAGTGCCAAACACCAACTGACAGCTGCCAGCCTCCAGCAAACGACAAGTGCATTTGCATTTACTCCGGAAATCTTTGGCGCAGAGAGATATTCTTAGATATACATACATAAATGCTGAAGAGTTTTTACAGGCGAGTGTTGAAGCTCATTAGCATGGCGCGTTTGTTGACAGAATAAATAAACGTAAACCATTTATCTAATTAACAGTTGCAAGAAATGGGTTAATTTAGATTGTAAAGAACATTCAATAAGCGTTTCCTATTTTGGAAATACTAATATTTATATAAAGAAAATTAGTTCACATTCCAGCTTACTTAACGATTTCTGATATTCTAGTAAAAAATAAAAAAAAACCATTGAATAAATTTTACTAAAAAATAAAAAAAAAATTCATTGAATAAATTTTTCGATCATTGAATTTTTTTTTTTTTTTTTGATACCAGCGCACTTTGCTAGACCTTATAAAAAAATTAAATATTCCAAAATTTCTGAAAAATCGGTGCGTAAGAGAGAAAAAAGTTGTTTTTTTTTTAACCTCAATAATCCGAATAAACCCATCTGATGTGTGGGATAATCATTCAATGGCAGCATAACAATCGTCATTTTAGTTGGCAAATAGTCTTCCAGACTCATACCCTTTTCAGGCAAACCTTCCAGAGGCACTTCCCATTGTGTTAAGCGGATATTCTAATGTAGAGGCATGAAGTTCGCCCGGTTCTTGAAGCGCTGTACAAACGAAAAAACAGTTTTACTATGCATTTTTTTATCTTTTATTTATTGATTATTAATTATTACATTTAAAACTAACCCAAAACAAAAAAATTTATATTGATAATTTTGTCAAAATAGGGGGTCGAAATAGGCGGTCAAAATAGGGGGTCAAAATAGGGGGCGCAAAAAAAGGAGGTGTGCTGGCGTGCACGATTTCAACCATAATAGTTATCTGAAAAATAAAAACCAAACGGATTCTTAATTGCTATAAATGCCGCTATCGAAAGAGACTTGAACAAGTTGAGCAAAATTTATATTATTTCAGCTTGGCGGCTCTTTGAAAAAAAATTGTTCGCGTCTTTTTCCAACAATTCAGATTTTTTTGAAGTGAACCTTCTTAGACGAGAATGGAGAGTAAAATTTCAAGGCCATGCAACGTTTTGGGCATTTTCGTTCCGCGAGAGAGAAAAAAGATATAACGTAGGAAAAGGAGAGAGAGAGCTATACCTTATATATTATACAATATAATATATCTTAGATACGCTTTAGGCTATTTTTCCTGAGTTTTTCGCTTGTGGTTGCTATTTTCTAGAGAGAAATAACACTGCCTACTTTTTGGCGCTTGTTTGTTGCTGGAAATATATTTTTAGTGCCGAATCACGTAATTTTGAGAGTGAAAGACCATTTTCGTAAGTAAATAATTTAGTCTCAGAAATTTCTCACATCGGATATTTATCGAAATCAGCTATCAAGCCAAAACGAAAAAATAAGCAAACACAGAGAAACAAAATGAACGCTTGTTGAATAATAACCAGAAATAGTTATTTTATAACTAAACAATTTAAGAAATTAAAAAAAATCCTTTTTTATTATTATAAATTTTGTTTTGTTTATAAAAAAATATTTTTTATTATAAATTTTTTTTTATTTATATAAAAACACTTTTTATTATAAAAATTTCTTTATTTATAAAACAATATTTTTTATTTTTAAATTTTTTTATTTATAAATTCTTTATAATTAAAAAAAATTATTTTGTCTCCTATTCAATAGCTTCCTTACTAAATAAAAAAAAATATTTTGGGTGATGCAAATCTTAGGTTTGACCCTTATTCGTTGTCTATTTGTCTACTGCAGCTGTCCTATTCACAAATGTCAAATATGATTTACGTACGACACCCTTTGGAGAAATTACAAATCTTCTGATAGGGTAATTAATTTTGCGCCACCTTCAAAATCTTAGACCTTCCTCTTTATTCAAAGATATTAAATCGATCCAAAAAAAGCAAACACATTAATTTTTTAATGCAACAAGAACCAAAAAACCTTGTTCTGAACGATAAATAAAAATTGTATGTGTATGTAGAATTTTAAATTCTCTCTGCATTATCTACTATGTCATCTTACAAGTACGAATTGACTGTAACACCGAAAAGGGAGCGCCCCTAATGCCAATTAAAACAACTAAGCACAAAAACACACATACGAAAATATTAGCTTAAGGAAAAAAAAATTTCATTATTTTTGCGAAAAATTTTTGCGCAAATGGCTTAAAACTGTTTTATGGCTAACCGTTTAGCACCTGGGTGATGCTACGACTGCTAACATTTTTTAAATTAATTTTTCTTTCCAACGTCGAACTCTTTTGATAATTATAAAAAAATTGTTACACCATTGCCTTTCTTTCTAATTGTATACTATGGCTGGCGGTATTCCGAGTGTAAAGCCACAATAATTAATTTTGTCCAATTGTTGGTTTGTGCTATTACAACTCACTCATATATCAGTTATTTTAATTAGCGCAATTAAAGTACAAGCAAACCATTTATTAGCAAAGTCTTATATTTAAAAGTAATTCGCGCGCATATCTATCAAGCGACATACACATACACATACGCATATCTACGCTATAAAGTCGCAAGCCTCTCATCATACACCTAAGCATTTTAGTGCACCTCTCACTTCCTAAGCGCTCTCCCCAGCTACTCTACAGTAATTCCTTGCTTACGCTCACTTTGCCAATAGCTAAAGCTTTCTCTCTTCGTACACCTTCCACGTACAATCGCCGTTCTGTTTGCGCGGTAATTCTTTTGTTTCTTCTATTTCTTCTAAATATTCTACTACATACATACGTTCTGCACTAATAATATTGCACAATCACATTCAATCCACTCGTTTCGCCGCACTCGCCCATTTAACCACAAACCGACAGTGCTTTGATGGCTGGCCGCAAGGTGTGTTGCAAGAACTTACTTGGATACATTTTTGTAGGTTTGCATGTATGTAAGTGTGTATGTATGTATGTATGTATGTGTGTGTGTATGTATATCTCTAGTCCAGGTTTGTGTGGCTCAGTGTTTCCGGTTTGTTTGGCCACTATCGGTAATTAGGCGCTACTCATCAAAGTGGAAATATTAAAACCAACTTGCAGCCATAAACCAATATTTGCTCAAGTAGGTTGTTACCCAGCAAGGCAATGAAATGCTTGTATGTAATTAACTAGTAGTACCGTTACATACTCTAATATGTACTTATAAAAAATGAAAGTTTCTTTTTTTTTTGCTTAAGCGTGTTGTGCCTATTATTTCCTTCGCCTGTGAGATGCAATTCTCAACCGGCTTATGAAAAAGTATTTTGAATATTATAGTCATGGGAGCGCAATCTTCGATTGAAACCTGCAATTCGTATTGCCACAGCCAAACCTAAAACACACATACAGGTTGTGTGTACTTTTTAAAAATTTTAGAAGATCCCTGATTTACTACTGCTACGCTACTGAGGTCTTAAGATAAGAATTTCCTCCCTTCTGGCTAGAGCAGGTCAATGACACGGGAGGTACGAGCTCGCCTTTTCCTTTTCGTCATCCAGATAGCTTCCGCAGAAGTCGTACGTTTGCACGCAGCTGCGACTGTGTGCCCCCAATTTAGCTTCCAATTGAGTCAAGGCCTAGATATTGAGCTCTTTCTGTTACCCTAAGAGGCTTCCTCCTAGGCATATTTGTTTAAGAGCGAGTGTTTTATGTCTCCTGTTAAGCTGCATCTGATCCGTTTTTTAACGCAATTTCTTCTAGTCATCGAGTTTTTACTTTAAAGTGATAGTTTGTTGAGAAATCTTAGTTGAAGATGTTTTCTTCGATATAAAAAGCTTTCGAGCATTCGTTATATGGAGAAAATGTACATTTGGAGGGAACGACAAATAGTTTTGTATGAGCAGCTTTTTTATGGCAGAAACACACCCGGAGGTTTGCCATTGGCTAAAGAGGGGGTACCGCTATTAGGAAACACTTTTCCTGCCATTTGGGGTTTCATGCCCAGAGATTCGAGCCTACGAGCTCCCGAATGGTACTCATGCACCAAGCCATTCGGCTATGGCGGCCGCCCATAAAACTGCATACGCGAAATTTTTTCCAAAGATTCTGTTTAAGAAGCATGTCCAAGTGTAGGGTTCGAATATTTCCGATCAATATGTTGTCGATTGCCTATTTTTTCTCAAATTCCTGTTATACATTTTTTGTTTTTATAAACTTTTTAAACATTTTCCGCTTCACATTATTAATTTCGCTCGCTGGGCTACAAGCACTCACTTATTCTAACTTTTCCACACATTTCCAAGTCCATTGTTTTCGCCTGCAGATACTCGCGCCGGCAATTTGTTTGTTCATTTTGCACAATTAAACTACTTTTGTATAATAACCTCAGGCCGCAAACCGAAATTTTATTTGTTGTTATGTACGTATTTCGAAATTGATTTCAGTGCCTTAGTTTACTTTTGTCCGCCACCTGCAGGTTATTCTTTCTGCCTATTCTATTCTATTTTTTTTTTTTTGTTGCGTAGTTTGTTTATAGCCACTTGTTGTCTATTTGCGATTCGGTTTGTGAAAAGTGCAAGTGTCGACCCACTTGTTGACCTACTTTTTTTTGTTTTTGTGTGCTCGTGATCCGCGCCGTAAAAGAAAGTAATCATTGAAGCGACCGTCTCAGTGTCTGCTTACGTTTTTATCTTTTTATCACTGTTCAAGTTGGTGCATAAAATTTTTGCGGCTGTGAAAAGTAGGTGGATAGGTAGAAGGTGTAAGCAAAACAAGTACATACAAAGCAGTGCCGCTGAGATGAATCATTATATTTACGAGTAAGGCCATGAGTAGAGATTATGCAAAAAAAAAAGAAATTTTCGGAAGTAAATAAAAGTCATGCGTCATGTTCCTTTTTAGTAATGCTGCCGAATAACGAAAGTAAAAACGTAAAAAAATAGTGAAATTGTGCACATGAAAAAAAAATATAATTAGCTTGAGCTAATTTAAATTCATGAGCGACATAACAGTTTTGTTTTTATTGTTTTTCGGCTTAATGTCTAAGCACTGCTGTGTGTCATTCTTAGTATTGTTGTTTTTGTTATGTTTACATGGCATATAATAATTTTCATTTTTTTCTACGAAACTACAAACTTTGCTAGCAACTCCCACGATGTGCAGTCACTGAAGCATTTAGTCATAAAAAATATTTAAATGAAGCCAGGCAAGTTGAAAAGCAAAATAAGAGAGGTAGGAAAGACGAGACGGTGAAAACAAACTAATTAATTTGGTATATGAAAAACAAATACTGAGTTTTTTCAATTGGAAATACAGGACCTTGTGCTCACATAACTTAGCCAATATTCGCCATATTTTTGCTGATAAATTTGTTTACTGATCTTTTATAAAAATATTTCGTTTACTTCGTTTATTATATATTAGTTGCAACGTACATTTTTTCTTTCACAATTCCTTCGAGAAGTTAAGAAATAGTAGAAAGCTTCGAGATCTGCCTATAATTGCACACATCATTCTTTTCGCCACTCTTGAAAGTAGGGGTGATAGTTGTGATTTTCCAATCGTTGATAAAAACTCCCGATGATATAGTTGATAAGTTGCAAACTTTGTGCAAAATTAATATATTGAAAAAGAAACTTTTGATTCGATTTTAGACGAATTTTGTGATGCTTCCTGTTAGATGTCTCAGTTCAGAATGAGAGAGATTTAGGTACGTCATGACAAATGTGTAAGTTACAACAGAGAATAAGCTATGTTATGGGTGAAATACCACAGAGGGCGTTAAACATAGGGGATTCAAGCTTCGAATTTTCTAACAAAAATTATCCCGTGTGGACGTTATGAAGTTCGTAACGTTGTTTTTTAGCCATTCTCGGTTCACGCGAGCTTTGTGAAACGGTGTCGAGTCCTGTTGAAACGCCTATGGTGTGCCACCGAAATGTTTGTCTGCCCACGGGTTCAACGCAACCTCTAGAATACTTTCCCGATAACATTTCGCATTTACCTTGAGGCCAGGCTCAATGTAAGTGATTGGAGAGCGCCCGTCTGTGGTTACAGCGGCCCAAACCATTACCTGTGGCGGGTGGCCAATTGCCTCCTGGTGGCCAATTGATGACTAAAATTCCACCCAGGACTGCATGTATTGGCATCACTAGGGCGTGTATAACATGCTCTACTATCGCCCTTAACGTCATTCAGCTCTTACTTCCCGTTGATCTTTAATCGCAATCCATTACTGCTCAGACCGCTATTGAGTTGAAGGAAGTTGGTATGAAGAAGCAAACTCCTTTAGGGCAACATGGCAACATTTTGAGGCAGATTTCCGCTTCCTTCTCTGTACTTTGCACAGAGCACTCTATGCCCAAACTGGGTTTTGCGGGTTGGGCTAGAGCTATCTTTCCTAGCCGACTGCATTGGAAGGAGGGGAGAGTCCGCACGGGCATAGCTACATCTCTTTTCACCAACAGATCCAAGTTGGAATCTGGAATGTGAGTGGAGGTTTTCTCTAAATCAGCCAATATTTTAGTATCCTTTAAACTGCCGAAAACTATGTAGTAGTGCTTTTCTTGCGGATATCTTCGCGATCTTAATGGATGCAAAATTTCTTAGGGATCGCTGTTGGAAGGGAGATATAAGTATCCTTTCTGATAGTCATTCTGCGATCGCGTCCCTTTCGTCGCCATGTTGCACCTCTCGTCTGGTCAACTCCTGTGAGGAAAATATCAAACGTCTCGAATGTGCAGCGTCTGTGTGTCTCTTCTCTGGGTTCCATGGCATGGGAACATTGACGGAAATGAGGGAAAAGTTCCCGATGAGCTTGCCAGGATGGGATCGACCCAAACGGTTTCTGTTGCCCCCATCTCAGACATCGGTTTTTCATTGGCCGTTGTTAAAGGGAAAGTGCACAATTTCTTTCTTAAAAAGCGCAAGATGGAAGGAGTTCTATCTTAACGTGTGCTATGTCAAACCTTGGCCTAAGTACGGCAAAGGTGCAACACTTAAAGAGCAGAGGATTCCCACCATTCAATTTCCAAACTCATTGCGGTATTCACCGGCCACTGGGTGATCGAAACTCATACGGACAAGCTTGGACTTCCGTACAACTCCCATTGCAGAAGCTGTGGGGACTTTCTTTGCAAATATCAGGGCTTGGCGGCTAGGCGCTAGAGATGCCTTAGTGTGCATTTTGGAGATAGCCTGAGGTAGTTCTCCAGCCTAGATCCCTTTTCCCTCCTCCACTACATCAATAGCACTGGAAAGCTGTAGATCGTTTTTCTTCTTGTCAGTTTTGTAGTCTTCGGCAAGTTGTGGTCTAAATTATGGTAACAAAACGGAACTCTAGTGATATTTGTAGTGCACCCGTGTTACTCTTGCCATCTGACCTACCTACCTGGGCATTCTCTTCAAATCTGCATCATTAGATATTTGAAATTCAACGGTAGAAAAATAGATTTTTTGCCCACAAATACAACTGCCCTTTCTGACCCTAAAACAACTCTGTTATTTGACATTGCTGCCGAGATGAAAATTAGCTTTATCCGAAATTATTATTTTTCATTAAAAATGGTCCTCTTAAACCAAGCATTTTTCAGTTCATTGGGCAAACTTTTCTTCAGCGAAAAGCGACCTATTTTATAGATATTTAACAATAAACTAATTTTCTGATACTTCGCGGAAGTTTGCTGTTGAAATCAGCAAAATCGATAGTTCCAATAGTCCGAATGCTTGATGGACCAACCTGTATTTCCCTTATTACAAAAGTTCAAACCTGCTTCTGCGTAGAGATTAAATCAATAAAATCACCATTTTGCCTACACTGATCATCTGCTTACACACGAAGACGCCCAACTCGGCAACCAATGTGAAGCTGCAGTGAAAGTGAAATAACAACTCGTAGTACAAAAATGGGTAGCAGCAGCAAAATGAAGAGAAAGGGAAAAGGAAAGAAAGAAAATGGAAAATACACACAAAAAATGGAAAAAAGAGAAAAAAAAACAAATTGCTATGAAAGAAATTATACTAATTATAATTGTTAACCTACGCAGCTTTCATGTTATCTGCCGAGATTGAAATTGAAGCTGTGAATTGATGAATTGTTGTCTTGTTGTGGCCGACAGCCAGTCCGCAGGTGTCTTGTATTTGTTGCGCCAGCTCAATGCTAAAGCAGTTGCTGTTGCATTTGTTGTTGAGGTTTTGTATTTTATGCTGTTGCATTTGTTGTTGAGTTTTGTATTTGTTGCTGTTATTGTAAAGAGTTTCGCTGTAGGTTTTAGTCGAACAGCTACGAATACGAATACAGCTCGACTACAGAAATAACGGTGAGGTGACGATTGCCTATGGATTTCGGTTTACAAGTGTTGGTATTACATGCATATTTACTCGTGCTTTTGTGATAACGCATGGGCGTCGGCAAAACGGTACAAATGAGGGGAAAATACTTACACAAGCGTTCTTATGATTTTACACATTTTCATTATTCACATTCATTGATACAGTAAAGCAGAGTAAGACTCTCTCAAGTTTAGGTTACTTTGGAAAGCCAAGGGGAGCAACGGAATTTGGATAAAAAGTATGTTGGAAACAAAAGTAAAGAATATATTATATATAGAATTGGCTGCGCACAAGGCAGACACGGCTGAATAAATTTACAATGACTCCACATCGTTCTGCTTTTGCCGCTAATTCTCATTCACTACAATTCAAAGCAGGCTTAGCATAAATTTTGAATTGAATTACTATAATAAATTGAATTTTTTTAGTCATGGAATTTGTATGCAACTTAGAAGACTAAGTGTCATGTATTTTTAACTGATTAATTAATAATCATCAATTAGTTCTTGTTATTCCTCCTATTCAAATTACATCTATAGTCATTAGGCGCCTTCGAATCTGGGCACAAACTCTTTGTTCTGTTGAAATATTTAATGAACGGACAATTTGTTCTTAAAAAAATTTCAGTTCCATATAGTAAAATTATCATCTTTTAAACACTTTGTACACTCAACTGGCATCCAATCAAACGAGTAGTAAAAAACTCAGCGAAAATATCTGCTATAAGACTGAAGATGTTAAAATAAATCTCAACGAAGCTTTCTGGTCACAGCAACATTCTGGATTCAAACGGAAGGTCAGACTATGTAATTCCACAAGTTAAATTTGGTAAAAATCCCAGCGTGATTTTAGAGCAAAATGTATGGCAAAAAGGTCTACAATCCACATACCCTTCACACAATTTCTATACAGATGAGTCCAAAATGGCGGAAAGAGTAGACGCGGCAGTCTTTTGCCCGCAATCTGATCTCCAAAATACCTTCAGACTCTCGACTTACTGTAGTAGTGTATATTTCAAGCTGGAATCTATGCCGCAACAAAAGCAGCTAAATTAACTCTGGAATTAACTCCTCTTAATACTTGGACAAACCTTTTGAGTTATAGCCCAGCGGCTATTAAAGCAATTATGGCTCCTTGGACTAACTCGAAATGTGTTCAACAATGCAGATCCAAAATGGATGAACTCTGCGGAAATGGGCAGGTCTCTCTTTACTGAATACCAGGGAACAAAGGTATAGAAGGAAATGAGAGAGCCGAGAAGCTCCCTGAGGCAGGTATTCGCTTGCCGAGTTTGAGCACAAAAGACATATATCCATCGCTCTCCTTTCTGAAAACGGAACTCAATGGGAAAGCAGCTCTGGAAACGCAGTCGATATGGAAACACTCAACCTCCTACAAACCTGCCAAAATTATGCTAAGGATTTGAAATACGAAAACTGCAAACTTTATTTTATCAAGACTGCAAAATATTGGATGGAGTACTGACGGCCTCGACTCTCTCCCCCCACATCACGCAGCCAAAATCGGATTAGTCCAAAGCGATGCGTGTAACACATGCAACGAAGCGAATGACTGGGGTACTTTGGAACACCTATGATACCTTGCCTCTGCCCTGCTCTTAGTAGGACTTAACAAATGTGCCTAGAATCAATATATTTTTCATCCTTGACGGATATTGCTGACAAAAGGCTGAACAGCTTGTTAAAACTCGCGAAGACGTGCATGGAAGAATTACATGGAATATATCTTGGTCTTCAAATACTTAGCAAAATGGACCCTAGGGATCTGAATGATAGCTTTTTACAGATCAGCCAGGGCACAGGAGGCCTTCGTCTTTCGCTGTTACCACCAGCGGGTAGCAACATTGAATTCTTTCAGACCTAACATTAAGACAATCATTCAATAAGTCCCTAGGAAATCGAAGAGATGCCGCTGGTTGCATCGAGAACTACTAATTTTCAGTAAGCATCATTGCTCGCTAGACAGCCGTCAAAGTTCCAGTTACATATATCGATCACATGGATTTATTTTTACTGTCAATTGAAGCAAGAAAATTTTGCTCACATAGAAAATTGGAAAAAAGTGATTTTCGAGCGGTGATAGAAAGACCTTTGCAGCTTCCACGGCCTAATTCATGGAATTAAAGTTCGAATTATTACCGGATTTAACCCATAGAGGTTTTTTCCAGACCAAAAAAGAGGGCTCAGTAGATAACAGCTCGCATCACATGAGGAAGATAGCGCCCAAACTACTACCTATTTTGAGGGCCTTCCGAAATCTTACTTTTTAGACTTTAAAAAAAGTTTAAAAAACCCTCGGAAAAGTGCAACGTAAAGTGAAGCAAAAAGACTTTTTTCATGTATCAATTAAAAAACGTATGACATATTTTTTTTTAACTTTTTCTGAGTACTTTTCGAACGACTCTCGTATATATTCATACAATTACAGCGCTTATCTGTGCTTTTTACGTTAAGACCTTTCGCATATAACCAAAACTTAAAGAACCGTTTTTACCCTTTTTCCGTCTGCTTGTTCGCGTTAAACACCCAAATGGCTGAACCGATTAAGACGAAAAGTTAACTCCGGGGGTAGAGGACACTTCAAGCTGAGTTGTAGACTATTCTTTAGCATGAAAATACTGTCCGCTAGGTGGCGCTCGTATCAGGTTGCAGCAGTCACTCTGTGCTGAACTGAGGTGTTTAAACTCACAAAAAAAATCGATACGCAGTGGCGCAAAACTCTAGTCAATTTTTGATAAATCCTCCTCCTGCCGATGTTATGAATGTTTGTTATATAAATAAAAACGCTTAAAAATTTTATAAAAAACATTTCATGCATTCGTGTCTGAAGAAAATGCGCTAAACTTTCAAAGACAAAAAATATAAAAAATTAAGGATCTGATAAAAAATTTGAAAATTTTATGAATTTTTATAAATTTTGTACAAAGTTTAAAACATAGAGCTTTATCGTTGCAGAATGATTTATATTTATATAAAAAATTATCGAAAATTAAATCAAAGACAAAAGTAGTCCAAATTAGTAAAAATATTTAGACAGTATAATTGTTTCAAGCGCCTTATATACCTAGGGATATTACCAATGGATATAACTCATATCAGTATTTACACGATAATCCACTTATACATACCGACACGTTGCCATTATCACCCAATCAACTAACTTTCATTTGAATGTAATCACAAACTAAATTAAAAATACTTCAAATTCCATACAACCAACCCGCAATAACCTCAATCACCTCATTCACCTCATTTACCTCTTTCGCCTCAATCTCCGCAATCGCCACAATCATAGAAACACTATTACTTAGCTTCAAATCCCACCAAACTAAACACTTAAACCATTCCGATTATCGGTAGATTAGAAGTGGCTGAAACTAGTGCAGCCATCACCGCCGCCACAAGCTTCGAGCAACAGCAATAAAACCACTACGTACACCCATAAATACTTGGCTAGAAAAGTAGTGTAACCTGATATACGTCGCTTACATCAAATAAGTAGCAGCAGCAGCAGCAGCAGCCACGCAGCGGCAGTGACGGGACAGGAACAGTTTTAGCTACAAACGCCAACAGCAAAATTTAACGATCGCAAAGTTGTGGCCAATCAACCGGCAGTACTTTAGCATACACCTCGCGGAGCTGGTGGATGGTGGATGGTTGATGTGGACAAGTGTGGCGACGATCTAGTGCAAGTGCTTTACATAATAATAAATAGCAGCTTAATTGCCTTTATCAGCGGTTACTTAGCGAATGGCGAACAGGCAAGTCTGGCGGGTTTGCGCAAGTGGCGTAGTTGGCGTAAAAGGCGGAAAATATTGTTGTTTATCTACTGGTTTTCTATTAACTAACTTTTTATTACTTCTTACATTGTCTGCACCCTCGGTGCTGGATTAGAGGCAAATTCAGTATTTTAAGGCTTAATATTTGGCAGAATTATTTGGGTAATAGCTTAACGCTTAACTGAAATCTGGTAAAAATAATTAAGCAAAATGCGACATGAAGGAATATTTTGTGCACAGAAAAAGTGAATGAAATTAGGCAGCAAATTGGATAAGGGGCTGATCAAGCAGGTGTAAGGACCAGTAAATTTTTTCAACTTTTTATTGTTGCTTCATCTTATACTTTTTTAGAATCTGCACTCAAGCGATTTTGAACCATAGAGAGTAGTAGATTTGTATAGGGTGGCGCAGAATTAATCACCCTATCGATAATTTCTGAAGTGCAACTTCTTAAGCGTCGATAGACGAGCAAGAATGGAGAGTAAAATTTCAAGGCCACGCAACGTTTTGGGAATTTTCGATCCGCGAGAGAAAAAAAAGATGTAACGTAGAGGGAAAAGGAGAGACAGAGCTACACCTTATATATATCTTAGATACACTTTAGGCTATTTTTCCTGAGTTTTTCCTTGTGGTTGCTAATTTCTAGTGAGAAATAACGCTACACGCTCTTTTTTTTTAATTTAGGAACAAAGTTATTTAAAAACAAAATTGGATGATTAATTTTGCGCCACCAACTTTGAATGGTAGAAAGCTTTATTTTGACTTTTATGTGCTCCATTGATTCTCTGTATGTATTCTACAGCTGTCTGATTCACAATCTTTCGAGAGGGTGATTAAATTTACTCCACCTTTTTCACAAATTTATCAGTACATTTCAAGTAAACAAATGAAATAAGCAACTTTTCGCTTTTTTGCAGCGATTCAAAATAATTTTCAATCAAACAATAAAGTAATTTGGTTTTCCGCAAAGCAAAGCATAAAATAATTTCAAAAAAAATATTTGTCTGAGCCAATTCACATTGAACGGTAATAGCAGTAAAGCAAAAACAAGAAGAAAGTTGTATTGTAAAGGGTGGTTAAGTTTCAAGGACCGGTGTTGATTTTGAATAAAATACAACTTTTTAAAGAAATTATTGTTATTTCTCATTATTATGTAAATATTGGTATAGCTCAATTACGTATAAAACAAAACATCGGTCAAATGGCCACCTCGGCAACACACCTCCATCCAATGATCCAAATTTTCGATGACGCTGAGGCATAATTGAGGTTCTATGCCGTTAATGTGCCGAATTATCTCATCCTTTAGCTCTTGAATTGTTGCTGGCTTATTGACGTACATCTTTTCTTTCAAATAACCCCAAAGAAAGAAGTCCAACGGTGTCGTTGACGTTTAGATGTGGTTCACATTCAACATCGACCTTTGAAATTTAACCACCCTTTATTGCGTTTTTGCTTTTGGCCTCTGAAATTTCAAAATATTTATATAAACAAGGACTGAAAGCTTAGAATAACGTGAACTAAATTTGAAAGTTTAGAAACCAAACTAACAGATAAAACATCAGCCGTTCTACTGCCACTATCTGTTCAATGTGTCTTGGGCGCAGCAAAAAAAAAGCAACAAAAATTTTGTTTTTGTCTCTAACAGAGAGAAATACTTTATTTTCAAAATAAATCACATCTATTATACACCATGAAAAATTCGCTAAATTTTCATCAATATTTCAAACTCAAAACGCCCAGGTAACAGAATATTTTTCTTATTTGTTTTCCCCCCTCCCTCTATAATAAAATCAATAATATTATAACGGTTCCCGTTTGCATAGGCACACTTCACACTCCAAGCCAATAATATTGCAAGAACAACTGCAGCGGCAAAAAGCCGCTACTAATTCTGCATTCAACGGTACATTTTTCCACTAGTCAAAGCTGCTCTTGAAAATATGCGCACACCAAATAGTTCATCAGTACTTTTTTGCAACTGCGCTGCCGCGCATTCATTGCAACATCCCATGGTGGCGGAGCTAATCGTTTGCCGGTTTGCAATTAATTTCCAGTTTACTCCACATAGTTGTGGAAAGTTTGTGTCTTCGCTGCAATGCACAGTCATTGCTTTGTGTTGCTTTTATTAGTTTTGTTGGTTGCGCTGACAGCAGGAAATAATTTGCTTTGCTATTGTTGCTGCAAAACTGTGAATGTATTATATCAAAAGTAGGCATACATATACATAGTACACTTGCCGGAGAACGTTAACGTTCTCTGCACTTGCTTTTAAATAGCGGAATGTGTGGAAATGAGAAATGCTCACTAACACACTCGGGACTGGTGAAGCTGGAGTAATTTATTATTTGCGCTTGGCGGGAAATATTGCAAATTCTCAATTTACTGAGTTCTAAGCACAGTTGGCATGGTTTGTTGCAGTTCATTTGAACAAACAAACAAAAACAATAGCTGTTGCATTGAAGTGCTTTTATATAGTAAAAAGTGTGATTTATGGCATTATTTACATTTGTATTATAAAAGTGCAGGTATTTTTGAGTTATTATCCAAATATTTCAGCCTTTATTACAATAATTTTAGCTACATTTTTTAATTAAAAGTGGTTTAATAATGAGTAATAAAATGTATACAATAATCAGAGAAGACCTTCTCTTGATTTTTTGTTGGATATTTTCCTGCATGTATCGGTAGTTGTTGTTAAGCTTTTTTTCTTGTTTGTTAAATTCACTTCTCTATTGCAATCTGTTTTTTAAACATTGAGCAAAGTTTTTACTTAAAGCTATTTAATTCATTTACAAAAAAAAAACATTTATGGAATACACCCAGTGGTTCAACCGTTTGCCAGTTTTATGACAAATAATCATTTAGACTAATTTATTATCATATGAGGCCTTTCGTAGACTCTCTTTTGAGTCTGGTATAGGTTATGGGATTTGCAATTATTTCTGTGACAAGAGAGTTCGAGTGCGATTGTGGTCGTGTATTGTGTGTTGTGGCATATTTTCTTATTTCTTCAATTATTGTGCGTACTTTAAGATGAATTTTGTGATATAATAAGGGGTGTTTAAGATCATTCTGAGGATTGTAGACTGGAATCTTTGCAGTTTTCGATTGTTGAATGTTCTATGTCCATTTAGGTTTCAAGTTAGCTGAGTGAAGTGAGAGCTTACTTTTGAATCTAAAATCTAAGATTTTTCTTTTTTAAGAAATAAAATAAAATTTTTATTAAGAAATAAGTAAAAATGAAATTAAAGAAATAGAATTTTTTAATTTGTTATCACAAAGGATACGAGGGTTTTTTGTTTTTGTCAAAGGGTCTATCTATTTATATATCTCTTATATCATCGTTAGGACATATAAAATATGCTGAACAAATTTTATCAGAATACCAATATGGCTTTCGCCCGGATCGTTCAACTACTAACCAATTGTCACTCTAGCTATCAATGGAAAAATACTATGAACACAACATTGATCTTCATATGCTTTGTATTGATTTCAAACAAGCATTTGAACGCATTAAGCGAATGACAATGCCAACAATTTTTAAAAAGTGCCAACTCCAAAAAAAAAACTAATCAGGTTAATAATGATGAAGCTACGAAACTCTGAGTTCAAAATCATGATACAGGACAACAAATCTGAGGCCTTTCATATGCAGACTGGCGTAAGACAGGGTGACACACTTTCCTCAACAATTTTTGACTTAAAGCAGTGCTGTGCAATAGACGAGCTAAGCGATGCCAAAAAACTGGACATATACTCACACAAATAGAAAAGAACACGCCGACGATATTACGACTGCCAGCACAATTAAAAGTGCACTAGTAACAACCTTTTCGGAAAGTTAAGAAGCGACACCAAATTGGACTAAAGATTAACAACGAAAAAACCAAATGCGTTCTGCTCTCTTGGCTAAAAAATAAACAGCCACCAAAAAAGGTTAATATGGGAAAGTACAAATTTGTAGTAGTAAACACGTTCACAAATCTTAGCTACAAGCTGACAACAGATAACATCTACAATGAGTCTTACTGTAGAGTCCTTATAAAATAATAAAAACGCATCACATATAAAACTTTAACAGACCTAGCAAGCCAACACAGGCTGATCTGGCCGCAGGCTGAGCTGCAAATATTGGCAAGAAAAATGCTCAGAAAAATATTTGGCGCAGTCAAAATTGCACTATAGGAATGGCACATGTGACGTAAATATGAGCTGGAGGAACTAATGAAAGGCGAAAATGTAGAACATTACATTAAAGCGCAACGAATATGATGGGTAGGCCACGTTACAAGAGTGTGCAGTTCAAGGGCCCAAAGGGAAGCATTGGCGGCAAATGCATACACAAGTAAAGCAAGAGGAAGACCAAGATCGAGGTGGATAGATGATGTGCAGGAAAATCTGGAACAAATTAATCTAAGGAACTGGAAGATACGGTAACGGACAAAGCAGCATGGCGGTGTACTTTTCAGCAGGTCAAAGCTCAGAAGTAGCTGTAGCGCCAAACGATGGTGATCAACATCATCAGGTTTCATCAGCTCACAATCCTCCATTGTAGTAACTTTGACTTTGTATTTGCCATTTATAATTCTAAAACTTTTATTATCTCCTATTGCAAATCACTTCCGTGCTAGTTTTTGCAATGCTACTTTATTCAGCGAGGCGCAATAATTTGCAGAAGCGGCAAAGTACGATTGCAATAGCAGAGAGCACAAAAACAAAGCAAACGACGAAGTAGCAACTAAGCAAACGAATCGAATGATTTCTAAACTGGGAGCTAACCAAAAGCCTCGTAATCTCAAAACCGAACAGAAATTCAACATCATTTTTTCTACCCCTCATCTACCCATGGCATACGAATTTCATGCATAAAATAATTTACAATTACCAAATCTAATGACTACTCATACGCCGCTGAGTAACGTACAAACAAACGGGTCAAATGGTCAAGCAGTTAAATGTGATTTTGCGAGTATACAGAGCATACAGGGTCTTTTAATGTTAGGGTTCTTTGTTAGCAGTTTCTTGACAGAGGTTACAGTTCGAGTGCGAGTAGTTTTATAAATATTATTCTTATTCAGGTTGATTATCCTTTTACCCAAGAATCAGCCCATTCAATTCGAAAATCCATATATTGTAAAGGGTGGTTAAATTTCAAGGGCCGGGCAGACTAGTCACATACCCTGCCAGAAAGCAAAATAGATTAACGAAACCATAGCAAGACTGAGTCTTGACGAGGCCCATGCTTCCGCGAGGAGTGAACAAGGAAAAAAATTATTAATTTAATTAATTGGCGAGGAAAGAAAAAATGAGTACGCAGCACTACTATTTAAAATCTATTGTCTCATATGCATATGAAATTTTTCCTGGATAGCAAACAAAGTTGCACCCTGAATAAAAACTTTTATTGAACAATTTGTGTTGTTGTTGTTGTTGTTGTTGTTATTATTATTATTATTACTGTTATTATTATACCTTGATGTCTCCACATGAGGGAGTTTTTGAATCTCAGGACATACTACGACGGCTGCTGTGATGCTGCGTTAGCCATTTTCATCCTTCTCATCCGCAAAACAAAGAGAAACAAAGAACAAAAAAACCTTTTTATTTTTAAAATTATTATTGTTGTTTTTCACAAAACCCACACTTTACAAAACTTTGCCTAGTGTTTTGCAGTTATTAATCGTTGCCGTCTAGCTATAGGTCCTATCCAACAGCAGGCCCAGGATACAGGATTGTTCGAAAATTTTCTCTTATCTGCTCTGTGCAAGCCATAGGCGCAAATGGACTAAACTGATGTTACCTGTCATGTTCGACCGACTGTCGCAAATCCTCCTGCCATTAAGCAGAAGGGAGTGCAGACGGTTGGTCGGACTCATGACGGGCCAGTTTCTGTGGGCGAAGCACATGGAAAAGGTGGGCATCTCAGACATTGTACTCTGCCCAGCTTGGAGAGAAGAGGAGGATGAGACGGGGGACCACTTTCTGTGCGTCTGCCCGGCCTTCGCTCGAATCAGGTAGCTTGAGATCTTTGGCACTGATGTGTTAAGAAGCGACCACCTTGGCTCCTTGGCACCTCAAGATCCACTCAGATTTCTTCGGAAATCGAGTAGATTTAAAGAAAATTAAAAGGGAATCCAAGTGTAGTACATTGGACTTAATTAAGGGGGTATTCTAGTCTAGAGGCCCGAATTTCGAGCATTTTTTGACGATGAATAAAAAAAAAGCTATTGATATTTTTACGATACATTTTTCTATCATTTATTTATTCATATATTAGGAGCACACAAAATAAATTTGAAAAAAAAAATGAATTTTCATCGAGTTATGCGTCCTTGAAGTGGAAGGGGGGAAAAAAAGGCAGTGTCCCCGTCGTCACGATTTCTACCCTTGTGGTCATCTGAAAAAAAAAAATACAAATTCTTAATTAATATGAATGTCATTATCGTATGAACCAGAAAAAACGGAAAAAAAGATTTTTCCCATAAAATGGCGGCTACTCAAAAAATTGAGGTCGATTTTTCTCTTATTTTTAAGCTTTCTCGAATTGTTTACACATATTAAAAAATTGAAATTTCCAGTTTTTCGAGCTTCATACGATAGAGATATATTTAAGGAATATTCATGACAAATTTCAAGCAAATCGGTTTATTAGAACTTGAGATATCGTGCCGACCGTATCGAAAGAAGTAGTTTCCAGAAAAACACGTTTAAAGCTCGCCGACTGCTCAAACCAGTCTAGTTCTTGCGTCACTAAAATAGTTGTAGCTTCGAAAATAATTCGAATTTTGAAAAATCCTTTTAGGGAGATATTTTTGAATAGTTAAACTATCAAATTTTGAAAAAAAAAAATTTTCGATTTTTTCAAATTTCTAGACTAGAATACCCCCTTAATTAAAAAAAAAACACCAGAAACACCAGAACAAACACAGCATTAATACTGTTGCAGTGATTAGTATCAGTGAGCCACTTTTGTCCAAAAATACAATCACCGTCAACAGATGGCAATATTGAGGTATTTTCACAATATCTTCTGGACTTTCGTTGGTGGATATAGGCAATATGTGGTTACAGTAAGACGTGCCAATATGAAACGCAGCCAACAAGACAATCAATAGATGTAGCACAAACAAAATTGTAGGAACAAATAATTCTGCAATATTCTATAGTTATTTGGCAGTTAGGATTGCCTGATTTAATGCCTTTGGACTATTTTCTGTGGAGATGGCTCCGCAAAGTTAGAAATTATGCGAATAAACTCGATGCAATTGCATTTTTAATAAACTCCCAGTTATGTTTAAATGCACTCGAAAATCTCATCGGAAGTATTTATACCTGTAAGCGCGCACCTGGAGGACATTTGGGATATTTCAATTTTTACTTGTAAATTACTCTCTCTCTCTCTCTCCCTCCCTGTCTCTCTCTCTCCCTCTCTCTCTCTCTCTATCACTTATGCCAATGAAAATGAATTCATATTCAGAAAATTTTGTTTTATTTGAATTACAAAAAAAAAGTACATTCGAACTTAGAAGACCCTGTAAAAGTAGAAATCATAAACACAGTACCAAAATGCCTACTGGTATTTGCGCCTTCCTCAAGCGCTCCTCTCTCTCTCCCTCTCTCTCTCTCTCTCTATTACACATGCCAATGAAAATGAATTCATATTCAGAAAATTTTGTTTTATTTGAATTACAAAAAAAAATTACACTCGAACTCAGAAGACCCTGTAAAAGTGTAAATCATAAAAACAGTAACAAAATGCCTACTCGTATTTGGGCCTTCCTCAATTGCTCATACTAAGTATACGTACGCGCGTGACATGGCTACTCACAACTATAATTTTGGTGCATTATTAAGCCTAACTTAAGTGCTGCTTACGCAATCGCCCGCATGACAATGCCAACTAATTGGCTCAACATAATCGCATCACCATTATTTCTGCGTACATGACAATTGTGCACATCTTCCACAGCCGTGCAGTCATTCCGTGTTGTTCCACTGTAATGAAAGGCGTGAGAAGATTTTATGTGGGCTTATTTCATTCAAAGTGACTACCTGGCTTACGCAACAAAATACTGAAACAACGAACTTTTCTTTTCATATGTTAAATTTTCATTAATTTTTCATATAGTCGGGGTTATGTGGAGTGCGCCATAGAGCGCAATTTCAATGAAGGATTTTATGGTGTTCAGTGTGTTTGCCATTCATCGTTAGAGAGTTAGTGTCAGTCATTAAAAATAGTGTCCCAGCTACACACGTACATGTATATGTATATGTATGCGCATGCATAGGCGTGTATGTGTGTGTGTGTGTGGTGTGCAACTTAAGCTCTTTAATGCGGCTAGCAACAAGGAAGTTCATATCACCCAAATCAAGCTGTGCGACGTTATGATGTAATTTTATGCGTAAATCAACAGGAAAAGCGAAACGTCTACGATCTGCATGGCGCTGTGGTATGGAGGCGAGCTTTGGATTTCATTACAGTTTAAGTTTTTTTATCGTTTTTGATTATTATTATCTTTTTTTTGTTATTTACGTGGATTTTCGATAGTTAATGAATACCGGGAAGTTACAGATGCAATGAAATATTATGTGAAAATTTTCTGCTTGTACTTTCATTTTTATCACTTACTTGTGAGTGTAGTGGCGGCCCTTTCCTCCTCCCTGGAATGCTAAATGCTTATATGTTCGGTAATGCTGAACTTGTTAACATTTTCAAAATAAATTAAAGAGTTTGTGGTGCAAGTACTGGACTCTATTATGGAGCAGCAAGAAACTAAATTTTATTGTAAGCGCACAGCAAAGCGTTAAGGCACGCGCTCGAGAGTAAATACCTCTTAAAATCTATTTGAGGAAAGCGGGAAGAATACCCAAAGGATCCGGTTTAAAAATAAAGATTTCCTTTAGGTTATCAATCTGTATTTTCAGAACTCTGTAAAGGCATTTAAAACGAAAATTGCAAAAAAAAGTATTCTGTATACGAAAATTCTGTACAGACAAAAAATTGTAAGACGAAAATTAAAAAAAAAGACGAAAAAAGACAAAAAAATGTGAAACCAAAATTGCCATAAAAAAATTATGCATACGAAAACTCTGTAAAGACAAAAAAATATCAAACGAAAATTGCAATAAAAAATTCTTTAAAGACAAAAAATTTAAAACAAAAATTACAATAAAAAAATTCTGCATACGAAAACTCTGTAAAGACAAAAAAATATCAAACGAAAATTGCAATAAAAAATTCTTTAAAGACAAAAAATTTAAAACAAAAATTACAATAAAAAAATTCTGCATACAAAAATTCTGTAAAGACAAGAAAATTTTAAACAAAAATTGCAATAAAAAAATTCTGCATACAAAAATTCTGTAAAGACAAGAAAATTTTAAACAAAAATTGCAATAAAAAAATTCTTTAAAGACAAAAAATTTAAAACAAAAATTACAATAAAAAAATTCTGCATACAAAAAGTCTGTAAAGACAAGAAAATTTTAAACAAAAATTGCAATAAAAAAATTCTTTAAAGACAAAAAATTTAAAACAAAACTACAATATAAAAATTCTGCATACAAAAATTCTGTAAAGACAAGAAAATTTTAAACGAAAATTGCAATAAAAAATTCTGTAAAGACAAGAAAATTTTAAACAAAAATTGCAATAAAAAAATTCTGCATACAAAAATTCTGTAAAGACAAGAAAATTTTAAACGAAAATTGCAATAAAAAATTCTTTAAAGACAAAAAATTTAAAATAAAAATTCCAAAAAAAAAACTTCTGCATAGAAAAATTCTGTAAAGACAAGAAAATTTTAAACAGAAATTGCAATAAAAAATTCTGAACAGACAAAAAATATTAAACGCAAACTGCAATAAAAAAATTCACAAATTAATTAAAAAGATTCTGTAAAGAAAAAAACATTGCATTAAAAAAATTCTACATAGAAAAATTTGTAAAGACAAAAAAAGTAGGTGTAGCGTAGTACACATAACAGAAGTGAGACTTTTAAGGCATGCAAAGAAAGAGGAAGAGACCCGAGAAAGAATGAGAGAGAGAGAAAGAATATATATCTAAATAAATTCACAACATTTGCAGAGAATACAAATAGACAAAGTTTACAAGAAACGAATAAGAGTCGAACGGTGTAGGTAAACGCCGGACACAAACCGTGGCAACAACGCGCACTACTCCGAGCGTTTATCACCCGCACAAACGCAGCGCTTCCAGGACCGAAGCAACGGCACAACTTACCGCAAGGCAATACCAATAAATCCGACGCCGGAATGGATAGCACTTTATAGTACGCACAAGCACTAGCCAGGAAATGGAAATAAGCGCCAAAAAGTAGGCACCAAACAAAACACCAAAAAAATTGGTACCAAAAAACGCCCCAAACAGTAGGCACTAAGGAAATACAACGCAAAAAAATAGGGGCCAAAAATATATTTCCTACAAGTTTGCACCAACAGACAATCGCCAAAAAGTAAGCAGTGTTATTTTGCACTAGAAATTAGCAACCACAAGCGAAAACCTCAGGAAATAACCTAAAGTGTATCTAAGATACAAAGATGGTATAGCTCTCTCTCTCCTTTTCCTCTACGTTATATCTTTTTTCTCTATCGCGGAACGAAAATGCCCAAACGTTGTATGGCTTTGAAGTTTTACTCTCCATTCTCGCTCGCCCATCGACGCTTAAGAAGTTTCACTTCAAAAATGTAAAACGAAAATTGCAAGAAAAAAGTTCGGGGGAAACAAAAATCGGTCAGAACAGTGCGGTGATGCTATTATTGCTTATTTAAAAAAAAAAAAAAGCAATTAAGGATGCCACCCGGCAAAAACCTAAAACAAATAGTTGCTTGTTGTAGATGCACCAGCTTCTCCATGGCAACGTATGTATTTTTTGCTACTCAAATGCGGCAACTTTGATGGTTTTTATAGCCGCCAGTGTTAAAATGAACTACCAGACATGAGATAATGTAGTGAAATTCATGTAAACAGCAACACATTTTTCAAATTCCTTATCATAAAATAAATTTCTAATAAATCAAGATTTATTTAGATTTATTTGTTCAGGTTGTTGTTGTTGTTGTGGAAGCAACATGTATGGGAAATACTGCTGAACTGAGACTCCGGTTGGGAAGAGCCGATAGTCAGAGAACGCTGTTCAGGTCGATAACCCCAGCTATTCGATGGCTTACTACTCTAATTAAGTTATTTATAATTACTATATTTCATATAATTATATTCGGACGCCGTAGCCGAATGGGTTGGTGCGTGATTACCATTCGGAATTCACAGAGAGAACGTTGGTTCGAATCTCGGTGAAGCATCAAAATTAAGAAAAACATTTTTCTAATAACGGTCGCCCCTCGGCAGGCAATGGGAAACCTCCGAGTGTATTTCTGCTTTGAAAAAGCTACTCATAAAAAATATCTGCCGTTCGGAGTCGGGTTGAAACTGTAGGTCCCTCCATTTGTGGAACAGCATCAAAACGGATGCCACAAATAATAGGAGGAGCTCGGTCAAACACCCAAAAAGGGTGTACGCGCCAATTATATATACCTAAATATATATATATCATATAAATAAATAATTAAATATTTTAGTGGTGGTATTGAAATTTAGGTGGCAACGCCACTAAATACTTTCGCATTAAGGGGGTAGTATGGTTAATTCGGTGTAAAACAAGCATATTTTTCGAAATTTTTTTTGTCGACACAGTTGATTTATTCAAAATTTTAAAATTACTTCATTATAAAGTCATATTTTAAGAATATTGTGTGAAATTTTCATTGATTTTTATGAAGAAATGAGTTGGTGGCAGCGAATCTTCGCGGACGTCTCATAAAAAAGTTTTATTGCGGTGTCCCTCAGAACTCATTACTGGATCAACTAAAATCAAAAAACCAAATTGATTTCATCAGCTAATAAAGTTTCGCAGGTAACAACGTCGAATTTTTTTTTTTTTTTTTTTTTTTTAATTTTTTAAAGCGCTTTGAAGTCAAAACACCGATTTTTCATAAAAAAAACTTGAAAACTTTGTTGTTTTAAAATATGACAAAATTTAAAAAAAAAAAAAAACTCGACGTCATTACCTCGTGAATAAAGTAAAGAAACAAAAAAACCAAATTTGTAGATATGAATCTACAGTGGACACCGACCGTAAAAAAGGCAAGTGTGAGAAAAACGCGTTTAAAGATTTTCGGCAGCGTGAAATCCAGTTAGAGAGGTAGATACTTAATCCTTTGTGTCTTTGTCAATTTTACTCTAATGCACTTCAAGCTTTCACACAATAATCTTAAGATGTTATAGAATAATTAAAAAAAAAAAAAAATGAAAAAAAAAAATACCATACTACCCCCTTAAAGCATTTCTGAAAGTATTTTATGTGATACCTGGGAGGCATATTTCAGTCAACTTGAGCATTATTTATCCTTTTTGTAATAAAAATTATTATGGGTTAATTACTAAAGCTTTCTCGCGCAGCTTCCGCTTAAAATCCATATTCTAATATTTAATTCTGTTTTATAATTAATTTCTGAAATATAATTGGCAACGCCATACAACATTTGTTTTTTAAGCTAGTGTTTTTTTCAAAAGCCGTGACTGACTAGTTTTAATCCACTCATTTACGCATTTCCTTACTTTCGAGTCTTTTCTGAATGCTGGTTTCTATTTTCTTTTTTTGCAGAACCACCTTGCAGTTTCCCTGGTTCACCAGCCCACAGCACTGTTGTCTTCTCCAGTGCGAACTTGACGCATGGCACCGTAGCTTCGTACACCTGCGAACGCGGCTTTGAGCTGCTGGGACCGGCGCGGCGTGTTTGCGATAAAGGCGCCTGGGTGCCCGATGGCATACCATTTTGTGGTAAGTTTCAAAGATTCAAGATTCCATATAATTTTCTATATTTATTGCAAATATTTATAAATATTTAGCGAAATTATTAAACACACCGTCTTATGATTAATGGAGTGATTAATAGAGGCCTTCAGCATCAATTTGTTTTTGCGATGGTTTGGATGCAATTCGATTTGTGAATTTACTGAAGGAGAAAGGAGAATCAAAATTTAAACACATTTGTTCTATTGAAGGCATCAGTGCTATGAAATATATGCATATACTAGATGGCGCAAAATTAATCATCCAATTTTTCTTTTCGAGTAACTTTTTTTACTAAATCAAACAAAAAAAATTATTTGCAGTGATGGAAATTTTTGTTCAATTTTGAATTTTTGCCTTGCCTAATTCCTTTCACTTGTCTAATTACCGCTCATGTTTTCTTGCTGAATCTTTTGACCACCAAGAGTGCGAGAAAAGTGAATTACCCAGACCAACGGAAGATACCCATTTTGTGCCTTTTAACTATTAATTTTTGCTTTAAAGGGGGTACATTTCAAAAATATAAATGCAAAGTGGCGCAAAATTAATCATCCAATTTTAATCATCCAATTCTGTTTTTGAATAACTTTATTAAATAAAAAAAATAGTTTGTGTGAAGGAAATCTTTATTTTGGCCTTCACGCACTCCATTATTTGTCTATTTGTATACTGCAGCTGTCTAGTTCATGAGTGTCAAATGTGATTTGCAAAAATTATATATCTTCCAATAAGGTGATTAATTTTGCGCCACCTTATATATGGCGCATGCGATTCTATTCCATACTATCAGTAATCAAAAGAAGTGCTAAACAAGTTTTATCAATATTACATTTTGTGTGATATGACATAAGAGCACAAATTCAAGAAACGCCTGAGCAGAGAAAGGCACCACTGAAGAAACCTACTAAAAGGCTTATCTGGAAGTTAGAACTTTTTGACCATAGACTGCTATAAGTTTTAGTCCTTTAGTATATTGATCTGTTGTTTCCAATATCATCTGCTTGTGAGCAGCTGAATAGGAATTCATTTGAAGAGGTGAAATTTATTTCCTTTATCTCAAATTTGCATGTTAACTGCATTGAATTCAATAAATTTAAATTTATTTATTTATTTCATACAAGTTTGTTTCAGTAAGCTTTTACTAATTTGAAATTTAAAATGTTCGTGCGAATCTAAATCCATTAGTGATATGAAGCAAGAGGCCAAGGAGGTACTAAAACTTACCAGAAGCATCCAAGTTTAGACTAATTTTAGAAGCCTCCAACCGACAGATGGGTTTTTTCATGACTGAAATACACTGTAAAGTTTTTCGTTGCCTGCTGAAGGGTGTCCGCTTTTAGAAAACACTTTTTCTACCATTTGATATTTCATACACGGAGATTCGAAACTGGACACTGCCGAATGGTATCCATGCAACAACCGATTCGTCATTTTTTCCCCCTACGTATATTTCTCGTTTCGATACGCATCGATTTAAAAACCGATATTTTTTATTTTCGACTTAACGTCCACATTAGTTAATATTTAACACCTTTGCCAACAAGACACCTTCGTAGTCCATCATCACGTGAGGAGTTGCCTATCGCCCATCGATCGCGCGCTCAGATTGCGAATAGAGGAACGCTCCGCAGGTATGCAGGGTAGGTGGGAAATAAAATAACTCGCATCAAAAGGCAACCTCTCGAAACTACCTATCTTTGAAACTTCTTCATGAGTAAGCACATCACTCACAAACTGTATGAGCTGGCACAAGGAACACAAATTTTTATATTTTATATAAAATTTTGCCCAAAGAAGGCACAAAGGTTTCTTTCAAATCAAACTTTGCATAAATGAAGTATTTAATGGTATTCGATTTCGCTAAAATTTTCCAATTGGGCTGAATTTATGCTCGAACTAGCAGAAATGTACTTAACAAATGTACAACTTTCAACAACTTTCAGATAATCCTATTTGCTACCCATTCATTATTATAGATTTTTCATTTTTCCCTATCAACAGACGCTACGCACCTTAGCGCCTGGCGAACAATTTGCACTAATGAAAACCCATAAACAATTTCCGTATTTGATAAGTCAAAATTCATGTTCAAACAAGGAAATTAACAATTTTTGCAAATTCAAACGGCAAATATTCAGTTACCCAGCTGAAAATGCCAACTTGCGACTTTGTGAGTGCATAAATTGCCATGGCCGTACAAATGCGCTCAGCCTGGGGCGCTGCAATAAATATGCAATTGCCGTTTGGACACTTGAAAGACAGAAAGAGGACAATTTTGCCACACGCACAAAAAACTGTATATCTAAAACACGCACACATGGCGATTTGGAGGCAGAAACTGTGCGAATTATTTTTCTTTTCTTTATTTATTTTACTTTACGAGGTATGACAATTAAGTTCCGGGAATTTAGTTAAGCTCGTGAATTGGCAACACTGCGTTGTTCGTTAAGACAAATATGGCTGAAAAGGGGGTCTTCTTTCGGATTTTAATCGAAGTGTGGTCCAGTCAGTTTGGTTTTTGTTCTATGTGAGTTTTTCGAGAGCACCTTTTTTAGTAGCGCCATGAAAACAAATGGACTCACATGACAAGTACTTGCGAAAATATATCAGTGAGGATTTATTGCCACGTATTTGTTCAGCGACAAAGATTGCAGAAGTTGTGTAATAACTGGAGTTGAGAACTGGATGTTTAAATAGTAGGAGTCCTAAATAGTCAGCTATGAGTGCATAAAGGTGAAAAGTGGAAACGCCCAAGTCACAAGTTTTTCACAATTTGCAGCACCAAACACCATGAATATGTTTCTGCTGGACTGAAAGTGACTGAAAATCTCTATTCTGGTGTCCAGAAGTAGCTGCTCGTATGCATTTTCCTTGTACAACCCGAACTGGCTAAGAACGGCTAAATCTGGTACTACTACCACTCGCCTACTTATTCTTCATCCTTTGTTTACGAGCTTTTGAAAGCCATTCCGAAGTTGTTGCACCTAATCCATATCCCTACAACCTTTTTCGTTCGTCGAAGGAATTTAGCGTGGTAGTGTACAGCAGGTCAAAATAACTACATTCGCGGTGGTCAGCGGGTACACTTCTGATGAATAAAAATGGTGCATCTAATCGTGAAAATAAGGTGGGACTTATTACGTAGCCTAAGTGGGAGACAACTTTCTTTACCTGTGTCTAGAATATTATTTTGTCCGCAACTTAAGGGGGGGATTTTTAAGTGGCGGGTCCCAAACCATCTATCCTGGAATGCTTCGCCTTCTCACTGTGGCTCACTCCCGAACGTGTGTTCGGAAGCTACCCAGAGTGTACTTGGGCTAATTCAGGAAGTTGTGAGCTGCTTAAACCATATGTAGAAGAATCGTTCTGGCCACTCCCAAGTGAATGGTGATCAGTAACTTTCCGAACTTGCGTGGACTTTTACATAATGAACCATCCTCCATTTCACTTAATTTTGATATTATTTATTTGTTTTATTTTTTTTATTGTTATTTTAATTTTTGTTTAAAATTGTGTTACTATTTTTTTACGTTGCTATTGCCTCTATTTTAATATTATTTATTTATTATTTTAATTTTTTTTTTTTTTTTAATCTTAATATTATCCTAATTTTTTTAGTTTTTTTTTTATTATTTTTTATGTTTATATTATTGATTTATTACTTGAATTTTATGTTATTTTGTTTTATTTTTATTGTTATTTTTGTTTTCTTCTGAATTCTTTATTATCTTTTTCTGTTTTTAATTTTACTTTATTTTTGTGTTATTTATTTGTTATTAGCATTTTATGGCGTTTTTACTTTATTTCATTTTTTACTATTGTATTATTTTTATTTTTTCTTAATTAAATATATATTTTATTGTATTTTTATTATTTCTTTTGTATCTTCATATTATTTATTTCTTTCTTGAACTTTACGTTATTTTGTTTATTTAATATTTATTATAATTTTGATATTGGTACTATTTATGTTTTATTTTACTTTTTAGTCCTACTTAAATTTTTTTTAATTTTATTATCACTCTAATTTTTTTATTTGTCTTTATTTATGTATGTAATTTTGGTTTATTTTGTTTTCTTTTATTTATATATATTTTTTATAGTATTTCATTTTTTTATTATTATTTTTGTTCTTTTATTTCATTATTATTCTAATTTTTTATTGCTTTTCAATTTTATTTCCTTTTTAATTTTATTTTATTTATTTTTACTTTTATATGATTCATTTTGTTTTATTTTTTAAATTTTATTTAGTTTTTAATATTATTTTATTTCTCTTTATTTTTATATGATTTATTTCTTATTTTAATTTATTTTTTACTCTTATATTTATTTTTATTTCTTTTTATTTGTCTTTTATTTTACATTTATTTTATTTCCGTTTTGAATATTCTGCTACTTATTTATGCTATTTTCTTTTTTACTGCTATTTAGTTTCTTTAATGTTTTTTTTGTCCTTATTTTTATGTTATTTTTTTTATTATTGGGATTTAAGGGAAATTAGTTTTATTTTTTACTATTATTTTAATTTTTTTTTCAATTCTAAATTTTTTTTTTGGTATTTGACTTTATTTTTATATTACTTATTGCATTTATACTATTTTTTATAATAGATATTATATTTTTTTATTATTATTTTTATTTCTATTTTTTTTTTTCCCCCAACCAATGTATTTATATATTTATCTTAAAACTAAGATTTCCATACTTCTTATTACGCTCTAACATTTTATATTAAATGGCGTATAGGAAATTCATTTACTTTCTTTCTATGTTTTTAACTTGTCGATGGTTCGATTTCTGTGCAGCCTCCTTTTTAATGTCAGTTCTTTTATTGGGAGTAAATTAACTTCATTGTACTGTGTTTTTCAAGGGTGGAGTAATGCCTTCTTGTTGTTGTCTTTATTTGCTGTTCAACAGTTGCGACCATGAGATCTTGATGTTTATCAGTATTAGTGATATAACTATTTTTAAATTTTTATTGATTTTTTTATTTTATATTTAATTATTTTCAGTGTTTTTGTTTTTTGGTTTGAATTGTATGCTACTTTCCTTTATTTTATTTTTTATTTTTATTTAATTTGCTTTAATTAATTAATATTTATCTATTATTTTATTTTATACTACTATTTGAATTTTTGCTCAATTCCTTATATTTGTTGATTGTTTTTTTTTTTGTAGTTAACTTTATTGGTATTTATATTATTGGTTATATGCACTTTATGTTATTTAATTTAATTTTACGAATTTTAATTTTTGTTATTATTGATTTTTTCTATTTTTTGGTAATGTTATTTATTTATTTTATTTTTCATTTGCTTTTTTTTTTTTTTGAGTCTTTTTATTTAATTATTTTGTTTTCCTTTTTATTTTTTCGTTTTTAACTTTATTTACAAAGTGTTGCTCGCAAAATATTGCAATAAACTGATCAGCTAACTACCCATCGCAGGCCAAGGCAACATGGCGCATTAAGCACCACTAACAACTTCTCACTGACATTCGTTTTCTACACCCTGTGCCTCCTATTTATGCCACTCAAATATTATTTAAACTGGATTAGCCAAATACATACTGAAATTACCAAATTAGTCAATGTAAAGTGTAAATATGTGTGCGCACACATACACATATACGCGCCCCTAACTTCGCATTGGAATTTCATGCCAGCCGTCGCTCAATTTCGACTCATTCGTTTTTCGTAGCTCAACTAACCGGACTGTGCTTTGCCACCCAAAAATGCAGACAGTTTTCTTCAAGTGTACGCACGTTTCACACAATTATCCGAATGTACGTGTGCACATGTTATGTATACTGGTGTGTGTAAGTGTGCCATGTGTTAAAAATTTCGCTCGAGTATTGCAAGAATTAGATCACTAGCACACGAATTTCGTATTTCGTTGTATGTAAATGACTAAAAATGGGCCAGTTAGTGGTTTGGCTTGTTAATAAAATGCAATTAAGAGGGAAAAAAGTTCAAAAGAGATTTAGCTAAAAGCAAAAGGTGTTAAATGTACTAACAGCGCAATGATTGCGGAAGGCATTTGGTGAATTGCATTTGTTTATAGCTTTCGTTAAAGAGGCGATCCACTTGAGGTAGACAGATAGAGTAAGTGATAAGGAAATTGAGAAAGAGAAAAGTAATTGAATGTATTTAAAAAAAAAAAAAACAAAGACAGGCAGGCAATGTATTTGAGTAGCAACTAGTTAACTTGATATTGAGGTAGAATTTACGATACGAGACCTATGTGGCTGAACTTTAATGGCATTTGGTCAAGTGTATTTCGGGATTGGATTTGATTGAAAATAGAATTGAAAATAGTTTGAGGTAAAAGTAGGTGCACGTTACAAAAAAGGAAGATTGTTTTTGTGGCATACTTTCGTCAACAACAACACGCTTAGGGCAAACTAAAGCTAGACGTAAGGAAACTTTACTTTTTATATTTTTACTTTTGTACATTTCGCAAATTTTTTTTAAGGTCCGTTTTAAGACAACTGCTATAAAAATCGCACAATACATGCAACTTACTGGATCATTAGAAAATCAAAGAGCTCAGAGCTCTTAAAAATTTCAATCGAATAGGTATCGAATGCATTAAAAGGCTTATGAACTGAAGAGGGAGCCAGTGCCTTGTCATATGAAATGTTAGTCATAGAGTTTGAAAAATTATTAAAAACGAACTTTTGCAACATTTTTAGATGTGAAGATCTTTTAGAAGTGCTAAGGGATACAATTGGTATTAGAAATACCTAATATTGGTGCAGTAAAAAGTTGTCCTCATTTCCCGCTAGACTCACTCACTCTAGTCTGGCTGTACGGCGATTTAAAGGTGATTTATGTTTCAAAAAACTTGCTTTACATTTTTTGCTTAGCTCCACCAGCTCTGCGTTACAGCGACTGCAAAAGTAATCCAGCTTACCATAGTTGGAAATTGCCTTGAATTCTTCTGAAAATTGGCTTATTGGTAGCCTTGGGTGTCATAAGAAGTGAGAATTTTGAAGAAAATTCACTAATTTTGAGATTCATTTAATGCTGAACATTTTAGAAAGAAATTTTTTTAAGGTAAAAAACATTCAAAAAATGAATATTTTTGAGAATCATTTAAAGGTAAAAATTTGAGTATAGGATTTCTTTTAAGTAAGTAACATGGAAATATAAAGTAAACAAATAAAATATTTCCGGTTATTTTTTACATTTATTATTTTTCTTTCTTAATTTTTTAAGATGAAATACACTTTTTTTTGCAAAAAAACATATAAAATTTGTCGTAAAAAAATGATATTCTTTTTTTCAAAAAATTTTGGAACATTCATTTTTCATTCAGTTTTAGCAAAAAAAAAATAATAAAAATAAAAATAAAATAAAAAATGAAGAATGACCAAATGAACAAATTTTTTTTTTCCTAAAAACTTTTAACAAAAAACATACTAATTTCCTTAAAAAGTATATTTAATCCTAAAATTAAATTAAAAAGCAAAAAATAAATATTGCAATAAATATTTCCTTAAAAAAAATCTAGTAAAAATCTATTGTAGTAAAATAACAAAGAAAAAAAAAGTTTTTTTTTCCTAAAATTTTTTAACAAAATATATTATTTTTCTTAAAAATTATAGTTTATCCAAAAATTAAATTAAAAAATCAAAAAATATTAATGCAAAAACAAAAAATATTTCAATCTAAGCAATAAAGAAAAATGTTAGACAAGAATAATGAATGAAAAAAAATTTTTTTTTCTAAAAAGTTTTAACAAAATATATTATTTTGCTTAAAACAAAAAGAAAATATTATTATTCTTAAAAAATTTTTGAGAAAAATTAAATTATATCATATAAAATAATAAATTTGTTTTTCTCACAAGTTTTAAAAAAATATATTATTCCTCTTAAAAAAAAAATGAAAAAGGAATCAAGAAAGAATAATAAACTATTTTTTTCCTTTTAATTTCAACAAAAACCATATTATTTTTCTTAAAAAGTATATTTAACCCTAAAATTCAATTAAAAAGCAAAAAATTTTATTGCAAAAAATAAATTAGATTGCGTTAAAGAAAAATCTAATAAAATAAAAAAGAATGAAAAGAACTTTCTTTCCCGAAAAATTTTAATAATAATATTACTTCTCTTAAAAATTGTATTCTTTGCTTAAAAATTATATTTACCTTAAAATTAAAATAAAAAATCAAAAAATATTAATGCGAAAAATAAATATTCCAGTCTAAGCAATAAGAAAAATATAAAAATATAATAAAGGATGAAAAAAAATACTTTTTTTCCTTAAAAATTTTAACAAAAAATATTTTTTTTTCTTACAAGCAATAAAGGAAATATTATTTTGCTTAAACAGTTTTTCTTAAAAAATGATATTTTACCCCAATTTTATCTTAAAAATTATATTTTTTTTCATAAAATTCTTTTTAAAAATTATTTTCCTTAAAAAATTTTATTTTCTTAAAAATTATATTTTTTCATAAAATTATTCTTTTTAAAAATTATTATTTTTCTTAAAAAATTATATTTCTCTTAAAAATTATATTTTACCCTAGAATTAAATTAAAAATCCAAAAATATTATAAAAAACAAAAAAATATTGCAATCTAAGCAAAAAAAAATCTGTGAAAAGAAAAACGAATGAAAAAAAATATTTTTACTCCTAAACAATTTTAATATATAAAATAGTATTTTTTATTTTTCTTAAAATTTATATTTTACCCTAAAATTAAATGAAAAAATCAGGAAATTTAATGCAAAAACAAAATATATTGCAGTCGAAGCGAAAAAGAGAAAAATCTATGAAAAGGAAAAAGATTGAAAAAATATTTTTTTTCCTAAAAATTAAAAAAAAAATATTTTTTTTTCTCACAAACAATAACGAAAATATTATTTTTCTTAAGAATTTTTCTTAAAAATTATATTTTTTTCATAAAATTATTCTTTTTAAAAATTGTTGCTTTTCTTAAAAAATTATATTTTTCTTAAAAACTATATTTTTTCATAAAATTATTTTTCTTAAAAATTATTATTTTTCTTAAAAATTATTATTTTTCTTAAAAAATTATATTTTATTCTTAAAACTTACATTTTACTCTAAAATTATAAAAAAAAATTAAAAAATACTAATGCAAAAACAAAAAATATTGCAATCTGAGCAATAAAGAAAAATCTACGAAAAGAATAAAGAATGAAAAAAAGTTTGTTTTTTTCCTAAAAAATTTTAACACAAAATATTATTTTTCTATTATTTTATTATTATTATTATTTCTTAAAAAAGTATTTTATGTTTCTTAGAAATATTAATTTTTCTTAAAAATTATATTTTTTCATAAAATTATTTTTCTTAAAAATTATATTTTACCCAAAAATTATATTAAAAACTCAAAAAATACAATATGAATGCAAAAACAAAAAATATTGCGGTCTAAGCAATAAAGAAACATCTATGAAAAGAATAGACAAAAAATTTGTTTTTCTCCTAAAAAATTTTAACAGATATATATTGTTTTAAGTATTATATTTTTCTCTCTAATTAAATAAAAAACAAAAAATATAAAAATATTAAAGAGAAATCATCAAACCGATGATATCTGACTTTAAAAAACTCTATACCAAATTTCTGACACTGAGTACCTAAATCTAGAAATGTTTAAATATTTTTCGAAATTTTTTCAGTTTAGTTCCTTTTATACTCAAGCCTACAAATTAATCTTCTTTTTAAATGAAGCAAAAACTTATCAAAAGCACTACCCAATGAAATTCGAATCATCGCAAATTGATTTGATTCAATCATCCAGAAGCAATTTTGCATGCCAATCTACCTTTCAGCTCGCATTGATTGAGATCAACACTATTGGCCGCACTGTGCACGCGTTTCGTTTGATAATTAAATGAAACTCGTTTGCATTTCAAATGAATTTAATGTCTTTTATTTACATGGAAGAGAAATGGGGTCAACAAACAATGCAACATTTTTATGGTAAATTACGTTTTTCCTTTTGTTTTCCGGCACTTAACACACAAAGACGATGGCTGGCTAATTCGTGAAGATGCGATACACTGCACTCTGGTTTGGCAAACTTCCGCAAGAAGTCTGAAAACTAAATAAGCAATTCCAGTAATTGAAAGTAATTCGAAGTGGCTATAAGTGACGCTCATTGCCGACATGAAATTTTCATTGGTGCTGTTAAATGCATTCCTATACAAAATGCAAATATTTACTTGCCCAGTTTCCGGCTTTTCATTTGGGGCTTTCCGAATTTTCTTATTGCTTAAGCCTCCAATTGCATGGCAATTAATTTTTGTTATTGCATTTATATGCATAAGTAGATACGAGTGTACAAAGTTTTTTTTCTCAAACTCTACTGTAAGTGTGCAAAGGACTAAGCTAACAGCCCAAGCCAAACTCCAATTATTTGAAAGAAAAATGTTGAGAAAACTCTCCAGAGCAGGCAAAGACAACAACGGCGATTGAGATGAAATCATGAGCTAGAACAACAAATAAAAAGAGAGAATGTTGTGCACTTCATCACCACATCTCGAGAATGGACCCAAGGAGAGCTTAAAGAAAAATAACTGACGCTTGTTTAGACCGATATCAAGGTGGCTTGAGGAACTGGAGGATGGCATGAGGAAACTCAAAGTAAGAACTGGAAGGAACCAAACAAAGATCGAGACAAATGAAGACATTTCGTTCAGCAGGCTGAAGCTCACACAGAGCTATAGCGATAAACGGTCATGATGATTACGATATGCTGGGAGAAGTGAAATTAATGGGTTTTCGTGAACACAAAATTGCCATATTTTTTACTCTCACGTGATTAAAAATCTCTGAAAAGGTATTTTTCTGCTGATAAGTAGAATATGAGTTGGAGTCTTCTCGTTGGTGTCAATGCCAGTAAAACATATGTAAACGGATTGAGAAATGGGCTTCATATAAAAAATTCGTTTATGCTCCAATTTTATTGTGATGAAACTTCACTCATTTAATCGTTATCTTCATCCATCAGCATTACAACTCGGGGCGAGCTTTAGTTTCTTCAACGATCTGCTTCCATTTAACTCGGTCAAGATCTTCGGTGATGTTTTGTGGCAATGTAAGCTTGGGTTTGCCTTTGTCTCTCAGGATGATTGAATTCTAGTTTATTATTTCTTCTGTGCTCGCGATCCTTCCATACCCACTGCGTGATCGGCCCTGCCTAGTCCTTGCGCCTTAATAAACTTTTCAGCGTCTTCACCGTTGCGTAGGTCAATTAGTTCGCTGTTATGCCATTTTCGATACTCGCCGTTGTCAACTCGTATGTGAAGAATAATCCGAGAATAAACCAATCGCAAGGGTATTTACTCGACCAAAGAGCCAAGGTGATCGCTTCTTAACCCATCAGTGCCAAAGACCTCAAGCTACCTGATTCGAGCGAAGGCCGGGCAGACGCACAGAAAGTGGTTCGCCATCTCATCCTCCTCTTCACAAGCTGGGCAGAGTGCACTGCCTGAGATGCCCACCTTTTCCATGCGCTTTGCCCATAGAAAGTGACCCGCCATCAGTCCAACCAGCTGCCTACAATCCCCTCTACTTCGTGACAGGAGCAACTGCGACAGTCGGTCGAACATGACAGGTAACATCAGTGTTGTCCATCTGCAGCCTCTCACAGCCTGCCAAGCTCGCTTGTGGATTAGAATAACCTGTTTGCTAACCGTGACTTTGATGGCTCCAGAAGGGGACGCCAGAACGCGCTTCCGGCCAAGGAAGTTGACCTCAGAACCCATCCTAGCTAAGGAGTCAGAGATCTCGTTACCGGCGATACCCACATGTTCCTAGACCTGTGTATGTTAGCATAAGACTATTATGTCTACCGACATAGTTCAGCCTGGATTTACAGGACTCCACTTGAAGAGGTTGGGGGGCTGTCTATGGCCATGAGCGCAGCTTGGCTGTCACTGCAGACACATATCGGTCTGCCTCTCCATCGGTTTTCCACAACAAAGTTCATCGTTCTTGAACAGCATACACCTCCGCCTGAAATACAGATGCATACATTCCAAAAGCGAAGTGGAGTTTTCTCCCGCTTGATTCTACGTAGATACCAGAGTTGGAACCGTGCTCGGTCCTGGAGCTATCCGTGAAAATGCGAGAACAGTGTTTGCCGGGCTCATTTTCTGAATTTGACCATAGTTGAGCCTCTGACAGCACCACACTGTATCTCTTGTCAAGTACGACTCTGGATGGCATGGAGTCAAGAGGCATGGTGAAGATCGTTAGATCGAAGTCTATGCCTACTCTGTTGTTCAATGCCGAACAGGGGCCGTACCAATTCATACACTAATTTCAGCATACAGATGATCTGCAAGGACTCTCCTTGGATGAAAACATCAAGTGGTGGGGTAGACTAAACAGAGCATCTAATGCCGGGCCTGAACCTTCGCTTTATTATGTCAAAATTAAATTAGCTATAGAACTGCGTAGTCAAAAGGTTAAATGATCAAAAAGTTAAATATTTTCATAAAAAATTTATGATTTTTTCTAAATTTGGTAGTAAAGTTAGGAGTTTTAATTAAATGTCAAAATTTAACACCGAAGGGTGCATCACAGGCAAGCTAAGCAATATTTGATGAGAATTGAGTTGAGTTGAGTTGAGTTGAGTTGAGTTGAGTTGAGTTGAGTTGAGTTGAGTTGAGTTGAGTTGAGTTGAGTTGAGTTGAGTTGAGTTGGTTTGAGTTGAGTTGAGTTCAGTTGAGTTCAGTTGAGTTGAGTTCAGTTCAGTTCAGTTGAGGTCAGTTGAGTTGAGTTGAGTTGAGTTCAGTTCAGTTCAGTTGAGTTGAGTTGAGTGGAGTTGAGTTGAGTTGTATGTCCGTATAAAATATTTCTTTACAATCGTAATATTATAAAGCGTTTTTCAGTAAGAGCGCTTCAACTTTTTTTTTTAATAAAACACAAACGGTTTGACTTTTTTAACAAAATTTTTTTTTATTATCGAGTTTGAACATATACATTTAAGTATGAAATTCGATTTCTTTTGCATGACTACCGCGTGCACGTTTTACGAAGTCCAATCGTTGAACCCAATTTTCGACCACTCTTTTACATAAATCGGCCGAAATTCCAGCAATTTCGCGTTCAATATTGGCTCTGAGCTCACAAATCGTCGCCGGCTTGTTACTGCAGGCCAATGACTTCACATAACCCCAAAGAAAATAGTCTAGAGGCGTCAAATCACACGAGCGCGGCGGCCATTCGACCGGTCCATTTCTGGAAATAATGCGCTCATCGAACTTACTCTTCAACAAATCAATTGTAGCGTGTGCTGTGTGGCTTGTGGCCCCGTTCTGTTGAAACCACATGTCGTCTAAGTCCATACCATTCAATTGCGGCCAAAAATAATCGCTTATCATGTCGCGGAATCGATTTCCATTCACAGTAACGTGGCGATCGTTCTCGTCAAACAGTGATTTTTTTGGGATGCAACGGTGCCTCATGAATCACGTGTGGATTGCTTTCTGCCCAGTAACGCATATTTTGCTTGTTGACAAAGCCATTGAGCCAAAAGTGAGCTTCATCACTGAAGATGATTTTTTGGAAAAAGTAGCTCTTAAAGTAGCAGCAAAAGAACGATTATTTTCATAAAAAATTTGCACGATTTGCAATCGTTGCTCAAGTGTGTAGCGTTCCATGATGAAATGTATACTAATGAAGTTCACAAATGACAAGCGAAAAATAAAAATTATTGCGTCGTTCGCCCTCCCTATCGGAAAAAAGTTGAAGCGAACTTATTGAAAAACGCTATATTTGTTTTTTTAATTTATTAATTATTATTTTATTAATTTTTTATATTAAACTTTACACAATGACCTCTCTCCTAACGGACACATCCGACAAGTGGAAAGTATTTTTCAGTATATACAAACCCTTCATGATTTAAAAAAAAATATTTCCCTTGCGCGAACAACCCTCCTATGACACCTTAACCCTTCCTTTTCAGTCAGTCCCTTAAGTCTCCACTTAAGAGAGATTGCACTGTAGATTTTCTAGGCACGCTGCCGAATAATTTTCATTTTTGAATGGCAACATATAAACCATAAAAAGCTAAATAAGGCATGAAAACTTTCTTATGGAAACCAACTGAAGCCTGTCATTTCTAAGAGACAATAAAAAAGTTTAAACGCCAAAACGGCGGAGAATTCCACCCAAATTCTGTCCCTGTTATTCATACATACACACATACATATGTTCATACATGACTTCCTTACATACAAATGTACATTTACTCACATCGCATGCCCAAAAACCGTTGATACTTACACCCTTGATGGTGATGATAATTATGTTGCATGCAACAGATAAGCCATCACAACATCTGTCACAGTAAAATGTCCAAACACACGAAAACATTTCTTGAAGTATGCAAATAAGCCACAGCAGAGCTGACACTTCGAAACAAGCAGATACAATTGCAGCTCGCATGCATATCTAAATTTAATACTTACATACTTATGTGTGCATACCATGCATGTAATCACATTAAATAGCTTGAAAATGGATAGTATCAAGAAACGGTGCTGTGTGGCCCCGAAGGCAGGTTGGAGTAGGTCAGTAGTATTAATGTACAGGTATTCCCGTCAGCTAGAAAATGGCACACATTTCCAACAGCGACAGCAGCTACAAAGAAAAAATTCAAGAGGAATTACGGGAATAACGAAATAACGAAATAACGAAATAACTAGAAAGTACTTGCCGCTTGTCGTGCAGTTGTTGTGCATGCATGCCTACATAAATTCACCGCTACATGCATTCGTTGGAAAAGGTCAAGGTTGATATGCAGATGCCGTTGTATGTAATGGGCATGAATGTGTTGAACAATTTTTTATACTTGTTGTTGCTTTTAAATTATAATACTCGTGTTGACTGCTTGCTGCCTTTGAATTTATGAAACTTGCTCTCACCAACAACAATAAATCCCCTTACCTAATTTCTATGCTTTATGGGAATGTACGCGCGCCTTTCGGATATTGTCATTATTTTTGTTATTCGACTGCATAGATTGGCCTAGGAGAGACTGCAATTATTTATGTACATATGTATTTACATACGCTCTTGCGCAGATATGGGACAGTGAGTGTTTTACTCACAAATACATATGTACTTTATTAGCTTTTAAGTTTTTTCGCTCTTTTTTTTTGTTCTTTTTTTTTTTTGTAACTGCTTAGGAAAGTAAAAAGTGCGCATAATTTAGAGAGAAAGAAAATTACTAATTATGCTTAGATTGTATGTGTCCATACCCATATAAATATTTGTGAGAGTTAACTGTTTAAGTTTGAAACGTGATTTGTTGAGTTTGATGGAGAGTAGTTGAATTGGGTTATGGTGAAATTTGATTTTTTTTTTTGAAATATTTACGAACTATCAAAGAGAATTAATACAGTCAGTGCATAAAGTGATTATTAATAATAAGTTTTGATTTAAGCTATTTTGGAAAACGTTTTTAATAAGCATTAACATTTTACTAAAAACGCCTCGAAAACCAAAAAATTGCTTTTTAATTTAGAGTGGATACAATTCAGCTGCCATAAAGTGGCTCGGAACAATAACACTTAAGCATACAGTGGACAAGAACAAAATTACAAGAACGCGGTACGAGAGTTGCTATTTATATTTCTGGCCTAGCAATGGAAAAATTAGCATGAATGGTTGGAAATTGCTTTATTTTGCTTCAAAATATTCCTATTGATAATTTAAAATATTCTTCATGAAAATCAATACGATTTGCCATTCGTTTGAACAAACTTTCGAAGTAATTTGTCCAGTTGCGTTTCCTGAGCGTTTTCTAAATTGTGAGGGAGCCAAGGCGAACGAACACACCTTTTTTACCACAAGGCGCGATATTTTCTAGCACAAGAAGTGGTTTTGAGTGAATCTCATGGAATTCGTCGGTGAGCGAACAGCAGCCACGAGAAATTTTATTATACCACTTTTTTACAGTGCCTAATATGACAATTAATGCATTATCCGCAATTAAAGCCTAAACCGATTTAAAGGAGCTATAAACGAAATAAATCATGTCTTAATTTTAGCGAAAACACACCAAATAATACTACGTAATTTTTTGTCGTATTTGGTATTCTTTATTTAAAAGTTTGTTGTTGTATGGAGCTGTGAGAAGTTAACAATAATAAATATTTTCATATATCTCATGCATATATGTGTACATACTTAACTGAAATTACAATACTATTTTCATCAATAAAATAAACTTGCGTTATAGCACCGTTTTATTTTCTATTATTTGAAAAGCAAATTAAAAAAAACAACAAAAGGCCGAACACGAGCCGTTGCTTGCTTCATTCAATCGAATGAATCGTGCTGCTCATGGCATTTTCTCGTGTTGTAACTGTTACCTCGCTCAGTACTCGAAAGGCAATGAAAATACATAGTTATAAGATTAACCGTTCTTGTTTTGAAAGAGGAGAGTAAACTTCATTAGCTTTCAACTCTTGCTTACATTTGTTGTAGTGAATGTTAATCTTCTGCTAAACCGAATCAAAGCTAACATCGGCAATTGCACTGAACAACATTGTATACAAAGAAAAGAATAATCGGATGCAGGAGTTTACTCGACAGTCCTGTTTTAATACCTTATAATCCATATGCTTTTGGATAGAGTATTCAAACAGTTCTAGAAATTACAGAATATTTTTATATTTCTAGTAAAGTGAGCAGCATAGTGGAGTGTAACAAATTTTGAGTTTTGCTGTTTGGGCATATTTTCGAGTTAACGGTCGCTCAATGTCTTATAGTTAGAGCAAAAAAGAAAAGAGAACAGCAAAGGATCATACGCTTTTTATTGAAGATGTTCGGAGTAATTTTTGACGAAGCTTAAATTCTTTAATACAAATAAAGAGAGAAAAGAAAAAATAGAAAATAGAAACTATAGTAGAAAATAGCCTCCTCTATTATTCTTCAAGTGAATTAGACTCTTCAAACATCAGAGGAATCTTACTCAATAAAAATGCTCCTATAAGATCACAAAAAAACCCTAACAAAATTAAATTCGAATAAACTTAAATAACAAAAAGCCATAAAAACAACTCCAACAGGTTACAGAAGAATTCAATTAAATAATACACAACGCAACGTGTTGCAGACCAGTTTGCAACAATGTTTCTAAACAAAAATAAAAGCAACAGCAATAACAAACCATTGATGTCAGTTAATAGACAATCGACAACCGACCATAACTGTTGTTAGTTTAAGCAACTCATTGAATAACAACGTAAATCGATTACCTCCGAGACATGAACAGCAAAAACAACAACATGTCCCTCATACGTAGTTGTAACAGCAACAAAATCAGTTTATAGAGAAACAAGTGGCAATTAAAAACAACTGGCACAACTGTGCGAAAAAAGAATGGCCAAAAGCAAGAGGAAGTAGTGGCAAAAGAATAAAGTGGAAGGAAAAGAGAAATAGGTTAAATCGTACCAGTACGGTAGTGAAGAAGAAGTAGAAAGCCAAAAGAAAAACCGAAAATAGGAGCAGCAAAGCAAATCAAGCGATATGAATGGGTTAGAAAAAGTGCGAAAAATAGTACGAAAGAAGATGTAAAAGAAGTTGGGAAGGGAAGCAGAAGGAACGGAATAAGAATTTAAAATGAAGCAGGCAAAGAAAAGTAGTAGACAAGTGCAAAATGTAGCAACTAAAAATAAAGTAGAACACATCAAAAAATTACATAGACTTCAAAGAGCAGCCGCAACTTATGCCACTCTTTGGCCGCTACTGAGTCGATTAACTCACTGCAAACCAGTGCACATTCTTAACCGCACACATACAGGGTGAATCAAGTTAAAGTTAAGGAAGGTGGAGCGTAATGGCATGCTTTGATTTTCTTGCCCTACTTGTACATTATAGGTTTGGCGGGTGACCTCGCTTTGACGTTGGTCACTAAACTTCCTTCTACCAGATATTCAGATAGAGACAAGCAAAGGAATATCAGCAGTAACAGGAAAATTGGAAGCTTGGATTTGGTTAACGCAGCAAAGAAAATGAAAGCAATTTTCATAAGCAGTCGTAGGAAACTCGAAGTGAAAACCTTCAAAGTTGGCAGTTATGTGATCAAGCCTTCATGAATGCTAAGGTATCTAATATTCGGGCGCCCACATCTTTTATTGGATGTTTGGCCCAACTCGTCCTCCGAATTATGGTAGATGTTTTCCCCCAAGTAGAGGGTACTACAAATTTATGCCGCCTCGGAACGACTGATGGTTTTTGATGAAAAGCTTTTTCATGTCAGAAATATACTAGAGGGCTTGGCAATGCCTACTGAGCGGTGATCATATTAGAAAAAATCACTCTATCATTTGATGTTTCATGCCGGGCATGGATTTTGCACCCGGGCTCTACCGAATAGAGGTCATCTGCAAACGGATACCACTACAGTCAGATATCTTAGTGTAATTATAAACCACAGACTCAGTTTTAGTGCGCATGCAGAATACGCAAATTCAAGGCAACATTGATCTACGATGGTAAGCGCATTCCAGAAAAGTTCAAATGAAAAAACGGAAAGACCTATAAGACCAAAAGTAAGACCTGTTTACCAAGAATCCCAAGTTGAATAATGGAGGTTGTCCGCCCTCGGTTCAGATCGCAGCTCGGCTTAGAAAATTTTCTTCTGTAGAAGTACCAGTACTACTCTGACATGGTTTTAACGATGGGCAAGGCAATAAAACACTCACGCCCGCTAAAAAACTCAAACAATAGTTCAATAGGAGCTTGGTAAATAACTGGTAATGCGCCATCAACTGATGAAATGAGTCGATGAAACTCAGCAATGTGAACTGCAAAGGAGTAACAGAAAAGCTGACTAAGGTAATATGGCAACGAACTGTTGAGTAGAAGATGGCATGAACTTGGGGAACCGCGCAGCACAAGCTTCATTTAAAAATATGCAAGCAGAAGGTGGAGATTCTGATGGACTGAATCCTCCGTAAAGGTGTCGTCCTCCAACTTAGGGATACCAATTAGTCGCCTAAAAGATGGGTTAGAACTTTTTCTGAGCCCATCGTTAAAGTTTAAAATCTAATGAAAATTTGGAAGCCCGGAAGAAATATCGTACGACGTATTCGTGAGAGAGCGTCACAGAACCTCGAAAAAATACTTTGAAAGAGTGCGTCGAACACCAGTAGCAAGAAAAAATTAAAATAAATCAACGCGATTTTCGAGTCACTTTAAATTTGCACTTTTTGGCACGAAATTATTATACTCAATTTAATTACAAAATTAAATTATAAAAAATCTCAATGAGACGCATGCTGAAAATTTTTTTTTAATATAATATCTCATTAAGAAGTGTGAAGTATTGGTGAAAAATTAAATAATATTTTTTTTTTAATTAAAATTTGTTTTTTAATTTTCACAAAGATATGAATAAAACACAATATATGAAATTATATTTTCATAAAAATTAAATTAATAAAAAAAGTAAATTAATAGCAAAAAAAAAATGTCAAAAGTTGTTAATAAGTCCATGGGATATAGCAATTTAACGCAGTGCACTTGTACCACCCTGTGCCGCTCTATACTTTTAAATGTATCTGCTCTGCATTTGTCGCTCACACATGGTACCCAGTAATAGCAACAGCAACAATAACAACAAATAAAATAAATAAACGAAATTACCCAGGCTGGGCAAAACGTGCACACATTCAACACACATACACAACACACACACAACAATTGAATTAAAAGTAGTAACAAGAAAATCGTCAATAGCAGCACAAAACTTCGGGCGGCAATTTAACAACAAAACCAAAGCTAATACTAAAATGCAGCTGCATTTGCTACCATTTTGTTGTTGTTATTAACTTTTAAAGTTGTTGTCATTGCCGCTAATGCTGTTGCTGTTCAAGTTGCATGGCTTATACACTGGGGTAGTTACGATCTTTCGCTGGAGAATGTGGCAAATGTGCGCGTTGGGGCAAAATTAATCACCCTGTATAATTTTTGTAAATGTCGGCAATCATATTTGACATTTGTTAACGGAATAGCTGCAATATACAAATAGAGAAGTAATGACGCGCATGGACCAAAATGAAAATATTTTTTTTTTTATTTAGAAAAAGTTTCCATCACTCAAAATAATTTGTTTTCAATTAGTAAAAATGTTATTTAAAAGCAAATTGGATGATTCATTTTACGGTACCTTGTTTTTTTGATATTTTCTTTAGTTAGTTTCGAGTTGTAATCGAGAAAATTCTAAAGTTTTGTCTCCATTTTTTCCATCACTGAAAATCCTTTGTTTTATTTAGTAAAAAAGTTATGACAAAAACAGAATTAATGATGATTAATTTTGCGTCACCTTGCATTTACATTTTTACATTTTTCAAAGCAAAATCAAAAATTCAAAATTCAACAAGGATTTCCATCACTCCAAATAATTTTTATTTTTATTATTTTTTGTTTTTGATTTAGTAAAAAAGTTACTCGAAAAGAAAAAATGGATGATTAATTTTGCGCCACCATGTATTTTCATTCAACACGCTCTTTGCTAACAACAATCAATATTATTATTATTTTTTTTTTATACCGGAGGGGGAATCTTACATAGATACAGTCAACTTAGACAGACAACCTGCTATACCACTACCACTATACTGGACTTGTGCAACAGTCCACCAACCACCTACGTCACCTCCACCATTACCGCTGCGGAACTGCGTCCACGTACTACTTCGCAGGGTTTCTTAGTTTCGTCAACGACGATCGGCTATTACCTCTCATTTGCTCAATGTGACTAAGCTCTTTTTTTTTAGAATTCTAGTAACATACGCAGCTACCTCCTCCCACTTTTCTTGTGACTCGAACATGAACTAACGATGTCGATTACATTTGCAAGTCTTCCTCCTGTTATAAAACGTGGACAGTGGAAACTGACCTGTCCGCGTCTTCTTCTGCGCTGATGCACACAGGGCAGTAAGAGTTGTCAAACTTATGCAGGTATTTTGTGAGTCCGCCCTGTCCAGATAGGAGCTGCGTCAATCATACCCGTACGTTAAGAATAAGTTCATAGATGCATCTCCTTCGTTGGAAGAGTTCCATCGATTTTGCCACTTTGTCGGTGAAACAAGTCGTTCCACTGCTTTAACTGCCTTTTTACTTATTTCCAGCTCGACCGCGCATCTGTAGTAGACCCCTTTCAGCTCATCCACGAAGATATCCACTCCTATCACAAGCGCCGCATTGTCTGAAGGGGAAGGCGAATTAGTCGCCGGTCCTTCGTCGTAGTCTTTCGAGGTTCCTTAGCCTCTTCATAGTCTCTGCTATGACATCGCATGCTGCCGTCTATTTTTCCTTGCTTTGTAGCATGGATTGCACTACTGAATCTGGGTCGTAGTTTCCTCAAAATATGCTGCGAATATGCTGCCTCAAAATATGTCATTGCCGCTAATGCTGTTGCTGTTCAAGTTGCATGGCTTATACACTGGGGTAGTTACGATCTTTCGCTGGAGAATGTGGCAAATGTGCGCGTTGGGGCAAAATTAATCACCCTGTATAATTTTTGTAAATGTCGGCAATCATATTTGACATTTGTTAACGGAATAGCTGCAATATACAAATAGAGAAGTAATGACGCGCATGGACCAAAATGAAAATATTTTTTTTTTTATTTAGAAAAAGTTTCCATCACTCAAAATAATTTGTTTTCAATTAGTAAAAATGTTATTTAAAAGCAAATTGGATGATTCATTTTACGGTACCTTGTTTTTTTGATATTTTCTTTAGTTAGTTTCGAGTTGTAATCGAGAAAATTCTAAAGTTTTGTCTCCATTTTTTCCATCACTGAAAATCCTTTGTTTTATTTAGTAAAAAAGTTATGACAAAAACAGAATTAATGATGATTAATTTTGCGTCACCTTGCATTTACATTTTTACATTTTTCAAAGCAAAATCAAAAATTCAAAATTCAACAAGGATTTCCATCACTCCAAATAATTTTTATTTTTATTATTTTTTGTTTTTGATTTAGTAAAAAAGTTACTCGAAAAGAAAAAATGGATGATTAATTTTGCGCCACCATGTATTTTCATTCAACACGCTCTTTGCTAACAACAATCAATATTATTATTATTTTTTTTTTATACCGGAGGGGGAATCTTACATAGATACAGTCAACTTAGACAGACAACCTGCTATACCACTACCACTATACTGGACTTGTGCAACAGTCCACCAACCACCTACGTCACCTCCACCATTACCGCTGCGGAACTGCGTCCACGTACTACTTCGCAGGGTTTCTTAGTTTCGTCAACGACGATCGGCTATTACCTCTCATTTGCTCAATGTGACTAAGCTCTTTTTTTTTAGAATTCTAGTAACATACGCAGCTACCTCCTCCCACTTTTCTTGTGACTCGAACATGAACTAACGATGTCGATTACATTTGCAAGTCTTCCTCCTGTTATAAAACGTGGACAGTGGAAACTGACCTGTCCGCGTCTTCTTCTGCGCTGATGCACACAGGGCAGTAAGAGTTGTCAAACTTATGCAGGTATTTTGTGAGTCCGCCCTGTCCAGATAGGAGCTGCGTCAATCATACCCGTACGTTAAGAATAAGTTCATAGATGCATCTCCTTCGTTGGAAGAGTTCCATCGATTTTGCCACTTTGTCGGTGAAACAAGTCGTTCCACTGCTTTAACTGCCTTTTTACTTATTTCCAGCTCGACCGCGCATCTGTAGTAGACCCCTTTCAGCTCATCCACGAAGATATCCACTCCTATCACAAGCGCCGCATTGTCTGAAGGGGAAGGCGAATTAGTCGCCGGTCCTTCGTCGTAGTCTTTCGAGGTTCCTTAGCCTCTTCATAGTCTCTGCTATGACATCGCATGCTGCCGTCTATTTTTCCTTGCTTTGTAGCATGGATTGCACTACTGAATCTGGGTCGTAGTTTCCTCAAAATATGCTGCGAAGCTTCAATCTAGAGCCATAAAACCGCTTACATTCGAAGAATGCGAAGTGTACGTCTTCTATTGCCTTTACCCCACAGTATTCACAAGTGGGGTCCGATTCATGCTTGAACCGATGGAGGAAACTTTGAAGCATCCATGCCTGGTTAAAAGTGAGTCAGATAAAAATCCACTTCTCCGTGTTTTCTTTCCATCCAGCTTCGCAAGTCGGGAATGCAGCGATGCATCCAGCGGTCCTTCGTTGTGTTATTCTTTTTTTGCTGCCAAGTTTAGTACTAGTTTCCCATGCTGAATTGAATGCTAAAGTTTAATTATTTTCTTTATTTAGGTTAGGTTATGTTGGTAGTCGGTCTGTACGACCAATTCACTTAGACCTTACAGGTCAGTTGGGATATCAATGTGCGACACGGGCCCCTCATTTATTTTTCTTCGTGGGACCATTTTGTAGCTCTAATGAAGTGCAGGATTGATCCCATCCTCACACCAGACAGTTCCGTAAGAAAACTAAAAAAAATGTTTACTTAGAAAACTTACTCTGATTTTAGCTTAGGCTGGAAAATTACAAAGGAAGTACTCAACTGTTTCTTCCTGATCTCTACAACTTTTAAAATATTTGTGCAAGAAAATTCCTAGTCTCAAGGAATGCCTGCCAAATAGCCAATGACCGGTTATACACCATCTTTTCGCCGACTTCAAAGCTGCATTCGACAGTTCGAAGAGGAGCTTCCTGTATGCCGCGATGTCTGAATTTGGTAACCCCGCAAACAAGATGACGTTGCTCAACACCAGCAGCACCATTAGAATTTGGAAGGACCTCTCCAGGCCGTTTGATACCAAACGAGGTTTCAGACAGGGTGACTCGCTGTCGTGTGACTTCTTTAACCTGATGTTGGAGAGGATCGTACGAGCCGCAGAACTTAATCGCTCAGGCACAATTTTTTATAAGGACGTACTCTTGTGGTCAGATACCGGTGATGTTGACATCATCGGCCTTAACAACAGCGCTATTAGTTCTGCCTTGTCTAAACTGGATAAAGAGGCAAAGTCTCTGTTGAAAGTTATGATTTCGAGGTTGTAAAAGACTTCGCTTATTTAGGAACCAGCATTAACGCCTATAATAATGTCAACCTGGAAACCCAACGCAGAATCTCTCTTGCCAACAAGTGCTACTTTGGACTAAGTAGGCAACTGAGCAGTACAGTCCTCTCTCGACGAACAAAACTAACACTCTACAAGGCTCTCATCATGCCCGTCCTAACGTATGGCGCAGAAGCTTGGACGATGACAACATCCGATGAAGCGACGCTTAGAGTGTTTGAGAGAAAAATTCTGCGGAAGATTTTTGGACCTTTGCATGTTGGCAGCGGCGAATATTGCAGGCGATGGAACGATGAGCTGTATGAGCTTTAGACAACATATACCATACATAGCGCAGCGGATAAAGATCCAGCGGTTTCGTCAGCTGGGTCATGTCGCCCGAATGGATACAAACACTCTGGCTCTGAAAGTATTCGATGCGGTACCGGAAGGTGGTAGCAGAGTAAGAGAAAGACCTCTTCTGCGTTGGAGAGATCAGGTGGAGGAAGACTTTGCTTCGCTTGGCGCGTCCAACTGACGCCGGTTTGCATGAGAAAGAAACGAGCGGCGCGCTTAGTTAAACTCGGCCAAAATCGCGTTAGCGGTGTTATCATGCCAATTAAGAAGAAGAAGGTTATACAAGCCCCAACCTTCGAAATATTCTCTCTTGAAAGGCTGAGCAGTTCCTTTGAATTTTTCTTATTTATTTGCGGCCCCAATCGCCTAGCTGTAACGCATGTGTCTTCATCTCTCCATGCCTTCCTTCATTTCTTTGTCGATATTTTTACCTCAATTAAAAAGCATTGTCTGGAGCTTTTGGCTTTACCTCGTTTCAAAATCACTTTGGTGTTTAAAAAAATATTCAATCTTCATTAAAATCTTTCCGCGGCTCCACTGTGCTACAAGCGCGCAATTAAGCTGCGCAGGTCGTGAAGAGTTGGTGGCATAGGCAAAATACCAAATAACTTTGCGATTAGTTTTTATGATCCGCTTATTGCTATTGCGAATGTTAGTTGCCGCCACAGCTGGGCAACACCGCTATTACATTAACTTGCCGTCTCTTGCAGATGCTACGACAACAACAACAACAACAACAACGTCAATTGTATGAACCCACAAGTGTGTTTTGAAAGAAAAAAAATCGTTTTTTGTTTTCTTGTTTGTTTTTTAAATCCTAGTAAAACGTGCGCACTTTAACGGTTTCATTGTCATTGGCTGCTTTGCTGCTTAACTCACAGCTGCGGATGAATGGCAGCTACAGTGCAACATGTTGAGTAACAAAATAGTTAATGTTGCTAGGCCGCCTCTGCTGCCACTAATGCTGGTTTGCGTTGTTTGTTTAGTGCCTGTTGAGCTGGTATATACTTTTGTGTACTCGTATACGCCTGTGGTCAATCGAGCGACTAAAGTATTTACACTCAATTTTTTTTTTCTATCTGTCGCTTATTTATCTTATCTCGCTTACTTTTCTTTCAGCTGGCAGACAATCGCGCATTTTTTATTTTTGTATATTTGTATGTATGCACATTTACTATCTTCTTTTACACTTTTATTGCAAAGGCAAACAACAATAGCTGCTGCACCTTGAAATGCTTTTTGATGCTTTGTTTTCGATGAAGACAACATAGTTGTTGCTTTTCGCTGTTTCGCCACATTTATGTTGCCCGTTTATTGTCATAGTTGCTGCCACCATATTTGTTTCAATACCCAGTCAGCTTGATTATTATTCAATAGCATCGGTTTAAGTACCGTTAATTGCATTCTTATCTAACAGCTTAGCGTTGGTCCACAACTCGTTGCCCGAGTAGCGGCAGCAGCAGCAGCAGCAGCAGATATTACATTCAGATGTTGGTGCTCTTCGCATAGCTGACACGTTTGTTGTGAAGTGATGTGTGGAAAATTCTATTCTTAGAAAAGACTTTTTTTCTTACAAAATATTCTGTGTTTATTTATTTTTTCTCCGCTAACAGGTTGGATGTGTAGTACTGAACTATGGCTCTATTATACTGAATACTGGCTCTTCGGCTCACATTCGATTGCTGTGAGATTTGTACGCGTATATGAAGAGCTCGTAGTGAAGATGCATAAAACAACCTCTTAGGTAGATAGATAACTGCTAGGAATTCAGAGGTTTGTACAGAGGTTAACTAAGACAAGAACTTCCGAAATGAGCAAATTGCCATTCTGAGCGACAGTCAGGCGGCACTTAAAGCTTTGTCGTCCTGTGAGATGCAGTATTCCCTGGTCCTTGAGTGTACCGAAAAACTGAATTTTTTAGGAACGCACAGTCACATCCGTCTAATTTGGATCCCAGAACACAAGGCTATAACTGGGAACGAAGTAACGGATGGAACCGAGTCCTTCTTGGTTCTGGGACAACACACCATCAAGAAGAACCCTAGGAGTGAAGAGTTAAGCTAAGAGAGGTTTATTTCCTTGTTCACTCCACTGGGGAGCATAGGGCCTCGACAAGACTCAGTCTTGCGTTGGTTTCGTTAAACTATTTTTGCTTTCTGACAGGGTAGGTGATTAGCCTGCCGCTAACAGTCCTACATAGTGGGGTGCCCACCTGTCGCTGCTTAGGAACAGCGCCTTCTTACTGTTTGGAGCGCCATCTGTGTTTCACATTTTTCTGCCAGAAAGATCGCACAGGTAGTTAGGGACTTCGCTAAATTTGGTGTGTCTGCGGTATTACCGCGATTGCCCGCTTCCTCTTGCTGGCGCCACTGATGCAATGACTAACTGTATGTTTATCTTTGTTGTGCTTGCTTTAGCAGCCACAATGCAAATAATAATTGTGCGAGAGTAAGAATGGAAAGGGTAAGTTTTTGGAGTTGGGATATTTGGGAAAGTAGGTAAATTTGGGTTGAGAGAAAGTAGGTAAATTTGGAAAAGTTGAGGACTGTGCTTTACGTGGAATTCGAACCCACAACCTTTGGAATGACAGGCTAGTGCGCTTACGCTAGACAACCGAGGGAGGTTAGCTAGCACTAAACTATGAGGCTACGCCAGGCGAAATCCTTGCGGGTACTTCCATAAGCCATCGCAGACTGTGCAGTCATCTGCACATGATCGGGATATGGTCCACTGATTCGTTTCTGCAATCAATGCTTCTTTTTGAATGCAGCGCAATAGCGCGGATAAGGTTGAGACATCTCGGCCATTTGCAGCCAAAAGAACTGCGCATACGCTCAGTCCAACCCAGCTCGATTTTAAGTTTAATAAAGGAACTGGGTCCAGATGAGGTACTGTGATGAGAAGAGTGCACAAAGGACCAGGAGGTCGCAGTGTAAACCGCAATTAAATCTAAATCAAAAATCTAATACTGCACTCGCAACAAATATGTTCGTAGAGGGAGACCCAAGAGAAATGAAAAACCAGTTTAGAAGAGTGAGGAATATGCAGCGTTGCCCACTGATGCTTTCCATTTCAATTCAAAAGGGCTACTCGAGACTCGTTCTTTGATTTCGATGTAACTCAAATATGTTGCTCTCTGGTTAAAATAATGAGACACGTATTTTTTTGTTCGCCCGAAAAAATTTTTTTTCATCAGTTATCGGCAATTTTGTTTTTCGGCTCAAACTCGATTTTTTTTAATTACAATATATAAGAAACATTTTTTTTTAAATCCCCATAACTTAGTCAAAAATGAACCGATTTTAATAATTTTGGGTTCAAAATGATCGTAATTACTTACACGAGCGATTTCATGTAGAAAGAGTTGCAAAAACTAGTTGAACATTTTTTATTTTGCAAATTCAATTCAATTCTTAATATGTTATTGAGTAGACTTGTGGCTCTCGCGGGCAGCAGCATTATAATTTTATAATCAATTTTTCTATTTTTTGTTCAGAGCGAGAACGTGGAAAACAAACCCTTTTTTTGTTTTTCCAATAAACAGATAAAATATTTAGCAAATTTTTTTTTGTTTTTTTTTGTAAATCTGCTACCCACCAAAGCGACATATCTCCTGATGAGTAATGGACCGAATTTTTTTTTTTCAGACATACCTGAGCACCCCAATCAGTTACGCCAGTGGCATGTGTTACGTCAGGGGAAGCAATTTTTTTATTATTGTCATTGAATTTTTTTTTTTTTTTGCAAATAAAGAATTGATCTAATGAATACAAACGATTTTCAATTGATACCGATTGCTTTCCTTCAATTTTCAACGCTTTCAATTTTCACGTCTCTAGACCAGAAAAGTGCTTTAAGAAGGGAAACCGGTTTAGGAGGCTGAAATTTGATGTTTTTCGTGAATTTTTTTAACAAGGAAGGAATAATCAAAAATTGTTTAAACGTGGAGGGTATTTTATTCATATTTTTAAGTACACTTCTACATTTTTTCAAGCCATTTCCGCCGAAAATAGTGGCATACAGCGTGCTTTCCATGGACGATCGCCATCCGAGTATCTTGCTGGTGCGCATTCCTGAAGTTGCAATTTTTCTATGTAATCAACAACAAGTTTTTTTTTTCATTCACAACATATATTCTAAGAATATGAACCTAATTTTGGAAAAAATAATATTGCACATTGCATGTTTTTGAGGCGCTTGAATACAATGTAAAAAAAAATATTTAATGGTAATATAATCCAAAACATAAGTTCATATGAATTACAAATTGCATAACGATTGGCCGATAACTTTTTCAGCTAGAGTGCCCACCAGTTGAAAAAAAGGGAATCATGCGAATTTCCCTTTAAATTTTTGCCCACATATTCTTAAGTAATAGTTATACTAACAATTTATGCAATAAAAAAATTTCGATTTTTTGATCAGTCTAAACTGGTTTCCCCCTTAACAAAAATTATATGTTTTTATGAATTGGAGTTAAAAAAAATTTTCATTCATTTCGGCAGCTTAACGTGCTTTAACATAGTACCATAAGTACTTACTTACTTCAAATTGCATGCAGTTTCACCACAATCTATACCATTCTCTCAATTTAACTTTTTAATAAACTAATTTCATAAATTTTTATATATTTTCATAAATTACCAAAGCAAAAAAATCAAGCAAGTACGAGGTTTTGCTGCATTAATGCGACAAATCCAAATTGCTTTCAATTAAAATTTCTTACAATAACTTTCCTAACAATAAAATTAGTTTATTACTCCAATAAATTACCAAACTCCGCTATGTCAGCATAAATTTAGTTTAATTAAAAACTTTTACTTGGCAATAAATTTTAACAGCGAGTTCGTCGCTTAAGTCTTCTGTTAACGTGGCTATGCTATTTCCTACATTTTCGTATGTAGAAAAAATGCAAAAATGCTGCTTGACCGGTTAAGGGAAGAAAGTTCATTATTTTATTATTTAGCGGCATTTTTTACCAATATTTACATAAGGCCTCAACTTTACTTGCGCATAACTCAGCTATTCGCAAATGTCGCAGCTTCTTTCGCTTTCGTAATCGGTTTAAAGTGAAAGTGAAATTTTATGTATTTCAATAAAAAAATTGTCGTGCTAAATGTCATAATTCTTATTGTAGCAAACAAATTTCCACATTGAATTTTAAGTGGTATGCTTTGTATAAAGGCCTAAACGTGATTGTGTGTGAATTTGTGGCTTAGCGGATTTGTGATTTGGTGGAAAAAATTAAAAATCTTTGAAATTTAAGTGCAAAGAAATGAGTTTCACATGAGACTTTAAACGTACTGATATATGCTATGTTTGAAATTAATAAAAATTGTACACTATGTGATATTTAGAGGCTTTTTTTAGTTTTGATTTCCTTCATAGGAACTTGATTATTTATTTGATTTAGTAACTTTTGTGTTTATTGAGTAATTTTTTTATGGAAAAATGTGCAAAACTGCATAACTGGGCTTACTTTATTTCGATATGAAAAAATGTATTTATTTTTGTTTCCTTGTTCACTACTCTCGGAAGCATAGGGCCTCGACAAGACTCAGTCTTGCGTTGGTTTCGTTGGTATTTAAATTTCTGACAGGGTAGGTGATTAGCCCGCCGCTACCAGTCCTACATAGTAAGGGTGCCCACTTGTCGCAGCTTAGGAACAACGCCTTCTTACTGCTTGGAGCCCCATCTGTGTTTCACATTTTTCTGGCAGAAAGATCGCACAGATAGTTGAGGACTTCGCTAAATTTGGTGTGTCTGCGCTATTGCCGCGGTTGCCCGGTTCCTTTTGCTGGCTCCAGTGATGCAATGTGTAACTGTCTGTTTTTCTTTGTTTTTGCTTATTTTACCAACCACAATGCAAATAATGCGCTGACTTTTTGTGCGGGAGTAAGGAGTGGAAGGATAATGTTTTTGGTTTTTGAGGTTGAGGAATGACATTTGTTATTTTTTTTAGAAACTAGGAAAGTAGGGAAGTTGGGAAAAGTGTGAGGGCCGCATGGGATGGTACGCTAGTACATTTACGCTAGACTACCGAAGCCGCAAAACAAAAAAAAATTAAATTTAGAAATATTTAGTGTCAAAAGCATTCAACGAATCTGATTAGTGGGCCACTGCATCATAAACACTTTCGTCCAAGGGATGACGCCTCATGCTAGTGGAGTCGGTGTCTGCAGTATTTGCAAAATTCACTTTTATTCAAGTTTAGAGAACCATATAGACCTATCGGATTCACAAGAGCAGCATATCCTTCGGTATTTTTTAGTTTGTTAAACGATGACCCTGATTTTCATATAAAATTATGGATATTTAATTATTTTACAGCAGCTGCATAATGCATTAAGTGACTTTTGAGTATCCAAAAACGAATGTAATGCATTTTGAATTACTTTTCTGGCAAGAGAAAATTACAATCGTAATACGATGTTTTGTCTTTGGCCGAGCTCCTGCTTTTACGTGTCGTGTAAGTTTTGATATTTTTCCACAAATGGAGGAACCTAAAGGAGCTTTTTCATGGCAGAAATACATTCGGAGGTTCGCCATTACCTGCCAAGGAGCAACTGCTACTAGAAAAAACGTTTCCTATCATTTGCTGTTGCATGTCAGTAACGAAATTCATAACTTTGAGAAGCTTCAAATAGACGGAAGTGAGGGTCTGCCCGCCTCTCTGTTCAGGACTATTAGATTCATTGGTCGCGTTCTGAGTAAAATAGAGTTAATGGGTTTATTTTATTTATTTTCTATATTTTTTTCAATTTTCTTTTCTTTGTATATAAATATTGTAAAATAAGATCAATTAAGAAAGTTTAACAAAAAATATAGCATAAAAGACAAAAAAAATGTATTTATTTCCTATATTTTATTTCAATTTTAGTTTTTTGTTTTTTGTTTTTTCTTGCTGTATTACAATATAATTTTAATTTAATTTATTAGAGTAGCTAAAACAAATTAAGTCAAAAAACGACATGTATGAACAAAATTAACTAAAAAAAATTGATGAAAAAGAAATTGAAATAAATTATACAATAGAAAATAAATAAATTTTCTTTTTTGTTGTTTTTTATGCTATAATTTTTGTTAAACTTTCTTATTTGATTTTATTTTATTTTTCATGTTTTGCTTTATTTATTTTACTTTATTTATTTTTCTATACTTAATATTTTTAATATATGTTTTTATTTTTTTCCTTTTTGATTTTTTTTTACTTTTATTGTTTTATTTGTATTTTTGTTTTTTCTCTTTTACTTAATTTTATTTAACTTTGCCTTAATTCATTAACGTAATTTAGTTTTGCTATACTTTATATATTTAGTATTTCTTTTTTTCTTTTTCTTTTTTAATAAAATATTTTTTTTGTTTTTGTTTTTTCATACATTTTTATTTACTCAAACTTAATATGCAGTATAAATTTAATTTAATTTGTTTTTTGTCCTTTGTGCTATATTTTTTGTTAAACTGTCTTACTTAATCTTATTTTATTTGTAATGTTTTGTTTTATTTATTTTTCTACATTATTTTTATATGCATAATTTTTTAATATGTTTTTTATTTTTTTTTTCTTTTTGAATTTTTAGATTTTCTAATATTTTATTTGTATTTTTTTTTTTTTGTATCATTTAGTTTTGCCTTACTTTATATTTTTAAGGGAGAATGGGGAGTTTTGAGACGGGTTTTGTTTTTGGACCCGTATTACTCAAAATCTTAATATTCTGCATATGTCAACGATGGAATCTTTAGTCAATGAATACTGGAAGCTATTGGTATGGCCTATTTAACAAAACTACAATTTTCCTTAAAATTAAAATTGTAAATAATCATATAAAATATAATACAAAATACAAAAATGTGGGGAGTTGTGAGACACCATGGTTTAAATCAATAAAAATTACTTATTTTAGTTGTTAGTTCTTTATTAAGATGAAAAATAAAAAGGAAAGACAATTGTTATAGAAAAGTGTATAAAAAATGCAATGCCATCAATCTGATGATTCGCAGTGAGAACATGTATAATAACCAGTTCGTAAATTGGTCCACTTTAGGTGCACAGCTCGATCGCATACATTGCAATGAATGGAGTTGTTTCTGCTTAACTTTTTCGGCATTTTCAGAAAAATTTAATGATATATATACAAACAATGCATGAATAATGCGAGGTACTTATGAAAGATGCTTTAAAACGTCGAAAAAAACGGTGTCTCACAACTACCCACATTTGTTGTCTTACAACTCCCCAAATCGTTTTTTTTATAAATGGCCGCGTAGTCATAAACACATCGAACGTTCATGCCCAAATGAATGTGTAAATTCAAAGCTAATAGGACAATTAATAATTTGTATATATCAACATTTGCGATTTGCTTCAACAACTGATCGAATGTATCGCAAAACAAATGATGAAAAAAACTTACCGAGAAATTCCAAAACGCAGTAACTGGAGAGACGCGTCGAATGCGTGTAAATATGACCAATGCTAGCTGAAAAGTGAGATCGCATCGAGATCACTTGTTGACACTTAAAATCGAATGTAAACAAATGAATAATGGCGAAAGGTAACAATGTCTCACCACTCCCTGTGTCTCACAACTCCCCATTTTCCCCTAATATTTTTTTCTGTTTTGATATGTCTTTATTTTTTCGTTATAATATTTTTTTTTTGTTTTTCTTTTTTTTCATATAATTTTTCTACTCATTTTTTTATTAAATCTACATCATCTTAAATAAACTACATTTGTTTTTTTCTTTTTTGTGGCCCTTTATACTATACTCATCATTAGTTTTTTATCTGATCTTATTTTGTTTGATTTATTTTACTTTATTTATTTTTTTATTTTAATTTACTTTAATTTATTTTACTTCATTCAATTTTTCATTAATTTATTTTTTAATAATTGTTTTCTTTTTTGATTTGTTATTTTTTAGTTTCTTACTTCTACCCTTTTTTTCATTAAATTCATTCCATTTATATATTTAGTTTTTTATCAATTTTTATATAACTAGTTAATTTTATTCATATACGTAGTATATTTATTATTTTTATTGTTTACTTTAATTTACTTTATTTCATTCCCTTTTTTCTTATTTTATTTTTATATTTTCTTATTCTTTTTATAATATTTTTATAATTTTTTCTTTTTTTATTTTCTTCATTTTTTTTTTTTTTTATTTTATTATATTTCATTTTATTTTGTTTTATTTTATTTTATTTTATTTTATTTTATTTTATTTTCTTAATTTTTCTGTATTCCTTTTTTTAATTTTGCCTTATTTCATCTTATTTTTTATAATTTTTTACATTTCCTTTTATTTATTACACATTCAGTTTACTTTAATTATTCTTTACTTTATTTTTGTAATATTTTTTTCTTCTTTTTTTGATGTTTTGTTTTTTGTTCTATATTCAATACTTCACCTAACCTAATTTTTTACTTTTTTCATTTCATTCCTTTAAGTTTACTTAATTCACTTTAATTTGTTTATCACATTTTTTTTTATATTTCTTCAATTTTACTTAGTTTTTATTTTTTATTGTAATTTTATATTTTTTATTGCTTTATTCTATTTTTTTTTTTTTTTGGTTTTGTTTTACTTAATTTTTATTTTATTTCCCCTCTAATTAGTTTAGTTTAATTTTATTTTACTTAAATTTATTTTATTTCATTTCATTTTATTTTACTCAATTTTTTCCTTTTTTGATTTGTATTTAATTTCGCTTCTTCTACAGTTCCGCTGAAAGTATTTTCTCTTGCTGTTATTGTTATAATTGTGCTATCATTTTCCTCCATCTTTTCTTTATTAAAATCTTTAAATGCCAACTGTTTCAGTGCGAAGTGTCGTAAAAGCATAAACATAAATAAGCTTCGCGTAAAAGTGAAATTTTCTTTAAACTTCATTAACAGCCGCGACATAAATATTTATATACACACATACCTGTGTGCATATGTACGTGTGTAGTAATGGACAGACAATCGGGCGGCTGCATCTTTCCGCAATGCCACCTGCAAGCAGCAGGCGAACCACCAATACCAACAGCGAATCACCGCACTTTGTGAAGCCTCTAAACGATGTGTGTACCTATGTATGCACACATGTTTATTACACTCATACATTTACATGTGTCACATGCAGCTCCAACAGTCTGACTACCAGGCCGCCGTGTCGGCATTGCGCACAATTTCTGGCGTTCGCATGTCAAGTTATTTACAAAGCTTTGCTTGAGCGATCAGTCAGCAGAGGCAGCCAGTCAACAGTAGTTGTTGTCATATTTTGACTTTTTGCCTTTCTTTTGTCCACATTTTCCTGCTTTGTATTGCTGTAGTAGATATTAAATATTAAAAATGGAAATTTCTTTTCATATCATCTTTCTTTGCGCCATTCGTCATGTAAATCGAAACTCGTGCCCGCTTAGCTCCCCCAGCTTCAGCAAAAATATTTGTGATTAGCTTGAACGCATTTTGCGCAAATTTACTCAAAGATTTGTTACGGATTTGATATTCACTTCCGTAACTAATTGCGTTGAGTGTGACACTGATTTTAATGGAAGATATGCTTCTTTTTTTTCTTCGAATTAATCCTACACAAATTTGGCATAAATAAACTCTTAGAGACATTCAGACAACTAAGCGGGTTGGAGGATTTTGTATGCGATTGAGTGTATCTAATAGGTTAATTAAATATTATTTCTGTTATATGATACAAAAAGCAAATACAATAATTTTAAGAGAAAATATGCAAATTGAAATTTCAGCTTTGCGATTTGCGGCTTGAAAATGGGGTTAATGTGGGTTTTGGCATATTTCTTGTGACAGTAGTGAGTTTTTGAAATAATTATTGTGGGCATTAAATACAAATCCGCAATCTAAAAGTAAAATGGTGAGCAACTTTTTTCCAACAGATATTCATAATTAGAGAAAATTCCATCAGAACTCGGCATGAATTCGTCCAAAATCGGGTAAAAATTTCATTAGAATTTATGAAATCTGAATTGAATATCTCACGAACCCTAGTTGAGTATCTCAAAGGCACTACGATATCCCCTTCTGAAAGGCCTTCTAATAAGTTCGAAAGAAATTAAACTTACCTCGAGGTCGAAGACATAAAATTGTGGCATATCCTTATTTCAGACGTAATCTCAGAAAAAGTCATTTAACCGGTATCGTTCCTGAGCATTGTTTTTTGAAAAAAGCCTCAGTTTAGTGAAGATTCTCGACACTTTTCTTGGCCTCGGTTGTGCTAAACTGAACCAAGTAATACTTTTAGAACAGAACCGCGGATTAGGTGAGGTTATATGGAGGCTCCCATAGTAGGGAGAAAAAATTATATTCGCCTTTTGTAATACCATCACAAGGAGGCAAGGGATAGCATGAAATATAGAATAGTTTAGGGGAAATAATAAAAATATGACTAATTACGGTTGTGTTAGCCGCTTCGCACTGCTGGTCACATTCGTACTATTGAAGAAATCAACAGACGTAACAAAATGGTGAGTGTCATCTTGGCACTAAACCTTAACCCCGTCAAAGCAAAACAGCTCCGCAGCAGCTTCTGAGATGATTCCACCTCATCTTCCAGGCAGCTGGCGGAAAAAAGGCTCCTGGTAATACCATGTCTCATCGTATGGGTAGCTAATGGAGAATATTCCGCAATGAACACTCACAATATTCGAAAATCTGGTCTTTGTTAGCCTTAGAAATTCCCTCGAGTACCTTCGATCCACTCGTGACTAGAAGAGTCTCGCAGTCTTGAAAGTTAGTATATTTCCCAATTTTCACAGGACTCACGCGAAACCGACATTCCTACAAGACGAGCATCAGTAATTAAGGGAACCCCAATCAACTCATTGCGAGAAAAAACCATCTTACGAGTCCTATATCTATCTAAATTATCTTCCCGTAATATCCCTGTGAATAGAGCTGAACTCAATTTGTAATTATTCGGATGCGGTCGAAAGGGAAATCTGGCATTACTCCACTAGCTTTGAGCTTATTAGCATCCGAAGAAACATTGACTTCCCTGACAGTAGTTGCACAAGTCAGCAGGTCTGATAGCCTGAATTTAAGTTTTATCCGGAGTTCCACTCAAAATACTTCTCCACACATTCTTTCGTCCAATTTTGAGCCACCGTTAACAAGTTCATCAGGGCCTATCTTCAAGTGCTACACCCCACGCACACTTCTCTTGTTGAAATGTGAACGGAAAAGGGTCCACAATTTATCCAACGTGAGTGTACATTCATCACTCGCTACGGGGATGAAGTCAAAGTATCCTCGTGTGGTCATAGCGTGTGGCCCAAACGCCTTAGTCTGAATGCTTGCCGCACAGGCAGCTCCCATATTTGTCATTGCGTTAAGTGCCAGAGTAGGAGTGGTGCGGGGCATCCCACCGAATTTAATGAGAGAAGACCGTTGAATCCTCTGCAGTCACTTAACACATGCCGTCATCTACAGCGAGTTCCACCCGTCGAAGGCTCCACAAAACAAAATTTGCTTTATAAAAGTTATATAGAGCCAATAGATTATTCTCTTATGTAAAGTTTACTGACATTCATGCATGAAAGCTTGTCTTTTTGTGTTTTAACCGAAGGGGGCATCTTATATAGACACCGTTAATATAGACGATTCTCATGGCAGCCGGTTCTACGTTACCGGAATGACTCGGGTTTTTCCCGACCAAGGGCTGCCGCCCCAGTAAACTAGCGCTATCTAGTGTACCGTATCCCACGGCATGAGTGATTCATACTGCTCGCTAAAGGTACACCAGGGCCAAGTTGGACCATTAAGTCCCCTCATATACACATTAGTCTACTCTCCGCCGTTTGGTTGTCTCCTTTCTGACCTGCGCTGCCATTCTTTCTCCCGCAGCTCATGTAGCGCAGTTTTTCATTTTGCCACACACCAACTTCGATAGCAACATGGGCTTTACTATATTGCCTGGCGTAATTCAGCAATCATTTCTATAGTCGTGCTTTCGGACACACGTCTCGGGCAGAAAAAGAAGAAATGTTCCACATTTCCACTGCAGCTATCGCAGAACGAGCAGTCCTTCGCGTCATGATGACAAAGTCAAAGAAGCTGCCATGCCCCTTCGGAATTGTGTCAGATAGAAAACCGTTTCGTCATGTCTTCACTCGACCCATGCTTGTACGCTACCAATAAGTTTGTGGGTCCCCCTCTCTTTTTTCGCTAAATCCCAGCAATTTTGCCACTCATCCAAGCTCCTCTGGCTTTCTTCTTTGCTCTCGTCAGCCGAAAGTCGTCTATTTAGGCTTCTGGTTTTGTCATATATTCTGCCCAGTTCGAAAGCCATAATGACCGATATGACACTCACCGCTTCATATGAAACTGTTCGAAAAGCACAGGCAACTCGAATGGCGCTTAGCCTTGAACCTATTTCTGTCTTCTTGGCGTAGGTTTTCATAGCAGCTGACTTTGCGTATTTGTGCGCCTTTGTGGGCTCTTATTTTTAATATTTTTTTTGTGCAGTCACGCAGAGCAACTGATGTCTTCTCAATCCTTTACTCAATATTGGACTTTAGCGCTAGATTTCGACCAAAGATCAGGAGTCGTATGTTATCTTTAGCGCTTGATAATTAAAATTTTTATTTTCCTTCGCAGTAAGCCCAATTAAGCCCTGTCTCTATGTGCGATGTTTCTGCCAAAAACCTAAGCCCAATTACAATGTAATCAGCACAATTCATTACGTCGTAAGAGTTACTCACACCGAAAATTATGAGCCAATTACGAGCTTCAAATTCCTTACCTCTTCTTTCAAATGCCATAAATTTTATGCAGATGCGAGCTACATTGTATCCATTTTGTGTGTAAATGTCACTCACTATTTTACGAAAATTGATAAATTACCCAAATTACGCATTTGTGCAAATAAGCATTCAATTAGAGACCAAAGACCCTGACACCTTTCCCATTTCAAAAGGCGAAAAATCATTTTACTGGCAGTTACTTAGCTCAACCAAGCAATTCAAAAATTCGTCAAGCCCAAGAATGCATGAAAATGTATAATTACAAAATTTTCATTCATAAGCAAATATTTGTTAATCGCATGTGTGAAAAACGCCCCGTGCCCCGTGAAGTAGTCATTTAAATACGAGCTCGCACAGGCGCACACATACGCAAGGACAGCTTCGCCGCTTGAATGTAACCAAACAAAGTTGGAATTAAAGAAATCGTAAATGGCAATTACCGAAATTATGTTTCTCTTTCATTTTCGGAGATACGCATAATTTTCTATGCATTTTCCACAAAGTACTTGAGTTGCAAACATTCACTGGTGTGTGTGTGTGTGTGTAAACCTACTCTGTGTGCCCACTTATCCTCCTTTAGTGTAGGTCAAAAGTGTTGGTTAAAAGCGAAAGCGCGAATGCTGACGTGTGAGTGCGCTTTGGTTGGTTCAAAATGCGCATTTCCATGCGCAGAAACCAAAATAAATTTGAAAACCATTGCAGTAGTGGCAGAGGAAAATAAAAATGGCAATGAAGACAGCGCTACGATACGCGAAAAAAATGAATATTAAATTATTCTCTATTATTTTTTAGCCATTATGTGAATCAGTAAACAATGGAAATTATGAATAACTGTGTGACAAAAAGCGATGACATTGAAAAGAGAAATATTGCCGCTATTAATATGTGCTTATATTTACTTTTTACATACACATATGTACATGTATGTATGCGTGTGTATGCATGCGCATGTGTGGCAGCAACCTTGACATCGTCTGCCGAACGCCATGCAAACATTACCAACGCCACGGGCTTTGAAGAAGCTTGCCACATGTCATTTACAAGAATTCTACGCTTTGTGGGTGGATTCCATTAATTCGAGTTTAAAGCGACGTTTCTTCTTTTGTGCTTGGTTTTCAGCTGTGGTAGTTTCTAATTAACTATTGTGGCTAATAGCCGTTGTAATTTTATGGTACTCGCAGGCAATTCAACAAAATGGCTAAATTTAAGGCAGTATACATATAAATATAAAGAAGAATAAGAAGGAGAGACATATAAATTTAAGTTCGGATTTGGGTTAATCAGGCCTTGAGAATAACACGCAGTCTCAGAATGGGAGAGAATTGAGTAAAGATCGGTTTGGTTATTATGTAGGAAATCATTCTATAGCAGTCGGGACTCTCCCCAACAAACTAATTTTCAACACCACCAGTTTCTACTCGTATCAATGCAGGCTGAAAATCCGGGTGCTCCATAAAAAAAACAATGAGATTATGGAAAAAATCACTCGCTTAGTATTGTTGCCAGTCGATTCGGGAAGTTTTTCGGTTCGCTCGGTTTCGAACTTGCTAAATAGTGACAAATGCGCATGTCACAGAGAATGTGAAGATCCCGATGTCCCAATCGTTGACTTTCTCAACGTCGTTGCGCTACCCGACCATGATGAGGTGATAGATAAATATAACGCGGCTAAAGTACAACAAAGCCGCAGGAGCTCTACCCATTTCACAAGAAAAGTGATACCGCAACCTTTACCGCGGGTTTAGTCTTCTAAATATCGCCTGTAAGTTTCTATCGAGCGTATTTTCCGAAAGACCACAATCAACTGGATATTCACAAATCGTCAAATCTTGAAAAAATCCCATGAAAGGAGAATCGGCGCACTATCTTTTTGTTGATTTTAAAGCTGACTACCAGTTTTTTTTTTTCAAACTAGAGCTTAAATATAGTACCGTCGAATGATGGCGCTTTTACTTCGGGATCACTGGTTAACATATTCGATTGATTCAATTGCAGTTCGCAGAGGGCATCTACCTCCGCCTCAATTGTTTGCAGTTGCGGCGTTATATGTATATTCTCTGCTTCTAACTTGGATATACGCGTATCCTGTTTTTCTATGGTCTATAGCCTCACGCAGCCGTGATTGCAACTCTGCAATTTTACATCCTTCTATAGAACTATGTTCAACAATCAAATTTCTGACATCAATTGTTGCGAATTTTTTTACGTTTTTATCCAAATAAACATCTCACTCTAATTCCCCTTAGTTTGACCACTGCATTGCTAAATAAAAGTCGCAAACTAATGGCAACACAACTTGCTTGCTTTATTGAATGTCAATCACTTTATAATACGTTCACATATAAGTATGTGATCTACTCTTTCGTGCTTAACTCCCAATCCGGAATTAAAAAGCGTGATTTCCCATACAAAATTTCTCTCCCAAAATCTGAGACTATAAAATAATCCTAGATAATAACCATACTTTTTGATATACAACCCTGTGTTTTATGTGTAACAGATCATTATTTTTACGGGTGGAAAGAAAAACATCAAAGTAAAAACTAAACAAAATGGATGCCGGCAAAGAAAACAGGTTTGTAGACATAATTCTAATAAAATATTTGCTAAGTATTATGAACTATGCATTCATATAACAGAAAAAAAAACTTATTATAAAATGTAATGTCGAATTTCGAATGCATATTGCTACTATAATTTTTTGAGACCTCTGTAAATGTCGCTTACAGATTTCCTGCAACTGTTTATTATTGGCAGCCGATTGCGCAATTAATTAGCTATTCCTCCTCATTGTCTTTTCTTCATATCGTTAATAATAAAGCAAGCCAAAAACACCGAAATATTTCACCAATATAATTTCATTATTCATTTTCATTTCAAATTAAACCCTTCACAACAGTATTGGCAGCTGATTGTCAATTTTCCAGGTAATCTGCCATACGTGAACGGGTAGATTAATTTTGTGCGTTGGTGTGACTACCATTCGGAATTCAGAGAGAACGTAGGTTCGAATCTCGGTGAAACACCAAAATTAAGAAAACGTTTTTTCGCCCCTCTATCTACTGTTGGGAGTCGGCTTAAAACATTGGGCACGTACCAACCCATTCAGTTACGGCAGCGGCCGTAAACTTGGCCAGCGGCTCGAGCGAGGATATCAAAATCCGGCAATTTAGAAAGCATCAAACATACCGCAGCGCACATAACGTAGAATATTTAATATAAAATAATAAATTTGAAGTCATCTTTACTTTACGGGTGCGAAACGTGAAATGTGACGATAGCCGACACAAGCTTTCTACTTTCTAAGCCTTTATAAACAGATGCTTACGAAAAATTCTTAAAATATTCTGACCAAGAACCATTTCCAAGCTGACTTATGGGCCAGAACACAGCAGAAAGAGAAAAGGGGCTGAAGCGGCCATGTACGGCGAAGCGAAAGGGGCGACACAACAAGACCCGCGATTCGACTGAAACCCCCAAGGTAATCGCAGGAGAGGAAGACCAGCGAGCAACTGGAGAGGACTGCTAGAGATGGAAACCCGGCGCATGGCACGCCACAGCTGGAATGAAGTTAGGGAATTGGCGCCAAACAGACCCGAATAGAGGACCTATGCCCTTTTAAGTACCTTTCATTATAGTCGTCTTGAAAACGGTGGGTGCTAGAAGATTATAGTATACTAAAAAAAATCCCTCACTAAATTCTACTGTAAAAATCTGAGAACGGAAGTTCTATTTGAAGTCTTTTCTGTAAGATATTTTCAATAAATTAATTGCACTTTCGTCCAAAATGTTAAAACTGTAACCCTCGGTTATAAAAAGTTCGTCTCTCTGGACCAGTATTGTCTTCGGCAAAAGTGGACTGGAAGGCATCTTTTTTGATAATTATTGGTGTTTATCCATGTTGAGTGACCATTATGGGGCAATGCTATTAGTATTCAGATAAAATGAGAAACTACTAATTAAGGTACCTGCACAAAGAGAGAAAAAACCCAAAATATTCAAAAGAAAAGACTCGCTTTACAATTTTATTATTATGTTTTCCTGCCCTCCTCCCTCTTATATAGTTGTAATGCAAAGGCTATAGCCCCATACATGCCCATCTCCGTGTCTTTTTGGCGCATACACCTAACCTCAGTCGAACCTCTTTCTGCATTTAATCAAATTTTTATATTCATTTTCATATTCTTCACTTACAAAGCGTCCATCCTTTTACTGACTTTTCTTTTCCTCCTCTTCTTTTTTCCAGTGCTCAACGTCGCCGCCGGCAAAGCGCCAATGCAAATCTCCACCGAAGGCTCGGGTGCACCACAAAAGGCCATTGACGGTTCAACATCCGCATTTTTCACACCGGAAACCTGTTCGCTCACCAAAGCTGAGCGTTCGCCTTGGTGGTATGTGAATCTGCTGGAGCCGTATATGGTGCAATTGGTGCGACTAGACTTTGGCAAATCGTGCTGTGGTAAGTGTGCAAATACAAAATATTCTCATTTACTTAAATTTTTAATACGAAATAGAATTAGCAAACATAATTTGGTAAATCCCAATTTGAATCATTTATTGGCATTCCTCTAATTTTTTTATGTTTAGAATGTATGATTCATTGGCGGTTATTTTTCAAGCATCTCGTCCAATTTTTAATATGTTTTATCCTTGCAAAATGTATTTTCTCGAGGTCAGTTAGTGCTTTCTCTACGAGACGTGCTATCCAGAGAGGATTGCAGCAAAAAACGAAATGTTAGATGAATTTTTATTAAATAGTTTGTTTTGCTGGCTTTCATTACTTTCCTCTTAATCCGTGGGGGAGTTGTTGGTGCTTGTTTGACTATTCGAGAAACATAAGTTCTTGCATGTCGCATGTCAATAATTTGGGTTTGAGGAAGTTTGGCATAGGCCTACATTCTCCAGTTGGCAATTTTGTGGTCATCGATTCTGTTTTGTAATATTAAAGGAACACCACGCTCTAGAAGGGCAATTTTTGAAAATTACGATGAAATAATGGAAATTTCCGAGTCAGACTTTTCGTTGCACTGTAGCAAAACTTTGGTCAAAAACCCATTTGAAACCACTTGAATAAGAATGCGTACACAGAGAAGCTCGATGAATGGGTGTCACAAAAATTCTTAGAGACCGAGTTTTCATCAACGAATCGCTGCTAAATCGCAATGAAATTGACCCGATGTGCCGAAAAGTCAGTCTTTTACGACAACGCTAAGTGAAAACGAGTGGAAAATGGCTTACTAAATTGGTGATGAAGTCAAGATTGTCTGTCAGCAAATTTTTGCCGTGCATTTAGGAGGATCGGTAGAAGAAACTGCTCTTCTATGTCAAATTTAAATTCTTAATTCGTGTACTCGTATATAATTTGAACAATTGGACAATTATGAAGATCCCTAATGCCAAAAATCGGCCCACTTTGCCCAATAGGAGATACACTGTACACAACCCACCCATCGATAGCGACTTTTAGCATGCTCAAAAAGCTTAGTTGAGAGGTTCAACTGGCGCTCCGTATCTGATACCAGGAGATTACTTCATATTCTTGTCTATGCTGAATGAGTTTGAAAGATTTGTCTCAAGCGACTAGCACCAGGAGCCAAAAAGTTGTGTATTTTACTTAAATCGGGACATTTCAACTATGAAAAACTAAATATCTTCAAGCCATCAGGTGATGCAAAAATAATTGATCTATAACAGTAATGAAAGGAATATTACTGGTGATTATGATGCCCATAGTAATGATGACAGCGGTTGCGAAAGGAAATTCGAAATAATCAAATTTTATAATCGAGTAAACTGCGAGGTTAATATTTTGATAAAATTATGGATCAAAAATATTTTTAAATTTCTTTCAATACTTTTATGAAAGTTTTGAAGGATAATGAAGGTCAACTTTGAAGGAATTTTATGTAGTTTTTCAAGAAGGATAGCTATGTATGAAAAATATTTGTATGTCTCCTTTATATTCTCTAATGATTTTATGAAAATTAGTGGTTACTGAAGTGTAAAATTTTCCAAGACATTTTTAAAATTTTTCAAAAAATAAATTTGTGGATGAAAAACATTTTTATACTTACATATTTCAAATTACTTTTATGTATATTCTAGTGAAAATTTGCAAGGGTATTGAAAGAAACTAATTTCAAGAGCATTTTTCAAACTTTGCAAGAAGCATAAAAAATTTGTTTCATCTCTTCTTATGCTTTTAAGCCATGGGATTTCAATCCCATATACTCTACTCCTGGTTCTAAGTATATTTAGTGTGTCGTTACTGACTATGGCCTTCCTAGAACCCGAGCCAGGAAGGAGCTGGGCTAATCCCTGCTGTATTCTCCTATCCAAGGCACATTTACACCAACTCTGCCATAAGAATATCACTTCAGGGAGAGATCTAACTTCGGCCTCCGCTTCTTTTATACCATCTCGCAAAGCTGAATGTGAGTCTACCGATTTCAGATTCGCTAGAAAATCGAAGAAGTAGTTGAGTAAATCACAGTGTCGAATCTTGACTAGTACGAAACAATGCTAGAAGTAGTTTTCAACACCTTCCTTTTCTTTCTCGTCACGTGAACTGTAGCACAAATTATTTGATGCGAAGTTTGACCCCTTGTCGAGTATCTCAAATAGATACTGTCCCATTATTTTTCGAATCACTCTTCGCAAGACGGAGATAGAACGATTTAGACCTGTTTTCAGCTTTTTCAGCTTCAATTTGTACAGCTACCTCATAAGAAGGTGGCTTGGTCGATAGGTAAATTCCGCTCTTTCATTGAAAGTCAGCCTAAGTCGATGCTTGTGCGGTAAATGTGGAAACCTCGCATTTTAAGCAAAGTTCATCCAAAACAAATAGGTCCTTTTTTCTTATTAGCTCATGCGCAGTGTAGCTTTTGCGAATGCTCTTGAGATCAGGAATCCACACATAGCTAATGGTGTACCAGGTGAATAGCTCGTTCAAAGCATTATTTAAATCAGATTCTTTCAATTTCTTTCTATTGATTGTACAAATTTAATAGCAGAATAAAACGAAAATGATTGTATTGCAGTGGAGAAATATTTCAGAGTGGTCTTCTTTCATACGGGAATTTATGCCTAAAACGCTGTAGTGGTCAGATGTTTAGTGAGAGATGAATCCTACTATTCACCCTGCCATTTAACATTGAGCCATAGGAAAAAATAAAACCGCTTACGAGATTTCGGCCGAATTTAACAAAGCGCGCCAGTCGTTTCTTTCTCTTGCTAACCAGCGCGAATTCCAACGCAGAGGAGACTTTTAGAGCCGGAGCGCTTCTATCCATTCGGACTATATGGCTGAGTCCAACGAAGCCGCTGAATCTGTATTTGCTGCGCTCTTCATTCTACCGCCTACGATATTCGCCGTTGCCAACGTGCAAAGGTCCAAAAATCTTACGCAGAATCTTTCTCTAAAACACTTCAAGCGACGCCTCATCGGATGTTGTCATCGTCCAAGCTTCTGCGCCATACGCTAGGACGGGCATGATGAGAGTCTTGTAGAGTGTTAGTTTTGTTCGTCGAGAGAGGACTTTACTACTCAATTCCCTACTTAGCCCAAAGTAGCACCTGTTGGCAAGCGAGATTTTTCTTTGGATTTCAAGGCTGACATTTTCTTTTACAAGCTCGAAATCATAACTGTCAACGTGGGTGCCGATACGCTAGTGCGCTAACTGCTTGTTTGATGACAGGAGGTACTTCGTTTTGTCCTCGTTCACCAGCAGACTCATTCGCTTTGCTTCTTTACCCAGTTTGGAGAAGGCAAAACTAACAGCGCGGTTGTTAAGGCCGATGATGTCAATATCACCGGTATCCGCCCACAAGTGTACGCTCTTATAAAATATGATATTGTGCCTGAGCGATTAAGTTCTACGGCTCGCACAATTCTCTCCAATATCAGGTTAAAAAAGTCACTCGACAGCGAGTCACCCTGCCTGAAACCTCGTTTGGTATCAACGTCATCTTACATAGCCGTATTAGTTTTGCGGGGATATCAAATTCAGGCATCGCGGAATATAGACCTCGCCTTTTCGTACTGTCGAATGCAGGTTTGAAATCGTCGAAAAGATGGCGGGTATCGATTCTCCTTTCATGGGTATTTTCCAAGGCTTGACGTATTGTGAATATCTCGTCAATGGTAGACTTTCTAGGCCTAAAGCCACACTGATAAGGTCCAATTAGTTGAGTAAATAAACCTTAGGTTCAAGGAAAACAAATTATCCTGTAAATTTCTTCCAACGCTCTTCTGTGAAAAACTTGTTTAACAAGCTGTTATGGAGGCTGGAGTCCTTTAGATTTCAGAAATAGAAATTTCTGAGCTGATTGCCATTTCTTTTCGTCTGGACTAATTTCAACTAGTCTGAAGATTACCAAAGAGGTCCACCGGACAAACGCTTAAAATAAGTTTCAGAGCCTTTTCGGGCATGGAATCCGAAGAACTCGAGTTATCAATGGAAGCCCACTGGCAGAAAGTGGAGGTAAAATACAAAACATCAGTCACAATCAAGCAAGCAGTCCGTTGTATTTTTTCTATTTTTTGGCAAAGTTGAAACTTTAGCTAGCGCTGGACAATCTGTGATCACGTAAAAAGAATTATCCTCATCATCATCATCGTGCATAGCACAGAGCTCGGTATGAGCCTTTGTTTTCTGCACAATTTGTATCCTTGCATCTCCGTCCATAGCTATACTGCGGTAGTTGGGCGCTTCTATATCTCTTAGATCGTCCTCAATGTCGTTTAATCATCTTTTCTGCGAGCGCCTCTATCGCTTTTCACCAAACATGCGTGCACCCAAAACTTGGCAAGGTATTCTTTCATCTGGCATTCTGCAAACCTGTCCTAGTCACCGGATGCGCTGCAATTTAACAAACCGTGCGAAGTTAGAATTGTAGCACCAGCAATTTTCAATTTTATTTCCAGCCAGTGCTACTGCATTGAAATAACCACAATCCAACTTCCCCATCGAAAAGTTAGATCCGAAAAATGAATTTTGTCTGGTTATACTCCAAAGTTAATTGGTCATACAAATCTTTGGCAAAATTTCGAAAACTAAATTCCAAAACCGGCTTCATTTATCATCCTCCCTTTGACACACTGTGCGCCGTTATCGGTCGACTACACCAACATATTCGCTTGGCTTTCACTTCACTTACTCACACAGTTCGACCAAGCAGCCAACCAGCCAGCCAGCCAGCGCGTCCAGAAAGTTAATGTTATGTGATTTTTGTTTACCTATGAAATGCTGCCAACGCCACTAAATCCAATTCACGTGAACGGCATTGTTGTTGGCTGTCATTTTGTACCTTTTTGATTGTTTCGCCAGCGCAGTAAGAAAAAAATCGATTTTCTTCAAGTCGGGCGGCGTAGGCTTTATCGCAACTGTTGACTGTTGACTGTCGTCTGTCGTCTGCTCGATTGTCGTCTGCACTGGCTGTGCTGTTAGCTTTCAATTCATGTGAGTCATACTTGTTTGTTGGGATTGTGGTAAGAGAAGTGCCTGTGCGTGTGTGTTGATGCTGTTGCTGTTGCTGCCGCGGCCACAAGTGCCGGTGTCTGTGGTTGCTCTATACAATTTATGATTACTTTCACTAAGCGACGTAGCTGCGGCTGTGTAGCCATTGCTAACCGCTGCTTTTGCTTATGGTGCTTTTTTTTGTTGTTATTATTATTTGTTTTGTTTTTTTAACCCGAAAGCCCAAGCGAAGCGCTGGAAGCGCAGCTGAAATTTAGTTGAACCCACTAAGTGCGAACACCAAAAAGCAATGCTGCCACTTTGCTGTTTGAAGTTAGATCGCTGGTTCATTGAACTGTAACAAAATGTTAAGCCAGCATTCCTCCTTATTTCACACTATGCTTTTTAGGTGGCTTTTTATATGTATTAACCTTTTACTTTTTTTCTTGCAGGCAGCAAACCCGCCACCATTGTTGTGCGTGTCGGTAACAACCGTCCTGATCTCGGCACCAATCCAATTTGCAACCGTTTCACAGGTCTACTCGAAGAGGGTCAACCACTCTTTCTGCCCTGTAACCCACCCATGCCCGGTGCGTTTGTCTCTGTGCACTTGGAAACAAATACGCCCAATCAATTGTCTATTTGTGAGGCTTTCGTTTACACCGATCAAGCATTGCCCATTGAACGCTGTCCCACCTTCCGCGATCAACCACCAGGCGCTCTGGCTTCCTACAATGGCAAATGTTACATTTTCTATAATCGCCAGCCATTGAACTTCCTCGATGCACTCTCATTCTGTCGTTCACGTGGTGGCACACTCATCAGCGAAAGTAATCCAGCGCTGCAGGGCTTCATCAGTTGGGAACTGTGGCGTCGTCATCGTACCGACATTAGCTCACAATATTGGATGGGTGCAGTGCGCGATGGCGCAGATCGCAACACGTGGAAGTGGGTGAATGGTGACGAGGTGGCGGTGTCTTTCTGGAATCATCCAGGTGGTGATGAGGATTGTGCGCGTTTCGATGGCTCGAAGGGTTGGCTGTGGAGTGACACAAACTGCAATACATTATTGAACTTCATATGCCAGCATCAGCCAAAGACATGCGGTCGTCCAGAGCAGCCGCCAAACTCGACTATGGTGGCGCTGAACGGCTTCGAAGTGGGCGCTCAAATCAACTACTCTTGTGATGCCAATCATTTGCTTGTAGGCCCGGCGACACGTACATGTCTGGAGACTGGTTTCTACAATGAATTTCCACCTGTTTGTAAATGTAAGTAAATGCAAATTGAAGCTCTGAAGGTATTTTAGTACAGCGCTTGCTTTTTTTCTACAGATATCGAGTGCGGACTGCCCGCCTCGATACCGCATGGCTCGTATGATCTTATCAACGGCACTGTCGGCTATCTCAGCGTGGTCAAGTATGCATGCGCCAAGGGCTTTGAAATGATTGGGCGTGCAGTGCTCACCTGTGACTTTGATGAGCGTTGGAACGGCCCACCGCCACGTTGTGAAAGTAAGTGTTGTTTCTTAAAACCCAACTTATTTTTCATACCACAAAGCTAATATATTTAAAATCTCATAACTATCACCTGCTCAGTCGTTGAATGCGATACGCTACCGGGCAATTACTACAACACTATTATATCTGCACCGAATGGCACTTACTACGGTTCAAGGGCCGAAATCTCCTGCCCACCTGGTTATCGGCTCGAAGGTCCTCACGTGCTCACCTGCTTGGCTACGGGTCAATGGAGCAGCGCGCTACCACGTTGCATTCGTCTCGAACCCTCCACGCCGGCGCCAACGCAACCGCCAACACCGGCACCTACACAGCCGCCTACTCCATCACCGACGACACCATCGACTACGTCCTATAGACCACGCCTTACCTCAACTTCAAGGCAACCATCTTACAAACCCACCACCAGCACTACACAATCGACAAGTACAACACTACAACTGGATGTTCTTGGCGGCGGTAAGTAGCGACATAGTTTTTTTGATGGTTCATCTTTGCTTAAGATAAGAGCATCTTTTTTTTCCTAACTCTTTATCAATAGTCGATTCTGACGAGGAGGTCACCTATATTGTGCCAGGCACTGTGCGCGAAGAGTTCCCACCACGTCGCCCACTCCGTCCAGTATCCGTGCCCAAACGTCCCAGCACCACACCGGCCTATTATTCGCCCACCACTTCGACCACGACCAGCACAACAACGCGTATACGTCCTTACAGCCCTGTGGAAACAACGACCCGTAACACGCAGAATATTATACTTAATGCGCACCCACAGGATAATGAAATTGCAGACAGCGTCAATATTCGACACAATCAGTCGCCAAATGTTAATATTCCATTCGCTGTGGACAACGCCGATCGCAAGGAAACGAAGGAGGCTAAACTCAATTTGGGCGCCATTGTCGCCTTGGGCGCATTCGGTGGTTTCGTTTTTCTGGCGGCGGTCATCACGACAATCATCATTTTAGTGAGAAGGTGAGTGGGACTGTCTTTTATTCGTTGTTTGCTTTAGTTATTAATTCGTTTATTAGTTTCTATAAATCATTTATGAATGCGAGAGCCTTTGCGGTGAGAGGTGATGCTCGATTGCTGATCACCTGCGAACGCTCTTGTTTATATGTAAATACTAATAAATATTAGTTACTAAAATAGATTTTTTTGCACTTTAGTGACTTTTATATAGTATTTAAAGTAAAAATGATTGAAAAATTCGAAGAAATGTATTTAATAAGCAGTGGGAAAGTCATTTAGTCATTTTAAAAACGATTTTATTCATATGAATTATGAAATAGACTCGTATACTCTTTACTTTATTCGAGTTCAATAACTCTGTTGCTAATTAGAGCGGATATCCCAACGGTTGAGATTTTAGAAAAATCGCCCTGAATTTATTACAACACAGCCGCCTTTAAGCTGTCAGTTAGGTCAGATGCGAATCTCAATACCAGGTACCAGTCTTTTGGAATATGTAGAATATTGTTTCTTATCTGATATCTGAGAAATATAATGTATGTATCTATAATTGGCGCTGACACCCCTTTTTGGGTGTTTGGCCGAGCCCCTTCTGATATTTGTGGCAGTTTTAAGTCTGCTCCGAACGGCAGATGGGTTTTTATGAGGCGCTTTTTCATGGAAGAAAAACACTCGGCGGTTTGCCAGGGCTTGGCGAGAGGCGACCGCTCTTTAAAAAAAGCTTGTTCTATCATTTGGTGACATGCACGGGACTCGAACCTGCGCACTTTCGAGTTGTAGTCACGCACCAACTCAGTCGGATAAGGTCACACATAATATCTTAGAGAGGTCACCATTAAATATTATTTAAAAAATGAATTAAGTAGCAAAAGCTTTCTTTATTTATTCCGCTGTATTTGATTTAAAATTCAATTCTAAGCTGGGCGCCCAAGTGTAACTATAAAAAGGTTTTACCGTCTCCTGGATCAACGAAAGCTGGGTATTACTATAAGGCCGCTAGTTAAAAGTTATTCCAATGGAAGAGATGAGAACACCAGAAGCTGCAGGATATATAAAAAAATAGAAATTTGACCAATGAGGCACCTTGTACCCTACAGAAGATCTATCGGTTTACAAAAGTCAAGGAGCCTATATATAAGGAATATATGTATGAATGTGGGATGGATAGTCCAAAGAATACCCTTTGGCCTTTCGTCAACAGCCAACCCTTGGAATTTGCATTACGTCTTTCACCAAGGCGAGTATTACAAAGATCAAAGTTTAGTTGGCAGTGTTCCTTCAGGCAGTTAGTAACAGTTATTCTTCTTCTTCTATAACCCTTAAAGTGATTTTGGCCGAGTTTAACAAAGGGCGCCAATCATGTTTCTTTCTCATGCTAAACGGCACCAATTGGATACACCAAGTGAAGCCCAGCCTTACTCTACCTGAACTTTCCAACGCTGAGGAGGCCTTTCTCTTCCTTTGCTACCACCAGCTGGTGTCGCATCGAGTACTTTCAGAGCCGAAGCGTTTGTATCCATTCGGACGATATGACCCAGTCAGCGTAGCCGCTGGAACTTTATTCGCTACGCTATGTCTATGTTGTCATAAAGCTCATACAGCTCATTGTGCCTTTGCCCACGATACTCGCCATCGCCGAGGTGTAAAGGCCAAAAAATCTTGCGCAGAATCTTTCTCTCAAACACTCCAAGCGTCGCTTCATTGGATCGTCATCGTCCACGCTTCTACGCCACACGTTAGGACGGGCATAATGAGAACCTTGTAGAGTGCTAATTTTGTTCTTCGAGAGAGGACTTTACTACTCAACTGCCTGCTTAGTCCAAAGTGCCACTTCTTGGCAAGAAATATTCTCAGTTGCATTGGAAATATACTGAGGCAGGCGTAAGGCCTTTTAATTGCAGTTAAGCTTAACCATAGTTGCACCCCAAATCCAAATCGCTGCCTCCTAGAAGAGTTTACAGACGTAGCGCGGCACCTACTGGGCAACGCAGTGAGCTATGCGAGAGCAATGCAGCAGTGTGTAGTAGTCTAAGGTGTAGCTCAAGAGGGAGAGAGAGAGAGAGAGAGGGACCTGCATAAACTCTGTAAACATGCAGCTGAGCCCATTGACCACGCTAGCTTTAGCTCAGAGGACGATCACAGCAGTTGGAAGAGTATGCGAAATAGTTTTCTTCCTCTAGTTAGATGCAAATGACGGCGGTTGAACACCTTGTGGGTCAACGCTGGCGTTTCGAGCCTCAAAAGATGGTTAGTGGTAAAATAGGGCTGTTTGAGTTTTCCTCAAAATCTCTGTGCCAACGGAACATCAACTAAGCCTCGGATAAGATCAGCAGCATCTACGACTTTTAGCTATCGAAGAGGGATAACGAACGATTCGTTGCGCTATGTCCCACGAGGGATTCACAGAAGAAGAACGTTGAGCATCGGATTGCCTAAGCTCGAAAATTACTTTTAGAAAGGAGTTAACTCAACTTTATTTGCCCCTTATAAATGTTATAGTAACAACGTAAGCCGTTTTACAAATTCGAAAAGTTTTTATTAGCTACTTTCAGCCGCAGAGAGAGTTATAACAATAGAGAAATTCCGAATTAAGTTTCGCAAGGCAGAATTTTTGTGTAGGAAACTACCTCATCCTTTATTTTCTTCACTATATATATTTTCTTATAAACCAAGCAAATATTTCCATCATACGTTAATAATAAATCTTAAACCATGAACGAAAAACCTTCAAATGGCCGTCATTACAAAAACTTTCTGATAAATTTGCTCTGAGGAAACCTGAAAAATTAAAACAAAACTTAGCCGTTTGAATTAATTCTATTGCAGTGAAAATGCTTGGCATTTTTGAAACTTAAAAGATCTAATAGTTACAGTTAAATTACAGGAGAAAATAATATATTATATTCCACAAAAAACTAGCAATGAACGTGCATCTCATTACTACAGATACAGAAGGCAATATGCTGCCGATATAAAACTTGTATTTGTTCGTCTTAACACAGCTTAGAAGTACACCACAAGGTGGAGTCCTCTCACCATTTTTATGGAAAAAGAAAAGTGTGGTCTAGTACTCAACCGAGGCAAAACACAACTCATATTGCTTATTAGGAAACACAGAATCCCTCAGCTAAGTCCAATTATGCTCAAAGGGGAAGCTCTTGTGATTTCGGAAGAAACCAAGCACTTGGGACTAAACATTGATAGGAAACTGACTTGGAAGTCAAACATCTTAGAAAAAGTTAAGAAAGCGAGCCTGGGGGAGTAAACCTAAGGTTACTCTTTGGCTTTATACTGCTGTCGTCAGACCCATTCTTCTATATGGGAATGTCGTCTGATGGTGTGCTATGCAGAAAAAACCTATTCTAATTTATTGAATAAGGTGCAGAGATCAACGGAATTAGCAATATATGGCGTAATGAAAACCACACCATCCATGGCCTTGGATATCATATTTCATTTGCCATCCCGGAATCTCTTCTGCAAATACTCAGCGGTCTGTTACGCTTTAAGGTTCGGAGCGAGCTCACAATGGAAGACATGGACATTCATGATTATTATCCTCCCATTCTCTGCCTCGAAAGGAATTTCTTAATAAAAATTCCTTCTAGACTGAAATGGCTTGAAGAAGATCCCTCGCCCAACACACGCGTTAAGATCTACACGGACGGACCTAAAATGGATACCGGTGTAGGATCAGGGCTATATAGCGAAGAGCAATCTTTTAAACTACTGAATCACTGTAGTGTTTTTCAAGCGGAAATAATGAAGCCTTAAAATAGTTAGACATAAACAGAATATCATCAACAGATATCTGCATTCGATCAGACAGCCAAGCTGCCCTTCGGGCTCGGGATGCATTCCGAATAACATCAAGGAGTGTCTTACATTGTCGGTAATCTCCTAATGATATGGAAACTGTAGAGCTGACCAACTTGCAAGAGGAGGTACCTGTACGCCAAGCATAAATAATTTTACGGGGGTACCTCTCGCAACTTGTAAGCTTCTTATTAAAGACGCACTAATCAGTTCTGTAAATCAAAGATGGATTAGTGTCAATACCTTTGAAATTGGTAGGCAAACATGGCCAAGGCTAAATCTACGTCTGTCCAAGAATATTATAAAATTGAGTAGACTTCAAATTAGGACCTTAGTAGGGGCCCTCACAGGACATTGTCTCATAGGAAATCATGCAAGGAGATTAGGCGTTTACATGCATGATTTCTGTCGTAGCTGCAGGAATGAGAAGGAGTTTGAAACAATTTAACACCTCTTTTGTACATGCCCGGCTCTATCTAGAAGCAGGAACCGATATCTAAGATCCTACTTCTTAATGAATATAGATAATCTATACACTTTAGGTATTAACAACCTTTTACGCTTTGTCAAAAGCTCAGGATGGTTCAATATGAAAAGGGAAAAGTAGCTCAGCCCCTGCGGCTCACAACGGACCAATTTCGTGGTCTAAGTGGCACCGCTGTCCCCATGTGCGATACGATTGCCAAGCCTAACCTAACCCAGCTTATGTTTTCCATAAAATCGTCCAACTATTCCTTTAGAAAAATGAAAGATGAAAGCTAGTCCCAAACGCCTCTAAAATTAAATGAGTAGCTGAACGTTGTCTGGAGTTCCCAAAACCGTTTTTTTTTGTCGGGAAAACTAGCAAGTGCTGCACTCAGACTTTAATTAAGTCCATTGTACTACACTTATATTCCCTTTTAATTTTCTTTAAATCTACCCAATCTCCCGACTAGATTTTGTGGTGCCAAGGAGCCAAGGTGGTTGCTTCTTAACATATCAGTGCCAAAGACCTCAAACCTGATTCGAGCCAAGGCGGGCAGACGCACAGAAAGTGGTCTGCCATCTCATCCTCCTCTTCACAAGCTGGGCACAGTACACTGTCTGAGATGCCTATCTTTTCCATGTGCTTCGCCCATAGAAAATGGCCCGTTATCAGTCCAACCAGCTTTCTGCAGTCCCTTCTGGTTGATGACAGGAGGATTTACGACAGTCGATCGGACATCACAGGTTTAGTCAGCCTCTCTTAGTCTATCAAGCTCGCTTGTGGGTTGTAGTAACCCATTTGATAACCGTAGTTTTGATGGCTGCTGAAAGGAGTGGCAAAACGGGCCCCGGGCCACAGATGTATGCATTCCAAGAGCTAAGTGTAGTTTTGTCCCACTTGATTCCACGTAGACACCAAAGCCGGAACCGTACTCGGTCCTGGAACCATACGTGAAAATGCGAAAGCAGTATTACACTGTATATTTTTTCAAGTACGACTCTTGATGGCATGGAGTCAAGGGGCTTGGCGAAGATCGTTGGATCGAAGTGCATGCCAACTCTTTTTTCCAATGCCGGGCAGGGGCCGTACCAGTTCGCATTGGGTTTCAGCTTGCAGATGGCCTTCAAGGCTCCTCCTTGAATGAAAGCATCAAGTGGTGGTAGACCACAGTATCTAATGCCGGGCCTGAGGTAGACGGAAAAGCTCCGGTGCAACAAATGGCCACAGTGCATTGTAGTCTCGGTAAGGTCCTCCTGACTCCCACTAGAGAGAATCTACTCATCCAGAACACTGATGCATAGGTGATTAAGTGTTATAATAGCCATGTAGGTCCATAGGACTTTGATAGGAGAAAGACCCAACGTTTTCCCACAGATACTTTTGCACTGCCAAAAAGCTGTCAGTGCTTTGGATGCCTTTGTTTCAACGTGCAATTTCCAGAGGAGTTTACTATAGAGGATTACTCCAAGATATTTGATTTCTTTGGATAGCTGGATTGTGACTCCCAATAGTGTATATATATGTTCTTTTTTTTATTTTCTGTTTTTTTTTGTCTTTTCCCCCAAGTTATACATAAACCCTATTATTTTATTATGCATTTTCCACTACCACTATTAAACTATAGGAACTTCTATAGTCCTGAACCTGTACAATTACCCAAGTAGCTTAGCATTTTCAGTGGTTTCAAAGTAGTCATTTGTTCAAAATCATTTGTTCGCTCATTTTAGCAAAATAATCCGTTAATTTCCTTCAAAGTTTGCCAATTAATTGTTTGTCCAAATAGTACCTACCCATTATTTTAATATAAACTTTCCCTTATTTACATATTTTTAAATTCCTGTATCATACACTTTGAGTTATGCAAATCATAGTTATCTAACGCAATCTAATTTGTTCTCCATTCTTCATAACCTTAAGTATTGATGTGTAACAACACTAATTTTGACATTTCCAAAACGCAAACTTTCGAAAAACACCATTCAAATTGAATATTCCACTATCTCGGAAAAACCTAATCGACAAAATTCGCATTCATGCATTTGTAATCTCGTTTTGTTGTTGTTGTATATTATTGTCATTCATTTAGCACCTCGAACAGCAGGCGGCACAATGCAAATTGTTATTGTGTCAACCATGTCCACAGGTCACGACTACCATTCCCTCCACCCACCACCACCATTCGAACCTCTACCACTCAATATAGCAGCGCCTCAACACATCGAGCGCACATTTCGCGGGCCAGCTACATCAGCCCCGCACGACTCTATGACCAGCACAGTAGCATCAGTTCATCGACACGCTACGGAGGACCACCCTCGTTGTGGTACAGTGTATTAGCGCTACCATTTGACGATCAGAAGTTGGGACGACGTGAGCTTAGCACCTACGGACGGGGCTATACGGCACGTGCGGGTTACTTTAGTAATTGTCCAACACAAGAAAGGATGGACAAGAAGATGAAGAAGCCAGCAATAAAAAGCAAAGCGGCAACGGATGGCAATGATAGCGAGAAATATGCGTAGAAGTGAGCAGAGAAGTGAGCAGGAAGAAGAGAATGCAATGAAGACGAATGAAGGAAAACAACGAGTTTGAAAACTAATTAAAATTATACATACATATTTACAATAAGAAATCGATTAGCGAGAAATCGAGTTAACGTGCCAAAGACTAAACAAAAAAAAAAACTAAAATACTCCATTTTATATATGAAAATATAAAAAAAGTAACGAAACGAATTTTTAAGTACAACACAAAGGCCATATTTTTACCGAACAAACAGAAAACAAAAAAACAAAACAGAGAATAAGAAGCAACCGTTGAATCTAACCAGAGAACAACAGACATGTAAGCCACTTAAGTACTTCAACATTTACTTACATACACCATACAATATGTATCGTTGATTCACTAAGGAACAATACTCATGCAAGTGGGGAAATATTAAAATTAAAAACAAAATTAAAAAATTAAAAAATAAAAAAAAATCGAATTAAGCAAATGCAATGCTGCCGCCTTGCTGGTTTGTCTGTGCACGCAACCAAACAACCATCCAACCGTACAACCATCCATCCAAACAATCAGCAATTAATCCAACCATAGCAACATTTATTCCAGTCACCCACTCATCCATGCAATAGCAAAAAAAAAAAAAAAAACAAAAGAAAAAATAATCAACCACAAACAAAAAAATCACTACAAAAAAATTAGAACTTTTGAATTTCTAATCGCACGTATTTGTATCCTAACTGCAATTTTTCATGTATGTGTATGTGTGTATGTATGTGTAAGTCACTTGCGGAGGAACACGAAAAGCGGAAAGTCGTTCGAGAGTTCACCAACCAAACACTCTTCCCCAACGGCATTGGCTTCTGCACATTTGTCAGTCACACCCACACCCACCACCCCCACCCACCCAACAGTCACAATTCGCATTATTCATAAATGTTGCATTCTCACTTATTCTGTATTTTCTCTCTATATATATACATACATGCATATATACTACGTGCATTTTATTTATAATATTTTTGTACTCTTTCACTCACTTTTGTGTCTAACTTAGCAATGGTTTTTGTTTGAAATTTGGTCAGCACGTCCTGTATTAATTGTGTGTGTTTATTTGTATATGTATATGTGCGTTAGTTATGAACTTTTAAAACATATCTCTTTAATTCCTCCTCTCTCTTTCTCTTCTCTATCTGGTTTTTCGCTTTTTGTTTTTTTACAAACAGAAATCGCACCACTCAACACTATCGGCATCGCGCCTCACCCGACTGCAATACAGTGGCCTCCTTCGATAGCTCTACTTCGGGCTCGCGTAACGGTTTAAATCGGTAAGTGTTTTTGCTTCTTTAAATGAATATTAAACATACTTGTATGTGATTGAACTAACTGATGAATATTTCAAGAAATTTCTGCATCTTATACTCTTTAGGCTACCAAGGATACTAACTGAATTGAGTAATGACTGAATTGAATTTTTTCCAATCCTTTGCAGTTACTATCGACAAGCTTGGGAGAATCTACATGAATCTGCTTCGAAGAGTAGCACACAACATGCTTTACGCCGCAAGGATACACTCGATGCACCGAGCACGATGCATTCTCGTGACAATTTGCGTGAAAACATGCAGCGTTCCAGAGAGAATCTCGACCGGTAAGTGTGGGATGCTTCAGATTATATGTGTAATAGAAAGTAAGAGTGCCTTAACTCGTTTGTCAAACTATGAGCGCCTCTGAAATTTTTGTAAATATATTGAGCTAGTGGCTGTTATGTTAAACGGACTCACTTCTTGTTCACAGAAATCCATTTTAATAGGATCACTCCAGTAGTTTCCCCATATTTTCTAAAACTGTAACGAATTTTTGGCGAATCTAAAGTGCATTTACACTAAGACTAGGCACAGTTTACGAACTTCTAAGAGCCCCAGTACCTTGTCCATTAGCAAGATGCATGCTTTGGTGCTCCAATAAGTTCCATATGGAAACAAATACAAAGTCCACTGGATAAATACCTATTGAGATCGACTCATACTCACTTCAACGGGTTAAAAACAAATGACCCGATTCTCGGATATTAAGGCGGAGCAGCGCCACTCTATACCGGTGGCCTGTGGAAGCAAAAAAAATTTTAAGTCCGGCATAGCCACACATCTCCCTCATTAGGCGCTGATTTGGAAAACCAATCTTCGGTAATACTCCGGATGCCATTCAACAAACCAGTAAGGAGTTCCAAACTTATGCCTAAGTACGCTATCGCCACACATCTGCTTCATTAGGCGCAGGTTAGAAAAACCGAACTTCGGTAATACTCTGGGTGTCCTTCTACAAATCAATTAGGGATTCCAATTTATGCCTAAGTGAGACACTGCCACAGATTTTCGTGACCACCACCAAATTTGGTATTGTTCTGGCATGCCAATCTTTGCCTTGCCTAACGTGGGCTTGGTAAGGTAATAGTGAGGCGTGCCTGCCTAATTCGGTCCTAACTGATTCTTCGGCATGCCTCACTGTACTTCTAGTCGGGATGGTATTCATTAATCAACTGCTGGTCTCGCGTTCACTCTACAGGTTAGTCCAACTGTGAAAACAACCCAGCGGAATTTACATGCTTCGAGTCGATATTCTTAGGCCCACTACACTGTTACTGATAATGAGCTGTCGAAGAGGTTGTAGGTTAGATTATACTAGCTGGCCCAAGCCACGCAGCGACCATTTTAGTCCTTAACCATGCCTTTTTTTAGCGAAAATGTGCATCACTCAAAATGCGCGTACTGCATGTGAATTTTAGTAGTCACTGAAGCTCCAGTTTAGACATAGATCCTAATTTTTCAAAACTGAGATTACCCAGGTAGCATAGTTTAGTTTTCGAGAGAGCCGGACTGTAGCATTGCGTCCATTATCCCCAGCCAGTTGGCTTAATAACACTAAAATATATATCCCTAAATAGAACGTCCGTGAGTATCTCTAGTGCAGCCTGCAATATCGTGGCATCCCAATCATTGCCACTTTTACAAGTTGAGCAAATAGGACTTCTTGGTAGCTGACCCTCGCGCTGTAAAAGGTCAAGGGTCTTACCAGCGCTATACATATATACCCCAACTCACTGAGAGCCGACATTAATCTCTCTATGATTAGAATAACTTCATATTCTGCGTGCTTAACACACTTTATTGCTTTTCCGGGTGGTATAAGGCTTAAAATCTTTTTCACTTTGAGGGTCGCCTAGTTTAGCCATTTTCTTTACTTCAATGATTTCTAAGGAAGCGTACAAATCGCATCTGATGTGATAAATGGAAGACTAGAAAATAAAACCGATAAATGGCATACAAACTAACAGTCAAATCTCATGGCATAGCTTGAAAAGTACAAATACTTATTAGGGCTAGCTCAAAGTCCAATCAGGTTAAAGGAGATTCGCTTCTGGAGGCAACCTCTCAAGGCACATGGTGGCATTTTCAGACACTTAACACCGCATTTCTCGGAACGTCGAAAAGATCTCTCTATCCGCAAACTGGAGCTTAAAGGTCGTAGCAGAGCAATATTTCCAAGTAGACAGGATTGAAACGAGGTGAAAATCTGTACGAAAGCTGGTACTTCTGCCTTCACTGATTGTTCCAAGATGGAATCGGGAGTCAGAGCAGGGGGTTTCTCGAGATCAGCCAAGTTATCTATTTCCTTTCAACTGTCGAATAGTGTTTTTCAGGCAAAAGTCTTTGCGATCTTGCAGACATACAGAGTACTTTTGGAGCGTAAGAGCGAAGGAAAGGAAATACTAAAATTTTGTCCTATAGTCAAGCAGCGATTAAGACACTAATGACGCCATGGTACAGATCTAAACTGGTAAACTCCTGCAAGGAGGAGTTCAAATCTCTTGGGTTCACAGTAAGAATTCTCTGAGCAGGGTTCCAGGACATACGAACATAGAGGGAAATCAAGTTTCTGATGAGCTTACCAGAAAGGAGTTGACTGAATTAGTCGCAGAAATATCCTATCCAGACATCGGCATCCTCTTGATTGTTACAGGGAAATTGCACAAGTTATTTGCCGGAAAAGCGTAGGACAGATGAAGTTCCACTTCTTCATGTGGTATTTCGCAAACCCTTCGGTCCTGGTACAATCGTGACAATCAGTACAATCAGACGCAGGACGCCAAAAGTACTGGGAACTCCACGCCATTTAATTTCCAAACTCGTGCCTGTGTTTGCCGGTCATTGGACGATCGGCACACACACACAGAGAAGCTAGGTTTACCATTTAATCCCCATTGCAGAATAAGGGATTTTAGCGTTGTGGCTGGCTCCAAATTTGCTGTAGTAATTTTTAATAACCTAAAAACGTCCTTATTTCTCGCGTCTCATGTAAGAAATGTAAGTTTTGAATGACTTATCGCAACTAAGTTCCTATGTTCTTACGTAAAAATAAAGGGCTTTCCAACAACAGGTGTTATTTAAATATATAAAAGGCTATCGAGAGATGATTAACGGTTTTTTATGGCCGGAATCGGATGGTATTGATCTGGACATCGTTTATTTTCAACAAGACGGCGCTACGTGACGCACAAGCAACGAAACCATTGAACTTTTACGGGAAAAGTTTCCGGACCGTGTTATCTCTCGAACAGGTGATCACAATTGGCCACCGAGATCTTGTGATTTAACACCTTGTGACTTTTTTCTTTTGGTCCACGTGAAAGAGAAGGTCTACAATAGCCCAGAGGCGATTGAAGACCTCAAAGATGGAATTCGGGCAATTCGGTTAGGGAAAATTTCATGAAATAAATATTGCCCTGTAAGCTTGGTCGTGGTGGTCATTTGCCTGATGTTATTTTCCTCTATTAAGGGCATACCTTCCTCTTTATAATGAAATAAACATCTGCTCATTTATATTCAAAAATAGCATTTTTCTTTGAATATCAAAATAACACCACTTATTGGAAACCCCTTTACAATCAGTACGCAGCGCTGCTGGCTTAAAAATTGTGAATTATTAATGAGGAATATCTTGGATTGAACTTAAAGTGGGTGCTCTTGAGCTTTGCGTGTGTGGAATCATTCAATCAATTGCTTCCATTCCACCAATCAACCAATCAACTTGCATCTCATACAAAATTATACAGTTTTTAATGCTCACATTCCTTCCTTTCAGCATCGGCCGTGAGAACTATGGCATGCGCGAGAACTCTGAAATGGTTGTCTCCGATGTGTGTCTAAAAGGTAACAACACTTGGAATTTTTTCCCCTTTTTTTTGTTTTAATATTCAAGACAAAACTTTATTTTTTTTGTTGTAATTTATAGGCGAAAAGAAACGTCATCACCACCATCATCACAAGAGCAGCTCACGCAATGGCGAATATCGAGATCAATCGGCTGGTAGACGAGAGCATCACAGACACAGTGGCGGACATTATTGACCAACCATGGTGATCACCATAAATGTGGAGCAATAAACCAGCAAATAAGTGGCTACAAAGACGCAAGAAGCAGAAACAAAACAGAAGTGTAGTACTTACACACTAACATACATATGTATAATGAGCAACGAAGAGCGTTATTTTAATTACATACATACATACATAAAATTATTACATGTTAACAATAACAAATATTTTGTTAATATTCCGTTTTGTTGAGTGCAATTTAAACTAAGTAAGAATTTGAGAGCAAAATGAGAAGAAACATATTTGCTAAAGAAAATTTGCGCTGATTTTTTTTATTTTTTATTTTTTTGTTGTATTAGTTAATAAATATGTGTGTAAATCAAAATGAGCAGTCAATAGGTTACCCCTTAAGGTTTCGTCAAACGGTACAATACAGGCGCACTCTCTCTCTCTGAATGGCGAAACGTATTGCAGTTCAAATAGCAAAACTGCATTTGTAGCTGGCGTAGATTTTTTTCTTATTTATAGCTAGTTTTTTACTTTTGCTTTTGTTTTAATTTAGTTCCAGTTTAATTAGTTTTAAATTGTGCACAAAGAGAAACAGAAATCGCAGCAGCAACAATAGCAAATTTTTCCGTACTTCCACATTTCAATTTCATGCTCTTCTATTCATTTCAATTTTTTCTGAACTGTTTGCTTCCATTTTATGTAGCGATCGTATTTCTAATTTTATTTTCCACAAATTATGAGCAACTTGGTAGAGCTTAATAATCATATTTTTAAGCTACATCGATTTATTCATAGTACTCATTCTCGAAAAAGGAAGAACTTCAGTGTCCCACTACAAGAAATTACAAACAAAAACCTTAAAAATATAAAAAATACAACCACATCTGAAATTATTATTTATTTACATACAGTCAAGCTTCAAACACATCTACACCCACTTGCATTTAGTTGTTAGCAAAATAGATTTTTTATAATAAAGACAAAATATATATTTATTTGTTAATTAGTGTGCCATTTCCGGCAACTTACACATTAATTATAAAGCGCTATACTTACAAATATACATACATATTTAAATATGTGCTTATTTGCAAAACGAAAATAGACAAAATGCATTTGTATGTATGTACATCCATTTATATTCTATGTATACCTACAATAAGTTTAATATGAGAATGCATTTGTCAATAGTAATTCTTATTTTCTTTTGTTTTTATGTAAAAAAATTTATCTGTACGTAAGACGTAAATTTAAATATCCAAATTTATGTAAATAATGTAATAATAAATTATATAAAGATATATTTTAAAAATATATAAATATGTGTGAAATTTCATTTCTAAATACGAGGGTCGTTTGAAAAGCCCATGCGAAGGCAGAGAGATGGCAACTGGTAACCCAACACAAGCGAACCAAATGGGAAGAGCACTTAAAGTCCTGCAACTTCACCTCTGGTGTGAGCAAGCTCTGGTCACAGTAAGATCACTGTCGAGCCCGACGAAGCACAACGACAAGGTGAATATCATCTTCAACGGTTGTACTTCGTCGGATCCGAAGAGATGTAGCTCGGTTTAGCCGGCATTCTCCGGCCGACTGACCCAGACGGCTGCACAAACGGACGTACAGTAGTGCGCCACTTGCTTTCCCCAGTGATGAGGTTCAGGGGGCCATCAACCATATGAAACCATCCAAGGCCATTGGCGCTGACAGACTAAAAATGCTGATGTTGAAAAAGCTGGGCCCATTGGGAGTAGAATATCTCACCAGGGTCTTCAATGTGTCAGGGAGAGTGGTCCCACCTGGGAAACCCGCCAACCAAGGGAATTCCTATCGTCCGATAACTCTCCTCTCCCCAGTAGTGAAGACTCTTGAAGCCCTTCCACTTCCACTCTTCCAACCATAACCGCCCCTGCGAGAGAATTGTCCTAGTAGTGCTGGACGTAAAGAAGGCTTTCGACACTGTCAGCCATGCCACGCTACCAGATGATATTTTATAGTCGATACTCCCGCCAAGGCTGAAGAGGTGGACCGCGAACTACCTGAGTGGTCGTCATTCGTCGGTGCTATTTCGAGACCAAATCTCAAAACAGCGGAAAATTAAGTAAATATCATATTTAACTAAATTTAGAATGTTTACAAAATTGGATCTAGACAAAGCGAAATCAAGCAGGCTGAAATTGGATAATACATTACCGTCTCTAAGTGCGCGAGCCAATCACTGGCAAATTTAGTCTTGAAGTTTTCGCAATAAAAAAGGTAAACATTGCGAAGACTTCTTTGGGGAACATTAAAGCTTATCCGCTCAAGTGGAACGGGATAGTCGATGATGCCATTAACGACACTGAAAAAAAAGAAAATGAAAGGCCTGTTCTTCTCTTTTCTAGAGATTGGAGATTAATTAGATTTAGTCGCAAATTATAGGATGGAACAGGGGCCTCAAATCGTAGGAAGCCTGCTTAATAAATATTTTTCGAATTCGTTGAATTCTAACTATCGAAAGTTGGTCGTAAGGTCAGAAAATTCAGTTGTAGAAGCATAGAACCGAATACGATTTTGATAGAATAAAATTAATATGACCACTGAAGGACCATATCACATAAAATTCCAAAATCTTTGAGCTCGTGTTGAAGCTTCTGAGCATCCACCGAATTATTAACAGATGAGGAAATTTGTATTGCATTTGCGAAATGCAAGAAATACGAAAAATAAAAACATTTGCTTATGTCATTGATAAAAATAACAAAAAGAGGTAGCCTTAAATGTTCCCTTGGCGGACATCTGAAGTAGCAACAAAGTGGTTCAAAAGTACTCAATCAGTTTTTACCTCACACGGTCTGCCCATCGAATATGATTCAAGCCATTGCAGGAAGGTGGACTGACCTAATTTAGACCTTAGAGAAGTCAGTGTAAATGCAAACAACTTGGAGTCTTGTAGAAAACGATGACACACAGAATTCACTAAAACCAGCAAGATTAGTAGCTGTAGTGCAGTAAGTTCCAAAACTATGCTGTGTTTTTTATTTAAAGGCTTAACCGCAAAATAAATTCGGTCCTTCACAATGCATTCAAACACTTTAGGGGTGCTTGACAGCTCCGAAATCGGCCTACATCATCATCTTGCTTCTGGTTAAAAAAAAAGGGATGTATGCTAATTGTAAATTTCCATTCATTTAAAAATGTGCCAAAGTACATAAAAATTTGTTAAAAATAATTTCAAAAGGAACTGCCAACGCTGGTCAATTCTTCAGCAAAATTGCTGAAAGACCATCAACATATGTAAGTGACGAAGGTTTGAGAGAAAGCATCCCCTTGAAAATGCCATCAGATTAGATGGGCAAACTGCCAAAATTTAGAAATGAAGATATCTCGGATGAAAGGTCTGGGGACGCCTCATCAGCCAACACATAATTTTACATAAAAAAGTCTGAAAATAAGTTAGCTGCTTCGGCAGGTGTACTTGCAAATTTATCATACGACATCATACGACATCACCAAAACAGGTATATGTACTTGAATTCGACTTTTTAGCTTTGACAAAATTCCAAAACGACTTAGGATTAGCTTTGAGGTTCCGCTCAGTTCTATGAATATAGAAAAGCTACTGGACCGTTATCTAAAAATGGAGGTTATCTCAATAACCCCACTCCGCACAATAGATCAATCTGGTCGCAGTGCCTTCGCCCGTACAACCATTACCATTACCATAATTTTTGAAAAGCAGACGATCTAAAGACTTAAAGATCTTTTGAAAATGCTTGTATTTTACAAGAATATGGCTGATTACTAGTTGTTTTAAATTTCTTTGAATTTTAAGATTTTTTAATTTCTTAATTGGCTTATTATGACTTAAGAGAGAACACCGCAGTGATTTTTCAAAAAAAAAGGTAAAAACACAAACTCATTTTTCAAACCTGCACCATTTTCTCACAAAAAAAAAATTTAAAAAACCGCCACGTACGACGATATCCATTGATGTATAGATTAAGAATTTTATTGGTTTTTTGCTTTGAGATGATTTTTCACCGCTGTATCGTGGCCACCAGGGTTCATCAGTTTTTTATGACGTCATTGCATTAATATTAATAACAATTGTAATTTTTAATATTTTTTAATAAAAATTTGTGTCAGTATAGTCGAATATATATTAACTAAATTATATTTTGTCGGATCCTCAAATAATTATCCCTACTTATAAAAAAAAATTCATGAAAATCACTTAATTTTCACGCGTTCACAACGGTTTTCCCCCTCAAGGTGACTTATAGCAGCGCTTCTTTTTTTAAAGAATATTATTAAGGCAAAACTCATGTATTATTGAATTAAAATAAGAAAAATAACTGTGAATGCCCAGATCGGACACTAATTCATGCCATTTAAATGCTGAAACTGAATTACTAAGCTCAAAATAGTTTTATACACGAAAAAGGTAAAGATTCATAAAAATGTATTTGAATATCTAACGGGACCTAATGAATACCAGCATCGAATATTAGAGAAATACACTTGGACTTGCAATAATTAATATTATTTGGGGAAAAAGAAATCCATTATTTTTGAGTAACATTTTTGCGCAAATCGTTTAGAACTGTTTTATGGTCGATCTACGACTTTTAGCAACTCCTATTATTTCTTTAACATCGAAAATGCCTGAACGGAATCGAGAAAGCCAAAATTGCAATAATTAACTGTTACAGTAGCCGACTCGCAAATACCAGCGGAAATTCTTCATCCCCAAATCACCGCCGTCTGGAGCAATGAAAAGTTGCCTCCGTCCTGGACAAAAGGCATCATAGTGAAGCTGCCCAAGAAAGGCGACCTTCGGGTAACTGGCGAGGAATAACCCTACTTAACACGATGTACAAAACTGTAGCCGTGATCACACAAAGTAGGCTCGAAGATATCGATCGCTCTTTAAGAGACGAGCAAGCTGGTTTTCGCCTTTACAGTAGAACAATCAGTTGAGTGGTACTCCGCGCTCTACATGCTGTTCTTAGACTTTAAGAAGGCGTTCGGCACTATCAAACGAGACGCAATATGGCTGCCACTGAGAAGAAAGGAAGTTCCCGCCAAGATAATTCGCCTCATCAAAGCCCTCTACGAGAACTCCGAAACTGGCAGTGCTTCACAAAGGCGATATCATCGATCCATTCACCATCAACGCAGACGTAAGCCAAGGCAGTCCCCTGTCGCTCCTTCTCTTCGCCATTGTCCTTGATGACGTTATAAGCCAACTGACCCTGCACAAAAAAGGCATCGTATAAAGTTTCACCAGACATCTTAAGGACCTGGACTTCACCAATGAGATCTGCCTCCTCTCTCACAAACTCTCTGACATGCAAGCGAAGGCGGACAAAATAGTCGCGCTGGCACGCACTGTCGGACTGGAGGTCCCCATCGCCAAGACCAAGGCCATGAGAGTTAACCACAATAACGCAAGGCAGATATAGGTTGACGGATGCCCGGTGCAATTTGTCGAAAGCTTCTGCTACCTCGGCTGCTTCATCACGCCAGATGGTGGAGCAGATGAAGACGTCAACTGCAGGCTAAGCAAAGCAAAGGCGGCGTTCGGGCGAATGCATACCGTATGGGGGAGTTCGCAAATCTCCGGGCGCACTAGATCACGAATATTCGGCTCATGCGTGAAGTCCGTGTTGTTGTACGGAAGCGAAACATGGCAGTTTTCTAACACCATCACACAGAGGCTACAATCCTTCATCAACAAATGCCTCCGCATCATCTGCAGAATATTCTGGCCAAACACTATCAGTAACGACGCACTGTGGAGTTTAACGAACGAGGAACCCATCCTTAGGCGAATCAAACGCAGAAAGTGGCGATGGATAGGTCTCACGTTGAGAAAACCACCAGACGGCATCACGAGAATGGCACTGGACCGGAACTCACAAGGGAGCAGAGGTTGCGGTCGACCAAAACAGACTTGGAGAAGGCCGATGCTGCGCGAACTAGCAGATAATATGCCGACATCTCATGGGACGGTGCAAAAACAACAGCACAAAACCGTGAACGATGGAAGAGTCTTGTCGAGGCCCTATGCTCCCGGGAGGAGGGAACAAGGAAAAAAAACTATTACAGTATGGGATCCATAAACTACATTCACAATTTCAGCAGTCTGGCTTGCATTTTCGCCTTTATCGAAGAAAAACGGTAAAATGTACCGAATTTTCTCTTTGTTGACTTCCATTGTTAACACCCTGTAACTCACAACTGAATGGAACAAACAAAAAAGCAACAAATGCATTTTGTTAGTGTTAAATGACACCTTTACAACGAGCATAAACTTTAAATTGTTTGATCGATACTTTACGAGATATCGATCACTACAGCCACCTACCGAGCAAGTAACGACTTTATTTATCCCAAACAAACCATACAAACTGCCATACGACTTAGAGCCCCTGATGCAAATACGAAGTTGAAAATGTCCGATACCTTCTTCTGACCGCAATTAGAACGCCGACTCTGCTTAGGCAATCAGTTTTGGCCGCATCAAGATCTTGACGAAAAACGCCGTACAGATTCAGGTCAAAGAATTCACTGTCATAAAAGTGCGCGGTCAACCACGCCTCAACAATAGGAATGATGTCAAAAGCCCCTTCAGTACAAAGCTGACGCATTTTATACGATTTAGTCCTTAAGCACGAAATGTTGTGTCCTTTATTCATACGAATCTGAGCAAATGCCAGCTATCGAACAGCAAATGTTGAAAGAATTTTTCTCACATATGAAGCGAAATCATAGCAATCGCTCCAATTTGTGTGCTATTTTTAACTATTTTTTATTAATACAGCCCATTTGAGTTTTATGAAGCGCCCACGCTTTTCAAGAATCTCATCCTTATTTTAAGCACTTCACTGCCGGCAACACTGGCCATAATTCTCAATAAACACATTTCCGGCGAAAGCGAGAGAGAAAGTAAAAAATATATATTAAACATACCAGCGTTGCTATAGAAATCTTTCGATGTCATCAAAACATAAAGAATCAACAAAAATATCTGAACAGTAAACATAAACAAATGGCGATTTCACTCAAAGCATTCAACAGGTGGGCGACAACGTTTCATTGGCAACTGGCAGCGAACTCAATGTTGCTATAACAAACTGAACACGCAGGCGAGCAATAAGCAAAATATTGATTCAATAATTTTTCATTTGAAAACTTTTTCTCATTGAAAGCAGTTGAATTATACGGAAATAAAATTTTTTTGCTATTTTCTATATTTTTTACACAAAGAAAATACAATTAAAACTTATTTGCAATAGCAAAAGCAGCAGCAAAAGCAAGCCAAATCTAAGCAATGGCCGACGCCCGCAGAAAAATGGAAATGCTACGCTCTAAGGCAAAAGAAATGGAAATCAGATATGCACCGGTAAAGGGTAAAAGACCCACAATACGAATTAATGCACCGCAAGCTAGCAAAACCGCGAGCACACAGGATTTAAAGTCAATACGCCAAACAGCAGCTTCTTCCATGAAGACGGGCGCCTCACTTATACCGGACTTGAATAAATTGATTAGTCGGGTGCGTGAATTTCCTGATGATCGTTTTATCTATTTGACTTATATGCTAAACAAGTCGAGCGAATATTTCACGCCATACAGCTTGATGTAAGTACTAAACTAAATGTAGTGGTGATATTTTAGTTAAATGCTCGTGAGCAAACATAAGCGAACGAAATAGAAATCGCGAGCCGCTCACGAAAATACTCTCTCACTGCGTTTTTACGCACATTTTTGTATTAGAGGTTAGTGCAAACACCTCAAACCAAGGTGTAAAGCAAATTTCCTCAATTTCTGGTCGCGGTCACTCTTCATATGGAGAGTTCCAAAGTTTTATACAGCTTTCGAATGGCAGTTGGTTAGATGAGCAGACTTGTCAAAGCAGAAGTGCTTTGTAGGATTTAGATTGCCTGCCGAGGGACGGTCGCTTTAGGCAAAAAAGAACAAACTTTCTGAGCTGCGAATGTTCCATGTACTCAGATATTTTACTCAGGACCCTGAAACCGGCTACTGCAAGCGATAGAATCTTATACGTACCGTACAGATAACTCCGTGGTTTTATCCGTCGTTGCAGAATTACTTTATGAGCAACTGCCGCTATGTTGGTTACGGATTCGATACCTACTTTGGAAATGAAACATAACTTTGGAAATAGCATAGTTTGCCTAGAAGCGATCGCCCTTCGACAGTCAATGGCAAACTTTATAGTGCAGTTCTACGTTGAAAAAGCATCGAATAAAAAAAATCTGCCATTCGGAGGCAGTTGAAGCTTCTGTTTGTAGAAGAAACCCATCCAAACACTTAGCAAAGGCTCTAAGCAACCATTCCATACATATAAAGTACCAAATTCCACGGTTGAAATTAAAATTTGTATGAGACAAGCCAAGAAGCACCAAGAGGTTGGTAAGTTCCAAAACACTTAGGCTAAAAATCACATTGTAATCGAAGCTGTGAAAAGTAACAGAGTCGATAGTCAAGAAGTAAAGGAGAAAAGTGACAGAGAAACAGAGATAGGATAGAATAGAGACAGAGATAGGATAGAATAGAGACAGAGACAGAGACAGAAGACGGAGAAGTGACAGAGAGACAGAGATAGGGTAGAATAGAGACAGAGACAGACACAGAGGCAGAGAGACAAAGAGACAGGGAGACAGAGAGACAGGCACAGCGAGACAGGGACAGAGAGAGACAGAGACAGAGAATAGGGACAGAGACAGAGACAAAGACAGAGACAGGGACAGGGACAGAGACAGAGACAAAGACAGAGACAGAGACTGAAGTGAAGTTAGAGCGTGCAGCTCAAAAAACTGAAGTCGTATTACTGACAATACGACGGGTACGTGAAGAGTTAGTAATTACGGAAATTGAACATGACATAAGTTCGCAGCCATATATCAAATATGTGAGAGTACTCATTGACTCGAAAATAACTTTTAAGTATCATTGACAGTCAGTCAGGGAAAAAGCCGTAAGAATAAATAATGCGTAATAATGGCAGCCCTCGCGCAAGTATACGGAAACTCCTGTTAACAGTCATGAACTCAGTGATTCTGTACACAGCACCAATCTGGGCAAACATGAAGCCATCGCACCTCCAACACGTACGAGCCACATACAAACTTGGCGCTTTGCGAGTAGCCAGTGCCTAACGCACTGTTTCAGATGACGCAATACCTGTGATAACGGGAATGGTGCCCCTCGAACTTCTCGCGATTGCGGTTTATAGGCTACATAACACCATTGGGCAGAACGTGGCTAAAAAAGAAGAAAAGCTGCGAACAATTGAAAAATTGCAGATACGATGGGAGCAATCCGAAAAAGGTAGGTGGACCTTTGAACTGATTCCCAACATTGCGAGGTGGATTGAGCAAAAACACGGAGAAATTAATTTTTGTATCGCACAGTTGCTTACTGGACGCGGTTGATTCAAAGCATACCTACACAGGTTCCATCTTGAGAACGACCTGTACTGCCCGCAGTGCCCCGAAGTACAAGAAACGGCGAGGCATATCTTGTTCCAATGCCCGCAGTTCATTAATGAGCGAATTATGCTTGAGGGAGCGTTTGGTGAAAACATAAGTGAGACAAATCTTATCCGAAATATGCGCGAACACGAAGAATACTTAAAAATTACATGTGTAGTGGCCGCAAATATCATGAAGACCCTTCAATACGCGAAATATGCACGTAGCTCCTTAGAAAGAGCTCCTTAACACAATGTACAGAATGACAATAATAGACGATTGAGTAACAATATACTCATAACGCCCTCCTGACGTACTACTTAACGGTGAAGCTCCAGGAGGACATACCGTAGGACATGAGGGGGGGTTTAGTTGGGTTAAAGTCCCACGGCTTCGGCCATAGGCTTTTGATGCTTCTCCTCCTCCACACACAAATAAAAAAGACAGAGACAGAGACAGAGATAGCTAGTCCTGTGAGATTTAACCGGATTCCAGTTTGAGAGAACGAATTTTACCCATTCTCATGACATCGGAACCCAAAATTCGTAACCTTGCTCTAGCAAAGGCAGGACACTCACAGAGAAAATGCGCAATGCTATCCGACTCCTCTAAGCAAGACAGGCAAATCAAATCATCAATGATTCCAATAGTGATAATATACTGACTTCATGGAATGTGCCCTGTAATAACACCGGCCGATCAATTGAGCGTCTTTTCTACCAAGTTTTAGAAATATTTTCTACCAAGTTTTATATTTACATGTTATCTTAAAAGGAGGCAAATCTAGACTAAGTAAAACTAGTCCTTTGTTTATCACTGGAATGGAAGTAAGGAAAGAGAAGTAAAGGCGGCTAAATTGTTAAATTCTCAACGTTAACTGACTAACGTCAATAAGATAAACACTGCGTGCCGATTGAATGTCAGTTTTTGGTTTGCCGACGTCGAAAAAGATGTCACAGCATGGACTTATGATATATCTTAAATAATATTTAGTCTTACAACATGGATTCTTATCGTATTCTTCTTCTTCTTAACTGGCGCGATAAGCCTTCCTCTTCCTCTGCTACTACCAGCTGGTACCGCATCGAATCATTTTAGAGCCGAAGTGCTGGTGTCCATTCGGACGACATGACCCAGCCATCGCGAGCCGCTAGATCTTTATTCGCAGCGCTATGTCTATGACGTCGTAAAGCTCATACAGCTCGTATTACATCCGATAAATATCGTGATCAATGTACGGTAAAGGAAATTCAGCCAGTTTTGCCCGGCTAGAAAGACTCTACAACGTTTTAGGTTCTAGCTGGCATTTAGGGATTAGCTGGCAGGTATTTACATAAAGTAGTATTGAATCCAAGCATATTCACTATTATCTGCAAAGCTTGAGGCGTAAGGAACTTCCTCAAACGGTTCATCTCTGATCAGAATGACCTAGTGAAATAAATCGGTGCTACGTTACAGGAACCGCTCGGATTTATATCCGGTGAACGACTGTCACTCCAGCAGCATTCCCCGTACATGCAAGAGGAATTTGTATGCTGCTAAAACAACAACAACAAGCGTACTGACTTAGTTGTTACGAAGTCCACCTGATTTTTCCACTAGCCAGAAGAATACTCTGTCTTTAGGTGCCCCGCTAATCGTTCATTACTTAGCTGCCAACACTCTTCTTGTTGGTGTAAAAACTATATAATGAGTGCTCTTTTTACCAGCCATGTACACACTTTGCACTACTACCTAATATCCATATCAGCTTGATAAATAAGTGTTCAGAAGCGACTGAAAGTAAAGTCGAGCACATTCCGAATAATTTGGAATGCATTGTTAGTGAACATTGATTTTCGCCGAGCTATGAGATTAAATATGGAATTCTATAATCAGAGTAATACTAGTGGGCATATGAATCCTAATAGTGAACCGCCAGCCGACTCTCCTTTGATTATGGCGACAACTGCTGGAAACCCAGGTATTTAATTAATGGAGAGGTTCTCGCAGAGACACCTCCTTTCATCCTACAATTCAGCTTCGCACCGCACGCATTGTCGGATATTTCTTCTTACGCAGCGCATATTTAGCTTCAATCGGCTGGCACGCATTCTTCCGAGAAAATACTTCATGGGTTGGCGCATGCACTTTTGCAGCTCCTCGTTGTATTTGATAAGTTTAGGTTAGTCAATCAGCTGGCAGACAGTTACCTCTTTGGTAGTGGCTGCCACTGTTAGAAGCTAGAAGTTTAAGCTGGGTGCAGGTTCTCTGGTAAAAACGTTTATCATCCAACTTTGAACCTAAGCAGGTATAGCATCCCGGTTCTTGTGAGTTGGGCAACGCATTTTTAGACTCCAACCCGCAGACATGTGTCCATCCCTCCATATTCTTGTGTAGGAGTTGACGCATGTACTTCCCTTCTTTCAGCAACTTGGGTTAGATCGTCAACTTCCGCATAGACATCGTTTTCTAGTTCTATATCTGAAAAATTTACATCCCTAGTCTCTCCATTACAGGGAAGTTAAATACGAAGATTTGCCGAATAAGCATCATTACTTCACCTTGAGTCGACATGGCGTTACCTATTGGCATTTATCGGAAAACTTTTTCACGCCTCTCATGCAGTGGCAGCAAGAGTTTCAACAATTCTTAAGTATCATTAAGATACACAGTTTTGCGGTGTTTCGTGTGTGGAAGGGCTTCAAAGTGTGGGAGAAAACGGTTAAGTGGCGCAAACTGAACGATGCACGCGCCTATCTGCACGATCATCTCTTCATTGCAATACGGCCGCTAGCCAAAGCGATTCTGCAATTCCGCGCAGACATTGTTCAGCTAAATAAGCTGACATTCGTTGATGTCGCAGGTAATAGAAAGTCCACTTCTGTTTGGAAAACGATAATTCGTCTGAGTTTGTTTCTTTTCATTTCTAGCTATTGAAGAACGGCATCCATTCTATTTTCTTGAGACACAAATGTGTGTGTATGAGCGCATGAAAGCGACACTGCGTGATTTCCACGAACGTTCCAGGAAAATGTTGTGTAAGTAAACGCCTTAGAATGAATTTAATGAACTTAAATTTTAATTTTTAAATTATACTTCAAATACTTGTTTAACCCTCTCGCCACCACCAGTTCAAGCTTGCACCACTGCCATTGTAGAGCGCGGCTTCTTTCCCACGGACGAGATCAATTTTTTCCCATCCATTAAGAAAATGAAGGATGCAATGAATTTCACGGATCGTGCGAAGAAGCGAAATTTCTGCAAAATGCTTTCAAAGTAAGTGAAAGCTCATTTGTCGACATATTCAATTATAGCTAGGCTACAGTTATAAGTCTTCTTCTTCTTAATTGGCGCTATAAGCGCTTACGCAACTTTGGCCAAGTTTAACTTAGCACTCCAGCCGTGCTAACCGGCGCCAGTTGGGCACACCAAATGAAGCCAAGTCCTTCTCCACCTGATCTTTCCAACGCAGAGGAGGTCTTCCTCTTCCTCTGCTGCCACCTTCCGTTTTGTTTGTATCCATTCGGACGACATGACCCAGCCAACGTAGCCGCTGGATCTTTATTCGCTGCGCTATGTCTATGTCGTCGTAAAACTCATACAGCTAACCGTTCCATCGCCTGCGATATTCGGCGTGCAAAGGTCCAAAAATCTTGCGCAGAATCTATAAGTCTGCATTAGGTAATATTTGATTGTAGAGGATGTTCACAAGTAAAACTGACACTACTGGTTAAAGTTTCCCTTCCGTATTGCGGAAACCTCAACTTAGCTATATTGCTCAGAATATACGAATATACCCATATGAATGCTCAAAAAAGCTGAGTCCATGAATATCAGTTTTCAACTCCATAGTTTATGGCATTCAAAAACGTCGGGTTATTCTTCATTCGCACAATTTCGACAGATGCTGTTTTGCGGCAAATTGAACCTTTTCGTTCTCTTCTTCTCTTCTCAAATCCTGTCATCCCCGATAGAGCATAGGGCCTCAATTCCGTATTTTTTTTTTTTTTTTTGTTTCCTTGTTCACTCCTCTCGGGAGCATAGGGCCTCGACAAGACTTGTCTTGCTTTGGTTTCGTTAATCTATTTGATTTCTGACAGGGTAGGTAGATTAGCCTGCCCCTACCAGCCCTAAGTAGTGAGAATGCCCACCTGTCGTTGCTTAGGAACAACGCCTTCTTACTGCTAGGAGCACCATCTGTGTTTCACATTTTTCTGGAATAAGTATCGCACAGATGGTTGAGGCCTTCGCTAAAGTGGTGAGTCTGTGCTATTACCGCGGCTGCCCGGTTCTTCTTGCTAGCGCCACTGATGCAATATGTAACTGTCTGTTTTTCTTTGTTTTTGCTTATTTTACCAGCCACAATGCAAGTAATGCGCTGACTATTGTGCGGGAGTGAGGATGAAAAGCATAAGTTTGGGTTTGAGGAGTGAGTTTGAAAATGTTCTTGGGTTGGAAAATTATTAGAAAGACGGAAAGTAGGTAAATTTGGAAAAGTGCGTGGACCGCGCTTCACGTGGGACTCGAACCCATAACCTCTGGGATGGCAGGCTAGTGCACTTACGCTAGACTACCGAGGTCGCTATTCCGTATATCTGCCGATAATTCACTTCTGCCAGCCTGAGAAACTCCGCTCTAACACTCTGAAACTCTGAATGCGAGTGAAGCGCCTGTATCAAAGTTCTCCCATTTTGAGCCTGTATTTCTGAGAAACATTTCCCTCGCAATGAGCTTGGGATTTGTGAACGGCTTTGCTTAATGCGGAAATTGGCAAGGTAATGTCCAAAATTGCAAGCTCGCCAGCTGTCTCAATACGTGGAATAGTGATACACCACGGTTGCTATGCTCTTTCACTGTGAGCAGCTGTGATAGCTTTAGAGTTACGTGCAACAGAGTCAAGCGCCAATATTAATTTTTGGTTTCCTTCTTCAGTCTGCCCTGTACTAGCTATCCGCAGGAAACTGCTTTTACTAACCCAGTCCTTAGCTTCTACTTCAATCTTTGCTGGAGGCTCTAAATGTTCCGACTTCTGCGCAAAACTTTTCCGATTTTGACTTCCGTTTTATCCGACTAAAAATTCCACGATTCTGAATAATTAGTTTTGATGTGAGAAATTTGGAATGCTAGACTCAATTAAACAGAAAATATCCAAATTTTTCAAATTATTAGCTTACAAATATGCAGACAAGACAATGACTCTGAAATTGTTGCGCAATGCGATTAATTAACCGCAAGAGAGCACACCAATTCTTATGGAAACTGTTACTTTGAAAAAGATGAAAACTCCATCACATTTCATCGGTCATTTTTCAGTACTTTTCAGTCAATAATGATGATTCTACCACGTAATTTTAACGCTATAAACACTAAAAAAATTCAATAAGGATCCTCTTCTCATTAAAAAAGATCGCCAATGTATATACATATACTATATATGATACATTAGGGTTCACTACTCGCCATACAACGAAAAATCGTACTGCTTTCCATCGGAATTGGACTCGTTATTTGTGCGTTTGAAATTAGTCGGGGAATGCCTTACTTCGATCTTGACTGCATCCGAATACTTCGATATTAAGCTTATCTGGGTTCTCAGTCACAGCGGCATAGGGGGAAACTACTGAGCTGATGAGCTGGCTAGACAGGTTTTATCGCAAAACGAGAGGATTGGGATTGCCTGGAGAACCTATGGTGTACTTCTGGAAAGAGGTAGTGCACAAACATGCAAAGTCCGGAGAGCCTTCCGGTCACGGGTACTTGAGGCAACTTTTAAGGCTAACGAAGCCGCAACTCTCGAATTCGGTCGGTATCCTTATCGGACATTGTCCGTTAGAGGTACACGCGGTGAGACTTGGAATTACTTTAAGTCTGTCCTGAGCCAGCTCCTTGTTCTCAGCTACCCTCCTCTGGCCGGGCAAAGATTTAGACATGCAGACTCTCATTTTTTTGCTATACGAGGTGTGTTCAAAAAGTATCGCGAGTTTTGAATTTTCGCAGGTTACGTATATTCGAATTTCGATTTTTTTGTGGCGATATGTTGGTACTCATGTCTCTCACTCGAGCCGACGAGTTTGGCCATTTTGAATGTTCAGCTAATTGTTGAGAGCTGCCTTGCTTGCACGTGTTTCGGCTCGTCTTCGATTCTATTTCCTATTCAAAAAGATGGATCAAAGAACCTGTATCAAATTTTGTGTGAAAAACGAAATTAAGTGCGCGGATGCATTCCGAATGTTGACTGTCTCGTACGGAGAAGCTACTTTGGGCCAAAGCAACGATTATCGGTGATACAAAATATTCTCAGAAGACCGAGAAGATATGAAGGACGAAAAGCGTGCCGGACGCCCGAGCACTTCAACAACAGACGAAAAAATTGATGAAGTGAAGAAAATGGTATTGGCCAATCATCGAATCATCGTTAGAGAAGTTTCTGAGGACCTAGACATAGCGATTGGCTCGTACAATTCCATTTTTTTCAATGATTTGGGCATGAGACGGGTAGCCGCAAAATTCGTACCAAAACTGCTCAATTTCAACTAAAAGCAGCATCGCATGAACATTGCTAATGAGATGTTGGACTCTGTCTGCGACGACCCAAATTTGCTTCAGAGGGTCATAACTGGAGACAAATCGTGGGTTTATGGTTATGACGTGGAAACCAAAGCTCAATCAACTCAATGGAAGTTGCCGCACGAACCAAGACCGAAAAAAGCGCGCCAAGTTCGGTCGATTGAAAAAGTTTTGCTTACCGTTTTCCTTGATTGCAGGGGCGTTGTGCATCATGAGTTCTTGCCACAAAGTAAAACGGTCAATAAGGAATATTACCTGCAAGTTATGTGCAATTTGCGCGAGGGAATCCGCCAGAAACGCACGGATTTGTGGAAGAACAAAAATTGGCTCTTGCATCACGATAACGCCGCTGCTTCACACATTGTTGCTTGTGCGCGACTTTTTGGCCAAAAACAACACACTAATGATGCCTAATGCCACAGCCACCGTATTCCCCAGATCTGGCCCCCTATGACTTTTTCTTGTTCCCGAAACTGAAGAGCCCCATGAAAGGACGACGCTTGACCAGATAAAGACGGCATCGAAGGAAGAGTTGACCAAGATAAAAAAAAATGATTTTTTGATGAGCTTCGAAGATTGGAAATAACGTTGGCACAAGTGCATAATATCTCATGGGGCCTACTTTGAAGGGGGCAAAATAGATATTAATGAATAAATAAATAATTTTTGAATACACACAAAATTCGCTATACTTTTTGAACACACCTCGTATGCTATGTATGTCCGAGTTCTATATTGAGCCACGGTATAAATGATATATAGATTCATCTAACTTTAAAATATAATCGATTTTGTAATTCCGCTGGAAAAACAATATTTTTGGTGGGGCACCCTAATGTATGTACGTATATATGTATGTGTAACATATATTCATCCATTTCATCCGATTTATATACGTAATATGTTTTAGCTTTTTGAGTTATTGTGACAATATGATGTATCATATGTTGCACCAATTGACTGCCAGTGCCTTTCGCCGCTTGGTTGAGTCAATGGAAGTGCACCACACAGTCGCGCCAACCATGGAGGAGTTGCAGGAAAACCCAGCGCTGGATAAGCAAATCGAAAATCCGCGACCGGAAAATGTGCCAGCGGTAACTATTAGAGACCAAATAAGCAGAGTTAAGAGTCAATGAAAACTTCCATAATCTTTCACTGCAGAATCCCTTCTTCATTGCTGAGTTATACATGTTAACGGATCGTATAGATGTCGACCCATCCGAGTGAGCCCAACTATGAAGTAATAATAGTTTGTATTTAACTTTCTAACATGCCTTTCTCGCTCCTAGAGAGGTGATGAAACATATTTTTCAACGCATTTCATCGTTAATATTGGAAACAGTTACCGAAATGGAGAATTTCACCGATGACAAAACATTCAACCAATATACAGAGTAAATTAAATGGAGCTCAAAAAGCATTTAATGAGTCTTTTTTTCTCTCTATACATTTCTGCATTTCTTTAGTGCTCTTTTTTCTTTTCCCCTCTCTTTTTCGCTCCGTTTCTGCTTCATCTCACTACAGGCCTTCTATTATGGGCCGCCAAGAGGAACGTTTGGCAATGACTGCGCCAGATTTGAACTTTCTCTTACGCACTGATGCGCGCTTTCAGAAAGATCGGTAGGTATTGATGTGGTTACTGATATTGCATTGGATTTTTAACTAATTTGCATTTACTTTGCAGCAAACTTATGTTCACGTATATACACAGCGCCTACGAAAAGGCAATGCTCTACGCAGAACGTTTCGATACCATACGAAACAACTATGAGATCGATATGACTACAGATCCGAAAAAACTTACATCGGAAAGGGGTGAATTTTAATTGCGCCACTTATTTATCTATAATCAACCATTAATTGTTATTGTTTTGCAGATCTGGAGGCACTACGCGCATACTGTAATCGCTACTGCAACAACGTGCGCGCATTGGATGGCATCTTGTCAGTTGTTAATTTGGGCCTATTGAAATTGACTCAAACCAGCTTCAAAGATACCGTCACGCCCATCTGTCAAAGCCTTTCAAATGTCCTTAATATATATATACCAAAGTGAGTACGGCAGCTTGTGTTAGGAGTCTATGTATAGGCATTGCGGGCGTCGTGAGTACAACGGTCAGAATAGGCTCTTAATATTTGTTGAATTTGCTCTTTCTGGACCCAGCGAGCCAAGAGAAGGCAATAAAAACAATGTGTTGGCTACAACCCTCCGGCCGATAACTCTACTTTCCCCAGTAGGGAAGACTCTTGAAACCCTTCTACTCCCACTCTAAACGAAACACTTGACCCCAGCCCACACCAGCATGGCTTCCGAAGAATGCACAGCACCACCATGGCACACACCGTCATTAACACTCAGATACACTGCGAGCTCAACCAAAACCACCCCTGCGAGAGAACTGTCCTAGTAGCGTTGGACCTAAAAAAGGCTTTCGACACAATCAGCCACGTCACGCTACTATATGATATTTTACCGTCGACACTCCCACCAGGACTGAAGAGGTGGACCGCGAATTACCTGAGTGGTCGTCATCCGTCGGTGCTATTTCGAGACCAAATTTCTAAACAGAGGAAAATAAAGGAAGGAGTTCCGTAGGATGGTGTTCTTTCCCCCTTGCTTTTTAACTTCTATATCTCGAAACTCCCCCAGCCACCAGAGGCAGTCTCCCTGGTCTCCTACGCCGACGACTGCACGATATCGGCGTTGGGCAATGGCATTGATGGCCTGTGCGCCAAGGTTAACAACTACCTCCCCTGCCTTTCTCGCTTCTTCTTTGCGAGGAACCTAAAACTTTCCACCACGAAGTCCACGGCGACCCTCTTCACCACCTGAACAAAGGAGGTCAAACTGCAACTTAAGGTAAAATTTGATGACACACCAATTCAACTGGGGCAAAGCCAAAGAAATGTTGCTATCGACATTTAAGGTAATAGGCCTCCCAGGCACGCCAGGATGCACCTCCTCAATTACGTGGACGAGATCCAGGACAAAACAGACCGACAATAACTGGATCGAACAGTTTATAGACAGACAATTAACGACATTCATCGGGAGACTCCTACCACCTTCTTAAGCTCCCGACCCCCAAATGCTGTCATCGGAGTCCAACCACCACCCATTACAGAGGAAGAGCTCCAACTTTCCCGAGAGTCCCGTGTAACTTTGGCACAATTACGTTCTGGATATTGTAGCAGGCTAAACTCCTACCTTTTCAGAATTCACCCCGACATACTAAGCATATGTGAAGGTACCCCATACGACACTTACCATATTTTTACATGCCCCATCAAACCCACTCATCTTACACCCCTCTTTCTCTGGACCCAACCTGTCGATTCAGCAAGTTTCCTGGGCCTACCAAAGATGAACTGGGCCTACCTTTACGAAGACGACGGGTGATTTACCCTACACTGACAGGGTAAAGTTAGAACTACAACAACAACAACAGCATGTGTTGCGACACGACGATCAAATTTCCGGGCATAGGACACTCTGCCCTCTCTCAATACAAAAAAAGGACAGAGTCACTGTCAGTACACTCTGCCACATTTTTTTTTGCCTGGCCCCTAATGACAAACGTCAAATTTCTTATAGAAAAGAGTACGCTGCTAGTTTTCCTACAAAGGCACAGTGAAGGGATAAAGATGCACACTTTGGAAGCTCGGTAAGATCTTGCTACTGAGAATGGTGCTGGAGCGGGATGGCATTTGGCGAGTAACTTCAGTATAAAGAAACCAGTTTTTCAATCAAAATTCTTTGCAATACTTAAAGTAGTAGACTGGATAATAGAAAACTACGAGGAATTAAAATCACGATCTTTAAAGGTATACAAGCTGCTCTAAAGACTTAAGCAACCGCTCGCACCCCTTCTACAATAATCCAGGAATATAAGTTAAGGCTAAGCTCTGTGAATCTGCTCTCTCTATCCAGGTTTAGGAGTATATTTGATGCTCTCCAACGAACACTCGTGCGAGTTGCCTGTGTTCTTGTATTTAAAAATTTCCTTACTATAGGGTTCTGACCTATGAAATTTGAGTAAAAAGTAATGCCTGATTTCGCAAGACGGTCCACCTGTCGGTCCACCTCTTCGTTGTGTTCATAAGGTTATGTTCCGGTACCCAGCCTAACAAAATGGTGTACTTTGCGCCCAGTGTATTGAGGACAGTGAAGTATTCCTCAGTGAATTTGTGAGACTGCAGTGCGCATAGCAAGCAAAATGTCGAGGCACTTCAAAGTAGTGCCTCTTCGAAGGCAGTCTCTGTCACAGATTTCTATGTCACATCCACATGAAGGATTGGAGGATAACTGCCCATGGGTATCAATCTTTTCAAATTCGATCCAGGGACACTTGCACCACTCCTATCATATGCAAGCTTCGAGTTAACTGTGGAGCAGTTCTCCGAGTCAGGTTCAAGGTATAGTTTACGTGGCTCCCAGAGTGCACACTGTAAAATAGTTACCTTCAAAGTCCCAAAGATCTTTAGTACAGGAGTTACTTGAGGAGCCGTTTGCATTCTTAAGGGGAGCCGGAAGGCGGCCGCCGTAGCCAAATGGGTTGGTGCGCGAGTACCATTCGGAATTCACAGCGAGAACGTCGTTTCGAATCTCGGTGAAAACACCAAATTAAGAAAAACATTTTTTTAATAGCGGTCGCCCCTCGGCAGGCAATGGCAAACCTTCGAGTGTATTTCTGCCATGAAAAAGCTCCTCATAAAAATATCTGCCGTTGCTTGAAATTGTAGGTCCCTCCATTTGTGGAACAACATCAAGGCGAACACCACAAATACGAGGAGGAGCTCGGCCAAACACCCGAAAAGGAAAAGTGGTGTGAAAGGAGAGCAGATTCGAAGACTTAAGAGTTGGCATTATCTTTTAACTGTTTTATTCACTAAAGCCAACAGATAAAGCTCAGCATATCAAATATTTAAACTGGCGCCATTTTTCAAAATCTTACTTAAAAATCTTTACTTCCTTCACAGACTAGCCGCCGAAGAAGTAGATCGGATTACTCAAGAAATACATGATTTTATCGGTGTCATCAGTACAGAGCCCGAAACTACTTTGGAAATTGTCGAACACATACGTGAGCTCGAACGCATCGATGAAGATTTGAATAAACTTTTCGAAGCGGTTGACTACGCGCACGATCTCTTCATGATTATTAAAGAATTCCAAATACCCTGCGATGACGATCGCCGAGAAGACTATATGGATTGCGAGGATTTGGTAAATCGTGGTAGTGAACAGCTGAAAGAGACACAAGCTCGACGCCCAGAATTCATAAGCCGTTTGGATCAACGCATGCAAGCCGACATAGAGTTACTGTACCAGGAGATACATAAAATCGCGTTGGCGGTGCAAAACACCGAACTATTAGATGTGCGTAGTAAAGAATGAGATTTAAACTTGCCAATTAACATTTTTTTCGTCCACAGATAAATACGGGTAGCAAAAAAGCGAAAATAATGCTGGACGATTTGCTGCGGCACCTGAGCGATTGCAAGGAGCAAGCGGAAGAGTATATTGGCTATCAGAAGGAATTTAAGGTGTGTGCACTAGATTGGAAAAAATATATAAAATATTTAACGAAACTTCTTGACATTTACAAGCGCAGATCGACATATCGCAGTTTTTCGAAATGGACGATGCATTCCAAGAGATAAGAATGCGCAACAACCTCTGGCAATCGCTGGATGAATGGGAATCAGCTTTAGAAAGTTGGATTAACATGGAGTTCAACCAATTGAATGTGGAAGAGATGAATAACTTGAATATGAAAATAATCAAAAACTGTTTGCAATTTGAAAAATATCTACCTGAAAATAATATTGTGCCAGAGATGAAAGCCTCCGCCGAGGACTTTAGACAAAAATTGCCCGTTATTGGTTTTCTACGTAATCCCAATTTCAAGGCGGTATGTAGGAAAAAATTCGAATTATTACTTCTATTGACTTTCTCCGCTTGCTTTGCTTAGCGCCACTGGACCGATATCGAGACTATACTGAATGTTCGCGTCTACCAAGAGGAAGGTATTCGCATATCTACCTATGAGGGGGCTGGCGCATTTGATGAAGCGAAAGCCGCACAATTGATGGAGGTCTCATCGCAAGCCTCAGGCGAGTCACAGCTCGAAGCAATGTTGAAGACTATTGAAAACGTTTGGAAGGAAACAGAGTTGTCCGTAGTGAATCATCACGATCAGAAGGATGTCTTCATATTGGCGGGCACGGAGGAGCTACAAGTAATCTTGGATGATTCGACAGTGAATATCAATACAGTAGCTGCATCCAAATTTGTTGGACCCATAAAAGCTAAAGTGCAGGAATGGGCCGAGCTATTGGAGTTGTTCAATGAGATGTTAGGTAAAATTATTGGACATATTGCTTTTGCATGCGTGGGTTGGTGCGTGACTATTCAGAATTCAGAGAGAACATATGTTCGAATCTCGATAAAAGACTAAAATGAAGAAGCACATTTTTCTAATAGTGGTCGCCCCTTGGCAGGCAATGGCAAACCTCCGTGTATTTCTGCCATGAGATGGCTTCTCATAAAAATATCCGCCGTTTGGAGTCAGCTGAAAACTGTAGGCCCCTCCATTTGTGGAACAACATCAAGACGCACACCACAAATTGGAGGAGGAGCTCGGCTAAACACCCAGAATGGGGGTACGCGCCAATTGTACATATATATAAAATTTAGTCTTACAACATGAATTCTTATCGTATCTTCATCTTCTTAAATGGCGCGATAAGCCTTCCTATGCTACCACTAGGTCGTACCGCATCGAATACTTTTAGAACCGAAGGGTTTGTATTCATTCGGACGACATAACCCAGCCAACAAAGCCGCTGGATCTTTATTCATCGCGCTGTGTCTATGTCGTCGAAAAGCTCATTGGCACATCGCCTATGATACTCGCCATCGCCAACGTGCAAAGGTCTAAAAATCTTCCGCAGAGTATTTCTCTCGAACAACCCAAAGGACGTCTCTACGGATATTGTCATCGTCCAAGCTTCTCCGCCATATGATAGGATGGGCATGATGAGAGCCTATTAAGGCGTTAGTTTTCTTCGTCGAGAGAGGATTTTGAGAGGGCTTGCCTAAAACAAGCATGATATACGGATCACAATCCTCTTAACAGAATTTGCTGAATGAGCTGGCCTGTTGTCTTTGTGGAGAACCATTAGTTTGTCCTTCCACATTTCCGGAACTCAGCAGTCATGTAAATGGAACTACTAATTTCGCTTTCAGGAGTCCCATTAATACCAAAAAAATAATCGTATTTGATGTAATTTTTATTTTATCGTTCCCCTTAACAGTTTTCCGGTGAAACAGAAGATGAATGCTAACGAAGGCTATGCCTGTCGTCCTCGTCGTCGTTGGGCAGCTTTACAGCTGGGGGTGAGCTTTAGCTTCGTTCACGTTTCGTTTCCATTCAACTCGATCTTCGTTAACAGTTCCCCACTTTCTAACATCCAGTGCCCTCAGGTCCATTAGAACTTGGTCAAACCATGTTAGTTTTGGACTCCTCGTGCTTTAGGTACAACGGCCATATAACAACACAATTGACTTTTGGGGGCGGTCATATCACATGCGCGTAATATGACCCAACCATCGCAGTCTTTGGAACTTGACGTATTTCAGGATGTTCTCGCCATATCATAGATGCAGAAACTCTTCATTGTAGCGTATCCGATAGATACCATCCTGCAGTCGTAGCGGACCAAACATCCTTCGCAGAACTTTTCGGTCGAGTATGCTTGGACACGATTCATCCAGGAACTGGTATGCACGAACTGGCCGTATTGTTGACTGGTATAGCCGTAGTTTGCAATCTCTCGTAAGGAGTCTTGATTATAATAGTTCAGATTGGGCGAAATATGATATGTTTAATGACGCAATCCTGCTTTGTATTGCCTCGTCGAAGCTATTGTCGTTTTGTATCGTGACGACCATATATTTAAATGACTGTACGCTCTCGAAGCGGTAAATGGCAATTATTTACCATGTCTTCTGGCGGCCTTCTCTCCACCTTCCGTGAAATCTTCAGATATTTGGTTTTTTCTGCATTTATTTTGAGCCCTACGGTTTCAGCACCCGTCTCGATATTGAGAAAAAGTTCGGTCAGGTACTTTTTATTTCACGCGATTATCGCGATTTCATCGGCATATGCAATGGTTAGCCAAGACCGGTAAAAGAAATTGCTAAATGTTACCTCCTCTCTAATTGCATAATGCAGTAGCAAGTGGAAACGGTTATAGAGAGAGAGAGAGCCACCTTGTTTGACTCCACAGGAAATGTCAAACGGAAGCGAGATAGACTGATGGATTACTACTTTTCCGGTAGTGTTTGTCAAGATGGCCAGTTTGCTGCTGAAACCTAGTTTTGCAAAAACTTTAAGGGTTTTACGGCTATGCCTGTACTTTCGCCTAAAATAGTTATTTCAAGGACGAACGTATTATATTCGGAAGTGAAAGCTTTACTCTAAACAGCTGGCAATCACTCATGCACACTTATTATTTAGCAGCGCCAACCTCATTATTTAGGAACCCCACCTTACAACTCTTCTTTTAAATTTATTCCTTCATTCGCCTATTTTCCTCCTCACAGAGGTTTGGATAAATTGCCAAACAACTTGGATTTATTTGGAGGCGATATTCTCCTCACCCGATATACAACGTCAGTTGCCACAAGAGGCGAAAATGTTTTTCACCGTCGACAAAAGCTTCAAAAATATTATGCGAAGTGCGAAAAAGATTTCCTTAGCGTTGCCAGTTATGACCGATCGCAAAACATTTGATGAACTCAATGAGAATAATCGTTTACTGGATTTGATTAGCCGCGGTCTAGAGGCATATCTCGAAGTGAAGCGTGTGGTATTCCCAAGGTAAGTTAAGCTTGAATTCGAGATAATTTTATACTAACTTGGCTTCCAAATAGATTCTATTTCCTTTCCAATGATGAGCTGCTCGAAATTTTGGCACAAACGCGTGTACCACAGGCAGTACAGCCGCACTTGCGCAAGTGTTTCGACGCCATATACCGGCTGGAGTTCGGTCAGAAGGAGAGTGGCGATGGTGGCAAGATGATACCGACTAATGACATAATTGCATTCATTTCGCCTGAAGGTGAGAAGCTGTTATTTGGTAAAGGTCTAAAAGCGCGTGGTGCAGTCGAAGAGTGGTTAAGCAAAGTCGAGGAGGCGATGTTTATTGCTGTCAAGCGATATATGCGCTTCGGGTATCAGTGCTATCCGGCCAAGGAGCGCGATGAATGGTTTCAAGGTATTGTCTTTGACCCTTCTTTTTCCTAATTTCGTTTTTAAGGAGAGCCTATTTAAAATTGTAAAATCTTCTACTCATAGATCATCCCAATCAGGTTGTACTGACGGTATCGCAACAGCAATGGGCCGCCGACATTCACATCATTTTAGACAATAACAAAAACGGCGCAAGCATCAAACTCAAGCAAATGAAGGATTTCGAGAAAAAGTGTTTCAAAAATTTAGCTGCTTTAGCGGCCCTAACACGAAAGGACATCTCGTCGTTGCTGCGCAAAATACTTTGTGCGCTTATAACAATCGATGTGCATGCGAAGGACTCTATAACATTATTGATCGATAAGGAAGTGACGAAAAAGTAAGCGAGGCGGAGTCCCAAAGGCCAACTAGCAAATGCCAAATGTTCCATAAAAAAACCAAATGTATATACATATAATTCGCGCTTGCTCCCTTTTTGGGTGTGTGGCCTAGCTCTTCCTCCCATTTGTCGCGTGCGTCATGATGTTGGTACACAACTGGAGGGACCTAAGTTTTAAGCCAACTAGGATTGGCAGATGGTTTTTTATGAAGACCTTTTTCATGACAGAAATACACTCGGAGGTTTGCCATTGCCTGCCGAAGGGGAGCCGCACTTAGGAAAAATATTTTCTTTCGTTTGTTGTTTCGTACGCAAAGATTCGAACCTACGCACTGCCGAATGATAGTCACGCACCAATCTATTCGGCTATGGCGGTCGACGAACTACCGAATACAAAGCACAAAATACCAAATAAAAATATAGATTAAATTTCCACTTTTCTTTTACAGCACTGATTTCAATTGGTTGAAAATGCTACGCTTTTACTGGGCCTACGAGACGGACACTGTTTATACACGCATGGCCTCCGCCAATATACCCTACTACTATGAGTACTTGGGTGCGGGTGGTGTATTAGTATTAACGCCATTAACAGATCGCTGCTACCTTTGTTTGATGGGCGCCTTGCAAATGGATCTGGGTGGCGCTCCGGCTGGCCCAGCAGGCACCGGCAAAACCGAAACCACCAAGGATTTGGCTAAGGCTGTAGCCAAACAATGTGTCGTCTTCAATTGCTCCGAGGGTTTGGATTACAAAATGATGGGTCGCTTCTTCTCCGGATTGGCACAATGTGGCGCCTGGTGCTGTTTCGACGAATTCAATCGTATCGATATCGAAGTATTGTCGGTCATTGCACAACAATTGATTACTATACGAAATGCCAAGGTTATAAATGCAAAACGGTGAGAGCTCAGTGTTGAAATAAAACTCCAACAGTTCTCACACAGCGAACTAATCTCATTTCAGCTTCATTTTTGAGGGTCGTGAGATTAAACTCAACAAATCCTGTGCCGTATTCATCACAATGAATCCCGGTTATGCGGGGCGCACAGAGCTGCCAGATAATCTAAAGGCACTCTTTCGTCCGATGTCCATGATGGTGCCAGACTATGCGCTCATCTCTGAGGTTATTCTATACTCGGAGGGTTTTGAATATCCAAAAATTCTGGCCCATAAAATGGTGCAAATGTATAAGTTGTGCAGTGAGCAGCTCAGTCAGCAAAATCATTACGATTTCGGTATGCGTGCCGTCAAGTCAGTGTTGGTCATGGCTGGGGCATTGAAACGTGCTGCGCCCGATCAACGCGAGGATATTACACTAATCGCAGCGTTACGTGACTCCAATATACCAAAATTTTTGGCTGAGGACGCTGGTCTTTTTCGTGGTATACTTAGCGATTTATTTCCCGGCGTGGAACTACCAGATTCATCACATCCAAGTTTGGAGGAAGGTATGATGGAGGGCCTACACCTGAAAAATCTACAGCCAGTGGCGATCACCCTACGTAAAGGCATACAATTATACGAGACGATGTGCGTGCGTTGGGGTGTAATGTTGGTGGGACCGACAGGTGGCGGCAAGACGACAGTGCTGCATAATCTTGCTTTTGCACTGAATTATTTGTATGAGAAGGAGGTTTCGGGTCCAAACTTTCGACCAGTTAGCATGCAAACAATGAACCCGAAGGCGGTGCACATAAACGAGTTATACGGTTTCGTAGATTCTAAGACGCTCGAATGGCAAGACGGTCTATTGGGTTTGGCTGTGCGCACTGCGGTGAATGTAGAAGGTATACTAGGAAAGGTACTCATAATTAAGTAAATATTTGATGGATTTGCTTTTTTTTGCAGAGGAAATACATCAATGGATCATTTGCGATGGTCCCGTCGATGCAGTGTGGATCGAAAATTTAAATACCGTATTAGATGACAATAAAATGCTATGTTTGGCCAACTCCGAGCGCATCAAATTAACCGCCTGGGTGCATATGGTTTTCGAGGTGCAAGATTTAGCACAAGCCTCTCCAGCCACTGTCTCGCGCTGCGGTATGGTTTACGTGGATCCCGATGATCTAGGCTGGCTACCGCTAGTCAATTCGTGGAAATCGAGCGATATCCAGAAAAAACTGACCGAAGAACAAATGGAATTTCTTTATAATCTATTCACTAAATATTTCAATAAGCTATTGAAATTGGCTCTCAAACATGGCGCCTACATGATACATCAGGTGTCAAGCGCCAAAGTTTGCCTACTATGCGAACTACTGGCATCTCTGATTGAACAGAAGAAGTGGATTAGCAGTCCCGCAGATGAGTATAAACCACTGATGAGTAAAATGTTTGGTTGGTCTGTATTATGGGCGATCGCCTCAAATTTCAAAGATGCCGAAAAGGATGGATTTGAAATCCACATCAGGGAAGTGGTGGAAGGTGACAATAACTTCGCGTAAGCTAAGAAAGACATTTATTTAGAAAAATTCCGAGAATAAACCAACAATTTTGCACTTACTCAGCTTTCCACATGGTACAATCTGGGACTACTACATCAACATGGAAACTAAGAAATGGGAAAACTGGAATCTAATAATTGAACAATTCCATTTTGATCCTGAAATGAAGTATTTCGATATGCAAGTACCGACAGTGGACACAACGAAATATGGGTAAGTATCAGGTCAGTCCATAAGTTCGTGCGTATTTTACCCATAATTTTTGTATACAAAAAATTATTCGCGGAATATAACGGAATTATTTATATTTTCTTTGATATATTTTGCATTCAACAAGTGATTTTAATCGCGGATAGAAGCACGTGGTGTTAAAAAATAAAATGGAATCTTCGAACGCGTATAAGAGGCATATTTTATATTTTTTTATAAAAGTGGTAAAAAAGCAACAACTGCTGCTGAAATAAACACTGTTCACGGAGAGGATACAGTGAGTTTAAGGACTGCGCAAAAGTGGTTACCAAAATTCCGAAGTGGTAACTGCGACGTGGAGGATGCCCCGCGCGCTGGTCAGCCTGAAGTCTTTAACTCCTTGCCTTGCTCGAACTCGTGGAAGCTGAGCCCAATTCAGTCAGTGACCGTCGATATGATAGCTCAGAGGTTAAATTCATCGCATGGAACAGTTCACAAGCACCAGGCACCTGGTTCAGTTGGGAAAGGTTTCAAAGCTGGGAAAATGGGTTCCGCTCGTTACTGGTGATGAAAAATGGGTCCTTTACAATAATTCTGTTCGCAAACGCCAATGGTTAGATCAAAATGAAACACCAGAACCGACCCCTAGAGATGGCCTTCACCCCAAGAAGATTCTCCTGTCTATTTGGTGGGCTATGGCCGGTATTGTTTATTATGAACTTCTGGAACCAAACCAGACGATAAGTGCTGATTATTATTCACATCAGCTGTCAAACCTGAATGAGGCACTTAACAAAAATCGACCGTCTTTAGTGAATAGACGCAAAGACTTGTTTCACCACGACAACGCAAGACCTCATACCGCAAGGCAAACATTAGGCAAGCTGAACGAGCTCGGATGGGAGCTAATGCCGCATCCACCATACTCTCCGGATATTGCACCTTGTGATTATCACCATTTCCGTGGACTTCAATCTCATTTGAGTAACAAGAACTACTCCTCAAAAGAAGCTAAAAAAAGGGATATTCGAGCGTATTTTGGCTCCAAGGACTAACAAATTTTTGAGCAGGGAATTAAAAATTTGCCTAAACGTTGGGAAGACATTGTAAATAATGAAGGAAAATATATTATTGATTAATAAATACTTTGAACATCTTTTTTATTAATTTTAAAACCACCTTTAAAAAACGCACGAACTTATGGACTGACCTGATATAAAAAAAATATTATAATTATTATTATTGATATAAATGGCTATTTGTGTACTGCGACCTGTACTCTCACCTACTCAAACAGTTTTAGGCTATAAATAAATCCTTACTGGTGTAAGCTTAATTTCTACCAGGAGGTTCGAATCTATAAACCCGCTTCCTTGGTAATTTAGTCTGCGACATGCCACTGCTTATATTGCAACATTGTTGTTGTAGGTTAACATAATACTTTCCCTGTTAATCGAAGTTCCAAATTATTTCAAGACCGAATTGAGTAAACAGATGTTGAGTTTGCTTGCATGCTCAAAGTCGTCCCAATTGCGCAATGAAATTTCTCCTGTGCAACATACCTCTAGGAATTTCAACCATTCCATCCATTCCCATTAACCATTTAGGTAGGACATTCTGAGATGCAGGCAGCTCATACAGTGAACCTGACTCGGAAATCTGGTGCATAGATGAGTCGAAACTTTCGGTTGGTAGGACTGGGGCAAGTGGCTTTGAGCCGCACTGGTTGAAGTATGATTCACTCTTCTCAATACTCTAGGAGCGAAGAACACCGTTTGGCTGAGCTGGTACGACGTAAAGGCTAGGCTATAGCAGGACGTAAAAGCTAGGATGAAAACGAGCAGGCGGACTGTCAAACGAAATTACGCGTTACTTTAAAATTCCATGCACCTGAAGCCCTTGTGAGCTGGGAGAATAGAGAATCCACTAGATAGAGAGTCCAGGGCAGAGGTAGGCTAAACAGTTTATCCCTCTCTCCAGAAGAATATCAGATAGGCTCATAAACTTGGATAGACAGAGCTTACGAACTCTTGCTGGAGATTATGCAGGTTTCAGGAAACTAAGGTTACTAGATATAAGCATCTGTCGGTTTTTTTCGAACTGTGTAATAAAACTTCAGAACACATTTTCTTCGAATGCAAGACGAACACTCATACATACACTTAGATGGTGCAACTCAAAATCCCCTCAGATATGGAACAACAAGCCTGAGAAGTTACTCAAATATTTCAAAAGCATCCATCTTGAGGTTTGCGGTCATGCACAATAGGCCACATCGAAGGTCGCAGTGCAATATGGCTCAATATTAATAATAATAATACTAGATCTGGGAACCCAAAGACACCTTCTTGTGTATTTTTTTCAAAAAGGGTACGCAATTAGGCCAGAATTTATTTAAAAAACCAACTTCTTCGCTTGTGATTTTAAGACATATTCTCTAATGATTTTCTTGCTTGTGATAGTTGTTTAAAGCTCATATACATATCTACCCCCCTCGTTAAACCTTGAAAGGTGCTGGTAGTTAAAATGTTTACAGTATCAATTTCTCTCCCACTTTTTTCGGAGCAAACTTAAAATCTCGCAGCACTTGATATATCTTTTCGAAATCTGTGTAAAACAGGACTGTTTCAGAATCTGCACGGGCATCAGCTGTTAGTTGGCCAAATGACAGTCTAGAGTATTGTTTACAAGCGCGTGGAAGCATTTTTCCGAGATTAAACGCGAAAAAAGAAAATCAGTAATGGATTTCAAACGTAATAGTGTGATTGCATTATATTTGGTTGGAAAATCACAACCAGCGATGGTTCGAGAGCTCGAGCACCTTAAAGTAAATAAAGTTTTTGTTCATCGCATCATTACTCGTTACAATGATACTGGGAGCATCGCGAAATATCATGGAGGTGGTCATCAAAAGACTGCAACAACAAGTGAAATGGTTCAAAAAGTGAAGAAGCGACTTGAGCGAAATCCCCGACGAAGTGCCAAGCCAATGGCGAAAGAACTGAAAATATCTGACCGTAGCATCCGCCACATACTGAAGAATGATCTCAAAGACAAGCCTAACAAGATTCATAAGACGCATAATCTCCCACCAAAGCAGCAACAAGTCAGACTTGAGAGAGCGAAAGAGTTGCTTCGCTTGGCCGAAAGCGCTCAATTTCCGAGCATGTGTTTTCTGACGAGAAAATTTTTCAAATTGGGCAATTCGTAAACATCCAAAACGATAGAGTTTATTTGACCCACCGGTTATACGAGAATTTGAGTCACCGATTGGCCACCAGGAGCCTGCACCCGCCATAGGTAATGGTTTGGGCCGCTGTAACCGCAGATGGACGCTCTCCAATCAAGGTAAATGCGAAATATTATCGGGAAAATATTGTAGTAAACCATGGACGTTTTAACAGGATTCTGCACCGTCTCACAAAGCTCCAATGAACCAAGAATGGTTAAAAAACAAAGTTCCGAACTTCATAACGTCCACACAATGGCTCTCAAATTCACCAGACGCGAATCCGATGGATTATTCTCTCTGGATCGTTTTGGGGAGCAAAGTCCGATCTAAAAGATTCACCAATCTCGAGGCGCTGAAAAAACCCATTATCCGTGAGCGGGCCAAAATACTTGCAAGTCACATTCGAGCAGCTTGCCATTCGTTTCTGTACCGTCTCAAGGACATAGTCAAGGCAAAAGGCGCTCATATCGAGCAAAAGTAAATTGATTTTTAATTTTGTATTATTTTCACACATTCTTCACTTTCAATTGAATAAAAGTAATTTTCCAAACTAAATTTATGACCTTTTTAATTAGTTACACTTCGAATGCCGGACCCTGTATTTATGAACTAACTATTTCGATATAAATGCAAAGATTTTAACTCTTCTTCCAGCTACTTTGATGTACTCAACTCGCTTTTCAAAGTACAAAAAAAAAAGATCGATATCATCTCTCAACAAATTATTGATCATGAAATATCCTTAAGTTCTTATTCAGCTGATGAGCTCTTGTTTATAGCTGAGTAGCCTTAAATCGCGATGCATGACAAAATCTTACATTTTAGACTCGCCTACAAACTCCAAAAACGCGATTCATACGTCATGAAAACTTCTCGTGTCGGATTGGGTTTATTGATTATTATTATTAGTCAAGCGATGAACTTTGTTGTGGGAAACAGATGGAAAGACATATCTATATGTATGTGTCTGCAGCGACAGCCAAGTTGCGCTCATGGACTTAAACAGCCCCCCAACCACATCAAGGGTAGTCGAGTCCTGTAAATCCAGGTTGAACTATGTCGGTAGACATTATAGCCTGATGCTAACATGGGTCCCTGGACGCGTGGGTATCGTGGGTAACGAGACCTCTGACTCCTTAGCTGGGATGGGCTCTGAGGTCAACTTCTTTGACCCAGAGCTCGTTTTGCCACTCCCATCTGCAGACATCAAAGCCACGGTTAGAAAATGGGTTACTACAACCCACAAGCGAGCTTGGCAGGCTAAGAGAGGCTGCAGACAAAACTGATGTTACCTGTCTTGTCCGACCGACTGTAGCAAATCCTCCTGTCATTAAGCAGAATGGACTTCAGACAGCTGGTTGGACTGATGACGGTCCCCTTTCTGTGGGCGAAGCACATGGAAAAGATAGGCAATTCAGACAATCTACTCTGCCGAGCTTGTGGAAAGGACGAAGCGACGGCGGACCACTTTCTGTACGTCTGCCCCGCCTTCGCTCGAATCAGGCTTAAGCACTGATGTGTGAAGAAGCGATCACCTTGGCTCCTTGGTAACACAAGATCTACTCAGATTTCTTCGGAGATCGGGTAGATTTAAAGAAAATTAAAAGGGAATCCGAGTGCAGTACAATGGACTTAATTGTGTCTGAGTGCTGTAATTGCTAGTTGTCCCGACAAAAAAAAGCGAGTCATTCAAAGCTTTTAATTTTATCGTTCTTTTCTTCGATCTACTATATTTGCTAAATAAAATTGTATATCGGGCTGTATATATAAGTAATTCATCAATACAACAATACTCTTTTCAACCTCATCCTCAGCTACGTATCAGAGCTGCTCTTCAAGCGCAGATTTCCCGTTATGTTTACTGGTGACACCGGCGTTGGCAAATCCGTATTAGCAGTTTCCGCACTCAAGAAACTCTCAAAGGGCAACGTAGTACCGGTACTTTTGAACTTTTCCGCACAAACGAGTAGCGCGCGTACACAGGAAATGGTCGAGGCGCAATTGGAGAAACGAAAACGTACACAACTGAGTGCACCATTTGGTAAAATGGTAATCGTTTTCATAGACGATGTGAATATGCCGAAACTGGATACGTATGGGAGTCAGCCGGCGATTGAGCTTTTAAGGTAAGGGTAAAGAATTAGATAAGCATTAGTAAGTAATGAAATCGGGCATAGGACCTCTCGCTTATGTTAAGGAATTTGTACGGTCATAGCCTTCCATGGTCTTAGCGATTCCATGTTAAGTGATCAAAGTATTCCGAGCATTGTCGTATTTTTGTTTTTTTTTTCTAATTGTTTTATTTGTAGGCTTGAGTTTAACAAGAAGTAACCTTGAAAAATTGATTCCCAAGCTAAATATTTTGTAAGCTATGTATTCTACTACAAAAAAAAAAGTTCTAAATTAAAAAAAAACAAAAACGATGTTGAGAATTTTAATATAAAGTTTTCAAACAGTTATATATCTTCGGTACGTTTTAGAATTTTTATAACTTTTTTTTACTTTTAAAGGAAAAAATATTATTTTAAATACAAATTTATGCAAAAGAAAAGACTGCATACAAATTTTGTTTTTAGAATGTTTAGGAAAAAATTTTGAAAGAAATTTTGTTTTGTCATTTTTGATAAATAGGTTGGTTTTGGTTCAAAAATCACAATAAAAAAGAAAAATTTTCAAATTTGTTCCCAAAAAAATTTAACTTTTTCCTAAGAAAAATTTGTTTTAAGCTATATTGACTACAACAAAAAAAAGAAAATTAAAAAAAAACGAAGTTGAAAAATTTGGTAAAGAATTTTTTAACATTTTTATAACTTATTAATTTCTTGGGATAAAACATACTTAAAAAAAAAATTTCAAAAGAAAACGAAATTCCTAAAAATTGCTTTTGCTTGGCAAAAAATTTTGTTTTGTCATTTTCTATAAATAATGGCACAAAATGTTTTTCCCAAAAATTCGAAATAAAAATTGAATTTATTCCCAAAAAAAAATTTTTTTTTTAATAAATTTTTTTCACAACAAAAACAAAGAAAAAATTCAAAAAAAAAACAGCAATGAAAGTTTTGGTATAGAGTTTTTTGAAAAGTGATATATCTTCGGTTCTTTTTAACATTTTTATATTTTTGTTTAAATTTTGAAACAAAAAATATTCTTTAAATAAAAATTTATGAAAAAAATGCACACACACTTTTTTAAGAATATTTGAAAAAAAAATACATTGAATGAAATATTTGAATGAAAAAAATACAATACATAAAAATTTGTTTGTTAATAATGTTGGGAAATTTTTTTTTCTGTCATTTCTGATAAGTGACCGCCTTTGTTTTTCAAAAATCACAAAAAAATTTGAACCAAAAGATTTAGTTTTTTCACAAAAAAAATTTGTTGAGTTATTTTTTTACAACAAAAAACGAGGAAAAAGTTCAAAAATTAAATAAAACCGCCTTTTTTTCAAAAGAAAAAAAATCATTTTTTTTGTTGCAATGGTTTGGGAAAAATTTGTTTGTCATTTTTGAAAAAACCCCTTTTTTGTGTTCGAAACTGACAAAAAAATGTTTATACCAAAAATTTTACCAAAAACTTAAATTTAAAAACAAAATTCAAGTCAAATGTTTTTACCAAAACTTAAAAACAAAAATTTAATGTTTTCCCAAAAAAACAAAAAATTAAGTTATTTTATCCACAAAAAGAAGAAAAAGTTCAAAAATGTAAATAAAGCCGAAGATAAAGGGTAGTTAAGTTTCAAGGGTCGGTGTTGATTTTGAATAAAATACAATTTTTTTAAGAAATTACTGTTATTTCTCTTTATTATTATAATACTAGTATAGCTCAATTACGTATGGGATAAAATATTGACAAATGGTCGCCGCGCCCTCGGCGGCACATCTCCATCCGATGGTCCAAATTTTCGATGACGCTGAGGCATAATTGAGGTTCTATGCCATTAATGTGACGAATTATCTCATTATTTAGCTCTTGAATTGTTGCTGGCTTATCGTTGTGCACCTTTTCTTTCAAATAACCCCAAAGAAACAAGTCCAACGATGTCGTTGACGTTTAGGTGTGGTTCACATTCAACATCGGCCATTGAAATTTAACCACCCTTTATTTTACTCTAAAAAGAAAATCAAAAATATTCAAATTTGAATAAATTTCGAAACGATTAAATTTCTCCAGTTTACTACTCATTATGCAAAACCACTCAAATAAACCAATTTTCAGCAAACTCGACGGCGATGTCCAAAATGCTTGGATCACTTAGCCTGGAATCGCTCGCATTTGATGCCAAAGTAAATGTTTATCAGTCTCATTTCTTAAAGCCACATCTCATATATCTAAGCTCTAACGTACACTAATACTCCTCCTAATACTCCACAGGCAATTTCTTGATTTCAAAGGCTTGTACGATCGTGAGAAGCTTTTCTGGAAGGAGATTTTGGATGTAGTACTTGGCTGTGCTTGCGCACCTCCCGGAGGTGGTCGAAATCCACTCACGCCACGGTGAGTTGACAAGCTTTCCTCTCACACACAGATTATAAACTTTTTTCTTTAGTTTTGTGCGACACTTTGCGCTCTTCTCTCTCCCAAAGCCGAATAATGACACGTTGACGACTATATTCGCTGGTATACTTACTGGGTAGGTAAAAGTAAAAGCTTTCGGTTGTTTTGCGTGATTGCTCTCAGTATTTTTGCTCATTTAATCAGCTGATTATGTAACCTATTAGCAATTAAATATTTTCCGTAGCTTCCTAGACACCTTCTCGTCCGTGATACGCCCGCTCTCCATACCGATTGTCAACGCTTGTGTCGAAGTTTACTCGCGTATCTCTAACGAGATGTTACCGACTCCTGACAAATCTCACTACATCTTCAATTTACGTGATCTATCCAAGTGTGTGCAGGGCATTCTACAAGCAACTAATACCCATTACAACCTAGAGATACAAGTTTTGCGGCTTTTCTTTCATGAAACAACACGCGTCTTTCATGATCGCTTAATCAATGATGAGGATAAGGCGCTCTTTAACAATATCATGCACGAAGTTTGCCTCAAACAGTTCAACAGAGAAGTAATGAAACGGGACGAACCGGCCATACTCTTTGGCGACTTTATGATATTTGGAAAGCCAAAAAACGAGCGCGTCTATGAAGAGATCGCTGATCACAAGAAGTTGGAGAGCATTTTGAATGATTACATTGTGGATTATAACTCGATGACGGGCAAGAATATGCGCTTGATACTCTTTCAGGATGCTTTGGAGCATACAGTGCGTTTGGCGCGCTTGCTGCGTAGTGATCGTGGTTATGGTTTGTTGGTGGGTGTGGCTGGTATGGGTAAGCAATCACTGACACGGCTAGCGGCACATGTCAACGAGTATAAGTGTCTACAAATCGAGCTGAAGAGAAACTATGATATAAATGGATTCCATGAAGATCTAAGAATCATTTACCGCTTTGCAGGGGTAAGCTGGAAAGTTAATGGGTGCATTCCATAACTCATAAACTTAAATTCATTTATTTCACAGATTGAAAATAATCCGGTGGTTTTCTTAATGATCGACACTCAAATCGTGGAGGAAGAGTTCCTAGAGGATATTAATAACATGCTTAACTCGGGTGAGGTGCCAAATCTCTTTGAAGGTGATGACTATGAAAAAGTTATATTGGATTCACGTGAAGCGTGCAACGCAGCGATGGCTGGGGTAAATTTCTTTGCGTGCCACTGCATTGTGTTATTCCTAATCTGCTGCTTGTACAGGGTTGCAGTCGTGATGAAATCTATAAGTTTTTCATCAATCGCGTACGCAATAATCTGCATGTGGTGCTTTCTATGAGTCCAGTTGGGGATGCTTTTCGCCGGCGTTGTCGTATGTTTCCGTCCTTGGTGAACTGTACAACGATTGATTGGTTCTCCAATTGGCCGACTGAGGCGCTGTATTCGGTGGCATTGGGCGTGCTGCAGGATATCGCACGTGACAAGAATGATCGCATCGCGTTGGCCAGCACCACCGTATTTATGCATAAGGTAAATGAAGACAAAATAATTTTTAATTTTTTTTCGATATAAACTTTCGCTAGAGGGCTTTCAAACCAGACAGCTTTCACATTATATTTATGTGGAGCTCTACAAGAATATTAGGAATCCAGGCTAGTACTGGGAAGCAGCTGTCCAGAGTTAAAAGTTAGAATTTTGCGTAGATGTATTTTGATGCGAATTTTGAAGCCGATGAACATAAAATTTGGTCTACATAATGCAATCCATAGGATGACACACATTTTTTAAAAAAATTCTGCCCAGGTGATACATCGAAATTTTCATGAACTATTGCCTAGGAAACTTCTCTGAAACAACAACTCGATGGAGCGTATTTGGAAAACTTCTTGCAAAAAGGCGATCGGCGTATCATGAGACACACTCTCTCTCTCCCTCTTTCTCTCTCTCTCTCTCTCTATCTCTATCTGTCTCTCTCTCTATCTCTCTCTCTCTCTCTCTCTCTCTCTATCTCTCTCTATCTGTCTCTCTATATATCTCTCTCTACCTCTCGCTGTCTCTCTCTCTCTCTCTCTATCTCTCTATCTCTCTCTCTCCCTCTATCTATCTCTTATGATAATGCACTGGGTATATACGTCGCCATATTTGCCATGATCTAAGCACTAGACAGAAAAAGATCACATGGGCTAGGCAAACTTTTCTTATGAAGTCATGCGGCATCTCTCAAAGTGCATCGAAATAGTAAATTTAAAGCGTACCCTGCGTGCAAACTAAAGGGATGACGATTGTACCACCGCGTAGCATTACGCTCTACCTTTACGCCAAAGACTCATCCTAAGAGGCACTGAGCCACAAACCTCAATAAATTTAACTGGAGATATTTAGCCGTACCACAGTAGGGTGCACTAACAAGCCTTATAAACTGTCAAACTCAAACAATTTAACTCATAAACGAGCTCACCAAACGATAAGATAACTCTCCCGCTATCATCGCCTCTCTCACTCTCCCTAAGCTAATCAATGAGAATTAGCGAAGTTCATTGGGAATTAGCGAATTTATTCGAAATATGACATAATACATGGACACTACTACTACCAGCATACAGGGTTTGATTGAAAAGTAATGAGCTTTCCCGCGCGGAGCGTCTGCCAAGCAATCAACCGAATCGGCTGGTGGGGGAAAATGATGATTGGACCATCGAGGCGATCCAAAAAACTGTGACAGCCGAATTGAACGCGATTCCGACGGATGAGTTTAAAAAATGTTTCCTGCAGTAGAAAGACCGCTACTAGCGGTGTACTGGCGCTCAAGGGCCCTATTTTGAAGAATATTAGTTGTACATATAAGACAAGGTTTAATAAAACTGCTTAAAAAAAAAAAGGCTCATTACTTTTCAATCAAACCCTGTATTTTTAGGGGAGAGACACGTTCACCAGCCACTTCTGCTAACCTAATCTATGATAAGATAATTCATGCCCACAACGGGCTTCGAACCCTGGTCCTCATGGATGGTAGCCGCGCACAAACCATTAGGCTGCGGTGGGCGAACTAGAAAGCATATAGGTATACTCGTATAAATAGTTTTCCTTTAACACCTATTGGAGCGCAGTGCGTCAACTACACCTCTTCACCAACGGACACGGTTTTGAGCTATATATCCAGTTTGTTCAACGTAAGACCAAGAGAATTCATTTCAGCTTCTGTTGAGCTGATGCGTGGCCTACCCACTCCTCGCCCAGTTTGTTGGAAGGGTTCCAACGGAGAGCCTACTGAAATAGCTTTGCTACACTCAACATCTATCTCAAAGCCGCCTTCGAGGGTGACCATGCAGCCGAGGTGGCAAATTTTATCTACAGTTTCATGCCGTTGTGCGCCCACTGCAACCGGCTCTGATGTGAACCCGCTGAGATGCAGCTCTTTCATTTTTATAGGGTTGATCTTGATGCCGGTACCTTGAAGCTTTTTTCCTGTATACTTACAGTTTCCGGTCGCAAAGTTTATAAGCTAGTAAGCAGATATCATCCGCGTATGCCTGGTGCCTGAGAAATTGGTTTGTTTTTCTGCCATTAAATGCCTTTGTACTGATTTTCATTACTGAAAGCAGCTCACATCCTCGAGGGCAAGAAAAAACCAAATAGGGGACAATATGTATCCTTGTCGTACACCGCTTAGCACCAGGAAAGGCTCACAAACCGATTCTTTGAGCAGGACGCAGCAGCTTGCGTCTCTGTAGCTCTTCCGTGTCAGAGCAATTAGCTTACCTGGGTGACCTCTACTTCGAACTATAGCCTCTCGATATATACGTAGTCGCCACCTTAGCGCAGAGATGAACTTTTACATAACTTTCCTTGATTGTTGTAACGAACGTAGCTCATTAATGCATACGCATACAAATTTCGAAGGAAAGAATTACTCTGTAACCTTTCAGCAAGTACTTCGAAGCTCGCATTGTTCATTGAAATAAATATTTTCTAATTTCCCACATTTTCTAAACAGACCGTCGAAGAGGCATCGGTACGTTTTTACAAGGAAATGAAACGCCATTACTACACCACACCAAGCAGCTATTTAGAACTACTTAAATTGTATCAGAACTTATTAAAGATTAAGTCCGATGAGATAATTGCTAAACGAAAACGTATCGCAAATGGTTTGAATAAAATTTTGCAGACCAATGATGTTGTAAGTACTCATTAGTTTTGGTACTCAGTATCCAAAATCTACTTGCCAACATATTTCAATCTATTCGTCATACGCGCTCCATACAGATCGCTGTTATGCAAAAAGAATTAGAGGTTATGGTGCCACAACTGGATGAAAAATCAGCGATTATGAAACAATTGGTTGATCGCCTTAGCTTCGATACCAAACAAGCGGATCAGGTGAAGGAAGGCGTAATGCGCGATGAAAATGTTGCCAAGGAGAAGGCCGCAGTTTGCCAAGTGATTTCGGATGACGCCAACAAAGACTTGGAAATCGCTATGCCAGCTTTACGTGATGCAGATGCAGCCTTGAAAAGCTTAACAAAAGCGGACATTAATGAACTAAAATCCTTCACCACGCCACCCGCTTTGGTACAGTTCACCATGGAAGCGGTGTGCATCTTGCTTGGCTCTAAGTACCTACAAACATACAATTCACACCAAGGGTAATGAGTGTATAATGAATGGATATTCATATTTTCAGAACCGACTGGGCCTCAGCTAAGCGTATAATGGCAGATGTGAATTTCTTGAAGCGCCTAGTTGAGTATGACAAGGAACACATCAAAGAAGATGTGCTTAAGAAGTTAAAGAAATATATTGAGCACAAGGACTTTCTGCCAGTGGTAGCTATTGATTTCAGTTTCTAGCAATTCCTCTATACAATTATGCATTCTTGCTGCAGAAATTGGAAAAAGTGTCAAAAGTTGCGTCCTCTGTCTGCATGTGGGTCATCGCCATGGACAAATTCTCTAAGGTTTACAAAGTAGTAGAGCCAAAATTGAAACGCAAAGAAGCAGCGGATGCCGAGCTCAAAGCCATTATGACTGTGCTTAAGCAAAAGCAAAAGGAATTGGCTGCTGTAGAGGCTAAAATTCAAGCACTACAAGAAGACTTGGAGGAGAAAAATCGTGAATTCAAAACCATACAAGATGCAGTCGATTTGACATATGGGCGCCTAAATCGCGCCGGTCGCTTAACCTCCGCTCTATCCGAAGAGGAAATACGCTGGAAAGAAACAGTGAAGGTAACCAATCAACAGCATAATCTTTTTGCATCAGCGCTAACTGCATAATCTCTTTTTTGTACTTAGACTCTAACACAAGATCTGAAATGTGTGCCGGGTGACGTTTTGGTCTCGGCAGCTTGCGTCGCTTATCTGGGCGCTTTCTCGACTGAATATCGTGATGGAATGTGCACACAATGGGTGACCAAATGTCAGGAACATCAAATACCATCAAGCGGTGAATTTCTGTTGCTCAAGGTGCTTGGCGATCCATATGAAATGCGTCAATGGACCATGGATGGTCTACCTAAGGACACAGTATCCATTGAGAATGGCCTCTATGCAACACGTGCACTGCGCTGGCCACTTATGATCGATCCGCAGGAGCAGGTATTCACTTATGAGTGTCAATAAATTAAACTTTCTAATATTATTATATATTACCTGATTTGTAGGCTAATCGCTGGATTCGCAACAAGGAGAAGGCAAATGGTCTGATCGTCTGCAAAATGACAGATGGCAATTTATTACGCACATTGGAAAATGCTGTGCGCCAAGGACTCCCAGTGTTACTGGAAGATATCGATGAGAACATTGATCCCTCCATTCGTCCAATTCTGCAGCGAGAGACTTACCTGTTTGAGGGACGCGTCTATTTGAAGCTGGGCGATATGGTTATTGACTATGATCAAAATTTTAAGCTTTACATGACTACGAAATTAGCGAATCCACATTATTTGCCAGAAATTTGTATTAATGTTACGCTGGTGAACTTTTTAGTTACAGAAAGTGGACTTGAAGATCAGCTGTTGGCGTAAGTTGAAAAGTTATACAAAAAAATGGCAAGCGGTAAAATATTTACCATGAGAATTTCAGTGAAGGAAAATTAGCTTTCGTAAAGAGAAATGAGCCATCATGAGGCACTTTCAGACATTTATTTCCCATCGATTTTTCTAAACTAAGCTCTTCTTCATGCTCTGTAAACTTTGTAAGACCCCTTTGATTACAAACTTGATCAGAAGGTAAAAAGTGAAAGAGAGGAGATCACATTTCCTTTAAATCATTGTTTTAGGTACTCAATTTTTTGTTTTAAATCTGGCTAAGCGTGCACCCCGAGCGTTGTCTGGATCCCTAGAAAGAAAGAAAGATTCCTGCATTGCAACCTGCCAGTAGGCGAATTGATTACAATACAGTCAGCCATGCCCAGTATGTGGATATCTTTCATTCATTCGCGTGCGCTTGCTTTTATTCTCAATCAAGCTTTGAATTCGATGAATTGGCCAACTGTGGATTAGCGATTACCCCATAGGGACCAGCACCAATAACCGAAATCAGTTCTACAAGAATCATGAATTTGATCACTGATTATGTACGCAATTTATATAAAAAGTGATAGTCCGGTCTAGAACCTTGCAGAGCTGCAAAGTGTTTTGTGAGGAGTCCGAATAGAAAACTGTCGAACTTTTTTGTAAAACTTGGTAGAAAAGACGTTAGACACATAGGGATACAGGCCATAGGGTCAGCATTATAAACACCACTGAAATCATTAAGGGCCCGATTTGCCTGTCTCACTTGGAGAAGCCGGATAGCACTAAACATTTCCCCTGTGAATGTCCTGCCTTTTCTAGAAAAAGGCTGAGAATTTTGAGTTCCGATGTCTTGAAAACGAGTCAAATTCGTACCCTCAAACTGGAGGATATTTTCAGATTTGCTAAAGAATCTGGAAAATTCTCACATGACTTGCTATCTCTGTCTCTGTCTCTGTCTCTTTTTTTCTTTTTATTTTTGTGGAGGAGGAAGCCCATGGCCATTGTGGCCGTCAGTGTGAAGTTTTAACCCGGACTAAACCCCCCCTCATGTCCGAACGGTTGCTCCTTCCGAAACTTTACCTTTCAGTAATACGTTGGGAGGCCGTTATGGAGTATGTTAACTGAAATTATTCAGTCTCTGTCAGTACGATAATCTGTTCGATGTTCGTCTAGCAACGACTCTTCAGCATTTCTATCAGGTTGGATATCAAGCTGTGGTTGGCGCAGGTTCGCCTTTCGGACCCATTCTTCAACACGAAGCTGTACTACTTAATGCTCGCTATTTTTTAGGTTTATCGCACATTTGCATCGTAAGGTTTGGCTCAGTGGGATTCTCGCCAAAAACCATGCAAAAGTATTCTCTTTCGGTGTAGAAACGCGGACACCGGAAAAGCACATGCCTTGCACTCTGTGGTTCGGCAAGGCTGACCGGACAAAGCATCCGTGACCACTCAGCAGTTGCGTCACGTAGAAGTCAACTTCCCCGTGCTTCCTTCGGTACCATTTCGCTATGTCTGGTATCAGCTTGTCTGTCCAACTACCATTTTTGAAAGGTCCCAGTGTTGCTGCCACTCTCTGATGGTTCGCTGCCTATCTTCTTCTTTAATAACACTGAGCGGTAGATTATACAGCCTCTGCAGCTCTTTGATTGAGGGATCTATAGGAATTTTCCTCTATATGACTGCCATGGCATCGTCTGAAGCAGTGCGATAAGCTCTCGCCATTCTAAGCGCGCTTAGTTTGTATGTGGTTCTTATTTCTTTCATACGCGATTTTTTCATTTGCCCAGATCGGGCTAGCTGTGCTTTTTTGCTGACTGCCTCACAATTATCCTTAAGCGTTATTTTTGGGTCAATGATGACACCTAGGTACTTCAAGTACGGCTGGGACCTTATGGTGTGCTCGCCTACCGTGATCGCGATCTCTTCACGTGCCCTCCTTTTGCTTAGCAAGACTATTTCCGTCTTCTGCGCTGCAAATTCCAGTTTTGCTGCTATCAACCATTTTCGTATACGCGATTGCATATGGCCGTCAGTCGCTCGAGACTTTTATCTACTACCACCAGCGCGATATCATCAGCGTACCCAACAAGTGCATCTGAATCGGTCTCTGTCTCTTTCTCTGCATCTGCCTCTGCCTCTGCCTCTGTCTCAGTCTGTCTCTATTCTATCCTATCTCTTTGTCTCTGTCTCAGTCTCTATTCTATCCTATCTCATTCTCTCGGTCACTTCTCTCCTTTTCTCCCTGACTCTTTTACTTTCCAGAGCTTCGAATACAATGAACGTGAGTGTTTTAAGAGTTACCATTCTCTCAGTGCTTCGTGGCTCGCCATTTTTAAATTTCAAATTTCAAAAATACTTTGAATCAAGTCAGTCTACAACACGCAGGCCATCAATATGTAGACTACGAAGCCCACTTCTGAGGTAAATAGACAGGTCTTGTCTAGAAGGAATGAACACACAACTAAGTCCCTCATTAAACCAGATCGCCTTTCCATTAGTAAAGTACTACTGTCACCGAGTACTTTCTAATGGGACCTGAAATCTGTAACCATCTACAATATTTGACCACATCGCGACTTAGTGAGGAAAGGCTTGTGTCCAAACAAGTCGTATTACAATGGGCCTCCACATCCTTATGGAGAGTGTCAATCACCGTAACCATGCATCGCGCTAAGCAGTACTCAATTTGCTTGTGATAATTATGAGTTTTTGAATAGCTTAGATTTTACATTCTACTCTTACAACAATCTGAAGATTTATCCTTCATCAAATGGTTGTCATTAGCTGCCCGTTTTCTTTTTCGCGGATCCAAGGTGTTCGTTCACTGCTGCCTCATAAGTTGAATATTTTATACTGAACTCAAAATAACTTTTTTTCAAGCTCTCAGCCATTTTTTTTCATATTTATTGAAATGCTTACCAAACCCAAGATCTGCATATGTTTCATGGAAACAAAAATACTGTAGATATACAACCAACAAATTTACTTCAGCTTCCTTACAAAAATCTAACCATCAAAGGCTTGGACTTGCAAAGGTCACGTGATAACGTCCACTAGAAATACAGAGCTCTAAAGGCTGTAGCAAAACATATTTGATATGATAGTCCCAGTTGCAGTCCAGCAGAATTGAAACGTCTTGCATCTAACAAAGTGTTTATAGAACTCCCCTCTATTTTCCACAGAAATCTTCATTTCCGACTAGTGTTAACTTTTCTACATTTCCCTTTATTATTTATAAAACTACATTTAAAATTCTTCACACTTCTCAACGTCTCTCTTTTCATCCAGCGATATTGTGGCCATTGAACTGCCTGCAATGGAAATCCAACGCAACGATCTCATTGTGAAGATCAACACAGACAAACAACAGTTATTGGCATTGGAGGATAAGGTGCTAAAATTGCTCTACAACTCACAGGGTAATATTTTAGATGACGAGGAGCTCGTTGAAACGCTTAATGATGCCAAGGTAAATATTCATCAATATCATCTTCAGCGGATTGCGCTCATCAACAACTCTTGTCGAACAATAATCCGTTAGGAAACCTCGCTTATCATTGCAACACGTCTCATTGACACTGAAGAAACGGAAAAAGTTATTACGGCCACACGCGAAAAGTATCGTTCGTTGGCTTCACGTGGCGCCATATTGTATTTTGTAGTAGCCGGTTTGGCCGATGTGGATCCTATGTATCAATACAGTCTTAAGTACTTTTCACAAGTGTTCTGTAACGTCATACGTCTGGAACATCCTAAGCAAACGATCGAGGAGCGCATAACCCAGTTAAAACTTGATGAGTTAAAAGCGATTTTCGAAAATGTTTCACGCGGTCTATTCGAAAATCATAAAATTATATTTAGCTTTTTGTTAGCGACGGCAATTGAAAAGCAAGAGGGTCGCATTTCTCAAACTGATATGAATTTTTTGACGCGTGGCAAAGTGGGTGCCGTGCCTTATAAACCAAAACCAGATGAATGTTTGCTAACCGACGAGGATTGGGAGACGTGCATCTTTCTGGAAGAGGAACTGCCGGATTATTTTGGAGGCTTTACCTCGGCACTAACTAAGCCCTTCTATCTGCAAATACTCCATACCAAGGAGGTGAGCCTGAATTTGAAAGAAAATCGTAATGTAAAATTCCATCACTTATTGTATTGTTGTATTACAGGTTTTCAGTTTCTCTGACTCAAAAGCTACACCCGTGGACACTTGGAATAAACGGCTTACTATTTTCCATAAACTAATGTTTATACGCATATTTCGACGCGAGCGCTTTCTACTCCATGTTGTGGTGTACTTAATTGCAACCGTGGGTAAATACTTCACGGAGGCATCCGCAACAGGCAACCAATTGAAAACTGTGTATGTAGTAATGTAACACAAATAAAAAACTTTCCAATAGGGCCTTAACATAACTTTTGCATAACCCAGGAGTAAAAGTTGTAGCGCTTCAAATGGGAAAGAGGGTTTACTGAATTTAATTTGATCCTGTGAGGGTATAGACCGCAATAACTGTGAATACTGAATTGGCGCGTCCACTTCTGTTAGGTTTTTGGCTGAGCTCCCCCCTGTTTGTGGTGTGCGTCTTGTTGTTGTTGCACAATTGGTGGAACCCTCAGGTTTACTGGATTTAATTTGATCCTGTGAGGGTATAGACCGCAATAACTGTGAATACTGAATTGGCGCGTCCACTTCTGTTAGGTTTTTGGCTGAGCTCCCCCCTGTTTGTGGTGTGCGTCTTGTTGTTGTTGCACAATTGGTGGAACCCTCAGGTTTAAGCCTACCCCGAAGCGCAAATGGTTTTTTACAAGGAGCTTTTTCACAGCAGAAATATACTCGGATGCCATTTCCTGCCAAGGGGCAATCACTATTAGAAAACACTTCTTCTATCATTTTGCTGTTTTATGCACGGAAATTCGAACCTACGCACTCCCGAATGGTAGTCATGCACTATGCATTCGGCTACGGCGACCGCTAATACTCTGACGGCTGTGATTTTTCGATACTTCGACCGGCACAGGGGCACTCAGCAATGAAAATATTGCATGTGCAGCTAGTCTGGAGCTGTGAGAGTTTTCGAAGTGGTTCTGTCCAATATGGGCGACGTTATTCCGGCAATAGAGTCTCGAATGTTACCCTCAAACTCATTCAATCACCAACCACTTTGGCTTATTAGCGTAGACTAAGCACTTAACAAAGCCCCAGAGAAAATAAACGAGTGATGTGAAGTTACATGATCGCGGTGGCTAATTGATGCATGCTCGCCGTGAGATGATCCAGTTGCCATATTTGTCCGTCACAACTTCGAGCGTTGCGTTGCATTTATGGAATGTAGCGCCATCTTGTTGGAACCACACCTCAGATATGTGGATATTGTCGAACTCTGACCACAGAAAGCGATGCTAACCGCTGTATACCCGGAGCCATTGATGGTGGAGTTTGATATATTAATGCTTGGTTGAGCACTAACTTTAGTGGCCGCTGAAAAATAACAATTGAAAAAACTATAATTGCTATCTGGCCACTCGTTAATTTCGAACAACTTTCAAACATGGGTCGTTCACAAATTTACCCATTGTCAGCTCGTAACAAAAAATAGGGTTATTATTCGTGTTTAACCCTTTAACGGCCGTTAAATTCGAGTCCTTTATCAATAATAAGAACTGAAAGATTTCTTGTGCCCTCCATTCATCACAATTCCCGTGACCTCAAAAACCAAGAACTGAGCTGGGTTGGGCTGAGCGTATGTGCCATATCACGCCGAGGTGTCTACTTCTTCTTCACGCTATAGCTTCGCATTCGAGGTAAAAGTGTGTTGAAGTTTTTACTAATAACGGAAGTCTGTCGATGCTGGTTGCGCAATGCCAATGATCTGTGTGAATGCCTATGAGCAAAATTTGGTGCTAGTTAATGTCTCGTATCCCCTAAAATACCTTCGAATCGCAGATTGTAGATGGAGAGACCAGATGAAATGCAAAATCAGCAGGAAGTTAAGGCCCACCTACAACCTCAAGCAATCGTCGACATTGATAAACATGAAACGACGGGACGCCTGGCGACTAATGGCAGTCATAAATGGCTTCTGGTCTTCTCCGATAGACCGCCAAAATGGGCATCCCTCACAACACATTGTAAACAACCAGATAAAAAGGAAACAATCTTCCATTTCCTCTGTGAATGCCCTACCCTATAGAAGGACTGAATGTTACGTCTGGGCAAATCGCTGTTCGAGAGTCTCGAGCAACTGTCTGGCTTAGACGTCAACAGCCTAATAAGGTTCCTAAACCGCACATCCAGTCTGTCATCATACACTTGCTGTAAATAACTGTTAAACAAGTTGGTAACGAGGATATGGCAGCAAAATGGTGCGGAAGCGCTAGTTGGATTCTGGATGAATCACCACTCCAACCAACCAACCAACCAATGTCTCGTAGCCGTCACTCTTTGCTTCAAATCTCTCCCTTGATGGTATGGCGTCCCATGGAAATCTCTGTTGTCAAAAATTACTCAAAGCAATGGACAATTGGCAGCCGCAATGACCAAGTGGGTTGGTGCGTACCTACCATTCCAAAATCCGTAGGTTCGCATCTCCTTGCATGAAATACCAAAATGTTACAAAAGTTTCTTCTAATATCGGTCACCCCTCCAAGTATTTCTGTTATGAAATAGCTCATCAGTAGTCTTAAAATTATAGGTCCCTCCATTTGTGAAGAAACATCAAATAAGAGGAGGAGCTCGGTCAAACACCAAACTGAAGTGAACACACCAATTATTTATGTTTATTTTCAATGTTCTTCCTTACACTTTTAGAGGTTCCGCCCGTCTATTACTTCTTCTTCTTCTTCTTAATTGGCGCGACAAACCCTTACGCGATTTTGGTCGAGTTTAACAAAACGCGCTAGCTATTTCTTTCTCGTGCTAACTCCATTTACTTTTCCAACGTAGAGAAGGCCTTCCTCTTGCTTTGCTACGACCAGCTGGTACCGCTTCGAATACTTTCAGAGCCGAAGTGTTTGTATCCATTCGGACGACATGACCCAGCCACCATAGCCGCTGGATCTTTATTCGCTGCGCTATGTCTATGTCGTCGTTAGGCTCATACAACTCATCGTTCCATCGCTCGCGATATTCGTCATCGCCAACGTGCAAAATTCAAAATATCTTGCGCAGAATCTTGCTCTCAAACACTCCAAGTGACGCTTGATCGGATATTGTCATCGCCCAAGCTTCTGCGTCGTACTTTAGAAAGGGCATAGTGAGAGCCTTGTAGAGTGTTAGTTTTGTTCGTCGAGAAAGGACTTTAGGTACTCAGTTACCTAGTTAGTCCAAAGTAGCACTTGTTGGCAAGAGAGATTCTCCATCTATCACTACGTACGTCAAATTAAATTTGTATTTGTACCATACTTTAATAGTGATATTATTATTTTTGTGGAAAGGACAAACATCTTAGAGTAATTAAATACAGAATTGTTATGTCCCTATTGGAAAACGCATCAGCTGAAACTCAATCTAAATAAACTCTCCTTTTCTCTCCCCAGTTTTGGTGACACCAACAACTTAACACCAATGGTATTCGTGCTCTCCACTGGCTCAGATCCCATGGCCGCTTTTCTCAAGTTTGCCGATGAAATGAAATACATGGATAAATTCTATTCGATCTCACTCGGTCAAGGACAAGGACCGATCGCTGAAAGTTTAATAGAAAAGAGCTTGCGTCTAGGTCACTGGGTATTCTTGCAGAACTGCCATTTAGCTACATCGTGGATGCGTCAAATGGAAACCATTGTGCGAAATATCACATTGGGCATCAGCAAAGCTCATGAGGATTTTCGTCTATTTCTTTCCTCCATGCCAACAAAGAACTTTCCCATTAGCGTATTACAAAATTCGGTTAAATTGACCAATGAACCACCAAAGGGCATCAAAGCCAACGTATTGGGTGCTCTAAATGATTTGGAGAAAAACTTCTTCGAGACACATGCGTTGCGTGAAAAATGGCGTGCCATCGTATTTGGACTTTGCATGTTTCATGCTGTCATTTTGGAGCGGCGTAAATTTGGACCGCTCGGCTGGAATATCACGTACGAATTCAATGAAAGTGATCGTGATTGTGGCCTCAAGACATTGGAATTCTTTATCGATCGACAAAAAGTGGAAGAAATTCCATGGGATGCAATTTTTTACATTAATGGCGAAATCACTTGGGGTGGACGTGTCACCGACTATTGGGATCAACGCTGCTTGAAAACGGTGTTGAAAACTTTCTCATCGCCACGTATTATTGAACCTGGCTATAAATACTCACGTGGTGATCCCTACTATTGTGATCCACAGAAACTAACTGTTGATGAATATATACAATATGTACAAAATTTCCCAACGATAGAAGATCCGGAGATATTCGGCATGAATCAAAATGCTAATATTGTTTTTCAAACACAAGAGACAAACTTCTTTATTACAACACTCTTGATGGGACAGCCACGCGCAGCAGCTGATGAGGGGCAAGCGGAGGAAAATGAGACAGCGGTAGAGATTATTAACTACATACAAGGCGTGCTGATGACAAAGATAAAGCGAGATGATCTGCATGAGTCGCTGACAATTGTAAGAATATAAACTCTAAGGGGCCACTTTCTCAACTAACCAATAACGTGGGTTTTACCAATCGAAACGATAAACTGTTCTTAACTTAAAAGTAACCTTTAACTGTGCTGGTTTTCTCAACTCACTGACAAAGCTAGTTCCAAAATTACAGCAAGGCTAGCGTAAAAATTTATTTATTTAATATCTTCGATTTCTAATTACAGATTTTAAAGGGCACATCAACTAAACTTTAAATATTTTTATATGCTCGAGAATGAAACAAGTTTTTGAGAGAACGGGCGTGTGTCCACGTGAGCTGTATTGTTGAAAATTAGTTGAGAAAACGGCTCTAAGTTAATTATGCCGATCAAAGATTTATTGATTTTTCTTAAATCAACTCCATCGAATTGTTCTTTATTCATTTAAATATTTTTTTAATCTATCCGATTTACGGACAGATCGAAGAAGATCTTCGAGCTTTGATGAGCTCAAATTTTCGCCGCTCAGCACACCTTTCATATCTGAGATCTCTAAGACCTCTAGACCAAATTTCTTTATTGGCGGGGCAAATATTCAAAAAGTATTCCTTCGTTTTCCCCTTTACATCTAAAGGCGGGAAGGAAAAATGAGTTTGTCTCGAATGCTCATCAGCTGTCTGAACTCTCAATCTTAGATTTAAATTCATTGGAGGTTTGCACTTCGACCTCATGCGCTTTTGTGCCTTTACCCTGAGCCTTGAAAAAATACCCTTCAGCGTTAAAGCTGTTTGTGGTTTTATCGATATGAAGATAGCCAACAAGAGCTTAGTTCACCCGCAGTCTGTCGGAACTTCGCAAACATTACTGAGAGGATAAATGACCGCTGCCTAGGAGTGATTCTGATGACTAAAGGAGGGAAGGTATTTAGTCGATCAGCTGTTCCTTACTTACTTAAATATTAAGGGACACCCCAACAATCGCTACGAAAATAATAGTCAACTGATTTTATTCAAAAATTTAAATTGAGGCTTCCAGGCCACTGTCTTACAACCGTAATAGTCGGCAACAAGGAACACTAAGGGAAGGTCTCAGGAAGTCAGACTCATAGCCCATTGTGATGCCGCGCTTTCCCTATTTCTCCTAAAACCAGTGTGTGCTTTTGAAAAATTTTAGAATATCTAATATACTATTTCTGCAGGTCTGAGATCTTCCAACTCGTTAAAAAATGTTGTGCCTAGAATAGCAAATCTCCGTCTGGATAGAGCAGGAGAATGGCACAGAAGGTGCAAGATTGTCTCTTCCTCTTCCTCATCAAGACAACTTCTACAGAAGTCATGTGCTTGCACACCCATTGTAAGGGTACCCCTGTGTCATTATCTATGTACTCATCAGTCAACTTGGTGCCGAGTCTCGCTAGTTCATCGGCTCTACAGTTACCCTCAATGTCGTGATGGCCAGGAACCCATGTTACCTTTAGGTGAATGACTCAGCCACCTCGTTGAGAGAAGCGTGGCATTTCATGGCTACCTTGGAGGTTGTCGACTGTTTTGTGAGGGACTTTTTCGCCGCCTAGCTTTCAGTGAAAATGTAGATATCATCTCCAGGTATCGCTTCACACTGTACCAGTGTCACGGCTTTCATTATTGCCATTAGTTCAGCCTGAAACACACTACAGTAGTCGGGACGCCGAAAACTGAAGGAGATCCACAGATGCTTCCGCCAACCCTGGCCTCGAGCTTTGAAACATCTGCGTATACATGGATGGGCTCGCCCTGTCTTACCACATCCCGTTTCCACTCTTCCCTCGAGAGTAGGAGTGGGCCTTCATGCCTTCCTAACCTAACATAACCTGTCCCCCAACTTAACCTCGATAATGTACTCCTAGATCGGTGTCTCTAACATTGCATATACTTTTGCTAGGAAGGCCGAGGCACATAGCCTCTGACCTAGACCGAAGGATACCGGATATTAACCCTTTATGTAAACGAAATTGCCGATGAATTGGCCAACCGTGGATCAGCGGTTCCCCCGCAAGCCAATAATCGGAATCAGTTCCGCAGGAATCATGAATTTGATCAGCGATTATGTAGGCAATCTGCATAAAGAGCGATGGTCCGGTCTAGAACGCTGCAGAACTGCAAAGTGTTTTGTGACAAGTCCGAACAGAAAACTGTCAAACTTTCTGCTAAAACTTTAAAGGAAAGGCGTTCGGTTGATGGTCGGTATTATTAAAGGACACAACCCATGGGGTCAGCACATGACCACCATTGGAATCATTGAGGACCCAATGGGCCCGTCGTGTTTGGAGGAGGCGGATAGCACTGAGCGCTTTCTCTGTGAGTGTCCTGCCTTTGCTAGACCAAGACTACGACTCCGATGTTGAGAGAATGAGTAATATTCGTTCTCTAAAACTGGAGGATATTTACAGATTTGCCAAAGAACCTGGAAAATTCTCACAGGACTAACTATCTCTATCTCTGTCTCTATTCTTTCCTATCTCTTTCTTTGACATTTTTCTCTTTCCCTGCTTGACTATCTACCCTCTTTCCAGAGCTTTAAATATAATGGGCTTTTTAGCCTGAGTGTTTCAGGAGCCACCAAATCTCCTGGTGCTCCTTGGCTCGACCTTTCCAAATTTCAAATTTCAAACCTTTATGTATATTAATATTCCCAAAAACTCTGCAACCATTTTCCCTTTTAACGTAGAAAGAACTATTTTACCCCGACCGCGGAAAAGATAGTTAGACGGGGATGAGGACGATGTAAGAAACGTAGGAGTAATCAACTACCGTTGCATAGCTATGGACCGAGATCGAATCGAGCTGTAGTGCTACTCGTATTTATGATGATGATGATCGACAACGGCTGCCTTAGCACGTGTTGATTTCTAGCTAACTGTTTTAAATTTTTAATTTTATTTCTAAAATTCAGCGAAACCAATTTGCAGTAATCGTTTTATCTACTTTCAGCTGGATGCCAAAGGTCAGCTGCCATCATTGACCACAGTTTTAGTGCAGGAGATCGATCGTTACAATATCAGCCTGCGCACAGTGCACGACAGCCTTATAAATCTAGCAAAGGCGATTAAAGGTCTGGTCGTCATGTCCGAACAACTCGAGGAAGTATTTAAAGCGCTGCTCACCAATGTAGTGCCCAATCTATGGGCCAAGAAAAGCTTTCTCTCCATCAAGCCACTTCCAAACTACATTACCGATTTTCAGCGACGCGTTGAATTTATACAAAACTGGGCGCACTTCGGCGGTCCGCGTTCATATTGGATTAGCGGCTTCTACTTTCCACAGTCCTTTCTCACCGGCATGCTGCAAACGCATGCACGTAAGCGTGTGCTACCTATCGATTCGCTAAAAATTGATTTCAAAGTCTATGATTTGGTCATCGTACAACAGGTGGTTTTTGAACGACGCGTTAGTGGAAAAGATGTAAGTTGGAAAGAGCTTCCGATGGTCAACAGTTTTTGTACCTGGCATTTCACTTCATTTTTATTGTAAACTTTTTTTCTAGTTTCAGCTTCTATATGGCAATCTACCTGAATCGGATGACTCCGGCATCAACGTGCACGGCATTTTCATAGAGGCAGCACGTTGGGACTCGCGACGGGGTGGTCTCTGCGATGCGGAACATGGCGAACTATTTAGTCGTTTACCGGTTATACGTTTTATACCATGTTTGACCCTGAATCCGGGAGAACGTTATGATGCACCGCTTTACAAGACACAAGCGCGCTCTGGCGTACTCTCGACAACGGGTCACTCAACCAATTTCATTCTCTCGATTTTGTTAGAAAGCAAAAATTCACCTGACTTTTGGATTTTGCGCGGCACTGCTTTAGTTTCTGGCGTTGCTGATAATATTTCCTAGATATTTATGAGTTTGCTTGAGACTAGAATAATTTTTTTTGTTATACAAAAAATAAAAGCAAATAGGCATCTTTATTTGAAAACAGTTTTATTATGCAACTTTTAAGTTGTTTATATGCAATATTGAGTAATCTTAGTCTGCCTCAGTCTTCCTTCATGTCAATAACATCGCCACTCGTATTTGATGACCGATTAGTTGTGCCGTCTATCTCATCCATCATGCGCTGCAGTATCACTTCATTATCAGGGTCGATTGGTTCTACGAAAATATCGCGCACAGCACGAAACTTGCCGGCATTGAAGAGATGCTCATTCTCCAAGCGAAAGTAATTCCAAATATATCGTCTGGAAGTAAAATATTTTACAATTTTACTATTACTGCTCAGCATTAAGGACGTCGAACTGCGGTACCTGAACATCTCCAGCAAACTAGCGATGGTATTGCTATGGAATACCGTCAAAAAGTCCTGCTGATATATATAAAGTTTAAGTGCCCAAAATATACGGCATAAGAAGTTCTCAATTATTGCAAAGTAATAGAAACTCTGAAAAAGAAAAAAAATGCATAATTTGGTGAATCGACTAACGAAAGAAGATTAAAAAGTTCAGGAATTGTCGCTAAAAACCAAAATACCGAAAGTTTTCTAAGTAAACTCAGTAGCACTGAAGGCCCTAGTAGCCAGTTTGCTAATTAAGTTAGGATTATATTGTATATATCTCCTATAAATAATAATAATAATCTCAGTAGTGCAAGTTCCAATTTTTTTTCCAATTTAATAAAAATTACAAGTAATCAGAAAGTATGTGATCCTTACATTGCAGATATATCCAGCAGTTTTATGAAAAAAAAAACACAAAGAGCATTTCTATGGAACATTTTAGCCCTCGTAACTTCTCAATAGAGAGGAGTCGCTTTCGTCTCTTTTTAGTAAAGTGCCAAAAATACTCATAACAGATGGATTCAGTGTAATAAAATATATCACAAAAATATTCCATTGGGGTTTTTCTTATGAAAAGGACTTAAATGGTCGAGTAGCACGATAGAAGCCATTCATTTCATAAATAAAAAAAAAATCAATTCAGTCGAGTTTCCTTGGCCAGAGAGCTCGAAATTAAAGACTTTGATTTCTGAAAAACGGTAATATTTTCTGACGATTCCAAATTCAACCTATTCGGCTCAGATGGAATGTCTTACGTCTGGCGGAAACCTAATACAGAGCTCCACAAAAGCAACATAAAACCGACTGCGAAATATGGTGGTGGCAGTATAATGGTATGGGCATGTCTGTCAGCAGCCGGAGTAGGAAATTTAGTGTTTGTCGAGGGTATTATGGACAAAACAATGTACCTCAATATTCTAAAAGATAATCGACTCCAAAGTGCTGCAAAAATTGGAATACCTCAAGATTTCCGTTTCTACCAGGACAATGACCCCAAGCATAAGCCCGCAGTAGTGCAGTCATGGCTCATATGGAACTGTCCACATTTAATGCAACCACCGGCTCAATCACCTGACATGAACGTCATCGAGAATTTATGGTCATTACTGGAAACAAAAATCCGCACACATCACATAAACAATAGAAATCAGATAAAAACCGTAATTTTCGAGGAGTACAACAAAATCGGACCGGAAGTAACGAAAAAGCTAGTGGAGTCAATGCCAGAAAGGTTAAAAGCTATTAATAAAGCCAAAAGACACCACACAAAGTACTGAATCATTTTTAAATCATTAGTTTAACTTAAATTATAAAAAAATGAATACTGCATGAAATAAGCTGTGACATAAAATTTTGAACTGTTCTGTGTTTTGGTTTTTTTATATTTTTTATTTAAAGCTTAAAAAAATATATGAAGTACTTTTTTATACTGCAATTGCCTACAAATTATGTGCTATTTAAATTTTTCCAAAAAAAGTTTTAGCTTTCAAAATACAGCATTCGAAGTTTTAGTAGTTCGCCTGCATGAAATAAGCTGTGAGTCACTTTTTTGGATGTTTAGCCGAGCTCCTTCTCGTATTTGTGGCTTGTGTCTTGATGTTGTTCTACAAATGGAGGGGCCTACAGTATTTTTTATGAGAGCAGATATTTTTTATGAGGGCCTTTTTCATAGCAGAAATGCACTCGGAGGCTTGACATTGCTTGCCGAGCGGCGACCGCTGTTAGAAACAACAACGGAGATTCGAACCTACGTTCTCTGGATGGTAGTCACGCATCAACCCATTCGGCTACGACGGTCTTAAAATGATAATACAAAACAGAAATATTGTTGCAATTAATGGCAGATTATTTCATGACATTTATTTTTTAAACATATGTCCGCCGCGGTTACGAGCTGTATAACCCATTCGATCAGTCCAATTTCTCACTTTGGACTTTTTCCAAAAAATCGGTCCCTATAGCGTCAATGGTAGCTTGAATATTGGGTCCCAATGCTTCAAGAGTTGCTAGTTTATCAGTATACGCCACTGACTTAGCATAGGCCCATAAAAAGTGACCTAAAAGCGTTAATCGCACGAACGAGGGGCTAGTGAGCAGGACCACTTTTGCAAAGAAAGTTGTCACCAAATTGATTTTGCAATGAATCGATATTTGAGTGCACTGTATGGCAAGTTGATCCGTCGTGATTTTGGAACCAAATGTTGTCGTACTTAATTTTTGTAAACAAAATGCAGTCAGACGATGCCGTCAGTGCTCAATGAACTTCCCGAACAAATTTTATTACATTTTTTTTCTAAGTAAATTTGCACAATTTGCAAGCGTGGTTCTGCCACTAAACGATTCATGATTACTCCCCAAACTTTACTGACAGAAATCTCACCGCAGTTTGCCACTCTCAACTGTCCGACCATAGCCGATATCGATGAAGACAGCTAAAAACACCCGTTGCTATACGTCTCTTAATACAACAAAGCTCAAATTTTAAAACATCCTTGTTGTTTGTGAAAAAATTTGATTTTGTCGTATACAGTGCTTTCGAAACACTTTTCATAACTCGGATCACTCTCAGCTCATTCGTATTCACGAAATAATTCGTAAAAATTCGAAAGTATGAGAAAATACTCCTACTCCTTCTCTGAACTTGGGCTTCATAAGAATAAAGGGAGCCGATAAGCATAGTCTTGAAGCCACCTAAGGGCATATATTATCTTTGCCGTATGTATGACAGGAATTACAGACACATTGTTCCAGCGAATGAAATTATAGCCACATTATGAAACTCGTTGTACTGCCAAGGTTCATCGATAACCCCTAATCGGTCTTTAAAGGAAAAATTATTCTAGCGCAAGAGGAGTTATATTCCATATCGATAATAAGTCTTGGCGTGGTGTGTGACTACAATTCGGTAAATTACAGGTTCGACACCGCGGGCAAGAAACACTAAATGATAGAACATGTTTTTTTTTTCAAATAGCGTTCACCCCTCGGCAGAGAATGGCAAACCGCCGAGTATATTTCTGCCATGAAAAAGCTCGTCATGAAAATCATGCCTTTCGGAAGCGGCATAAAACTAGAAATCACTCCAAAAAAAGACGCTCACCACAAATAGGAGGAGGAGCTCTATATACAGGGTAGGCCATATAGCGTTTGCTTTTTGAACCACCTATTTTTTTGAGAATGGTAACACAAATGACATGTCAATTGTGTTCATAATTTACTTAAAGGTTTGACATTTACGAAATGGGACGCTATACGGTTGAACAAAATTGGTAAATATTGAAAACCTATTTCCAAAGTGGTGAGTCTTCTTCTTTTTTTCTGATTTTCACATCGGTGGCTACGTCAATAAGCAAAATTGTCGAATTTGGGGCTCAGAAAATCCACACGTTACTGCAGAGAAGCAAATGCATCCACAACGAGTCACTTTTTGGTGCGGTTTTTGGTCTGGCGGCATCATCGGGCCATTTTTTTCGAAAATGAGCGATGAGCCGCGGTTACAGTAAATGGCGAACGTTACCGTGACATGCTCAACGAGTTGTTTCCAAAAATTGAAGAGGATGACATGGCCCATCCTATATATATATATATATCTGAGGCTTAGTTTTTTTCTTCATTAGGGGGGAATTTTTACGTGGCGAGTACCAAACCCAGCGCACAGCCGGATATCCTGTGTTGCTTCATCTTCTCACTTTTGCTCGCTCTCAAACGGATGTTCGAGAGCTACCCAGAGGATACTTGGGCGAAGCCCGGAAGTTATGAGCTGCTTGGGCGGTACGCAGAAGAATCGTCCTGACCACTCCCAAGTTAATGGTATGTCCAACTGGCCCCGGTTAGCATGAGAAAGAAATGACTGGCGCGCTTGGTTAAACTCGGTCACAATCGCGTAAGCAGTTATCGCGCCAATCAAGAAGAAGATATATAAAGGTTGGTCAAGTTTTAAGGGCCGGTGTTGATTTTGAATAAAATACAATTTTTTTAAGAAATTATTGTCGTTTATCTTTATTATGATAATATTGGTATGGCTCAATTACGTATGAAACAAAATATCGGCCAAAGACTGGATGTGTGCAATGGTCCAAATTTTCGATGATCTCTGCATCATAATTGAGGTTCTATGCCGTTAATGTGTCGAATTACCTCATCCTTTAGCTCTTGAATTGTTGCTGGCTTATCGACGTACACCTTTTCTTTCAAATAACTCCAAAGAAGTCCAACGGTGTCGTTGACGTTTAGGTGTGGTTCACATTCAACATCGGCCCTTGAAATTTAACCACCCTTTATAAATAGAACCCGTAAACAAAATTCCGACAAATCAGAAATTAATAGGTAAATTTTTTCCCATTCTGAAAAATCGGTATTTCTAAATGCACTGGTCAAAAGGTTTCCGAAAATGATTTCGTCAAAACCTTCCTTGTGAATTTTTTTATAGTCATTGTCTATTGAGCATACTCATGATTCATCTTGTTCACTCTTCAGTCCTACTCACCGTTGAATAGAGCAATTGGTCTCTCAAAAATATATTTTCTCCACTAAACTTTTTGAACACACCAAAATCCATAATCATATCCCAGGCAAGACAATAAACGGTCTGCACAATATTCGAGATAATAAAGAACCACACAAATGGATTATCGAAGAAGTATTCATATGAGTCTACAAAGGAAATACATCGTAAACACCACTTTTTTATCCAGGGAAATAAATTTTACAACGCATTCGAATACTCACAACGCGTGCCGGCCATGAGAAACCCGAACAAGGCCACAACAAACGACATCGAGTACTTGCCCGCATTCACGATGAACGGAAAATACTGATTTGTGTCACGATAACGTCTCAAGCACTGAGCTAAACGAAACCAAGCAGGCAGCACCAGCACCACCGGGAAGAGCACTTGATTGCGGCCCAAGCACGAATGCGGTTCCAGAGCAACGTCCATATCAAAATTTGTGCAATAGAAACATACCGTATACGCATAATCCACAAGGCAGTAAGAGAGTGAGTTGAGTTGATCGCCGAGCCAAAAGTCTGCAAAGCCTACATGGAAAAATGGCGCCGCCATAACGCGACCCTGCAAATTGAAAAATGGTCAGCATCGTACGCGGTGGCGAAATACTTACACGCACATGCACGCACCAGTACTTTAAGAAACCATTTGCGTGCAGAGTAATTGCATATCGGCATGGGATTGATTAGGAAAGTAAACACAGCAATCAAGAGCGCCAAAGGAAAAACATAACGTGGTATGTGCAGGTAGCTGGCATTTATGTACGCAATCATAGTGATTGTAACGACTACCGCCAGACCGACAGCCATTTCCATTACATGTGCCGCCGTCAGATATTGACGCGGATCCAATTCGAAAATGAGCACATGATTAACACCCGCTTTGCGCCAACCGTGAATGTTAATACTGATTAATGCGAGATACATAGCTATGGAGTAGGGACCACGAAAAAGACGAATGGTGACATCCCAATCGCTTGTGCCCAATTCTGAGAGGCTACCTGAATGTCAAATAGACAAATGTACGGGAGATTGAGTAAACTCAATTGAGTAAATTTTGCAAGACACTTACATGAAATGAGCAGTGCAGAAATTAAAACGACTAGTGCTCCCATATAGAGGCCGACGCGAAAGGAAGTCCAAGGGTGATGTATTTCTTCGAGTGGTGGTACGCGTAAGCGTTTCATGGCACGTTGTCGATCGCCACCCTCCAAATTATTGGTCACAACATCCTCGGTGTCGTGTATTAAATTCATTATCTCGCGATTGGTATAGAAAAAACTAGAGTTGACATTTGAATTGAAAAACTGCTTACCTTTGGGGTTGCGCAGTAACTGAAAGTGAGCAAATCACAACTGGGATTTTATGAATAACCATTGATAATCAGTAACAGTGGTTTTATACTGCTACATACACACCTTATCGTGTTTCTTCAGTATCTTTCTAAATCCCGTGTGATTCAGCGATTGATAGTTTTGTAACAACACCAAGCCAAGATACAGCTCACTGAAGGCAAAACGAAAATCTTTTGCCTTGCGTCGCGGCAGTATCGTTGAGAAATCTATAATCGAAATACGTCCTCGTTGTTCGGCTGCATTCAGCGATTTTTTTAGCTCCGTTTTCAAGGCAGCGTGCTTCCGTTTAGCTTCGGCCAATTTCTCAGCATAGAATGTGTTGACTTTCTGCAATTCCATGTCGCAACGCTCGAAGAATCTGTCATCGAAGATCGCATAGTATGATTGAACTGCCCGAAGGTCTGATTGATCGGTCGGCGCATTCTCAACGGCTGACGTGAGCATCTCTTTTAGGAGCTATAATTTTAATTCTTTTCTAATAACTTATCTCGCGGCACATAACCTCAAGCAGAGCCTACTAACCTCATAGTTGATGTATTGACTGCGCCATTCTGGTGTCAAAAATGTTCCAAGCTTCTGCGAGAATCTCATTTTTAATAAATATATACAGAAAATATAAATCTAATCTTTGCAATAAAACGTCATATTTCTTGTGGAATTCAATCTTGAGTATTTCTAAACAACTTCCCAGCAGGAAAGCTGAACTTCCATGAAGTTTATAAAAAAATTGTTTGATTAATTTTAATTAACCAATTAAAAAACAAATTGGCACTCACTTCTCACAAATTACAATAATTAAATTTCAACAAACTTATTGTTACAATGAAATTGTAGAAACCGGTAGCGCCCATTTTACGGTGTTTATGACACTTAATGGCTGAAAAAGTGATTTGAAGGTTAATTTTCGGTCGCTAACCACGAAAATTGTGTACATTTTGGCCAAAAAAAACGAAAAGGAAATTTTTCAAAAAATGAATTTTCTTCTTGCCTTCTTATTCTGCTTCTTCTTGATCTTCCAGTTGTTTCTTCCTCAGGCTAACCGGTGCCAGTTATAAGCTCCAAGTGGAACCAAGTCCTTCTCTACCTGATCTTTCCAATGAAGAGGAGGCCTTCCTCTACCTCTGGTACCGCATCGAATACAGGGTGCGCCATCTTTTATGTCGCTATGTAAACGTTGAATAACTTTGTCATTTATCAACCGATCGACTTCAACATACATGTTTTCGATACGTCAATTCAGTACAATTTCAAACATGGATCGCTTTACGCCGAAACAACGCGCTGAAATAGTGACGCCATACATCGAAAATAGTCGTTCTATTGCTCTAACTCAACTATTTGTCGTTTGGTGTCGAATTTTTTTGTGCACGGAGCTGTAGGAGATCGTCAACATGCCATTCAACAACGACCAAGACGTGCCAATGAACTTGTTGAAGCAGTGATGGAGAGCGTTGCCCAGGAGCCAACAGTGTCGTATCGTCGTCGCGCTCAGCATTTTGGCGTCAGTGAAACCACAATGCGGCACATTTTAATGGAAGATTTAAATTTGTTTCCGTTTAAAGTGCAATTGGCACAAAGAATAGTGCCGACAGACCATTCACGTCGATTGGAATACGACCAAACAGTCGCTCGAATGGTTGACACTAAACCCAATTTTTGGAAGCAAATTTTAATGACTGACGAGGCACATTTTAACCTCTCTGGCAGCGTGAATATACAAAATTGTCGCATTTGGGGAACTGAGAATCCCCACGAGATCCATGAAACGCCATTTCATGACCGGAAAGTAACTGTTTGGGCCATATTTTTACTGAGAAAACGAAACGGTCGATGGAAACCGATATCGATGCCTGCACTTTGTCTATGTTACAGTTCATACAGCTCATTGCTCCATCGCCTACGAAACTGGTCGTCACCAACGTGTAAAGGTCCAAAAATTTTCTGCAGAATCTTTCTCTCGAACACTCCAAGAGACGCCTCATCGGTTGTTGTCATCGTGCAAGCTTCTGCGTCATACGATAGGACGGGCATGATGAGAGCCTTGTAGAGTGTTATTTTCGGTTGTCGAGAGAGGACTTTACTACTCAATTACCTACTTAGTTCAAAAAAGCACCTGCTGGACAGAGAGATTCTGCGATTTCAAGGCTGACATTGTAATCGGTATTAATGATGGTTCCCACATAAACGAAGTCTCTCGAAATCATAACTGTCAACAGTGACAAGTGCGCCGACGGTTTGTTTGATGACAGGAGGTATTTCGTTTTGTTCCCGTTCACCAGCAGACCTACTCGCCTTGGTTTTTTAACAGCGCGGTTGTTAAGGCCGATGATGTCAATATCACAGGTCTCCGCCCACAAGTGTACGTTCTTATAAAATTGTACCTGAGCGATTAAGTTCTGCAGCTCGTGCGATCCTCTCCAACATCAGGTTAAAGAAGTCACACTACAGAGAGTCTTCCTGTCTAAAACCTCGTTTGGTATCAAATGGCTCGGAGAGGTCCTTCCCAGAGAGGTCCTCCCTTTACACGAATTATCGTAACATATTATCGCTTTTCATCATTGTTCAGATACTTTAGCAATGGTCTTTGTTGTTGTAGGCACTAATTCGCATATTCGAGCTGCCAGAACAAAAGCAGAAATTATAGGACTGAATGTCAACGCCGAAAAAACTAAGTTTATGCTTCAGCACGTAATATGGATGCCAACAATCTAGCCATAGATGACTTTGTTTTTGAATGTGTAAAAGAATTCAAATACTTAGGATTCGTTCTATCAGCGAGTGAAGACACATAATTGCAATAGACGAAAGAATTAAATCTGCTAATAAGTCGTACTATGCAAATATAAAATTGTTCAGATCAAAGATTTTATCACGAATGCAGAAAATCAAGATTTATAAAACTTTTGATACGTCCGGTTCTTACTTATGGTGCTGAAATCTGGACACTGAAAGCTAATGATAAAAACCAGCTATTGCGGTTTGAAAGAACCATAATGAGAAAAATCGACGGTACTATTTGGCTTGAAAACGGCACGTATCGCATCCGTTATAACAACGAAATTGAAAACCTTATTGGTGGTGAAAACGTAATACGTTTTATTAAAGCGCAGCTGATTAGATGGATTGGCCACATCATAAAAATGCCCAACAAAAGAATCTAATAAGGGTGTTTACTTTGCGTCCAATTGGAGGAAGAAAGAGAGGCCGACCAAGGAAGAGATGGCTTGATGACGTAGAAGCAGACTTAAAAGCGATGAACTTTCATAATTGGGGAAATGAGGTAAGAGAGAGACTGATTTGGAGGAGGAATGTTGATAAAGCTATGCTCCACCACAAACTGTGAAGCTAAGAGAGAGAGAGAGAGAGAGAGAGATCTCTGTATGAAAACCGTTATTTTTAGTTACACTGAAGTATTATTTTATTTAACAATTTAGTAGAAAAAAACCTAACCTAAAACTTTTACTCATTCTGCCATATCAAGCAGGCAAACTTATTCTTCCTCATTGGCACTATAACCGATATATATATATTTATATAATTGGCGCGTATACCCTTTTTGGGTGTTTGGCCGAGCTTCTCCTCCTATTTGTGGTGAGCGTCTTGATGTTGTTCCACAAATGGAGAACCTACAGTTTTAAGCCGACTCCGAATGGAAGATATTTTTATGAGAAGCTTTTTCTTGGTAGAAATACACTCGGAGGTTTTCCATTGCCTGCCGAGGGCGACCGCTTTTTTCTTAATTTTGATCTTTCACCGAGATTCGAACCGACGTTCTCTCTCTGAATTCCGAATGGTAGTTACACACCAACCCTAACTATAACCGATACTTAAGAGAAGAATAAATGCAATTTAATAAAAAAAAAATAAAAAGAATGATAATATATTATATATTACACCAGTTTCAAGAGATATAACGGTACGCGTTAGCAACGAAACTTGCTCGATAAATTAGTTGTTGCTCTCACATGCAAATTTTTCCTCAAGTGAGCAGGGTCCAGAAATAGTGAGCAGGGAAGTGTCGAATCAAAGGCGCCTATTATTGGTTTATTTGAAAGAGCTTTCCCATTATTTATAGAAACGATTTCAACGATCTGTTGACCCAGATTTTCAAGATCTTGGTAAGGGTTTTTTGCGTTATCCCAATGGATTGCTTGTTAGTTACCTTAAGTGCCTGTATTGTTGCTGGATTAACCACATAATATCGGTTTTTTATTTATTTATTTATTTATTGCGTCCTACAAAAAAATCGAACGAAGTCAAATTGCAGCCACTTGACATCATCGAGAAAGCTAATAATAACACGATTATGGAACATGGCGCGCAAAAGATCGATTATGTCATGGGTTGTGTGTCACGCCGTGCCATTCTATTGAGACCAAAGATCCTCCAAGTCCATATCTTTAATTTCTGGTACGAAAAATCATTTAACATGCCTCTGCAGCCCACACCATTGAACGAATTGGCGTTTTCAAACAAGAATGGGTGGACGAGCCCGCCACTCCAAAATCAGTGCCAAAGTGGCACGTTCTGAGACCATTATAAAATTGAAATAAACAAGTTTTTATTTAAGCCATCTACTGAGTAGACAGGAGGGCCACATCCTAAAGGTTTTAAGGACTAAATACGATGCTCCATTAATGCTCCATTAAAAGTGTTTTCGGCTCAAAATATAATTTATTATAATATTAATACTTTGTTTAACTTATTATACATTTTACATATTACACAGAAATATTTGTTTTGACTTCATTAATCGATTTTATGGCTGTCAAAAAAGTACGGGAATTGATTATTTAAAAGGCCCGACTAAAGGCATGTCAAAGGTTAAACACTAAATGATAAGTATTATCGAGGCCTTTCATGGCATTTTTGAGAACGAACTCCTCGAAAAAGACAAGGCTATCATTGTGAACGAATTTCAAGCCAAGAACTCAACAAATATCATTGAACAACCAGAATGGATCCAGCTGACTTCTTTCTATTTCGAAAATTTAAATTACCACTTTGAGACACCAATTCCCGATTATTTTTGGATAAAATATAAATATTACTATTATTAATGCAATTTAAAAAAAAAAACTTGCAGTCGATACTTAAAAGGGTCTTTCTTAACACGTAATATATATGCACTGCGTTATATACATTCCACCTTGATAAAAAAGCTCCCGAAAGAACCGTCAGGTTACGCTCTAAGTCAACTGATTCCAATTCCGTTTTTGTTTTTTTTTTTTTGAGGTTGCTCCATCTATGATTAACATTCCTATCAAATTCTACCGTCATTGCTTGACATTTGTAAAAGTTACGCCATCTTGCATGCCTGTGAGGGTTTTCGATCTTTTAAAGTGTTAAAAATGGATTTGAATTTGCAACAAAGAGCAGGTATTAAATTTTGCGTTAAAAATGGATTCGTTGGTGCGAAATGCTCAGAAATATTGGGAAACTGTTTCGGTAATACTCTAATACTCTAAAGAAAACAACCGTTTACGAGTGACATTAACGCTTCAGAAGAGATCGTGAGTCCATCAAGGATGCCTAACGTTGATCTACAACGAAAACTGATGAAAACATCAATAAAGAAAATAAAAGTTGACCAATAACCGCAAATTAACCTTCAGGGAGCTATCAGGGGACTTGAACAAGGCTTATTTATGGATCTATTCAAGACATTGTAGTTAATAATTTGAGTTTGCCCGCTGCAAAATTGGTCCCAAAGGACCTGAGTTTCATGCAAAAAAGATACCGCGTTGATATCACCAAAGACTTGATTTCCAAGGCTGAATCCGACCAAACATTCATCATATGCATCATTGCTGAAGACAAGATGGGAGTTTATGAGCACGGCACGCAATCCAGAAATCAGGCGAGTGTCTTGAGAGCTCCGAATGCACCACGACCAAAAAAATCACGTAATTTTTAATCAAAAACGAAAGCGATGCTCACGGTTTTTATAGAATACAACGGTATTTTACGCCACGAATTTTTACCAGCAGGTCAGACAGTTAATAAAGACTATTATTTGGGCGTTATGATATGTTTACAAGAAGCAATTTGCCAAAAAAGAAAAGATTTCTGAGAAAACAACTGAGGGATTTTGCAAAACGATTCATTTCCGCGAATTTTTGATGAAGAACGAAACGAATACCATCCAACAGTCATTGGATTCGCCTGATATGGCTCCCTGCGCTTTTTTTTCTGTTCCATCGGAAAGCCACTATGGAACGCGTTTTAAGGGTAAGTATGATAATAGAGAATTCGAAAACGGCTCTGATGGTTATACTGAAAATAGAGTCCCAGGAATGTTTCAAGCGCTGGATCAAACGCTGGCATAAGTGCGTTGCAGTTGATGGGGCATACTTTGAAGGCGATAATATCCTTTTTGAGGAATAAACTTGTATTTCGAATTTGCTGAATACATTCCGGGAACTTTTTGATCAAGGTGGCACATTCGTACGTACATAAATGACTCACTTTCGATACTTACAATAACCAACTAAATTGCATACAAATGTACTTATATATATGAATGAATGTGAATAGTTTTAAACGTATTCTAAAAAACCAAAAACTTATAAAAACTTATACAATATTCGGGTCTTTCTTCGAATTATTTGGTGATTTCAGTTTCTTATGATTTTGCCAATTATGTAAGGTGTCACTGATAGAAAACATTGAGGATTGCAAGGGCTGTTCAAGAACTGAAACCGAGATATCACGGACAGCGCGAAATTTGCCACAATTATTTAGATGCTCGTTCTCCAATCGAATAAAATTCCATAAGAAACGCCTAGATAGAAAAACAGAAACAAAGAGTTTAGACAATTTGAAGCAAAAATTCTTAGACAATACTGTAAACCTTAACCAAGTATTGGGTTAAAAGAGTTCCGCAGGCAAGTGCTTCTTCACTCTTTAAATTACTAAAGTCTTACACGTAAACTTTCTTGACCCAACACTCACTTTTTCGTCCGCTTACCGTATTGCTTCCAATATATCCGCTATAGGGGACATAACCCTTTTGCTGACCACTTGCGTTTCATCCAGTAAAAACACGTAGGCCCAGAGAAAACGCAGCACAAAGTTTTCCACAATCAAAAAGTAATAGAAACTCTGAAAATCGATTGATATTTAAAGCGAAATTTCATTTTTTTCTTTACGATGTACCCACCGCCCGATAAAGGATTTGTGAGCGTAAGTATTTATGTTCGCCGCGTTCTCTACTAAAGATGCCCCAATCCATTAGAAAATCCCACGTCAGACCGTACGATGATGAAACGATAGCAGCTACTACCCACAACCAAATAAAAGGATTCTCTAGCCGACTGTTGTATGAAGCTTTCCGTAAGAAAATCGAAACACATAAGAAATAATGAAAACTTTTCGATCCTGTCCAAACAAATGAGGCATACTCACCGGCATAGTGCATTTTCATGAAGTCGAAAAACACCACAAAAAAAGTAGTTGCATATTTGCCAACATTGATTAGGTGCTTCCTATCACGATTAGGATCATCGTGATAACGCCGTAAACACTGAGCGCAACGAAACCAAGCGGGCAACACCCGCATTATAGTTGCATAACGACGATTGCTGGCGCAGGTTGTGGGCTCTTTGGCCTGATACCAATCGAACGGTGTGGTGTAGTAGCAGATGATGAGGCTGTAGTCCACGAAGAGTGCCACGAGCGAAATGAGTTGATCCGCCAACCAAAAGTCGGCAAAGACGACTTGAAAGAATGGTGCACAAGCGATGCGACCCTAGGAAAATCAAATCAATTTCAAATGGTTATCAGAAGTTGAACATAATTTAGTTTCTAGCACTTACCAGATGCCGTAGAAGCCACATACGTGACTGGTAATGAAATACACGAATTGGATTGATGAGGAAGACAAACATAATTAACGGCATAGCGAGTGGAAATACATATGGTGGCATCCTTAAGTAGTTGAAATGCAGGAAGGACAGCGTGAGCAAAGACAGTATACATCCAAATATAACGGATATTTCAAGAATTTGCACCGCGGCCAAATAGTTACGAGGATTCAATTCGAATATGAGCACATGATTGATGCCCACTCGTCGCCAAATGTAGAAGTTCAAGCTGAGTAATCCTAGGAAGAAAATCATAGTGAAGGGGCCACGGAAGAGTAGGACACATGTAGCGACATGCACGTCGATGACCTTCATAGTGACTAGAAATTCATAAGAATTGGGATTAATCAACCTAGAAAACATCAATCAAGTAAACTGAGGTGGATAAGAATAATAGTCAAGTAAAAGCTAATCAACTCATGCTAAGTCAAGACAAGTCAAGTCAAATCAAGCCGAGTAACCAGCATGTAACAAGCAAGTTCTTGTCAAATTCAGTTGAAATACATAAAATAGAAGTAAATCAATCCATGGCATGTGCAGGCGAGTCAAATTGAAATCAGTTGGAGAGAAACTATAATAATAAAGTCAATTTTAATCAAGTTAATTCGAGTCGAAATTAGTTCAAATCAAGTGACTTGCAAGCCTAGTCAACTTTGCTAAGACAAGTTAAGTAAACTCGAGTCAAGTCAAATTCCGTCACCTCACGTCAAGTACTGTCCCGATTTACAGCAGAGGTTGTACTGCTCGCAAGGTACCAAGCCGACAGAGGAACTCAAACAAGCAGAACGTTCCACCTCCATAGCACGTTTCCACGACAGTCGGTTCTGCGTTACCGAAACGACCCGGATTTGTATCCGGCCAAGGATTGTCACTCCAGCAGCATTCCCCGTATGTAAGTATGGGGAATGTTTATGCTGCTACAACAACAACAACAACAACAACAACCCCCTATGGATGGGACCAGTGATCGAAAGGTCGGTGGATGCATAGGTTGATCCCAAGGATTAACGAGTGGATCCCTCGAAAACACGGAAACATCTGTCCTAATACAGCTATTACGCGGACACGGAGGCTTCCAAAAATATTCAGAATGCTTTGACGAAGAGGAGACTGTCGAACATGTGGCCTTTTTTGCAGCAGGTTTGCTAAGGAACGCGATGACCTAGCAAGAAAAACTGGGGTGCTTCTGACACCCAATAACCTAGTTCCACAAATGCTTGAATCGAATGAAAAATGGAAAGCGGTACAAGCTTTTACAACACGAATTATCGTGGAACTTTGCAACATTGATTGGAGGTGGAGGAATGATGCGAGACAAACGCGGCAGCAACCACAACTGTCGCATTGATAAAATGCCGCAAGACGAACAGCAGATGAATGTAACTGACGATTGAGCTGATTGCTCACGACGGCCTCCAGACGTAATTGCCGAAACGGTATCCCTTTAGGATGAACTGGCGGACTTGAGGTGATTTTAGTGGCGTTAAAGTCCTACAGTGACAAAGGTTTTAAATTACTTTTACAGCTCGTTAAAAAAAAAGCGCCAAGTACCTCAAGCCAAGTGAAGTCAGTGAAATCGAGTTAAGTCGATCAAGATCGAATAAATCGCAATTCAAATCAAACGGAAGCAAGTCAAGTCAAACTGAGTCCAAAAAAATTAAATCAAATTAAGGTCAATTTAAGTGCGAACGACGTTAATTCAAAACTTATCAAAAGATGTTGAGTCAAATTGAAATCAATCCATGTGAAATCCAAAAATCTAAATAATGTCGTACCTTTAGTCGAAATCAAAGTCAGTCGAAGTCTAGACAAGTTAAGTCATGTCAAGGCAAATTCAAAACAGAGCTAATTAAAACAAGCTAAACAAAGGCCATTCAAATCAAGCAATGTTAAGTCAAGTAGCGTCGAGACGAGCCAGAACTTGATTAGGTCATTTCATTTCCTTTGCTGAGTAGAAGATCACCCTATCTCAGCAAATGATTCGGGAATGCTCTATTTCAAAATTTTATTGACCGGGGTAGGACGTTCTTCAACTAACTTATGAAATAATGTGTTCTGCAATTGAGATCTGAGATAGGAAGGTTTTGAATTATTTCTTGAGCTAGAGCGATATTCCACTCAACTGACAATTTGAAGTTAACCAAAAACGAACCAATACAGCAAATCAAGTTAATCAATTGAAGTCGAATCAAAGTCTATTTAAGTCAAGCGAAAGTCAAGACAATTTTTTTAAATTGAAGTAGAGTCAAAGTTAATTCACGCTTCAGTCAGTTCGGGTCTTGTCAAGTAAAGTTTTATCAAAGTAAAGTCAAATTAGGCAAAGAATTCAAAGCGAATCAACTTAAGGCAAGTGAAGTCAAGTCAATTGAAGGCGATTCGAGTCAAAGTCAAGTATAGTATAGTCAAATGAAGTCGAGCCAAACTAATTAAAGTCAAGTCAAAGTCACGACAAGTGAGGTCAAATCAAGAGAGTGCCAATAAAATCTAGTCAAAGTCAAGTCATATGAAATCAAGACAAGCCTGATAGTTAAGTCAAATTACGGCAAATTAAGTCAAGTGTGTTCAACTTTAGTTCTATCTACGGAAGCAAGACGAATCAATTTAAACAAATTCACGTAATTTAATGAACTTTCGCGATTACTCACAAGATAAAACAACCATAATTCCCAGAATGATAAGTGCACCCAAAGAAAAGCCCGTACGAAAGGAAGTCCATGGGTGCGATTGGTCGGCAAGCGGTGGCACACGAAGTTTTTGCATAGCTTTATGTCTATTACCGTTCTCTAAGTTATACGTCATTATATCTTCGATTTTTTTCAAAAGGTCCTTGGTTTCTCGATTTTTATGAAACGAGGCGTTTTCCACCTGCGATGTAAAATAATTCTGGCCCGATCCACGACGAATGTGCTAGAATATCAAAGACTGTTTTGTGAAAATAGTTCAAGGAAATATTTAATACTTATAGTATGTACGAGTACAGGGTGTTCCAAAAGAAGATTTGAGTTTTGGAGTTTTTAAAAGAATTACCAAACATGAAATATTGGATTGGGGAATAAGTTCATAGAGTTTTTATGTTTTCTCTTATTTTACAACAATTTTTTTGCTATTTGGCAAAGGGTAAGTATCCATTCGATAGAACTCCTTCTGCTCTACAAAACTTTATTTGAGTTATTTAATTTTTCATAAGAGACTTAGAAATGGAATACCCAGGAGGCAAAAATCAACATTTTCGACTCCTGCTCTTCTTTGCTTTTCATCAAGGTCAAAAAGCTGCCGAAGTAGCCCGGGACATTTGCGAAGCGTATGGAACACGAAAATGGAGACTTTGATGTCGATGACACGTCCTGCAACGGAATGCCTTCTGAATTCGATGAAGAACTTCTCAAATCACTTTTGAAAGAGAACTGTCGCCAAACCAGTCGCGAATTGATGGAAAAATTTAACTGCGATCATAAAACGATGCTCAATCAACTCCATTCAATGGGATTTACCGAAAAATTGCGAGCCCTGCTCACGAGCTCAACGAAACAAATGCGTGACTATCATTAAGTTGGTCCCAATGGGCATGAGACTATGTATATATGGGGCATTCTTTCTCAACGGGAGACCCCTATCCATCCAAAAATGTTTTTGACCTAGAGAGTTCTAATAGGGCTTAAAATTTAGCTCTTTTTATCTACTTTTCAGTGCAGAGTGGCCAAAAACGAAATTCAAGATGGCTCATTTAATATGGCTAAAAATGTAATCAAAATTCATTAAATTCATTCTAATAACCTATGCCAAAAAAATTCATTTCAACGGAAAGAGTTGTCCGAGGTCTCAAAATTTAGCTAATAAAGTTTACTTTAAAATACAAAATGAAAAATTTAAAAATTCAAAATGGCGGATCCAATATGGCGGACGGATTTTTGAAAAAACTCATGAATTCGCATGAAACTCGCTACTCGGGGGTTTTTTGGATCGCTGATTACAAATCTGGTGCTAGATTTCCAAATTTCAAAATGGCGGATCCAATATGGCGAATGATTTGTCAAAAATATTTTTAATTTACATTGAATTTGTGTCTTGAAGGATTTTGTGGGTCGCTTAATACAAATGTGACATTAAAAATCCACAATTAAAATTATAGCTGTTTAGATACAATTGACAATTGACAATTTTACATTTTTTTTACAAATTAATTGAAGTTGGTTTGTTTTCTTGATACCTAATATATTTGGAATCAGTTCCAATCATAACATTTTTCGTGTCTCGTGACATATCCCTTATTTTACTTTTTGATCGCTACCATATGGCTGTAAGGGTGATTTTTCATAACAACACTTTTGAATCTTTGCTTAATAACTTCATAAATATCTTCTTAAATTAAGTTGAAATTTTCGGTTTTTAATTAATTTAAATAAAAAATGTATTTGTAACAATTTATCCTGAATTTTTTTTTTTTTTAGCTGTAGTTAAGAATTTGATGAGTTTTTTGAGGTTTAGTTCGTTATTTTCATTGAAACCCAAGCAATTCTTTGATAAATTCATGTAAAAATGACAAATAATGGAAAATCATTGGAACCAATTAACAATGTTACTGTTAAATTTATATTGTATTATAAAACAATATAATTTGCGAATTTTTATAATGTCTTACCTCCGGTTTTACTTGAAATAAGCATTTTTAAAAAAATATGTCAAGAAGATATTATCACTCAGCAGTTGAATAATAAGACAACCATCGCTAATTTTGGCTATCTTATTTTTAAAAATAGTTTTTTCTTTCTACCTACATAATTAATTTTCACGGATATATAAAGAATTATTTATATACCATTATGCCCTAACCCCCACATACCATACTAATATACCATTCATCATATCTATGTCATATGTCGAACAAGTCTATTGACATTTTTGCTTTCGAGAAATTGAACATTAAAAATTAATTATACTATGATCTTGCCTTACCTTTACCGGTTGGAACAAAAATATTCTTGCCTTAACTGTCAGGAAAATGATTTTGTCTTACCTTTGCTGGTTGGACCAAAAGAAGTCTTGCCTTAACTGTCTGGACTATAATCTTGTCTTACCCTTGCTGGTTGGACCAAAACTAGTCTTGCCTTAACTATCTGGACCTTAGCTATCCATATTGGATCCGCCTTCTTAAATTTTTTGAAACTAACAAAATATTCGTAATCATCGACTAAAAAAACCCTTGAGTAACAAGTTTCATGCGAATTCATGAATTTTTTCAAAAATCCGTCCGCCATATTGGATCCGCCATTTTGAATTTTTAAATTTTTCATTTTGTATTTTAAAGTAAACTTTATTAGCTAAATTTTGAGACCTCGTACAACTCTTTCCGTTGAAATGAATTTTTTTGGCAAAGGTTATTAGAATGAATTTAATGAATTTTGATTACATTTTTAGCCATATTAAATGAGCCATCTTGAATTTCGTTTTTGACCACTCTGCACTGAAAAGTAGATAAAAAGAGCTAAATTTTAAGCCCTATTAGAACTCTCTAGGTCAAAAACATTTTTGGATGGATAGGGATCTCCCGTTGAGAAAGAATGCCCCATATATATATATAATTGGCGGGTACACCCTTTTTGGGTATTTGGCCGAGTTCCTCCTCCTATTTGTGGTGCACGTCTTGATGTTGTTCCACAAATGGAGGTACCTACAGTTTCAAACCGACTCCGAACGGCAGATAATTTTTTTATAAAGAGCATGGCAGAAATACACTCGGATGTTTGCCATTGGCTGCTGAGGGTCGACCGCTTAGAAAAATGTTTTTCTTAATTTTTTTGTGTCACCGAGATTCGAACCTACGTTCTCTCTGTGAATTCCGAATGGTAGTCACGCACCAACCCATTCGGCTATGACGGTCCTCAATGGGCATGAGACTACAAATAATATAAACAGTTACTACCGGTCGCCCTCGGCTGGCAATGGCAGACATTCGAGTAAATATCTGTCTGGAAAAGACTTAACAAAAGCCAATAGTCGTTTGGAGAACATGCAAAGCCGAATAGCCATCTATGTATAGTACAATATCAATATCAAATGCTCTAAAAAGTAGTAGAAAGAAGTCCCTAGATCACGCCTTTTCGTGTGAATCAGAAGATCTCAACTTAAGTCACTTTTTGCCATCAGTCTTATAAAATTTACCATAGGTTTACAAGACGTGAAGACGCGCGCCATAAATTAGTGGAGAAGCTCATATGAACTCAAATGCACGAAAAATTGATTGAAAAGCATCCCTAGATCACTCTGGACGCTCCTGACATAGAGATCATTAACTACGAATCAATGCGAAGAAATTTTTATATATCATCGATTTATACATCAAGATTGCTGGAACAAGTAGTAGAAAATGAGTGATCCAAGTTCGTGCAACTCAGACGAAAGGAATGGAAATCATTTTCCCTCCCCAATGCCATGAAATTACTATCTACATTTAAAAAACCTGAATTATTTCGCTAATACAAGGTGGCACAAAATTAATCACCCAATCGGAAAATTTTCACATTTTTTTTGCAATGCATAAATCCTTTCATATCCCTCATGGGAGGAGTGGGCGAGGTACAAGATTTGGATACAAAGCATAGCAAACATGTTTACGGATGACTCGAAGTTGGACGGAAGGGTTGATGGGTATATTCTGTGAGTAGCTTCCCATTAAGCTCAAATTTAGGTTACCGGACCACTATAATGTTTTCCAAGCGGAGGTAGCTGCAATTAAAGGAGCAATGGATTGGTTGCTTACTTCTGCAATTATTGTAAAGGAGGTAAATAGGTAAATACCTACTTCGACAGCCAGGTGGCAATTAGGGCTTTGAGCTCTTTGTTTGCGCATTCGAAATGAGTTGGGGAAGGCCTAGAGAAGTCAGGCACTCGATTTCATCCGAATACTTCGTTATTAGGCTCATCTGGGTTATCGGTCACAGCGATCAGACATAGAGGGAGACTGCAGGGCTGATAAGCTGGCTGGACAGGGGACCCTCGAGACTGGTTTATCGCAAAATGAGAAGATTGAGGTTCTCTTGAGAACCTGTTGTCTTTTCTTGGAAATATGGCGCTCACGTCAACTCAGTGAGCGCTGAATTAGTGCGCTAACATGCAAAGTTGCGCCCGAGGGAACTTCTGAGGCCAACAAAGCCACAGCTCTCTAATTTGGCGGGTGTCTTTACCTAAGCATTGTTCGTTAGGTGTCAGTGCAGTGAGACTTGGACCCGTCATTTCTGCAGAAGCTGTTTGAAGGTCAAGGTATAATCATTTCAGCACCTGCTCCTCAGCTGCCCTGCTCTCTCGGTCTAAGATTCAGATATATGAACTGTCACTTTTTTGTAACACCTGCGGATATAGCAGGTTTAAACATTACGCACCTAGTGAATTTCAGCAACAAATTTAAGTGGTTAAGGTAGTTAGTCACCGGTTGGTCATCATCCACTTTCTTCGTCCATTTTTCAGATTTTCTTTTCTTTTTCCTCTCAATGGACGACTTTGATTATTTGTCCAAGTGGGCTTTCATTTGGGCAGCCATTTAACGTAATTTAACTTCGCCTATTTTTTGCAAATGGCGTCCTACGTCAATCATATTTGACACTTGTGAAATAGACAGCTGGAGTATGCAAATAGTCAAACAATGGAGCGCGTAAAAGTTAAAATAAAGATTTCCATCACTCAAAATAATTTGTTTTTTTTTGTTTAGTAAAAACGTTACTCAAAAACAATATTGGATGATTAATTTTACGCCACCTTGTAGTTACTTCCTGTACTTGTTTGAATTTATAATTTTCCACATAAGAAAACATCCTCTATAACGCTTCATTTTCTTCAAATATTAGATGATTTAGAAGGTGTCCTATTGTTCTATGTCCGAAAGTTTTTTAAGGTTATATAAATGCTTAGAGGACCCGAAACCATGTATATAGTAAACTATTTTTATTTGTATGGGAATTCATAATATGTCGTCGTCGGTACCTTGCGAATCCCTCAAACTTTACTTTTACGCGTTTAAAATTTGCGACATACAACAAAACGACACTTACGACACCTTTGTGAATAGCCCATAAACATTTATCTCTTGCCTCTCACATCTTAAAAAGACATAATTCCATTATTATTTATAAAAAATTAATAAATCACTGTTGTATGATTTTGGCCCAGAGCCCGTTTTGCCACTCCCTTCTGCAGCCATCAAAGCCACGCTTAGCAAATGGGTTACAAAACCTACAAGCGAGCTTGGCAGGCTGAGAAAGGCTGCAGATGGGCTAAACTTATGTTACCTGTCAGGTCCGATCGACTTTCGCAAATCCTCCTGTCATTAAGCAGAAGAGAGTGCAGACCGCTGGTTGGACTGATAACGGGCCACTTTCTATGGGCGAAGCATATGGAAAAGGTAGGCATCTCAGACAGTGTACTCTGCCCAGCTTGTGAAGATGAGGATGAGACGGCGGACCACTTGCTGTGCGTCTGTCCCGCCTTCGCTCGAATCAAGTTGGAGGTCTTTGGCACTAATGGGTTAAGAAGCGACCACATTGGCTCGTTGTCGCCACAAGATCTACTCAGATTTCTTCAGAGTTCGGGTAGATTTAAAGAAAATTAAAAAGGAATCCAAGTGTAGTGCAATGGACTTAATTAATGTCTGAGTGCTGCACTTGCTAGTGGTCCCGACAAAAACAAAAAAAAGATTTTCGTGGGAGTTCACTTTAGTGGCTTCCCGTCGCCTTCTGACCAATCAACCGCTTATTTGTAAGACATGAGACTGAATGAATATTTTTTTCTTCTTTTTTTTGCACCTCGATGACAAAAAGATTGCAATCAAGTCGATATTTTGTCTGTTGTCCGCGGTTGGTACTTCATTTACCTCCTACCCCACATATCTGTCGAGCATTCCCCTATTCGCCTGCTGGAGACGCACCAGATGGGAGATTGGCACTACATACACACGAAGCTCCATTTTGGAGTTGTAAAAAATTTGAGGGAAATTTGAAAGATAATCCTCATTGAAATACCCTGTATACGTTTGCACACCACACAAACACCTTACCTTATCATATTTCTTAAGTATTTTACGAAATCCGGTATAATTCAAAATCTGATAGTTACGCAGAAGTATCACATTCAAGTAGAGCTCACTAAATGCAACCTTGAAATCGTGACTGGCCCTACGTGTCAATATCCTTGTCATATCTATTGTTGCTCTATGAAATCGGGCTTTAATGCGAACCGATGGGCGTGCCAATATGCTGGCGTCTGACAACTCCTTGGCCAAGTTCATTTCATCCTTCAAATTTGTGTATTTATGTATGATCTCAGCCAATTTGGCCTCGTAAAACATATTGATTTTTTCCAATTCTTTGTCGCAGACCTCGAAAAATTGCTGCTGGAAATGAGCCAAATGTTCATCGAGCTTAACGCTGCCTGACGATGGCGCACGCGCTACGGCATCGAAAATCGACTCTTTTAATTGCTGCGTAAAAAGAAATAATGAGAGTGACGAAGAAAAGCAGTTAATTTTCATTGCTTAAACTTACGCCATATTCTATGTATTGTGTGCGCCATTCGGGTGTTAGATGCGTTTCGAGGTTTTGTAGAAATTTCATTTAGATAGAGGTGAAGTTGCGAACACGAACGCCGTCTTGCATTTGATTGGCTTTACTACTAAATATTTACTATCTTTGCTGCGCGCTGTTGTGCTCCATTCAAATGCCAAACTGAGACTCAAATTGTAAATATTTTTTTCGAAAAATTACAAACGATTTTGTTTGTATGTTTTCTTTATCTATTTTATATAGTATTTCTTTGCCTAGGCTGGAATGTCAAATATTTATTTTTATTAATTAAATGAAAAACAAAAAACGCATGCAATGTTGGTAAGGGCTGAAATAAGGTAGCAGAGTTTCATGTTGTACCGGAAAAAATTTAAATTTCCTTCAAGTAAACTCGTATTTTTTTATTTTTATTTTAGCTGGCATTTGTTTCGAAAACCTTGGCGCACAATGGTTTGAATTTGAATTTGCCAAAATTTGTCCCTCACAAGAAAACCAAAGACCACACACACCCACTTGTTGCCGCCGGTCAATGAAGAATGTGTGTATGCGTGTGTGTATGTATTTGTGGGATGTATGAATTTTATGTATAGCACGTGCTATTTAAACGCGCGCATATTAAAAACAAATAAACTTGCACTTATACGAAATCTACAGCGAGTATGTAAATGTACGTTTTTCAATGCTCTGTGCCGGTTGTAAGCCTGAGAAATGTGAACCGCAAGTGCATAACCGGCTCGAATTAATTACTTTTAGCGCAGTTATGACAGCTTAGTGCCGTAAGTCTACTGTGACACTGGATAATTTATTAAGAGGACAGATACCTGTAAAATTTCGAAAAACAAATATTTTTTTCATAAATGTATTCAAACTTTAGACGCGTTTTTCTCAAAACTATATTTTTCGAATTGGCGTAGGCGATAACTCGGAAAGTTATTGACCGATCTCCCTGAAATTTTGCACACATCTTTTTTATGATATTACTTTCTATGTGAATTTAAAGTTTTCGGTAAAATAATTTTTTCGAGGCAAAAATAGTGAGAAAATTCGCCCCAAAACTAATTTTTTTAAGCATTTTATTCCGCGAATTTTTTCCCCCCATTTTTGTTTGATTCATATAGAAATTATGACTTTAATAAACAAAAAAAATTTTGGTTTTTTGTATTCAATTGTATACAATGCCCGCCGATTGAGAAGCCCCGCTGCGACCTTCCTGGAAGAATTAAGTGTACATCCACCATTTTAAATTATTAAAATAAAAAAAGTTTATATTATTTTAATGTATAAATAAACTGTATGCCAATTTTGAAAAAAATATAGTGACTCCTTCATTTTAAACAATTTTAATGAAAATATGGCCGTTTACAGGTGTCTGTCCCTTTAAGACAATAGTTTTTTATAAATCACTTTTAATTTCTTTTTTTAATTTTTTGATCAATTTTTTACCAATTTTCTTATCATCCACCCATAAATGGACTTTTATTTTATGCTCCAACTTTTAGTGCATATTTTTTAATAACTTTTTGTTTCTTTACCAACCACTTTAAGGTCAACCACATTTTTGATAACACGCAACGTAAATTTTTCTATGAATGAATGGTGTTTGCATTGAAATTTGTTTGCACTGAAATTGGTTTTCACGAAAATTTTTGCCGCTAAACTAACGCAGAGGCTCGCATCTCTACGCATTTGTTTGATACGTCTAAATTTATATTCTATATGCACATACTTACATACGCACATACATGCATACACACATATATATATACATACATATATATGCAATCTAAATTTAGCTTCCAAAATACAGCTATTTGGCATCTTACAATTTCGCTTTCATTTACAATGTCTTCGGTTTTTATACGTAGGTACAACAAAAAAACCAAAAAGAAGGAGAAATATTTTTTTTTTTTTGTGACATTCATTAGCCACTGAACTATTAGAACTACACGAATTTCATTTAATTTTAATAATTTTCTTTTATGAAAATATATTTCATACTCCTCCAAAAACCAAGTTTCAAACGTTTTACAAATTAAAAAAAAGACATTCAACAAAATTTTCATCTGTGAGTAGCTCCCCATCAAGCTCACATTTAGGTTACCGGACCACTGTAGTGTTTTCCAAGCGGAGGTAACTGCAATTAAAGAAGCAATGGATTGGTTGCTTACTTCTGCAATTACTGTAAAGGAGGTAAATGGTAAATATCTACTCCCACAGCCAGGTGGCAATTAGGGCTTTGAGCTCCTTGTTTGCACATTCGAAATTAGTTGGGGAATGCCTGACTTCTCTCTCGATTGCATCCGTATACTTCGATATTAGGCTCATCTGGGTTATCGGTCACAGCGGACACACACATAGAGAGAAACTACAGGGCTGATAAACTGGCTAGATAAGGGACTCTGAGGATGGTTTTATCACAAAACGAGCGAACCTTGAGAACCTGTGGTCTACTCCTGGAAATATGGTCCTCGTGTCAACTCAGTGAGCGCTGGGCTAGTGCGCAATCGTACAAAGTGGCGAGATTCTTCTGATTACGGGTAGATCGAGGGCGCTCGAAGTAACTTCTATGGCTAACAAAGCCGCAGCTGTCGAATTTGGTAGGTACCTTTCCAGATATTGTCCGTTCAGTGTTCATGCGGTGAGACTTGGGATTGCTTCAAGTGCTTTCTGCAGAAGCTGTCTAGAGGATGAGGTGGACTTATCTCAGCTCCCCTCCCCCACTCAGCTGGCCTGCTCTCGTCAAGCAAAGGCATCTGATCTCTCACTTTTTTGCTACACCTGCGAATGTTACAGGTCTAAATGTCATACACCTGGTGAATTTCATCAAAAACTGGAAGCGGTTAATACGAACGTAATTGGCTCCTTGCGGCCGTCATCCTCTAATCCACAGCTGTTACAATAACCCTAATTCCTCTCTGATTCTCTCCAATTCCTCCCTAAATCGAATCATCTCTTCGCTCCTGGCATTCTGACACTCATACTACTACTCATGATGGAAAGAATAATGAGATGGCGCCTATCGTGGTCCCGTTACTTTGCGCTCAAAGAATTTGACAAAGAGTTGCGTGATTTTAGCTCCAGTATGGTCAGATTACCATTTTCGTAACTTGATTTAGCATTTTTTTTTTGTTATTTAGTCTCGGAGTTTTAGTTCTTCCTTTGTAAAATATACATTTTTTTAAATTAGTTCAATAATTCACTCAGTTTTATTTAGCTTTACTTTTTTTTAACATCTGGTGGCATTGCCCGCGATTGCAGGTGTTGTTGGTGTTCTTCTGCTTTCGGCACTCAAATCTCTCTCTCGCTACTGCAGTGTTGCCTAGCTTTGGATATAAAAACGCACTAAAATGCCCATTCAAAGAAAATAACCCAACAAATTTTTATTGAATCACTTAAAGAACTTTATATGCGTGACAAATTGTCTTGAAACTGTGCGTTTTTTTAAATAAATGTGTTATGCCTATGTACAATTTAATTTATGAGGTTTTTTTGTTAAGCGAGACTCTTTTGTTAAGGGAACGACTTTTTTGCTATATTTGAAGTTATGTATATTAACTAAATAAGGTACTCTTTTTGTAAAAATGTCAGTATGGTTTCTTTAGTATTTTCTGGTATTTTCTTGTTTATTTTTACAATGAATATAACTCTTAATGTCCTATGTCTCACTAAGGATTGATGACCGGAAGAAACTATTACACCTCTATGGTTTTAATTCGCATTCAATAAATTCGAAGGCTTTTTAAAATGTGTCAAAAGGTTTTCAATCTTAAGAAGAGTTGAGAGAGGGGCATTTAATATTTTTCAATAACCTTAAATGGAGCCAAAAATTAAATTTGAACTTTCAAATTATCAAATTTTATAAGAGTAAAAAATTTTCATTAGCACTAAAATCTTCTCAGAGTGACCTTTTCTTGTTTAATAATATAGTTTGTTTTTTAACTTAAAGTTTCGGTAGCTTTAAATTAAAAAAAAGAAACAAACACGAAACTTAAAAATTTTTGCATTTTGGGTATAATAAAGCACTAAATTTATTGCGAAGAGCAAATGGTTGGCAATACTGCACAACTCAGCAAACTTGACGTCACGTACGCTCTGATGGGCTCAATCTTCTTTCTATCATTCTTGACTACTACTTACATATCTATCTACTTTATTTTATGCAGTTACAGGGAACCGTTATAATACACAAATGCACGTTCCCACGACAGTGGGCTCAACGTTACTGGAACCAAACCAATTTATATCCGGCCAAGGTCTTTCCACTCCAGCAGCATTCCCCGTACATGCAGGGGCGGATCGTGACATTGTGGGGCCCTGGGCTAATGTTACTCGGGGGCCCTGTTTTCTATGGTAATGCAGTATATAGTTATCAGAGAAAAAATCATCTTATAAAAACATTTATTTATCAAAACAAATATGACAATAAAGAATATTAAATTACAAATCAATCTTTCTGCATTTTCGTGCAGCTAATTCCATTATTTGCTCATCATCCTTTGTTTGATCACAATTTATCGAAAGAAGAGATAAATGATTAAGTCGATCGTTCGACATTGTTGTCCTATACTTATTTTCAATATATGACATCCTGGAGAAAGAGCGCTCCGCTTCGCAGCTGGTGATGGGCAACGTCAAAAAAAATTTTAAGATGGTGTAACAATTAGGAAATACACCAACAAGTTCCCTTTCATAGATAAGCTTAGATAAGCAGTCTGATTTAGATTGTAGTAAATATAATTTTAATTGAATGCATTCATTTACTAAATTTTCATCTACGTCATCTGAATAATATTTTACAATATTGCGTACACTTTCCAGATCCACGCTTTCCTGGTTTTTATTCTGCAAATCCATTAAAAAATTAAATTTTTTGCTGGTTGTCTCATAGACTTGACCCCTTTCATTTAAATCCATAATCAGCTTATCCAATGCAACGTTTAGCGTGCCTCTCTTAAATTTTTTTGCGCCGCACACTGAGACTTTAGCAGTAGACTTATCGGCAAATTTTGAAGTAATTTGTCTCTTGTAATCGTCGCTGTAATTTGTTTCCACACTAGTACTTAATTTTTTAGCTTTCCCTTCGTACTCTTTTAGCTTCTGATCAGAATGCTGTCGTATGTTGTACACGAACTCTTTTAACGAAACAATTAATTTAGTGCCTTTGCAAATATTTAAGCCAGGGCGCGCACACGAGTTGATCGATTTTAGTTGCCAAACTTACGATTTTTTTTCGTTGCAAGTAACGTTCGCTCACGTGTGCAAACAAAAGAACATATATAAAGTCAAGTATCAATGTTTATGTCAGCGCAGGATCAGCGCTGTCAAAAAGTGTGAGTACTTAATTAGTGGGCACTTAACCGTTTAAACGGTTCTGGCCGTCTAGTGTTTTTAGTAGAAAACTAATGTGAGTGTGGTAGTAAAATATCAGTGCGTCTTGTAGGGCATTCGTATTTTATTTTTATTGGTGGCTGGGGGCCCTTTGCAACCACGGGGCCCTAGGATGAAGCCCAAAAAGCCATTAGGTAGATCCGCCACTGCGTACATGTATGGCGAATGTTTATGCTGCTATAACAACAACAAAAACAACAAGTGCATTAGTGCGCTCAGGTAAAATGGCTTATATAAGTATTATAGGATTCTCTAATAGGGACTGGTCAATGGTGTCAAGCTTTGACGCGCATGCTGTTACGACGACGTCTGTCAAATCCACTATCATGCAGTCACTTTTGCTACATACATTCCCATGAATGAATTTATCTTAAGGCCTAAAAATTTCCAAAAATCGATTTTTTTGTTTTTTCGACATTTCGAAAGTATAGCATCTTAAAAATATAAATTACCAATATTATAGCTTCTACAGCCCATTAACTAGGTAAAGTGCGGTCCCCGCGCTCCTGTACCACAAACTTTAAACTCATTTATCTCGAAACGACTTTTTTCGGCCAGGTGTCAAAAAAAAAAAACTATTCATCCAAATCGTTTGAAATTTGAATATGTTGTTCGCAACATCAATGACTATCGCCCGTACTAGAATCATATTATTATTTCAATTATTTCGAATTTTTTTGATTAAAAAACGAAAAAACCCCGATTTTGAGAGTGTCAAATCCAAAGCCGCGCCATTTTGTCAATTTTTTTCTATTCTAGTACGGAACACATTCTGCAAAGAGCTCCCCATCAAACTCAAATTCAGGTTACCGGATCGCTGCAGTGTGTTCCAAGCAGAGGTGGCCGCAATCAAAGAAGTAGCTGACTGACTACTTACTTGCGTAATAACACTGTTAAGAAGGTAAATATTTACTCCGTAAGCCAAACGGCAATTAGGGCCCTAGACTCTATTATGATGCACTCGAAACTGGTCAGGGAATGCTGGTCTCACTTTCGATTGCATCACAATTCTTCGACATACGGATAATCTGGGTATCTGCTCATAGTGACATTGCTGGGCACGGGGGGCATTACGGGGCACTATCCGCGGTGTATACATGCCGTGAAACTCGGAATTACTTCGAGTCCTTTTTTCGTCAGCTGTATGGAGGATTAGATGGAATCATCTCAGCACCTGCTCCTTAGCTGCCTCGCTCTCGCGGCACTAAAATTTAAGCATCTTGGTTCTCACTTCTTTTTTGCGCCTGCTGACATAGCAGATCTTGATATCAAAAATCTGATGAACTTCATCAGCAGCATAAAACGGCTAACACAACCGCAAATTAGTCACCGTTCATAGTCCACAAATAGTCAACCCTCGCCACCCCTCTCCTTTTCGTCCTTCACTGGCTTCAAAGGATGAACCAAACTTCTTTCGTCTAAGTCGGCCCATTCTCTGGGTTACCAATAAAACCTAACCTAACGAGGCATAGCTAATTAATGATTTTTTTGGTTTTTGTGTTTCAGATAAATAGAAGAGCCAAAATGGACAACACCGTCCAGTTCCAATTTTTCGAGAGGGTGAACTTCAGCGCCATTTTTTAAATTATTAAGATTGAAGAAAAAAAATTATTTTCGTTTTTGTATATAAAAGAAGTTAAATAAAAAGTTTAAAAAATTTAAATATCGTTTTTCGTTTTAGTCCAGTCATTTGGTAAAAAAGGGAGTTACCTGGAAAGTTTTCCGGGAGTTTTCAAACTAGGTAATTTTTATAGATTTTGGCATGCTCTTTTCGAATTTCAACTTTGCCAGCTCGTATATTGAAAAAATGGCGCCTTAAAACAGTTTTTTTACAATATCTCCCTTCCGACGCATTTTATGAGAAAAACATACACATGTATACAAAATTAAACTAGAGATAATTTCCTACATTTTATGTTATTACGATTTTTTTGTAAAATCAATAGTTTTTGGCGTACGAGCGCCACAAAGTAATATTCACCTACACCCCCACGTTTTTTCGTATATTTACAATAATCTTCTACTATAGCAGGTTTTAGAAAAGCAGGTATAAGGGTAATGTGTCGCCTTTGTTGAAGGGTCCCTTTCTCTCTCGACCTTCAACGAAACATCTGTCGGTAGAACTGACATCATCATTTGGCATCGTGGTGAACCATTTTCATCTATTTGCAGTAACTACATCAAGTACGTTCGATCTAAATATAAATCCAATGCCATAATCGTATTCGACGGATATCGTAAAAATGTAGCAAACTGTAGTACTAAATTTCTTGAGCGATCCCGATGATCACGAATAACTGCTTCAGTAGACATACTTTTCGATGCGACAATGATTCCAATTGTGTCATAAGATAAATTTCTGGGAAATGATGCGAACAAGAACCGACTCATTAAAATGTTGAAAACAAAATTGGAAGCTGAGAATTTCATGGTCTCACAAGCCACGGAAGATGCGCATACTCTAATCATCAACACCGCAATACGTGTTTCACCAGCGTTCGACACCGTAATAGTGGTCGGCGAAGATATAGATCTTCTTATTCTTTTGACAGCTCTATGTACACGATCAAACGTGTACTTTCTCAAACCAGGAAAAGGTAAAATTACCCAACACATATATTCCACTGAAAGTATTATATATCAAACAGCTGCAGATCATATTCTATTTCATATTCATTCAGTGGCTGTAATACAACATATGCACTCTTTTATCAAGGAAAAATTAAATTCATTAATGTACTCCGAAAAAATCCTTATTTAAATCCAAACGTCCATCCAGAGATTATTGCTAAAGCAGGAGAACGTATTCTTCTTGAATTATACGGTTACAGTGATGTGAAAAGTAAGAAAATCATGTCTTTAAATGAGTACAGATATGCATGCTTCACAAAATCAGGATATAAAAATAAATTTAATATTGCGTCCCTACCACCAACAGAGGCAGCACCACGATAGCATTCATTCCGAACCTATCACCAGGTTCAGCAGTGGTATGCGAATGAACAAAATGCAGAACAATGGTGATGGAACAGAAACAAAACTGGGTTAGTTCCTGTTACAACACTCGAGCCCCCAGCTCCAGAATCCTTGGTAAAACTTATTTCTTGTAAATGTAAAAAGGGATGTCAGAAGGCCTGTGAATGCAGAAAAGCTGGGTTAAAATCCTCCGTTATATGCACAAATTGTAGTGGGGCTTGTAAAAATTCGCAAGTGCAATTGGATTACGATGAAGAAGAAGAAACTGCGACTATTTTAGAGCAAACGTTTGATGAAACGGACAACGAAGAGGATTGTGATGAGTCTGATAATCGTATCGCAGATGATGCGGACGAGATTTCAGTCAGCGACGTCTTAATCGGTGCCCAAGACGAACTCGTTGCGGTCCATCAGGAACGGTAAAACGTAGGAGATTGCGCTAAATTTTCGAAAGTGTGCATCACATGTGGATTAGGCCTACAGGGGACACCACGATAAAAGAAACGCGCCGCTTACTCTACCTCCAGGTGGTGTGGAAATGAGTTTTTTTCGAAAACCCATATTAAAATGTACTTTGTGGCGCTCATACGCCACAAAAATTTGATTTTACAAAAAAATCGTAATAACATAAAATGTAGGAAATTATCTCTAGTTTAATTTTATATACATATGTTTTTCTCATAAAATGCGTCGGAATGGAGATATTGTAAAAAAACTGTTTTTAGGAGCCATTTTTTCAATATGGCGGCGCTAGCGTCGCAGATACGAGGTAGCATAGTTGAAATTCGAAAAGAGCATCCCAAAATCTATAAAAATTATCCAGTTTCAAAACTCCCGCAATACTTTCCAGGTCTATCAGGTCTACCAGATGACTGGACTATTTTTTATTGTAAAATAAAATTCCTGAAAATACCCTAAATTTACGAGCTCTAGACCACCGGGACCCTAGTAGTTCTACCAAAAACTATAGCGTTTTCCAATAAAATACATGCACTTCAATCCATTTTTGGTTTCAATCGTGGTCGCGCCTATGCATAGGTTCCCAAATTAGTGGGGTCTATATTTTCGCACCGGCTCGGATTTATTTCTCACCGAGAATTGTTGCTCAAGAAGCAGTCAGGAAAAATTTATGAAATATGAACTGTGAGCGTCAAAATAAAGTGTACAAAGATATATTATATTTTACAAATATGATATCGATTTAGTATTTTGTTGATTTCTCTTTGGCTTTGATAACGGAAGACAGTCTTCGGGGCACCGACTCAACTAGTTTTTTTGTCACACCAGATGAAATTTTTTCCTACTCTTCCTTTATAGCGAGTTTCAGCATATCCGTATTGGTGATTGTCCTTTTCCGGATTTGGTGGTTTAAATGCTCCCACAAATGTTCAATAGGGTTTAAGGGGTTATATACCTTGTGGTCCGGTGAAATTAGCGAAAGTTGGGTTTTTTTTAAAGATATGTAGCAATAATTTTATTGTATAAAAGTTTTTATTATTGGATATTACAATGTTTAAAGAAAAAAAAAGGCTTTGTTTGTGTAAAAATATTTAAAAATGGCGGAGTTATGGCGTTTTCCCCCAAGACCCTTTTTTTGGAAGAGGCTTGCGGTGGACGCGATTCAAGTCCACCAAGTCAACTGAAATCAAAAAATCGAAAAGATTTCATTAGTATAGGGTTATATCTTCTTAGTGAACGATCAATATATTAAATATTTTGATTTTTGTGAAAATAGGAACATGTTTTTAAAAAACTCCACTTCTACAGTCCTAAAATTGGCATTAAAAAATTCATATCTGCAAAATAAAAATGTATACATAAAAAGTTGATCGTTCACTAAGAGGCGACATCAATTACGAACAATTTAATATAAAAAAAAATTATAAAAATCGGTTGAATACTTTTTTTGCAATCGCGTCCACCGCAAAAGCATTTTTGGAAAAACACGTTTTTGAGATAATCGCGTTTAAAGTTTCAAGCGCCGCATGAGGCCGTACGCTCAGGACGTGACGACGCACAATTTAAAACGCTGTAACTTTCGATCTATTGCTCAGATCTCTATGAAATGATTGGAAAATGTTCTCAAGGGATTGTACTTTACGATAAAGAAATAAAATTTATTTTGATTTTTTTGAAAAACACAAGGTATATAACCCCTTAAGTCCAGAGACTGTGGAGGATGATCTAATATCTTAGGAGTACGATAAAGCAGCCATTCTTTTACTATTTTTGCTGTGTGCTTGGGATCATCATTGTTGAAAGATCCAAAATACTTGCAAGTTTAATTTCTGCACACTGGTTAGCAAATTATTTTGCTTTGATATTCAAATAATCTGTTTTGTTCATGGTACTTTCAATAAAAACCAAATTGCCAACTCCGCTTGCCGCCATACAGTCATCCCCGCACCATCACTGAACCCCACCGTGTTTAACTGGGGTTATAAAATTTTGGTCGGCTAATTTACTACTTTTTGGTTCTCCAGACTTTAACCGGTTGTTTCTGCCCAAATACTTCGAAGTTATATTACTTTCATCGCTAAACAGGACATTATTCCAGAAAGAAGCATCCCGATTTTCGTATTTTTTGCACAATCAAGACGTTTTTTTTTAATATATTAACTTTCGATATTAGCGGCTTTTTTCGTGGGAGACGACCATGTAACCCATTTGCGTGCAACGCTCAACGCATTGTGCTGGCACTTACGCTAGTATCAGATGCAGTTGAAACTTTTTGTGATATTTTGACTGCACATTTAAAGGGATTTTCCTTCACATCACGCACTATAGACCATACTTCAGTCTCATTTAAAATTTTGGACGGGCTGCACCTGAGCGATTTTCTACTTTGCCGAACTTTTTGTATTTGTCAACTATTATGGCTTCTGTTGATCATAGAATTAATTTCATAAAGGTTTTACCTACCTAAAGCTTCGCAAAGTACCAGTTCTCTAACATCAGTCAAAGTTTGTTTACCCATTATTGAAAAAAATAAATAATAGAATTTAATTTACTGTAGACAAAAACTGTTCACTCTGCCGATCGCAACCAATTAAAATACAATATGAGAAAAGTTTCAATGCAACGAAAAAGGAAGTAAACAACCAAATATTGGGTTGGGGAAAAAGTAATGTCGTATTTTGTCAATTGAGCCCGACATTTAAACATATCTTGCGTTGTACTTATTGCATCGGGTCACACTAAACGGAGATTTGAAGACGACAATCTGTACTACAAGTGTCTCTTTGACAGTGTTATGATCGTACGTTTCAGTCTTAAGTTATAGCGCGTCAAAGATGGAGTCCATCAAGCAAGAAATTCATCATATTTTACGTTTTTACTACCTTAGAGGTAAAACTGCAACGAAGGGGGCGGCAAAAATTTGTGAAGTTTATGGGCCTGATACTGTAACGATTCGCACAGCACAGCGTTGGTTCGATCGATTTCTTTCTGGTGTAGTAGATGTCGAAGATGCACCCCGTACTGGTAGACCAATCGTCGTAGAGACTGATAAAATCGTTGAAATTATCTAAAGAGACCGGGATGTGAGCATTCGCTCGATTAGTCAGGAACTAGGTGTAGACCACAAAACCGTTTGGAACCATTTGCAGAAGATTGGATTCCAAAAAAAGCTGGATGTTTGGGTACCACACGTGTTGACGCAAAAAAATCTCTTGGACCGAATCAACGCTTGCGATCCTCTGCTAAAACGGAACGAACTTGACCCATTTCTGAATAGGATGGTGACTGGCGATAAAAAGTGGATCACGTACGACAACGCCAAGCGACAAGGATCGTAGTCGAGAAGCGGCGAGCCGGCCGAAACCATTGCCAAGCCCGGATTGACCATCAGGAAGGTTTTGCTGTGTGTTTGGTGGGATTGGAAGGGAATTATCCACTATGAGCTGCTTAGCTATGGCCAGACCCTTAATTCGGTCCTCTACTGTGAGCAACTTGACCGTTTGAAGCAGGCGATTGATCAGAAGCGGCCAGAATTGGTCAATAGGAATGGTGTTGTGTTCCACCAGGACAACGCTCGTCCTCACACATATTTGATGAGCCGCCAGAAGCTACGGGAGCTCGGATGGGTTGTCCTATCGCACCCACCATATAGTTCGGACCTGGCACCAAGTGACTATCATCTCTTGCGGTCCATGCAAAACGCCCTTGATGATACCAAGTTGGCCTCAAAAGAGGCTTGCGAAAACTGGTTGTCTGAGTTTTTTGCAAAAAAAGAGGGGGGTGTTTATAAAGGGGGGATAATGATGTTGCCTTCTAAATGGCAACAAGTTTGCGAACAAAACGGGGCATATTTGACTTGAATCGGATAATTCTAAGTACGTTAAATAAAGCGTCAAATTTCGATCACAAATACGACATTTATTTTTCCCCAACCCAATATAACGGTATTTTTTACGGTACAACATCGCTAAAATGCTACTGATGTACGTTATACACTTTATTTTGCGCGTAAAATATGCACTAAATTTTGTTTTTGTTGTAAAACTTTTGTTGTTGTAATTTATTTTTTATTGTTTTCTGGTATTAAGTAGAGAATCAAATACTAATTTAAAAAATATGAAATTAAAATATATTGCTTTGTTATAAAAGACTGAAATAAAATCCATATTATAACAAAATGCTTTGTGCACTTTATTTCAACGCTCACAGTATGTTTTAAGCTCTTACAACAACAACAACACAGACGTATACAAGTTAGAAAGAATTTATTATATTTCACATTTTTCTCCTAAAAATAATCACACATTTTTTATTTGTATAAATGAAATTTAATTGTGTATGTATTAGTTGGTATTAGTAAATATTACAATAGTTGATGTTAAAATAATTCGTTGACCTATTTTTACGCTTACAATCGAAGGATAATCAATATTATTTCAGTTTGAACAATATTCTTAAAATCGCTCATCAATAAAATGAGTGTCTAAAAAATTTAGATTAATTTTTCATTACTTCAGCAAGTGCGCCTAGGGCTTATTACGTAGCAATAAAAAGCAATAACAAAGGACTATTACAGATTTGATTTGCATGTTTTGTTTTTACAATTATAAAACTTACGTAAATGTTTAACATTGTGATAAAAATTCAATTTGGGGAATGCTTTGGGTTGGCAAAAAATAATTTCGCTATCGATCATTACATTATTAGGCATACATATGATACATACATATGTGTGTGTGTGTGTGTATACTAAGTCTAAATGGTTTTAATTTCTTGTCTTTTCAATTACATACCACATTTGTTTTGAATTGGTTAGTATAAAAACGAAAATCAAAAGAGCTCAACTTTACAAAATGTATAAGTACGAAATATTATTTGTAATTATTTACATAAGTAATACTGCCGAGAATATATTTAAAATTATTGTAGAATGTTTACAAAATAAACCGTTCACAATGCAATAAATGGGAATTTTACTACTTAATGTCACATTGGTTGGCTCTGCAGAAAACAACAGCAAAACGAGAATCAACTTACACTTTAAGTACTTAAATTAATGCCCAAAGAGATAATTGAACCATAGGTGTTTACGTTCGTATACAGAACGGCTGGCAAAAACAAATTTAAATATGTTTTATCTATAGCTTTTTTGCTAATATTAAGTTTTTTTTTTTTGCTTTTCAAGTTTTCAGTTTTTCCTCTTTTCAATTTTCACAATGGAAGTATAAACTTTACTGCAAGGCAAGCAGTCAACGCCTTTCAGCATTTAAACAATTATTAAAATTGACGTTGCTTTTAGCACAGCGGTGTGTGTGCGTGTGTGTGAGTGAAATTATAATTTCTTCGTGCCGTCAATATCGATGCTAAGATCCTGCATTGAACCACGCGGCTGTAGTAAGCTGCGCTTTTCAGGATCTTTGGTTTTCTTCGGTTTCGGGCGATTGGTTTTCGTATAACGATTAATGACACCATCCGGTTCGTCCATCATGCGCAATATTTGTGTTTGATCGGATGAATCGATTGGTGCAATGGAAATATCACGAACGGCACGGAATTTACCACAATTATTGAGATGTTCATTCTCCAAGCGGAAGAAGTTCCAAACGAAGCGTCTATTTAGGGATAGCAATTAGCGATGTTAATTAGAAATTATGCGTGCAAATACCTAAAAACTTCCGAAATGCCTGTAATGGACGTCATCACATCACTGCTAACTATTTTCATTTCAGTCAAGTAAAATGATAAGGCCCAAAGAAAGCGCAGCACCAAATCTTCGATGATGGCAAAGTAGTAAAATCCCTAGGCGAGTTAAAAAGAGTTTGAATTATTTGAATATTTTTGTCAATTTACTATTTGCACTCACTGTTGAGTAGACAATCTCCTCGCGCAAAAATGTGTTCTCGCCCGCATTCTTATCGAATAGACCCCAATCCATTTTTATATCCCAAGTGTAGGCGTAACAGGAAGAGATGATGGAAGCAATAATCCACAACCAAGTGAAGGGGTTATCGAACGTGCTGGCGTAGTATCCTGTTCAAATTGTAAGAAATATTCTCAGTTAAGATATGATACAAAAGTGATTGAGAGAGAGTTTTAATATCGCGACTGAGGGTCGCGACATAGATCCATAATCCAGGGACCGCCCATCATTGCAAGTTGAATCAAATCAATCATTTATATTTTATTATTATTTTGAGATTTTAAAATTTACGATCAATTACACAGGTCTGCCAAAAAATGGGTTCGGAATGTTCTATAAAAGTGTAATGTCATTTCCGAAGTAATTTTTTGCGTAGAATCCGAATCCGGGGTTTAAATTGCTATATCACGTCAGGACTTTGAGATATCCTAACCTAAAAGTGCAAAAACGCTGTTTTTGCCCATTTTTGAGGTTATGTAGCTACGAAAATTTTGCTCTTTATAAAAAAGTAGACGTGGTATTTTAAATTATAAGTCTTCCTCTTTTAAATGCCGTTGAGTTTGCTCATATATCTTAATTTTTCACTGAGATATCGAATTTTGAAGTCTCCATGGTCTAATTGGGTATTTTTTTTTTTGTGCGACTATGTAATCGACCGTATCACGTCTCATGTTATCTCAATGGATTTTCGAATATCGAAAAATTCACAAACATGGAAACTTCAAAATGCGATATCTCAGTGAAAAATAAAGATATTTAAGCAAATTCAACGGCATTTAAAAGAGGAAGAGTTATACTTTAAAACACTATGTTTTCTTTTTTATGAAGAGCAAAATCTGCGTAGCTACATAACCTCAAAAATGGGCAAAAACAGCGTTTTTGCACTTTTAGGTTAGGATATCTAAAAATCCTGACGTGATAGAGCAATTTAAACCCCGGATTCGGATTCTACGCAAAAAATTACTTCGAAAATGACCCTACACTTTCCTAGAACAAAACGTCGTTGACCTGTGTTATTACCAAGGCGAATATATTAATATTTTGCCATGTCCATGTGGCTGTCCGCCCAGAGTGAAACAAGGCGAATTCATTCCTTGTTTTCTACTTTGTCAATCTTTGACAATCAAAAGTACAAAATATTGTTGTTGGTCTAGTGACACCATATTTAAAGAATGCGCCTTGTATTTAAAGCAGTGTTCAACATTTTTTTATTGAAAATTTGAAAATAATGATTATTTTCGGTCGACAATTCGCGTCTAAAAATAATAGTTTAATACTTACTATTATTGAAACTCCTCAGCGTTGCGAATATCACCACAGCAAAAGTGCTCGAATACTTTCCAGCATTGACCAAGTGCGGAAATGCCTCACGACTATCCCGATAACGCCGCAAACATTGCGCAAAACGGAACCACGCCGGCAGGCAATTAAATATCGGACGTATAAGAAAATCTTTTTCCATGCATGCAGTAGCATCTTGCGCCTCAAACCAATTGCCATTCGTGAAATAGAAACACACCAAATACTCGAAATCCAGCAATGCCGTGGCGAGTGAATTCAATTGATCGCCCAGCCAGAAATCAGCAAAACCGACATGGAAAAAGGGCGCAGCTACCATGCGGCCCTAGGAAACAAAGTCAAAAATGTCAATTTATGGAGATACTTATTAGCAGAAATACTGTTATAACTCACGGTTATGCGCAGCAACCAGAAACGTGCGTCGTGATGGAATATGTGAAACGGATTCACCAAGAACGCGACCATTACAATTGTCAATGTCAGCGGATTAATGAAGGCCGGTATGCTTAGACTGGCGCTGTATAAAAAGCTTAACATACTCAGTGTCCAAATAACGCCAAATATAGCAGATAATTCCATTAGGTGTTGTTCGGAGAGATGATTACGTGGGTCTAATTCGAAGATGAGCACATGATTAACGCCCGATGAACGCCAACCGTATATGTTGACGCCAATGAGGAAAATAAATTCAATGATGAGTAGCGGACCGCGATAAAGACGAAACGTGACTTTGAGATTTTCGCCGGTGATGTCGTGGAAAATCGCTGAAATTAAAGTAAAAAATTACATTTACGAAAAAGTAAAAAATGTAATACATTTGAAATTTTTAATGAAGGAAGAAAATACGCGATATAAAAATCATGAAAAGAAAAACTCGCTCACGAGTCAACAAATTCCTCTTAAGCATAGTTGAGCAGCTATTTTTGCTTGGATGCTATCATGCAGATAATTCAGTAGGCACCTGCTGCAAGCGCACCTTCCTCCCAGGCAAGTTAGTAGATGTCAAATGTGTTCATAATTTACTTAAAGGTTCGACATTTACGAAATGGGCCGCTATACGCTTAAACAAAATTGGGAAATATTGAAAACCTATTTCCAAAGTGGTGAGTCTTCTTCTTCTTCCGCGGTTACAGTAAATGGCGAGCGTTACCGTGACATGATCAACGAGTTTTTGTTTCCAAAAATTGAAGAGGATGACATGGACGACCTTTGGTTTCAACAGGACGGTGCAACTTGTCACACTGCCAAAGTTACACTCGAACTTTTGGTTACCGTTTTTGAAAACCGAATAATCAGCCGAAATTCCGATATCGTTCTGTTGGACTATTTTTTGTGGGGAGCCGTTAAAGACAAATGCTATGCGAACCATCCAGAGACGATTGATGCTTTAAAACACGAAATCGAAGTTGCCATTCATGAAATTGGAGCCCAAACAATCGAAAATGTGCTTAAAAGTTGGGTTGATCGAATGGCCTACTGTAAAGCCAGTCGTGGCAGTCATTTGAACGATATTATTTTTCATTCATAAATGACAATGTTCATTCTTCAAAATAAAAAAAAAAGTTTGAAAAAATATTGATTAGTTTTTTTTTTTATAGCCGATTCAAAAAGAAAATTTTACATGGCCCACCCTATATATATATTTAACACTTGGGCATAAGGAACTACCGTTAAGCCTGTGGTAACACTCATCCAGGCTGAACTATGTTGGTGGACATAATAGCCTGATGCCAACATGGGTCCCGGGACACGTGGGTATCGTGGGTAACGAGACCTCTGACTCCTTAGCTAAGATGGGCTCTGAGGCCAACTTCTTTGGCCCTTTGGCACGCCCTTTTGTGGCCATCAAAGCCACAGTTAGCAAATGGGTTAGTACAACCCACAAGCGAGCTTGGCAGGCTGAGAGAAGCTACAGATGGACTAAACTGGTGTTACCTGTCATAGCCGATCGACTGTCGCAAACCCTTCCTGTCATCAAGCAGAAGAGAGTGCAGATGGCCGGTTGGACTGATGACGGGCCACTTTCTGTGGGCGAAGCACATGGAAAAGATAGGCATCTCAGATAGTGTATACTCTGCCCAGCTTGTGAAGAGGAGGATGAGACGACGGACCACTTCATGTGCGTCTGCCCCGCCTTCGCTCGAATCAGGTTTGAGGTCTTTGGCACTAATGCGTTAAGAAGCGACCATCTTGGCCCCTTGGCAGCACAAGATCTACTCAGATTTCCTCGGAGGTCGAGTAGATTTAAAGAAAATTAAAAGGAAATCCAAGTGTAGTACAATGGACTTAATTAATGTCTGAGTGCTGCACTTGCTAGTTGTCATCATATACCACGTTGACATAGATCTGACTATCGTGCGAACGTTTACAACACATGGCTGTTGTTTTTGTTGTTGGTGTTGTTGGTGCTGTTGCTGCATCCTTACCGAGCTCTTTCTTAGTAAGAGTGACATAAAGTACTAATATGCTACTAAAGTACTAGCGGAGAAGGTTGAAAAATCTCGGTCATTTGTAGCTGAAAGAAAGGCACACACGCTCAGTCCAGCCCTGCTCTATTTTAAGTTTAATAAGAGAACGGGGTCTCAATGAATTACTGTGATAAGTAGAGGGCACAAAACACCAGGAGGTCGCAGTGTAAACCTACAATAAATCTAAAATCTAAAGTACTAACAGCAGGGTCATCTAACGGCAGTACAATAAAACGTGTTATTTCGACGGAGTCATACCAAAAGTGGGACGGTCATTATTCCCTATCATTCAACTACCATATTTTATATATTATATCCATTTACTTACTATGCATTAATCGTGATTACCGCGCAGTTAATTCTGATTAAAATAGTAGAGTGACAGACGGATATTATACGGATTAGTGAACAGCTAATTTGCTTATGGGATAGTTTTGTCAGTAAAAGATGGGTTTTAGCTGCCCTGCTACTAAGAAATAATTATTTATTAAAAAAGTATTAAATTGTAATTTCTCAAACTGCTCCGCAATATCAAAGCAATTAATGAAATTTCGAACGTGTTAGTGCAAACTGGCATTGCACCCAGTTTTTCTTGTTCTTCTCTTTAAAAGTTTTATCATTTTTCATTCACAATAGATATTAACTGGCATTTTTCGGCAATATTGTCATCGACAATTTCCCTAATAGCTTAAATTATGAGAATTAAATCTAGTTGTCAATCCGCATTAGTATGGGTTCCTGGCCATCGCTACATTGAGGGTAACTGCAGAGCCGATCAACTAGCGAGACTCGGCACCAAGTGGACCGATGAGTACATAGACATTGACATAGGCAATGTGGCCGTCTACTGTGGCCGACTCTCAATGCTAAACGCACATAATCTTTGCTAAGCCAAAATAAGCACAGCCTTAACACACTGATTTCAGTCAGAACGGGGCATTGTCTGATAGGTAGGCACGCCCAAAGGATGAGTGTGCAAGCACATGACTTCTGTAGAAGTTGTTTTGATGAGTAAGAGGAAGAGACAATCTTGCACCTGCTGTGCCATTGTCCTGCTCTATCTAGACGGAGATTTGCTATTCTAGGCAGACAATTTTTTAACGAATTGGAAGAAATCAGTTCTGCAGAAATAGGAGGTATTCTAAATTTTTTAAAAAGCCACACTGGTTTTAGGAGAAATAGGGAAAGCTCCCCACGCGGCATCACAATGGGCTCTGAGCCTGAATGTATCCCACAGGACAACCGCTTCAACCTAATCTAACCTAACCTAACCTAGTTGCACTTCATTACTGAGATAATTCCGAATTGAGTCGTTAATCCCGATTAAATTCACCGCTGTCTAGGCTATATAAAAGCACTAACAGCGGATCCACGCTACCGGTACGACCCTAATTTATTTCCTTGTAAAACTGACACAGCACCAGCACTCCTCAAAAATGGTTGGAGAATATTTAATTGCTATAAAGACTCACAACAACAACAACAACTACAATTACTAAACCTAATGTTGGGTGAAGTAAAAAGTTCTCAAGGTTTTGCCGCTTTATTTTGACAATGCAATTAACATTTCCATAATTATTAGTATGCAAATGATTCCAAACAGTTTTGTGACTCATTTTCAATTCCTGTTCAATGGAATAAGTGCACACACGCGCATTCAACAAATGCCCTAACAAAACAGAATCATTGAAATCACCGCTTTGCAGTTGCATTCGATGCTATATTGAGTACATAAACAGAAAAAAAAATTTTTGGCCGCTTGCTCTTATTTTGCGACTTGATGTTAGTGCTACTAAAAAATGCACCAATTTTTTTATTTCTTTACCTCCATTTTGGGAAGCTGAAAAAACATTTTTTAAAGCGTAATCTCAACTTTAAATTATATTTATACAATTGGCGCTTTTTGGGTGCTTGTACGCGCTCCTTCTCCAATTTATGGTGCGTGTGTCTTGATATTTTTCCAATTTTAAATTACCGCCATATTTTATGGCCCGATACAAAGTATATGGCGTGAGATATGACTCACTAAAGATAGGCAGCGAAAAGCATTCCAACTTATTACGTCACCTTTCTTTCATTTTTTCTACCCAGAAAATTTCAAAATCAAAAAAATCATAAAAAATTCTCCCAACTCACCCGACAATATCACAACCACGGCAAGCACAATGAAACTGCCCGAAAAAAGCCCAACTTTAAAAGTAGTCCACGGACTCTGTTGTTCACCAAGTGGCGGTACACGTAAACGTTTCATGGCGCGCGTACGATCGCCGCCCTCCAACTCAGTCGTTACGGTGGTCTCAGTTTCATTGATGATATTGTCGATATCTTTGTTGATGAAAAAGTGTGAAGATTCCACATATTCCTGACGCCACTTGGCGCCGGTATCGACGCGCAGTAGCTGTAAGCAAACACAATTGCAAAAGATGATTAGCTTTTCTTATTTGGCAGCGATTATACGAAATACGCACCTTATCATGTTTCTTGAGAATTTTGCGAAAACCTGTATGATTTAAATTTTGATAGTTTTGCAGCAAAATCAAACTCAAGTAAAATTCGCTGAAAGCCAACTTCAATTCTGCGGCTTTACGATGCGGCAAACCAGGCTTTTTCAATGATTTCGACTTTTTCGCCGAACGTTCGGACTCTTCGATGCAGGTCTTCAGCTCGGCATTGAGTGTGGCGAATTTACGTGTCGCTTCGGCTAATTTTTCTGAATAGAATGTATTGATCTTTTTCAATTCCTTATCGCAATAATGAAAAAAATTCTCATCGAAATTGGCAAAATGTCGCTTAAGCACTTCATCTTCAACGCTGTCGACAGAGGGGGCTTCTTCGACGGCCATATAAAGCATGGCCTTCATTTCCTGAAATATTCAAATGAAAATATTATATGAAATACCTGGATATGCTTTCAAATGCTTCAAATAAGCAATAAGTACCTCATAATTAATGTATTGTTTGCGCCATTCCGGCGTTATATGCGCCGATAGGTGTTCGGCGAATTTCATCTTGTCTGCTCAATGGTTCGCTGCTGTAGAGGGAAAGAAATCGAATTAAAATTAATTGCGTTCAAAAACAGGTGTTTGTAGGAGTGAATTTAAAAACGAGACGCAAGTAAAAATTCGCAAAAAAAATTGTGTATATTATATCTGCTGTTATCTAAAATACTTAAGTTCTGCCGCGTTGCCATCAATCAAATAATTTGTATGCAAGCTTGTCTGCACTTCACCACAAGATTTTGATAAATTATGATTAATCGTAGTACAACCAGCCCCCTCACACATACCTACATGCACATGTGTATGTATAGGCGAAAATTTACACATCAATTTCCCTCGAGTTTTCATTAAAAAAATGTCAATGTCACAAATCACGCGCGTTGTTTGATCAATCGTCGTTACGTTTCGTCTCACTCACCCAAACCTGCTGGTAAACAAAAATAACCCATTTGTAATAACTTAAGTACATACAAATATAACAAAAGCAGCAGCAAATTATACGACGATTGATTGGGATTTATGAAGACACAGACAGCGGTGTGCGCTGACATAGAGCCGGTTTGGGTCAAAGTTTTCAACGTAACATGCTTCGGAAACCGTTTGAATTGTTTAAAACTGTAGTTTTCTTTTTCTTATTTTGAAAGAGTGCTAAAATGTTCAGAAATTTTAGGGAAATAATATTTGGGAAAATAAATAAGTGAAGTGATTAAGGGGTTAGGGGTAACCAGAGGCCCAAAAAAATTATGATTTTCAATCTTTTTTTTTTTGCCAGTTAGTTGCTTTATTTTACAAAAATAAAAACATAGCATTAATACATCAAGTTTCGACTTGACTTTAGCAAAATTTAAAAAAAAAAAAATTGTAAAAGTTATCGCTGTTTGTGTGGAAACCCTTTCTCCAGTAGTCCTTTGCGGTGATCATCACAAGTCCTTGGAGATTCATCTAAAATCAATCGGCCAAAAGAAATTTGTTTTATTAATAAATAATCTTGTTCCTGATCGAAGCATTTTTTTCCAAATTATATTGCGGCCTCAGGAAATATTTTTCAGATTTTCGAGAAAAAACCGACAATTAATTATTTAAAACAAAAACGAAATTTTGAAAAATAAATTCCTTCGATCAGGCCCGAATTTTTTATGTTTTTCAAAAGCAGTATACATTTTATTGAAATCTGCCAAGTGGGTTTTAAGTTACAGTGATCACCAATTCAAAAAACATAGTTTAGAGAAAAACGTATTTAAAGTTTTGCTATCGATTTATGTAGAGCCCGAGTACCCTTTGTTAATTGTTGAATAACTCGAAAAGTATTTGTCGGATTCAATTAAAATTTTCACACAATATTTTTAAAATACTATAGTTCAAGAAAACGCAAAAAAAATCCAATTTTCTGAAAATTCTGACTACCCCTAACCCCTTAATGTCAATAAAAATTATATGAATTAAAATGTTTCAAGCTGGCCGCTTAGTGAAATAAAATAGAACCAAACGTCGCCACTTTATTTCAAGAGTTTTTATTCTGGCAAATAACCTTTGAGTGCATGAACTCAAAAAAAATGCAAAATAATGTTGAATTAATTTTACCTCAATGTTTAGTGGAGTTATTTTTGATATTGCAGTATTGGAGTTATTTTTGATATTATTGACTTTTTTTTTCAAATAAATCTAAGTAATAAATTCAAATGAGCCCATTCAGTAAAAATGCGACGCAAATGATGGTCATTTGGCTTCAATTCTTGCACGAGCTGTGTTTTATATAGGCACATAACCCAAGGGTAATACGGAAAATTTTCTACGTAGTCGAAGGACAAAGGCCAATACGTTGAGAACAATGATAAACCCACACTTCAACGCCTTCTTCAACACTTCGCGCTACAGCAGCAATATTCGTTTCTTTCTTTGTCTTGTTGATGGTTTTGAATCGAGAAGAGTAAAAGTAGTGCGAAAACTATCAATAACTGCACGAACTACTTGCTTACTAGGCCGATTACATCGACCGTAAAATGAACTTCGCGAAAAGATTTGTTTGTTTTTTACTTTCAAAATAAGTTTCCACAATTTCAAAGCGTTGTTCTGGCATTAAACGATTTCAGTTGACTTGCCAATCCTTACAAAATTTGGCATTGTCAAACCATAGTTCTTGATATTGATAGATCTCATTCAGCTAAAAACCTTTCCAACCGACTAGCCTCACCTTTAACTGACCACCTAGGTCATTTACTTCAGAAATCACAAAAAAGGAGAACTTATTAAAGGAAAAATAATCCGTATTTAATTTTACCTCAATGCTTAGTGGAGATATTTTTGATATTGCAGGCTTACGTTCTGGGCCCAGATATGGCGCGCGGTTACCAAAGCGGGTCACGGGAATACTAAGCAAACTAATGACAACACCGAGCAAAAGAAGTCTGATCATGGCGACCAAAAACTCAATACTCTTATACAGCAGCGAAATATGCGGAGTTGCGCCAAATTGCAAAACTAAGCGCAAAGCGTTCGAGGCTGTACAACGTACAGCGGCACTCAGAGTTGCTTCGGCCTACTGCACTGCCTCAGCGCGACAGGCTGTGTAATCAGCTGGGAGATATATGTCGACCACATGGCCCGCAAACGAATGGATGCGTGGGATTCCAAGAAATACGCCACCACTATGCAGCGGTTGCTAAGTCGATGGGACATTGGATCGAGTGGCATATGGAGGGCGAAACTTATTCCAACAATAGACAAATGGACTCAAAGAAACTTCAGGGAAGTGAACCATTTCATGACTCAGTTTCTCTCTGGTCACATAGCTCAATAATCATGATTTATAGGGCCAGTACAGATTATATGGCTCCGAAATGCAATTGGCTGAGGAAATTCCGAAGAATAATAGAAGAAGAAGGGTGGAATAGAAGAATGATATCTAGCCCCAATACGCTTAACACATTTACTGACTGCTCGAAAATGTTAGACGGAGTAGGGACAGGCAAGCTAACTGTGATCACTGTAGTATCTTTCAAGCAGAAGCCTTTGCTGTAGGAAAGGCTGAAGAATTAGCAATCACAAAGACATCGAGCAACTCCAAAATAAATATATACGTTGACAGTGAAGCAGCGATAAAGGAAATAAACTCATATGAAATTTCATCTCAGGGAAGCCATAGAGAGATTGGTCCCAGACAGACGGCTGCACATCTATTGGGTACTCGGAGATAAGGGCATTGCAGGTGAGCTTGCCTTGTAGATGACATTGCCAACAGCCTGTTCACATCACATTTGAACAAGAAAACGACATATTAAAACCTTTAAATACGATCAACAATGGCATCGTTGCAGACATGAAAGGACGGATAGACAGGAAAAAAACCATGAAAAACCGAGAGAATCATGTGTAAACAGAATGCAAATAAATACGTCCGATTCGTACAAGCCCTGTCTAGAAAAGAAAGCAGAACTATCGTAGGTATACTGGCAGGCCACAACTTGCTGGCGGCACACGCAGACAAGTTAGGAATTACAAACAATGATAACTGCACATTTTGCAATGAATTGGAAGAGAAGGAAACTTTAGAACACCTTCTATGTTCGTGCGCTGGATCAACCAGAACAAGAATGAAATGCGTAGGAACTCTACAATATGAGAGTTTTAATGTATCTCGGGGTTAGCGCTTCAGCGTTTACTTAGATTCGCAAAAGACACAGACTTATTACAAGATCTCTACTATAGAGAAACGTAAAAATCTAGCACCATCTGGTACCACTAAGGACCAATAGGAGTTTAAGTGATGGCTTTCAGCCAGCCAGGTCAACCTAACCTAACCTAACCCACCATCTACATGAAGTTTCTTATTGATGTCCCGTCTTCTGACTGCAGTGCATATTTTTAAAGCTATATTGAACCAACTGCTAGAAATATACGTCTAAGTATTAATTATGCGAGCCTGATAGGTTTTAATGCCACTTTATCTAGCTTTAAATAAAATTGATTTACTGTGTTAAATTAGATATAAACAGAGTAAATAAAAAATAGAATTAAAAAAATAAATGGATAGCAAGGAATTGTATGAGTGGACGTCGTAACCGAACGGGTTGGTGCGTGACTACCATTCGGAATTCAAAGAGAACATAGGTTCGAATCTCGGTGAAACCAGAATGACCCAAAATTAAGAAAAAGTTGTTTCTAATAGCGGTCGCGCCTCGGCAGGCAATGACAAGCCTTCGAGTGTATTTCTGCCAATAAACAGCTTCTCATGAAAAATAATATTTGCCGTTCGGAGTCGGCTTGAAACTGTAGGTCGCTCCGTGGAATCACATCAAGACGCTCGCCACAAATAGAAGGAGATTCTGGTCCAAACACCTAAAAGGGTATACACACCAAGCAATATATATACAGGGTCCGATACTCGAAGTGTGACCAACTTCAGACCGCTCGCGCAGCTGATGCACGGGAATCAGCTGTCCGTTAGTTGGCTAAATGACAGTCCAGAGTATTGTTAACAAGCGCGCGGACGCATTTTGCCGGGAGCAAACGCGCAAAAAAAGAAAATCAGTAATGGATTTCAATCGTAATAGTGTGATTGCATTATATTCGGCTGGAAAATCACAACCAGCGATTGTTCGAGAGCTCGAGCACCTTAAAGTAAATAAAGTTTTTGTTTATCGCATCATTACTCGTTACAATGATACTGGTAGCATCGCAAAACGTCATCGAGGAGGTGATCAAAAGACTGCAACGTCTCGTGATATGCTTCAAAAAGTGAAGAAGCGGCTTGAGCGAACGTCCTCGGCATACTGAAAAATGATCTCAAAATCAAGCCTTACAATGTCCATAAGGCGCTTTATCTCCAAGCAGCAACAAGTCAAACTTGAGAGAGCGAAGGAGTTGCTTTGCCTAGCCGAAATTCCGAACATTATGTTTTCTGACGAGAAAATTTTTCAAATTGACAAATCGTAAACTCCTAAAGAGATAGGATTTATTTGTCCGAATGTTCATACGAGAATTTGAGTCATCGATTAGGCACCAGGAGGCAGCACCCGCCGGCAGCACAGGTAATGGTTTGGGCCGCTGTAACCGCAGATGGGTCCTCTCTAATCGTTTTTATCGAGCCTGACGTCTAGGTAAATGCGAAATATTATCGGAAAAGTATTCTGAAGGTTGCGTTGAAGCCGTAGGCAAGCAAACATTTCGGTGGTAGAGCATGGACGTTTCAACAGGATTCGGCACCGTCTCACAAAGCTCGAGTGAACCAAGAATGGCTAAAAAACAAAGTTCCGAACTCCATAACGTCCACACAATAGCTCTCAAATTCACCCGACGCGAGTCCGATGGATTATTATTTTGTTGGGCTATTTTGGAGAGCAAAATCCGAACAAAAAGATTCACCAGTCTCGAGGCGCTGAAAAAAGTGGGGCCAAATACCTGCAAGTCACTTTCGTGCAGCTTACAATTCGTTTCTGGACCGTCTCAAGGCCATAATCAAGGCAAAAGGTGGTCATATTGAGCAAAAGTAAATCGATTCTTAATTTTGTATTATAATATTTTCACACATTTTTATAAATAAAAAATGTGAATAAAAGTAATTTTCCAAACTAAATTTATGGTCTTTTTAATTTTTAATTAAACTTCGAGAGCGGGGCTCTGTATATAAGGAATTGAATGATGAAAAAAATTTAAGTAAAATCGTTAACTAATGCGAGTTTCTATTTCATCGCACACCGCTGTACGTGCATGCATATATTTTTATGTTACTACTTTGAGCGAGTTTGTTTACCTCTCTGCTGGCCGCATTCAAATAAATCAAACTGGCTTTTATCGACAATTATTCCACGCAATTGATAATACCGATTGCATTGATTTCATTTAGATTGATGAAAACTTTGCTGGGATTACATTACAATATCTTGAAATATAATCTCATGTTTTAGGGAAATGATTGGTAGATAGTTGAATGACATCAATGATGGAAAACATTTTGAACATGCTCAAGCACTTTTGGACAAAAAATTATTACACATGGTTCCATGTGTGTATATCGATCAACAATGAGGGTTTTTTGCTTTCGAGACGCGTTTCACTGAATGCCCCCACATACCACAATCTTATTACTTATTCAAAAAGCCAGTGAACTCGAAAGGCGCCCTACGATTTTTTAATTCCGATTTTAAAAGCTACTCGGGTATGCATTAAATGCCAAATATTACCTAGTGAATAAAAAAGCAATATGGCTCATGAACTGCTCTAATGTAAGAGATTTCCCTCAATGAAAAACAGGTTTCCAAACAACAACACATACACACTGTATAAACGTTCAAAGCTGAGATGCTGATTTCGCGGAAATGTGAAAAATTTTACAAAGTTTAACCCTTTTAAATTTCTTAGAAATCGCCTTTGCGAAAACTTTTCAAAGCTCCGATATAAAATTACGCGTAGTAAACTAACCACAAAACGCAATAGAATGTAAATTGTTAAGTTGTCGTTTTTCCGAGTATCAAGTGGCCCGTAGAACCTCAGCTAGTCAGATTTCGTTTAGTTGATTAATTCCGTGCAAGCGCCGCATTGCGACACTCGCTTTTAGCGCGTTAGCAGGAGAAGACTGCTTTTTGAGCAGAAACTTTGATCTATTCGAGAATTTGGATTTCCGAGCTCGCGTTTGCCACTCGTGTTGGAGTAGCGTGTCGTGACATTTGTTAACTTCTTTGCTGAAGGGAAGGAAGTCCGATGCAGCCACTTTATAGAACTGCTCTCGGAAATAAATTCCGAGTTTCCGCTTGGGAATTGCTTAAGTCTTTGAGATCTTTTACCAAGATGTCGACATTGGCTTCACTAAACCTCACTTGCGTGTTGGAAAAGTAGACAAGGTTTTCATATTTTCTCTCTCTTGTGTAAGCCAGTGCGTACGTAAGAGATCGCATTGTCTCGGTGAAAAATTATTCGTCAACGGCGGTTGGTTTTGCTAAATTCTCCGAAAACTTCTCGCAAAGAAATGGTCGTGTACCACTCAGAATTGACTTTTTTAAATTTCTCTAGTACAATTGCGCCATGACCAGATTTTCCGAAAAAACAGGCGAACGATTGGTTTGGGATGCTTCTTCTGTCGATTGCAATTTTGTTCCCGGCTCATATGCTTAGATTCAAGATTCGTCATCTGTTACGTGCTTTGAATATCGCGCCTGAATATTTTATACAATTCTTTACACCAATCGACACGAGTCCTCTTTGGGCAATTGTCAAATTATGCGGTAACTAACGAGAACAAATCTTCTTGACAACCAAATATTCATGCAATATTGAGTGTATGCTGATCCCACTAATGATCAAGGATGGCTCCACCTCACCATATGTCTCATAAAGATCTTGCGTTATGCAGCAATGATCTGGCACAACAACAGTTTTTGGACGACCTTCGTGGAGTTTATCCTGTAAGGATCGACGGCCACGTTGGAACTCGTTTTAAGTTGGTCAATGCACTTGTTTCTATAATCCACGTCGAAAATCGTAATAAATCATCGCACGAAAATCTTCACAAGTTAATTTCATCTTTTAAGTGAGATGCATTTTTCTACTAATATAATTGAAAAAAAAAACAAATAAAGGTCTGAAGTAAAATCGTTAAATGTAACTTTATGGTAAAAAATACCAAACTTTTTAATAAAATTATCGAAAATATAGGAGGCAACACTCGTACTCATCAATGAGTAAGTAAATTAATAGAGGAGTAAGTCCAGGTCACAACGGGCCCATTTCGTTCAGTTCAGTTAGAATGGCCATTTAGCAGACACATATTACTTAAAGCCGCTGAAAAATATTCAAATTTCCCCCAAAAAATCACAACCGACTACGCTTCATTTGCATCTGATTGTCATCCAGCACGACTTCTCCTTGAGGATGACGAGACATCTGAAACATGGCATGTGAAATATTTGAGAAGTTATACTCGTATACATATATAAATAGTTAGAACTTCGATCGGAAAAATATCCAGTCAACCAGAGGTTTTTAACTTTCATTACGAAGTCTATGTGGTGTTACCTATCTCTATCGAAAGATGATTAAGGATTTTTTATAGCCGGAATTGGATGGTATTGATTTGGACAACGTTTATTTTCAACAAGACGGCGCTACGTGCCACACAAGCAACGAAACCATTGATCTTTTACGGGAAAAGTTTCCGGAACGAGTTATCTCTCGCAGAGGTGATCACAATTGGCCACCGAGATCTTGTGATTTAACCCCATGAGACTTTTTTCTTTGAGGCCACGTGAAAGAGAAGGTCTACGCCAACAGCCCAGGGTCGATTCAAGACCTCAAAGATGGAATTCGCTATCGAGGACATAGCGCAGCCACTTTGCAATTCGGTTATGGAAAATTTCATGAAAAGGATATTGTACTGTAAGCGTGGTCGTGGTGGACATTTGCCTGATGTTATTTCCACTATTAACGGCATACCTTCCTCTTTATAATGAAAGAAACATCCGATCATTTATGTTAAGAAATAGCATTTTTCTTTGAATATCAAAATAACACCTCTTATTAGATAACCCTTTAGAACCGAATGTCGTGGGAACGTCAAACAAGATGATTCTTAGTATCTACTGCGTTGTCTACTAAAGTTGGCGCGCAGTGTTCATTTTAGTAACTTGAGTCCGTTGTAGATTCCAACTGGTATTGTATTCCACCAACTACCTGCTGTAGCAGACAGTAAGCTCGCATTTAAGAAAATGATCCAAGTACTTCTTCCAATACAGAGATATTATGAAAGATACTTGGCCTTCTTCAGAAGTGTTTATCTAGGCTTAAAAAATCAAATATAAAAAACTACTTTGCTGGGCTTTTCAAAATATTAAAATCTGTATTGGCGGGAAACCCATCGAAAAACAAAATACCAAAACTGTTCCCTAAGCCTTCGACGGTGTGAAGGAAACAATTCAAACACTTATACAAACATATAAAAAAACAACAATAACTATTCAGCTCACAATGAGTGTTCTAACTAATCACACCACTTACAGGCTTTTGCTGGCACAACTAAATTCACCCATAAAATTGTTGTCATGCGTGATATTTAGTAAAACAAAACAAAAAATACCTTCCACTTTCAACACCTGGTTGTGACCGCAGCAAATAGTAAATAGATTTTTCTGATAGCATGTCGCACGTGATCCCATTTCGTCAATAATATTTGCTAGCAGATTACAAATATCCTCAATATCAAAGTTACAAACATACGCACAAACATGCAATGGAATTAAGTTGTGAATGGGTTAGTAACAGGTGTAGCGCTGGAAGCAATTTTTTCACCCCAATGTAAAAACTATTGATTAACCAGCATTAAGGGAAGAGCAGAATTACGAGTAAAAGAAAATTGAACAAAAACGTAAATAGTATTTGAAAGTTCTTTTCAACTTTTTGGCAATTAATTTCAAAAAGGAAGCTTTATAGTCGGACTGCAATTACCAGGAATTTCTAAATTGGAAAGCTAGGTAGGTAGGTAGGTTAGATGGTAAGAGTACCACCACAGGTACACTACAAGTAGCCCCAGAGTGCCGTTTTGATACTATAATGTTGACTACTACCTGCGAAAAATTACAAAACTTAAAGGAAGAAAAACCACACTAAGGAATCTCAAGCGCCTAGCCATCAGACATTGGACCGGACATTTGGAAAGAAATTCGATTATACGGAAGTTCAAACTTCTCTGCATGTGTTCCGATCACCCGGTGACCGTTGAACACCACTATATGTTTTGAAGTGATTTTGAGATAGCACACTCGTTGTAAAGGTGTTGTAGGTAAGTGCCTAATAATATCCAAGGCAACCCGCGTAAAATTTTTGATCCAAAAATTTTGGATATTGTAAATTTTTCTAAAAAAGGCGGTCGCCGTAGCCAAATGGGTTGATGCATGACTATCATCCGCAATTCGAAGATCTTAGGCTCGAATCTCCGTGCAAGAAATACCAAAATGAAGAAAATGTTGTTTCTAAAGGGTGGTTAAGTTTCAAGGGCCGATGTTGATTTTGAATAAAATACAATTTTTTTAGAAAACTATTGTCATTTCTCTTTATTATGGCCTCGGCGGCACACCTCCATCCGATGGTCCAAATTTTCGATGACGCTGAGGCATAATTGAGGTTCTATGCCGTGAATGTGCCGAATTATCTCATCCTTGAGCTCTTGAATTGTTGCTGGCTTATCGATGTACACCTTTTCTTTCAAATAACCCCAAAGAAAGAAGTCCAACGGTGTCATATCACATTATGTTGGCGGCCATTTGACATCGCCGCGCCGTGAGATTATTCGGCCATAAAATTTTTCGCGCAAAGAGCCATTGTTCCGTTAGCTGAGTGACAAGTAGCACCGTCCGGTTGAAACCACATATCGTCCACATCAATATCTTCCAACTCGGGCCATAAAAAGTTCGTTATCATCTCACGATAGCGAACACTATTCATAGTAACTGCCTGACCGGCCTCATTTTGGAAAAAATACGGCCCAATGATGCCGCCGGCTCATAAACCGCACCAAACAGTCACTCTTTGTGGGTGCATTGGTTCTTCGGCAATCACTCTTGGATTATCATTCGCCCAAATGCGGCAATTCTGCTTATTGACGAATCCACTGGGGTGAAAATGTGCCTCATCACTGAAGATGAAATGTGCCAGCGATATGCATTTTGATTTGAACGCCCGTTTTCATAATAAGCCTAACTTTCCCGAGTGTATTTCTGCCATGAAAAAGCTCCTCGTAAAAAAATATCTGCCGTTCGGAGTCGGTTTAAAGCTGTAGGTCCATTTGTGTGGAACTTATCATTTGCATTTTTCAATATCTTAAAATTGTTCTATTCTCTATTGGTTAGGCAGTAGTAGCACGAAAAAGACGAACAGCGTGGAATGAACTTTCCTAACTGATTTTGATTCCATTTTTCTTTTTTCTAAGAGATCACCTTAATATCAGCGCGATATACTACAAAGTTTACTACTTATTTATTTTATTCTTATTTTCTGTTATTTAAAAAAAATTTTTTTTTATAATTTTATGTATATTTTTTCATATTTATTTTTTAATTTCTTTTATTTTTTTTAAATGATATTTTTTTTTTGTTTCAATGTATTCTTTTATTTATTTGTTTTTCTAATTTCTTGTTAATTTTTTTATATTTAATTTTTTCATATTTATTCTTTTTATATTAGTTTTTTTATTTTTTTTTTTATATTTATTTATTTTTTTATTTTTTTTTTTATTTTTTTTTTATTTTTTTTTTTTATTTTTTTATATTTTTTATACTTTTTTTATATTTTTTGTTTATATTTTTTTGTGTTTTTTTTTTGTAATTTTATTTATATTTTTCTTAGATTTGTTTTTTATATTTTTTTTTATACTTTTTTTCTGATTTTCAAATTTTTTTAGTTTTTTTTTATATTGTTTTTTCTTTTAATTTTTTTATATTTTTTTCATTTTTTTAATATTTTTTTTTATTTTCTTTTATAAGATTTTTTTTGTTTTTATAATTTTTTTTCCATATTTATTTTTTTATTATTTTTACTTTTTTATTATTTTTTACTGTTTTATTATTTTGTACTTTTTTATTATTTTTTATTTTTTTTTATTTTTTTTATTTTTTCTTATATTTTGTTTTTTTTTATATTTATTTTTTTCATATTTATTCTTTTTATATTAGTTTTTTTTTAATTTATTTTTTTATATTTATTTATTTTTATTTATTTTTTTTTATTTATTCTTTTATATTTATTTTTTTTTATTTTTATTTTTGTTTAAATATTTTTTTATATTAATTTTTTTTATATTTATTTTTTTTTTCATAAAAATATAGTTTATATAACAACAACAAAAATATTTATTAACATATAGTTTCAAACTTTGTATAAAATTATAAAGAAATCAACAAATTGTCATCAAAATTTCAAACTTTTTAAATAGAGTTTTTAGAAAATTTCTGGATATCCAGTGATTTTTTCGAGTTAGCTCTGTGCTGTTACGAATATTTTAAGCTGCATTATTTTAGCTCACCATTATTTTTTAAAAAATAAGCAAAACTTTCAAAACTTAAACAATCCACTTTTGAAAAGCGAATACCCGTTATTTAACTTCACTCAAACTGTAAAAGTAGTTGCTAATTTAATAAGAAAAAGTAAATCCCCAGCGATTAAAATAATAAAGAACAATCAAAGAAGAAGAAGGAAGTGAAAAAGAAGTTCAACTCGAAATACGAATAATTTTTAGTGCAAGAAACTAAAAAAAACCACTTCATATCTACCACAATTCTTAAAAATAACTTTTAAGTTAATTGTCAGGCCAAACCCCTTAGCAGCGCCTTGCAGGAAAAACGATTGGAATGGAAAAAGTCCCGCATCGTGGCAAATAATGAAAAAGTTCGTTTTGAATACGCTCGTAAATACGAATGCGAAGATTATTCGGTACTTTGCATACCTAACGGTACATATTACACAATTACATTAATGATCTTAATATTTTGAAGGTTCTTTTATGCGGATGGGAGCAAATTTCATTGGTTAAGATACGGGAATAAAATCACAAAGAAAACTGTGAAGCGCAGATGAGCATCCAATATCGCCTTAGATGTGAATAAACTTCTTTGAATCGACTGTATAACGATTAATAAAGAATAAAAATCAATACGTTGGCATGTAGAAGTGGAATGTAAAAGAAAATGCCCGCAAGTTGAGCATCACTGAGAATCTTAAATTCTATCGAGACAGTGATCCAAAACCCGTATCGCTGTTGATAAGAATGTTGGATGCTTTACAATGTGTCTGAAGGGAGAAAAGCGTTAGTAGCACGAACTTTGTCGTAGACAAAAAAATGAGATGCAGCCGCAAATTAAACAAAAATCACGTATGTATAAAAGTAAAGTAATTAGGGATGACAAATGCAACTCTGTCTGCAATTAGGGGCTATCAGTTGTGTTAATTAATTTATTAAGACATGCAAATTACGTCAGTAAGCAGCTTTTCACATAAATAAACTAATGATGTGTTAATTTAAGAGCTTGCGAGGAGAAATAGCAAGATTTATATATTTAATTTTAATCAAAACAAATAAGTTCACGGCGATAAGAGCAACGAGAAACCACATTTTCTTATCGTGATTGTAAATCGCATATTTTAAATGCTAAAGACGCATTAGATTATTATACCGAAGATTTTTCACTTAACAATATTTTGTAATTTTATGGAATATGGATATAACTGGGATCTTAATTCCGGTTTTTTTTTTTAATTCCGGGACTTATCGATTTAATTTTCGGGAATTCTCACTATACCTTTTTTTATCGAGTTAAATTTTTTTTTTTAGATAATAACGGCGGTTGCATAAAAGTGAATTGTCTTCATAACTTTCTGGACGCCTACTTACACAAAAAAATTTTCTGTCGTTTAACAGCTAATACGTACTTTCATTGTCTTCTGAGCATTGCCTTGAGTAAACCGCAAAATTCGCGATATCCGCGAAATTCAATAAAGGCACGTTTGAACTCAGAAGATTACATACATTTGTTGGGCAAAGTCGTGGCTAACTTTATGGAGGACCTGCCAGACACTAACGCCATATTTCAGCTAGATTACGCTGCCATACATACGTCTTGCGCCACCCGAAGCTGGTTTCAGTAAAAATAAATTCGAGAGTTGAATGAATGAAGTCGAAGTGCAAGACCTCAAAGTCTTTGGTGCTCTTACTCATTGCAGTACCTTAGGTAGGTAAGTTAGATGGCAAGAGTACCCCAGGTACACTACAAGAGGCACTTACGTACCGTTTTGATACCATAATGAGGACCACTACCTGTGAAAAAAATTAGGGAAGAGAAAACCGTCTACAGCCAACCAGTGCTGTTGATGTAGTGGAGGAAAGAAAAGGGATCTAGGCTGGAGAATTTCTTCAAGCCATTCCTAAAGGGCACGTTAAAGAATCTCAAGCGCCTAGCCGCCAGGGCCGGACATTTGCAGAAAAAGTGTTTAACAGTATCTTTCTCTGCAGGATCCCCACAGCTTCTGCAATAGGGGTTGTACGGAATTCCAAGCTTTTCCGCATGAGTACCGATCACCCAGTGACCAGTGAACACGGCAATGAGTTTGAAAATTGAATGGCGCGGGATTCCCATCACTTTAAGCGTTCTGTTTCTATCGTATTGAGGCCATAGTGCTTTTGAAATAGTACACGATGAGACAGACCTCCATCTGTCGCTTGCGCTTTTTTTAGAAAGAAATAGTGTAGTTTCCTTTTAACAACGGTCCAGGGGGCCCCGTTGTCTGAGAAGGGGAGAACTGAAACCGGTTCTGTCGACCCCTTCCCGGCAAGCTCATCGGCAATTTCATTTCCCTCTATATTCCTTTGCCCAGGAACCCACATAAGGGAAATGTTTCCTGCACGTTCGAGACGTTTGAATTCATCCTTACAGGAGTTTACCAGAAGAGAGCTGCAATATCGCGACGACAGGGCCTTGATCGCAGCTTGACTATCGGAAAAAATATTAATGTCTCCCTCCCAACAGCGATCCCTAAGCATTTTGCATGCTTGCAGGATCGCGAAGACCTCTGCTTGAAAAACGCTGCTCATTTCCGGCAGTTTAAAGGATACCGAAATGCTCGCTGATTTAGAGAAAACCCCCGCTGCCACTCCAGATTCCATCTTGGATTCGTCAGTGAAAACAGAAGTACCTATATCCGTGTCGACTCTCCCTTCTTTGCAGTACCTTATCCAACCCCAATTCCATTAGAAATCCTAAGATAGAGCTGGATTAGGCTGATCGTATGTGCCTTTCTTACGACTGCATCCGTTGTACTAGAGCCTTTGGTGACTGGTCACAGAAACGATAGGAGCCAGTGGACCATATCCCAATTCTGTGCAGATGGCAACGAAATCTGCAGTGAGTTCTGAGTTTGCCCTTAGGGAGGTTTATGAGTTACCTGAACCTCATCTGACTATATCGCAACACAATAAGGACTTCATAATTTGGTGGCCGCTCACATCTCTTAACCTTAGCTCTTCACTTCTCCTTGATGGTATGTTATCTCATAGCAAGAAAAGATTTGGGTCTTTCCGGCCGCAGCCTCTCTAGACAATGCATCCGCTATTACATGCCCAGTAGGCCGGGTCGATTTGTGGGGAGGCAAAAAAATCGCCCATTGCTCTGTGAAAATCATATTCTAGGGATCAAAATAAGAAACTTTGCCGAAGGAATCATGCCTCTAAAACGAATTCTGATGTCCCCCAATTTGGGTCGAACTTTTAGTGTCTTTTGTGGGGAGGCAAAAAAATCGCCCATTGCTCTGTGAAAATCATATTCTAGGGATCAAAATAAGAAACTTTGCCGAAAGAACCATACCTCTAAAGCGAATTCTGATGTCCCCCAATTTGGGTCGAACTTTTTAGTTTCTTTTCTCATGTAAAGGCCAAAAATGGTGATATTTTGAAATGATTGTATGGGGAACCTCCCAGGGGAGTTCCAGGGGGTGTGCCACTGGCATGGGTGGATCGGCCGTCCAAAGATAGAGGGGGTCGGTCATACATTTGGACTCGATTGGAGCACTCTAAATGGGTCAAAGTGGAGTTTTTCGTTCGACCCAAATTGGGGAAGTTCCTATCTAATTTGATCTTTGCACATAGACCGATGGCATACACTCCCGCTTGGAATATGGGGGGAAAACTACCCATCGACACAGACTGCTTTATTTTGGGGCCACATATTCCAGTGACTATGCCTTCTGGTGCCTTCAGCAGGTGTGAACCGTTAACCGGCTGTCAGCGAATTTGAAAAAATCTGCTGATTGGCTGCGCAACCGGGATTATGACAACGCACAGTGCGGCCGATTCCCGAAAAGCTGGACAAAACTCAAAAAATTAAGTAATTGATTCAAAATTTCTTACTCGAGGGTTGTCGGGGTCGCTGATTACGAATTTGATCTTAAAATTTTGAAAATCCACCCCCTTCCACCCCTATTGGCCACCCCCTCACGTGAAATAGCGTATATTCTAGAACATAATCAAGATGCATGTAAATTTATATGTTTTCGGGGTCGCAAGGTAGCAAGTGGTAGCAGCTGAATCTTGTTTTATTCAGTAACCATTACTTTTTTGAGTAACCTTTAATAGGTTTCAAAGCAGCATATCTACGTATTGCTGCAGCTAAAAATTTTGTGTCGAGGTATTGATATGTACTAAAGATTTCTCGTATTTTACTAACCTTCCGAAGATGATTCCATTTGGTTTTGTTCAATTTACTCCATTACAAAATCTTTCAAATGTGTACAACTTTCACTATTCATCGACAGTAATACGATGCTCAAACGAATGCCACGTTGCGACTGAAAATACAGAGGATACTTAGGGTACAGGACGTTGCTATGAACGGTTTTCACTACTCAAGGCATTACTGTAGCCAACCCAAAGACAAAAAAACTCTATCTAGAAACTTTTATTTTCGACTTTCCCAGCTTTTTGGGAATCGGCCGCACTGTGCAACGGTTTGTTTATGAAAAAATTGAGATTGTGTAGGTCATATACGAAAAATATCAACACAACCCCCGCTCATGTTGCTTCGTTGCCGTCTCAACAACGAATTTTTTCTGAATATTTTTTATTGTTTTTTTATTTTAGAAGCTGAGTCTTTAATCGAATTTCACATTTATGTTTGATTTTATTTTATTTTATTTTTTTTTTGTTTTTGATTTTAAATAATTAGATACAATTTTAAATAATAGTTCGAGTTGGCAGTTCTTTTAACTGCAGAACTTTTAATTTGTTTATATATATATATATATATATATATAATTGGCGCGTACACCCTTTTTGGGTATTTGGCCGAGCTCTTCCTCCTATTTGTGGTGTGCGTCTTGATGTTGTTCCACAAATGGAGGGACCTACAGTTTCAAGCCGACTCCGAACGGCAGATATTTTTTTAGTGATAGCTTTTTCATGGCAGAAATACACTCGGAGGTTTGCCATTGCCTGTCGAGGGGCGACCGCTATTAGAAAAATCTTTTTCTTAATTTTAGTGTTTCACCGAGATTCGAACCTACGTTTTCTCTGTGAATTCCGAATGGTAGTCACGCACCAACCCATTCGGCTACGGCGGCAGCCGAATTAATTTGTTTACCCCTACTAAATATTGCTAAAGAATATAAAAAATTATGAGTTTTAAAGTTTTTATTCAAAAGTTTTTAAGGAAAAACATAATAGTATATATGTAATATTCCATATGAATAACGGTGGACAACTAAGTAGAGCCAACATCCGTATTTTAGCCAATCAGCATCATGCTTGATTTTCATTTACCTCTCCCACTCTAGGATTCTCATAACGCTCATGACACGAGTGTTACAAATGCTGTGTTCTCACTCACTGTACTCAAATTGGTATGTCTCTCATATGAATATTTGGTAATGGATGGGCAGAGTCACCCTCGCTTAAAATAAAAAAATACCCTGAGACCAAAATTAGCAACCAATCCAACTTTAAAATGCCTATTCGGCCATGAATTTATTAACTTAATTTTAAGAAACTGAAAGATTTTCCATTCTAGCAAATTATTGCTGAATTTATCCAATTAATGGTTTACAGCTAATGAGAATGGCAAATGTCGATTTTGGGGACAATTGAACTGGTAGTCAAATTAGGTGCGCAAATAAAATGAAACGTTGACTGCTTGTGGGTGTATGACTTTTTGTTTGGGCCAGAATGTGCATTGATAATTTCATATACAAATTTTCGTGATAAACGTATTTATTATATGTGCAGGGAGTTTAATAGTAGTCGCAGCTGAAGTTCATTTCTTCGTTCTATTTAAAAATGTTGACGCTACAATTGAACGATTTTTTGAACAATAACAACTATGCAATTAAAGCAAATAGAGCGATAGACGATTGAACAATGAATTTTAAATTTTGAATGTCTCTACATAAACAGCTATGATCAGAGTAATAGTGGCGAATTATTATTTCTTAGAAAATTAATTGATATTAAATGATAAATATTTGCATGTCATGTAATGCTGGAAATCACTGCTCTCTAATATCGGGCAACAAAATAATTAAAATTTTTTGAATGTTTCTTTTTGCCATGTTTTCCTCGAATATCGAACAAGGAATTTGTCTTAAATCTTATGTTTCGAACGGGATTTCGTGTGCCGAATCGTTGAAAATGTTGCAGAAAACCTATAACGAGTGTGCTTTATCAAAAACATGGATCTACGAGTGGCATAAGGCTTTTGCACAGGGCCGAGAAGTCATGGAAGATTTGCCCCGATCTGGTAATTGTCGTTCCGCTACCCGACCATGACGAGGATAGCGATAATGCGGCTAAAGAACAACAAAGCCGCGGGCGCTGACGGACTACCGGCTGAGCTATTCAAACATGGCAGCGAAGAGCTGGTAAGGTGAAAGCCGATTGGAATTTAAGTGTGCTCTGCCCAATCCATGAGAAGGGTGATCCTGCAATCTGTGCCAATTACCACGGGATCAGTCTTCTAAATATCGCCTATAAGGTTCTAGCGAGCTTATTGTGTCAAAAGCTGAAACCCACCGTCAACCAACTGATTAGACCTTATCAGTGTGGCTTTAGACCTGGGAAATCTACCACCGACCAAATATTCACAATACGCCAAATCTTGGAAAATACCCATAAAAGGGCAATCGACACACATCATCTTTTCGTCGACTTTAAAGGATTATTCGACAGTACGGAAAGGAGTTACCTGTTTGCCGCGATGTCTGAATTTGGTATCCCCGTAAAACTAATACGGCTATGTAAGATGACGTTGCTCAACACCAGCAGCGCCGTCAGAATTGGGAAGGACCTCTCCGAGCCGTTTGATACCAAACGAGGTTTCAGACAGGGTGACTCGCTGTCGTGTGACTTCTTTAACCTGATGTTGGAGAGCATCGTAGGAGCCGCAGAACTTAATCGCTTAGGCACAATTTTTTATAAGAGCGTACTATTGCTGGTGTATGCCGATGATATTGACATAATCGGCCTTAACAACCGCGCTGTTAGTTCTGCCTTGTCCAAACTGGATAAAGAGGCAAAGCGAATGGGTCTGGTGGTGAACGAGGACAAAACGAAGTACCTCCTGTATTCAAACAAACAATCGCGTCGCAAATCGGCGCGTATCGGCACTCTCACGTATCGGCACCCTGTTGACAGTTATAATTTCGAGGTTGTAAAGGACTTGTTTATTTAGGAACCAGCATTAACGCCTCTAATAATGTCAGCCTAGAAATCCAACGTAGAATCTCTCTTGCCAACAAGTGCTACTTTGGAGTAAGTAGGGAACTGAGTAGTAAAGTCCTGTCTCGACGAACAAAACTAACACTCTACAAGACTCTCATCATGCCCATCCTAACGTAAGGCGCAGAATCTTTCACGATGACAACAACCGATTAGGCGCCCCTGGGACTGTTCGAGAGAAAGATTCTGCGTAAGATTTTTGGACCTTTGCACGTTGGCAACGGCGTATATCGCAGGCGATGAGACGATGAGCTGTATGAGCTTTTTGACGACATAGACATAGCGCAGCGAATAAAGATCCAGCGGCTACGTTGGCTGGATCATGTCGTCCGAAAGGATACGAACGCTCCGGTTCTGAAAGTATTCGATGCGATACCAGATGGTGGTAGCAGAGGAAGAGGAAGGCCTCATCTGCGTTGGAAAGATCAGGTGCAGAAGGACTTGGCTTCACTTAGTGTGTCCAACTGGCGCCGGTTAGCACGAGAAAGAAACGATTAGCGCGCTTTATTAAACACGGCCAAAATCGTGTAAGCGGTTATCACGCCAATTAAGAAGAAGGAGAAGATGTATTTGTGTCTTAATAAAACACCATCTGCTGTTTGAAGGCGGCAGAGACCGGTAGAAATAAGTTTGGGGGAAAAAGAAATCATTTATTTTCTCGGTAGATGGCTGTAAAGTATCGACAAACAATTTTAAGTTTATGTTCGTTGTCAAGGTGATATTTTACACTAAAAAAATTAGTTTGCTGTTTTTTAACAATGGAAGTCAACAAAGAGAAAATTCGTTACATTTTACAGTTTTCTTTGATAAAGACGAAAATGCAAGCCAGTCCGTTGAAATTGTGAATGGTATTTATGATATCGATACTGTAACAGCTAATTACGTGGAATTTTGGTTTCATCGATTCCGTTTAGGCATTTTTAATGTGAAAGAATATGGCGATAATGTCGATAAAATCACACAAATAATCGAAGTTGACCGGCATTTAGTATGCCTTCGAGCTAAAGATCGACCATAAAACAGTTCTAAGCCATTTGCGCAAAAATAATGAATTTTCTTTTCCCCAAAACTAATATTTCATTTAAAAAAGAGTAATTTCGCGCTCATTTTTGTAAATTTTTTTTTTTTTATATAATTAGCCACAAATTTAGAAAATTATTTCCTGCGTTCAGTAATTTATCATTCTAATGCCAATAGTCGATTAGGAGAAGTTGATGGTCCTGTTAATTTGCACTTTCCAAACGACAATTTATTATCTATTCGACAAGCATACCCAGACTATACTATCAATCATGTTTAATGACTATAAACGTCACCAATGAGGTGAGAAGTACAGGAACACATACACACGTATATGTGTGTATGTGCATTGAAACGCAGGAAAATTGATTTAAAGTGTTTAACTTGGCAACCGTACATACTTAGGCACATACATATATCCACTCGGAAATTGATTGAGCGATATATTAAGGGTGTGTACTCGAAGCGAAAACTACTCAACTTAATTCACAACAAGTTTTAAATGTGGTGGAAAATTTGAGCAAATTCTATATTTTCCAACATAATACGTACATATGTTGGAAAACACTTAAAGTAGCCTACTGAAAACTTAGACCAGTAAATTTTATAGTACTTGGCGCAAATGGTACCTTGGGTGCCACTAAAAAGTGTAAAATATAATGTTCAACTAGTCATATCCAATCATATGCAAAGAAAGCAAAAGATGGATGGATGAAAAATTGAGCCGCAATATATAATATAATATTTATCTGAGCTTAGGATCCGTAGATCGAGCAAATTGCATTGCAGTACATCTTAAGCGGAAATGCTAGGGGTACTGATATTTTCTCAAGTCGTTAAAATTCGCAAATCTGGTCTTCGTCCGTTAGCGGAAGTTTCATAGCGGAGGCTGAATTGTCTGTCTGCAAAATCAAATATTCCCTTGCCCACCCCTTGTCTTGGACAGTGCTAGTAAGTGCACGCTAAGCGGTGTTTCGAACCTTTTTTTGCGTTACGGCGTCGACACAGACCAATTTATGTAGCATACCGTTTATTCGAAAACAGATGCCTCTTACGGCCGCAATTACAGGAGAATAGATGCTGCAGACCATGGCGAAGTCTTAAGCAGAATATATCAGTGGCCCCGCCAGAGTCACCTCCTTACTTTAGGTTGCCATTAAAGGAGTGTTTGGTTGATTGTTACTTGAACCATATGGAAAGGATGGCTGCTGAAATGTTTCCAGGGGAATGACAGTCAAAATACTTTCCCAATTGTATGGATTTTTATGCACTAAATTATGGTCCCACCATGCCCTTGTCGATTGAAAGGTTGTCGATATTGTACACATATATAGTAACCAAGTTTATAATCTCTGCCATATAACACAGGTGGGTAAAATATCGTTGAGGGAAACCACCGACTTAGTACGGTGAAGCAAATAGTTTGTAACAAATGTTACAAATAATCACTTTTTAGTGTTCATGTACCCAAAAAACTTGCAAAGTAGGGGAAAGTGAGAAAGCAAAATGACATTTTATTTTGAGGGGAAGTTGCAAGTATTTACTGGAAAAATTTTTAATTGTAAGAATTTGCAATCTTTTTCGCAAGGTAAAAATAAACACGAATAAATTATTGTGAACAAAATAAATGAATCCGAAACTCGTTACTTTGCATTTCATTTGACTTATTTTTTTTTTAATGAAACTGCTTAGGCGTCGATGGACGAGCGAGAATGGAGAGTAAAATTTCAAGTTCATGCAACGTTTTGGGCATTTTCGTTCCGCGAGAGAGAAAAAAGATATTACGTAGAGGAAAAGGAGAGAGAGAGCTATAACTTATATATATCTTAGATACACTTTAGGTTATTTTTCCTGAGTTTTCCCTTGTGGTTCCTAATTTCTAGTGAGAAATAACACCGCCTACTTTTTGGCGCTTGTTTGTTGGCGCAAACTTGTAAGAAATATATTTTTGGTGCCTATTTTTTGGCGTTATATTTCTTTGGTGCCTACTGTTTGGGGCGTTTTCTTTTGGTACCCCTTTTTTTTGCATTTTTTTTTTGGTGCCTACTTTTGGGCGTTGTTTCCGTTTCCTGGCTAGTGCTTGTGCGTACTATAAAGTGCTATCCATTCCGGCGTCGGCTTTATTGGTATTGCCTTGCGGTATTTTGTGCCGTTGCTGCGGTCCTGGAATCGCTGCGTTTGGGCGGGTGATAAGCGCTCGGAGTAGTGCGCGTTGTTTGCACGGTTTGTGTCCGGCGTTTACCTACACCGGTCGACCCTTCTCCGTTTTTTGTAAATTTTGCCTATTTGTATTCTCTGAAAATGTTGTGAATTTATTTAGATATATATTCTTTCTCTCTCTCTCTATCTCTCTTGCATTCTCTCTCGGATCTCTCTCTCATTCTCTCTCGGATCTCTCCCTCTTTCTTTGACTGCCTTGAAAGTTTCACTTCTGTTATGTGTACTACTACGCTACACGCACTTTTTTTAATTTAATACGAGGTAGCTTAAGAAATTTTTTTTTTATATTAATTTTTGCGATATTTCCTGCCAACAATTTAATCAACTGTTCGTAAAACTTGCAAATTGCTACTGGTTTTGCGTTGAAGTATTGGGTATGGGAATAAGTTTCCGCCCTCGTAAAAGAAGTGTCGCTGCTAATACTACTTTTGTGTTCGCTTTAGTAATATACTGGTGATTTGGAGGTGTATATGTGAGGTATCGATCACAGTAGTTGACATTCGCTTGAAGCGTAAAGATCAATTTTTATCTGACGTCAAAAATGTCTACGTTCGACCCGATAAAACAGCATTTGCGGGAAGTCATGCTTCATTATTACCTTTTAAAGAAAAGTGCAGCTGAAACGTATCACATATTGATCAATATTTACGGTACTCTCGCTCTATCGAATACAACTTGGAAAGAGTGGTTTGATCGCTTCCAAAGTGGCCATTTCGACGTGAGTGATAAAGATCGCGAAAGTGCACCGAAAAAATTCGAAGATACTCAACTACAACAATTATTGGATGAAGACGCATGTCGAACCCTTGTCTAAAGAGTGAATGGGAATGGTCCAGAAAGCAGGTAACTGGGTGTTACATCAACGACCCGAATTTATATCGGACCAAGGGCTGTCACTCCAGCAGCATTCCCCGTACGTAAGTATGGGAAATATTTATGCTGTTGTTGCAACAATAACAGCGAAAAAATATTCAGGCTTCAAAGGTTATGTTGTGTATCTGGTAGGATCAGAACGGTGTCATCTATTATGAACTCCTTAAACCATCTGAAACCAACAGCTAATGCGTTTGAATCGAGCTCCCAAAGAAAAGCGGCCGGAATGGGACGGTAGACATGACAAACTGATTTTGCTACATACCAACGCCAGGTCACACGTTGCTAAATCGGTCCAGAAATATTTAGAGGGACTAAATTGGGAAATCTTGCCCCACCCGCCGTATTCCCAGACATTGCAGCTTCATATTACCATCTGTTCCGATCAATGCAGCCAGCCCTTATTGGAGAGCGGTTCACTTCTTACGAGAGCATCACAAACTGGCTCAATGAATGGATCAAGTCAAAAAACTGGAATTTTTCGTCAGAGGAATCCGTATGCTGCCTGTAAGATGGGTAAAGTTATAGCTTTCAATGGCACATACTTCACATAATATCAGGTATTATTTATTTAATTGTTTAAATAATTCGTAACTTTGGCTAAGAAAGGACGACAACTTATTCGCATACCCAATAGTTTTTTGATATTTTTCTCTTTCAGAGAGAATTCTCGGAAATTATATAATTAAATACATGAACAGACCTCATGATTCAATTACTAAAGGTTTGCTCACTAGTGACATTCGATTTTTGACACTCCCTTACAAAAGGTTTAATTTAAGAAGGTGAATAAAGTGAAAAATATTAAATCCTTTTTGGTAAAAATGGTAGCAAAAAAGTATTTTCTTACTTAAATGGAAAGAAACTGCGAACGGTTTAAAAAATAAATTTCAATTAATATTTGAAAGTAAAGAATGGTACAAATAGAAGTTATTAGCGGAAATTGGCAAGTCTAATATTAAAACAAGAAATTTTTTCACTTGATCCAAGTTTTTATTTTGTGAATTAATTTTTAAATTTAAAAACTATCGCGAAGTTACAAAGTTCGCCAATATGAAACTTTTTTGGTAAAAATAAATAAATAATTGGCACATACAATTCTGTTAGGTGTTTGGCCGTGATCCTCCTCCTATTTGTAGCGCGCGTCTTGATGTTATTGCATAAATGGAAGGACCTACAGTTTTATGTGGAGTTTTTTCATGCTGGTACTGTGCTTTGCTAAGCCTCCTCTGGACACTTCATCCATGCATGGGAAGGGGGGCTCATTGGAAACAAGTTCCGTCAATCCCAACTTTTTTATAATGAAGTCTGAAATGTTATCGATCGCGTCGAGACTATCCAATTATTCTCCCTGCAACATGAATTCCGTCTAAATCACCACATCACAAGAAATAAAGCTTTGTAAATTCTCCACTTATCGATCTCGGATTACCTCAATTACTCTGTCATGTCCTGACTTAAACGGTATGTATTTCATATCATACTACCATAGTCCTGAACCGATGAAAACTCTTTAGGGAGTTGTTGCTCGTAAGCAGACCATATTGGAAATGAAATGTTTTTTCTTTTCCTCCACTTTTACTCAAAATTTCTAGACCGAGCAACCCAGTGTCTTGCTAAGGGAGCCGATTTGTCAAGAGAGAACGAGAAAGCTGCTTACTGAGCAAACCTTTTATCATTGAATCATGAACAGACCTTATAAATAAATATATACAACAAAACATTATAAAAATAGATTTTCTTTTGAAAGTTTAAAAAAAGTATTAAATTTCATTCTGTCACTTTAAACATAAAAATGACATTCCCAATAGGGGGTTAAGTGTAATCAGAGGCCCGAAAAAATGATGATTTTCAACTTGAGTTATTTCGACTTGACTTGAGCAAAATTTCAAAACAAAAAATTAATAATTGTAAAAGTTGGGAGCGTGTCATTATTCTGTATTACAAAATTCTGGGTGACAAAATTCTGTAAATTGCAAAAAAATTCTGCTTTTTAAAATTCTCTTTTTTAAAATTCCGCCTTTTAAAATTCTGCTTTTTCAAAATTCTGCATGTTTAATGTGAAAAATTCTGCTTTATTCAAGTTTTGTGATTTTCGTCATACAAGAAGTAACAAAATAAACATTTATTCCATAAATATACATATGTATATGTTTAAGCGATAACAATATTTTAGTTTAGCCAATTACAATATTTTTTGGAATTCTTTTTAAATATGTAGTGTGACTTAATTCATTTCTTTTCTTAATAATTCTTCGCAGCTGTTCGTTTTTTTTAGAAGAGTTCTACGCAAAAATACTGTGGATTGCGTAGCCGGAGTCGGACTGATGAGGGTTATTTTTTTGAAGCGCGGCCGAAGGCCGCCCACGCGAAAAAAAGTGGATTCTATCGAAACTGAAGAAAAAATTATTATTATACAATAATATTATTATTATTATTTTTTTTATTTAATATCTCGAATAATAATAATAAATTAAATACTTACATTACCTCTTTAACATTGTTAACATTATATTTTAATACAGAATTTTGTAATACAGAATTTTGAAAGCAGAATTTTAGAAAGCAGAATTTTATAAAAGCAGAATTTTAAAAAGCAGAATTTTGTTTTTAGAATTTTGTACATACAGAATTTCGACACCAACCCGTAAAAGTTATCGCTGTTTGTATGGAGCCCGTTTCTCCAGAAGTCTCTTGCGGTGTTCATCACAAGTCCCTGGAGATGCATCTAAAATCAATCGGACAAGATAAATTAGTTTTATTAATAGGTAATCTTGTGCCTGATCCAAGCTTTTTTTCAAAATTAACAATATGGTGGCCTCAGGAAATATTTTTCAGATTTTCGAGAAAAAACCGAAAATTAATTATTTAAACAAAATCGAAATTTTTGAAAAAAAAATCCTTCGATGGGGCACGAATTTTTTATTTTTTTCAAAAGCAGTAAAAATTGTATAGAAATCTACCAAGCGGTTTTTAAGTTACAGCGATCCCCAATTCAAAAAATCAAATTTTTTGAGAAAAACGCATTTAAAGTTTTGCTATCGATATCCGGAGCGCCCGAGCGCCCTTTGTTAATTGTTGAATAACTCGAAAAGTGTTTTATCGGATTCCCTTTAAATTTTCACACAATATTTTTAAGATATTATACTTTAAGAAAGTGCAAAAAAAATCCAATTTTCTGAAAATTCTGACTACCCCTAACCCCATAAGTACACCACTTCCTATCAAAAAATATGCTTTCCAAGCAAATGACACACGCCCATACATATGTAGTGCTTAAGTATTCAGTTTCAACTTGAAATTTACAATAAATAGCAAATAATAGCATTCTAAGCAGTTCGTAGAGAGTTGAGTTTGGCAAGCCCTTATCACTGAGTATCACTGAAATGAGTTTGTGCTTACATATATTTTTGGTCTTGTTCTGCTTATCTCCACATTTGCTGCAATTGTTGGCTTTATACTGGTAAACATAATATAAAAATAATTAAATCTTTAACCAAGATTAAATCAGACATACGCAAACACACCGCACATACAACGGCGACAGTCTGTAGAGGGAAATACACTCGGAAATTAACAATTAGCGCTTGATAAATATTTGCCCAAAAAAACCCTAAACAACCACAAAGTTTGCTTTCTACTTGGCTCTCCAACGATCGAACGGAAATTTGCTAATAAAATATTGGAAATTTTTTAACCGAAAAACAAGAACTTTACTTTTAATTAGAATAGATAGGTAGAAAAGGAACGCATGAATTCACGTAACGGGTTATTCAAAACAATTGCACAATTTTGTTATTCACTGCTGAAGTAATTGGGCGGATATGAGTCCCTTTAATATTTATCTTCTTTCTTCCATGTTTAAAGATTTAACTTAGATTAGATTTGTGGGGGGTTGGACAAGTCCAAGCACCCAATTAGGAGACCATTGTACTACACCCCGATAGATTTCTTTCATAGAAAGAATAGAGAGATAGGAAAGATAAAAAGGCGGGTGGTAAGATGGATAAATTAGATTGAGGTCACTCTTCCACAAATCTCTTGGAATCATTGATGAATCTTCAGCGATCCAGAAGATGAAGAGTATGAACTTTATCCATACTCAGTATATCGCAACTCAATATCCTAAGTCTGATTCTTGAAAACGCCGGACAGCTACAGAGAAAATGATCTGCAGTGTCGTCATCTTCAAAACAGCATAGGCATATCGGGCTGCCGATTACCCCCATGGCACCCATATGCTGACCATAGGTGTTGTGCCCTGTGATTACACGCAACAGTACTCTCAGTTATTTCCGGCTGAGTTTTAGGAGAAAGGTCGATGTTTTCCTGTTTGGTTCTTTCACAAAACACTTGGCTACTCTGCACGAGTTCAACCCAGACTAACGTCCTCTATGGGCAGACCTCATGAAGTCGTCAATCCATAGTTGAATCGATGCAAAATTGACACCTAGAAAGGGTTCGGGGTCTAGTGGCATATTTGCAGAGCCTTCATTAGCCAGTTTAACAGCTAACTCATTCCCTGTAATACCACAATGTCCAGACACCCAAATAAGACTAACTTTGTTGTGTTTTGCAACACTGTTCAGTTTAGTCTTACATTCACCGACTAACTTCGAAGAGCAGCGTGGGTTAGAAAGGGCTTTCAATGCAGGTTGAATGTCACTACAAATTCCAATATTGCTACCCCGCCACTATTTCTCAATTACCCAATATGCCACGTTCAAGATGGCATAGACTTCCGTAAAGAATACCGTGGCTATCTGTCCTGTGGCATATGAGTACTTATTGTCTTCGTCTAAGTACCATAGAGATCCGCTACCATCACTGGTTTTGGATCCGTCGGTGTAGAAATTGTGCTGATATCCCGTTAATAGGTTCTCTGGACTTAACCATTGATCACTATCTGGAATCGAAACATCATATTTCCTACCGAAGCTAACGTAAAGCACCCAATTGTCCGCTAGCATCGAGAGCAATGTGCACCCCACGGACAACTGGTGGAATATCTGACAGTGGCCAGTATAATCTTCGCTTCCCCAGACCCCGTTAAGGGTCCTGTACGCTGCCTTCAACGCTTCCTTTCTAATTCAAAGATCTAGAAGTTGCAAGTTCAGGATGGCATTAAGGGCATAACCAGATGTCGTACGCATAGCCACCACCATATACAGAGGCGTATGTAATAATCGTCTAATCAGGGTGATGTAGGACCAGTGAAGATATAATTTACTTATCATATAAACCTATCGACAGTTTTGATTGTGTAGACAATCAAATGACATTAGAATAAGTGTAAATATTTTTTAGTTTTTTTAGTTAATAGCGGCTTGTTGATATGACAGCTCTTAACTTTATCGGCTCTTGTGCCTCGAAGTTGTCTGAGAAGGGTGAATCCTTGAATGATAGCCATTACAGCAGTAATCTTTTATTTTTATTACCGAAAGGCTACGTAAAAAGTCATCAAAACCAACTTTACACCAAAACCGATCATCTAGTAATAGAAAATCAATTTACATTTGAAACTAATAATAGACATTTAGTAGTGGCATTACTTTGTATTGCAACAGAAAATAAGCAGAAAACGCTATCTCTAACTGTGCCAAGGTAAAGGTCGAAATATACAGTGCCGGACAAAAGTATAGGCACAATAAGCTTTCCTCATTATTTTTTACAAAACATGTTCTAATATACCGTTACTTAAATTTTACTAGTTTTCTTTGCAAGATCAGTGAAAATTAGTGCGGTTGTGTAAGATTTTTTTGTCACAATGAGTCCGTTTCATCATTCGCACCATTGTTACCCGCTTCAAAGAGCATATGGGCATTTCCACAGAAATGTCAACCGAAGCCAAAAAATTCAAAGTATATAAAATTATGTTGTTTTAACATATTTTTATAGGGAATCTATCAAATGTAACTAATGTAAACAAATTTTACATTTGTACATACCACATTTTGAAATATTCGAATGCAAAGTCGAACCAGTGCAAAAATTCCATTTTAAACATTTCTGTTGCATGTTTTGTTTTGATTAATGATCTTGATAAGATATATTATGCCGTGTCTTTTGTTTTTTTAAATCTCGGTTTATATGTAAAGAATGTAAGAAAAATGTAAAAGGAACGATGCGATTGCCAATTACGGTAAATTTTTTCTTTGATTTACCGTATAACTCGATGTCGCGTGCGACATTGAAAAAGAACATTTGTTATCAGTGAGTCGAAGGTATTTGTACAATTTGCATCAAATATTAGTAACAAATAGATATTTTTATTGCTAATTAAATAAACAAAACTTTGCTGGAAAATAATCAGCGCTTTGCTCTTTTTACTTATTTAAAGCTTGTAGCGTGCGACATCGTAAGTGTAAAATGTACGGATTCAAAATAAATTTTCGTTCGAAAATATCTTTATTACTGTATGTAAATACAAAATATCAAATTTTTGAATGTAGATGAGTAAAAACGGCGGCGAGAAAAATAAGGCGAACTGTAAACGGTGGAGAGAAAGATTAAAGGATTATGAAACAAAATTACAAAACTATAAATTAAGAAACAAGGAAAGAATGCGGAAAGCTAGACAGACGTGGAGAGCACTGGCTGAAGGCAAAGAAGATATAATTCAAGAAAAACGGAAATATAATCGCATACGACAACGAGAGAGGCGTCAAAAACTCTTAGAAAATGGAATGTCATATGCACGTCAAAGCCGAAACGCATCGTACGAATGTAGACAAACCTTGGCGAAAGCTGTTAAAAAAGTGGAGAAAGCGATACCAAAAGACATGCACAGAAGGCTAAAAGTTCTTGAAGTCCTGGTAAAAAAATATAAGCAGTTTGAAGAAAAGAAAAACGTTAACCAATCCAACAGAACCGTACCAGAAAGCCTAATTAATGCCATCAATGCTTTTTATCAGAATGATAATATTAGTGTGCAAGCTTCGGGAAAGAAAGACGCCATTATAATTGAAGGCAAATTAATAGCTAAGCGCTTTATGTTAATGACTAGTAATGCCAGTTCTCACGGAAAGGGAGCCGTTGATGGAGTTGGAGCCGTCATTAAAAGAAAAGTGTGGCAAATAACAAAATCTAAAAACGTTTTTTTACCAGACGCACTATCGTTTTATCAATGTGCACAAAACAACACAAATGGAATTAAAATGTATTTTATGCCATCTGCTCAAATTGAAAATTTGTCTCTTCATTATAAGTTGGACGAAAAATGGAAGGAAGTGAAAAATATTCCAGGTATATCCCAGTTGCATTCGTTTTGTTGCGATGGCCAACAGTTAGAAGCAGCTAGGACTGCATATTCCATTAAAAGAACTTTATTTGACATTAGTAATACTATTCTCCGTTAAGTTAGTTTCCGTTCTTTGTTTTTACATAGTATATAAGATTAATATACTTATTTTTGTTTTTCTTTATTGAAGATATTTTGTTAAGTTTATAATTTTGGTTGTGAAAATAAATATATTGAATATATTAAAAATCATTTATAATCATCTTTTGCATGTCTAATTACATAAAAAGTAAAAAAATAAACATAAAAAGTATGATGGAACAAAATGTCGCATGCGACATGTCGCGTGCAACAATGATTAAAATTAAATAAAAAATAAACTACTTAAAATTTTTGAATAAAATAAAAAGCATTATTAAGATACATCAATGCATAACATTTAAAAATTAGTCGCATTAATATATTTCTCCAGGTTTCGCTGAAAAAAGTGTTTGATTTTTTTGCTTTGAAAGCGACTTCTGTTTTTGTCGCATGCGAATGGCTTGATTTTTTGTAATTAATATATCTTGAAAACGAATAATTTCCCAAAATCAACCTTAGCACCAATCATAGTGCCAATCAAGTGCTATAGCTTTCGCCTTTTGTCAAAATAAAATAATGTTTTGGTATATGTTTTTTTTCACTTTGAATGCGTACGAATGTCGCATTCGACATTGGAGAAATGCCCATATGAATTTCAGAATTTGCAGCGAAGTGGTCGTCCGCGCAAATTAACAGACCGAGAGCGATCGAAAAGTGAGAAATGATTCGAAAATTTCATCAGCCCAGATCGCGACGGAACTGTGAACTGAACGATCTAACTCAGAACGGGACAGCTGTGCGTTTTGCTAAAGCGCAGCGCATAAGATGGCTAGGTCATGTGATCCGTATGCCTGTTGACTGTACCGTGAAGAAAGCCTTGACAGGAAAGCTAATGGGCGTGAAGGCCAAAGGCAGACCGAGGAACCGTTGGATAGACGCAGTGGAACACGATCTTAAGAAGCTAGGAATACGTAACTACGTATTTATTGCAGGCCTTATGGACAAATCAGTTTATTTAAACATATTGAAGGAAAATCTCAAAAAAGTGCAGATCAGTTGAATCTGCCAAACTTTTTCGCATTTCAGCATGACAATGACCCTAAGCACACGGTGCATGATGTAAAGATGTGGCTTGCTTATCACACGGCACATCTTCTGCCACAACCTCTCACAGTCTCCGGACTTCAATCCTATTTAGCACTCGTGGGAGGAATTGGAACAACGAGTCAGAAAAGGTGCGATTTCCATGAAGCCTGAATTGAAAGCAGCATTAAAAGAAGAATGGCTTGATATTGACGAAGAATTTACGAAAAGTTTAGTGCACTCAATGCCAAATAGAGTGAAAGCCGTACAGGGACAGATACCTGTAAAATTTTGATTTTTTTTTTTCATAAAATATTAATATAATATAATCCTTTAAGAATATGGAAAAAAAAACCGTGGCGACTCTATTCTTTGCGTTCGAGCGCTGGGAGAGGTATAGTTACGTTGTATTCAAACTTTAGACGCGTTTTTCTCAAAATTATATTTTTCGTATTGGGGTAGGCTATAACTCGAAAAGTTATCGACCGATCTCCTTGAAATTTTGCACACATCTTTTTTATGATATTACTTTCTATGCGAATACAAGTATTCGAAAATTTTTCAAAAAAATAATTTTTTCGAAACAAAAATAGTAGGAAAATTCGCCCCAAATAGGTTTTTTAAGCATTTTATTCCGCGAATTTTTTACCCCCATTTTTGTTTAATTCATATAGAAATTATAACATTAAAAACAAAAAAAAATTTTTGGTTTTTTGTATTCAGGTCACTGACGCCAATGCTACAATGCCCGCCAATTGAGAAGCACCGCTGCGACCTTCCTGGAAGAATTGAGTGTACATCCGCCATTTTAAATGATTAAAAAAAAAAAAAAATTTTATATTATTTTAATGTATAAATAAATTGTATGCCAATTTCGAAAAAAATATATTGACTTCTTCTTCACTTAAATAATTTTAATGAAAATCAGGGAAAATACGGCCGTTTACAGGTATCTGTCCCCTTAAGACAAAAAGGCCGTCCAACGAAGTACTAACTTTTAGTTATTTATTTTTATTTTATTATTATTAAAGTCAAACGTACAACTATAGGTTATTTTTACAATGATTGACCTCAAGAATAGTTTATATTACATAAAAGGATACAGTAAAATCAAAATTAAAATTACAGATAGTAGTAAAGAAGTATAAGTTGGGGAAACTATCAAAAGGAAAGTAAGGTAAAAATAGTAGTAGTAGGAGTAGGGTTTAATTGGAAGAGATTTAAATAATGTGGAACCATTTGAGTACATTCAGCAATTTTCGGCAAGGTAGCGAAGCAATTTATTTTTGAAATACGAGCTTTCTTTTATACGTTTAATTTTGTAAGGTAAGGTATTCCAAAGACGGACAGAGAACACAAAGTATTGACGTTCAATCACCAAACAACTGTATTTCATCGGGACTAAGTTTAACGAACGGCAGGACTTTGAAAGTATAAGTCGATCTTTGAGGTATCTGGGTTTTTGAGTGTTTATGATCTTGTGGAGTAAAACTAAACATTTAAACCTAAGCAAGTCGTAAAAGGATACGGAAGCAATTTTTTTCGCAAAAACAGAAATATGGTCATAAGGTTTTTTACAGTACACGTATCTTGCAATGTTGTTATACAAAACATTAAGCTTACTACGACACACACTATCACAAGGAGTATATAACTCACAACCATACAGTAACATTGGTAACAAATATGTACGTTTTAGCTAGTAGCAGTCGAATGTTTACTGGTGTAAAATATTGAGTTGTCCATAAATTTCAGAGCATACCATAAACTTAACCTATGACAGTAAAGATGTGGTTGCTCCATGTCAAAGTTCTATTAAATGTAACCCCTAAATTTGTAACATTGTCCACATATTTGTCATTTAGTTTGACTTGTGTATAGCTTGATATATTTTTTGTAAATAACGATACATTGGGACTTACCAGGATTAAGAATTCATCCGTTGTCAGAAGCCCACTTGCTTGTGAGGCTCAAATCAGAATTCATATTACTTATGCAAATATCAATACAGCTAATGGGACAACTAACATATAATTGAACGTCATCAGCATATACATGGACATCACTATATTTAATCACACCGAACAAATCGTTAATGTACAAAACAAATAAAAGGGGGCCAAGGATAGAGCCTTGAGGTACACCTCTGGTTACAGGGAGAAAGTTTGACATGGTATTATCACCACATACGACTTGTAATCGGTCACTAAGATACGTTTCTATAAGAGTCAAAGCCGACGTTGAAAAGCTAACTAAGTTTTGAAGCTTCAAAATTAAGAGTTTATGGTCTACGGAGTCAAATGCTTTGGAATGGTCAAGTAGGGTTAGACAAGTCACATGCTTTTTGTCAATGTTGAGCCTTATGTCATTAGACACTTTTAGTAGTGCTGTGATGCAGCTCCTACTACATCTAAACCCCGACTGCAATGTGTTCACCAAGGCGTTGTTATTCAGAAATGTGTTTATTTGGCGATGCATAATACGCTCAAGAACTTTGGATAAGAACGGCAATATTGCAATCGGGCGGTAGTCTCCATTCGCTTTCTTAATTGGTATGATTTTGGCTCTCTTCCAAGAGTTGGGAAAGATTGACGTGGTTAAGACGGTATTCAGAGCATAGGTAAGATAATTTAAGATCTTTGGTAACAGGCATTTTATAAATTTTGGATGAATTCCATTCAGGCATTTTATAAATTTTGGATGAATTCCATTCAGGCCGGCCGCATTCGACTTGACACTAAGTATGGACTGTACTACCTCCCAATCATCGACACATTCAAAACAAAAACTGAACATCACAACGTTAAGATTAGAATTGTAATTGTCATAACATATTTATATTATTAACAGAGCCGGGCAAGCACACAATTTATCTCATTTAGTGCATTTACATGAACATCACATAAATCTAGCATAGGTGTAGTGTGTTTTTAAATTTTAAACATATAAAAGAACTGTGCCTATACTTTTGTTCAGCAAATGTTGCTGTACTTTTGCTTTTCTTTTAATTCATGATTTAAGCACTGTGAATTGTCGAAAATCAAAACTTGATTTTTTAACTAAAATATAATATGAGTATGCGTAACTTATGTGGGGGATTCTGCTGTTACCGTGGCGCCGCAATATTATGGCGGATTCTTATAGAACTCGACAAAAGAAAACGAAATGAAATAGTACAATTTTTTGATATCTCGCTTAGTTTTCGAGATATTGAATAAAAATACTGTGGATTGCGTAGCCGGAGTTGGACTGATGAGGGTTATTTTTTTAAGCGCGGGATGTCGAAAAATTTTACTCCTATATTTTGTCTTCTCTCTCCGAATTCTATCGAAACTGAAGAAAAAATTATTATTATTATTGTATTATTATTTTTTATTTAATATCTCGAAAACTAAGCGAGATATGAAAAAAGTTTACTCTTTCATTTCGTTTTCTTTTGTCGAGTTCTATAAGAATCCGCCATTAAATTGCGGCGCCACGGAAACAGCAGTATTGCCCTTACATATGTGGAATAAACAGTTTTTGTTATTGTTGATTTGAAAAACTTAACACATTTTTATTCCATTGTCGTTTGTGCCTATACTTATGTCCGTCACTGTAATTAAACTGCACTGCAAAAGATTTGCTAATTTTTATGGTTCAATTAAATTTTAATTGGTAAATAAATTATGAAGAGCTACTTTCAAAATGTAAAACAATATTTGTGTATCATTTCCTCGTTTTTTCCAAAACTACTGCAACCAATTAAAGCGAACTGGACAACAAAATGCACCTTCAATGTACGCAAAACGCCGCATTTTATTTTGCAGTCACATGAAAGGCATTAAATCAATGACTTTAAATCTTACTTCCATAGAAATTCTATAAAGAAAAAAAGTTCTAAAGTGGCTTGAAATGCTTGAATACAGAGTATTAAAACAGAGCCCATTAGAAACAAACGCTAAGAAAATTGCACCTCATTCACTCAAACCTGTCGAACAACACATTTCTGGGAACTCCCTGATTTTTACGATAACATTTCGAATATAATTAATCTTTTAGAGATTTTAATGGTGTTGTTGTAATCACAATTACTTTAATTTCAATTAAATCTCTGAAGGATGCTCAGTACAAGCAGCAATCGCACAACTTCTATAAGTTATATGTACAAATAAATGTACATATATTTAAAATAAAAAAATTTCATATAAATATGTATGTATGTATGTATTTATTGGATGTTCATTGACCGTTCACCCAATGGCTGTGAGTGAAACATGAAGAAAAACGAGAATTCCAAAAAAATTACCCCTTGCATTGAATATATCAGCGTTGAATGTTGCTTGGTTGATGGTCGCCGTTGTCGCGCCTATTAGCTGATTAAATTTATCACACTTTTTTGCTTCTAATTGAAAACTGATATCACAACCGTTTAATTAACACCCAAAGTAAGTAGCTTATTTTCAATCAATTCATTTAATTACTAGCCACTTTTAAGCACATTTTCACTTTTCTTAGAATTACTGGCATAGCTTAATTGATTCTTTAAGCAAAACAAGATAAATTTCTTAAGTTAATTTAAATAAAATACGGAACAAATTTTAGAAAACACCAAACACGACAAATTCGCAACTGCAACTAAACAAAGAACAGCTGAGAGATGCCAGGGCGAATTCAAACAAGGGTGGTGCCAAGGCGATTTGAGCATCATAGGTGGCGCCTTTCCAAAACAGTTACTTTATTGTTATTATTGTTATTTTTTAAAATATAATTAAAATTATAGATTAATCTAACATAAAAGATTTAGCTACCAGGGCTATTGACTTATAAGGGGTGGTTAAGTTTCAAGAGCCGATGTTGATTTTGAATAAAATACAATTTTTTAGGAAATTATTGTCATTTTTCTTTATTATGATAATATAGGTATGGTTCAATTACGTATGGAAGAAAATATCGGTCAAATGGTCACCGCAGCCTCGGCGACACACCTCCAAAGACCACCAAATGCAAATACATAGCTCCTGATCTAAAGGGTGGTTAAGTTTGAAGAGCCGGTGTTGATTTTGAATAAAATACTATTTTTTTACGAAAATATTGTCATTTTTCTTAATTTGGTAATATTGGTATGGTTCAATTACGTATGGAACAAAATATCGGCCAACTGGCCGCCGCGGCCTCGACGGCACACCTCCATCCGATGGTCCAAATTTTCGATGACGCTGAGGCATGATTGAGGTTCTATGCCGTTAATGTGCCGAATTATGTCATCCTTTAGCTCTTGAATTGTTGCTGGCTTATCGACGTACACCTTTTCTTTCAAATAACCCCAAAGAAAGAAGTCCAACGGTGTCGTTGACGTTTAGGTGTGGTTCACATTCAACATCGGCCGTTGAAATTTAACCACCCTTTATATATATAATTGGCGCGTACACCCTTCTTGGGTGTTTGTTCGAGCTCCTCCTCCTATTTGTGGCGTGCGTCTTGAAGTTGTTCCGCAAATGGAGGGACCTATAGTTTTAAGCCGACTCCGAAAATATTTTTTATGAGTAGCTTTTTCATGGCAGAAATACGTTCGGAGGTTTGCCATTGACTGCCGAAGGTCGACCGCTATTAAAAAAAATATTTTATTCATTTTGGTGTTTCACCGAGCTTCGAACCGATACTTTACATTAACCGATACTTTATTTTACGCGATTTTGACAAGTCTGACGTCAAGCTCCTTTCTAATAAAAAACAAACAAAAGATAAAATACATATTTGTGGATGGCATGATAATATTGTAATTTGTGAGATGTCAACTAAACAATCTAATGAAAACGACGTGCCGCGTATTAAATTGTGAAATCACAAATGAATATGTATTAAGTCTCCAAATGCAGTTTTTTCGTGTTTTTATGCGGAATAGCCCCTGGTGTCGCTCAAGCATGCATGTCCAGCAGGCTTATATGTGTGCGTGTCGGGTGACACTCGTACTTGCTTCGTGTCACACATACTTGTTGTCGGCTTTTGCATGATGAAAATCAAAAATTTTAAATATTAGCGTCAAGCACCCGACACGCACACATATAAGCTGCAGAACATGCATGCTTGAGCGTCACCAGGAGCTGGAAGACGCGGTGGCAAGAAAGTGTATGTATGTGGATGCGTATAACTACTTGTGTTTGGTTGTTTCCATTGATTTTACCCACTCTTCCTCTTCACAAACAAGTAATTCACCCTCTTTTTGTGTTTATTCCTGGTTTCTGACGACACAGCAAATTCGGAAGGCGCAACGTGATATTCTATAAAACTTGGATATTCTATCAATCTTCTACATTAAAACGCAAAAAACTGCATTTGGAGACTTAATACATATTCATTTGAGTTTTCACACGATTTTTGATTGGTTAAGGTTAAATCTCACAAATCACAATATTACCATGCCATTCACTGAATTTACACAAAAATGTAGTTTCTCCTGCTTTTCGTTTGTTTGTTTTTTATTGGAAAGGAGGCTGACGTCAGACATGTCAAAATCGCCAAAAATAAAGTAACTTTTTTTTGAAAGGCGCCACCTTCAATAGTCAATTTGCCTTGAAAGAAAACAAAAATTCTAATTCAGTTGGCAACGCGATCACTGACAGCTAAGAACGTAGTAATTCTGAATCAATACATCGTGTGAATCAAGAAAACGCTACAATTAATACGCAATTCATTAAATATTTGCTATAAAAACCCACATTCAATGGCTACAAGTAATGCAAAAGGCCTCAAAGCATCAGCATTTGGTGCTAGCTCGTCGGGAGGTGGCAATAGAACTGGCGGGAAGACAGGCCCGGTTTCGACGGCGTCCCAACCTGACACTGACGCTACTAGCAGTGCCATTAATATACCGTTTATAAAAACAAAAGACAACAGCAAACAATTACCAACATACCACGCAGCGCTACAACGGTCTACTGATGATCATTTAGCCGCTGAAGATTTGGATAATATACAATTGGAGCTTGAAACACTGCTGTCTAGTGTGGCGCTACGTTATCGTGTCTTAAAGTCTGAATACGAGAGTTTAGACAAAGATGAGCGACGGAATGAACGACGCACTAAACATGGCGCCAGTGGGGAAACACCCACAACTAATGTGGGTACTTCGTCTAGCGGTAAACGTAAGCGTGAGGAAACGTCAAGCGTACGAAAGCCCAAACATACACCTGCCTCGTCGTTAAAACACACAAAACATGCTAAAAACAGTCCGGTTGCACCGAATACGGATGACAGCATGGATTATGTGCCACCCTCTGGTTCACATGGTCATGGGCAGAATCGTGATCATCATCTGCAAAAGGTTACATTGCCTAAAAATGATACACCAAACAAATTTTGGCTTTCCGTCGAACCATATTGTATGCCATTAACGAACGAGGATCTACGTTTGCTCGATGATCTCTTAGATCAATATTCCGGACCATTGGTGCCGCCTATACCAGAGCTAGGTCCACATTACTCCACCATTTGGGCAACGGAAGATATGAAAGAAGTGCAACAAGCTTCAAATCCTAATGCAAATTCAAATCGCTTGAAACCACAAAATACTGCTGCAACCAGTATGATTAAGAAGGCTGAATCCATGATGGACGAATGTGTCACCGGACCCTTGACACAACGTTTAGTGTCTGCGCTACTGGAGGAGCAACTGATACAAAACCCCAGCGAACTGGCGGCAGCTGCAGTGGCGGATAGCAGCAATAGTAGTAGCGAAAATACGCACTCTTCGGCACAAATGAATTTTCGTTCTCTATCATTGCTACGTAATTGTATCGATATTGAGAAACGTGTGAAAAGAGAACTCATAGAACAAGGTATACTGGATTTAAATGATTTCCCAAACAATGACGAAGACGAAATACATGTTGAAATAAAACGTTTAATTTCGGAACTATCAGCGATTGCTGAGTACAATGGTGCTGCGCTGAAACGACTTCATGAGTCTGCCGCTGAAGAAATCAAACGTCTAGAAATTAAACGAAAACTCGACACAGTCGACCAGGAAATACTTGAAGCGTACAAACGTACCATGCAGAGTAAAGCTAAGCGCAAGCCGCTTAGTGCCGAAGATCAGCAGGAGATATATCGTTTGACTTCGGAACAAAAAACACTTTCTGATCAACTAGAGCGTATACAGGCAAATTGTTTTCTCTACGAATAGTTTTTGGCCACCACTGGTGGAGGGCAAGCACAATCAGATACGCGCGTTATTAGTGCAGCACCTGAACGCTCAATACTAGTGGCGCTTCTAAATGAAAAATAATATTAATTTTCACAATACCATAAGACCTCTAATTTATTTTCTTTTTCTCAACTATAAAATGCAAATTCAAACTTACTGCTGGAAAATGCGAAACCGCACCTCTGCACTATACCACAAATAAAAACGTTATAACCGGATAATATGCTGAAAAACTGAAAATTTAGAAGATCGCATTTTTTTTTAATTGTATTTTTGTATAAATTCAAAGCAAAAACAAAATCGGAAGTTGAAGTTTGTTTGGGAATAACTTTAAGGTTACAGTCACAGTCATTCAAATATGTATAGTCTTTTAGATTGTAGTATTGGATTTGAGGTTTGCGGCGCACAAACCTTTGCCTTAACTAGTGAGAATTGATTTAGGTTGTTGAAACTGTAAAAAATTCAGATATTTCACAGAAGTTGCATCTGTTATAGCAAAATAACATAAAATCGAAACGATTTCAATGCTGAGACAATATTTTTACCTCAACTGTATTGCCTGTTCCACCTTGTTCAGTCATTGAATTGTGATTTCTTGCGCAAATATTTGCATGAGCGGCTCTTAGCAAAATGTTATTCAATAAAGCATAATTAATAAACGAGTACCTATACAGTGGGGCCTTCTACAACCGAACCCTTACAATTCCACAATTTTAGTCCGCTTATGAGGTGGAGATGAAAACCGAAAGAAAAGTTATTTTTATTTTTTTATTTATTTATATAAGCTTATACAATGTAAATTTACATATGTATGTACAACCTAAAAACATGCAGCGCTAGCATCAGAGGCTATCAGCTGACCGTTGAATGAATGATTTGTGTTAAATTCTTCTCAATAGGTCACAATCTTTTAGAAAGTTATATATGGTTTTTATGTTTTCCTCAGTTGGGCTGGAAAGGAGGGAAATAGGATCCGTATTAGAGTAACATTATCTTTTATATCGAAGCATTGGGCAAAATTCTAATAGGTGGAGGACAGTTGCTGTGTCGTTGCAAAATGGACAGTTATTGGTTCTTATGCCACCAAGGAGGTGAGCATGCGTAGCTATTGTGTGTCCTATCCGGAGACGTATGTATGGAGTGAGAAAGTTAGCTGGAATTGTTGCAGGATATACTGGTTTGATCCTTGCTGAGTTGACTATTGTATAATGATGATTATAAGAAATCCAATCGATGAAAAGTTTCGAGTGCCTCTTTTCATTGATGAGACGATATACATATATCAGATTTTGTAAAGAAGTTGAGTGTTAATGTGGGCGCGTTAGATGCATCTTTTGCTAATTCGTCTGCGTAAAAATTTCCTGTTATACCAGTATGGCTAGGAACCCACATTAGCTTAATTTTCTTTTGATATAAAATAAGATATTCTCTAATTGAATTGATGACAGTAGTTTGGTTATAGCAATTTTTTATAGCTTGAAAACATGATAAGCTGTCGGTACATATTACATACTTTCCAGAGTTTTTAGAATCATGTAGAACAGCGTGGAAAATTGCGGTGGCCTCAGCAATAAATATAGAACAGAAAGGGAAAAGCAGCCCATAGGATATCGGCTTACCTTTCTCGCTAACGACAGCAAAAGACGTATTTGAGTTTTTAGAGTCGTCCGTGTAAAGAAATCTCCAACTATTATGTTTCAATTCGCTCGCGATTACTCGAAACTCAGCGATATAAATCGCATTAGGAGTGATGTTCTTAGGTAGGCGGACTAGATTGTCTATAAAAGATTCTTTAGGAATCAACCATGGTGGATGACAAAGTTTACGTAATTTAGGTGGTTTTAATGGCAAGTTATTTGTTTTAGCGAAAATCGCGCAAATGTATATAGCTGATTCAATTTTTGGCAATCGGATCCGTGATGACGATGAAAACAAAACTTTTCGTAGCAAGTTGTTGGAACCAAGAATAATCCTAGGGTAGAGTTTCATAGTACTGTCTTCCATGTTATCCCTTAGTGAGGGAAGGCCAGATTCAGCTAATAAATTTTTTATAGGCGATGTTGGAAATGCACGAAGCGATCTTCTTATAGCTGAATGATAGGGTGCAGCAAGCAGTTTGAGATGGTTATTTGAGTGATGTCCATAAATTTCAATAGCGTAGTTTATTACTGAGAGTATTAAAGCGTTGACGACTTGAATTAATAGAGCTGGGCCAATGAGCGAGCGCTTACATGATAGGTACTTAACAATATTTGAGTTTTTAATAATTCTATTTCTTATATACTGACAGTGATCTTTAAATACATACTTACTATCTAGAACTAATCCAAGAAACTTAAGTGTAGGAGAACATGTAATATTAACATTATTAAATGAAATGGTTGGAAAATTACAATTTTGTTGTGGAATGATTTAGATTTAGAGTACGATATATATAAAGGAAATCTACAAAGGAAGATGATATGGAATTCAGGTCGGAAGATTTGGAAAATAGGAGAAGGTCATCAGCATATAGCTGGTGACATATATTAGGAAAATTTAATAGAATAGAACTAATTTCGTCAAATGCTATGGTGAACAAAATAACTGATAACGGAGATCCCTGAGGAGTTCCGTTATCTAAGGGAAGTGTGGAAGAAGATGTATCAGAAATAAAAACTTTGATTTTACGTTTATAAAGGAAAGATTTTACGAAATTAAAAACACGGGGTCCTACCTTCCATTTAATTAATTGTCTTAGAACTACGTGTATGCCAACACGGTCAAAAGCCTTTTCAAAATCAAGCGAGAGAAGGGAAACGTGGTTTTTGTTAGATAGAGCATCACAAATGAAGTGGTCAAGGTACAAAAGAGCATCGATTGTGCTTTGGCCTTTTTTAAAAGCAACCTGATTAGAGTGAATAAGCTTATTAAATTGGAGGAACCAGGAAAGCCTTGTAGCAACAATTTTTTCTAAGAGTTATAAATTCTCTTTTCTTCTAAGGAAATATTTTTTTTATGAATTGTTTACAGTATGTACATTAAATTAATTCTATGTTTTTGTTTTTCTAAAAAATAATTACTCATTGAATGCATAAAGTAGTTTTAATTTTTACCGCCAGGACAATTTTTTCTTTAGTAGAATAAACTTTTTTGATACATGTTTTTTCCTGCCCTCTATTTTATTTGAAACAAACGTTTTGCGAACACAAAACAAATTACTCGTAAACAACGTTCTAGTCCGGGAGCCAGGGGTCGATTTTGGACTGCGTTTTTAACTCTTGACTATACTTGTGATTTAGTTTTCGTGAATAACGAAAGTGAACGTCAGCTGGCGCACCCTCGATGGGTGTGATGGTGGGAGGGTACGAAACGTGTTGAAAAACCAAGTCAGTTAATACCGGTTGAAATTTTTTTTGTGTATTGTTGACATTTAGCAGAATAAAAAAAATAGTCAACTGCGCCGTAGAGGGGGGAAATTACGTCAGCTGAACAGGCAAATGAGTTGTTAAACATTCTTTTTCGACACGTTTCGCAGCATCCCACGCACAGCTGTCGGTTGGTTTCGTCATCCATTGGATGACGTCTACCTTCAGTATTAAAATCAGTCGTCATGAAATGATGAGGTCAAAATGACTCCTGGCTCCTGGACTATTCATTGGAGCTAATAGCTACACATTTTTACAAAATTATCCAATTGCACTTACGAATGCTTTGGTGTATTTTTTGCAGTAATAATTGCGACGGTGTTACTTTTTATGAGATCGCATCGCGCGCTGTTTCATAATTTCTGCAACAATACCATCACCACGGGTTGTGTTAGTAAAGTGATGACAATCTGATGGTCAACCCTAGCTTATCAAGCGCAGTATAAAATTGTTTACGACGAAATGAATATGGAAGAGAATAAATCAGTTTTAATTAAATATATACTACTTTTAAGTGTAATACTGCTTGTGTATCGTTTTTAGGGCAAAATTAAGCTCAAAGGAAACGAAGTTATTGATGCGTTATTTCAAATAAAACGTTCGGCACGAAATAACTACTGTAATACGAAGAATGATAGAATACACGATTGCGCCTTCCGAATTCGCCGTGTCGTAAGAGCAGATGAACAAACAAGCCAAAGGAAGGGAATTACTTGTTTGTGAAGAAGACAAGGTGGATTTAATAAGGTGACAGCATTCACCCAGCTGAATTTTTCGCCGTAGGTATGGCTTATGTCAAAATGATATGCTTTGTTTGTATGTATTGGTATGTTTACATTCGTATGTTTACATTTGCTTGCTGATTTTGACATGATGCTTGCACCAAACGCAACAACAAATACATGTAGGGTTTTACTTATATGTGTTTGCTGTCACCTGTAATAAATTCGCCTTGGAAGAAGATGAGTAGGCGCAAGGCGAATTTAAATAAATAAATCAACCTTGAGTAGGCGAAAGCAATAAAAAGAACCAAGGCGAATCTATTAAAGGTGGTATCGGTAAATCAGCTGATTTGTTGTTTTTTTCTTTCGCCTTGTCCATGTGGCTGCCAGACCAGAATGAAACAAGGCAAATTCATTCATTGTTTTCTACTTTGCAAATACTTTGGTTTGACAATCTAACGTACAAAACATTGTTGTTGGTCAAGTGCCACCATCTTTAATGAATGTGCCTTGGAAACAGAAGAAGAAGAAATTATACGCACACACACATGATTTCTTTTTTTTCTTTCGCCGTGTCCATGTGGCTGCGAGGCCAGAATGAAACAAGGCAAATTCATTCTCTGTTTTCTACTTTGCAAATACTTTGGTTTGACAATCTAACGTACAAAACATTGTTGTTGGTCAAGTGCCACCATCTTTAATGAATGCGCCTTGGAAACAGAAGAAAACACATGCTTTCTTGCCACGGCGTCTTCCGCATAAAAACAAGCAAACTGAATTTAAAGACTTTATATAAATTTTTGCTTTCACAACTTAGCACACGGCACTTTGTTTTCATTAGTTTGATTAGTTTAAATCTCACAAATCACAATATTACCAAGCCATTCACTGAATTTACACAAAAATGTAGTTTCTCCTGCTTTTCGTTTGTTTGTTTTTTATTGGAAAGGAGGCTGACGTCAGACATGTCAAAATCGCCAAAAATAAAGTAACTTTTTTCTAATGGCGCCCACCTGAGATACTCTATTCGCCTTGGGACTGGTACGTTTTGCGCGTCACGACAGTTAAAGCGTTGCCGCAACGGATCCAATATGACGGGTGTGTTATATTATCATTCTTCAGTTGGATTTAAAACATAAACGATTCCCGGTAGTTAAGCATAAATTCTAAAAACTATGCCGTTAAGTTATATTGGAACTAGTGTGGGCTTCTCTTCTCAGACTTATGATGAGACAGATCCAAGTAAATATGCCAAGCAGTTTTTGGATGTTGACGTGCAGGATTTAATATTGCGGGATTTAAATGAATTTCATAATCCCACAACAAGGCCAGTTGATCGTTTGTTAGATTTTGTAATTTACCGCACGAGGAAAAAATTCTTGATTGATGAATTCTCGGTGAAGATGCTCCATTTAAACGATGTTTTTAAAAGAGAAAGTGACATATGGACTGAAAGCCCAGGCTTACCATGGACTACATATGGCGTTAAAACTAAGGGTGAAATTCGAGACGACCCTGAAAATATTCGTGCCGTACGAAAGTTTTGGCATTTGTTTGAAATCGGGGATGATATAGATTTTCCGGATTGTTGCGCGTTTGCAGGATCACATGTTTGCGACGCTGATAAGCATAAAGTGCGCACCATTTGGGATTATCCAGCCACCCTCAATTTTGGGGAAGCTGTTTTTGCTTGGCCATTAATTGAAGCTTACCAAAGATTATTACCAGAAAATACTCCTATTGCTTATGGACTGGAGACAGCAACAGGAGGGGCGAAGAAAATTAGAGAACGATTTGCAAGGTCTGATAAATACTATTACAGTCTTGGTTTTTCAAATTTTGATAAGACTGTACCCGCTTGGTTAATTGAGATCGCATTCGATATTGTGAAATATAATATTGATTATGCGCACTATCAAGAATATGGAGTTGCACACGCCCAACGAATGGTGAAAATGTTCGATCGTATACGAGACTATTTCATCCATACTACCGTTCGTATGTCTAATGGCAAGCGTTATAAAAAGGATTGCGGTATTCCAAGTGGAAGCTATTTCACCCAGCTTGTTGGCTCAATTGTTAATTGCATTGTGATAACTTATGCCATTTTGTCGACTACTCACGGAACGTTTAATGATGCAGTGTTTCTCGGCGACAAATCATTCTTTTCATGCGATGTGAAGGTTGACATTGCTCAGATTGCATCTGTGGCAGAACGTCTTGGAATGAAAATAAATGTAGAACAATCGCAGGTATCACGTTCCATTGATGAAATGAAATTCCTTGGGTATTATATAAATCATGGGCTGAGCAAGAAGACAGAAGGTGATTTGCTCCCGTCAACGGTTGAAAGTATAAAATTAAAAAAGTAGAGGATTCGGTTGCCGAAATGCGATTTGTTCTAAAAATATAATGCGAAAATTTGTTCTTTGACTTTTCCCCCGATTATGGGAGGAGTACGGGTTTTACGGTATATAAACATACATAAACACTTATTTGTAATGAAAATTTCTTCAGATTTATTAATAAATGGTAAATAGGAATGAATCCCATTGCAAGTATAAAAATATCAAATATTTATGCATAAACGTCTTTCAAATGCAACTCCGTGTATTCATTTGCAACGATACTATAAACTAAATTTAGGACTAATATCTAAAGGAAAATTCATACAAACATAAATATTTCATAGAGCAACGACTTTGTTGTTTTTCATATCACAATTTGTTTGGCATGTATGTATGTATGTACATAACTAAGTATTTATGTGATGTTTGAGTAAAATGAGTGCATGAACACAAGTTAGCGGTAGCGTCTACGGCATGGATTGTGCGAATTTCCTTCCACTACAGTCGAGTCTAAGCTAATAGAACGAACGACCTGTATACATCGCCGGCAAATCACTCGCCAATTGCATAGTTTTATGTGATGTTTAAACGACTGCGCAATGAATTTATGCAAGTTAAACTACAAATACGTTAGTGCATCATTTGTATGGCATACTGATTTGAATTGACATAACTTCAAATTTGGTTTTTTAGTATGCAATAAATGATACTTGATAATTTAATTTATCGAGGAATTCCTACGCATGTTTGGCTATAAGATCCGATTTCGTAGACACCAAAATATTGTTACAAATCGCCTTATTACGCAAATTTATATCCTCAGTCAATAAGATAACATGATCAACGTGTTGTTTGGCTTGTAAACAGCAGTTGATAATACGATCGTCTGGGGAGTTCACTTCAACGAGATGGTCAAGTTCGCTAAGAGCGCTTTGTGCTGCAGTAAAGCATCAAAATTAACAATTAAATATACATACATATATGTAGATAATTATGTTTACCTTGAATATGCTTAATTTTTGCTTCGAACTTGGCGTTCAGGTATTTAATAGCGCGCACTGCCAACACTTTGGTGCCATCGCCCACAGCAAACTGCTTCAGTTTGTCCAACTCTTGTAATACACAATATGGTATGAAGAGCACAGTACCTCTGGTTTCTATTAGGTGTACGATTATAAAATTTCAAAGTTGAATAAAATTTTAATTTTCAATTAATATCAATTACGACTACAAACCGCATAATTTCATATGGCTCAACTCTTCAATAAATGTTAGATGTTGTAGTAGCACGTTTGTGTCCAAAACAAAGTAATAAAAACCATTAAGCCACTTTCTATTTGCAGTTGTCGCATCCAGTTTCTGTTCTACTGCATAACGTAAGAGATTTTCATTGACAACGCCGTAATATTCACCCATAGTATCTGATGCTTGACTTCGAACGCTGGGCTCTGCGTTGCTAGACTCATTGCTGGATATCTCTATTATATCGGGCTTCATTTCTTCAATCGGCATCCAATCCATTGGCTCTGAATGTATGAAAATGTATAAGCATATATAAATGTCACTAAATTTACAGGAAATATGGATGTGATAGTATTTAGAGGCATATAGGGTGTTTGCTGGAAGAACGGCTTAAATACACATTTTCTTCAAATGAAATACTCCTCCAGCCGACGACGAGCAATATGTAAAACTACTTTGGAAAGTTATTATTTCTAACTATGTTCATGAACGCACCATCAACACTGCAGTTAGTGCCGCTAGCCATAGCACTATCGCGTAAAACAACGGCCAAAGCCGACGAACAAGCAGAGGCACAAATCCGCGTTGGCGTATTCAGTTCATTATTATTGGGAAGCTCTTGCTGGCGTAGAGAGTTACGCAGCCGTTCTAAACGAGTGTTAGCTTAAAAAAATTTTTGAATGTTAGTTAAAATTCATCTTTGCTAGTATCTCAATGCTTATCCCTTACCACTACCCCGTTCATATGCGGGCACCAAAAGGTTATTGGGCGTACCAAATATTTGAGATGGTGATGCAGTCAAGGCAACTGCTTTAAAATCCACAGATGGGCTGCCGTTGTTTGGCGTTGCAGTGCCTTTCATTACGATAGCCATTGGCGCAGTTGATGCCGCTTTGCGTTTATTGGAGACATCATTTTCACCATCACCTTCTATCTCAGTTGCATTATTTCTCAACGCCAAATGCACCTTAGGGCGTATGTGTGTTTCTTTTCTGCATATTTTGAGGTTATTTTTATCGACACATACTTCCAGTGGTTTTTGGCTTAAAGCCGTTTTGGTATTACAATATTTGTTGAAGGTACTTTTGCATATGGCTTTTATTTTGCTTACAATGGAACTGCCAATACTGAGGGATGCAGTAGTGCGTTGACTTGTATTCGGTTTATTTTTTACATCCTCGCTTTTATCTTTATGTGTTTCTTCTTGCTTTACTCGTTTTGGGGATGTTGTTACTGTTTCGCTTGCTAAGATAGCGTTAGACCATGCTCGCCTTTTTCGTTCATTTTTAGGCGAGATTTGTATTGATTTGTTGGGTGTGCTAATTTTCAGTGATTTATCTTTTTCCACTTTGCCCAGCAGCGCACCTTTACTTGTTGACGGTTGGGAATCCTTTCGCAACTCTATATTGTTATCGGCTTTTAAAGATTTTGATTTTGAATTTCTACTCTTTTTCATATCCGTTTCTTGAGGTACATTATTCTCGATTCCTTCCTTGATTGCGACGTCTTTGTCTTGGCTCCGTCCCCGTTGCGACTTGTTTTGTTTTTGTGAAACCATTTCTTTGCGTCCTTTTTTCAAGTTCTGTTGGAGTCGCTTAAGGCGGTCCTGGGCAGGAGTACGAAGCATTTTTGCTGTTGCAAAAGAAAATATTTTGTATTTGCTTAATTACAATAAAAGAGATATTTTGATTACTTGTGCATTTTTGTGGCGAAAGAGGTTTTTCATTTGCATTTGTAGTGGCGTCACCATCTATAAGTTCACTGCACCATTTGGTTTCGCCAGTTGTTTTGTTAAACATATAATATTTGCCTGGCCTCTTCTTTGACTGACATTTTATCCATTCGCTCGATTTGACTTCACTATTTCGAAGTTGTCGTTTTTCCATCGTGTTGTACTAATTAAGTCACCCCAAATTGCATAAAAGTATTCCAAAAAATATAAATCAGCTACAAGCCACAGATTTTTCTCGCGTCAATCATTTTCTTTTTCATTGACAACAATTTTTCACAGCTGACATATGTCAATTAACCTTTCAAAGCTCACTGCAAAAAATTGTGAGCAAACTTCATGAAGCAATAATTAAAGGTGATGGATATCTAATTTTCACCCTGTGCCGGCCATCTTGAGCCACTAAATAAATCCAAAAAAGTTACTTTTTATTTCATATCAAATTTTAAAGAAAAAGTATTTAAAAACATAGAAATGAAAACGTTTGCAAAACACTGCCCATTCAGTTTTGGGCAATTGATTTGACTTTAGCATCTTTCAATCGAGAGGTGTATTGCTGAAGCAGACAGCGAGTAACAGCATAGATAATAGTAATAGTTTGGCGGTTGGTGAATAGCTGAGCTACTCTTTTCGGAAAATTCGGTCGGTTATGGTGCTCACACTCACCATCGTAAACGTACGCCCGTACGCGTATCAGCTGAAACAATGAAACAACGATCTACGATACTACGGAACGGAACGGTGGTGAGAATTCATTTACATGGGGCTCTCATTAGTCATTACGTTGGTGAGTGTGGGCACCATAAATAGCTGACGACCTGTATACGATTCGCCTTTTGACACATATGGGCAACAACAAATGCTGAAAACAGCGAACACCGCACGGAATCCCTTACCGCAGTCCCTTACCGTGCACAAAAACTCAAAAAGAACTTTGTAACGTTTTTGTACCAATGAGCGTCGACGAGTCGCGTTACCAATATGGCAAACGAAAATATTTCTTTATAAAATGAACTGTATTGTAATCACAAAATGTCACCTGAAAACCATCCCGTCGCAATAATATTTACGGTGCCCGTCGGAATTGTGTTTAAAGGCATTCTTAAAATGTCTGAAATTTGTAATCCTCCTTTTGTAACTCCCTTGTGCCAATGAATAATCTGCTGTTTGAGTTATTCCTAATGTACGGATGCACTCAGTGGCTCCTTTTATTTCCCCTCCGATAGAGAAGGTAATATAACAAAATAAATTTCTTTTCATCGCTTGACATATCGACAATCCGTACTTAGACGATAGCTGGTGGCATTGTGTGCGGGCATATTGTCATCGTCGCTAAATTAAAAAAAAGTGCGTGTAGCGTAGTACCCATAAAAGAATTGAAACTTTCAAGGCAGACTAAGAAAGAGGGTGAGACCCGAAAGAGAATGAGAGAGAGAGAGAAAGAGAGAGAGAGAAGGAATATATATCTAAATAAATTCACAACATTTTCAGAGAATACAAATAGACAAAATTCACAAAAAACGGAGAAGGGACACAAACCGTGGCACCACTCCGAGCGTTTATCACCCGCACAAACGCAGCGATTCCAGGACCGCAGCAACGGCACAAATTACCGCAAGGCAATACCAATAAATTTGACTTCGGAATGGATAGCTCTTTGAAGTACGCACAAGCACTGGCCAGGAAACGGAAATAAGCGCCAAAAAGTAGGCACAAAAAAAAAACGCCAAAAAATTGGGACCAAAAATCGCCCCAAACAGTAGACACCAAACAAATATAATGCCAAAAAGTAGGCACCAAAAATATATTTCTTAGAAGTTTGCGCCAACAAACAAGCCCCAAAAAGTAGGCGGTGTTATTTCTCACTAGAAATTAGCAACCACAAGGAAAAACTCAGGACAAATAGCCCTAAGTGTATCTAGGATATTTATAAGGTATAGCTCTCTCTCTCTCCTTTCCCTCTACGTTATATCTTTTTTCTCTCTCGGGGAACGAAAATGCCTAAAACGCTGCATGCCCTTCAAATTTTACTCTCCATTCTCGCTCGTCCATCGACGCCTAAAAAGTTTCACTTCAATAATGTTAATGTTAAAAAAAATTTAATGCAGATGACGATACGACCCGTGAGCGAAGGCTTTTAAGGGGTATTTTACTTCTATGTGGTTTTGGTTACCAGAATTGTTTGTCAAACTACGAACTTTTGGGTATTTATTTAGGGTATTCGTCTTCCCAAGACGGCCGCCGTAGCCGAATGGCTTGGTGGGTAACTACCATTTGGAATTCGGAGTACGTAGATTCGAATCTCCGTAAAACACCAAAATGAAGAAAGAGTGTTTTTTAGTAGCTACCGCCTCTCGGTAGGCAATGGTAAACCTCCGAGTGTATTTCTGCTATGAAAAAGCTCCTTATAAAAAAATATTTGCCGTTCGGAGTCGGCTTGAAACTGCAGGTCCCTCCATTTGTGGAACAACTTCAAGGCGCACGCCATAGGAGGAGGAGCTCGGCAAACACTCAAAAAAGGGTGTAAGCACCAATTATATATATATTTAGATATCATCTCTACCAAAAGGGATTTTTTTATTAGTGCTGCCGAAAACAATTATGTATACTGCGAAATGTTAGTTTAATCGATCAAAAAACTTCACGGTTTCCCAGATTGTTAGCGCGAATTTTGTGAACTTCGCGAATCGAGGTGTTCATTTTTTCATGTATAATTAAAGCATAAAGTTATAGGTAAATATAACTTTACCAGATAGGTAAGCGTAACTACACCACAAGATAAATTTTATATGACGCTTTTCACACTAATTTCAAAATGAAGCCATTATCTTAATACACAAAAAAGACAAGCATCTTGCTCCTCCCTATACACCACTCAAAATACTATATGGTTCCGCTCAAAATACTATGTGGTTCCACTCATAATACTATGTGGTTCCATTGCTCTCAAACTCTTCCGTCTGAAAGTGTAGATGGACAAATTTTGTTAATGTTTGCAAATGCGATACCGTAAACACATTTCGAAAAAACCCAATGTTCGAAAGAGCAAAATGTGTATTTAAGGCTCAGCATGAACGCAGCTTTATTAATGCAATATCAAACTTTCTTCGAACTGTCTGGCAGCATTTCAATTGGCACTGGGAAGGGCCGCATTTATTTGTATCTTCTGGAAAGTGTACAACAACCTTGCAACCCATTAAGAAGGTGACGATAGGGCTCATCTTGGCAATTGGATGCATTTAACTATCTGGAGCAACCGGTGTTTTTCCAAATTTATATTTCTCTTATAAATACTTGTTATTAAAACAAAACCGACATTTATAATATTCTTTCGGCGCAAGCAACATGATCAAGGTGAGTACAATAACAAAGAAAAAACAATAAATAAATATTGCATTTCCCCCCCTGCGGTGTGATAAGCAAAGTCCAAAGTTCATTCGGACAAAGTGAAGAATTTGTATTGTTTTTCTACATATAAACAAGGTTTACATATTATACAATCACACTCTAATATTATCTCACTGACGATATTATGGATTCCTAACGAAATTTTCGCATTGTTCCAGAACGCTGTATCTCTAGTTACTGGCGGAGCCTCCGGTTTGGGGCGCGCAGCTGTTGAAAGATTTGCTCGTCAAGGCGCTCGTGTTGTGTTGGCCGATTTAAGCAGCTCGAAAGGCAGTGAGGTAGCCCGTGAGATTGGCGACAATGTAATCTTTGTGCCGGTCGACGTGACATCCGAGAAGGATGTGCAAGAGGCAGTGCAGACTGCCAAGGAAAAGTTTGGACGTCTCGATTTAGCTGTTAACTGTGCTGGTACAGCTGTAGCTGTCAAGACTTATAATTTCAACAAGGATGTGGCACATCGTTTGGATGACTTTACTCGTGTACTTACGGTCAACACTATTGGCACATTCAATGTCATTCGTCTTGCCGCCGGTGTGATGGGTATAAATGAACCCAACAAAGATGGCCAACGTGGCGTTATTGTAAACACAGCATCCGTAGCTGCATATGATGGCCAAATCGGACAGGCAGCCTATGCTGCTTCAAAGGCTGCTGTAGTTGGTATGACTCTGCCTATTGCTCGTGATCTTAGCACACAAGGCATTCGTGTGTGTACCATCGCTCCTGGCCTTTTCAATACACCAATGTTGATGTCATTGCCAGAGAAGGTGCGTACCTTTTTGGCCAAATCGATACCATTTCCTCAACGCTTGGGCGAGCCATCCGAATATGCTCACTTAGTGCAGGCGATTTATGAAAACCCGTTGCTGAATGGTGAGACTATTCGTCTCGATGGTGCACTTCGCATGCAACCTTAAAAGTTGTTTTTCAATCTAATCTGCTGCGTTAATTCTTTCAATTCACCGTCTAAAACGTTGCATTTAATTTGAGAGAATGTTTTTTTTTTGTAAATCTAGTTATTAAGTTGAATGTTCCAATCGTACGCTACGTGCAGACATGCCTCTATATGTGTATACTACACGTTATCTACGAAATATTCGAAAATGTCAATTATACAATTATAAATGAAAATAAAGTGAAGCAAGTTTTCTATACAATAATTCCTGTAAGAATATTTGGTTGTTTTAATTATCTGAGTGCACAAAAATAGCTTATCAATTGTCGCGTCAACTGGAACGGTGAACTTGTTTATTATCAAGCTTTGGTGATTTACTGTTATCACAAATATATTTGATTGTGTTTACACTTGCATTTATGTAGGCAGAATATCCAGGCAGTAGCAAGAAAACGCCACTAAAGCCTCTGATAGCCAAGACTTGGAAATATGTAATTTAACTTAGCTTATTTCTCGTAGAAATTTAAGAATTGTTGTAGTGCCCACACACACCGGACTTGTACGTGTGCGGTGTCTACTTGACGTCAGATACACAAAACCGAGCAAGACTTGCCCGTAAGGCGACGTAAAAAACAGCTGCCTTGTGTGTAAAATTGTATGCCTATGTTTGTAAAATAGTGAGGTACATGATGCAAAGAATAATGAGATGGCGCCCATCGTGGTCCCGTTACTTTGCGCTCAGCGAATTTGACAACTAGTTACGTGATTCTAGCTCCAGTATGGCCAGATTACCATTTTCGTAACTTGATTTAGCATTTTTTTTTTTGTTATTTTTATTATTTTTTGTCTCGGAGTTTTAGTTCTTTCTTCATGACATTTTTCTAGCTGTTCTAATTAAAATGTCATGTTTATAATTTTGTAAAATATACATTTTTTAATAATTATTTAAATAATTCACTCAGTTTTATTTAGCTTTACTTTTTTTTTAACATCTGGTGGCATTGCCCGCGATTGCCGGTATTGTTGGTGTTCTTCTGCTTTCGGCAGTCAAATCTCTCTCTGGCTACTGCAGAGTTGCCTAGCTTTGGATATAAAAACGCACTAAATGCCCATTTAAAGAAAATAAAACACGAAATTTTATTGTGTTAAGTAAGAACTTTGTATGACGCGTGAATGATAGAAAGACGATTGCGCCCATCAGAGCGTACGTGACGTCACGTTTGCAGAGTTGTGCAGTATTGCCAACCATTTGCTCTTCGCAATAAATTTAGTGCTTTTTTATACCGAAAATGCGACAATTTTTAAGTTTGGTGCTTGTGTCTTTTTGTTTTTAATTTAAGGCTACCGAGACTTTAGGTTGAAAAAAACGGTATTATTATACAAAAGAAGTTTAAAAAAGGCCACTCTGAGAAGATTTTAGTGCTAATGAAAATTTTTTTACTCTTATAAAATTTGATAATTTGAAAGTGCAGATTTAATTTTTGGCTCCATTTAAGGCTATGCAAAAATATTAAATGCCCCTCTCTCAACTCTTCTTAAGATTGAACACCTTTTTACACATTTTAAAAAGCCTTTGAATTTATTGAATGCGAATTGAATCCATAGAGGTGTAATCGTTTCTTCCGGTCATCAATCCTTAGTGAGACATAGAGCATCAAGAGGTGTATTCATAGTAAAAATAAGCAACAAAATACCAGAAAATACTAAAGAAACCATACTGACATTTTTACAAAAAGAGTACCTTATCTAGTTACATAACTTCAAATATAGCAAAAAAGTCGTTCCCTTAACAAAAGAATTTCGATTAACAAAAAAAAAACTCATAAATTAAATTGTACATAAGCATAACACATTTATTTAAAAAAAACGCACATTCTACAGACAATTTGTCACGCATACAAAGTTCTTAAAGTAATTCAATAAAAATTTGGTGTTTTATTTTCTTTAAATGGGCATTTAAGTGCGTTTTTATATCCAAAGCGAGAGAGAGATTTGACTGCTGAAAGGAGAAGAACACCAACAACAACTGCAATCGCGGGCAATGCGACCAGATGTTAAAAAAAGTAAATCTAAATAAAACTGAGTGAATTATTGAACTAATTTAAAAAAATGTATATTTTGCAAAATTATAAACATTATTTTTAATTAAAACAGGCTAGAAAAATGTTATAAAGGAAGAACTAAAACTCCGAGACAAAAAATAATAAAAATAACAAAAAAAAAAAAGCTAAATCAAGTTACGAAAATGGTTTTCTGGCCATACTGGTGCTAAAACGACGTAACTCATTGTCAAATTCGCTGTGCGCAAAGTAACGGTGCCACGATAGGTGCCATCTCCTTACTCTTTCCATCATGGTTTTCAATTATGTTTTTCCAAGTTTTTTTGTGGTCCGCCCGGCCTTCTTTTCGCTACGTCCATCTGCAACACTTGCCTCACTGCTACTTTATTTTTACTAAGAATAAAGGTGCTTTGAATCTTGTCCAGCAGTGTAACGCCGCTACCCCACCTCAGCATCCGCATTTCTGTTGCGTGCAGTTTCAGCTCTACTTCACCTCTATCACGATGGTGAATTTTTCATGGGAGAGAGAATTCCACTAAAAATTTATAAAAATTTTTCTCTTAAATATTATTCGGACATATAGTACGTATGCCTATTTCCATGCTTAAGGAGTTGCAAGGGCTTTGAAGACTAAAAAGCATATTTTTTCTATTTTTTTTATAAATAACAAAATATGTAAATTTAATATTAATTGAATAAAATTTGAAATAATGTAATAAAAATTGAAATTTCTATTTCCATTGAGCCACTGGAACCGTAATTATTACAATCTATCGCAAACAGCTGCCCGTTAACAAAAACAAAAAAAATTTGCCAGCAACTAAAAATTGAGGCAGCAAAGTAACTAAGGGGAGTCTGTTCAAGGTGGATGCATTCGAGCAACAACAACACTTTAAATTCGAACACAACAACAACGAATTCACAAGACAACATCAACTTTTCGTCAGTCATTCCGTTTTACTGGCATTTCTAAATTAAAGGCGAAATGAAGAAGAAGAAATCAACTACTCTAAATACACCATCACACTTAGATACGTCTTGAAAGTAAGAGCTCAAAGTGAGAGAAACGATTATTTTGTGTTAGAATCATCTAAAAGAATATGATTGTATTTTTGAAAAATACATTACAAATTTATAAACATACATAAAATATTCACAGAAAATATATTTTCGAGGTCGACTTTTTAAGGCTTCCAAATATTTTTTTACTTTATTCCGGCTTCTATAAAATTTCGTTTTCAGTTTTTTTTTAGTTTGTTTCTGTTTGTTTTTTTAATATGTTGACAAATTTTGACTGTTTATTGATTTATTTTTTAATTTAATATATTTTTTTGTATAAAAATATAGTTCATTCTTCAACTAAAGCCATATGAATCAAAATTTCAAAATTTGCACAAGATTTATAAAATTCGCCACAGTTTTATTAAAATTTTAAAATTTTGAAACAGAATTTAAAAAGAAAAATTAAGTTCATAGTTTCATGGCCCATTTAATTTTAGTGTAATAAAGATCAGGTTTGAAGTGGTTGAAAATTCTCTTTGGCTCTTGATAATTAATAATAATTTGCTCCCTTGACGTTGTTGTGTAGTTTCAACACATAAAAAAAAGAAGAGAGTATACAAAATCAATGGAGTTTTCTAGTAAATTCAAACTTCCCGCTCTAAGTTCCCGCAGTTTGTCAATAGATGCCGCCAGCAGTGTATGTAAATCCAGGTTAAGCTATGTAAGCAGACACAATATCCTGATGTTAACATGGGTCTCGGGACACGTGGATATCGTGGGTAACGATACCTCTGACTCCTTAGCTAGCTCTGATACCAACTTCTTTGCCCGGAGCCCGTTTTGCCACTCCCTTCTGCAGCCATCAAAACCACGGTTACAAGCGAGCTTGGCAGGCTGAGAGAGGCTGCAGATAGACTAATCTGAGATTACCTGTCATGTCCGACCGACTGTCGCAAATCCTCCTGTCATTAAGCAGAAGGGACTGCAGATAGCTGGTTGGACTGATGACGGGCCACTTTCTGTTGGCGAAGCACATGGAAAAGATAGGCATCTCAGACAGTGTACTCTCGCCTAGCTTGCGAAGAGGAGGATGAGACGGCGGACCACTTTCTTTGCGTCTGCCCTGCCTTCGCTCGAATCAGGTTTGAGGTCTTTGGCACTGATGTGTTAAAAAGCGACCACTTTGGCTCCTTGACATCTCAAGATCTACTTCGATTTCTTCGGAGACCGGGTAGATTTAAAGAAAATTTAAAGGGAATCCAAGTGTAGTACTTGCTTGTTGTCCCGACAAAAAAAAAAAAAAACTGAGGACCAAAAATTGCTCAAAATTCACCATTCGAAAGAGGCGAGAAAATACGAGAACTTTCTCACAGCATTGCAACTGGTGACAAAACGTGGTGTTTCCAACATGAACCTCAAACTAAGCACTAAGCGATAAAGTGCCGAATAGAACGCACCAGATGAGCCACCACCCAAAAAATTGCGATTGGAGAAGTCAAAAATCAAGTCGATGCTCATTTGATTTTACGATTCTAAGGGAATTGTCCACAAGGAGCGTTTATTGCATCGCATTCGTCGAACTCGCCCCGAATACCGTGAAAGAGGAAGCTGGCGCTTATTGCACGATAATGCACCATCTCATCGATCCACTCATGAGACTGATTTTTTGACTATAAATCGCATTTTAACCATCACGCCTCATATGGCTCCCTGTGACTTCTACCTATTCGGAAAATTGAATTTGGCCATGAAAGCAAAACGTTTTGCGTCCGGCAGAGTCCATCCAAAATGGTTGTACCGACATCCTGAAGGACATTCCGATGAATGACTTGAAACACTCTTTCGAAAAGCCAAAGGGGACTGTTTTGAATAAATAAACTCGAAGTTATCAGAACAACGCTCATGTCGTTTCTATTTTAGCTCAGTCTTAGTTTATTTTGGACTTGAACTTGTATGTATCAAACTTCGTCCGATTTTGATGAATGCCAGAGTTATTGATTAGCCCTCCTCGCTTAGGATGGGATATCCATGTGAAGTGTGAGGAGGAGAAGAAATTCCATTGATGCCATGGCTCATGTACGCATGACCTCCCATCTTTATAATCTGGCTACTGCCCCGTAGAAAATCTGGTCTGACTATAGCTGTAGGGATCTCACGGAGTAATTTTGTTGTACTCAACTTTTCCCTGCAATATAATAATAATCTGAATTCTCTGCATAATTTTCTGGTCTTTCACTCCATTTCTTCTATGTCTAGGATGTTGAATTAGGACTGATCATTTCGTTTACAGCACAAGCAAGGTACCCCTATTACGCCACATATCACAGATGTCAGGCTATTGCTGGAAAATTAAAAAAACGCTACCTCAAAATGACAAAGTTTGGTGTTTTACTAAAAAATTTAATCAAGCTTTCATCACAACTCCCTTTTTTTGGATTTGTTTCTCTTTTACTTCAATTTGCTCTATGTGCTGCCATCACTTTTTCACATTATGTGCGTGAGTCACGAACTACTTGCAATTCTTTATATGAGAAAACGTTCGTGAAATTCCAGCACTTCAACTTAACAAGTTGCGAGAAGTTGGAAAAAGGCGTTGACGTAAGAACCCCAGTTGCTTACTTGTTGAATTCACCATTGCAAGCCAATTGCCAGCGACTCGCTCTTTAAATAAAAATTCAATGTTGGCAAATTTTCAAAATAATCAATGTCGTAAAAAATTGCTTGCCGTTATGATTGCTTTTGTTGTACGCCGATTTTATGGGCATTTTTGTTGTTTCTATTACAACACTCGTATGTTGGCAGCTGTGCAATTTAATGTTTTCACTATTGTTGCACGAACAGTGGCTTCTCGCCAGTGTAGCAACTAGTAAATAATATCACGTTTTTGTTGTTATTGTTATTTAACATTTTGTGGCCAAAATTTAATTGAATTCATAAGTTAAAAAAGTTCAATTTGACCACAACTGGATAAGCATTCACACATACACGTGGTTCATGCATGTGTAATGGTTTTTTTTTTTGTTTTTGTTGGTTTCAGTTTGTAGCGCCTAATTTTTCGTAATTTCTATTTTAATTAAATCTAATGAATCGATAAATTGGTTTTGTTTACATTATGTATTTATTACGGCGTCAGACACTATGGCTGATGGGGCGTATGAGTAACTTCTAGTACGCAATGAATATTTTTTTGTGTTTTCATTTTTTTAATGACGGTCGCCTCAGCCGATTGCTCACTATTAGTGCCATAAAATATTAATTCTAGCGCTCCTTGTAATAAAATTCCTAGTACAAATGTGATGTATGAAAAGTAGGACAATTATATTTAAGGTTTCTCACGACTATTTATTCAATGGTGAAAATTTTGGTATAGAGTAATTTGAAGTGAAATATCTTGGGTGCTTTTTAACATTTTTATATTTTTATTTTTTTATATTTTTATTTTTTGGGGGTAAAATATATATAAAATATAGGTAGGTAGGTGAAATGGCACCAAAGTGCCGTTTTGATACCATTTTTAGACCTCTAATGGGCAGATATCTACAGCCAACCAGAGCTATTGATGTGATGCAGAAGATTGTTGGAATTTAGGTTGTACGACTTCCCCAGGCTGTCGAAGAAAGGAGCACACAGTGACCTTAAGCGCCTAGCAGCCAAACCGGGACATTTACAGAGAAAGTGCTTAACAATCTCCTTCCCTGAAAGGTCGCAGCAGCTTCTGCATCGGGGATTAAATGGTAAACCCAGCTTTTCCGTGTGAATACCGATCGTCCAATGAACAGTAAGCATAGCTTACGAAATGGAGCTCCATCTGATTTGTTCTTTGGGTATTTGGCCTAGCTCCTCCCCCTATTTGTGGCATACGTCTTGATGTTGTCCCCAAAATGGAGGGACCTCCAGTTTCAAGCCTACTCCGTACGACAGATATTTTGTATTAGAAGCTTTTTTATGGCAGAAATGCGCTCGGAGGCTTGGCATTGCCTGCCCAGGGGTGATCGTTATTAGGAAAAACTTTTTCTTCATTTTTCGTCTTTTACCGATGCTCGAACCTACTTCTCCCTGAATTCCGAATGGTCGTCACGCACCAACCCATTCGGCTACGGCGGCCGCAAGAAATAAGTTATGCAATTCTCCTTTAACAACAGTCAGGGAGATGCCGACGACCGGGTGGGAGACCTCTAAAACCAATTCAGTCGACCATTTCCGGGCAAGCTTTTCAGCAATTTCATTTCCCTCTATGTTCCTATAGCCTGGAACCGAGATCAGAGAAATGAAATAAAAGATTTGATCTCTTCTTTACAGGAGTTGACCAATTTGGAACTGTACCATGGGGTCGTCAGAGCCTTGATCGCAGCTTGACTATCGGAGAAAAGTTAATATCTCCCTCGCTCCCGCGTTCCCTAAGGATTCTGCATGCTTGCAGGATCGCAAAGAACTCTGCTGAAAAACACTAGCGCTGCTCGGCAGTTTTAAGGAAATAGATAAATTGGCTGATTTCGATAAAACCCATGCTCCGACTCCCGATTCTATCTTGAATCCGTCAGTGAATACAGAGGTACAGATTTTCCCCTCGTTCCAATTCTGCCTACTTGGAAAGATTGCCTTGGCACTACCCTCAAACTCTAGTATGCGGATAGGAAATCTGAACGATGTTCAGTGGAATTCGGTGTTAACTGCCCGTGATGATGCTACCATCTACCTTGAGAGAATGCCTTCAGAGGCTAACCTCCTTTAACTTGATTGCACTTTGAGCAGAGATGTGAGTAACGTGAAAGTCGATGGGAAATAAGTACAAAACGACATTAAAGACCATACTGGGGCAAGTTCTACATGATCCGGTGATGTCAATACAAGCACTTCTTTGCATACTCCCCAGTTTAGTAATATAATAGCCCTTACAACCAGCCGTATGTTAAAATTGGCAGAACCACTAAGTTGCACATCCAGAGAACAACCATTAATTCTTATATACATATACATATATAACATTACATAATATAATATAAATTAAATTCAATATCACAATTAAATTGTGTTTTAAGTTTTTCCTTTTCATAGTTTCCCTGTTGTGCTTAGTTGTTTTATATTTATGTTCATACTCGCATTATGTTTTGCCAATAAGAGAGGAAGTGGCTAATTACCCTTTTTTGAAAATCATTTCAGTCTTTTCACCAGAAACTCTACATACACTGGCACCTTAACACATACACATACAAACATGCAACCTTTAGCAGGAAAGGAAACAACGCTCAGACAAAGGTTTAAAAAAAAATTCGATCTAATTACATACTTATGTATATGTGTACATTAGGGCTGTCTGTTTTTTTTCCGAGAGCTGGTGAAATTTTCATCTATGTGCTTTGTTGGGTTTGAGTAGGTGGGGCGATACAACTACACACCCAAGCACTCAGGCATAAACACCCATTGCTCTTTAGATCTTTCTGTTGTAACAGGAAGAGAGAGGTATAACAAGATTAAAGGTTCTCGTGAGCGATTAACGTTTAGAATAATTCTCTTGCCAGTGCTTACATTCTCATCTTAGAACTTTTATACTCTCTGGTTGTTTGCTTCCATGAAAATCATTTTCATATATATATAATCCTATGTACATGGGTTCATGTGTGAGAACAACATCAAAATATATTAATTTAATATTTCGCCATCTAGTTGCCATCTTTGCTTCATCACCGAAATGACCAAAATCATTTTCTCTTGCATTCAATGCACTTTTCTGTTTTTTCATTGTTTATGTTGTCGACATCTCTTTTTAGGTGAGTACTCAAATAATGTAAAATATTTCTCGTTGGTTAATTTCCACTAGTTATAATTTTTAATAGGGAAAATATCACATTTAGATGCATGAGAATAAAAATTCTGAACATCGAGCATAGAGAGCTGACAATCGCAGCGGGAGTATGAGAAAACCCTCACACACATTTGTCACACTGATGAGAATACTCCAATCGTGACAACTGATGAGATTTCTACGATGAGAATGAATACTCATTCTCGTTACCAACAAGAATGATAGAAATTATATATACCGCTCATCAGAGACTGCGCCCATTGGTGCAGCTGTGCAGTGTTGCCAATCCTTTGCTCTTCGCAATAAATTCAGTGCGTTTTTATAGCTAAAATGCGACAATTTTTGAGTTTAGTGTTTTTTTGATTTGAAGCTACCAAAATTAGAAGCTAAAAAAAATTGTGTAATTAAAAAAGAGGCTAAAACGCCTCTCTTGCATTTAAGGCTTATAAAAAATCATAATTGGTGCGTATACTTCTGCTAGGTGTTTGGCCAAGCTCCCCTGCTATTAGAAAAAAATTATTTCTATCATATTACGGAACCGAATGGTAGTTACGCACCCCGAATAGTAGTTACGCTACGGCGGCCGCCTCTAAAGCTTATGCTGCGAAGATTTCAGTGCTACTTAAAATTTGTTGATTCTTATAAAATTTGATGTTTTGAAAGTGCAAATCTCATTTTTTGCTCTTTTCGAAGAATATTGGATCTGCTCCTCTTATAAAACCCTTCTATAAATTTAAAAAAGTCTTTGAATTTATTGAATACGAATTACAACTATAGAAGTGTATTCATAGCACAACAAAAAAAAAAAAAACGTACCAGTTAATACTGAAGAAACCTTTACGACCTTTTTGATAAAGGAGTATCTTGTTACATAACCTCAAATATAGCATCCTTATCTTGTTACATAACCTCAAATATAGCAAAGGCCTTTTCTAAGAAATTCTCTTAACATACATTTTAAATAATAAATAATTCAAATACACACAGTAGAGTAAATTTGTCACGCATACAAAGTTCTTAAAGTAATTCCATACGAACTTGATAATTTATTTTCTGTAAAACGGAATTACAGTGCTCTTTTATATCTAAAAATAGGCAACACTGCAGTTGCGAGGGAGAGATTTGACTGCTCCAAGGAGAAGAACAAGAACAAACTTGGAAAAAAATGTAAATAATGCGAAGAAATTTTCAACACAAATAATATACGCATAAATGACACACGAATAATCGCCAACACCAACAATAATCGCAATCGCCGACAATGTGGCCAGATGATATAAACAAAGTAAAGCTAAATAGAATTGAGTGAATTATTGAACTAATTTTAAAAAAAATTATAGTTCACATAATTATAAACATGAAATTTTAATTAAAAAAGACTAGTTAAATGCCAGGATGGTTCCATATGTAGAAGTCCAAGACGATTCTTCTACATATGGTTCAAGCAGCTCACAATTTCCTGGCTGCGCCCAAGTATTCTCTGGGTAGCTTCCGAACAGCCGTTTGGGAGTGAGCCAACGTGAAAGGGCAATGCATCCCAGGATGGCTGGTTGTGCGCTGGGTTTGGGACCCGCCACTTAAAAAGATTCACCAAGCTACTTGGCTCCTGATCGAAAATCGCGAAACCAAAACGATCATGTTGTGATAGATGGAAGACACGCTTCTAGTGTATTAGATATAAGTACGATTCAAGGACCCAACATCGACTCGGAACATTAAATCGTTGCAGCCAAACTACGCACACGCCCCTGTGCAGAAAAAAACGTACATCTACCTGCGCAAAGAATGTTCAACATCGAAAAGCTGCAATCACAAGAGACAGTCAGAAGACTCGCCACTCGACTCTCACTCCTGCTCTCAGAGAGTACTGCTCACAAACTGGCATGCACGAGCATTAGAGCAACATTTCTCGTTCTCTATGTACCGCCGCCGAACTCTGGCGAGCCCGAAAAAACCGTTGGTACGACGAGGAATGTGATGCTGCAGCAGAAAGAGGAGATGCTGCCTATAGAGCCACGCTGCGATCAGGCGCAACGCGAGCCATGTGGGATCGCTATCAAGAGCTAAGAAAGGAAGAGAGACGTATTATCCAAAAGAAGAAACTAGAGGCCGAAATACGTGAGTGCGAGGAGCTTGAGATGCTGGCCAATAGGAACAACGCCCGAAAATTCTACCAGAAAGTTCGGCGGCTTACAGAAGGTTTTAAGACCGGGGCGTTTTCCTGTAAGAACAAAGACGGCGATCTGGTGACTGACGTACAGAACAATCTTAAATTATGTAGGGAACACTTCTCGAATCTATTAAACAGTGACAGCTGCGCATGCGCCACCGAGAAAGTGAAGATCCCGATACCCCAATCGTTGGCGACGGAATTGTCGTTCCGTTACCCAACCATGACGAGGTGAGAATAGCGATAACGAGGCTAAAGAAAAACAAAGCCGCGGGCGCCGTTTTTATCGATTTCAAAGTTGCATTCGACAGTACATAAAGGAGTTACCTGTATGCCGCGATGTCTGAATTTGGTATCCCCGCAAAAATAATACGGCTATGCAAAATGATCATGCTCAATACCAGTCCTCAAACACACAGTCGGCGCACTCGCCTATGGGCACCCACGTCATTGTTGACAGCTATAATTTTGAAGTTGTAGGAGGCTTCGATTATCTAGGAACCAGCATTAATACCGATAACAATGTCAGCATGGAAATCCAACGTAGAATCTCTCTTGCCAACAAGTGCTACTTTGGACTAAGTAGACAACTGAGCAGTAAAGTCCTCTCTCGACGAACAAAACTAACACTCTACAAGGCTCTTGACATGCCCGTCCTAACGTATGGCGCAGAAGCGTGGGCGTGTCAAGACTAATTAGAGATGATCTCCATATCAAAACCTTCCGTCGCTCAACTGGTCACCTGTTGATAACGCGCTTGAAGAAAATTAGTCTCGACAGGTGCAAGCAGTCTCATCGGTGGCATGCGAGCAACGGCCATAAAAATATTATCTTTACAGATGAGAGAATGTTCACTGTTGAAGAAGTTTTTAGTAACCAAAACGACAAAATCTATGCCAAGACTTCTAAAGACGCAAAAAAATGTTGTTCCAATGGTTCAGCGTTGCCAACATCCAGCCTCCGTAATGGTTTGGTGGGGAGTATCTTGCAAAGACGTTACATCTCTTCATTTCTGCGAAAAAGGGAGTAATGCCGGAGCAAAAGAGTACCAGAAGGATGTCTTAGAAGGTTGTGTGAATCAGTTGAACAGTACTCTCTTCAATGGAGTATTCACATTATTAATATAAATAAAATTAACTTCATTACAAAAATTATTATAATTTCATATACAAATTATTAAATATTTATTTCTTAACAAAAGAATTTACAATAATCTTGTAAGCTTAGCAAAGCTAGCAATCGTAGTCATCTCCAAGCTGGTCCATTTGAAAAGAACTCCCATTAACCAATTCTAATCGGATGAAGGTGAACTTCACACTTAATTGCTCTTTACTGTTAACTACACTGGCTCTCACAGCAGTCGATTCACACTTGCATTGTAACTGCGAGCGAAGCGTATGATATTCGCTGTTAACTACACTCGCTCTCTCAGCAGTCGACTCACACTTGCATAGTAACTGCAAGCGATGCGTATGATCGTTGGTGTTAACTGCGCTGCCTCACACAGCAGTCGACGCACACCTGCATTGTAACTGCTATAGAGTCGTATGTATATGATGTTCGCTAGTTGGGCAGCAGAGAGCATATTCGTTCTGCTTAACTTATATAACGGACTTAACTTGTAAATGAACTTATGGCAGGAAAAGTATTGTTGTCAAATTCCCATATGAGAAGCCATAAAATAAAATATAAAAAAATAGTCTTAACATTTTCTGCCTTTTTCGGCATATAATATTTGGTTTTTTTGATTTTTTGCTTTCATACTTTAAAGGATATTTCTAATTTTGCCTAAAAATATTATATAAAAACTTCATTTCACTGAGAAAAAAAAAAACATAAATTTTTTTATCTATTCACCTCATACGACTTTACTGCCATCCTAATAGCATAACCGTTAATCCACTTATTCCATTTTAAATATGCCATTCTCTCCAAAACCAAATGTAGAATATAATAACTGTGAACTAAACTAGTAAATGGGTTTTTATAGTCGGGGTCGCCGTCAAGCGTCATTTGGTAGTTGGCTGCTTAGGGTTCCACTGTCATAGCACTTCGCCACAGTTCATGTGTTATGTGTTATTTCCTGTTTACTTGTGGTGCAACTCATTTGTGCAACAGCGGAAAATTGTGTGCCCTCAGAGTCGCGTGCATGTTTGCACTCTTGCATTTGTTTTCTGCTTTTCCTTTTTCCCTCTCCTTATTTGTAACATTGGTGCATTTGTCAGCTCACTTACTAACATAACATGCATTTTTTATATAAATAGAGGAAGTACCCTACCATGTATGTATGTATGTTTGTATGCATTTATGTAAGTATGTATGTCTGTATGTATGTATGTACGTATATATGTATATATGTATGCACGTATATATGTATGTATGTATGTAGATTTGTGTGCAATATGTTGGTGTGCTTGTCTTATTCAATTTAGTGGTCGTGTTAGATTGTGCTCGAATTCATTTTTGTTGTCCTCAGTTGATTGCATTTTACGAGCACCTATTCACTTTATGCACTCACATTGAAAACGCATAAGCAACAAGTGAAGTGGCATTGGAAGTTGAAGTTACGTGATGGCACATAGTAGGATTTTGAGTGGATTATATTTTTGAATTGATATTAGATAATTTCACTAAAAATGTTTCGAATTTAATTGAATTTAATTACTTTTTGGGAAATTTATTGATTAGCCTAAAAATAACTTTGCTTTCCGTAATCAGCCGACTACAAGTGGGATATGGTTTCGTCTGTGGATTTGACTAAATTGACTTTAATTTTATTGTCAGTTATAATGTTGGGTAGAGCAGTTGAAATGGCCAATGCGAATGGTGAAGGTGAAATTTCCAACAAAAGGAGCTGAATTATGCTTTCAGCTTCGGCTGTTTCGCAGGGAGTAGAGAAAGGGTGTATATAGAAGATCATAATAAGTAACTATGTATGAAAACAAAACAATATATGTTTAAGGGGGTATTCTGATCTAGAAATTTGAAAAAATAGATTTTTTTTTGCATATTTTCAAAGTTTAGACCTTCAAAAATATGCCCTCCAATTATTTTCGGAGATACAGCGGATTTTGTGACGTGCCGTCTAAGCCGGCCGAGTGGAGCGAATCGCACAATGAACGGCAGATGTTACCGGACGACTTGAGGACTCGTTCTTTCCAGAAAATCCTTCGTATCCCACACAACCTTTATTTATTCTATACATATATATGTACTTTATACTTCTGTAATATATACCTGGAAATATATCGCTGATTAGTCCAGAGTGACTAGTAAATATTATGATCTAAATTATTATATTGGAATTGTTGCTCAAACTTCAAACGCGATTTTCTCAAAACTACTTATTTTGAGATGGTCGTCATGATATCTCGAGTTCTACTTGACCGATCGCTTTAAAGTTTGATAAGAATTTTTTATTATACATCTGTCTATTGCGGCTCCCTCGGATTTTGAAATATTTAAGTTTGAAGTATTTTTAAAAAATTTGAAAAGGTAAAAAAAATTTTTTTTTTCAAGTTGACGCCATTTTGTGTAAATTCAATTTTTTTGGTAAATTTTGTAAAATTTGCTAATCATATTTTTGAGTCATCTTTTCTTCGGAGATTTTCATATCGAAACTATTAATTTTTATTTTTTTTTCTTGTTCACTTCTCTCGGGAGCATAGGGCCTCGATAAGACTCTTGCATCGTACACGGTTCTGTGCTGTTGTTTTTACACCGTCCCATGAGATGCCGGCATCTGCTAGTTCGCGCAGCATCGACCTTCCACAGGGGTTTTTTGGTCGACGGCGACCTCTGCTCCCTTGCTCTATTCTGGCAAAAAATATTGTTAAAAAGAATTGCAGAGATTAATTCAATTTTTTTTCAATGCTTTAACTTAACTATTGTAAAAAAATAAAACTATTTCTTTTGTAGTTTTTTTACCCCAAAAGAATTTCCAAAAGTTATAAGCACACATTTTTCTTTTTGCGAAATTTGAAAGTGTCCTTAAGAAATGCTATAAATAAAAAAAATGTGTGTTTTGATCTTTTCAAGCAATTAATTTATGAATATTTGGCGACATGGCTCAATCAACCGGCTCCCGCAGGCTATGGTAACTTTTTTTATTGCACAAAACACGATCGGCAACGTAAACAGATGATTTTCTAATGAAGCTTAGCTGTTTTAACGTATAAATTAAAATTAAATACATTTTTTTAATCCATTTTATTACCCATTTCTGCACCTTCCAGAATGTGCAACAAGTTCGGTGCGCTTTATTTGTTGATGTGGTATTCCAGGCAGATCTGGCAAAAAATAATAGTTCATGTTGAAAAATACAAAATCATATTATTGAAAACTAGTGAACGACCGAATATCGATATTTAAGGCCGAACAGAAGCGAAGCAAACCGAACATTTTAAAAAGGCCAGTTAATAAACAAGCAGTGATTTTTAAAAAATCGTGCATTTAATTAAGTCACTTTACAATATTCGTAATATTTTCTTGTTAAATTTTTTTCGTATCTTAAATATTATTGAAAAATTAAAAAAAAATATCTGAGGCAAAAACATTTTTTTTCCAAAAATGTTTAATAAAAAAGAATTTCAAAAATTTTTAATAAAAAAATTAAATGTTTAAATAAGAAATTATTTTATAAAAGGCTCATTCAATTTTAGTAGAATAAAGTGTAAGTTTGAACTCGCTCGAAAGTCCCGTTACTTTTGACACATTTTATAAATATATTATCTGAGTGCGTGCTTTTAAAAAGTGACAAACAAAAAATTTTTTTTCCAAAAATTTTGAAAAAAAAATTAAATTTATTAAAAAAATTTGTTTGGAAAAAGTATATTTTATAGCCCATTAAATTTTAGTATAATAAATTATAAGTTTGAACTAGCTCAAAAGTCCCGTTACTTTTGGCACATTTTATAAAAAAATTATCTGAGGGGGTGTTTTTCAAAAGTGATATAAATAAATATTTTTCCCAAAAATTTTGAACTAAAAGATTAAATTTTCGACCAAAAAATGTTTTTATAAAAATTTTTTTATAGCCCATTAAATTTTAGTATAAAAAGTATAAGTTTTAACTCGCTTAAAAGTCCCGTTACATTTGGCACATTTTATAAAAAAGTCCCTCAGATAACTTTTTTATTTATTTGTTTTTCAAAAGGGACAATAAGAAATTTTTTTCCCAAAACTTTTGAACAAACAAATTTAATTTTCAACAAAAAAATTAAGTATCCGACCAAAAAACCTACAGCGCTGATGAACTACTCACTAGGCCACATTCGATGGAGCAGAAGATGGTATTTCAAAGGAATTAAAAAAGGGCTTTGATACCATTACTCAAAAAATGTCACAAGAACTAAAAGTAGTTGTAATTTTTGAACAACTAAATTTATAGGAATATTCGGACAAAGTACATTTTTGGCCGCCGCCGAATCGAAACCGAATTATAATTTTGTGGCCGAAGCCGAAGATCGGTGGCTCTCTATTGAAAACTATTACAAAATCTGAAATAAGGGGGACAAACTATCGTCTAAAGTAGAAACGTTTTTTACATTTAACATTTTTACTTTCATAAGGAACAAAACAACGAAAACTACGTGTACCGGCAACATTATTTAAAGCGATTTGCTTAAATTGCTTTTAATTTACCAAATTCATCATAGGAAGAAAAGTCAATTTCATTTCTTTTTTTCCTCGACTACTCATTTTTTTTTTGTTAACGAGTGTTATTCCAATGCATGTGCACATTTGCACATTTCTACGTCAAGAAATAGCTAACAACATCTAATTATGCCAATCAGCTAGACTAAAATAGTTGAAAGTTCCTTTTCTTCACACACACACACACACACACACACACACATACACACTTCAAACAATGCGTGAATGTGAGCAAGTGATTTTACTAAGCGTATTGGCGGGACATTGGAGCAAAAATAAACGTAAAGGCGTGCCTATGCCTACATACATGCACACATTATACTGCATATATGTATGTATATAGAAGTTCATATGTGTGTGTGTATATGCAAAACAAAATCGGTACTTAAGCTTTGTATAAACTTATTTCAACCAAAAATACAACTGCTACTGTGCTGTTAAATATTCAAGTTTATATACACATACATATATTTGTATATGTGTGTGTAGGAATGCGCGCCCCCTAACTCGCATTGATTGCAGATATTCTCGGCTATTACTGTTTCTCTGCGTTTTCGTTAGTTGTGATTGCTGCTGGCTGCTTCTGTTTTTATTTCCTTTCCTGTTTTGTCTATGACCGTTAGTGTTTTTGGCATTGTTGTTGTTGTGCGCCCACATCTCCAACCATTAAGGAAACCTCCATTTGCATCACGAAGAAACAACAGCTCATGAATAAACAAGCTCACATATCATAAACTCGCCAAATGCACACACACACACATATATACACACACATTAGTTGGCCCTCACAATTTCCCGGACATTAATTTTTCACCACACCACCACAGCATATTTACTCAACACAGCGGCAACAGACACAGCAGCTGCGGTATTGGAAACTGGTGTGCAAAATATTTCTCGAAACTCACTAAGGCCAACATAATTCGGTTTGAAGAGGAATAGCGCAAAAGCAGCAAAGGAAAGGGAGAATAAGCTAAGAAAACAAGAAAAAAGGGTTTGCCTTGCACTTGGCTTATCTTCCATTCGTTTGCCACTACTGCCCTATATTGCCTACAACACACTTACGAATTTGCGACAGTCTCGTCGATATCCAGTTATTCGGCAGCAGTAGAGTTAATTTTACGCAGGAAAGCAACAGTCTCCCGCAGTTGCCGCAAGAAGTCGAAGTAGTCCAATCGCAGTTCTCGTATAGGTGAAACTGTGATGAGTATTCTGTAACACAGTTGGAAAGTTTATAGTCATTCTCATTTCTCTCTCTCTCTCTCTCTCTCTCTAACACTCACTCTTACATGAGCGCACTTATTTAAGAGCAAAATTATTTCAAAAGCCGTTTACGTTCTCAAAATTTAAAGACTTTCATCTCAAAAGTTTATTCAACACATCTGTGGGCTTTGCAGCTTTTCTTTGGAAATCAGAACTTTTGTGGGCCAAGGCATGAAGTATGTGGTTGTCAATAAATAAATGGCAAACTGAATGTGAAAGTTCATTTAAAATGAAGGCGAGAAAGGAGGTAATATTACAAGAGCTGTGTGTGAGTTAATGCTTTTAGTTACAAGATGTCATTCGAGCTATGAGTTAGAGTTTCATAAGCATCTTATGAGAGTCCGAGATATGAGGGTAGGCCTTTTCAAACATAGCGTACGAACGGTCCGTATATCAGTAAAAAGAAAGAAATAAACTTTGTCGATTAGAACTTCTTTCCACAAATATTTGCACTGAAATTCAGAATTCTTATTACTCAGAGATCTTATTCAGAAATTGCTCACCAGTTTTGATGGTGTTTAATAGTCACTAGTAAGCAGAGAATACCAATACTGCTCTACGATTACCAGGTTAGACCTGTTCACTAAATTACTTAGTCACTTACTGGATATCTCAATATCGCATTTTGTTAGATTTGCGGACGTTTAGCTCAAAACACTGTTTAGTAACTGAATGAGCATCGTAATTCCCATCTCTTGTAATTCGTAATCAAGAGAGAGGCAATGTATTTTATGTCGAAATTGGCCTCGTAGAGCGACATTATAGCGGTTGTTCACTATGGGACACACTCGAGCTCGTAACCCATTTTGGTGCCGCATGAAAAGCTTGGAAAGATGTAAAAAATGTGAAGAGATCAAAATCTTTTGCGGCTCCCTAATTTTCACGGAGCTGAAATCTTCCAACTCATTCAAAAATTGTTTACCTAAAGTGATGCATTTTCATCTGGCTAGAGCTGGACAGCGGCATAGAAATTGCAAAACAAACCTTGCCTATGCCATTGGCTACGTTACAGTTAGAAAACATGGTGCCGGGTACCGCTGGTTCAATTCTTTACAATTTCCCTCTTAATTATTGCCATTAGCTCAGCTTGAAATACACGAAAATAGGCGGAGAACGGAAAGCCAAACGAAATCCCCAGAAGTTGGAATAAACCCTTGAGCTTTAAGCATTGATGAAATCGCTCTGCCGCATCCTTCTTTCAAGGGTAGGGTGGTGTTTAGCTTTACACAGAGTTGTAAGTTCTTATTTCCAAATATATCCAATGGGTCCATAATCTATCTAAAGCACTGAAGCAAGGATCTACCTTCTCCTCAAATATGAATGAGACGCTATCAATGAAACTGTCCGCGGATAACATATGGCAAAAATAAATTTTTTGTTTTTTGGTAGGACTGTTATAAGCTTACATGGCAAATTTCAGCGTGATATGTCACATAGTTTGTTTTCTGTGCTACTGTAAACAAGTCAAGCTCGAGTGTGTTCTTCGAATTCTCTTTTATGACTTCAATTGTCTCAAAATGTTTTCCACGGAGCGGCAACTTGAGCTTGGGAAACAGGAAAAAGTCACATGGAGCCATATCAGGCGAATACGGTGCTTGCGGAACGATATTAACATTATTTTTGTTCAAATAATCGCGAACAAGACGTGATGTGTGATCTGGTGCATTATCGTGATGCAAGAACCATGACTTGTTGTCCGACAATTCCTTCCTTTTAAGACGAATGTTCTCGCGCAAATGCTTTAAAACGTCTAAATAATATTCAGCGTTAACCGATCGGCCTTGCGGAAGGAACTCCGAGTGCACCACACCTTCGTAATCGAAAAAAACAGTCAGCATAACCTTAATTTTTGAGCGACTTTGGCGTGGTTTTTTGGGTTGATGTACGGCCCTCTTTGAACGGTTTGTACCACTGGAAAACACGTGCATGCGATAGAACAGAGTCCCTATAGGTTGTTTGCAACATTTTTAAGGCGTCTGAAGCCGAAATTTTGTTGGAATAACAAAATTTCAAACAAATTCTTTGTTCAACTTGAATTTCCATCGTTAAATTCGAAGAACACACTCGAGCTTGACTTGTTTACAGTAGCACAGAAAACAAACTATGTGACATATCACGCTGAAATTTGCCATGGAAGCTTATAACAGTCCTACCAAAAAACAAAAAATTTATTTTTGCCATATGTCATCCGCGGACCGTTTTATTGATAACGTCTCGTTCATATTTGAGTAGAAGGTATATTCACTAAATTTTCATTTGGCTGCACTCTCTGCTTTTGAAAGTTTTTTTTGCAAGTAATGACGTTTTACGCACGCTGCAGGATGACGCCCTAACCACTTGACCACCAAAAATTAACTACACCGCTCTCTTTAACATTGTGCTTATTGCACGGATCGTTGTTGTAACCCATTACAATAACTATTAACCGAAGAAACTCGTTGAAACCTACTACAGATAAAGTTCTCACAAGAGGCAGATAGGGAAAGAGAAAAAATTCGTTATTCTTGAACGCTCCTCTCACTAATTACCTTTTTTGCGCTCCTGCTCTCCGTCATGCTGGCATCCATCTGAAGCTGTATCGGCTAAAAAGCTCAAGGTAAGCATATCTCCCAAATACCTACACACACATATACATTCATGCGAAGTCCCAGCGCTTTTTTATGCGGCATATGCCGGAGCAGCTCTACTCCTAGTGTTGCTGGTGTTGCATTTTAGCTGAATTTGTTTTTTGCATAACCAACAACAGTAACAACAACTCATACACCGCTTCGTTTCGGCTAATTTCTCGATTTTTACGACGTCGCCGACACAGCGTTCGGTTGTTGTTTCACCGCTATCGCTGTGGTTGGTCGGTCTACAGAAAACCCAGTGTGCTTTGGGCCGATAGTCGCTGGGTATACGCCGCGATGCTAAGAACCGCGTACGCAAGCGAAGTTGTCGCCGTCGTCATTGCCGCTTTAGCTGTCGTTGTCGTTGTTGTTGTTGTTATCGTTATCGTTGTAGTTGCTGCGCCCGCTGTTTACGACGCCACCACATTTACCATTGTGGCGCAGAAGAAACACGAATTAACGGAAATAAGGCAAAAGGATATAAACATAGGGGTGGAAATAAAGAGGAGGGAGAAAAACGAGGTGCAGAATTGTGAAAAAGTGCAAATGGAAGTGGTAGAAAAGTGTGTGGCTAACGTATAATATCTACACGCCACCCCCAGCAGCCTGTTTTGCGCACCTGCGGGGCGACTAAGGCTCGCTCGCTGCATTCGCGGGCAACGTCGACGTGTGTGCAGCGGGGAAGGCAACTAGTACGAGCACGGTTAACTGGGTAGCAAATGTGTGAGCGTGAACTCGATCGAAGATCGTCACTTTCGTAGTAACCGGTTGATAGATCGGCCGTTATACGGGTAATGGTCGCGGTGACCATTGACGCAGTGCGTCACTGTGCGCTGCTTCAACAATTGAGTTTTATGCGGGTGTGAGCAGTTCTGCGGCACTAAAATCAAAGCGCAGGACGGGTGTTCAACTTTTTTAACATGAAGCTTAGAAATAACCACTTATTTCTCATCTCCCTCCATGAACAACTTCAATGATAAAGTGATTTTAAGTGGCAAAAGAATTGATAACTACAAGGTCACTCGTAAAATGTACATAAAAAGTGGGATGATCTATGAAAAATTATAAAAAATTTACAATAAAATGTGCGAAGGCTGCTGCTACTTATGCTCTTTCTATTGCAAAGTTCGTTTCTCATCCTTCCGTCGTTTCACCTTACTTAGCTCAGCTGACGCGCAGTGATTGAAATTACAAAGTGAATGCAAAGAAGTGGAAAAATTAAAAAAAAGTTTCGACTAAAAAGATTGAAATTAAAAATTAACAAAAGATTCCCCTTTAGCAATCCTTCAAAGTACACAAAATCTTTTGATATTGCGGCCATCAACGTCAGTGACGTAAAATGAAAATCTCAATTGCCATCAGCACCTCTGCCACTTTCTCCTTCAACTCTTGCATCTACCACCACCACCACCATCGTCGTCGACTTTGCTGATTCGCTGCGTTTTGTGCTTCGCCTTTGGCGCATTTTATTGCTGGAGGTAATTAACCAAATCGAAACAAGTGTTTTAGTTGGCTGCTCAAAAGCGTAGCTAAGTTAAAAATAATTTTTTTCGGCTTCGTTAGTTCAAATATTTCATATACATGTTTTAAATAACAATTCAAGTCGTATAACATTAATGTACTCGCTCTTTGTGGCTTGGCGCTGTGCGAATATCCTTTTTCTGGCTAGCAAGGCAATTTCGCTCTGCCTTTGTGCATGTCCTTGAAATTTTAGGATGCTCTCCTTGCATAGTAAATAATGTTGTGCGTACGTCTATTTTTACTTCTTTTGTTTGCAGTTAGAACTTCAAAGGTCACGAATTCATGGAAAAAAAAACGGAAATTGTCTTGCTTGTTTGTGAGTGGTTTGGCAAATAAGGCACTTGAAAGTGATATGAGATGCTGAAAAAGTATGAAATAAAAATAAAAATTAAAAACAAATAAAACAAAAAAGTTATCAAGAGTGTTTCGAGTTAAAAAGTGAAAGTAAAATGAGAAAAAGTATCGATTTTCCCGTTGCAGTGATTTAAATTAAAAATTAGAGTGGTGCGCTTTTTAGGGAAAGCTGAATAATCGATTGCTCTGTTAGGGATGCAGTCTGACTCTCAGAACCTTATCGAAAGCTTATTTGAGATCTGTTTTCCCTTTTTTCTATATAAAATAATGGCTGTCTATGTTAGGGTGCGTTTAGCTGGAAAAAGTAGTTGGCTGATAGGCTTAAAAATTCGAGTACTCGTACGCGCGTGTTTTTTAGTAACATAAATTTTTTACCCCAAATTGCATTCGAACTCGCCAGTGAAGTGTTTTCAAAAATCAAAGTAACGCTAAGACTTTTCTACAAAGTAAAAAAAAAAGATACTACAAATGAGTGAAGTTTGTGAAAACTTTAATGCAGGCGAACCATATTTTTGAATTGAGTTGCCGTCGAACTAAATTATTCAAATTAATTAAATATGCAAGTTATTAAAATATTTTAATCTCAGTAGCAAAATGAAGGTATTTCAGAGCAATTTGGCACAAAAATAGTAATAAATAGAGTTGCCACCTGAATAAAAAAAATTAAAATTTGAATATGGTAATTAATAATATAATATATAATATTAAGTTAGTTCAGTTTATTAAAATAAATATATTAGTTTGAAGAATCTTTTAAAATAAATTTGAAGTTTTGAATAGGGTTGCCTCGTGCACGCAATTTCAAATTTAAATTTAAATACTGTAATTCATAATATATATAGATTTTGTCATGAAACGCAGAGTAAATGAAAGTTTTGTTCCAGACATTCTTAAAAATAGGGTTGCCACCTAGACAAAATTCAACATTTATGAAACATGCCAACTAAATAGTATATTTAAGTTTGACGTAAAATGAAAGCAGTTTGAGGAAATCTTGCTGACAGAAATATGTAGCTTTGAATAGGGTTACCATATATCCAAAAACTTAAAATTCAACATTTATGAAACATGCCAACTAAATAGTATATTAAAATGTGGCAGAAAATGAAAGCAGTTTGAGGAAAACTTGTTTATAGAAATATGTAGCTTTGAGTAGGGTTACCACTTATCCAAAAACTAAAAATTCAACATTTATGAAACATGCCAGCTAAATAATATAGTATATTAAAATGAGGCATAAAATGAAAGCATTTTGAGGAAATCTTGTTTACAGAAATATGTAACTTTGAATAGGGTTACCATTTATCCAAAAAATACAAATTCATCAAAATTGGTGATATATGGTCGTTAACCAATATATTAAAATATCGTATAAAATTAAATTAGGCTGAGAAAACCTTTTTTAAATAAATATGAAGTTTTCGAACAGGGTTGCCCCGTGCATGCAAGTTCAAATTTTAGTTTAAATTTGGTAATTAATAATCTACTAAAATATAGTCGTGAAATGCAGAGTAAATGAAAGTTTTGTTCCAGACATTCTTTAAAATAGGGTTGCCACCTATACAAAATTCAACATTTATGAAACATGCCAGGTAAATAGTATATTAAAATGTGGCATAAAATGAAAGCAATTTGAGGAAATCTTGTTTACAGAAATACGTAGCTTTGAGTAGGGTTACCACTTATCCAAAAACTTAAAATTTTTGAAATATGGTTGTTAAATAATATATTAAAATGTTGTACAAAAATTTAATTAGTCTGAAAAACACCATTTTAAATAAATATGAAGTTTTGAATAGGGTTGCCTCGTGCTCTCAAGTTCAAATTTAAATGTGGTGATTAAAAATATCTTAAGTTATTATCGTGAAATGCAGAGTTTATGAAAGTTTTATTTCAGACAATCTGTGAAATAGGGTTGCCTCCTATCTAAAAACTGAACAGAAGTTTCTTCACTGATATAGTTTTATATTGGCTTGCCACTATATAAAAACTAAAAAATAATAAAAAGTGGTAGTAAAAAAAATATATTAAAATGGCACATCGTATGCGACATGTTTGAGAAAATTTTTTATAGGCATATGGTATTTAAAGTAGGGTTGCCGTCTGCATACAAAAATATTTAAAAAATTTAAATTGGGGTAGTTTAGTAAGATATTAAAATTTTGATGTGGAAAAGAAGGAAATGCTAGCAGTTTGTGAAAGTTTTATTCCAGGCACTCTTTAAAATAGGGTTTCCACCTTTCCATCCACTCAACATTCATGAAATATGCCAGCTATATAACACGCAGGTATTTCCTTGTACCAGGAAATGCGGAAGTTAATGTGAAAAATGTCATGCCTCAGTTGCAAATAAAGCTTTCTTCTGTAGCAAAAAAGAAGGAGCTTAGAAGATGTTTAAAAGTGCAGATTTCTTGATAGACTACCGGAAAACTGTTTTGTTTTTGCTCTTCCATTAAATACGTTATACAAATAAAAATATAACAAAAACGCCAGGTAAACTAAAACTAAAACAAAAAAGCAAAATCAAAGTGAAATCATGCAAGTTCCAATTGCAGGAAAACGGAAGCTTGCGAGTATGTTTTGTGTGCATGCATGCATACATACATATCTATGTTCTTACTCGTATAAACTAAAAAATCCATGTTTGTATTTATTGTACTTGTACGAGCGCCGAGTATATTTATGCTGCTGCTGCCTTTGCTGTACTTGCAAGAATAAGAATAACTTGAAAAGCGGAAGTGTGAAGTATCTGCAATTGCGGCAGCTGTAGGGCTTCCGGGTCGAGTGGGCGGAGAAAACATTAATTTGAGAACTTTTCCAATTCGCAGAGTTTTTCTTTCATCTACTAGTAGTGCTAAGTGTCTGCAATTTGTTGCATTTTTTTGCGCAAAACATAAGTGTAAGGTGAATAAGGCAAGAGAAGAAAGCAGAATGAACGAAGAAAGAAAAATAAAAATTAATAAAATAAAATGGTTCGAAAAGAAGGCGGGAGTGTAAAATTTCTGTGAGGTGCAATACTGAATGGATAAAAAACTTGTAGAATAATTTGAAGTATACATATATAAATAGTATTATACAGGGTGGCGTTTTTGAAGACTTGTTTTTTTCACGTGGCATTACCGCCTCCAGTGGCAGTCAATTTGACAGCTGATTTGTGCAAATTTTACTAGGAATCGACGTATGCCAGAATAACCTTCTGTGAAGGAACTGAAAACAAAGTAGTGCTGCTATTCATTTTCACAAAAAAAATATTGATTAATTTATGAGTCTCATTTTTGGTTGCATAAACGAATTTTTGAGTGGAAAAAATGCAAAATAATGGTTTTCCTGAAAATTGACTTATTTGTATTGCGTTTAATAAGAAATAAGCTAAAAAAAAAATTTGAATGAAACTTTATAAATTTAATTTTTTGTATGGAATTTTTAAGAGTTCGAATTTTCACAAATTAAAAAAAAAATGTTTGGGATTAACAAACAATTAAGTTCGAAAAAAGTTTAATATAAAAAAAAATTCATAAAAAAAATGGTTAAAAATAAAAAAAAACTATTTTTGTGTGAAAAACTTTTAGGAAAAATATTTTTTTTTTTTTATTTTATTTATAAAATTAAAAAAAAATTGCTTTTTGTGAAAGTTTTTAAAAAAACTTAATCATTTTGAGTATAATGTTTGAGTAACAATGTTGTTTATTTTGCTATGAAATTCTTCAAGTTCGCATTTTTATAAGATTTAAAAAAAAATTTGCATAAAAATTGGCTTGTTTGTAGGCTTACGTTTAATAAGAAGTAAACTTAAAAAAAAATTTAAAAAATCTTTATAATTTTGAGTATTCATCAATGTTTAAATTTTTTATATGGAATTTTTAAGAACAAGAATTTTCATAAATTTTTAAACAAATTGTTGGGGTAAAAAAATTTAGTTTGAAAAAGTTTAATATAAAAAAAATTCATTAAAAAAATTCGTAAAAATAAAAGAGAACTATTTAATGAGAAAAATTTTTGAGAAAAATTATTGTTTTTTTATTTTATATATAAAATTAAAAAAAATTGCGTTTGGTGAAAATTTTGAAAAAAAAAACGTAATAATTTTGAGTATTATTCAATGTTGTATATTTTGCTAAGGAATTTTTAGGAGTTGAAATTTGTATAAGATTTAAAAAAAATGTTTGGATAAAAAAATTCAAGTTAAAAAAATTTAATTAAAAAAAACTCATAAAAAAATTAGTAAAAATAAAAAAATGTGATTCTTTTGTGAAAATTTTGGAAAAAATACTTGTTTTTTTTTGTGAAAGCCACCATCTAAAATAAAAAAATTTAATTATTTTAAATCCTTCAAAATTAAATTGTTCAAATTCAATCCAAAAAAATCAAATTATTTTTATTATCAAAATCAAATCCAAAAAATTAAACTATTTTTTTAATAAAAAAAATTTCAATCATTCAAAATTAAATTATTCAAAATAAATCCAAAAAATCAAATTAATTTTTTTTTAAATTAAATTTTTCTTTTTAATTTAATTTTTTTACAATATTTTTTTTTTTCATTGATGATTAAATTATACAAATTCAATCCGAAAAATCAAACTATTTTTTTTAATAAATTTTTTTTTTTTATAAAAAATCAAATTTTTTTTAATAAATTTTTTTTTTTTGAATCAAATTATTTGTTTTAATAAAACTTTGGTTTTATAATATTTGTTTTTTTATTAAAAAAAATAATTTGATTTTTTGAACTGAATTTCAATAATTTAATTATGAATGAAAAACTTTTTTATAAAAAAAATAATTTGATTTTTTGGATTGAGTTTGAACAATTGAATTTTGAATGATTTGAAATATTTTTATTGTTTTGTTAATTTTAGAGGGTGGCTTTCAAAAAAATTTTTTTGAATAAAAATAATTCGATTTATTTTAATTTAAAAAATAAATGGATAGAAAACTTTTAAGTTTGAAAAGAGTTTAATTTAAAAGAAATTTATAAAAAAATTGTAAAAATAAAAGATTTGATATTTTTGTAAAAATTTTTTAGAAATAAATTAGAAAACCACCCCCCTATATTTTTTTCATTAATAGCGTGTGATTTTTTAGCTATTATCTTTTTATACAGTTGGTTTAAACAGCTGACGCACGTTTCGTGTTTTGTTTCACTGTCAAACATCTTCAGTTTGGTCTATAATTTAACCATGAATCGTCTTACAAACGAACAACGCTTGCAAATCATTGAATTTTATTATAAAAATGCTTGTTCTGTTAAGGAAGCTTATCGCGCGAAAAATTGTGTTCAGCGACAAAGCTCATTTTTGGATCAATGGGTACGTAAATAAGCAGAATTGTCGATTTTGGAGTGAAGATCAGCTAGAAGAATTGCAAGAGCTACCAATATATCCAGAAAAGGTCTCAGTTTGGTGCGGTTTATGGGCTGGAGGACCGTACTTCTTCAAAGATGCTGCGAATCGTAACGTAATCACGTAACTGTGAATGGTGAGCGCTACCGTGAAATGATATCCAACTTTTCTTTGCCCAAAATGCAAGAGCTTGACTTGCATGACATGTGGTTTCAGCAAGACGGTGCCACATGCCACACAGCACGCGTAACAATGGACTTGTTGAGAGGCGAGTTCGGTGAACATTTTATTTCACGTTCGGGACCTGTCAATTGGCCACCCAGATCGTGCGATATAACGCCTTTAGATTATTTTTTGTGGGGCTATGTTAAAGCTCAGGTCTATTCAGACAAGCCTGCTTCAATTAACGCATTGAAAGACAACATTAAAGCATTTATATGTGAGATACCGGCCGAAACATTGGAAAGAGTATGCCAAAATTGAACTAAGCGGATGGACCATTTGAAGCGCAGTCGCGGTCACCATTTATATGAAATAATCTTCAAACATTAAATTATATGGACTGTACTATCGATTTAAATAAAAATATCATGAATTTTTCTGAATTTTACGTGTGTTTTTTTGAAAAACTTTCCTATAGCTCTTAAAAAATAACCCTTAACATTTCGAGACGGTTTTTCGTAACGCTAGCTCGTGTGTCGCGGCCTTGAAATTATACTCTGACGCGCGTAAAGAAGTTTCATTTCAAAAACTAACAATCACCTCAAATTAAATTTTACAAAAATGTGCGCTGGTACATAAAGTTCGGCTTCGATCTGATTTAGCATTTCCTTTCTTATTTTCATATGCGAATATTCATGTAAAAGCTCTTCAATTAATTCTTTGCTGGTTGGTTGGTTGGTTTAAGGGTGACCCCGCATCGGAGTGCCACATAGACCGCAAGTTGGGTCCGTTGTGTTGCCCTAGAGCTCATTATGTTACATGATTTCCCCACCTAACCGAGATTTTTATTGTGGATTTTGGTCAAAGATATTAATTCGTTTCGAGAATTTGATGAGAGATTCGATTTTCAGGCTCGAGAGTACTGAAAGATTGTCAATTGTTGGAGAGCCAAGAAGAGCGAGGCGACTTCTGGCTAGACCGGGACAACTGCACAGCAAATGTCTACTCGATACTTCTTCATCTTCGTCCTCGCAGTATCTGCACAGGTCGTTCTGAGGAACCCCGAGCCGACGTGCGTGAGTGCCCAACAGGCAGTGGCCGGTGATAAGAGATATTATATGCCTTAGTTCGTGTTTCGAAAGACTTATAAGGGTTTTCGTCTGTTTCAGATTGTAGGATGGCCAGATTTGTCTGGTCGTAACGCAAGTAGTTTCCACTCTCCACCTTCGATCAGCAATGATGTGAAATTCTCGATCAATGAGCAATTTACATGTTGAGAGCGGAATGTGGATTGTGGGTAAGTTACTAACATTTGATTGCGCAGCTCCGGCTCTTGCGAGCTCATCAGCTTTGCAGTTACCTTCGAATCCACTGTGACCCGGTATCCAGATAACTTGGACAGAATTCTGAACACTTATCTCGTTAAGAGATAAGAGACAGGATCGAACCACATCTGAGTGGGTATAAGAGGAGCTGAGTGCTCGAACGGCCGCTTGACTGTCGGTGAAAAAGCGGATATCCTCTAGTGATATTCTATTTTCTAAGAGAGTTTTCGCAGCATACCAGATAGCGCATACTTCCGCTTGGAATACGCTACAGTAGTCGGGTAATCTAAATGATAGATTGATGTGAGGGGAATTGGAAAAGATTCCAAATCCCACTTTGCCGTCTTGTTTTGAACCATCTGTATATATAGTCAGAGGGCCATTGATTTCGGTTAGATTTGTCTTCCATTCTTCCCTAGTTGGGAGTGAACAGGAGAATAGCAAGGGTGGTGATGGAAGACTTACATGATAGTCTGTGTCAGAAGAGATAACAGTGTTCCTGTTCAGTATGGCCGAATGGCCAAGATACTTATTCCATTTCGATATAGCATTCATGCGTGTCGCTGCTTTCGCTGCAATCGCTTTGCCAGCCAGATCGATAGGGAACAAGTGAAGCAACGTATTTAGAGCCTTAGTAGGTGTTGTACTTAAGCATCCTGTTATCAGGAGGCAGGCTGTTCTTTGAACTCGATCAATTGTGGCTACTCTACACCGTTTTTCGAGTGCTGTCCACCATACAACCACACCGTAGAAGAGTATCGGTTTGATGATCGAGGTATATATCCAATAAATGATCCGAGGTGAAAAACCCCAGGTTTTGCCTATAGCTTTCTTGCAAGTATAAAGAGCTATGAAAGCTTTTTTGCATCTGTTTTCGATGTTCAATTTCCAACTCAACTTCCTATCTAGAATAACTCCTAGATATTTAGCTGAATCAGATAGGAGTAATGATTCCCCTTTTAAGGTTATTGTTTGCAGTGGAGGAGATTGTTGTTTCCTATTGAAGAGAACAAGATCTGTCTTTGCTGGATTCGCATTTAGTCCGCACTCGGTGCACCATTTTGACAGAATATTGATTGAGCGTTGCATGAGCTCAGTAAGAGTATTCAGGTGTTTGCCTGACACGCAGAGAGCAATATCATCTGCATAGGCTACAACCTTGCAGCCTGCTTTTTCGAGATTTCGGAGCAAACTGTTTACAGCGAGATTCCAGAGAAGGGGTGAAAGTACTCCGCCTTGAGGAGTGCCTTTGACGGCGTACATTCTCATGCGGCTTAACCCAAGCTCTGAAGTGATTATTCTACTTTGGAGCATTTGTTCGATCATCTTACGGATGGAGTAATTAATACCCAATTTGGCAATTTCAGACAAAATAGCGTTGGGTTCAATATTATTAAAAGCACCTTCTATGTCCATAAATGCGACAAGAGAGTACTCCTTATTGTGAAGGGAGGTTTCCACTGTTTGCACCAGTGAATGAAGTGCCGTTTCAGTCGATTTCCCTTTGGTGTAGGCATGTTGTGCCTCTGAGATCAACTTAGTATCAAGTTGGGTTTTGATTTGCTCATCTAAGACTTTTTCAAAAGCCTTTAAGCAAAAAGAGGTTAGGCTAATGGGCCTGAAGTCGTTTGGTTTACAGTGTGAAGGCTTCCCCGTTTTCGGAATGAATACTACCTTCGATTTCTTCCAAATTGTCGGAAGATAAGACAGATTTAAACACTTGTTAAAGATCCTGGTTAACCAAGGCAGTAGAATTTCTAGTCCTTCTTGAAGTTCTGCTGGAATGATGTTGTCAGGACCTGGTGATTTAAATTTTTTAAAGCTTAGTATTGCTGTAGAGATGCTATTAGAGCTGATTAGATCTGATCTATTCCCATAATTACTCTGAAAAGTGCTGGGAAGTGCAGGTAAGTTGGCAACACAGCCTGGAAAGTGAGATTCTAGAAGTATTCTAAGAGTGTGGTCAGTTGAAGTAGTCCAAGTTCCATCTTGAGTCATGATAAAACTGGGAGAGACTGGGTTTGAAGCAAGAATCTTGCGTAGTCTGCTTACTTCTGAGGTGTTTTCTAATTCTTGAGTGTATGATCGCCAGGATGTGCGTTTTGCACTTCTGACAGCTTTCTTAAAGTCTTTGAGACATTGTCGATATTCTTCCCATTCGTCTGTTATTTTAGATTGGTTAAAGAGTTTCCGAGTTCGATTGCGAAGTTCTGAGATTTCTGGAGTCCACCAAAAAGGTTTATGCTTACCTCCTGTTTTTGTCAGGGGACAAGATTGTCGTGCTGCGCTTTGACACGTCTTCGTTATCATGTTGACAGCGTTTTCGATATCGTTTTTATTTGCCATTTCAAACTGCCTGATATCAGGAAGTCCATTGGCAAGATGTTCTTTATATTTGATCCAATTCATACGCTTTTTGTTAAGGTACTTCATGGGTTTTGCCGTTTCGGCTTTTAAAGTGAATGTTATATATTGGTGGTCGGAAAAAGAGTGCTGTTTATCAACGCTCCAGTCCTGCACCAGTTGTGTACATGATTCGCTAGCAAGAGTAATATCGAGTACCTCTCTTCTAGACGAGTTAAGAAACGTAGGGACATCACCTCTATTACATATATCAAGCTTATTCGCTAGAATATAATCAAAAAGTTGCTCACCTCGTGTGTTGTTGTTTGTACTGCCCCAAACAGTATTATGTGCATTAGCGTCTGCTCCAATAATGACGCGTTTCTGGATCAGATGCGCCGTATTGACGAGCCTTCTCACTGCTTCAGGAGGAGGCGCCTCCGCTGCGTCGTAAGGCATGTAAGCCGACACAATCCAAATCGGGCCGTGGACAGCTTCAACCTCTATGGCAGTGGTGTCAGCATTGCTAAAGGGAAGAAGAAAAGCATTAATATGTTTTCGAATGAGAATACAAGAGCGCGATCTAACGTTAGCCTCACCTTGAAACAAGGTGTAGTGCCTATCTTTCAGGCCGCATATCTTGTTGTTTAATATCCAAGGTTCTTGGATGAGAATGATGTCTTCTCTGAGGTCAGAGAGACCTTTGCTAATCTTTACTTTTTGGAATCTTGTAAAGGTGGTATCTGTTAAACAGCTGAGTTGTTGTTTTTTCTTTCGCCGTGTCCATATGGCTGCCAGCACAAAATGAAACGAGGCGAATTCATTCTTGGTTTCCTACTTTGCCAAACTTTGCTTTGACGATCAAACGCACAAAATATTGTTGTTGGTTTAGTGCCACTTTAAGGGGGTATTCTGGGCTAGACGCCTTAATTTTAGGTATTTTTAAAACTAAGATAACAAAAATGGAAAACATTTTTACTATCCATTTTTTTATAGTATTTATTAATATTGGAAAAGTATAAAAAAAATTAATAAAAAAAAAAAATTGTGGAATTACAGGCTGGCGGAGTGGGGGCTACATAAAAAACGGGGTTGACATGATTCTTACATCTAAAACAAACAAATTAAAAAAATTCTTCATTAGTTAGGTTGTCGCTATCGGATTACGCCAGGTCAAAGAAAAAAATTAAAAAAAAAATTCACAACTCGGCGTCGACTTGAAAAAAAAAACATTTTTTTACCCTATTTTTTTACCTTTTCAAATTTTTTAAAAATACTTCAAACTTCAATTTTTCAAAATCCGAGGCAGGCGCGATAGACAGATGTATAATAAAAAATTCTTATCAAACTTCAAAGCGATCAGTCAAGTAGAAATTGAGATATCATGACATCCATCTCAAAAAAAGTAGTTTTAAGAAAATCCCGTTTGAAGTTTGAGCAACAAATCCAATAGAATAACTTAGATCATAATATTTACTACTCACTCTGGATTAATCGGCGATATATTTCCAGGTATATATTATGGAAGTATAAACTATATAAAGGGTGGTTAAGTTTCAAGGGCCGATGTTGATTTTGAATAAAATACAATTTTTTAAGAAATTATTGTCTACTCTCTTTATGATAATATTAGTATACCTCAATTACGTATGGAAGAAAATATCGGTCAAATGGCCTCTGCGGCCTCGGCGGCACACCTGCATCCGATGGTCTAAATTTTCGATGACGCTGAGGCATAATTGAGGTTCTATGCCATTAATGTGCCGAATTATCTCATCCATTAGCTCTTGAATTGTTGCTGGCTTATCGACGTACACCTTTTCTTTCAAATAATCTCAAAGAAAGAAGTCCAACGGTGTCGTTGACGTTTAGGTGTGGTTCACATTCAACATCGACCCTTGAAATTTAACCACCCTTTATATATATATATAGAATAAATAAAGGTTGTGTGGGATACAAAAGATTTTCTGGAAAGAACGAGTCCTCAAGTCGTGCGGTAACATCTGCCGTTCATTGTGCGATTCGCTCCACTCGGCCGGCTTAGACGGCACGTCACAAAATCCACTGTATCTCCGAAAATAATTCGAATTTTGAAAAATCCATTGAGAGGCATATTTGTGAAAGTCTAAACTTTGAAAATATGCAAAACAAAAAAATCGATTTTTCTTAATTTCTAGACCAGAATACCCCCTTGAAAAAAAAATCATTTTGCAAATACAAATTTTTATTTATTGCTTGCGTGATTTTTTGTAACTTTCGTATTCTATTTAATCATTAATTAAAGCTTCCTTAAATTACGTTTTTTTTTTGTTTCTTTTACTTGCAGTGTGACGATGACGTTGACTATCGCATCAGATGTCGGTGGAAATTCAATTGAACTGAAAAAATATGGCGTTCGTGCAATTAAATTAATTTCGAAACAAATCAAATTTAATAGGCTGACTGAAGTCGGAAAAAATAAAAAGATGTTAGTGCTACAATGAAAATCTTATTAATAAGAAAAAAATCACCCACTGTTCGGAATGTGTGACAAGTGAATAAAAAATAAAATATCACAATATGTAATTATAATACAGATTATATCATTAACCGCAACAAGGCATATCAATAAAAAGCTCGCCCCGCCCAAAGAAGAAAATATGACAACGCCAGAGTGAAAAATTAAATGAAAAAATATTGTAAAAAAATGGTGACTTATTCTGTGTACCAAAATAGCGTGCGAAATTTGCTGAAGTAAAAGTAGCAGATAGAATTGAAAAGTAAAATCAGTAAAACGGTGAAATAATTAATATTTATTGTTCAACAATAAAAAAGTCTATGCTATGAATTATGGCGGCAAAGTGAAATCATCTAAAAATCTGCAGCAAATATAAAAAATTCAAAATCGTTTATCAGTCAACACTAAAATGAAATGAAAATTTTAATAATAATTAAAAAACATAAGAAATTAAAATTGTGCGGTATTTAAATTTAAGCGTTCATTCATAGTTTAATTTAACTTAATTTCAAAAGCTTATTAGTGCAGCAGCGGATTAGCAGCAATAGCTTATAAAAACAAATACAAATATTTTGCGGTTTAAGGTGAGTTAATGCATTTAAACAAATATTTTCATATTTACACCTGTGCCATTTCCTTACTAAAGCAGAGATGCCACTACTAGATCACCGAAAATGCTTAAAATGAAATATAGGGGTTTCCAATAGGAGGGTAGACTAGCGTAAGTGCACTAGCCTGCCATCGCAGAGGTTGTGGGCTCGAATCCCACGTAAAGAACGGTCCGCGCACTTTTCTAAATTTACCTACTTTCCCTTTTTCTAAAAAAAAAAAAAATTTCATTTCGCTAACCCAAAAACTTATACTTTCCATCCTTACTACAATAGTCTGCGCATTATTTGCATTGTGGCTGCTAAAACAAGCAAAAAACAATGAAAAGCACAAAGTTACACATTGCATCAGTGGTGCCAGCAAGAGGAAGCGGGCAGCCGCGGTAATAGCGCCGACACACCACTTTAGCGAAATCCTCAACCATCTGTGTGATCCTTCTGCCAGAAAAATATGAAACACAGATGGCGCTCCAAGCAGTAAGAAGGCGTTGTTCCTAAGCAACGACAGGTGGGCATTCCCGCTACTTAGGACTGATAGTGGCAGGCTTCACCTACCCTGTCAGAAATCAAATAGATTAAGGAAACCAAAAGCAAGACAAGTCTTGTCGATGCCCTATGCTACCGAGAGGAGTGAACAAGGCAAAAAAAAAAAAACATAGCAGCGTATGAATGCGGACACGCTGTGATGGCTGCGTCTGTTAAAACTATTTTTTGTTATTCAATTATTGTTGCCAAATCACTACCGAATCATAAAAATTGTGATACATTTTTATAAAAAGCGATTTGAGGTTATGGTTGAGGTTATGATTGTGATGCGAATTGGCCACCAAGGTCGTACAATTTGGCTCCATTAACCACCGTAACCGAAAAATACCATTCGGCCTTCGGGAGAGCGTAGGTTCGAATCTTCGAGCAGGAAACAGTAAAGTGAAAGAAAAAGTGTTTTTAATAGCGGTCGCCCCGCAGCAGGCAATGGCAAATCTTCGAGTGTATTTCTGCCATGAAAAAGCTCCTCATAAAAAATCATTTTCCATTCGGAGTCAACTTGAAACGGTAGATCCTTCCATTTGTGGGGGAAACATCAAGGCGCACAGCAAAAATAGGAGGAGGAGCTAGCCAAACATTGAACAGAAGTTTACGTCCCAATTATTTATTTATTTTTTGATAATTTTTCGTGGTTTTCTGAATCCTGGCCTTCTTTACTCTTTCCTCAATATTAGGTTTCCATGTGAGTATCCTGTCTAATATGAGTCCTAGATACTTGACATTCTCTTTCAAAGGAATCTCCACCCCTCCTCTCAGTCCAGCTTCTGGCCATGTTAGTTTCTTTTTGAATAACTTTTTTACTAAATAAAAAACATTATTTTGAGCGATGAAAATATTTATTTTCTCCTTTATGTGCTCTATTAATCATTTATACGCTCTAATGATCGGTTCGAAAATATGTGTCAGTAGTAGTTCCTTTTATCATTCCTTTTATATTCACAGTCCTAAACAACCGGAGAAAAAGGAAACAATCTTTCCTCTGCGAATGTCCTCCTCTATGGAATGACAGAATGTTAACCCTGGGTAAACCGCTGTTCGAGAGTCTGGAACAGCTGCCTGGTTTAAATGTCAACAACCTGATAAGGTTCCGGAACCGCACAGACTGGATAAAGTCATGCTGTAAATAACTAGTAAACAAGTTGGTAACGAGGATGTGGCAACAAAATGGTGCGGAAGCGCTAATTGGATTCTGGAAGAATCACCACTTGAACCAATCAACCAACCAGCTCCTTTTATTGTAAAACTGTTAAAAATGTTTTTACGGAACACTGTTTGGGCCATTTTCTGAAATTTTTCGCATTAAGTACCGAGCCTCGCTTTTTTTAAAATCTGTTTAATTGATTGTTACCCGTTTTTGGCTTCCCCGGAATTATTGTACACTATACGCTAGAGAATTTCCCAGAAGCTTTTTATTGGACGAGTGTGTGGGATCTTTGGAGGGTCATCCTTTGTCGGCACAATGGGATATTTTGATCAGTGAGCCTTTCCAATGTTTTTTGCTTAGTGATTGCTTGCAAGATCGGCCCAAAACATCATTTGCCGAGCTCCTCGTCCTATTTGTGGTGTGTACAAATAAATGATGTTGTTTTACAAATGAAAGGACCTACAGTTTTATGTCAGCTCCGAACAGCAGATGAATTTGTATTAGGAGCTTTTTTATGGCAGAAATGCACTCAGGAGCTTGCCGTTACCAGCCGAGGGGCGATTGCTACGAGACAATCTTTTTCTATCATTTGGTGTTTCATGCCTGGAGGAAGATAGCTTAGGATAAATTGCTTCAATAGCGGTCGAATATAAGTGTTAGAATAGATATCTTTGACTCCAGATGGAGCTGATACACTTTACAATGAAATGGCGCCCTACCTTTACCTACCAATACCTTTTAGCTTTCCTATCAAACTTTATTACGTGCGGAGCTAAGTTCTCGCTGTTTTTTGATGAAAATACAACTTTATTCTGAAAAAATGGTTACAAGTGAATCATTGAAAGTATTGCCCATCGCTGGCTACTACTTTTTCCCATCTTTCTGGTAGATCTCGTATACCGTCGCGGTAAAACTGTTCATCTTTTGAGGCTATCCACGGATCAAACCATTTTTTTATGTCTTCATATGAATGGAACTGCTGGTCAGCTAGAGCATGTGTCATCGATCGGAACAGGTGATAATCGGACGGCGCAATATCTGGAGAATATGGCGGGTGGGTTTGGAATTCCCATTTCAGTGTTTCCAGGTAGATTTTAACGGGCTTGGCAACGTGAGGCCGAACGTTGTCATGCTAGAGAATCACTTGTTCATGCCTCTCCGCGTATTGCGGCCGCTTCTCGCGCAGTGCTCAGCTCAAACGCATCAATTGAAGTCGATACCGATCCCCAGTGATGGTTTCGCTTGGTTTTAACAGTTCATCCAACAAAATACATAACATAACCTTCGCAGCGTGAATATTCGGCCGAGGCGACGACGTAGAAGCATGACCGGGCACTCCCCATGACTTTCTTTTCTTTGGATTGCTGTAATGAATCCATTTTTCATCACCCGTCAGGATGCGATGAAGAAAACCCTTCCTTTTTTTGCCGCTGGAGCAGTTGTTCACAGGCGAAAAAACGATGTTCAACATCTCTTATTTTTAACTCATAAGGAACCCAAGTTCCCTGTTTCTGAATCATTCCCAAAACATGCAATCGCTTGGAAATAGATTGGCGGGTAACTCCTAATACTGAAGCAAGCTCTTCTTGCGTTTGACACGGATCCTCATTGAGCAATGCCTCCAATTCAGCGTCTTCGAAGGTTTTTAGCCTACATTCGCGCGGACGGTCGTCAACATTAAAATCACCGTCTTTGAAGCGACGGAACCAATCTCGGCACGTTGTTTCACTTAAAGCAGCACCTCCATAAACTTTTTGTAGCTCTCGATGCGCTTCAGCCCCCGTTTTTTTCGAATGAAAGAGGAAAATCAACACTTCTTGCAAATGACAATTATTCTACTGCACAAAATCACATTTTCAAAAAAGTACTTGATACCAAAACAAAATCACTAATGTGTCGAAGCAGTTTGTTTACCATATGTCTCAGCTTGGTTTATGATGTTTAGGTTACGTAAGAATCCACTAGCACACACTGCTGGCGGCATCTATTGACAAACAGCGGGAACTTAGTTGCGCACCTAATACATATACTATCTGGCGTTCCTTCAATGCCATCAGGGTAATACGAGTACCCATCATTATCACTTCATTTATAATGCCAAAATATGGTAGCGCGTGAGTTCGACTTGTCTTCAAACACTTGGAGGATTTCCTTTGCTCTTAGTTTGCCAAAGAGATTTCAGACAGATTTGTCCAATTCCAATATGTACGCCATTACACTTGAAATTCGTACTTAATTTGTCTTAGACAGGTGTATGGGAGTACTGCAAGGTCCTCTCTGTGCATACTTAACAATTGTTTGTTACTTTATGTTGTGTAAGAACTGCTTGTCTTTAGTCTCAAAATTTTTGCAACGCTTGCTGCGATGAGAAATTGTTTCTCCCTCTCCGTCGCTCAATAGAGATGATAATCGTCGATGCTCTCAGGTGAGGGAAAACCAACAAATTTATTCACGTTTTTATGAGATAGGAAAATAAAAATTCTCCTCTATGCCACACCTGGCGGTTACATCTATGGTATTTGTTTGTTTAATATGAAAAATTGCAAGCCGTGTGTTTACTTAGAATAAGTGGATGATAGAATAATACCACAAATATACGAAAATTCCTCTTTAGCGAAAGGTATCGTATAAGCTTACGTTTTCCTAATACTATAATCTGCTGATACCAACCTCAAAGACTTACAAGACAGTAACAAAACCACCAAATATAAAATACAAAATATCCAGAGCTACAAAAGCATCAACACAAACGAAAGAAGGAAGCAACAACAAAATACATTTTATTTTTACAAAATATAATTTTATGATGCATAAACTGAGATGAAGTTAGAAGCTAGAAGTAGAGGAAGTAAGGTGGAAGAGCAGCCAGCAGCAACTTGCTGCTTTGGGGAGCTTTGCTGTTGGCCAGGTCATCAGTGGCGGCTGTGCGGCTGTGTATGCTCATGTATTTGTATGTTAAAAATTGGAATGCGGAATGAGAGCTTTTCTGCCTTTGTCTTCAGCAATCAAATAAAATGGATTACAAAGAAAAATGAAAAATTTTATCCCGAGTGTTGTGGACGTTGTGGGGCGTGTAAGCGCTATTAGGGGACTTAATGAGGTTTGTCGAAAGGGGCAGTGCGCTTTGAATTTTGGGTTTACATTGTGCAATTACCATGACAAATAAATATATTTAATAAAGTAGTGAAATATTTTGGCTCTAAGGAATTTCTTGAAGCATATTTGCGGGCGCGCAGAATGAACATAGCTCGCATACTTTTTCAAAATCAATTGGACTACCAACAGATTATTGGGGGAATGTGCGTTTTGAAGTGGCACGAGCCTGCTTTTAGTGCTTTGGAAATCTTGTTGAGTATCTACTTTTGGTTGATGATTTCGTTAGCTATGATATTTCAAAAATTTTGCGCGGACGGCTTAAATTCTGTAAAAATATGATAGTAGTCTTATTTATTACACCTTCCGGAGTTGTGGCAATAAATACGGCCTAATGTTTTTAGCTTTTTTTTAACTAATTTCGGCAGTTATGCTTATGATATTCTCCAAGCCAAGCGTTTTGGACATTGAGATGAACTTTTTAAAAATTGGTTTAATTGTAAATTGAAAAAGTTTAAAATGAATATTTTCCCGAAATTTTGAACACAAAAATATTTTAAGTTAAAAATTTTTTTTTTCGATAAATTAAACATAAAATTGTTTTACTAAAAAAAAATATTTTCAAAATTTAACTAAAAAAAATATTTTTTTATATATACATATTTATATTTATTATATACATATATAAACAATTTTTTATATTTCTTTTAGTAAAATAATTTTTTGAAACTATTTTTATTTTTAATTAATGAAGCTTTCTTTTTAATTTTTCGAAAAACATTTTTTGTGAAATTTTTTTTATTTTTATTTTTTATTGTAAGCTGAAAAACTTGAAAAAAATGCTGCTGAAATTTTGAACACAAAAAATATTTAAAATTAAAAATTTGTTTTTCGAAAAATTTTACACAACACCTTTTTAATAAAAAAAAATTATTTCCAAAAAATTAAAAAACAAAACATTTTTTTATACATACATATTTATGTTTATATATTTATTTATACCTATGTATATGCATATTTATATTAATTATATATTATAAAAAATATTTTCGAATAAATACAATTTTCAAGTTTAAAACCTTTCTTTTTAATTTTTCGTAAATTTGTTTTGTCAAATTTTTTAGAATTTTGTTGTTTTAATTGTTTGAATAAAATAACTTTTTGAAAATATTTTTATTTTTAATTAGTAAAGCTTTCTTTTTAATTTTTCGAAAAACATTTTTTGTGAATTTTTTTTGATTTTTTTTTTAATTTTTTGTGCTCAAAATTGCTAAACATGTTTTCTTAATTGTAAACTAGAAAACTTAAAAAAATGCTCCTGAAATTTGAAACACAGAAAATATTTAAAATTACAATTTTTTTTTTCGAAAATATTAAACACAACACCTTTTTAATAAAAAAAAATATTTTCAAAAAATTAAAAACAAACATATTTTTATATTACATATTTATGTTTATATATATATTTATATTTATATGTATCTATACTACTAAACCCCTCAAAACTACTCCTACGCGAGCGGGGCCGCGGGTTAAAGCTAGTTATATATGTATATATAAAAAAAAATTAATTTTTTGAATAAAATAATTTTTTGAAGCTAAAAAGTTTTCTTTTTAATGTTTCGAAAATTTTTTTTTGTGTAATTTTTAGTCTTTTTTTCTAATTTCTTGAATAAAATAATTTTTTTAAACTATTTTTATTGTTAATTAATAAAGTTTTCTTTTTAATTTTTCGAAAAAAATTTTTTGTGAAATTTTTTAGAATTTTTTTTTTAAATTTTTTGAAAAAAATAATTTTTTGAACGATTTTTATTTTTAATTAATAAAATTTTTGAATTTTTTTTTTCTAATTTTTTGAAAAAGAAGTTTTTGTGCTCAAAATTTTTGAAAATTGTTTGCATTGTAAAATGAAAAACTTAAAAAAATATTGAACACAAAAAATTAAGTTAAACAATTTTTTTGGAAAAAATTAAACTCAAAACTTTTTTAATAAAAAAAGAATATTTTCAGAAAGTTAAAAAACAATATTTTTATGTTTACATATTTATATTTATATATATATTTATTATTTATATAATTTTTTTTTTATTTTTATGAATAAATAAATTTTTTGATACCATTTTTGTTTTTAATTAAAAAAGTTGTCTTTTTAATTTTTCAAAAAAAATTTTTTGTGATATTTAAATTTTTTTTTTTTAATTTAGAAATTTTTTTTTTCATATAAAAGTTTTTTTTTTTAGGTTTTAGGTGAGACCTCATATTTTAATTTCTTTTTCAATTATAGCTGAGACTATGCCTCACTAATCTCTGAAAGTTTCATAATGGGATTCCCAGTTTTGAGTTATATTCAAATACCTAAAGCGAGCCACTTAAAAATCAGAGAAAATACTGCTCCAAGGAGGTCCAGGCATACGTACTTGCACTTTAACAAAATAATGATAGGGCCAAATAAAATAATCAAAAAATTCGTATTTTTTATTTCTTAAAGAAATTAACTGAAAGCTTCCACACAACGAATTTCGGAAGCCTTACAGTATAAAATTTGTATACTTTCGCTAGAAAAGCAGCAACTTTTTTTGATGAGTCACCCCAATGTGTATATAAAGAAATCGTTTTGATAATAAGATTTTTCTCTTGGCGTTTATCGCTTGCGTGGTAGTAAAATTTGAACCCTAATCAAAATTTTCTATCAATATAGTTGTAGAATATTTTAACCCTCGCTTTGAATGTATTTTTCACAAAGGAGGGGCAAAAATAGTATTTCAGTTTGTCTATAGATTTTTTTGAAAGCCTATGCAGAGAGGCCGCCGTAGCCGAATGGGCTGGTGCGTGACTATCATTCGGAATTCACACAGAGAACATAGGTTCGAACCTCGGTGAAATATCCAAGTTAAGAAAAACAGTTTTCTAATACCTCCGAGTGTATTTCTGCTATGAAAAACATCCTCATAAAAAGTACAGCCTTTCTTACTTGTTTTTCCCCCTGTAAAAATTCCAGACAACAAAACAAGAAAATCTAATGACATGAAATATCACTCAGAACCTCTAATTTTTCACTACCTTGGACGGTAATGAACTCAAGTCGCACGAACAACTAATGATCCCCGTCATAGGTGCATCCAATTCAATTGTTTCTTGCTATAAAAAGTAACGTTACGTGAATAAAATAAATACAAAAAACTAGAGTATATTTATTCATCTATAACGAAAGGCAAAGTAGAGAAGGTAGTAAAAAAAGACCCTGCGAATTGTTTTAAAGCAAGCGCGTTTCGAGTGGCAACAGTTGCAGCACGCAGCCTGCAAGCACACTTTCCCATTCATTACTTGTATATACTTGTATCTGTAGGTGTGTGTGTGCTATTTTTGCTCCTGTTGAGCTAGGTAAATTAAAAACAGACACTAACTGTACGCCCAAAGCATTCGTTGTGAAAAGACTCAGCATCCAAGCGGAAATAAAATGACCTTGTAGCGGAAACCAACACAGAGACCCAAATAAGGACAAAGGCAACGGCAAACACAACCCAACCAAGTGTCGGCAAGGTTGGATGGGGGAAATACACGTTGAGAATAATTTTCTTAGAATCGTATTTCTCTTAGAATCTTTCTAGCCGTAGCGACGCGTTAAGGTGTAAGTGACAAAGCTAAAAGACAAATGTGGCAGCATTAAAGAACCTCACAAAAACAGCTGAAGACGTAGCCGTGGGACAGTTGTTGGGCGAATTAAGCGCAACCAACAGTGAAAGCAGTAAAAGAAAAAAATAGAAAACAACGACAACAAAGTTATGAACTGTATTCACTGAGATGAATTCAACAGCAGAGAAATGTGTAAATCAAAAAAAAAAAAAAAAACGAAGAAGAAAAAGCAGAAGATATAAATGAACCGGCACGGAAAAACCATTCCAAGAAATGGGGAAAAACTTGTGAAGAAAAAAACAACCGCAAAAGGCCTTTCGTTAAGCAGATTCTTGTGTGTGTGTAATTGTCAAAGTTAAAGGCAAATGAAATGAAAGCAACAAGCTGCGATACATATTCGTTTATTGTTGGCAACCCGCATGTGCCTGCCCGGCCGCAAGCCAACTAATGTCCGCTGAAAGGCAGAAGATTGTGAATTCCTGTGCTGCACGTGGGTCTGTGTGTCGGTTATGGCAAATTGCAGCGCTTGCTTGAACTGGTTTTAGCGTCAACGTTGTGCTGTGAGGATTTAAAGATGTACAATTTCACATAAATATATTTGTAGTAAATGCTCTGTGTGCTTATATATTATATTTTATTAGATAAATAAGTGAATGGGTAAAGGAATATACCGAATAAGCATAAAATACCTCCACTTCACAGTAATAGAAAATCGCGTTGCTATGTTTGCCGACTTGGCTTTTTGTGTACCACCGGGAAAAAGTGACGTGGTAGGAAATTTATACGCCAGGTTAGGTTCGGTTGAGTGGCTGTCAACCGACACACTTAGGCCTGAATAATCCCATTGTGATATCACTGGAGCTTCTCCTTTAAAGTTCTGAGTTTTCTCTGCGCCAACCTGCGAATTTAATGAATTTTATTAATTTCGGCAACCCTATTTGTGAGACCTCTTCAATACTGTCAAGGAAGGCAATCGCCTTGCAAGCGTGGGCAGTGTTTTTCTGCCGGTACACAGAAGGTGTTCAACGTTTTCCCCTTCTTCAATACCCTGACAGTTTCGGAAAAAGTCATTATGTATGTGGAATCCCCCCTGCAATTAGACAATACCCGGTTAGTAACCCTACCGTATTTCTCATAGCCTGCCTCTTAAGATTCAGTAGCGATTTTGTGCGGCCGTAGTTTCATTCTGGCCAAGTTTTCCTGCTTATTTGGCAAAATAATGATTGCCTCCAACAGAGGCAGAGATGGAGTGTCTACCTATTAATAATTTCCACGTAGCTAAGGGAATCGATATTAGCACATTATCTGGGTGAATGTTGAGTGTTGCATCAGTCCTTGCAAGCTGATCTGCTTTGTTATTACCTTCTATATTTCGATGGCCTGGTTAAAAAATATGGTGATACTTCGCATAATATTTTGTGGCATTTAACTATTATTTTTGACAAGTGTTTTACTGAATCTAATGATTTCAGAGCTGCCTGACTATCCGAGTTGGGGAAATTAATTATTTTCTCGGTAGATGGCTATAGTGATCGATCGATATCTTGTAAAGTAACCATCAAACAATTTAAAGTTTATGCTCGTTGTCAATCTGACATTTCCGACTAAAACAAATTGTTTGTTGTTTCCTGTTTACTCCATTCAATTGTGAGTTACAGGGTGTTAACCATAGAAGTCAACCAAGAGAAAATTCGTTACATTTTACAGCTTTTCTTTGATAAAGGCGAAAATGCAAGCCAGGTTGATGAAATTGTGAATGATATTCATGCTGTAAGAACTAACTATAGGGTGGGCCATGTAAAATTTGCTTTTTGAATAGGCTATAAAAAAACGAATCAATATTTTTTCAAACTTTTTTTTTTATTTTGAAGAATGAACATTGTCATTTAGGTATAAAAAATAATATTGTTCAAATGACTGCTACGACTGGCTTTACAGTAGGCCATTCGATCAACCCAATTTTTAAGCACATTTTTGATTGTTTGGGCTCCAATTTCATGAATGGCAACTTCGATTTCGTGTTTTAAAGCATCAGTCGTCTCTGGATGGTTCGCATAGCATTTGTCCTTAACGGCTCTCCACAAAAAATAGTCCAACGGGCTTAAATCACAGCTCCGAGGCGGCCAATTGATATCGCAATTTCGGTTGATTATTCGGTTTTCAAAAACGGTAGCCAAAAGTTCGAGTATAACTTTGGCAATGTGACAAGTTGCACCGTCCTGTTGAAACCAAATGTCGTCCATGTCATCCTCTTCAATTTTTGGAAACAACTCGTTGAGCATGTCACGATAACGCTCGCCATTTACTGTAACCGCGGAGGAAGAAGAAGATTCACCACTTTGGAAATACGTTTTCAATATTTCCCAATTTTGTTCAAGCGTATAGCGTCCCATTTCGTAAATGTCAAACCTTTAAGTAAATTATGAACACATTTGACATGTCATTTGTGTTACCATTCTCAAAAAAATAGGTAGTTCAAAAAGCAAACACTATATGGCCCACCCTGTACCTGCAAATTTGGCTTGGTTGATTCCGTTCAGGCATTTTTGGTGTTCAAGATGCACCTCGCATAGGCAGGCTCGACGTCGAAATTGTCGATTAAATCCCAGAAATAATCGAAGTTTACCGGCATGTTAGATATGTGAAGATAGCTAAAATAAGGCTTTATATCGTATAATGTAATTTAATTTTTAACATATAGGCGTTACGTACAAGCAGTCCATCGTGTGTGCATTTACTTTTCGCTATTTTTCGAGATACATATGTAAAGCTCACCAGGCTGAATAGTGGATTTAAATGATGACAGATGCAGAAATTTCAGTCGGATAGCTATGTACATCGAGATTTGCATTTAAGTTGATTCCAACCACAATTATAGGCGCTTTACGAATTTTGTTTAGATTAATTTCATTGTTACTTGAGGCAGAGTTCAAACCAGCAAAGTCAGAATCACTTATAGCAGAGAGTCCTTCATTCTTTGTACATCCAACATTAGCAAGGGGTGCATTAGCTGCATTAGTAGGCGTAGCAGCAGCTAGCTCGGACGCCTACGCCGACATTGACGTCGTCTCTGCTCGCACTACTTTATAGGAGTGATCAGCATTATAGCTCAACACAGTGAGTACATTGGAGTTCTCATTGGGCGATACGATTAAAGGCGAAGCTGAAGATAAATTAACTAAGAGAGTCTGTTCCGTTATTGCAGTGTTGCCTTTGTTGGTGTCTTTGTTTTTAGATACTTGATGTTTCGTTTTTGCAGTCAGTGCACTGGGATTGGTTTTGTTTGCATAATTAGCAACAACAATGCAGCAACTTGTAATTTTCGAAGTTAGCGAAGAGATAATAGCATTATTATCATTGTTTATTGCGTATAGAGAGCGAACTTCAGCAAATAACTGGCAATTAACACTATTCAGAGCAATTGCCACAGTAAGTATTTGCACATTTTCGGAGCTCAGAGCATACAAACTCTTTGCAATATCGAGCAGCATCAAGAATGATAGAAAGAAGATTGCGCCCATCAGAGAGTACGTGACGTCACGTTTTTCCGAGTTGTGCAGTATTGCCAACCATTTGCTCTTCGCAATAAATTTAGTGCTTTTTTATACCGAAAATGCGAAAATTTTGAAGTTTCCTGTTTGTTTCTGTTTTTTTTTAATTTAAAGCTACCGAAACTCTTAGTTAAAAAAAAACTGTATTATTATACAAAAGAAGGTTAAAAAAGGCCACTCTGAGAAGATTTTAGTGCTAATGAAAATTAGTTGGTTGTTATAAAATTTGATATTTTGAAAGTGTGAATTTAATTTTTTGCTCCTTTTAAGGTTATGCAAGAATATTAAATGTCCCTCTCTCAACTCTTCTTAAGATTGAAAACCTTTTTACACATTTTAAAAGGCGTTTGAATTTACTGAATGCGGATTAAAACCATAGAGGTGTAATCGTTTCTTCCGGCCATCAATCCTTAGTCGGCCATAGGGCATCAAGAGGTGTATTCATTGTAAAAATAAGCCACAAAATACCAGAAAATACTAAAGAAACCATACTAACATTTTTACAAAAAGAGTACCTTATCTAGTTACATAACCTCAAATATAGCAAATAAGTCCTTCCCTTAACAAAAGAGTCTCGCTTAACCAAAAAAAGACTTATAAATTAAATTGTACATAAGCATAACACATTTATTAAAAAAAAAACGCACATTCCAAAGACAATTTGTCACGGATACAAAGTTCTTTAAGTGATTCAATAAAAATTTGATGCTTTAAATCGACATTTTGGTGCGTTTTTATATCCAAAGCTAGGCAACACTGCACTAGCGAGAGAGAGAGATTTGACTGCTGAAAGCAGAAGAACACCAACAACTGTAATCGCGAGCAGATGTTAAAAAAAAGTAAAGCTAAATAAAACTGAGGGAATTATTGAACTAATATAAAAAAAATGTATATTTTACAAAATTATAAACATTACATTTTGATTAGAACAGGCTAGAAAAATGTCATGAAGAAGGAACTAAAACTAAAAATAATATATTAAAAAAACAAATGCTAAATCAAGTTACGAAAATGGTAATCTGGCCATATTGCAGCTAAAATCACGTAACTCGTTGTCAAATTCGCTGAGAGCAAAGCAACGGGACCACGATAGGCGCCATCTCATTATTCTTTCCATCTTTCCATGTAGACTGTTGGATTTATCACTTGAATTATCACTATGATCCAAGTTTTCATCAACAATAGAGACAGCAATAGGGGGTGGGGAATGAATATGTAGTGAACACGAATTCCTAGGTAATAAACATAGACTGCGGAGCGAAAGAAAATACTTCCGTACACTGCAAAATTTATTCCATTTTTTACAAGATAGATGTCGCTATTCGCAAGTGAGTGCCAAAGAGATTCGCAATTCTCGAAGTGTTATTAATTCTAACCCATAATTTCGTTTTACTAGTTCAATATTTTCCTACAGGGTATGCACATACATACAAATACATATACAAGTAAGTTTAAATATATTCATATATATTTATTATGTGTTGCTCGTCTTTAATTGTGAGGTTGTCAAATTCTGATGGATTTTGTTTGTTAACCAGCAGCAATAAAATCTAAGGGAACAACAAAACTGCCAAAATAATAAAATGGCCCATGTTTCCCAAATGTACGAGTAAATAGGATTGTAATGCCCACGAACATTCCTTTGTTGGTGAATGATAGCGAATATAAATGGAAAATAGACAGGAAGCATAAGAAGATGGGATTTTATTAAATAAAGCGTCGAAGAGGAGATAAAGGAGGAAATAATTTAAGAGCTCTTAAGTGTTGTTGAGGAAATTATGTAGAATATTTAATGAGAACGGTAAATTGAAGTAATTAAATGCCCTATACAATTGTGTGTGATAATAAAAATGGATGTGATGTGAATGTGAAGGTACTGCTTTACATATCTGTACGAACTCTGGAAAAGAATTAAGTTGAATACTTCATATGTATGCTTATCCATAGGGATGGAAAATTAGTTTTTTTTGTTTTGTTTTTTTGTCAGAACACCTAGCAAGTGCAGGACTCAGACATTAATTAAGTCCATTGTACTACACTTGGATTCCCTTTTAATTTTCTTTAAATCTACTCGGCCTCCGAAGAGGAGCCAAGGTGGTCGCTTCAGTGCCAAAGACCTCAAGCTTGATTCGAGCGAAGGCGGGGCAGACGTACAGGAAGTGGTCCACCATCTCATCCTCCTCTACACAAGCTGGGCAGAGTACACGGTCTGAGATGCCTACCTTTTCCATGTGCTTCGCCCAAAGAAAGTGTCCCCTCATCAGTCCAACCACTTGTTTGCTCTCCCTTCTGCTTAATGACAAGAGGGTTTGCAACAGTCGATTGGACATGACAGGTAACATCAGTTTAGTCCATCTGCAGCCTCTCTCAGCCTGCCAAGCTCGCTTGTGGGTTGTATTAACCTATTTGCTAACCGTGGGGTTGATGACTGCAGAAGGGAGTGTCAAAACGGGCTCCGGACCCAAAGAAGTTGGCGTCAGAGGCCATCCTAAGAGTATCTAATGCCGGACCTGAAGTAGTCGGAAAATCTCCGGTGCAACAGATGGCCACAGTGCGCTGTAGTCTTGATAAGGTCCTCTTGACTTCCACGAGGGAGAGTCTACTCATACAGACCACTATTCATAGGTAATAATAGGTCTTATCGGACCCGTGTAGATCCATAGGACCTTGCTAGGAGAAAGACATCACGTTTTCCCAAAGACACCTTTGCACTGCCAGAAAGCTGTCAGTGCTTTGGATGTCTTTGTTTCAACGTGGGACTTCCAAAGAAGTTTACTATCAAGGATTACTCCATGATATTTGATTTCTTTGGATAGCTGGATTGTGACTCATTTTAGCTTAGGCAGAACGAGTCCATCAAGCTTCATCCTTCTGGTAAAGAGGACAATACAAGTTTTGGTGGGATTTTTCGATAGCCCATTCACACAGTACCAAGCGTCAATCATATCCAGAGTTTTCGCAGATGTTCCTAAACAAAGGACCCGTAAATAAACAGGCAACGTCGTCCGCATATGCTTGTGTGCAGAGCAATGAAATAGAGCAATGGAGACACCCCACCACCTTGGGGGCAGCCTCTATTAACCCCGGACGACACCAGCAGATTCTCCTTCGCCCGCACCGTGACGATTCTTTGGGATAGCATTGAACGAATCCAATTCACCAGCACCCGGTCTACACCATGTCTATTAGCAGAGCTGCACATATTGTCAAAAGTGGCATTATCAAAAGCCCCCTCTATATCCAAAAAGATATTCATAGCGTAGTCCCTCCTGTGGATGGCCAACTCTACCCTAGCAACAAGGTTTTGCAGTGCCGACTCGCAGGATTTTCCACTTTGATAGGCTTGGTGAAATGGAAACAGAGGGTAAGCCTTCAGCGACTTCTGACGTATGCGCAATTTCACCAGTCGTTCGAAACTTTTCAGCATGAAAGGAGTCATGCTGATGGGTCTAAAGCTTTTGGGGCTGGTGTAGTAATCTGTTCCATCCTCCAAGAGCGTGGTATGTAGGCATGCAGAGAAGATTTTCTTCAACGCTGCTGTCACGGACTCTGCGCCTTCCTTCAGCATGTCAGGATATATGCCATCTGGCCCGGGGGACTTTGTAGCCGCCAAAAGATTCGATGGCAAATCGAATGGCGGCTTCCTTCACCACAGATTTGGCAACGTACCAGTCACGTCGAGAAGGTGTAGCAGCTCTGGCAGCAGCCTCTTTCGTTAATTGCTGTTGCCGGCCAATGCTTATTTGATTTCCTGGACGTGAGAGTCCATCAGCAACCTGAATGTCTCCGCTTTGCTTCTCCGTGGAGGAGCCATCACATTTCCTAAGTGACCCCAGCTTTGCAGTTGCGCCCCTTGTCAGGATCCTAACCAATTTCACCGTGTCACTCAGAGATTCAATACCGCCGCAGAATTCCCTAAAGGAAACCCTTTTCGACTCACGAATTAGCTTCTTGTGGTTCCTCTGATTATGACGGTATCGCTCCTACCGTCCTCAGCAAGATTAGTCCTGAGGATCCGGTTTAGAAGTCTTCTCGAGTAACGCCTCAATGTTCGGAGCTCTCGATTCCATCACGGAACTGGAGTCCGATCAAGGAGAGGTCGATCTGGACAGGCTGACTCAAAACATTCAACTAAAGCAGCGCTGAGTTTCTCAACTGCCACCTCAAACTCCTGTTCTTTCAATGTCAATCAATTAATATGACACTTAGTGACTGCCAAAATTATTAGTTTGCTGGCAGGAGATACTTCAGGTTGCAGTTATTGGTATCCATATAATCGGCATATGGCAATAACTGGAAATTCTCGAAAAAAGAAGATGCCTGAGCGATTTAGTGCTGCAAGTCGAACTATCTTTTCGAATGATTAATGAAGCCTCCATTAGTACCATTAGTAAGGTCCAACCAGCTTATTCACGGTAATTTTGCGGTTTTAAGCGGACTGAGTCGTCGAGGATTAGCGTATATTCCAGTGGCACTCTTCGTATAGATTAGATGGAGCGCATTTAAATGCCCATCGGCAGCGTTCCTATCATCGCTTCCTTTTTGAAGAACTCCTCTGGCAGATCATTCACTTTCAAAGATTTGTTATTCTTAAGTGGTGTCAATCAACCGGTGGTCAATTTTGTAATAGGCCATTTGGAAAGTAAAGTTCTTAGAGTCTACGGAGGCCTGTGATTTTAGCTGCCTTTAAGCCGCTTCATAATTTACCCATGCCCTAGAGATCAACCCTCATCTCGTCGTTTATATTCTTACATGGTAATCCTCCGATTTAAACCCTTCTATAAGCCGACGTACTTTCTAGTTAATTTTCTGGCATTTTCCCTAAAGACCGTAATCTCAACCTGTTCTTAAGTGAGTGCCACTTATTTCGAACCATACTTTCTTTCTTCGAATAATATGGCTCTCTTTCTTTCTCTGGCTCTTAAGGCAGTTGTTGTTGTTGTTGTAGCAGTATCTTCGCCCTGTTAGTGTCGTGTAATCACCGGTCGTCTTCGTCTAGCTCATCTAACGGTAGGCCCAGGAAACTAGCTGTTTCGATGGGGTTGGGTCCAGAGGGAGAGAGGTGTTAGATGAGTGGATTAGATGGGGCATTTGAAAAGGTGGTTAGTGTCGTGCAGGGTGCCTTCACATGACGGACATATTTTAACCTGCTACAGTATCTAGAAAGTGATTGTGCCAAGGTTACGCGGAACTCTCGGGGAAGCTGGAGCTCTTCGTCTGCAACAGGTGGTGGTTGGACTCCGACAACGGCATTCGGGGGTCGGGAGCTTAAGAAGGTGGTATGGGTCTCCCGATGAATGTCGTATATGGCCTGTCTGTACACTGTCTGATCCTGGAGTGGCCTGTCTGTTTTGTCCCTTAAGGCAGCGTCTTTTGTGCTTACACTATTTGAGTGATACCTCGTCATTCCATTTTCTGGCTCGAGCTCTTTGAAATAAAATTTTTGTTTCGGCGCCAAATTTCATTCATAAATATAAGATTTTCTATAACCTGATCCCGTAATATGATCGAAATCTACATTGACTCCGAGTAGAGGCGCAATTGACAAATACCTCTTAGAGTCTCACTTAATCTTTAGTATTTTCTTTTAGTCAAAGACCTCACTTGCCATATCTCCAATATTTGCAGTGCCTCTGTATTTTCTTCTTAAGTTGCTTAAGTTTTACTTCGTTGTTTATGTTGACACAAATCTCTGCTACGCAATCAGACGCAATAAAAGTGTAAAGCAAAGAAGGTAAAGCAACAAAATAAATACTTATACGGTAATCCACACGGTAATGACATGTACATGTGTACATAAAGCGCGCACCTGTAGTGGTAGGCCATTATTTATGTATGTATGCATGTATTTGTGTGTACGTACATGTGTTTGTATTTTCAATTTGTCGCAAGCCAACGCAAGTTGTTAACTTCTCTTTTGGTTTGCAATTTACGCAAATGGCTCAGCAGCTCTGTGAGTTTTAACCCAATTCTCTTACTTTGGATTACTGGATTACTTTCATTGCTGCTGTGGTTTTCTTTGCATTCCATTTATTCTTTTGCCCATTGCCCATTACCCATTTTCTTATTTTTTATTATTTCTTCATCATTTCCGCCTAACTTGGTCACGTTCTTTCCCAGGTCAATTCAGCTGGTTAGCTGTTGGCTTACATTGTTCGTAGTCATATTTTTTCTACTGCTCTCCTTGCCCCAAGCTGTAAAAGTCGACTTACTAATGTTTATCGCACTTCTTATAACACTTTTTACCACAGCTGGACTCAGAATTTACTTCTTTGCAACCGTAGCTATTTTTATGCCTACTCATTTTTTCCGCTGCTTCCATTCATTGACTGCAAAAGAAATTAGATTAAACATTTGCTGCTAGACAACCATCTTTCTTCTCTCTTTAGCTACTTACGCTCGTACTTTAGTTCACCTGCAAAGTGCGAGTTGTAAATGAAAAGTTTTTACTTACTTTTCTTCTTAGCAAATTCCATTTTGTTGGTTTTCATCACTTTTTGTCATATTTTTATGGTAATTCGTAGTAACTGAGTGATTTGTACTTGCCTTATAAACTTAAATTTGTTTGTGTGTAACACAGCTTAGGCTACTTTGATTGAAAAACCCTGGTAAAATTAGAAACAAGTAGCATTTGATGTCATTTTCCTGCTGTTGCCTCACCTGCTGCCATTTATTTTAGACTTTTTGTTGTTGCCTCGGCTTTTTGTGTTGCTCAAATTAATTTGCTGGTCTTGCAGTAACTTTTCCACATCCCTAATTAGTGGTGAGATTAGCATAATCGTCGAAACTTGCAAGCCTAATGAAATATTAAATATTGGGCGACGGTGCGTATGAGTAACAATTAATTGTTGGCGACATTAATTTAAACGATATGGCTGGATGAGAGCTACACAATGGTTTTTGTTTAGCACTTTCGTTGTTATAATTTGCACATTCAGCGCTCTTACATGCATAAATAATGTTAATAAATGATCTGAAATTTTTGGACAGATTAAAAGGTAGGCCGGTTAAAAAAAATCGATTGATTGATTAAATGCTTATTTATTTTAATGGCGAACAAGACAGATACTGAAGCATGAAACTGTTTGTACTATGAATTGAAATAGCAATAAAATGCACCATTAATTAAGAAATATCATCTTTATGGGCGCTTAGGTAATAGCAGAAGTTTAGATATCTGAATTAACGGTCTCACAACTGTCGGTTCTACGCTACCGGAATGACACGGATTTATATCCCGCCAAAGACTGTCTCTCCAGCAGCGTGTAAGGGGAACGTTTTTGCTGATACAACGAACACATTTCTGATTTAATAAATAAAGAAAGAACAAGAACAAAGTAGTACAAAGTATTAAATTATCCGCCATCCAAAATGTGCGAGTATATAAGTCAGGCTAGGTAATTTAATTTAATTTCATTTTATATAATTCACTTCATTTAATTTAGTCAATTTTTTTTCAATTTTAGTTCATCTAATCTAAGCTTTTTTTGTCAAAAGTTTATTTTGTTAAATTTGACTTAATTTAGATTAGTAAAGTTCAGTTCAAGAGCGATGAATGTAAGGCCCTCGCATCATTTGAATTGGTTTATTTGGGTGTTTCTTTAAAAGCGTCGAAAACGGAAACGAACAAGGATTTTGTATTTCTGTTTAGAGTATTTTATTTTTTGATCCATTGTTAAAAACAAAAAAATTTTCTTGACCATGTGAACTTCGTTCAAAAAAATTTCAGCCTTCAAAAATGATCTTCCCAAAAAAGGTATATCGCTAGCGACACGGATTTCGAGACTCACACATGCCTGAAATCAAAAAGTCAAAAAGGTTCTTGTTCGATATGAATGTTGTTATCGTGTGAATTACGATCTTAAAAAAAAGAAACAAAAAAGTTCACAAAATGGCGGATGTTCAAAGATGAAAACTCGTTTTTTGACCTTTTTTTTACTTTAAAGGTCCGAAAACAATACTAAAAAAATTGTTTTCGAAATGATCGTTATTCCCATGATGACGACTTCAATTTTAAGCCATTTAAATTTTATATCATCGAAATCGGTTCAGAAAAACCGACTATATCTCTGTGTCCATTGTCCACGTGAAAACCATTTTTTGAAGGCTGACAACTTTTTGAACGAACCTCGTATGGCAAAAAAAAATTATTTTTTACAAAATAGATTGGAAAATAAAATACTTACAACAAAGATACAATTTTTTTTTTCGTTTTTGTTTTGCACGCGCTTAAATTTAATTTAATTTGATACCTTTTTAATTTAATAAAAATGAATTTATTTTAATTTTATCTGGCTTAATTAAATTTTTTTACATTAAAGTAAATTTCACTTCATTTTATTTTATTATTATTTTATTTTATTTTATTTTATTTTATTTTATTTTATTTTATTTTATTTTATTTTATTTTATTTCATTGAAATTTAATGTTTAATTTTATTATATTTATTTAATTTAATTAAGTTGCCTTTAATTTAAATCAATTTAATTTAATTTAATTTCATTCATTTTAAGTTAAATTCATTTATTTAAAATCCATGAATTGCTATTCTACTAATAAACTATCAGCCGGGTAGATTATGAAATGGCCTTAATATCACAACCAACAGTAGCTTTTATTGCTCTACTACACACACAACTACAAAAGCGGCGGTACGCGCGACATTCTTGCGCTTCAGAATATGCAAATTCCAGCAAGCAAAAAAAAAAATAAAATACAATTTTCCAACACACAGTTTATACCCCTGAAGGCTGCTCTTTCGATATTTAGTAGTAGTAACATTTAACGCGTGGACTGGCATTACAAAAATGCTATGAAAGTGGTTGCTCTACTTCATCAACTATTTCATGCACAACAGTTCATTTTCACGGCACAAAGTCAAAGCTAAAATGGCAGTATAAAATAGGTACACAGAAAATCATAAATTAACTATGTAGTTATCGAAATCAGCGACAGCTACTTAATTTCATCGGCTGTCGCCTTTAATTTTCATTTCACTTGACTGTGCACCAACTCATTTACTAAAACGCATACTATTTAAGGTATTGGTTAGACTTTGCTTTCGCTTCTGTGCATATATTAAATTTCTCTGATGATATCATAGGCCAAGTGCCTCTCCTCATAACGCGCTCGCTTGACATTTATTTTTGGGGAAATTCTCAATTTTTCCGCTACATTAAACAGTCGCTCGATGCTTCTGTGATTTTTGTTGAGTGTAAAAAATTAGTTCGTACAACTGGTAAAGGGGTCTGGGAATATTTGTGTTTACTAAAGTGTGCGTGCACTTACAAGAGTAAGTAAAAGTGTTTAATTAAATATTCAAGTCTTTGTGTAGACATACAGTACACATAAAAAATATTGCATAAGAAGTATTTATTAGAACATTAAGCCTAAGCGTGGTTGGATTGGAGTTGTCTCATTATCTATATTTTCGCTTGATAGATGTGCGGCCGGTCAGTGTGTAGCCATACGTGTCAGTTGCGTGAAATTGGGTGATTTGTCATACAATTTATTTAATATTAAATACCAATAAGAAATCCATCTGTCGGTCAGAAGCGGCATAAAACGAAGGGACCTCGTTTGTGGGAAAATATCAAAAAACGCACTACAAATTGAAGAAGGAGTTCGGAAAGACATTCAACAAAAATTATATAAGTATATATATTTTCAATTAGAACCAATAGGGGAATAAGTATTCTGTGGGAAATCGATTCAAAAACCTCACTTTATGTACAATTTTGTTGAAAGTCGGAATTTGATTTTGATGAAAGCCGAAATAGAAGCACCAAATTATTATCAATTTAGCGACAGAAATAGTTCCCATCCAATTTTCTGAATTTAAAAAGTGACGGAAAGTTAGATATATTATCTCAAAGCCTCTCCACCGATATACATTTGTTTGCTATAAGTTGGCCGCACCGAACTAGATGACAATTTTCTGACTCTCTGTGCCAGTCAACGACCGCAATGACGACCGAATTGAAATCCTCTGAAAAAAAAAAAATCCTAATTTGCTATATTATTCTGCTTTATTCATTTCCTCTAGGTTTTGGTTCAAATATCTGTTGATTTTAATTTTTCTTACAAAAATTGGCTATTTGACCCACTGTAGAGTATAAAGATTCTATTTTCTATCTGTGTAAAACTTTATAATATGACCTGGACGATAACGTGGGAACCACCTGAAAATATTTTCAGCCGTTTAAAGTTTACGACACAGATGAATACTCCAATCGCCGAATTGTGCTAAAGCTCGTTTCCAATGTTTTATCTTTGATGTGTTACCATATTATCTCAACTCATCACCATTGTTGGCGTGACTGTCCGGACTGATCCTTGGCTATAGTTTCGACCAAGAATATTGATCTTTTGCAGAAATCCTCTAGTATTTCAGTCGAAAGATCGTGACGCCATCATTAACTGTGGCAATCCAGGTTTTCTTTAGGCGACCCCTTTTATAAGTCAATTTTTTGCAATTTCGCTTAGGTCCATCCTCAGAGCATGTCCAAGCCATGCTGAAGCTTGATGTAGTCGGCGATTTGGAAGTCGTTTAGCGGAGCTAGGCATTCATCGTTTCAACGTAGGTGATACTTGACGAGATCTATCCTCACCGGTCCAAAGATGCGGCGTAGGATTTTTCGCTCAAATATTTTAAGCTTTTCTTCATCCGTCTTACGCATCTCTCAGTTTTAGATTATTGATTTATAGAGTTTCAGCTTCGATCGCTCTGAAAGAAACAAAGAACCGAGAGCTTTTTCGTGTAGTGAAAAGAAAACTACCCTAACCGCCTAGATTTTCCGGGACAAAACACATGCGATGAACATCAACTTGCTGCGTACAACAAACTTCACACTAGACAGTCGTGCAGTAGGTTAGGTTAGGTTAGGCTGGAATGGTTGCCCAGAAAGTGGTTTGATTCACCCTTTGTGATACCATTGCAAGGGGGGGAAAAAAGACGTGAAGGAAAACGATAGAACGGAAAGGAGTTAGGCGGCCATTTTATGCTGCTTATGAAGCTCATCAGATTTTTGATATGTCAGAAAAGAAGTGAGAACCAAGATGATTAAATCTTGGGCAGCCAAGGAGCAGGCGCCGAGATGACATAAGGGTAATGTGGGTACCTGGTCATAGTGACATTGCTGGAAACTACGACGCCGTCGAGCTGGCCAGACAAGGGACCTGTGAAAGGAGAGGATCGGGATCCCCTTGATAACCTGCGCTTTACTCTTAGAAGGATGGGCGTTGCACCAACTCGAGAACATGAACGTGTAAGGTCTGTCCATGTTTGGATCGGAGGCGTTCGAGGGATATTCTGAGGATAACAAAATCTCAGCTCTCAAATTTTGTGGACATTCTCACAGGGCACTATCCGCGAGGCATACATCCCGTGAGACTCGGAATTACTTCGAGTCTTTTTTGCGTCAGCTGTATGGAGGATGAGGTGGAATCATCTCAGTCGTACAGTATATCACGTGAATTGTTTTACTTACCATGGCAGCCAAATGACATCTGACGGTGGGGATGAAACGGATATAGAACACTGAGTCGTTAAAGGGATTTTTAGCAAGTTTAAATAAAGTTTGGTATGCGCAGCAGCTGATAAGAAAAACCAAGACTCGCTTTTTCAAAACTATTGTTAAATCTGTCCTGCTATATGACTGCGAAACTTTGCTAGTTTTCGACGAAGTAACAAACAAAATTCAAACATTTGTGAATCGCTGTCATCGCCGAACTATCCGTATATGGTAGGAAATGAATTGCGAATGTGAATCTACTCAATAGATGTAACCAAAAGCCGATTCGCGCTGGATAGGGTATTCGTCGCGCAAACCAGCACACCAACTTAGCTGAGCTGCTTTAGACTGAAATCCATAGGGAGCTCGAAATAGAGGAGTCCCAATAGAGGGTCTCATGGCGACATAGCAACGTAACACATGGGCTGAAAAGTCCCGAGCCTAATAGAACTGATTATCTACCTAGTCTTACTAGCCTTAAAAAGGCATCTTTTAAAATATCATGCTATTCTATTTATTATTTCGTGAGTTATTGTGCTAAGAGTGGTGCTACTTTTATTAGTGGTCGTAGGGCATCGATGATACACAACGCAGTGGACGTCTAAGCGCGGTGGTAAAACCAGAAAACGTCAAAAAAAATCCACAAAATCCTTTTGAGAGATCGACAAGGGAAGTTTCATAAGTTAGCTGATATCTTAAGGATATCAAAAGAGCGTCTTGGCTTTATATTAATTACTCTGTTCAAAGTGGGTGCAACGTTTGCTCACTGTTGACCAAAAACAAGAACGTGTTGATGATTCTGAGCAGTGGCAAAACTATATGAATTGAATTTAGAACTGCTCCCACATCCACCGTATATGTCAGGCTTGGTTCCCAGCGACTATTGGCTGTTCGCAGACCTAGAAAAATGCTCGCCGGTAGGAAATTTCGCTCGAATGAGTAGGTGATCGCTGAAGCTGAGACCTATTTGGACGCAAAAGATAAATCGTACCACAAATGTGGTTCCTCTTGATGGAAATTACGTTCATGAATAAATTGGAAATTACGTTCATGAATAAAGCTAATTTTGAACAAAAAAAAAGGTGTTTTCTTTGTTGGGCTCGGGACTTTTCAGCTCGTGTGTTAGATGGCCTGACAAAAGCTAAAAACCGAAATCAATGGAAAACATTTGTTCCAGCACTATGCGCCCAGTGATCGGCGCGATAGCAATTAATCATCATCATTATCATCAATCTGTGAAAGCGTGTCAAAAAGCCCCTGTACTAGAGGTCTGAAACGCACTGTAAATCAAGTAAATCAGTTTGTTGCCTGAATTATTTTCTTCTTCAGCATTGAATCCATCCATCAACTAAAACTACATGTCTCTACTTTTCCTGTATTGAGTATCAGTTTACGCTAAAAGTTTCATAAAATTTTTTACATATTTTCCCCATTAAGCCAATGAGTTTTAAACATTTTTAGAGGTTGCTTTCTTTTTTCTTGCATGAAAAATGGATACTGCCTTAATAAGTAATATTATTCAATAAGTCTTACTAAGTCCTTAAAACTGTTTTCTTTTGTGACATCCTTAATTTTAAATACAAAGGTTTTCGTATGAACTCTTGGCGCTAAAGTTAAGTTTTCTCAAAACTTCACCAACACTTACTCGCGCTCGTACACTTGAATGCTTCTGTGCAAGTTAATGGAAATGTTAGTCATAAATTTTGCCTTATCATGAATATTATTATTTTCAGCGTTGTTGATTATGCAATATTGTATGTAAGCGTTTCTTATGCGTCTGCTGCCACCAACACAAGTGACGTTGTTAACGTTTAATGATTGCAAAGGAAAATTATAACGACGTGGTTCTCACGTGCCGCTATTAAGTAGTTATACTTGAACGTACATACCCACTCGTTTATACCCGGTAAAGCGCTTTGCCACGTTTTTCAAAAATTATTCTTCTAAAGGTAACAAGAGATTTTGAGATAAATTGAATAAGCTGAATAAGTGAATATATTAGCATGGCTAAGGTCTTCGAATATTATTGTACATATATAGAAATATCAGGTCAGTCCATAAGTTCGTGCTTTTTTTAAAGGAGGTTTTAAAATTAATAAAAAAGATGTTTAAAGTATTTATTAATCAATAATATATTTTCCTTTATTATTTACAATGTCTTCCCAACGTTTAGGCAAATTTTTAATTCCCTGCTCAACAAATTGTTGGCTTTGGAGCCAAAATACGCTTCGGTATATCCTTTTATAGCTTCTTTTGAGGAGTAGTTCTTGTTACTCATATGGGATTGAAGTCCACGGAAAAGGTGATAATCAAAAGGCGCAATATCCGGAGAGTATGGTGAATGCGGCATTAGCTCCCATCCGAGCTTGTTCAGCTTGCCTAATGTTTGCCTTGCGGTATGAGGACTTGCGTTGTCGTGGTGAAACAAAACTTTGCGTCTATTCACTAAAGTCGGCCGATTTTATTTAAGTGTTTCATTCAAGTTTGATAGCTGAGGGGAATAATAATCAGCAGTTATCGTCTGGTTTGGTTCCAGAAGTTCATAATAAACAATGCCGGTTATATCCCACTAGGAGAATCTTCTTGGAGTGAAGGCCATCTCTAGGGGTCGGTTCTGGTGTTTCATCTTTATCTAACCATTGGCGTTTGCGAACAGGATTATTGTAAAGGACCCATTTTACATCACCAGTAACGATATGGTTCAAAAAACTTTCATTTTCAAGCCGTTGCAGCAGCTGAGAACATACATTCACTCTCTGCTGAAGGTTGGCCACGGAAAGTCTATGCGGAACCCATTTTCCCAGCTGTGAAACCTTTCCCAACTTAACCAGGTGCCTGTGAACTGTTCCATGCGAAGAATTTAACCTCTGAGCTCTCATATCGACTGCCAAATTTGGCTCAGCTTGCACGAGTTCGAGCAAGGCGTCGGAGTTAAAGACTTCAGGACGAGCAGCGCGTGGGGCATCCTCCACGTCGCAGTTACCAATTCGGAACTTTGAAAACCACTTTTGCGCAGTCCTTACACTCGCGGTATCCTCTCCGTGAAAAGTGTTTATTTCTGTAGCAGCAGTTGTTGCATTTTTACCACTTTTATAAAAAAAATACGAAATATGCTTCTTATACGCGTTGGAAGGTTCCATTTCATTTTTTAAACACACGTGATTCTATCCACGACTAAAATCACTTGTGGAATGCGCAATATATCAAAGAAAATATAAATAGTTCCGTTATATTCCGCGAATAATTTTTTGTATGCAAAAATCGTACAAAAGTGAAATTATGGTTAAAATACGCGCGAACTTATGGACTGACCTGATATTTATGTAGATTTTTACTCGCTATTTCGAAGTGCTTTCCAAATCGATTTAATCCATATACACCCATGGGTAATAAAGTAGGTAAGCTATATTTTGTCCAGTTTGGCTATTATAATTTTATTTATTTTGTGTTTATTATTATTTTTTTTTACCATATAAATCGAGTTTTCCAAATTTGTGCAAAAATTGTGAAAATTCTGCAACTGTAATTAGAATTTTAGTAGTGTAAAGTATGAGTTCGAAGTCGCTATGTGCTTTCCTCCACATAAAAAAAATGTCGAGCGAACTTTAATGGAAGTAAAGGCGTAAAAATAGACGCCAAGTAAGCAAAAGTAATATAGTATTTGAAAAGAATCTTTACGGCATGTCCTGCGCACGCTTATGTTCCACAATTGTGGCATTTGGTGAAACTTGTATTCGTCCCAAAGCCAGGCACGGACAGCTACGCTTTAAAAGGGCTTGAAACAAGAGAGTACACTCTTGGCGTGTTTGTGCACAATGAAGGAGGTTTCGACAATGCTACCATTGACTCCATGTGCTCTTCTATCAGAAGGTATGGAGTAGATGTCAGATGTATTCATTCTATGCTATCAAAAAGACTGCTGACCATGGGTAGAGAAAGCGATGAAGGAGTCAGGGTTGAGGTTAAGAAGGCTTGCCCACAAGGCAGTGCACTCTCTTCTCTACTTTGGTGCTTCATGGTGGACTCTCTTCTTAATGATCTGCAGGAAATTGGACACATCCAAGCCTACGCAGACGATGTGTTCGCATTAACCTCAGGACGATCACCTGAAGTTATATGCAATAAAATGCAGGTAGCTCTAAATAATATTGAGTATTGGTGCGAATTGCATGGTCTTTCGGTGAATCCTACAAAAGTACCTTAAATGGAAGGCCTGTTACTAACCGCATTGAAAGGGGTAACACTGCAACTGTCTTCTGAGGTTAAATATTTAGGAGTAATCCTAGATAGTAAGCTTACCTGGAAGAAGCACGTCGAGCAGAAGGTCTCTCGAACCCTCATAGTTTTCTGGCAGTGTAAGAGAACCTTTGGCAAGACATGAGGTCTAAGACCGGCGATAGTATACTGGTTGTACATCACCCTGATTAGACCCATTATTACGTACGCCTCTGTAGTATGGTCGAAAGCCACAATGGTTAATTCCAGAGTAAAACCCTTAAACAGGCTACAGAGAAGTGTGTGCTTGGGTATCACAAGTGCCACGAGTACGACATCTGGTGATGTCCTCAATGCCATTCTGAACTTGAAAGCCTCTAGATCTTCGAATTCGAAAGGAAGCAATGAAGACGGTGTACAGGCTCAAGTTAAACGGAGTCTGGGGAAATCAAGTAAGCATTTTCCACTGTCAGATATACCACCAGTTGTCGGAGCGGTGCACACTGTTCTCGATGCCAGTGAACAATGTCGTTAGCTTCGGTAGGAAGTATGATGTTTTGATTCCAGATAGAGATCAGTGGCTGCGCTGGCAAGGTCACCAGCAAAGGAGGTGCTCTGGGATGCAGAGGCAATTGGCACAACATTTTGGTAGCGGCCAAGGCCGACCATCGGCTGTAGTTGCCAGCTAAGAAGAAGAAGTAATTTTTATAAATTTGGAAACTTGGATTACTATGGCCTTTGCTATAGAATAAACTATATTTTTATCAATTTTAAATAATAAATAACGGACACTCACCGTACGCTAGCTTTTGTCCGATTTAGTGTAGAAACAAATTTTCACTTAATGGAGGTGTCCGTTAGGAGAGGTTACACTGTATTTATAGAGATATTTGTAGAAATTTTATTTATTATCTTTTAAGCCGATGTATATAATTCAGTTTCATGTCGTGATATTTTTTCCTACTTTTGCTGAAATTTACAAAAATTCTGATTGGTAAATAATAGTCACCAAGGCAACATTTTTTAAAATTTTATATGAGGGTTCTAAGTCGAAAGGATTTTGTGATTTTGTTTGTTATTTTGCTTAGTGTAATCAAATAAAACCAATCACAAACCGCTCTAAGAAATTTTCTGGTATGAAATCTTATCTTTCCCACATAATCTAGCGCAACTCAATCGCACTTACCCAACGTGAGATACACAACGTGCCAGATACCAGGTGTGTTCAAAGTGAATCTTAAATTTTTATTAAACAATATTTATTTATTCATCAATTGCTATTTTGCCCGAAATTTGCAATTTCATCGAACTTGGCGATGCTCATGCGATGCTGTTTTTGGTAAAAATTCAGCAATTTCGGAACGATCTTCGCTGACATACACTTCATGCCCAAAATTTCCGCCACATCCTCGGTCCTGCCAACATCCTCAGCCACTCCTCTAATAGTGATTCAGCGATTCTCCTTGACAATTTTCTTCACTTTCTCAACATTTTCATCGGTTGTTGATGTGCTGGGACGTCCAGAGCGAGCATCGTCATTCACATCTTCTCGACCTTCTGTGAAAAACTGTGCCACTTGTAAACATTTTTTTGACTCAGATTACTCTTACCGTATGCCACTGTCAACATTTCAAGTGTTTGTCCGTATGTAATTCCATTTTTACACAAAATTTGATGCAACTTCTTTGACCCATTTTTTTTCGATAACAGAAAATCGCCGAACAAGTAAAAGACTTGCTTAATTTCTTGCCTCTCACAAACAAAGTAAAAGCGCTAGATTGCTAAAACCGTGAACATATCTTCGAGTCGAAAGTCGAATGCACTTAGCCCGCGAAATTTGAAAATTCTCCTTATTTTTTTGAACACCCCTCTCCTGTTGAGCATTTGTTCGAGCTTCTCTCACATTGTGCATCTTGATTATGTAGTACAACATAATCTAATACAATCCTATTATATTCCCGATTCAAACTTTTCGACCTTGTCACCCAACAACATTTTCACTGTTCTCTTTATCGCTCTTCCTTTTTTTTTTGGATTTAACTTTGCCATTGGACAAAAGTTTAATCTATTCTCCGTTGAATTCTCCGCTACTTAATAGTATTTGTTACAATTTCAAATGTGCCTGTGCACTTTTTACACAATGGATAATCAGCAGCATCAGCACTCATACTTATACACAGCCTCCATCTCTGAGCACTGTGTGTACTCTCACTTGACATTTTAGCCTACAGCAGCGACTCTAATTTTTTCATTTGTTTTTGCGAAGGCCGCCAATGCACCTAAACGACCATAAAGCGCACTCACATTCAGGCTGGCTTTTAAGCGTATAAATTATTCAATACGGGCTGAGTGAATCAATGAAAAGAAAAAAACAGAAAACTAAAAAATTTCGATCTGTCGCAATACTTGAGAGACCTCTGTGATGCCAATAAATTACGTTATCCAGCAAATAATTTAATTTTCTGCTGAATGGAAAATATTTTCGTTGACGTTTGAAAAATCATTTAATTACTTGAAATTTCCTCGTCTAAGAGATTTCTTGAGTTTATTAAATTTAATTAATTAGCCTAAGAATTTTTCAATGAATTTCAAATTGTGAACTTTCTCAAGTATTTTGCTCTAATGTAATCGTATGTATGTACATACATGTGCATGTATGTGTGTGTGTGTCCGTGTGTATAAAGATGTTCGTTTGCTAAAAGAATAAATATTCGTTTTAAATTCTCAGTTTGCTGAAATCGATTTATTCGCCACCCACAAGGACGAATAGTCGCGAGTGGGGTGCAATTAGCAATGTCACAACTGCTGAGTTGTTATTGTTGCTTGAAGCTTTCAGTTCACAAAGCGGAAAACTTCATCCAATCAAGTTACATAACAACGCATTTAGTCAAAGCATAGTTGAGTGCTACTGATTGCTTTGATCTACATAAATTAATCGACTTGTCGTTAAATGTTCACTTTTAGCTGTAGTTAAGAAAATTTAATTTAGCCATCCCAGTTTAGGAAGTAAGGCGTGCCATGTAATTGGCTCGATTAGGTTAAAAATTTAATTCTCAGTTCGTAATTACAGTGAAACCTCGATATAACGAATCTGAAGTGAACCGATAATTTTTGGTTACAACTATTTATTCGCTATAGGTACTTATTGGTAAAACCTTGGTAAAACGAAATTTAAAGAAATCTGAAAGAAAATTCGTTATAAATACTCTTTTTACCTGTTTACATCAAAATAAAAAGTTATAAATTTTTTCAATTAGATTTTATTAAAACAATTGGTTATTTTTGTTTGTTTGCGCAAGTTTCGAATGCAGCCATCGCTCATCAGATGCTAAACTATCGAATGTACTTTTTGGTAAAGCTTCCTGTGCCTGAAGAAAAGTTTGGAGCTTTTCAACCATTGGTTTAGCTTCTTTGGCAGTGATAACGTTCTCGACCTCTTCATACTCATCAACAATGTCGACTGTATTTCTGTTCAAAACACTATCAACAGTTTGAAAACTCAAATTTTATAAAAAAAATTGCAAAAAATGTATCTACGTATTGCTGCAGCAAAAAATTTTGTGTCGAGGTATAGATATGTACTAAAGATTTCTCGAATTTTACTAACCTTTCGAAGATGATTCCATTTGGTTTAGTTCAATTTACTCCATTACAAAATCTTTCAAATGTGTACAACTTTCCCTGTTCATCGACAGTAATACGATGCTCAAACGAAGGCCACGTTGCGACTGAAAATACAGAGGATACTTAGGGTACAGGACGTTGCTATGAACGGTTTTCACTACTCAAGGCATTACTGTAGCCAACCCAAAGACAAAAAAACTCTATCTAGAAACTTTTTTTTTCGACTTTTGGCCAGCTTTTTGGGAATCGACCGCACTGTGCGGCTCCTCTTCAGCTTTCTTTTAAGGCGCGGGAACAAGAAGAAGTCCGGAGGGGACAGATCTGGGCTGTAAGGAGGGTGGGGAAGCACCGGAACCCCCATCTTGGCCAATGCAAAAACAGCAGGCATGCCAAAAGAAAACACGCTCGGTCAAGCATCAGTAGCGAAAATACGTTATCTGGTTCCCAAGATAGATCTGAACAAGGACTATAAAATACGAATACCCGACAGAAAGGATTGGCAGACTAGAGCCAAATCAGATGATAGTGGACACCATATTTATACTGACGGCTCAAAGCTGGACAACGACACTGGGTCGGAAGTATACTCGGAGCAATTATACTTAAATTGTTCCTTTATATGCCCGAAACGGTGCAGCGTCTTCCAAGCTGAGGCCTGCGCTATAAACCAAGTAGCAAAACCGATAAGACCAATGTATTTATTTCCGGTAAACCTTACCATTTTAGTTGATAGTCAAGCAGCGACCAAGGCACTTGCCTTAGTGCGCATGAACTCAAGATATGTTAAAAAACGCAGGAGGTTCCGCTCGCTTATCCAGAACACAACTCCACACTTTGTTGGGTCCCCAGCCATTCTGGAGTCGAGGAAAATGAAAGAGCGGATGAGTGTGCAAGGAAACGCTGTCAGCTTGACCTTAGCAGGTGGTAGAAGACTTGAGCATTCCTGTATACTGCGAGCGTACTTTGAGCATAATCGCGGAAACCAGTAGGAGTTCTCTGATTACTAACTGCAGGGTCTCCAAAGTGCTCTGGCCAAAACTGAATCTGGAAAGGGCAAAATGGGTGCTTGGATTCAACAGATCAACCACCAGCGTCCTCACAGGTGTTATAACGGGTCACTGCACTATTGGCACCCTAGGAAGTAGAAGTGAGGTATACCTCACAATGACTTCTGCAGGAGTTGTGAAGATGAAGAAGAAATTGAGTCGGTACTTCACCTCCTCTGTGCACGGCCTGATTTCAAAGAAGCCGCCAAATATCTTGGCGATTATTTCTTTGAAGACCTGGGAAATTTGCAAAATGTCTCACTGGAGGAACTAACTACCTTCTCAAAAGGACTTAAGGGGGAAGTCTACTGTGACAAGGGAAAAAACAGGCTTATTTTCCGGATTTTATTTCTAACAAAATATTGCTCGTACATAAAATCTATTTAAACTCTTATCTTTATTATATATTTAAGTTTTTGAAAAAAAAATTTTAAGTCAAAATATTCAAAATGGGCGCTGTGGCACTTCTGCAAGCGCAGGTCCGCTTTTCTTAGGTGCCTAAACGGTGTACATGAAATCTTACGTTTCGGTGATCTAAAACAAAAAAACAAAATATTGTTATCATATACATAGTATTGACTCTCGTCTGACGTAGGATTATGTCGATAAAAAATTTTGGCGTTGAAAAAAAAATTCGTGAAATTTTTTTCTTTTTTTTTGCCTAAAATTGATGTTACTATTGTTTATAACAATTTAACAAATAACGATATCAAAAAAATCCTATGTCAGACGAGAGACACTATTACATAGAATATATAATTAAATTTTTAAGCTGATTCATTTATCAGAACTCGAGATATCGTGTACACCGTATACAAAAACTTAGTTTCGAGAAAAATGCGTTTAAAGTTTCAGTATAGCAGGTACGCGCTTTGGAGCGCTTCGGGAAAAGGTCGAAATTTCAACGAAGAAAAATTTAGCCAGCTGTAACACATACTGTACCTTATTTAAGAGGGTTCAAAGTATTTTTTAAGCTAATAAAAAAAAAATCGATTTTTTGAAAAATTCACAGTAGACTTCCCCCTTAAGTGGTTTAGGCTTTTTAGTTCTTCTTCTTCTTAATTGGCGCGATAACCGCTTACGCGATTTTGGCCGAGTTTAACAAAGCGCGCCAGTCGTTTCTTTCTCGTGCTAACCGGCGCCAATTGGACACACCAAGTGAAGCCAAGTCCTTCTCCACCTGATCTTTCCAACGCAGAGGAGGCCTTCCTCTTCCTCTACTACCACCAGCTGGTACCGCGTCGAATACTTTCAAAGCCGGAGCGTTTGTATCCATTCGGACGACATGACCCAGCCAACGAAGCCGCTGGATCTTTATTCGCTGCGCTATGTCTATGTCGTCGTAAAGCTCATACAGCTCATCGTTCCATCGTCTGCGATATTCGCCGTTGCCAACGTGCAAAGGTCCAAAAATCTTACGCAGAATCTTTCTCTCGAACACTCCAAGCGTCGCTTCATCGGATGTTGCCATCGTCCATGCTTCTGCGTCATACCATATATTAGGACGGGCATGATGAGAGCCTTGTAGAGTGTTAGTTTTGCTCGTCGAGAGAGGACTTTACTGCTCAGTTGCCTACTTAGTCCAAAGTAGCACTTGTTGAAAAGAGAGATTCTACGTTGGATTTCAAGGCTGACGTTGTTATCGGTGTTAATGCTGGTTCCTAAATAAACGAAGTCTTTTACAACCTCAAAATTATAACTGTCAACAGTGACGTGAGTGCCGATACGCGAGTGCGCCGACTGTTTGTTTGAAGACAGGAGGTACTTCGTTTTGTCCTCGTTCACCACCAAACCCATTCGCTTTGCCTCTTTATCCAGTTTGGAGAAGGCAGAACTCACAGCGCGGTTGTTAAGGCCGATGATGTCAATATCATCGGCATACGCCAACAATTGTACGCTCTTATAAAATATTGTGCCTGAGCGATTAAGTTCTGCGGCTCGTACGATGCTCTCCAACATCAGGTTAAAGAAGTCACACGACAGCGAGTCACCCTGTCTGAAACCTCGTTTGGTATCAAACGGCTCGGAGAGGTCCTTCCCAATTCTGACGGTGCTGCTGGTGTTGTGCAACGTCATCTTACATAGCCGTATTAGTTTTGCGGGGATACCAAATTCAGACATCGCGGCATACAGGTAACTCCTTTCCGTACTGTCGAATGCAGCTTTGAAGTCGACGAAAAGATGGTGTGTGTCGATTCTCCTTTCATGGGTCTTTTCCAGGATTTGGCGTATTGAGAATATTTGGTCAATGGTGGACTTTCCAGGTCTGAAGCCACACTGATAAGGTCCAATCAGTTGGTTGACGGTGGGCTTCAGCCTTTCACACAATACGCTCGCTAGGACCTTATAGGCGATATTTAGAAGACTAATCCCGCGGTAATTGGCACAAATTGCAGGATCGCCCTTCTTATGGATTGGGCAGAGCACACTTAAATTCCAATCGGCAGGCATGCTTTCATCCGACCATATTTTGCATAGGAGTTGATGCATGCACCTTACCAGGTCCTCGCCGCCATGTTTGAATAGCTCAGCCGGCAGTCCGTCGGCGCCCGCGGCTTTGTTGTTTTTTAGCCGTGATATTGCTATTCTCACCTCGTCATGGTCGGGTAACGGAACGACAATTCCGTCGTCAACGATTGGGGTATCGGGATCTTCACATTCTCTATGACATGCGCAGCTGTCACCGTTTAACAGGTTCGAGAAGTGTTCCCTCCATAATTTAAGATTGCTCTGTGCGTCAGTCACCAGATCTCCGTCTTTGTTCTTACAGGAAAACGCCCCGGTCTCAAAACCTTCTGTAAGCCGCCGAACTTTCTGGTAGAATTTTCGGGCGTTGTTCCTATTGGCCAGCATCTCAAGCTCCTCGCACTCACGTATTTCGGCCTCTCGTTTCTTCTGTCGGATAATACGTCTCTCTTCCTTTTTCAGCTCTCTGTAGCGATCCCACATGGCTCGCGTTGCGCCCGATCGCAGCGTGGCTCTATAGGCAGCATCTTTTCTTTCGGCGGCAGCATGACATTCCTCGTCGTACCAATTGTGTTTTCGGGCTCGCCGGAATCCGATTTCTTCTTCGGCGGCGGTACGTAGAGAACGAGAAATGTTGCTCCTTTGTTCGTGGATGCCGGTTTGTTGGGCAGTGCTCTCCGAGAGCAGGAGTGAGAGTCGAGTGGCGAATCTTCTGGCTGTCTGTTGTGATTTTCGATGTCGAACATTCTTTGCGTAGGTAGATGTACGTTTTTTGCTGCACAGAGGCGTGTGCGCAGTTTGGCTGCAACAGGGTAATGATCCGAGTCGATGTTGGCTCCTCGGATCGTACGTACATCTAATACACTAGAAGCGTGTCTTCCATCTATCACAACATGATCGATCTGGTTTCGCGTTTTTCGATCAGGAGACAGCCAGGTAGCTTGGTGTATCTTTTTATGCTGGAATCTGGTGCTGCAGACTACCAAGTTTCGGGCCCCGGCGAAGTCGATCAGCCTCTGTCCGTTACCGGATGTTTCGTTGTGCAGGCTGAATTTTCCGACTGTGGGACCAAAAATTCCCTCCTTGCCCACCCTGGCGTTGAAGTCGCCAAGCACGATTTTAATGTCGTGGCGGGGGCAGCGCTCATAGGAACGTTCCAAGCGCTCATAGAAAGAATCCTTGGTCGCATCGTCCTTCTCTTCCGTCGGGGCGTGGGCGCAAATTAGCGAGATGTTAAAAAATCGCGCTTTGATGCGGATTATTGCGAGACGCTCGTCCACCGGAGTGAACGACAGTACTTGGCGACGAAGTCTCTCTCCCACAACAAATCCGACACCGAATTTGCTCTCCTTTACATGGCAGCTGTAGTAGACGTCGCAAGGTCCTATGTTTTTCTTAGTTAGGGGATGCAAATAAAATGCAGGTTTTACAATGGGCCTTGGAGCCACCGAGTGTCTTGTCCAGCAATTGGCTAACCTAACCTAACTTAAGCGCTTAACAAGTAAGGCCTTTAAATGCACAGATTTTTGTTTTATACTGTAGATTTATCTGTATATACAGTATGAATTCGACGCCAACTCATTGGTAAAGCAAAATTGAATTGCATCAGATAAGTAAACAAAAACACACACTGCCTCATACATAAACCAATATAGAGTAAAATTAAATACACGCACACATAAACGTAACTGTCCACATTTCGTTCACGTAATTTTTTTGTCCTAGAAGGAGAGTGCTTCATTGCACACACATATAAACATGTTCCACGAATACATTTACATTTACCAGTGTGCGTGTACACACACACCTACTTAAGCGCAAACATTAGCCGCCAATTCAGCCACTTCAATAATTGCAAATAAACATGAACTTTTGGTATTTAGGCAGTTGGCCCATAAAAACTTTGCAGCAAAAACATTTATTGGTACAAGTAACAAAATAAAAGCAACACGCAAAACAAACAAACAAACAAACATGGTGCGCATAAATTTGGTGCGTAAAAATGTAAATGGAATTAAGTGAGCGAATTGCGAAATGATGTCGACGCTTGATTGAGTGGCAACAGCGAGCGCGTTAGCTTTGGAGGTGACGATAGCAACGAATACCACGGCAACGAACAACTCTATACAAGTGTTAAAACCTTAAGCTGCCGGTGGTGGGACTATGGCAAAGTTACCAGATGGATCACGCCTTCATTATTTAGGCGATTTTCCGTTTTAATACCAATTGAACGGTTTTGTACCGATAGATAATGTTTTCAGACCACCCTTCGATAAATTTTTATATCTACAAGGTGAAGTCCAAAATAAACAAGACTGGCGTCATAAACCTGTTTCGAGCGCAGCCTGTGTTTTTCCAATTTTGAACTCAATTAGAAAAATCGGACTTATTTCTTTACAAATTTCATACAGAGATTCAGTGATGACATTAAACTAAATGTATAGAATTAATTATATTTTACTGTTCAACAGCGGACTTTGTATGATTTGTTACGCAAAGAAGTCAGAATGGCCTTTAATAAGAGATTCGCCTCCACTCAATAGAGGTTTTTGTCTTAATTTTATGAAAACTGTCCGTGCCCGCTTAAGAGAGAGTAATTTGTTGCGGAATTTATACTTAAAACTTGATGTGGGCAAAAATATCCGCCCAAGGGAGATGTCCGTCCAATAGAGGTTTCACTGTATATGTATGCGAGTTTCATATCTTACATAAATATTTGCATTCTAACACTTCTTACATTTTTTTTACTGAGCTATAGATTTTTAAAAATTTTAAATTAACTGGGTTGTTGGTTTCCGAACATGGAAAAATCTCACTCATACGGGTCAAGGAACTTTTTTATGAACTCGTTGTCGTACTCATAATCAATTGCCAGCATTCCAAGTTGGAACATAGAGTCATAGTGTCTTACTGCTTCATATAACATAATAAACGGAAAATACGAACATTTTTTTATGACAATTTTCGTCAAAAATTACGGTTTTCAACCAAGTTTGACGATTTCGGGAAAAATAGTTGGCACTGGATACGAGTGAAGTTTCTTTCAAAACCTTTTAAACGAAAATATGTACTATTTTATTATACCTACAGTTGCGAGCAAGAAAATAGCAGTACCAAAAAAATATTAGATATTTTCAAAAAATGTTTGATTTATGATCTGATTAGAAAGTTTTTTTTTATTATTTTGAATTTTTTTTCTATTATTTAACTGAACTCATATTTAAATTCGTTCTATGGCAAATAATAAAAATTTGTGTAACATAAAATAGAAATATAGGCTTAACATTAAGGTAGCAGTGATTATATGAGTGTTCATTTTGGCAAAACTTATAAAAAAATAAAAGAAAACATTAACAAAATTCACAGATACAGGGTTGAAACTAATATTTAGTTGTGTTTCCCAAATTTTTTACCACGCAGCGCGACGGCAGAGTACCAGCGTTCACAAATTGATCACATCGCTGCTCTGCATATTCAGTCACTTTTCTTTAAGGGGTGAGAAGTAGTCAGAATTTTCAAAAAAATTGATTTTTGAAGTGAAACTTCTTAGACGTCGATGGAGGAGCGAGAATGGAGAGTAAAATGTCAATGCCATGCAACGTTTCGGGCATTGTCGTTCCGCGAGAGAGATATAACGTAGAGGAAAAGGAGAGAGATAGCGATACCATATATCTTAGATACACTTTAGGCTATTTTTCTTGAGTTTTTCCTTGTGGTTGCTAATTTCTAGTGAGAAATAACACTGCCTACTTTTTGGCGCTTGTTTGTTGGCGCAAACTTGTAAGAAATATATTTTTGGTGCCTATTTTTTGGCGTTTTATTTCCTTGGTGAATACTGTTTGGGTCGTTTTTTGCTCCCAATTTTTTTGGTGCCAACTTTTTGGCGCTTACTTCCGTTTACCTGCTAGTGCTTGTGCGTACTATAAAGTGCTATTCATTCCGGCGTCGGATTAATTGGTATTGCCTTGTGGTAATTTGTACCGTTACTGCGGTCCTGGAATCGCTGCGTTTGTGCGGATGATAAACGTTCGGAGTAGTGCGCGTTGTTGGCACGGTTTGTGTTCGGCGTTTACCTATACCGGTCGACCCTTCTCCGGTTTTTGTAAGTTTTGTCTATTCGTATTCTCTGCAAATGTTGTGAATTTATATATATATATATTCTATCTCTCTCTCTCTCTCTCTCATTCTCTCTCGGATCTCTCCCTCTTTCTTTGTCTGTCTGGAAAGCATAATATCTTAAAAATATTGTGTGAAAATTTGAACTGAATCCGACAAATACTTTTCGAGTTATTTGACAATTAACAATTAACAGAGCGATAGCAAAATGCGTTTTTCTCAAAACTATGTTTTTTGGTGACTGGTAACTGGTGATCACTGTAACTTAAAAACCGCTTAGTAAGTTTCAACAAAATTTATACTGCTTTTGAAAAACATAAAAAATCGTGCGTGATTTTCGCAGGATTTTTTTTTCAAAATTTCGATTTTTTTTAAATAATTAATTGTCGGATTTTTTCTCGAAAATCTGGAAAATATTTGCTGAGGCCCCCATATTGCTAATTTTGAAAAAAAGAAGCTTCGATCAGGCACAAGTTTATCTATTAAAAAAACTAATTTCTGTTGTCCGATTGACTTTAGATGAATCTCCAAGGGCATGTGATCCAAGGGCTATGATCACCGCAAAGCACTTCTGGAAAAACGGGCTCCAGACAAACAGCTATAACTTTTATAATTATAAATTTTTTTTGTTGAAATTTTGCTTCAAGTCAAGTCGAAACATGATTAATTAATGCTGTGTTTTTAGGCTGTGTTTAAAGCAACTGAGTAGCAAGAAAAAAATTATTGAAAATCATCATTTCTTCGGGACTCTGACTACCCCTAACCCCTTAACAAGTTTCCAAAGTTGTTGACAGTTACTCGGTTTGGCATTGTGTACAGCTCTTTTTAATAGGATTGAGGTGGGAGACTGAGCTAGCCATTCCATAACTTCAATTTTTTGTTGCGCGAAACCAATTCTGGGCCTTCCGACTCGTGTGTTTCGGTTCATTACCCTGCTGGTAGACCCATTTTATTGGTATTTCCTCTCTACAATATGGCAACATAACATTTCGACATAAATAGTGGTGTCCATTATGCCATCAATTTTTTGCGGCCAGCATGGTAATATGGAAAACCTCTTCATACCGTTAATTTTGAGCTTTTTAAAGGCTTTTAGAGTGCATTGTAGCTGCGGTACCAGGTAAACGTCTAACATATTGTCGCGAACTCGTGCCGCCATACAAAACCATTTTCGACTCGTCAGTCCGTAAAATATTAGACCATTTAGACCACATGTCGGCTGACTAACTGGCAAGTTTTCTTGCACATTCCAAACATTTTGTGTTTCTTTCTTCGTAGACTGCGAACTGCTTATCCAGCTTCCCGTGGTCTTCTACGTACCGTTATGTCAGAAACATAGGTGACCACCACTTTTTTAATTTGTATGGCTGACTCCATGGGATACTCTTTAGACCACCGTACAATTTTGTGATCGACACAATTAAAAAAAAAAAATAATAAAAAACCTACTTCCTTCTTAATCTGTGCAAAAATGTATTAACATTTCTTGCAAAGCCTTAAAAAACTTAAGGCACTGCTACTTCAATAGTGCTCTTAAAAATGTAAAGACAATAATAAAGCACCGTTATATAAGTAGTCGCTAGATTTATTCAAATACTCTATACACAGCTGAAATCCCTTAACCATTCGTAGATATTTGGTATTGAAATTTTCCTTTCTATGATTTATAGGGGAAAAATAAATGACTTCGAAATAATTTTTTAAGAATACTGCTATTTTCGTATCCATTGTACTTACGCATCAGCATTTCGAGCCTCCTACGCTCGGCAAATCCTTCGAAATTGTGGCACACATTTATTCTGCATCATTTGTGTTTTCTTTAGTTCCATAAGTTCGAGTGTGCAAATATTCTAACAAAATGCTAAATTTTATATTTGGCTTTGTGTGTGGGCTAACACTTCAACCAAATTTTGTGATTTTTGTTCGGGAAAAGTGAATCATTCACGCCGCTACGGAGTCTGGCCTTTTGCACAAAGAAATAAAATAAGCAATTAAATAAATTCGAAGGAAATTCAGGAGAAGAGTGAAAATATTATAAGGGAGGTTGAACGATTTTTCTGGAAATTCTAATTAAATGAAGTGGAATTAGGACGAATAGTTGGGCAACTTTTATAACTTTTGAAGTTTGAAACTTGGATTTATATGATTTTTGTTATACAATGAGCAATATTTTTATAAAAAAATCATGCACACAAGAAACAAAGAAAAACACAGGGTCGGGCACTCGTAGTGTAACCAATTAATGTTTGGAAATTTACTTTTATTCAATTCAAAGCAAAAAATGTGTGAAAATAATACAAAATTAAGAATCAATTTACTTTTGCTCGATGTGACCACCTTTTGCCTTGACTATGACCTTGAGACGGTACAAAAACGAATTGCAAGCGGCCCGAATGTGACTTGCATGTATTTTGGCCCTCCTCTTTTAGTTCGGACCTTGATCCCCAAATTGTCCCAAAGAGAATAATCCTTCGGATTCGCGTCTGCGGAATTTGTGAGCCATTGTGTGGACATTATAAAGCTCGGAACGTTGTTTTTTAACCACTCCTGCTTCATTCGAGGTTTGTGAGACGGTGCCGAGTTCTGCTGAAACGTCCATGGACTTCCACCGAAATGATTGTCTGCCCACGGCTTCAAAGCAAACTCTTGAATACTTGCCCGATAATATTTCGCATTTACCTTGACGCCAGGCTCGATGAAAACGATTGGAGAGCGCCCAGCGGGCCAAGCCATTACCTGTGGTGGGTGCTGCCTCCTGGTGGCCGACCGAATATTGGTAAGTGAATATTCACTTACGAATATTTGGTGTTTTCGTAGGTAAAGTTAAGCTGAAGCGGTTTCCCACTATGGAACACACTCAGGCTCTTAGCTCATTCCGATGCCGCATGTGGAACTTTTGCTTATCTCTCCTAAAACCCGTGTGTGCTTTTTAAAAATGTTAGAAAATCCCTGATTTGCACTGTACTGAGGGCTTCAAATTAATTAAAAATTTTCTACCTAGAATGGTAAATCCACATCTGGATAGTGTTGGACAATGGCACGGGAGGTACGAGATCGCCTTTTCCTTTTCGCTAATCAGATACCTTCCGCGTAAGTCATACGTTCGCACGCAGCTCCGACTGTGAGCCCCCAATTGACATTGCAATCGAGTCAAGGTTTAGATATTGAGCTCTTTCAGAAATCCTAAGAGATTTTCCTATAAGTATATTTGTTTAAGAACGAGTGTTTTATGTCTCCTGCTAAGCAGTATTAAATCCGTTTTTCCGGATTTACTTCTAGTCGTCCGTCGTCTTTTACTTTAAAGTGATAGTTTGTTGAAGACTTTTTGTTTTCTTATAAAAAGATTGTCGAGCATTCGTTATATGGAGTGAACGACAAATGGTTTTGTATGAGCAGCTTTTTAATGGCAGAAACACACTCGAAAGTTTGCCATTGCCTGCCTAGGGGCGACCGCTATTAGAAAATCTTTGTCTATAATATTGGTGTCTCATGCACGGAGATTTAAACCCACGCCATTCCGAATGGCAATCACGCACCAATCAATTTGGGTACGGTAGCCTTTGATTAAGTTTTGGGGCGCATTATTTTCCATCGAGTATCGAATAACGGTTGGTATGGAGGTTAAGTCCTTCGCGTACGCTTAGATCACTTTCACACTTGAGCTTACAGTGCTTCTACTGGATTTCGCTAGACATCTACCGATTTTGGAAGAGTTTTAGGTTCCTATGTAAAAGTTTAATGAATATGTCAAGAGATCATTTACAAAAAAAAGAAAAGAAAAAAATTAAAAAAAAATTTAAATTGATTTTTTTTTGTTTACATATTCGAAGGTCAAAGTTGTTGCAAATAAAGAAAAAAATTCCATATATCACTCACACATACTCAACTACGTGTGCATACGTAAAGCCTATAAGCCTATGCACACCTATGCGCAGAAATTTCTATGTCGGCATGTCATATTCGCACACAACATCCACAAATATTTGTTCTGTGTTAAAAAATAGCTGCGTGAATGAAAAATGCAGAAGATAAATTCAGCAAAAAATTCAATGTGCCGCTACATCGTAAAAAAACAGCCTGTCACACTTTCTGCTCGCCGCGTGCTTTCTCAGCGCATACAAAACAACTATTTGTTTATCAGCTTGTATGTTGTTTGTTTATTTGCTTTGTTTACACGCTTTGCTTTTTATGCCACCCCTGTGACGCTTACCCACAAAAGTCACTTATACGACGCGACACCGCCGTCACACCATCACTCCACCCACACGTCTAAGCGCATAAATTGGCTGCATATACATAATGTGTGTCCGACTTTTATATGTCTCTTTATCATTAGTACAAAGTATGTATGTATGTATGTACATTTCATCTTGCGTGCAACGCCAAATTGTCGCATCATTTGGAATTTTCGTTATGTTAAAAATAGTGGCCGCTGTCGCTGTCGCCGTGACTTGCAGCGGTGCCCCATTAAACGACTGCAGCATATAAATTCAAGCAAATGTAAATGTACCTATGTATGTGCTAATATGTATATGTGTACACATTTGTGTGTTTGTTCGAGGTGTCATCGTGTTGAAGCATTAGAGCGGTGGCTATTTCTATTTCTCTTTTGATACATTTTATATAAAAATAACCAGCAGCAACGCGTTTCAACGCAGTTTGCTGCGGCCACAAAAATAACAACAAAAAGTGAGAGCAATTGCAATAAATATGTTGTCAGCAAAATGCACATTGTACCCAAATTTATTTAGTTCATTTTATTTATAAATTTTCTTGACTGTGAGTTGATCGCTTCACTTTCGCCAAGCCGAAATCTTAAGCAAAAGTCTTGCGCGGCTAAAGTGATAGTGAATTTTTAAGTTAATTTAATTTTGAAGTTTATTATTTTTAAAATTTAAATTCATGGTTTTTGGTAAAGATACTTTTTAATAATGATAATTAGATAATAAAGTCACATAAACTAACTCTGGGACCAGATTCGCGCCGCTGAGTGGGCTGACTGTAAATGTCGCATTGCCACGGCAGTCCCTTTTACAATACCTGAATGACCCGGTTTTATATTCGGCCGAGGACTACCACTCCGGCAGCATTCTCCGTAAATGCTACTACAACAACAATAAAAAAATAGCGAAAAATGTCGGTAGCTGCAAGTAACTCCGGAGGAAGTTGCTAGTGTCGACTGTTCAAGTAGTGTTCCAATATGGGGAAGAAATACGGAATGAAGCAATGGAGAAATTGAGAAAGTACCGCACATTTATGCGCTTTAATGCGTGATACCATTCGGAGGTGCACAAGTTTGAATCTCCATTCATGCAACAGTAAAATGATGAAAAATGAAATCGTTTTTTCTAATAGCGGTCGCCCCTTGGTAGGCAATGGCAAACCTCCGAGTGTATTTCTGCCATGAAAAAAGCTCCTTATAAAAAAACTCCTTAGAACTGTAGGTTTCTTCATTTGTGGAACAACATCGACACTCACCACCACAAAATAGGGGAAAAAACATCACGGATTTCGTTGACTCTTTGGGCCCATTCCAATCGTTAAGGCTTGTCCGCAGGCAACAATCTTTGCGTCAATTGAATTTTATACGGGAATAAATGCAAATCACTTGCGGATAATTCGTTGTAAAGTGGTCCGGGCAATGCCCAACTGCTGAGAACGGCGATTTTGGGATGTCTTTGGCGACGCCTTAGTCGGTTTTGATTTGGCCTCTTTGGATTAGAAAGAGCATCACCACTCGAAAACCTTTCGTACAAACGATTAATGGTGTTCTTAGAAGGCGCACTTTTTACATTTTAAATTTTTTATACGCACGTTGAGTTTTCACAATTGACTTCTTTTGTTGAATGTAAATTTCAACAATTTGGGAGCGCTCGCGTGGTGTGCACTGTTCCATGGTAAAAATCTGGTTAGACTGACGCTTCCAACACGGTATATCATTAAGCGATCTGACGTCTCTGTCAATAGATGCAGGGCTTCCAGATGGGTCCGTCGAATATTGGCAACCCTGTACTCGTGCTTAAGTCTCTCAGCTGGCTGTGTTACCCAATCGGTATCTGTCGTTCTTCGTTCTTCCTATCAGTCTTAGCATTCTCAAAGTTGCTGTATCCAATCAAGCATTTACATACACACATACATATACATCTGCATACTTACCTATACATATATTAACATTAATATTTGAACTTTAGAGCTTTCTTTGCAGTTTCTAGAATTTCTGATGATTTATTGACAATTTACATTTCCCCAAAGTGTCAGCATAGAGAGCAATAAGAAGAAATTGTGACAGGCCAAGCATGGGGAGTGAAGAAAAATTCACTGTTATTTTTCTGCATTTTTTTTTTTTTTATTTCTGTTGGTTGCAATATTGCAGCAACTCTGCGCGCATAATTTATGACATTTTTGCTAGCAACTTGTAAGCGTCTTAAAAAAGCGAATCCAGCAGCGCAAAAAAAAAAAAAAAACAAAAAACAATGAAACGTTGGAGGAAATTGCAAAAATAAAAGGAAAAAGTAGTAGTTGCTCGAACGAAACAGCGGAAAATTAAAGTATTCTGTGTGTGTAAGAAACAAGCTGGGAAAGTAAAACCATTAAAAATTAATGATAGAATATATTACAAGAAAATAGTAAATAGAGCTGATTTATAGTTGTGATAGACGTCAAGTATCATGAAGAAGGTAAAATGATATTCGTGGTATATTATTTTTTCCTAATATTTATTAAAAAATGTTTGTTGTTGTGGAAGGAATTAAAGCTGTTTTGACTATGACAAATAATACTAAACCTCGTTAAATAAATCAAAACAAGTGAAGGAAGAAAGCAAAATTAGTAAAAACATTTTTCTAATAGCATTCGCCCCTCGGCAGGCAATGGCAAACCTCCGAGTGTATTTCTGCCATGAAAAAGCTTCTCATAAAAATATCTGCCGTTAGGAGTCCGCTTGAAACTGTAGGTCCCTCCATTTGTGGAACAACATCAAGACGCACACCACAAATAGGAGTAGGAGCTCGGCCAAGCACCTAACAGAAGTGCACGCGCCAATTATTTATTTGGAAAGAGGGTAGATAGTCAAGGAGGGAAGGAAAAAGGGATCAGAGAAAGAGATAGGAAAGAATGGAGACAGAGACAGAGACAGAGATAGGAAAGAATGGAGACAGAGATAGAGATAGAGATAGAGACAAAGACAGAGACAAAGACAGAGACAGAGACAGAGATAGGAAAGAATGGAGACAGAGACAGAGAAAGAGATAGAGACAGAGACAAAGACAGAGACAGAGACAGAGACAGAGACAGAGACAGAGACAGAGACAGAGACAGAAACAGAGACAGAGACAGAGACAGAGACAGAGACAGAGACAGAGACAGAGACAAAGACAGAGACAGAGACAGAGACAGAGAGAGAGAGAACTTTCAAGATTCTTTGGTAAATCTGTAAATATCCTCCAGTTTTAGGGAACGAATATTACCTATTCTCACGACATCGGAACCCACAAATCGTAGCCTTGCTCTAGCAAAGGCAGAACTGAGTTGCGTCCTGTAATAATACCGACCATCAATCGAACTTCTTTCCTTCCAAGTTTTAGTAGAAAGTTTGACTGTTTTCTGCTCGGACTTGTCACAAAACACTTAGTAGTTCTGCAGCGTGCTACACCGGATCCTAGCTCCTTACGTAAATTGCGCCCATCCATCTGATTCCAATTATTGGCTCTGGCATTGCATTGAGGAAATGAAGTTTGCCATCAGGGCGTTACCGAACGGCAAGGATGCTGGGATTGACGGAATTCACGTCTAGTTTTAGCTCTAGAAGGTAGCTCAGCGGAGTTTGTGTGTTTGGCCTCAAGCTCTAGTTCTATTCACTCCTGCCCACTCGTGCACTCACTTTCCGAAAAACTACCATGTCTTCTGAGATAAGCAAACTTTTCTTGTTGCGTTGCCGAGGAGATTATAGGTAGTTTAGAAATTTTTGAATAAGCCTTGGAAGTCTAGGTTTGTTACAATGTGAATTGCATAGCTCTCGGCTTGAAAATCCCTACAGTACACTTTCAAACCACTTAATGCCCCCTGTGGGGCTTGTCTCAATGAGAAATACTATGAGAAGAAGTCAGCTCTTATTCAAATGTTCATTTTGGTGCCATCTGTGAAGATGGAAACCCCACCAACGGCTCTCGTGAGTTGAATATAAATTTTGCACAATATATTTTTTTAAAGACTGTCTTCAAAAGTGTGCAACTCGACGTTATTGGTTCAGGATTTAAATACGTTTCACTGTTTTTATGTTATATTTGGTGCGAACACCCTTTTTGGGTGTTTTGTCGAGCTCCTCTTCCTATTTGGGGCGTACGGCTTGATGTTGTTCCACAAATGGAGGGACCTACAGTTTTAAGCCGACTCCGAGCGACATTTATCTTTTTATGAGGAGCTTTGTCATTACCTGTAGAGGCGCGACTGCCTTTAGAAAAACCGTTTTCTTTATTTTGGTGTTTTACCGAGATTCGAACCTACGTTCTCTCCGAATTCTGAATGGTAGTCACGCACTAACCATTCGGCCGAATGTCATCGCTGAAGAAAGGTACCCGCTTGATCTAAACAGTTCCACCGCATCGTCCTTGTAATAAATGTTGGGAGCAAATTCGACTAAAAATGAACTTCCGAGAGTGAAAGCATGCTTAGTGATCGGAATTTAGGTGAGCTCCGTCCATTATAGACGAAGAACTATCCTGCCATTTACACCATTTACTGCATAATTATTGAATTTTCTTGAGTGAAAGACTGAAGTTAACTGTCAACTGAGGATACAACTGTGTACTGATTAGACCTGATTAGCCACACTGTTAAGGCTTTACGCCTGATACATACAATATCGACCAGATATTTAGAAGCGTCTGGTTCGGAAAGCGAAACCAAAAGATGTGGAGGAGAATGAGGGCTAGAAGTATTTTCAGTTATTAAATCAAAATCCAGCGCATTCTTGTCTTGTTGCTGTTGACATTTGTAACCCTGGCTTATTGGAGGGCTTCATATACCCGGCAACTATATTAGCACCGTCAATCTTGAAATCCAACAGAGATCTCTTTTGGTAACTAGTGCAAATTTGGGCTGAATAGGTTGTTGAGCAGTAAAGTATTCTTTCGGCGATACGATTTTGCATCCTAATGCACATCTCGGTAGCTCTGCAATGAGACGGTTCTTCGGGTGTTTTGAGGGAAAACTTCGAATGATGAGCTGAGAGTACTGGACGTACTTGTAGATGCTGAAGGTAGAAGCGTAAAACCTCCTCTGTGTTTAAGAACCAAGTGACTTAGAACTTGTCTCCACTTGGTGTTCTCCGTTGGCGTACAGGAAAGGTGAACAATGTAGCTTTGTGGGACTCGTCTAAAATCGTCTAGGTGTATACAGCATCAATAGAAAAATATACAAGTATTGTCTTGGGTGGGTTCGTGAGAAACCCGTGAAGTTCACACCAAACCCTACGTGGTGGTAAAAAGACCTCACGTGTTCAATTCTTGTTTTATGTTCTTCAGTATTAGGTTACGTTAGGTTAAATGGCTGCCCTAGCTAAGGGCTCACTTGGACAAATATTAAAAATTCGTCCGTTGTGGTGCCATACATGGGAGAGGAGAAAGGAGAAGGGAAGGAAGAAGGAGCTTTGGGATTAGAGACGATGATGACCATACGAACACGCCGAAGGTGGTGGATTTGCGTTCGTAGTTAGCCGCAAAAAGCTACTGAGGAACTTCACCAAATTTATGGTATTTACACCGGCTATATCCGCAGGCGTAGCGAAAAAGTGAGAGCCCAGATATCTAAGTCTTTGCCAGAGGAGAGCAGGGCAGCTGAGAAGAAGGTGTTGAGATGATTCCACCTCGTTCTCCAGACAGTTTCTGCAGAACGGACTTGAGGCAATCCCAAGTCTCACGGCATGCACACCTAACGGACAATGTCCGGTAAGGATGCCCACCAAATTCGAGAGCTGGGGCTTTGTTAGCCTTGGGAGTTCCCTTGAGCGTCCCCGATCTACCCGTGGCCAGAAGGATCTCGCGACCTTGCACGTTTGCGCACTAGCCCAGCGCTCGCTGAGTTGACTCGAGGCCCATCTTTCCAGGAGCAGACCATAGGTTCTCAGGGGAACCCCAATTCTCTCATTTCGCGACGAAACCGTCTCCAAAGTTCCCTGTCTAGCCAGCTCATCAGCCCAGCAGTTTCCCTCTTTGCAGCTGTGACCGGGAACCCAAATGAGCAGGATGACGAAGTATTAGGATGCAATCGAGTGAGAAGTCAGACATTCCCCGACCAATCTCGAACGCACAAACAGCGAGCCCAAGGCCCTAATTGCCGATTGGCTATCGGAGTAAATATTTACTTCCTTAACGGTAATTACCGAAGTAAGCAACCACCGCTTCCTTAATTGCAGATACCTCCACTTGGAAAACACAACAGTGGTCCGGGAGCCTAAATTTAAGTTTGATGGTAGGTTATGTACAGAATACTCCCCCCACCAACCCTTCCGTCCGATTTCGAGCCATCCGTGAACATGTTTGCCATGCCTGGTTCTTCAGTATTAGAACGACAACTCTGTAGTTAGCAGAACAAGCCTGAGCTAGCAAAGAACGACAACGTGCTCGTGTATGTAATAAAAACAATGGCCTTTGTTGTGCTACGCTTAATGTCGCGTGTGATTAAAGAAAATTCGAATAACTAATTTTATGATTTTCTCGCGCGTATCCATTAAACTGGACATTTAGTGTAGTACGATTTTACATGGAAATATACGATTTTCTTAAAACTTTTCATTACATTTTTATGACTTTGTTCTCGTCTTTCTCCACTGCCAATAAGGAGCTGCACTGCGTGTAGTCGCCGCTGCTTTGCGTGTGTGCAAGTTGTTTTGCGCACCTGAAGGGGAGGAGGGCTGTAAACGACTCAACTATCGGGACGAGAGGGAGCAAGGAGGAGTGCAGGTAAAATGAAAAATCGTGATAGTTGCTAAAATCTTTCACAAACATTTCGCCAGAAATAGTCAGCCAAAACGACGACGACGACATTGCGGTCATAATTCATTATTAGCAACGCAAAAAGAGAGAAATGACTTTAATTGCCGACAATGAGAGCTGCCACAGCGACGACATGCACATAGACCGGCATATGCTAACCATAAATTTTCCGTAGCCTCAATAAAAATCTCGTATTTATAGGCTTTTCGCACAGTGCAGTGTAATAAGCGGCGGTAAATAAATAAATAGAGTGTAAATTTTTTTAAAATCCAGCGCTCAGTCATTTTGTTTATTGCGATTGAATAAATATGTTGTGCAGGAGAATACAAAAATTGAACGTCTACTTCAAGGCGTTTATCAAATTAGCAACATGTTGACGTGTATGTGATGAAAACACCAATCACGCCTTTAAATATTCGACAGGCGGCTAATTTACTTGTTAAATATTAAATAAAGCGAACGGAAAATAAATAAATGCAGATGATTTCTGCTCAATAAGTAACTGGAATTAAAAGTACCTTGGATTTAAAAGGTACCGCCTCATATATTTATTCAGCAATCAGCCAAGCGTACCCTGTTGAATATTATTAGGGAAGGCTTTGCTAAAGGAAAATCGATGCCATTTAAAAACATGGAGTTGCTAGATTCACTAAAGTAACCAAATTCGAAAAAAAATCAGAATTGAATTGAACGTCAAGGTAAACTGGCGTACAGCTGCGTTTGACAGGAATGTGTCCATGAGTGCTCCCTACACTGCTGCACTGATGGATCGAAGACTCCAGAAGGCATAGATGCAGGAATATATGGCTCCAGAACCAAGCGTTCTGTGCCGATGGGTAGTTTTCCAAGCACCTCCAAGCGGCGGTGCATGACATCTGGCTATGTGCAGAGATTCACATAGCCATGAACAAATCGCCATTCTGAGCGACAGTCAGGCGGCACTCAAGGTTTTGTCATCCTGTGAGGTTAAGTCCCTACTGGTCTTTAAATCTATAGATAAACTGAATATGTTATGAAAGCACAATCGCCGACTGGCTAATTTGGATACCAGAACACAGCGGTATAAGTGGGAATGAAGTAGCGCACGCATTGACCAGAGAGACTGCGGTCTCATTATTGATAGGACCCGAGCCCTTCCTTGCTTTGGAGCAACACACCATCAAGTGGAAGCTTCAAAGCTCAAAATGAATAGCTAAGGGAGGTTAGCTAGCATCAAACTATGGGGATATGCAAGGCAAAATCTTTACTGGGGGTACAACCGAAAGCGGTTTAGAAAAGTCCAAGGACAATGTGCGAATATAAACGAGCATTCTCCCAAGTCATTGCAGACTGCGCAGTCATCTGCACATGATGGGGATATGGCCTATTGATTCTTGTCGTATCTGCGACTAGTCCCAAGGATCTGCTATGCACCTTCCCCTTGAATGCAGCGCTATAACACGGAGAGGATTGAGACATCTCGGCCATTTGCAGCCAGAAGAAATCCATAAGATTTGAAGGGTGATCCTGCAATCTGTGCCAATTACCGCGGCATTAGTTTTCTAATGCCTATTTCGCCTATAAGGTTCTAGCAAGCGTATTGTGTGAAAGGCTGAAGCCAACCATCAACCAACTGATTGGACCTTATAAGAGTGGCTTTAGACCCGGAAAGTCTACCTTCGACCAAATATTCACAATACGCGAAATCTTGGAAAAGACCCATGAAAGGAGAATCGAGACACACCATCTTTTCGTCGATTTCAAAGCTGCATTCGACAGTACGAAAATGAGTTACCTGTATGGTATGGTTTGGTATCCCCGCAAAACTACGGCTATGCAAGATGACGATGCTCAATACCAGCAGTGCCGTCAGAATTGAGAAGGATCTCTCCGAGCCGTTTGATACAAAACGAGGTTACAGACAGGATGACTCGCTGTCGTGTGACTTCTTTAACCTGATGTTGGAGAGGATCGTACGACCCGCAGAACTTAAAGGCTAAGGCACAATTTTTTATAGGAGCGTACATTTATTGGGGTATGCCGATGATATTGACATCATCGGCCTTAACAACCGCGCTGTTAGTTCTGCCTTCTCTACACTCGATAAAGAGGCAAATCGAATGGGTCAGGTGGTGAACGAGGACAAAACCAAGTACCTTCTGTCTTCAAACAAACAGTCGGCGCACTCGCGTATCGGAACCGACGTCACTGTTGACAGTTATAATTTCGAGGTTGTAAAAGACTTCGTTTATTTAGGAACCAGCATTAACACCGATAACAATGTCAGCTTGGAAATCCAACGTAGAATCTCTCTTGCTAACAAGTGCTACTTTGGACTAAGTAGGGAATTTAGTAGTAAAGTCCTCTCTCGACGAACGAAAAGAACACTCTACAAGACTCTCATCATGCTTGCCCTTCGTATGGCGTAGAAGCGTGGGCCTGTATGAGCTTTATGACGACATAGACATAGCGTAGCGAATAAAGATCCAGCGGGTCATGTTGTCCGAATGGATACAAACGCTCCGGTTCTGAAAGCAAATAAATTTAATCTAATAAAACCCGGACTTTTACCATAAAACGACAATGACTCAATCATCTTTGATATTTATTTTATTAACTCCTTCAAATTATTGTCATATTCATGGTAACTAATGGACATAATCCTGTGCAATCCTCAAAACACACTTCACACAACACACAAACCTTTGAAGTTTTAACGTGACTTGTGGGATCATGAAAATGCCACTCAAGCCATAGCAAGGGAGTTTCAGAGCTTGTACAAATTAGTACAAGTTTTTTTTTGGCCAACTAGTAGCCTACAAAAAGAGATATGTGAGTCGTTGCATTGTCAGCGCGAAGAAACTACGGACCATCTCTCCACTATTCCGCCCCTTTTGCGATGAATATTGAATTGCTTCAGCGAGCTCGCCTTATACTTGATATTATTGGGCCATAAGGCACTGTGACCTTTGATGTGGTCTGTGAAGTCTAGCCTAAAATTGGAAACTTCTGATAAATTTGACTACCTCTTTAGCCTTTTTGTGACATCTTTCTAATGGATTTAGAGTCGCACTACCTACGTCTACGATCTTTGTCTTGTGTGAGCAGTACATACGCAGATAGTGTGCTCGGGAGGTTCTTCATCCAGATTTCAAAAATAGTAGGCGCTGGTTTCTGGTAAATCTAGTTTCCTGAAATCATATCGAAGACTCCAATGTCCCGTTTAGAATTCTGTAAAAGTTCGTAGGATCGCTAAATCTATGTTTACCAGCTTATTTGATGATGTTTTATAGAGCAGGACAAACTGTTTAATCTAACTCTCCAAAACCAGCGTCGTGTGAATTTCCTGCTAGCCCAGTCTTTGAAAATTCTTTTATATGAGCTTTGGTGAGCCCTCTGAAGGGTTCTTTTGTATGGAATTTTGAAAGATGGGAAGTCCGCATATTTATTGCCAATACAACCTTTACACCGCTTTTGTGTGTTTAGCCGAGCTGCACCTCCTATTCCTGGCGTGTGTCTTGGTGTTGTTCCACAAATGGAACGGCCTGCAGAGTTTCAGGCCGACTCCGAACGACAGTTATTTTTTATGAGGAGCTTCTTTAATGGCACAAATGGACTTGGAGGCTTGCCATTGCTTGCCGAGAGGCGACCGCTATGAGAAAAAACGTTTTCTTCATTTTAGGTCTTTCACCGAGATTCGAACCTACGTTCTCTCTCTGAATTCCGAATGGTAGTCACGCACCAACCCATTCGGCTACGGCGGCCGCCATATAATACTTACCATACTCCTTCTTTACCATTTGCTCTGGGTCCACTCCCCACGTCACGGTAATAAGAGAACAATCATTTTATTCTATATCGACTTTGTTGTGGTTTTTTAAGTTCCTCTCATCCTCAAGTAGTTTGGTGTTGTGAGCTTACTAATAAAAAAAATAACTTCTAGGTATACCTGGTGAATTATGTAAAGAAGTACTCTACAAAATGGCTGTCCAAGCGATTGATCAAGTAGATTTCGATGGACTCTTTTGACACAATGAAAAAAAAAATGCTAGAATACTTTCTTCTTCTTCTTGATTTCCTCCTGATCTTCCTTCCTCTGCTACCACCAGCTGGTACCGCATCGAATACTTTCAGAGCCGGACGTCTTCCTCTTCTGCTTCCGAGCCGGAACGTTTGTATTCCTCCGGACAACATGACCCAGCCAACGAAACCTCTGGATCTTTATTCACTGCGCTACGTCTATGCCGTTAATGTTCCCTCGCTTGTTCCATCTTTCACTCAAACATTCCAAGGGACGTTTCATCGGCTATTGTCATCGCCTAAGCTGCTGCGCACAACGTTAGGACGGGCATGATGATATCCTTGTAAAGTGTTAGTTTTGTTCGTCGGGAGAGGACTTTACTTCCTGCTTAAATACTTTACTCTCCCTTAAATTGAAAACCCGCACTGAGAGCATAGTACAGCCATACGATGCGAGACTTTTTTTTGCTTAAACGCGACTCTTTACAAGTGTTCCTGGACTGTGTGGCTGAATAAATGAGAGAAAAAGTGCCATATTGGTGTGCAACCCCACGATCTGTACGGCCAAATAAATACAAATAATTAACTCAGTGCATTGGCCCCTTAATCGCACTACTCAGACACAGTTTGGGAGAGTGCGTGCTCGAAAGTTTAAAAAGAACTGCCAAACGTACCCACCTAGCAAAACTATGATATTCAATAATACCTTAAACGTGTTTAGTTTAAACGTGAAATTTTGGTTACATTTTGAACAGAAGGTATTCTGTGTGGCAGACACTCCCCTGTTTTTGCAATTTTTCGCACGTGCTTAGTTTGCCAAACGGAATACTTGGCGGCAGTGCGCCTAAAAGTGGGCAGCGTGTCGGAAAATGTATGCAAAATTCGTGGACTAACTATCGACATGCGAAGTGGGAGTGACACTGCTAAAAGCCTGTAAATTTTTATTAAACGCTGGCAATACTTGCCGTGCATACGGTCTTGTTTTTTTGTTTTTTTTTTCTTTTCTTACGTTTCTTTATTTATTTATTTTTGTATTTTTTTTTCCTACTTTTCTTTATTTTTTTCCTATTCCCTTCTTTTATAGTGAAAGTGGAATTGGTGGTCGCGCAAAGGGGCAAGTCACCATTTTTTTGGGTGCCTATTAAAAATCACAAACTCACTGAAGTCGATGACTTTCAGTTTTTAATCAACTTCGGCCCTTCTATGCCTTCTGCCTTTCAGCCTGCGTGTGCAAGAAAAGTTCGCGAATCCTTCGCAAACACTAGAAAGTATGCGCCCTTACATTTATACCTCTCTCTCTTTCTTTATGTATGTGTGAGTATGTAAGTCTATGCGCGTGCAAGCTTGCTAATGAAACTTCCGCTTTTAGCTATTTCTAACTGTAAATATATACATTAGAGTATGCTTTTGTAAATACACACATATTTACCCATATACGCGTATATTAAACAGTAGTTCTTCCACATATTCATCAGTTTTGACTATCTTTCATTGCCTAATAAAAACCGTATAAAGTCAAGTTTCAAATTTTATACAAACTACACAAACTTTTCATCCCAATTCGTGGTTTTTACTTAGAATTTTTAGTAATTTATGCCTTGCTATGCTGGCGAATGGCTTATTAAATTTTAGTATAATAAAATGACCCTTCAAGTCGCTAAAAGTTTTTGCTGATTTTTGATCATTTTTTTCGTTGACGGTGTTGCTCATTTTTTCCATATAAAAAACAGTTGGCCATTTCTTTTTTTCTTCTCCCTTGCTTTTATCCCATTTCACTTGGGGTCAGCTATCCTCGCACGTAATTCTTCGATCCTCACTCATCTTGGTGTTTAAGTTCGCACGTTTCATATCACTTTCTATTTGCTTCGTCTATGAATGTTGTGTTCGACCTTGCTTCCTCGGCGCCGTGGCGATGTTTAACACGATTTTTCTCATATCTGACTCAGACTTCCTCTGGACATGCCCACAGCAGCGCGGACGACTTTTTTGTATTTTTTACTCAATCGGCGCGATTTTAAGACTTCCACGAATGAATCGATTAGACACTTTGTCCAGCATTGCGAACTATCTTATCGTCATTTCTGCCGTTTGAAGTTTTCGTTTGTGTTACTTTTTTATATACCGCATTCGGTTCCATATGAGAAAGAGGGATGCACGACAGTTTTATATATTTTGACTTTTAGGTGAAGTGGCATTCTTTTGTCACATAGCACCCCGGTTAGAGTTTTCCCTTTTAACCATGCCAAATTTACCCTATGCTGCGCGTCTTTATTAAGGATAGATCCGGGGCGCTCGAGGGAACTTCTATGGCTAACAAAGCCGCAGCTCTCGAATTTGGTAGGTATCCTTTTTGGACATTGTCCGTTAGAGGTACATGCGGCAAGACTTGGGGCTGCTTTAAATATTTTCTGCAGAAGCTGTCTAGAGGATGAGTTGGAATCATATCAGACACTTCTTCTCAGCTATCCTCCTCTTGTCGGACAAAGATTTAGATATTCGCACCCTCACATTTTTGCACACCTGGTGAATTTCCTCAAAAGCTTGAAGCGGTTAATACGAACGTAATTGGCCATAGGCGGCCGTCATCCTCTAATCCGAAGCTGTTACAACAACGATAATTTCTCTCTGATTCTCTCCAATTCCTCCCTAAATCGAATCATCTCATCGCTCCTAGCATTCTGGCAATCATACTACTACTTTATTCTACATTTTTTATGCAGTTACAAGCAACCGTTATAATACACAAGTGCCCGGCCAAACGACAGTCGCTTTAACGTTAATGGAACGACCTGGATTTATATCCGGCTAAGGTCTTTCCACTCCAGCAGCATTACCCGTAAATGTATGGGGAATGTTCATGCTGCTATAACAACAACAAAAACAACAACAAGTGCATTAGAGCGCTCAGGTATAATGGCTTACATAAGTATATAGGATTCTGTAATAGGGACTGGTCAATGGTGACAAGCTGTGACGGTCATACTGTTTCGACGGCGTCTGTCAAATCCACTATCATGCAGTCACTTTTGCTACATCTCCATAAACGAATTTATCTTAAGGCTACCCGGTGGTTTAGAAATTTAAAAAAATCGATTTCTTGTTTTTCGATATTTCGAAAGTATAGTATCTTAAGAATACACTGTGAAATTTTCATCCGAAAATTCCCAATATTATAGATTCTACAGCCCTTTACAGTCCGCGTGCTCCTGCACTTCAAAGTTTAAACTCACTTATCTCGAAACGACTTTTTCGGCCTGGTGTTACAAAAACAAAAAAAACAAAATTCAACCGAATCGTCTGAAATACGGCCTTCACAACATCAATGGCTATCACCCGTACTAAAATCATTTTATTATTTCAATTATTTCGTATTTTTTTTATTAAGAAACTGAAAAAACCCTGATTGTTGGAGTTTCAAATTCAAAACCGCGCCAATTCCTCAAATTTTTTTTTCTAGTACGGGGCATAGCTACAAGTCATACTAATATAATTAATAATTTTTTTTGGTTTTCGTGTTTCTGATAAATAAAAGAACCAAAATGGACAACACCGTTGAGGTCCAATTTTTCTGGAGGGTCAACTTCAGCGTCATTTTTAAAATTATTAAAATTAAAAAAAAAAAAAATAAAGGAAGTTTAATAAAAAGCATAAAAAATTTAAATATCGTTCTTCAAACAAAAAAAAAATCCAGGAAATATCCTAAAGTTTCAACCTCTAGACCACCGGGGCGCCCTAACTTTTTCAGTATTTCTTATAACGGAACTTAAGTACTTAAATATGGGAACCTCATTTAGTGGGCTGCCGTCCAACAAAATTGGGGGCGCATAACCTTTCCCTTTTTCCTGTTTAGTTTTAGCCCATGCGACTCGTGGTTGTTTTGCGACTGATTGTGTGTGGCTTGGATATCATTTGCATCTTCTCCTCACTAGCACAAAGTCAAGACGTACACCACAACTATGAGGAGGAGCTCGGCCAAACACCTAATACAAACGTACGCCCCAGTTATTTTCATTTTATTTTTTTCAATTATAATTAAATGAATCAATGCGGAGCTGAAGAGGTTTGCACAAGGAATTTTCACGCGTGACTACGCTGGTAAACCAAGGTGAAAAATCGCGTTAAAAGTTAGGTAGGCGGTTTTAATAGGACACCGATTATTTTCGTATTTTCCCATTTTGTTTTGCTTTTCTTTTTATTTGACTTTAAGTTGTGGGTCTGTCTTTTAATGCCTTACAGATTTTCGCCCACATACTCGTACATGTATGTAGAGTTCTTAATTGCACGAATACACAAAAATTCTGCACTGCTTGTGTGGCATTCTTTTTCACGATGGTAAAATTTGTAAGAGTAAGTTTTTTTCCTTCGACTTAGTCGATTCTGAACACAAAGGAACTAGTCGCCTTCTAAGAAGTCATGAGCTAAAGACGTTGTCTCTCGCCTATTATAAAATCTGTAACTTTGTAAGGGACTCCTCTATGTTGCAATTCACTGTTAAGGGTCCCGCTGGTTAATCAGCCAGAGAGAGTGCAAAAATCTTTGCTTACTGGAATTCGAGTAGCTCCACGAACCATCTACTCTCTACAGCTCACCGCCATTGTTAAATGTCGTTGTTGCGTCGAAGCACAAATCCTCAGCCTATAAGATTGCCTGCGGGCGTTCCGAAGTTTTATAAACTTCGAATTCTTTGCTTCCTTTATCTAAAACTGACCAGAGCACAACCTTGCAGTAGGCCGAGGGCTGAAACAAAAGTCCGATATTAAGGCTTCCAGTTTGTGGTATTGCGCTCCAGTGCTCTTTAAGGGGGAAGTCTACTGTGAATTTTTCAAAAAATCGATTTTTTTTTTATTAGCTTAAAAAATACTTTGAACCCTCTTAAATAAGGTACAATATGTGTTACAGCTGGCTAAATTTTTCTTCGTTGAAATTTCGACCTTTTCCCGAAGCGCTCCAAAGCTTTAAACGCTGAAAACTGAAACTTTAAACGCATTTTTCTCGAAACTAAGTTTTTGTATACGGTGTACACGATATCTCGAGTTCTGATAGATGAATCAGCTTAAAAATTTAATTATATATTCTCTGTAATAGTGTCTCTCGTCTGACATAGGATTTTTTTGATATCGTTATTTGTTAAATTGTTATAAACAATAGTAACATCAATTTTAGGCAAAAAAAAAGAAAAAAATTTCAAGAATTTTTTTTTCAACGCCAAAATTTTTTATCGACATAATTCTACGTCAGACGAGAGTCAATACTATGTATATGATAACAATATTTTGTTTTTTTGTTTTAGATCACCGAAACGTAAGATTTCATGTACACCGTTTAGGCACCTAAGAAAAGCGGACCTGCGCTTGCAGAAGTGCCACAGCGGCCATTTTGAATATTTTGACTTAAAATTTTTTTTTCAAAAACTTAAATATATAATAAAGATAAGAGTTCAAATAGATTTTATGTACGAGCAATATTTTGTTAGAAATAAAATCCGGAAAATAAGCCCGTTTTTTCCCTTGTCACAGTAGACTTCCCCCTTAAGAAAACCAACATTTACTATGATAGCCCGCGGCCACTAAATTTATAGGCTACTTTCCTCTGAGTTGTATCTGCACATTTCTTTGAAATGCGAGTACTTCATGCACTGTAAATGCGATTTTTAGATTATCCCGACCCTAGCGCCATCCAGCGGGGTTTTGTACAGGCATACTTATTCTCATGTAAACAATATATGGATATTCGTAGCAAGAGTCGGAACAGTCTGTAAATCAGATTTTTAGAAAAGTCCTGGCGCCTGCTTCTTTAATAGCATCTACCTCCACTTGAGAAACACTACAGTGGCCCGGTAGCGTAAATTTGAGCTTGACGGGGAGCTTCTCGCAGAATATTCCTCCACGAACTCTTCCGTCTAACTTTGAGCCATCCATAAATATGTTCGCTATGCGCTGTCTCCAAATATTCCACCCCGCCTACTCCTCCTTGAGGGATTTTGAATGGAAGAAGTAGCGCTCGGCCTAACCGAGGGTGTACATGGATCAATCCCCATGGCCACGAACGCTAAGTTTCTAGGAATACTTGAGTGTCCCTAACTTAAGTCTAGTCCTGAACACCTAAATCTAATTGCAGTAATCCAATAAGCGCAGACCTTTGTATCCTCTCTAGCTTCTTAACTGATGTCGTCCTTTCTAGCGAGTTCTACAAGACAGTTTCAAAGAAGCAGTAGATTGGTTGCTTACCTCTGCAATTACTGTAAGTGAGGTAATTATCTACTCCGACAGCCAGGCGGCAATTAGGGCTTTGGGCTCGTTGTTTGTGCGTTCAAAATTAGTTGGGGTATGACTGACTTCTATCTCGACTGCATCCAAATAGTTAGATATTAAGCTCATTTGGGTGCCCGGTCAGAGTGGCATAGTGCGAAATTTTTGGATAGATGAGCTGGCCAGTCAGGGGACCCCTCGAGACAGTTTCACAGTAAAATGAGAGGATTGGAGATCCCTTGATAACCTGCGATCTGACCCTGGAAGAATGGGTTTCGCGCTTATACAGTGAGTAGTGCGCAGATGTACAAAGTCGCCAGATGCTTCTGACCACGGTAAGATCGGGAGTGATCGAGGGAGCTTCTGAGACTAACAAAACCGTAGTTCTCAAATTTGGTGGGGGTCCTTAGCGGGCATTATCCGTTAGGCATCCATGCGATGAGACATGGGGTTGCTTGAAGTCCTTTATACAGAAGCTGTTTGGAGGATGATGTGCAATCAGCTCCGCATCTTCCTTTCGGCTGTCCTTATCTCATCAGGCTAAAATTTAGATATCTGGGCTCTAACTTTTTGAAGTGAAACTTCTTAGGCGTCGATGGACGAGCGAGAATGGAGAATAAACTTTCAAGGTCATGCAGCGGTTTTGTTCCACGAGAGAGAAAAAAGATATAACGTAGAGGAAAAGGAGAGAGAGAGCTATACCTTATAAATATCTTAGATACACTTTAGGCTATTTTTCCCGAGTTTTCCCTTGTGGTTGCTAATTTCTAGTGAGAAATAACACTGCTTACTTTTTGGCGCTTGTTTGTTGGTGCAAACTTATAGGAAATATATTTTGGTGCCTACTTTTTGGCATTATATTTCCTTGGTGCCTACTGTTTCGGGCGTTTTTTGGTCCCAATTTTTTTGGCGTTTCTTTGGTGTCCACTTTTTGGCGCTAATTTTCGTTTCCTGGCTAGTACTGTGCATACTTCAAAGAGCTATCTTATCCGGCGTCAGATTTATTGGTATTGCCTTGCGGTAATTTGGGCCGTTGCTGCGGTCCTGGAATCGCTGCGTTTGTGGGGGTGATAAATGCTCGGAGTAGTGCGCGTTGTTGCCACGGTTTGTGTACGGCGATTACCTACACCGGTCGACACTTCTCCGTTTTTTCTAAATTTTGTCTATTTGTATTCTCTGTAAATGTTGTGAATTTATTTAGCTATATATTCTTTCTCTCTCTCTTTCTCTCTCTCTCTCTCATTCTCTCTCGGGTCTCTCCCTCCTTCTTTGTCTGCTTTGAAAGTTTCACTTCTGTTATTTGTACTACGCTACACGCACTTTTCTTTTTAAAGCTGCGCAATGTAGAAGTCACTGGTTGATCATCATGCCCTAATTCAAAGCTCTTCGACTGTTTGGCAGATTTTATTTGTAGACGTGTAGTAAAATCTAAAGGAATCTAAATTTTGATATGCTTTATTTTAAAACAACATCTCGGCGCGTCTTTGAAAACAGTCTTTACTTTGATAACTAAAATATATATCACTGCTATTACACACTTCATGGCTGCAGAAAATTAGCGAGAAAAAGTAAAAAATAAAAAAATATATTAAAATTTAATTAAACCCAATTTTGTGTGTAGCGCCAATTACATTCGATTGCTGTCTACTGCATTTTGTGCCGCCCAATTAAATCTGTCGACGGTCGACTGTCGCATAAATTGGCATCAGCAATTGACAAAAGCAGTGTGGGCCGTTGCTTTTTGCTATCATTCTAAAAAACACGATCGTTCAGTTGCTTCTTGTTGAGCTACAAAATTTGCGCTTTTCTCTAGTCTTATTAAAATATAAATACACAAAAAAATTTTATATATCTTTGTATATATGTATATATAAATATATTTGCATGTACAGTGGTGGACATAAAAGTAATAACGCCTTAAAGAAAATGTTAGTTTCTCATGTTTTGTCTGAGCGAAAATGAATTTTCATGGTATAATTTTGGGTTATTTTTTAAAACTTGGCATTTTTTACTGAGCACAGAAATAGTGTTACACCAATTGTATAACTTAGTGAGTTGGGCCTTTGTAAAAATAAATAATGATTTTTCTGATCTCAAAAAGGCCCTAAATTAGTAAAAATGACATGGTCAAAAAAATGATGTTGGGAAAAGTTAAATTTTTATATTTTATATTTTACCTCAGTTCCTCTCAGTTTCGCTCAGTTCCTGATGTGCATCGCACCGCAAAGTTTGAACGCATTTTTCTCCAAACTGCATTTTTCAAGTCGGTTGGATTCATAACTGCAACAAATTTTAATTATAACTCTTGAAATTATAACTGTATTAAAAGATAATAATAATTTTAGGACGATTTCTGTTTTTTTTTTAATTTTCAACTTTTTTTAAACGGATCGGCTTGCAAAATTTTATAAATTAATTAGTCCTAAGCACTCGAACATGATTGAACCGATTCACTATTTTAATGGTATATTAACAAGTTTTTTTTTGTAAAATTTTGTTTCGAAAATTTTCTACTTTATTTTGGGAAAAGATTTAAAATTTTCGAAAAAAAATGTGGTTTTTAATGTTAACAAAATTAAAATAAATTTGAAAATTTTCAACACGAATTTTTTTTCTCCCCACTCGTTCTAGACTTTTTAACACGAACGATGTCAAACTGATTGGTGTAAAACTTTTTGCTAGGGAATAGTCGTCTTTTCCTTGTTTCGGAATAAATACTACTCTTACTCGTCGCTATTGGGATGGTATATGACCAAGTGCAAGACAGACTGTGAAGAACCTTTTCAGAGCCTCAATCAGTCTGTCTCTTCCTTTCTTAAGCATTCTTAAGCATTGCTGAATATATTCCGTCAGCTCCAGGCGACTTCAAGTTCTCGAAGGAAGACAAGGAAAAGCTTGTCGATTCTATTGGTTTTATCCGACTAGCAATATACCAGCTATACCTAGAGGTTCCACCGTCGCTACCGTTATTGCTCAGGCCACTCTCTACTTCAGGGAGTGTTCTACTACCCGGAAAATGGGGTTCGAGTAGAGCATTAAACGTTTCCGATTTGAAAATGGTGCATGAACCTTCAGGTTTCCGAATGGAATCCAACCTTACTGAGCGGTCCAGAGGAAGCACCTTACAAAGTCTCGCTGTTTCCATCATTTCTTTGACGTTACTGCAGAAATTTCTATAGGATTCGGTTTAGCTTTCCGTACTTTTTTCTTATATTCTCTCTGTGTAAGTCGCTGATTGGTCCAGCCCTCTTCTGTTTGGGCTTTTAAGGCAATATTAAGAAGTTTTCTGCACCATAAACGAAGCTTCGACAGTTTAGGGTTTCACCAAGGAATCGCTTTCCTCTGTCTACTTTGCCTGAATGGGCACAATTCCTCAAAGCAATTTATTAAAGTACCTTCTAATTTCTCAGTAGAGTCTTCAATCATTTCTATTGATTTGAGTTTTTTCAGGTTTGGTAATCGCTCTGTTACAAGCTCACCATACCTGTCCCAGTTCACATTTCGAGGATTCCTACCGAAAGATATTGATATTTTATCAATTCCCAGTCGGAATTTGATAAGACGATGATCAGAAAGATAGTCCTCTCGCCATCGGTTGATTTGATTTCCAACTGACTTATTGGTAAGTGTTACATCAACCACTTCTTGTCTCCTTTTGGTCACAAAAGTTGGTTTGTTAACAGTGTTTTGAATGACCAAATCGGATGACAGGATAAAATCCAGTAACTTGCGACCTCTAGGGTTGCATTTGCTGCTTCCCCATACAATATTCTGTGAATTTGCATCACAGCCCACTATTAGCCCCAAATTATTGGATTCTACATACTTGACTACTTCTCTTGGCTCCCTCGAAGGAAATGGCTGTATAGAGTCGTAGGTTAGGTAGGCCGAAACTATTATAGCTTCGACACTGTTCCCACCATTCCAGCACTTTATTTTTGCAATAACTATATCTCTGGGGCATAGCTCTTTTAACATCGTGTGTTCGATCAACCTCGGGATGATAATACTTGACGCGGTCCCTCACATTCCCTTCCCAATGAAGTATTTGTCCCTACAATATAGCACCTAGACTACAGATACGCTTGTGACATACCCATAGTTCTTGTATTAGTAATTTGTGTGGGATTTTCTATTAGTATTAATATTTGATGTGGTTTTCAATGCGTTTCAATCAACTTGCAATCATTTTCTGCCTTTTAATCGCATTTTGATTACCTGTACACATTCGCATGTCCACGACTGTGTATGAAAAGAGATAGAAAATAAATGTCACCGAAACGTTTTATTGAATCAGCCTTGTCTGAGACAAATCTTTTATTTGCTAATCCCAAAATAAAGTCACACGCTTCTAAAAAAATCCACTACAAAGAGAAGACAAAATAATCACTTTGATCGGTTCATGCATGCATATGTAGATTTGTATTTGTGTAAGATAAGTCTATAAAACACAAAGATTTAAACCATTTCATTGCACTTTGCACTTTCTAGTTGCTTTATATGATTCGCAGAAAATGGGGAAATCAAAATAGAATCAAAGTATTTTCTTTTTTTTTTGTTTCCTTGTTCACTCCACTCGGGATCATAGGGCCTCGACAAGACTCAGTCTGGCGTTAGTTTCGTTAAAATGTGTTTTTGATTTCTGGCAGGGTAGGTGATTAGCCTAAGTAATAGCGTTTATAAAAAGCTTTGTGCTTGGCGAGACAGCCGTCGTAAATTCGCTTTCCAATTTCATTGCGAACATATCAAGATGTACATATATTTAGCCGTTTATGCAACATAAAATTATCTACTGAAACAACGAAGCAGACACAAATACACAAATATATTTGAATGTTTACATATAAAATAAATCTACACTCAGCCCATCGGATAAAAAACACAGCCAGGTCACATAGTGGCATAGCTGCTTTGGTCAGCTGAATATTTTAATTTTAGCTTTTAATCGTATAAAAAGCTTTTCTCTTGCCAAAAACCAAAAAAAAAAAAAAAATAATAATAACAAAAATAATAAATGGACACGCAAAGGCCAGGAAGCAGTGGGAAATTATGCGATTTCGATATTAGCAGCTGATAGCACAACACGCGACAAATTTGGAACGGCCTAAAGTGGGAGTGCGTTACATTTAAAATAAAAAATATTTATATGTGTCCAAGTATGAGTATATGCACACCTGTATGTACACTTATATAAAATGCTGAAAATCAGATTTGATTTATGTTTGTTGTAAGCACAAGTAGCTCGTCTATGTAGTAAAGCCTGCTGAGGCGGACATTTTCTCGATGATAAATTAATTGTTTTCATTGCCGTTTTATCAACTAATCCTGAAGGCATATTTGTCAAAGATTTGTTAAATTTATTAGAGTTAGTCAGTGAAGGAAATAAAATATACGCACATGTCGAAAATGCCCACGCACCTTCTAAGAGCAACAATTTTGTCAAATAAGTTTTTAAATTTAATTTTAGCTAATTATCAATAAAAACACAAGGTATTTCTTGACTAAAGCCATATGAATTAAAGTTCAGTGTTAACTAATTTTCAATAAAAATATCATTAATTCTTTAATTAAAGCCGCATGAAGCAAAGTTCTGGATTTTGTACAAAATTCAGATCCAGAAAATGTATACAATTTTTAACGAAATTTCCAACTTTTCCAAGTAAAGGGCTATAATTTCAATTTTGGCATAATAAAGTGAAAGTCGGAATCGACACAGTAATTGTGTTGGTTTCTAACAACTTTTTGTAACAATGGTGTTCTTTCTCACTAGGAATTAGCAACCACAAGGAAAAACTCAGAAAAAAACCTAAAATGTATCTAAGATATTTATAAGGTATAGCTCTCTCTCTCTCTCTTTTCCGCTACGTTATATCTTTTTCTCTCTCGCGGAACAAAAATGTGCAAAACGTTGCATGGCCTTGAAATTTTACTCTCCATTCTCGGTCGTCCAACGACGTCCAAGAAGTTTCATATCAAAAAAATTAAAAAAAGCACAAAAAAAAATTATCGAAAATCAACGCGGTTTTGGAGAGGCTTTAAATTTTCGCGGCAAAAATAAATAATACTTTTTATTTATTTTATTTTAGCGTTAACTAGGGGGCGCTACACCATATTTGTACTAAAATTAGATGTTTCTAAAAATTCCGGTTCAAAAGTTAGAAATTTTGATGGACATTTGATGAATTTCTCTGAATTTTGTACAAAGTTCATAACTATAATTCAAGTGGCTTTAATTAAAGAAGGAAATTTATTTTTATTGAAAATTATGTAGTTAAAATTATGATCACAAATTAGCCATAAAATGCTGCGCATGGAAGATGGCGCAATGAAACCACCTGTAGAACAGCCCGGAAATTGTGGCCGACTCTCAATGCTAAACGCACTGATTTCAATTGTAACGGGTTACTGCCTAATAGGTAGACACGTCCAGAGGATGAAAAAACTATAATTCATTACTTCTGCCGAAGCTGTCTAGATGAAGGAGGAAGAGGAAGAGACGATCTCATACGTCCTGTTCCATTGTTTTGCTCTATTCAGACGTAGATTTTCTATTTTAGGTAGACAATTTTTTAATGAAATGGAAGATTTCAGTTCTGCAGGAATCAGGGATATTCTAAAATTTTTGCAAGGCACACTGTGGCTTTAGGGGAGATTACTAAGATGGCAAACATTCATGACCAAACATTTTTGAAACAATTGGAAAAAAATTTTCAGAGTGAAAAATCGAATGGACATGAATTTAATCTCAGAATCCGTTTTTAAAGGGAATTTAAAAGGGAAATTTTCACACTTGACATAGTGAGACAGACAAAAATCACGATAGAAAAGCGCGCAAGCCCTCCCACTGGGGAAATCCTCTCAAATTGCGCTTTTCTCCATAAACTGATATGTAGCGTAAACTTAAAAAAGGCTAATTAAAAGATGGCCCTCAAAACCTCCAGAGGACTTCCTATTACAGCGACTCACTTTCCCATTATGCTCAGTGAGTAATCAGCGAAAAATTCGTGCATTTGCTTCAAAAACAAAAAAAAAAGGTATGTAAAGGTATGCCTCGATCGATTTACAAGCGGGCGTAATATATATTTACTGATGTCGTCAAGGCTATTACGAAGCTCAAGCCTACAACGAAAACTGACTCGGATGGCCTTTCGGGCATCTTGCTGAAGAACTGCTTGTGTCTGAGCCTCTTACAATTATATTTAATAAATCGTTGTCCTCCGGTATCTTTGTTGACGACTGGAAATTTACTTCCGTTACGTTAAGAGTGGAAATAAAAACGATGTTAACAATTACAGACCGATTTCGAAGCTTTCGTCTGTCTCAAAACTTTTTGAGATAACAGTGAATGATAAGTTATATTTTGCTGTCAAAGGCCTAATATCTACCAAGCAGCATGGTTTCGTTGCAAGTCTATTTTCAATAATTACTGCATTTCAGCCTTCCAGAACAGATCTCAAGTTGATACAATTTATACAGACTTCTCTAAAGCGTTTGACAAAGTATCGCACCGAATACACTTGTCGAAGCTTGCATCATTGGGTATACACTCCACGTTTTTGTCGTGGATCAAATCATATTTGTCCATTGATAATACGACATTCCATTTATTGCGTCCTCTGGTGTCCCACAGGGAAGAATTCTAGGACACCTTCTCTTTATACTCTTTATTAACGATATTGGTTCTTGCTTTTCTTTTGCTGAACACTTGTTGTGTGCTGATGATCTTAAAATATTTGCGGTGATTAACAGTGTTAGTAACTCTGAAAAGTTGCAAACCGGCTTGCACAATGTCCGGAACTGGTGCTATTTAAACCGTTTGTCACTAAATATAGGCAAATGCTTTCACGAAAAATATGCTAAATCAAAATACTTTGCATACTTCGTATAGTATTGCTGGCTTACCTTTGCAATCCCTTGAGGAAATTTAAGACTTAGGCGTTATTTTCGACTCTAACCTGAATTTCACTAGCCATGTTAACCACGTCATAAGACGATCATATGCGATGCTAGCATTCGTACGCCGAAATTGTTCTGAATTTACCAACCCACACAATCTCAAAACATTGTATTGTGCTTTTGGTAGATCAATATTAGAGTATGCCGCTGTTATTTGGAGACCGTACCAAATACATATGTAGGTCTGTCTAATCGGATTGAGAGAGTTCAGAAAGTCTTTTTTCGTTTTGCGCTCCGATCTTTAAACTTTTCTGAACCTGTACCATCTTAGTCAATCATCTTAAATCGTTCTTTTCTTAGTACTACTATATATATAATGGCGCAAAACTAATCATCCGAATTTGTTTTTGAATAAAATTTTAGCTGAATAAAAAACAAAAATGATTTTGTGTGAAGAAACTCTTTATTTTGACTTTTAAACGCTCCATTGCTAGCCAGTATATATACTGCAGGTGACTTGTTCACAAGTGTGAAATATGATTGATATGATACCATTTGCAGAAATTAAAAATCTTCCGATAGGATACAAATACGTATCTCGGTGCTTCGTTAGAGTCGTATTTTGCACTGATATTTCACAAATTAGCTGTACGCATTTGGAAAGGTATAACTTGAAAAACAGTGCGAATCCCTTTATGAAACTTTCAGGTATTCTTGAGAATAATCAAAGTTATTAATGACAGAAAAAATAAAAAAATTATCCGCGGGGGTATTTTTCAAAAATCACAAAAAATATTGTTTTTTCCATAATTTTTGAACAAAAAAATTTAACTTTTTTCCAAAAAAAAATTTCGTAACAAGTATATATTGTAAAAACAAAACAAGAAAAATTAAGGCAGAGTCCGAATTACTTGCCTTACTTCACTTGGAATCGCTCATTAGGTTCTATGTCTATTTACTTTACTAAAAAGTTTTTTTCCATGTGAGCATAGGGCCCCGACAAGACGCTTCCATCGTACACGATTTTGTGCTGTTGTTTTTGCACCGTCCCATGAGATGATGGCATCTGCTAGTTCGCGCAGCATCGACCTTCTCCAGGTGTTTTTTGGTTGACCGCAACCTCTACTCCCTTACGGGTTCCAGTCCAGTGCCATTCTCGTGATGCTATCTGGCAGTTTTCTCAGTGAGTGACCTATCTATCCCCACTTTTTTCGTTTGATTCGCCTAAGGATGGGTTCCTCATTCATTGATCTCCACAATGCATCGTCACTGATGGTGCTTGGCCAGAATATTCTGCAGATAGTGAGGAAGCATTTGTTGACGACAGATTGTAGCCTCTGTGTGATGGTGTTAGAGACCAGCCATGTCTTACTTTCGTACAAAAATACCGCTTTTACGCATGAGCCGAATATTCGTGGTTTAGTGGGCCTAGAGATTTGCGAGCTCCCCTATACTGTATGCATTCGCCTGAATGCCGTCCTTGCTTTGTTTAGCTTGCAGTTGACATCTTCATCTGCTCCACCATCTGCCGCGATGATGCAACCGAGGTAGCAGAAGCTTTCAACGAATTCTACCGGGCAGCCGACAACCAATATATGTCTTGTGTTATTGTGGTTAACTCCCATGACCTTGGTCTTGGCGATGTTGACCTCCAGTCCGACAGTGCGTGCCGGCGTAACTAGTCTGTCCGCCTTTGCTTGGATGTCAGAGTGTTTGTGAGAGAGGAGGAGGCACTTGTCATCGGCGAAGTCCAGGCCCTCAAGATGTCTGGTGAAACTCCAAACGATGCCTTTTTTGTGCAGAGTTAGTTGGCTCATGACGTCATCAAGGACGATGGCGAAGAGAAGGGGGCGACAGGGGACAACCTTGCCTTACGCTTGCGTTGGTAGTGAATGGATCGCTGATATCGCCTTTGTGAAGCACTGCCAGTTCGTATTCTCGTAGAGGGCTTTGATGAGACGGATTATCTTAACGGGAACTCCCTTTCTACTGAGTGCCAGCCATATTCGCTCTCGTTTGATAGTGTCGAACGCCTTCTTAAAGTCTACGAATAGCATGTAGAGCGGGGAGCGCCACTCAACTGATTGTGAGGGCGAAAACCAGCTTGATCGTTTCTTAGGGAGTGTTCGATACTAAAAAAAGAGTTTCAAAAATGTTTCGAGAGCTGGATCAAACGCTGGCATAAGGGGCTGGCAGTCGATGGGGAGTGCTTTGAAAGCGATAATATAACTTTTGAGGAGTAATTTTGGATTTTGAGTTTTCTGAATATATTCGGGAACTTTTTGATCAAGGTGAAATGTTTCAGCAAACAATTATTCGCCTTTCAAATTAGGTTCGTTTTCCATATTTTCGTAAGAATCGTAAAAGGTGATCTGTAGCTGCGTGAACATTAACTGAAAACGAGTTGCATTCCGATGGAGCTAATTGTGGTAAGTAAGTCGTTTATGCAAGGCTTCCCAGTTGGGCGCCCAAACCTGGTTCTTGGCATTTACACTTCTTGGTGCCTTGGGCACAATTGATGTTTGTTCAGACATCGCTGCGTAATATTATGCGGCTCTAAGTAGATATAAAAAAAGTCAAGAAGCAAAGCTGAAACTGGTAAGCAGCAGAGACATTTTCTGCAGGCATTCTTTATTGCTGCACTCAAGCATCAATGCATGCATGTGCGTGGCAACAATTGTAACAGTACATGCATTGTAGCATGCAATATGTTGCGCACATCTATTTGCCACATAAACTTTGTTGTTTATGATTCTAACTGTCGTTGAGCAGTTTCTGCTGCTCCATTTAAGTTAGTCAGTTTCATGGTTTTGATGTGTCGTTAGTGTCTGAGCAGCTGCCACTGGAGTTTATCACCGCGTAATGACTTTACTAAAAGTTTCTCTGCTGAAATAAAAGTGAACGACGGAAGAACAGATGCAAGTGGATATTTGGAATTGCAATTTCTTTTCGAGTGCAACTGATGGTGACGCAATGAAGCAGACTTAAGAAATTCATTTCGTTGCAGAAAAAGATAAAAATATATTTTATATTTCAACTTTGAAGACTACCCAAAATCCATTTAAAGGGGTTTTCCTTAGGTGGGCATAAACTTTCCCAGTGCATTACGGTTATCTGAATTAAGGCACAGGTGGTAAATTCAGTGGAAGTATAAAAAGCTAACCAAAAAACGCTTCAAGATTCTGCAAGCCAAAAAATTATAGGAATTCAAAAATTCTGAAAGGGGTGCTTTTAAAAAATTCCAAAATTTTTTTTTCAAAAAAAAAGTCAATGTTTGGTGTACTTATTTGAATATAACTCGAAAAGTTGTAGGAATCCCAAAAATCTGAAGGAGGTATTTTTAAAAAATTACACAAAAAACAAAGTGAGTGTAGCGTAGTACACATAACAGAAGAGAAACTTTCAAGGCAGATAAAGAAAGAGGGAGAGACTCGAAAGAGAATGAGAGAGAGAGAAAGTATATGTATCTAAATAAATTCACAACATTTGCAGAGAATACAAATAGACAAAATTTACAAAAATAATACACGTGGTATATCAACTGCGTATATATAGCGTCTGTCGCCAACGCGCACTGCCACAGCATGCACAATACGATTTGTCGTATTCTAACTATACGTTGCTCTCTCTCGCTCCGATGTATTAGCTCTTGGCGTTAGAGCCGTGCGCACATATAGCGTTTAACACTATAACGTGCATAGTCAAGGAACGCGAATGCGCAATACTGTCTATCCTATTCTAACAATATGTTTGTCTCTTTCGCTTTACTATGTAATATTGCGTTAGTGCTGTAAGTTTACGCGTCACTCTCTTTCTCTCTCTGTTACATTCTAATGCCTTTTATATAATGTATACGTGGCTCTCTCTTGCTCCTACAATACGAGTAGCGTCGTACGACTTAGACTAGAGCCTTAGCGTAGTAGTGGGAGAAAAGACGAAGGACCGCACAAAACGGAGATATGAATAGCCTAATGTGTATCTAAGATATATATAAGGTATAGGCCTCTCTCTCCTTTTCCTAAACGTTATATCTTTTTTCTCTCTCGCGGAACGAAAATGCCCAAAACGTTGCATGGCCTTGAAATTTTACTCTCTATTCTTGCTCGTCCATCGACGCCTAAGAAGTTTCACTTCGAAAATAAATAAAAAATTTTCAAAATTGTGATCGAGGAAAACAATTTTATAATAAGTATCTTTTATCCTAAAAACTAAAAAAATGTAAATGTTAAAAATAAGAACCCTACCCCAAAGTTATCAACATTCAATAAATCTAAAAATAATTTTTTTTTTCAAAACTTTCTCAGTTTATTTCTTATTATCCTTAAGCCTACAAATAATCCAATTTTCAGGAACAATATCCAAAATACTTTGGTCAATTGGCATGGAATCAATCGCTGCCATGGAGAAAATGCGTGACATCGTCAAATAAAAAATTTATCAAAAAATCAACGAGAATTTTGTGTTGCCTCAAACATACAATTGAATAGGCAACAAAGTTGCATACCGAAAATTGTTCTAAAAATGTATGAATTGTTAATTGTTAAGTTAGGTTAAGTCAAATGTTTGCCCAGAGAGAAGGAAAACTTGGATAAAAAATCAAATTTGTGTTACCATTGCAGAGCAATAAGGAGCAGGGAAAGAAAGAGCAAAGAAAGAATAGGGGATCATGAGCGAACGATGACGGAGTTACGGTTGTGTTAACCGCTACCTGGTGCTCATGAAGTTTATCAGGTTGCTCATAGGCCAGCTGATTTTAGCAGGTGTAGCACAGAAATGAGAGCTAAGAAAATAATGGATTTATTTTTCCCCAAACGAATATATTTTTAATAATAAAAAATAATAATAGGCAAAGTAAGCACATTCATACAGGCTGCACCAACTCAATCCGGTCATTTGGGTGATGCTAAAGGGGTTTCCAATAATAGGTGCTATTTTGAATAGGATTGCGCTATCGAGAGATGATTAACGATTTTTAATGACCGGAATTGCATGGTATTGATCTGGACAACGTTTATTTTCAACAAGACGGCGCTACGTGCCACATAAGCAACGAAACCATTGATCTTTTACGGGAAAAGTTTTCGGACCGTCTTATCTCTCGAAGAAGTGATCACAATTGGCCACCGAGATCTTGTGATTTAACACCTTGTGACTTTTTTCTTTGGAGCAATGTGAAAGAGAAGATTTACGCCAACAGCCCAGGGTCGATTCAAGACCTCAAAGATGGAATTCGTGAGGCTATCGAGGATATAGGGCAGCCACTTTGCAATTCAGTTATGGAAAATTTCATGAAAAGGATATTGTCCTGTAAGAGTGGTCGAGGTGGTCATTTGCCTCATGTTATTTTCCACTATTAACGGCATTCCTTCCTCTTTATAATGAAATAAGCATCCCACCATTTCTATTAAAAAATAGCATTTTCTTTGAATATCAAAATAACACCTCTTATTGGAAAACCCTTTAGTACCCGTAAGTCCCATGGTTATCTATGAAAACAGGGAGGCCATACTCAGGTTGACACAGATCCTTATGGCTACCTGTGTTCAGACCCAGACTTCGATCCGGGACTAATGGGGAGTATCTCAACCAAACCTACATAGTCAATTAAGATTACGTGCCTTGAGCGCTCTGTAAGACCTGCTAGGTTTTAATAGGGCGGAAAAACAGAGAACCCTTCTGTAAGTAGTTTCAGCAAGATTTCATTCCGCTTACTTGTATTGCAGAGGTTCACTGCTCCAACCCGCAGTAATCTGCTTCCGTTCCAGCATGCCATAATCAGGATCTTACTGGAATCGGTCCCGATGGCCCTCAGGCCACGCCATTGTTTTGTAATCAGCCGCTGCTAACGTGGAGAACAGACGCCGACCAAGATAAACTCTCATTTTGAGTCCGACGCTCCTGGATTTTTTTTGCCACACAAATCATGTCTACAAAAACAAATTGAATCCCACGAAAACGTTACATTTTTTAGAAATGCATAGGCACAACTTTTTCTTCGAGAGCATTTTTCTAAAAATCTTATAACGTTTCTAAATCAGCGAACCTGCCTAATATAGCATGGCAGGCTTACGAGTTACTCCTTTGGAAATACCGCTTGAAACGACTGAGTCGATAAAATCCAATTAACTGCGAGGTTAGAAGGCCTTTCCGCAAATCGAATTCAACAAGTTTTTTGAGTATTGGACGAATTTTTGGTATAATTGTAAAGCATCATCAGGCGAAAGCCGGGATTGGATGTTGGTTTACTTAGAAAGTGATGAAATATTGGGTATGGGAATAAGTTTCTGTCCTTTCTTAGCCAAAGTTTCGAATTATTTAAACAATTAAATAATACATGATGTTATGTGAAGTAAGTGCCATTGGAAGCTACAACTTTACCCATCTTTCGGGTAGCATACGGATTCCTCTGACGAAAAATTCGAGTTCTTTTGAGTTAGTCCATTCATTGAGCCAGTTTGCAATGCTTTCGTAAGAAGGGCTGACTGCATTGATCTGAACAGATGGTAATCCGAAAGTGCTATGTCTGGGAAATACGGCAAGTGGGGCAATATTTCCCAATTCAGTCCCTCTAAATATTTCTGAACGAATTTAGCAACGTTTAGTCTGGCGTTGTCATGCAGCAAAATCAGTTTGTCATGTCTACCGTCTCATTCCGGCCGCTTTTCGTAACGATCGCCAGGTTTCAAATTGTTTAAGGAGTTCATAATAGATGACAGCCTTCTGATGACACCCTGCACAACATAACCTTTGAAGCATGAATATTTTTTTTCGCTGTCGATGGACCTGGGTCACCTGGCAGGCTCCAACATTTTGGACGCTTAGGGTTATTATAATCCATTAGGTTCCATTTTTCATCGCGAGTGATGTGATGCAGAAAACCTTTTCTTTTCTGGTGTTCAAGAAGTGTCTCACACGTCGCCAAACGTATCAATTGATGTGGCACCCAGTTACCTTTTTTCTGGACCATTCCCATCGCGTGGAAACGTTTATCGAAGATTGATCTGTTAACACCCAACTCTTAAGACATATCTTCAAAACTCGATATGCGTCTTCATCCAATTATTTTACGAGGGAGCAAACTTATTCACATACCCAATATTTTTGAGGAAATAAATAAATATTCCAAAACTTTAAAGCAATTTAATCTTACTTTCAAGCACAATCAAACAGTACATAAATAGAAAAGTAAATAGAACTTATGAGCTTCTACTCTCGAGCTTACCTCAAATTATGTTTATGAACGTTTAAGTGCGCCACGCAGTTAACCACTTCCGAGCAATTCAAATTGTCAACTCCACCCCTTGTTTGTTGTTTGTGTGACTATCAACCACATTAGTGCATATTTGTATAGTGACATGTGGATGTGCGTAGGTATGCACGCATAAGTACTCAACTACATGCGTGCTTACTCCCTAAAGCTGTTGCGTACAAATGTTAACTAAATAAATGTCATTGTTATTTGCTATCATTACATACAGCAACAACTGTTGCTACAAAAACAACAACAAGTCCACAAACAATTAAAGGGACATATTTTGCAGACATTCCGGAGTCAGCCCGCAGACAATCAAATGGCAATGCAGGCACACACTTGCGTGTGTGACAGTCGGTAAGAAAGTCTTATTAATTTGTTCCAAAGAGGTGAATGTTACGATGTAAATTCGTGTGTAGTATTCATGAAACAATTCGTAACAGCAAAAATAAAATGCAAATTACCTGCGAACAACAAATCGAGAAAATATATTGATGCAAACACACATACATATATTCCGATTTATATGTACATGTGTATGCGTGTGGTGGTATAATGGTAAAACGGGTCATTTTGTAGACGTGTGCGACTTACGGTAGTGATTGCCGTTCGAGAGAATACATTTTCTGGCTTTTAAGCGGCCTCGATAGTTTAGCGTAAGTGCACTAGCCTGGCATCCCAGAGGTTGTGGGTTCGAATCCCACGTAAAGCACGGTCCTCGCACTCTTCCAAACTTACGTCCTTTCCTAGTTTTAATAAAAAAAGTTATAAAAAAAAAAATCATTCCTCAATCCCAACAACCTTATCTTTCCAATCCTTACGCCCGCACAAAAAGTCAGCGCATTACTTGCATTGTGGCTGCTAAAACAAGCAAAAAAAAAAAACAAAGAAAAAGACACACTTACACATTGCAACAGTGGTGCCAGCAAGGGGAAGCGGGCAATCGCGGTAATAGCGCAGATACACCAAATTTAGCGAAGTCCTCAACCATCTATGCGATCCTTAAGGCAGACAAATGTGACACACAGATGGTGCTTCAAGCAGTAAGAAGGCGTTGCTCCTTAGCAACGACAGGTGGACATAGTCCCACTACTTAGGACTGGTAACGGCAGACTAATCATCTACCCTGTCAGAAAGCAAAATAGATTAACGAAACTAACGCAAGACCGAGTCTTGTCGAGGCCCTATGCTCCCAAACAAAAAAAACAAGACTCATAAAATAAAAAAAGGGAGATCATTTGAGAACTCAATATTTTGTTGATTCGATTCCATTTTCAATAGATCGGCGCTAGCCCGTAAGTAGATTTTGATTTTGAGGAAGGAGTTTTATGAAAATCCATATAAGAAGCATTCAATCATTGTATGTATTGTCACTGAGTTAGCTGAATGTGCTTCGTTTTTGGATTAGCGGGTATGTTAATAAACTAATTGTAATTATCGTATCTGAAGTGGAAACAATTTTCCTGAACTCAGGTATCGGTATATCGGTTTCAACGTAGGGCATAGGGCTTAAACAATTAGATTAAAATTGGATTTATTTGAAACTAGAAGTTTTATTTCTCTTCACGAATAGCCTGCTTTTAGCGCTTCTGCATCCACCTGTCGCTTCAGGTATTGGCTCGCCTTCCGCGTCTGCTTCTCCTTTGGATATCCCAATCCGATGCAGCTCTTGATGTCGTTCAGGGGTTTACGCGGTATACGGCTGAGAATGAACTAAAAATTTTGGCCTATTAATTGGCTGACACGATCATGAGACTTTACTGGTTCGGACTACTTTTCGTGGTGGGAACGTCAAGTCACTCATACTGAAAGAAGGGCTAACTAACACACAGACTATTGTTAGCAAGTTAACACCGGTTCTGGTAGCAAAAGTGATACAAATCATCAATCCTATGATCTTCATAAAACGCATTCAAACATTAGGTTATAATAAATGCCCAAAGAGGTAACACACTTGGACGAATAAATAAAATTCATCCTTTGTGATAATTTAAACACTAAATTCAACACAATTTTCTAATGAAACAGTTTAAGAAAATATTACAACCATTTCACTTTTTTTGCATTCTTTTAAAAAATAAATAATAAAAATTATATTTCCCATAAAAACACCCTTTATTCTCCACACATGCGTAAACGTGTTTCGTTGCTAATTGATATGGAAAACTCAGAATCCTAAAAAGGGTAAAATTGGAAATTACAGAGGAAATTACATTCAACAGCTCAGTGGTATTTTTCCACAAAATTCTTGATAAAATTTTTCAAATACAAACTTCAGTTTGGATCTCTCCATTTAACTAAAGTGTCTTCTTCCCCAGTTGAGTGAAAAAGTTGTGATGTGGAAAAACTTAATTTGCTTAAACTGTCGGAAATATTTGGTTGTTGCGTTGAATGTTGTTGTAGGGTACAAAGCACAGTCGACTCTACTTTCTGTTCAAGAAAATTTCCGGTGACATTTTCTTACGTGCATACACGCATACTTACATATACGATTTAGACTTTACAAATTTGCATGCATTAGCATAATTGGAGGCGTTGTTGCAAAAAGGTGACGAGTGAAATATTTAAATGTTGCATTTTCTTCATTTTAGGTGTTTTTTGACTTTGTTTGATTCGATAAATGGTTGGTTGACTTGAATAATAATTTCAATGAGGAATGTAAAAGTGGCAGTACAAAATTCCTCAATAACTGCAATTTTACATAAATTTGGTTTTAATTAAAAATAAAATCTTTCTTAATTTAAAAAAATAAAATATTTTTTAATTAAAAACAATAATAAGAAATAAAATATTTTTTAATTAAAAAATAATAAAAAAAAATATTTGTTAACTAAAAAAATAATAAGAAATAAAATATGTTTTAAGTAAAAACAAAAAATAATAAAAAATAAATTATTTTTAATTAAAAAAAAATTAATTAAAAATAAAATATTTTTTAATTAAAAATGATAGTAAAAAATAAAATATTTTTTAATTAAAAAAAAATAATAAGAAATGAAATCTTTTTTAATTAAAAAAAAAAATAATAAAAAATAAAATATTTTTTAATTAAAAATAAAAAATTAAATATTTTTTAATTAAAAAATTATAAGAAATAAAATATTTTTTAATTAAAAAAATTTAAAAATTTTGATAAAAAGAAAAATAAAAAAAATTGGACCAAGTCCCCACAAGTTTTTGATAGAACATTAACATCTGCTTAGGCATCCTCGAAGTTTTTCTTTTCTTTGGAAAATTTAGTTTGTGTGAAAAAAAGCATGGAATTTTCTATAGAAGCGCCAGATTAAATACTTTTTCGAATTTTTTCGCTCCGAAAAACTGCACAAAAAAATTGTAACATATTTTTCAGTTTTACTATTTATTACATGCTGATAGTCTGACAAATAATCACCAAATAAAAAAAATACTAGAGGCGAAATTACCCAAAATATGATTTTCATTTTGTTCGCTTGACGTCAGAAATTTTTTTTTGCCGTAGTCGATAAGTATTACTTTCCCACAATACCACTGTTATCAGATTTAACCTTTTTTTGTGGGCAAAAGTTCTGAGAGGTGGTCTTACTTAAGAAAAATAAAAAACTAATAATTGGCGCGTACACTCCAGGGAGGGGATTGACCGATCTGCGCCTCTCATTTGTGGAGCGCGTCTTGATGTTGTCTAGAATTTAAAGCCGACTCCGAACGTCAAATGGTTTTTTATGAAGAACTTTTTCATGGCAGAAATACACTTGAAGGTTTGCCATTGCATTTGCCGGCTACGAAGGTCTCCTGACTTACCTCATTGGGGCCTTCTAAATTCAATGACGTATTCCGTCAGATTAGCTCGATTAGATAAGTGAAGCGGTAAGTGAAGCCTTGTACCATTTGAAAAAAAATTACTAATTTACTAGTTAAAGCCCCCTGAAATATGCAGGGTTTAATTTCGTAATAGCTACTGATACCTGAGCAAGCAATTGGTGAATTTCACGCTGCTGACAGCATCCGTAGTAGGGCTGAATACCTACTACTAGAAAGAATGAATATTCGTCAATAAAATTGTCATGTAATAAAATAATTGGATAAAGTTTTATTCGGCCTGTTAAATGAAATATATGCAAGTGTTAATATTCTTGCTCGGCTGGAACTCTCAGTTTTATTTTGGCTACAATAAAAGTATTAACTAAAAAATCGAAGTAACTGGTGCCTGAAATCGACTAAAAAATTAAAAAAAAATTAAAAAAAAAACTTCAACCCACAGATCGATGCTCTCGCGGTTAGAATATTTCTAGTTTTCTTTACTTTTTTATAATTTGACGGTATTAGCTGTGCTCAGTTGAAGAATGCGGACTCAAATGAACTTTGCATTTCTCCTCTGCCGGGCTTTAGAATTTCTCTTCTACTCGTACAAGGATTTGAATCTAGCATTGGGAATTTAAATTTTGATATTTTAATATAATATAATAACATTTTTTTTAGAAAAGAACAAGTCTTGCCAAATAAATGAAGCAAATCTTGCAAACAAGGAAAACTATTCCATTCAAATGAATTCTTGTAGAATCCTCTTATTTTGCCAGCCAGAATTGATTATAGACAAATTAAATTTATAGACCATTTTTAGAATGAATTGTGTAACAAAGTCATATCTTAGTGAAGTTTCATGGCTTCATCACATAAACTCTATCACTTAGATGGCCGCATAGAAAATAGTCCGGAGCAGTTAAATTCGAAGATTTTGGCACTCAAGCTGCTATATGGATATCGTGAAATAATTCATTCCGGAAATTTCATTGAAAATGAAAGTGAATTGATTGCTTCGTTAGAAATGTGGCCCGATGCACAATCTTGTAGAAACCACAGAAATAGGGGAAAAAATTAGATTTAAAATAAATCATAAATGTAAAAAATTGTTCAAGATATTTTTCTTTTTCAATAAAGCAAAGGGTATCACTGTTTCGAGATTTGTGAAGAGAAAATAAAAGAGGATAACGTTTTTTTTGATTAAGTTTTTTTTTAATTTAAGGTGGTATTCAGTGCTCCAATAAAAAATAGGTCAAATTATTATTTTTTTTTTTTCAACAAAGCATAGGGTGTCTCTATTAAAATAGGTAAAATTATTATTATTTTGTTTTAATAAAGTATAGGGTATCCCTTTCTGGACATTAGTGAAGAAAACTGAAGACGATTAAATTTTCTTGAATTAAGTTTTTTTTTTGAATTTTTAATAAAAAATATTTTAAATTATTATTATTAATTTTTTAAACAAAGTATAGGGACAACATCAAGACGCACGCCGCAAATAGGAGGAGGAGCTCGGCCAAACACCCAAACAGGGTGTACGCGCCAATTATTATTTTTTTTTTTATAGGGTCTCTCTTTCTGGACATTTGTCAAGAAAAATTAAGAGGATCCAATTTTTTTAATTAAGTTTTTTTTTTTTTAATTTTTGGTGATATTCAGTGTTCCAATAGAAAATAGGTCAAATTATTATTATATTATTTTTTTTTTTTGAACAAAGGGTAGGGTATATCTTTTTGGACATTTGTGAAGAAAAATGAGGAGGATTAAATTTTTTAAATTAAGTTTTTTTTTTATTTTTGGTGGTATTCAGTTTTCCAATAGAAAATAGGTCAAATTATATTATTATTATTTTTTTTTTGAACAAAGCATAGGGTATCTCTTTTTTGACATTTGTGAAGAGAAATTAAAAGAGGATATTAAATAATATCGATGTGTAAACATTTATAATAAATTTTGCGGTATCTCAATCCGTTGGCGGTAAATGCATTAAGGAAAAAAATTGGATTAATGACACCACCAAACCTGGGTAGGCCGAAATGAGTGATGACTGGTGTGTTTTGTCAAAGATGATGGATTATTAGGTTTGGCCATCAGTCAAAATGGTGAAAATGGTGAAAAATAAAGATGTGAGAGTAACTTGAATGTGAGAGAATTTCATTTCACAAGTATTCGCACACTAGGCCGCGTTGCTGTTTTCTTACATCACCACCACAATCTCAGTTTTTTGTTAACAAAAAACCGTTGTCATGACTGCGGTTACGCCAGCCCATCAGCTGATTCTTTCAAATTGGTTGAGAGCCGGTTAACGGACTGATCTTGGTCATACCTATAAAAATCTGTTCATGGTGTTCTGTCTTGTTGTAAGAGCCAATCCACTGTAGGTCGAATTTTACCAACCGAAAGTATCCACAACTTTACGAAACTGAAAGTTTTCAAAGATCTACATTTTTCATAGAGAATTTAATACGAGGGCCGTTAGAAAAGTCCCTGCATAAATAAAAACTACTCAATTGTTTTGGGTATACCTTTTTTATTTTTCGACATCTCTTCCCAATAATAGGATTGGTCCAAGTCTGAAAAATACCCATTTGTTTCTAGAAATAGCTAGTTTTGAATAAAATCTTTTTCCTGCCAGCCATTTCTTCAAATTCGGGAACAAATAGTAGTCCGAGGGAGCCAAGTCTGAAGAATATGGGGGATGTGAAACGAGTTGGAGCCCTATTTCCATGAATTTTGCGACCACAACTACTGAGGCGTTGTTGTAGGAAAAGTAAAATCACTCGACTTCCTCGATTCAAATTAATGTCAAACACAAACAAATGTAAGTAGACCGATCTGGCTCTAATTTGATAAGTGGTCTGCCAAGAGATGCTACTAACCAAACACAACTTCGATACGCGCTAGTAGTGCCATCTCTTTGACTGTGTACGTACTTTTCAAACGACCCGCGCATATTTTTCTGAACATTAACCCATTTTTGTAAACTACAGGTTTTGTCTACGTAAAATCTACCAAAAGAGGTAGCTGTCAAAACTTCACACTGCTAAAAAATAAACTGGAGCGTGGAAGACACTGTACTTTTCTTTTTGCTTATTTTCTTTCTGATATTCTATTGAAGATTGTCCTATATTAATGTATTCCTCTTCCAATTTTTTTGGCTTTATAGTGTGAATGTGTGAATAGTTTTAGCTCATCTTGAATAGAGTAAAAAATGACGTCTTGAACTTAACAGTTTAAGCATTTGACAAAGTTTCGGATTTAACTGTCGAATTTGTTCTACTTGGAAGATCACGAAACTATATTTGCTAAGAAACATTAAATCCCCATCCATGTGCAATTTGAAAGCATACCAATTCCGAGCTCGTCAACTGCAAATCTCCTACTTGCCGCTTTAGCAAAGTTAAACTTCGGAGCAACAAAAAAATGTCAACTAAAAAGTTTCAGTGGAGACATCAGTTTTGAGTTATTGTTGGCAAATGCAAAAGCTGCAACAGTGCCAAGTGTCAAAGACGGCAGTCAAATGCATGTAATGTGTCAAGTGCGACAACAACAATAACCACATGCTCGAACAAATGTCTGTGCACACATACCAGCAAGCATTTATGAATAGCCTGCAGGGAAAAGTCAAACTATAAGTATGGAAATATTCTATGTAAAGCCGATGGCGCTTGCCGGTTTTGCCTCTTAATTGTAATATTATTATTTTTAATTATGTTACTCGTAAATAAATTAGTAAATTTAGTAAAAAATTTAATTCAGATACTGGATTTTACTGGGTTTGATTGAAAAGTAATGAGCCTTATTTTTTTTAAGCAGTTTTATTAAACCTTTTGGCTTATACAACTAATATTCTTCTTCGAAGATGGACTTCGGGACTCAAAAAAATCTTCAAGATGCTATCTGAGCAGGATCCACTGTTCTTGGAATCTACGGACCATCATACTATAATTTGCTAACAAACATCGGTATGAAATCAAATTTCCATTGCTTGATAAATGGAGTAATCCAGAGTGCATTCAAAGAAATTTCCCGAATATTTTCTTTACCGATGAGTGGAAGAATGAAATAGGTTCTGAAGCCGAGTGGTACTTAAACGACAGTAACAAATATCATTACGCTATGCGAGGCACGGCAACTGTTTTCCAAATGGAAATTTTTGCCATTCTGAAATAGCAGAATGGATAATTGAAAAAAGCCGGAACGGGAAACATACTCTACTCTTTAGTGACAGCCAGGCTGCACTGGAGGCTCTGAAGAACGCGAAGCAACCCTCAAGGATTGCTCTAAAATGTAGGAAGAAGCTTAATTCCGTTGTAAGACGGAATAAGCTTGCGCTTAAATTGGTTCCAGTACACAAACCGTGGTGTTCACGGAAATGAAATTGCCGATAAATTGGCCAACTGCGGCTCACCAGCGCCTCGAGACTGGTGAATCTTTTAGTTCGGACCTTGCTCTCCCAAATGGCCCAAATAGTATAACCCAACGGACTCGCGTCTGGTAAATTTGAGAGCCATTGTGTGGACGTTATGAAGTTTGGAACGTTGTTTTTTAGCCATTATTCGTTCACTCGCGCTTTGTGAGACGGTGCCGGCTCCTTTTTGTCTGCCCACGGTTTCAAAGTAACCTCCAAAATACTTTTTCGATAATATTTCGCCTTTACTTTGACGCCAGGCTCGATGAAACGCTCATCTGCGGTCACAGCAGCTCAAGTCATTACCTGTGGCGGCTGCTGCCTCCTGCTTGGCAATCGATGACTCAAATTCTCGTATTAACGGTCGGTCAAATAAACCCTATCGTTTTGGAAATTCGCTCTCTTAACTCTGACTTGTTGCTGCTTGGTGTGAGTTCATGCGCATTTTGGATCTTTTAAGGTTTGACTTTGAGAGCATTTTTCAGTATGCGGCGGATACTTTGGTGAAATATTTTCAGTTCTTTCTCCATTTGATTAGCACTTCGTCGGAGATTTCGCTCAAGTCGTTTCACGTTTTGAACCACTTGACGTGACATTGCAGTCTTTTGATGGCCAACCTCCATGACTTTTCGCGATGCGACCTGTATCATTGTAACGAGTAATGGCGCGATAAACAAAAACTTCATTTACTTTAAGGTGCTCGAGCTCACGAACAATCTCTGGTTGTGATTTCCCAGCTAAATATCATGCAATCACACTATTATGTTTGAAATCCATTACTGATTTTCTTCTTCGCGTTTACTCTCGACAAAATGCTTTCGCGCTCTTATAAACAGTACTCTGGAATGTCATTTAGCCAACTAATAGACAGCTGATGCTCGTGCATAAGCTGCGCGAGCGGTCTGAAGTTGGTTACACTTTAAGTGCCGGACCCTGTAGTCAGAGTCTGTTCTACAGGAATCATGAATGGGATTAGCGGTTATGAATGCAATTTACATAAACAGCGCTATAGAACTGCAAAGTGTTTTGCGACAGGCCCGAACAAGAACCGGTCGAATTTTCTTCTAAAACTTGGTAGAAAAGACCAACCGAGCGTCTGTATTATTACAGAACATAACTCATGTAGAATCATTGAGCACAGGATCTGCCTGTTTTGCTTAGAAAAGAGGGATAGCACTGAGCATTTTCTCTGCGAGTGTCTTGACTTTGCTAGAGCAAGACTACGAATTTTGGGGCCGATATCATGGGAATGAGTAAAATTCGCTCTCTCAAACTGGAGTATAATTTCAGATTTGCCAAAGAATCTGCAAAATTCGCAGAAGACTAGCTATCTCTGTCTCTATTCTATCCTATCTCCTTCTCTCTGTCACTTCTTTCCTTTCCTTCTTTTCCACTCTTTTCCTTAGCCCTTCAGGAAGTATGATAAGTAGGTCAGCAGGATTAGAGGAACGGATTTATGCTCAGTTTACGCTTTCAAACATCAAAAGAGATAATTACTTCACAACGTTGACGTATAGATTATTTCCAAACACATACGGAACAATGTAATATTCAAAATGTTTGCCACGACTAAAGCTTTTTTGCAAGCACTCGAAGGAATTTTATTCTCTATTTCTTCGCAGAAAAATACTCGCAGCAACTGGACACATAAAATATTAATCCGAAATTTCTTACAATAAACATCTGATATTTTATTTGTTTGTTATTTTTTTTATTATCAGTATTATACATTTTTTTTTCAGGAATTTTTTTTAATTTTTTTAGTGTTTACTTAAGTATAGGATTGAACTATTTTTTAATGATGCACTTTTAGTATGAAATGTACTATTTTAAAACCTTTGAATTGAATGGAAAGGATGTGTTGTTTTTGTTTTAACTGACTATTTTAGAAACATTGTTGGACTACAAATTTCGTATGGCTAGTATGAACTGGCATTTTAACTGGAAAATCGACATTTCGTTGTATATCGTCATGTTAAAAATACCACTCGCTAACATGAAAAAAAACGAACACAAACTAGTTGAGCTGAAAAATGAACTGTTTGTACTCCAGTTCACAACTAGTATTTTTCCCTGCAGGGTATATAGACATGGGTATTCACGTGCAACTGTGTTCAGAGTTGACTTTTGTGTAAGTGCACTGAGGTGATACGCAAGTGTTGGTGTGGGTCGTCCGCAGCTCTGAGCAATTTAGAGCGCTCAGGTGCTGCTGACGGAGAGAGTTGAAAAAGGCGGTCAAGTAGGTGTTGGTGGTTGGTGGCTTGTAGTTGAAAGGAGACAGTGCAGATGCTCGATGCTGTGTGTACACATTTGTAAATATATATATATGTATATGTAAAAAATATGTATGTGTATACATGAATGCACTCTGCAGTACGGGAGGTAGCGATCATTGCATTTTCAGTGCTGAAATCAGATGTGAATTATCTTCATTTCAATGCGATTGTATTTCGAAGATCTTTCAGTATATTTTTAACAATAAGTCTTTTGAAATCTAATATGAAACAATAAATAAAAACAACTGCAAAAATGTATGCATAAAAGTGAAAGTAAACTTAACATTAAATGACAGAAATTATTATTCCTTATATTATAGAAGCTTAAAAACCTAGCTGAGTGCTGTAGGAAATAAAAATAGAGAAAAGGTAAATTGCAATCACATTTAGCGCATAGAATTTGAGTAATTATGCATCGTCATTGTGTAATTGCCCCTTTACATCGCAGATTTAACAGTTTCAGGAGCGTTTTCGAAAAATCAGTTTCAGAAAATCCATCATTATATGTGAGCTTTGCACAAAGAAAGCCATGTTTTACTAAGTGAATAGCCTTAGAAGAAGCGAGGAGCTAAAGAGCACTTCAGTCAGTAGCTTTGCTTATAAAATTTTATTTCCTTGGACCAAGGATGAAATTTGCGCTGCTATCAAAGACTTGCACCCTTTTGAAAATACTGGCAAAATGCTTATTGCGTTGTAGGCACCGAGTTTTTGGCAACAGAAATATTCCAATAATCGTCTCCTTCCACTCAATTGGAAAACCCGAAACTCTGAAGTAGTGATAGAAGCTATGTGTGAAAGTTCTTAGAATAAACGCAGCAAAAGTTTCACAACCTTCGAGTTCACTCCCTCCGTTAAATTAAAACTCTTTCTTGAGTAAAAAATGGCTATTTATATTTTTACCTAAGGGGGGATTCCCATTCCCCGGCTTAAAAAAATCGATTTGTTTTTGACCTATTCTTGTTTATTATACTTTCAAAGAACTCTGTGCAAAATTTCATGACAAAATTCGTTAAATTGACGAAGTTATGCGTGATCAATGAGCTCGGCGCGCTCCATAATACTGAGAAAGCGGGCGAGCAATAGCAATAGTTTTCTCAAATCAGCATTTTTCTATACAGCCGCCTTGATATCTCGAGAACTATTCGGTCGATTGCTGCCAAATTTGACACAAATCTCGAAATAATATCTGTCTCTATCATAAACTACGGAAAATAAGAGACATGCATGCCTTTTTTTTTATAAATAAAAATCCGAGGAAAAATGTGCGAAAAAACGAACTTTGTCTTTCAACCATCGCAGTTATATGAATTTTCGAAAAAAAATTTTTTCAATAGCTCATACTGAATCTATATTCATAAGGAGTAAAATGCCATTTGAATTTTTCCTTTCAGACAACCTGGAGCTGAGTTATCGTGGCGGCCAGCGATCAGGAATTTTCATAGAAATTTCACCTCGAGCGTTGTCAAAGCCCCAATTTTCCAGAAAATCAACCAAAAATTGAAGTTGATTTTATATAATGCATAATAAATATGGCTGTTAATTTTCCAAAAGTTTCAACTGATAGTTTTCCCAAAAAAAATTCGTAAAAAAACGTATTTTTTGGCGTTTGAAATGGTAATGATGCCGAGCGGAGCCGAGCCGAGCTTATTGACGCTTATTTTCATGCGAGAAGAAAATTTGTATATAACACAGTGAATGCGAGAATCAGCGCTGAAATTCTGTTTATTCCATGTGCTTTGCTCTTATGTCATTCAATTTTGTTGTTCATTTGTGTTTATAAAATTGCTGTACACGGTAATGGATTCATCTGATGACGAGTATTTTGCTTCTCCTAGTGTGATTAATGCAATTATTAACACAAAAGAGTTTGGAAAACATCCAATTACACTAAAAAGGAATGAATTTGGTGAATTTCATCATTTATATAATGATTTAAAAAAATATCCAGCTAAATTTCAACAATATACCCGAATGAAAATTGAAACATTTGATTACATTCTGGACAAGATAGGTGTGAAATCAAACAAAAACTGGACAAATTTTATTAAGGTGCCAGTAACTTCTTGCGAAAGATTGATAGTGACTCTGAGGTAATGTTTTTTTGGTCCCACAAAGCAGGCCGGGAAAAAATTTCACTTATTATTTGATCGATATCCATTTTTGTTTATTTTTAAACCATTAAAAAACACAACTGCAGTCTAAAAAGTAAACATAAACAATGCAAAAAAGCGCGCAAAACGCTTTGAAACTGTTTTCTCGCACTCATCGGCTTTGCTCTCTGCTCTTGTCGGCGTTCACTGTGTTATACACAAGCTTATTTGTATTGACTTGTATGTAATCAGTTTTATCGCACTGACAATCTCGGCTCGGCTTTCAGCGCTCACTCTGGTCGCACCCTAAAGGAGTATCAAGGCTTTTGCTGGTGCTACTAAAATGAAAAAAATCTTAATAAATAATCGAATTTTGGTTTTGGGCAAAAGTTTTTTAATGAATGAAAAAACAAATAATTATTTTGAGTGATGATGATAAAAAAGGTTTGTTTTTTATAGGACTGAAAGATTAAGTTTTTCCATTGTCCTAGTGTGTGTCCATGCGGTCCGCAAATGAACATTTCGCCGACACCATCCCGACTAGAAATTTTGGTAAGGCGGTGATTAGGCGCAAATAAGGCAGACCGCATTCCAAATTTGCGCCTCATAAGGCAGCCAAACTAGGCCTAAGTCCCGAAAGGTATCGCCACACAGGCGCAGGTTCGAAAAACCGAACTTCGGTAATACTCCGGATGCCCTTCTACAAATAAGTTAGGGATTCCAATTTATGCCTAAGTGAGACACTGCCACGAATTTTCGTGACCAAAACCAAATTTGGTATTGTTCTGGCATGCCAATCTTTGCCTTGCCTAACGTGGGCCTGGTAAGTTAATAGTGAGGCGTGCCTCAGTAAGGCCTGCTTAATTCGGGCCTAACTGATTCTTCGGTATGCCTCACTGTAATTCTAGTCGGGATCCGTAGCCATACAGCCTCAGATCATAATGCTCCCGCCCACATGCTTAAATGTGGGTACCACGTAATCTGGATGGTAGTCCGTCGCCTCACGAATGTCACACCGGGTCTAACAAATACCTGTACGAAAGGAAATAAAATCGTTTTATAAGATTTGTGTTATTTCCTCGAACTTGGACTACGGTAAGAAGCTATGGTTGTTGATATTTTAAAATGATGTAAAGAAGCCAGCCTCGAAGGTCGCTTCATCAGACCACAGAAGCCTCGATCAATCTTCCTCTGTAAAACGTTGGTATAGATATCGATACTTTCTAAAAATCACGGCTTCTTTCGGGCAGCTCCAAGGGCAGAAGAGCCTCCGTACACTAGTGAGGCGTTTTATTCCACTTTTTGATTTATTATATTGGGAGTTTGCCTCTGCAAATCGCTTAATATCACATTCGACTGTGTATTCCGAACATCCCACCAAATTGGCAATCTCAACCTGAGACTTCCCTTCCTTACTTAAAACTGGGATTCTCCCTCTCTTTTCGTAACAAAATTCACTTGTTTTAGGCATTTCGGCAAGAAAAAAATTATTTATATTCGCTTGATATCCGCACATTTGGAAAAAGCAATGGTCTCTTTTTTTCTTTTGTCTCGGTGAAAGCAAAATTAATAAAAACATTTTTCTAATAGCGGTCGCCCCTCGGCAGGCAATGGCAAACCTCCGAGTGTATTTCTGCCATGAAAAAGCTCCTCATAAAAATATCTGCCGTTCGGAGTTGGCTTGAAACTGTAGGTCGTTCCATTTGTGGAACAACATCAAGACACACACCACAAATAGGAGGAGGAGCTCGGCCAAACACCTAACAGAAGTGTACGCGCCAATTATTTATGTTTTGTTAATGGCCTCTTTTTAGCCACATTTGAAATTACTCGTACCTTCGTTGGTTGCCTAATACTTTTGGCCAAGACTGTACATAGCTACATATGCATTTGTGGGGTTTTCAATAAGGGCAGGAGGTCCAGTTTTCAAAGCCACTGCAGCATTAATTGGCTGAATTGAAATAGCCTGGATTGAGTTGTGCATCGGACGATTCCGGCTTATTGGCATAGGCCTGCAATTTCAGAAAACTCCACAGGCATACATTCGCCCTCCCAATTTCTGTTTAGAAGTATACACATACAGTTTACTTTCTTTTCAGCGCCATATTTTAGAGGCTTAGTCTGCTACTCGATGACTTTCATAGCTTTTTTATTTCCTCGCTGCGCTTTTGCTTCCACTTCAGGACATCAGTTCAAATATCAACGATTAGAAGTTTGGTGTTTTCGTATTTTGTGTGATTTTCGTTGCTGTTAAGATTCAGATGGGTGGATAAGTATTTTCTCTCTATAGATATTAATCATATTCTGGACATTGGTCAACAGTTATTATACTAATTTGAAGTAGTCGGACCTTCTGCCAGCTGCTAAGACCTCTACACAAATTTTCTGACTCTTTTTTTTATCAGCCGGCATCTTAAATCTTCCCATTCAAGTATTTCGGACTCTTTTTTCTCTCCATGAATAATAAATCATTTGTCCGTCTATAAATCTCGGTAGAGGTTCCGCACACCACCGTGATTGCACCGTAGTCTTTATAGGCAGCGTCTTTTCTCTCTGTGGCAATGTGCCAGTCCTCATAATAGAAGATTACAATTTGAAATGTTTGCTCTCAAGTAATCAGTTTCTAAGTCGGTACGGACAGTTTGACTGTTTGATGAGATGAACATTTTAAATTTAGCTCAGCACCGATAATCAAAACCAATTGCGGTTTATATTTATTTATTTACCCTTCGACTTCTTATGCAACTTTTGTTAAATTACTATTTAATCGAAAGTATTTAACTTTTCCAACTCATTTACTCATTAAAAAAGTAATATTTCGGCTGGCGTTTCCTTCACTTTTCACGTCACTATCAAGAAACCAAATTAGCACCTTTTCAGGTCAGAACACCACACCCGCAGCTCTCGTGTCATTTTACGTATGCAATTTACAATTACCGTTGTTCTACACTTGATGAAAGCTCAGTTTAGCTCACCGACGGGATGTATAGTAGCAACCTTTCGTTCCTGTTTCCTAATTCAAATTTGCAAGTAGCAAACGAAAAAAAAGGTGCTGACTTGTGTGCGGACTGTGCGAGGTCACGAAAATGTCACACTTAGTCACATCCGCAACTGTGCAACTCGAAACTGAAATTACAAGCACCTGACAACAACAATTCGGCCTGAGAGTATACGAACTCTGCCAAAAGTATTAGTTTTTGGGGTTTACTTCGTTGTTTTTGGTGTTTTGGTGTTTGTAATGAGTTTGAGTAAAAGGCGACAGGTGACATTTTAAATACAAGTACATGTTTTTCTTTATACAAGTACAGTTGTTGCCAGGCAATTAGAAGCGATGTGAAACATTAAAGGTGAGCTTTTGTGAAAAAACTTGAAACAAAGCTTTTTTTTTGATTTTACAAATTCAAGTTCTGTTACTGGTATTCAATCAATTCCAGAATTCTTTGTGTCAGTGAGTACTATTTTGAAGAAAAAAAAAGGAAGTGTATATATAGTATATATGGTAATCAATTTACCTGCACCAAATTTGGTAGGGAAATACGTGGCCGCCGCCTCGGCGCTCAGACTTAAAAGCATGCCACTATGGAAAGACCAGTGGTTTGGCCACGCTTCTATTTTGCACTCTCTGAATAGTCACAAACAAGAAATACTCTATTACTAGACTCACCTTTGAACGGCTCCTCAAGACGAGTACATCGTCAAGAAGGGAGTAGACACCAAGGCCACGGAAAAGGGGGGAATTAAATTTGTATACTGATGACAAAAACGACTATAAATATATTCTCGGATAGCCAGGCAGCCATCAAATCAATGAATGCAGCTATACTAAGATCGAAGGTTGCACAGGAATGCCGGGCAGCTCTAAATGATATTAGTGTTCTATTCAAGGTCAGCCTTATTTGGATTCCGGAGCACAGAAATATTCAGGGAAACTGTAAAGCTGAAGAGCTAGTTAGAAAACATACTGATCTTCAACTGCTCTGTGATAAAAGTACCATTGGAATACCTTTGGCCAAGAGTAAACTAATAATAAAAAACAATATTATCCAAGAGGCTAATAGGTCATGGAGAGATGAAGATACATGTGTAACAGCTAGGCTACTATGGCCGCAAATAAACAAGAAAAGAACAAAGGAATTGCTTAGTCTCTCAAGAGATAATATCTCGAAGGTCGTGGCTTGCATAACCGGTCATTGGTTATTTGGCAGGCATTCTTCGAGACTAGGAGTTTTCTCTCATGAATATTGTAGAAGTTGCAGAGATGAGGAAGAGGAAGAAACAGTTGGGCACTCCATTTGCAATTTTCCAGCCCTAACTAAAATCAGAGCAGGTTGTCTAGGTAAATACTTTTTCAATTCTCTTACACACCTGTCTGGCGTAGGGTTGGGATCAATTCTACATTTCATAAGAACCACAAAATGGTCCACGAAGGAAGGTAAATGGGGTTCCCCTGCAGTACAGTGATATCACAATGGACCTGTAAGGTCTAAGTGAGTTGGTCGTGCAGACCGACTACCACTATAATCTAAAGGCCTTTACTACTTTATTTCTGCGCGAGCTTTAGGAAGAGCTTTTCTAACCTATGAAGGATTTCAAATCGCTTCACAGGGTTTTTTATGCTTTGTAGCCACCTCGCCAATATTGAAATGATACTCTCCACGAAGAAACTAAAAATTCCATACTTTAATAACCCTCTTTGAACGCAATGGAATTTATTTTCCCATAGAGATCATGCACTTTGGGTTAATTCTACACCGAAAGCCTGATTGGAAGCGAAACATTGAGAAACGATTCATGAAAGCTATCATCCAGCAGCAAAGTGGAAACGAATCAGCGGCTTTCTTCTAAGTTTGTTATTAGAAATCTGCCCTCTGCAACAGCAAGGTTGGAGAGTTCGATCTAAACCTTTCGCCAGTAGATTTCAACCGCAAACATCAGAGTAATTGCAATGCAAGTAGATGAGTACAACCCAGCCTCGGAGAGACCTTCGACTTGGGCACGCAAAAATCTTAGTAACTCTCAGGACTGTTCTACTTCTGGAATAAACTTTGTTACATAATTCTCGACAAGACACGCAGATTTGAACAATTACATAACCGTACTCACTTCCGTGATTGTTAGCGAAACGTAAGCCCTCATCTACCTGTTTTTAACAATCAATCGGCAGCAAGAAAGAGGACCACTCTTTGCTAAGCAGTCTCTATTAAGCAACCCATTACGATTTACTCTGATAACTGAACTGTTTTTGATCTGTATATTGTAATAACACGGCATGACCCTGAAACTATCTAACGAAGGTAGGAGAGTTTGAAAATCGTAATCGAAGGGACTTTTTTGGGAACTGCGCTGCGAATGAACTAGCCAGAGAAGGGACAGAATTGTTCGCGGTACACATTGTTCAAAGCTATTTTTGTGAGAAGCTACTAGCTTATGGGCTGCGTAGTCCACAATTTTGGTATAACGGCCAATCTGGTCTCATAAGGATGAGAAAGAGTCGAAATTGTTAATGGTTTTACAAGATTGCTCTCACAGCTGCAGATACGAGACACTGCCTCTGTGTTGCTCTGGCCAAAGCTTATCATGTTTCCATAAGCACTTCCTTCAATGCCTGGTAAATCTAGACTTAGCAAGTATTTACAATAAATCTTCTTATTTTCTTAAGTTACTTCATCTATACAGTTTTTTAATATGCAGACATTTTTATTCTTCAGGTTTCGCCAATCCAACGAAGTTACATTGGTTCCGGGACAACCCGAACTCAATTTTTTTTAATTTTCTATGTTAAATTGAAATTACAGTGAACTCTGTTTATGTTGTTTAGATTGACATTTTCAGCAGGAATATCGCATTTAAACAAAAACCCCAATATCCAGTAATATTCCGATGAACTCGCGATAACGCGAATTTAATATTTTGAATTGCTTTATGATATTTAAGCTTGAATTTACGGCAGGAATGACAAATTTAATTAAAAAATCCAACATCCAATGAAATTACAGTGAGCTCGGGATAACATGAACTGCACTCCTTAAATTTTTTTATGTGATTAGAGTTCAAATTGTTTAGAGGCAAGAAAATGTTATCAAGTTTCCAACATCTAATGAAATGACAGTGAACTCGGGATAACGTGAATTCAGGAAAACGTGAACTTTATTAAATAAATTTTTTTATTATATGTGATTTGAGCTCAAATTTTCCACAGAAATAAAAAAATTCTGTACAAAATTTCAACATCTGATGAAATTACAGTAAACTCGGGATAGCGTGAACTTAATTATTTCAACTTGTTTATTCTATTTAAATTAAAAGTTTCAAAAGGAATACCAATTCCAATCGAAAGTTTCAGCAACCAACGAAATTACTAAGTTCAATTAAAGATTAAAATTCAATTAAAAAATTATTAAGTTCACTACTCGAGATAATGTGAATTTAAGTATTTGAAATAGCTTATGTTAGATAACCTCAAACATTTCATTACACACAAAAGCCTCTCTATTAACCCATCAAAAATTACGTTTGAGCCGTTTACTAGGAAAAGGACCATCAAACTCAAATGTCTCGTCCTAAATGAATGAACTTTTCAACTTTCCACAGAAGCGAACTATCTTGGCATCAATCTTAATAAAACGCTCACTTAGAACACTTATCTTGATAGACTTACTGTAAAAGCTACAAGAGCATTCTTTATCTGTACAAGGCTTTTGGAGCTAAACATGAAGACTGAACTCCAGAATGACTTACTGGACATTTCCCGCAGTTGTAAAAGTAATAGTCGTTTACGCTTCTCTATCAAGGTGGCCTAAAGTCAAGCAACCAAAGACGATAAGTGAACTAACAAAATTGTACCACCTCGTCTGTGTCAGTACAACAGGCGCAATGAAAACATGCCCAACTACCACATCAGGGGTGCCTTATGCATACCACAGTTTCTCATTTTAATTGAAAAAAAGAAGCTCATTTGAACACTTTAAGAGGGCTCTCCGACCTAAAAAGTGGGGATATGAAAGAATAAATTAATATCATAGAAGACAATCGACATACTCCATATCCTCTTTAAGATTGATTCATTATCACTCAAACCCATTCTCTTCAGGAACTTTCAAGTTCTTGTTAAAGAAAATGCGGGAGAAATAATTCCATCGACTTCAAACCTGGCTCCCAGATGTGGTTTACTGATGGGTCGAAATTAGAAGATGGTAGAACAGGGGCGGAAGTCAATGGACTTAAATTTAAAAAATCTTTTCCAATGGGTTTTCACCCAACAGTCTAACAGGCAGATATGTGCCATCGAGATATGTGCGAGGGAATGTCTCCATAGGAATATGAGAGGAGCCCACATTTACATACTTTCAGACAATCAGGCGGCTTAGAAAACCCTTCTATCAACTGTAATCTCCTCAAATTACTGCCTGAATCTTCTTCACATGTTAGGGAACTTCAACACAGTATTATTAGATTGAGTTCCTGAGCATAAGGGGTATGAAATGGCTGCCCATCTAGCTAAAAAAGGGGCAAACATGCCACTAATTGGTTTTAAGGCCTTCTGTGAACTTATAAAAGGCCACATAAACGAGTCTATAGGTCAGTGACAAGCGAAACAATTCCTAACGCCTAGCAGCTGAGTTTCTGATAAGATACTTTGATTCAGCAGAGTATACTTAAGACTTTTGACTGGTTACTTTACAGACCACTGTAGTCTGAGATATTCTTCTTAATTGGCGCTATAACCGCTCACGCGATTTTGGCCGAGTTTAGCAAAGCGCGCCAGTCGTTTCTTTCTCGTGCTAACCGGCGCCAGTTGGACACACCAAGTGAAGCCAAGTCCTTCTCCACCTGATCTTTCCAACGCAGAGGAGGCCGCCCTCTTCCTCTGCTACCACCAGCTGGTACCGCATCGAATACTTTCAAAGCCGGAGCGTTTGTATCCATTCGGACGACATGACCCAGCCAACGTAGCCGCTGGATCTTTAGTCTGAGATATTACCTAAACAAAATTGGTCGCTCTGAGATCATCACCTGTCGATTCCATGAAATGAACACTGAAAAAAGCATTTGTAAATGTCCTGCAATAGGCAGAAGAAGGCTATGCCGCCTTGGGGGTGTAGCCTGCCTTTCATATAAATTATAGAGCAATAAGCCCTAGAAAGTGCTAAAATTTGTAAAAAGCCTTAAAATATCGGGTATCTCAGTAGGCTATGCACAATCTCTTTTGTCCGCTGTGCACAGTAGCCTAATACTAATTACTGTTATTGTTACATCAAAGTTTGCTGTGCTAACTTATGAAGATTTTGCAGCTCCATAATATGTTTTTAAATTTTTTCATTTGCGGTGCACTGAATTTAATTATTTTTGCAATACAAGGTGAAGTCCATAATAAACAAGACTGAGCTAAAATGGAAACGACAGGTGCTTTGTTCTCATAACTGAAAGTTTAGAGTTTTAGAGGCCTTCTGGCCTCGAAATACTGTTTTGCGCGATCTAAAAGGTGAAAGCTATTCGAAAGAGTGTTTCAGGTCATTGACCGGACTGTCCTTCAGGATGTCGGTACAAGCCTTTTAGATGGACTCTACGGACGCAAAACGTTTTTCTTTCATGGCTAAATGCAATTTTCCGTATAGGTAGAAGTCACAGCGAGCCATATCAGATGAATACGGTGAGTGATTAATGGTTAAAATGAGATTTATAGTCAAAAAATCAATCATAAGAGCGGATCGATTCAATGGCGCATTATCATGCAATAAGCGCCAGCTTCCTCCTTCGCGGTATTCAGGGAGAATTCGACGAATGCGATGGAACAAACGCTTCAAAACGCCAAGATAGAAAATTGCATTGATGCATTGGCCCGTTGGCGCGAGCTTTTTGTGGACAATTCCCTTGGAATCGTAAAAACAAATGAGCATCCACTTGATTTTTGACTTCTCCAACCGCGATTTTTTTGGGTGGTGCCTCGTCTAGGGCGTTGCATTCGGCACTTTAACGCTTATTGTAAGGTTAATGTTGGAAACACCACGTTTCATCACCCGTTACAATGTTGTAAATGAAGCTCTCGTCTTTTCTCGCCTCTTTAATGAAGTCTTGCGAATGTTGAATTCTGAGCAATTTTTGGTCGCTCAGTTAACTTGTGCGGAATGAAACGTGCACAGACCTTTCGTAAGCCCAAATAATCAGTTAAAATAAATCAGCGATAAATCGATGTTTTAGAGATACTCAACTCCGATTCAATGAATTTCAACGATGATTTCGATTTATTTTTGATAAATTTACGAACAATTTCGATGGAGTTTTCGGTGATTACTGATTTTGACATTTATGCCCTCACAACCAGTGTTGCCAATTTATCGCCTTTGTCGCTAGAATTGACGACTTTTGCTTGAGTCTTGGCGACAAAAAAAAAGTTTTGACGACAAAAATGATTTAGCGACTTATCTGGCGACTTTTGGAGAGCAAATCAAAACCGTTTTAGGCAATAGATACTTTTCTGTCAACTTGATTAACCGTGAATGCCCTTTACCTTTCAATCCGTCGCCTTTTTTTCAAATGAAAATTTTCGAAATTCCGACAGTACAACGGTAACTACATTTATACAAATTAACAAGCAATTTGAATTTTTAATTCCAGATGATCCGTTTTTGAGTAATCGATGCGACCATGGAGGAGGAAATGCTCCACGAGATTGTTTATAACTTTTTTTATAAATTAATATTTTCCTATAAAATTTAGGATGACAGTCTTTAATGGAGACTTAAGAAAATAAAAAAAATCCGATCCACAAATTCCTTCATTTTCCCCCCAAAAAAATCACTTATTTCTTTGGCTGTCACAGTGGTGTTCCCCCTTAAAGCGTAACTTTCTTATGCCACTTTTTCTTTACTGTGCTCAAATATATTTTATAAATCCATTTCAAGACTTTAATTAATAATAATATAGTAAATTGTTGCATGATTTGCCTGGTTTTATTAATATATAAAAGCGTAATAGTTAGTATTATTAATTTTATAAATTTTCAAATTTCCATTTGAATCCAGTACTGGATCAACTTCGTAAATAACTTTTTCAGCATTTCTTGAATCACTCATGCTTTCCAATGATATTTTAAAGACACAAATGTTTTTCAGACACAAATTAACAAAGCGTTAAAAAATTTAGTAGATTTATCGAATCATAATAAAAAAAACAGTATTTCAGGAGATTGAAACTAATTTCTGTTGATCTCAAATTTCAGTAGAGTTGGTATTACTGGTTTAATTAATATTCATCTAAAAATTTTAAGTCCGCAGCTAGCCTCCTGTGCACCTCTCAGAATGAAATTTAGGATCCGCCCCTGATGGAGTTAGCGACTTTTGATATTGACCCTAGCGACTCAGATTTATTGCCGTTGGCAACACTGGTCACAACCATCTCTGAAACGTGTAAACCACTCATGAACTGTGGCACGAGATAGACAATCATCACCATAAACTTTTTTCATCAATTCAAATGTTTCGGTAAACGTTTTACCGATTTTAAAAGAAAATTTGATATGAGCTCTTTGTTCGAAACTAATTTTTGTACCGATGACACAAACCTATTGAGACTTTAGATGTAATAACTTCGCTTCCACTGAACCGAATGTCACCAAGCTTTCACTGGAAGTCAGCTAGTTGGAGTTGACTGTACTTGCTTTTTGTGCATTCCGGGCAAGTAACTTTTTTCTACTCTGAAAAGTATATCCTTCTGACCTCTTATTTTTTCCAGATTCGCATTCACAGCTCCATTTCAAACTATTTCAAATAATCAATAAAAATATGTTAAAAAAATTATTTCCACTAAGCTGATAGCAGCTGTATTGTATAGCAAAATGTGTTGAGAAAAATCAGCGTGCGCCTGCTAACCTTTATTCGTAACGCTGGCAGTTGAAAGGTAACCAGGAAAAGTAGGGCAGACAGGTGCAGACAAAGCACCCTAAGTGCATAAAGGACTGATTTCTATGAAATTGTTTTTTTTTTCTTTGTTGAATTAAATCCGTTTTTTCGACTAAATTGCGCGCAATTTCCACTTCGCATCCAGCAAGCAACATTGTGTGTGTGCGCGTGTGGATGTTGGCTCTAATTTCACATGTTCTGTTAAAACATTCAAGTTGGTGTTGTTGTGCACATTAAAGTTTCTGTTCCGAGTACATTTTATATGTACATATATATGCATTATAGAGCCCGTGTATATGTATTTGTGGAAGTGCATATATTTTCCTCGTAAGCTAAAATCACAATAGTTAAAGCAAACAAAGCGCAGTTCGCACCACAGCACACCGCACCGCAGCAAAACACTGAGAGCGATGGTGAATAATGTGTAATGTGTTGAGAAAAATTTGCATTTTGATAGAATCGCGAGTATGTTCTTATATGCATATACATATATGGATGTGTGTACATATTTATAAACACCCTCACTTGCATATGTCGATCTGACTGCTGGAGAGACAATTAAATTCATTCCTAGCAGAAGTATGCAGCGATTTATCGACAAGTTTTGACAATTTATTTAATTCCTTTTTAATTTTATTATATTTTTATTGAAATATAGTTAATCCTTCCGCAAAAATCATATAAACTGAGGCTTCAAACTATATGCAAATTAACAAACAGAAATTAAAAACATATTTAACAAAAAAAAAAAAAAAATTATAAGGTTAAATACAATTTTTCATACTGACACTACGAAAATATCGTTATAAAATAGTTAAATTACAATACACAATTAAATTGAGCGGAAGATAGCTTAGATAAGGAAAAAGTTATAAATAAAATATAATGGATATTTATTGCGCAAAGACCTGGTAGGAACCGAAAAGTTAATCATTTCTAAAAGAGTGGAACAGTCAATTTCATCCTTTTTAGTATTATAGTAAACAAAAAAGACAACGACAAAATCGATCTTCTACTTTCTAATTGTTTAAGATTAATTAGAAGTAGGCGATATTTATATAGTGGGACAGGGTCAGAGAAATTCAGAGAAGAGATTGCAAACTTAAAAACTTGCATTGCGATCCGGCGCAACGCGGGCCATTTGGATCACTACCGAGAGCTAAGAAAAGAAGAAACACGTATTATCCGAAAGAAGAAACAAGAAGCCGAAATACGTGAGTGCGAGGAGCTTGAGACGTTGGCCAATAGGAACAACGCCCGAAAATTCTACCAGAAATGTCGGCGGCTTACAGAAGGGCGCTTTCCTGTAAGAACAAAGACGGCGATCTGGTGACTGACATCCAGAGCATACTTAAATTATGGAGGGAACACTTCTCGAACCTGTTGTGTGTTAGTGATAGCTGCGGATGAAATAAATAGCAACTTAGGTCTTAGTATAAGGTTCTGCTATCCCTTCTTATAAAGCTAAGAATGGAGTACGCTTTAGAAAGAATAAAGTCTACGCCCTCTTTGGCCACCTGCGACTTTTTCCTGGTCCCAAGACTGAAGTGACCCATGAAAGAACAGCGTTTTGCGACTATTGAGGAGATAAAAATCGAATTGCTAAGAGAGCTCAAGAACATATCAAAAAGTGCATATCACAACTGCTTCGAGTAAGATCATACCCAATCTAGAAAAACAGAGTAAATATATAGGTTTTTCTAATATAATGGAATTGTTTCTCCACTCAGCAGTTCTCAGGCAGCCCGATAGCGATGCTGCTTTGTTTGCCGCCTGATTTACTACTATTTTTAGATCTCTATTGCTGGTGTTTCTTGATCCTAGATAGGCAAATTCAAGAACCTGCTCTATAGGCTAGTTGTTGACAGCCAATTTGCATCTTAGGGCCAATCTTTGGACACAGCTAAGCATTTGGGGTTTTTAGCAGATATTTGCCGCCGTTGTAGCCGAATGGGTTGGTGCGTGCTTACCATTCGGGGGCGCGTAGGATCGAAACTCCGTGCATGTCATCAAATGATAGATAAAGTTTTTTCTAATAGCGGTCGCCCCTCGGCAGGCAATGCCAAATTACCGAGTGAATTTCTGCCAAAAAAAAAAACTTCTCATAGAAAATATCTACCACTCGGATTCGGCTTAAAACTGCAGGTTCCTACATTTGGTGGGACAACATGAACACGCACGCCACAAATAGGGGGAGGAACTCGGCCATTATTATGTTAAATAATAATGTTGAACTTAGTTTACCACCTTGCCTAGTTTCTGATGCTATCGGTATTAGACATTTTGGCTTGGAGTTTACTTTTATGGCTGCTTTGTTTTTCTTGTTTACTCGCAGGTTATTTCCAAGATATTTTGTGAAACATTTTTTTTTTTGCTGAGCAACTCTATCACGCCTTTTAGTCTGGCCCTGTTGAAAGATTAAACAAGGTCTACAAAACATAGATAGGCCGGTTGGTTATATTCCAACGAGTTTTCTATGATATGTCTCTGCAAGAATATGGCATCCATAGTCGTTTTGTGTTTCCGGAAGCCCTGTTGCTCTTTGCACATACCGTGTTTTGATAATTCCGCTGCAATTACTTTTGTGAGGGGTTTTTACTTTAAGCAGCGTAAGAATATACTCCTGAGTACAAACAAAATTTCTAGAAAATGTCTAGGCATGCGACTTCAGAGCTCATTGAGTTTTGATATGTGAAAGTTTCAAGTGACTAAAAATTTGTTTGAAAATATGTTTTGCTGACGGTTGTGAGAGTTTTCTTCTGTAGAAAAACAAAAAATGGTGAGCATTCGCTAAAATAAATTTTGTATGAAAATATAGTTCATTTTATAACACAAATCTTATGAAGCAAAGTCAAAATTTTGTGTTAAATTTATAAAAATTAAATAAAGTGCAAAAAGTTGCAGCAAAATTTCTAGAAAACTTTTGGGTATGCAGTTATATAGTCCATTCAATTTCAGTACAATAAAGTGTAAGTTTGAAGTCGCTCAAAAGTCGCATTGATTTTTAACGATTTTTGTTTGCATACAACGTTGACTATTTTCTTCTATATAAAGCACGTGCCCGGGAGTCTATATCATAAGGGGGGAGCCTGCTTTAGAGGCTTGAAAAAATCGATTTTTTTTGCATAAATGTCTTCCCAAACTATCCAAGAATGTGCCCTCAAAATTTCAGAAGCAAATTCAAAATATTTTCGAAGTTACAGAAGAAATTGTGAGCAAGCGTCGAGCAGGTATACGAGCGGCCGGATCGCTCGAAGTGCGATTTCTCGGTTTTTTATTTTTACGATTATATGTAATTGGCGAGAAAGATAGGGAAAAACTTAAACGTCTTATCGAAAAGAGATTACATTGATTGTACTCGCAATTAAATTCTCATCTAGTTGAACCTAAAAACCCTTAAGAAAGTTATGATTAACCCACTTTTTAAACAATCTAAAGTGAACTTGTTTTTCCAAAAAAATGATTTTTCTTTAATTATCAAAAAATTGTTAAATTTCTCACTTTTTGTTTAATTTTTTTGGTTTAACTAGAAGTTATACTATACTAAAATAAAATTTGTTTTTGGGTTTTTGGTTTGAAATGAAAATTGCGACCTGCATCTTCCCCGCCGTATGACGCATGCACACTCGAGGCGCCCCGGCAAAATGCTTTAATGAAAAAATTTGAAAAGACTGCTGAGCTATATAACAATGAATCCTGAAAGTTTCGTTTCAACCGAATATTTCTTTCCTTCCCAAAAAAATCCACGAAAAAATCGGTTTTTTGAAGCCTCTAAAGCCGGCTACCCCCTTAAAGATTCTACCATGTTTAGAACTTTTATTTATAGGACTTTCTTATAGAACAAACAATTTTTTTTATAAAATATTTACAAAAAAAGGTAGAAAAAAAAATGGCTTAATCACAAAGTGCGCATGGTATTCATATATGTATGTATGTATGTGTAGATTTGTAAGCTTGTACCGACATTTCATTTAAAGTATGTGTGTGTTGCAGTTGTTAACATGGGCAAAAGTGGGTTTTAGTTTGTGACGCCAAGCAGTCTACGGTTGACACTGTACCGTAGTAGAGTAGTAGGGGGGCCGAGTAAAGCTTAGCGTACACAAGGCAGTGGGAGAATGTTAAGTGGCATGACGTTTTGCTTAACTGTTCTTGCTGAATATGTATATGGGCAGTAGTGTGTAGGTTCTTTGATAAATGTGTCTTCATACCTCAGAGATTTGCAGTATGGACATTTCAGTTTGTATGTGAAATGTCACGCTCCTTTTTGCAATGACCACCATTTTTCTCCCTGGGTATGGAATTGTCAATGTGTGTCTTCATACCAAATTTCAGTACTCTAGCACAAGTACTTCCAGAGATATGCATTATGTACATTTCAGTTTGTATGGGAGGTTCCACGCCCCTTTTTCTAATGACCACCATTTTTCTCCCTGGATATGGAATTGTCAATGTGTGTCTTCGTACCAAATTTTAGTACTCTATAACAAGTACTTCTAGAGATTTGCAGTATGGAAGTTTAAGTTAGTATAGGCAGGGCCACGCCTAATAAACAAATAACTAGACAGTAGAAAGTAACGAGAAAACCAAGTTTAAATGCTCAATTTGTAAGCTTAAACTCAGTTAAAAATTTCAGTACAGAAAAACGGGCCGTAAAGGTTTTAAGCTTAAACCTAAAGGATGTAAAATCAATTTTTTATTTTGGAGAAAAAAAGGAGTAGTACCTCTATTTAGTGCCAAGAAGTCCTCTACTCGAGAGATATTTTAAATATTTAAGGATTTCAGGATCCGTGAATTTCCCGACATAAATCTGAAAAAAATTAACAGAAGGAAGGGGACTGTTAAAACCTTTTTAAGTTTTGTAAGGAAGAGTTACGAATTTCTGCAAATTTCGTAATTTTCCAATACATTTGATACCCCAGGTTAAGTTAAGTGGGTGGGCGAAAGGATTCAATGCCTTATTAAGTATTCATGCCCAAATCCCCAGTTGACTGAGCAGTTGATCAAGTCGAAAATGTTGTGGAGGGTACAATTTGGTAAACTTTAGATGGAATCATACTTAAACGCTCCAAGGAGTGATGCTCCTTTGCCCAATGCTGGGCATCTACGCAAAATGTGCTCAACTACCTGCTATTACTTGTCATTTTCACCGCTGCAGCTTTTGTAGTAATCGCTGAAAGCTACACCCAATTTTCAGCTGTGGTTGTCAGTAGCCTAATGACCTATAGTCATGTTGGCGAGTATCTCGCTGGACGACATTTTCAATCCATCTTTTAGAGAAGGTGGAGGGAAATGCTGCTGTTTGTCAATGCTTTCCTGAAGCCATATAGGAATGTTGGCGAGTATCTCGCTGGTCGACAATCCATCGTCTAGAGAAGGTGGAGGCAAATGCTGCTGTTTGTCAATCCTTTTCCGAAGCCATCAAGGAAACCTGGGAGGCTATCGCTTATCGGGAATAAAATTTCGGGCTTGTTTCTGTGATTAGAAACTAACACCAAATCTACCTGGCCCCGAGGGTCTTGTGCTAATTAATTAAATGAGTTCAGTATTATTTAACCACTTTCCTTTAGGAGCCAGAAGTAAAGTGGTAGCTCAATCACATTAAACCACAAACGACAATGCGTTTGCCTTAAATTTGTCGTTAATTGCATACTATGCTCCATTGGCCCCACACCCCACCCTTAGTTTTGCATTTCCATGAAATGGTCGGAAACCCATGCTATTTATCACCGAAATAACTTAGCCATTTATTTATCACCGATATAACGTTGGCCATGGAGGCTGTGGGCTGGTTTAAATCGATTTTATAGCCTACCAGCAGTCAGTGCAGATACCAACTCTGGGCATCGCACAGACTATAGCATTTAGCGGCTCTCTTGAAAGGCCTCAGTTAAGCCTGAAATACGCTGCGATAGACGCGAAGATGAAAGCACAAAGAGATCCCGAGTTGACTGTAATACACACCACCGCAAATTAAAGCATCGAGCTTTGAGTCGATGTGCATGGGTTTATAAATAGACTGGGGTCTTCTAACAGCGTCGCTTTTCCAAAGTTCGTTTGACATAAGATAAGAAGAATGCTTCTCTGGCGAAGTTCCGAGTATTCAGCCATTATCTGCTCATGGGTGTAGCTTGCTGAGGACTAGGTTTTTGGAGTTCTCCAGAATGGTTGATGAAATTCCAATTTTAATACACCGTGTTTTGCAATTTCTCAATGCATTCGGATCTCAGTATGCAGTGGAAAATTGATAGAAATTTGTCCATCGTTTGTCCCTCCTCCTTCCTATACCTAAAGCTTTATGTTTTGTCAAGGTTAAACTGTTAAACCTTAAAAGCCTCCTCCTTAACAATTACTCAAAACAATTCTACTGAATTAAATTTTCACTTTGTTCGCCTGTATATCCTGTTTAACTTTTGAAGTCTACTTTTTAATGAAAATTTTATCAAAAGCCTCTCGAGAAAAGAAAAACAAAACGCACAAACACAACATCATTCAAGGTAGCATATTGAAGGACGTCACGTAGGTATACTGCAGGTTGTAGAGAAAGCAAATAGGCAAATAAGAGAACCTGTGAAAATTAGTTGATATTTGAGTGTGTTGCTGTTTACTTAGTTGCATGCATGTACAGTGCATAACATAAATATGTTGCCACCGTCTCACAATAACGGTTGCCTCTCATCACATTGTTTTCTATTCAACATTTCGCGTTTATCAGTCCAATGTCTGGCGCTACAAAAGTAAGCTGCCAAAGTGAAGCTACTATTAGCTTAAGAAGTGAAAAAATTGTGCTATACAACTGCGTTAGTAGCAGCTCTCAAAGGGAATCCCACCAAAATATCATGTTTTATTAGCGATTTAATAAATTTCAAAAATCATTAAGAAAAAAATAGATACTTTTATTTGCTTAGATACTAGGTTGGGGAATTTAGCACTTGAGGAACATGGGGTTGTACAGGGTCCAGCACTCGAAGTAAAATCAACTTCAGAGCGCTCGCGCAGCTGATGCACCGGCAGCTTTCTGTTAGTTGGCTAAATGACAGTCCAGAGAATTTTTTACAAGCTCGCGAAAGCATTTTGCCGAGAGTAAACGCGAAAAAAAGAAATCAGTAATGGATTTCAAACGTAATAGTGTGATTGCATTATATTTGGCTGGAAAATCACAACCGGCGATTGTTCGTGAGCTCGAGCACCTTAAAGTAAATAAAGTTTTTGTTTATCGCACCATTACTCATTGTAAAGATACTGGTAGCATCGCGAAACGTCATGGAGGTGACGATCAAAAGACTGCAAGGTTACGAGAAATGGTTCAAAAAGTGAGGAAGCGACTTGCGCGAAATCCCCGTCGTAGTGCCAAATAAATGGCGAGAGAACTGAAAATATCTGAACCTAGCATCCGCCGCTTACTGAAAAATGATCTCAAAGTCAAGCGTTGCAAGATCCAAACGGCGCATGGTCTCACACCAAAGCAGCAACAAGTCAGACTTGAGAGAGAGAAGGACTTGCTTCACTTGACCGAAATCGGTCAATTTCCGAACATTGTGTATTCCGACGAGACAAATTTTCAAATTGCGCAATTCGTAAACTCCCCAAACGATAGGGTTTATTTGGCCGAATTTGGCCCACCGTTTATACGAGGATTTGAGCCATCGATTGGCCACCAGGAGGCAGCACCCGCCATAGGTAATGGTTTGCGCTGCTGTAACCGCAGATGGGCGCTCTCCAATCATTTTCATCGAACCTGGCGTCAAGGTAAATGCGAAATATTGTCGGGAAAGTATTTTGGAGGTTGCTTTGAAGCCATGCGCAGACAAACATTTCGGTGGCAGACCATAGACAGACGTTTGAACAGGACTCGGCACCGTCCCACAAAGCTCGAGTAAACCAAAAATGGCTAAAAACAAAGTTCCGAACTTCATAACGTCTACACAATAGCTCTCAAACTCCGCAGACGCGAATCCGATGGATTATTCTGTTTGGGCTATTTTGGAGAGCAAAGTCCGAACTAAAAGATTCACCAGTCTCGAGGTGCTGAAAAAAGCTATTACCCGTGAGTGGGTCAAAATACCTGCAAGTCACATTCGGGCAGCTTGCGATTCATTTTTGAACCATCTCAAGGCCATTGTTAAGGCAAAAGATTGTCATATTGAGCAAAAGTAAATTTATTCTTAATTTTGTTTTATTTTCACACATTTTTTACTTTTAAATGAATTTACTAAATAATTTTCTAAACTGAATTTAAGGCCTTTTTAATTGGTTACACTTCGAGTGCATAAATGCATTTAAATGGTGATTCCAACAAAAAAATTGCGTAAAATTAAAAAAAATCGCATACGGCTATCGGAAAAGTCAAGGATCATTCACGCATAAGTCCAATGAAACGAACGCGCAGCTCACGAAATACGACCAAACGAGTTGTGGATAAACTTCAAACTGTTGCAAATTCAAATCTATTAATTTCAGCGCCGCAACTTCGAATTCAATTGCAGGGTGAAGGACATGCAGCTCCTTCATCACAAACTATTTGCCAAAGGTTGCTGAAGTAGCCTGAATAACAGCTAAAAAATACAACAGGATAATGCTCCGATCTTTCTTCTTTCATAGCGTTCCAACGCGGGGGCGTCAAAGCTTCCTTCAAAATGCTCCTCCAAAGCGGCCTATTTTGAGCTGCTGCTTCGTAGTTACGTATTCTCAGCTTCTTAAGATCGTGTTCTAGTGCGTCTATCCAACGGTTCCTCGGTCTGCCTTTGGCCTTCACGCCCATTAGCTTTCCTGTCAAGGCTTTCTTCACGGTACAGTCAACAGGCATACGGATCACATGACCTAGCCATCTTATGCGCTGCGCTTTAACAAAACGCACAGCTGTCTCGTTCTGAGTTAGATCGTTCAGTTCCGAGTTCAATCGGATTCTATAGGTACCATCATCCATTCTTATTGGGCCAAAGATCTTTCTTAAAATTTTTCTTTCCATACGAACAATCTGAGCACAATCATTAACCTTTAGAGTCCATGCCTCACAACCATATGTTAGGATTGGTCGAATAAGAGTCTTGTACATAGTGAACTTTGTAGATTTAGACAATAGTCGGGACTTGAACAAGTTAAGGTGGGGTAATATGCTTTGTTGGCGGCGTTGATGCGATCCCTGACGGCGGATGTTAAATCACCGCTACATGCGAACATAACTCCTAGGTACTTAAAATGCTGCACTGCTTCAAAAGTATAGGCTCCCACATGGAAATTTGGCATCTGTGCAAGCCGCCTCGATTTCAATAGATATTTGGTTTTGTCCTTGTTTATAAAAAGGCTAATTTCGTTCGCAATTTTGTTAATTTTTAAGAAAATTTCTTTTAAGTCATTCCAATTTCTTGTGAGAATAGCGATGTCATCTGCATAAGCACATATTTGGGTTGTTTTAGTTATCAAGGTACCACCTTTGTTGACTTCCCTTACGACAAAGTGCAGCATCAAATTGAATATGACTGCTGATAAGGCATCACCTTGTTTTACATCTGTTTCAATAGGGAACAACTCTGTGAGCTTCCCTTGAATGATCACTTTTGCTTGTGTATTTGTGAGCGTTACGCTAACGAGCCTTAATAATAGTTTGGCAGGTATTCCAAGAATAAGCAATATGTGCTAGATCCTATCTCTTTGAACACTGTCAATGAACAGGCAGTGAACATTTAGCCCGTATTCATAGTGTTTTTCAAACATTTGGCTAAGAACGAAATATTGGTCGATTGTAGACTTGCCTCTACGAAATCCGCATTGGTAGTCTTAAATTTTTCTTTCAGCATATTCGTTGATTCGTTCGTAGAGAACATTTGTAAAGAGCTTGTAGGCCGTGTTAAGCAGTGAGATGCTCCACCACGATCTATACCGCAAAAAACTAAGAAAGTTCTTTTAAAATGGAAAGTTCAGACCTATCACCATTGAAGACGCTTTGCCAATATTAAAACTGCGCATATCGTAAATAAACACCTGAAACCATGACAAATTTCAACATTTTCATTTACTAAAAGTAAATTCCTGGGTGGAAACTTATTTATGTGATATACTGTATGTGTTTAGTGCAGTCTCAAATCTCACTGCAATTTTTACTGCGTCGCTTAGACAAATGTTAGTACTTCCAGAAAATGTTGACACAGTTGGCAATGTCGCATGCTAGTGAACAACAACAACAGCGGTTTAACCATGTGGCAGTACAGTGCGTGCTGATATCATGGCCAAGTGTTGATGCAGCATTCAGTGCAACAAAAATATTCAACGACAGGTTGCTTTTATCGCCTGAACGCAATACGAACTGACATCGGATGAGATTGTGGGTTGTTATGGTTATGCGCCTTTTAAGTTATGCTATTGTTGTTGCTGATATGTAGTTTTGGAATAATTGTTGTTGTTGAAATGTAAATGTACATACATATGTACATATATATTTTCACTCCTCAATGTGGAAATCAAAGGCTTTCGCTCCAAAAATACATAAATTCAATTTTTATTTGTACGTCTCTCTCTCGTCTTACTACGTCTTTTAAACAAAATATTTAAAAATTTTCGATTTTATCTTAGTGGAAGTGCATAAGAACCATTGAATGTTAACTGAGTCAAATTTCATCAGCATCTTAACAAAAATGCAATTCCGCTATGAGCCAATCAATTCTTATTTCATCGACGGCCAAGTTGGCAAACTGCATTTAAATTAGTATTCATATTTTTAACTTTTTTATTATTTATAAATTTATTTGTTTATTATTTATTTCCGATTTATATATTTATTTCAACAATAGTTACATAAATTGCTATGTAAACCTTTAAAAAATTTAATAAATAAAATATTATTAGGTGCACAACTAAGTTCTCGCTGTTTTTTTGATGAAAATACAACTTTATTCTGAAAAAATGGTTACAAGTGAATCATTGAAAGTATTGCCCATCGCTGGCTACTACTTTTTCCCATCTTTCTGGTAGATCTCGTATACCGTCGCGGTAAAACTGTTCATCTTTTGAGGCTATCCACAGATCAAGCAATTTTTTGATGTCTTCATATGAATGGAACTGCTGGTCAGCTAGACCATGTGCCATCGATCGGAACAGGTGGTAATCGAACGGCGCAATATCTAGAGAATATGGCGGGTGGGGTAGGATTTCCCATTTCAGTGCTTCCAGTTAGGTTTTAAGGGGTTTGACAACGTGAGGCCGAGCGTTGTGATGCTGTTGAATTAGTTTTTCATGCCTCTCCGGGTATTGCGGCCGCTTCTCGCGCAGTGCTCAGCTCAATTGCATCAATTGAAGTCGATATCGATCCCCAGGGACGGCTTCGCTCGGTTTTAATAGTTCATCCAACCAAATACATAGCATAACCTTCGCAGCGTGAATATTCGGCCGAGGCGACGACGTAGAAGCATAACCGGGCAGTCCCCATGACTTTCTTTTCTTTGAATTGCTGTAATGCATCTATTTTTCATCACCCGTCACGATGCGATGAAGAAAACTCTTCCTATTTTGCCGCTGGAACTGTTGTTCACAGGCGAAAAAACGATGTTCAACAACCACTGGTTTTAATTCATAAGGAACCCAAGTCCCCTGTTTCTGAATCATTCCCAAAGCTTGCAATAACTTAGAAATGGATTGGCGGATAACTCCTAATACTGAAGCAAGTTCTTCTTGCGTTTGACATGGATCCTCATTGAGCAATGCCTCCAATTCAGCGTCTTCGAAGGTTTTTGGCCTTCATTCACGAGGACGAGTAGACGGTCGTCAACATTAAAATCACCGTCTTTGTAACGATGAACCAATCTCGGCATGTTGTTTCAGATAAAGCAGCAACTCCATAAACTTTTTATAGCTCTCGATGCGCTTCAGCTGCCGTGTTTCTCGAATGAAAGAGGAAAATCAACACTTCCCGCAAATGACGATTATTCGGCACAAAATCAGATATTTTCACAAAACCAAAAGTCTATGATGCCAACAGAAAATCACTAATGTGTCGAAGCAGTTTTTTTACCATATGTCTAAGCTTGGTTTATGACGTTTAAGTTATGTTAGAATCGACTAGCACACACTGCTGGCGGCATCTATTGACACACAGCGGAAACTTAGTTGCGCACCTAATAATTTGGAGAGAAAGTAGTCCTTTTTTCGCGTACAATTTTTGCGCTAATGGTTATGGTAGATTTCTAGTTCCAAGGCAACGACTACGACTAGATATTAACAATACAGTGAACTTCGATTATTTCTGTGATTTTTTTAGTGTAAAATCTCACCTTGACAACGAGCATAAACTTTAAATCATTCGATCGATACTTTACGAGATATCGATCACTACAGCCATCTATCGGGAAAATAATATTTCTTTTTCTCCAAACTTATATTTAAATTTTTTTTAACTACACCCTGTGGATTAACATTCAAGGGGGAATAAATTTATTTCTTACGTTTTCCCTAATCAAAATATTGCTTCTGTCTTTTTTCGGCCGCTCTTTGTTATACCAGTAAACGAATTCGGGCATATGCTAAGACTAAAATTTCAGTGCCAAAAATCTCTAAATAAATTTTAACAATATTTTCTATTCTAAATCAAAAAACAAAAAAAAAAATGCATTGCGTTATTGGCTGAATAAATTGAATCGGATAATGTCAGCTGTTCCTGACAGAACCTCTGTACCTACCTGGACCTATATAAAGTCCAAAAAACATTTCGAGTATTCCAAAATTAGTTTCTACAACGATGCTTCTATAAGATGGCATACAATTAATGATACAATTTTTTTTACCAAATGAAAAAAAAAATGTTGAGTGAAGGTTATCTTTATTTTGACCTTTACGCACTCCATTGGTTTTCTGCAACTGTCTACTTCACAAGTGTCGAACATGATTGACGTACGACGCCATTTGCAAAAATTATAAATCTTTCGGCGGCTAATTTGTTTCCGAATTTTTTCTCATCAAATTTCAGTTGAATATTTGGCTGTTGATCTATTAACTGCTTTAAGTCTTAATCTCGATGATGAAAGATTCTCATCCGTGGTCTTTAGCTCTTTCGTATTAGCGAAAAATTACATAACTGAAGAGTTAAGAAATGTTAAAAAATCGTTGCTGACTAGCGGGATCTACTATAGCCTCTAAGAACCTTGCTTGGCGTGGTTGCGCCCCACCTGATCGTAAAGCGAGCGTAAGGTGAGAACTCTCTTGGGCGAATATGCAAAACTTTGTCCGTTGTGACATCATGGCTAGAGTAAAAGGGCGAAAGAGAGGAAAGATAGTAGAGAGGAGAGGGAGTTATTTTTGGTCTTATGGGGAAGAAGACCGAATGAAGACTATTCATGTTTATGCTAATGGCTTTATTCTACTGGTGAAATTCAACAGGTGTGTGATATGTGAGCCTACTATATTTGCAGTTGTATCAAAATGGTGAGAGTAAAGCCTATCTGAATCTCAGACCGGTGAGAGCAGGGCACCTGAGTAGAAGAAGCTGAGATATATTCAACTCACGATGGAGAGAATAATAAGGTGGTGCCGATCGTGATACCGCTAACTTTCTCTCAGCGAATTTGGAGAATCGCTGTGTGTGTGACATCGCTCTTGTTCCTGCAGTCTTCTTTGCATTTTTACTTATCACTGTATCGCTCTGCAAGTCTAGAAAAAATTCATTTAAATTTTTCAATCCCTAGAATACACTCAAGACCGTCCGTAAGACACACATACGAGCACAATATTAAGGCAATGGCTTTATTACTATGTGAAAAGTATACAATTATTTTGAAACTAATGTTTTGCAAAAGCCAAAGTACAAAATAAGTGTCAAATACAGTCAGGTACTTCACTATAGCATAGCATACAAGGTGAAGTCCAAAATAAACAAGACTGAGCTAAAATAGAAACGGCAGGAGCTTTGTTCTTTGTTCAAAAGAGTCCCTTCTGACCCCGATACACTGTTTTGTTGGATCTAAAATCTTTTCGAAATAGTGTTTCAGGTCATTGACCGGAATGTCCTTCAGAATGTCGGTACAAGCCTTTTGGATGGCCTCTACGAACGCAAAACGTTTTCCTTTTATGACCAAATGTAATTTTCCGAATAGGTAAGAAGTCACAGGGAGCCATATCTGGCGAATACGGGGAGTGATTGATGGTTTAAATGCGATTTCTAGTCAAAAAGTCAGTCACAAAAGTGGATCGATGAGATGGTGCATTATCATGCAATACGCGCCACCTTTCTCTTTGTGGTATTCAGGGTGAATTCGACGAACGCGATGCAACTAATGCTTCAAAACACCAAGATAGAAAGTTGCATTGACGGTTTGGTCCGTTGGCACGAACTCCTTGTCGACAATTCCCTTGGAATCGTAAAAACAAATGAGCATCGACTTGATTTTTAACTTCTCTAAACGCAAAATTTTGGGTGGTGGCTCGTCTGGAGCATCCCATTCGGCACTTTGACGCTTAGTTTCAGGTTCATGGTGGAAGCAGCAACAGTAACAATGTTGCAAAGGAAGTTCTCGTCTCTTCTCGCCTCTGTAATGAGGTCTTTCGAATGTTGAATTCTGAGCAATTTTTGGCCCTCAGTGAACTTGTCAGTCATGTTTACTTTGGACTTCACCTTATAGTTCCAACATATAGTTAAGGATAGGATTTATTTCTCCATTCAAAATTCAATTTGCTCTAACCTACAGTTTCGAACCTTGCAGTTTTTGTGAATACTGCATCTCAGCGTTTTTTTTTTTAGATGTCAAGTCGACTGCATCTACACAGCTTTCTCCAAAGCATTTGATAAAGTCCCTCATAAGTTACTGATTCATAAACTAGCTGGCTCAGGCTTTCACTCTGTTTTTTTTCTTCAATTGCTTAAGTCACACTTGTTGTCTCTATTGACGGCGTGTCATCTGAACCCTTCCGTGCAAAGTCCGGCGTCCCTCAGGGCAATATTCTAGATCTGCTCCTTTTCGTATTGTTTGTTAACGACATTAGTTCTTGCTTTTCATATGCTCAGTTTCTGTTATACGCTGATGACTTGAAAATTTACTCGTTAATAAATTTCGCGGATGATGTCGAATCTTCAAGTTGTTGTTGTATGAGCAAAAACATTCTCAATACATGAAGTGACAGTCCTTCCGGATCGTTCCGGTAACGCGGAACCGACTGTTCGGGGAATGCTGAGACTGACATTCTTTATTCGTCTCTAGATCCCATCTTTGCTTAAATGTAAAAAAAAATAGCGGAATAGCTCGGAGTTCTCGGATCCATACATATTAGAATTGCTTTACACCTTTTTGCATGTTCTCACCTTGAATATTTCACTATTATTTGGTGGCCATCTCGAACCTCTAGAAAATAAAAGATTTGGAGATCTGGAGAAGATCTGGCATTACAAAAGGAGATTTTGATTGTGCTGCCCCATCTGCAAGAAATAAACATTAATGTTCCTTGAAGAGAACTTCGAAATTCCTACCCCTTTTATGGAGGTAATAACAAAACAAAATATGCCCGAAACCAATTGTTTGTGCTCTGCCGGATCTCATCTCTTATGGAACTTGATCTTTCTTTGTCTGATGTTGTTTTCATTAACTTTCTGAAATCTTGTATCTAATCTTGTTTATTTTGTGTTAGTAATCTGCAAGAATTTGTTGTTCATAGACTTTATATTTAAAAAAATAAATAAATGTAAAACGGACGGGAGAGTTACTCAGTTTAGTGGATCATAAGCCTTTGATCAGAGCAAGAAGTAAGCGGAAGCAGATTTGTCGTGGCAATACGACGAGTAGGGTTAGACCTCCCATGTGACAGGGAGTTATTTTTATTGCAAGATTATTTAGTCGTCGATTGCAACAATTGGAGTAGAGGGTGGGATAGCCTTGACATAACTCAAGCGTTAAAGTATTTTGAAGTTTTTGTGACATTTTCATAGATTTTCATTTACTTGATATCTCGTTGCGTTTGTCACATGTGTTTTAAATTTTTAGCATTATATTTTTTGTTGACACCCATGCAGTTGACACTCAGTTGAATGCGCGTTTGAAGAAAAAATTTATATTTAATATAAATAATAAAATATATTGAAACCCTTCTAGTTGATGTATTTTCTGTACTTGGCTTTGAAACATTACGCATCGACGATTACATGTTTTCTGCTACTTACTTATGCAGTAGCTCAAGTCGGAAAATTGCAACAGCTTTAGGTTGATACTGCTTCGTCTCTAAGATATTTACTACGCTGATAGATGCAGCGATCCACATCCCCCATTTCGTAAATTTTCTAAATCGTTTGTGACAACGAATAGTTGATGCACCAGCGACATTAGCCTGATTTGCAATTCCACACAAGCGGTAGGTAACAACAAAAACTGCGCATGGGTATACCAAACAATGATGTAAGAAAACATTTTCACATACAGGGTGGCACAAGTAGAGGAGTCATTCTTAATCATACCTGTACTATCTACGGAAGGTTTGCACTCGAACTAAGGCTTATATGACACTTTTTTTATTGCTAGCCAGAATGGAGTAAATTTATTGCAACAGAGTGGACAGTGCAAAGGAGTGCCCAGGACACATATCTTCCCGTTAAGCAGTGGTTGACATTTTTTTATGTTAGACCTTGTTCGATTTATTTTTCGTAAAGTGTTCTTAATTAGCGATGTGATAGGGGGATTTATGTGCTTAAATTAAATATTACGCCAACAATTCGCGGTCAAGAGAACTTGAACGATGCCTTGGAAGATTGGATCGAGAGGAAGTGCTACTGAGGAAAATTTAGTTAAACTAAGTTTAGTTACGTAAAATTAAGTTAAGTTATGTTAAGTTAAGTCATGCTCAGTTAAATTAAGTTAATTTAAAGTAAGCTAAGTCAAGTTAAGGTAAGCAAAGTTAAGTTAAATTAAGTGAAGTTAAGTTAAGTAAAATTAAGTTAAGCTAATTCAAGTTAACTTAAGTCAACTTAATTTAAAGTAAGCTAAGTCGAGTTAAATTAAATTAAGTTTAGTTAAGTAAAATTATGTTAAGGTAAGTCAAGTTAAGTTAAGTAATGTTAAGACAAGTTAAGTTAATTTGAATGAATGTGTTCTTAAGCGATCTTGTAAGGGGATTTGGGCACTTTAATTAAATAAAATGCGAGCCATTCGTGAGCAAGAGAATTTCAACGATGCCTTGGAAGATTGGAACGAGAGGAAGCGCTACTGAGAAAAGTTAAGTCAAACTAAGTTTAGTTACGCAAAATTAAGTTAAGTTATGTTAAGTTAAGTCATGCTAAGTTAAATTAATTTAATTTAAAGTAAGCTTAGCCAAGCAAAGTTAAGTTAAATTAAGTTTATTTAAGTAAAATTAAGTTAAGTTGAGTCAAGTTAAATTAGGTCAAATTAATTTAAAGTAAGCTAAGTCAAGTTAAGTTAAATTTAGTTAGGTTAAATTAAATTTAGTTAAGTAAAATTAAGTTAAAATATGTTAAGTTGAATCACACTAAGTTAAATTAAGTTAAGTTATGTTAAGTTAAGTCATGCTAAGTTAAATTAATTTAATTTAAAGTAAGCTTAGCCAAGCAAAGTTAAGTTAAATTAAATTTATTTAAGTAAAATTAAGTTAAGTTGAGTCAAGTTAAATTAGGTCAAATTAATTTAAAGTAAGCTAAGTCAAGTTAAGTTAAATTAAGTTTAGTTTGGTAAAATTAAGTTAAGTTAAGTCAAGTTAAGTTATGTTAAGTTAAGTCAAGTTAATTTAAATTAAGCTAAGTCAAGTTAAGTTAAGTAAAGGTAAGTCAAGTTAAGTTAATTTAAAGTAAGCGAAGTCAAGTTAAGTTAAGTAAAGTTGAGTTGAATTAAGTTAATTTAAATTAGGCTAAGTCAAGTTAACTTAAATTAGGTTAATTTAAACTAAGCTAAGTCAAGTTAATTCAATTTAAATTAAGCTAAGTCAAGTTAAGTTAAGTCAACTCAATTCAAATTTAGTTGAGTAAATTTAAGTTAAATTAGATTAACTGATTTCAAAACTTTGACCATTTATTTTTTTCCAATAAAATCCTTATATTTGGATCACCCTGTTTTATGGCTGCATATGCATCGGTGTAGTACAGGATGCACTTGCTCTCCATGTCGCGTAACATCGTTTAAATTACACTTTCCTGCCAAGGTGTGCTCTCCGTTATATTTCGTATACTTGTTTGAACACACTCACACATACATAGGGGCATATCCACATCGCTGAACCTAGTCTAACTAAATGTGTACACATGCATATGCTCGCTTTTACATTCCGTATCTGTGCATCTGTGCTGCTATCTACCCATCGCCACTCACATCCGACAACTGATTGCGAAATTTAATACTCCCAATGGCACTGAGCTCAATTTCATCAGTCGTTTGGTGGTGGGTGAAGGTGAAATGTATTAGATACGTGAACCTACGTGCATACATAATATACAGCTAGACATTTTGTATGCATATATATGCACATATACATACATAAAAAATTTTCTGTATACATAGTTATATATTTATATGGTCTCGAAGATGAAAATGCATTTAAGTTTAAGAAACTAACTAATATTTTATGTAAAGATATATAGTACATACATACATATATAGGGACATATCTCCTGTCTGTAGTCATTTCAATGTCCAAGATTTGAAAATTTAGAAAATAGGGGCACTGATAAACTTAATTAGCTAATTTGAATATAATTGGATCGTTTTTTTGTTGGTTGGCTAGTTGGTTGAAGTGATGAATCACCAGGAATCCAATTAGCTCTTCCGCACGATTTGGTGGAGACCTCTTTGCTACCAATAAGTTACACGGGCTATTCCTTCACGATTATATCCCCACTGTGCTGTTGTTTAATTCTATACCAGAAAGCTCTTCTAGGTTTTCGAAAAGCAGTTTGCCAAGAGTTCACATCCTCGTCTTCCATAGGGCAGAGCATTCACAGAGGAAGTGGAAGATAGCATAATTTTTCTCCTTTTTTGATCTATGAACTATCTTTGAACTATGGCAGTATATATTGGAAGAGATACCCTTTTTGACTAGCTAGCTAGCTCTCCTGTAGACCAGAAGCCACTTAGCGCTGCCCTGAGTCAACAGGCATCCCTTCGTTTCATATTTATCAATGTTGATGTTTGTTTTGCGATTGTAGGCCAATACGTTTTGCTAATATAACTTTGTATGCCGATTGATCTCCCCATTTACAATCCGCGATTCGAAGGTATTTTGCGGAGATTACTTTCTTAATTCCACTCAGTGGTGTCAATATCGATTCGGGATGAATGTTACCCCTAGACGAACTGGCAGATACCACTCTTGCCAGTTCGTCTGCCTCTTCATTTCCTTTAATGTTCCAATGTCCCTGGACCCAGATTAAGGTAACTTTATGGCTTACGCTCAAGGTAGTAAGGCTATTCCTGCTTTGTTCCACCAGTTTAGAGGTTGTTGTGGCCGAATCCAGTGCCTGGCTTGCAGTCTTCTCGAGATTCACCTGAAAAAAGCCATTGTCCGCGAGTGGGTCAAAATACCTGCATGTTTCTGGACCGTCTCGAGGCCATAGTCAAAGCAAAAGGTGGTCATATCGAGCAAAAGCAAATTTATTCTTAATTTTATATTATTCTTACACATTTTTTACTTTGAATTAAAAAAAAAAGGAATTTTTCAAACAAATTTCCTTTTTAATTGGTTACACTTCGTGTGCCGGTCTCTGTAAGCATATTTCACTCTAAGTATTAAGTTTAAGTATTACTTAAGTATTAAGTATATTACTTAGTTTTTCCTTTCAATCTAAATACAAATTCATTATTTCTTTAATTTAATTCTGGTTTGAAGCTCCCTTAACTTAGTTTCTTTTTCTTTTCACTAATCGGTTTCCCAACTTATTCTTTATCCTTTTCTTAAAGCACTTGGCTTGAAAAAATTGGCCATTAACATTTATGCGATTACCTCGTTACATCCCTCTTCTCGCCCTCGACGAGTAAACAAAGCACATCAGAAATATCTTAAAAAAGAGATAAGCCACAAGTCGTAATGTCCTAGAACAAAGGAAATTTTTAAAGGGGTTCTTTTTGTCTAGGAAAAATAGATACGAAGAACAGATGCGAAAAGAAAGAAACAAAAAGAAAACAAGAAAAACTATGTGAGAGAACAATGAAAGTATGCCAAGACCAAAGACAGACCAGACAACGGGGCGTTTGAGTAACTGTAAAGTACGCACAAAGGCTAGTTGCATAGAAAACTGAAAGTACGTGAGAGATGCGAAGAGCGAAGAGATGCTAACGCAAGCGGATGAGCAAAGCGGTGGCGTTATGTAGAGACGTGTGAATGAACACTTTGCCTATGAATGAGTGTAAATTGAAAGGAAATATAAACAGCACCCAATAGGCGATAGCGGGGAAAAGTGATTTGGCGAGCTGTGCGAACTAATGCTTGCAACAGCGTATAGAAAAATACGCGTTGTGAATAGAAAGCGTTTGCTGCAACAACAAAGATGGCATGGAAAAAGGTACTTAACAATAGATGCGTGGTGCGATGCTAAGAAAAAAGCAACAGCTGTACACAAACTAACGGTACTTGAAAACTATGGAAAGGCAAAAACAATAATATCTGACAACAAAAAACAACAGAAACTACAAAAAACAATAAAAACTACAACAAACAATGAAACACACATACCCTCATGCACATTATCTCTTTTTTTGGGTGCATGCGAGGAATTCAACGGGTAGTGAGTTAGCAGCAGCGATGGCCAGGCAAGCGGAGAACACTCAAGTGCGGCGAAGATAATTTACAAATTGTCTAGTAGCGCGCACAAGAAGAAGAAATATCTAAGAGAAAGTGTCTGCAGTGAATTGGCATTCGGCAAATGACAATAGCAGCAAGTTATGAAAACAGAAGCGCGCTGAGGTGCCAAAACAGATGTTTGGTTGAAATTGCCGATATCTACAAACAAAGGAATTCCTACGCTGCCAATCAGGCGGCGGGTGAACAGACAAAAACGAGCAAGGATGGGTCTAAGGGGGACTTAGAAGTATTAGGTCTCGCCAAAGACTGACAAAGAGGCTGCAAACTACCAATAGACCAGTTCGTGGCGGCAGAGGATAAAGAAGACCATCTCTGCTTTAGAAGAACCTAATTTTGCTTGATGTTTTCTGATGTATAAAGAAAAGTACGAGAGAGAAACGACTGGTTTGGTTTATTGAACGTGGCCAAAGTCACGCAGGTGCCGCTCGCCGTCTCAATAAAGGAAAGGAAGTGAAAGCTAAGACGGCGTACGGTGCAGCAATTGTTGTTTCCTTTATGGAAAATGCTGCTCATTTTACTACATCAATGCATTCCTCTGTGAGAAGCTACAATCATGATCTACTTTAGGCTTTACCTTCAGATGGAGGAGAGCCGGAAAGTAGTTTGATATCGATGATCCCATCATAGCAGTCGGGTGGGGTAAACCTTTCCAGAAAAATACTTAGAAAGGATAATGATTACTTTCAAAAATAAGGCGGGAGTAACCTTCCTATGGTCATGTCATTCTACTATTGAGACAAATTCAGTTCACTTCGGAGGGCACTGATTAAATCGTCTGACTTTCAACAGGAATTTTGCCACTCTCCTCCCATCTCGGGAGGAATGGAGTATGGGACTTCTACTAAACAACTTCGACACAACGGGATGGTTCAAAAATGGATTGTGACCTAGGATTGAAAAATCTGTGTGTCTTCCTAATACCAGCAGTCCTTTTCAGGCGGAAATATTTGGCAATAGGGAAGCTTATAGGCTATTAATCGCAAACTTCTCTTTTAGGGGCAATATCGCTATTTCTTCGGATATCCAAGTTGAATAGAATAAAGTAGAAATAGCCTTACCACCTTGTGCAAAAACCATAACGTTACCTTAATTTGGCTCCCCGGGACATCGGATTATTTAAGGATATGAGAAGCTGACGAATTTGTAGAATCGGTCCTCACTGGGTGCAATCAGGAATGCAAGGTCCTTAAAGTATCTAAAGGGGAGATCAAACAACATGCAAAGGTAGCAGAAAGTTAAAGATGCCTGCAGACTTCTGGCAGTGATAACTGGCTTCTGGTCCATAGGAGATAGAGTATCCAAAAAGGGTATCTCTTCCAACATATACTGCCATAATTGTGATAAACCGGAGAAAAAGGAAACTATATTCCACTTCCTCTGTGTACTCCCTGTCCTAGGCGAGAATGTTAACTCTTGGCAAACCGGTTTTTGGAAATATCGAGCAGCTGGCCGGTGTAGACATAAATAACCTTATTAGGTTTCGCAACCGCACAGTGGGGATATTAATTGAACAGTGTTGCAAAACACAACAAAGTTTGTTTTATTTGGCTGCCTGGGCATTCTGGTATTACAGGGAACGCATTTTCTAGAAACAGGCTTAGGCTTGTGGACTTCAATGTACTGAGTATGAATAAATATCATACACCTCCGCTTCGGGATCTCTTAAGATTCATCAATGAATGCGAAAGATTCGCGGAATAGTAAGTAGGTAGGTGAAATAGTTGAAATGCCAGTCTGGCACTCCTCAAGTAGCACTAAAGCGCCGTTTTGATACCATTATTAGACCTCCAACAGACAGAGCTGTTGATATAATGGAGAAGGTTGATTGGACTTAGGTTGAGGCACTGCTCCAGGCTGTTGAAGAAAGGAGCACCTAGTGACCTTAATCGTCTAGCTGCCTAACCCGGAGAATTACAGAGAAAGTGCTCAACCGTCTCCTTCTCTGAAAGGTCCCCACAGCTTCTACAAAGGGGGCTAAATTGTAACCCTAGCTTTTCCGTGTGTGTACCGATCGTCCAGTGACCGGTAAACACAGCTACGAGTTTGGAAATTGAATGGCGAGCAGTCCAAAAAAATTCCTTCGTATATTGTATTGGGGCCAAAATGGTTTCGAAATATATTAGCACTTGAAGAAATGGAGCTCCATCTTTGCTGCGCTTTCTTGAGAAATAATTTGTACGGTTCCCTTTTAACAACTATCAGGGGGATGCTGATGACCGGGTAAGAGATCTCTGAGTCCAATTCAGTCCCCTTTCTGGCAAGCTCATCAGCAAATTCATTTCCATCTATGTTCCTATGTCCTGGAACCCAGATCGGAGAAATTTTACCTGCACACCCAAGATATTTGATCTTCTCCTTACAGGAGTTTATTAGTTTCGTTCTGCACCATGGTGTCGTCAGAGTGTTGATCGGAGCTTGACTATCGAAGAAAATGTTAATATCTCCCTCGCTTCCACGGCCCCTATGCATTTTGCATGTCTGCAGGATCGTAAAGACCTCAAACGAAATTTTGCAGACTTACCATCGATACTGTAACTATCCTGTCTCTCTATTTCTTCTAATCTGTCCGGCTGTAGTACAATGGTCTTCCTGACTGAGTGGTTGGATTTGCCCAACCCGGGATTAGAGAACAAAAACAAATTTTAATCATCGAAAATCACTTTATTGTTTTTCAAAAAATTCTCCATGAAGATCTATACACTTTTGCATGCGTTTGAACCAATTGTCGAAGCACTTTTGCCACTCTGAATGAGGTACCTCCAAAACATGCATTCTGAATGCCGCAACCGCTTCTTCTGGTGTCGAAAAACGTTGACCTCTCAGTTTATTTTTTACGTACGGGAATAAAAAGAAGTCATTCGGTGCCAAGTCAGGACTATACGGCGGATGACCCATTAATTCGATGTTTTGGGCGCTCAAAAATGCAGTTGTTTGAGCCGATATGTGAGAGCTCGCATTGTCCTGGTGAAGAGTGATCGGTCTTTGGCGATTTGTTTTTCTAATTTCTTGGAAGACAACTGGTAAACAAATGGTTGTGTACCACTCAGAATTTACTGTTCTGCGTTGTTCTAGTGGTACGGTTGCGACATGTCCAGTTTTTCCGAAAAAACAGGCGACCATTTGCTTGGAAGTGCTTAGTGCGCGAACAACTTTTGTTGGATTTGGCTCATCTTGAAACACCCATACAGTCGACTGCTGTTAACTTTCGGGCTCATACGCGTAGATCCATGATTCATCACCTGTCCCGTTGTCATAGACGTGTTTCGTCCCCGCGATCGTTTTTTTTTTGAGCATTTCCTTCGACCAATCGACACAAGCCTTTTTTGGGCGATTGACAATTTGTGTCGGATCCAACGCGAACAATTTTTTTTTGACATTCAAATGCTTATGCAATATTGAATGTATGCTGGTCTCACTAATCACTAAGATTGTCTCAATCTCACGATAGGTCACATGACGATCTTGCAATATCAGTTCGCGCACAGCATCAATGGTTTTCGGAAGAACAACTCATTTTGGACGACTTTCACGAAATTCGTCTTGGAGTGAACTACGACCACGATTGAACTCACCATACCATCGATAAACACTGGTCCTTGATGGAGCTTCATCGCCAAAAAAGTGAATTAAGTTCATCCATGCAATGTTGCTGAGTTAATCCACGTCGAAAGTTGTAAAAAATAATCGCACGAAAATGTTCACGATTTAATTCCATTTTTGGACCGAGATGAATCTTTTAAGTTACTGTAAACAACACAAATAGCGCTGTATCTCAAAACGTTCTGAGTACGTAAAAGCCAAAAAATGTCAAACTTTGCGATGTAGCTGTCAGTTGCCAGATTGCAACACCGGGGTTGCCAATTCCCGAAATATAAAAGGCACCCCGTATAATGAAAAACCCGAATGCGAAGTATTTTGCAACCTCATTGCATAACAACACAAACAACACGAACAAAAAGTTTGAATAGCCCAATGCAATTGGTTGTTGTAAAAGTCATTTGCCCTCATCCAAAGCCAAGCGTGAACTTGTTAAACATCAAATTCCTCTTAAAAAGTTTTTGTGTCCATACCTAAGCACCTTTGTGTGTGTGCCTGCATAAAGATTTGTATATTTCACCATTGCAGCGACTTCACGGAAGTTGTAGGTAGTGTTTGCTGATATTCGAGCACACGAAAAGCGATAAGCAATGAAGATTTATAGTCGGTCATTACTGTGTTGAAGCGGATCATTAAGCCGCGTTAAGGGCCTCCGATTATTTGTTTATAGCCACAATAATGCTTAAGTAATTTTAGTGTATCTGCATGCAAATACATATGCACGTTTGTGCGTCCATTCAGCGGCATGAAATTTTGTGGCATTTGCAACCTGCTCCTTTGGTTGCCCCTACAGCGAAGCAGCGACAAAAAGGATGGTAAACTGCTGAGTTTTTGCTGATATAGAAATGAGGGCGTTGCCTGAGTGACTTAATGATAAAGTCATAAGTTTTGACTATAGTTTTTGGTAATTAACTAAGATTATAATTTTTTTTTATAAAAATATGGTTCATTCCATTATAAAGAAAATACTAATCCAAGATTCCAACTTTTTAAAAGATTTATCTATAATAAAAAAATAAGTCGGGTTTTCCTTCCTGACGCTACAGGGTGGGCCATATAGCGTTTGCTTTTTGAACCACCAAAATGTGTTCATAATTTACTTAAAGGTTTGACATTTACGAAATGGGATGCTATACGCTTGAACAAAATTGGGAAATATTGAAAACCTATTTCCAAAGTGGTGAGTCTTCTTCTTCTTCCGCTGTTACAGTAAATGGCGAGCGTTACCGTGACATGCTCAACGAGTTTTTCTTTCCAAAACTTGAAGAGGGTGACATGGACGACATTTGGTTTCAACAGGACGGTGCAACTTGTCACACTGCCAAAGTTGCACTCGAACTTTTGGCTACCGTTTTTGAAAACCGAATAACCAGCCGAAACTCCGATATCAATTGGCCGCCTCGGAGCTGCGATTTAAGCCCGTTGGACTATTTTTTGTGGAGTGCCGTTAAGGACAAATGCTATGCGAACCATCCAGAGTCGATTGGTGCTTTGAAGCACGAAATCGAAGTTGCCATTCATGAAATTGGAGCCCAAGCAATCGAAAAAGTGCCTAAAAATTGGGTTGATCGAATGGCCTACTGTAAAGCCAGTCGTGGCAGTCATTTGAACGATATTATTTTTTATTCATAAATGACAGTGTTCATTCTTCAAAATAAAAAAAAAGTTTAAAAAAATATTGATTAGTTTTTTTTTTTAGAGCCGATTCAAAAAGCAAATTTTACATGGCCCACCCTATATAACTCCAGAACGCACGAACCGATTTCCACGGTTTTGCATTCGTTGGAAAGGTCTCGGGCTCCGTGAGGCTTATAGCATGTACTCTGCTCAGTTAATTTCATATTTATTATGCGCACGTTCTTTCAAACGCTAATTTAAAACCGGTATTGTGTTCACTGTGAAATTGAGGTTAAAGTTATTCATTTCCTAACAGTTCAATTGGAAGCTATCAAATCAATCACGCGTATTGTGCAAATTCTTATTCAACTTCAACAGCAGGCATTTGTCTTTAAGGTGGTAAGTTGAACTGTGTAAATTATGTGCATTTGAGGTTAAATTCACCAGTCTGTACATAGTCCAAAATGCCGAGAGGACGACGTGCGAACATTGGCCGTCGCACAAAACATGCAAGCCAGCAACAGCAACAAGTGTATGCACAGAACTTAAGCGAAGAAAGACGAAATATAATAAGAGAAAATGCCCGATTGAGACAACGCATGAGCACACGAAGATCCTTGGCATCATACAATTGCTTGGCATTCCAATATGATCCCACTGCGAACTACAGTGCTGATGACGATTAAGATATTGGACCAATGACGACTGTATGCCGATATTGCAATGCGTTAAAGTTCAAAAGAGAAACGGCTGGATTGTGCTGCGCAAGTGGAAAAGTCAAACTGGATCCATTACTTACACCACCACAGCCACTGAAACCGACTCCAACGATTTTCTTCAACGCATCCTTGAATACAATAACTGCTTTCGCATGACTTCCTTTGGAGCTAATATCATTCGATAAATGTTGCATATCAGATAAATGTTGCATATTCTAATCTAGAGCGAACAAAGGAAGCAAAAAGAAATTTGTGATTGTAAGGGTCCGAGAACATCGAGCTATTCCTAAGATTGAATACGAAGTGGACACAATAAAGTTAATGTGGCTGTTGAAAGAAAAATGTGAGTCAAAGATCACCCCTAGATCTTTGAATTCATGAACAGATTGAAGTAAAGTATTATCAATGCCGTAAGATGACTGAAAAACATTTTGAGTTTTGGCGAAGGTGACATGAAAACATTTCTTAATATTTAGAGAGATGCCAGAGTAACTGCACCAGCGAACGAGCGCATTCATTTCCGTTTGCAACATATGAACATCCTCATTTTTTCTAATGGCCGAAAATATTTTCAAAACATCAGCATACAAAAGAAGGTTTGCAAATGAAAAACAGGTACAAATATCATTAAGAAATAGAGCGAAGAGAAGAGGCCCTAAAATACTGCCTTGTGGTACCCCTGAAGATGCAATGAAAGGTTCCGAACATTCACCCTCAATCCTTACTACACATCGTCTATCGGATAAATAAGATTTCAACCATTGAAAGAAAACAGAATGGCAACCAAGCGAAGCTAATTTACGTAATGTAATTGTGTGAGCAACTCTATCAAATGTTTTAGAAAAGTCCGTGTAAACACAATGACGACTTGAAAACCTTCAGCAAAAGTTCCAAAGCAGTATTCACCAAAAGCAGCCAGGTTGGAAACTGTGAACCCACTCGAGATAAATTCGGGCGAGATTAAGCTCTTAGTTGCAAAGTACATTTTTTCTTTTACAATTCCTTCGAAAAGTTTAGTTGATAAAAACTCCCGAAGATAGAGATTTATTAAAAACTAATGTGAGAGGAAAGACAATAGCCGGGCAGTTGTTAAGAAAAATTACAGACAGCCCATCCTTATCAGTCTGTAGAGAAGGTCTTAAACCCAAAATCCCATTCTCAATGTCCAGGTTTAAATAGCCAAAATTTAAGGATGAAAGTGGACTATCATGACAAGGAGAAAACGAGTACGTATCATCACTAGTGAAATTAGATGTGAAAAAATGGGCGAACAAATTGGCTACGTCCACAGGAGTAGACGCTGATTTGTCATTAAAACGAACCGCAGAAGGGACTCCAGTAAAATATAGCAAATAAAAAAAAAAAATAAATAAATAAAAATCAGCCTTCATCTCTTTCAGGAAAAATTTGAACCAAAACACAGAAAAACGAAATCTTGGGCTGAAATATCCTGCAAAAATGTTTGTCAAAAATGTTCGCCATTTATCTCTTTTTAAAAATACTTTCTTAGCTCTACATTGAATCTTTAGGTCAGCTTGCATTTTATAATACAATTATATCTGAAGAGCACTAACATTGAAGTCTTATACAAGGTGGCACAAAATTAATCATCGAATTTGATTTTTGAGTAACTTTTATACTAAAAACAAAAAAAAAACACAAAGAAAAATATGATGACAATCTCTATTTGACCTCCATCGCTTGTCTGCTTGCTGGCTGCAGCTATTTAGTTCACAAATGTCAAATACGATTGACGTACGACACCAATTGCACAAATTTTAAATCTTCCGATTGGGTGACTAATTTTGCGCCACCTTATATAAAGTGATTTCTCCTAAAATCTTGTATTATACTTTTCTGAGTAGATTTGCGTCGGATCCTCATATTAATAAGTGAACCAGCAAACACCGGAAACACCTGCTTGGATCTTATCGTAGAAATCACCCCTACAGATATTTGCTGGAGCCTGAGTCATCCTCCCAGGTGAGTCAGGAGGCATATCATGGCACCAAGGCAGCAAACATGACTGCAACTACTGGATCGGACAGTATATAGATAGGCATTCAGCGGGAGATTCTCATCACCTTCCTAACCTCGCGACCCTCGAATGCCGTTGACGGAGTGCAACCACCATCCATTGCAGACGAAGAGCTTCAGTTGCCTCGTGTGACTCGCGTAACCTTGTCTCAATTACGGTCGGGATATTGTGGCAGGTTAAACTCCTACTTATTCAGAATTTTCCCCGACATACTCAATATGTGTCCGGCATGTGAAGGTACCCCGCACGATACAAGCCACCTATTTACATGCTCTCTCAAACTCACTCACCTCACACAGCCCTCTTCCTCTGGAACTAACCTGTCGAAATAGCGCGCTTCCTGGGCTTAACGTTAGACGAGTTAAGCGATGACGATCGGTGACCCAACCGCATTGGCAGGGTCTAGAGAACTGCTACAATATCAAGAACACCGTAAGCTTTTCTCTTCTGGAACAACATATTCATTATATGGCCGAACGAATAAAACTTCTGTGTTATTTTTGGGCAAAGCTACTTTGATTAAATTCATATTTTCTACGCAAAATATTTACAATACTTTCTTATACTTTCAAATACGCACCTATGCTTATAAATGAGTCCGTTTTTGTCCGTTCTCAACAACCTCTGAAAGTTCGATATTGCACTCTATTTTGCTAGAATTTCCTCTAAATTTCCATTTTCTACGCTGTGCGTGTGGCATTGCATAGCGTAGCTTTTGCCAAAACCACGGATCACCCCACTTAAGGTAAGTGTTCATCTTCAAATAGGCCTTCAACTCTTGATCCAAAAGCTCTGTAACTTTAATTTCACCATAGATCACCAGAATTATACGCGAACGGCCCTCATTCACGGCACACTGATGTGCTGTACGAAATTCCATCTGTGCCCAATCGGATTCAATGAAATGCTGGGATAGTACAATGATCGTGCGACGCGATTGCTCCACCGAGTCAATGATCTGTTCGGGTATATAACCGCCAGCCAGCCAGTCACGCACATGTATGCAAACCTTAAAGGATGGCTGTCCCTGCTCCAATCCGGGCACCAATTCTTTTTCGACGAATTGTTCATCGTGATGTGAATACGAAATGAACGCATCCCATTTACGATCGCGATCGACATCTTTCTCACTCACACAACACATACACAAACGATGTGCGTACAGCCAAATTTTCAACTCGATGCGATACTTGTAATAACAGAGCGCCGTTGTGGCGAATGCTAAACCCAAGGCGGCCACACAAACTACTACGATCACCAACACTGTGCGCACACCCATCTCTGGCAGACAAAAGTCAGTAAAGGACAATTCTAAAAGGCGTGCGAATTTCGTATTCTCACATCGCATGTCGCTTGCATCGCTCAAACGCTTACAATTCCTTTTAACAAAGTTGAGCAGTGGTTGGGCGCTACAGTTGCAAGCCCATGGATTTTCCGAAAGGTAGGCGAACGTCATGGTCTCACTTGTGTTAAGAGTGTTGATGAGTTGTGGGCTAATATGCTTTAGTTGATTTTGACGCACATCGATGAGGAAGAGTCCGCTGGTTGAGTGATTGCTGGAACCCAGCTGATCGCATAGGTAGTGTAGCGAGTTATTGCTCAGTAGCAGTCGTTTTAAGCTCCATAATCCTTCGAAGATGGCGCAGTCCTCACCAGCTGCCCAGTCGAGTTGATTGTTGCGCAGATCGAGCAACTCCAAGCGATTGGGTTGGGCAAAAGTGCCCGCAGCGATAGTGCGCAGCTCATTGTTGTCCACCAAAAGTTCGATGAAGGTATTCAAGGGTGGTAGTACTTTGGCGTCCAAATGTCGCAATCTATTGCGACTTAAAAATAATGTTGAAAGCCTGGTGGTAGTAGCAAAGAGGCCCACCGGTAAAGCCTCCAACAGATTCCCGCTCAAGTTTAAGATTTGTAAACGCTTTTGCTGCGCCAACAGCGTGGTCGGTAGTATACGCAGTTGATTGTCCTTCAACCTGAGTCGCTGTAGGAGGATCAAAGGTGCAAAAATAAGCGCTGGTAGCTCTGTTATGCTACAATTAGTCAGATATAATCCTCTAATAGTGGTCAAGTATTTGAAATCGTCCTCTCGCAAACGATGCAGCAGTCGATGTTGTTGCATATAGAGCTCACGGAGACGGCGTAAACCATGAAATGCTGAGCTGGGAAACTCCTCCAGCTGACCCAGCAGTTTGATAGTGTTTATATTGGGCACTGGGCTGAATAAGTCAGTTGGCAAGTGGGTGAAGTTCAAGTCAATTGTGATGCGAAAAAGTGATGGCATGGGCTCTAGTATATCTGAAGAAAGCTGCTGTGATACAAGCTGTAAGTCGTTTGTTGATGATTGCTGCGGCTCAGCATGCAATTCCAGTTCTTTGATCTTACTCAAGCGTTCGAGACCGCGGCCGAAGGTTTCGAGTGACACTTGTGCGACCGACGCCAAGCCCCTCACATCCAACACGTAGCTGGGCGTTAGTGCCAATTGGGCCAACAACTCGGTGACAGGCAAACAGTTGTACGTGGCAATGTCAGCCGTTTCGCGTAGTTTGCCCAAATGCGGTAAACTGGCTAGCACATCCGGTTTCAATACACCGCCACCACAGATGAGCTTGACGCCATTGTCTTCGTTCAACGAAATATGAATTTGGTCGGCCGCACATTCTACATTGGTCAAGTTGTACTTGTCACGGTAACAGATGCAAGTGCCATTGGCTGTGATTTGCTTACAATCCTCGGCGGTGAAGGCCTGCTGGTTTTTGCACAAATCCTCAACGGCGGCGGCAATGCGGGTAAATAGTAAATAGAAACTTAGCCCAGTAATAATATAGGTGGCCAAAGGAATTTGGCATATTGTTTTACCAAACTTCGACTGTGCCATTTCCCGAGGCAATGTAAATGTGTTTCGTACTCTCCACTGTGCTGTAACTACTAGACTGAGCTTTGGGATGGCCATAAAAATGTTTTAAGGTGTATTTTCGGCAAAACATCAAAGGCACCGGCCGGGTCTCGATTTTAAACAAAGCTGTTACATTGAATAGTGGCCACTTCCAGTGTAGCCTAATTATGTGTATTTAGCAAGTATTGGACTTAGTTGAAGGGTGCCAGATGTGACTGTTCATTGAATGTGTGTATGTGTAGGTATGCATTAATCACCCAGCACTAATGCTGCTTCAGAATGTGTTGAGTGTTGATAGCAATAAGTGATAGTCTCATTATTATTACAAGTACTCGTATATACACCCATACAAAAATACATTGTGCACAATATTGAAAAGCAAGTGTGAACGCGTGTGATTGGCAGCTGTCCAGTTGCGTGTAGAGCTTATTAAATGCGTGTTGGGCTATGTTTGATTGTTCGAAATATTCAAAGGCGCTATGAAGAAAGAACTACTGTACAGATCAGTTGATTTTACTTAAACTTTATTATAGAGTTTTCCATATAAATGCAAGTATATAGAGAATTCCGCGAAATGCAACCTATATCAGACAGGCATTTCCTATTTTACTTCATAGCACTTTGGCGCAGGTAACTCAGGGAAATTCTTGTGGTGAATTGCATTTGAAGAAGATTTGAAATATATTTAGATTAGATTAGATTTGTAGGGGGTTGGACAAGTCCAAGCACTCAGTCAGTAGACCATTGTACTACACCCGGATAGATTTGAATAGATAGAATAGAGATAGGAAAGATAAAAAGTGGGTGGTAAGACGGATAAATTAGTTTGAGATCACTTTACTACAAATCTCTTGGATTCATTGATAAATTTTAAGAGATCCGGAAGAGGAAGAGGATGAACTTTATCCATACTCAATACAACGCCACCCAATATCCTAAGTCTGATTCTGGAAAATGCAGGACAGCTACAGAGAAAATGCTCTGCAGTGTCGTCTTTCTCAAGACAGGATAGGCATATCGGACTGTCTACAACCCCCATGGTAGTCATCCATATATGCTGACCACAGACGTTGTGCCCTGTGATAACACCCACCAGTACCCTCAGGTCCTTTCTGCTGAGTTTTAGGAAAGAGGTCGATATTTTCCTGTTTGGTTCTTTCACAAAGCACTTGGCTACTCTGCACGAGTTCAACCCAGACCAACGTCCTCTATGAGTAGATCTCATGAAGTTGTCAATCCATAGTTGAATCGATGCGGATTTGACACCTAGAAAGGATTCGCGGCCTAGTGACATACTTGCTGAGCCTTCATTTGCCAATTTATCAGCTGACTCGTTCCCTGTAATACCACAATGTCCAGGCACCCAAATACTAACTAACTTTGTTGTGTTTTGCAACACAGTTCAGTTTTGTTTTACATTCACCGACCAACTTCGAAGAGCAGCGTAGTTAGCAAACGCTTTTAGGGCAGGTTAAATGTCACTACAAATTCCAATACTGCTACCCCGCCACTTTTTCTCAATTAGCAAGTATACCACGCTCAAGAAGGCATATACTTCCGTAAGGAATACCGTGGCTATCTGTCCTGTGGCATAGGAGTACTTAGTGTCTTCGTTTAAGTACCGTCCAGATCCGCTTCCATCACTGGTTTTGGATCAGTAGGTGTAGAAAGTGTACTGATATCCCATTAATAGGTTCTCAGGACTCATCCATTGATCTCTATCTCGGATGAAAACATCATACTTCCTACCGAAGCTAACAACATGCACCCGATTGTTCACTGACATCGAGAACAGTGTGCACCGCTCCGACAACTGGCGGTATATCTGACAGTGGAAAGTGCTTACTTGATTTCCCCAGACTCCGTTTAACTTGAGCCTGTACACCGTCTTCATTGCTTCCTTTCGAATTCGAAGATCTAAAGGTTGCAAGGTCAGAATGGCATTAAGGGAATCATGGTCGTAAGCTCCTTCAATGCCCACAAACACACCAAGAGTGTACTCTTTTGTTTCCAGCCCTTTCTCGATTATGCTAACGCACTCGTGCAGAGCCGATTCGCAAGATTTCCCACTTTGATGAGCATGCTGTGTGACGTTGAGAGGGTTTCGACTTAGAACCCTCGTCCTAATGAGCTTCTCCACCATACGTTCCAGAGCCTTAAGCATATACGATGTCAGGCCTATAGGTCTGAAAATTTCTGGTAAAGCGTAGCTGTCATAGCTGAAATATATTTATATGGTTTCATATTTTGTAATGAGGAAACACAAAAACGAACACTACTCAAATAACAGCTATGAGAGTAGTACATTTTTTGTTGGTTTCTATTCTGAGCTTCTAGCAGTTACGAAGCTTGGAGCGGAGTATAATAATTGATTGCGCGTTTTGCCCTGCCTGCTCCCCTACTCATTAGATCAAGTTCGGAGCAGTAGCGGAAGCAGAGCAATGTTTTCGGTAATATTTCTGCTACGAAGTAGTTAATGCAAAAAGTTTTGAACGAAATTTTATTTTTGAAATCTAAAATACTAAAGTGGAGAAAATTTAAGGCAGAGTTCGTGGCTATTTAGTGCCTTTTTATATAGAGTTATTTAATTAGAGGTATTATTTTGATATTCCAAGAAAAATGCTATTCTTTAATATAAATGATCGGATTTTTTATTTCATTATAATTATCATTCACTGAATAGCAAAGTGTCTGCCCTATGTCCTCGATAGCCTCACGAATTCCTTCTTTCAGGTCTTGAGTCGACGCTGGGCTGTTGGCGTATACTTTCTCTTTCAGGTGTCCTCAAAGAAAAAAGTCACAAGGTGTTAAATCACAAGATCTCGGTGAGCAATTGTGATCACCTCTTCGAGAGATAGCACGGTCCGGAAAGTTTTCCCATAAAAGATCAATGGTTTCGTTGCTTGTGTGGCACGTAGCGCCGTCTTGTTGAAAATATACGTTTTCCAGATCAATACCATCTCATTCCGGCCATAAATCGTTAATTATCTCTCCTGTTTAACACCTAACACCTGTTATTGGAAAACCCTTTATTTGAAAAAAAGCATTACGTGCAATTTCTACTATTAATTTTATTTCTGTGATACAATGCCAAGTTGCAGTTGCGTTATATCCCAGATACTTAAAAAAAAAATAAGGTGAATTTTCAAATTTTGCGGGCTACGTACATTCGACTTTCGATTATCATTTTTTATGTGACTCGTCTCGAAGATATGTTCACGGTTTTAGCGATATAAGTATAGCAAGTTTAGTTTGTTTATAAGAGGCTTTAAAAGAAAAAAATTGGATGAAAGAAGTTGAATAAAATTTTTTTTTGTGTAAAAAATTCCCAAAAACACTCGAAATGTTGACATTGGCATATGATGAGAGTACTCTGAGTCAAAAAAAATTTGACAAGTGGTGTAGCTTTTCACAGAAGGTCGCGAAGATGTAAATGACGACGCTCGCTCTGGATCCAGGGCACATCAACAATCGATGAAAATTTTGAGAAAGTGAAGTGAAAATTGCTTTGGAGAATCGTCAAATCACTATCAGAAAAGTTGCTGTGGATATCAGTATATCGCTTGACTCATGTCATGTATTCTTTCTGGAAATTTTGGGCATGAAGTGTGTGGCAGCGAAGTTCGTTTCAAAATTGCTGAATTTTGACTAAAAACAACGTCGCAAGAGCATCGCTCAGGAATTGTTTCATGAAGCCAACGATGATCCAGATTTGCTTAAAAGGGTCATAGCTGGTGACGAATCAAGGGTATATGGTTATGAAATCGAAATCAAAACCCAATCGTCCCAATAGAAGAGTTCAGGAGAGCCAAGACCGAAAAAATTACGGCAAGTGCGGTCAAATGTCAAGGTTTTGCTCACAGCTTTCATCGATTAGCAGGGCGTAGTGCATCAGAAGTTCTTACCACAAGGTCCTATGGTAAAAGAGGGGTATTACACTGAAGTTGTGAGCCGTTTGTGTGAAGTAGTACAAAAAAACTCCCGGAATTTTGGAGAAAAAAAAAGCATGGCTTTTGCATCATTATAATGCACCTGCTCATTAATCTTTGCTTGTGAGAGATTATTTGGCCAAAAACAAAACCGTTATCATGCTTTTTGCACTTCATGCACTTTTTACTGAACAAGATTGAAGAGACCCATGAAAGGACGTTGTTTCGATTGAGGAGATAAAAACCGAATCGCTGAGTGAGTTTAAGGACATACCAAAAACTGCATATCAGAACTGCTTCGAGGATTGGAAAAAACGCTGGCACAAGTACATAATATCTGAGGGGACTACTTTGAAGGAAATAAAGTAGAAATTGATGAATAAATATTTTTTGAAAAAAATGAAAACTAATCTTATTTGAATTATTGTAAACATTTTTTCTGCTAACAATCATATAAATACTTGATTTTTTTTTTGTGTTAAAATGCAGGGGCAGCCGGACTGGTTGTCATTCGCTTCGGGCTCGTCCTCGTAGAGGTGGGAGTATTTGTGATTCGTTGGATGGCAGTGTTCTTTCATGGGTTCGAGAACGCCCTTCCGTCTTCTGCTGCCTTCCATGAACGTCTGTAGGTTAGCGTTACTCAGCAGCTCATACATTTTGAATACTCCAGCTTTGACTTCGTTGCTAGCGGTGTTATAATGCCTGAAGGCCTGTTGCATATACCTTATCACCAACTTACATCTTGAAATTTAACCCCCCTTTACATAAAATCAAAAAATTTCATTTTATTTCCATGTAAGTTTATTTTTTTATGAAATATTTTCATTAATACGAATAACGCAACATGAATGGCAGAACTTCAAAATCATGCGCATGAAAATGGAAATTAATTCATTGACGCTATTTTTAGATGAAACTGTATGCTCTTGAACTAAATAAACCATTGGACTACTTTCTTTCACATTTAACTTAATTTTTTTTTCTCTTTTAATTAAAAATTCTAATTAATTTTAATGCTACAAGACAAGTGGGTACAAGTGGCACGTTTGTGCATATAAGATGAAGAGAAAAAGTTTGAGGAAGCAAGGAGCCCGTGACTTAGGAAAGTGTGTAAGTGGTACGAAGGTGTAAAGCCTTGCATAAAGAGCGCTTCATTTAAAATATAATTAACGTAATTTTGAATGCGAAGACGCGCGTTTTCTCATACGCTGCCGAATTTCATCCACGCAAATGGATAGCTGCTGTCAGCACGAAGGCAAACCTAAGAAGTGCTCGAACAACAACGACAACTATACGTAGAAGCACGTAGAAAAACATTAGCGACAAGCGAGAAAGTCAAACATTAAATAGATGTCGTTAACATCAACGTCAGCATGAATGAAAAAATGGCGTTGAGAAAGTCAAAGGTGATGGGGAGTTGAGAGAAGGAGTCAAAGTGGAAGTGACAATGTGCGAGTAAGTAAGTGGGAGGCAACTAAGTTGAACTGACAACTACTGCGTGATAATAATAGTAAGTAGTAGGACAATTATGACAGGTTAAGGTCCAGTTTCTGCTCCACTAACTATCGCCTTGTTTTTCATCTGTAAATGGAGCGCTCTTCAATTTAATGCTGCACTTGCTGGTGGATGGCTGTTTTTTTTGTAATAAGCCATACTTTTCTATGGCAGAAATACACTCGCTGGTTTGATGCTACTCGTTTAGTGGGAAACGGTATTAGAAATAAACTAATTTGCAATTTTTGCTGATGCTTTTATGTCTGTTAAGTTCGGCTAGAACCCATAACTTTCTGACCAGCCATCGATGTGCTAGAACTATGATCGGCACTCACTTCACAATTCGTTGGCACAACTTTGCTATTTAGTCAGGCTGGCACGTACAGGCAGATGATGAGACCTTAAACGTCTTCACAGGTGAGAATAGGCAAGCCTCTCTACATAAAAAAATGCCGAAAATTGAGGCTTAGAGGTATAAAATATATCGTTGAAAAATGACAAGTCTAGTGTACTCGACCCACCGAAAGCTTCTACCAGCAGCTATTGCAGTGTGTACGGAGCCAAAATAACTGCAGCAACAACAACAGCATTAGCAGTAATGACAACAACAACAAATTCACTGATTTATGCTGAATTAATTATGCATTCACAGCATTCGCGCGCCTCTCTGCACACTTATACACATACACACACTTGGTAAAACGCAGCTGGCAAGCTAAGTGCCAACATTGACAGCTTTGAGGATAACAGCAGCAACAAAAACAACCACAAATAAAAGCTGGTTAGTTAAGTTCCATAGACAGCTGCAGTGACAACTACATCCATGCAGCCGAGCAAACGCAGTAGGTGGCAGAGTGCCATGCTATGCAAAGCAGAAGTGGCAGGAAGTGGAGGCGGAAATGGAAGAGGTGAAGAAAGCCCGCTTGCGCCTCTCTGAGCTGCTTAAGAGCTCTGTGGGATGTCGTTCATAATGTTAAGCTTGCACATTTTAGACTATGATTGATGGCATGACAATATTGACTACCAGCTTTGAAGCTAACTCCAACCCTTCCTTTTACTTTTTTGTGTGGATGGAGTTTGTAATTAACCCTCCGTTGGGTATCCGTTCTATAGAAGAACAAATGCATACATTTTATGACAACGCCTTGAGCGGAACCCATACGATCTGCGGTAATGCACTCCTGATAGTCTGAGTGTTCGAGAGCTTTCAAGTAGGTGGAGCAGAGAAGCGTGATGCTGGAGTACCTTAAGGACAATACGTCACGTGGCGAAATAAAGTTTTAGTTGGTGGAGTTCAATATATAATATGTCTGAACATTCCACAAATCATCTAAGAAAGTTGAATTTGTCTAATATTAAAGCGTAAATAATAGGATTATTTATTTAGAAGCAAAAGCCAGGAAATACAAGGCATTCAGAAATCGTTTCGTTTAACAAAAACTTAGAGGTCTTATAGCCATCAAAATACGTGCTACATTTTCGCGCAACATCGGATCCATATCTCGCTGTTTTTCGAGACTATTCGGAAGGGCATACACCTGTGACAGTTGATAGAGATCGGCATAATACTCCATGCCAGCGATGCCAGTTGAGTTGAAACTTGGTGAAACCTCCGTACAGTCGATTATCGCAGTCTTCAAAGGGGTCACCAACAATGTGGAGTGATAAGGCTAGAAATGTAGACCATAACCAAGAAATCATATACAAATTTTACAATAAAAGATTCAATGAATACGAGTACACAGACTGCTGTACTGTGTGTTACGCACCACTTTCTTGCCTTCAATCAGCTCGCGCATGAGCAGCACAATCGTTCGGCTGCCCGCCAACAGATTCCAACGCGACCAACTGAAGTTATGAGACTGCACCAAAGTAGATATACACGCATACAAATGCATTTCCATGACGAAATTCTTCTCACAAGTGCCTTCGGTATAGCAAAATGTGTCCGGTTCGGGAAAAATGTCAACGGCAGCTGCAATGAGCGTCGTCTTCAATTCGGCTAAAGATAAAGTCTTACCGAGCATCTCGTTAATGGCCGTAGTGCTGCCTCCTTGAAAGTTATTTACGCAATAACCCGTCGAAGTGATGTTCATATCCAGACTAATAATGGAAGCAGTAAATGTGAAGAAAATCGTGCCAGGGCTAAAGGGAAAAAGAAAAATAAATGAAAAAATAAACGGTATGTATATGGATATAAATGTGATGGATAAGGATCTGATACGATATAGAGAGGGATATGGATATGGAGATATTATATTTGGATATGGATATGGATATGGATATGAATATGCACATGGATACTAATATGAATATGAATATAGAAATTCCAATATGAATTTGTATATATGAGTATAGATATGAATATGGATATGGATATGGATTTGGGTATGGGTATGGGTATGGATATGGATATGGATATGGATATGGATATGGATATGGATATGGATATGGATATGGATATGGATATGGATATGGATATGGATATAGATATGAGTACGGATATGAATATGGATTTGAATATGAATATGGGCATGGATATGAATATGAATATGATACGGATATGTATATGGATATGATATGGATACTAATATAAATTTGTTTATGGAAATGGGTATATACATATATAGATATGGGTATGGATATGGATATGGATATGGATATGTGTATGGATATGAATATGAATATGGGCATGGATGTGGATATAGATATGGATATAGATATGGATATGGATATGGATATGGATATGGATATGGATATGGATATGGGTATGGATATGGATATGGATATGGATATGGGTGTGGATATGAATATGAATATGGGCATGGATATGGATATGGATATGGATATGGATATGGATATGGATATGGATATGGATATGTATGTGGATGTAGATAAGAGTATGAATATGGATATGTATATGAATATGGGCATGGATATGGATTTGAACATCATACGGATACTTATATGGATATGGATGCTTATATGAATATAAATATAGATATGAGTATGGAAATAAATATGGATATGGATTATAATATGAATGTGAACATAAATATAAGTATGGACATGGATATAAATACGGATATGAATATGAATAGGATGAGATGAATAGGGATCTGAGTATGGAAACATATACTTATGCATACTTTTGTAGTTATATCTAAACATATGTGTAGTTGTATATGTTCACGATGCACGCGTTCACTAAAATGCAAGCAGCTATAGACATATTACTTGGAGCATAGGCACGCAACCTCTTGTCGAAGATATACAAATAGCAAACAATTTTTGAGAAATGAAAGCTTTCATTTAGAAGTGGTTTTATATGAGTAAGCTTATGAGCCATTCAGTTCAATGTATTGTTATTGCTTATCTGAACGCGCGAAGATTTCCATAATACACATAATGGCGTCATTGAATCCCTCAATGTAAGGCCGTTTTGTAGTTGCAACATACACGTATAGGTGTTGTTGATTATTTGCTCAGTTTTGCTTTGGGTTTGATTTTGTGTGTTTACGCTTTTGCCGAGCGAAGTTGCACAATCACGATCACACTGGGATTTAGCTGCCTTATTGGCACATAATTGGATTAAAAGAGGTGTGTGCTGTATAGTGAATGCCTTGCAGGAAAAAGCAAGCGATATGAAATATTAATTCTTCCAAACAAAGAAAAAATATTGCATTTTGAATATAGAACAAGAGAAGAATAGAAAAAAGTAGGACAAAGAGGGAATAAAGCTTTGTGTAGGAATAAATCGTTACTTTTAATTAATAAGAAGAAGTGTAGGGTCACAAAAGTGGGCATATTTAAAGCATAGTAATTTAGTGTCAAGTGAAATTGATCATTTATAATAACAGACTGGCTTATACATCATTGCTAGGGGCTTAGGCAAAGAGCACTACATCTTGGTGGTTTATGCTGCCACCGTAAGGCAGATACTTTTCTTAAAAGTAACTTTTTCATAGCAGACATACACTTGAAAAATGATTTGAGGCTTGCACTCGGTTAACATTTAATAGTCGCATGGCTCATCTCATGTGTATGTAAAGGGCTTTCCAATAACAAGTGTTATTTAGATTAGATTAGAGATGATTAATGATTTTTTATGGCCGAAAATGGATGGTATTGATCTGGACAACGTTTATTTTCCTTGTGACTTTTTTCCTTTGGGGCCACGTGAAAGAGAAGGTCTACGTCAACAGCTCAGGGTCGATTCAAGGCCTCAAAGATGGAATTCGTGAGGCTATCGAGGACATAGGGCAGGCACTTTGCTATTCGGTTATGGAAAATCTCAATAAAAGGATATTGTCCTGTAAGCGTTTTCGTGGTGGTTTTTTGCCTCATGTTATTTTACACTATTAACGGCATATCTTCCTCTTTTTAATGAAATAAACATCCGATCATTTATATTAAAAAATAGCATTCTTTTTAAATCGAAATAACAGCTCTTATTAGATAGTCCTTTAGTACACATTTTTGCATTATATACAAATTCCGACATACTTCTATGTATATTTTCCTGCATACCTTTTGAAATCCGGTTTTATTTCCCACGTCTGATACGGCATATTGCTGTAACGATTTAGCGCCAATCCGAATATGCCTTCCATACACAAGCAACAAAACACAGCAACAAAACAATAAAAAAATAAAAGCAACGGCCATGACCGTCAGTTGGTTACCGCATATCATCCACCAACACCAGCAGCATTTTACCATCATTTGCATGCGCGCACATCCATTCGCAATTTCCCATTACAGTTCAGTCATTTACATTCGTTGATTTTGCGGTTGATTATGCGCATTTCGTTTCGGCAGCAAAAGCGATGCACAGTAGATAAACAAAAGAGAAATCGGAAAGTGAATCTTGCACACGCTTGGCAAAAAATTTGCACACTCTCACCTAAACGTCCTGTACGAAATTGTAGTGATAGTTTTTCCTCATTAAATTTGGCGTCATGGACATCGCGTGTACTCCATTTACCTTGGGTCCGTGCGATCATATTCGATTCTTTGTATTTTTTACTGGAAAATATTTGGAAAACAGGAAAAATAACAAATATATTTACGCAAGCTGTTACTCGTATTGAATTAATTGAAAATAAACATTCTCTAATTGAGCGCATAGAATGTCCATTGGCTTTGTTGGGATTTTAGTGACTTTGTGGCTGTGTTCATTATAAAAGAGTAATGAAATATGCCAAAGTAATGAAATAAGTGAAGTGAATAAATACGTAATTGAATTAATCGAGTATTAGGGTTGGTACAGTGTCAGGTTATATAATAGTACACAGTTAGAACAGACATCCAAGAAGTAACTACCGGTGAGGGGCCACTAAACACAAGTACGAATATGAAATTGTGGAAATATGTAGAAGACTATGAAGATGACGATCGGGATGACCGGGTGTACGCAGGTATTAGTAAAGATAAAGCGGTCGCATGTGATCAGCTTCCAAAGTTTGTACTCTGGTCGGTCTTAAGCTATAGTTCGTTGTGGTCAGTCTCAAAGCAATTGTCGGAGAAGAAGTTTTCGAGCTCAGCAGCTGTTCACCGTCGTGATGGATCGTCATAATATAATTCGCAATACTTTATTACCAATCACTTAAGAACTTTCTAGGTTCAATTAATATTTTGTAATATCCAGTAATAGGAGGATGGTTCCATATGTAGAAGTCCACGCAAGTACTGCTACTGATTGCCATTCACTTGAGAGTGGCCAGGAAGATACTTCTGCTGTTCAAGCAGCTCACAACTCCCGGGATTAGCTCAAGGATCCTCTGGGTAGCTTTCGAACACCCGTTGGATAATTGGGCTAATCCCGGGGGTTGTGAGCTGCTTCAACCATATGCAGAAAAATCTTCCTGGCCACTCCCACTCTGGGTAGCTTCCGAACACCCCCTCTCCAATGAAAACATGCACAAAGCCTCGGATGAGAACTTCCAACACTGATGACGACCCCTGCAAACGAACTAAGGACTAAGATTTGAGAGCACGCACCTGGAACGTGCGGTCCCATAATGGGGAAGGTGCCTCTGCCCGGCTGTTTGATGTACTCGTGAGAGTAAAGGCTAACATCACTGCCATTCAAGAGATGCGATGGACGGGGCAAGGCAAGAAAACCATAGAACCTTGCGACGTCTACTACAGTAGCCATGTAAAGGAGCTCAAATTTGGTGTCGGATTTGTTATGGGAGAGAGACCTCGTCGCCAAGTACTATCGTTCACTCCGGTGGACGAGCGTCTCGCAATAATCCGCACTAAAGTGCGTATCGGCACGCACGTCACTGTTCACAGCTCTGATTTCTAGGTTGTAAAAGACTTCATATATTTAGGAACCAGCATTAACATCGATAACAATGCCAGCCTGGAAATCCAACGTAGAATCTCTCTTGCCAACAAGTGGTACTTTGGACTAAGTGGGCAATTGAGTAGTAAAGTCCTCTCTTGGCGAACAAAACTAACACTCTACAAGACTCTCATCTTGCCCGTCTTAACGTATGGCGCAGAAGCGTGGACGATGACAACATCCGATGAAGCGACGCTCGGAGTGTTTGAGAGAAAGTTGCTGCGCAAGGGTTTTGGACCTTGGCACGAATTGAATTTATTAAAGTAGTTCCGAAACTTTTCGCTTAAGTTTAAATTTTCGTGCGTAGCATTGGCTGTCTTTTCACTATTCATCCTTTTTATTTCTTTAAACTAGTGCGGATGTAGGGTAGAGATACCATATTCCACGCGGTGTTTCAAAGTGCCTGGTTTTCACCCAAAGCATAACTCTCTGCCTCTGCCTCAAAGCGCCACATCCTGGAAAACCATGGGGACTCATTAGCTAAATCTGGCGGAGGCTATCTGTTCTTAGGTATCACAACTTACTTGTATTCTTGAATCCGACAGAGAAACTGCACGATTATAGGATTGCAGCGGATGAACCGACAGGCCAACGGTGGAACCTTCAAAAACGGCTATAGCTCTAAATCCTGCAGCCTTTTTGGTAGCCGAACAGTTAGGCGTCTGCCTGCAGGTTAGGAGCGGCATTTAAAACTCTATGCCAGGCCTAAGCTGACAGCCCCAGCAGCGGCCTTGGATGCGTAGCCTTATCAGCTGGCCTATTTAAAATTTGCTGATTACTCAAACCACACCAATATAAACGAGTCCGCCGGAATCTTCAATGACGAACTTTGGATGTGGCCCTTTGCTTCACTATGGAGCGGAAGAACTAGGTAAGGTTAGGTTAAAACGGTTGCCCGAGGAATGGGCACACTTGGACGAAGAAATCGAATTCAATTTTTGTAATACCATTGCAAAGGAAGTAAGGTGGAGGAAGACCGATAGGACGAAGAGAGAGCGCGGAGAGAGATGGGGGTACGGTGGTTAGGAGGATAGGTTAAGTATAAGTGGATTACGGACAATGACTATATTGCGGTTGCGTTAACCGCTTTATGCTTCTATTGAAGTCCATCAGAATCCTAATGTCAAGGCCTGCTATGTGAGCAGGCGTAGCAAAAAAGGAAGAGACAAGATGTCAAAATCTGAATCCCGTGAGTGCAGAGCAACTAAAGAGAAAGAGCTGAGATGATTCCTCCTCATCCTTCATACAGCTGACGCAAAGCGGAAGTGTGTGGAGAGTGTCCCGATTTGACTAAGCTACGCTGTACATTGATCCATCGACAGGGGGATGAACCCAAAGTTTCATGGGATACTTGAGTGTCCATAAGTGAGGTCGAGCATATAGCCAGAACCCCTTAGTCTGATTGCAGTTCGTGCAGCAACAAATTTGCCTGCAATGTCTACAGGTACCACATTTAAGTTTGCGTTAAGCGCTTAAGTAGGATTAGTTCGAAGCGCCCCATTGAGTCCAAGTCCTGAGTGCAGTCCTTTGAACGCTCTCTGGCTTCTTCCTTGATGTTCTCCTCTTTGGAGAGTTCCACCAGACTATGACTTCATATAACAAAATTGGCTTTATACTTATAGAGCCAAAATACAACTCTAGGTGAAAGGTTCCATCTTTTGCCAATGTCGCACTTGCATCTATACAAGGCGATTGTTGCTTTCCTTATTCTGTCCTCAATGTTGGGCTTCCATGTAAGCTTACTGTTAAGGATTAGACCTAAGTACTTCACCTTGTCAGAAAGCTCAAACGAAGCGTTACTTATTGAGGGAAGTTGAGCTCTGGGTATTTTATATTTCCCCGTGAATAGGACAAGCTCCGTCTTGAAAGAATTCCAGGATAGGCAGCAATTCATTGCCCATCTAACAACTACGTTCAGGTGTCCCTGCCCCAAATCGCACAGAGTATCTACAAATTTTCCACTAACAACTAGTGCCACACCATCTGGTTTGCGGTGTGCCCCTATTCAGACCCATTCTGCCATGACTATTCTGTCGCTAAGTAAAGTTTAACAAGTGACTTACTCAAAATCGATTTTTTTGAAATTATCAGTTGGAGACGGAGAGCCTCTCTTACCAACAAGCGCTACTTTGGACTAAGCAGGCAATTGAGTAGTAGAGAACTCTCTCGACGATCAAAACTAACACTCTTTAAGACTCTCATCATGCTCGACTTTACGTATAGCTTGGACGATGACAGTATCCGATAAAGCGTCGCTTGGAGTGCTTAAGAGAATCTTTGGACTTTGGTGATGGCGAGTATCGCAGGCGATGGACGCTGTATGAGCTTTACGACGATAAAGACATACCGCAGCGAATAAAGATACAGCGGCTTTGTTGGCTGGGTCATGTCGTCCGAATGGATACAAACGCGCTGGCTCTGAAAGTATTCGATGCGGTACCAGCTGGTGGTAGCAGAGGAAGAGGAAGGTCGCCTGTCCGTTGGAAAGATCAGGTGGAGAAGGGCTTCACTGTGTGTTTCCAACTAGCGCCGGTTTACACAAGAAAGAAACGACTGGCGCGGTTTGTTCAACTCGGCCAAAATCGCATAAGCGGTTGTCGCTCCAATCAAGAAGTTGGGCTTCCTAATTGCAAACCATTAAGGGTGGTAAATTGATGTATATTATAAAACTACATTTGAAAAAAAGCGCTCCAGTTAGCCCATCAAATAGTAATTGACTTATCTCGAACAGCAGCTGCTCATTCGAACTACGAAGTAGGAAAATGATTCACAACAGCACCAAAAGAAAAACCGATTGCATTCCTCTTATCCAATTTACCTACTCTCCCCACTCTAATCACGTAGGACTTCCAATGCAATTCATTTTCTCATAAAAGAAAAAACAAACTAGTAATAATTCTATAAATCATTCTAATAATTTTTGAATAGCGACAACCCCATCAATTACAATCACTTCACTCTTGATTAAACTTCCAATTTCCGTTTGACGCGACGAATGAAAAAGTTCATCAAAAATTTTATCCAAAGCCTCTGTGCTCTACAAGCCATGCCTCTCTTTAATTGGAATGTTGAATGATAGTAGCGAACGTTATTTCAGGCATCCAAACGTCCTTCACTTGCGAGTTACATACAAACACTTCTAGACAAGTATGTGGATCTGTACGTATTTGAGTACTTTTGCCAGTTCAACAAATGTGTGACAGTCTCAAACACCTGAGGCTGCACTTTTATCGATTAATCGTGCATGCACACATACACAAATTCACATTTGCTTGTAAATCAGAAAAAAAGGAAAATAAAGTTAACACCAACAACCAATTCCAGTCTCTTGGAATCTGTGGAAAAATTCAAATCAAAGGTAACAAAAAACAAAAATCAGAAAACGCCGGGAGCAGCTTAAATGAGAAGTGACAACCAAAGCATGAGTGGCAAAGCTGGAGGCTGCCACTTTTAGCAGCTAAATATCAATTGACGCCAATTGGCAAATATTTGCCAATGCCATTATTTGCGAAAAAAAGGGCTGAGCATTTGAATTTTTACATTTCTTCGCACCTCCGTCTTTCATTGCCGCTTCGTTTGCTTGACTGTTAGCTTTCGTTGTTCCATGCGCTGCTTTTTGATAGCTGCAGCAGTGGGCAAACGAATGACTATTTATAGAGACGGGTTTGGACGAGTTAGTCCATCTTATGAACAATGATGAGTTTTGTTCTGAATTTATTTTATACTAAGCGCGGATAAAACAAAAAAAAAACAAAATGCTACAGTTTTGCCAGCTAGTAGAGGAATTATTGGAATAGATGATGTTTGGCACAGCTGCGGTGTGGATATATTTTCATTTTTATTTGTTGATTATTGAAGTGAAACTTCTTAGGCGTCGATGGACGAGGGAGAATGAAGAGTAAAAGTTCGGGCATTTTCGTTCCGCGAGAGAGAAACCAGATTATAACGTAGAGGAAAAGGAGAGAGAGCTATACCTTATAAAGGGGTTTTCAATGGCTGTGGCAGCCATTTTGTTTTGGTGACATCTGGTTCCAGCAGGACGGCGCTATGTGCCACACAGCAAACGCCATTTTATTCCATTTCAACATCTACCCGCCCTTATTGAAAAACCCTTTATATATCTTAGATACACTTTAGGCTATTTTTCCTGAATTTTTCCTTGTGGTTGCTAATTTCTAGTGAGAAATAACACTGCCTACTTTTTGGCGTTATATTTCCTTAGTGCCTACTGTTCTTACTGGTCCCAATTTTTTTGGCGTTTTTTTTGTGCCTACTTTTTAGCGCGAAATTCCGTTTTCTGGCTAGTGCTTGTGCGTACTATAAAGTGCTATTCATTCCGGCGTCGGATTTATTGGTATTGCCTTGTGGTAGTTTATGCCGATGCCGCGGTCCTCGAATCTCTGCGTTTGTGCAGGTGATAAACGCTCGGAGTAGTGCGCGTTGTTGCCACGGTTTGTGTCCGGCGTTTACCTACACCGGTCGACCCTTCCCCGTGTTTTATAAATTTTGTCTATTTGTATTCTCTGCAAATGTTGTGAATTTATTTAGATATATATTCTTTCTCTCTCTCTTTCTCACTCGAGTCTCTCCCTCTTTCTCTCTCTATCTTTCATTCTCTTTCGGGTGTCTCCCTCTTTCTTTGTCTGCCTTGATAGTTTCATTTCTGTTATGTGTACTTTTATGAGTTATGTGTATGCTACACGCACCTTTTTTTCTCGCCTGTAAGTATGCAATTATTAGGAGCAAGTTTCGTTCGCTTGACATATACCTAAATTTCTCAACTGGCTTATGAAAAAGTTGATAAATTGAAACCGCTACTTGTACATATACTTAAACTATGCAAAAATGATAGAAACAAGATTGCGTCCATCAGAGAGTGCGTGACCTCACTTTAGTATAGTTGTGCAGTGTTGCCAAATCTTTGCTTTTCGCAATAAATTTAGCGCTTTTTTATACTCAAAATGGGAAAAATTTTGAATTTCGTGTTGGTTTTTTCTTTTTTGCTTTTTAATTGAAAGCTACCAAAATTGTAATTTAAAAAAATTGCATAATTAAAAGAAGGCTAAAAAAGGCCACTCTTGCATTTAAAACTTATAAAAAAACATAATTGGCGTTTACACTTACACTGTTAGGTGTTTGGCCAAGCTCCTCCGCTATCAGAAAACACTTTTTCCACAATTTTACTGTTTCATGCTCGGAGATTCGAGCCTCCGCACCCCGAATGGTAGTTACGCACCGCGAATGGCAGTCGGCTACGGCGGCACCTTCTAAACCTTAGGCTGAGAAGGTTTCAGTGCTATTGAAAATTTGTTGTTCCTTATAAAATTTAAGGTTTAAAAGTGCAAATGCTATATTAGTTTTTGTTCCTTTTGAGAATATCGGATCTTTTTCTCTCAACTCTTCTTAATATTTGAAACCTTTTTACAAATTTTAAAAATCCTTTGAATTTACTGAATGCGAATTAGTGCCATGGAGGTGTATTCTTCACTACATACATTAAGTAAACAAAAAAAACTACCAGATAATACTGAACAACCATAAAGGCGTTTTATGAAAAAAGAGTACCTTATCTTGTTACAAAACTTCAAATATAGCAAACAAGTGTTTTTCAGCACTTTTTTAAAGAGAATTCTCTTACTTTAAGTTTTAAATAAAGCGTTTTTCAATAGGTGCGCTTCAACTTTTTTCCGATAGGGAGGGCGAACGACGCAATATTTTTTATTTTTCGCTTGTCATTTGTAAACTTCATTAGTATACATTTCATGGAACGCTATACACTTGAGCAACGATTGCAAATCGTGCAAATTTTTTATGAAAATAATCGTTCTGTTGCTGCTACTTTAATCCAGATTTTTTCCAAAAAATCATCTTCAGTGATGAAGCTCACTTTTGGCTCAATGGCTTTGTCAACAAGCAAAATATGCGTTACTGGGCAGAAAGCAATCCACACGTGATTCATGAGGCACCGTTGCATTCCGAAAAAATCACTGTTTGGTGCGGTTTACATGCCGGCGGCGTAATTGGCCCATATTTTTTCGTTGACGAGAACGATCGCCACGTTACTGTGAATGGAAATCGATACCGCGACATGATAAACGATTATTTTTGGCCGCAATTGAATGGTATGGACTTAAACGACATGTGGTTTCAACAGGACGGGGCCACAAGCCACACAGCACACGCTACAATTGATTTGTTGAAGAGTAAGTTCGATGAGCGCATTATTTCCAGAAATGGACCGGTCGAATGGCCGCCGCGCTCGTGTGATTTGACGCCTCTAGACTATTTTCTTTGGGGTTATGTGAAGTCATTGGTCTACAGTAACAAACCGGCGACGATTTGTGAGCTCAGAGCCAATATTGAACGCGAAACTGCTGGAATTTCGGCCGATTTATGCAAAAGAGTGGTCGAAAATTGGGTTCAATGATTGGACTTCGTAAAACGTGCACCCGGTGGTCATGCAAAAGAAATCGAATTTCATACTTAAATGTATATGTTCAAACTCGATAATAAAAAAAAAATTAGTTAAAAAAGTCAAACCGTTTGTGTTTTATTCAAAAAAAAAGTTGAAGCGCTCTTACTGAAAAATGCCTTAGAAGGATGGTGTTTTAAAACTTTGTTTTCCCATACAGTATATTGCCCATAACCATAGCACATTTATTTAAAAAAAAATGCACACAGTAAAAACGATTTATCACTCGGACCAAGTTCTTTAAGTAATTCCAGACAAAGTTGGTATTTTCTTTTCTTTAAATGGACCGTTTCGTGCTTTTTATTGTAGTTATATCCAAAAATAGGCAACGCTGCAGTTGTGAAAGAGATTTGATTGCTCCAAGGAGGAGAACAAGAACAAACCTGGAAAAAATGTAAATAAGGCGAATAAATGACACACGCGAATAGTCAGCAAGCCCAGCAATAGTCGCAATCGCCTACAATGTGACCAGCTGATCAAAAAAGTAAAGCTAAATTGACTTGACTGAATTATTGAAATAATAAAAAGAAGTTATGTTTTACATAATTAGAAACATCACATTTAATTAAAATAGGTTAAAAAAATGTCAGGGAGAAAGAACTAAAACACCGAGACTGGAGAACACAAAAAAAAGCTGATTAAAGTTACGAAAATGGTAATTTGGCCACACTGATTGCATTAGTGCGACGTCACGAAAATCAGCTGATATTCTCAAATGCGTTGAGAGCTAAGAAAGGGTACCACGATAGGTGCCACCTCACTATTCCTCAATTGGGACAACTATGAGTGCAGGACTCCTCTCACGGCGTCCTCGAGCAGCAACGGTTACCCATGAAATTTGCTCACGAATTCTGTAATAATACAGTTTTCAATATTTGTATTTTATTTTATATTAAGTTCAAATTAATTACTTATATAAGAAGGTGATAAATGAGAAAGTTTTTGAGACATTGAAAATCCAATTATGTTATTTCATTCCAGCTACTTTTCAGTGTTGCCATATTACAGCTGTGGTAAATTTACCACATTTTGGCTAGTTTCTCACTTCTACCATACACTTCTGCTGCACAGCTACTATGTATTTAAAAAAAAAAAGTCCACAAGCTCATTAACCTAATTTGTCAAACTGTTACTTTCATAAACATTAAACAGTGAATTTTCTTTTCAATACGCGTATAAAAGTTATGAAAAATTATTGTGAAATGGTCTGTCTGAAATACAAAATTGCAGCTAAAGCTTTCCGTTATGTAGTTCGGACTTCAATTCCACACATTTCTAGAGAGGGATAAGACTAAACCACTTTTTGTCCTTACAGAACATTCCCAATGATTTTCATGGTACATTTTTTTGTTAATTTTTTATAAATACGAGTACATAAATCACAGTTCCAAAGTATGTGCAAAGTTCACAAAAATTTAACAAATTCCAAAAAATTTTCATCAAAACTTTAAAATTTTTAAGCAGAATCTTTAGCAAACTTCTGGGCATGGTTGTGAGTTGCTTTTGAGACCAACATCCACTTCTACCTACCTACCTACCTACCAATCTTGGTGCTTCACGAGGTTTCGAGCCCAGCCGCTACCGAATGGTAGTCACGCATCAACTCATTCGGCTAAGACAGACGCTATTACGGGCTATAAAAATAGTTGTAATCAAGAATTCCGTTTAAGGTCTAAAAACTGAAGAGCATAAAAGAAAAATAAAAATAAAATAAAATAAATCGTTAAAGTTAATGTCCTTGTTTGAGTGCTAGTGCGAGCTTAACACATAAAGTTCCCATGCCTGAGTAAAGAATTAAAACTTTCGCAGTTTTAAAATTCTAAATTCTTTTCAGCGCAATTCCTTGCGAAACAAACTGAAAGTTCTTTTACTACTCGCATTTGTATGCCTTCAGAACTTAAGGTCACAACTTCCTTACATATTTCCTTTTCTTCATCTTCACATGGCAAATTCAGCAGTTCCACAGAACAGAGAAACACAAATATGAGCATATGTTTGTGTGCACGTGTTATGCCCCTGGCACTCACCCATCACTGCTGTCACTCTCACTCTGATTGTGTTTGTTGAGCAGCTGCTGGAGACCGCCTGACGCCGCAACAATAGTTGATTGTACGCCACCGCCAGCGCCACCTACAGCACCTCCTATTGCCTTGTCTTCACCACCACCACCACCACCACCACTCAGCAGTGAATTTAAATTTGTTGCCGAGGCTATGCCGTTACGCGCACTCGCTTGGTAGTCCTCTAAAAGTGCTTCATCATTCCAACCATCGCCATCAAACGCGTCGTCTGCGTCCTCGTCGTATTCATCACTGCTGCTTTCTTCGTCTTCATCCTCTACTTCCTGGTCGCCGGCAGTGTCGCCTTTATTATCTGCATCATTTTTCGCATCCAAATCACGTAGAAACGAAAAGCCCGGATAGTAGGTGAAAGCGGGTTGCATTGCTCCTTCCGCTTGCCTGCCAAACTCTTCACCATTGCCAGCTGCTGCGCCATTGGCGTTAGTTGCTTTGGGTTGATTGGAGTCTGCTGAGCCGCTTGCGGCTGGTGAGGTAAGATTAGCCGAAATTCTTTTGAGCGCATCGGCTTGTAATGGCAGCTGCAATTCGCAAAGGCGATCCAAATCCTTTAGAACATTAGGTGATATGTGAAGCGAAAAAGGAGAATAGAAAATGGTGTATATAGTATAAGGAATGATGTGAATAAAAGAAATAATAAATTTCTTAGATGAAATGAAAAAAATGAAAATTTATTATATTAAATTTTTCTGTGGTTGGTTGGGTCGACGTTGAATTCCTTTATGGCGATTATTTGTGGCCGGTTATGTGCGCAAAGCAATTTTAGGTTATGTAGCTGCTTTTAAATACTTCATTTTCGTGCGCAAATTTGCGCCCAAAAGGAGATTTGCTATTTATTGCTGCTCTTCTATTCACAATGCTTTTTATAGCGTTTGAGGACAACTGGCGTGAAAATAAAATGTTACTAATATGTCTTTGAAAGGGTATTTTCATATTTTATGCATTTGGTAATGTTTAACGTCAATGCTTTTGTAAAAGAATTGAAAATTGTATAGGTGGCATAAAATATTATAGTTTGTAAGAGTTGTTAGTGGTTAGATGTTGAGCTAAACGCGATTGAATGGGGTAACAAATTATTGATGCGCAGAGTTTTGACCTCTAACTAAGGCAGAACTAGTCTTTAAAACAAAGCTAAATAAGTTTCCACAAAAGTTTGTGATTTTGAAATTTAAACCATCACAAATTTTTCATCAACCTCACTACCTTCCACGTCAGTGTTCTGACGCCCATCTTTCCAGTATCAGCAAGCAACAGTTGGCCAAGAGAACCACTATCCGTTATTTGCATGGAGAAATCGCTAGCTGTCTAGCTAAATTATATGCTCTTTTCATGGGTCTCTTCCAAAACTTGGTGTATGGTGAATCTCTGGTCGATGGTGGATTTTGCTGGTCTAAAGCCACACTGAAGAGGTCCAATCAGTTGGTTGATAGGGGGCTCCAGCCTTTCACAAAATACGCTCGCTAGAGCTCTATAGGCGATACTTAGAAGTTTAATCCCGCGGCAATTGACACAGGTCGCAGGATCCCCCTTCTTATGGCTTGGGCAGATCACACTTAAGTTCCAAACGGCAGGCATGCTTTCATCCGACTGATGCATCCACATTACCAGTTCCTCGAGGCCTCGTTTCAGAAGTTCAGCCAGCAATCCGTCGGCTCCCGCGGCTTTGTTGTTCTTAAGCCGCGTTGTCGCTATTCTCACCTCCATTAGCTGAATGCTAATTGATTTACCCAATACTGCTATCCTTCTAGTCTCAAGTCTTTTCAATGCCATACCAAAATTTGTATATTTTTCCAAACTAAACTAAAACTAAAAGTACGGAGATCATTCGATAGCCAAATCAGGAAAAAATGCCACTCTGCTGTGATCATATAGCGCAATCAGCTAACTGTCCTACCTCTCGTAATTTTTTGAAAAGTAACTGATAGTTAAAATAAATCCTGTCTTTAATTCTTCTTCTTCTTTGGGATTGGCGCAATAACCGCTTACGCAATTTTGGCCAAGTTTAACAAAGAGCATCACTCATTTCTTTATCGTGCTAACGGGCGTGTCATTACATAGGATCCCTGTGTAGAAGCCCACGCAAGTAGAGAAAGTACCTTATTGCCCTTCACTTGGGACGTCACTCCCATTTAAGGTATGCGATGGACGGGCAAGGCAAGAAGAGCATTGCACCTTGCGACGCCTACTACTGCTGTCATGTAAAGAAACGAAAATTTGGTATTTGATTTATAGTGGAAGAGAGAATTCGTTGCTATAGTCTGTTGTTCACCCCGGTGGACGAGCGTCTCTCAATAATCCACATCACAGTGAGGTTTTTCAAATTATCGCTCATTTGGGCCCACGCCCCGACGGAAGAGAAGGGCGATGCGACGATAGATTTCTTCTATGCGCGCCTGGAACGTTCCTATGAGCCCTGTGATAATATGTACATACAGTGAATCAAAAAAGTTTTGGAACAGTGAGTTTTTTACAGTATTCGACATTTTCGTCATGCTAATTTTTTTTCGTTAATAAATATTTAGTTTATACTATAAAAAGATAAACTTATTTTGAATTTTCAAACTTGATACAATACGGAAAAAATAAAATTACAATTAACGTAATGTACTTTGAAAAAGATCATTGTGCCAAAACTTTTTTTATGACTTTAATATGTATAAAAAAGATTGGAATCATTGCTACGTCCCTTCTAATAATATGCATATTTGTACAGTGAGTCAAAAAAGTTTTGGGACAGTGAGTTTTTTTACAATATTCGGCATGTTTTTCATGCCATTTTTTTTCTGTGATAAAAATATATAAGTAGGTCCTATTTTCGGTATTTCATACTACAAAAAGAGAAACATTTATTGAAGTTGCATACTTGGCCCATAATTGAAACCAAAAAAAGAAAAAAACAAAAAAAAAATTAAATTTATGTGTTATAGCATGAAAAAGATCTTCTGGTGCTTCTTGGCTCGACCTTTTCAAATTTCAATGAAAAATACCACTGTGTCAAAACTTTTTTGTTTGACTGTTTACAAATATCTTAGCAACTACTCACTTCAATTAATTTGGAGAACATATATGTCTTCTTTTCCGACACTGCTTTCGCTTTTGATTGCTCCGCCTCAGCTGTTTCCTTAGTACTTCGACTAGTGCTGCTTACACTTACTGCCCCGTCACTGCCTCTCGCCTGCTCATTACCACTTTTTTGCGCCACTGAGCTATGCCCATTACCATTACCTTGACTATTACCATTATTTTTGCCACATCCGTTGCCATTAAGATTTGCTGTACCATTTCGTGCAGCGATTCCATTTATGCTCACACGCTTCGTTTCAACGCCACTCCTTCCATTTCCATTCTTTTTGTGATTATCCTGATTGCCATCACTTATTACCAACTTTTGTCCGACGTCTTTTCCCTTTGAATTGCCCCCATACTTATCTGTTGCATATTCCTTAAACTTTATCAGCTTTTTTGGTTCGGCTGGTGGGAATAGTTCACGTGGCTCGTCCCAATCTAAATAGTCGTTCGTGATATATTCTTGACGCATTTGAAATGCGCTCTCATCGTGTCGACCTTCTGCCATTGTATCCGACCAGATGTCACTTTCGTCTGCCTTGTTGACACTTTTGTGGCGTGCCAACAAAATAAGTCGTTGACCACCGCCTTCGCGTTGTCGTTTCTTCTTCTGTTTGCGTTGTCGACGCATCATCACTTTGCTACTCAAGACTGGTGTTGACTTTTCCCAGCGCAGACAAAAGCCAGGTGGCAAACGTGGCACAACAAAATCTTGCAATAAACCATGGATGTCGATGCCACGCGGTATGTTGAATAGATCAAAGTCCGTAACCTCACGCACAGCACCAGCCACTTGCGCTGCACCGACTGCCAATTCTGATTCCATTGTAGACTTTTGTGAGCTACGTTTGCGTAGCTTTGCAGGGAAACGAGGCGAGCCCTTAAGTGGACTGGTATTGGTGGTGGTTGAAAGTGGTGTAGCTTCGGTGGAAGTGGCAATCGCATTAGCAGCATTGCCAAGTGGTGGTTTCGCACCATCTGTCAAGTTTGATTCCAATGTTTCGAAGTGTGTCTCCCAGCGGCAAACAATGGGTGGTTCGAACCAAATCACCGAGTCTGGTAGGCTATATGTGGACGTGAACGCAGCGCGTGGCGAAGGGGAGAGAACGAAAAGGGAAGTGTAGAAAAATTATTGTTTGCTGTTGACATTGTACCAATTTGATTGATTATTCAAACACTTACTCCAAGCTGACCAATGCTAATTTTTCAAGTGCCGCCTCAACCATGCGCATCTCCGCTTCAATTTCCTCAGGCAAACGTCGTACACCGGGTTGTGGTGGTGGCGGTGGTTTGTAGTTTTGGTAAAATATTTTGTGACCCAAGTGATCGGGTGAGATGACTAAAAATATTCGACATTGGAATTTCAACAGAAGTTTTTTAACTATACTATGGTAAGATGTGCCGAAATGCTCGGTGGACTGTACTCACTAGTTCTTATAAATGAACGCTCGTTGAGACGCTTATCCTGTTGTGGCGTCTCTAAATAGTCAATGCAATAAACGCCACCGATAATACGATATTTGCGTAAATTAACATCGGTGTCAGCTAAACCGTATGCATCTGGTCCGATTGCACGACGGCGTGCCTTATTAAGCTCTTCTTCGTGCTCTGCATATATTTTATCCACATCGAAGCTGCGCTCGCGTTTGGCTGCTACAGAACTATTCTGATCAGCCACACCACTCGACAAAGGACTATCCTTGGTGCAGTCCTCCAGCATATTCTGCAAGATGTCTTTGCGTTTATGCCACTCTTTTTTGGTATAGCGGAGGATATCTATGAGTGAGGAAAGAAGTATTTAAAGCGCTTGAGAGGAGGATTATCTTTAACTTACTAATGTGTTCCGGCAAAACTCTCTTTGTGTTGATGCTTGTGCAATAATCACTAAAATGATCGTAGTCTAGCCAGAGGCCACGCATAGCGGAGCTTTGTAGTTCCACTGAGAGTGGCAGTGCGATTTGGAGTTTCAGTGCTGGGAATTCGATATCGTTGCAAGTGGCCTGCTCCCCAATACGTGCCTTGGGATTGACGGAGCTGTAAGGAAATAAGGTATAATGTATTATTTGTCTAATATTTCGAGCGAATCAACATCTAGCAATGTGATTAGACTTAAGTTCCAGAGCCGTCTGTGAAGTAGTAAAGATTGAGTCTTATTTATATTTCCTAAAAACTTTCTTCAATAGAAAGACTTATCAAAAACGAATATCTTCTGCTCCCTTCTTTTCATCCCTTGCAACCTGAAAGGAAACCACTCTGCTTTTTGTAACGTTTCATGGCTTCTACTGTTGGGTCTTAGGAGGTCAGAAGCTTTCCCTCTTATCATTAAGTTGTGCTTCGGAGAGCTTAGGTAGTGAATTTATTTTGACACATGGACTTAGTAAGGACATTGATTGAAATTAGTGTGTTTTAATATATGACTGTTCGCCGCTTAGGCTGATTGCTGGAAGCTGTGCCAGGAAGTATATATTACTTGAGCTTCTGGTTGAGTTAGTTTACGTGTATATTTATTTGATTTTGATTGATAGTTCATAAGGTTTGTTAGCGCACATCAGTGTGGTGCTTAAGAAACGAACGTGGGGGGTCATTAACTACTACCTTAAAATGGGCAAATGGGGTTGGTGACGCGAATACATAACCTATCCCTTTCAAGTGTCAACGTCACCCTCACATGGTATCTCCTGTTTAAAGCGCACGAGTCCCTGTGCCCAGTCTGGAAAGCATCACGCATTTCACAACGCCCAAAGCTGAGGATCTTTGACAGCAACAGCGGCCGATATAAATCTAGATCTATGAAGAACAACTCAGCAAACCAAAATACTTCTTCAGATTTGCAAAAGAAAATGGGATGAGATTGGCCACGTCCTTCGTAGACCATATGACGACTTAACAAGAGCCGCTATTGAGTGGAATCCCTAAGGCAACCGTAGACGAGGAAGGTCATCGAACACTTCGAGACGATTGTTGGATTCGAAATGAAGCTAAGAGCCTGACGCAGAGCAGATCTGAATGGAAAGAACTTTTTGTGACTCTTTGTTCCGCCCTAAAACGAAAGTAATAATAATAATAGTACCATTCTGGGAAAGCACGCGCCAGAATAACTTCCCAACTCCTTTTTTGCATTAAGCGAAATCTACTACTGCGCATAGAGTTCCGTACCGAAAGGGTTAAAACATTGCGGTTTCATTGCTTGATTATTATTATTATTATTATTCCATCGATCCACATTTCCAAATATTCATTGGAGAGCTACTGTCGTAAGGCACAAACGTCAGTATAAGTTTTTTATTTGAAGCGTAAACAACAATATTTTTACCACACTTGAAAATGTCGAATTTCGTGCCAAATAATGTGTTTTTGCGGGGAATTCTTCTTCATTATTTTAATATGAAGAAAAAAGCAGCCGAAAGTCATCGTATCTTGGTGGAAGTTTATGGTGAGCATGCTCTATCTGAGCGAACGTGCCAGAAGTGGTTTGCACGCTTTAAAAGTGGTGATTTTGGCTTGGAAGACGAAGAACGCGAGGGTGCGCCGCCAAAGTTCATGGATACCGAATTGGAGGAATTGCTCGATCAAGATCCGGCTCAAACGCAAGAAGAGGTTGCAAAAACTTTGGGAGTTGATCAATCAACCATTTCCAAACGTTTAAAAGCCATGGGAATGATCCGAAAGGTAGGCCATTGGGTGCCGTATGAATTGAAGCCAAGAGACGTTGAACGCCGTTTTATGGCATGCGAACAACTGCTTCAACGGCACAAAAGAAAGGGTTTTTTGCATCGAATTGTGACTGGCGATGAAAAGTGGGTCCATTACGACAATCCAAAACGTCGGGCAACGTATGGATACCCTGGCCATGCTTCAACATCGACGTCGGCGCAGAATATTCATGGCCTGAAGGTTATGCTGTGTATCTGGTGGGACCAGCTGGGTGTTGTGTATTATGAGCTACTGAAACCGAATGAAACGATTACGGGGGATGTCTACCGACGACAATTGATGCGTTTGAGCCGAGCACTGCGAGAAAAACGGCCGCAATACGCCGATAGACACGACAAAGTTATTTTGCAACATGACAATGCTCGGCCACATGTTGCACAAGTGGTCAAAACATACTTAGAAACGCTCAAATGGGATGTCCTACCCCACCCGCCGTATAGTCCAGACCTTGCGCCATCCGATTACTATCTCTTCCGATCGATGCAACATGGCCTGGCTGACCAGCACTTCCGTAATTACGATGAAGTCAAAAAATGGATCGATTCGTGGATTGCGGCAAAACCGACCGAATTTTTCACAAAGGGAATCCGTGAATTGCCAGAAAGATGGGAAAAAGTAGTAGTAAGCGATGGACAATATTTTGAATATTAAATTTGTAACCATTTTACGTCAATAAAGTTTCAAATTTCGAAAAAAAACCGCACGAACTTATTCATAGGACTTAAGTTTTTCCGATCCATTAAAATTTACTGCAAGTGGAACTGTCAACCTCTCTTTACTATTATAGTATCATAGTTTTCAATCAGTGCCTTCAATTTCCCATGCCAATCTGAGCAAACACAAACTTTTTTAAACATGACTCCATTCCTATTTTTTAAATTTGTAAGCCACCCTTCACTTGTCGCAAAGTTTTGTATGTTTAGAGTAGACACGAACTCTTTTGCTTTTTCCTCTAACAAAGTTCCGCTAATAGATACTTTTTGACCTCTACACTGTCTAAGCCCAAAGACCAGGCTTTCTTCCAGACGAGGAAATTCACCTTTAGTTGTTCTTTTCCGTACTCTTTTCCTTCTCCTTTATTATAGTTGAGAGAGTACTGAGACGAATCCTGAATTCTTTTGCAACATCGTTTCTCTCTCTCACCTTCTTCTACTTTTTGAATTAATTTTGCTTTTTCAGCAATCGTCAAATATTGATACTTTTTAGGACTCATATTTAATACAAATTTGTAATCTGTATACCAACGAAGCGATTCGTGCGGAAGCGTGCGTCAAAATGTGCCTATGTTTTATGCGTAAAACGAAACCACGCACAGTAAAGGTATTTTCAGGGGAGTCCCAAAGTTCTTACTAACACACCAAGAAACTTTGCAAATTTAAATTGTTGAGTGTTTGACCATATGAATTCGAATTATCGCGTTGTAGCAATGATTTTTTCGTTCGAATTACTGAGTGCATAAAAATGTATGGACATAATTCGAAATGTAAAGAGATTTTGTAGGGGACTCGTGATAACTTTGAATTAATGAGAGGTTCGAAATATCCCAGGTTTGATTTAACGAGAGTCGACTGTATCACTAACACATTCTTAGTTTTTTTCGTAAACAAACTGCTGCTACGTCAGCTCATCAGTTGGTTCTGCCAAATTCGCTGAGAGCCGGCTGACGGTCTGATATTGGCAACACCTTTAAATCTATTCATCATGAGTCATAACTCTAACCACTTCTCTCTCATCTGTAACTAATACTATTGTATCCAAATATGAAAAAACGTCTAAGAAGATTTAATTAAATACGTTATCTATTACTATTAGTTATTTTATAGGACAATTAAAATAAATTGCAGTTCTGTTTTTAATCAATTATGATTGAAAAATTGTTTGATTAGAACTGAAGTGGGAGTTATAAATTTCTTGTTCTACGGAAGTTATACGAAATTAGTCCCATTCGCCGGTTTGACAATTTAGGTAAAATCATATTTGGGTAGATTAAATTTATATTTCACTAACTTTAATATCAAAAATATTTGTGCTTTAACTTACATTTGTGCATCTTTCGAGTAAGTCCAAAAATGGCTCTTGAAGACATCAGATTCATAGATGTGCTTGAAAACCCCCGGCCTATCGATTCTAAATAACGAAAACAAAGTTAAGTCATGCAAAACAAGTTTCAAGTTCCAATGGTACGCACTCCATATCACGATCAATATGCGACATCGTTTTATAGGTAAACTCATCCAGGTGTTCGCTCAAGAGCACGCGAATCTCCATTTTCAGACAGATGAGATCGCTAACGATATGCGGTGGCTTCTTCTTATCAGCGATCGCCTCGTCCAACTCTGTGAGTATCTGAGAATGAGTGGAAACTGTCATTATATTCATTCAATCTTTCACCCTGCCGTCTCCCTCTCAATCCACCACTCTTTTCCGCTCTCTCTTCCGTTTCACTCACTCAACTCACCCCCAACACTTCACGTATTCGCTGCGCATACACATCACCCGCATTGCCCTGCTGTAGGCGCAAACTTTTACGCGATAAGTCCGGCGCATCGAGATCTTGCGTGAGTAGTGTCCGTTCGTTCGTATTTAACAACCAATTGCGTGATGCACGCTCGCGCCGCTCCATATCGCTGCGCCATTGATGTATGTAGCGGCGTAAGTCACTTGGACTGTTAGCATTGGGTAAACCATTGCAACGCATAAATCTTTCCCATTCTCGTTCTTCCTGCTCCAGCGCCTTTATACCAGACGTTACTTCGCGCACCTCTGTGAAGAAAGCCATACTGTTGCGTAGCTGTGCGCGTCGTTCTTTATTTTCTAGAATTTCTTCCTTCTGACGGCGTTTGGCTTGCTCGTATTCAATTTGGCGACGTTGACGCTCTTCCTCGAGTTTTCGTTGTCTGAGTGCGGAATACTAGTGCGTGATATGCAAGTGGGTATATCGTGAATTTATTAACTCTTACCTCTCTTTTTCCATTTCGATGCGTAGCAGCTCGGCCTGTTCGGCCTCCAGCCGCGCTTTTTCCTTTTTAGAGAGTTTCTTTTTCGGTGGCTTTCAGAAGATATCAATACTTGTGTATTTAAATTAAAATTTATGTCTTCTTGCTTCATGCTTACCATGCTTTAAAACCAATGCAATACTTTCCTTACAACTCCTCTAAAGCGAATGCTTACCTAAACTGGCGGTGTCGGTATCGATCCAACGTTCTTTGATTGGCTCTTCTTAGCGACGCGTTGCTTTGTTACTGCTAGTTTAGAAAACACCTTCTTTCTTACCGTTTGCTTTTTTGTGCCACTCAAAATAGCCTTATTTTCTTCTGTTCGTGCTTATGTTTCGTATTCTCGCTTTTACAACTTCCCACACCCATTCATTTAAGCTGTTACCTAGCACTTCCGTTTCCGCTCGAAGAGCAGCATTTGCACGGAGAATGCAGAGTTGCCTGGGAATTAAAAACGATAGCTGGTAAGTAAGCGAATAGATATTAAAACTTCACTCAACAGTGACTAGAATACCTATTTTGCTTGCCGCGGCTACGCTTTAAATAATGGGGGTATTCAGGCAATAAGCCAATTTTGGTACAATGGCTATAATCGAGTACCAAAATTAGTTGTACCAGAAAAAAACAAGAAAAAAGAATCAATAAATGGTAATAATTGTAAAACTATCTACGTTATTTTGGTACATTTTTTTTTTGGTGAGTGAGGTAGGGCTCAAAATTCCTTCGCACTTATAGTCGCTATACTGCGTCTACTGCATCGAGTGGAACAAAACAATCCCTCCCCTTCTTCGGGGTCCTTGTTTTGCTACATAGCGCATTAAAAAATGTGGTTAACTCGGTAATCGGTAGTCTAGCGTAAGTGCACTAGCCAGGTATTTCAAAGGTTGTGGGTTAGAATCCCCCGTAGAGCATGGTTCTCGCACTTTCCCTGTTCCTAAAAAAAAATAAATAAAATAATAAATAAATAAAAAAAAAATTTCATTCCTCAAACCCATAAACTTATCCCTTCCATCATTACTTCACTCCCGCACAATAGTCAGCGCATTAATATACTTGCATTGTGGCTGCTAAGAGAAGCAAAAGACAAACAAAAAAACACTGTTACACATTGCATCAGTGGCGCCAGCAAAAGGAAGCGGGCAAGCGCGGTAATAGCCCAGATACACCAAATTTAGTGAAGTCCTCAACCATCTAAGTGATCCTTCTGGCAGAAAAATCTGAAACACAGATGGCGCTCCAACTATGATAGTAAGAAATGTTGTTCCTAAGCAGCGACAGGTCGGTATTTACACTATTTAGAACCGGTGGCGGCACGCTAATCACCTACCCTGTCAGAAATCAAATAGATTAACAAAACCAACGCAAGACATCTTGTCGAGGCCCTATGCTCCCGATAGGAGTGAACAACGAAAAAAAAGAAAAAAACTCGGTAAAAAGTTGCTAAGAGAGATCATTTCAAACTTTTATGGTTTTGCTAACAATTGTCATAGGGGCTCTTTTAAGGTTAAAGGTATAGAAAATAGCTGATTGTTTTATTATTTTTTAAGCCGAGTTTCGTTCCAGTTTATGCGTTTTAGGTAAAGGGTATTTGAATTTTACAGCCTCCGAACAAAAAATGGTATTCATGAAAAGCATTTTCATGGTAGAAATACACAAGATTCTTCAAGCCAGCCTAAAATGTGTTTGCACTAAATACTTTTTTAGTGCTAAAACCACTTATGATTAACTATTATTACGGCTTATCTGAACAGAGGTTTCTCAAGACATACTTGCGTCGAGATTGAGCGCAAGGAATGCAAGTAATGATGTACGCTTCCATTTCCAAAAAATGGATTCGGCCTTCTACTTTTAGCCATTAAGGGCTCTCGGTGGTCTAGGGCTCGAAAATTTAGGGTATTTTAGGAACTTTTTTTTATAATAAAAAAAATGAAAAACGATATTTAAATTTTTTAGGCTTTTTATTAAACTTCTTTTATACAGAAAAATGAAAAAGAAATTTTTTTTAAATTTTAATAATTTTAAAAATGGCGCTGAAGTTGACCCTCCAGAAAAATTGGACCTGGACGGTGTTGTCCAGTTTGGCTCTTCTATTCATCTGAAAGACCAAAAAGTACGGGCGATAGCCATTGATGTTGTGAGCAACATACTCAAATTTCAGACGATTTGGTTGAAAAGTTTTTGTTTTTTGACAACACCAGGCCGAAAAAGTCATTTCGAGATAAATGAGTTTAAAGCTTGGAGTACAGGAGCGCGCGGACCGCTCTCAACCTAGTTAATGGGCTGTAGAAGCCACAATATTGGGAATTTCCGTATGAAAATTTCACAGTATATTCCTAAGATACTATGCTTTTGAAATTGCAAAAAAAGCAAAAAAAAACAATTTTTTGAAAATTCTGAAAAGGACTAAGTTGACTTAAGTTATTTTGTGTGGAGGCCACAGAAAGATATTTCGAAGAATGTAATCTAAAATCAAACAAAAGTTGTGTTTCAAAAATATTTCAAATAATACAGTTTATTTCGAGGAAATTATATATTAATTTCAAAAATATTTCAAATAATACAGCTTATTTCGAGGAAATTATAAAACCATGTATTCATTTTTTATTATTTTTCACATTTAACTATTATTCTTAACTTTTGTAAAAAAAGCCTGTGAAGCACTTTTTGGTACTCCACATTTTCCGACCTTCATCAGCACAATTCGTGGTCCCTTTCCACAGTGGCCAAATTCATTTAAATTTTATAATAACTCTGTTAATTTGGGTGATATGTTTGCTTTTGTTGTGCGTTGTTGTGTGTTGCTATGTGTGGGTATTATTAATGCTATACCTGATGTTTCTTGTTGTTAGGCGACTGTTGTTAACACTAGAATGTTTGTTGCTGTGCTGTAGTTGGTATGCGGTGTACAAATTAGTAGGTACATATACAGCCACAGCAGCCGCAAATGCGTTAACGTATGAAAACTTTTGCATAACTTTGGAACTGGAATGTGCGTGTGGCGTAAGGAATAATGGCAAACATTTCGCTACTCATTTCCTTTTCATTTCACTAACTCTTCCCATTTCAGCACTCTTAATGATGCTGCTGAGAAAAGGCTGTATGGTATTTGTTGTGCTTTGTTTGAGACGTTAAAATTTTAAGGCGCTGTTTGCCTTCCTTCTTGAACCCGCTGACATTTTGGCAAGCCCGTCAGCTTTAGTCGGGTGCCATTTGAACTGTTGCATTAGTAAATTTTCGCCTTTATTGCCATCACGCAAATTCTTGTTTTCGCTTTTAATGGGCGTGATACACGCACACACAAACATACACACACATATATTAATTTTAATGTAACAACGTCGCTTAATTACCCGCAACGTAAAGCCGAAATTTCTTAAGTTGACTGTGGCTGCGACTGTGGCTTCTCGCCTTTCAAGGGATTACTTATCGTCTAGGAAACAACACAAAAACAAAAAACATTGAGCTTATGAATTGTAGCTTTTCGTATTTTTGGCATTCGAATAACTGCTTTTTTGCACTTTAATGCCCCTGTGAGAGCTGATGCTGCTTATTAAGTGGTTGCTTGAATAATTTTTCATTGCAACAACTGGGCGGTTGGTTGTGCGGCTCGCGTGAACGTCACAATCCTGAACCTATATCTATGATCAAACTTTTTAGCTTCGTGCCATCTTTTTGCTTTATGTAAAATTTTTATGTATTAAAACAAAATAAAAAACAAACCTTTATAATTGCTGTGGCATCTTAAATTAAGTGAAGGTTACATTTGCAGCGTGGTTTTTTACCCTCGCTGTGGCTTTCAATGACGGTGTTATGAGGCTTAAACCATCCGTTGGGGAGATGAGTGCACTTTAATGGAATTTGCTTAATTAATGTTCCACTCTAGGCATTTTAAATAGCTTCGTTTTATTTACGAACCAATGAGCCATAAAAGCCGGGGTATAAAAAATTGCTGACGCAGCAGTTGGCAATGCTGTGCGCTGCCTAGTGCTGCGTTGCCAATCCCCACAGTCCAACCTGCTACTAGTTCTGTAGTCACTTGCTTACTACCAGTTCACTTTGCCACTAGTTCCAGTTTGTTGTTGTTATTTATTTTTATTTTCAAGCAACCTATTTTATTTTAATAATTTAATCAAAATTCAAAATTTTTAGGCAAATTTTGAGGGTTATAGCCCATTGAAGTTTGGTATAGTAAGTTTCTCAGTTTCAAGTATCTCAAAAGCCACGCTGATTTCTCACATTTCATTTCTCAAGTGTGCCGCTTTTATTCGTTCATAAGGTTCGCCGTGAAGTACGAAGTTACAGGTGGGGTCCCTCAAGGATCGGTCCTGGGGCCAACACTTTGGAACGTTATGTACGACGGGGTCATAAAACTGAAACTTCCCGATAAGATGGAGATCGTAGGATATGCCGATGATATTCCGCTGGTAGCTGTAGACAAGCGGTTAGATCAGCTGGAAGCAAAATGTAACGATGCAGCAGGGAGAGTACCTTGTTGACTCGGTAATGCGGGCTTGGAGTTGGCAGCCCAGAAAACAGAGGCCGTGCTTATAAGCGCGCGAAAGTCAAAAAAGATTATGAGGAGCACGGTTGGCGGACACAAAATATTCTCACACGAGGCGATTAAGTATCTCTTGCTGTCATGCTCGACACGAGGCTAAACTTCAAGCATCATCTGGCAGCAGTTAATTGTAAAGCAGTGGCTCTCAAGGGCGCACTCGCAAGAATTCTGCCTAACATAGGTGGCCCGTAAGGAGAGAGGAGACGACTCATACCGACTGTGATGGACTCTATCGTACTATATGCGGCGCCGATATGGGCTGAGGCTAAACATAGCCATATGCGCTTATAGAACGGTATCAGACGCCGCAATATGCATTGTTGCTAGAAAGATACCAGTAGATATTCATTAGGCCGGGTCGATTTGTGGGGAGGCAAAAAAATCGCCCATTGCTCTGTGAAAATCATATTCTAGGGATCAAAATAAGAAACTTTGCCGAAGGAACCATAACTCTAAAACGAATTCTGATGTCCCCCAATTTGGGTCGAACTTTTTAGTTTCTTTTCTCATGTAAAGGCCAAAAATGGTGATATTTTGAAATGATTGCATGGGGAACCCCCCAGGGGAGTTCCAAGGGGTGTGCCAATGGCATGGGTGGATCGACCGTCCAAAGTGTGGGGGTCGGTCATACATTTGGACTCGATTGGAGCACTCTAAATGGGTCAAAGTGGGATTTTTCGTTCGACCCAAATTGGGGGACATCAGAATTCGTTTTAGGGTATGGTTCCTTCGGCAAAGTTTCATATTTTGATCCCTAGAATGCGATTTTCACAGAGCAATGAGCTATTTTTAAATCGACCCGCTCTAATATTCATGCAATGGAGTTGTATAGCCTCCATGGAGTAAAAGGAGTGAAACCGACGGTAGCAGAACGCGACGGCGGTAGAAAGAATGCGATCGATGGTCGATTGGCAAAGAAGATGGGTTGAGTCAACCAACGGCCGGTGGACTTACAAACTCATACCAAACCTTGAAGGGTGGATGAATAGGAAGCATGGCGATATTGATTACTACCTAACTCAGATACTCACCGGACACGGCTGCTTCCTTGAATATCTACACCGTTTCCAGCTGGCCGACAGCCCTTTTTGCCCGAGTTGCTCGAGTCGAGAGCGCAGAAGATGTGATCTTTCACTGCAGACGTTTCAGTGAAGAACGAGCAATGCTAGCTAAGGCATTCGAACATCCGCAATCCCACGCAAGTTTTGTCCAGGATATGTGCTCGACCATCACTAAATGTGACGCCGTAAAAACGTACGCGACTACAGTCGTGACGAAGCTTAACCGCATTGACTGGGAAAGGAAAGCCCTGAAACACGACAGCAGCAGTTGCTAATGCAACAACAACAGTGGCAGCAGAAGTAGAAGCAGAAAGATAGACTAAGTATTCAATACTATAAAAATATTAAATTAATTAGGTAGCAAGGCCATCTATATTATTTCTACTTAAATCAGCTAAGTCATAATTCGACAGATCTTAGGAGAAAAGGAAGAAGAAAAAAATACAAAATACAAAACAACCTTCTGGTTATAAAGCCTATTGTTCATTAGAACGTTTTTGGTACCTTTGCTAGCTGGTGGACAGGGGAGAAAAACTGTTTTAGACAAACCGACGACAGACACAGATGCTTGAGACAAACACTCACAACAGTATCCAACTGAAGACAAGGCAATAGTTTGTGAGTATCGGACTATTGCATATTCTCCGATGTTTCATACCCACCGCAACTGCTTTCGAAGACAGTGGGAGAAGTGAATACTATCGGTGGCGTAAAATCTCCATACACCCACAGGAGTGGAACCTGGATGCAGGAGCCTGTTGTGTCAATAGACATAAATGCGGCTCCACCTCGAAGAAATGCTAACGCGGTTCCAGGGTGGTAGTCAGCCGAGGAGGAGGAATGTTATAGTGTTAGTGGGAGCATGCCCCACATACCATTGGTGTGACGGCGCCTTTGATAATGTTTCAGACATTTTGATTTACACCTCCTGACTAAAAAAAAAGCAAAAAAAAGGTTCGCCGTGAATTGAATGCATCAAACGGCGAATTGAAAGTGTCTGTTACAATACGCGAAAAACACGAGGAAGGTTCTGGCCATGCCCGATCTGCAGAATTTATTCAACAAGTGCACATGATCATTGACGAGGACCCTTCAAAATCAATGAGGGCTCTTGCGAGAGTGCTTAGTATAATATTTCTGAGGGTCTTATATGTCGAGTTGTCCCTGAAAATCTCCGCTATAGGTCCTACGGTATGCGCAGAAGACAGTTTATGTCGGAGCAAATACGAGAACAGCGAGTTATCCGATCAAAACGATCTTATTGTTTTTTTTTTTTTGGCGAAAAAAAATTTTGACCACTATCGACCGTATAAATGATAGATATCTATGTCCCAATCCTACATAGGTTCCATGCATATGAAGTTACCAGCCTTTGTTATGGTTTGAGGTGTTGTGAGCAAAAAAGGACGTGTCATGCCACTAGACTTCTTCACTCAAGGATTTCGAATAAAATCTGCCGCATATATTGAGGTTTTAGAGACAGTAGTGAAACTCTGGGTTCATAGTCACCTTTCAACAATACTCTGCTCCTTCACACAAACTTATGGCCGCCTAACTCCCCAGGCCTCAATATCCTGGATTACTACATAAGGGGCGTGGTAGGGCGTGAAACCAATAAGCATCTTCACAGCACCATTTCTTCTCTGAATGCTGCAATTAATACTGTTAGGGTCAAATTGAATAAAGAGCATTTGACTCGGATATGCTCGTTTCCGGAGCCGTAACGAGGAGGTTATTGCAGTTAATAGAAATTTTATTGAATAATTTTATATGTAGATACATAATAAGTTAGATTTGTGGAAAAGGTTGTGTTTGAGAAGTTTCATTAAATTTTTGTTGAAAATAAAAACTAATTAGCTTTACTCTCAATTTCAATCAAATACCGTACGCACCCTGTACATATACTACTGTGGGCAAAAAGTAAGGTGAATTTGGTTGTAAAATGAAAAATCTTTATTTATTCTTCTAAATCAATTGTATCCCCTTCAAAATAATCCCCTCTCGATGAAATACACTTATGCCAACGATTTTTCCAATCCCCGAAACATGCCAAATAGTGCATTTCCGGTATAGCCATCAGCACCTTCTTCGATTCAGCTTTTATCTCCTCAATCGACTCGAAACGCGTTCACCGGAGTGGTCTCTTGAGTTTTGGGAATAGCCAGAAGTCATCCGGAGCCAAATCTGTGGTTGTGGAACGATATGCGTGGCGAAATGGTCACGAAGAACGAGAGCAGTGTGAGACGGTGCATTATCGTGATGCAAAAACCAAGAGTTGTTGGCCCATAATTCTGGTCTTTTTAGACGAATTGCTTCACGTAAACGACGCATAACGCTCAAATAATATGCCTCATTAACAGTTTGGACAGGTGGAAGGAAATCATAGTGCACCACACCACGAAAATCGAAAAAAACTTTCATCATGACCTTTATTTTTGAACGACTTTGACGTGCTCTTTTCGGTCTGGCCTCGCCTTTAGCACGATCTTCGCTTGATTGGTCGGTTGTTTCAGGGTCGTTTGGTAAACACAAGCGTAAATATATTACTGATAATGACATTCACATGAAAGTTGTCCCAGATGTTATTAACAGTGCTGCCAACTCATGAAAAAATAACTAGAGCGAAATTTTAATCCCGCGAAGTTTGACAAGTAAATTCACCTTACTTTTTGCTCACAGTAGGACATACATATATTGGTGCTTACACCCATTGTGCGGTTGTTTGGACGAGCTCTTCCTCTTATTTGTGGCGTGCGTCTTGATATTTTTTCCACAATTGAAAGGACCTACAATTTTATGCCGCCTGCGAACGTAAGATGGTTTTGGGAGGGACTGCCGCTTTCGAAAAAACTTTTCCTATAATTCGATGTTTTATGTCCAAGGTTTTGAACTTGGGCGATCTCGAATGGTTCTCACGCACCAAATTATTCAGCTACTGTGGTGGCGGCGTCGAGATACGAGTATAAAGCGGGCAAATAAAGTGAGGCCTTCATATCAGTTTGTTTCATAATTGAAAACTTTGTTATTTGAATATAGTTCGCTTTTAGTTTAATTTCATGAATAATTTCTGGCATTATGACAAATTGGAATTGTAGAGTAAAACTTGGGCTGAAAAGTTCCGGGTCTAACAAAGAAAACACGGTTTTTTATGCTCAAAATTAGTTTAATACCTCAACCTGATTTCTATCAAGAACAACGCAATCAATCCAGCGCCACTCTAACATTTCAATACCACTTTTGTAGAATGGATTTATATTTTGCCTCAAAATAGACCTCAGTTTCAGCGATAACCTCTTCATTTGAGCGAAATTTGCAACCGGTCCAACCAGCCAACAGTCGCTGAGAGACAAATCTAGTGAGTTCGGTGAATGTGGGAGCAGTTCAATTCAGGTAGTTTTACCATTGTTCCTGTTTTTGATATCTTTACGATGTCAGCTAACTCACGTAACTTCACTTTTCATAATGCAGAACGATTTTGTGGATATTTTTAACGTTTTTTGGTGGTACCACCTCCTTTCGACGTCCACCGCGTTGTGCACCATCGGTGCCTCGACGACCACCTTTGAAGTCAGCAAACCATCGTTTTATTGTTATTGTTGGTGGAGTGGAGCCCTCATAACAATGATATTTTCAAGCTTTATCTTTTCTTTGCTTGAACGGTATTTTTTCCCATCAAGAAGCAGTGTAAAATTAAGGGGACCGTCCAGATCATGCGCTAAAAAAAGCTATTTTTGGGAATTATTTTTGAGTATGTAATGAAAGATACAGATATAGATATTGTTAGATATAATATAAAGTCTTAAATTGTGCAGAAACAATTTTTTTTATTCATTTTATTGCATTTTAATGTACAAAATGGTGGCCGCGCGTAAACGCCTTAAAATCGAAGTGCAAAACGGTAAAAAAATAAAAATGGGTTAGATTCAGTATAACAAATACTAGTTAATCCACCTTTAAAAATCAATATTTATCGAAAAATATAAAAATGGCGGACAAAAATTAAAAAAAACAATGCACTTTTTTTCGCGGTTTTTTTAAATAAACAATTAGTAACGATACAAAATTTTAATATTTTATAGGTGGACTACCTCGTTTAGTATGTGTAGATTATGTGGTTTAAGTTTCAAAAGAATCGGTCTAACAGTTTTTGTAAACTCTGTGGTACCGTTTTTAAAACGTTGTTTTGAGAAAAACGCGTTTAACGTTTTTTTAATATAAAATTGAAAAAAAAAAAACTTACCTCGACTCAATCAGCAATGCCTGCACCATAAGGAACACCTTCTGCACTCTCCATTTTATCATTCTTCTGCAATTGGGCTCATTTCCTTTTCGTTCTGGCTTCTTTTGAAGACTCTACGCTGCGGCGATTCGCATTCCTGACGCGCTCGCTATCATTCTTCCTGATGTACTCGACAGCGCCTGGACCAATTTGGACACCCATAACTTTTCTGCTGATTTACTCACATAATCAGTGTTTGTTTCGTCTGAAAACTGATTACCACGGAATGGATGCCCTTTGTTAAATGGTTTCGAATGCGATCGATACTGCTTGCACGAAGTCAAAAGCGAAACTGATGTAAATTAGCAGTAGACGAGATTCAAGGCTCGTTTTGCTCCAAAAAGTGAATAATACTGCTTACTTTCTAAGAGAATAAGTCAGAAGAGACAATATATCTTACACCGTAAGAAGCAGCAGCTGCCTCTATTGTCAAAAAGGGATTACCCCACCGAGGGCTCGAGAGAGCGCGTATACCTGTCTGCGCGCCCAGGCAAGCGCTTCTAGGTAGTGATGTTTAGGTAAGAAAAATATATATTTACACTGCTCCGAACTCTCTGAAATTTAAACAAAATATTTCTACATACATATACTTTCGAAAAATGTACAAAAAAAAAATTGATTTTTTGAAAGTGCTAAACTAGACGGTCCTCTTAAAAGACGAAATTCTTTTAGCTCCATTGTTTTGAAAATAACAAAAGTAGCGTCACTCTGAGCACAATAACTCACGAACTAAGGAATTGAATAGCATGAAATTTTTACAGAAGTCTTTTTAAGGTTGCACCAACTGAAAAAGAGGTGAACGCAATAAAACTAGCGCCATCTATGTGTTAGGACCGGGACTTTTTAGCCCATGTGTTGAACTTCATTGATTAACAGCTTGACTTCCTCAACGAAATCAAATCGTCTAAGCTTCATTCCATGCATCCTTTTTGATTTTTTGTTTTCATTTTACCACGCTATGTTTCAAATGTTGGCTGCAAGAGCAATTTTCGGAAGCAACGCGACCGCAGCCAGCACTTGGCATGCACTAACAAACTTATGAGTTTATGCGGGGAGAATATTCACTAAGTGCGCCATAATTTCAGCGGAAGGAGGCGTTACATACGTCACATCAGATAAACATATTTGCCTTGCCTACTATTTAGTTGAACATTTTGCAACTGGTTGCAACGAAGTCACTTGGGGAGTAGTGTGATTATCGCCTCTAAATACCAGTTTCACTTCTCACTGCAGCATTGCTATATGCCTCTTGCTGGCACATGTCTGTGAGCCGTATTTTTATGCGAATGCAAGCCACATATAACATGCACTTGTGCAACACTTAACGGCACTTGCACAATTGAGCTCATTCCATTGGCAGTGCAAAATGTTAAAAAAATAAAAAAATCGCGTGAATAAACACAGCAAAAATTGGCAAATGTTTAATGACTGAAAAATCCCATATTGCCGTTGTCACCATCGATGCTCCTCGGCCATTTTGTTGTTTCTGATATCGCCGCTCAGTACAAAAAAACAAAAAAAAAAAAAAAACAACTCGCAGGCGCAAAATATCGTAAGCGCAGCATAGAGACGCAAATGTGGTCCATAAATTTATACAAGCAAGGGTATTCAGGCACGTATTGGGCAAAAAAAAGTAGTAAAAAAATTCTACAAAAATACACAAACCATTGACATTATTTCTACCGCAGACCAGCAGATGCTACATTTACGACTATTTAATTTATTTTGCGACTGCACTCCAGAATTTGTCACTTTGTGGTAAATGAATGCCATATATTTTTCGATTTTATTATGCTAACTAAGATAAGAACTAAGTGACACACGTATAAACATATCGTCACCCCATATTTTTAGTGAGTTAGCGCGTTACATCCCTGACTGGCTTCCAGTGAAAGCTTGGTGGCATTCGGTTCAATGGAAGCGAAGTTATTGTGTCTAAAGTGTCAGTATTTTTGTGTCATCGGTGCAAAAGGAGGTTCGAACAAAGAGCTAGTACCAAATTTTGTTTTAAAATCTGTAAAATGTTTAACGAAACATTTCAATTGATGAAAATAGTTTATGGCGATGACTGTCTATCTCGTGCCAGAGTTCTTGAGTGGTTCACACGTTTAAGAGATGGTTGTGAGGAATAAATGACAATGAATCAGTAATTACCGAAAACTCCATGGAAATTATTCATAAACTTATCATACATGATTCGAAATCATTGTTGAAATTTATGGAATTGGAGTTGAATATCTCCAAACAACAGTTTTTTGCCGAATTTTAACAGATCATTTGGGCTTACGAAAGGTCAGTGCACGTTTCATTCGGCACAAGATAACTGAGGACCAAAAATTTTTCAGAATTCAACATTCGGAAGACCTCATTAAAGAGGCGAGAAAAGACGAGAACTTCCTGTACAACATTGAAACTGGTGATGAAACGTGGTGTTTCCAACATGGAACCGAAATTAAGCGTCAAAGTTCCCAATGGAAGACCCCAGACGAGTCACCACCCAAAAAATCGCGTTCGGAGAAGTCAAAATCAAATCGATGCTCATTTGATTCTACGATTCCAAGGGAATTGTCGACAAGCAGTTCGTGACAACGAGGCAAACCGTCAATGCAAGTTTCTATCTTGGCGTTTTGAAGCATTTGTTGCATTGCATTCGTTGGATTTGCCCTGAATACCACGAAGGAGGATATTACATGATAATGCACCGTCTCATCGATCCGCTCTTGTGACTGATTTTTTGACTATAAACCTCATTTTAATCATCGCACACTCACCGTATTCGTCTGATATGGCTCCTTGTGACTTCTACCTATACGGAAAATTGCATCTGGCCATGAGAGGCAAACGTTTTGCGTCCGTAAAGGCCATTCAAAAGGCTTGTACCGACAGCCTGAAGGACATTCCGGTCAATGACCTGAAACACTATTTCGAAAAGCTTTTAGATCGCACAAACCAGTGTATCGAGGCCAGAGAGGACTATTTTAAATAAATAAACTCTAAGTTATGAGAACAAATCTCCTGTCGTTTCTATTTTAGCTCAATCTTGTTTGTTTTGGACTTCACCCTGTATAATTAAACTGAAACAGATATGCAAAGATCCGCGTAAAACTTAAGCTAGTTAGTGACAATAAAAACAAAAAGGAAATATTAATGCGGGGATTAAAATGAAATAGAAATGAATACGATACAAAAGGACTTAGTAATTTTATTTAAAGTGCTGTGCACCATGATTTTCAATGACATTTTGTAAAGAATTGATAATCCTGCCGCAGGTTTCTGTGAGAAGGGAATATCTTAGTTCTGTTTTTGCCATAAATCCTTTTATTTTTGAACGTTTTCTTCCAGTTCGTTTGCTTGAATCTCTCCAAAGGTTTTCCATGGGGATTAGGTCGGACTTGGCCAATCCAGAACTTAAAAGTTATTTTTTAAAAACTATTCACACAATTGAGCAGTGTTTTGGTGTTTTTGTCCCTTTTTTTGGTTATGAGGTAACAACATCTACTGTTTTTTACGTGAGTACGTGTTGGTGACAGGTTAAACCTACCGTACCCAAAGCACACGGATCAAAATCAATTATCAATGATCAGGACCCAAACAATATTTGGTACCAATTGGCAGTGTGGCATGGACACACTAACCGCCTTGGTGGGGCTCCAGGCCTACCCATACCTCTGCCGTTCTATGGGTCCCGGCACCCGGTAGCAATGCAACTCCACATCGGCCTGAAACCTACCCGCTTTAGGTCTTAACCACAGCCACCACGAAAACCTCCCCGAAGCGCCGGTCCCAAAGAACAGGTCAGAGCAAACTCTGAGGGCTCCTGTTCCCCGTGGTACCGAGTTATGGTCTTCGGTGAGACATCGTACCCGAAAACACTGCCAGTTGAGCACCCATACTACTCAGGCACTGGTGGACCTAGATTTTAGTCGCCTTTTACGACAGGCATACCTTCCCTCAAGCATATTCTAACCCCTGCACCGCTGAGGGCTTTGAGGTAAATAGGTCTTACTCCATACCAAGAGAAACATCTCCAAATCATTTTCTTACCGCCATCGTGCAGAACTCATGTCCTTGAAGACGTCTGATATTTCGGCCAACATTATTTCCAAGTAAATTTATTTTTATTCTTCCAAAGTATGTGCTAACATCTTTTCATATCCTTCGATCCACACCTTGACGTATGGTTGGTAGGTTAAATGGTTGAAGTGCACCTGACACCCCTCAAAGCGCCGTTTGGATACCTTGACTTATGCTCTTGAGCAAAACTTTCCTATTCCTTAAATTTGCCTGTTTCAATAGACGAACTTTACGAGCTAATCTGCCTGGTGATGGTTCATGTTATTTGACAGCATCTGATTCTTGCGGGTGTTTTTACCTGACACCTCCACAACCAACGATTACAAAGAGAAAATAATGGCGTGCTCTGCGGCAGCGTTCCATACCGCGGTAAGGCCCCAGTTACTCTCGAAGACGGCCAGGTATTCGAGAGGAAAGCTCCGTTAGCGATGCACATGTTTTAATACCCTGCGTCATTCAGACCTCGGCCCACCTTGACTTGCGAGCTTGTTGGTACGGTATTCTTTTATTATAGATGATTGAATGATCATCACATGCGCTGTTCCGCGGATGGGTAGCCAATCGATCCCCATACGGAGCTTTCCTCTTAGGCCGTAGTATGTCAGATTCTCGAGAAGGATTTAACCACCAGTTAAGTCTCATCCACGCGGCAAGAAGACCAACAAGATAAGTTCTTTTCATGTTGTTCAATCGACGTCGTACAGTTCTTGCTGATCCTACGATGTTGATTTGGCCTTTTCTGACTTAAATAGATCCCGCTTGATAAGAGTCATAATTAAATTATGAGTGCTACAAGTCGTTTTCTTTTTGCTACCACGTAGCTCAGCGGATTATTTGGGCTTAAGTACATTTAGAACAACATTTCTGGCCTATACGAGTGACTCAGTGATAAATTTGCACAATTTTTTGTTCGTTTTCGAAGATTGACAACAAACCTCCGCTCCTCACTGTGCAGTGCTGCACGCGGCCCATGCTTGGAATGAATTCATATTAATTCGCTACTTTCGTTACATTCAATATTTTTGAGTTAATGTGCAAGAGTTTTCCGCAAAGTATCTTTTTTAGTGGCCACGCAAAATTACACTTTATGAAAATAACCGAATCTGCGCAACCAAAAACACAACTTAATATAACGGGTCTTTTTAATTCACAACGAAACCTGCCTTTCGTAAAAAAAGCAAATTTCCAATAATAGTTTTATATGTATATTTCCGAATGGCACAAGGACATCAATAGATAAAGGCAGCGTCTCCATTTCAATGCCCAGATGTGTATTTATTGCCCATTAAGGTCCAATAGAAAAATATTTACTTATAGTGCCGAAATATCTATGTGTATGTAAGTATGTGCGTATGTGCATGCGACTATGCGAATACTTACCAGGAATCAAAGGCAACTGTATGCCGGATACTAAAATTTCTTACTCTGCGTGAACGCGGTGTGTGTAGTTCTTGGTGCGACACCAGTACGTGCTTACTTGTGTGGTATGCACGAACATGTGTAAGTGCACAAGTTTCTGAGCAAGTACGTGTGCACTCGTGCTGGCATGCAATGCTTCTTGCACCGAGCCATGCCATGGCAATTAAGTAATTTCATGCTGTCACATTGTTATACAATACAATGCGATTGTGGCACGTTTGTTGTTGCTAATTCTTCGACAACTATATTTAGTCGCTTTACTATAGGTATTATTGTTGTTGCTGGTAAAAAGGACATTAATTGTTATTTTATTATAGCTGTAAGTCAATTAGTGCATTCTATGGGCTTGAATGTATGCCACGAAATGGCGCGGAGCACTCTAATTGAAAAATCCATTTGAGTATCTAATTGAGGATATAATAACAAATCATATTTTTAGTTTTAGAGTAAACTGCTGAAATTAGGTAAAGTTAGTTTGATTTGCAAGGCTTAGCATAGCTTTTTATTAGAGGATTTTTCACAGATTTATGTGATGAGTTGGTGTGTGCTATTTAAGGGAGTAACGGCGTCTCTGAAAAATCTACATGAGAAACGTGTCACATGTACTATATGCTGGTGTATGACTACTGACATTGGGTTTCGCCGGCACTCTTTTCATAATATTTTATTTTTCCTGTGCTGGCTAAGGCTTTATGCAAAGTTTTACTTTTCAACATTTACTTCTTCATCTATTTTTACAAGCAATTTGCTTATGTACATCTTTTTTTATTTTCCTCTTCGGCCTTAACTCCGCACAATTGTGCTACAACTCATACTCAGTTTGCGATAAGAAGATTTTATAAAATTTTCATAACAATCCCATTTGTCTCTGCACCTGTCGTTGCCAAGTGAACCGAGAATATTTCGCAAATACTTGTATACCCAAAACCACCAAATTTGCTGGCCTGTCTACCACATTTTTGCCACAAAAATATCAAGATGTCGGTTGCTTTCTTCGCAATCCAAAACATTTGACGTTGATGGATTATTTGCATTCCTTTTGTGGCAATTCCGTTGCACAAATACTATCATATTTATTTATTTGTTTTTGTTTTTGTATGCTTAAAAATTTCGTTATTTGCCTAAGCTGCTAACTGGAGAAAAGAAAGATAGTTTTAGCCTAAGCGAGCATATAGGGTGTGCCAATTAGTGCACCGGGTGTATTGAATCGACACGATTTTTTGTCAGTCACACAAAGTCTTGCTAAGAGAAGATTTAACTGCAAGTTTATTAGAATATTATATTATTATTACGGAGATTATAAAAATTCCTTTTCAAAATGGTGTAAATTTTCCAAGAATTAGGTTGTTTTTGTTACCCTATCGGACGGTGGGTGCGCGTAGGTTCGAATCTCGGTGAAACACCAAAAGTAACAGAAGCATTTTTTTAATAGCGGTCGCCCCTCGGCAGGCAATGGCAAACCTCCCAGTGTATTTCTGCCATGAAAAAGCTCCTCATAAAAATATCTGCCGTTCGGAGTCGGCTTGAAACTGTAGGTCTCTCCATTTGTGGGACAACATCAAGACGCACACCACAAAAAGGTGAAACTCGTCATGTAGTTTTTGTAGTCTCTCAATTCCTTCACATTGGCTGATGATCCACTAAATTTTCACGTAGCGTACTTTGCGCTAATCTCATTGTTAAGTGGCATATCTGGTTTGATCCTTATTTTTATAAGTATGATACTTCGATCTTGTATTAGCGATAATACTTCAGCTGTCATTCGCTTGCTTTTAGTTTCATACACTTTTTTATCCTGCGCAAGTGTATACAAGTCGATTGTGGGGAGGCAAAAAATCGCCCATTGCTCTGTGAAAATCATATTCTAGGGATCAAAATAAGAAACTTTGCCGAAGGAACCGTACCTCTAAAACGAATTCTGATGTCCCCCAATTTGGGTCGAACTTTTTAGTTTCTTTTCTCATGTAAAGGCCAAAAATGGTGATATTTTGAAATGATTGTATGGGGAACCCCCCAGGGGAGTTCCAGGGGGTGTGCCACTGGCATGGGTGGATCCGCCGTCCAAAGTTAGTGGGGGTCGGTCATACATTTGGACTCGATTGGAGCACTCTAAATGGGTCAAAGTGGGATTTTTCGTTCGACCCAAATTGGGGAACATCAGAATTCGTTTTAGAGGTATGGTTCCTTCGCCAAATTTTCTTATTTTGATCCCTAGAATAAATCGACCCGGCCTAATATACATACTATATATTGGGTAATACTTTAAGACGGTCCCATAATCTTTCCGCGTCTGTAGTGTTAGAATTTAACCTGATTTGAAAGAGCTCGTCATCGATTTAGGTTATCAACTCATTGTTAGTGATTCGTCTTCTTATAATTTTATTAGTTCTAGTTTTTGTTTTTTGGTTTCTTTTTTATCACAGATAGTTTTAAAGAAATTCTTGCTAGCAATAAATTACGATCTGATGGGACTTCTGTTCCTGTGTAAGTTGCAACTTTATTCACAGAAGATTTAATGCATTTTTTTATAAGAATAAAATTCATTTGGATACGACCAACATTTTGGTAGCTATTCTGAGATGAGGAAGGACTTCTCCGAGCCGTTTGATACCAAACGAGGTTCCAGAACTTAATCGCTCAGGTACAACTTTTTAGAAGAGCGTACAATTGTTGGCGTATGCCGATGATATTGACATCATCGGCCTTAAAACCGCGCTGTTAGGTCTGCCCTCTCCAAATTGGATAAAGAGGCAAAGCGAATGGGTCTGGAGGTGAACGAGGACAAAACGAAGTACCTCCTGTCTTTAAACCAAGAGTCTTCGTTTATTTAGAAACCAGCATTAACACCAATAACAATGTCAGCCTTGAAATCCAACGTAGAATCTCTCTTGCCAACAAGTGCTACTTTGGACTAAGTAGGCAACTGAGCAGTAAAGTCCTCTCTCGACGAACAAAACTAACACTCTACAAGGCTTTCTAACGTATGGCGCAGAAGCTTGGACGATGACAACATCCGATGAAGCGACGCTTGGAGTGTGCGAGAGAAAGATTCTGCTTAAGATTTGTGGACCTTTGCACGTTGGCAACCGCGAAAATCGCAGACGATGGAACGATGACCTGTACGAGCTTTACGGCGACATATACATAGCGCAGCGAATAAAGATCCAGCGGATACGTTGGCTGGGTCATGTCGTCCGAATGGGTACAAACACTCCGGCTTTGAAAGTATTCGATGCGGTACCAGCGGGTGGTAACAGAGGAAGAGGAAGGTCTCCTCTGCTTTGGAATGATCAGGTGGAGAAGGACTTGGCTTCCCTTGATGTGTCCAACTGGCGACGGTTAGAACGAGAAAGAAACGTCTGGCACGCTTTGTTAAACTCGGTCAAAATCGCATAAGCGGCTATCGCACCAATTTAGATGAAGATTCTGATGTGTTCTGATGTGACCCAAACGCTACACCTTATTTAAAAGATCAAAAAGATAAAAACTTCTCAGACAAGCACTACGTTTTTGTCAAATTTCAATGGAGGCAATCTGAATGGGACACCCTTCATAAAATAGGTGAATAGCTAAAGTGTGCTGCTTTTGAAAGTGACAGTGTGGAAAATGTGATACACAAACAATTGAAATATGTTTGTATGTATGGGTGCGAATAAAGCACTGTGCAGAAAATATTTGTCCAAAATTATGAACGGAATTGGAGTTTGTGGAAATTGAATTGGATAGAAAAAGGTTGAAATGTTTTCGAGGCATGCTACGCTTGCAGGTGGCAGTTATACGAGTAGTAGTGAAGTATAAAGAAAATTTATAAAAAGTGTTATGTTCCGTTAGATGGAATTTTCACTTCAAATTGTATGCTAAAAAAATATCAGAGCAGAATATGATTTTTATGTTAGAATCATTGATAAATGGTGAATGCCCAAAATCCATTGATACTAATCCACATTCGGAAACAAAAAATGGTACCATTCCTAGAACAGAGCTGACCCCATTAGTATCGGAAGACTTATAATTTGTGCAAATGGCGTCGTACGTCAATCACATTTGACACTTGTGAACTTAACAGCTGCAGTATAGAGGCAGAGAAACAGTGGAAAGCGTAAAGATCAAAATAAAGGTTTTTTCACTCAACATCCTCTCCCCTTATTTGGGAAAAATACTTGATACTTGGCACTTATGCAAACTCATAATCAAATATTCAAGTAATTGAGAAAACATAAACATAAAATAACGACAAAAATATCAAACTTTCAGATGGCAACGTTTGCACTCAATGAACATTGAAAAAAGGCAAACTTATTGGACTTACAGTTAAAAAGGCAAAGTTTATGTGCAAGGAATTTTAATATCCTGCGGCATGACAAAAAAGGGCATTCCTCGGCTAACCAATGAATCACCCATAGCAGCTGATAATGGCATTTGCATGAATTCTGAGCGGCTTTCAATCAAACAAATGACTTAAGTACATTTGAATCCAGTCGAGTTATTGGCAAATTCAATCGATTTACTGGGAAAGGATGGTGTGATTTATGCTAACGAAACGGCTGTTACTATGCCCATTGTATGTATGTATGTATGTATATATGTATGTGTGTATGTATACCTACGATGAACTAAATTGAGTGCTGACCATCATTGGTTTGTCTGATTGGTGTGTAAATGGCACTTGAAGCTAAACTGCTTGATTTAGAAAGATTAGAGCAGTTGGAGTAAATGCACAATTAATTAAGTTGACTTGGAGTAGAGCATCAGAAAGGTGAGAAGCTCTTAAAAGAAAATGAAGAAAGTAGAGGTTCGAATATATAGTGAATATAGCACTTTACACGTGTAAGAGAATGTTGGCTAAAAAAAGGGGTCTCTAACCAAAACTAACCAATTAGTCCTACACAGCCATTGTAAGGCAAATACTAACATATGCGGCACTAGTTTGGTGGCCCGCAACAGAAAAGAAATACAATCAAACCAAGCTCAGCAAGATACAAAGAACAACTTGTATCTTAAGGGGTTATATACCTTGTGGTCCGGTGAAATTAGCGAAAGTTGGGTTTTTTTTAAAGATATGTAGCAATAATTTTATTGTATAAAAGTTTTTATTATTGGATATTACAATGTTTAAAGAAAAAAAAAAGGCTTTGTTTGTGTAAAAATATTTAAAAATGGCGGAGTTATGGCGTTTTCCCCCAAGACCCTTTTTTTGGAAGAGGCTTGCGGTGGACGCGATTCAAGTCCACCAAGTCAACTGAAATCAAAAAATCGAAAAGATTTCATTAGTATAGGGTTATATCTTCTTAGTGAACGATCAATATATTAAATATTCTATCCACTTCTACAGTCCTAAAATTGGCATTAAAAAATTCATATCTGCAAAATAAAAATTTATACATAAAAAGTTGATCATTCACTAAGAGGCGACATCAATTACGAACAATTTAAAAAAAAAATTATAAAAATCGGTTGAATACTTTTTTTGCAATCGCGTCCACCGCAAAAGCATTTTTGGAAAAACACGTTTTTGAGATAATCGCGTTTAAAGTTTCAAGCGCCGCATGAGGCCGTACGCTCAGGACGTGACGACGCACAATTTAAAACGCTGTAACTTTCGATCTATTGCTCAGATCTCTATGAAATTTTTGGAAAATGTTCTCAAGGGATTGTACTTTACGATAAAGAAATAAAATTTATTTTGATTTTTTTGAAAAACACAAGGTATATAACCCCTAACTGCAGGAGCGCTTAGCACACGTCTTACTGAAACGCTCAATGTACTAACTCATCTGCTACCATTAGATTTAAATATTGAAACAATCGCTACTGCGCTGCAAGTGAGACTCAGCGACAAAGGAAGCTGGACAGCAAGGTCGTACGGTCACAGTAAGATCCGATTTCACAATCTACGACATTAACTTTATGGTACGTTTTCCACCGAGAGCCGAATAGAGCAAAGGGAAGGTGATTGGAAGATACGATATCGAAGCCTATACTGATGGTTCTAAGATGAATTGTGATGTAGGAGCTGGCTTCCATTCGAAGCCACTCAACCTATCTCAGTCAATTCGACTTCGTGACTATGCCAGCGTGTTCAAGGCAGAACTTTTAGCGATCAGAGAATCATGCAAATCACTAAAACTCTAGAAGGAAATTGATGCAAGAGTAGCTGTCTTTTCAGACAGTCAAGGAGCTATTAAAGCTTTAGACTTCAACTCAATTTCACCCAAACTAGTCTTACAGTGTAGAGATGAACTGGAATTGCTTAGTCATTGGCTTGAAACTACTCTGGTATGGGTTCCCGGTCATAGGAACATACGGGGTGATGAGATAGGGGATGAGCTAGCAAGAAAAGGTTCGACACTAGACTTAGCAGAGGCGGTTGCAGTCTCCACCCCAATGAACACAATAAAAGCATCTGTTGCTTCACATTATCATGCTTTAGCTGAAAGAAGACAGAAGCAACTAACTACATGTACAATATTACAACAAAAAACACATGGCCGCCATACAAAATCCAAAGCACGAATCACCTGTTAGGATGTTCTCGACCAAACATGCAGGCAGACTCAACCTACCCTTCAATCCTATCTGCAGAAGCTGTCAAGCGGAAGGAGCGAAGGGAAGCCTTTTCCACTACTTATGTGAATGTCCAGGGCAAGCTAGGGCACGACTCCGCTCCTTTGGTAAGCCTTTTTTACAGCAAATTAATGGGATCTCAGACATCGAGATAAAGAATTTGCTGCTATACTTGGACTTCACTAAATGACTCTAACTTAGAACAAAAAAAAAAAGAGGTTGTCTGTAAAGTCGGTTTACTGACGACAGTTTAACGTGACAACATCATAAGAAAATATTGATGGAATGGTTGCAATTTTCAAAACAAAATTTTAATTTTATTTGTTTGATAGATATTTTGTATGGATATAGAGGAGTAGGTAAATGGAATTGCAACGGAATAGGTCAGGTTACATTTACACAAACGTGAAAAATGACGAAACATTTATCAAATTCATGAAAGATATCTTCAATTTCGATTGTGCATCAGACGTTAATAAGTCAACAACACTTAGAGGCATCATCATCGATTTGACTTTCTCAAGACACATTACACTTGAAGCACTCCCTTTCATTTCCTATTTTTCCTATCATCGTTTATTCTCAACAGAGAATTGGTTCATTACCATGCACACAGGAAGAAGGCATATGCAAATACAAGTATGTGAATTTATATACAAATGCACATATACATACATATATATGCTCACTCAAGTAGGACAGAGCCAGATGTCGAACGTTGCCAAACGCGGGGGCCGATTGTGCTCTTTGTCGTTCGTTTCGCGCTCTCGCTTGCAGTTCAAGCACATTAGCTTACATTTGCTTGCGTACGGAATAGATTCGTATATTTGATATGTCCATATGATTTGTATGCATCTTTACATATCGCACCCTAAATACAAAAGGGTCACAACTCAAAATGTACTTCTGCTCAAATATATTATGAACGAGACGTTATCAATAAAACGGTCCGCGGATGACATATGGCAAAAATAAATTTTTTCTTTTTTGGTAGGACTATTATAAGCTTACATGGCAAATTTCAGCGTGATATGTCACATAGTTTGTTTTCTGTGCTACTGTAAACAAGTCAAGCTCGAGTGTGGAAAATTTTGAGTTGTGCCCCGTTTGTATTTATTTATTTATTTATTTATTTATTTAAGTCTATGAATTACAATCCTTACAGACTATGATACAAAAGTTGCTTAGATTAAGCTACAAATATATTATATGTATTTAAAAACTATACTAGCTACTAACTAACTATAATATAGAATTCAAAAGATTTAAAAGTGCTGTTCTTGAAAGCGAGAAATCAAGAATAACATCATTATGAACGGCATTTAATTCGCGTAAAGCACGAGTAATGGGAGCATTGCTGGCATACGTAGTTTTAAAGTTTCCCCCATAATAAGGGTAGAAGTTCCTAAGAGATCGCTGGGGAACATTAAATCGAATCCTTTCCAAAAAGTAGGGACAATCAATTACTCCAGTAATAATATTATGAGTAAAAGACAGACACAGTATAGTCCTACGAATCTCTAAGGACTTGAGACTTATAAGCATGAGACGAGCAGAATATGATGGCATGGGATCAATAAAATTCTGGGATCGAAGGCCATATTTGAGAAATACTTTTTGCACACGTTCGATTCTATTAACAGCTTGCTGACTACAAGGTCTCCAAATAAAAGCAGCATATTCTAAATGGGATCTAACAAAAGATGTATACAGTAACTTAATGGTATAGGGATCAGAGAACTTAGTGGCGTTTCGTCTGATGAAGCCCAACATCGAAAAAGATTTAGAAGTGATATAATTTATATGGTTATTAAAAGAGAATTTGTTATCGAAGATGACGCCAAGATCCTTAAACTCACTAACACACTGCAGGATACATGCCGAGATCCTGTACTTAGTGCACAAAATATTAGATGTTTTAGAGTAAGATATTTGGAAGCACTTAGATAAGTTCAGCGAAAGTCGTGAATTCTGGCACCAGAAATACACCTATTCATATCGGCTTGAAGTCTAATGGCATCCTCTTGCGTCTTGATCGCTGAGAAGATCTTAAGGTCATCAGCATAAAGCAAAAATTTAGCAAATGTGAAACAACTTTTGATGTCATTAATAAATAACACAAATAAAAGCGGTCCCAAGATACTTCCTTGCGGAACACCTGAGATGGCAGCAAAGGAGGTAGATGAAATACCATCGATTGTTACAACACAGCGTCTATTGCTCAAATAAGAGTTTATCCATTGCAGAAATGTAGAATGAAAGCCAAGACTAGCTAATTTTTTAACTAAGATTCTATGAGGTGGGGTGGGATATAGATTTGTTCTTTTTGAAAATTGCGCGAAATTGTATATGTATATGCATGTTTATATACATATATTAGTATACAACATATCTTATAAGGTATATGGTAAATATTCCCATACATTTTTTCCTTCATATATAATAAAAAAATTAATAATAATAACATTAAAACAACAGGTATTATTAACAAACTTGGTTTTATTTTAAATTCTTCAAGTAAATCAAATTAATAATAACACTAGTCTACAAGGAAAAGTATCCGAAATAATTTAAACTAATATCTGCTTCTCTGTCCATGCAAAATTCGGATTGATAACTAAAATTAATTTATTAGTTTGAGTTTTTACGATAATCGTATCTTTCGTGTTTAATGGAACTAGGCCGACAAAATTTAACCAACATTCAGACCCAGAAACCAGACTATATATTTCCAAAGGTTTATGATGCGCTGAATCCAAATCTGGCTTCAGAATTGCTCTATCAGCTCTGGTTTTCGAGATATCCTAACCTAAAAGTGCAAAAAACACCGTTTTTGCCCATATTTGAGGTTATGTAGCCTTGCAGATGTTTTCTTTCACCAAAATTAAAGGATGGCATCTTTAAATACAATCCTTCTTTTTTCAAATGGCGTTTTGTTTGCTCAAATATCATTTTTTTTCGCAGAGATATCGCATTTTGAAATTTTCATGTTTCGAAATTTTCCTACACCTGAAAATCGATTAAGATAACATAGACATGATATAGTCGCTTACTAATTTTCTTGGGTTTGAGGGCCTGAAATATATGGATTAATAGTATGTAAATTTGGAGTTTGTGGGAAAGCCTGCTTGCGGTTATGTGGGTTAGCCTGCTCGCGGTATGATAGGGGTGGTTTATAGGGGTTAGGGCTGTGTGTGACTCGGTACCCAAAGGTTAGATAGTGTAGGGATGTGGTGAGTCAGCACACTTATGGTGTGAGACAAAATTTTAAGAAAAATAAGACTCAATTCAAGAAAATTAGTAATCGAATATATCATGTCTATGTTATCTTAATCGATTTTCAGGTGTAGGAAAATTTCGAAACATGAAAATTTCAAAATGCGATATCTCTGCGAAAAAAAATGATATTTGAGCAAACAAAACGCCATTTGAAAAAAGAAGGATTGTATTTAAAGATGCCATCCTTTAATTTTGGTGAAAGAAAACATCTGCAAGGCTACATAACCTCAAATATGGGGAAAAATGGGGTTTTTTGCACTTTTAGGTTAGGATATCTCGAAAACCAGAGCTGATAGAGCAATTCTGAGGCCAGATTTGGATTCAGCGCATCATAAACCTTCGGAAATATATAGTCTGGTTTCTGGGTCTGAATGTTGGTTAAATTTTGTCGGCCTGTGTAATCAATAAGAAGGCATATGCAAATACAAATACGTGAATTTATATATGTACATATGCGCATATACATACATATATACGCTCACTTAAGTAGGAGAGAGCAAGATGTCGAACTTTGCCGTTCGTTTGCTTTGTTTGCTTTGTCGTTCGTTCTGCGCTTTCGCTTGCAGCAATGAGCAAGGTAACGACAATGAGCAAGGTAACGGCAAATGAGAAAGGTAACGATAAATGAGCAAGGTAACGACACATTTTTTCGTGCGTGCAGTCGGCTAAATCGAATTATAAGACGTTATCACGTCAAAACAGACATCATCACACGAGGACAGTGGTACTTAAACGGTGCTGGGCACTAATTAGGTTTATTTCAGTGGAAATACTCAACCACCTCAACGACAACAACAACAACGGTTCCTGTTAGGAAGAATGGCGGTTTTAGGTGAGACGGTAGTATGGGAAGGGGGCGTGCAGTATTCACGACTAGGATAATCGTCAAGGCTCGGGTAGTACTAAATATGTATACAAAGACAATCTACAAAGTCACGATTATACAAAGCAGACTCCAATGTATGGAACGCTCCTCACATTTACTATTTGTGAATGAAACCATTCTTTAACTCGTTCTGAAACTAAAACAAAAGAAAGAAGAATATTGCGAGGCCAATCAAAACTACAGCTCTTACATTTTTTGGCTTTTCAATTTGGTTGGGTTCACGATATTATCACTTTTGTGTGAACGCCTTAGATTCTCCAACGCGAACACACACACCCACGAACGCGCAATATTTGTATGGGAAAAAGAAAAGGGCTATTTTAGGGTTTTTCCAGAAAATATTCGAATTTTTCTCGCCGTACAAACCATACTTGGACTTCAAGGAACATTTAAAAAAATAATTGTTAAGATGCGCTTACCAACACATTTTGCGATTCATTTTTATAATAGGACTATGAATAAGTTCGTTACGGTTTTACAACAGATGGCGTAACTTGATTATTATTCCATCGATCCACATTTCCAAACATTCATTGGAGAGCTACTGTCGTAAGGCACAAACGTCAGTATAAGTTTTTTATTTGAAGCGTAAACAACAATATTTTTACCACACTTGAAAATGTCGAATTTCGTGCCAAATAATGTGTTTTTGCGGGGAATTCTTCTTCATTATTTTAATATGAAGAAAAAAGCAGCCGAAAGTCATCGTATCTTGGTGGAAGTTTATGGTGAGCATGCTCTATCTGAGCGAACGTGCCAGAAGTGGTTTGCACGCTTTAAAAGTGGTGATTTTGGCTTGGAAGACGAAGAACGCGAGGGTGCGCCGCCAAAGTTCATGGATACCGAATTGGAGGAATTGCTCGATCAAGATCCGGCTCAAACGCAAGAAGAGGTTGCAAAAACTTTGGGAGTTGATCAATCAACCATTTCCAAACGTTTAAAAGCCATGGGAATGATCCGAAAGGTAGGCCATTGGGTGCCGTATGAATTGAAGCCAAGAGACGTTGAACGCCGTTTTATGGCATGCGAACAACTGCTTCAACGGCACAAAAGAAAGGGTTTTTTGCATCGAATTGTGACTGGCGATGAAAAGTGGGTCCATTACGACAATCCAAAACGTCGGGCAACGTATGGATACCCTGGCCATGCTTCAACATCGACGTCGGCGCAGAATATTCATGGCCTGAAGGTTATGCTGTGTATCTGGTGGGACCAGCTGGGTGTTGTGTATTATGAGCTACTGAAACCGAATGAAACGATTACGGGGGATGTCTACCGACGACAATTGATGCGTTTGAGCCGAGCACTGCGAGAAAAACGGCCGCAATACGCCGATAGACACGACAAAGTTATTTTGCAACATGACAATGCTCGGCCACATGTTGCACAAGTGGTCAAAACATACTTAGAAACGCTCAAATGGGATGTCCTACCCCACCCGCCGTATAGTCCAGACCTTGCGCCATCCGATTACTATCTCTTCCGATCGATGCAACATGGCCTGGCTGACCAGCACTTCCGTAATTACGATGAAGTCAAAAAATGGATCGATTCGTGGATTGCGGCAAAACCGACCGAATTTTTCACAAAGGGAATCCGTGAATTGCCAGAAAGATGGGAAAAAGTAGTAGTAAGCGATGGACAATATTTTGAATATTAAATTTGTAACCATTTTACGTCAATAAAGTTTCAAATTTCGAAAAAAAAACCGCACGAACTTATTCATAGTCCATAAGTTCGTGCGTATTTTACCCATAATTTCACTTTTGTACGATTTTTGCATACAAAAAATTATTCGCGGAATATAACTGAAATATTTATATTTTATTGATATATTGTGCATTCAACAAGTGATTTTAATCACGGATAGAAGCACGCGTTGTAAAAAAAACAAAATGGAATCTTCGAACACGTATAAGAGGCATATTTTGTATTTTTTGTTCGTCCTGAAGTCTTTAACTCCGACGCCTTGCTCGAACTCGTGGAAGCTGAGCCAAATTTGACAGTCGGTATGGTAGCTCAAAGGTTAAATTTATCGCATGGAACAGTTCACAGTTCACAGGCATCTGGTTCAGTTGGGAAAGGTTTCAAACCTAGGAAAATGGGTTCCGCATAGACTTTCTGTCGCCAACCTTCAGCAGAAAGTGAATGTGTGTTCTCAGCTGCTGCAACGGCTTGAAAATGAAAGCCTTTTGAACCGTCGTTACTGATGATAAAAAATGGGTCCCTTACAATATTTCTGTTCGTAAACGCCAATGGTTAGATAAAGATGAAACACCAGAACCGACCCCTAGAGATGACCTTCACCCCAAGAAGATTCTCCTGACTATTTGGTGGGATATAGCCGGAATTGTTTAATATGAACTTCTGGAACCAAACCAGACGATAACTGCTGATTATTATTCCCCTCAGCTCTCAAACTTGAATGAGGCACTTAACAAAAGTCGGCCGACTTTAGTGAATAGACGCAAAGTTTTGTTTCACCACGTCAACGACCTCAAAACCTCATACCGCAAGGAAAACATTAGGCAAGCTGAACGAGCTCGGATGGGAGCTAATGTCGCATCCACCATACTCTCCGGATATTGCACCTTGTGTTTATCACCTTTTCCGTGGACTTCAATCCCATATGAGTAACAAGAACTACTCCTCAAAAAAAGCTATAAGAACGGATATCGAAGCGTATTTTGGCTCCAAGGACAAACAATTTTTGAGCAGGGAATTAAAAATTTGCCTAAACGTTGGGAAGACATTGTAAATAATGCAGGAAAATATATTATTGATTAATAAATACGCTTAACATCTTTATGATTAATTTTAAAACCACCTTTAAAGAACAGACGAACTTATGGACTGATCTAATAGATTAACCAAATTAATTTATATATTTTTCTTATATAAATTTCTTAGTTTCCATAAGAAACAATCATCTTATCCTCGCCACTTCTTTGCTCTTCTCTTTGCAGCTAAATGATCTTATAAGCAACAACACCAATTAGTTTAAGCGAGTGGCAAGCAATGAAGGAAGACGCAAATAGTTAATTTTCAATTAAAAGTAAAAGTAATAAGTTCCATTTATAAGTTAAACAATTTCGAAAAAATAAAAATAAAATAAATGCAAGCAATTAAAATAAAAGTGAGATATCCTTAGCTAGAGTCATTAACAAGAAAATAAAATTAAAATAATTAATTTAGCAGAATATTAATAGGACTATGAATAAGTTCGTGCGGTTTTTTTTCGAAATTTGAAACTTTATTGACGTAAAATGGTTACAAATTTAATATTCAAAATATTGTCCATCGCTTACTACTACTTTTTCCCATCTTTCTGGCAATTCACGGATTCCCTTTGTGAAAAATTCGGTCGGTTTTGCCGCAATCCACGAATCGATCCATTTTTTGACTTCATCGTAATTACGGAAGTGCTGGTCAGCCAGGCCATGTTGCATCGATCGGAAGAGATAGTAATCGGATGGCGCAAGGTCTGGACTATACGGCGGGTGGGGTAGGACATCCCATTTGAGCGTTTCTAAGTATGTTTTGACCACTTGTGCAACATGTGGCCGAGCATTGTCATGTTGCAAAATAACTTTGTCGTGTCTATCGGCGTATTGCGGCCGTTTTTCTCGCAGTGCTCGGCTCACACGCATCAATTGTCGTCGGTAGACATCCCCCGTAATCGTTTCATTCGGTTTCAGTAGCTCATAATACACAACACCCAGCCGGTCCCACCAGATACACAGCATAACCTTCAGGCCATGAATATTCTGCGCCGACGTCGATGTTGAAGCATGGCCAGGGTATCCATACGTTGCCCGACGTTTTGGATTGTCGTAATGGACCCACTTTTCATCGCCAGTCACAATTCGATGCAAAAAACCCTTTCTTTTGTGCCGTTGAAGCAGTTGTTCGCATGCCATAAAACGGCGTTCAACGTCTCTTGGCTTCAATTCATACGGCACCCAATGGCCTACCTTTCGGATCATTCCCATGGCTTTTAAACGTTTGGAAATGGTTGATTGATCAACTCCCAAAGTTTTTGCAACCTCTTCTTGCGTTTGAGCCGGATCTTGATCGAGCAATTCCTCCAATTCGGTATCCATGAACTTTGGCGGCGCACCCTCGCGTTCTTCGTCTTCCAAGCCAAAATCACCACTTTTAAAGCGTGCAAACCACTTCTGGCACGTTCGCTCAGATAGAGCATGCTCACCATAAACTTCCACCAAGATACGATGACTTTCGGCTGCTTTTTTCTTCATATTAAAATAATGAAGAAGAATTCCCCGCAAAAACACATTATTTGGCACGAAATTCGACATTTTCAAGTGTGGTAAAAATATTGTTGTTTACGCTTCAAATAAAAAACTTATATTGACGTTTGTGCCTTACGACAGTAGCTCTCCAATGAATGTTTGGAAATGTGGATCGATGGAATAATAATCAAGTTACGCCATCTGTTGTAAAACCGCACGAACTTATAAATAGACCTATTACAATAAATAATTAGACTTTAAAGAAATTCAAAAGTAAAAAAGTAATTATTAATTTAAATTTACGTTAACGGAAATAACGCCATTGTGATTCTTAATTATAGCTAATACTAACGAAGCCAATGTAAAAAAAAATATATATATAATATAAATAAAGCAGCAGAAATAAATAGCAATTTAAAGCAAATAAAAGAAAGTAACAAAAATCCGTAATATTCGTTAAAAATCAAAAAATTTCAAAGAGCAAATAAAGGTCAGAGCAGATTTAATTATTTTATTTAATTTCAAAAAGTAGTTAGCTAAACAGCAATAATAAGTTAAATAGGAAAACGAAAAAAAGACAAAAATTTTAATAAAAATCAGTCAACCTTTGCCATTAAAGTAAAATTACAGAAAACAAAAAAAATTTAGAAAATTAATAAAAGCTAAAATAAGTTAACGATTTACGCAACTGTAATTGAACAATAATTCAACGCAATAATAGCAAAAAAATGCGGTAGCAATAAGCTCAATTAAAAATTAAAAGCAAAAAATTAAATTAAAATTCAATTAAAAAATAATAAAATTAAACGAGCGCGCAAATGTTTTTAATAATTTCAACTTAAAAAACAAAAATAAACTTAATTTTATTTACCTGCAATGCCGCAGTAGCTGATTAGACTCGTATTTGGTTAGCAGTAAAAAAAAAAAACATAAAATCCAAACACGAACAAATTTTAAAAATTAAAAAATAAAAATTAATAAATAAAAGTCACAAAAATAAACAAAGAAAAATATTCAGAAATTTAAAATTGAAAAATTGAAATGTAGTAAGTATTAAAATTATTCAAAGAAATTAATCCAGCGCAACGTCAGCCGCCCATAAGTTATACGCAGCTGCTTAGAAGAAAAGTATAAAGAATAAAAAAATAAAAATAGTTACATAACCAGGCAAAATCCATAAACTTCCCTTTAAATATAACAAACAAATTACTGATGTTAAATCATTAAACGGGATTACCTATAACAACAAAGAATTAGTTGAGAAAAAGTTTAACTGATATATATGTAAGTGGAAACTTAATTAGTCAGAAGAAAATAGAGGCACACATACGACTAAAAAAAAATGTATTTCAACTGCTAAAGAATCGATGTGATCGCATGGTTACCCACTATAAAAAAATCGGTTACTTAAATGAAAAAAATTCATTAGGCGATACAAAAAAATTTAGCTGCGATTAAATAATCACTTTATTACACGCACGAAAAAAAATTTATAAATTAAATTCAAAACCGGTTACTTCCGTAAATCGTGAATCGTTATTCGTAAGTTCATAGCAAAACCACAAAAACGATCTGGGCACATCACAACAAATTTACCAACTAACGCAACAATAATGTTTAGTTATTTAAATAATTAAGTGAAAAAGAACCGGTTACTTTAACAAAAATCCGCTAACTTAGTGCAATTCAAACGCTGATTCACAGAAATAAACAATAAATAGTTCAAATTAGCAGTACAGTTACTTGTACGAAAGAAACGTTTATTCAAATCAAAAACCGATTACTCAAAAAAAAAATCGGTTACTCCAAACAAAAACCGATTACATAAACTAAAAAACCGATTACTCATATCAAGCAACCTCGTCATAGAAAAAAAATATTAAAAAAAAGAAAACCCCAACCAAAAACCAATCACTCAAACAAAAAGAAAAAACGGTTACTCAAACCAAAAACCGATTACTTGTATCAAGCAACCTCGTCATAAAAAAATTATAAAAGTAATAAAAATATTCGGCTATTTCAACCAAAAACCGATTACTCAAAAAAAAAAAAAATCGGTTACTCCAACCAAAAACCGATTACCCAAAAAAAAATTGGTTACTCAAAACAAAAACTGATAGCCCACAAAAAAAAAATTGGTTACTCCAACAAAAAACCGATTACCCAAAAAAAAAATTGGTTACTCAAACCAAAAGCCGTTTATCGTATCAAGCAACCTCGTCATAAAAAAAAATTATAAACTTCTTTAGTGGCCAAATTAGTTAGTTGCATTAAAAGAGCTACTTCCTTATTAACAAAAAATAAATAAAATTCCCCATTGCTCGCTTTACTTAGCACAATGAGTGGCTTTGACAACCTGGTAGCGCTCATGAGCCCAACCACAGCTTGAGATCATGCGCGTTCTTTGCTGAATGACAGATGTGCGCATGCATTTGTGATACTAGAAAAACAGAAGAAAAACGTTTACTTTCGCGCCTCCAACTGCAACCACTTACTGCTCTGCTACACCAATCGGCATCTACTATTAACAAGCAACTGAAGAAGAACTATACAATTTAAATGGAATTTTTAATTTCAACAAATCTACAATTAAAGTGAAAAAAAGTGTTTTGTTTTTTACGTTTCTTTTTTCTTCGGTTTTGTTTCGTTTTTGCTGTTAGTGCCCACAACTCCACATAATCAACGCACTGATACGCTGACGCGTTGACGTGCACATTGTGCCACTACCACCACTACCACCAATTTTCAGGTTGTTTGTTGTCGTTTTGTACATATACTTTGTACTGTTACAACAACAACAGCCGGCAAAATGACGATGTGGCAGAGTGGCGGCATGGGAGGCCATGGCTCCCAAAATAATCCATGGATGAAATTAATGGGCATCGTACACAAGGAGCGGAGACATGCGGACAACGTGCAATCGCAGAGCGGCTCGAATGAACGCAATTTAAATCAGTAAGTAAGAAATTAAGTTAACTAACTTTTTTTTTACAAATTTTTCATTTTTGCTATATACACATGATATTTAAAGGGTAAGTTAGGGTAATTCAAAAAAAGAATTTAATTCTTGTTTAATATCACGAATCGTAATATGATGAAAAATAGGTATTCTTCTTCTTTCTGATTCATTTTACTCTGACCTAACTAGCTGACAACAACTCAAGTACTTCCCTATTTGGTTTTTACAACCGAGGACCCTTTCGCGCATTTCTCTGCCACCAACGCCGAGTACGTTGAGTGATACAGCTTTTTAATAAAATTACCAACAGTAACCCGTTCTGTGAAAAGGAAATGTTTTGACAGTTCTTTTCACTTTAACACGCAACAAAAATCGAGTGTCAAATGAGAAAGTGAAAAGATCTGAGTATACTCGAAGGCGCACTTATTAAAGGTGGTGGCACTAGACCAACAATAATGTTTGGTACGTTTGCTTGTCACGGGAAAGTATTGCTTTATTCTGTGCTGACAGCCACATGGACACAGTGAAAGAAAGAAAAAAAAACAAATAAGCTGATTTACCAACCCCACCTTTAATACGTAGATTCGCCTTACTCTACTCCCCCTTATTATTTTCATATCAAAACATTTTGACATTTCTTTTCATTCTTTCACGGAACGCAGATCGAAAGTGTAACGAAAACGGGAAAACAATTTTATTTTACGCTGACACAGAACGAGAATTGACCCCCAAGCAACTTAGCAGACGCTGGTCGCTAAAATTGATCAGCTTGGCAAAGAGCTTTTGTCCTTCCCAAGTTTGTTTTTATATACTTTAGCTGCGCACGACGTCGTGTTAGGGTAACGGCCATTGATTTTATTGTCTCAGTATTGTCTCTCTCGGTAAGGTTTACGTAATTTCTTTGCCTAATTTGTGAAGGGCAGAAATGCTGCTGCTAGCAGTCAGCGCTCCAATTTTTGCATATTGGCCTCTGGTGACGCTCCAGCATGCTTGTCCAGCAGGCTTATATGTGTGTGTGTCGGGTGACACTCGTACTTGCTTCGTGTCACATATACTTGTTGTCGGCTTTTGCATGATGAAAATCAAAAATTTTAGATATTAGCGTCAAGCACCCGACACGCACACATATAAGCCTGCTGAACAAGCATGCTGGAGCGTCACCAGAGGCCATATAGTTTCTCGCACTTCACGAGTATTACTCAAAGAGAGAGAGAGAGAGAGTGAGCTCTTCTTCTTTCGGAAAATAACTCCCTCATCATCATCATCATCATCTTTTGGCTCTACAGCTCTTTGTGAGCTTTGGCCTGCTGCACGTGGGACCTCCATACGTCTCGAACGCTTGCGACTTTCTTCCAGTTCGTTATACTAAGTTTCTTGATGTCGTCCCCTAGTTCGTCGGTACATCTTGTTCTCGGCCTTCCTGTCGCTCTAGTGTTGAACGCTCTGGCTTCTACGATTTTCTTCTGCGCCCTCGTACCGTTCATTCTTGTAATATGACCCAGCCATCTGAACCGCTGCACTTTGATGAAACGAATAACATTTTCGCCCTTTATTAGTTGATCTAGCTGTCGTTCCCTCTTATCCGCCACTCGCCGTGATCTTTGATTACTCCGAAAATTCTTCTGAGTACTTTTCGTTCGAAGGCTTGCAGTTTTGTTTTATCTGCCAAATCCAAATTAACAAATCAATCAGTCTAAAATTTCTTTTGCCTTCGTTTGATAGATGACAGCAGACGATGCTAACACCAACTTCCCTCAGGAACGCCCACCGTCATTAAGCACGGGAACTTATTGAACCGCTCTCGTATATTCTCACTTTACAAATTTCAGGTTCTCAAAACCATGCCCAATCTTCTCCTTAAAGTGCGAAACTGTATTTGATTTACGACGCCATTAAATATTACCTCATTAAGTAAATGAGTTAGTGTGTGGGATTATGACTGGCGTGAGTGGCATGCAGCTTCTGCCATTTGCAGTGCGAAATACCAGCAAACATTCACTAATGCAATTTTCGCGTTGATTGCAATTCACTTGCAACGCAGAATTCGAATGCGAAATGCAATAGCAAATTACAACACCTTTAACACACTTGATAGTGCATCACTACAAATACAACACTCATAATACATAAACACATACATATGTAAGTAATTGAATGTAAATCAACACTTTAACACTGCAGCATACTAACGGTGCTCGCCTGCATGCATGCATGCATGTGTATGGGTGGTGACAAGTGGCAGCAGCCACAGCCGCACGACCAGTCGTGTGAATAATCTTTATTAGATTTACGTCAATGAGTACTCGATGGACTTGGTTTGCATCAGCGTAGGGTTTGTGCACAGTTATTGATGTGGGAGCGTTTTATACACACAAACATGCACACATGCATACATACACAGCTTGTTAAGCACTACCTCATTTTGCAATGGAGATATATTGCATGCACTCGTAAGTAATGAGCTTTGGATTGCTTGAAATGTTCCATAGTAGTAGGTGTTTGTATCAAAATACTTACATATAAAATATCACAACAATAAATAACTGAAAATCCGCTTCTAATGCGAAAATGCGAAATTTCGTCTATTTGCAGCTCGAAGTTTTGGTGAGTTATTGCCGACAAATCTGTATTGGCTTACGACTTTGTTAGTGTTTTAGAGTTTTGTCAGTGGTTGAGCATTTCGACAAATCGTATTTGTAAGAAGACCTTAGACGAATTTTCTTTTGGAAAGTATATACCCAGCAGTTGGTGCTGGCGCACAGTGCGGCCGATTCCCGAAAAGCTGGCCAAAACTCAAAAAATTAAGTAATTGATTCAAAATTTCTTACTCGGGGGTTGTCGGGGTCGCTGATTACTAATTTGATCTTAAAATTTTGAAAATCCACCCCCTTCCACCCCTATTGGCCACCCCCTCACATGAATAGATGATTCCATTTGGTTTTGTTCAATTTACTCCATTACAAAATCTTTCAAATGTGCACAACTTTCACTATTCATCGACAGTAATACGATGCTCAAACGAAGGCCACGTTGCGACGGAAAATACAGAGGATACTTAGGGTACAGGACGTTGCTATGAACGGTTTTCACTATTCAAGGCATTACTGTAACCAACCCAAAGACAAAAAAAATCTATCTAGAAACTTTTTTTTTCGACTTTTGGCCAGCTTTTTGGGAATCGGCCGCACTGTGTGGCGGGTCATACATAATCGAATAAATCAAACATTCGAGAAAAACTGCTTCAAAGATTTCAATTTACCATATCTCACTAACTAAAAGAAAACTTCCACATGTTTTCGTTAAATGAGGTGCTATTAGTAGATATCGCTATGCATTTTATACAAGGCATAAAATAATATTTTTGAATTAATACACTGCTTCAGCAAATAATGAATACATAATTTACGTAGATTTAGCTCTTCTTCTTGATTGGCACGATAACAGTTTACGTGATTTTGTTCGAGTTTAATAAAATACAGCAGGCGTTTCTTTCGCTTGCTGCCGCCAGTAGGACACACCAAGTGAAGCCAAGTCTTTCTCCACCTGATCTTTCCAATGCAGAAGAGACCTTCCCCTTCTTCTGCTTCCACCTGCTGGTACCGCATCGAATACTTTCAGAGCCGGAGCTTTTGTTTCCATTTGGGTGACATGACCCCGCCAACGTAGTCGCTGGATTTGTATTTGCTGCGTTATGTCTATCTCGTCGTGAAGCTCATACAGCTTGAACCAAAATTCTCTCGGAGAACCTTTCTCTCGAACATTCACAGGGACACCTCATCGGATGTTGTCATCGTGCAAGCTTCTGCGTCATACATTAGAAAGGGCATGATGAGAGCCTTGTACAGTGTTCGTTTTATTCGTCGAGAGAGGGCTTTACTGCTCAATTGTCCACTTAGTCTAAAGTAGCACTTGTTGGCAAGATAGATTCTTCATTGAATTTCAAGGCTGGCATTACATATTATCGGTGTTAATGCTGGTTACTAGATAAACGAAGTCTCTTACAACCTGTCAACCTTCGAGTCTGTCAACAGTGACGTGGGTGCCGATGCGCGAATGCGCCGACTGTTTGTTTAAAGACAGGAGGTACTCCGTTTCATCCTCGTTCATCACCAGACTCATTCGCTTGCTTCTTTATCCAGTTTGGAAAAGGAAGAACCAACTGTGTGGGTGTTAAGGCCGATGGTATCAATAACGTTGGTTAAGTTAGATTAATTTGAATAGCTGTTCATTTAAGAGTTCACTTTTGTAAATTTCAAATTGGTGATACCATACAGAGGACAACAGAGCGTAAATAACGCAATAAAGAGGAAAAGTGGAAGAGCGGCTTTTGGACGAAATGCGGATGATGACTGAAGCTATTGATGAAATTTAAGAGAGTCGCTATATATTCGCAAGTATAGCAAAAAAGTGAGAGCCAAAATGTCTGAATCATAGCCCGGCGAGAGCAAGACAGCTGAGGAGAGCTGAGGTGCTGAGATGATTCCAATTCAACTTTTAGATAACTGCTGCAGAAATGGCTCGAGGCAATATCACGTCGTACCGCCGGGATACCTAACAGATCGGTAAGGCTACCCACAAAATTCGAAATCTGCGACTTTGCTACCCTACGAAGTTCCCTCAAGCGTCATCAATCTACCCGAACAAGTAGGATCTCGCGAGTTTGTGTTCTTCCGCGCTAACCCATCGCGCACTGAGTTAATACGAAGCCTACCTTTCCAAGAGCACATCACAGGCTTCCAGGGGACCTCAATCCTCTCAGTGAAGAAGAAACGTCCCCGTGAGTTACTTTGCCTAGAGACCGGAGAGAGACTGCGTCAGCTTCATTATTCGTGTGAGTTATTTAGTCTCCATGGCGCAGTGGACGCCAACGTACAACGTGAGTTCGCAACCGAAGCGTATTTCAATACCAATGATTCGTGTGCAACTACTCATCGTAGTTCGCCTTACGTGATGCCCCAAGTGATGATTTGATTTGTTCATGACTGCGAAGGTTCCGTGCAACAAGTTCGGTGACAAACAACTCACGACCGGGGCCCAGCCGTATATCGAGAACAAACGAAAGTATCGAACTCGTCGCTACAAGTTTCCATTATAATTCGTGGAAGTCCGTCTGCAAACGAGAGGTTGCCTTGGGATTTCCAAAAGCTATTGTGAATGGAATATTGAGAACGAATCTTAGGTAAAAAAATATAAAAAATAAGAATTTAATGCAGTCCGTCGGTTAACCTAAGAACCCGCCTATACAGCTTTTAATTCACACGTGACCAGAAACCAAAATTGCATCCGCTTTGGTATGAGTTTCCAGCCCTACTCCTTTGATCTCGATGAAATATAATGGAATTACAGCAAATTTCATTTCAGTTAATGCCAATATTTTCGCTAATTTTCTGTTCTTTCTGATGAGGATGTACTCAATAACACTGAATATAAAGGGCATCTGGTGGCAGAACTACATATATAGGATTATAGCTTTCAATCCACCCTTGACCAGAAGAAAATAAATTGTATACACTGATGCTGGATCAGCATACCATCTATTTTTCCAGCTTAAAGGTAGCAGCCCAAGAGCAGCTCGAAGGTCGCTAAAGCTATATCTGCCTATCCAGTGCTGGTACAGGCTATCTGCGGTGCCGTTTCGCATATCAGTCGCAATATATGTACATAGTGACCCTTCCATTTTTTTCCAAAACTTCCTTTATTACTGCGACTACTTATGGGTTATTTTAATTCATTTTTGAACATCCAATCAACTTTTAACAACTGATCAAAAAATAAAGAACTTCTTAAACTTTTTCGTTTCTTTTTCTAACACATCCATCTCTATTATTCTCTTTTCAGAACAATAACACAACACAACTGCTTAGGTATTTTATTCTCTTACTTTTTACTGTTCTTTAAGCTTCTAATATCATAACTAAGCGAGCCTGCGGCTAGCGATGTACGGCCTTCATGCGGCTCTTTGTCCTTCCCGTGGTACACCCACCTCAAACTATTTGTGCGCGTGTATTAGTACTTTAGTTGAATAGTATTTCAATATTTTTTCCACAGCAAGGTTTTCATATTTGCTGTCGGTAAAATGTGGAAATATTTGCTTCTGTACTCAAAGCTGTGTAAGGTGCAAAGGTGCAACGGAAGTACTTGTGAGCGTATCTGTGTGCTTATGCAATCTGCCGTCCAGCTGACCAGGCCACCCATCCATGGCATCTGTAACCAACTATACCTTAAGGCTTTTAGTTATGCATTTCGCTTTCCTTTTCTTTTCCCTTTTGTTGTTTTGCTTTGGGGTCAGCAATGCACTGGTTATGAAAAGGTTAACAATTGCAGGTGAAACATTCATGCGTAGCGGAGAAATGAGAGGTGGTACGAGAGCAAATAGTGCAACTATAAATATTTCACATGAAAATGTGTGCTCGAAACTCTGCTATAAAGTATCTCATAAAAACTATGATACTGTGCGCAGTATACGCAGTGTAAGCGCAGGTTTTGAACTACACATTTTGGGACCGATTTGGAGTTAGTGCAAAGCGAATGTGAAGCTGTATATTGGCCTTCATTATTCAAATGTGGCTTTCAGTATTCATTTTTCATTTCTTATTACAATCTTTGATTTCTTTTCATTTAAGGTGATGTTGCAAAACATTTTTCTTACTTTTTGCGTTACCTAACTTCATTGCTTCCGAGTCATGCGTGGTAACTCTAAATGCTTTAAAATGGCTTGCTTTGTATTCGTCAAAAAACTTGCAAGTTCTTCTTGTCTTTGGTATAGGTTTTCAAAAATCAAAATTTTTCACTTGCCCAGGAAAATTATAAAATGTTTGTTAAAACAAGTTCTCAGGATGATCATTGTCGCTCACTCCAAAAGCAACACTTAAAAAAACAATAAAATAGTTTGGGCTTTCTTTTTTTGTCATTTATGTTGCGTATCAATTGAGCTGAGCTGCTACTTTATTTGCAACAGACTTTTACGTTCTTCAATCAAGACTTTGTCTGAAAAATTCTGGCAAATTGACTCTCTAGAACATTTTAACCTTTTCGCAACTTCTCAATTTCATTTTCTTCAGACTTTTACGAGAGGTCGCCTAGTCAGTTAACTCTATAGAACATTTTAACCCTCTATCGACCTCGTAAATAAGTTTGTATGGTTAAAAAACAAGAAGATGCCTAGTAAAAATTTTCCGGCAATTATTTCTGTAGAACATTTGTAACCCTTTGGCGACCTTCTAAATATATTATATTTTCTCAGTTAAAACAAAAAAAAAGATCTCTAGTGAAAACACTACCTGCTAGTGAGACTTTTCAGCAACGAACTCTTTAGAACATCCCTACCTTTTATTGAAATTGTAATACATTTTTTCGGTGACAATACATTTTTCTAGTGAAATTTTCTGACATATAATTCTCTGGTAAAACTTGACCATTTAGCGACCTTCTAAATATATTTTTTCAGGGTGAAAACAAAGGGCAGTAGTCAGAATATGCGGCAATTAGTTAATTAGAGCATTTTAACCCTCCAGTGACCTTCTGAATGCAATTTTCAGGTTGAAAAAAAAATTTTTTTTTAGTGATGTTTTCCATCAACTAACTCTTTAGAAGATTTCAACTCTTTAGCGACATTTTAAACACATTTTGTTCAGTTTTAGAAAAATACTTTTAAGTGATATTTTCTAAAAATTAACCCTCAGAAAATTTCACCCATTTAGCGACCTTTCAAAAACATTTTTGAAAATTCTTTTTTTCGAGTTATTTTCCAACAAATAGCGCATTTTAACCCTCTGGCGACCTTCTGTATATAATTTTCAGGTTAAGAAAAATGTTTTTTTTGTCATATTTCTAACAAACTACTCTTCTAAAGATTTCAACCCTATAGCGACCTTTTAAACACATTTTGTTCAGTTTAAGAAAAATACTTTTAAGTGATACTTTCCAAAAATTAAGCCTCTGAAAATTTCACCCATTTAGCGACTTTTCAAAAAGAATTTTCATTTTTTTTTTGCGTGACATTTTCCACAAAAACGCATTTTAACCCTTTAGTGACCTTCTAAATGCAATTTTAAGGTTAAGAAAAATACTTTTTTAGTGATATTTTCCAAAAAGTAACTCTTTCGAAGATTTTAACCCTTTAGCGACCTTTTAAACACATTTTGTTCAGTTTAAGAAAAATAATTTTAAGTGATATTTTCCAAAAATGAACTCTCTGAAAATTTCACCCATTTAGCGACATTTCAAAAGCATTTTTCAAAATTCCTTTTTTCGTGATATTTTCCAACAAATAGCGCATTTTAACCCTCTAGCGACCTTCTAAATGCACGTTTAAGGTTAAGAAAAATACCATTTTTAGTGATATTATCCATCAAATTACTCTTTAGAGGATTTTAACCCTTTAGCGACCTTCGACATTTTGTTCAGTTTAAAAAAAATACTTTTTTTTAGTGATTAGTGATATTTTCCGACAAAGGACTTTGTGGAAAATTTTAATAATTTTGCCATCTTCCAAATAAATATTTTTAAGTTAAAAAAATACCTCTATTAATACATTCCAACAAATAACGCTTTGCAAAATTTTAACCCTTTAGCGAACTTCTAAACACATTTTTTCAGTAGAAAAAAAAAACGATTTCTAGTAGAATTTTCGAGCAAATAACGCTCACATACATTTCAACCCTTTAATTTAGCCACCTTCGAAATACATTTCTTATGTTTTGCAGGTTTTTCAAAAAAAGGCAAACTCTAGTGAAAATTTCGAAAAAATTCTCTAGAACTTTTTAACCTTCTAAATACATTTTTTTCAGATTTAAAAAATACAAAATACAGTCAAAATTTTCAACAATTAACTCCTCAGTATATTTTAACCCTCTAGCGAACTCCTAAATATATTTTTTCATTTTTGCAAAAAAAGGAAAGATGATCAACACCCACCCAAAGTTTGCACTAAATTTCAAATTCAGCATTTTACCGGTGTTTTTTCACTTTCCCGAAAAACATACAGATGAGAAATTTAAAATTTAATGGGGCTATGAAAATAATTTTACCTGAGAATACAAAAATTTTGAGGTTCAACTATAAAACTTAGGCCTAGTATTATCTACTATCAATTTGAGTAGGTGTCATTGCGCCCCGCATGACTGTTGCTCTGTGGAATTCGTGCATGCATTCTTTCTTGTTTCCTAGTTTCAGCACCAATTTATTGTGCGCGTCTTGTAAAGGGTTTTCCAATAAGAGGTGTTATTTTGATATTCAAAGAAAAATACAATTTTTTGATATAAATGGTCGGGTGTTTATTTCATTATAAAGAGGAAGCTATGCCGTTAATAGTGGAAAATATTTAATATCAGGCAAATGACCCCCATGACCACGCTTACAGGACAACATCCTTTTCATGAAATTTTCCATAACCGAATTGCAAAGTGGCTGTTGCTATGTCCTCGATAACCTCACGAATTCCATCTTTGAGGTCTTGAAACGACCCTAGGCTGTTGGGGCTGTTGGCGTAGACCTACTTTTTCACGTGGCCTCAAAGAAAAAAGTCACAAGATGTTAAATCACAAGATCTCGGTGGCCAATTGTGATCACCTCTTCGAGAGATAACACGGTCCGGGAACTTTTCCCGTAAAATATCAATGGTGTCGTTGCTTGTGTGGCTCGTAGTGCCATCTTGTTGTCCAGATCAATAAAAAATCGTTAATCATCTCTCGATAGCGCAATCGATTTCAAAATAACACTTGTTATTGGAAAACCCTTAAGTTGTTCTGTGAGTAGGGAAATCTTCACTTTTATGCCACTTTCCAATGATACATTTTTTTAAAGTATTTCGATGACAAAAATGCACTTGAAGCTTCGACATTGTCGACATCGAGGAGCTACCGCCATTATAGAAAAATTCTCATCATTCGACCACGGCGTATGCAGAAAAATAAGAACCCACCCAAAAAAAAACGAACCAACGCGAAAATGTTTATTAGCCAAAGACAAGTGGAATGAAAACTGCGGAGATTCTAGCTAGAGACTACACGAAAAAACGAATAAAAATGGAATAGCAAACGAAAAAGATTAATAAAAGAAAAAAAAAACGCGAAATGTTAAACGCAAGCACAAGTGACAGCTACAATCACTCAGCGCCAATTTAAACATGCGATTCATCAGGGAGAGGTTTAAATAAATGTACCTTAAGCAGTGGCTCAACGCCCAACATCATCACGCCACCAAGCCGCCACGCCGCCACACAACTGCACCCAATATGCCAATCAAGCGCCAATTTATTTACTGCGCTCAGCGTAGCGCTGATTTCTTTCACATTCAAACGAACATGAAGCCAACCCCCGAACGACCGCTACAATCACAGGAGAAAACGTTATTCACTCACTTAACGCGCCGAACTCATCCCCAGACGCCGACGGCCGAAGTGGGAGTGCAAAGTGCTAAATATTACCTAAGCACAAACACACCTAATAAAAATACGAGTAACTATATTTGCACATGTATTTGTGTGTATAGCTGTGCGGTTTTTAGTGGATTTAAGAATTTTACCTGCTTTGGGAAAAAATTAATACCATTGAAGTTCGTTTAGATGAATGGGAATATATTAAAAATTAAAAAAAAAAAAAATGCCTACCCTCCCATGAGTATAAAGCCAACAAAAATTTTTAAATACATCTGTTTCTAAAAAAAATTAAGAAATAAAAAATTATAAATTGAACGAAAAAATGGAAAAACTTATATTTGAAAGCTCTTTCCATGGCATAATCTAAAAAGATTTTAACTCGGAAGTAGCACTCCTGGTATTTCAGAAATGTGTAACCACCCTTAGAAGGCAGCTGCTAAACTCAACTCTCTGTCCTGGATGTTACACCGGTTTTATTCTGATTTTCATGATGGCTTCCAGGGAATTTTTTTTTTTGGTATACGGACCTGGGGGGTGAAATCTTCTAAAGATATATACGAGCCGACTCATACGTATGCCTCCGATTCATATGCGATATTCCCTGGCTCCTTTTGAACCAAGTTTCGTAGTGTCTACGGACTAACCCAACCCAATGGCCTCGCTGTTCTGCTTTTTTTGTAGGGAATATTTGTTTATGTGTAATTGGATTAATGATTTCATTACTTTTTCTTCTTCTTCTTCGTCTTTTTGATTCGGGCGATAAACCTTTAAGCGATATTGGCCGAGTTTAACAAAGCACGCCAAACGTTTCTTTCTCGCTAGTTGGACACACCAAGTGAACTCCAACGCAGAAGATGCCTTCCTCTTCCTCTGTTACCACCAGCTGGTACCGTATCGAATACTTTGAGAGCCGTAGCAATTGCATCCATTCAGATGATATGATCTAGTCAATAGAGCCGCTGGATCTTTATTCGCTGCGCTATGTCTATGTCGTCGTAAAGCTCGTACAGCTCATCGTTCCATCGCCTATGATATTCGCCGATGCCAACGTTGGAAAGGTCCAAAAATCTTCCGCAGAATCTTTCTCTCAAACACTCCAAGCGACACCTCTTCGGATATTGTCATTGTCGCAGCTTCTACGCTATACGATGGGACGGGCATAATGAGAACTGTGACGAGAAACCGAAGAGCTCCCCAACAGACTTCAATTCAGGTTACCGGACCACTGCAGTGTGTTCCAGGCAGAGGTAGCCGCAATCAAGGAGGCAGCTGATTGGCTGCTCACATGCGTACTAACAGTCAGGAAAGTAAATATTTACTCGGACAGCCAAGCGGGTCTCGGGTAAGTGACGGTGCATTCGAAACTGGTCACGGAATGCCTGTCCATACTTTCGACTGCGTCCGAATTTTTTGACATAAGCCTCATCTGCGTTCCTGGTCACAGCGACATTGCGGGAAACTGTAAGGCGGATAAGCTGGCCCGACAAGGGACATGTGAGGTGATCTCGCCGCGAAAGGAGAGAATTGGGATCCCCCTGAATACCTGCGGTCTGCTCCTGGAAAAATGGGCATCGCACCAACTCAGCAAGCGTTGGGCAAGTACACCAACTTGTAAGATCGCGAGATCCTTCTGCCCACGTGTGGACCGGGGGCGCTCGGGCGAGCTTCAGAGGTTGAAAAATATCAGTTCTCGAGTCCCGTGGGTTATCTCACAGGTCACTATGTGCGAAGAATGCACGCCGTGAGGCTTGGAATTACCTCGAGTCCTTTTTGCGATGGATGTATGGAGAACGAGGTGGAATCATTGCAGCACCTTATCCGTAGCTGCCCTGCTCTGTCGGGGCTAAGATCCAGGCATCTTTGCTCTTATTTCTTTGCTACGCTTGCGGATATAGCTGGCGTTGACATTAAAAATCTGATGAATTTCATCAGCAGCACAAAGCGGTTGACGCAAACGCAACACAGTCATCGTTCGCAATCCACACACTCTAAACCCCCTGCTCTCTGCCTGCATCTCACCTCCTGCATAATGGTACCACAATGGACGAAACCGTTTTTCTTCATCCAAGTGCACTCATTCCTTGGGTAGGAACCACTCGGCGCATTGGCGCATATTGGAACACCACTCGTTTGTTAGATAGATAAAATAGCATTTGCCGCGCAGCATCTAATGCGATTTAGATCTATTATATAAGCCCTATGCTCCACGAGGATATCTGGACAGTAGTAAGTAAGTACGCGAGGTCGGGTGAGGGGACTTTTTTTTACGAGGTATAAAAGCAATCGAAAGCCTTAGTCAGTGTGGGACTTTAACGCCACTAAAATCATCTCAAGTCCGACGGTTCATCCTACAGGGATACCGTTTTGGTAATTATGTCTGGAGGCCGTCGTGAGCAATAAGCTCAATCATCAGTTATATTCGCCTGCTGTTTGTCTTGCTGCATTTTATCAATGCGACAGTTGTGGTTGCTGCCGTGTTCGTCGCGCATCGTTGCTTCGCCTCCAATCAATGTTGCGAATAATTGCCACGATAATTCGAGGTGCAAAAGCTTGCATTGCCCTCCATTTTTCATTCGACTCAAGCATTTGTGGAACTAGGTTAATGGCAGTCAGAAACACACCAGTTGTTCTTGCTAGGCCATCGCGTTCCTTAACGAACCAGCTACAATAGAAGTTCACATGTTCGACCGTCCCCTCTTCGCCTAAGCATTCTGGATAATAAGGGCTACCAGCTAAGTCTAGGCGATGCAGATATTTTGGGAAACATCCGTGTCCACTTAATAGCTGGGTTAGGAAGAAATCAACGTCTCCGTGTTTCCGACAGATCCACTCGTTAATCCGTGGGATCAACCTATACGTCCACCGGCCTTTTGATGACTAGTCCCACTTTGATTGCAGTCAGCTATCGAGGTAGAACGTTCTGCTGGTTTGAATTCGTCTGTCGGCTTCATACCTTGCGATCAGTACCACCTCTTCTGTAAGTTTGCCCGGATATTTATAGACATTTTGCTAGCTATGACGCAGATTGCATCGTCCGACACCGTTCTATAGGCACATGCGGTCCTGAACGCATTTGTTCTACTGACCTGCAGTAGTTCTTTAGAATGGCAATTTTTTGCTCCAGCCCAGAGAGGCGTACAACATTATGGAGTCTGTCACAGTGGAAATCATTTTCTCCTGGCACCCTGTGGTCCTCCTAAGCTCGGTAGCATGCCCGTAAGTGCGTTGTTAACCTTTGTCGTCTTCACACTAACAGCTTTAAGATGTTCCCTGAATGTTAGTCTGGCATCAATTTACATGCCAAGATATTTTATAAACTTCTGGGATTCTATATCGTGGCCACCAACTGATATTGACAGCTTTTCTTCCTGCTTGCTTCTGCTGATCAGCACCAGTTCTGTGTTTTGGGCAGCTAGTTCCAGGCTGGCGTTATTCAACTGCCTTTGTATTCTTGTTATGGCATCATTACATACATGTTTCAATCTATCTATGTCCTTTTCAATCACTATCAGTGCGATATCGTCCGCGTATCCCACTATGGTTGTATAAGCGGGCATTTCGATTTTGAGAATGCCATCATATCCTTGCGGTACCCCACCTGACACGCTGTAGCACTGCAGTTCTCTCTGGTTTAAGTAGCTGCGGATGATTCTAATAAGATCCTTTGGTACTGAGAAGCTGCTGAGTGCATTCAAAATATTTGCGCAATTGACCGAATTAAACGCGTTTTTTATGTCCAATGTTATAACTACACATTTTTTCGTCTCTCTGGTGCCATTGAATTTATTAACAGCCTTTTTGGCGAAATCTACCACCTATTGCATCAACAGTAGATCTGGCTCTACGAAAACCGAACTGATTGTCTGAGAGACCTAATGGCCCCGCCAAATACTCGTACTCCCATAATCTTTCGCTTAATATTCTTTCGAATACCTTCCCAACGGTATCGAGCATACACAGCGGTCTGTATGATGTTGGCTGTTCAGGCTGTTTCCCGGTTTTAGCAATAATACTAGACGCTGCTTTTTCCACTTCTTTGAGAATGTACCTTCGGTCAGGCACAAATTTTACAGGTTTACAAACACGGCCGGGTTTGAGTACACCACCACTTTAAATGCCGCATTCGGTATGCTATCGGGCCCAGATGCTTTGTTATTAATTCGCGCCAATGTGCTCAATACTTCTGGCACTGTATCCGCATGAATCTCATTATTTTCTCCCACTTGCAGAGTTAGATGACCACCTTTTCAAGCAGTTCTGGGCAAGTTGTTTGAGGAGGGTGAGGATACTTAGATGCCATCGAGTACGTCGAGTTTTATTTCAGTTATACTTTTCTGGTGGCCTAGCGCACCTGAGCTTGGCGTACATTCACGAATTTTTAAGGCTTATTAAACCCTTAAACTGGTTAGATATTATGAGGAATTCGGAAGACACTAAATAAGTCTAAATATTGGTGTGTTAGTGTCCTTCTTTCCTGAGCAAGAGGAGCGCCACAAGCGTCTATTTATAAACGGTCGTTAGGTGCTGGTTTCAAAGCTAGTGACAGAAAATTTGGTTGTTTCATTGGCTGCCATTAATCAGTGTAGGTAACGTCAAAGGTGTTTTTCTGGCATCAAAAAGTACTCACCGATTGCCTACTCGGAGGCGGCTTAATATAGTTCCACAATGCACTCCACAAATTTGAGAAGAGGCTTGACCAAAACACTAACAGTGAGGTATTTGGCTGTCTATTATAATTATAGTAATAAAATTTGATGTAATACCGCTAACGAGTTCCCAATAAGAGTCAAATAGAAGTCCAGTTGAATTGTTGGCCTCCCTTCGATGTGTGGTCGATATTAGCCAAAACGTAGGACTTTAAATCGCAGTTAAGGAATTTTGGAGGAAATTCCATTCTCCGGAAATAAGTACTTAACAAATGAAAAGTTGTAACCGTCTAAGGTATTTGCAAACTGAATGATGCATTGTCAACGCCGCAAATGGACGAGGTAGATAAGAAATGTGCTGTAAAAACATGGGTTTCATTGCAGGGTATGGAAGTAAGGAGGCGAGATTTTTTTTTAAATAAATAGTAGCGCTTTGTAATGCAGAATAATTGATTGCTGTTGGACTTCTGCGTCATTGTAGTAGTAGCCAGAGTGAGAGGAGAAAAAAGGAGCAAAAAATTAAATAAAACAAATTACAACACGAAAAAAATGGATGGCTACAAAATTAAAAGCGGCCAGCAGGAAGCAAGCAACCAATCAGCTCGGTTTAAGAGCGCCAACATTTGCAACATTTACAACAACTACAAATACTTTAACCCACCAGCAGCTGCTTAACATTGCAAAGCAGTGGTGGTGGCAGTGGCGATAAAAATAACTAAAACACTGCTAACAATAGCATTAGAAAAAGCAACAACAATAACGGTGCAACAATTCCAACAGTACTTTATGTGTTACAAGTAACTGGTAGCCGGTAGACGGAGCGTTGGCCTGGCCGACCGGACAAAAGAATAAATCATTGCATCAGTTATTATAGCGCTGTGCTGACGATTGGCTGGCCATTGTGTTTGTCTACTGATTGTTATTACAATTTTTATTGTTAATACTCTTGTTGCCTGTTATTTTATTTGCCAGAGGAAGGGATGGCTACTTTGTTGGACGTTCGTTTGTGGGCAGATAACTAACCACTTGTATGGATAGTTGAATAGTTTTAAGAGTGCAGAAGGCAAAAGCGTAGGCAGATAATACCCATAAATAGAACACTGAAAATTGTGGCGAAGTGCATGCGGGTATTACACCGTGCGACAATAAAAGTTCCTTAGAAAAAATTTCATGTGCACGTGAGAGTATAGATGTTATGTAGCAATACTGCCTACTGCGTTTTTCATTTATTTTTATTATTTTCGCATAAACTTTAATTTTTAAAGGACTTTAAAGTTTCAAAATACTAAAATAAAAAAAAGGAGTTCAATATTTTTACTCCCTCTCTGATCTGTGAATATCAAAGGAAAGAAGACATAACCGGCTACTAAAAAAAATTAAAAAAAAAAAAATGTTTCCTCTTCGGCAGTACAAATGTAGTAAAATAATGTGCTTTGCAAAATTTCTCCTTAGGGGGAGCCTGCTTTAGAGGCTTCAAAAAATCGATTTTTGTTTTTGCATAAAAATGTGTGTCCTCAAAATTTCTGAAGCAAATTCAAAATATTTTCTGAGTTACAGGTATACGAGCGGCCGGAACGCTCGAAGTGCGATTTCTTGCTTTTTTATTTTTACGATTTTTCCTAATTGGCGGGAAGGATAGGGAAAAAGTTAAACATCCTATCGAAACGAGATAACATTGATTGTACTCGGAATTAAATTTTCTTCTAGTTGAACCTAAGAAAGTTATAACTAACCCACTTTTTTAAGTGAATTTGTTTTTCCAAAAAAATGAATTTTTTTTTAATTAGCGAAAAAGTGTTGAATTTCTCACTTTTTGTTTAATTTTCTTGGTTTAACTAAAAGCTATACTATACCAAAATAAAATTTTTTTTGGGTTTTTGGTTTCAAATGAAAATTGCGACCTGCATCTTTCTCCCCGCACGACGAATGCACACTCGAGGCGCCTCGGCAAAATGCTTGTGCCAGGCATAATATGACATATATTTTAATGAAAAAATTTGAAAAGACTGCTGAAATATATAACAATAGAACCTGAGAGTTTCGTTTCAATCGAATATTTCTTTCCCTCCCCAAAAAAATCCACGAAAAAATCGATGTTTTGAAGCCTCTAAAGCAGGCTTCCCCTTAAATATTACTGAAGTTTGGGTTCATTATAAGGTGCGAAACTAAGTTCTCTCTGTTTTTTTTTGACAATACAACTTTATTCTGAAAAAATGGTTACAAGTGAATCATTGAAAGTATTGCCCATCGCTGGCTACTACTTTTTCCCATCTTTCTGGTAGATCTCGTATAACGTCGCGGTAAAACTGTTCATCTTTTGCGGTTATCCACGGATCAAGCCATTTTTTGATGTCTTCATATGAATGGAACTGTTGGTCAGCTAGACCATGTGCCATCGATCGGAACAAGTGTTAATCGGACGGCGCAACAGCTGGAGAATATGGCGGGTGGGGTAGGATTTCCCACTTCAGTGTTTCCAGGTAGGTTAGGCCGAGCGTTGTCATGCTGTGCAATCACTTTTTCATGCCTCTCCGCGTATTGCGGCCGCTTCTCGCGCAGTGCTCGGCTCAATCGCATCAATTCAAGTCGATATCGATCCCCAGTAATGGTTTCGCTTGGTTTTAACAGTTCATAATAAATAACACCAACTCGGCCCCACTAAATACATAGAATAACCTTCGCAGCGTGAGTATTCGGCCGAGGCGGCGTAGGTAGAAGCATGACCGGGCAGTCTTCGTGACTTTCTTTTCTTTGAATTGCTGTAATGAATCCATTTTTCATCACCCTTCACGATGCGATGAAGAAAACCCTTTCTTTTTTACCGCTGAAGCAGTTGCTCACAGGCGAAAAAATGACGTTCAACATCCCTTGGTTTTAACTCATTCTGAATCAGTCCCAAAGCATGGAATCGCTTGGAAATGGATTGGCGGGTAACTCCTAATGCTGAAGCAAGCTCTTCTTGTATTTAACACGAATCCTTATTGAGCAATCCCTCCAATTCAGCGTCTTCGAAACTTTTGGCCTTCCTTCACGCGGACGGTCGTCAACATTAAAATCACCGTCTTAGAAGCGACGGAACCAATCTCAGCACGTTGTTTCGTTTAAAGCAGCATCTCCATAAACTTTTTCTAGCTCTCGATGTGCTTCAGCTGCCGGTTTTTTTTTCGAATGAAAGACGAAAATCAACACTTCCCGCAAATGACAAGACACTTTCGGCACAAAATCAGAAATTTTCACAAACCAAAAGTTTTTGATACCAAAACAAAATCACTAATGTGTCGAATCATTTTGTTTGCCATATGTGTAAGCTTGGTTTATGACGTTTAGGTTATGTTAGAATCGACGATTTTGAGTCTAGCTGCTTTGTGGCGAGGTGTAAGCCTCGGTTCTGCGAGTCTATTTTAATATTTTAAATTCGAATCTTCACTGAAAATTTGCTAAATTCTTCTTTTCGTAACATTGGGAGAAAGTTTTCTTCTAATTTGGATTGGGCTGTTGTTATTATTGACACTGGTTGTATGCTTCAACAGAGCTACATACCTTGTGTCATCTCCTTATATAGTTCGTGATACTTATCTTGGCGAGCTCTAATAAGCAGTTTAAGCTTTGGTCAGCAAACTGCGTCGGAGATGAAAAGTATACCGATCTTAGGCAGTTGTAAGGAGCTCTGCTTTCAGAAAGGCAGTAGCAAAAGAGGTGTTCTCACGTACCCCTTTCTTCTTCGCATAAGTTACCTGGGTCATTCTGGACCAATCCTATTTTAGCTGCGTCGAGTGAGACAATGTCCCGTCAGTACTCCAACCAATATTTTTCATTTCTTCCTTAGTTAATTGTTAGTGTAATTGTGATGTAAGTTCGTGACATTATTTCGGCAATTCTGTGGGAGTTCGAGGCTTCCCATATAGACTGTGCTTCCAGAGTTAGTTCCTCGTCTAGTTCCATCTTCAAAACTGAGAGTGAGGTATATATGTTCAGTAGGGCTGGTCGATTGAAAAATCGCTCATTGCTCTGTGAAAATCGTATTCTACGGATCAAAATAAGAGACTTTGCCGAAGGAACCATACCTCTAAAACGAATTCTGATGTTCCCCAATTTGGGTCGAACGAAAAATCCTACTTTGACCCATTTAGAGTTCTCCAATCGAGTCCAAATGTATGACCGACCCCCACTAGCTTTGGACGGCCGATCCACTCATGCCAGTGGCACACCCCCTGGAACTCCCCTGGGGGGCTCCCCATACAATCATTTCAAAATATCACCATTTTTGGCCTTTACATGAGAAAAGAAACTAAAAAGTTCGACCCAAATTGGAGAACATCAGAATTCGTTTTAGAGGTGTGGTTTCTTCGGCAAAGTCTCTTATTTTGATCCCTAGAATATGATTTTCACAGTGCAATGGGCGATATTTTTGCCTCCCCACAAATCGACCCGGCCTAATGTTCAGCGTACTAATTTTAAGCAAGCGGGAGCTTGCTGCTTAATAAGTTCGTAAACTCTTCTATTTTCCTCTATTTCCTTGCGCCTTGGTACCCAGTATATTGTGACCAGCCTATTCTCGCAGAACTCGTGTTGCACGCTAGTCATCACATCCATTATTGCTTTGCCAGCAGCTTGACTATCGATGCAGATGTTTGTGCGACTGTGGAGGGGAGTACATTCCACCGCTAAATCAATTGCTTTGGTACCAGCATAGATTTCAGCTTGAAATATGCTGCAGTGATTAGGAAGCCTGAAGGACTTTTGGAGATCAAACAGCGGTCAGAATACAGCCGCTCCTATTCCTTCAGTAACTTTGGATTCATCTGTAATAACGTAGTCTGACTTTCCATTTATGTCCTGTGTGTTACTGGCTTTGTGAGAATTGTCCAGTCATACACAGTCTTAGTGTAGATCTTTTGGCTGAGTTTCTTACCACTACTTTGATTGAAATTTCATTGAAATTCTCCAAAGAATTACAAAAAAAAAAATATATATATATATTGTATATTTGCTTTAGGTATGTAATAATACATACTTAATAATACTTAGTTCTTCTTACTGTTTTATAATAGTTAAACCTTCCTCGTAGGAAGTAAAGTATACGCAGTGTATACCTCTGTGTACGTTCGCCCCGTTGAAATTTTAAAGCGCTATAAGGAAACTAAATTGATGAGGAAACAAAAAACAGGGTATGCAGCCTTGCTTTATGTAATCGATAGTTTCACGTACATATGAAATTTTTCTTGGACAACAACAAAAAGTTGATTTTTGTCGCATGGTGTTACGTAATATATGGAGGTATAATTGGGCAAAGGAAAATTTGAGCTTCAAAATAATTGCAGCTAACATTAGAATTTGCTTAGCTAATAATTTAGAATTTATTGATTTTCAATGAAATCTGCCTATTGACAGTTGATTGGACTGTAATAGTCGACAATTGGTTTTGATTGCTGCGATGAGGGAATGTTACTCATACGCACTGTTGACTTCTGTTAAATTCGTATGCACTCCCATATGACCTAAGCATGTGCGTTAAGTTGTATATTGCGCATAATATATATACACATATACATATATGCAGTGTTTAAGACCGTCGTGGTTTATATAAGTGAGAGGTGAAGTAAAATTACACACTTAACATTCGCACGATGGACGATGGACCGGATATCTTAGATTAATGCTATGAGATAATTTAAAGGTCATACTAAGAAGCAGAAACACGTCTTTGACACTTTTACGTTTGATGAAGTTAATTGTGTGTTGAAACGTTCCTAAATAAAGGTAAAAAGTTCGATACGTTTACTGCTTTTGATTAACCAGCCAACTAGCGAAGATTGAATAAAATCAAAAAATTTCATTTGCATCCAATTGTGAATTGCGTTATATATATTATATTGTATCACATGTAACTCATAAAGTGAATGGTAAAATGATAGGATGCGAACACACGTTGATATATTTGTTTTTATAATTTTTAGAAATGTTGTAGCTAATCTGCTCCAGAAGCGTTAGGCAGTCAATTAAACTATTAATGACATTATTTTAAACATGAAAGATTGAAGCCACCTGATTAATGTTACACCTAATTGGAAGGTGTTACAGATCTATGAACAATTAACGGGTACTGAAAGACGGGACGGGGTCACTAAACTGAAGCGATTGAAAAGCAAAACGAGGGAAGTTGCGTTGAGCCCTCTGAACTCTATCAGTGTGGGAGGTATAAAATGGATTTCAGATTATTGAAGTATATTCCAATTTTCACAACTATAAAGCGACTTTCGACTGGTGCGATCCTTGAGATCCTTGAGTGGTGAGATTCATGAAACTTTTCGCATAGCTTAGCTTAAAATAAATATGCCAATGCTTCACGGTCGCAAAAAATCTAAGAGTGTTCGAATTTTAAATGTCGGAAAGCTCCTTCTACATATATTTCCGTTCTCAGTATTTAAAACTTTAGACAAGTTTTTCATAAAAGTATGCCTTTGTACCAGCCGAAAAAAACAGAAACATTTTATAACTTATTGCTTGCGCCGCAGAATGCGAATTTTCTGGCCTCGAACTTTATCTATGACCGAATTACTGTGGAAGGTTAAACGAGCCGTTGTTGCGACTGAAACCTCCAGAAGGATTAGCCACACCGTGAGGAAGAGTGACGACAAAATTGCCAAACAGCTGCTGCGATCGAACTCTTTCCAACAGAGAGGACGAAATGTAGGGAGGCCACGAACCACTTGGCGCGATTCAAAGGAGGCGGAAATGAGTTCTTTGAATAAGACTTGTAATGAATTTAGAGCCCTTGCACGAAACCATGTTCGATGGCGAAGAGGAGCCGTTAACACCCTATGCTCCAACTAGGAGTTAGATGATCTTATATACATTACATGGAAATGAAAATTAATTTTTTGGATGGAGTTATGTAAAAACAGATGTACGGAGTTTTTTCCATGCACATTTCTTTAGAAACAAACGGTATTTCTTTGACAATTGCTCGATACTAGTTGGGCAAAAGCCTAACTTCGCCATGGAATGTTTCCGTATACTTTGATTCTAAACTCAATTGGATTCCTGGTCGCAGAAGCATTGCGAGATGAGCTAGCTAGTCAGAAGACCGTTGAGTGGAAAGATGAGCGTCGTGTCAACTCAGCAAGCGCTGGGCAAGTACATAAATATTTAAGGTAGAGCGATCCTTCTTCACACGTAGAAGCTGGATCTTTATTCGCTGTCCTATGTCTATTTTGTCGTAAAGCTCATGCAGCTCATTGTCCCATCGCTGTCGCCAACGTGCAAAGGTCCAAAAATCTTGCGTAGAATCTTTTTCTCAAACACACCACGGGACGCCTTATCGGATATTGTCATCATCCACGCTTCTGCGCCATACGGTAGGACGGGCATGATGAGAGTCTTGTAGGGTGTTAATTTTGATCGTTGAAAGAAGACTTTACTGCTCTATTGCCTACTTAGTCCAAAGTAGCACTTGTTGGCAAGAGAGATTCTTCGCCGGATTTCACTCGTGAATATATCAAATTTGGATATCACACCTGATGAATTCGATCTGCAGTATAAAGCGGTTAATACAACTGTGAGTACTTTTCGTTTGGGCTGCTCTATTACCCTCAAACATAGCCCACTCTCCGCAATCCTTTCTCTACCATTTTATCCTCTGAATGTTAAACTTTTGACAAGACACGAAACCTGTATCTTTTGTCCATGTAGGACCTAATCTAACCGTTAGAGATGTGAAAATGAAACAAAGCAGACAATTTTTTTCTTTTCTATATACGAAAATGGGGTCGAACGTTTCTCAGTGGCGAGAAACTGCCCGGTAGAAGTTTTGAGGGTTCCCAGGCTCACGCAACTGTACAAGTAGCATTTTTTAAATGCAATTTTGCAGTTCAAAAATTTTAATTCTTTCACGCGGTTGCTATTATGAGCGTGGTAACGCGTATATTACACAGACGAACTAACATACACACAAACATTCGTAGGACGCTTGGTCTGAGCAAGTATTAGGTAGTGTAGTATAGGTATACATAATGCCTTCTCGCTTACCGTGGCTCCGTAATACGCAGGCGCGCACACATACGTACTAGCATATATACAAACATACATACGTATGACGCTTGAACTAAACACCAAAGCAAGTAATAGGCAGTGTAGTATACATACTACAATACTCACTATACTAGCGTGGCTCAGCAGTACGCAGCCACACACTTATACGTATATCAACATTTAACGCTTCGTAGCCAAGAGTGTCGCTTTTTCGTTTCATCGAGTCTCAAATCACTCCCAACGATTCTAAAGAAGTTTTCACTTCAAAAGCTCCATCTATCTTCTAACACCGCCTTTCCTCGAATCTTTTCAGCTGCCATCTTATATATTAGCATAATTTATAACTTACTTTCGAATTGAGTGGCTCACTATTTGGCATTTTCCCGCGAAGGTAAATTGAATTAGAATGACCGACGACTTCTCTCTGGCAGTTTGTTTTCACATAGGTTTGACAATATCAAGTGAGCTCATAATTAAATATATTACACCATTAAATCTTTCAATAAATTCCATTATACTCCCAACCTATTGGCTTCCTCCGGTTCATTTCACATCAGAGTTTTGTCGCAACCAATTGCGGAACGATGAGATCTTTGCATAACCATCGGGCACACTTAAACCACATCGATAAATAATAAAGTTCGCCACACCGACCAGGTTACCATTGTAGATAGCCGGACCGCCGGAGTCACCATAGCATGCACCATTTCCAGGAGTATGCGCTAAACAGAGCACCGTTTGTGGTACATCGCTGAAATACTTTCGACATTCAGCATTAGTTATAGGGCGTAACGTGTTGTATTGTAACTGTGTTGCCGGAGGCCCATCAGCGCTTGTACGACCCCAACCCGATATGATTACCGCCGCACCAGTAGGTGGATCAGCCCTGGCTAAGGGTATCGCCTTGATGCGATCGCTAAAGGTGAGTGGCCGTGTAAGACGTAACAGTGCAATGTCACCATTTATGGAGCTTGGGCTGAGGTATTGCGGATGTCGCCTGATCTGCGCGATACCGACGATGACACCACCTTTGTAAACCTGCGTGATGCCAGCACGCACCATCAATTTCGTAACGGGGTATCTGAAAGAAGTTAGTGTAGGAAAAATGATACATTTTTGTAAGTAGACACACACACTCACTCAACGCCTTGTTCGTTGGTCACACAGTGGGCTGCTGTTACCACATAATTGGCCGAGATGATCGATCCACCACAGATGTGCAGGCCACTTCTGTTGTCTTGCAGCGACACTTGAAAGGGAAATTGACCTTCTGCGGCGTTTTGACCGCCTACAATACGTAAAGAGGGCATCTCCTGCTGGTCCAGCACTACATCTGCCTCATAAGAATTCGGCATACTCACATTGGCTCTCTGTGGAATGGCACAAGCCAAGTGGTAAAAGAAGCACAAGCAAAAAACGAGCAACGGCATTCCACTAGCGCAATTAGTTCCTCGCATTTTAGTTGTTTTTGATTTAATAATGAAGATTACACTGAGTATTTCTAGCGACGAAACGCTACTTAAATACTAAGCTAATGAGTTTACTACTCAGCGTTGGCTATTACTTAGTTACTTACTTACTTACTTGGCAGTCTCATCAATTACTAATATAATTTTGCAACACTACTAATGAATGCATTTGTATAAATGGCTATGAACTGCACAAATCTATAACAAAAAAAAAAAAAAAATGCATTTCTTATCAAAATTTCACCAAGTCTTAGGCACAAAAAGTAAACGACTATTGTAGGTGACTGTCATTGTTTGCTTAGAACGCCCACACCAGATAAGCTCCTCTGTAGTATTTAGCCGCAAAAAATCACAAAATGAGTGTTACTGTGATTAGCGGGTGATTAGTCATAGCCACAACTATTTTGCCGGTTAAAAAAGGTATTTTTTCCTTATCAGTTTCAGTTTGCCGGTTAAAAAACGGTATTTTTCCTTATCAGTTTCAGTTTGCCAATTAAAAAAAAAAAAGGAAAAAATTCGCGTCCGTTTTTTCATTACCAAGGATAGGTTTCATTGCCATATTTCAAATCATTTTCATATTTCGAATTGATACTCCTAATGCATAACTCTGTTTCGTCTTCATCTTTTAACTGTTGGTTGACCGAGTTTTTCTCTCTTTCACAATGTTTCAGGCTTTATAATTTTTCCAAATATGCTTAAAGTGGTCGAGAGCTCGCAAATTTAGGGTATGTTAAAAAATTTTTTTACAATAGAAAAAAGAAAAACGATACTTACATTTTTAGGCTTTTTATATAACTTTTTTTACATAAAAAACTGAAAAAAAAAATTTTAATTCTTATAATTTAAAAAATGGCGCTGAAGTTGACCACCTGAACAATTGGACCTGGACGGTGTTGTCTATTTTGGCTCTTCTATTTATCTGAAATACAAAAACCAAAAAAATTATTAATCAATATGACTGTAGCTATGTTCCGTACTGGAACAATAAAAAAAAAAATGTTAGCCGTCATGGGGCGCCTGGCAGATGTGAAACATCGTGTGTGTACAAGTTATATGCATAAAAGATAATATTATTACAGGAATTAAATATAGCCTAATGAAAAAATGAAGTATTACGAATTTCTTACAGAAAATGGTAACTTTATTTAATAAACATTTATATACATGTGAAAAATTCGATATTAATATAATATCAAGCCACAATTTTAATATTTTCATCTGGGACTTCAGTAATAGTTATATTCGATGTTTCCTCTGCCGGTATTACTGTGACGATTGGTCGATGATAACTAAAGTACGTTACAGAAGTATTGAACGAAATATTATCAAGATATCTCACAAATATATTGTAGCATCTATTGTTGTTCCATATTTGGTAGTAGATTCTCGTGGATTGTTGTTGATTTGCAATTGAAATTCTTTTTGAAGCGTGCTTTGAGTGCTGAAATTTTTTGAATTTTCAGGTGGCGCAAAATTAATCATCCAGTTTTGTATATTATTTGAAAATTATTAAACAAAATTAAAACAAATTAAATGAAAAAATGATTTTGAGTGATGAAATTTTTTGAATTTTCAGGTGGCGCAAAATTAATCATCCAGTTTTGTATTTGAAAATTATTAAATAAAATTTAAAAAAATTAAATGAAGAAATGATTTTGAGCGATGGTATTTTTTGAATTTTCAGGTGGCGCAAAATTAATTATCCAGTTTTGTATTTGAAAATTATTAAATAAAATTAAAAAAAATTAAATGAAAAAATGATTTTGAGTGATGAAATTTTTTGAATTTTCAGGTGGCGCAAAATTAATCATCCAGTTTTGTATTTGAAAATTATTAAATAAAATTAAAAAAAATTAAATGAAAAAATGATTTTGAGCGATGGTATTTTTTGAATTTTCAGGTGGCGTAAAATTAATCATCCAGATTTGTATTTGAAAATTATTAAATAAAATTAAAAAAATAATAAATAAAGAAATTATATTGAGTGATGACTTTTGACCCTTACGCCCGCCATTGCTTGCCTGTTTTTGTAAAGCAGCTCTACACTTCACAAATTTCAATTATGATTGACGTACTGAACTATTTGTAAAAAATATAAATAATCCGATAGCATGATTAATTTTGTGTCACTTTGTATGATAATCAAAATGTTTATTTAAAATATGCTTTCCTCCATAGGCTTAAACTTTTTATTCAATTTCAACTGTTGCTCATTACGAGCTGGTATATCTCGAATTTGCTATTAAATAAATTTGCACTTTTCATTTCGAATTAATAAAGCAATAAACTTGGCATTGCAAAATAGTTCCACTTGCTTTTTAGATAATTCAGTAATGAAACTTCTTTCTGCTGTGGCTCTGCTTTCTGTGACCTTTTGATATTTTTCAACTCAAACACTGACCTTCGTCATTTCTTCGCACAGAGAGCGCGCCTCAAAGGTGTCCACTCTAGCCAGCCTTTCAGCTTCCCATGGATTCTCTGTAATCGAATTCCTATTATCTATCTACATAGCAAATTACCGAACACATTCAAAAACACATAACGCACCACCATTTACTAAGCACTCACGAGCATCCAACCTGCCGCTTTTTAGCAACTCTACATTTGTCTCTCTAACATGGCACACATATTAACACACTTTAGCCCACATAATTTGTGAGTTGTTCCTTTGAAATTGGCTTAGCACTTCTAATACTACTACACATAAAATATATATATGTATACCTTAGTATAGCGTGGCGACCCGTCGCCACGGCAAGTGTCGCCACGCCAACGATTTGGTTTACAAGTGAGCCTATAGATGTTTCACATCAAAAACAATTTGACAAAATGGCGCGGTTTTGAATTTGACCCTTTAAAACTCGGTTTTCTTCAGTTGTTTAATCAAAAAAATACGAAATAATTGAAAGAATAATATGATTGTGGTACGGGCAATAGCCATTCATGTTGTGAACAACCTATTAAAATTACCACGCCAAAAAAAGTAGTTTTAAGTGGCCGCGTGACGAATCTGACTCTACCTCCTAAAATGGCTGTACAATCGAAAATACTGGGAATATCCTTCCAAAAATTTGACGGTATATTCTTAGAAGCCTATCATTATTAATATTAGAAGACTATTACGCACTGCGATCAGAGCTGATCTATTGTGAAAGGCCTATTTTTGTAACCCTAGAGTTTTAGGCTTTTTAAAAATTTTAGCACAATTTGAGATTTGTTGCTCCAAAGATTGCATGGAGATACTACGATACCACCAAGGTGATGAAGTCTTTGTCTGCCCAACGCAGGACATTCACAAAGCACATGTACTGAGCTTTCTATGTCCATTTCGCAAAAGCGGCAAACATTGGTCTCAGATAGACCAATATTATTTAGATGATACCTCAGGCTGCAGTGACCTGTAAGATATCCTGTTAAAAGACGCAGATCTACTCTGCTTAGTGAGAGAAGCTTGTCAGATATTCCTTTGTTGGGACTTAGGAATAGTTTGACTTGACGCTGACCGGCACAGTTTAGCCAGTGTGCAGCAAATTTCAGTTATTTTCATTTCCTAAGGAATTCATTAATTTTTGTGAGTCCACAGAAAGGCTCAGGACCAGTAAGTTGCATATTTGCTCCTTGATTTGCAAGGTCATCAGCCATTTCATTTCCCTCATACCCTTCATGTCCCGGAATCCAGCCAAGTGTTACTATGTTGAGGTTTCATAGCGTGTTGAGAAGGTTTAGGCAATCATTTACCAATTTAGAGTTGATAGCTGTTGATAGAAGGGCTTCTAGAGCTGCTTGGCTATCTGAAAGTATGTAGATGTGAGTACCTCTTATTTTCCTGCTAAGGCATTCTCTCACACATATTTCAATGGCTTGTATTTCTGACTGGAATATTGTTGGGTAGAGTCCCATAGGAATTGATTTTTTGAATTTAGGCCCATTGATTCCTGCCCCTGTTCTACCATTTTCCAATTTGGACCCATCAGTAAACCATAGCTGAGAGTCAGGTTTGAAAGTGATAGATAGAATAATTCTCCAGTCTGTGCGTTCATTAATTATAACTTGGAAGTTCCTGAAGAGTATTGGTTTGGGTGATAGTACCTATATCATCCCTATGAAGAATGCGACTATGTGGGAAGTCTTCTAAGATCTTTAAATGCCCTTTCATATCCTCACTTTTAAGTTCAGATATACCTTTTAATCTTAAGGCACTCGAGCGAGCTTCCCTTTCAATCAAGATTGGAGGCGGTGGTATGTTCAGGAGCACACCCAATGCATTCGTGGGACATGTTTTCATAGCCCCTGTAATACCAACACATATCAGGCGATGCAGATTGTTTAATTCGTTTACTGCTTTTCTTTGCTTGACCTTGGGCCACCACGCTAAGGATGCATAAGTGACTATGGGTTTCACAACTGTGGTGAATGTCAAGAAGGTCATTCTAGGGTTTAGTCCCCATGTCTTATCAAAAAGCCTTGTGCAGGCAAAGAATGCCGTTGTGGCTTTTGAAGTAACTCTCTCAATATGGGAATTCCACGTAAGCGTTTTGTCAACGTCACTGACGCCAAGATAGTTCGCTTCTGTTGAGAGTTGAAGTGTTGTTCCATAAAGGATCGGACATTTGAGATTTAATTAATGGAAAGCCCCTTTTGCGTGCACCATTTGCTTATTATTGTAAGGGCTTGCTGCATGCGATCCGAAATGGTTACCTCATGCCAGCCTAATACTCGTACATAAACTACTAGTTTATCAGCGTAACCCTGAGTGTGAAACCCTAGGCTTTTCAGTTTGTGGAGAAGTTCATCTATGACTAGAGCCCACAAAAGAGGAGAGAGTACGCCTCCTTGGGGGCAGCCTCTTGTGGCTTTGATAGATTTGATTGTTCCTCCTAGTTCGGTGCTGATCGTCCTAGATTTTAACATGACTATTATCCATCTAGTTATGGGTTCAGGTACCTCCTTTAGATATGGGGCATTATAAATTGCTCATAGGAAGTGTTATCAAAAGCCCCTGATATGTCAATAAATGCACATAGAGCTATCTGTTTGGACTCAATAGCCTTTTAAATAACTGTTACCAAGCTGTGTATTGCAGTCTCAGTGGATTTTCCCTGCTAATAGGCAAATTGAAGTCGATGCAGTGGGAAGTTAGCTAAATTGTTTTCCCTAATATATTGATCAACTATCTTTTCCATTGTATTAAGGAAAAATGAGCTGAGACTAATTGGTCTGTATGATTTAGGCCATTGTTCGGGTGTTATCCCTACCTTTGGAATAAATACAAGCCTATTCTTTCGAAATATCAAAAAAAAAAAAAAAAAATTAAATTTTAGACTACCGGAGCCCTTAAGGGGGGAGCCTGGTGTTTGAGGTCTAAAAATTGAATCTCTTTGCGATTTTTTTTTTTTTAAGGAAAAAATTAATTTAGCACAGCAAAGTTTTTTCTATCTTTTAATGAACATTTAAAAAGTGTAAAAATTTTTTGTACTGGTTAAAATAAGTTGAAAAAAATGTTTAACATAGAGATTAGTATAGCGCTGCAACGCTGGAGTTTCCAACTGGCGTACAAGATACAGCTCGTAATTATTATCTAAAGCAAAAAATTCAAATGGATTTCTAATTATCATGATTTTTTACTCTCGATGAACTAAGAAAACTGGGACAAATTCCAAAATTTTAACTTTTTGGAGGTTTCAAAGAAAAAAATGCCTTTCTACAATATTAAAAAAAAAAAAATCACTTCAACTTGGTATAAAAATCTTGAAAAATTTTTGTTTATCTATTTTGTTAGTTCAAATAGAAGAGAATTTTATACTGAAGGGAACAAGCCATGATTCATTTCAAAAGGTTCATTAGTTTCTTTTCATTCATGTACGCCAATTCAAAGAAATCATAAAAATGAAATGTTGAGAAAAGAAGATAAAGTTTGTACTATAGCTTTCCGGTCACAGCGTAACTACCTAACGCTCGCCTACCTTTGGCTTTGTATCTACGGAAATATTGAGAATTAGGCTGTGTAACTTTGTGTGAATATTCTGAAATATATTAGGAATCGCTTAAAACGAAAAAAAAATTGATTTTTTTGACCTTATAAACCAGGCTCCCCCCTTAAATTGTTGCCAATTCTTTCTATGAATTAGTGTCAGATATAATAACTCAATTAGAGATTTTATACCCGAAAAGATCTGTTTCATTTCTTGAACACCGCTCTGTCTAGCGATTCCCCCTCTAATAGTTTCAAAGCAGTAAATGGTCTGTGCTACTGCTCAGTTTATAATTTCTTCGGTAGAAAGATTATCCATTATAACTTTCAACAGCAACATTTGCTTTCCCTTCGCGTACTACACATACGCTTCAGAGGAGGATTGCGATACCATTTGGTAATCTTATATTTTCTAAGACAAAAAAAAAAAACTTTTACGGTCTCTGCAAGATATTGATAATTTTTTATGTCTCACTACCCAGTAATGTCCACGAATTTAAACGCATTGTGCTTAGTCACCAATCAGTTTCTTCTCCAAATTCGCTATTGCAGCTCGGATCATCGCCATCAATTAGTAGTTATTTTATAATTTCTTGAAATAAATTGGAATTAAACATATTTAAAAGTCTGCAGAATTCCACTGTGTACTCTTTTAACTGCTCGAGGAAGAGAATGGGCTCATCGTCTTAAACAATTTCGACTTGCGGCAGTACTACTCAATTTGCTAGTGAGCTTTTACCATCCTACCGTAGGCACTTGCATGCAGCTGCATGCATCTATCAAGAGTGCAAACACATACCCATACATACACATATGTACATATGTGTAACTGTATGCGTGCAGTTTGTGACACAACAAAGTTGCGACAGCTGATTCGCCTGCGGGGGAGTAGAGTCATAATCGCTTGTTGCCGCATGAAAGCGCCTGAGAGTTGAAATTGTGTTCACCTGTCTTACAAGAGTTGTTGTGCGCATATATTTATTTGTACGTGTATATATTTTCGTAGTGAGATATACATACTCTTTCATACATGATAAGCGTAATATTTTTCAGCCGACATTTTTTCGTAAATTTTTTATAAAAATGAAATTTATTTTATCAGGTCAGTACATAAGTTCGTGCGTATTTTACCCATAATTTCACTTTTGTTAAATTTTTGCATACAAAAAATTATTCGCGGAATATAACGGAACTATTTATATTTTCTTTGATACGTTGTGCATTCAACAAGTGATCTTAATCGTGGATAGAAGCACGTGTTGTAAAAAAACAAAATGGAATCTTCGAACGCGTATAAGAGGCATATTTTGTATTTTTTGTTCGTCCTGAAGTCTTTAACTCCGACGCCTTGCTCGAACTCGTGGAAGCTGAGCCAAATTTGGCAGTCGATATGATAGCTCAGAGGTTAAATTCATCTCATGGAACAGTTCATGGGCACCTGGTTCAGTTGGGAAAAGTTTCAAACCTGGGAAAATGGGTTCCGCATAGACTTTCCGTGGCCAACCTTCAGCAGAGAGTGAATGTGTGTTCTCAGCTGCTGCAACGGCTTGAGAATGAAAGTTTTTTGAACCGTATCGTTACTGGTGATGAAAAATGGGTACTTTACAATAATGCTGTTCGCAAACGCCAATGGTTAGATAAAGATGAAACACCAGAACCGACCCCTAGAGATGACCTTCACCCCAAGAAGATTCTCCTGTCTATTTGGTGGGATATGGCCGGTATTGTTTATTATGAACTTCTGGAACCAAATCAGACGATAACTGCTGATTATTATTCCCCTCAGCTATCAAACCTGAACCAAAATCGACCCTCCTTAGTGAATAGACGCAAACTTTTGTTTCACCACGACAACACAAGACCTCATACCGCAAGGTAAACATTAGGCAAGCTGAACGATTGGAGCTAATGCCGCATCCATCATACTCTCCGGATATTGCACCTTGTGATTATCACCCTTTCCGTGGACTTCAATCCCCGTATGAGTAACAAGAACTACTCCTCAAAAAAAGCTATAAGAAGGGATATCGAAACGTATATTGGCTCCAAGGACAAACAATTTTTGAACAGCGAACTTTAAACGTTGGGAAGACATTGTAAATAATGAAAGATAATATATTATTGATTAATAAATACGTTAAACATCTTTTTGATTAATTTTAAAACCACCTTTAAAATACGCACGAACTTATGGACTGGCCTGATATAACAAAAACCTACAGAACCAGGTTTTAAACCTTCTACAAAATTCACAGAAATTTATAAATTTGTAAACGTTATGATATACATTTTTTACATTTAGAAAACTTCTAAGTACGCAGTTTTGTAGCTCATTAAATTTTAGTTCAATAAATTGTAAATTTGAAGCCAAAAATCGGTTTTCGTTATGGCTGCGATGTTGACTATTTTCCTCCATATATCATGAAATACTTTTTAACCTGTTCTTTGCATAGGAGAAAACATGGGGTGCAAAAATATTGACAACATTAGGTTAGGTTAGGTTAGCCTGGTTGGCAATAAGCCACGCATAGACCTTTTGGTCCCTAGCCATACCAGATGGAGACCGACCTCTATGAATACCGAAAGGGAATGCAGCTGCGATCTACAATTTCAAGTCATGCTCCCTCCCACAGGCCTTGAAGCGTTTTTGCAGTGAGCGTTGGGTCATCCTTACATTTGATAATTTTGACGCCGCTGAACCACCCTGCTCCGTCAACTGCTGGCATGGGTGCGTTCGGCTCTGCGTCCATTTTCGTAAATAGGGTTTCCAGTAGCTTAATTTCCACTACCTTCCACCGTTCCTGCGACGACATTCGCCCCAGCTTGTCAGTACGGTCAGTGAGTGACACTATCAGGTGTTTCTTGGCGATTTCACTTGCCGCTGCCGCTGCTTTCGACGTCGCAGGTCTTTCCGCGTATCCGTTTTTCGGTTTAGCCATCTCGTGCCTATGCTTCTGCGTTTTCGATGGCCCAAATGGGGCTAACGAGATTTATGAATGTTTTTTTAAACAGTGCCCTAGGTATCCACTAGGGGAGGGATGAGTATTACTTCGGGCCCTTTCGAATGGATTGTTTTCCCATAAGCTTAACACTAGCAAGTGAGCTGATAATTAAATAAATTACACCATTAAATTTTTCAATAAATTCCATTATATTTCCAACCTATTGGCTTCCTCCGGTTCATTTCACATCAGAATTTTGTCGCAACCAATTGCGGAACGATGAGATACTTGCATAACCATCGGGCTTATTTGAGCCACATTGATAAAAAATGAAGTTCGCCACACCGACCAGGTTACCATTGTAGATAGCCGGACCGCCGCCGTCACCATAGCATGCACCATTTCCAGCAGTATGCGCTAAACAGAGCACCGTTTGTGGTACATCGCTGAAATACTTTCGACATTCAGCATTAGTTATAGGGCGTAACGTGTTGTATTGTAACTGTGTTGCCGGTGGCCCATCTGTGCTTGTACGACCCCAACCCGATATGATTACCGTCGCACTAGTAGGTGGATCAGCGCTGGCTAAGGGTATCGCCTTGATGCGATCGCTAAAAGTGAGTGGACATGTAAGACGCAACAGTGCAATGTCATTGTTTTGTGGGTTGAGGTATTGCGGATGTGGCGTGATCTGCGCGATACCGACGACGACACTATCTTTGCGAATCTGAGTGGTGCCAGCACGCACTATAATTTTCGTAACGGGGTATCTAAAAGAAGTTACAGTAGGAAAAAGAAAATATATTTTTTTAAATAAACACACAACACGCACTCACACAACGCCTTGCTCGTTGGTCACACAGTGGGCTGCTGTTACCACATAATTGGCCGAGATGATCGATCCACCACAGACGTGCAGGCCACTTTCGTTGTCTTCCAGCGACACTTGAAAGGGAAATTGACCCTCTGCGGCGTTTTGACCGCCTACAATACGTAAAGAAGGCTTCTCCTGCTGGTCCAGCTTTACATCTGCCTCATAAGAATTCGACATACTCACATTGGCTCTCTGTGGAATGGCATAAGCCAAGTGGTAAAAGAAGCACAAGCAAAAAACTAGGAACGGCATTCCACTAGCGCAATTAGTTCCTCGCATTTTAGTGTTTTTTGATTTAATAACAAAGAATACACTGAGTATTTATAGCGACGAAACGCTTCTTAAATACTAAGCTAATGAGTTTACTACTCAGCGTTGGCTATTACTTAGTTACTTACTTACTTACTTGGCAGTCTCATCAATTACTGATGTAATTTTGCAACACTGCTAATGAATGCATTTATATAAATGGCTATGAACTGCACAAATCTACAATATAACAAAAAATTCATTTCTTATCAAAATTTCACCAAGTCTTAGTCACTAAAAGTAAACGACTTTTTAGGTGACTATCATTGTTTGCTTAGTACGCCCACACCAGATAAGCTCCTCTGTCGTAGTTAGCCGCAAAAAATCACAAAATGAGTGCTACTGTGATTTACGGATGATTAGTTATCGGCTACACTAGTTTCAGTTTGCCAGTTGAAAAAAGGTTATTTTTTCCTTATTAGTTTCAGTTTGCCAGTTAAAAAAGGTTATTTTTTTCTTATTAGTTTCAGTTTGCCAGTTGAAAAAAAGGTTATTTTTTTCTTATCAGCTTTCTATGTATTTACTTAAAGTTATTGCATTATATTCACAAAGAGGATAAAACTGCATGGACAGCTACAGTCAGCTTCAAAATAAATGACTATTTATTTATTTATTTTGTAATTTCAATTATTTTGCTCTAAAAAATATAATTCATAACACAGCAACTACCATATAAAGCAAAGTTTCAGATTGTAAAAATTTGTAAAAATCGCTAAATTTTCATCAAAATTTCAAACTTTTTACCCATAATTTTTAGAAAAATTCCAGCTACGCTATTTAGTAGACTATTAAATTTTGGTGTAAGAAAGGCAAGTTTCAAGTAGATCAAAAACACCACTGATTTTTGAGAATTTTTTCGGACCCGGTCTTGTGCAATTTTCTCCACTTAATGCCTACTTTGCATTTTTTCGTGCATGTAAGTTAAAGTAAATTTTTTATGATTTCTTCTATGATTTTATGAAGTTTCAAGAAGATGAGTGTTTCTCTTGATTCAACAGTCGACATGAAAAATAGTTAGCTCTGCTATGGCAATTAGTTTGAAATTTTGTAAAATTTTGTTGTCAAATATGGTAGCATCTGAAAACTCCCGTGCAAGTCCAGGCAACGATATACTTGCATACCCTCCGATGTACCGAAAAACATCGATATATTATTTAATGCATCGAACTAAATAAATACAACGATGAAATTTTGTCACTAACATCCCCAGTTGTGCTGAAGAAAGAAAAAAATATATAAACAAAAAAAAAAAAAAAACTCAGCCTCTCTACGTCTAAGAAAAAAAGCAAATTTGCATATACATAAATGTACTGAAATGCTGATAGTTACTAGCTAAACAATTTTAACTTACGTAATGATTAGATTGTGGACTGTGGCCAAATGCACCAAAAATATTCGAAACGATAAATCTAAAAATTTGTTGTTGACTTGAAAGTGACTAGTCAGGGATCGCATCAACTTCACCAAAAAAAGTGTATTACGTCTACCCTATTTTGTGCAAGTATCGGCTCTTGACTGTAACTCCAAAGTTAACTATAAGTATATACAAACTCCTTATCTGCCCAATTTTACCGTATGTATGTGAGGTGTGGACTCTTAAGACTACTGACTGCGCACATATTGCTAGCATGGAGAGAAGCATTTTGAGAAAGAGTTTTAGCCCAATAAGAACTCAGAACTACACGATCTCACTCAGAATGAGGCAGCTGTATCATTTGTTAAAACGCAGCGCATACGATGGCTAGGTTATGTTACCCTTATGACTGTTACACTTATGACTAGAAATCCGTGACAGGGAAGCTAATGAATGTGAAGGTCATGAGCAGACCGAGGAACCGTTGTATAGACGAAGTGGAAAAAGATCTCACAGATTTAGGAATTTGCAACTATGAAGAAAAAGCTCAGGATCGAACGCTTTGGAGCCACATTGTGAGGGAAGCATTACTTCGCATACACTCGAAGGTTTTCCATTGCCTGCCGCGGAGCGACCATCCAGTTAATAAATTTTGGTGAGTATAACGAAATCTGATATAAATACTTTGCAGAATATTTTGACCCAGCACCACCTATTTTCTAAATTTTTAAATTTAATTCATTTCTAAACTTTTTGTGTTAGATAAGACATGCATCGAGTATGAATTGAGTAAAGTTTTTGACCACAACACCACCTTTTGGTTCTTTGAAAATTTTGTTTGGTAGATAAGACATGTTCTTAGCCTGAACCAAATTTGACTCTAGTTTTTCATTGTCTTTCAGTGCTTTTGAAAAAAAAAAAAATATGTTTGGTAGAAAATGCATTTTTCGAATACGAACTAATGCAAATTATATTGTATATTGTACAAATACTATTCCTCATACCATAACGAACGCAGCGCTATATCCTCTTATTTATTTTTGGGGTTAAAATACATTGAAGGTATTAACCAAATCGGGCAATACATATGAACTATTTAAAAAAATTGTTTTTCGAATTTTTATATGAATAAATACGGCTTACGAAAAATGATGGCGCCTCAACAAGTTGACCGGCTTTGATAATTTTTCTTTTTCTTTGTTTTATTTTATTATTTTTTGTTTTATTTTATTACGCATTTTTTTCTCATAATTGTTTTTATAAAGGGCTAACAAAAAATTAAAATTAAATTGTTTTCAAAAATCATTTAATACCAATTTTCAAACTTTATACAAAAATTTCAAATTTTATACAAAAATGAGAAAATTTTCACAAGTTCTTCATTAATTTTAAATTACTTATAGAATTTATAGAAATATTTTTAGTATACAGTTTTATAGCTTACCTACCTACCTACCTATAGCTTGTTAAATTTTGGTGGAATAAAGTGCAAATTAGAAGTTTTTGCAAAATCCCTTTATAACTTTTTTTGTTGACGGTATAGAGCGATTTCCCCATATAAAAAAATTCGAGCAAAAACCAAACAAATCTAACATTTATGTCAAAGATTTGGGGTACCTACTTTTTGAACAAAACAAAAACAAAATTAATCAACCCTTAAAAAAAATTCGTGCAAAAACCTAAAAAGTTCAACATTTATGTTAAATATTGTATTTGGGGCACTTTTTGTATAGAATAAAAAAAGGTGGCGCAAAATTAATCACCTTATAAAAACGAATTCGTGCAAAAACTAAACAAATCTAACATTTATATCAAAGATTCGGGACACTTTTTGTATAGAACAAAAACACCCTGTAAAAAATAATTCGTGCAAAAACCAAACAAATCTAACATTTCTGTCAAAAATTTGGGGTACTTTTTGAACAGAACAAAAACAAGGTGGCACAAAGTTAATCACCCTATAAAAAAGAATTCGTGCAAAAACCAAACAAATCAAACATTTAGTTTAAAGATTCGGGGCACTTTTTGAACAGTACAAAAACAAGGTGGCACACAATTAATCACCCTATTAGAAGATCTATAATTTTTGTAAATGGCATCGTATGTCAGTAAAACTTGACAATTATGAACTATCTATTATTATGAATTTTCTATTATTTGCCATGGGCTGCCGAGGCGCGATCGCTATTAGAAAAACCTTATTGGTGTTTCACGGAGATTCGAACCAACGTACTCCGAATTCCGAATGGTAGTAACGCACAAATCCACTACGTCTAGGACGGCCACCTTGTAGATGTATAAATTGCGTTCGAATTTTAGTGCACATTTGAACGGTTATTGTGACGAGGGTTTCTACTTTTGCTCGGAATTCTGAAAATAAAATCATCAGTTGGATTATAATTGTTGCGCAAGAAACACACATTGACCCATCATGCAAACCTTTAAAGCTTACCAGTGGGGTCTACTTATCCGAAATCATACCAATATTTATTCCAATAAAATTTAACGAATCTTTTGTGCGGTGTGCGGACACTGCAGATCTCGAACCTAGAGGAGATATTGTGCACGAAATCCCGACGAACGTAATTACAACCCACAAAATAGAATGGGCTATACAAAGTTTCGACCCATATAAATCGCCAGGACTGGATGGAATCTTCCCAGCCATGCTCCAAAAGGTAAGCCATCTTGTGGTACCACGGTTAAGAACGATATTCAGGGGATGACTGAGGTTCAGCTACGTTCCTGTATTGTGGAGAGAAGCGAGAATTGTGTTTATTCCAAAAGCAGGAAAAAGCAACCCTCTATACTCAAAGGAATACAGGCCCATTAGTCTGACCTCATTTCTCTTGAAAACGTTAGAGAAGATTCTAGATACATACATTAGAGGCACAATTGCGCCGGACGAATTATCCAAGGCGCAGCATGCTTATACTAAAGGCAGATCCACTGGAACTGCACTTTACTCACTTGTACTAAACATAGAAAAGGCGTTAGGATATAAGGAGTATGCTCTAGGAGTATTTCTAGATATATCAGGGGCCTTTAACAACGTGACAAAAGATACTATTTTAAATAGCATAGTGGCACTTAATGTGCAACCCGCGGTTTATCTATGGATAAGGCAGCTTTATGGTTACTTGTAGCAAATGAAATTCTTAAGAAACTTGACGGAGGGGCACCAAAACTAGTGGCATATGCAGATGACATAGCAAAAGTACCTGGACACCATCATAATGTGATGAACAACACTCTCAAAACGATACACCAATGGGCATCTCGCGCAGGGCTAGGGATAAACGCGGGAAAAACGGACATGGTACTTTTTACCAGGAAGTATAAAATTCCGGCGTGGAACCTCCCGAAGCTAGGCAACAACGAACTACTCCTCAAAGACCATGCGAGGTACCTCGGAGTAATACTGGACAGCAAATTGCTGAGGAAGCACAATGTTGAGGAGAGGGTGAAAAAGGCCAGTAATGCGTTGTACGCATGTAAAGGAATGCTGGGCGTTACTTGGGGTCTATCACCCTCTCTGATGCATTGGTGCTACACAACAGTAGTTAGACCGATATTACTATATGGGGCCTTAGTATGGTGGACTGCGACAAGAAAACAGACATACTTAGTGCCACTGGAAAGGATTCAACTACTCGCTGCTCTGTGCATAACAGGAGCGATGAAAACCACTCCACTATTAAGTCCAAAAATGTTCAACGTAGCAGGGAGGCCATAGAAAGGCTAGCCGGAAACAGTAGGCTGCATATCTACTGGGTACCTGGTCACAAAGGCATTATGGGGAACGAAATAGTAGATGAGATAGCAAAAAGTGCTGTGAGACTACCATTTAAACAAGAGAATGACATACCAGAACCGCTAAACACAATATACAACGAAATGGACGACCACATGAAAAGGCAAGTGGAAGCTAGGTGGACTAACCTGACCACATGCAAAACAGCAAAAGTCATGTGTAGAACTAACAACAAAAAACTGACTCCATTCGTACTTACGCTCTCGCGAAAGGACTGCAGAACTATCATAGGTATGCTGACAGGTCATAATCTATTGGCTGCACATGCGTACAAGATAGGGATTGCTAACACGGACAAATGCAGAAAATGCAGAGAGGATGTTGATGAGACTTTAGAACATCTTCTGTGCGTTTGTCCGGCATTACTCAAAACGCGTTTAAAATGCCTGGGAGCCCCATTGTTTGAGGGTCTGGAAGACGTCTCAAAAGCAGAGCTCCCAGCCATACTTAGATTCGCCAAAAGCGCTAACATCCTACATGATGTCTAGTTTAGGAGGTCGGTCTCCATCTGGTATCGCTAGGTACCAAAAGGTCTATGCGTGGCTTATTGCCAATCAGGCTAACCTAACCTAACCTAATGCATCTTTTCAACTCTTGCTGGAAGACAGTACTTTGGCTATTCAGCTGCACAAAGAAGTAAAATATTGAGAAGAGTTACACAGGTCTACTTGGTTTTTGTATTTTAGGTATGAAACTGGTTTCCAATGCATTTTGTTGCACGGAACATAAAAGTAACACATTTTTGATTCTGATGTCAAAAAATGGGCATAAAACCCCATAAAAATGTGTTTTCTCAAGTAAATGACCTGGTGACTAAGTATAAAAAACGAGTGAATTTTACCTGTGCTATTGAGACTTTAAGAAAGCTCTTAATTGTTCTAGCAAGCGCGAGTTGAACACATACCCACTCATATGAGAGCAACTCACCTTTCACCGAAGTTATTGCTGTAATGAAATTTTGTTAGAGTTCAACTAGAAAAACAAAAAAATGTTGAGCTAATACAAACCACAAGCGAGTAAATTCGATGAAAATACCACGAACCAGACTAAAGAGTATCTCTAGTACCAGGAACTCAACAGAAAGGCATTAAAAATGATAGCCAAAGCGATTGCAAGCATGCATGTGTGAGTGCGTGTGGGTGTGTGCCTGACTAACAGCATTATTTGCGGGAGTTCAGCGCAAATTTCATGAGATGCTAACATGCAATAGCAGACGCTACATAAAACGCTTTTAAACTCGTACACAGCCACACACCCACCCCCACACATACACACACGTACCCATGGGCAACCACGCAACAAGCAAACATGGTGGCTAGCGTGAAACCACAAAAACTAAACCAACCAGCTGAGCAGCAGCTGAACAAAATCGGCGAAGAGAGATAGCCAGGCAAACCGACTGACAGGCAGTTACAACCGAAAGGATTTCAATAAATCCAGGAGATAAAAATCAACTTATCGGCGCATACTTACTATACCTCTGCTCCTCGCACCAAAAAAGCAAAAACAAAAACAAAAAACTCTGCTCTTAAAATATGTATGCATGAGCTCCCATGTGTCCGCGCTCCCGTGCTGTAACGCGGCGCAAACCACTTCAAACCGACTGTGACACGCGATGCATGCAACGCACGTTGCACGTACGGTATGTTTACATGCATGCACAGTGGCACCGGCGGCACTGCAGCAATGTTGTTGATTGCAATGGGTTGGCGCTGCGCGCATCGAATTGCGAATGGAATTTCGAATTGTGAATTGCGAATTGAGCGAGTTACTATGTACAAAAGCCGTTGCAATGTGGCAGGGGGCGGTACGAGCACTGGCATGTGGCATAAACATGTGACAATGGCTGCAGCGGTGAGTGTTAGTTTCAGTGGCATTTAATGGCATCGCAAACAGGATATCGAAATGCACTAAATGGACTGGCCGTGTCATTCACCACAGTGCGCGAGTAGAAGTACACAAACGCGTATAACAAATGTTGTTATTATTGTAGTTGTGTTGTGACATGTGGAATTGTGTTTCAATGAAATACCTTGCACTACAAAAATAGTAATGCACAATCTATCCCTTTCACGTCAACTAGCCCTTCTTTAATTGCATTCCCTCCCCCTCCCCTTTCTCCTCTATCTGCCTTTTCTGTCTCTCTCGCATGGCGGGCGGCCGTAAATGCTCTGTTAATGCAAGATAAGCGGCCAACAACAGAGGTTTGCAAAGCCGCTTGCTTTGTTCTAAGCCAGCTCTGCATTCCCCCATTGATGTCCCTCGGGCGACTTGGCATTGATGGAATTTCCATAACCATTCCTCCGTCGTGTGTGTGGCTTGTCGATGGCTATAGCAAAGGGCATGGATATTGAAATTGCTCATCTGAAAGATATAGCCATTTGGTTGTTGTTGCTCTATGAAATGTTTTTGTTTTTTCAGCTCTTTGTTATTGTGCATTTATTTGTTTTTGCATTTGTTGATGTTGATGCTGATTTGGTTTGCTCAAGTTGATTGCCTGTGTGGCCTACATGCGATTTGCTTTTTGGTAACGCAATGACATCGAGTGTATTTGAAAATTTCAAATGTCTGAAACTTAAAAGGAGCAATATTACTGAAGAAAGTACTTATAAATCCAGCGTGGTAATATTCGTTATCTGTTAAAATGCTAATATTGTTTCGTATTTGGTTTAGAGAAAGTTAAGAGAGGTGGCTGTAGTAGTGAAGTGTGAGGGCGTGCAAAGTATTTCAGGCAATAACTAGCAATGCTCGGAGCTGTTCATGTGTTGGTGATAAGGAGCCTTCTGGTTGCCGAAGAAAAGAAAGCTCTCTTAAAAATCTTTTAACTTTATTTATATGAAATTATTGAATTTAACAATCTAAATTGCTTATCAGTTATTCCGAAATATATTGGGTTGGGGAAATGAATTCATAGAAAGAAGTCCAATTCCAAAGAAAGAAGTCCAACGGTGTCAAATCACATAATCTTGGCGGCCAATTGACATCGCCGCGACGTGACATTATTCGGCCATCAAATTTCTCGTCCAAAAGATGCATTGTTTCGTTAGCTGTGTGACAAGTGACACCGACCTGTTGAAACCCCATATCGTGCACATCCATATCTTCCAATTCGGGCCATAAAAAGAAATAGAAAGTGTCATAGCAAGTAGGGAGTCTACGGCACGAAAATGGTTGGCAAAGTTCAGAAATGGCGGCTTGGTTGTTTTAATAAAAACTATGAAATTAATTAGTTGTACAGCAATAGAAAAAGATGTGACAACGAAACCGATCGACTGATAACGGGCCAAAACATTGTGCGCTTCGCTAGAGCGCAGAGGCTAAGATGATTGGGGCATCTACTCAGAGTCAATGACAGTATAACGAAAAAGAGATGGGCAGTAGAAAAGCGGAAGACCTTAAAAGAGGATTGATGATACCCAAGATGGCTGACGATGCATAAATGCTAGAAGGAGCGATGTAATGAAGCGAGACGTATGGAGAGATGTTGTAAAAGAAACACTGGCTCACCGCGAGCTGTAATTGCCATGATGATGATGATGGATAGATTTTAATTTTAAATTTTCAAATAAGTTTGCTTCTTTTATTTTATTTATTTTTTATTTATTTATTTAATCAACAAACAAGAGGCTTACAGACTATTACATAGGTAGATACAAATTAAGACCTTCTGACACGAACAATCTAATGAGCTCGCACAAATATCGAAGACAAAACACATCGACAACAGAACACGCCTAGGCTCTAAGGACATTAGATTTATTAATAAAAAACGAGCCCGATAAGACGGGATGGGATCAACGAATTTCATCGAGAGCAAAGCAAAACGCACAAAAGCTCTCTGAACAGACTCTAATCTATTAATATAGACTGCTTGAAACGGTTTCCAAACGAATACCGTGTATTCTACCTGGACCGAATTAGGGACGAGTACAACAGTTTGAGACTATAGGGATCAGAAAACGAAGAACTATTTGGACAAATAAAGGCTAATATTAAAGAAGAAGATAAAGAGTAGCGGACCTAGGACACTATCTTGGGAAACACCAGACTAAGCGAATAAAAGAATAAGACGATACATTATCAAGTCGAACGACTCAGTGCCTATTATTGTGGTAGGAAATTAACGACTTAGCAAATTAAGAGTGAAAGCCGAAACGCTCAAGCTTAGCAATTCATATTACCGCTACAAAAAACGCTTTTCCAAGCAATGCAAGATTTAAATTTATGTACGTACGGAAAATATAAAGATTTTTCCCTTTTAGATGCTTTGCTTTTCTGATATTTACAGCTCCTTTGTGGAATAGGCAATAAAAAAACATAAAATGTTGCTGCAACATTTTCACAAGGCTTCCATATTTATTACACAAATCCCATTTTATGCGCTGAAATATTTAAAATTTCAAAACTCACTGCCAAAAAAAAAAAAAAATTTTAATATACAACCAACAAAAAAAAAAAAAGCAAAAAACAAAAAATAGTTTCACCTCAATGCTAAAACGGACTGAGTTCATAAAAGCCCCAAATTTTCATTGCACTAATGACCTCACTTCGCAGTATCTTAACTTTGCTGTGCTGTTAGTGCTGTTATTCGCGGTGCATCTGCACGAAGCTGGCCACAGCTGGGAGAAAGGACGTCACGGATGAGAATGAAAGCAACAAAGTAAAGATTTGAAAAACAAAAATATCAAGGCTACGGGACTGCTTCGGCCTTTTAGAAATAAATTAGTTTTTGTGCAACAAATGTATGCCCCTTTTTCACGTACATACACATACACATGCATATATGTATGTATTTACTTTGCTCGTATATGCAAACTGTTACCGTTCTTCAAAAAGCCACTTTGGACTGCAGCGACGCAGACACAATGATTTATGAACGCACATGAGATCTACAGGGTGACTTAGCTGAGTAACAATTAGTTTGAAACTGAGTGTATAATGTATGCTGTTGTTGTTGTTGTTGTTATTGCTGCTGCTATTATAGTCGCTACCTAAGCCCTTTCGGTTATCATAGTTTCGGTGTTGTCAAACTGTTCTATCTGCGTCAGGTTCGTACGACTTATTTGTTCTTCAACTCGGAGGCACTGTCCTCTTAGAGATTTGCACATCCATAACCGTAGAAAGTATACTAGAGCCAGCAGAATGGGCCCGGCGATGACGGAATCCGCAGAATACAAAAAGAGCAGAAAAGAACTGAGGAGACCTATAAGCCAAAGCAAAATAGACAAATGGGAAGACCTAAGAAACGATCTAAACAATAACCCATGGGGGTTGGGCTGCAAAATCGTTATGAAAAAGCTAGGATCCAAATTCTTTGCTGCTGATATAGAAACCGAAGTGGTAAGCAAAATAGTCGACACACTCTTCCCAACACACTGTGCTGAGAGGGAAGAACTCGAGTATGAAGCAATGGATCCTGTCCCATTCACAGAAGAAGAACTTATGGATGCTGCAAAAGCAATGAAATGCAATAAAGCGCCAGGGTCTGATGGCATAGTTGCAGAAATATTGAAACTATTGGCAATCGAAAGCCCTCTTTTGCTGCTAAATATGTACAACGCATGTCTAAAAGAAGGAATTTTCTCAGAAATATGGAAAAAACAAAAACTAGTTCTAATCAGTAAGGGAAAGGGAGACCCAACATTAGCGTCCACTTATAGACCGCTATGCATGCTGAATACCGCAGGAAAACTCTTTGAGAAACTGATAAAGCATAGGCTTAGCGAAGCCGTAGAGAACAGTGGTGGCCTGTCTGACAGGCAGCATGGTTTTAGAAGTGGCAGATCTACCTTAGGAGCCATACAAGAAGTAATAGCTAGCGTAGAACATGGCCAGGCAGGTAATCGATACTCCAAACTCTTAATATTACTAGCCACACTGGAGATTAGAAATGCTTTCAACAGTTTAAGTTGGCACGACGTAATTGAAGCCTTAAAGATACAATTCAAGATCCCGAATAATCTATTCAAGATTATTCGTAGCTATCTAAGCAATCGCGTGCTCTTATACGAATCGCGAGAAGGTTGTAAGACTAAGCAAATAACAGCAGGTGTGGCCCAAGGATCAATACTCGGGCTTGAACTTTGGAATATAAGCTACGATGAAATCCTTCGAATAGAGATGCCTGAGGAGGTACATTTAGTGGGATACGCAAATGACATTGCAGCTGTAATAATCGTCCGAAATACTGACGAAGCCAAAAAGAAGTTAAATCAGGTGATAATCCGTGTTCAGACATGGCTAGAAGACTATGGATTAAGACGTATTCCAATAGCTCGTTGCAGACCTGTTCTTTCTCTGTTCCATCTCTCGCATTTAAAGAAGGTGTGCTCCGCATTATCATACTCAGTATATCCATTTATGCAGTTTGGTAGGCTCACTTTTCCCATTCGTCACAAATACTTGCGAAATGACCCATGTCCGAATAAAAACAGTGTGAGGTAATAGTTAACCTCACCGTACTTTTTTTGTATCCACTGTTTTAGATCGGGTATTAGTCTAGATGTCCATCTACTGTGCCGTTCAGAGTTTCATCTTGCCTGCCAAAGAGTGAGCCTTTTAATTCTAATATCGAAGAAGCGTGGTACTGGGATTCCTGAGATTTTTGCCTCCCATCTCCGTTTGCGCTCTTGTGCTAGAATATCTATAGGGATGTCTGATAACTAAAACCGTTGCTTCAGATACTGTCCTGTATGACGCAACCACTCTGAGAGCGCAGGTGCGTTGTGCAGATTTCAGAGTTTTCCGCCGGCATTGCACCCTTAGCGAATCTGTCCATATTTGGCATCCGTATATGAGAATCGAGTTAATCGTGTCCATTAAAAGTTTTCGCTTGTTCTGCGTTGGACCTCCAAGGTTTGCCATGAGCTTACTTAAGATGCCGCTTACTTTGGCAGCTCTTGTGGCAGCATGATTTATGTGCGCGCACTATGTTAGCCTTGTGTCTAATTGCACTCCTAGGTATTTGACCACTTGAGTACTTGGGCTGGGTTGGGAGTTTAGGAAGGTGGTAGGAGTCTCTCGTTGAATGCCGTTTAGTGTTTGTTTGTATACTGTCCGGTCCAGTAGTTGTAATTGTGCTTTGCCCTGGATCTCGTCAGTGGAGTTAAAGCGATGCCTCCTGACGTGCCTGGAAGGTGGCTCCGGCTCTAGCAAATGTCCGCATCAATCAAATCTGGGGCTGTTGTGTGTGGGGTCATGGATTAAATTAACGATTACTGAAAAGCTTGACCGCTAAATGGGTGAATACCAATTTCACAGTTCGTCAATTCATCAGCGTGTTTGCTACTCTTAGCTTCAGCTTGCATTATTACATAATTTTTAGCTTTTATTTTCCTTTGCACTGTGTAAAAGTATGCAATAATTAATTTCTGTGGATTTTTCTTCATCTCGAAAATGTGGCTGCCCTTCAATGTACAGGTTAAGGCTTAAGTATTTATTACCTTTTTTCTTTTAGCTCTATTTTTAGTTTGATGTGAAATAGAGAGTACTGAATTCTCACAATTTGTAGTTCACTTAAGCCCTGTATTTACTCTCTTTGATCAATACTCCATCACCCCTTCCTTCTCCAGCACACTTCTCTAGATTTAGTTTGTATCACGTGCTTGTACGCGCTACTCACTGGCTACTCACCACCACAGTTTTTTACCCCACTGTTTCTTATCTACATAAAACTGTCGGTAAAATATTTTTTTTCCTCCGTTTTCCAATTTTTGCCTACTTGCCGATTTGTTGCCTTCTTTTGTGTTGTGTTTTGTGTTTTCTCACACCTGCCAAAATTTCGACATCCATATTGCAGCAGCTTTTGTGTGCAATGCCTTTTGCTGCTGTCAGCTGAACACAAGTCGAGTTCTTCATTTTGCCATTTGTTGTTTTGCTCTACTTCATCAGCGCTGTGTACAAAGGCAAAGCAAGCTGAAAATTTGTCAAAGTGCCAAAGAAGTTTCCACAGGCAACGCCTTTGTTGTAGCGCGCGCTTGTGGATGGATGGGATTAGCAACAGTTGAATCATTAAATTCACTGTTGCTTACCAATTTGGCTGTGCTTTGAGGCGTTTTTGCTTACTTCAGATTCAAGTTCGCAACAAAAAATCGTAAACGGAAGTGAGAGATTTCCTGGATGTTTTCCGGTTTAAGCTAATTTTTACGTAAGTGAATCTTATAAAGTGAATTTAGTAAACCATTTAAATTTAAATATTTACGCTTTTATAGAGACAGACAATTTCATGTATGTATTTAAATTCCCACTATTTAGTATACTGGGATTTCAGGAGCTTAAATAAATACTGGAGGATGGTTCCATATGTAGAAGTCCACGCAAGTGGGGAAAGCTACTGATCGCCATTCACTTGGGAGTGACCCTTGACGATTCTTCTGCATATGGTTTAAGCAGCTAGCAACTCCCGGGATTAGCCCAAGTATCCGCTGGGTAGCTTCCGAAGACCCGTTGGGGGTGAGCTAACGTGAGAAGGCGAAGCATTCCAGGATAGCTGGTTACGTGCTGGGTTCGGGACCCGCCACTTAATAGATGGAAGACACGCTTCCAGTGTTTTAGATGTACGTACGATCCGAGGACCCAACATCGACTCGGTTCACTACCTTGTTGCAGCCAAAAAACTTACATCTACCTACGCAAAGAATGTTCGACATCGAAAAGCTGCAATCATAACAGACAGCCAGAAGATTCGCCACTCGACTCTCACTCCTGCGCTCAGAGAGCACTGCCCAACAAACCGGCATGCACGATCAGTGGAGCAACATTTCTCGTTCGAAAAAAAAACAGTTGGTACGACGAGGAATGTCATGCTGCCGCTGAAAGAAAGGATGCCGCCTATAGAGCCACGCTGCGATCGGGCGCAACGCGAGCCATGTGGGATCGCCACAGAGAGCTAAAAACGGAAGGGAGACCTATTATTCGAAAGAAAAAACGAGAGGCCGGAATACGTGAGTGCGAGGAGCTTGAAATGCTCACCGACAGGCTTACAGAAGGTTTCAAGACCGGGGCGTTTTCCTGTAAGAACAAAGACGGCGAACTGGGGACTGACATCCAGAGCAATCTGAAACTATGGAGGGAACACTTCTTTAACCTGTTGAACAGTAATAGTTAGCTGCGTATGTCACAGAGAATGTGAAGATCCCGATACCCCAATCGTTGACGACGGAATTGTCGTTCCGTTACCCGACCATGACGAGGTGAGAATAGCGGTAACGCTGCTAAAGAACAACAAAGCCGCGGATGCCGACAGACTGCCGGCTGAGCTATTCAAACATGGCGGCGAGGAGCTTGTAAGGTGCATCCATCAGCTTCTCTCCAAAGTATGGGCGACAAGAAAGGGGATATTGCAATCTGTGCTAATTACCGCGAGATTAGTCTTCTAAATATCGCGTATAAAGTTCTAGCGAGCATATTGTGTGAAAGGCTGACGCCCCCCATCAACTAACTGATTGGCCCTTATCAGTGTGGCTTTAGACTTGGAAAGTCTACCATCGACCAAATATTCACAATACGCCAAATCTTGGAAAATACCCATGAAGGGAGAATCGAGACACACCATCTTTTCGTCGATTTCAAAGCTGCATTCGACAGTACGAAGAGGAGTTATCTGTATGCCGCGATGTCTGAATTTGGTATCCCCAAAAAACTAATACGGTTTTGCAAGATGACGTTGCTCAACACCCGCAGCGCCGTCAGAATTGGGAAGGACCTCTCCGAGCCGTTTGATACCAAACGAGGTTTCATACAGGGTGACTCGCTGTCGTGTGACTTCTATAGCCTGATGTTGGAGAGTATCGCACGAGCCGCAGAACTTAATCGCTTAGGCACAATTTTTTATAAGAGCGTACAATTGTTGGCGTATGCCGATGATATTGACATCATCGGCCTTAACAAACGCGCTGTTAGTTCTGCCTTCTCCAAACTGTATAAAGAGGCAAAATGAATGGGTCTGGTGGTGAACGAGGACAAAACGAAGTACCTCCTGTCATGAAACACACAGTCGGCGCACTCGCGTAGCGGAACCCACGTCACTGTTGACAGCTATGATTTCGAGGTTGTAAAAGACTTCGTTTATTTAGGAACCAGCATTAACACCGATAACAATGTCAGCCTTGAAATTCAACGAAGAATCTATCTTGCCAACAAGTGTTACTTTGGACAAAGTAGACAAATGAGTAGTAAAGTCCGCTCTCGATGAACAAAATGAATAATCTACAAGGCTCTCATCATGCCCTTTCTAACGTATGACGCAGAAGCTTGTACGATGACAACAACCGATGAGGCGTTTTTTGGTCCTATGCCCGTTATCGAGGTGTATGAGCTTTACGACGACGTAGACATAGGGCAGCGAATAAAGATCCAGCTGCTATATTGGCTGGGTCATGTCGTCCGAATGGAAACATATGCTCCGGCTTTGAAAGTATTCGATGCGGTACCAGCTGATGGAAGAGAAAGACTTCCTTTGCGTTGGAAAGATCAAGTGGAGAAGCTTTTGGCTTCGTTTAGTGTGTCGAATTGGCGCCGGTTAGCACGAGAAAAAAATGACTGGCGCGCTTTGTTAAACTCGGCCAAAATCGCCTAAGCGGTTATCGCACCAATTAAGAAGAAGAGGAAGATAAAACTCGTAGAATTGGAAAAATGGAAAGAAATTTAGCTGTGAAAAAGTTTTTAGTTTTAGTTGCAGCACTTTCGCTTAGAGGTGTGGAAAGTTATTGTATTTATTGTTCGTTAATATAGTTCTACTTTTATTTATATTTCTCTTACTTCCTACAAAATGTTTCCTATTAAATGATAATTTAATGGCACCATTTTTTCGCAGCTGCATTCGCTTTATGCAACTACGAATTTAAAGTAAAAAGGCAGATACTCAAAGCAACAGGAAATGACTGTCAACTAAAAAATATGAAAATATTGCAAAAGTTGCATAAGAACTGGCTCGTAAACTCTAAAAAGTTACACAATAGATAAATTGCATGAAACATTAGTAAGTAGAGCAAAGCGTCAAATGCGTAAAAGAGGGAATATTTTTGCAATAAAAAAGTTGGTAAGATATTTTGCCGCCATAACATAAATTTAGTTCAAATAGTTGGGGGTAGCAGTGCAGTTAGCATGAAGTTGGGAGAAAATAAAAAATCAAAAAAAAAAATTAAATGAAAATTTGCGACGGAAATAAAAAAATGTAAAAATCCTCGAATAAATTGGGACAAGTGCTGAAAAAGTGATCGATGTATATCGTATAAAATATTTTGTAAAACTTAGGCATACTTTTTAGACGAGTCTTAGATGAAACTTTAAACATACGAGTATAATATTATTATTTTATAGATATATTACCTCTAGCACATAGAAGAGTGCGTAGGTTCGAATCTCAGAGCATGAAACAGCAAGATGATAGAAAAAATTTGTTCTAATAGAGATGAGAAATATATTCACACCGATAAAGCAAATACAATACACCTCTCTAAATTGTTTAAATGGTTGATTATGTAAAAAAGTTCTATGAGAACCATAACACGGTGCTACAGTGAATCAGAACTTTTGAAGTGACATGATGAGATCTAGCCGAGTACGATGCGGAACTGTGTTCAAAAAATTTTTAGCACGCTCAAATTTTTTATTTGTCGTTAAAAACCCGATTTTGGGTGTTTTCCGACACTTAAAAATTCGTAGCTCGTCTGCATTTTATCCGATTTCCAATCTTGAAACAGTTTTGTTGAGGGAAATGTTAAACCTTCTGACGTATGTCTTCTATTTTTCACGCTAAGCAAAAATAACCACTGATTTTTCAACACAAAACTTTAATTGTAGTCAATTTTTTCAATTTTTGCGAGTTTAACGAGATGTTGTCGATAATATTGAAATGAAACGTTTATTTATTAGTAGAGAATCTTATAGCTGTGTCTATTCCGAATGTAAAAAGCATTTAATTTCAAAAATCGATGAAAATGTGTCGAAGTAAACTGAAAGTTTTGTTCACTACTTTCATATTTGCAAATTTAATTAAGTATTAAGTTAAGTCCATTCCGAATATAGCAAGCATTATTTCATCAAAATTGATAAGAAATTATCCTAGTGAAGAACGTTTTTGTGGAAATAAAATAAAAGCAGAACATTCCCGAGTTGAACAGAGACCGTAAGAGAATATTATAACGTCAAAAAAAAAAAAAAGAAAAAAAAAAATAATGCAAAAAGTAACGCAATTTGCTGACTTACTTCAGCAATTTTCTGACTTACCCGGACGTAGTATTACCTAACTAAACCTCACCTAACCTAACGTTATCGAAATCAATCCAACCGCACACAATGTGAGACAATCGAACCCATTGTGCTGCTTTTCTACATTGCAAAAGGAAGTCAGTTGATTAGTTTGCAATGCCAACCTATCCAAACTCGACGTAACCTTGATTAACTTATATAATATTGTGTATATTAGTTTAATTTAAATAAGGTTAGGTTAGGTTAGGTTAGGTTAGATGCACTTATGCTAAGTTTTAATAGTTCTTGATCATTCAAGAGCGATGATTTTTCACACTCATTAAATTCTACATGCTTACCAGCAAATTCCAAACGGTTCTACTGTGTCATGCAAGCTTCCGTTGGTACTTTTGGATTAGATAACCTTGGGTTATAATGAGTTTTGATATGTTAGACGTATTCATAGTTATGTAAACTTATTGCTGTCTTTCACAATTAGTCCCAATTAGCAGTAGCAGCAAAGATTCTGCGTAAGATTTTTGGACCTTTGCACGTTGGCAACGGCGAATATCGTAGACGATGGAACGATGAGCTGTATGAGCTTTACGACGACATAGACATAGCGCAGCGAATAAAGATCCAGCGGCTACGTTGGCTGGGTCATGTCGTCCGAATGGATACAAACGCTCCGGCTTTGAAAGTATTCAATGCGGTACCAGCTGGTGTGGTAGCAGAGGAAGAGGAAGGTCTCCTTTGCGTTGGAAAGATCAGGTGGAGAAGGACCTGACTTCACTTGGTGTGTGCAATTGGACACCGGTTAGCACGAAAAAGAAACGACTGGCGTGCTTTGCTAAACTCGGCCAAAATCGCGTAAGCGGTTATAGCGCCAATTAAGAAGAAGAAGAGCAGTAAAGCACTATCGGTCATGCGGTATTCTCTCGCAGTCTCGGTTCAGCTGGATTTTTAAATGTGGAAAAAAACTTTTTTTTTTTTAATTGTAACTTTAACAGTTTTCAATGTATGAAGATGAAAAATAACTTATTTCGAGCACATTTTATTGGAGTCTAAAAATATGTATATATATGTGGTCCCCGTTGGAAAACAGTGGACAAAAAATTGCATCACATTGAAAAAAACGTGGAAAAACTGCACAAACCAGAGCTAGTTATTAAAAATTTCTTTTGAACGTCAATCGTTCAACCTTCGAACTATATATGTACATTCATAACACACATACACTCCCTTTCCCAAGACCATATTGAAATAAAAAATCGGTTAAAAATTGGGTTAGTTATGTATTTTTACTTCATCAAAAACACCATTAATCGGGTTTTTAACAATAAATAAAAAATGTGAGGGTGTTTTGAATTTTCTAAACAACGTTTTGTGTTGTACTGGTCTTGACCTAAAACGTGCACTATATCACTTGAAGAGTTCTTTCAATTTTTATTATTTTGTAGCACCGTGTAACCTATTTTTTTGTAATAAGATTCATCGCCTTGCCTTTCACATTTCCTACCTTTCACATTTCTTCACATCTATTTGAACTCATTAATGCCGAGGACATTTTTTTCGATTTTTATCAGCAAATCTTCGTTGAGGAACTATGGCATAGATACCATTTGCCAATTTTTGTGTTATTTTTTAATATTAATAATTTAATTTTTTTTGACAATATACCTGTAGTTCATTTCGCAGAAAACCCATATAAAGTTTAAGGGGTTAGAGGTAGTCAGAGGCCCGAAAACATGATGATTTTCAATATTTCGTTTTTTTTTCTAGTCAATTGCTTTGTTTTACAAAAATAAAAACATGGCATTACAGGTAATATATGATTTTTCGACTTGACTTTAGCAAAATTTCAGAAAAAAAATTAATAATTGTAAAAGTTATCGCTGTTTGTGTGGAGCCCGTTTCTCCAGAAGTTCCTTGCGTTGAGCATCACAAGTCCTTGGAGATTCATCTAAAATCAATTGGGCATGAGAAATTGGCAATGAGTTTTATTAATAGATGATTTTGTGCCTGATCGAAGATTTTTTTAATTAACAATATGGCGGCATTAGGAAATTTTTCTGATTTCCGAAAAAAACGGCAATTAATTGTTTCAAAAAAATCGAAATTTTTGAAAAAAAAAAAAATTCTTCGATCAGGCACGAGTTTCTTATGTTTTCAAAAAGCAGTATACATTTTATTGGAATCTACCAAGGGGTTTTTAAGTTACAGTGATCACCAGTTCAAAAAACATAGTTTTGAGAAAAACGCATTTAAAGTTTTTCGATCGATTACCGGAGCGCTCGAGCGCCCATTGTTAAGGGGGGAAACCGGCTTAGGAGGCCAACATTTTGGTGTTGTTCCAGAATGTTTTGAACAAAGAAGGAATAACGAGAAATTGTTTAAGTTTAGAGGATATTTTATTTATATTTTTAGGTACACTTTTAAATTTTGTTGAAGCTATTAGAAGTTAGAGCGTGCTGTCCATGGACGACCGCCATCCTAGTGTCTTGCTGGTGGAAATTCCCGAAGTTGCAATGAAATCAACAGCAATTTTTTTTTATTAACAATATATTTCCTAAGAATATGAACCTGATTGTGGTAAAAAAATAGTAAAAATTGCATGCTTTTGAGACGCCTGAACACAAAGTAATTTTTTTTACCATATTTTTCCATATTTTAAATAATAATATAGTCCCAGAATTAGGTTGGTATAGATTAGAATTTAATAAAGAAAACATCCTTAAAAATTTTAGAACGATTGGTCGTTAACTTTTTAAGCTAGAATGCCCACCAGTTGATAAAAAGTAGTTTCGAGAAAAACGTCGTTCTAACGGGCGTTACGGTACGGAACCGAAGGGCAGCCACTTAAGTGATTATAGAATCAGGAATAATGCGAATTTCGCTTTAATATTTTTACCACATATTCTTGAGTAGTTATACTGACGATTTATGCAAAAATCGATTTTTTGATCGATCTAAACCGGTTTCCCCCCTTAATTGTTGAATAACTCGAAAAGTATTTGTCGGATGCACTTCAAATTTTAACACAATATCTTTAAGATATTTTACTTTAAGAAAATGTAAACAAATATTATTTTTTGACTCCTGATTACCTCTAACCCCTTAAATGTGTGCAAACTTAACAAAAATTCTACAAATTTTTCATCGAAATTTCGAACTTTTTAATTAATTAATTAAATTCAAGTATGCAGAATTGTAGCCCATAAAGGTATGGAATAATAAAGTGCTAGTTTGAAGTAGCTCAAAAATCGCGTTGATTTTTCACAATTTTTCTCCGACGGTGGTGGGTGTGCCCTGCCAGATAAAAAATTTTGATTATTCGTTAAATGGAGAAAATTCAGAAGGCCACTAGAAAGTTGCTAGAGTTTGTTTAAAATCAAAACTAGTTTGAGGCACTTAAAAGTTTCCCATTAATGTATGTACAAACTTCGATGGGTTCTAAACCAGTATACTTGAATTTGTTGGACACTCCATTTGTATTATATATCACTGTGAGGAGGCGGTGTATCGGAAATTCTAGCAACAATTTCAACTGATAACCTTTCGAAGTGGCTTGTGGCAGTTTTAATATTAGTAATTTATTTCCATTATAACATACAAGCACGCATGCATTTTTTTGTCTAAACTTTTATTTAATTGCTTTGCGCCTCTTGCGCGGTTTGTGAAAAAGTGCATCAAATAGTCATTTCAATTCCATGGAAATAAGCAAAAAAAAAAACTATGTGAGATTTTGCAAAATTTCATATCAAAGCGCAGCTTCCTCCCATCAGACTTGTGCAAATGCATAAAAACTAAAAGCAACGCCTGTTTAGGCTACTCCCTGCTGGCAGCCAGCAAAGTGGTTTGTGCGGTGAACCTGAAATGCGAAAATTAAAAAAAAAAAAATTATCCCAAAGCGCGCAAGCCACGCCACGCCATGCATTCAATTTGCATTTTCGTGTATAATTTATGCATTTGTAAATAGACTTTCAAAAATAGCATTGAATCCTGTACCTAACAGAAAAGGTGGCGCATGTTGACGGGGCGTATGAGTAACATTTTAGGGCATATCAATTAAAACTAAAGTGCTTGTTGGTCCACTCCAACAAAATGTAATAGTTTTCCGCAATTACAATATAATTTACGCCAATTATTTAACGCTTACCTACCTTCGTTGTCAACTTCAATTAGGCAAAATGCCCCATGCCACTTGCTATACGCCTAGGAGCTGAGCTTTAAGCTTTGCCATCCATATTAATTTAATAGAAAAGGAAAAAAAACGTTTAAATGAGAAGTTTTCAATTATTTCAAAATCATACTAGATTTTCAAAAACAATAAAACATAATGTTGTGGTGGAAATGAGTTATTTACGTCATGGCAGGACTGCATGAACCACCAAAATTGTGCGCCTGTCTGGTTGAGGTGGCGCGTGAGCGCAATTACATACAATCATTTTATGTGTTTACACAAATTTCGCGACCATCAAGCATATGTGCGGTTACACACAACTACATGCCTATGTTCATATGTGTGTGTATGAATATTTTTTATACCATACGCTTTCATGTGCGGTTGTAGGGGTGTGAGCGTAATTTAATTATTTATTGTGCGTGGTCAGTAAGCATCAGAGATTTGAAAAAAGCAACCACTAAAGCTTTGAACTTATGCACAAAGTGCCTAATGAAATATGGTGCTGAGCAGATGCAATTAATTAAAAGTAAATAGATTTAGTAAATAAACTGCACTTATTGCAAAATAAATTAAAATTTCTTAAATGCTTTAAATTTTGGTTCAAAGTCAGCAACATTTCTGAGAGTAGTACTGCAATAATGGAGAAACTAACATTTTGGAGAGAAGAAATGAAAGGCTAATCAGCTGACTTAGTTTAGAATAAACTAAAATTCGTTTTTTTAAGTCAACTTCGAACGCCAAATGGTTTTCCATGAGCGTATTTTTTATGGCAGAAATACTCCCGGAGGTTTGCCATAGCTTGGCAAGAGGCGACCGATATTATATTAGAAGAAATTGTGTCTTTTATTTGGTGTTGCGGGCTCGAGATTTCGAACTTGTGCACTACCAAATTGCAGCTACACACCTTTCCAATCGACTACGGCGGCCGCTGTTTACTATGGAATTAGCGATACTAAAACTTCTCGCACCTGCAGTGCCTGCTATGATCGGGTTTTTTTTTTGTTTTTTTTTTTCAGGCGTTCTGAAACCAGGCTGAGTCTGTTTCTCTCCATCACCTCTCGCCGCGGGACAACCGTCAAGTATTACTTCGCGGAGAGGAAAGGCGATTAGTCGCCGTTGCTGTGTCGCAGTCTTTTCAGACGCCTCATCTCTTTCATAATCTCGGCCACTAAGTCGCATGCCGCACTCCACTGTTCCTTTGAGCGCAGCATGTACGAATGTTTCCGGCGAAGAAGGTTCTCCAAAGGTTCAATAGAGTCTTTCTTTTGCAGAACGGAAGCGCGAGCATGTGAAGAATATGCGGTGAACGTCCTCTAGAATGTTTCCATCGTAGTAGTCCCAATAAGGATTGTCGTCGTGGTTAAAGCTGTATAGATATGCTTTGAAGCATCCATGTCCAATCAAAAACTGGGTCAGGTAGAAGGCCACTTCTCTGTGCATCCAACGCCCTTTGGCCGAGTTGTCCCACCTAGTTTGCCACTCGTCGATGCAATTATCTCGCAGCGCGGCCCGAGTAGACGGACTTATAGGTCGCTGTGCTATCGCTATTTGGGCAGTTTCCATTGCTAATATGCCTAGCGGGTACATGACAGATTTTACTAAGGCTGCAACGTCGCGCATCGTTTTAAATGCTCTACATACGCGTAGTGCGCACAACCGGTAGGTAGACTGTAGACCCCGAAAGTATGATACATGATCCGTTTTATTCGCCCAGATTGGAGCACCATACAAAATTTGGATTTTCACGACATTAGCCAGAAGCTGACCGCGTTTTTTTTTTGGTCCTCGTACGTTTAACATCAGCCTCGACCGTGCCGTCGTGGTGGTGGATGCTTTTTTGTTGGCGTACTCAAAGTGTGCTTTGAAAGACAGCCTTTTGTCTATCATTAGATGATATTTGATTGCAGGAGTGATCGTTATGTTGAAGTCTCAGATTCTAAAAGAGATCTATTCTGGCTTTTTTCTGCTGGATATAGGGATTGCTCGGTCTTTTGCTGCGCTAGGTCTAGCTTATTTTGGGCTAGCCAAGATTGCACGCTGAAAATCGCATGGATCGCATTGTTGCGGAAATCGCCTAGATTTTTAGCCGTTACCACAACGGCAATGTCGTCGGCAAAGCCAATTATCTTGATTCTTTCTGGAATTCTGACACGGAGAACACCGTCGTACATTAAATTCCACAGCAATGGCCCGAGAACCGATCCCTGTGGAACGCGACTTGTTATTTTAACTTTTTTTCGTCCCTTTGATGTATTGTACCATAGAATTCGACCATCGAAGTACTATGATCGGGTGAAACAATGGATTTGTTGTGCGCTGTGAGAAGTACCAGGCACTCTATTATGAAATTGAATGAAACCAAAGCAGTTCCCGTGGATTTCACTAACAAGAAAATTGTATATAAATCTGTATACGAGTACAACCTAATGGGAGGTATGTGCCAATAGTGCCAAGCATCTAGGCCTGACTTTAGATGGACAGCTCAAGTGGAAAGGACACATCGAAATCAAAGCTTTTGAACTCAATTTAAATTTTATTTTATGCAAAAGCTTGAATGGCTAATTGGCAGAAAGTCTGAGCTGTCAACTGAAAACACTTACCGCCAAGTGGTAAAATCGCTGTGGACTTATGGCTTACAATTATGGGCATGCACCGCAAAGATCAACACTGATGTTGTAAAGCATTTCCAAAACAAAGCAGTCGGGGGGATTGGTAAATCCCCCTGGTGCGTACGTAATGCACATCTGCACAAGGATTTAGCTATAAAACCGGTATAAACCTGCACTCAGTCTCTTTGCCATAAAACTTGCTGAAAGGTTAAAAACACATATTACTGCAGAAGCTACGGTGTACTAAGTGACGGAGGAACTGATACAAGAAGATTAAAGGGGGGAGAAAAACTAAAGACTTAGTTGTCACTATTGTATGATTTTAATTTGAGTTTTATTAATTCAAACTTATATTATTTATTAGTCGTAAACTAGGTTTATTATTATGGTCGTTACTCCTAGCATTTCAATAAATAAAATTTAAAAAATCAAAACAAAGTACTGTGAGCAGAATGGAGGTTCCGCAAGATCCTTACCCGACGATTTGGTGAGTTAATACGGTGGGATATCTCCCTACTTTGAAGTAAGCTGCCTGCGGCGAGGCAAGATTTGTAGATTTGATGATAGAGATAAGGTTAGGTTAGGTTCTCCTAAAACCACTGTGTGCTTTTCAAAAATTTTAGAATACCTCCTATTTCTACAGAACCGAAATCTTCCAATTCGATAAATTTGATTGTCTGCCTAGAATAGCAAATCTCCGTCTGGATAGAGCAGGATAATGGCACAGAAGGTGCCTTCCTCTTCCTCATCAAGTCAACTTCTACAGAAGTCATATGCTTGCACACCCATCCTTTGGGCGTGCCTACCTGTTTATTTTGGCTTAGCAGAGATTCTGTGCGTTTAGCATTGAGAGTCGGCCAAAGTTGATGGGCTATTTTGCAGGCGACTTCATTACGTCATCTTTCGTTTACTTTCCTTATGATTTCTTCAAGGAGAAGTAGCTTACATGTTTGTAAGGGTATGCCTATGTCATTGTCCATGTACTCATTGGTTAACTTGGTGCCGAGTCTCGCTAGTAACCCACAATGCCGGCTCTGCAGTTTCCCTTAACGTCGCGATGGCCAGAAACCCATGTTACCTTTTGGTGAAATGACTCAGCCATCTCATTAAGAAATGTGTGACATGTCATGGTTACCTTGGAGGTTTCGACTGTTGTGAGAATGATTTCATCGCCGCTTGGCTATTAGTGAAGTCGGATATCGCATCACACTGTATCAGTGTCGTGGCTTTCATTATTGCCATTAGTTCGGCCTGAAAGACACTACAGTAGTGGGGTACCCGGAAACTAAAGGAGATCCCCAGATGTTCGGAATATACACCTCCGCCTACCCTGCCCTCGAGCTTTGAGCCATCTGTCTATACATAGACTCGCCCTGCCTTACATCGTCCCGTACTCACTGTTCCTTTGAGTGTAGGGGGGTCGTGAACGTTGTAAGTGTGGGCGGGAGTGCATAGTCCACCAATCCGGGAATCTCCGAAGTGCCAGCCAGGAATTTGCCGCGTCTGGTGAATTTGAGAGCCATTGAGTTGTCGTTATGAAAATCGGAACGTTATTGTTTAGCTATTCTTGGTTCACTCGCGATTTATGAGACGGTGCCGAGACCTGTTGTACCGTCCATGGTCTGCCACCAAAATGTTTGTCTGCCCACGGCTTCAAAGTAACCTACAGAAAATACAATTTCTGGAAATTAACCGCTTTCGGTTAAGCGAAGTAACTTCTTCGCTCTCTCAAATCCGACTTGTTGCTGGTGTGAGGTCATGCGCCTTCTGGATCTTGCAAGGCTTGACTTTGAGACCATTTTTCAGTATGCGGCGGATACTACGATCATATATTTTCAGTTCTTTCTCCATTTGATTGGCCCTTCGTCTGAGATTTCGCTCAAGTCGCTTCTTGACTTTTTGAACCATTTCACGTGATGTTGCAGTCTTTTGATGACTACCTCCATGACGTTTTGCGATGCTACCAGTATCATTGCAATGAGTAATGGAGCGATAAACAAAAACTTTATTTACTTTCAGGAGCTCATTACGATTCAAATCCGTTACTGATTTTCTTTTTTCGCGTTTACTCTCGGCAAAATGCTTCCGCGCGCCTGTAAACAATACTCTGGACTGTCATTTAGCCAACCAACAGACAGCTGATGCCACTGTATCAGCTGCGCGAGCAGTCTGAAGTTGGCTACACTTCGAGTGCCGGTCCCTGTATTCGAATGAGTCGAATTTTAAATGGCAGCCACTCACAGCCACTCCACGAGTGTTGGACATCAAAACATGAGAATAATCTAAGTGGAGCTGTAGCCAAGTAGGTTTTTGCATGGCTACTATTCGGTCGGCTTCGAAGTCAACTGAAATGATAGAAACTTTTTCCCACAAGTGTATAAATTTACAGCTCATGCTAAATGGTCAGTTATGTAAAATATATTTCTATTATATGTAAACGAGCTGTTTAGCACATAAAATACAGACGTTTCCCTGCAATAGCAAAATAATCAATTACAATACATTTAATATATATTTGCATACACTTCTAGTGGTATTATTTATCGATTGTATGTAAAAAACAACGTACCTTTCCTGAGTGAAACCAAAATAAATTATCGGAAAACTGCTGACCTAATGTTCCACAGCAAGTGGCATTCTTATCGCACTCACTCAATACGGGCGATACTTTCTTACAACAAATGGTGATGCGCCGACATAGCTGCCTACAAATAAAGGGTGGTCCAAGCAAAACTTGCGTTGAAGTTAACAAAAAAATGCCTCTGAAATGTGCCAAACTTCATTTGGCTTTATTATAAATAGAAAATATTTAATGTCACTGAGATGGTTAGCTGTTCAGTAACGCAATCTATGAGATCAGTTTTCCAAAACCTTAATGATGGTTTCGTGTTTTGTCTTGCAAAGGCCTAATATGGCATTCACCTTAAAGAATTGAACAGTTTCTTAATTGCCTGCATTATCCTTTTTTCGAGTGCTAGGAAAAAGATTCTTCCGGAGACAATTCTAACTTGTCCACATATAGCAGAATTTTCAAGGGATTTCACAAAAAGAGTCTTACGCAGTCAAATCTTTGCCTCGAAATGGCCTATTTGGATCACAAAGGCGTATAGCTCTATGAAAAAGGTGGCGTGGAGAAGGTTGATTACTAGTGCAGGTATAAAGATAAAAATAGTAGGGAAATAGAACATATAACAAACGAAACGATAAAATAGAAAGAGTGGCTGGAACAAGCGGGCTTAAACTGGTCGAGCACAGAACGGGGACGGTTATGATAACAAGCCGAAGAAATGTTGAGCAGATGAGAATCAGAGTGTGAGAGCAAACATACAATCACAACCCGCACAAACATAGGTGGCCCGAAGACAACTAGGTGAAAATTGCTGGCGAATACTGGGTTGCCCATATTCGATGGACCCATGTGTTTTTTTTAATCTTTGGGCCCATTCCAATCGACGAGGCTTGTCCGCAGGCAACAATCTTTACGTCAATTGAATCTGATACGGGAATAAATGCAAATCAATGCGGATAATTCGTTGTAAAGTGGTCCGAGCAATGCCCAACTGTTGAGAACGGCGATTTTGGGATGTCTTTGGCGATCTCATCCGATCGTCTTGGCCGGTTTTGATTTGGCCTCTTTGGATTAGAAAGATCATCACCAGTCGAAAACCTTTCGTATAAACGTTTAATGGTGTTCTTAGAAGGCGCACTTTTCACATTATTTAATTTTTTATACGCACGATGAGTTTTCACAATTGACTTCCTTTGTTGAATGTAAATTTCAACAATTTGGGAGCGCTCGGGTGCCGTGTACTGTCCCATGGTAAAAATCTGCTTGGACTGACGCTTCCAACGCGGTATGCCATTAAGCGATTTGACGTCCCTGTCAAAAGATACAGGGTTGCCAAATGGGTCCGTGAGGATGAGGTTCGTAGAAGAAGATTCATTTCTGATGAAAATTTGACGTCTCTTTTGAGAGGTTTTGAAACCGAAACTGAGAAACGGTAAGACAACTGGAAGTCGATTCTCTTCTATTGGAGCTCCAATTGAACCATGCGATGGAACAGTCTGCGCGAGTTCTTGTAAAATTGGTGCTTAAAATGTTGAGTTTTTGGGCTGCGATGGTGAGTTAGTGGCGATTACAGTATTGTTCAATAACTAATAAGTATTCTTCAAGTTCGCGCAATCAAACTGTGCACAACAAACGAAATGCACAAAATGTTTGCACAACATTTTTATTCACCAGTTGGTAGTGGATTTTCGCTATTGATAGAATAAAGTAAAATTTTTAGAGAAATTTTGTGCAACGTAATTTTAGTGGAGCTATGAGCTAGAAATCTGAAAAAATTTAGACCTGAATGGTGAATTATGATTTACTTTTAGACTTAAAAGGCAGTAGAAACAAAAATAAAGATAATAATATAGCTAAAATCACCGATTTCGTCACATGAAAAATAGTTTTTTTTCAGTTTTGAGAAATAGCTATAGTAATTTCTTTTCAATAAAAATAAAGCAATAATAACACAGGCTTGCGAAATCTCGCGTTTTTACAGTTTCTAAAACCGCAATGAATATTTCCTCAAGGTTTTTTTATGCTGAAAACGAATATGACCTTGAAAATGCTCCAGCATGTCAGGATTTTTGGCAATTTGAGGTTAAATAGTCAAAAAATGCTGATTTTGGCCATTTTTAAAATATGTGTTTGAGCAAGGTAAAGTTTTTTAAATTTCCACAACGGTATCGCAAAGTACTACTCTTAACCTTTAAAATCCATTTTTAAAAATATTTTTACAATTAATATAAAAATGGACCTTAAAGCTAAAGAGTAGTACTTTGTGACGCCGCTGTGGAAAATTAAAAAAAAACTTTTCCTTGCTCAAAAAAAAATTTTTTAATGGGCCGAAATCCCCATTTTTTGACTATTTAACTCCAAATTGCCAAAAATCCTGACGTGCTGGAGCATTTTAAAGGTCATATTCGTTTTCAGCACAAAAAAACCTGCAAGAAACAACCATAGCCGTTTTAGAAACTGTACCTCGCAGGACTGTGTAATTATAGGTACTAAATGGGAGAAACAGCACTAAAAATATTGAAACCGGCAATTTTAAAAAAGAAAAAAACACAAAAAACAATGAGGTCTGATTTCCTTACCACAACTTCATTTCAAAGCACTTTCAACCGTACTAATTTCCAAACTACGCACTTTTTGGACAACGCAGACTAAAGCTAGAACTACATATCAAGCATTCCAGGCCTTATGGATTTCAGCGCTTTATTCAACAAAAAGATTTTTAAGCTGAATAAAGCGCTTAAACCTACAGTGCCTAGAATATTGCTGTAGAATTCTAGCGATATAAGCTTGCAAGATTTTCATCCGCTCTCTTATCGCACACTGCGAAGGTAACGACAAAGCTGGCAGAGACGTTGAGGCCACAGCAGCAGAGCTCAATGTCATTAATACACCAACTACATTAGTAGAAGCAGCCGGCAGAGGCGACGAAACTGATGTATGCGCAGCAACAGTAGGAAATGATGTTATAAGCGAGGATGATGGAGATGCAGCAGCATGATGGCGAAGATGAAGCAGCAGCATTCGGTCAAGACTCAGAAATAGAAACACCAACATTAGTGCATGATAGGGCGGCTACGGGAGAGTAGACAGAACACAAAGAGCGACTGCTACCAGTACACAAAGCGCCTGCGGTGAAAACAGCGGCAGAATTCGAGCCTGCCTTTTCATTCTCTGTGCCAGTGATAGTAGCTGATCGAGACACAAAAAAGCAACATGAGCACTGGAAGCAGCAAAAGCGGAGGAAGGAGCAGCACGCGAGTGGAGTTTCACACCAGCAGCAGGCAATGAGCAATCAGTGTTAGTGTTGCTTATGACAACTGCTTTGTTGTTTACAGCACTAGTCATTAGGTTACGCAGGTGGATTAGCTTCACTATTAGCGAGTTTGGTATGCATTAACACTGTTGCTGTCTGCAGGGTATCGAACTTTTATAGGAGTTGTTGTTTATCTTTATGCAAAGTATTCATAAGAGATAGCTCCCGTGCATTCTCACTCCGAAGAGCGGCAATATCTCTGACGACTGCAAGGTAACTTGCTGCTTATTAGCACTTTTGTTTGTTATTCCGAATGTTTTGTTGTTCTGTGTGTCGGATAAAGCAGGGTTCACAACAGTTTTCTCAACATACAAATATGATGGAGGAAATGAGCGATCACAATTACGGTACTCAGTTGTGCAGGTTTTCCAAAAGAAAGGAGTAGCAGCCGTGCACACTAACAAAGTTGAAGTTGAAATACTCTTTGCACTGAGCACACAGTACCTTCGTTTGATTGCGATCCACCAGCACAGGCAAGGCATATCCAACTAATATTATGCGTTACGTTAAGAGTCAATGTCTCAATAATAAAAACGCAACATCATACTTACAAAAATAAAGTATTCGAATATTAGCACTCGAGTATCTCAAATTATTCGAAAACAGGCGCATCGATGAAAAAAACACTTCCGCAGTTTTTTATGCGGAAAACAGTTACCGGTTTATAAAAACCGGAAGAATAAAGAGTAAATTTGTATTTGTACCACCTGTATGTCCTATGCCGCCGCAAGAGGCCATTAATTTCAGCTTAAGTGCAACGCAGCCAATATCATTTGTCTTTTGTGGCGATTTTCAGACAATTCTTTCATTTCCTGCAAGCGCGCCAACCGCCACCCTCAACGAACATTATTGTGTTGTACAACAATTGCAACAACAACAAATTAAACAAAAACATTGTTGCTTGCAGGCTAGTGACATAAATTACAAACCCATTGAAGCGTAGAACCAATGAAAAAGTAATCGATCGAGGAGAGGCGTTCAGGCTGGTCTTGTGACCGCACAAAACACACACACACACATGCACAAACTTACTCAGTACGGGGCGAAAAGCAATAAAGCTATTTATATATTGAAACAAGTTGTATTACAACTGTATATAAATATTTGTGGATGTGTTGGAAAATAAAGAAAACGACACTTGACCAAGGAAAGAACAATAAAAGCAAAAACAACGACAAAACCCAGAATGTATTTAGCTGGCTGCTCGCTCGAGTGTCAACTTATTGGCAGACTTGTTTTTGCAGAAATACAACTACACGTATGTATGTATAAATGTATGTGTGTATATATGTATGTATGTATGGATGTATATTTACATGCAATTTTATTCACAGCAGCAGAGCCGGTTGTTCAATGTGCAAATATTATGCGCAAATAAGCCAAGTTTGCGGTCATCAACAAATATACTTGTATATGTGCATACACACACACACATTCACATAAGCTCATGTATTCGGACATGCACGCAACTAACTTTTATGGATTTTATTGCCGGGCGGCTTCGAGTTGACAGGCAAAAGGTGTTTAAGCATAAAATGCGCATAAATAGCAATAAAACTATTACACACACACACATACATACATATATATGTACTAGAAGCTTAAATGCCTTAAGTGCCGAAATATGAAACATTAAGCTCAATGCCGAGTGTAGTTCTTAGAGCTCTTTGTTGTTGTTGTGTGCGTGTGCGCACTTTGGCAGGCTTTAATATTTCATACAGTCTGTTGCGGTCTTGCTCTCTTGCGGTTTTGGCAAGCGCGTCCATATAATATACATACACACCACCTTGGCCAAAAAGTTCCCGGAATATAATCAGAAAATTCAAAACATGAGTTTATTCCACAAAAGTGATACTATCCCATTATCGCCTTCAGAGTAGTCCACACCAACTAAAACGCTTTTATGCTCGCGTTTGATCCAGCTCTCGAAAAAGTTCTGGAACTCTATTTTCGGTACAGCCAACCGTCTTCGATTTTTCCATTACTTCCTTTCGGCTGTTGAAACGCCAAAGTGGTTTTCCATAGTGGTTTCGGACTCCAGCAAACAATCAAATCATGTGAATTCGATGGCAGCTGGTTGGTATTTGCTTCATTTTGGTCCTTTTTTGCACGAAATTCAAGTCAACTTTGCAGCAGCACGCCGCAAACCCAAATCATTAACTACAATGTCCTGAATGTATCCATATGAAATGTTGCAGTCCTCTGCCAGCTCTCTGGTGGTTAATTTGTGGTTATTCATCACAATTTCTTTCACTTTATTGATGTTTTCATCAGTCTTCGATGTCGACGACCTGCCACTATGTTTGTCATCCTCTATGGACTCACGATCTATTATGAAGCATTCATGCCACTCGTAGGCGGCTGTTTTCTTTTTTCAGGAATGCCGAAACAGTTTTCGAAGAATTTTTAAAGTCTTCACACAAATTAATCCATTTTCTACACAAAATTCAACACAAACTCGTTGCAAATTCCAATCCATTCCTAAAACTGTAAAAATTCGAAAACACGTGGAGAGCTAGATTTACTCAAGATGGCGTTATAGCTGTCGCCCTTCGGCAGGCAATGGCAAACCTCCGAGAGCATTTTGGCCATGAAAAAGCTCCTCATAAAAAATATCTGCCATTCGAAGTCGGCTTAAAACTGTAGGTGCCTCCATTTGTGGAACAACATCAGGACGCACACCACAAATAAGAGGAGGAGCTCAGCCAACTGTCTTACAGAAGTGAACACGAAAATTATTTATGTTTTTGTTTTTTTTTTTGTTTGGTAGGGCGCTAAGGTTTTTCGTTTTCTGTCTTAAAACGGAATACAACGTCATTATGTTTTTTCATCTGATGAAATACACTTAAGCCCTCTCAATGAAATACTCTTATGCCAACGATTTTTCCAATTCCTGAAACATGCCAAAAAGTCCATTTCCGGTATAGCCATCAGCACCTTCTTCGATTCAGCTTTTATCTCCTCAATCGACTCGAAACGCGTTCCCCGGAGTGGTCTCTTGAGTTTTGGGAATAACCAGAAGTCACACGGAGCCAAATCAGGCGAATACGGTGGTTGCGGAACGATATGCGTGGAATTTTTGGCGAAATGGTGACGAAGAACGAGTGCTGTGTGAGACGGTGCATTATCGTGATGCAAAACCAAGAGTTGTTGGCCCATAATTCTGGTCTTTTTAGACGAATTGCTTCACGCAAACGATGCATAACGCTCAAATAATACTCCTTATTAACAGTTTGGCCAGGTGGAAGGAATTCATAGTGCACCACACCACGAAAATCGAAAAAAACTCTCATCATGACCTTTATTTTTGAACGACTTTAATGTGCTCTTTCGGTCTGGCCTCGCCTTTAGCACGATATTCGATAGATTAGTCGGTTGTTTCAGGGTCGTAAGCATAAATCCAAGTCTCATCTCCCGTAAAGATGCATTTGAGCTTGTGCTGATAGTCTGAAAGCATTGTTTCACACACATCAACGCGACGACTTTTTTCCAAGAAATTGAGAGTTTTCGGTACCAAACGAGATTTGACTTTTCGTTGGCCCAAATGGTCTTTCAAAATGGTTTTCACAGATCCTTCTGATATTCCGATCATATCAGTAAGCCGACGATTTTAGAGCACTAACTCCTTCACTTTATTGACGTGTTGGTCATCGGTTGGCGTCGATGGTCGTCCGGAGCGCTCCAAGTCATCAACACGCTCTCGACCCTCTTTGAAGTCTTTGTACCACTTATAAACATTTTTCTGCGACATGGTCGAATCACCAAATGCCTTCTGCAACATGGTAAACGTTTCCGCAGCCGAAATTTCATTCCGCAAACAAAATTTGATGGCACTTCTCTGCTCAATCAAATCAGACATTGTAAAAATCGAAAAATGCACTCTTGGTCGTTTGGTAAACACAAGCGTAAATATATTACTGATAATGACATTCACATGAAAGTTGGCCCAGATGTTATTAACAGTGCTGCCAACTCATGAAAATATAACTTGAAATTTTAATCCCGCGAAGTTTGACAAATAAGTTGACCTGACTTTTTGCCCACAGTAAGATAGGACCCTTGAGCGTCAATACATCGCTGGTAGTGGTTCTTCCACTGCAGGAAACATTTTTTAAACTCATCCGCCGGAATCGCGTTCAATTCGGCTGTCACAGTTTTTTGGATCGCCTCGGTGGAGTCGAAACGCCTCCCCTTCAGCTTTCTTTTCAGGCGCGGGAACAAGAAGAAGTCCCGAGGGGAGGTCTGGGCTGTAGGGATCTCACGTAGACTAGCACGACGGTCAATGTTCAAAAATTCACAAACCCGATTCACATCTTCGTCTGTTTGCGTCGTCGAAGGCCTTCCAGATCGCTGTTCGTCTTCGACGTCCTCCCGGCCTTCCTTGAACGGCTTGTATCACCGTTTTACGTGGTCACTGGACAGAGATTGGTCCCCGCAAGCCTCCTTGAGCAGCCCAATGGTTTCGGTACTCGTTTTATTTAGCTTTACGCAAAATTTGATCCTGTAACGTTGCTCCAACGATAGCTGCATTTCCGCCACTGCAAAATCCTAACACACTTTTAAAATAGCTTTCACGCGCGGAGCGATGGTGACTGCACCGCTGTTGCCTGTTTCTAGTGGAAGGGGAAACCTGTATATAAAGAAATGGAAAAGGATGCTTATAAGCACTTTTTATTTTATGATAAACTTGTTTTAAGACACACAAAGAAACAACATCTCCATAATGTCTGCCACCGTTGTGCGTTTTAAATGTTCTTGAGAAGAATTCAACCAAAATTAGCTGGTTGCTACATCGTTGACATGATTTGTAAGCCGCTATTTGTGATCTATGGCAAATTGCTTCGTTCCTTCAGTCACAGATGGCATGCCGAGATAACGTTGAAAGTTCTTATTTCGAATGGCGCGTTTACTATGCTCCGCAGGATTTTGTTTTGCCGACAGGAAGATATGGATGGGCAAGCAAAAATTGCTGCCTGCTAAAAAACGAAATTTTAGAAAAAATGAGAAAAATTGAATTGATCCGCTGGTCACACAAAAAAGCTAAACTTTCCCATCCTATTAAATCTTAATTCTAATCAATAATCTTCTTTCTGTTAAAAGTTTAGTAGTTCATTTCTTACACTTCACCTACTACAAAGTATTCAGTTTGAAGAATTGTGTGCGTTTGCCACTTGAGAGTAAGCGCCACCAAGGCAAATATCAATTTCAGCGCAGTTAAGGCAAACAGCACTTAAAAGCCGTACGAATTGGACTGCAATACTCTTAACACACTTGTCATCATTTGGCATGATTGTCATGTTTGTTTAAGTACATCTACACTTAAGTACTCTGCCAGTTGCTTTACATTGTTAGGCAAAAGCACATCGCTTCACATTATCATCATTCCTTCTTCACATTCAATTCGCTTCTTTTTATTGTGATTTAAGTGTGGATGATGCATTAATGCTTTTATGTGCCCCGTAGAAAACTATTGAGGCAGTTTTCGTAAGAAAACTACTTCTTGATGTGCGCGATTTTAGCCGAGTCTAACAAAGCGCACGAGTCGTTACTTTCTCGCGCTAACCGGTGCCAATTGGACACACCAAGTGAAGCCAAGTCCTTCCTCGCCTGATCTTTTTAACGCAGAGGAGGCCTTCTTCTCCCCCTGCTACCAGCAACTGGTACCCCATCGATTACTTTCAGAGCCGGAGCATTTGTATCCATTCGGACGGCATGACCCAGCCAACGTAGCCGCTGGATTTTTATTCACTGCCCTATGTCTTTGTCGTCGTAAAGCTCTTACAGCTCATTGTTCCATCGCCTGCGATACTCACCGTCACCAACGTGCAAAGATCCAAAAATCTTGCGCAGAATCTTTCTCTCAAACACTCCAACCGTCTCTTCATCGGATGTTGTCTTCGTCCACGCTTCTGCGCCATTCGTTAGGACGGGCATGATGAGAGTATTGTAGAGTGTTAGTTTTGTTCGTCGAGAGAGGACTTTACTGCTCAGTTGCCTACTTAGTCTTAAGTAGCACTTGTTGGCAAGAGAGATTCTACGTTGGACTCCAAGGTTGACATTATTATCGGTGTTAATGCTGGTTCCGAAATATACAAAGTCTATTTCAACCTCGAAATCATAACTCCCAACAGGGACGTGGGTGCCGATACGCGAATGTGCCGACTGTTTGTTTCCTGACAGGAGGTACTTCGTTTTGACCTCAGGGATTGTGAGTTAAGTGACAAATCTTCTGACTATTTGTTGCGATTGCAGATTTTCGATGCCGAACATTCTTTGCTGTACGTTTTTTGCTGCACAGATGCTTGTGCGTAATTTGGCTGTAGCAGGGTAGTGATCCAAGTCGATGTTGGGTCCTCGAATTGTACATACATCTAAAGCACTAGAAGTGTGTCTTTCATCTATCACAATATGATCGATTTGGTTTCGCGTTTTGCGATCAGAAGACAATCCAGTAGCTTAGTGTAACTTTTCATTCGAGCGCCGGCGAAGTCGATCAGGCTCTGGCCGTTAACAGATGTTTCGTTGAGCTGACTGAGGTTAGCGACTCTGGAACCAAAAATTCGTTCTTTGCCCACCCTGGCATTCAAGTCGCCAAGCACGAGTTTTATGTCGTGGCGGGAGTAGCGCTCATATGACCGTTCCAGGTGCTCATAGAAGGAATCGTTAATCCCATCGTCCCTTCCTTCCGTCGGGGCGTGGGCGCAAATCAGCGAGATGTTGAAAAATCTCGCTTTGATGCAGATTATTGCGAGACGCTCGTCTACCGGATTGCACGACAGTACTTGGCGACGAAGTCTCTCTCCCACTATAAATCCAACTTCGAATTTGCGTTTCTTTACATGGCAGCTGTAGTAGATGTCGCAAGTTCCAATGCTCTTCTTGCATTGCTCAATCCACCGCAAATCTTGAATGGCAGTGATGTCAGCTTTTGCTCGCACGAGGACATCAACCAGCCGGGCAGAGGCAACTTCTTCATTCAGAGACCAGATATTCCACGTGCATGCCTTTTAAGCATAGTCCTTAGCTCGGTGCCAGTGGACAATCGGGTGCCTGTCGTTAGCTTCGGTAGGAAGTCTGATGTTTTGATCCCAGATAGAGATCAGTGGTTAAGTCCAGAGAACCTATTAACGGGATATCAGCACACTTTCTACACCGACGGATCCAAAACGAGTGACGAAAGCGGATCTGGATGGTACTTATGTAGACGAAGGCACTAAATACTGCTATGCCACAGGACAGATTACCACGGTATTCCTTACGGAAGTCTATGCCATCTTGAATGTGGCATACTGGCTAATTGAGAAAAAGTGGCGGTGCAACAGTATTGGAATTTGTAGTGACAGTCAAGCTGCACTGAAGGCCCTTGCTAACCCACGCTGCTCCTCGAAGTTAGTCGGTGCATCTAAGACACATCTGAACTGTGTTGCGAAACACATCAAAGTTGGTCTTATTTGGGTACCTGGACATTGTGGTATTACAGGGAATGAGTTGGCTGAGAAATTGGCAAATGAAGGCTCTGCAAGTATGTCACTTGTCCTTGTCCATGTCCTTGAACCCTTTCTAGGTGTCAAATCCGCATCGATTCAACTATGGATTGACGACCTTATGAGGTCTGCCTACAGAGGGCGTTGGTCTGAGTTGAACTCGTGCAGAGTAGCCAAGTGTTTTGTGAAAGAACGAAACAGGAAATTAGCGACGTTTCTCCTAAAACTCAGCCGAAAGGACCTGAGAGTACTGGTGGGTGTAATCACAGGTCACAACGTCTGTGGTCAGCATATAGCTACCATGGAGGTCATAGACAGCCCGATATGCCTATCCTGTCTTGAGAATGACGACACTGCAGAGCATTTTCTCTGTAGCTGTCCTGCATTTTTGAGAATCAGACTTAGGATATTGGGTTGCGATATACTGAGTATCGATAAAGTTCATACTCTTAGTTGTTGTTGTTATAGCCTAAATATTCACCATGCATATAGGAGGAATGCTGTTGAAGTGACAGTCATTGGCCGGATATAAATCCGGGTCTTTCCGATTATGTAGAACCGACTGTCGTGGGAACGGACATACTCTCCTCTTCTGGATCGCTTAAGATTCATCAATGAATCGAAGAGATTTGTGGAAGAGTGACCTTAAACTAATATATCCGCCTTACCACCCACCCTTTATCTTTCCTATATCTATTCTTTCTACTGAAATCAATCCGGTTGTAGTACAATGATCTGACTGAGTGCTTGGACTTGTTGAACCCTCCGCAAATCTAATCTTATCTAATCTTAGCTCGATCGGGTCGTCGTAGATATAAGCAGTTCTCATCCGATGCTTTGTTTTATTTTTCATTGGGAAATGGTGGCGAGTCCCAAACTCAGCGAAAAACCAGTTATTTTGGGTTGATTCACTTCCTCAAAGTAGCTATCTATCTAGAGAATACTTGGGCGCAGCCCGGAAGATGTAAGCTGCTTTGGTCGTATGTGGAGAGCAATCAGGTACTTTTCTCACTTGCGTGGACTTCTGCATACTCCGTACCTAATAACATTTTTCTTATTCAATTTCGTAAGCGTGAATTAAGCATTTTTTTTTATAAACTTTCAGCAGCGTGCACATCTTCCATTTTAATTGACTTCTAGCGTTCAAGTTTAATTTTGGGCTTTAGTATTTCTATTTTAAGAGATTTATAGCAGAATTTTATGGAAATATATTCGTGGCACATTTTAAACCTCTATATCCCTCTCTTATAAGTATTTTAGGTGATTCCTCACAAAGGACACAAACAATACCCATCTGTTGAGGACTTAGAGGGTTAAAATATTCTGGAAAAAAATTCATTGATATTTTTTTGTAACTAAAATGCAAGGATCTCTTAGTTTCCTATGCCGGTTTAATAAAGGGTTTTCCAATAACAGGTGTTATTTAAATATATAAAAGGCTATTGAGAGATGATTAAAGGTTTTTTTGTGGTCGGAATTGGATGGTATTGATCCGGACAACGTTTATTTTCATTAAGACGGCGCTGCGTGCCATGAAACCATTGATTTTTTATGGGAAAAGTTTCCGGACCGTGTTATCTATGGAAGAGGTGATCGCAATTGGCCACCGAGACCTTTGTGACTTAACACCTTGTGACTTTTTTCCGTGGTGGCCATTTGCCTCTTGTTATTTTCCACTATTAACGGCATAGCTTCCTTTTTATAATAAAATAAACATCCAATCATTTATATTAAAAAATAGCATTTTTCTTTGAATATCAAAATAACAGCTCTTATTAAAAAACCCTTTACAAGAAAAGCTTTTTTGCGCGAATTTTATTAAAGTTTTACGGTTTGCTCCTCCCAACCAAAAATCATTGTCGACATCCATTGTAATTGTTTTTTGGTTTTGCTTTTGTACACTTAAATAAACAAATTGAGGATTAGTGTCACGCGACAAATTGCGTTACGTATGTATGTGTGTGCATGCCCAAAATTTGCTTATTTATTTATTGTTCAATAACACGAGACAGCTAAAGTAGTTGCTGGGAATCGAGCGTGTCTAGTGCCACCCCCAAATTGTAATAGTCTCGTTAACCAGGAGGTACTTAAATGTGGGGTGTTTATGCGCTCATAACTACATGCCACACTACTTGTGCACATGTTTGCGTGTATGTGTGTTTATATCATAATTTATGTTTGTTATTACATTCTCTGGTACCCATTTCACAGTCATCAATCGCTAATATCAATGTGGTAGTGTTTATGTCACCATTATCTTTAAGTTTCAATTTGCAACATGGACGCACTTGCAACACTCACTCTTTATGGCTATGAGGAGAGCGTACGTTGATTTGTGAACTAATGTAAGAACATATATGTACGTATGCACTTCGCTTTAGTGAACTTATTGAAAAACGTACATACATACTTGCATATGTCTCGTGAACTTTCATGTTGATAAAAGTGCGAAGGAGCTTGAAAAAATTAAGTGTGAAGTCCACGCAAGTGGGGAAAGTTACTGTTTGCAATTCACTTGGGAGTGGTCAGGATGTTTCTTCTGCACATGGTTTAAGCATCTCACAACTCCCGGGACTAGACCAAGTATCTTCTGCGTAGGTTCCGAACACCCGTTCGGGAGTGAGCTAACGTGAGAAGGCGAAACATTCCAGGATAGCTGGCTGTGCGCTGGGTATGGGACCCGCTACTTAAAACCCCCTCCAATGAAAACATACACAAAGCCTCGGATGAGTACTTCCAACACTGATAACGACCCCTGCAAACGAACTAAGGACTATGATGTGAGGGCATGCACCTGGAATAACTGGTCTGTTAATGGGGAAGTTGCCTCTGCCCGCCTGGTTGATGTCCTCGTGAGAGTAGAGGCTGACATCACTGCCATTCAAGAGATGCGGTGGACCGTGCAAGGTAAGGAGAGCATTGGACCTTGCAACGTCTACTACAGCTGCCATGTAAAGGAGCGCAAATTCGAAGTTGGATTTATAGTGGGAGAGAGACTCCGTTGCTAAGTTCTGTCGTTCACTCCGGTGGACGAGCGTCTCGCAATAATCTGCATCAAAGCGTGATTTTTGAACATCTCGCTGATTTGCGCCCACGCCCCGACGGAAGGAAAGAACGATGGAATCAACGACTCCTTCTATGAGCACCTGGAACGTTCCTATGAATGCTGCTCCCGCCACGACATGAAAATCGTGATTAGCAAGTTCAATGCCAAGGTGAGCAGGGAGCGAATTTTTGGTCCCACAGTCGCTAACCTCAGCCTGCACAACGAAACATCCGGTAACGGACAGAGGCTGATCGACTTCGCCGGGGCTAAAAAAAGTTACTCTAAGCTATGTGGCTGTCTTCTGATCGAAAAATGTGAAACCAAATCGATCTTGTTATGATAGATGAAAGACACACTTCTAATGTATTAGATGTACGTACTATCCCGGGGAACCAACATCGACACGGATCATTACCTTGTTGCAGCCAAATTGCGCACACGCCTCTGTGCAGCAAAAAACGTATATCTACCTACGCAAGATGTTCAACAACGAAAAGCTGCAATCACAACAGACAGCCAGAAGATTCATCACTCGACCCTCACTCTTGCTCTCAGAGAGTACTGCCCAACAAATCCGTATGCACGAGCAATGGATCAACATTTCTCGTTCTCTACGTACCCGCTGCGGAAGAAGAAATCGGATTCCGGCGAGCTCGAAAAAACAGTTGGAACGACGAGGAATGTCCTGCTGCCGCAGAAAGGGAAGATGCTGCCTATATAGCCAGGCTGAGATCGGGCGCAACGCGAGCCATGCCGAATCGCTACCGAGAGCAAAGAAAGGAAGAGAGACCTATTATCTGAAAGAATAAACGAGACGCCGAAATACGTCAGTGCGAGGAGCTTGAGATGCTGGCCAACAGGCTTATAGAGGGTTTTAATACCGGGGCGTTTTCCTGTAAGAACAAAGACGGCGAACTGGTGACTGACGTACAGAGCAATCTTAAATTATGGTGGGAATACTTCTCGAACCTGTGTTTTGATAGTGATAGCTGCCCATGCCACGGAGAATGTGAAAATCCCGATAATCCAATCGTTGACGACGGAATTTTCGTGCCGCTACCCGACCATGGCGAGGTGAGAATAGCGATAACGCAGCTAAAGAACAACAAAGCAGTGGGCGCCGACGGACTGTCAGTTGAGCTACTCAAACATGGCGGCAAGGATTTGGTAAGGTGCATGCATCAGCTCCTATGCAAAATATTGTCGGCTAAAAGCATGACTGCTGAAATGTGCTCTGCTTAGTCCATAAGAAGGGCGATTCTGCAATCTGTGCCAATTACCGCAGGATTAGTCTTCTAAATATCGCCTATAAGGTTCTAGCGAGCGTATTGTGTGAAAGGCTGAAGCCCACCGTCAACCAACTGATTGGACCTTTATTCACGATACGCCAAATCTTGGAAAAGATCCATGAAAGGAGAGTCGACACACACCATCTTTTCGTCGACTTCAAAGCTGCATTCGGCAGTACGAAAAGAAGTTACCTGTATACCGCGATGTCTGAATTAGGTATCCCCACAAAACTAATACGGCTTTGCAAAAAGATGTTGCTCAAACCGGCAGCGCCGTCAGAATTGGGAAGGACCTCTCCTAGCCGTTTGATACCAAACAAAGTTTCAGACAGGGTGACTCGCTGTCGTGTGCCTTCTTTAACCTGATGTTGGAGATCATCGTACGAGCCGCAGAACTTAATCGCTTAGGCAACAATTTTTTTTAAGAGCGTGCAATTGTTGGTGTATGCCGATGATATTGACATCATCGGCCTTAACAACCGCGTTTTTAGTTCTGCCTTCTCCAAATTGGATAAAGAGGCAAAGCGAATGTGTTTGGTGCTGAACAAGGACAAAACGAAGTACCTCCTGTCTTCAAACAAACAGTCGGCGCAAGTGCGTATCGGCACCCACGTCACTGTTGACAGTTATAATTTCGAGGTTGTAAAAGACTTCGTTTATTTAGGAACCAGCATTAACACCGATAACAATGCCAGCCTTGAAATCCAACGTAGCATCTCTCTTTTCAACAAGTGCTACTTTGGACTAAGTAGGCAACTGAGCAGTAAAGTCTTCTCTCGACGAGCAAAACTAACACTCTACAAGACTCTCATCATGCCCGTCCTATGGTATGACGCAGAAGCATGGACGATGACAACATCCGATGAAGCGACGGTTGGAGTGTTTGAGAGAAAGAATCTGAGGATGATTTTTGGACCTTTGCACGTTGGCAACGGCGAATATCGCAGACGATGGAACGATGAGCTGTATGAGCTTTACGACGACAAAGACATAGCGCAGCGAATAAAGGTCCAGCGGCTACGTTGGCTGGGTCATGTCGTCCGAATGGATACAAACGCTCCGGGTTTGAAAGTATTCGATGCGGTACCAGCTGGTGTGGTAGCAGAGGAAGAGGAAGGTCTCCTTTGCGTTGGAAAGATCAGGTGGAGAAGGACCTGACTTCACTTGGTGTGTGCAATTGGACACCGGTTAGCACGAGAAAGAAACGACTGGCGTGCTTTGTTAAACTCGGCCAAAATCGCGTAAGCGGTTATCGCGCCAATTAAGAAGAAGAAGATAAAGGCCTTGCTTTTTTAAATCTTCTGAATTCCGTATTGCAGGTTTTTTTTAAATATTTGTAATGTTTCAAGAGTTTTGTCTAAGTTACTTTTATATCATAGTCTGCAAGGAGTGAAATTCATAGACTTCTAGTAAATATACAAATAAATAAATAATTTTTTAATGTCTAATGCGTCGTTTATGATATTGAACGGCCAAGAAGTTGTGATCTAACACTACTCCATAACTTTTCGCGCTGGAATATTGGGTTCATAGTTGTATCCTTAAAATAGTGTTCTTATTTTTTTAAACCAATGCTTTCAACCAAACCCAGAATTCGTATCGTAGTTTAGCATATTGTGATTTTTTTATTGTCCGCAAAATAAAACACCTTTTGCAGCAAATGATTTCAACGGAAATGCTGTCATATAAAAAACCAAAAAAAGCTACGAAAATGAAAATAAAAAAAGTAAAAAGTTGTGTAAATTTCAGGCTGATTGAAAATTTGCTCTAAATACCCAAATCATTTTCGTAAAAGCCATGGATCCACAGATATATCAATTTTTGTAAAATAAAGCAATTGACTGTCAGAAACTAAGAATTACTAAAAAATTTATAAAAAAAAATTTTAAGTACAAAAGCATGTTTTGTAAGTAAGGTTTTGCCAAATCGATTTTGTATGTATGAGTCAAGAAATTGAGGGTGCTTGCAAATTTCCAAGCATATTTTTGTAAATTTCTCGACCCCCGCTAGGCCACTTAAATAGTTAATTTTCACCACAGCACCACGCTTTATAGAAATCTGCGTTATTAGCTTTTCGCTGTTGCTGTTCTTCTATTTGTTTGCCTGTTACTTTTGTAATCTCAGTCATAACTTAGAGTCCTGCCCGGCGTATGTATCCACGTGACTAGCACCGCTTCTCTAACTCCCTCCCTCTTTTTCATTTTGTAAATAATATTTCCATTTCAGAGTGAAACCACTAAATGTTCTTACATACTTACGTACATATCCGCACGTCCCACGCACTTTGGGTTCAGGAGGCAGCATTAACATTATGAACAATTAGGGTAGACCACATTTCAGTTTGACGTGGTGGGTAGCCTGTAGCGTTCCCGTAATGCTTAACATCTGGCAGCGATAGGTGAAGAAACATGCTGACTAGGCACTGACCCCAAATAAACAGAGGGCAGTATTGGCAATGTGAACATCGCTGCGTGACAAATGAGCGGCCGCCCATGACTCCCAGCTGTCGTGTAGGTGGCAAGTTTGACAGTTATGACTTAGTTGTATTACAGCAAAGTCATCTAAAAATACACACAGGTACTCTCACCACATACTTATAGGCACACTGACCAAATCAGCCATCTCTTGAGCAGGTGGTAAATTTAAAAGTTATTCTGAGCTTAAACGAACTTTAAGTTTCATTGGCTGATGATGGGACTTGTAATGAAAATTTGTTTGCTTGTTTTTAGTTTTGTTTGTTTTCTCATTTTTGTATTTGGTTATTTTGAATAGAAGCTGAAAGTTGTAAATCCTACATATTTGTGTGTGAGTTGATGGGATTTTAATGAGAAAAGTTTTTTGGTTTTATGAAAATGAATGGTTTTGCGGGCTTATCACACAATTTGTATATCCAATACGAAGTGAAATAAGTTGTTGATTTTAAAAGAGAATGAATTTTAATATGTACATAAATATACATATTTGGCACTTCTGAACTAGAGAGCTTCGGTCAAAATCGCTTAATAACAGTGCCAATCAAGAAGGAGCTGCGGACAGCAGCAAGCAATGGAGCGCGCAAAGGTCAAAATAAAAGTTTCCTAAGTCAAAATTTCTTCGTATCTTTCATTTTTTTATTTTCCAGTAATTTCAGCCTGGTTTGACCACAACCAATCACACCACCACCAACACACTCTTTGTTTGTGCTTTTGTTTTTGAAATTTGTTTACAAGCTATGCCAAAAATTCAGTCATGCAAATTGTTTTCACAAAATTTTATAGCTAGCTACATGCCCGTCGGCAACAAAAACAAATTGAATAAAGTTTCGTTCGCTTATTCGCTGACCGCTGTTGGCTGCGGGCGGTTTTAAGTGCGACGTGCTGCCCGCAATACGCGCAAATGAATACACAAACTTAATTCGTTAATTAAAATGAGTGAGTGTGAGAATTGCGGCTGAAATTTGATGCATGAAAGGAGGTAGGCAGGAATTATTTAAATTGAAAACTGCGTTACAATTAAAGAGTCGGAAATGCAATATTTTTACTGTTGGTATTAATGCAGAGAGATGTACGAAAGATCGTGCAACGGGGCGTATGAGCAACATGCTTTTAGGGCTTAAACTTGGAGGAGATCTTTGCTCTTTTTATTTCAAATTAAAAAATAGTTATTTTAATTTTTTTCTAATTTTTTACTTCATGAATGTCGAGAAATTTTCTTCATAATTTCATAAGAAATGAAAATTTACCAATGGCAAGTCAGTAGGATTCTATTAAACGAGGGAACTCCATGAATTAACCTAGAAAAATACATCTACCAAAGCAATTAATTTTTCTTCTCATCCTCAGAAGCTGTTGGGGTGTACAATAATATATATATAAATATTTTATTTCATCTTAGATATTTTATTTCAATAGAATTCCAAAATGTACTCGAATTTGCTTTTGGGTTGAGGGAAGCAGTTTTAAAGAGAGAGAAAAAAAGGCTACGGAAAAGAAGAAAATAAATTTTCTGCACGTTTCGCATTGAACAACATAAATTATGATAAATTGGATAAACTTTCAGAAGTTTGTGGAAGGAGGAAATTTGGGTGATTTGAGTAGAAGAAATAAGTAAAGAAAATAGGCAACAGGTGTGGTATCAACTGACTTTAAAGGTGAATGCGCAAAGCTTGAAAAATGAAAAAAAGGTAAATTGAGCAAATAAAAATTAAAAAAAAAATATCCAAAGAAAAAAAATTCAAACAAAAAAGTTGCGAAGAAAAAAAATTTAGTAAGCGAGAAAAATTAAGCAAAAAAAAATGGGTTGGAAAAATTTATTAAGCAAATAAAATGAAAGCTAAAAAATATCTGTAAGGTAAAACAAAATTAATTTAAAAAATATACTAAGGCAAAAATTAATACGCGAAAAATATTAGATATTTATTTTAATAGGAAAACCAAAATTAAGTAAAAAAAGATACTAAGGCGAAAATTAATTACGTAAACAAAAATTAAGCAAAAAAAATATCTCTAAGGAAAAAGTAATTAGCCTATCAGAAGATTTATATTTTTTGCAAAAAGCGTCTACGCTAATCATATTTAACACTTGAGAACGAGACAGCTGCAGTACATAGGCAGACAAGCAATGGAGCGCACAATGGTCAAATTAAAGGTTTCCATTACTTAAAATCCATTGCTCAAATTGATAACTAATTTTGTGCCACCTTGTATAAAAGTATGAAGGAAATTCTAAATAAATTTAAAACTTCTGTTCAAGAAGCGATGAACTTTGTTGTAGAAAACAGATGGGGAGGCAGATCTATATGTGTCTGCAGCGACAGCCCAGCTGCGCTCATGGCCTTAGACAGCCCCACAACCACATCAAGGGTAGTCGAGTCCAGAAAATCCAGGCTGAACTATGTCGGTAGACATAATAGCCTGATGCTTAAATGGGTCTCGGAACACGTGGGTATTGCGGGTAACGAGATCACTGACTCTTTAGCCAGGCTAGGCTGTGAGGCCAACTTGTTTCTGCAGCTATCAAAGCCACGGTTAGCAAACGGGTTACTCTAACCCACAAGCGAGCTGGGCAGGCTTAGAAAGACTGCAGATGGACAAAACTGATGTTAGCTGTCATGTCCGACCGACTGTCGCAGTTCCTCCTATCACTAAGCAGAAGGGACTGCAGATAACTGGTTGGACTGATGACGGGTCACTTTCTGTGGACGAAGCACATGGAAAAGGTAGGCATCTCAGACAGTGTACTCTGTCCATCTTGTGAAGAGGAGAATGAGACGGCGAACCACTTCCTGTGTTTCTGCCCCGCCTACACTCGAATCAGGCTTGACGTCTTTGGCAACTGATGTGTTAAGAAGTGATCCCCTTGGCTCCTTGGCACCACATGATTTATTCAGATATCCTCGGAGGTCGAGGATGGCAGTGAATGGGTTTAATTGTGTCTGAGTGCTGCACTTGCTAGTCTGTTCCGACAAAAAAAATACAAAAAAAACGAACTGCTAAATAAAATTCTCCCCTAATACAGCTCTAAAAGTAGAGCCCCATACTTTATTAATATATCTATACTGATTTAAAAAACTAGGTGGCAACGTCACACAAATTTTTTTAATTTAATTTTTATTGTTTCTAAATCAGCAACGCCTTACGCAAGTTATTTAATTATATCTTTTGTCCATTCTTTTCAGCTCATTTTGTTAGATATTCATATCCTGAACTCGAATTAAATCATGTTGTTAATTTATTTTTTTATAGCATCGGATGGCAACCCTATTTAAAGATATTGTACGAACAAAGTTATCTTAACATTCAAATATCTGTTTGTTTGCAATTAAGCTATTTTTTCATTAAAATAAAAAAGAAGAAACCAAATAGGTGGCAACCTCATTCAGAAAATAATTTATATTTCTAACTTTCTAAATCATTACTTGAGTGATACTCACATTAATCTATACCGCCAAAGTTACTATGTTCGTCTTCAGAATTAGGTGGCAACGCCTTACGCAAGTTATTTTAATTAAAGCTTTGTCCAATATTTTCAATTTGTTCAACATTTTGTTAGATACTGAAATCCTGAACTCTAATTAAATAATTTTAATAATTTATTCTTTTACGAAATTAGGTGGCAACCCTATTTAAAGATATTAAAGTATGAAAGTTATCTAAACATTCAAATATCTGTTTGTGTGCAATTAATGTATTGTTGTAATCAATTTTTTCATAAAAAAGAAGAAGAAAAAGTAGGTGGCAACGTCATTCAAAAAATTATTTGTACTTAAAACTTTCTAAATCATTAGGTACTTGAGTGATACCCATATTAATTTATACCGTCAAAGACCCTTTTTTCGTCTTTAGATTTAGGTGGTAACGCCTTACGCAAGTTATTTAATTAAAGCTTGTTTTCATTCCTTTCAGCTCATTTTGATAGATACTCATATCCTGCACTCTAAATATATAATGTTATTAATTTATTCTTTTATAAAATTAGGTGGTAACCCTAATTAAAGATGTTAAAGTATCAAAGTTATCTTAACATTCAAATATCTGTTGGTTAGGTGAAAGCATCTGCAAAATGTCTGTTTTTCATTGAAATTTGTTAAAATCCCTCCACTTATCCACACACAAATATAACTTATATTCACTTGAAATTTGCGATAAATTGCTACTTTGCAGTGAAAAAAAACGAAACCTACGCTGTAATTACTTTTGTTTAATTCAAACAGGTGGGAATACAGTGCTAAAATGACAGTGCTTCAACTCAATTCTAATATTGGGGCACTAGGGCCGTTATCCCCGGCTGCTAGTGATTTTGATTGATTGTAATACGATTTTTGTAATACGATTTTTTATAATTATTTTTCGAGTAAATAAATTTCAGTATACAAATAGACAAGCAATGGAACGCATAAAGGTCAAAATAAATATTTACATTACACAAAATCATTGTTTTTTATTTATTAAAAAAGTTATTCCAAACTTTCCGATCTTTTGCATCAGCCACTGTAAGCAATGCAATCTCCCTGTATAGTTATTTGTTTAGGCCTCGCTCGCATGCTTCGTTCTTCATTTCTTTATACTAGTCCACCTTTTATCGCGTACTGATTTTCCAATTTGTTTTCTTCTCGTTTCATTACACTCTGAAAATGAGAAAATTACCTTTTTTGACAGACGCCCAAAAAACCTAAGCAGCCAATCTCTTGCCCCACTTTGCGTTTATTTGCCAACCCAACTATACCTAAATGCCTGTTTATTTACAGTTAAAAACAAATATTCCCTCGAGTGTGTCCCTTGCCCTCTGTTGAGTAATTTTCCATCCTGTTGCGCACTTCAATCCTCAAACGTCACATGATGAGCCACCCTCGCCGGCTATTGCGCTCCTTAAGATTGTCATAAAAATCATTTATCATCGTGTTGAGTAGTGTACTCACACCTGTCGTGGGACTCAGCACGCCCTCCTATTATTCCCGCTTAGGCTTTCCACATTCCATCTGCTTTTGTGTTGCACGTCACGTACCTTTGAAATACAATTTGTTTTGCAATTTGTCATTTCCTGTAATTAAAATGGATATTGGATGATAATATTAAACTTTCAATGTATGAAGCTCTGGAGGCACTAATCATTCACTGTTGCTTGCATTGAACTGCTGGAGTCTGCTTCTTCTATTCTTTTACTCTTCCGTCTGCATCTTCTTTTTCCTTGCTATTGATATTGTTGAAATTTAGCTACACAATTGTGCACAATTTTTTTTCTTTCGTGCTTTCAGCATTTCTAATTAAGTATCAGTTGGCTACAAAGCTACTTTTATTGCTTCAATTCCTTATCATTTATATGCATGCAGCTGATTTATTTTTTCTCTATCACTGTGTTCATGTGGCTGTCAGCTTAGAATGAAGCAAGCCGAATTCATTATTTATTTTCTAGTTTTCCAATACTTCGCTTTGACAATCAAACGTACATAATATTATTGTTGGTCTTGTGCCACCACCTTTAATGAATGCGCCTTGAAAAAAGCTGTATGGTATTTTTTTAATTACTTATTTGTTAATCTTTATTTTTCATTTAAATCTTTTATTTCCTCTCAATTATTATGATTTATTTATTTTACATACATTTTTTTTTGCTTTCTTCATTTATTTGACATTTAAGTATACACCTAAAAATAAAAATAAACCTGTAGCTCTCTTCATTCGTGGAAAAACATCAATAAACTCAGCCAAATAGCCAATAACGGATGTAAGCGTCAAATATAAAGGGTTACTCAAAAGTGAAGTCTACAGGGTGAGCGATATGAAGTGTTACCTATTCAAAACACCATAACTTTTTTGTGTGAAATTAGTTTTTATTGATTTCAAAGACAAAATTGTTCAAAAATGATTACAATTTTAACATATATTCCCTTTAGCTCGATATGACCACCTTTTGCCTTGACTATAGCCTTCGAATGGTCAAAAAATGAGTTGCATTCTGCCCGAATGTGACCTTGAGGTATTTTGGTCCTTTTTCGTATAATCGCTTTTTTCAGCGCATCCATACTGGCATATTTTTTAGTCCTCACCTTGCTCTCCAAAATGTACCAGATGGAATAGTCTGTCGGATTTGCGTCTGGCGAATTCGAAAGCCATTGTGTGAACGAAATGAAGTGTGGATCATGATTTTTTAACCATTCTTGGTTCACACGAGCTTTATGAGGCGATGCCGAGTCCTGTTGGAACGTCCATGGTCCACGACCGAAATGTTTGCGTGCCACGACTCTAAAGCAGCTTCTGAAACATTTTCCCGATAATAAGTCGCATTCACTTTGACACCAGGCTCGATAAAATCGATTGGAGAGCGTCCATCAGCGGTCACTGGGGCCCAAACCATTACTTGCGATGGGAAATTGGGGTGAAAGATCGTGTGCTTTTTGGAACTAGTAAGCCTTGATCTTGAGCTCATTTTTCAATATGCGTCGAATGCTGTCTTGCAATATTTTCAGTTCTTTGGCCATTTTTCTTCCACTTCGACGTGGATTTCGTTCAAGTCGAGCCTTCACTTTCCGAACCTTTTCTGGCGTTGTTGCGGTTTTCTTTGGTCCACTTCCATAGCGTTTTGCAATGCTACCAGTATCATTGTAACGTTTTATAGTGCGATACACAAACAGTTTATTCACTTTGAGGTGACTGAGCTCACTCACAATGGCTGGTTGTGATTTTCCAGCCAAATATAACGCTATCACACTATTACGTTTGAATTCCATTACAGAAAAAAAAAAAATCAACAAAACTGAGACGCAAATGCTTTTGATGGCATATAAACAATATATTGAACTATCATTAGAACAATTTAGACGTTGATCTGTAGTATAGCTGTTTTACAGATACAAGCAGTGTGAAGTTGGCAACACTTCATAGCGTTCATCCTGTATATGTCAACAGTAAATAATTCCTATACGGTACCATTTTTTATGTAATTTTTTAAGCTTTTCGAGTAGACCGATATACAATTTTACACGATAGAATAATGGGCTAAAAGTATTGAAAATTATTTTGAAATTAGTCAATCAGACAGGTTGTTCTGTCACGGTCTCCTGGGCGTTGCTACGACTAGTAATATGCCGATTAACTTCGACTATTTCTGTGATTTTATCGACATTTTCGGCGAGGAGCTTGCCTGTGCGAGGTGCATCTTGAACATCAAAAATGCCTGAGCGGAATCGACGACACCAAAATTGCTCATAATTACCCGTTACAGTATCGGCCCCATAAACACCATTCACAATTTCAGCGGCCTGGCTCGCATTTAAAAAAAAAAAAATGGTAAAATGTACCAAAGCTTCTATTTGTTGACTTCCATTTTTAGAACCCTATAACTCACAAGTGAATGGAACAAAAAAAAAACTGCAAAGGCATTTTTTTTAGTGCAAAATCTCACCTTGACAACGAGCATAAACTTTTCATTGTTTGATCGATACTTTACGAGATATCGATCACTACAGCTATCTACCGAAAAAATAATGGATTTATTTTTCCCCAACATTTGACATAAATTCCCCAATATTTCCACATAATTAAATTTTAAGATGATGTGGACACTTTTACATACATACATACATCTATTTTGTTCCATACTAGACTAAGATGTGTAAGAGGCTTACTCCGCAGCGTTTAGATGTTGAGCTGCTCACAGTCGTTCCCATGAAAGAGCGTTCCCTATTATCGGAACGACCCGGAATTATATCCATGCGCACTTTTTTATGCTGTTCTTCAGAAGTTTTTCTTGTGTAGGCGCGAACTTCAGTTCTACTGATATTGCATTCAGCAGTTTTTCCACTTCTTATAATCTGAACACCAATTTTCCATAATATCCGATATTCCTTTTTATTAGTGGTGTTATTTTTCTTGAACGAATACTACTCGGCCGGTATGCAGTGCTGTTGACGATTGTATTGGTCCACTAGAATTAGCTTACCATAGAAAGGAGTTTGCAAAGTCACATAATAAACAGGAAACATTTTTTTAACTTTAATGCATTTTTAAATTAGCAGATATTAACTCATTAATTACGTTCTGTCAAAAAAATATCGGGAATTGCTCATTTAAAAAACGCGCGTTACACATTCAAGTATATCTAAGTTTTTTTTGATGGGATGTTGGAGCAACTGCGGCCCCAATACGATAAAATCAGAACGTTTAAGGTGATGGGAACCCCCCGCCATTCAATTTCCAAACTCATGGCGGTGTTCACTGGTCACTGGGAGGTCGGTACTCATGCGAAGAAGCTTGGAGTTCCGTACAATACCTATTGCAGAAGCTGTGGGGATCCTGCAGAGAAAGAGACTGTTAACCATTTTCTCTGCAAATGTCCGTCTCTGGCGGCTAGGCGCTTGAGATTCCTTAGCGTGCCCTTTGGCGATGACTTGAAGAAATTCTCCAGCCTAGGTTCCTGTTTTCTCCTCCACTACATCAACAGCACTGGATGGCTGTAGAAGGTTTTCTCTTCCCAAAAATTTTTCTTTCCACTGTAATGGTCAACATTAAGGTATCAAAACGGCACGTAAGTACTACTTGAAGTGTGCTTGTGGCACTCTTGCCATTTTACCTACCTATCTACCTACCTGGAGCAACTGTCCTCTATAGTGTCGCATAGTTTCACCGAGATCTGAAGATTTGCTTGTTTTTGGCATTCAATTGTATCAGTCAACCGACGCTGTGCTCTGCGATTTTCAATATGGATAAAAATATCGAACAAAGAATTTCTCTTAAAATCGGGATTTCGTGTGCCGATTCATTAAAAATGTTGCAGAAAGCCTATGAGAAGTGTGCTTTATCAAAAACACGAAAGACACGGGCCTACGAGTGGTATAAGGCTTTTGCAGAGGGTCGAGAAGTCGCGGAACATTTGCCCCGATCTGGTCGCCCATCAAAGTCTTCAGATGCTTTCCATTTCATTTCAACCGGGCTATTCGGGTCATGTTCTTCGATTTCGATGTAACTCAAATATGTTGCTCTCTGGTCAAAATAATGAGACACGTGTTTTTTTGTTCACCCGAAAAAAATTTTTTTCAAGATTTATCGGCAATTTTGTTTTTTGGCTCAAAATCGATTTTTTTTAATTATATTAGAATTTTTTTTTTAATGCCCATAACTTAGTCAAAAATTAACCGATTTCAATGATTCTGGGTTCAAAATGATCGTCATTTCTTGCACGAGCGACTTCATGTAGAAACAATTGCAAAAAAGTAGTTGAAATTTTTTTATTTAGCAAAAAACAAAAAGTGCGAAACAGGTTTTTTACTCAAAGATTCATTACTCAAAAAGAACTCATTTTAGCTCCTGGGCATTCAGCTCAATTGAAGTTTGAGGTGTCCTTTTGATTTGGAAAAAGTTATAAAAAAAAAATACACTTTTTGAAATATTGAATTTCGAAAAAATTTCAATTTTGTTTCTTTTTTGCTAAACAAAAAATTTTCAACTACTTTTTTGCAATTGTTTCCACATGAAGTCACTCGTGTAAGCAATGACGATCATTTTGAGCCCAGAATTATTAAAATCAGCACGTAAACTAAACCGTCTCTATCCAAGGCAAGGTGCAAAACCTACAAGGGACCAAAAGTGGACACAGCGAATGGCGTCACTTGACGAATGGCAGCGAAGATGGGATCATTCTCCTAAAGGCCGCTGGACGCACGAACTTATCCGAATCTTAACACGTGGTTACGGCGAAGACACGGAGAAGTGGATTACTTCCTCTCCCAGATGCTGAGCGGACATGGGTGCTTTCAGTATTATCTGCACAGATTTGGTCTCTCCGCTTCACCACTCTGTCCTACCTACCCGGAGAATGTTGAAGGCGCACCACACATACTCTTCTACTGTGCAAGATTCTCAAAAGAACGTGAGGAATTAGCAATTATCCCTGGAAGACAGCCAAGTGAGACTAATTTAACTGGCAGTATGTGCATTTTAAAACATTTCTGGGATGCTGCATGTAAGTTTTCTAAGCAAGTATTGTGTACGCTACGCAAGCAGGACGAGGAAAGGTGAACAATAGAGCTGCTTCAGTACTGGCAGCTAGAGAAAAATAATATCAACGCCCTGTGCCGCGTCTGATCCCACCGAACTTCCCTACAAGTGCTAAAGCTAATATGAAACAGTGCTCCAGAGCAGGTAGACTTAGACATACCGAGAACATTTACGGACGCTTGAGTTAATGACTCACGACCATATCACACGCAGACAAGACGGTAATGCACACGACATTACCGCACACTTTTGAAGTCCCATTTACTTCTTAATGGAGTAATGGAGACTATCACCGACGTATAACCTCCATACGTCATAGGTAGAGAGCCTGGGCGCAGGTTTCTTTTGTGGTTGTTATCCACAATCACGGCTCCATCCTTGATGTAGTGCAAATGTGGTCCCGGGGTGGAAGTCAGCCGAAGAGGGGAGGTCTGTTTTAGTGGGAGCGTGCCCCACATATCATTGGCGCGACGGCATCAATTGAATGTTTCTGATATTTTTATCCTCTCCTCCCACAAAAGAAAGATACCTTTTACGCTTTGTCAAAAGCTCCGGATGGTTCAATATGGAAAGGGAAATGTAGCCCAGCCCCGCGGCTCACAACGGACCCATTTCGTAGTCTCTTTGTGCGATGCGGCTGCCGAACCTAACCTAATCTATTCAGTTTTTGGACGACTATGTTATCGCAATCCTAACTCAGCTCTATTGAGAATAGAAAAGCTAAATACTCTATACCACCACAGGTTCTTTAGTTGTGTTAAAGAGCCTAAAAACTCAGATGAGGAGTAAAAAGAGCCATCCTCTCTCTCTCTAATTCGCCGCTTTCTTTCCCGACTTTTATGCTCCCTCTTTCTTTGCTTCTCAACTATAACAGAAAATTTCGTGTACTTGTCTGCTTGAAAAGGCAACCTGCTTTTTCTTACAAATTAAAGCCAATGAAAATAGAAATGAGCGTGTTTTATCTGATGTTCATCCACTACAATTAAACACATTTAACTCATCGGCTCTTTGCTCCTTGTTGTACAATGCATATCTCCTCTAATATTTGTGGTGTAAGCTTTGTGTCAATTTTGGCACAACTTTAGCTTTTTGCCTGGCATGTCTGTCAAGTACATTTTTCGTTAAAACGCCAAGCTCGTGTAGTAGTTAATGGCGCGTAAAATTTGGCTTAGTGCTTTTGGTAATCATTGCAGACAGTTCAATTAAATAAAAATTAAAAGGTGGTAATTGTGAGAGAAAGTATAATCGATAAAAAACATGAAAATTAAAACTTTGTACCAAACAAAACAAAAAAAAAACAGTAAGTGGAATAAAATCTTTCAAATTTTATTGGCACCCATTTTGGAGCACTGGATATTTCTTTTGTCATGCAAAGCCGGGGACTGAGAAACTTCAGCTTTAAAGTCTACTCCTGATTAGCATTTCGTAGCCATGACAGATACATACAAACAATTTCTCACTTCTTTCATATAAAGGGAGATTTTTTAGTTATTATCTTTTTAAACAGCTGACGCACGTTTCGTGTTTTACTGTCAAACATCTTCAGTTTGGTTTATAATTTAACCATGAAAGTTTAAGATCCACTTTTTTATCGAAAAATTGTGTTCAGCGACGAAGCTCATTTTTGGGTCAATGCGTACGTAAATAAGCAGAATTGTCGATTTTGGAGTGAAGGTCAGCCAGAAGAATTGCAAGAACTACCAATGTATCCAGAAAAGGTCACAGTTTGGTGCGGTTTATGAGCTGGAGGTATCATTGGACCGAACTTCGTCAAAGATGCTACGAATCGGAACGTAACTGTGAACGGTGAGCGCTACCGTGAAATGATATCCAACTTTTTTTTGCCCAAAATGCAAGAGCTTGACTTGCATGACATGTGGTTTCAGCAAGACGGTGCCACATGCCACACAGCACACGTAACAATGGACTTGTTGAGAGGCGAGTTCGGTGCACTTTTTATTTCACGTTCGGGACCTGTCAATTGGCCACCCAGATCGTGCGATTTAACGCCTTTAGATTATTTTTTGTGGGGCTATGTTAAAGCTCATGTCTATTCAGCCAAGGCTGCTTCAATTAACGCATTGAAAGACAACATTAAAGCATTTGTATGTGAGATACCGGCCGAAACATTGGAAAGAGTATGCCAAAATTGGACTAAGCGGATGGACCGTTTGAAGCGCAATCGCGGTCAACATTTGCAAGAAATAATCTTCAAACATTAAATTATATAGACTGTATTAGCGATTTAGATAAAAATTTCATGCTTTTTGTTTTAACTTTACGTGTGGCTTTTTGAAAAACTTTCCTATAGCTCTTAAAAAATCACCCTTTATTAGGTGTGCAACTAAGCCCTTTTTGTTTTTGTTTGATGAAAATACAACTTTATTCTGAAAAAACGGTTTGAAGTGAATCATTGAAAGTATTGCCCATCGATGGCTACTACGTTTTCCCATCTTTGTGGAAGATCTCGTATACCGTCGTGGTAAAACTGATCATCTTTTGAGGCTATCCACGGATCAAGCCATTTTTTGATGTCTTCATATGAATGGAACTGCTGGTCAGCTAAACCATGTGCAATCGATCGGAACAGGTGATAATCGGATCGCGCAATATTTGGAGAATATGGCGTGTGGGGTAGGATTTCCCCTTTCCAGGTAGGTTTTAACAGGTTTGACAACGTGAGGCCGAGCGTTGTCATGCTGTAGAATCACGTTTTCATGCCTCTCGGCGTATTGCGGCCGCTTCTCGCGCGGTGCTCAGCTCAATCGCATCAATTGAAGTCCATACCGATCCCCAGTGATGGTTTCGCTTGGTTTTAACAGTTCATAATAAAGAACATCCACTTGGTCGCACCAAATATATAGCATAACCTTCGCAACGTGAATATTCGGCCTAGGTGACGACGTAGAAGCACGACCAGGCAGTCCCCATGTCTTTGTTTTCTTTGGATTGCTGTAATGAATCCATTTTTCATCACCCTTCACGAGGCGATGAAGGAAACCTTTCCTTTTTTGCCGCTGGAGCAGTAGTTCACAGGCGAAAAACAACGTTCATCATCCCTTGGTTTTTACTCATAAGGAACCCAAATCCCCTGCTTCTGAATCCTTCCCAAAGCATGCACTCACTTGGAAATGGATTGGCGGGCAGCTCCTAATACTGAAGCAAGCTCTTCTTGCGTTTGACACGGATCCTCATTGAACAATGCCTCCAATTCAGCGTCTTCGAAGGTTTTTGGCCTTCCTTCACGCGGACGGTCGTCAACATTAAAATCACCGTCTTTGAAGCGACGGAATCAATCTCGGCACGTTGTTTCACTTAAAACAGCATCTCCATAAACTTTTTGTAGCTCTCGATGCGCTTCAGCCGCCGTTGTTTTGAATGAAATGGGAAAATCAACACTCCCCGCAAATGACGATTATTCGGCACACAATTTGACGTTTTCAGAAAACCAAAAGTATCCGATACCAAAACAAAATCACGAATGTGTCGCAGCAGTTTGTTTTCCATATGTCTAAGCTTGGTTTGTGACCTTTAGGTTATGTTAGAATCGGCTGGCACACACTGCTGGCGGCTTCTATTGACAAACAGCGGAAAGTTAGTTGCGCACCTAATTTATGTATTTCTTTGGATTTTGAAGTTTTTGCTAAACGTGGCTCGGTGCTAAACAAAACTATTGATATCTTCTTTTTAAAAAAATGCGTATGTATATGAAATTTTCTTAAATACGTAACTATTTTTCGAGCTCAGTGGATCTCAGAATAACACTTTTTTTCTGATGGCAAAATAGCTAAATGCGCTATTATTTTTAGTATTCAGCAGCTAAAAATCAAAAAAAAGAAAATTTGGAAGTATTAAAGACTTTCCATCACAGCCCGTTGCTTTACAGAGCAAATAGCAAAGTATGTGCTATCAGTTGCCAGAGCGTGGAGAAAATTAGCATCCCCTTAAAGTTAGTCGAAAACTTTAGGGTGGGCCATGTAAAATTTTCTTTTTGAATCGGCTATAAAAAAAACTAATCAACAACTTTTTTTATTTTGAAGATTGAACATTATCATTTATGAATGAAAAATAATATCGTTCAAATGACTGCCACGACTGGCTTTACAGTAGGCTATTCGATCAACCCAATTTTTAAGCACATTTTCGATTGTTTGGGCTCCAATTTCAAGAATGGCAACTTCGATTTCGTGTTTTAAAGCATCAATCGTCTCAGGATGGTTCGCATGGCATTTGTTCTTAACGGCACCCCACAAAAAAATAGTCCAACGGGCTTAAATCACAGCTCCGAGGCGGCCAATCGATATCGTAATTTAAAAGCGGTAGCCAAAAGTTCGAAAGTAACTTTGGCAGTGTGACAGGTTGTACCGTCCTGTTGAAACCAAATGTCGTCCATGTCATCCTCTTCAATTTTTGGAAACTAAAACACGTTGAGCATGTCACGGTAATGCTCGCCATTTACTGTAACCGCGGAAGAAGAAGAAGACTCACCACTTTGGAAATAGGTTTTTAATATTTCCCAGTTTTGTTCAAGCGTATAGCGTCCCATTTCGTACATGTCAAACCTTTAAGTAAATTATGAACACATTTGACATGTCATTTGTGTTACCATTCTCAAATAAAATTCAATACTTAGCATTCATAATAAGCAATAAATATTCTTCATATTGCGGTCAGTAGATATTCATTATGTAAAATTTGTCTAAACTCACTTTCTTTTAGAAATTATTTTTATATTTTATTTATTTATTTAATATAATGAAATATACTTATAAATAAATATATTACATATTTGTGGCAGCACTAGCAACAATGCCTTCAGCTGCTTCGTGTATATAATAGATGCTACTATATTACAATAGTATTAGTATAAATAATTATAATTTGTATAACCAAAATTAAATTTGATAGTTTAAGTTCATTAAATTTTGTTACTTAATTTAGCTTTGCTGATATATTTGTATATTATTGAAATATTTTCTGCAGTAGGAGCTTTTATATATTCTGCACGCCTTATTTGATAGAAGCCACTTTCATTTTATAGAGTTAAGCCACATCATCAGCCACTACTGACTGCTGTACACATCAGGCATCTTCGATCGAAATTTTCACATATCAGTAAACACACACACACATGGTCGTATATATTTATATACTTTGAAAGCACATATCCTCTTGGATTAGCAGCAATGGCCTGCTTGACTGCCTGCCAAAGATTTGTTGGGTGTGTTTACTCCACTTAAAATGTAACTAGAGAGTAAAATTACAGTTAGCATATTCTCCATTTGACCTCTCTTGTGCTTGGTAAAATATTGCTGCTCATCGGGGTGTATGTATACACAAGATATATGCATGTGTATGTGTTCATGTGCGTAAATGCAGATCTAAATATATGTTGCATACAACATTTGCGTACTTTTTAAATATTTATGGAGTATCACATTCATGTTGCACGCCACTTCGGTGCTAACTATTGCCACTTCGGCGAATGTAAAGAAATATGAGCAAACAAGCATCGAATAGCGCAAATATTTATTTAAGCTGAGCGTAATTTAAAATATCCACAATACAAGCGTGAGCGTCCGAAGTGTGCACAGTTGGTCATTGACAGTTATTGATGGGATTTTAGAAAACGTAAGCAAGCGCTTCGAAACTTTAGCTAAAAAAAATTAAACACAATCTTTTATATTATACTCATACTCGATATAATCATAAATGTACAGTTATCTTAATATAACAAATTGCTAACATAAACATATTTTCCATCTCATAAAAGTAAAAGGATAGCTGATATGGCCTATAGGATAAATGGCTGTCTTTGCGAGGGGCCCACTTGTAATATACAAATATTCAAAATTCAGCCATTGTGATACCATATAGCGGAAAAGACACGGAAAGGAACCAGACAGGTGGAAAAAAGAAAGAAGGGGCTGTGGATTAAAGGATGACGGCCAACAGTGGAGATCAACGTTCGTATTAACCGCTTCCAGCTACTGATAAATTTCACCAGATGTGTGAAGAGCCGGAAAAGTGAGAGCACAGATGTCTAAACCTTTGCCCGCAGAGAACAGGGCAGCTGAGAAGAAGATGCTGAGATGATTTCACCTCATCCTCCGAACAGCATTCCCAAGCTTCACCGCATAGACCCCTCGGACAATGTACGGTAAGGGTATATACCAAATTCGAGCGCTGGGGCTTTAGAGGTTCGTTCTAGTGCCGCCAAACTATCCGTAGTCAGAAGGATCTCGCGACTTTGTACGTTTCGCACTAATCCAGCGCTCACTGAATTGACTTCAAGCCCATCTTTCAAGGAGTGGATATGAACATCCTTTATATTACTTACAGAAGTAAGTAATCAATCCACTGCTTCCTGAATTTCGGCTGTTTTTGCTTTTATATCACCTATAAAATTTATAGTTAGGTTAGGTGAAGTAAAGTGAATTTTTACTCCTGCTTTAAAGTGGTTTCGTAACTAGCCGTTTTATCTTTCCCAGGAAGTTGAGAATACAAAAAAGTTCACTCTAGTATGGACTTTAGGCCACAGAAACATCAATGATAACGAAAAGGCAGATGAGTTTGCCGAGCTAAATAGTATCCCCCTTTACTACGGCTGAAGAAATTCCCTTCTGCCGGATCAAGACGGAACCAAAGTCTCACTATTACATCACTGCAAGTAGACGATGGAAGGGCCTATCAAACATGTTTCATGTACAGAAAGACACGACCTGACCATTATGTACCAATGACCAAACAGCTGTCGGGGGAGGACCAAGTTTAACCATAGTTCTCACAGTACGAGTACAATGAAAGCCAAGCGAGCAAGGGGCGATCCTAAACTTCCCACATAACAATATATGCCGCAGATGTAGAAAAGTGGGGGAAGAAAACTTCTCTTCCCCATCTTGGCCCCGGTTTATTAAGAGGAAGATTACGAGCTTTTATTGATATTAAATATTTTTGAGGTATGTGAAAATCAATGCCCTCTAAAAGTACCGGCAAGGCAACTCTCCCATTTATAATATCGAAATAAATCGAAGAAGTACACTTCTTCTACTTTGTAATGATTTTTAATTTAGTAATACATACCTTGCGTTGTGTGAAGGAATCCAATCAGCGGAGTTTAAAGACCACAGTGCGAGGTAAATAATGACTTTAAAATCAATGGATCCAAATTTGCCGAATGAAGGCAAGTGTAGAATAGGGTTTAGCGATCAAATCTCTAATGGCTAAGAAACTGAAAAGTGGCATCAAATACTACTGCCAAATCATATTCGGTCATTGGCATCATTGTTCGGTCCAATGATACCTCCAGCTCATAAACCGCACCAAACTGTGACCTTTTCTGGATACATTGGTAGTTCTTGCAACTCTTCTGGCTGACCTTCACTCCAAAATCGATAATTCTGCTTATTTACATACCCATTGATCCAAAAATGAGCTTCGTCGCGCAACACAATTTTTCGACTTTAAACTTTCTTAACAGAACAAGCATTTTTATAATAAAATTCAATGATTTGCAAGCCTTGTTCGTTTGTAAGACGATTCATGGTTAAATTATAAACAAAACTGAAGATGTTTGACAGTGAAACAAAACACGAAACGTGTGTCAGCTGTTTAAACCAACTGTTTAAAAAGATAATAGCTAAAAAATCACCCTTTATTTAGTTGAAGTAGATTCTTATCAGTCAATGCCAAGTCGCTGTTGAGGCCTGATGGAAGATTGAAGAAGAAACTCAGAGAAATGAAAAAAATTAGATATGTTATTAATAAAATTTGCAAACCTTTACTCAACAACTTTGAGCAAATTTGAGGCTTGCAATTTAGGTATCTTCTTGTTTTTCTAAACACAACGAAGTGGCTATAGAAAATAGCGCTCTTGGAGACCCGACTCCAAAAACAATATGTGCAGTTTCCCAATCCAGGAAAAACAGCCACTCAAACAACAACAAAAATTACAAAATTCAATGGTACCTTAAATTTAGGAATAGTTAATTTTCAGGTTTAGGTAAGGTTAGGTTGGTATGGTTGCCCAGGGAGTGAATACACTTGGACGAAAAAAGATTCGCCCTTTGTGATACCAATGTGAAGGAGGTCAGGTGAAAGGGAAAGACCGATGGGATGCAATGAGAGGGCGGAGAGAGGTGGTGATGGGATGGCAGGGTTAGTAAAATGCACTTTTAGAATTGGAGGTTTCTTTTTGGATCTTAAGTTTATTTGCTTTTTCTGCAGAAATGTATTTCCAATACAAAAGTGAACACTGGCTTACAAAGTGTTGGGAAAATATTTGTCTGAGAGCGTATTTTAATTTAACTCTGGTAAATACAAAGCTTAAACAGTAATGAACTGAGAGTCTAGGCTATAGGTAAATTAGTTGAGTAAACTTGCATTTGAAATCAAATTTGCTTTATCTGTGGCATCTTAGACGCCAGATGAGAAGACTGAAAGGGTCCCGGTGGAGTAGAGCTCGAAACTTTAGGGAATTTTCAGTAATTTTCTTTTACAATAAAAAAATGAAAAACGATATTTACATTTTTTAACCGTTTTATTTAACTTTTTGCCATAAAAAAATTAAAAAAAAAAAATTTAATTTTAATAATTTTAAAAATGGCGCTAAAGTTGACCCTCCCGAAAAATTAGACCTGAACGGTGTTGTCCATTTTGGCTCTTCTATTCATCTTAAACACAAAAACCAAAAAAATTATTAATCACTATGACTGTAGCTATGCCCCATACTAGAAGAAAAAAAAGCAAAAAAAAAAATTGATAAAATGGCGCGGTTTTGAAATCGGGGTTTTTTCAGTTTTTTAATCAAAAAAATACGACGTAATTGAAATAATAATATGATTCTATTGTAGTACGAGTAATCGCCATTGGTGTTGTGAACAAACTATTAAAATTATAGAATAGTTTTTGTTTTTTTTGACAATACCAGACCGAAAAAAGTCGGCCGAGATAAATGAGTTTAAAGTTTTCAGAGTGGATATTTTCCATTGCTGCTACCGCGTGACGTATCTGACTTCCAAAAATTTGACAGTATATTCTTAAAAGCTATACTCTTGAAATACCAAAAAAAAACAATAATTTTTTGAAAATTCTAGATCACCAGGACCCCTTAAAGTTGCATGCTCTGCTAAGGTGGCATAACTTATTTAACTTATTTGTAATTTTCCTAGGTCAGGTCAAGTTATATGGTTACCAATGAACGCAAATATTACAACAACAACAAAAAACACTCACATTAAATTTTGAAAATGTATGTTTATTGAAGCACCTAAATCTTTAGTGCACAATGCGACTATAAGAAATGAGTTTCTGAGTACTAAAATTAAAAAAGAGAAAAGTTAACTCTTCTTTACCTTGTGATTTCTATAACTTCTATTACTCTTCTGACCAAAACTCTCCTCTTTACTTCATAGCGAGTTTATATTAGCTTCATAATTAATTTTAGATTTTCTATACTCTAAGTAATTTCTATTATTTAATCAAATTTCTTTATTTTAGTTATAGAAAAACAAATTTGGATGCTTAATTTTGCGCCATTTATATAAAAAAAAAAAATAAATAATTGGCGCGTACACTTCTGTTAGGTGTTTGGCCGAGCTCCTCCTCCTATTTGTGGTGTGCGTCTTGATGTTGTTCCACAAATGGAGGGACCTACAGTTTCAAGCCGATTCCGAACGGCAGATATTTTTATGAGGAGCTTTTTCATGGCAGAAATACACTCGGAGGTTTGCCATTACCTGCCGAGGGGCGACCGCTATTAGAAAAATGTTTTTATTAATTTTGCTTTCACCGAGATTCGAACCAACGACCTCTCTGTGAATTGAGAATGGTAATCACGCACCAACCCATTCGGCTACGGCGGCCGAATATATATAATTGGCGCGTACACCCTTTTTGGGTGTTTGGCCAAGCTCCTCCTCCTATTTGTGGTGTGCGTCTTGATGTTTTTCCACAAATGGAGGGACCTACAGTTTCAAGCCGACTCCGAACGGCAGATATTTTTATGAGGAGCTTTTTTCATGGCAGAAATACACTCGGAGGTTTGCCAGTGCCGACCGAGGGGCGACCGCTATTAGAAAAGTATTTTTCTTAATTTTGGTGATTCACCGAGATTCGAACCGACGTTCTCTCTCTGAATTCCGAATGGTAATCACGCACCAACCCCTTCGGCCACGGCGGCCGACCATTTACAATAGCTCTAACAAAAATATCAGTTACTTATGTTACTAAAAGACAGCATCTAGAAAATGTATAAAATTCTGTTTCAGGTTCCGTACCAGATTTTCTTATTTTAAAAAGCCTTTCTTCATATTCAAAATATGAATTGCGTCTTTCAAGATTGCGTCTTTCAAGGACAAGCCTCACACTTACACCACGGCAGCATGTTGCGTTGAGTAATGGCGATGAGCGCTACGCTATGGCACGTTGCATCTTATCGACATCCATAAATCATTTTCTTTTTCATTTCCTTCCATTTGCATATTACCATACGTTTTACCACTAGTGCGGCCAAATTTATGTGATATATGAACTTTCGAATTCGACATATGCGCTTGTATATACTAAAAATATGTACGTGCACTTCGCACATGCCGGCTGGCTCGCAAATACTTCTGGTGAAGATTCTTGTAGTAAAAATTTTTAACTAGCAAACTAGTCCCCTGAATATAATATAGTAAATTATAGTAATATAACTATTTTTAGTGTGATTACTACGAGAATCTTAGCAATAAATTAAACGATAATAAAATAAAATATTGTATGTAGTTCAAAATGTACTTGCAAGTTCTTATCTAGTAAAATACAACTTTAAACTGTTATTTTCTAAGTAAACGTTTATTTTAATTTACTATATTTGCGTATTTGTGAAGGAATCCAATCAACATGACACATTTCAACTCATCTCCGATCGGGCTGAATGGAACTATATTAGTTTTATTTTTTCTTTGTAATAAATTGGCAACTAACATTTCGCAGGATGTTGAAAAGTAGTTCAGCTATCGAATATTCGGTTGGGTTAGGTTAGGTTGAAGTAGTTGTCCAGGCTCAAAACCCATTGGGTTGTCGCGGGAGGAATTTCACGTTATCACTCTTAGAACCAGTGTGAATTTTTCAAAAATTTTAGAAGACTACTGCTTTCCGCAATACTTAGATCTTCCAATGAATCTACGCGCAGATAGAGCAGGACAATAGCACAGAAGCTGTGAGATCGTCACACCCTCTTCTTCATCTAAAGGGTGGTTAAGTTTGAAGGGCCGGTACTATTTTGAATAAAATACAATTTTTTTAGGAAATTATTATTATTTCTCTTTATTATGATAATATTGGTATAGCTCAATAACGGGTGAAGCAAAATATCGGCCAAATGGCCACCGCGGCCTCGGCGGCACACCTCCATCCGATGGTCTCATATTTTCGATGACGCTGAGGCATAATTGAGGTTCTATGCCATTAATGTGCCGAATTATCTCATCCTTTAGCTCTTGCAATAAAAACATTTCCAAATTCTCCAATTTTTTTGGCAAAAAGTAGAAAGTATGTGAACTAGCCATTGTTCCGACTTCATCAAATTGGAATCAGTTCAGAACCAGTTACAAGTCAAGCACAATTTTTATACACAGCAACATTTTTAAATACATAAATTTATGTTTTAAGGCGCAAGTAGATTCTTCATTTTAAATTTCGCTAAAAGTTGCCTTCTCACTTCTTTGTTGCCTTTTATTCACGCTTGAATAGTCGCAGAAATCACATTAAAAATACATTTGAACGCGTAAAATTTTTCGTTTTCAATGCTGCAATGGAAAGGAAAGAAAGTAAGTAAAGGTAGTTATCAGTGAGATCGAAAACAGAAAAAGAAAAGGAGAAATGAAAAGAAAAATAAAAAGAAAAAGAGAAAAAAATATATAATAAAAAATGCAAACCAATTTACAAGAATTCAGTCGTCTGGGGAATTTTACTTGAACTGAGTCATAATATTTGCGCTTTGGGGCTTAGTGCAACAGAAATCGAGTGGGAGAACAAAATATCCGCTGTTTTGCTTCGAGTTCAATAACAAACGAATATCAAACAGGAAAAGATTTATATATTTATGTTATACTAAAATATTTTTGTACTTGTACTCAGACGACTCAAAGCTCGAGGGCACGGCGAGCGGAAGTGTACATTCCGAACATCTGGGGATCTCCTTCAGTTTTCAGCTGCACAACTACTGTTGTGCCTTTCAGGATGAACTGATGGACATATCAAAAGCCGTAACACTGGTATAGCACAACGCGATACCTGGAGAAGATACTTATATTTTCACTCATAGCCAGGCGGTAATAAAATCATTCACAAAACAGTCGACAACCTCAAAAGTAGCCATAAAATGCCACACATCTATGTTAACTGAGTGATTTCCCCTAAAGTTAGTATGGGTACCAGGCCATTGCCATTTTGAGGCTAATTGTAGAACCGATGAACTAGCCACACTCGGCACCAAGTTGACTGATGAATACACAAACAATGGCAGAGGCATATCCTTACTGTTACGCATGAAAAACGGCGTAATGAAATGACCTGAAATGAAATTTCAATGCTAAACGCACAGCATCTCTGCTGAGACGAAATAAGTTTAGTCTTAACACACTGACTTCCATTATAACGGGGTACTGCCTAATAGACAGTCACGCGCAGAGGATGGGCGTGCAAATACACGACTTCTGCAAAAGCTAATTAAGGGGTGGTTAAATTTCAAGGGCCGCTGTTGAATGTGAACCACACCTAAACGTCAACGACACCGTTGGGTGAGGCTCTGGGCCACTCAGTGGTACTACAACGGACCTAATAGTCTAAGTAAGTTGGCTAAACTGACTGCCATCAAAAACTCAACCCAAACCAGTCTTATCGGCAAGTATTTATCTTAGCCACTTTCTCTCATTTACCTAAAGTGACCGCAGTAGCGAATTGTACTGAGTAAATCTTTTTCTATGAATTGTGGTTTCAATGCGATGGCGATGCTGGCTAAAAATTATCTCATAGCATAAAATATTTGAATTGCTCACGAAACTTATGACAATGTTTTTTTTTCCACTCAATATCTGCGTAGTAGTACCTGCAAGCTGTCTATAGAAATTTTAAATAAAAAAATATTGTTTTCCAAGTCTTTGTTATGGCTACTAAAGAACCCATCAACTCTTATTGCTTAAATAATTTTCAATTACGTTAGTTTGCATATCTGATGAAATACTCAAAGTATTTGAAAATTGCAAAATTATGCAACGACAAACTGAAGACCACTTAAAAAGTTATATACGTGCATATATATGTCTGTATGTTAAGGGGAAAGTAACAAACGATCCCATTTTAATGCAGCAAAGTGAATGATGTAAACGAGAATGCCGCAGGTAAAATTACGCAGAGTGCACACTTATAACTAAATGGAATAAAAAAATATGTGCAGTTTTGTTGTCTTTGACAATAACTGGGATGCACACAAATCGGAATGAAAAAGTTGCTTATCACTCCAGCAACAGTTTATGACAGATAGTAAGACAAACAAATAAATGCAGAAGTAGAGCTGAAGCTTAATTTCACCACAACTACCTCAGCTTCTACGCCACACCACCGAACATTGAGCGAAAACAAGCAACACGAAAAACATGTATGTGTGTGAGTAAATATAAAGGCAACTCTAATACCATCAACAGCATCATCAGCAATGCCATAATCGCAGCATCGGTATTGCTCGGACAGCGTCAGTTGAGCAGGTGATTGGTTGCTATAGCAACGACAGCACATCCATGGCTGCAACTGCATTTAGAGCGGGCGAAAATGAAGGGGGCAATAAGTGAAAAAAGGAAGAAGCGTGAAATGGAAAGCAGAAAATTTAAAAAAGCTGAACAAAGCAGAGGAAAAAGAAGGGAAATGATTAGTATCTAAAATATATTTTTATATGAAACTACCCGGGCAAAGCATTTTTCTTTTCTGCTGTCTTAGGACACACACAATTTTTTGTACTCTCTACCATCTGTGAAAATAAGTAAACGTTTTCGTAAATATAAGTTTTCTATTATGCGGAGTTTTCATAAAGGAAAACATTTAAGGCGGTTAATAATTTCGAAGCGTTTTTACCGAAGACTTTTATTTAAACAAAATTTTAAACAAAAACAAAAATCGTCTGGTCTGGTGTGAAAGCAGTTTTTAAGCCAGTTTTTAAAGACCTTTTTTTATCTAAGGCAACTCCCATGGTTTGACACTTAGCGGAAAAGATGGTAATCGGTCGGTGCAAGATCTGGAAAATACGGCGTATGTTGAAGGACCTATCTGTCGAGCATGTGGAGTGCGGCTTTGACGACTTGTGCTACAAGGAGCAATGTAAAGCTCCTTGTTGACCTTTCAGACATTTCTTTTCGGGCATTTCTCAGTGCACCATGCCCTCCAAGTCCCACTAAACACACATTATTATTATAATTTGTTTTGTCCGGACAGACTAGCAAGTACAGCACACATACACAGTATAGTCCATTGTACTGTACTCGGGTTCCCATTTTAATTTTTTGTTAATCTACTCGACCTACGAAGAAATCTGAGTAGATCTTGTGGTGCCAAGGAGCCAAGGTGGTCGCTTCTTAACACATCAGTGCCAAATACCTCAAGCCTGATTCGAGCGAAGGCTGGGCAGAAGGCACAGATAGTGGTCCGCTGTCTCATCTTCCGCTCCACATGCTGCGCAGAATGCCGTGCGCGGTCCTGGAACCATCCGTGAAAATGCAAAAACAGTGTTTGCCGGGCTCATTTTCTGAGTTTGACCACAGTTGAACCTCTGGCAGCACCACACAGTATCTTTTGTCAAGCAGGACTTTGGATGGCATGGAGTCAAGCGGCATGGCGTCATCATCATCATCATCACTGGATCGAAGTACATGTCTACTTTGTTGTCCCATACCGGACAGGGGCCTTACCAATTCCCATTCTTTTAGAGCCCGCAGATTCGAAGGCTTCTCCTTGGCTGAAAACATCAAGTGGTGGTATACTAAGAGAGCATCTAATGCCGGGCCTGAAGTAGTCTGAAAAGCCCCGACGTAACAGATGGCCACAGTGCGTTGTAGTCTCGATAAGTTCCTCCTGACTCCCACGAAAGGGAGTCTCTCATCCAGACCACTAATGCTTAAGTGATAATACATCTTATCATAGCCGTGTAGATCCATAGAACCTTGATAGGAGAAATACTCCACGTTTTCCCAAAAACACGCTTCAAAAGGCCGTCAGTGCTTTGGATGTCTTTGTTTCAACGTGTGATTTCCAGAGGAGTTTACTATCGAAGATATTTGGATTCTTTGGATAGTTGGGTTGTGACTCCTTTTAGCTTAGATAGGAAGAGTTCTTCAAGTTTCGTCCTTCTGGTGAAGAAGACAATGCCAGTCTTGGTGGGATTGGCCGATAGCCCATTAGCACCAAGTGTCAATCATATCCAGAGTTTTCTGCACTTTTCTACAGATGTATCAAACACATATTATGATCTTCTTTGGATGAAGATCCGACTGGACGCTTCGCTTTTGTGTATCTCCTGAAGCCACCTACTCCTTTGTTTGACTCATATTGATGCACTGGCATCTTTTTTCATTTCCCGTGACGATTCGGTACAAAACGCGCTGCTTGTAACTGCGTGTTGCTCGATGGTGAACGAGATGCTGAGAAGTAATTTTAAGGCCACTTTCTTTGTTTCTTTCGTTGAGCTCGTAAGGCACTCAGGCTCCCAATTTTTTAGTAAATCCCATAGAATGAAGGTGTTGAGAATCGTTTTGTGATTCATCGTAGTTCATTTTTTCCGCCAATTCACGACTGGTTTGGCAGCCGGTCTCCTTCAAAAGTGATTTGAGATGTTCTTCATCGAATTCAGAAGGCCTCCTGCTGCGGGATGTGTCACAGACGTAAAGCCAATATTTCTGAACTTTGCAAGCCGTTCTGTACACTCACATATGACACCTGCTCCATACACGTCTCATATGCCGCGGGCTATTTTGGTAGCTTTTTGATCTGGATGAAAAGCAAAGAAGAGCAGATGTCTAAGTCTCCCATTTCTAAGTCTCAAAACTAATAAAAAATTAAATAACTCAAAAATATTATTAACATAGTTTTGTAGAGCAGAAAGAGTTCTATTGAATGAATACTTACCATTTGCCAAATAGCAAAAAAATTGTTTAAAATACAATAAAAATGCTATGAACTTACGCCCCAACCCAGTATATTTCTTCTAAATCAGCTCGACTCTCATTCCATCTCTTTGTAAATTAAATTGCGTATTGTATAACGTCAGGTGTCATATTTTATGGAAATAAAAAAAATATTGTTTTTTTTTTTGGTGGGTGAGATAGGGTTCAAAATGTCTTCGCACTTACAGCGACCGTCGTCTACTTCGTCGTGTGGTGTGGCCACTAAAACGATCCCTCCTCTCCTTCTGGAGAGACACCCTTCCCGGAACTGCTTTCTATATTACTTCGGCATCCATAAAGGACCAATTCTATTTACCCACGTCGGGGTCCACCATATTTTTAGCCAGCTTTCATGCTATAGGCCCGTCTTCTTGTGTCTTTATCTGTGCAGCTTCACTTTGTAGCACTGTGTCGACGTCAATCTTTTTTTCGTAGTACGTTCTCGATGTATTTCTTTACCGCGTTCCAGCTGTCCCCACGTTCGAGCATTTTGCTGATAATGTTGCTCGGTGCGGTGTCGCCAATCTGCTCCCTCAGAGCATTTCTTTCCGCGAGCCATCTGTCACAACTAAAAAACGTGTGCTCAGCGTCATCGCTCGGTGCTTCGCAGTATATGCACTTGAAATCGGTTACCTTGCCCATACGGTATAGGTAACTCTGGAAGTATCCGTGGGTCGAGAGGAACTGAGTTAAGAAGTACTTCACTTCTCCGAAGTTCCTTTAGACCCATTTGTCAATTGATGGAGTAAGTTTCGCCGTCCATCTGCCACTCGGTTTAGTGTCCCATCGGCTTTGCCACCGCAGCATGGATTGGCATCTCCGTTCTGGGAAGCTAGTGAGGAGTGTTTCTTCTTGGAGTCCCACGCATCCATTCGTTCCCGGACCATGAGTTCGATAGGTTTTGACCGCTGATAACGAAAATTGCAGCGCCTGGGAAACTCTGAATAAAAAAAATATTGGCTTGCTTGTAGGCTTGAGTATAAAAAGAAGTAAACTGAAAAAGTTAAAAAAAAAAAAATTATTTTGAGATTTATTCAGTAATGAAAATTTTGGTATGGAGTTTTCAAGGTAAAATATCTTGGGTTGTTTCTTTAAATCTTTATACATTTTTTGTTTATTATTTTTAGAATTCAATATTCCTTTTAAAGTCTTTCTTTTTTTTTTGGAAAAATTTAATATTTTTGTAGGAAATTTTAGGTAAACCAATTTTACTTGCCATTTGTAAGTGAAGCCCGCAGTCAATTGTTTTATAATTTTTTTATTAATAGCTGAGACTATGACCCGTAATCCCTGAAAGCTTCAGAACCAAAGTCCATTAAGTTATATGCGAATAGGATCAGTGAGCAGCATAACTTGAAAATCCGCTTAAAAATTTTAGTTTTATAAGAAAAATTCTAGAAAGGCATTAAGACATAGTAATTAGGGAAGTGCATAGGCAATGAGCTCCGCACTGAATTAGAAAAATCCCAATCACTCCAATCGCATCCAATCAAAACGAAAAATGCCTGCATGTTGCATGTATGCGAGTATATCTCAGTATTTGGCCAAGACTTGCCACAGCGACCCGCCGCTGCCAAGTAACAAAACACAAATAACAAGTGACAAGTGGCAATTGCTGAGCTAAGTTCAAACTTGTTAGCCTAGGATGCTTTATGTCGGCGCTACAACTTTTACGTTTACCGCGTGCGGCACGGCTATTGTGCTTTTAGCTCACGTGCCGCATAATGCGGCAAACAGACAACCACCCACAATAACAAACAGCATAGCTGCGCCGTTCAATTCCTGTTGCTGCTGCCGCAGCTGTTCTACTAAAGAGTAGATATAAATGAATAGCAGAAGAGTAAAAAAATTAAGAGTATAAACTAGCGATTGAGTGCGCTCACAGTAATAATTTAAAAGCTTCCAAGCATGGGAGCGCAAGCAGCCAGAGAAAAATGCGAGAGAGGTCAAAGTGAGTGTAGGTGTACAAAAATTGGTGCGAGAGAGTGAGCTTTCTGGGCAAGCAACGCGCTCAATATCCACACAATACTTGCGTACATTAGCTTAAGAAAGCTCCCCAAGCAAACCTTAGTGCTTTTCTATACATGAAATTTTCCATAGGAAATTTTGTTAAAAAGAGCAAATAATTGAACCTTTTTGTTAAATTTTTATTGAGGAAATTTTACACCGGAATAGGCGAAATTTGTGGTTTCCATTACTGGAGTTGCACAAAGCATGCGTTAGATGGCGCTCAGAGTACGCTTGTGTCGTATGTTAATAAGACTTCAAATGTATGCATAAATGTACGAGTTTACAATTGATGTGGTTTGAATTTTTTATTTGAAATATTTGTAGATACTGAAACCTTTAAATTTTTTTAAAGAAATTCGTTTTCCTAAGCTGCTGCTGGAAATGTAAAAGTTATCTACTGCAATGTATGCTTTTTGGCACCTAGTGGAGTGTGCGGCAAATCCGCAAGCGAGAAATATTTTCGAAATTATCTTCTCTCACTTCTCCTCTTACATTTTCTTCTCAATTTCAGATTAATTTCAAATCTTTCTAACCTCCTAGTCGCTCCTTGACGTCACTAATGCAAGAAGATGTTAAATTGTCGTTGCAGTTAGAATGTTGCTGAAGTAAAGGAGGTCAGCAGGTCGCTGCCGTTTTTGCTGTTGTTTTTTGTACACACCCTCCGTAGCTGAATACATGCCCTTATACATATATATATATGTAGATATGTATTTAGATGTGAGCGCATGCAAATGTGAAGCCCTTTAGCGGTGCCATCTTTCCGCGTTGTGCCGTCATTCCTGCCATACATTGGCCTTTCTAATGCAACCTGCGCCTTGTCATGAGTTGACCTCGAATTGCACACGTTAGCGGGGCGTTTGAGCGGTTCATTGCGCTCTTCTGCTCAAGCGCCTAAAAATAGATTTGTAAAGCTAAATCAAAACTATTTTTAGCAAGGACACTCAATGGCACGCTACACATTTAATAAATTACTAAGATTGGCGGAAGATTATAGAGAATTTACTTGCATACGGATTTTGTTCAAAGTGAAGTTTTATTGTGTCGCTGGGCATATGGAGTACTTGGGTATATCTTTTTTCAATCGCTTGCTTATTCACTGCAGCGCCTTCTTTACCGATCTGATGATTATCTTCAAGCCCACCTCACTAGCGCAGTATTACATGATTCATGGTATTATCGATGTACATTTTCCTTTTGAGCTGGAGAGCTATGTAAATGGATTTCCAATAAGAGGTGTTATTCCCGTAAAATATCAATGGTTTCGTTGCTTGTGTGGCACGTAGCGCCATCTTGTTAAAAATAAACGATGTCCGATGTACTTTCTGTGGATTTATAAATTTACATGTGAATAAACCACATACAATGGAGGTCTTGAAAGATATAGTTCGAGTCCAAAGTCGAGTCGGTATAGAGCTTTAATTAGGTCTAAATGTCCCGTTAACGATTTGCTTGCGGTACTGATGAAATTTTGTTCTCCTAATCTACAAAATTATATGAGTAGAATCAAATTGTAAAGAGCAAAATGGAAGTGCAATGGGGTGTTGTTTTTAAAGTTCTCGGTATGCGACCCTACTCCGATTTTACATATTTGGTCTTTGATTTAAGAATATTTATGTAGATGGGTGTTATGAGAATAGGTGATGGGGAAGCGCTTCTTTCAACTTTAATGGAATTTAACTAACCTGGATTTTAAATAATATATTATAGCAAATTTTTTATTTAGTGAAAGAAAATATTTCTTGTGAGCACCGCTTTGATCACTTGACCGGTTCCAATCACAGTGCAAGGTAAGCTCTGTTACACTGTGCGCGAATCTTAAACTTTTGTTGTTTGGGAGAAAGTTGTGGTAGTTGATTTTACTTAGCGAGGCTTTCTAAATTCAATGGCGCGTTCTGCTTTGCCAGATACGCTTTAGTTTTCAAGATTACGGTATTTTACAATGGGGTTGTTGGCTACTGAAAGCTCATTTTGAAGTTATCCCTTGTTGATGATTTTCGGGAATAACTGAAGTGATTTTAAAACAGAAAAATAATAATCTTGGAAAAATAATTTTAAAACTGTTTATATTGTTTTTGACGTGATAACGTCTTATAATTCGATTTAACAGGCTGCACGCACGAAAAAATGTGTCGTTACCTTGCTCATTTGTTGTTACCTTGCTCATTTGTCGTTACCTTGCTCATTGCCGTTACCTTGCTCATTTGTCGTTACCTTGCTTATTGTCGTTACCTTGAATGAACTGCAAGCGAAAGCGCGGAATGAACGACAAAGCAAACAAAGCAAACGAAAGGCAACGTTCGACATCTTGCTCTCTCCTATTTAAGTGAGCGTATATATGTATGTATATGCGCAAATTTACATATATAAATTCACGTATTTGTATTTGCATATGCCTTCTTATTGATTATTATTAATTTGATTTACTTGAAGAATTTAAAATAAAACCAAGTTTGTTAATAATACCTGTTGTTTTAATGTTATAATTATTAATTTTTTCATTATATATGAAGGAAAAAATGTATGGTAATATTTACCATATACCTTATAAGATATGTTGCATACTAATATATGTATATAAACATACATATACATATACAATTTCGCGCAATTTTCAAAAAGAACAAATCTATATGTAAAGATGCATACAAATCATATGGACATATCAAATATACGAATCTATTCCGTACGCAAGCAAATGTAAGCTAATGTGCTTGAACTGCAAGCGAGAGCGCGGAACGAACGACAAAGAGCACAATCGGTCCCCGCATTCGGCAACGTTTGACATCTGGCTCTGTCCTACTTGAGTGAGCATATATATGTATGTATATGTATGTATATGCGCATTTGTATATAAATTCACATACTTGTATTTGCATATGCCTTCTTCCTGTGCGCATGGTAATGAACCATTTCTCTGTTGAGAATAGGACGATGATAGAAAAAGTAGGAAATGAAAGGGAGTGTTTCGAGTTTAAAGTGTCTTGAGAAAGTCAAATCGATGATGATGCCTCTAAGTGTTGTTCGAATCAACAATCGAAATTGAAGATATCTTTCATGAATTTGATAAATGTTTCGTCATTTTTCACGTTTGTGTAAATGTAACTTGACCTATTCCATTGCAATTCCATTTACCTCCTCCTCTATATCCATACAAAATATCTATCAAACAAATAAAATGAAAATTTTGTTTTGAAAATTGCAACCATTCCATCAATATTTTCTTCTGACGTTGTCACGTTAAACTATCGTCAGTAAACCGACTTTACAGACAACCTCTTTTTTTCATCGTACTTATGCGTTAAAACTTAAGTGGGTTTGTTTGAAAAAATTGTGATGTCAAGTAATTTCTAAATGAGCTCTTAAAAACACTGCTGCTTCTGCTCTTCTTTAGGTAGGATTGTGTTTGCACCGCATCTCACCACATGAAAGCTCTGTAAGTCACAAAAAAAATCGAATTTTTTCCTAAATGTCCTCTTACCGATTAAGTGGGCAATAAAGCTTTCTGAATCCTTTCATTGGTGTTACTTTCCCAAGAAACCTTGGAGTCCAAAATTATGCCAAGATAGTTGGCCTCGTTTGATAGAGTTTATGTTACTCCATCCATAGACGGTAACTGAAAATTGGGTACCTTATATCTTCTAGTTAACTGGATTAGTTTGGTTGTGGCTGGATTAACCATTAGAACATTTGAAGTCGCCCCTTATGTTAAAGAGTGGGCTGATCCCTTAACTCTGATTTCGTGAGTCCGCTGATAGCCGAGACAAACTTCGCTGCCGTCAGCATGACTACATTGCCCGCATATGGAACTATCTCGATTCATTTTTGGCTCATGGCAATGAGCGTTTCATTTAAGACTTAGCCAGATAATTCTCTAATTGGGCTGAAGTATTAAGCACCTATTTCCCTGCTTTGGGAATAAAGACCTCCTCTCCATGAATAAAGCATATACCCTGAAGATAGGGATTCCCTGAAGATCTTAACTAAACATTTATTAATCGTTCCTGCTGTAACAGGACTGCTGTAACATCATTGGTATATTTGCGCCCGATCTTCCTGACTTGTGTGGTTGGAAGGACTTTACCGCTTTGGTTACCTTAGTCTCACAGATAGTTTCCCTTGCAAGTTCATCTAGCTGAATTCCGGAAGGGCTAGAACTTTGTACATTGTTCGTCCATTCTTGGCATCTAAGGAACTGTGTTTGCATGAGATACTGAAGTGTTTCCTGCTCTGTGCCTGTGAAGCTGCCATCCGGTTTTTGCAAAAGGCTTGGTTTGCAGGGTTGCTTGGAGATACATTTTCTTAGTCTTGATAATTCAGATGTGTTCTACAATTGTTCACAAAACTTCACCTAGGTTTCTTTCTTTCGTTATTTTCTATAAGTAAGGTTATTTACAAAAGCTTTTGCTTAAATATTGTGCCTGCAAAGTGTTATGTTTACAAGTTTATATTGTACATAGTTTCAAAATGTAATCGTATTTAAAATTAATCATCCAATATTGGTTCTAAATAACTTTTTCACTAAAAAAATAATTATTTTGAGTGATGTCAGTCTTTATTTTGACCTTTACGCGTACCATTGCTGGTCTGGTTGTATACTGCAGCTTTCTGGTTTACGTATCACAACACATAAGACCCCCTGTGGAGAAGGTTCCAAAACTTGGGATCGATTCCAGATGAGAATCCAGAATGAGCGTATCATCGACTTGCATTCACCTTCGGTGATTGTCAAGAAGATCACTTCCATCAATATTGAAGCCAGCGTAGAAGTAGAGGTATAAATATTTTATACAATAATTTTTTTATACAATATGATTGAAGTACGACATCATTATTACGACGCAAAAATGATTAATCTTCCAATGGGGTGATTAATTTTACGCCACCTTCTACAATTGACCTTAATTTAGTTTAAAGTAATATAAATATTTTCATATAAATCTTATTGTGCTATCTATAATAAATTCTTTTTATTTCTTTTCAGGTAAGTTTTTGAACTTTTTGCAACAGTATACGAAAAAAAACCTAGTAGACTGAGTAAGTGTTGAATATTTATTTCTAAAAAACGAGCGTGTATGTCCATAGCTACATTCCAACCTCACTGCCATCTCAGTTTCGATGCAACATTTTCACTTATTAAATTTCCTATGTGGCTGCTTACTTTTCCAACATTTTTGGTCTCAACATGTTGCAGCAACATTATTAATTGCTTTCGCTATTCATCTGCAGCATGTTGCAAAACCAATTTAAATTTATGCGCTTATTTAAGAAGCACAAACTCATACTCACACTCATACATATCAAAATATATTTACTAATAAATTTTCAAACAAAATCAACATAACTTAAATAATTTCAGGCATGCGCACTCGTGTTAGCAACATGCTGCTAACGTTTAAGTATTTTAGATACTTTTTCACCATCTGATTGCAACATTTTCATGCCATGGCAATGCGACTTTTTTGAAATTCCGCTGCCGCTGCCGCCGCTTTTTTATTTCTCTTTTTCTTTTTGCTGTTTTACTACTCCTCTGCCGAGTGGATGCTTGCTTTTTGAGGTTATTGTGTCACTTTTGACGTCATTGGCGTAAAAACTATGGCGATATGTTGCTGTGCTGCACTCTGCTCTCCGAAAACAGATGGTGTTAAGCGCCGATGAGTGTGTGAAATATGAAATGGCATAGCGGATGTATGGGAGAGTGAGGCGGGTTAAGTGTTAGCTGTGCATTGACTGTAGAAATGAAATATGCAATGGCAAATATGGAAATTAGTCACGTGGAAAGTAATTACTATCTTTTTTTTGTTTCGGAGGCATCGCAAAAAAAGGGAAGAATTTATACACTTTTTACCTGAAGAATTAGTAATGAGAATTTCATTTTTTTATTTTAATATCAGGAAACTGTTTTACTTTTCAAGAGACACGGAAATAATTTTTGTGCATAAATGCGAGAGGGAAATTTTAAATTACAATAAACTTATATACATTTTTATAAGCGAGTAAATATAAAAAAATATTTTTCTTTTTAATTTTGTTTATATTTCTATTTATTTACAATTATTAGGAATTAAGTCCTAACACAGCAAGGGTAAACCTCTTAATTATTAGTGTTAGTCACAATACGCCATAATTTTCATGATAAAATTAACAAAGATATTTCAAATCAGAAAAAGAAAACAAGTTAACTTTTAAAGAATATAGAAAAACTATATTACTTTTAAAGAATAGAAAAAAACTACTACAAGGTAAGTCCAAAGAAACAAGGCTGAGCTAAAATAGAAACGACAGGAGCTTTGTTCTGATGACTTCGAGTTTATTTATTCAAAATAGTTCCCTCTAGCGTCGAAACAGGTACACTGGTTTACGCGATCTAAAAGCTTTTCGAAAGAGTGTTTCAAGTCATTGACCGGAATGTCCTTCGGAATGTCGGTACAAGCTTTGGATGACCTTTACGGACATAAAACGTTTTACTTTCATGGCCAAGTGCAATTTTCCGTATATGTAGAAATCACAGGGAGTCATATCAGGTGAATACGGTGAGTGATTGATGATAAAAATGCCATTTCTAGTCAAAAAATCATTCACAAGAGCAGCTCGATGAGATGGTGAATTATAATGCAATAAGCGCCAGCTTCCTCCTTTGCGGTATTCAGGGCGAATGGCGAATTCGACGAATGCGATACAACAAACGCTTCAAAACGCCAAGATAGAAAATTGCATTGACGGTTTGGTCCATTGGCACGAACTCCTTGTGGACAATTCCCTTTGAATCGTAAAAAAAAATGAGCATCGACTTAATTTTTGACTTCTCTAAACGCGATATTTTGGGTGGTAGCTCGTCTGGGGCCTTCCATTCGGCACTGGCGCTTTGACTCTTAGTTTCAGGTTCATGTTGGAAACACCGCGTTTCATCACCAGAATCTTGTAAAGGAAGTTCTCGTCTTTTCTCGCCTCTTTAATGAGGTCTTTCGAATGTTGAATTCTGAACAATTTTCGTTTCAAAACTTGCGACAAACGTTTTACCGATTTTAAAACAAAATTTGGACTTCACCTTATATATCTCTTAAGTTCGCATCTAAATGTCTACTTGCAGATACTAAGTTTTGGGTAAGAGAATTCCAAAGTCGGGTCACATGCACCAAGAACTGTTTTTTTGACGTTAGTGTTTTGTATCTAGTAGCGAGAAGTTTAGAGTCTCTCACTGACCCATTTACCCAAGTACTTTCGAGTAGTAGGTTTTGTGCAAAAGTAAGAGGGATCTGAATCGAAGAGATGAGAAATGAGCAAAGTGTTGCGTAGCCCAGAGCGCACGAAGCATTCGGCACAACTTGCCTACAACTAAATCAACTAAATTTATGTGCCTATTCAATGTTAACCTTTGGTTACAAATGATTCCAAGATTCTCAGCCGTATGCACATAATTAATAGCAATGCCGCTAAGTAAGATTTTTTAGGGTTAAGATGTATGTACTGTATATATTGTGTATACTATACCCTTCCAGGGTGTTTGGTTGAGCTCCTCCTCTTATTTTTGAGGTGTGTCTTGATGTTGTTCCACAAATGGAGGGACCTACAGCTGGAAACCGATTCCGAATGGCAGATATTTTTTATGAGGAGCTTTTTCATGGCAAAAATACACTTGGAGGTTTGCCATTGCCTGCTGAGGGGCGACCGCTATTAAAAAAAAATGTTTCTTTATTTTGGTGTTTCACCGAGACTCGAATCTACGATCTCTCTATGAATTCCGAATGGTAGTCACGTACCAACCCGCCGGCCGCCATACCAGAACAATTTCATTCACCTCATATAGGAATAGTGGCTTTTACGACCCGAGGTCACAACGCAAAGAATACATTTTTTTAATTCTGCTATCCAAAACTAGGTGCAGCAGATAAACTACTACTTTGGTATCACAATGAATCGGCAACGGCCTAAGTGCGCTGGTTTACTGGCCTACTACCACTTCTACCTACCTACCTGCCCATCTACTATCCAAGTAGCCATATTTCTCTTGAAAGGTCAAAAAACACTTTACACCGAACTTTTTGTTTAAAGAATCTACGAAATTGTCAGAATTCGAATTTAGCAAAGAAGAAGAGAGCAGTATAGTGGTTTCTCTTGATTGAACTTAGGAGAAATCATGAGCTATTTCTTCGAGCCAACCGAGAAATCTGATGCTTGCCGATGAATCCTCCTGGTCACAAACAAATGCAGTGTAAGATGTACTGAACTCATTCACTGCAGTGATTTTTTTTTTAATTCTCAGTGTTTATGATTGAAAAAATTTTGGCGTAAATCAGACAAATGTAATTACAGAGTTGTTGCTAGACACATTGGTTATTTATATCAGATAAGTACAACAACCAATTTTAGGGCACAATCTTTACTTGCTAAAAATTTTCAAACCATAACGCACTAATTTATTGCACATTTTCCCACGATTGTAATTCAAACTACAACTGCTATACTCACATACCAAAACCACTGATTCAAAAGAACTGTGAAATATTAAAAATATAGTAGAATAATCCGATGCAGTAGGACTTCAAAGAAGGAAACTTTTGCCCGTTATCGAACACCATTTTCACCTGAGAAACTTCCAGCTGGACATTTTAATCCTCCATTAACGATATAAACTTAATATCTTAGATGTATGCTGGGTGTCTGCTGTTCATGAAGCAATGAACTTTGTTGTGAAAAACAGATGGAGAGATAGACAGATATATATGTGTCTGCGGCGACAGCCAAGCTGCGCTCATGACTTAAACAGCCCCTAAATCACTTCAAGGGTAGTCGAGTACTGTAAATCTTTGGCCCGGAGCGCGTTCTGCCACTCCCTTCTGTAGCCATCAAAACTACGGTTAGCAAACGGGTTACTCTAACCCACAAGCGAGCTTAGCAGACTGAGAGAGCCTGCAGATGTACAAAACTGATATTACCTGTCATGTCCAACTGACTGCCGCAGTTCCTCGTATTACTAAGCAGAGGTGATTGCAGGCGGCTGGTTGGACTGAAGACGGGCCTCTTTCTATAGGCAAAGCACATGGAAAAGCTGGGCAACTCTGACAGTACACTCTGCTCAGCATGTAGTGAGGAGGATGAGACGATGGTCCACTTTCTGTGTGTCTGTTCCGCCTTCACTCGAATCAGGTTAGAGGTCTTTGGAACTGATGTGTTAAGAAGCGACCACCTTGGCTACTTGGAAGCACAAGATCTACTCAAATTTCTTCGGAGGTCGAGTAGATTTAAAGAAAATTATAAATGGAATACGAGTGCAGTATAATGGACTTAATGGTGTCTCAGTGCTGTACTTGGCCTTTGGTCTGTCCCGACAAAAAAAAAACACAAAAAAAAAAAATTTATAATAATATTTTGGAGATTTCAAAATAAAATTGAGTAAAAATTACCAACATGAATAAGATATATTGGTTTAAAATGTTCTAGAAAAATACGGATCATCAACTTTTATTTATTCAATTAAAGACAATATTAACAGTAAAAGTAGTTTTATACAGGATTATTCACATAATTTAAAGCAACTTGACTCCAAATTGGTCAAGCTTTAATATACTGCAAAACAAATTGTGACGTTTAGGGACAAAGTGGGGAATGCCTCTTTGTTCTACAGCTTTCCATGTTTCATAATTTCCTTTCTTTTTCCTCCATTTTTACGGTACAAAGTAATTGTTAAAAAACGTAGTAACATTCAGAGCCTTGATCCGACGTGTTCTCGTTTATTGGTTTCAAGAGGAAGTGAAAAATGTAATACATTGAATAGATATTTAGTCTCTATACTACGGGTGATGCCATATATATGAGATATTATTTATTTCAATAGTAATTTGAATATTTTTGACTACAAATTTGGTGGCACTTTATGGACAAGACTTTCTAAAAATATATTTAGCGAGCATTTTATCATTTACTGAAAGCAAAAACACAGAAAAATTATTATTCTCCAGATACGCGTTATTAGCGATTTCATAATTGTTAGTTGATATTGCCGAAATTATATGAATCTGTTAATGAATGATGAAAAATACATTTCATTTTCAGAATCTGCTTATCATCCGCGCACGGGTATGAGCGGTGGCAAAATAACAGCAGCAGAAATATTTGTCGATTGACAGCCACGGAAATTCCTCATAAAAAATATGCGCATACTTAAACCAAATAATTTTTATTTTTATTATTATCTTTTTAGTAAAATGTTTATTATTCTGCTAAATTATCTTGATTGATATAATATGCTAGCACTTGCCACAAGAAAAGGAATTCGAATTCACTGCAGGTTGTTTTTTACACCAGCGATCAACCGCAGCATCTGCTCTCTACACATTTTTTACAATAAATAAACACAAGTATGAGGAGGAGTATATACAGAAACACAAATCGACAATTTAAACAAATAAACACGAATAATCATAATCTATATTTTGTGATAAGTGAACTTGAGCAGGCATTTATGCTACTCATTTAGCAGCTACCGGGGCGGATGAGTGATTAATAAACCGTTGGGTGTGGGAAAATTTGAATAAACTTGTTTGCTATAGTACAGTATTGGCTTCTTTGATCGATGTGTCGAGAAATATTTTTTTTTTTCAAGAGCCACAAACAGAATTCTAACTATGGCTGGTAGACACACGGAAAGTGCTCCAATTTTCCAGACTAGCAGATGATGTTCGGCTATTTGAACTATAAAAAAATGTCTTCTGTTTCTTCTTCTTTATTGACTCGATAACCACGTACGCGATTTCGGCCGAGTTTACCAAAGCGCGCCAGTCGTTTCTTTCTCGTACTAACCGGCGCCACTTAAACACACCAAGTGAATCCAAGTCCTTCTCAACCTGATCGTTCAAACGCAAAGGAGGCCTTCTTCTGCTCCTCTTCCTCTGCTACTACCAGCTGGTATTGATCGACTACTTCCAGAGACGGAGGATAGATTTCCATTCGGGCGACATGAGCCAGTCAACGAAGCCACTGAATCTTTATTCACTGCGCGATGTCCATGTCGTCGTAAAGCCGATACAGCTCATCGTTCCATCGTCTACGATAGTCGCCGTCACCATCATCCAAAAGTCCAAAAATTTTCCGCAGAATCTTTTTCTCAAATACTCCAAGTGATGGATCGACCAAACTTCTGCGCCATACGTTAAGGCGGTAATGATGACAGAATTGTTCTTCGAGAGAGGACTTTACTGCTCAGTTGCCTACTTATTCCAAAGTAGCAATTGTTGGCAAGAGAGATTCTACGTTGGATTTCCAAGCTGACATTATTAATGGTGTTAAACCGTAACCGTTAACAGTGACTTGGGTGCCGAAATGCGAGTGCGCCGTCTATTTGTTTTATGACAGGAGGTACTTCGTTTTGTCTTCGTTCACCACTAGACCCATTCGCTTTGCTTCTTTGTCCAGTTTTGAAAAAGCAGAACGACCAGTGCAGTGGTTAAGGCTGATGATATACCTATAAACATCATCCAACCAAAAAATTTTTTGAAGTTGTCTATAGCTCCGATTTTTCAATGGTAGTTGATGAAACCTATCTAGATCGACTGAGGGTGCAAGATGTGCTCAGCTCACCGAAACCTCTTTTTGGCTCCCTTTAACGGCTATAGTGAAAGATGTATTTTATGTCTGTCCTACAAGCTGCCGCCCCAGCCGAATGGTTTGGTACGTAACTACCATTCGGAAGCGCCTAGTTAAGAATCTCTGTGCATGGAACACCTAAACCATTGAAACAGTTTTTTCTAATAGCAGTCGCTCCTCAGCAGAAAATAAAAACCTACGTGTGTGTGTTTGCCACAACAAAGCTCCTCATAAAAAAACCATCTAATATTTTTCCCATATAATGCCAACCCTGATATTTGTGATAGATGCTTTCCATTTCAATTCAACCGGGCTATTCGGGCCATGTTCTTCGATTTCGATATAACTCAAATATGTTGCTCTCTGGTCAAAATAATGAGACACGTGTTTTTTTGTTCGCCCGAAACATTTTTTTTTTCAAGATTTATCGGCAATTTTGTTTTTCGGCTCAAAATCGATTTTTTTCAATTATATAAGAACTTGTTTTTTAAATGCTCATAACTTAGTCAAAAATGAACCGATTTTAATGATTCTGGGTTCAAAATGATCATCATTTCTTGCACAAGCGACTTCATGTAGAAAAAATTGCAAAAAAGCAGTTGAACATTTTTTATTTTGCAAAAAACAAAAAAATATTTAAAATGTGAAATCGTCGCTGCAGCAATCACTAAACTATACAATATTGTTGATATTTAGTTTCCTGAATGACTGAGTGTCTTATATAACCTCTTAAGAAGCGACTTGCGACGAGAATATTTATGTAATCGTATAATTTTCATTGTATCAATCGACAAAGTGTTTCAACCAGCCAAGTAAGTGACTATTATACCTAACTACACTTCCCGCTTTACAATCGGTGCCTGGTGCCAACGGAAAACAACATTTGCTCGTAGCAATAAATTTGGCCGCAGCCATTAGCCGTTCATTGCCATAGATTTTTTTTTTTTCTGACTTTTGCTTTTATTATCTCTCATGTTTTTTAACGCTATTGTTTTATGTGTGCATTCCTCTTCTTTCTTACTGCAGGGCTGGTCAAATTTCACCCGTAAATCACAAGCGCTTACCCGTCACTCAGCTGGGTCTATGTGTGTGTGTGTGTATAGTCGTGCAAGTTTTGGCAGCGTCACATGTTTTTCATTTCGAATCACTTTTCAAATGAGTGCCGGTACTTAGGTTTGCATTCTTGTAAAAGTGCAATGAAGATAAGCTAAAATCACTGAGATCAGCAGACAAATTCTTGTCAACAAACTTGGTCGCATGGTGTAATTGGAGGCGGCGATGCCGATGGCGGTGGCTGTAGTGTTGTGAATGTGGTTGTGCGTCTTATGACTTAGTGAACTTGGCTATTTGATGCATTAACTCATTGGTTGGCTCACTGTCGCTATGACGCATAGTTTAATTGTTAGATTGGCTGCCAAATAATTAACAAATAATTTTATTGAATTTGTTGTTTCTTTGAGGGAATGGTTGTCATGATGTTGCAGGGATGACGTAGTAGCAGTTTTACTGTTGGACAAGTGCAAACAAGTATTTTAAGCAAAAGAGTTTCCATTGCTCTTAAGCAACAACAAAGTTTTGAACCAAAAAAGTGTTTTTATTTTCTATGCTGCCCTTCAAGTTAGAGAATAGGGTGGTTATTAAGCCGTTTGGACTCCGACGATATTCAAAGTGGACGTACTAGAATTTCTTTGATATTTACAAAACCAAAGGTAGGTAGGTAGGATGGCAAGAGTACCCCAGGTACACTTCAAGTAGCGCTTACGTGCCGTTTTGATACCATAATGGCGGCCACTACCTGTGAAAAGATTTAGGGAAGAGAAAAACCGTATACAGCCATCCAATGCTGTTGATGTAGTGGCGAAGAGAAAAGAGATCTAGGCTGGATAGTTTCTTGAAGTCATCCCCAAAGGGCACGCTAAGGAATCTCAATCGCCTAGCCGCCAGAGCCGGACATTTGCAGAGAAAGTGTTCCACAGTCTCTTTCTCTGCAGGATCCCCACAGCTTCTCCAATAGGGGTTGCACGGAATTCCAAGCTTCACCGCATGAGTACCGATCACCCAGTGACCAGTGAACACCGCAATGAGTTTAGAAATTCAATGGCGGGGGACTCCCAACACCTTAAACGTTCTGTTTCTATCGTATTGAGGCCATAGTGTTTTCGAAATAGCACACGATGAGACATACCTCGATCTGTCTTGCGCTTATTTTAGAAAAAAATAGTGTAGTTTCCCTTTAACAACGGTCAAGGGGACACCGATGTCTGAGAGGGGGGGACAGCTGAAACCGGTTCAGTTGAACTCTTCCTGACGAGCTCATCGGCAATTTCATTTCCCTCTATATTCCTGTGCCCAGGAATCCAAATAAGGAAAATGTTTCTTGCACGTTCGACACGTTTGAGTTCCTCCTTACAGGAGTACACCACAAGAAAGCTGCAATACGGCAACGACAGGGCCTTGATTGCAGCTTGATTATTAGAAAAAATATTAATGTCTCTCTCCCGACAGCGATCCCGAAGCATTTTGCGTGCTTGCAGGATCGCGAAGACCTCTGCTTGAAAAACGCTGCTTGTTTCCGGCAGTTTAAAGGAGACTGAAATGCTGGCTGATTAAGAGTAAACTCCCGCTCCCACTCCAGACTCCATCTTGGATCCGTCAGTGAAAACAGAGTTATCTATATCCGTACCGAATCTCCCCTCTTCCCAAGCTTGCCTGCTCGGAAAGATAGCCCTAGCACAACCCTCAAAATTCAGTTTGCGGATGGAGAGATCAGTGCGAAGAGCAGAGAAGGAAGGGGAGATATGCTTCAAGAAGCTACTATGTCCTACAGGAAATTGTCTCCAGAGGCCAATCTCCTTCAACCTAATAGCGCTCTGAGCAGCTATGGATTTAACTTGCAGATCCACAGGAAGTAAGGGCAGAATAATGCTGAGCGCAGTAGTGGGACATGTTCTACAAGCACCAGTGATGCCCACACATGCAGTTCTCTGCACTCTCTCTAGTTTATTGGTGTTGTAGCCCTTTTGATGAGCTACCCACCAAACTAGGCAACCGGATGTCAAAATTGGCGGAACCACTAAGTTGTACATCCAAAGTACGACACGTGGTTTTAGACCCCATTTTTTGCCGAACATAGATTTACAGGCGTAGAAGGCTATATTGGCCTTCTTAACTCGATTTTCTATGTGCAGCTTCCAGTGGAGCTTGGGGTCAAGTATTACCCCAAGATACCTGACTTCCGATTAAAGAATAAGACACTGGTTGCTTAGTCTTGGAAGCTTAAAAACCGGAGGCTTGTACTTTCTGGTGAATAGCATCAATTCCGTTTTGTCAGAGTTGACTCTGAGACCTCAACTGGCAGCCCAACTAATTAAGTGTAGCCAGTGCACCTTCCAAAATTTCAGCCATTACTGATGGGAAGGGTCCTGTTCATTAGGATCAAGTCATCGGCATATGCTACCACCTTTACCCCACCCCTGTTTAAGAGAGTTAAAGCTTCACCCATAGCTACTAGCCAAAGGAGAGGCGAGAGGACGTCCCCTGCTGTGTACGCCTATGTACGAACTTAGTGATTCCAGCCCCTGCCAGCCCCTACTACCTGATGTAAGGCTGCCTCGGTAGATTTCCCTTTCAGGCGTGTTGGGCTGGAGAAAGTCTGGTTTCACAGTGCTCTCGGATGTGATAGTCGATCACTCTTTCAAACAGAGAGTAAAGGAGGTAAGACTTCTAGGTCTGCATACTGGGGAATGTTATTAATATTCGTGGAGAACGTGCGGAGTATGTCAAAGAATAGGCCTAGGTACGTAGGTTTGGTTGCATATAATGTTGGGAGGAACTCCAGAGATGAGATTGCATGTAGGAATCGGATTCTGCTTTCGGGTAAAATAAGAGTGAGAGCATTTGTTAACATTTAAATTCGGACGATTTCGGGTGCACGAAGGCACAAGTTTATCGCGTTCATTTTGAGATCATCTGTGCATAGTAAAATTTCAAAATTTGAGAAGCACGAGCTCAAGACGAATTAAAGCGAAACGGACCGAAATCACGATTTTTCGAAGTAAATATTTGGACTAATGGTGCATTGCGTAGTCCCAATATATCATAGTTCGGAGTATCAGCGCTGCATAAATAAATAATCGCTCAATACTCGCATTTTCTAACAAATTTTCACTTTTGCGCTCTACTAGCGGCAGCCCACACACTCTAAGTTGAACAGACTCAGATGCCTCGTCTATAAGTTTTTCTTTATAAATTTTAAAATGAAAATCTATAAATTTTCTACATGACTAATACAAATTGAAAACATTATTTTGAGATTGATTGTTTTATTGCTGAAAACGCAAAATGATATTGAAAAGCAAACATTTTTCAAATATATAATAGGACTATGAATAAGCTCGTGCGGTTTTTTTTCGAAATTTGAAACTTTATTGACGTAAAATGGTTACAAATTTAATATTCAAAATATTGTCCATCGCTTACTACTACTTTTTCCCATCTTTCTGGCAATTCACGGATTCCCTTTGTGAAAAATTCGGTCGGTTTTGCCGCAATCCACGAATCGATCCATTTTTTGACTTCATCGTAATTACGGAAGTGCTGGTCAGCCAGGCCATGTTGCATCGATCGGAAGAGATAGTAATCGGATGGCGCAAGGTCTGGACTATACGGCGGGTGGGGTAGGACATCCCATTTGAGCGTTTCTAAGTATGTTTTGACCACTTGTGCAACATGTGGCCGAGCATTGTCATGTTGCAAAATAACTTTGTCGTGTCTATCGGCGTATTGCGGCCGTTTTTCTCGCAGTGCTCGGCTCAAACGCATCAATTGTCGTCGGTAGACATCCCCCGTAATCGTTTCATTCGGTTTCAGTAGCTCATAATACACAACACCCAGCTGGTCCCACCAGATACACAGCATAACCTTCAGGCCATGAATATTCTGCGCCGACGTCGATGTTGAAGCATGGCCAGGGTATCCATACGTTGCCCGACGTTTTGGATTGTCGTAATGGACCCACTTTTCATCGCCAGTCACAATTCGATGCAAAAAACTCTTTCTTTTGTGCCGTTGAAGCAGTTGTTCGCATGCCATAAAACGGCGTTCAACGTCTCTTGGCTTCAATTCATACGGCACCCAATGGCCTACCTTTCGGATCATTCCCATGGCTTTTAAACGTTTGGAAATGGTTGATTGATCAACTCCCAAAGTTTTTGCAACCTCTTCTTGCGTTTGAGCCGGATCTTGATCGAGCAATTCCTCCAATTCGGTATCCATGAACTTTGGCGGCGCACCCTCGCGTTCTTCGTCTTCCAAGCCAAAATCACCACTTTTAAAGCGTGCAAACCACTTCTGGCACGTTCGCTCAGATAGAGCATGCTCACCATAAACTTCCACCAAGATACGATGACTTTCGGCTGCTTTTTTCTTCATATTAAAATAATGAAGAAGAATTCCCCGCAAAAACACATTATTTGGCACGAAATTCGACATTTTCAAGTGTGGTAAAAATATTGTTGTTTACGCTTCAAATAAAAAACTTATACTGACGTTTGTGCCTTACGACAGTAGCTCTCCAATGAATGTTTGGAAATGTGGATCGATGGAATAATAATCAAGTTACGCCATCTGTTGTAAAACCGCACGAACTTATTCGTAGTCCTATTATTTACGAGCAATAAAAATCGATAGTTTTAAGGCACCAAATGCGCGCTGACGGATTTATCTTTGTTTTTGTCTTTGCTTATTTGTATCGATGTATTTAGCATTAATTTACGTAACTCCGCAATACATCAGCTCATTACTCGAAACTAAACTTCTAGTGATCAGCAAAAAATATGTCAACCCACTGGTTGTGTAAAAAGAAAAAAAAAAACGCAAAACAAACCGAAAATAACAAATGCCTGATCGAGTAATTATCGTGAACAGGAAAATCCATGCCGCGTTCACTAGCAAACGTATGCATATGAATATGTATGAGTGTGTATATGTGTATGCACGTGCGTATGTAAATTCCCAGTGCTTTTAGCTTTCCCACTTTGGCGGCCACACTCCATGGCCGCCACTCAATACCGAACAAACAAAAAAAAATGATGACGCCAATAAAGAAAAGCAATTTTCAAAAATTTCCGCAAGTGGTGAACGCACCGATGAAAGTGGGGTGAAGAGTTTGTAACAACAATTTGTTGTCTTCATATGCTGCAAATGCTATTTAATAATACTCAAAGGCATAATTTTTCCTGTAAAAGAAAACAACAAAAACCAAATATGTTTTTTTTTTTGTTTTGCTTTCTGTTTTGAGTGGAGATCTCGCGAGCGATCGCTGGCTGACTGCTTGACTAGCCGGCTGCGAAATCCAAAGGAACAGCTAGTAATCAGTTTGGTGTGTGCGCGTGACGACAGCGAGCTCTGTAGCAAATGTGCAAGCGGGCGAGGTGCGTACGAAGCACATACGAGTAGTATTCGATCACAAAATGTTGATAGGCTGATGGTGAATTGAAACGAAAAAAATAGATTTCGGTAATGAAGAAGTGTGACAAAACTGAGGAAATAAATGTTTGTATTAAACAGGAGTAGCTCGGCCGAACGCTCAACAAAGGGTGTAAACGCCTATTATCTATATATATATATATGTCTGTACATACTTATATATTTAAATCCATATAAATCCATATTAAGCAATTAATGAAAATCTAAATTTTAAAGTGTTTAGTGAAAGTCCATAAATGCGTGAGCACAAATTTCTATGAAAATTTTCTGGTAATGCAAAGTGTGAAAACTTTGGAAATAACGAATAAGTAAAAAAATATTGTAATTATTTAAAAATGTTTTTTAATTTTCCTGTCTTTTTGTTTTTTAAATAATGACGTTGCCATGCATAAAAAAGAAATAAATAAATAAAAACAGTGTTGACGAAGTGCTGCGACGTTTAACGCAACCGTGGCGAGACACGAGTAGCGTCGAATGTATTCGTCTGCGGCCATAAATTCCAAGTGTATCAGAAAAAAATTTTCATTTAAAAAATTGCCTGTCATTTAAGTGTCGCACTGTGGCGGATAGGTGCTTCTATGCATACTTGCGTGCGAAAGAGTAGGTGTAAACTTTATTCTCAATCTGAGCGAGTAAAGAGTGCGCTAGTGATGTGTTGCGCAAATGGTGGACTTTAAGTAACCGACAAGTCAAATAACCGGTTAAATGCGAAGCAGACACTGATAGAGGAAGTAACCGGCAGTCTCATGTAGATTTAGAGTCATGCAAGTAAATGCGTCATTCAGCTCATCCATCCAGTACTCGAAGCGTTTACGCACTGAATGAGCTCATTTAACAGTCTATTTACTAAGGCAAATAGCGATGCTAGTACGAGTACATCCATTGTGTTTCTCACAAAACAGATTCGCTTGCTAAATTTTAAAGGAAAAGCTGACAAAACTTCAACACCTTCAATACCTAGGAAATGCCGTCCACTTGATATGCCCTCCACTGCCCATTGTTGTCTATAAAAGCTTGACATCTTCTTGAACAACCTTCGCATAGTTTTTTGCATAATCTGTAGAAGAATGCCTCCAAAATTTTTTATTATCATGGCAAGTTGTTGTGTTATAGAAATTTCTTTTTGCCCGAATATTCGCTTTCATTAGAGCTCACACATTTTCAATTGGATTTGCAACAGAACTGTGTGAAGATCAATCCAGCTATTGTATGTCGCTTTTTGCTCCTCAAGATATGCATAGTCGGCTACGCCAATTTGGGTCATTGCCTTCTTGAAGAATCCAATCCGCTGCTTTCGGTGCATAAAGCTTTTGCGAGACCTTATCAAACATTTCTAGTAAAGCTTGATCATTAATTTTGTGTCAAAATTTTGTGTAAAGGTAGTTCTTTTCCAGAATTAAGTTCTCGCTGATTTTTTTTTTTTTTGATGAAAATACAACTTTATTCTGAAAAAATGGTTACAAGTGAATCTCTGAAAGTATTTCCCATCGCTGGCTACTACTTTTTCCCATCTTTCTGGTCGTATACTGTCGCCGTAAAACTGTTCATCTTTTGAGGCTATCCACGGATCAAGCCAATTTTTGATGTCTTCATATGAATGGAACTGCTGGTCAGCTAGACCATGTGCCATCGATCGGAACAGGTACTAATCGGACGGCGCAATATCTGGAGAATATGGCGGGTGGGGATTTCCTATTTCAGTTTTCCAGGTAGGTTTTAACGGGTTTGACAACGTGGGGCCGAGCGTTGTAATGCTGTAGAATTACTTTTTCATGCCTCTCCGTGTATTGCGGCCGCTTCTCGCGCAGTGCTCAATCGCATCAATTGAAGTCGATACCGATCCTCAGTGACTGGTTTCGCTTGGTTTTAACAGTTCATAATAAATAACACCAACTTGGTCCCACCAAATACATAGCATAACCTTCGCAGCGTGAATATTCGGCCGAGGTGATGACGTAGAAGCATGACCGGGCAGTCCCCATGACTGTCTTTTCTTTGGATTGCTGTAATGAATCCATTTTTAATCACCCATCATGATGCGATGAAGAAAACCCTTCCTTTTTTGCCTGTGAAGTAGTTGTTCACAAGCGAAAAAACGACGTTCAACATCCCTTGGTTTTAACTCATAAGGAACCCAAAGTCTCCTATTTCTGAATCACTCCCAAAGCAACCAATCACTTGGAAATGGATTGGCGGGTAACTCCTTATACTGAAGCAAGCTCTTCTTGCGTTTGACACGGATCCTCAGTGAGCAATGCCTCCACTTCAGCGTCTTCGAAGGTTTTGGCCTTCATGCGCGCGGACGGTCGTCAACATTAACATCACCGTCTTTGAAGCGACGGAACCAATCTCGGCACGTTGTTTCATTTAAAGCAGCATCTCCATAAACTTTTTGTAGCTCTCGATGCGCTTCAGCCGCCGTTTTTTTTTCGAATGAAATAGGAAAATCAACACTTCCCGCAAATAACAATTATTCGGGACAAAATCAGACATTGTCACAAAGCATAAAGTATATGATAACAAAACAAAATCACTAATGTGTCAAACCAGTTTGTTTGCCATATGTCTAAGCATGGTTTATGACCCTGCACACACTGCTGGCGGCATCTATTGACAGACAGCGGGAACATAGTTGCGCACCAATAGCTCGTCTGTAAATATTAGCTTCGTTCAATCTCGAGTAAAATTTTCATTCGTCTCAATCGTTTAAGAGAGGCTTTGGAAGTGTGCTCCGATTTCTGATGTCGATGTCTTCAATCTCTGTCTGATTGTGCAAATAGAAACGTCTATGCTTTTTGACGGGAGTTTTTGTTCCGCTTGCCTTAAGCTTAGGGTTGCCATCAACCTTCAGCTTAGGGTTCCATTTTTTCATAAAGTGGCTTGACTTTTTTAAGTATTTCATGGTTTTAGTGGTAGACATTTTCGGGTTTTCGGGATGAGTTACCAGAAACACAGCTGCAAAAGGCTTTTAATATACAACATGCAATACTGCGTTGAGAAACACCCTGTATGAGTATATTCTTTACTGATTTGCTGTTCGTACTGACCCTCGTATGCATTTTGATTTGAATGCCCGTTTTCTTAATACACCTGAATAACTTTAACGCGTTCCTCGATTGTGTATCTTTCCACGGTTCAAATTGAATTGGTCTGAAATTGAAAAATGTCAAATAAAATGCAAAAAAAACCTTGACGTGTAGGTGTGGTTCACATTCAACATCGGCCCTTGAAATTTAATCACCCTTTATTTTATTACAAAATATCAAAATTTTCGATTGTACGGAATAAATCTTACAATTTAAAAAAAGATAGGATTGTCAAAACTATACGTCTGCCGATAGGGTGATTAATTTTGCGCCGTCTTATATGTTAAACACTTGTCGGATAATATCTCAAATAGCCAGTTATGTGTCTTAGGCAATTTTAATTCGAATAAAATCGCGTGAGTATAAGTTTTTGGTGATGACTCGGTCTTTCCGGGCAATGTTATCAAAGCCTCTACAGCTTGCAAGAGGTCTAATCAATCACTTTGTTTATAAAGTTCTGAGTGGTAGCGAATGCATTTCGGGAGTGTTTCGCGACATTATTTTAACAAGTTTTTTAGTTTACTTCTACTGTTGAAATAAGTAATTAGAACAAAGGCGCATTAGTGAAAAATTTGTGATAATTCAAAATGTAAAATATGAAGTGTAAATATTTCCATAATGAAAGCTGCAAAAAAGTAAATCCAGTGTTGCCAAAATAAATAATGAAATAAAAAAAAATGGTGTATAAATAAAATAGTAAATTTAAATTCATATCAAAGTGAAACAAGCGTACCACAGAAATATCATCGTACGACAGCTGCTGCTGCCAATTACACGGCGAACTACAAATTACAAATCAACGACAACAACAAATTGCGAATAGCCATAGCTGCTCAACAAGCAGCTAACAGGCACTCCCAAACGACGAGTACGCCAGTGATCAGCCTTACTGCAATTATACACTCATACAAATACTAAGTACCTACACAACTACCAGCCAAGGCCAAAAGTGGCCGTCGCATGGCATTTTGAAAAATACAAAAATAAATTTGTAATTACATTCGAAATATTGCATTTACAAAAATTCACAGTTCATTAAAAAATTTTGACGAGAATTCCTGCTATATTTTGTATATATGTAACCTATATAAAGTTTCGATGCAATGTACGTATGTATGTTTGTAATTTGTGGAAAATTCTTTGCAAATAATGGCGATCATTAATTCAAAAATAGTTTAAATAATTCGTAGCATACGAAAATGTGTGTAAAATCCTATACAAAAATACGTAAATAATAAAGCGAAAGTAGTTGCTATTGTATATTCATTTGTATATAATAATACCTAAGTGTGTGTGCGTGTAGGTGTTTTGTGTATATGTGTTTTTGTTTTAATTCTACTTGCATCCTGTTGATACATTTACATATACATACGTATTTTGAAGTATACTTGTGTGTGTTCAAACAACTTCAATTAAGGAGCGCCTGTAAATGGGAATGCATGCATGGCATACGTCTCGACACACGGCAGCTTAGCCCAAGCGCCCAGGTAATTTTTCAAATCATTCATTTATGTATGTATTTGTGCCTTTGTTTATTTTAGTATTCGCACATTTCGAATAAACTTATACAAATATAAATTTTATATGAAAAAATTTGCATGTTCTCGTAAAGGAAAATAAAATGAAATAAACAATGACTTAAAATCACTCAGCGCGGCATAAAATAGTAATGAAATAGAATAAAATGACTTGAAATGGAATCAAATAACATGAGATAAAATAAAATAACAGGATGGGCCAAATAAGACCTACTAATGTTAAACACAAATAACTTTTGCAATAATCATTTATTTAGGTTAATTGTTTTTATGCATATTTTGCTTCCGCTGTCTAATAGTCTCTGGTTTGTTAAGATACACTTTGTCTTATAAATATCCCCATAAAAAGAAGTCGGGCGCAGTCAAATATGGCGAACGAGGTAGCCAGGGGAAATCAGACGCTCGCCCAAAATTTCACGCATAGTTTGCCTAGCAGTATGCACAGTTGCTCCATCTTGTGGAAACCACAAATTAAGAGCCATTGGCCGCAAAAAGTTTTTAATCAATGTTCTGTAAAGAGCTCCTGAAATCGATCCCGGCGTTTCATCCTCATTTTCAAAGAAATATGGACCGATAACTCTAGTGGCCATAACACCGCACCAAACAGTACATTTAGGTGGGTGCAATTGATTTTGGTGTGTAGCCCTTGGATTTTCAGAGCCCCACAATCTACAGTTTTAATTGTTGACATAACTATTTAAATGGAAATGCGCTTCATCCGACATCAAAACATTATTTAAAAAATCAATTTGTGTGGCTAATTGTGTAAAATGAATAGCATATTGTAGTCGTTGTTGGTGGTCTGGTGGTAGGGTTCCATAATAAATTTCCAACGATTCAATTATAACCTACAAAAAGAGAAAAATAAATATGTCAAAAAATAAAAGAGTTATTTGTGCTTAGCATTGTGCTTAACATTCCAATAAATTAAGAAGTTAGGGGTAGTCAGAGGCAGAAAATATGTTGATTTTCAAAAATTTTTTTTGCTAGTCAACTGCTTTATTTTACAAAAAGAAAAACATAACAATATTACGTCGTGTTTCGACCTGACTTTAGAAAATCTTAAAAAAAAAGATTAATAATTGTAAAAGTAATCGTTGTTTGTGCGGAGTCTGTTTCTCTAGAAGTCCCTTGCGTTGATCATCACAAGTCCTTGGAGATTCATCTAAAATTAATCGGACAAGAGAAATTGTTTTATTAATTTTAAATATGGTGGCCTGAGGAAATATTTTTCAGATTTTCGAGAAAAAAACCAACAATTAATTGTTAAAAAAAAGTCAGTCGAAATTTTTGAAAATCGTTTGATCAGGCACGAATTTGTTATGTTTTTCAAAAGCAGTATAAATTTTATTGATAGCGATTTTTAAGTTACAGTTCAAAAAACTAAATTTTGTGCGAAAAACGCATTTAAAGTTTTGCTATCGATTACCGGAGCGCCCAATCGCCCTTTGTTAATTGTTAAATAACTCGAAAAGTATTTGCCGGATTCACTTCAAATTTTCCTACAATAATTTTAAGATATTATACTTTAAGACGCAAAAAAAGTTTAAATTTTTGGAAAATTCTGACTACCCCTGACCCTTTAAAACAAAATGAAAACCGAACTGAACGAAGCCAAATACCATGGAAGAATTTGGAACATAAAATAACATAGCAAACATAACAAAAGAAAACATAGCATAGTAAACGTAACTTAACATAAAAAAACAACGAATTGCGAGTATATAATACATAACGTTAAAAGAAACATAACATAACATAAGGCATTAAACTCAACACAACGAGACAAAGAAGACAATTAAATTGCACTAAAGTAAATGGAATTATACCAAATAGAAAACATAACATAACGTAGTATAGTAAATGGAACATTACATAAAAACACAGCATAGTAAACATAGCCCGACATAAGACAACAAAACTTAACATAGCATAACAAAATACAGTATAGTAAACGGAACATAACATAAAAAAAACACAACACAACACTCTTAATATAACAAACATAGCATAACATAAGACAACAAAACTTTATATAACATGACATAAAATCAAATTATACTAAATAAAATAAAATAACATAGCAAACATAACAAAACAAACACAACGCAGTAAACATAACATCACAAACATAGGATAGGACAACAAAACTTAACATATTATAACAAAACACAGTATAGTAAAGGGAACATAATGTAGAAAAGAAAAAACAGCACTGTTACCATAACAAACATAATAACTTAAAACAACAAACTTAACATAACATGACATAAAGTTAAATTACACTAAATTAAATTAAATAACATATGAAACCTAGCATGAAAAAAAACATAAATTAACGAAAACAAAAAAAATTGACATAACATGGCATACAAATAAATTAAATAACACAGCAAACATAACAACACAAAAAATAATATATAATACAATATTAACATAATAAATGAAATAATGTAGGAAACATGTCATAACAAAACTGTATAGTAAACGAAACATGGCATAGCATAACATAAGAGAGCAAAGCTTAATGTAACATGACATATAATTCAATTACATTAAATTTAAATAATAGCATAGGAAGCATCACATAACAAACATAACATAATAAATTATAATACCGTAAACGTAAATAGTGACGTAACAAAACATACTGTAGCAGACATGACATAAAACTAAATTACACTAAATTAAATTAAATAACATAGCAAGCATAACATAACAAACATAACATAATACTACACAATATAATAAACATATCGCAGTAGGCATAATACAACAAACATAACAAAACCTACGATCGCAAAACTTAAATGAAATAACATAGTAAACATAACAACACATAGTATAATAAACGAAATATGACTAACATAACATAACATAAAAGATCAAAATTTAACATAATGTGGCATAAAATTCAATTACACTAAATTAAATTATATTACATAGCAAGCATAACATGACAAACATAACAAAATAAATCATAATGCAGTAAACCTAAATGACATGACATAGATAAATTACATTAAATTAAATAAAATAAAATAAAAATTTCAAAATTAAATGAAAGGTTATTAAATAAATTCAAACAAATAATAATAATTAGATAAGAATAAAACAAGAAAATTTATTTATTTTAGTAGACTACCACATATGTATATTTTTGACATTTAAAAAATTGTTTGCGTTTTTGTAAATTGCATGCTGAAATATGATATTTTTATGTTCATTTTATACTAAGTAGATTACTGCCGCAACGCAGTTTATTTCTCGAGTAATATTTGGTACCATATGCTACTGGTACAAGTATATTTTTTGAGCGCCTACATTTGCCGAGTAGATCTTTGCTTCTCACAAAGAGTTGTGAAACGTCAAATTTATAGCCTGCACTGCGTGCATACATCAAGAATGCTATGCACCTCCATTGCAATTTATATTGTCCTAGTTGTAATCAACCGGAGAAAAATTCAACTATCTTCCGCTTCATCTATGAATGCCCTGCCTTATATAAAACGAGGTTGTTAACCACTTTTTGAGAACCTCGAAGACCAGCCTTATAAGGTTTCTCAATCGCATAAACTGTATATAGTATGAGAATGACCCGTTGAACTTGTTTGCTGCGAGGTTGTGGCAAGGTGCGGAAGCGGCAATTGGATTCTTGGTGAATCACTACTTACACCAACCAACCAACGGGATATGGCAATAATCCTTACCGAGTAGAAAAGAAAGGCGCAATTTTCGCGTCCGATATATTGAGTATGGATTTTTCAGATTCACTAAGTAGTCAGCGAAGTTATGAGTAGATTGACCTCAGAAATATCCACAATAGAATTTTAACCAGACTTCCTGTTCTCATACAAGTTTCAAGTACCACACACAACTATTTTTATTTTAGACGAATTTAAAAATACGTGTAAAAATTCATTCCAAATTTATTTACATTAAAGCGTTTTTCCCCCAGCAAAATTACTAAAAACAATTGCTTTCAAACAGTGTGCCCTCTCAGCTTGCCGACCTAAACGCGTCCTAACACAAAATTACACTAAAACAGCTTGAAATGATAATAAACACAATTAAGAGTGTATTCGTACCTTGCGGGGAAGCCTTCAACGAGTAAAATAAAGTTCTGGCTCGGAACTTCGACGATTTCGCCAATTGCTAATCCTCTAATCATGACGCATTTGCAAGTAGCATTCATTTATATATTTTCAGATTTTGCTAGTATAAACCCCGAAGAGTAAAAGTGAATACTAACCTTCCCACTTATTCGAATTACTAACGTAGATCATCTGGAGGCGCTAATGCAGTCCCAGCAACTTACTCTTATTTGAGTTGGACTGAAATAAGAAAATTACGATGTGGCTATTTTCGAATTCAGCAAATGCCAGTAAGAAATTATCGGATTTATAAATTTCTGTTCTATCTTACATGAACAAATAAAACCTGAGTTGATTTTGGTGTGTCGAAATCGAATTTAGCACCTCTGGCGGTGGTCTGCCCTACTGGATATCCAAGGGCGGTGGTAGCGCGAATTACTATAGCTTTTATTTCTGCTAGATAGAAGCGCACATAGTTTGGGCATCCAGCACTGAAAACGAGTTGCGCACTCGGCCTCCCCTGTTAAATTTGGTATTACAGTAAATACTCGCTTCGTTGCCTTCTTTACAGTATTTTTCATTTAAAGCTGTGGGTTCTGAATGAGGTTCAGCAACCCATTGCTCGGTTTCAGATTGGAAGACTTGCTGCAATGGTTCTACTTTCCGCAGCAAAGTTGTAATGAATCGAGTCTGTTATCTGCAATCGTAACTCCGAAAGAGGAATCATTTTGTCACAATCTCAGTAGGTCGTTTTTTTTGAAACAGTTTTGGAAACGATGACTGAGTGGAAGTTACAGTATGAGCGTCCCGTGCACCCGCTAAAAAGCATAATGCATTTTTCATGTCGATATTTCGCAGTGACTCATCGGTGGTTTGTCCACGAGCTACAATGTGACTTAAGAGTGATTTTTTACAGTTGAATTTAGAAAGTCTTACAGGGTTTGATTGTAAAGTAATGAACCTTATTTTTTTAAGCAATTTTATTAAACCTTTTGGCTTATATAACTAATATTCTTCAAAATAGGACCCTTGAGCGTCAATACATCGCTGGTTGCGGTCCTTTCACTGCAGGAAACATTTTTTAAACTCATCCGCCCGAATCGCGTTCAATTCGGCTGTCACAGTTTTTTGGAGCGCCTCGATGGAGTCGAAACGCCTCCCCTTCAGTTTTCTTTTCAGGAACGGGAACAAGAAGAAGTCCGGAGGGGACAGATCTGGGCTGTAGGGAGGGTGGGGAAGCACCGGAACCCCCATCTTGGCCAATGCAGAGGTGCAGAGGAAGGCGGTGTGCGCCGGCGCATTGTCGTGATGAAGGGTCCAATTGTTGACGAGGTCGGGCCGGGCGACGCGGTTTTTCAGCCGAAAGAGCACTTCTTTGTAAAATTCCGCGTTTACAGTGCTTCCTGGAGGAACAAACTCCTTGTGGACGTTGCCTCGAGAGTTGAAAAAGATGATCAGCATAATTTTCACCTTGGATTTCGACATGTGCGCCTTCTTGGGTCGTGGAGACTGAGACAGAGAATGGTCCCCGTAAGCCTCCTTGAGTAGCCCAATGGTTTCGGTACTCGTTTTGTTTAGCTTTACGCAAAATTTGTTCGAGTAACGTTGCTCCAACGATCGCTGCATTTCCGCCACTGCAAAATCCTAACATACTTTTAAAACAGCTTTCACGCTCGGAGCGATGTTGACTGCACCGCTGTTGCCAGCGAACTGGGACCGGTTTCTAGTGGAAGGGAAAGGTCCAACGATCATTTTCCCCCACCAGCCGATTCGGTTGATCGCTTGGCGCGGGAAGGCTCATTACTTTTCAATCAAACCCTGTATAACGTTTTGATTCATGGGCTGGACATTATCAATATCTGGACGTCTTCTTCTTCTAGCGTTTTATCTTCAATAAGAAGAAATGCTGTTCGCGAAAGATTTTGTGCACGAACGAACTCCTTTAACTGTTTATTTAAGCAATTTTTGACTAAAACTGGATTCTATGTTTTGACAAAAAACCTACACACCGCTGAAACAAATACTCTTTGCAACCATTTATCAAGTAAAGCTAAGGTCATCAGGCATTTTTACTTCCTTTGTAGACAACAGGCATATCAGTTTTAATGAACGCAGATTCGCCGATTTCCCAATAACCATTTTCACTTTATGATTTCCGACAGCATTTGCACCAGCAAGGAATGTTGAGTGCACAAGAGTAGTATCGGGTAGAGCTTCCCAAGTAAGCCAGACTCATCGGCATTGTATATCTGCTCTTTTGATTTGCTCGCAAATCCATAATTGTTTCGTTAAATTTGTGCAAAAATGGGTGGATGGGGTCACTCTTATTTGATATTTTTTCTCCGATCCATTTTTTCTAACACCTTTCCCAAATAGACTTGTGGTGTGTGACTAATTATGTCACATGGTCAGACTGGTTAATTTGAGTTAATTAAATAGTAGCTCCGAATTATCTAAATGGGCTCCTAGTAGGTGAACTATGAACTATTCTTAAGATAGAACCGTAAAATTTACAAATGCTTTATAAGGAAAGGAAAGAAAACATTCAAGTAGTTCTAAATTGACCAGTTGTGCACCAGTTCCGTACCAGTGCATTTCTCTACAGGGCCTACACGCTTTTTCATATCAAATACGAGTGTATACTAAAAAAATACCACGAGATTTTTTAATTGTTTCTTGAATATGCCCAGTTTCTTCGCATTTGTGCACTCTGCTTATTTTAATTATAACAATTAAATTTCGCTTGTTCATACCGAAATATCAACTATTGGACCATAAAATTTTATGTAAACAAAAGCGGTGGAAAAAGTCATAAAAACGCCAGCAGCGTAAGCAAAAAACCAACAAACTAACAAATACAAAAAAAACAAAAACAACACACTAGAGGCATGCACATACTCACACACACACAGCTATAAGTACGTGTGTGTTCAGAGCGGAAGGCAACGAGCGTATTAAGGCAAAAAAAGGCTTGACGGGTGGTGAAAATTGATGTGCGATTTTGCATAGAAAAAAGCCAAATACGTGGAAGGTGGCAACGAATAGGTAACAGGCACCGTCGATAAACTAAAACAACAACTATGCTAATATTGTGTTTTGCTGCTATTCTAAGACTATGGGAAATTCATTGGAATTTTGAAAGTCGTTTATTATCGAATGGAAAAAGAAAGAAAAGCAGAACTTTTTTTTTCAGATAGTTGTTTTTGTTTTACTTCTGCATTTCTGTTTTGTGTTTTTTTTTTTTATTGTGAAAACAAATGAGAAATGTTAAATTTTGCAAAGCATATGTCAATACGAGTTTAAGTGAAAATAAAGCGGTAACTTAAAGAAAAAATAAGAATTTTTATTTGGTCCTATGCATTTGTTTTCTCAATTTTCTATTGTTTGTGTTAAAAGGTTACTACAAAGAAATGCAGTACACGAAAATTTGCTTAGACTCAAGTTTGTATCGCTGACTGTGTGGCTGGTTGGTTGGCTGAAAGCTGGCAGTTGAGCATTTAAACTAAGCAGGGGCGCTTTGGCTTCGTACTTTGCACTTTGCTGAACGATGGAAGACGTTAAAGAGAAAACTAACATTTCGAATTTTTACAACAAAACCAAGGGAAATTGTCACTTTATTAATTCTGGCTATAAAATACGAACAGTGAATGATCTGGTAATATTGACAATTTCCACAATTCTAGAAGGAGTTCATGCGCTCCATAGCAAATGGAAGTGCTTCAGCGATGCTCAGTCGGAAAATAATTGAAAATAACTGGGTTTAGAATTTTTTTCGATACAAAAAAATTGAATTCTAAATATCTATTATGGAAATAAAAAAGTTTTATAAATTTTCATCAAAATTTCGAATTTTATATTTAGATATAAAAAAATATTAACAAATTTTCATCAAAATTTCAAACTTTTTGGAAATGAAGAAATTAAAAAAACAATTCAAATTTTCATATAAATGTTGACCTTCATTGAAATCAAAAATAAAATGTAACAAATATTCTTCACAATTTCAAACTTTGTGGAAAAACGGTTAACAAATTTTTTTCAAAATTTAGAATTTATGGAAGTTATAAAAAGAAATGTTTACAATTTCCATCAATATTTCGAATTTTACGGAATTTAAAAAAAATATACGAAGTTTTTTGATTTAAGAAAAAAAATTTTTACAAATTTTAATTCAAATTTCGAACTTCATGGAATTAAAAAAAATATTTAACCAATGTTTATAAAAATTTTGAATTTTATGGAAATTAAAACAACATATTTAACAAATTTTCTTGAAAATATCGAGCTTAATGAAAATTAAAAAAAAAAATTTCACTAATTTTTATCAAAATTTCGACTGGAATTTTTCCAGTAATTAGTAAAAAAAAATATTTCTCTGGAGTTTTTTCCAGTAATTAGTAAAAAAAAATATTTCGACCGGAGTTTTTTCCAGTAATTATTAAAAAAAAATATTTCAGCTGGAATTTTCCCAGTAATTAGGAAAAAAAAATATTTCAACTGGAATTTTTCCAGTAAAAAAAAAATCGATCGACTGGAATTTTTTCTAGTAATTAGTAAAAAAAAAAACAAATTTCTTTTGGAATTTTTTCCAGTTTCCAGTAATTATTAAAAAAAAATATTTCGTCTGTAAAACAAATATTTCGACTGGAATTTTTTCCAGTAATCAATAAAGAAAATATTTCATCTGTAAAACAAAATTTTTCGACTGGAATTTTTTCCAGCAATTAGTAAAAAAAGTCTTTCGACTGGAGTTTTTTCCAGTAATTATTAAAAAAAAATATTTTTCCAGTAATTTGTAAAAAAATACTATTACTGCAAAGTGCGCATCTATGGTGAAAAGGAAGGCAGCTTTAGTGTGCATATTTTGCTTAGACTTAAAACTACTTGCCATGCCTTCTTTTCTTTATTTGGTTTACGAGTGTGAGTAACTTTTTGTTTTGCGCTAAATGCATTTCTTCTCACAAATAGTTGCTGCAATAGGGCCTACACTTTAACCGCGCATCACTGTCCACGCACCTGGGTTTCATTTATGCGCTTACGCTTCACTTTAGCTATTTTCTTTCTTTGTCGTCTTCACTAATTACCCCAAAGTCAAGGCTTGCCACAGTGATCGACAGTGGCATAGGCAGCTCTCCACTTGGGGCTCGCCTTTGGTACTGAGGTTCAAATGCAATTCTTGCATTATTTGCTGCTCGACACCAGCCCACACACACACAAGCGCGCACTGGCAACCCCTTGAGCAAATATTAGCAGCCCCGCCACTGTTTCACTTCAAGCGACAGCAAAATGTTGCAAAGCTTAAAATTAAATTAGTTCAAACAAACAAGAAGAAGGAAAAATAACACAACTAAAACATTATAAGCGGCAGTTGGCTGCTTATCAGCTGCGCGCGGTACTTGGCCATATTGACAGCAACGGTTTGCCAATGAAAAAAAAAGTGTGTGTAGTGTGAAAATTATGTGAGTGACGAAATTTTTTTTTGGGTCGCGTGTATGCAGTGTCTACGTATGTGATGTGTGTAAGCCATAAGTGTCTATGTGGGTGTTAAAACGCGTTTTGTAATGATGATTCCAATATGTGAAAAAATTATTTTTGCAACTTTTTCAGTGGCAGGTTGTCGTGTGTAAACGCGCGCGCGTGTGCGGCGCAGTGTGATTGTGTAATAGCAAAAAAACAAAAAAAACAAAAGTTCGAGAGACATTAAGCAAAAGGTGAAAAATTTACACAAAATCAACTTTAAGTTGCAAAGTATTATAGAAAAGTTTTCAAAATAAGTTTTCATGTAAACTAAAAAAAAGGCTGAAAAAAAATCCACCAAAGAGTGCAGTTTAGAGCAAAAGTTCGTGAGCAAAAACGAAAAAAAAAGAAATTATATCGTGCGCTGTTTATAGATAAAATGTAGCGCTTAAAAGTATGTAAGCAAGCGGCTGCATTAAAACCCTTTGTCCCTTTCACACACACGCACACGCATGCATACATTTAGTTTGCTCTTGACAAGCATACACACACCCATACACTCACTAAATTCTACCCTCCCTGCATCACAATTCTCTAGGCGCTCTAATCTTTAACTGTGATTTTTCTGTGGTCCGCCAACTTGGCTACAACTCGCCATGTTTTCGCAACACTCTGGCAACCCTCCTACTCCTACTCTTACTCTCACTCACATCTACTTTACAACGTGCCCAATACACACATTTACACAAACTTACGCATGCACGCGCGACATCCAACGGTACACGGTTGGGCCTACTACGGCCGCCGCCGTCATCAACGCGCCAAACACCGTACGTTGCTAACGGTGGCATGGAATTGCAATTATCAATTACTGCCAATTACACAATAACTACATTACTGTTGCGGCTTATTTGGCTCTGCAGTGCAAGCATCCTTCCATTATAGTACATCGTCGAGAATGCAATCGTCACAAAATGTCCGCTCGCCGGCCGAAATGCGGCACAAGAAGAAGAGGTGCGTCTGATCATTGGCTTCAATTTAAGTTTAAACATGGCTGGTATTTCTATTTATACCTAATTTTGGTAGTTTGTTCGGTTTCGTAACTGATCGCATTTGAATTAATTTTTTTCTTCGAAATTTTTTATAGTTTTTTGTCTACTTTTAAATTTTTCTTATTTTGTTTTGGATTGCTGCTTTGATTGGTATGACAAATATTCTTCTTCCCCTGCATGCGTTTCTGCATCATGCCTGTGCACCTATTTACCTGAAATTTTCGTCTCCGCGTCTTGCTTGCCCACCTACTTACCTGAACTTTTCGTCGATCTTCTGGCTCTCGATATAAATCGCATCGCTAATTCTTACAGGCAGAAGGAGTTTGTTATGCAAGACGGCATCAAAATGACGTAAATATACTTTTTTATTTTATTAAAAAAAAAAAAAATTATGCTGGTTATTAGCATTCAAGAAGTGATTAACTAAAATTATGCGAAATTACCATGAGAATATATTTTTTTAAATATCTTGAATCTGCTAAGGCTTAAATAAAAAAGTTGGAATTCTTTTTTTCTGAGTACTAAACAACTAAAGAAAAAAAAGGGCAATTAAAACTTAGCGAGTATTTTAAGATATATGTAATAAAATTATTTGGTGAAACTGGAAAATAAAGAAGGGCAAAGTATGGAGGGCAAAAAAAAAGCAAAAAGGAGCAAAAAAGAGGCCGCCGTAGCCGAATGGGTTGGCTCGATTCCCGTTTGATAGCGCATAAGTTCGATTATCCGTGCATGAAATAGCAAATAGCAAAATTATAGAAAAAGTGTTTTCTAATAGCGGTCGCCCCTCGCCAGCCAATGGCACAACTCCGAGTGTAGTTGAAAGGTCCTCATAAAAAACCATTTGTCGTTCGGAGTCAGCTTAAAACTGTAGGCCCCTCCATTTGTGGAACAACATCCAGACGCATGCCACAAATAGGAGGAGGAGCTCGGCCAAACACCTGCCAGAAGTGTGCGCGCCATTTTCTTATTAATTTTTTATTTTATGAAGGGCTAAAATATAATTTCCAAAACGCGCCAAACGTCAGTCATCTACCAGCTTTTATTCGGGCTAGATCGAGTTTTCGAAGGACTACTGTCAAGTGACTTGGTATAAGCTCAAAACTGAATGAACACTAGACATCTTAGAATTTCGCGCTGACAAACTAAAACTACAACATACAACTGAAAAAAACCAAAAGCCTAAAAAATCTCTCGAGCTCACAAATTTTTAAGGAGCATTCCATCTGAATGTGGCTACGGGGGCCCAAAAGTAACACATATCGCATCGTTAAAGAGTTTATATATTTTATAAGCTAAACTCATGAATGCAGTCAATTTCACCAAAAACAAATGGCGTTTTTCAAATATGGAGAAAATGCCCAACACTGTCAATGGGGGAATTTAGTTAGAATTTATAGGAAGATTTTTTGGGTGTAGTTTTTAACTTATTAACTTTAGTATACATAATAAACTGATTTGAAATTTGAAATTCAAGAAAAATCCTGTTAACAGTGGATTTTGGGTGAAAGTTACAAATCTTCCAATAGGGTGATTAATTTTGCGCCACTTACTTTTTTTACATTTCCTTATAGGCTCATACTAAATTGCAATTTAAAGGTGCCAGAGCAGACGCCACCTTGTTTTTACAGTTTTTAAGAAGTATTTGCATAGGAATATTTACAAAGCTTTTTGTCTTTCCTGAAAATGAGCAATGTGGACTATTATCTTTCTGTCCTCAGGAAGTGATACAGTGAGATCTGGGGTTTTTTTTTATGATTGATTGATGCTGCGCTATATTTTTGCATACAGTAGTGAAGTGAAATCCATTTGTTTTTTTGATTTTTTCTATGTTTTTTCGATAGGGCAAAAATGAAATAAGCAGAAAAACAAAAAAAAAAAAGAACATGAAAAAACTACCCAACAAAGCTGCCAAGTGCAAAGTACAGTTAAATGACTTAATCGATGACTGACTTAATTGTCAGTTTGATTGTTTATACAAGTGATACTTTTTTTGTGAGAGTGTGTGTGTGTATGTAAGCATCCTTGCTTTGCATTAAAAACACTGCATTTTTTAATATAATTTTTTCACTTTGCATACTAATTTACTGCCTGTTGGAAAGTTCGTTATATCAGGGTTGTGCGCATAGTAGCTCAATTAACTCACAGCAACATTACTGCGGTTCACCTTCGCTCATTTGTAACCTGCACTGCATTTTTGGAAGCACAATATGCAAAGTGATCTCAGAGAACCATTTTTCGTATAAAAATATGGTTTGTGATTGACTTACTTCATTACTAGCGAGTAGTTAATATAGTTTGTTAGACATAACGGAATATGAACGAGTAAGTAGAGTTGCTAAAGCGCGTGTTTTTTAATATAATCTGAAGAAGCGACTGGCAAACGAACAGGAAACTGCAATCACTTTTAATCAAATGGTGAATCTGTGAGTATCACTTATATACACCGATTTTTCTGTTTTAGTTAGAGGGTGTGCTAATTAATAAAATTTTCAATAAAATTTGTATTAAGCCCTTAAGAAAAGCGCTTGCTAATCCACACTACTCTTCAAAATTAGTGGGTGAATGTAAAACAAAACTGAAAAGTGTTGCGAAACGCAACAAGGTTTGGCTTATTTGAGTGTCTAGACATTGTGGTATTACAAGGCTCGAGTTGGCTAATAAACTGGCAATTGAAGAGTCTAAAAGCATACCATTTGCATACCATTTTAGGTGTCAATTCTGGATCGAGTCAGTTATAGATTGACGGCTTCATGAGGTCTACTCATAGAAGGCGTTGGTCTGAGTTGAGCTCCTGCAGAGTAGCCAAATGCTTTGTGAAAGAAGCCCATAGAAAATTAGCGATATTTCTCTTAAAATTTAGTAGGAAGGACCTGAGGCATTTTCTTTGTAGCTGTCCGGCGTTATCTACAATAGAATCAGACTTAAGCTGCTGGGTTGCGATGTACTGAATATGGATAAAGTTCGTACTTCTCCTTTGCCGGACCTCTTAAGCTTCATCAATGAATCCAAAAGAGTGACTTCCAATCAATTTCTACGTCTAACCATCCATACTGTATCTATCCTGCCTCTCTATCCTGTCACTCTATCCTGTCTCTCTATCCTGTCTCTCTCTCTCTCTCCCAGTGTACAATGGTCTTCCTGACTGAGTGCTTGGATTTGTCCCATCGCCCACAAATCTAATCTAATCTAATAAGTTAAAAATGACTGCTAGTTTTGAATTCACGATTTTGTGCTTTACTATATATAGGGTGTTTCTTTAAGAGCTTCAGAACTTAAAATGATAATACAAAATTATAAAAATATTTTGAATGAATTTGTTTGCATGAATTTTTTTTTTATTGTAATCTATTTATTGATAATTTCATGGTATTTATTTTTCAAATATGATATCCGGCATATATTTGTCGCGGTTATGAGTTACATTGTTCGTTCGATCAGTCGAATGCTTGACTATTTTTAACCAATAAATCTGGCCGTATGGCGTCAATGGTGCCGCGTTGAATATTGGCCTCCAATGTAGCTGATTTGTCGCCGTAAACCAAAAACTTAACATAGCCTCAGAAAAAGTAATCCAGAGGCGTTAAATTGCACGAAGAAGGAGGCCGGTGAAAAGGACCACTTCGGGAAGAAGTTGACCACTTCGGGTGTAAGTTGTGATTAAATTGATTTTGCAATAAATAGATTGAAAAAAAAACGTTGCTGAGTACATTCAGTTACATTATTCTTATTCTTTCATAGCTTAAACGACATACTAGGCCTTAAAACAATTTGCAGAATACTTTGACTCACTTTTTTTGTTACGATGTGTGGCATCGATTGGTTTTTTATGCCCTACATATTTTTTGTTTTTGTTTCGCTCATAAAACAAAAGTTATGAAAGTGAAAATAAATTATCCTTTCTGGAAATGGTGACCACCGTCTGTCGCTAATGGCCATTATTAGCCATTTAGCCATGTAATTATGGGAAGTAATTTGCCCACCAGCAGGCGGTACTTAATGAAAGCTGTTTACAATACGATTACGTAACGCCGGTTTTGTTGTTGTTTTGTTTCATTACATTTTTTTAATAACCCAAAATATTCTAGTCAACAACAAAAAAAAAATAATAATAATAAAGAAAACAATGTAGTTTCATTAATGCGCTCTTCTATAGCGCGTGAATTTCTGTTTTTCGAAATATGAATCGCCGGCGTTGATTTACCCCTTCCGCTTCCCCCGAAGCTCTTACAGCTTCAGGTGCTCTCAAGCATAAATTTTGAGAGAAGTTTGACAAATGCTTCGTATCGAAACGGCGCTTTAGTGCTGCTTGAAGAGTGCCTAGACTGGCACTTCAACAATTTCACCTCCTACCTACCTGTCATATGCCGCTAAAGCTTGAGGTTGCGTCCATCAAGATTGCAGGTACGTGAGCGAAATTGAAAAAGGCGAAAGTCACACACACAGCGATTCTGTCTGCGGATAGCAGCCCGTGAGGGACGCCACTTTTGTATTCTATATATTTTGCTTCTAGCCCTCATAATTCCACAGTTTAGAGAATACAGAAGATTGCGCATATTGCGGTTCGCTACTAGACACTTAGTGAATTCCTAAGAAGTGGCTGACATACTTCTAGTGACATACCTAGTCCCCTACATCTGATAAGGTGTTTCCATTTTTAACTCAGATATGTTTAATGTATCGCATATAGAACACTTGATTTTTCAGAGTACTATGTTAAGAGTGCTAACTGTTTGTTGTTGTGTTACTGGGTATGTAATAGGACTATGAATAAGTTCGCGCGGTTTTTTTCGAAATTTGAAACTTTATTGACGTAAAATGGTTACAAATTTAATATTCAAAATATTGTCCATCGCTTACTACTACTTTTTCCCATCTTTCTGGCAATTCACGGATTCCCTTTGTGAAAAATTCGGTCGGTTTTGCCGCAATCCACGAATCGATCCATTTTTTGACTTCATCGTAATTACGGAAGTGCTGGTCAGCCAGGCCATGTTGCATCGATCGGAAGAGATAGTAATCGGATGGCGCAAGGTCTGGACTATACGGCGGGTGGGGTAGGACATCCCATTTGAGCGTTTCTAAGTATGTTTTGACCACTTGTGCAACATGTGGCCGAGCATTGTCATGTTGCAAAATAACTTTGTCGTGTCTATCGGCGTATTGCGGCCGTTTTTCTCGCAGTGCTCGGCTCAAACGCATCAATTGTCGTCGGTAGACATCCCCCGTAATCGTTTCATTCGGTTTCAGTAGCTCATAATACACAACACCCAGCTGGTCCCACCAGATACACAGCATAACCTTCAGGCCATGAATATTCTGCGCCGACGTCGATGTTGAAGCATGGCCAGGGTATCCATACGTTGCCCGACGTTTTGGATTGTCGTAATGGACCCACTTTTCATCGCCAGTCACAATTCGATGCAAAAAACTCTTTCTTTTGTGCCGTTGAAGCAGTTGTTCGCATGCCATAAAACGGCGTTCAACGTCTCTTGGCTTCAATTCATACGGCACCCAATGGCCTACCTTTCGGATCATTCCCATGGCTTTTAAACGTTTGGAAATGGTTGATTGATCAACTCCCAAAGTTTTTGCAACCTCTTCTTGCGTTTGAGCCGGATCTTGATCGAGCAATTCCTCCAATTCGGTATCCATGAACTTTGGCGGCGCACCCTCGCGTTCTTCGTCTTCCAAGCCAAAATCACCACTTTTAAAGCGTGCAAACCACTTCTGGCACGTTCGCTCAGATAGAGCATGCTCACCATAAACTTCCACCAAGATACGATGACTTTCGGCTGCTTTTTTCTTCATATTAAAATAATGAAGAAGAATTCCCCGCAAAAACACATTATTTGGCACGAAATTCGACATTTTCAAGTGTGGTAAAAATATTGTTGTTTACGCTTCAAATAAAAAACTTATACTGACGTTTGTGCCTTACGACAGTAGCTCTCCAATGAATGTTTGGAAATGTGGATCGATGGAATAATAATCAAGTTACGCCATCTGTTGTAAAACCGCACGAACTTATAAATAGACCTATTATTAGTGGCCAACAATATCCATGAATACAAAAATATGTTATTTGAACTGCCTTAGGTGGCTCTTTTGCCTAAGTTTTTAGTTTTATAACACATTTTTGCAGTGTAACGGAATTTATAAAAAAATAAATAAAATTTTAAATTTATGAAAATTCTTGCACTTGCACTTGTTCTACAAGATGACCCAACAAATGCCACTGGCAGCCAATAAAACAGTGGCTCCTTCTATATTGTTTCTCCTACTTTGAATTCCCTCGTGGGGCTCTTTTGACCTTTAAGAAGATTCCGTGAAACGCAAACTCTAAGAATTTATTTTGAAAACACCCGCTTTGGCATCATATGAGGTTATCTGCGTGGAATTGTGTCATAGGTAGATTCCTTATGGTGGCCGATCCATAATCTCGAGATAGATGAGAGTTAGAGCCTTTTGATTTGTATATGATTTTCACGAATTTTCATATGATTTCGATTACACTTGCTGGAAAGCTTTTTTTAGATTCACATATTTATTTATGTACAAATAATAATTCATTGGGGGGTAGTGAGTACGATTGTTTTAATAGGTTTAGACATTGTGATACAACAGACAGTGTTAGAATTAATGGCGTACTTTTGGCCTTTTGTCTTCAGTTGAGAAGACGTCTACTGAAAATTTCCGGAAAATATTTTTTGGAACATTTTAAACCTCTATCGCCCACGCTATCTTCATATTTTTCTGATTTTTGAAAAAATGGGCCAAAGTTATCCACACGAGTAGGTAATTTTGCGGTAAACTGGTCTAAAAAAATATGGGCCACTAAATTCTAATATAGATTCTTTAAGACAATATTATTAACGACAATAAGAAATCAAGTTTTAAACGCGGTTTTTCAAATAACTAAGACCAACCTGAGACAAAGTAGGACAACTTCTTAACTCTGGAAAACAAAACTTGTGACACTTAGCGATAAAATGGCAGATGGTCCAATATTTGGCACCTCCTCCTCCTTCATAATTACTATACCTCAGTCTATGCTTGGTTTACATCCCTAGTTTTTTGTTTTTGTTTTTGCGCAGTGCTACTATCTACTTAGTGCCACTCATTCGCTAGTTAATTTTTTCTTGATGCGAGATAAGTTTAGCCGTTTTTTAACATCTTGGAAATACACGAATAAAAAATATCCTTGGCGAATTGTACGAGAGTTGGTCGGTAGAGGTTTTATCTAAGTAAGTTCTTTTATATGAATTGATTTCCCTACTGTATTTTATAGGTCATTACTTTAACAAGCTAAGTTAGCAGCTGCTCTGCACTTTGATATTTTTAGAGTTTGAGTACCGATTAATTTCGGCCCTGAAAACCATGAAAATCTAATAGTTATTGGCCACCTCATCGATATTTGCATCGCTGAGAACTCTGTAGTTATTTCTAAACTTATTTCCGTTTTCTAGTACAATTTTAAATTGATTTTCATTTGTTTTCTTTCACTCTTAAAGACCTTGAATAATATAAACTATGCGGAGGAATCATGTTTTCGGCATTTTACGAGCGTAATTTCCAATTAAATTCGTTTGTTTTCATTGATATGGCGTTAAAAATACGCGCAAAATCAAATATGTACGTTAGGGTAGGCCCAAAGTATCAACCAATTTGAAAATTTTAAACAGCTATTGAAGAAGATAAAGAAGCGAAGTTGACGAAGAGAAAAATAAATTAAGACCAAAAATAAATTTTGAAATTGGTCAATCTGGTACTCGCTCATCGGGGTTAAAACTTAGAAGTTTGGTTCGCCGGGAGGTTTGCGATATCGGCCATACTGTGTGCATTCGCTCGAACACCGCCCTTGCTTTGTTTAACCTGTAAATGACATTTTCATTTGCTTTGCCGTTTGCCGTAATAGTGAAGCTGAGGTACCAGAAGCCTTCGACAAATTGTCTTGCTTTTTTGCGGTTTTGCCGTAGCTGGCCAGCGTAACTAGTCTGTTCGTCTTCGTTTGCATATCAGTGAGTTTGTGAAAGCGGTGGCATATGTCATCGGCGAAGTCCAGGCCCTCAAGACTCTGGTGAAACTCCATACGATGCTTCTTTTGTGCAGGGTTAATTGACTCATGATGTCGTGTAGGACGATGGCGACGAGAAGGGGCGACAGCGAGCAACCTTGCCTTACGCGGGCATTGGTGGTGAATGGGTCGCTGATGTTGCTTTTGTGAAGCACTACCAGTTCGGAGTTCTTATAAATGGTTCTGATGAGGCGGATTATCTTAGCCATTTCTACTCAACACCAGTCATATTGAAGTTTAATTGTGTCGAATGCCTTCTTAAAGTCATCGAATAGCATGTAAAGCGGGGAGCGCCACCCCAACTGATTATTCAGCTATGATGCGAAGAGTGTTGGCTTCGGTGACGGCGAGGAGCGTTCAATACATTGGAGTCTGCTTTGTATGATCCGGACTTTATAGATTGTATTTGTATACATATTTTTATTATTGGCTGCGGTGAAAGCGAAATCCAGCTCCCTTGTCTCTTAAGGCTACTGATTACCGATTTCTTAAATTTCCACGCTGAAGTGTGCCTTACTTGCTATCCGCATGATTTCACTTAGGCATCTCTGTTTTACTAATCAAACATTTGTTTTGCTGTCCCCATCACTAACTTAAGGCTCACGCAGATGATTCAGAATGGCAGACGATGTTTCTAGTAACCTAATTTGGAACAAATCTTGACCCTATAAGAGACTTGTTACATTGACAAAGAAAGTGTCGAGCGGATAATCCTGTAGAGTCTCAGACGTTGATTTGTAAATAAATTCTCAGGTCAAGGCACATTTTTTGAGAAAAGATACTCTCGAACTACATTTTCTTCTCAGATGATTTTCATGCACCAAAAATCTTTTTAGGCAAATTTCTTCTTATTTATTACTTTAACCATTGCCATTGCAAAAGTCTTGTGTTTAACCTTTATTTGCTTGGCGACTTTGGCAACTTTTCATTACTATTCGATTTAAAATTTTGAAATTTTCCTCCTCTCAACCCACCCTAATGTATACGGCACGAACTAGAATGGCTATTTTTATAGCAGCAATCACAAACATCAATCGCAGCAATCGTTCGCGGTGTGTAATAACAATCAGCGTGGAGCTATGAATTTATTTGCTTAATCTGCGCCATCAATTAATCAGTAAAATAGTATTTACTCTCATGCACATGCATGTGCACACACTTACACTCATAAATACTGATGTATGTATTCTTGCAATGCGTAGGTATTGCAAGTGTATACTTTAAGTCTTTAACCTTCGCAATGACCATGGCCGTGCTGCCGTAGCCACAGCCAAAGCTACAGAGACGGCCACAACCTCAGCTACCATCGTGCTCTGCTCTGCTCTGGCGTCCCTCCCTCATCAGCACACATACACTTGTACACTTGTAACACCTTCACCACATTTGCTACACCTTGTGGCACGTTGCGGTGCTTTATGGCGCATTGAGGCAGTGAACGTCTCCATCAATTGCTTGCAATGAACCAATGCTTCTGAGGCTTCTGAGGCAGTTGCAAGTAACGGCATATTCGTGTAAGTACGCAAAGCACGATTTAGCAGACAAACATGTCGTCCAAGTGAATTATTGCATAGGCAAACGTTTATGCGGTTTTGTGGCGCAAAATATTTTTGTGCCGATTGGTAGTTGCATTGGCAGATAAGCAGTGATTTAGAAACTCGAAATTGGTTTGGAATATTGCAGTTTTGTGCGTCTTAGTTCGTGGCGCTTATGGTGTAAATCCCAAAGTCAAGAGGGCTTGGAATGAATGTAAAAAACATTTAGGAACTTTAAAAGTAAAGGGTGCATATTTATGGTAGAACTTGTATTAAGACGTTTTAAAAGTAAAGGGTGCATATTTAGAGATTTTATTGGGAGCAAAGTGTTTAATATCATTGAAGCTCCTATTAGGAAAATTTATATACAATATAAAGGGGTCCTTATAAGACGCCTATTAAAAATTTTTAAATTTTTAAAGATAGAGGGTGCATTTTTAGAATTATTTATAAATACAGCGTGAATTTTTAGGAGAAATCACATATATAGGGTGTATTTTTGGAATAACGAATATCTAAGGGGTGTCTTTATTGGATCATTTTAATATATGAAGTGTCTTTTCAGAATCATTTGAATGTAAGGGGTGCCGTTTTCGAAACATTTAATTATAAAGGGTGTCTTTTTAGAATCTTTTAAATGTAAAGAGCGTCTTTTTTGAAACATTTAAATATGAGAAGTGTTTCTTTAGAATCATTTAAATGCAAAGGGTGTCCTTTTCAAAGCTTTTGAATATAAGGAGGGGCTTTTTGGAATCATTTAAATGTAAAGGGTGTCTTTATCGGTACATTTAAATATAAGGAGTGTCCTTTTAGAATCATTTAAATGTGAAGGGTGTCGTTTTCGAAACACTTAAAATATATTAAGTGTCTTTTCAGAATCATTAGGATGTAAGGGGTGCTTTTTTCGAAACATTTAATTGTAAGGAGTGCGTTTATAGAACAATTTAAATGTGAAGAATGCCTTTTTCAGAGCATTTACTTATAAAGAGTGTCTCTTTAGAACCTTTTAAATGTAAAGAGTGTCTTTTTTGAAACATTTAAATACAATATAAGAAGTGTTTCTTTAGAATCATTTAAATGCAAAGGGTGTCTTTTTCGAAGCGTTTAAATATAAGAAGTGTTTTTTTAGAATCATTCAAATGTAAAGGGTTTCTTTTTCGAAATATCTAAATATAAGGACTATCTCTTAGAATCAGTAGAATGTAAAGGGTGTCCTCTTCGAAGCCTTTGAATATAAGGAGTGCCTTTTTGGAATCATTTAAATGTAAGGGGGTGTCTTTTTCGAAACATTTAAATATAAAGGTAGTATCTGTAGAACTTTTATCAGGCCCTTTCATGCACCCTTATGCTTTAAGTTTTCATTAGGAATATTAATGGTTTAAATTTTCATATATGAAAATATAGAGGGTGGTTTTACATATATAGCTAAAATTTATATAGCCTAAATTTAGGGAAAACCATTTAAATTTATTTTTAGAAACATTTACATATAAAAAGCTGATTTTAAGAAAAATCTATAAGCAAGTGGCGTCTTTTCGGAATTAGAAAAATGCAAAGCATGATTTTTTTTAAACTTAAATATAAGGGTTTTATTTTAAGAATCATCATTTAGATATAAAGGGTGTCTGTTAGAGTTATCTAAATGAGAATTAAGAACTACGTATTTAGGATATATTTTTTGAATATTCAAACATAAACGGTGTTCTTTTATATATATATATATATATGTATAACGGGTGATTTTTTAGCTATTATCTTTTTAAACAGTTGGTTGTTAAACAGTTGACGCACGTTTCGTGTTTTGTTTCACTGTCCAACATCTTCAGTTTGGTCTGTAATTTAACCATGAATCGTCTTACAAACGAAAAACGCTTGCAAATCATTGAATTTTATTATAAAAATGCGTGTTCTGTTAAGGCCGGCGGGCCAATTAGATGTCCTAAATTCAGTAGTTTTCGCGAAGCGTTGTAGGATGAAAAAAAAAACAATTAGCCAAATGAAGTTTTGGGGATAGTTTAATATATATTTGAACTAAAACAAAAAATTTGTACAATCTCCAACAATATATTGTAAGCCGAGTTATCAATAGATTCCCAGAGCGCCTTGCCACTGAAGTATCCAACTTCTGTACAAGATACAACTTGCAATTTTCATCTGAAAACAAAAAAAAAAAAGATTATTAATTTTGATGTAATTATCTTCTATGTGAACTAAAAACATCCAAAAACTTTTTTAAGCGACTTTTTTACCCAGTTGAAGAGTTTTTTTTTCCTTGAAAAACCACTTTTTTTTCTACCTTCCCCAAAAATTCGAATTTTACGTGTTTCTTAGTTCACATCGAAGATAATTACATCAAAATTAATAATCTTTTTTTTTTTTTTGCAAGTTGTATCTTGTACAGAAGTTGGATACAGGCGCTCTGGGAATCTATTGATAACTCGGCTTACAATATATTGTTGGAGATTGTACAAATTTTTTTTTTTTAGTTCAAATATATATTAAACTATACCCAAAACTTCATTTGGCTAATTGTTTTTTTTCTCATCCTACAACGCTTCGCGAAAACTACTGAATTTAGGACATCTAATTGGCCCTCCGGCCTTAAGAAAGTTTAAAGTCGAAAAATTGTGTTCAGCGACAAAGCTTATTTTTGGATCAATGGCTACGTAAATAAGTAGAATTGTCAATTTTGGAGTGAAGATCAGCCAGAAGAATTGCAAGAGCTACCAATGTATTCAGAAAAGGTCACAGTTCGGTGCGGTTTATGGGCTGGAGGTATCATTGCACCGCACTTCTTCAAAGATGCTGCGAATCGTAACCTAAATGTGAATGGTGAGCGCTACTGTGAAATGATATCCAACTTTTTTTGCCCAAAATGCAAGAGCTTAACTTGCATGACATGTAGTTTCAGCAAGACGGTGCCACATGCCACACAGCACGCGTAACAATGGACTTGTTGAGAGGCGAGTTCGGTGAACATTTAATTTCACGTGCGGGACCTGTCAATTGGCCACCCAGATCGTGCGATATAACGCCTTTAGAATATTTTTTGTGGGGCTATGTTAAAGCTCATGTCTATTCAGACAAGCCTTCAATTACCGCATTGGAAGACAACATTAAATCATTTATATGTGAGATACCGGCCGAAACATTGAAACGAGTATGCCAAGCGGATGGACCATTTGAAGCGCAATCGCGGTCAACATTTGCATGAAATAATCTTCAAACATTAAATTATATGGACTGTACTATCGATTTAAATAAAAATTTCATGCATTTTTCTGAATTTTACGAGTGTTTTTTTGAAAAACTTCCTTATAGCTCTTAAAAAATCACTCTTTATATACATACTTATATGAGACTTGTGCAAAACAAGCCAGGGGAAATAATAAAACAAAGAGAAAAAATATTTAATAGATGGCAAAAGAAACTTGAGTGATCTTCTGAATATAGAAAATGCAACAGAGTGCGGTCCAAATTGTATAAATGAGACAAACTTAACAGTAGAAAACTTCATGGAAGCTCCAGGTTGTAGCAAAGTAACAGAAAGTCTGAAAAAGTTAAAAAGTACTAAAAGCAACGGAAGCGATCAAATAAATGCAGAACTTTTACAATACGCCGGTGAAATGCTCAAAAATATGATGAAATAATTGATAAACAAAATTTTGAAAACTGAACGTCTACCAGAAGAAGGATCAATAGTTTTATAGTACCAGTACATAATGAGGGCGGCCAAGGTTAGGTTAGGTTAAATGGCAGCCCTAGATTAGGGACAGATATTTAAAAATTCGTCCGTTGTGAAACCATACAGGGGAGAAGAGAAAGGAGAAGGGAAGGAAGAAGGAGCCTTGGGATTAGAGACGATGATGACCACGCATTTACGACTACGCCGACGGTGGCTTATTTACGTTCGGAATTAGCCGCAACAAGCTACTGATGAACTTCACCAGATTTGTGATATTTAGACCCGCTATATCCGCAGGCGTAGCGAGAAAATGAGAGTCCAGATGTTAAATCCTTGCCAGACGGGAGCAGGGCAGCTGAGAAGAAGGTGTTGGGAGGATTCCACCTCGTCCTCAAGGCAGCTTCTGCAGAACGGACTTGAGGCAATCCCATCGCATAAACACCTAACGGGCAAAGTCCGGTAAAGAATCCCACCAAACTCAAGAGTGCGGGGTTTGTTAGCCTTAGGAGTTCCCTCGAGCGTCCCCGATCTACCCGTGACCAGAACGATCTCGAGACCTTGCACATTGCGCACTAGCCCAGCGCTCGCTTTCCAGGAGTAGACCACAGTTTCTTAAGGGAACCCCAATCGTTTCATTTCGCGACGGAACCGTCTGCAAAGTCCAGCCAGCTCATCTGCCCAGCAGTTTCAGTGTATGCCGCGACCAAACAAACAAACTATATTAATTACCCAGGTATATCTTGCTACATCTCTAATAACAGAGGAGTAGGAAAAGCTCAGCCAAACACCCAAAAGAAATATACGCGCCAATAATTTATTTATTTATGTCTTAATTGTTATAAATCCTGAGGCAGGTTAATTTTAATAACCTAGCATTTTGTTTACAAAAACAAACGAAAAACACCACGCAGCGTTATTTTTCGCACCACAACAACTAACATATTTTTACAAGATGGAAAACAACAACACAAAACATTACACAATCTGCCTTTCGCGAATCCTAAGCTGCTAAAGTATTGACCTCAAACAAGTGGCAATCAAAAAGGTGTGGAAAAAGTTTACCGATTGGAGGAACGGCGATGATTCAAAGCACGTGCTCTTCAATTGCTGTTATTTACTTATCCCTTTTCACTCGCTGCTGCTATTTTGCACAATAGAGACATGTTTGTGTGCATTTACTTCGCTCTGCTATTGACAGAAGATTGACCTCGTGCACTTGAGAATGGCTAAAAGGGGTCGACAATCGAAGCAACTACTCCAGCACTCACCCTTAACCTATAATACACTCACTCTGGCAAACAACTTCGTGTAACTTACTTCGATGGTGACCTACACACGAAGGCTGCACGCCTGGACATGTACGCTTCTCGGTGGTTTACTCTTTCACGTGAAATTCCATACGAATGCCGTCGCAGCCAAGTTAAAGGATACTAAAGTGGCACCGTAAGCAGATGAGAGCGGACACACATATTTTGTGAAGAGAGTAAAGTGAGAGCAGAGAGAGACTAAGTTTTGGCGAAAATGTGAGAAAGCAATAATCCACGAATGCTGGAAAACGTACGTAAAACAATTGGAGGAAGTACAAAGTAGCGCAAAAGGTTGGCAGTATTTCTGGCGCGTAGCTTGAAACGTCAAATTCGACAATTGTCAGACCAACGTTAGAGAGCGGGAGAAGAGTGAGAGAGAGAGAGAAAGAGGATGGAGGGAGGGTAAGGGCGAGGGTGAGGAAGAGAAAGAGCGCTAAAACCATACCGCACTCATAACTAATACTGGCATTCATACACTTCGAGCTACAAACATTGCCACAAACAGCCAATTGCAACAACACTAATGCATGCTGTTATTTAAACTACTTTCACGAACAATGCGCGCGTCGCCGAACGAGGAAGCGACGAGGCGCGTCGATGGTAGCGACAGCCACCGTAGCCATGCCGCAAGCCACGGAAGTAAACGTGAAGCACAACGAAGGATAAAAGTATGTGAAAAGTGTTAAAGTTGAATTATTGAGAAGCGGTAGTGTATTACAAAGTGGCAGAGGAAATATGAGAAGTAGTGCTGCGCTCTTTCTCGTCGTTGTCGGCGCCTTTTTTGTTGTTTGGACTGCCTAACTGCCTAAATGGTGTAAGTTCGGTCGTTCGGTTGGTTGCCTAGCTGGTTGGTTTGGTCTGTCGGCTTGCTGTGACTTACTGACTGGTTATGTGAAGCGAACTGAAGTTGCTGATTTTTATTTGTTGTTTGTTCCCAAACGAATGAAGTGAACTGACGCTGTGCTGTGCTGTGCTGAGCTGAGCTGAACTGAACCGAATTGTGTGAACCGTAAGCGTTGACGTGAAACCATGCAAATGTCGTGTCTTCAAGAGTCGCTAGCCACACTAACCGATTTAAGTTTCCACCGTTTAAGCGATTGTAAGGGTGTGTGCGTGTGTGAATTGCTGCTGGCGCCGTAAAGATTCGAAATTCTGAAATCATTAATACGAATTTTGAAGAATCAAAGTGAAGTGAATAAAGCGTAGCGTAACATAATTGAGGAATTTGAAAGGAGCCGAATATTTTGGAGTGCGTAACACTAACTAAAAGTGGTTTGAAAGCTGTTAATAGCCAGATTTTTTATAGAAGCAAAAAAAAAAAAGAAACCGAAAATCTCCTAACAAAGAAAGCTTTCGTAGACGCACAAAACGAATTAATTTTATTAAATGCATACGTCGAAAACAATAAAAAGCCTTTTAAAGAATACTCAAAAAAAAAACATTTCTTAAACGCCTAAAAGTATGCAACACAAATGCGCCGTGATGCAACGAGTTTAGTGAGTTTGCCAATGTGTGTGTGAAGAAAAGTTTAACAAAAAAAAATAAAGGCAATAACTCCGCAAATGCAAAAATGTACAATAAAATGGCTCCACTGCAAGACCATGTGACAACGCCTAAGAGCATGCAACGTAAAAGGGAATTTAAAAAAATCTGACCTTGCATCAGTTGCTATGTAGGCTAAAGAAATGTGTGTGAGAGTTGATCTTTTATTTTGCTATGTTTGAAAAAAGAAGCAAATAACAACGAAAATTTGAGATTATTTAAAAAAACGTACAATAATGCTTAAAAATAAACTGCCTTCGTATGCTTAGTGCTTAGTAATAGCTTAGTTAAATGGGTGCTGGCGCGGCACCGAGATAATTGTGACATTTATTGGACATTTCACTACTGTGGATGCGAATTTTTCAACCTCTAATGCAAAAAATGTGAAGGAAAACGTAAAACAAATGAAAATCAAATACAAGTAAAAATATTAGCAGTGCGCACCCAGCTCATTTAGCAAATAGAGCAATTGCTGTGATACCAAGTGGCTTATATGAATACAAATATTTATTAAAATTAAGTTTGACACGCAAAGTTTATACTCATCGAAGCATTTTTGGTTAAGTTTATAAAAATTTCCAAAAAATAAGAATAAAACAAAAGTTTTCCAGGCTAATAGCGAAAAAGGCAATGACATCACGCAGCATTGCTAAAATAAATAAACTGAGAGTTAACAGCATAAGCAAATAAATTGAATAATTGCACAAAAAAGTTAAAACAATAACTCCAAGTTGTACATCGAAATCTGTTCACAATAGTTATGCGTGTAGTTATACAAAAATGCAATAGCACGAAAATATATTGTTCAAATTTCTCACAAACAAACGAGGCACAGTTATGCGAAAGAAAAATGCAAAATACCGCTAATTTAATTAAGAATTAAAAACAAAAGTCTTAATACTAGCTAAAATATTAAACATTTCAATGTGCACAGTCATAATAAAACTACTATTAACAATAATATTCTGCACTTGTTGCAAAATAAACGGAAAAACGCATTTTTGTAAACTCACCACACCGTGGTGAATATATTTTTTGACACAACAACTGGTATAGCATCACGCTGTGCTACACGCCGAACACAGAATACATTTTTCTTCACATTCTATATTATATTATATTAACAAACATAAATACTCACCACGATTGGAAAATTACGAATTGTGCAAAAAATTTAATGTAAAACTGTAATTCGCAACCCACGCTTTTTACAATTCTACAGCTTGTAAGCAGCAACCTTTACCAGCAACAAATATATCTAAGTAAAAAAAATGTATCCGAGTTTACTCTTTGAAATTGCACAACATTTAATAAAGTTGCAAGCGAGAAAGAAGCGGTGGGAAAGAATATGTCAGTAACGTAAATGTGAGTAATGTAATGGAAAGCGCAAAATTTGATACTTTGATAAAACTCACCACACTGCTGTTAGCGTTCAAAAAGAGAACACAACTAAAGCAAAGCTATTAAGCTATAAACGATTAGTGAATCTGCAACCGAATGCATCAAAGGCTAATAATTTATTGTCGAGTGTGTACAAAAACTCACCACCACTGGTAAAGTGCATAAGTAATCAATAAAACAACTGTTGCGTACATTTATAGTTCGCTTACAATTTATTAACATATGTGCGGTAGAATATTGTTGTTTTACTAAAACTCACCACTTTCTGGTGCCGAAGATACACGTGACAAGTTTTAGATTAAAAACACTAGAATGAATATTATATCTGGTTGAGCAATAAACGCCTCTACTGACAACCAAATACGTTCGAGTATTTTTAAAATATCAGCAATGCACTGTGGTATAATGAGATAATTATACAAAAAATAGCTAATAAAATAAATATACAGTACAGTTAATATAACAAAATTTATTAAATGACAAACACACAGTTTTGAGACTCACAGGAGAATTTTAAAATTTTTATTAAGCGTGAAAATAATTTCTAACAAATAAGTGGATTTCGACAACTTCAAACAAACAGAAAAGTAATTTGTGGTCAGCCATGTGATAATGGTGTAAGTTGTTGAGAAAATTGCGTTTACAGGCTTTTTTAAATTTTCACCACGAAACTTTGGTGAAAAACTTTCTCTTCATGAAGAAAAAAAAACTTGTAGTTATCGTATTATAAATAAGAAAAATCGAAGATTGTGCAAATTTATTTGATAAAACAACTTTCTGAAAGTATCAGCTGAAACTCACCGCGCTGCTATTTAAACAATTGCATACAAAAATATATGAACTATTTTTTAAGGCTTCAAACAGACTCACTCGCTTTCAAATTAACTGTTGATTAAAATAAAACTTGTTCACAACACACCATAGCGCTGTGGGGAATTCTGAAAATAGAGTTTGCAATATGAAGCTTCCAAAGGCACTATGAAATAAGGAAAAACGCAAAATATTTCAACTTAGCGCTTAAGCAGTAATCATTTTCAAACGGTTTCAAAGCTAACTGCACTTTTAAAAATAGCAACAAGCATCAAAAGAAAAAAATAAACAATTAATTAATTTAAAAAAATGTCCAGCATTATTGAAAAACGCAATGTCTAATACATATGCATACATACATATTAAAGAATTAGCCTAAGAGCTTCAAGGAAATTTAAATATCAAACAAAAATATCAACAAAAGATTTGTAACGCACAGCACTGCATAAAACTCACCTCACTCTGATTCGAATCCTCGTTGAGAAACCGCCAACAACCAACTCACCATGGGCTCACATGGTGCCGGCGCGTGTGATTGTTGTGGCGGAGGCGCGGGTGGAGCATCCTCCACAGCTAGCAACAACGGCAATAACGACGCGCCGCAGCGGGTACAGCAAGCGGACAATGTCAACAACAGCCCGCAGCGCCAACGCCAACAAGGCCAACAAGGCCAACACGAGCAAGAGCAGCAACAGGCGCCACACATGCTTGGGGCTGCTGCCGCGTTGCATTTGCGACGCGAGCGGGATCCGCCACAGTTGCCGCCATTACCCATTGCACCGATAATGCCGCCACGCCCACCAGCTGCACAGCCACAACCACAACATCGCTTAGGCGTGCCTGCCGTAGCCATAATTGCGCCACGCGGCAGCCGTCACTTGCAATCGCAGGACTCGCAGAACAACAACAATAACTTATTTGGGGGCGCCGAACACTCTAATCAAACTCAACACGCCAGCATCGCAAACTATATTAACCAGGTGAATTTGCATATGAATCTCACCAACAACAATAACAATAATAACACCAACAATACTGCTGGCGGTGGAGGCACCTATGGTGGGGGCAACAACAATAACATGCTGAGTGTCAGCGCGACCACCAGTAGTGGCCAGCACAACTACAACAACAATCACATATATGTAAATCCGCACTCATACGACATGCAAGCGGCGAGCGGCGCCACACCGCGCTTGCATTACAACAACAATGCCACCAATATGACCACCAGCACCAATAACAACAATGTCAACAACAGCAACAACATGCACTCGAACACCAATACTAACACGAATAACAGCAACACGAGTACCTCGCAACGCACCACCGCCACCGGTTCGACAGCGGTCGCTCTACCACCGCAACCGCCACCGACACACGCACAAACACAGCCACCGCCACAGATCACCACCACTGGCGTTGGACCGCCCGGATTCGATTGGCATTTCACAAATGGCAGTAGCACCGCTGCCGGTACATTTGGCGGTTTCGAGCTAACGCGCCAGTTCACCTCCTCCACACTGAGTACACTCAATACATATCTATTTCCCTGTGGTGCCGATTCGGCTGGCACCATTGGCGGTGTAACGCTGAATAGCGGCAGCGGTTCATGCGATTTGGACAGCAACTTCAGTCAGATGGTCGCAGGCAGCGAAGGTGGCGCAAGCTCTACCTTCAGCACGGGTCTGGGATTCATCAACAAACGTCGCATACGTCGCCTCTTCGGCGTGGGTACACCCGATTATCGCTGCACAGGCGCCAACGCCGCAGCCGTACGCAGACGTAGTTCACCGCTGGTGCAATTTCAAACTGCCGCTTTGGCGAAGAAGAAGCAGCAACAAATGGAACGAGAAGCGACTGTCGCTTCGGCGAATGCGGCACTCTTTGAGCAGAAGAAGAAGAAAAAGAAAGAGAAAAAGAAGACGCCCGGACCGCCACCACAAGTGCGCGCGCAAGCATCGCGTCAAATGGAGGATCCGATGATGAATCGGCCACGCCGCAATAACACAGCGACCACTAAGAAAGACAGAGAGAAGGAACAGCTGGAATTTCAATTGAAGATCTTACAACAGCTGCAACAACAGCAATTGCAGAAGCAACAACAACAAGATGTGGAACTGGCTTTGGATTATACATATGAGAAGTACCCACTGAAAAAACAATTTGCGTTAATTTTTCCAAAGCACTTTTGCAGCGCGCCTACACGTTTGATAGAAAAAAGCAAATATTTGATAGAAAAAAATTTTGAAAAATTTAGCAATAAAAGCAAAAGTATTTTTGCGCCAGCTTTGTTATTTGTTTTATTTCATTGTTTCTTTGTTTTTCAGTGCAAAATCAACCGCAGTAAGCTTGACTTAGTCGTTGCGTTATCCTTGTGTTACTCGCGCACACAGCTATGGTACATAAATATATATTTTGCTTTGGTTTTTGCGTGACGTCTTTGGTTTATGTTTATTTTGCTTTTGATGCAGCGAAAATATTTGTATATACTCGTGCAACCGTATGCCAGAACACTATTTTAGTAGCATATACTTTTACATATAAATATAAATATTTATGTCTTACACAAATTGTTTTTTTCTTTTATTCACAAACCAAAATGTTCGAGCAAATTTTCATTGGTTGCTGCCACCTTTATGTAAAAATGGCTTTTATGTTTATTACCGTATGCCTTTTTTGTATTACATACTCGTATATGGCTAAATATTTAGATGGCAACTAATTAACTATAGCGCAATTCCTTGCCAAGGGATCCAAATTTCATGCCGAGTTTTTTAAAGAGTTTTGGTTGTTTTATTCTTTAGGACAAAATATGGTGTACTTAAAAAAAAAAACTATTTTACTATCAATGATGAAAAATTTGGTTGTGAGTTTTTTGATATTGAATATATTCAGCTGCTTTTGCAATTTGGATATGACATGTTAAAAAGGAAATTCTTGGAAAAATAAGTTCTTTTATTTTTTATTAAAAAAACCAAATTCTGTTCAAAATTTTTGGAAGAAAATAAATATTATTTGTTCAAATTTCTTGGTAAACAATAAATATTTTTGAAGTGAACTTCTTAGGCGTCGATGGACGAGCGAGAATGGAGAGTAAAGTTTCAAGGCCATGCAACGTTTTCGGCATTTTCGTTCCGCGAGAGAGAAAAAAGATATAACGTAGAGGAAAAGGAGAGAGAGAGCTATACCTTATATATAATTTAGATACACTTTAGGCTATTTTTCTTCGTGGCTTTTCCTTGTGGTTGCTAATTTCTAGTGAGAAATAACACTGCCTACTTTTTGGCGCTTGGTTGTTGGTGCAAACTTGTAGGAAATATGTTTGGGGCGTTTTTTGTCCCATTTTTTTTGCGTTTTTTTGGTGCCTATATTTTGGCGCTTATTTCCGTTTCCTGGCTAGCTTGTGCGTACTATAAATTGCTATCCATTCCGGCGTGGGATTTATTGGTATTGCCTTGCGGTAATTTGTGCCGTTGCTGCGGTCCTGGAAGCGCTGCGTTTGTGCGGGCAATAAACGCTCGGAATAGTGTGCGGTGTTGCCACGGTTTGTGTCCGTCGTTTACCTACACCGGTCGACCCTTCTTCGTTTTTTGTAAATTTTGTCTATTTGTATTCTCTGCAAATGTTGTGAATTTAGTTAAATATATATTCTTTCTCTCTCTCTCTCTCTCATTCCCTCTCGGGTCTCTTTTTCTTGTTTTGTCTGCCTTGAAAGTTTCACTTCTGTTATGTGTACTACGCTATAGGCACATTTTTTGTTCAAAATTCTTGGTAAACACTTTTTTGTGTCGATTTTGAAAAACTTCCACCCTCTAGACTTTTATTTATTTTGTGATTTTTTAGGATAAAATATGGAATATTAAAAAAAAATTATTCATTGATGCTTACGAAAATAAAAAAAAAAGAATTAAACAAAAATTAACACAAAATTTTCAAGACCAAATTTTCCTATTTTACAAAAACTGTTGAACCAAAATTTTTTTTTCCAAAAATTTTTAACAAAAAAATTTATTCTTTGCTAAAAACTTAGAACAGAACTAAAAAAATTAGAACAGAAAATATTAATTTTATTTCCAATAATTTTGGACAAACAATTTTCCTTTTTTTCAAAAAATGTTGAACAAAAACATAATTTGTTGCTAAAAAATTTAGACAAAAATTAAGATAGACAAATGAAGAATAAAAACGTCTATGGAGTGGGAGTTTTTCAAAAATGATAAAAAAAATTGAGTTATTGAAACAAAAGACAAAATACAAATTATTTTTTTACAAATTGAATTATTAAAAAAAAATTTGGCTATTTTTTAATTTTAAAAACTTAATTTCATTCCACGAAATGTTGAGCAAAAAAATTATTTTGTATATATTTTTTTTTTTTATATATTAATTTTGAGCTAAAAAATTTTGAAAAAAAAATTCATGAATTTAAACTAATATAAATAAATTATAAAAAAGGCTATGGAGTGGGAGTTTTTCAAAAATGATACAAAAAAATTCTTTACCTAGAATTTTTAACCGAAAATATTTATTGTTTTCCAAAAATTGAATTAATAAAAAAAATTGGTAATGTTTTTATTTAAAAAAAAAATAAGTTTATTCCAAAAACTGTTGAGCAAAAAAATTTTTTTTGTATTTAATTTTTTTTATTTTTAAGTCTCCGGAGTGGGAGTTTTTCAGAAATTAAAATTATTATTTTTTTCCAAAAAATAATTAATAAAAAATATGAAAATAATTTTTTTTTAATTATAATTAAAAAAAAAAAAACAATCGAAAAAATTGTGAACAAAAAAATATATTTTGTATTTAATTTAGTTATAACTTTTTACCAAAATATATAAATTCATTTTTTAAAAATATAATTATTTAAAAAAACATTTTAATTAAAAAAAAAAAAACAATTGTGAACATAAAAATTTATTGTGTATTTAATTTTTTTTATATTATATAAATAAACTTTTGTTAATATTTCTTTGGATAAAAATAGTTTTTGTTCTTCGAAATTTCTTGAAAAAATTTTAATATTTTTTCTTCATAATACCTGTTATCATTTTTGAAAAAGTCCCCCTCCATAGACTTTTTTCTTATTATTTGCGGTTATTCTCACTAATTCCTGCAAATTTCATATTGGAATCCCCTTAACTTTTCGCCTTATATTCAAATTGATGGAAATATTTGGACCATTGGACTTGATATCGCGCTACTATTACCCCTGCGTCCAACCCCAGTGAGAAAGTAAGCAACTGAAAGTATGTTCCAAAGAGAAGTAGTGTTGCGGTTTTTAAGAAAATAGTAGATTTATATGAGGCACTTTGAAATCGAAAAAGATTTTGCAAGATTTTCAAAATGGCACCAGAATTTACCAAAAGGTTTTAGCTGCGAAGCTGCTAGAAGACTTTTAATAAAAATTACATACAATAAAGTCTAAATATGTATACGCAAGTTGGTGCAAAATTATTAAAAAAAATAACAACTTTGTGGGAAAAATCATGAAAATGTTTTTGTTTTAATTTAACCCGAAAGGCTCCGCTTATGTACTTTTGCGATAGAAAACGAGAGGCCCCAATACGGGGACATGAAAGAATTCAAGTTTAATTTCATTTATTTATCATCGCTGTAGTTATCTTTAACAAATATTGCAACTTTGTACATCCCTGGTTTGTGGATCATATAAAACTATAAATCAAGTAAATAATATTGAATTCATATCCAAATAAATCAGTTTAAATGTTTAGTTTAAGTTTTCATCCTTGTAAACGTTTTAGAATTTCACCTAATTTTCCGTCGTCTTATGGGCGAGTATTACAAAAAAAGCTCTCGGCCGTTAAGGGTTAATCTTTAGTTGATTTGAACTTTCTTTTACACTTTAGTGTGCATTTTATTATCCCTTAAAATTTTGCGTTTCATGTAAAAAGAAGTAGCCATTTTGAATATTTGAGAAAAAAAAAACACATCCTGGGCAACTTGTTCGGTGATCGCGCAGATATGAGCGCAATAATTTATATGTGAACCCTTTACACTCAGCAGTGGGGTATTATCTGGCTGGTTCATTTTAATTTATCATTTATCCATTTTGGTTTCGAATATGCTAAAATCGCCAATTTAGCTACATAGACTTATTGAAGAAAATGTTCGGTGCTGAGAATATCTTCAGAGATTTTATTGTAAATATGCCACCAAAATTATGTAATGCGTAGTTTGAGGAATATCGGCGGGTTTTTGTGGACCTGTGTATTTGATAGTAGCATCTTCAGCAACAAATATATATTGTAAGCTAAGTCAATGCTTGAAAATGCAGTCGGTAAATGTTGTCTAAGGCTCATGTACTCTCAACACTCCCATAGGCATAAAATGTTCGGAAGTTTTTATTTTTTTTATTTTTATTTTTATGTTATATATATTTTTATGTTTTAATAATGTTACGTTACAATTGAGTATCGTTCGTAGTCGGAACATAGGTCGGAAGTATAACTGCCATGAAATTTTCATCCAATCAAAAAAACAAAAAAAAAAAAATATTTTCATTAACACTCGAGTCTCTTATTTCAACTTATAAACCTACACCTCTAAAAATCACATTTTCCTTAGCAGTCAATCCTGTCAAACAATCACAGGTAGATCAAAATTTCCGACACTAAGTAAATATTGCACAATCCACACTCGATAATAAATTATGGAAATCTCATTGGCATATCCGCAGGGAGATCTACCCCTTATAGTGCAAACCACCCAGTGCATTTGAATATTACAAAAACAATAACAACCTGCATAAATCAAACGGCAATTGCACAAAATTGAACTAAACAGCAGAGAGTGCAAAACAAAAGCAAATACTAGAAGCACAAAAGAGTAAAAGCAAACAAAAACAACAACCACGACAACCACAAAAACAAAAAACCAACAGTGGCAATGGCAAACCATTGCTGAAGGTTTATACTAATCAATTATCGACGTGCAACAACAACTGGTAGATACATTAGTATGGATGTTTTGCATTTTTTTTTTTAATTACCACATTAACAGTTTGAATTGTAGAAATTGTATTTTACGAGTAGATAGTGAAATCAGTTGCTGGAGTTTGAGGGAGGAAAAGTGCATGAATTATTTGCTTAGCTATTCGCTGATTAGGATAAATGCAAAAAAGCAAGGTTGCCTGCTGCCTTTTGTCACTTTCGAAAGATTTTCATAAGAACTTTTCATTTTAATTTAAAATTATTTGAAAAAAGGGTTTAATAGAATATTTTTGAGGTTTTGACTTCGACCACATGGTCTGTTGAAATACAAGAACGGTAAAAGTAAAAAAGAGGTAAAATTTGGTGTACTCGATCTCGCTTTCAGTAGTTCAAGAAAAACTACATTTAGGTTGTTTAACTTAAGCAGAAAATCAATATAGAGTGGTTCTTTGGCATTTAACATTTAAATACTTTTTAAAGGTAATGCAGCCTATCCCACACAACTGTCAAGCTCACCTTCATGCGATACCCCCTGTCTGAGTGATCGCGCCTCTGACGGCCGACTCCTGGCGGTATAACCTTAACACTCCACATAGAGGAAATACTGTCCCTAGTCAGATAACTGGATATTTGTCTGGAAGATCTTCTGGTAGCCCCAACACCAGAATTGGGTGCATTAGACTAGTTACCTATTCACTTGAAACTCTTTAGATTACTGAAATCACAACACATAATTGAAACCAAAAGGATTTCAAGATGACGATATTTAGCAAGTGACGGAGTGGCCCTATGCTCTAACTTAGAATTCTAGGAATTCATGATGATAATGAATACAAGGAATAAGACGTTTACACAAAATATTATTGGACGAGAAATTCAACTTACACAAAATTTTTTTTTTTCAAGCGAAGCGCCATCCTAGCCACCCTTTTTCTTCGTGGTAAAATCAGTGTAAAAGCATTGTAGACTACCCACATCTTTGAAGGATGATATGGCAACTCTTTTTTAAATTTGTTTCTATATTTATATTTCTTTTTGCGTAAGCAAATGAGGATGCTTGAATTTTAATTGCTTTTATACCTTAATTAATGAGATAAATAATTTTTAATAAAAATAATTTGGCAACCCTATTTCAAATATGTTTCTATTACCATTTTTTCCATGTAATTTCCGTTTGATTTCTTAATAAGCCTTTTTACGCTTTTATTAATGAGATAAATTATTTCTATTAAATATAATATGGCAACCCTAATTTTAATTTGCTTCTGTCTTTATTTTTCTTGGTACGTAATTCTCATTTACTTGAATTTTAATATCTTTTATACCTTCATTAATGAGATAAATAATTTGTAATAAAAATAATATGGCAACCCTATTTCAAATATGTTGCTATTACCATTTTTTCCATGTAATTTCCGTTTGATTTCTTAATAAGTTTTTTTACGCTTTTATTAATGAGATACATTTTTTCTGTTAAATATAATATGGCAACCCTAGTTTAAATTTTTATCTGTTATTATTTTTCTTTCTACGTAATTTTCCTTTGTTTAATTTTAATTATTTTCATACCTCAATTAATGAGATAAATAAATTTTAATAAAAATGATATGGCAACCCTATTTCAAATATGTGGCTATTCCCATTTTTTTCACGTTATATCCATTTGCTTACTTAATAATTTTTTTACGCCTGGATTAATGAGATAAATTATTTCTATTAAACATAACATGGCAACCCTAGTTCAAATATAAATCTCTTATTATTTCTCTTTATAAGTAATTTTCCTTTGTTTAATTTTAATTCTTTTTATGCCTTAATTAATGAGATAAACTATTTTTAATAAAAAAATATGGTAGGGTTGCCATATGTTTCAAATATGTTGCTATTCCCATTTGTTCTACTTAATTTCTGTTTGATTTCTTAATAAATTTTTTACGCCTTGATTAATGAGATAAATTATTTCTATTACATGTAATATGGCAACCCTAGTTTAAATTTGCATGTGTTATTATTTTTCTTTGTAGTTTTCCTTTGTTTAATTTTAATTGTTTTTACTTAAATTTTTACTAAGAAATTTTCAATTTTGCCGCCGTAGCCGAAGGGGTTCGTGCATGACTACCATTCGGGAGTGCGTAGGTTCGAATCTCCATGTATGAAATATCAAAAGACAAAGTTTTTTGTAATAACGTTCGCCCCTCGGCAGGCAATGGCAAACCTCCGAGTGTATCTCTGCCATGAAAAAGATCCTCATAAAAATACCAGCCGCTCGGAGTTGGCTTAAAACTGCAGTTTCCTCCATTTGAGGAACAACATCTCGACGCACGCTACAAATGGGAAGTGGAGCTCGGCCAAACACTTAACAGAGGTGTACGCGCCAATTAGTGTTTATTTTTAATTTTCATTAGCTTAATTTTTAATTATTCTATGGCTTCATTAAAAAGAAATTATTAAAATTATTATTATTAAAAATAATATGGCAACGCTATTTTGAATATGTTTCTATTAAAATTTGTTCCCACTAAGTTTTCGGTTTCCTAATCTATAATCTTTACCTTCTAATGCTTTCATTAATAAAAGAAATTGTGTCTAATAAAATTGAAGCTTCTATTTAATTTTTAGCTTTTCTTAATCTTTTGGGTTGCATAAATGAGCTGATTTGCTGCTGTAAAAAATTGTACCGCCATCCTTTTTGATTTTTTTTGCAATTTTACTATCTCAGTAGTTTCCACTCGCTTGGTACTTTAGTGTTACTTTAGCGCACCTCTTAAGAACTCTCGTTCTTCCTTAAAAAATATTATGTGGCAACACACTTAAAAATTCGTTTTAATTATCAAAATAACAGGATTTTTTTATTTGTATACTGGTCGTTAATTTGAAAATTACTTGTATAAGTAACTTAACAATTTTTAGAGTGGGTTACAGTTTCAGTTTTTTTAGTCAAACCGGCAATTAATTTCGTCGAACTCTTGTTCATATATGTGTATAAATTTACTAAATATATATCCTCAAAAAAAAACGTAGATAAGTTCATCAAATTCACCATTCAAAAAGTATTTTTCAAGAGATTCTCAAAATTCTAAAAACAAAGTTCAACCGGTAAATAAAGAATTTTATATGGGCGTAAGACGGCATTTGAGAGTGATTATTCGTCAAAAATTGCTGAAATTGTAGAAAAGGTTCATTAAAAGTACGATAAAAGTGTTAAGCTATTCCATAAAAATTGTATGCAGGCAATTTTACTGGGCTCAGAAAGAGCAAAAAGCTCCTACGGAAAACAGAAGAAGACAAAATCATGGCAGTAGGGCAACTTAAACCCCCTCAAATCTTATAAAATAAAGTTCGAAAAAATATGTGCACTGAATAATCCGACTCGCAAGGGCCTTTTGTATTTTGAAGCTAAACCCTCTTAGAAGGGCATAAATGCATAAACTTACAAAAAAATCATACTTATCAGCTGAATATGTTAAAAAATGGTAGTATTGACTTGCAGCACGTCTAAAATTACTCAATCGTTTTTACTATTGTTTTTTTTTAATATAAAACTTTGCTATTACTCCGTATTAATTTAATTTAATTTTTTATTTATTTGATTATTTTAATTTTTTATTTATATTTATTTCATTAAAAATTACTTTCTTTTATCATTTTTGGAAAATAGTTTTAAAAACAAAATTAATATTTTTCCCCAAAAATTGCTGTTTGTGGGTGTTTTTACTGTGTTCCAAACTGCACTAAGCGACTTTAAGCAAACAGAAGTATGACAATTGTTTGCTCTCTGATTTCTATTTCGGCTAATTTGTTATTGTGCTGCTCACTACTCTTTCGTATATTTTTCGCCTTAACGGATAAGCAGCATAAGCATACGTCTTGCTGTTAGACCAACAAATTATTTAGCCGATGATGTATTTGAAATTTAAGAATTAGATTGATTAAGGCCAAATTTATTGGGTATGGGAATAAGTTTCAGCCCTCGTAAAAGAGGTGTCGCTGCTGATACTATATTGTGTTCGTTCTAGTAATATACTGGTGATTTGAAGATGTATATGTGAGGGCTCAATCGCAGTAGTTGACAGTCGTTTGAATCGTAAACATCCTTTTTCATCTGACGTCAAAAATGTTTACGTTCGCATTTACGGGAAGTCATGCTTCATTATTACCTTTTAAAGAAAAGTACAGCTGAAAAAAAAATCGAAGATATTCAATTACAACAATTATTTAGTGAAGACGGCAGAAAAGAAAAGGTTTTCTGCATCGCATTTCACTGGCGATAAAAAATTCATCTATCTCTGATAATCCTAAGCGTCGCAAATGTTGTTGAACTAGGCCCATCGACAGCAAAAAACAATATTCATGCTTCAAAGATTATGTTGTGTATTTGATGGAATCAGAAGGGGGTAATCTATTATGAACTCCTCAATCCATTTGAAACCATCACTGGCGATCATTACCGACTGCAGCTAATGCGTGTGAATCGAGCTCCCAAAGAAAAGTGGCCAGACAATAGACATGGCAAACTGATTTTTCTGCCTGACAACGCCAGGCTACACGTTTAGAAATATAAAAAGGGACTGAATTGGCATTTCACCTTCGGATTACCATCTGTTCTGATCACCGCAGTCAGCTCTTCTTAGAGAGCGGTTCACTTATTACGAGAGCATCGCCAAATGGCTCAATGAGTGGATCAAGTCAAAAGAACTCGAATTTTTCGTCAGAGGTCTGAAAGATAGAGTAAAGTTGTATATTCCAATGGCATATACATCACATTATGTCATGTATTATTTAATTGTTGAAATAATTCCTAGCTTTGGCTAAGAAAGAACGGAAATTTGAGTGGACGGAAGAGAGTAGACGGACTGGGTGACTGCGAGAAAATCAACAACCTTCATTACTTTACACAGTGTTGTATACGTATTTATACAAAACAAAAAAGCAAAAAAAGGAATACAAAAATGTGAACTAGTCAATTAGTGCTCTTTGCAAATAATGTTTTTGTTTGGTTTATTTTTTTCTAACCACAGAATTAAAAAAAATATGTTTGTTTATTTAGAGCGCCCAATTATTTCTACATACATATTTTGGTATCAAGGCTATTGCTTGATTTTATAAGCCCACAATGATTTATCTTTTGGCAATTTATAGTCACCAATAATATATTTATAATTCTCTGCTGTATTTCAATGTAGGCTAAATCTATCTACTAGCTTGGGAAATAAAATATTTATTTATTTAAGTAAATATGTGTATGCATACGTAATTGTTTGCCTTGCTACAAGGCTGTCAACTAATTGCTCTCCCGTGCCCCACAAGCCATCAATCAGCGAGCAAAGCAGCACCATCACTTAGGCAGCAGTCTGGTTGCTATCGATTTAATAAACGTTTAGGCATTGAAACATTGAGCGATTGGCGTGCAAAAAGGTCACACAGCACTGCTGCTATTGCTGGCGCTGCCTGCTTGTCGACACTACATTTCTACATACAATGGCAGCCATGAGAAAAGTTAAATAAATACTCGTGGCACAGTGCAGAAATATATGAGGTAGAAGCGCAGCACTAAAGATATAATGCGACAATTATAGCAGAAAAAAAATAAAAATAAAAATAAAACAAAAGAAAGAAAAGCAAGACTGAAATTTTATGAGCGAAAAAACTAAAAGCTAAAAATAGGCATGAATTTACACACACACACACACATATATAAGTGTGAATGGAGATGAAAAGTAAAAACAGTAACTATTTCTTTTGGCAAGCAGAACTTGTCTCCTGTGGTTTGGTCACCGAAGTTTGGTTCACTTTTATTAAATTTATTTTTATGGTGGTTGTATTCCTTGCTCCGCATTATTTGAAACCAACCTTGCTGGGGTAGGTATAGCCCGCCATTTCTTTGGTTTGTACATTTTTTTCTACTTTCATGCCTCACGATTTGTCAGAACATTCCCATAGCCGCCATGACAATTATTTTGGTTTATACTCTGGTTTGGTGTTTTATGATTCACAAAATTTGGCATATATGTACATATACGAGGGGGTCAAAAGTGCTGGGGAATGGAGGAGTTGAAGGGATAGAGTACCTTTTTATGATTGCTTAGCAACTGATTACAACTTTAAAATCTATGTTGGAGTTAAAATGCGTTGATCAGTCTTTGTGATATCGGGGGGCATCAGTCAGGAAGAAAATACAAACTGTTGAGAAAACTGGCATTCGAATCGTGATTAAGTGCCTCTGTAAGTGATGGAGAACACCTAAGATCATTTTGAAGATGGTTTCATTTATTTACGCGGACTCTTGCCTGGAAAAACTATGTCTTATAGGTGCCATAGCTTATTCTTGTATGGTTGAGAGTAGAGTTGAAGAGGAGCAGCGAAAAGTCAAAAAATTTGTTCTGGAAGTGGAAGTTTTGTAAAAGGAAACAAATCGCAGAAGTGTTTGGAGTATCATTTAAAACCATTTTTTGGATATCTTTAAAGATTATTTTTTGCATTCCATTAATATATTTAGATCTGTTTTGCTGATTTGCCTTTTTTTGAATATTCATTATTTTTATTAAATTTATTTATTTTTTTTATATAAGTATTCTTCATTGGTAGTTCTCGAATTGCATATGAAAATTACAAAACCTTCAAATTCAAAAGTTCAAAATTTCATCCCAATTTCACGGTTTTAAATGTTTTCAACAAATGAGGATTGCAGTATATATATATATATATATAAAATTTCTTTTAGCTCCTATTGGCGCGTAGGGCCAGAACAAAGTTATTGCAATCATTTCAATTGTCAGCAAGTTATTTTAAGGAATTCGAAGTAGAGTTTGAGTTTAATAGATCCGTAGCCGCTCTCCTCGCCTTTGGTCTTTCACGGTTCCTTGCATCTTGCGGATTCCACCACAGAGCAGCCCTGCAAACTTCGGCGGCATCTTTGCGCAAAGTGTGGCCTATTCAGCCAACTCATCTGCGTTTGATGTTGAGCTCGATTGGGAGTTAGTTGGTCGAAATAAGCAAATCCTGGTTTGAAATAACACGAGGCCACCCAATTCTCAAAATTTTGCGTAAACACGCGTTAACAAAAGATTTCGGACTTCGGATGAGCACGGATGTAAGCGATCGGGATTCGCAGCCCTATAGCAAAACCAATTTTACGTTGGAATTGAAGATTCGTAGATTAGTTTTGACTGATATGGAATTTGAAACCCATTTGTTCTACAACTGTAAAAATGCTGCACGGAATTTGTTGATATGGTGGGCGATATCTTCAATCGTCCCGCCTGCTGGTGTGATTTTACTCCCGTGGTAGCAAAATTTCGACTTACGATTAATATTTTCTCCATACACAGTAAAGGGGAGGAGGTCTCTATGTGCGAACAACTTGAAATGAATTCAGTCTTGCCAATGTTTACTTTAAGGCAAACTTTGGAAATTCCAGGGTACTATCAGCGCTTTATTCAGCACATCGTCGAGGACTATGAGAAATAACAATGGCGACAAGAGGCAACCTCGTTTTCCACCGGATTTCGAGCGTATCGCAACCGAGCGTTGTTTGTTGTGTAAAATTCTACATTCAAAACCAAAACCTTCATAATGAGCTTTGATAATGCTGATGACTTTTTCTGGAATTCCTCTAGAACGCATAGAGGAGAGTTCCGATCGATGCTGTCAAACGCGGTGCTGAAGCCGGTGCAGTTGGGATGGTGTTTATCATATACGCATAGGAAAATCGTTTTCCATGGGCATGAGTATTTAGCCGCACTGGCTCTCTATTTAAACAACGGTTTTTCATTAAAATATCTCGAAAAATTTTTGGTAGACTTATTAAATTATATTATGAAAATATGTCAGTATAATAAGTCGAGGGAAAAAGTTCTCCAAATCACAGAGAATTTTTAAATACTTCAAACTTAGCCACTGATGCTCACAATACTTTAGAAGCCTTGAATTTTCATGCAAACCGGGAAGAACTTATACCGCGCCGAATTGTTACTATATGCGAATCTTCGACTCACTGCTATAAACCTGAGTTGAACCTGCGAATTTCGAACAGCCATAATCAGCTCAAAAGATAGTGGCTGGTGTTTCCTTTTGAGTTCAGATGGCAACTTATTGATCGGTTTTATACCAACAGTTGTTAATATGAACCCATTACCGCCGAAGTAAAAATTAGAAATTTTAATTCTTTGATTATTTTTATTGCTATATTTCTATATTTTGCACTTATTGGGACCAAAACAAATTATTTTGAAAATGAAAAAATAAAGGTTTTAAAATTAAATTCCTAAATTTCGCTCCATATTGAGATAAAAAACAAAATTGAAAAAAAAAACAAATAAAAAAAGTGCTCAAGTTATATTACTATTTGTGCAATATATTAAAAAAAAATTATCTTCAAAAAACAAAAGTTTTAGACTATTTTTGCACCATATTGAAAAAAGTTAATTAAAAAATAAAAACAAAGTTTTGAAAGTGCATTGCTATTTTTTGCAACATGTTCGGACCAAAAAAGCTTACTTAGAAAAATAAGTTTTGAATTAAAAAAAATAAAATTTATTTTCAAAAACAGAAAAGAAAGTTTTTAAAGTGTATTCGTATGTTTTGCAACATATTGGGGGAAAAAAATAATTTAAAAAAAAAAGTTTTAAATTAAAAAAAAATAAATTATTTTGCGAAAACAGAAAAAAAGTTTTAAAAGTGTATTAGTAAAAAAAAAAATTTTTTTTCAAAAAGTTTTAAGTTTTTATACAATACTATTTTTTTCTGGATATGATTTCCACTGTTTCCATTATGACGAAGAGCTCCGCAAAGAAAATTGTCGTATCTGTACTTAGTGTTAGGGATTTGTTTGCTCTAGGCCGCACTATTCCTGCTCCTATTCCTTGGAGCGTTTTGGAACCATCTGTGTACAGTTTTTGTGAGTCATCGTTTATCCATGTGGGGTTAGTGTTCCACTCTTCCGTACACGGGTTATGTAACTTCGGAAAGAGCTAAGTTTGTGATTTGTCAGGTTCAGTTTATTACTGTATTATCAATAATGAACGAATTAAGCTTTTTTTCGCACTTGAAAGGCTGATATGAAACATGTTTTGTATTGCAATAAATAAATTTTATGACGGCCCTGGGAAGTGAATTAGGTTTAATGGAGAACACTTCGAAAAATAAAAAATAGTTTCATATACATATAATTTCACGTGCCCTTCTCTTCATTCCGCAAACTTTTTAACCCTCCCTCGCATAGCGCCATAAACACGTGTCGCTGCTACTTTTACTTTCATCTGATACCGCTTTACTCAATATTCACTACACAAATGTGTATGTACATACAAATTAAACAATACGCCAGTATGCCAGATTTAATGCATAAAATATTTACGAGTATTTGTCACTGGTGAGTCCCGCCAAGATGGAGCCAACTAGCGTAATTTCAGTTTGCTTATATACATCAGCAATTTTGCAGCTACATTGACAAAAATTGAGCTCATGCTGTCGCTGCTGTCTTCGGAATTAGTGAAATTTTCTGTTTTGCATAACTTTCGCAGCAATAGTTTTTCTTACTATGCCAATAACTTCGGCAGCTAGTCATAGTTGAAGCTCATCAAACTAAAAACAATTGTTTATACTTCAAGTCACACGCACACAAGCCAAGTAGATCCTGTGGTGAAATAGAACAATAAGTTTTTAAATTTATTTGCTTCCTGTTGCCTTTAACTTTTTCACTTGCCTATTAACACTTGCGTGCACTTAGATATACATGTTTGTGGGTCAAGAAGTGTTGCTTGTAAACTTTGCTCAGTCTTCTTACGCATTATTGCCCATATCTGCTTGTGTGTTTATATGAAATATATTATATTTTTGACTAAAGCGAACATTCAATTTTTTTTTTATTAATTAAATCTCAAAATTCTTCAAAAATCTTTGGCACATAAGTAACAATAAAATTTTCATTTATTGTAAGCTCTCTTCTATATGTTGCTATAGAACCCAAGAAATATTTCGGAGAGGTTTCGGCAAAAATTTAAATTAGAAAGAAATGATTTAAGTTACTTGAATAAAAGGATACCGGAGCGTATGAGCAACATTCGAACATTAGTCGGTTCTACGTTGCTGAACCGCCAATGACTATCCCTGCATCAACAATACCCAAAATTGCAAAAATTGACGGCGAGTTGTTTATGCTTCACCAACAACAACAACCAAGAACTTGTGAATGTGCATAGTTTTATTGTGTGCTAGGCTTTTATTAGTAGACTAAGCCATTGCCATAGATTTGCCAGATCTCTTGGGTGTAATTAGATAGAGGATGGAAGGGATAGTAGAGAGTGAAATGTGTAGGTATATCATAATATTTCGCCTGTTTAATTAGTGTGACATCTTTTAGGTTAAGCTAGTGGCTATAAAGAGAGCGTTAAGGTACTTTTTTTTGGATTTTCTTAAATGCATGCATTCTAAAGGGTTTTCCAATAAGAGGTGTTATTTTGATATTCAAAGAAAAATGCTATTTTTTAATAGAAATGATCGGAGACTTATTTCATTAAAGGAAGGAAAGAGGAAGGTATGCCGTTAATAGTGGAAAATAACATAAGGAAAATGACTACCCCGACCAAGCTTACAGGACAATATCCTTTTCATTAAATTTTCCATAACCGAATTGCAAAGTGGCTGCCTTATATCCTCGATAGCCTCACGAATTCCATCTCTCGATAGCGCAATCCATTCACCAATAAAACCTGTTATTGGAAAACCCCTTATACCTAGAAAATTCTGTCAACATTTCAAGTCAATTGGAGCGAAATTTACGAAATTTCCATAAGTTGGGCACCCATTGTTTCAGACTGAATTTATATACCGGGTGACCTTAATACTTTTCCACTTTCTATGAAATTTGTTGCTTTCGAAGTACGTGCATGCCATAACTCTAAGTCTATTGGACCAATCGTTTGGTCAGTATTTTTTTTCCAGGCGGGGTATTTTTTTTGATTCTTTAATAATTACACCAGCTTACACGCGAAAAGTACTTCCTTGAAAAGTCATATTTTTAGGCTAATACGGAGTCACTGAGCACTACAACGACGTTCATTTATTTCTCCAAAGAAGCGATTTTGAGTTATTAGTAACATCTCTGTTTTCTATGTCCTTGTGCCGTATTTGCTAAAAATACTCCAGAACAGCGAATAAAACTTACCTTATATGCCTCTTTGCGCTGATATTGTGCTGACAATATTATTCCTCTTCTTTGGGCTGATATATTGGGTTGGGGAAAAAGAAATGTTGTATTTGTGATCGAAATTTGACGCTTTATTTAACGTACTTGGAATTATCCGACTCAAGTCAAATATGCCCCGTTTTGTTCGCAAACTTTTTGCCATTTAGAAGGCAACTTCATTACCCCCCTTTATAAAACCCCCCTCCTCATTTGCAAAAAACTCAGACAACCAGTTTTCGCAAGCCTCTTTTGAGGCCAACTTGGTATCACCAAGGGCGTTTTGTATGGGCCGGAAGAGATGATAGTCACTTGGTGCCAGGTCCGGACTATATGGTGGGTGCGATAGGACATCCCATCCGAGCTCCCGTAGCTTCTGGCGGGTCATCAAAGATGTGTGAGGACGAGCGTTGTCCTGGTGGAACACAACACCATTCCTATTGACCAATTCTGGCCGCTTCTGGTCAATCGCCTGCTTCAAACGGTCAAGTTGCTCACAGTAGAGGACCGAATTAAGGGTCTGGCCATAGTTGAGCAGCTCATAGTGGATAATTCCCTTCCAATCCCACCAAACACACAGCAAAACCTTCCCGGCGGTAAATCCGGGCTTGGAGATGATTTGGGCCGGCTCGCCGCTTCTCGACCACGATCTTTTTCGCTTGGCGTTATCGTACGTGATCCACTTTTCATCGCCAGTCACCATCCGCTTCAGAAATGGGTCAAGTTCGTTTCGTTTTAGCAGAGAATCACAAGCGTTGATTCGGTCCAAGAGATTTTTTTGCGTCAACACGTGTGGCACCCAAACATCCAGCTTTTTTTCGAATCCAATCTTCTGTAAATGGTTCCAAACGGTTTGGTGGTATACACCTAGTTCTTGACTAATCGAGCGAATGCTCACATGCCGGTCTCTTTGGATAATTTCAACGATTTTATCAGTCTCTACGACGATTGACCTACCAGTACGGGGTGCTTCTTCGACATCTACTACACCAGAACGAAATCGATGGAACCAACGCTGTGTTGTGCGAATCGTTACAGTATCAGACCCATAAACTTCACAAATTTTTGCCGCCTCCTTTGCTGCATTTTTAACCCTAAGGTAGTATAAACGTAAAATATGACGAATTTCTTGCTTGGTGGACTCCATCTTTGACGCGCTATAATTTAAGACTGAAATGTACGATCACAACACTGTCAAAGGGACACTTGTAATACAGATTGTCGTATTCAAATCGCCGTTTAGTGTGACCCGATGCAATAAGTACAACGCAAGATATGTTTGAATGTCGCGCTCAATTGACAAAATACGACATTACTTTTTCCCCAACCCAATATTTTTGAGAATAATACATTTTGGCGGGCATTTAAATTCAAAAATTAAAGAGTTTTCCATGCTTTTCGAAAATTTTAAATTTTTATTCAGTGTTGTTAGTTGATAAACTGTGCAATGAATAATATTTCCTTTTTCACCGTATTAACCTTGTCTGCCCTTAAAAAGACCCCACCAAAGGAAAAATATTCCGAATTATGAAATATATTTTTCATTTACACTCCAGTGGTAGAAAAATCGCCGTTGTCTATAGAAATAGCAGTGAAATGAGGACGAGCTCTTAACGAGATGATTAAGGCATTTCGTTAGCACATTGTCAGGGCTCCAGGCTGTTGGGGCATGAAACTTAATTGAAAGATTGCTGAGCTAGTTCCTGCAGCGCCTTCTGTAGATGTGGCCGGAATATGCAGCAGGAAGATACTGAATACACAACATCTGACCCTATTCAGACGAATAGTTAAAACGTTCCGTAGACAATTATCCAAAGAACTTAGGAACCGCAAGTCATTGAGTATGAGCAATGTGTTGAAATTTGTTTTGAGTAAAACTGGTTTTAGAACAGAAGTGGCTGCAAATGCTCTGCAACATCACGAATGACTAGGGACAGCTGGTCAACTACCTTATATTATAACTTAGTCAAACCTACTAGTTTGGAATTAGTTTAATACAAATTTGCTTGGAGTTGAAGTAGTTCGCCTCCTACCCTTTCAGTGCTAGCTAGTCGTATTTTAACATTTATTTATTATTATTTTAATTATCACAGAGGCAATCAACATATTTGGATTTATATATCGACATAGATCGAAGTCAGGAATACTACAAAGATAATTAAATAGCCGAATGTTGGTGCGTGATTACCATTCGGAATTCACAGAGAGGTCGTTGGTTCGAATCTCGGTGAAAGCAAAATTAATAAAAACATTTTTCTAATAGCGGTCGCCCTCGGCAGGCAATGGCAAACCTCCGAGTGTATTTCGGCCATGAATAAGCTCCTCATAAAAAATAAATGCCGTTCGGAGTCGGCTTGAAACTGTAGGTCCCTCCATTTGTGGAACAACATCAAGACGCACACCACAAATAGGAGGAGGAGCTCGGCCAAACACCTAACAGAAGTGTACGCGCCAATTATTTATTTAGATGAGTATTTATGTATTAGTTTATTCCTGCCATAATTTGTCCTAGGTGCTGGAAAACAGAAAATATGCCGTCCTTTTAATAACCTCCTAGGCATGTGAAGGGGCAGCACTTCTACCCTCTGACGAATCAATCAATCCGTCTTGAATATATTTTTAAAAAGGTTAACATTCATTTTTCTTCTGCTTGTATGATTCTTTCAATTAAATAACTTACTGCAAATTTCATACATTGGTGTAGCACTAAGCAGTTAAGAGCGCCGTGCTGCGAATTTCGTGAAATGCCATTGAATAATTTCTATAGTTTTCGCATGCGTATCTAGATTAGATGCGGCCTCGGTAGTCTAGCGTAAGTGCACTAGCCTGCCATCTCAGAGGTTGTGGGTTCGAATCCCACGTAAAACACGATCCTTGCACTTTTCCAAATTTACCTACTTTCCCTGTTTCTAAAACAAAACAAAAAAAAATTTCATTCCACAAACTCAACAACCTTATCCTTCCAAACCTTACTCCCGTACAATAGTCAGCGCATTATTTGCATTGTGACTGCTAAAACACAGTTGCATATTGCATCAGTGGCGCCAGCAAGGGGAAGCGGGCAAGCGCGGTAATAGCACAGACACACGAAATTTAGCGAAGTCCTCAACCATCTGTGCGATCCTTCTGCCAGAAAAATCTGAAACACAGATGGCGCTCCAAGCAGTAAGAAGGCGTTGTTCCTAGGCAACGATAGGTAGGCATTCCCACTTTTTAGGACAGGTAGCGGTAGGCTAATCACCTGCCCTGTCAGAAATCAATAACAGTTTAAGGAAACCAATGCAAGACAGAGTCTTGTCGAGGCCCTATGCTCTCGAGAGGAGTGAACAAGGAAGAAAACAAAGTCTAGATTAGATTACCATATCCCACAAGCACATTCATCTCACCAGGCTAGTAAAGAGGAATTTTATTGTGTGTGGATCAAGAAAATCTTTAGAGCTTCGTTTAGTGAAACCGAGTCTTGAGTTTATTGCCAATGTCAAATACTTCTTATGGAAGTAGAACTTTAGCGTGGAATACAGATTTCAGCGAAATGTCACTTGTCAGCTTATGGGTGTTAGTTAGCCTCTTCAACAGCATAAAGCCAGTTACCACTTAACTTTCATTGTTTTTTTTTTCGTATGGTTCCAAGGAGGAACAAAGGGCGAGCAGTTCTTAATATGCAAATAAAGCAGCTGATTGATTCCATCGATATTTCCATTCGACTAATTCTCATCGTTAACGTTGCATCGTTAAGGCATTCCTGTTTATATTAGTGGAATAACATTTGCTTTGCATTCATCCCCAATTGGTCGTTTAGTCATTAATCCACAACTGTGCTAGGATGTTTGCTGAGTAGTTTGGCTATTCACTGCAGGAACATTTTTTTATAACAAATCAGTCGGACGGTCACAGTCTGGTGGTACAAAGTAATTTTCGAAAACATCCTTAAATGAGTTTGGCCAAGCATAGGAAAATATCACAAGCTCACAAACAAATATTAACTTTTCAAGCTTGAAATAGCAAAAACTGTTATTTCCGATGTACTTCGCATAGTACTTTTCGCAAATTCCATCCAATGCTAGGCAACCAAATTTAGCTCACTTTTATTTAATTCGATTTTGCTCAGCTTTGCATTCTCATGTACAACTAAATTGAATTGGCTTCACTGCGTTCTCTGCCAAAAGCCAAGAAGTAATGAAAGAAAAATCCAAGAAAATTCTGCCTTCATACTTTCAACAATCCAGAGACTCTTCGCAAATTCTTGCAATGCACCTTCAATAGCAATTTTTTCGATTATTGCATAACCAATACAACCTTCGCAACTTTAATAGCATTTTTTAATGAATGATTGATAAAATCTTACTCAAAGCGTTAATATGTGTGGTGGAGTGCATGTGTTGGTGAAATGAAGGTGTAATAGTGCGCTTATTCATTCTATGGGATTTGCCAAAATGTGCGCTTGAACTTTGACAGCGTGCAGCGGCCAACTTGGTAAAGCTACCACGGCCAAGCTTAGCAGGCATACTTATTTAGGTTTCGTATACAAGCAAAACTAACAAAAAAATGTTTTTTTTTTTTAAATCCTTAAATAAAATAAACTGGCTCTCTGGGAGATGTGTGCATAGAAGCCACAAGCAAAATTGGGCACGAAATGCGGAGTATTCTATTTTTTGATTTTGTTTAATCAAAAAACATTTATTTATTCAATGTATTATTAAAACCCAAGGCTTATATTAAAAGCTTCTAGTCATTCTAATTTATTGCTTTTAAGTTTTCCCCTTTCTCGACAAGAAATGGGTCACTGTAATATATGCAGGCAAAAGGCCTAACAGCATCGCGCAGGCAGGATTGAAACCAGGGTAAAATCTGTAGCGTTGCTGGTAGCTCTGGCTTCACTGACGTTTCCAAGTTGGGATCGGGAGTCACGGCAGTGGTTTTCTCTAAATCAGCCAATTCGTTTATTTGCATTAAACTGCCGAATACTGCTAGTGTTTTTCTGGCATGCAAAATGCCTAAGGAACGTTGGAGCGAGGGAGATATTAGCATTTTTCCGTTAGTCAAGCAAGGCGTAGACAACGCCATGGTGCAGATCCAAACTAGTAAGCTCCTGTAAGGAGGAGATCAAATCTCTTTGATGTGCAGGTAACATTTCTCTGATCTGGATTCCAGGGCACACGAACATAGAGAGAAATGAAATTGCTGATGAGCTTGCCAGGAAGAGGTCGACTGAATTGGTGTCAGTTGTTTCCTACCCGAACATCAGCATCTCTCTGATTGTTGTTTAAGGAGAATTGCACAACTTATTTCTCAGGGAAGCACAGATCAGATAGATCTGCATTTCTTCGTGTGCTATTACGAAAATCTTTTGGTCCCACTACAATAGATGCAGGACGCAGTTAGCGCTGGAGACTCCACGCCATTCAATTTCCAAATTAGTAGTTGTGTTGACTGGACATTGGGTGATTGGCACAGATGCAGAAAAGTGGGATTTACCTTGTAATCCCCATTGGAGAAGCTGCGGGGACCTTTCAGAGAAGGAACTTGTTGAGCACTTTCCCTGTAAATGTACGATTTTGGCAGCTACCCGACTAGAATTAGAGTGAGGTATGCCGAAGAATCAGTTAGGCCCGAATTAGGCAGGACTTACTGAGGCACGTCTCACTATTACCTTACCAGGCCCACATTAGGCAAGGCAAAGATTGGCATGCCAGAACAATACCAAATTTGGTTGTGGTCACGAAAATCTATGGCAGAGTCTCACTTAGGCATAAATTGCAGTCCCTAATTGATTTGTAGAAGGGCATCCGGAGTATTACCGAAGTTCGGTTTTTCGAACCTGCGCCTAATGAGGCAGATATGTGGCGATACCTTTCGAGACTTATGCCTAGTTTGGCTGCCTTATGAGGCGCAAATTTGCAATGCGGTCTGCCTTATTTGCGCCTAATCACCGCCTTACCAAAATTTCTAGTCGGGTAGATGACCAACCTAGATCCCCTAAACTTTCACCATTACATCAGCAGCTCTAGTTCGCTGATCTACAGCACATTGATACACCCTTTGGAGGTATCAGAATGACGATTTATTACTTCTTTGGGAGTGTCAGACTGGTACTTCAACCACTTCACTTACTTATCGCACACAGTACTCTCGCCCTAAGCTGCGGTTGTGAGGCTCATCCTCTTCTAATCGGTCAATATTTGACGACCAAGGTTTGCAAAGATGGTAGCCAAAGAAAGCTGTTACCCGCATCAAAGATCTCGAGACTCTATTGTAACTTCTGCGCGTAGATATTTAGGACAGGTTACGGGTTAGTCGGAACGAAAATAACCGAAATGAATGCTATTGGCTAGGTCAGTGGGTATCTTTATTGATGGCTTAAGACTCACTAAAACTCCATCTTTAGTTTATTAAAATTTATTGTTGGAAAAATTTATTTTTCGCCATCAAAACACCAATATTGCCACCTCATTGTTAAACAAACCTTCAGCCTCACATATTGCTTATACAGGGTGGTTCATGGTCCATTCAATGTTTGGCAATTAAACTGTAAGTTATTAGTATTGTTATTTTTTTTGTTGTTTTTTTTTTTGTTTTTATGCTGACATCTATCTTATGTGTCAGAAATTTTGTTTGTGTTTAAATATTTATGAAAAAAGTCGCCTTTTCCTTACGCAAATGTGCTTAAATTTTTGTCGAGCGTCTTTTGACTTTGGGGAACATTTTATGTTTAAAATGGCAAGAAGCTGCCAATTTGTTTCAATATATTCAAGAGGATTATAGACAACATTTGGTCTCAATAGGATAGAACTACGTGTCGTCTAGCTTACCCAAAATTCGATATTTTGGGTACTGTAAACGAAAATCGAAAAGTCATCCGAAGCGATGACGTCATTGGCACTCCAAAAGTGATTTGCTTCACTTGAAATTTTTTTGTGTTATTAGAGGTAAATGTTGAGCCAATTTTTCAGAGACAATTACAGAATTAGAGCATGCAAATAAGTTCACATTGATGAGAAAAAGCAGCAATTTGCGAAAGTATACTGAAAAAAGGGCTTTGGAAGCCAACTATGGAAGTCATTTGAATGAAATTTTCTTCGATATGCTTAATGGCAAGATTTACTTTTTCATCAAAAACAAAATTCTTTGAAAAATAATCATGCCTTTTTATTATACTCGAAGAACACTACGCGACTAATGACTGCGTAACAAAATTTTGACTAGTTTTGACAATTATACGTATTTTTGTATTCTAAGTTCATTAATTTTCATTTGGAAACGATTTTTATATGGACACAGTTTTTTATATGGAGAAAATCGGCAACACCGCCAAGAAAGAAAGTTACAAATAATCCACTATTCATCAAGTTTTGGAGATTATAAACGCAGATAAAAACATTCACATTTATATAAAAAGAAAGTGCGTATAGCGTAGTACGCATAACAGAGGTGAAACAGAGGTCAAGGCAGACAAAGAAAGAGGGAGAGACCCAAGAGAGAATGAGAGAGAGAGACGGAGAGAGAGAAAATATATATCTAAATAAATTCACAACATTTGCAAAGAATACAAATTGACAAAATTTACAAAAAACGGAGAAGTGTCGACCGGTGGTGGTAAACGCCGGACACAAACCGTGGCAACAACGCGCACTACTCCGAGAGTTCAGCACCCGCTGCAGTCCTGCAGCAACGGCACAAATTAACGCAAGGTAATACCAATAAATCCGACAGTAGGCACCAAAAAAATATAACGCCAAAAAGTAGACACCAAAAATAGATTTCCTACAAGTTTGCTCCAATAAGCAAGCGCCAAAAAGTAGGCACCAAAAAAAAAAAAACGCCAAAAAAATTGGGACCCAAAACCGCCCAAATAGTAGGCGCCAAAAATAGATTTCCTGTAAGTTTGCACCAACAAAAAAGTGCCAAAAAGTAGGCAGTGTTATTTCTCACTAGAAATTAGCAACCACAAGGAAAAGCTCAGGAAAAATAGCCTAAAGTGCATCTAAGAAATATATAAGATATAGCTCTCTCTCTCCTTTTCCGCTACGCTATATCTTTTTTCTCTCTCGCGGAACGAAAATGCCCAAAACGTTGCATGGCCATGAAATTTTACTCTCCATTCTCGCTCCTCCATCGACGCATAAGAAGTTTCACTTCAAAAACAAGATAAGTTTTGGTTAGGGAAATTTAAATTATTTATTTATACATGTTTTTAATTTTTTCTTCTTTCCCAAATGAGATAAATAAACTTCGCTTATGCAACTACTTTCAAAATTTATTATTCCTTGCTTTGTAATTAGCGTTTCCTCTTCCTTCGTACCGTATCGTGACGTAAGCCAATTCGTGACTTTTGTTTTTGATCTCACTTTGAGTCACAGACTAAATTGTGCTTTTAGCCAAATTTGATTTGCTTTATTTCTAACTTATTTATCACTAACTTTGGATAATGCCATTTCATTTTATGATTTTGGTGCCCTGATTTACTATATATCAGTGTATTAGTGCAGTTGAATGAGGCCAATTTCATGCAAACCTAACAGTCTCAAGGTTAGAAAAATATTACTAAAGTTTTGCTTTTGCATATTACTCCAGCACAAAGGCTAGAAAAAAAGGAACGAGCGCTAAGCAAACTCTCGCTTTTTCACCGCAGGAAGTCCATAAAGGAAATACCTACACATAAACATGAAGTGGGTGCTGAAGACATTGATCGAGGCCGTTAAACACAAGCGCAAGGCGCATTGAGAGCGAGAAGCAGTTCGATTGAAAAACAATGTTTTAAGCCATTATGCATTCGCTACTATTCTGCGCCGAGGGCCGGTGAATATTTAAATGAAAATTGTATGTACGTTTGAACGTTGGTGGGCGTGGGCAACACACACGCGACAACTGGCCAGTCTGAAGTGAGCGATTAAGTGAAAAAGTGTGCGATTTTCTGTTATTTGTAATATTTTGCTAAATGAGAAATTCTGGTAGGGGAATATAAAATGCGAATAGCACAGGTTTGTGGACCGGGAGTCGAAAAGTAGGCAGGAGTAGCGGAATTCATGAAAAAAAGTCATGAAAAGAAGAAGAAGAAAAAATAGTGAAAGTAAAAAAGGGACGAAAAAAATCCATTTGCTGCAAAAAATCACAAAATTGTTTTTCAGTCATTGCGTGTTTATGATTACTACTTGTATTTACGGTGGCATTGTCGTGACTCTGTTGCTTTCCCTAGCTTTGCACTCTTTTTTGCTCGCCTTCCGCCGCCGTATATATGTCAATGTCGTGCGACACACATAAACTCCCATTCCCATCCACTAAGCTGCACGTGCGTTGGTGCGAGTGAATTGCCACTTGTATGACGCTAGTATTACAATAATCACTACTTCCCTGTGCGCAGTTTAGCTCCTTCCTTTTCATTTACTTCAAGTTTTCTACTTTTGCTTATTGCTTAGCTTGGAGTTTTAGGAAGTTCTTTGCGAATTCATAATGAAATTTAGCATTTGCGTTATACGGAGACTTATTCTTTGTGTTTTGTTTTACATATTATTCATATATGCAAATCCACATTAGGGTGCGCCTTATTTTATTTTTTTACGTGGGGGCGATAAGTCGCAGCAGAATCGCAACAAGCAGGCGAGTGAAGTTCCTAGCTTTAAATAAATATAGTTTTACATTTTTTTTTGAGATTGAATGCATCATCAAGGAACGGCGGCAAATATATATATATACATATATTGAAATATATATATATATATACATGTATATAATATATATCGAAGTATTGCGGCCTTGGTAGTCTAGCCTAAGTCCACTAGCCTGCCATCCCAGAGGTTGTGGGATCCCACGTAAAGCAGGATCCTCGCACTTTAACCAATTTACCTACTTTCCCTGTTTCCAAGAAACAAAAAAAAAAAAATATTTCATTTCTCAAACCCAAAAACTTATCCTTTCCACATCCTACATCCTACATCCTTACTCCCACACAATAGTCAGCGCATTATTTGCATTGTGGCTGCTAAAACAATCAAAAAACAAAGAAAAGCACACAGTTACACATTGCATCAAGTGGCGCCAGCAAGAGCAGCCGCGGTAATAGCGAAGTCCTCAACCATCTGTGCGATCCTTTTGTCAGAAAAATGTGACACACAGATAGCGCTCCAAGCAGTAAGAAGGCTTTGTTCCTAAGCAACGACAGGTGGGCATTAACACTATTTTGGACTGATAGCGGCACGCTAATCATCTACCCTGTCTGAAATCAAAATAGATTAACGGAACCAATGCAAGACAAATCTTGTCGAGGCCCTATGCTCCCGAGAGGAGTGAACAAGGGGAAAAAAAATATTGAAGTAACTAATTCTTCGAGTTCAACCCTTCAGTTTACATTTTTTTTTCAACTCCGCAATTCGTTGTAAATTCCCATACGCCAAGTCAAGTTGAAGTCGGAATAGACACACTGTAGTATTCCAGTTTTTACTTTTTGATATTTCCCATTCAGTAGAGGTTATTATTCTTTTTATATGATACTATTGCAAGTGAGGGCCACATCAAATAGTTCAATAACTCTACATAAAAGTACAAGTAGCTTCAAAACGAAAGATTACCGAGTTAAATGAACATCTCATAATTTTTTTGATTCCCTTACATAGGGTTGATTAGGCTAGCCGCAGATACTTGGGAAAACCCCTAGCTTAGGTTAGGTTAGGTTGAAGCGGTTGTCCATTGTAGGACACACTCAGGCTCATGGCAAATTGTGATGCCGCGTGGGGAACTAGATCCTTAATTTCGACAGAGCCGAGGTCTTCTAATTCGTTAAAGAAATGTCCGCTCAAAATGATTAGTCTACGTCTGGATAGAGCAGGACAGTGACACAGAAGGTGCGGAATCGTCTCTTCCTCTTCCTCCTCTAGACCACTTCTGCAGAAGTAATGTGTTTGCACACTCATGCCTACCGATTAGGCAGTGTCCCGTAATACCTGAAATCAGTGTGTTAAGACTATGCTTATCTCTTCTTAGTAGAAGATCTGTGCGTTTAGTATTGAGAGTCGGCCCCAACTGTCGGGCTATTTTGCAAGTGGCTTCATTACGCCATCTTGTCGACTGCTTTGTGAGGGGCGGCTGGTTGTTAGTGAAAATGTAGATGTCATTTCCAGATATCGCATCACACTGCACCAGTGTCGGGGCTTTCATTATTGCCATCAGTTCAGCCTGAAAGACACTACAGTAGTCGGGAAGCCGAAAATTGAAGGAGATCCCCAAAGGCTCGGAATAAACACTTCCTCCCACCCTGCCATCGAGCTTTGAGCCATCTGTGTATGCATGGATGAACTCGCCCTGTCTTACCACGTCCCTCTCCCACTCTTCCCTCGAGGGTGAAAACCCCTAACGCCACATATTTAATATGGGCGAATCACATAAGCAGACTAAGGTAAGAAAGAAAAAAAAACAGTAGGCCTGTAAACATTTGGGTTTTCATCGCTGCAAAAAAATGTTCATCACAACTTTTGCAATGGTTTAAATTGTTTCCGGTACTAAACAGGTAGTGTGTGGATTCTGATCAATAATAGAAGACGAGAGATGGAAAGGAAAAAATAAATCTTGCCCCAAAACGTTTAATATATTTACTGGGGGCTCGAAAAACTTGGACGGAGTAGTTGCAGGGATCCATTGCGCAGAGCTCCAATATCTTTCAAGCAGAAGTCTTTGCTGTAGGAAAGGCTGCAAAATTAGCATTCGCAAAGTCATCGAACAACTCCAAAATAAATATATACGTTGTCAGTCAAGCAGCGATAAATGCAACAAAGTTAGGTTAGGTAAAGTGTCTGTCTTACGATGCAGTTCTGCCAAGAGAACCCTTCTGATAAAACTGGAGCTATGCTATTCTTATTCCCCTTCGTCCTCTTTAAACCATCCTGTGGACGTTTTAAATCTATTTTAGGTAATTTTATATTTTCTATCTTTTGTGCCAGTCCAGCTAATTCATCCGCCTTACAGTAACCCTCAATGTTACTGTGGCCCGGCACCCAGAGTAGAGTTATAGAGAAAAACTGTGCGAGTATTCTCTACCACTTTTTTCGAATAGTGTTTCCATGATTGAAGCGATTTGAGAGCTGCCTGACTATCGAAATATATGTAGATATTTGTGACTGTAATTACTACTTTATTTGGAGTTAAAAGGAAAAGGCCTTCTTGAATCGCCAAAACTTCAGCTTAGAATACGCTGCAATGGTCAGGTAAGCGGAAAGGTATATTGATGCCCATAGTATCCGACACCCACTCCCACTTGATCGTTAAGTTTTGAACTGTCAGAATATACACCGACTCCATTTTCATAAAATATTAAATCATTTTCCCAGTCCTCTCTAGATGGAAATTTTGATCCAATAAAGAATGTTAAGGTGTAAATCCACCGAGTCGTAAAAGTCGGTGGGAACCGGAATGCAAGAAATCAGCCTGAGAATACACGAATATCCCTTATTATTCGCTCAAGCATAGATGATTCTTTCAATCTTAGGACCGCTTTAACGGCTGATTGCTTACAAAACAACATTGCATTTAATGCTGATGCAAAGGTTAGCTGCTCTTTCAATGCTGTCTAGCTGCTTGATCGGAGCTTTCTTCTCAAGAGAGGGCCACCAGACTAGAACTTTGTAGGTCGTGATTGATGTATAAAGCCAGTGAACTATCTTGTGGCATATACCCTACTTTAACCCTACTGTTATTTTGCTGGAGTTGAACGTTGTAGCAGCCTTTTACTCTATCTTGAACGTTCAGCTTCGAAGAAAGTTTCTTATCTAGCATTAAGCCAATGTATCTAGCACACTCACCAACTGACAGAAAAGAACCGTTCAATGTTGAGAGGAATTTTATAGTCATTTGTGAACAATACTATAATAGTTCTGTTTTGGACGCACCAAGGCTTAAGCTACATGCCCAAGAATTATTAGGCTACACAAAGGTAATGAACCCATATGAAATTTCCTCTAAAAACGTTCTAAAAAGCAGAGAAGCTATATTTATAGAGAGACTGGCCGCAGACAGACAGCAGCACATCTATAAGGTAGACGGACGTTAGGGTATTGCAGGAAAAGAAATTATAGATGAGATTGCTGCTTGACACACTAAAACCTTAAAAAAATAATCTACAATGACATCGCTGCGGACATGAAAGGACGGAAAGACAGGAGGTGGAAAAATGTAGCCACTTGCAAAACCGCGAAATGTGTATACAGAAAGTAAGTAAATACGCCAGATTCGAGGGAATTTTGAACTACATTTTCTTTTGCCTAAATATGTATGGAATTTCTAGCCGCCAAATAAGCAAAAATGCTGCATCCTAGACTTTTGTATTTCGACAAAGAAATGTGATCACATCTTTTGAGACGATAGCGGGTGACATTATTAAACGCAACACCAATTTTGTGAGATGAGCTCGTTATATAAGATTTCAGAATATGTGACTTGTGCACCAAGTAACACATTGAGGAACACCCTAATGGTGCTGTATATGTACCGCTAACACGTGTCTAACTGCATTATACCCCCATGCTGTTGTATATTAATACGTTTCGTGTTTCGAGCGGTAAAGATTTGCTAGTGTCGTGCGATAAAAACATTTTGCGCAAGCACAAAAAGAAAAAAAAATCACAATAATGGAAATTAACACAAAACCTGCTATTGCAATAAAAACACATTGTGGCACTATAAATACATAAGTACAACCACACAAAAAATATATTCTCATGTCATGACATTACAACTCCACTAAGTCGCCTGTTTTGCAGTAAACTCCACTCCAACTGCTGCTCGAACTCAAACCACTCATCGGCCCCATTAGGTAATAAATGAGAAATTTTGCTGCTGTGCCACACGGAACCAAATTTTCAAGCTTCATGCCATTTGGTGGCTACTTTTTCTTCCAAAGCGATTTCCATTTCATGTTTCCATTCTCCATAAATTTATGTAGCCTTGTCAGCGGCCGCTCATTCCCAGAAACAAGGCGGGTATGTAGCATCAAATGCCCCTGACACAGTAAATCAATCGTGCACTTTCTACCTCGTCCTTGCACGCCTACCCGTTTTCAAGTGCCATTACATTTTGATCGACAATCTTCAACAGTTTTTATTTTTTATTAATTATTTGCACTTTTGCGCTGTTGCTTGCTGTTAAAAAATAGCCACACCAGTGGTATGTATTTGCTTGAATTAAAATGAATGAATTATTTATTAAAAAATGTCCAATAACTGGTCGCATACACGCACGCTGTATACGAAAAGCTCACGTGATCCAAAAGCAGCGGGTACACTCACTCATACTGTCGCACACAAATACATACCGAGATATGCCTTAGTACTTTTTCATGTGCAGCTTGGGTGGACATTTAAATTGCTTTTGTTAAAGGTTGACTCCTGTCTGTTGTTTTAAGTATTCATGCTTGGACATATCCACCACTAACGTCATTATATTTAATAGCAAAATTAAATGGATACATTTTAAACATTACATAGTCACATATACGCGTATGTATGTGCAAAGGCGATCAAATTGAAAAGTGAAGTCACTACACTTTTAACGTCCCTGGCACATCAGTGGAGAACAAAAAGTACTCAGTTCGATGAATGAATAAATGAATGAAAATAAAGTTTGCATTTCAACTTCATGGCCGTTTGTGCTCTCTACTCATCACCGTATCTCATCCAAACTCCGTTCCCTCAATAAACCTAGGATAGAGCTCCTTTTTGTTTCGTTTGGTTCAAAATGTAGAATACTTTCAGAGCTGGAGCGTTTGTATCCATTCAGACGACATGACCCAGTCAACGTACCCGCTGGATCTTTATTCGCTTCGCTATGTCTAAATCGGCGCAAAGCTCATACAGCTCATCCTTCCATCGTCTGCCATATTCGCCGTTGCCAACTTGCAAAGGTCCAAAAATCTTGCGCAGAATCTTTCTCTCAAACAATCCAAGCGTCGCTTCATGTTGTCATCGTCCTCGCTTCTGCGCCAAACGTTAGGACGGGCATGATGAGAGCCCCGTGGAGTGTTAGTTTTGTTCGTCGAGAGAGGACTTTACAACTCAATGTCCTACCTAGTCCAAAGTATGATAGCAATTGTTGACAAGAGAGATTCTACGTTGGATGTCGAGACTGAATTTGTTATCGGTGTTGATGCTGGTTCCTAAATATACGAAGTCTTTTACAACCTTGAAATCATAACTGTCAACAGTGGCGTGGGTGCCGATACGCAAGTGCGCCGACTGTTTGTTTGATGACAGGAGGTTCTTCGTTTTGTCCTCGTTCACCACCCGCTCCATTCGTTTTTCTTCCTTATCCAGTTTGGAGAAGGCAGAGCTAAGAGCGCGGTTGTTAAGGCCGATGATGTCAATATCATCGGCATACGCCAGCAATTGTGCGCTCTTATAAAAAATTGTGCCCGAACGATTAAGTTCTGCGGCTCGTACGATCCTTTCCAACATCAGGTTAAAGAAGTCACACGACAGCGAGTCACGTTGTCTGACACCTCGTTTGGTATCAAACGGCTCGGAGAGGTCTTTCCTAATTCTGACGGTGCTGCTGGTGTTGAGCAACGTCATCTGGCATAACCGTATTAGTTTTGCGGGGATACCAAATTCAGACATCGCGATGTACAGGTAACTCCTTTCCGTACTGTCGAATGCAGCTTTGAAATCGACGAAAAGATGGTGTGTGTCGATTCTCTTTCATGGGTCTTTTCGAAGATTTGGCGTATTGTGAAACTACTTTCTGCATTACTTAGGGAGGTACCAAAACGGTGTCCCTGAATCGGTGCAGTTCTATACATCTACGTCTGGATCCACCATATTTGTAGCCAGATTCATTTAATAGGTTTGTTTTCTTATGTCTGCATCTGTACCGCGTTTGTGTCTATTGCCCATAAGTGGTTCCCGCGTCCAGGATCATTTCCTTTTGACATATGGATGTTTTATGTCAGCGATAGTTTTCGTTGCTTCGCTTTTTGGAGCAAAAGGACTAGTATCGACTTTTTTCCGTCTGATATCGGCGTGAACGTTACCTTAGGCTTTCGTGAATGTCGTTCGTCAGTCAAACAGTTAATGCCTTCTTACTCAAGAGCTCCTGGTCTTCAGCCGCCCACTCCGCGTATCGGAGGTACTACATTATTTATGCTGCATATGTCTTGACAGCATTCCTTTTATTATTTGATGCACACATGACTGGTATCAGATTGTCCACCTGCAACGGGTGTCCAAGTAGCACCTCCAGCATTTGATGCTTGTCTCAAAAACGGTTACATTGGAAAATAACATGCTCTGCATCTTCGATCGTGGTGGATCAGTGCGGGGAGTAGGGATTGTCTGCGTGCTTAAAACGGTGAAACTGCACACCCAAAGACATTCTAAAACTCCCAATTTTATGGGCTATTAAACTGCATCCCAGAAAAATTCTTAAGACTTTTCGTTAAAATTTTTAAAAACGTTGAACTTGTTTATAATTGTTTTTTTTTGTAGCTTGAAGTATATTACACAAAAAACGAAATTTTGGTGTGCTTATAATTTTGCAAAGGGTTATACATATGTGAGAAGAAATCGTGGGGGTACGAATTAATAGCGGTTGGGGCAAGAATGTATATAATAAAATACAAAGACCCTTTAAAAAAAAAAAAAATTTAAAAAAAAATAAGATTTTTGTTAATACCTCACACGCATGAGTTTATTTCATTTATAATCACACCTATTGGAAAACCCTATACGTTTGTTTTTCTGCGCCAAAGCCTCGTAGTGCCTATTGTAAATATTTAATAACTGTAAATAGTCAGTTACTGAATTTTAAACCTGTATGCGGTTATTTGCCGTGATTGCGGCAAGGTAACTGAATTATTTTTGGCAATTTAACGTAACCTAGAAATGGAGTGATGGTCGTGAACATTTACTAATACAAACCGACACTCACACATGCACGAGTGGTGGGCACCTTCACTGATTGCTTCCGCATGACGTGGTCATATGCCACAAGTGAGTCTACGGCCTAGCAACTACAAGAGTTGTATGCACTGCGAAGTTTTGGCAAGTGAAAAGGTAAAAAAAATTAAAAAAAAACCAAACCGAAAAAAAGAAATAAAAAAGAAAACCAAAAAGAGTGAAAAAAGCAAAGAAAAAAGAGCAAAATAAACACCTGCATTTGCATGTGTGCTTGTAAGGACGGGCAAACAAGGTATTTAATAGGCAAGAATATATTCTCGCAGTAGGACGGCATACGTGCAATGTACCGTAATATATGCGCTGTATACTCTAAAATTTCTTCACTATATTAAGGTCAGACGAAATGGTAAATGAAGTGCCAACAGTGAGGCCGCACAAAGTCAACCGCAGCAAACTTGCATGCTTGCGAAAATTCATATGTATTGGTTTTAACTACGTGCACAGACACATACGCGTACTTGGGCTACTAATAACTGGAATGTGTATACAAGCGGCGAACAATGAACAACGAATTTTTCGTCAAGGTCAAAGTTAACGAGAAAATTGTTGAACCCTTCAGCGCCGCCATCGCCCCGGCCACTTACAAACTCTATAACGGAACATCGGAACAAAGGAACTTGCTAAAAGCCTAAAACTTGATTTTCAAAAATTTGCTCTGCACATATGAACGTGTGTGTGTAAATATGTATGCCTGTATGTGCATATGTATGTATGTATAGAGTTGGTTGGTTGGGTTGGAAAGGAGTGCTGAACAATCAGCGAGCGATGTACTGATGAGCCAAGGTACGCTGATTACACTAACATTGCCATTGGCGTTGAGTGATTGTCAAGTAGGTGAGTGTGAGTCTGTGTGAGGAAAAAGTGGTAAAGCGGCAGATTGGCAGAGTGAGCGGCAGTATTGAAGCGAAGGTTGCACAATTTTTCGGTGTTGAAAATAGCAATTTTTGATTTTTAGCACCACTCCACACTACTGCTGACCAGTTGCTGGGTAAGTGTTGATCTCCTGGTTTAGTCTACACATACCGACATCCCTATATAGATACATACATACACATGAGAGTGACTCAATAAGTGCCTGAAAAGTGAAATAGGCAAAAATCTTTGCCGAAAAGAATATTCCAGATGTTTATTCGGCAAAAAGAAAAAAACTAGTTATTTCGTCCTTTTAGTGCGCTAAAGTTGGTTTATCGTTTTTCGCTTAATACGACCTCGAGAGACGGTCAATGTAGAAGCTCAAGGCTCATCATCATCACTACCATCGTTTCCTTTTTATCCCCTTGAAGCATGGGACCTCATGGTTTCTGCTATAGCTGAGCTCGTGTTAATGCTGCATGAATTTCGTAGCTTCAAATCCAATGTGCATGCTGCCGAAGCAGGGGGATCTCCCGGTACACGGTTACCCTTTGAAGACTTTCCAATTTTCACGTTTTGATTCATGCTCAAAATAACTCCTGTCCAAGTTGATAGATTTTGAACGATAGTTAAAAGCACAAAGCGGGAGGTTTGTAGGAATGACTAAACACTTATTGGTAGTAGACCTCCTGGAAGTCTGTGGACACTACCGTTGGTTTACTAGGAGCGCTTTCATTATCGTGCCTGCGAAATAAGCTTAACTACTCATGTACGGACTTCTTCTTGATTGGCGCGATAACCGCGTACGCAATTTTGGCCTAGTTTAACAAAGCGCGCCACTCATGTCATTCTTTGACAAACCGGCACCAACAGTTGGACACACCAAGTGAAGTCAAGAACTTCCCCACGTGATCTTTTAAATGCAGAGGAAGCCTCTCCAATGCAGATGGCCTCTTCTGAAGCCATCCTCTTCCTATTCCTCCTAAGTAGTAAAAAGCATAAAAGCTATGCCAAAGCGCGCGTCACGATGCTAGAAAAATCATAGGCACTCAATATTTAAAAGGAGTTCTGTGCAACCCAAAAACTTTCTGAGACTCTTCGCATTAGTCCCGGCAAAAAATGTTAATTTGACTCAACGTCAAAAAATCGAATTTAAGCATAAAAAAACGAAGAAAGTCTGAAAATGTGCATGGAAAAAATACAAGGAAAAAAATGAAAATTGAGATGTCGTGGTCAGATTGACACAAGGAACTGTTGCGTGTTAATTCTCAAAGATCTCTTCATTCGATCTGAATACCTTACTATTTTTTTGACAATTAGAAGTGAGAAATAAGCACTGGAGGCTATGTTGAGGATCATACAACCAGACTTAACTTTCCTTTCAATCCCATCTGCAGAAGTTTTCGGCCGAAGGGGGTGAAAGAAAGTCTTTTCCACTATGTATGTGATTGTCTAGTTCGAGTTAGAGCAAATATTTCGATAAGCCCTACAGCAAATTAATGAAATCCCAGACATGGAGATAATAAGTTTGCTGCTATACTTTGAACTCACAAAAGGGGCTGACTCAAAAAATAAATGAAAATAATCCATTCGTCACACTACAATTCAACCATTTTAACAACAACACTGTAAGATGCTGAAGCAACTTGTGACCTAATTAAGGAGTTAACCAACAGAAAAATTTTAAAGAATTTTCTATTTTTTTGCGTAAGAGTGGTCCTAATACCTTAAAACTGACACCGCTCATACATCAGTGAGAAAATTAGAGTGCGCACTTTGAAATATGCTTCGTGACAAGCAAAATGTTACAGCTTAGCGATCCACGCCATCTATGCAAATTTTGAGTGACCTATTGACCCACCCTCGTATCAAGCGCCTGATGGCTACAATTTCAGCTTGCGCATAATCTTACGATAGCTCGCACATAACTAAAGACAAACACCCATACATTCGCGTACTATCGCATACTTGTGTGGCGGTAATTCACTTGATTACTTGCTGCCTTGTCGCCCAATGATTCATCGTCAGTTGTTGGAGCGCGCGCCCGCATCCTTGAACTCTGTGCTGCTGCTCCACTTTTACACTTTTCCACTCATTGCTCGCACATCTCGGTCGCTTGTTTTTAACGATTTTTCGGCATATTGTATTTTGCTCTTTTTGTTTGCTTTCCTGTTTGTTTCTTTTCTTTTTTGTTTGCTTGCTTTCTTTCTTGTTATTCTCTCCGGCAGGTCACAGCTGTGTTAGTCGCGTTTACGTAACTTAATACTAATACTGTTTGTTTGTTTATTCACGACATATGCCACTTGCCACAAACGCTTGCTTACCTCTTTCCATTGGCTACATAGTTTCCACTATCCACGACAACAAAACAAAACGTCCTTGCGCTTTAAGCTGTCCACACCATTGAGCTATCTTGACTGCATCCGGCCATGGCTGTGGCTCATTTTTGGGAAAACATCATGCGCCAAACCACGCGGCGCAGCTTATGGTCCGCCAGCACTCATCAGTCAGCGGTTGAGCTGTTGGTTTTCACTGGGCTGCTGCTATGCGGTAAGTTTTCCTGCGGTGACTCCGCTCTATCGCCTCCTCCATTTGCTGGCCAACGCAAATCCTAGAACAGTTGTTTATTCAGCAAACTTTTTCGCCAACAAGAAGCCGCCAGTAACAAGAATTGTTTTCCAAAATCTCCACTCATTCGCTTAAGTTTTGCTTAATTTCGCGTCCCCTCTTTTTTATAGCCTTGTTGTTTCAGCCATTTATACTTTGATGCCGCACTTTTCATCTTGCATAATACCGAACGCTGTTGCCTGCCTGCCTTTCCTCACTTTCTGTCTCTATCGAAATCCGCGCTTACAGAGCTTACTGTTCGACTAGTTTTGCTCTCAGCCGCAAAGTTTTTGACCGAATAGCGGAATATTATTGCATCCAGTTATATAAAACTTTTATGCTCATAACAACAAGTTAATGTTGTTTCTTTTACTATTTATTTATTTTCTGTTTATAGTTTGCTCCTTAAGCTTCATTGCCTGATTTGAGTGTGCACTTGTTCCGAAGCACCACCAGATGTGGCTGAAAGCCTCTTTGAGTGCGTGCATCCGTTAAGACTGCAGCAGTTTCTTTATTGACAGTTGTTGTTGTTGTGGTCTAGTTAATCGCAATCGTAAATGCAGTCTGAACTTTCAACTATTATTTACTGTGCTCGCATATTGTTGGATTATAGTTTGGCTGGCTGTTGTGCAAGTTTTTGGCTAAAATTATTATATTTTCATGACGCCAATCTTGCAAAGGCAAACTACTGTTAGCTAGGAAATAGAATAAAGAGTCCAATGTGGTACATTGTAAAGATTTTATCAGAACCACTTCTCAAGAATTCAATCTGCCGTTCCATCAAGACTTCGCTTAACTCAGATTTTCAAGAAAGTCGAAACCCAGAAATCGGTGGCGCATTCGTTCTGTAGTGATGAGTACACTTCCATCCTTCTGTATCTCCTTTCTAGCCTTCCTATACCTCCTGTGGAGGTCGTTAATCGGCACTTCCAGCTTGGTGATAAAAAATTAGTTCAGTGCCTCTTTAGTATTTCCGTAAGAAGCCGAATGTTCGTTTTTAAACCGAGTTTTCTACATATAATAAGCAACTGAATAGGGCGATAAAGTTTCTAAAAATAAATTTATTTAATCAAATTAAAAAAAAAAGTTAGGACGTAAATAATAAAAAGCTAAAATCTAAGATAAACGACGAACCGATTACTTTAGGTTAGGTTGAAGCGGTTGTCCTGTGGGACATACTCAGGTTCATAGTCCATTGTGACTACTAAAATAAGTATGTGCTTTTCAAAAATTTTAGAATACCTCCTATTTCTGCAGAATTGGGATCTTCCTATTCGTTAAAAATTGTCTAGCTAGAATAGCAAATCTCCGTTTGGATAAGGCAGGACAATGGCACAGAAAGTGCAAGATTGTCTCTTCTTCTTTCTCATCAAGACAACTTCTACAGAAGTCATGTGCTTACACACCCATCCTTTGGGCGTGCCTACCTATTAGACAATGTCCCGTTATGACGTAAATCAGTGTGCTACGACTGTGTTTTTGGCTTAGCAAAGATTCTGTACGTGTAGCACTAAGAGTCGGCCACAGTTGATGGGCGATTTTGCAGGTGGCTTCATTACACTATCATTCGTTTCTTCAAGGATAAGTAGCTTACATGTTTGTAAAAGTATGCCTATGTCATTGTCTATGTACTCATCGGTCAACTTGATGCCGAGTCTCGCTAGTTCATCGGCTCTACAGCTACCGTCAATGTCGCGATGGCCGATGATGGCCGATTACTTTACAATCAATAAATAATAAATCGATTTACTTCGCGTGTTATTTTAATATCGATTTTTGGTGATAACTTTTGTTTATTGTTTAATAAAATTTGAAAAAACAAATTAAGGCGTAATTAACAAAAAAAAATAACAACTCGACACGGACGAATAACCGATTACTTTATAATTAATATACCCAAGCACTACTTTTATAATCGATTTTCTAATAAGAATTATATCGTATATTTATCGACTCATTTTTCTTAATAGAATTTAAAAATAGTAAAAAAATATCAAAATTCAAAAATCAGGATTTCTCAAGGAAAAAAACCGATTAATTTCAAAACTAGCCGATTAGGTACTTCTAAAATTAAATTTATTTTACAACACTTTAAAAATTCTACAAAAAAATTCAGTCGTAATGGTACAAAATAATAATTGGCTGGGGGGGAATGACGAATAACTACTTTATAACCAATACAGCAACAACAAATCGATTATTTTTGCGATCGATTTTTTTAATAATAATCGAGTATGCCCTAAATCGATTCATCTTTCTGAATATGATTTGAAAAATTGAAAAAAAAGATAGATGCAAATAATAGAAAATACAAGTCGATATAGACGCTTATCCGATTACTGTAAAAAGCAGCCGATTACTTCTAAAACTCATCATTTTTTCTTATTTGAGAAAAAGAATAAAAAAATTAAGGCATAAATAATACAAAATAATAATTGGTTGTAGACGAATAAGAGATAATAAAAAATTGTTTACCTTCGATAAAAAATAACCTATCATTATCTTTATCGATTAATTTCTTTTAACACATCTCTCATTATTGTTTAAATCGATCAACCATTTCTATCGTTGTATAACTTTTAGTCCCGATTTTTAACGGACTAATAATTCTTACAGATTGCTTGCCACTTTCATTTGTATTTTCAAAGTTTTAATCGGTTACTCAAAACGCCACTCACTGCATTATCAGGTACTTCAATTCAACAATCGTGTCATATATTTTTCATAAAAAAACTCTTTACCACCAGGGATCCGCAAAATTTGTACCAAGAATATTTGCATTTAACGAAATATCAGCGAACGCAAAGTGACATATGTATATTGGGAATAAGTTCGTAGCGTTCTTACGAAGACTTTATTTAAACAAAAAACAATAATTATGTCAATAAGTTAATCAATTATATATTCTTTTTCCACCATTTGTTGATGCCATTCCACAAAACATCGTCTGGTCTGGTGTCAAAGAAGTTGTTGAGCCAGTTTTTAAGGACCTATTTGTTATCGAAGGTAACGCCCTTCATATGGCTTGGCAGGGAGCGGAAAAGATGGTAATCGCTTGGTGCAAGATCCTGAGAATACGACGGATGCTGAAGGACTTCTCATTCGAGCTCTTGGAGTGCGGCTTTGACGACTTGTGCAGTATGGGGATTGGCGTTGTCGTGACGGATTTTGGTTTAACCATGTCGATCAGGTCCTTTCAGTCGAATAGCCACATTCACGCGGTGTAGCTGGGCAATGTAGAGCTGCTTGTTGATCGTGGCATTCTTTTCGGTCATTTCCCAGTGCACTATTCCCTCGCAGTCCCACCAAACACATATCATGATCTTCTTTTGATGAAGATTGACTCTGACGGCTTGACTCTCGGCTTTGGCGTATCTCCTGGAACCACCCCTCCTTTCTTAGGCTCATACTGATACATAGGCACCATTTCTCATCTCTCGCGACGATTCGGTACCAAAACTGCGCTATTTATGAGCCTTACGCTGCGGGACGTCTTAGCGACGTCAAAGTCGGCAGTTTTGAACTTTGCAAACCATTTCCGTGCTATAGACTCGCCTATGACACCTTCTCTATACACGTCGCGAACGTTTCGGGCTACTTCGGCAGCTTTTTGACAAAAAAGAGCAAGTGTCGAAAATGTTAATTTTTGCCTCCTGGACATCTTATTTCTAAGCTTTAAAACTAATAAGAAAATAAATGACTCAAAAATACAATTAACACAGTTTTGTAGAGCAGAAAGAGTTCTATCGAATGAATGCTTGCCATTTGCCAAACAGCAAACAAAACGTTGTAAAATAAAAGAAAATATAAAAACTCTATGAACTTATGTCCCAATCCAATAGAACCGACTGCTGTGTGGGATCGATCGAAGTTCTCAAATCAGCACGATTTTTGAGCTACTTCAAACTCATCCCTTATTATACAAAAATTTTATGGAATATGCAACTGTACATAAAAATTTTGATTAAAGTTGGAAATTTTGATGAAATTTTTTGATTCTTTTGTTAGCTCACACGAAGTGTTAAACTTGGACTTATATGAAGAGAAGTGAATATTATATTTGTAAGAAAATTGAATCGCAAATAAATCGATTGCCAAAGCTTTGTCACTACTCAGTAAGTCCCTGTGCTCTAAATGTAAAGTGCAGATTATGTGAAAAATAATGCCCGTTTGTCTCTATGCCCCTATAGAAGGATTTATAATTTTTGCAAACGGCGAAAAAAAGTTCTACCTTCAGAATTGTTTACCAAAAATTAAGTAAAGTAAATTGAAAAATTGTGTCAAAAAAAAAAAACAATAATAATAATAATAAATAAAAAAAAAATTTAAGAAGCGTATTTTATGCTAGAAACAGAAAAAATTTACTTTTGGTATTAAAAAAAGCGAATATATCTCTCTTTTAAAAACTGTGCCTAGATTAGGTTCGGTTAGGTTATACTGAGAGACCATTTTGGTCCACAGCGATACCAGATTAAAGTCCTAATTAGCGAAAATATGCATCACTCAAGATGCGCGTAATGTTCACGGATTTTAGGCGTCACTCGAACTCCAGTTCAGCGATAGATTCTAGCCTTTCAATGCTGTAAGCACCCAGGTAGCATAGGCTACTTTTTGAGAGAGCCAGACAGTAGCATAGAAGATGCTCCAAGGTTTCTCTCGTAGCCGGCTCATGCCAGTTTTAAATAAATATCAACAATATTATTTTTAAACATTCTTATGACTTAAAAGAAGGAAGAAGAAGGTGTAGAATGTTCAACTTAAATGCAACATAAATAATTATAAGTTCCCGATTTTTTAGAATCTTATTAAGGATTTGAGCTAAAAAAGAAGTATATAAAATAAGAGATGATTTCTCCCGTTTTTTCTAAACCTAAATTTAAATGCACTTTAAAATCTCTATAAGTCCATGTACTAGTACCCATTTTAGAACTCATTTTTATTTATATGGTTGCTTTGAACTAAATAAATAAGGCATTGAAATTGCTCTGCTACTTCCTAGTTTTAGTTTTAGCTCTCGCTACAACTCTGAACTTGAATAGATGAGTAGTGGAGCAGATAGCGGAAAATGTGGCATGAACTGCTTTCCTCGGCTGCAAGCTACGTTTCGTTACTGCTAGTAGCTCCGAGTAGTAGTCAAAAAAAAACTGTTCAATGCTCTCTATAGTTGGAGTAGTAGCAGAAAACTTGGAATCGGCCAGAGCGTCACTTTGAAATTATTCATGCGTACTCCAGCTACAGCTACTGCTCTCACTACTACTGCGTTACTACTGCTCCCATAGCCGCTACTTAAGCAGTGTTCGTTTATATTTTGTTAGGTGCATTTTGCATGCGTTATTGCAGGGCTTTTATTACTGACATTGCTGAAATAAATGTGATTCGAAAACTAATATCTTCATCGCTCAGTGAAGCCTGTTTAATATCAAAACATGGTTTATTTAAAATTCTCTCTACTTTATAAAAGAACTTATGTTCTTATGCATATTTGATTTTTGCTGAAATAAAGAAAGTTATAAATTTCGGGTTTCCGAAATTACCTTAAAAATATCCCGAAATCTCGAGATCAACAATTACCGGTATTATGGACATCTCCTACAGGTATATCTGTATTATTTGTGCATGCGTACGCACACTTAATTGTACGAGAGTTCAATTACACCGAAGATGTGTATATTAACACGTACATACGTACATTCCAAAGATATGCATTTTAATGACTGTAATTTTGTGGATAAAAAAAAAAATAGTTTCTAATAGCGCTCGTTCCTCGGCAGGCAATGGGCAAATCTCCGAGTGCATTTCTGCCAGAAAAACCAAGATCCCTTCAAGGCACACGTCACAAATTGCACCTAATACAGAAATGTAACCGCTAAATATATTTATATATTCTTATACTTGACTAGAGAACCTTTCAGCTACATACAAATGAATTGAATAAAATAAATATTAAAATTCAATGGAAGTGTCAGAATGCTTGTTACAACAACAGGCGCTAGAATAGAACAGCAAAACAAAATAAAATAATGCAGAAGCTAATTTGCCCTCGCCTCTTGCAAATGCGGCCGAATTTGGCTCATGTGCTAGGTCAAAAGCAAAAAGCAACAACACATTTTGAAAACCGAAATAGTTTTACTTTGCCACAGACGTCCTGCCAACCTTTCAATGACCCAAGAGGCCAAACGGCCTGCAATCAAATGTCTTGTGACATTTGACTTGAACGATGACGACACAATATTATAGCAATAACAAAAAGAAAAACTAAATAAATAAACGGTATATTATTATAACAATAACAAGTGCCTTAATGTGCCGCATGGAAAACAAAATATTTGGCAAATGGTAAGGCTATGAGTGCGAGCAAAATCGAAGTTTACTTAGTTCATGCATACGTACTCATATGTATATGTATATGTGTGTGCGTTCTGTATGTTTGGGTGCGAATTTTAATATGTAGCAAACGTAGTGTAACTTATAATAAAAGGAAAAACAAAATCTCATACAAAAATGTGAGTAAAAAGCTACAAATTCTACACATACATACATACATACACACAAAGCTCCAAGCACGTTTGCCGTTAAGACTTTTATCGTTAAAGCGCTTATGGGCACAGTGTGTTGTGGTAGGGATATAGTTGTTCAAATTGTGAACGCATATTGCTGATGAATGGATAAGTTGTGTGCTCTGCTAATCTTAATTGCCTGAGTTCAATTAAAATTAATAATCCTGAATACTTTAAAAAAATTATATGAAGTTCTCATCTTTGTCTGCCGCATCCTGAGTCACAACAGGGCCTGTTAGATATAATGCAATGTTCAATTAGATTAGATTGGATTAGATATGTGGGGGGTTGGACAAGTCCAAGCACTCAGTCAGTAGACCATTGTACTAAACCCGGATAGATTTCACTAGAAAGAATAGAGATAGGAAAGATAAAATGTGGGTGGTAAGACGGAAAAATTAGTTTAAGGTCACTCTTCCACAAATCTCTTGGATTCATTGATGAATCTTTAGAGATACGCAATGTACAATACAGTCCATTGCAACTGTGAAAGGGTGCGACATGCTGTCTTTATAGGCAAATCTAATAAGAAAATTGTCGTCTGCGACAGTTTTGGTATCTGGCGAGAATTCTGAACCCGATATTTCTAAGCAAAACAAGCGTGCCAATCATCCACAGATGCCTCAGGAAAGGTGTGTCCAGCTCTGTTAGTTAAACCTTTCTACTTTTGCGATAGATACTCCCTGTAGAGACAGCTGCAACATTTTTGTTCATTATCTAAAGGTGTCCCTGGAGTTAAACGATTGATTGGTTCCGTGTAGCTTTAGATTTAGTGTCTTATATATTTCTTTCTTTCTTTCTGTAAGATTTAGTGTTTTTTTATTATTATTGATTAGCTGTTTGTGCACTGCGACCTGAATAGATCTATTGTGCAGCCATGTAGCCTACTCGAACAGTTGTAGGCCATCATTAAATCCTAAAACTGCTGTAGGCTTAATTTCTACCAGGAGGTTTGGATCTATAGCCCCATTTCCCAGGAAATGTAGTCTGCGTCGTGCCACTGCTGTGCAGTCGCATATAACGTGTTCTGCTGTTTCTGGTGCAGAGTCTACAGGAATCGTTTTATATCACACATATCTTTTTCATGTGATAATTAAGTTTTAGTAGTAGTTCAGTGCAAAGTTTTACTTCCTTTCTGCCTTTACCCGTTCTGGATCTATGAGTATTTTCGATTGCAGCATGCCCCATTGGGCTTTCCAATGATCGATTAGGCCTAGTCGTTTCTGCTCACGTATAAAATCACTTTTGAAGCTGCTATTTACCCCGCAGGAAGGTTCAGGAACGGAATGTTTGCCGCCTTTTTTGCTAAAGTTTCCGCAATTTCATTACCTTCGTGCCCCTCATGTTCCGGAACCCACATCAAGGTAACAAAGTTTCTTGATGCTAGGGGGTTGAGTATTTTAAAACATTCCCAGACCAACCTTTATTGGAATGAGAAACTATCCAGCTATTTTAGAGCTACTTGACTATCAGAGAGAATGTTAATATTAGCACCGCGCGTTTGGTGTCTTATAAGATACTAGTTTTCCAGAGCAGAAAGCAAAAGAATGCTGCAGATAGCTTAAATGTATCAATAAATATGTCCTTCTTGTGAAAATTGCAAAACACCCGTATAACTCAAATACCGTGCAACTTGAGGGACTGGTGCGTTTTTTTTAACTCCTTTAACGTAACTCGGAGATCGTTCAACTCAAGTACCGTACCTCTCGAGGAATACCTGTACTAGTTAATTAGTTATTTTTATTGAGGTGTAGTGCACTGTGTGACCTCTGATGTGGTATATTGCGGATGACTTCGATTTCATAACTAAAGGCTTGTCATGAATTTGAGCACCTCCTAGGGCTTGTGTTCCATATCTCCAAAGGATCCAAGGTCAGCTAGGTGAAGACTCATTCAAGAGCTGCAGATTAGTAGCGGATGTCTTCTGGCGTTTTATCGCCTAAATCGCAAAAACGGCAGACACATAGTTTTGCATTCTAGCAGGAAGTAACCGCTGTAGTTGAGTTTGCATTTGAAGAAGAAATGTTAGGAAATTAGAGAAATCAGCAACTATCGATTAGTCGTATGAAATCAAAAATCGTGAAAAGTTGATTCTGTAGCAACTTCCGAGTAATTTCCCGTCATCGAAAATGTTTTCATACAAATCTCGTATGTGAGGTTGAGAAAGAATTTCACAGCTTCTTTCTACTGAATTTTTCAGAAGCACGTGCTGAGTTTGCATATATCTTAACATACTGCAAATTTCAGTACTTAAAAATGCACTTGCCGCTTCTTATACAGAGTTGTCAATATTCGACGGACCCATCTGGCAACCTTGTATCTTTTGACAGAGACATCAGATCGCTTAATGACATACCGCGTTGGAAGCGTCAGTCCAAACAGATTTTTACCATGGAACAGTACACGCCACGCGAGCGCTCCCAAATTGTTGAAATTTACATTCATATGTTGAATAATGCATTACCTTGAACTCTCTGAACAACCGAGTTCAGTCTCAACTTACCTTTCTTGCTATATTTGGAGAGGAGGTGCCATCGGTATCATCGAAAGTAAAGTTAGTTACTGCTAAATTATCATATTTCGCGTACGTAAGTACTACTGATCGCCGATTTGACAAAGTGTTTTCAAAGCTATGTTTTCTTACAAATGGAAAAGCAAACTAATGCGTTTGAATTTATAAAGAAAACACTTTTCAGGTAGGTACTTGAAGAACCCTGCACAGAATGCATCATTGAGAATAATGAGAGCGGTTGTCACCGAAACGACGAGCATTCGCACTGGGGTCTTAAAAGTTTAGTTCGCTCTGCAAATTTTATATATTATATATTGGCGCCTACAACCTTTGTTGTTTCCCTGGCCAAGCTCCACCTCCTATTTGTGGAGTGCGTCTTGATGTGGCTTCTGACTTTACAACTAGTGGGACCGTCTCCGAAAGACAAATAAAAGTACACTCGGTGGTTTGTCATTGCGTGCCGAGTGGGGGCCGCTATCAGAAAAAAACATTTTCTAGCATTTTGCTGTTTTGTGCCCACATCAGGTTCGAACCTACGCACTTCCGCAGGGTAGTATCAAATGACATTGACTTGTCAAGCACCACCGTAGCAAGTTAGTCATATGTATATATACCCGGTACTTTTATTCTTACCCTCTTGGTACGCTTATTGTGCTACCTTAAAATTATCAGGGTTGGGCATATTGCAATATATAATTAATGCAACCAGCGGATAGTTAAAACACTGAACAAATGAAGAGTTAGAGATAATGGAACCTTTATTTTAACTACCACTAAACATTAGTGATAGTGTATTTTGGTGATAGTGCAAAATGCCTAACCCTGTTAAAGGGTTATAAATTGAGATTCTGTTTAAAAGTACTTTAGTACTCTAGAACTTGTTATTATAGTAAACTTTGCCAGTATGAGTAAACCATTTCCATTACTTTTGTTATTCCCATCTCTATTACTATTAGCATTACCATTACTATTATCATTAGCATTACCATTACTTTTATCATTAGGAATCATCACAAATAATATCATTGTTATAATACCATTACTATCACTATTAAAATTAATAATGTCAATAGCATTACTATTATTATTACTATTACCAGCACCATTACTATTAGCATTACTAATTACAATACTTATATCGTTGATGCTGTCATTACTTTTATTGCTTTCATTATTTTCATTTCATTACCATTGTCATTACTATAATTACCAATAACAACAACATTACTATAATCACTTTTACTTTAATTACCATTTAATAATTATCATTATTAGCGTTACCACCACTATCATCATTACCATTATTAGTATCGTAACCATTACCATTACCAGCATCATTACTATTAGTAATATCATTACCATTACATATTTCATTAGACATTACTGCCATTTACCATTACCATTACCATTACCCTTATCATTACCATTACCATTACTAATACTGAATTTAATTACATTGGTAGCGGTGTAGTACCATTATCATAAATTTCTTTTTTTATATATCATTACTTTTATCACTTCATTACCATTGCCAGTACTATTATAATTACCAATAACACCAACATTACTATAATTAAGAAATAAATACAAGAGAATTGGAGGGATGTTTTTAGTGGTAACGATGGTGACTAAATGGTGCGAAGGCATTTTTAACCCACCTCACCGCAAAAAAAAAAAAAAGTATCATTGGACATAACACCCAACATTATTACCGGCAGTACAATTACCATTACCATTACTAATACTGACTTGTTTTCATTACATTGGTTGGAGTATATTATCAAAATTTATCAAAATTTACTTTTCCTCCTTACTTTTACCACTAACGCTACCATAGCCATCACTGTTGGCATTACCCTTACCTCGTTCAAGTTTACTTTATAATCCTTTACAAATGGAAAATAATGTCGGTGCATGTAAATGCAAGTAAGTTGAAATAATTTCTCGCTGCTTGTCACACTGTACAATTCAGTACAATGAATTTAGCATTCAGCAGCATTACGCATCCCCCTGTGCCCCTCACTCTCCCCTACAAGACGCTGGTTGTCTTGCTTATGCGCTTATGTGAAAGTTTTTTACAAATATATCTGGCGAACTGCAGTTGCAACTGCAATATGCGAAACGCTGTAGTGCAAGACACATAGTTGTACACATATACTAATGCACGTACATAGATGTACTTATATGCTTATACGTACGTATGTAAATATTTCCTAACATATGAGTAGTCGCATACTCCGTGCCAAAAAAACCCATCACTTTCAACATTTCTGGTGCAAATTAATCTATAAGCAGTTCATGTTTTTATTCACTTTATGTTGTTCATTAACTATTGAACTGTTATGAAATTAGGAGAAATATTATAATTTATTTTTAACATTTTATTCTATTTTAAAACAAAGTAAATTGCTGAGATAAGATATGCGTCCTTCGGCGCATATTTAATCGTTCACACAATTCGAGGTATGAACAGATGCAATACAACTCAGACAATATTCCCCTAAAAGCAGTTGGGCTAAGTGGATGATGACGATATCTATTAATCATATTCAGGTGCTTATGTGAACCGTAAAATAAGCGGTCAAACATTCCTCAGTGCAATTTGTGCAGCGAGTGAATGTCGTGCATTTGATATAGATGAAAATTCGCATATCAAAAATGTTTCTGAAAATTCTTTTTAAAACCCGTGGAATTGTGATGGAAAGTTTTCAAATGTTTGTATAAAGCTCGAAAATTGATTTATACGGCCTTTTTTTAACAAAAATGAAATATTAAAAAATAAAAAAATAAAAATAGTCAAACCTGTTCAAGATTTTGGTGTACTCTCATTTCTCGCTAGTTGAAGATATCCACCTCATTGAGTTTACTCATAAATGTGTTTTGCTTACCAGTCATGGCAGATTTCTACATTAACGCATTTTTTGGCGGTAGCTTCGGTGTTCAAAGTACTCAACCTACAATTTGTGTTAGGTTAGGTACATATACCACCACCGCTAAGCTTTGACTACCCGTGCGAGTGTAATTAGAGGGCACCTTAATGGTCGTGTAATCCTTGGTACAAAGGGAAAAATTGGACACTTTTGTAATATCCTTTTTCTTACCTCTTTTTCTCTACAACCGGTTGACGGCTTAGACTGTGATACAAAAAACACTATACCAGTTGCCTATCTAATTTCCGAAACGCGGCAGACAGGCTTTTTTTAAATTGGTGATTCTAATTATCCGCGCATGTTGTTGTTTTCATTGTACGCACATAGGTGCTGAATAGAAAATGTTTGCCAGAAGAGCAGCGTTGCCCATGCATATGAGGAAGTCGCTATATTTGCAAATGATTTTTAATATTTATATGATTATAAAGTTCGTACTGTTCGTAATTATATCTTCTTTGCTACCACTTATTTTCAGTGTCATAAATAGGGCATAAAACACCGGTCAACAGTACTTCTCTACCAAATTTGATATTAATGCGCTACTACAAGGTGGTGCAAAATTATTCACCCTGTCGAAAGATTTATCATTTTTGCAAATGTTTAAGAAGTAGGCAAACAGACAAAATAAAGACTTCAATCAATCGAAACCATTTTTTTAATAGAAAAGTTCTTTAAAAGATATAGTTGTAAGCCTGATAATAGTTCCTCACCATATTTAAAAGTTAGAACCCAGTAGTATAAAAAAACAATTATCCTAATATTTCGAGATTATACGAGCTCTGTTGAAAAATAATGTTTAAGTGTTCACAAGTGGTAACAGCTTTTCACAGAAGGTCGAGAAGATGTGAATGACGAAGCTCGCTCTGGACGTCCCAGTACATCAAAAACCGATGAAAATGTTGAGAACGTGAAGAAAATTGTTATGGTGAATCGTCGAATCATAATCAAGGATGTTGCTGAAGATGTCGGCATATAGGTGGGCTCATCCCATGCAATCTTTTCGCAAATTTTTTGCATGAAGGGTGTGGCAGCGAAGTTCGTTCCAAAATTGCTAAATTGTGATCAAAAACAACATCGCATGAGCATCGCTCAGGAATTTTTGAACGACGTCAACGATGATCCAGATTTGCTTGAAAGGGTCTTAACTGGTGATGAACCATGGACATGGTCGATGTGTGGGGAGGCAAAAAAATTGCCCATTGCTCTGTGAAAATCATATTCTAGGGAAGCTTTGCCGAAGGAACCATACCTCTAAAACGAATTCTGATGTCCCCCAATTTGTGTCGAACTTTTTAGTTTCTTTTCTCATGTAAAGGCCAAAAATGGTAATATTTTGAAATGATTGTATGGGGAACCCCCCAGGGGAGTTCCAGGGGGTGTGCCACAGGCATGGGTGGATCGGCCGCCCAAAGTTAGTAGGGGTCGGCCATACATTTGGACTCGATTGGAGCACTCTAAATGGGTCAAAGTGGTATTTTTCGTTCGACCCAAATTGAGGGACATCAGAATTCGTTTTAGAGGTATGGTTCCTTCGGCAAGGTTTCTTATTTTGGAGAGCCAAGAGTCGAACACAAAAAACTTGTCTTATTTATGCCTCTCACAAACAAAACTGTGAACATATCTGCGAGACAAGTGTATTAATATAAAAAAATAATACTCGAATGTACGTAGCCTGCGAAATTTGAAAATTCACCTTGTTTTTTGAACAGACTACCACTTTCCTTTTGAAGGTATAAATTTTTCTAATGGTCGGCTGTGATGAACAAATGTAAAAAAAAATCCAAAAAACTTTTCACATTTTTTTCCAAGGATTCTTATGAAAGAAAAATGTATATATATATTTTTTAACTCTCTTGGCATTCTACTTTCCCTGGATGCCCATATGTCAATAGCATATAATTTTATAGAATTAGGGTAATTTTTTCATATATGTTCTTGAACTCTCTTGACATGCTTCTGTATTTGATACCTAATTTTATTATATTATTGAGGCCCTTTACGAAAAAAAATTCTTACCTGATGGGGAAAAACTAAAAACGCGGACTTACCACCATTGACTTGAAGTATCGCACACACATCGACCTTCTCATGTGTGAGAAAAAATGTTAATATTTGTTGCACTGTGCTATAGTTGACTTTAACATCATCTGATTTTATCTGTACTCGAGTTCACCCATAATTTCACATCAAAGAAAAGACTGGTCACAATAAAATCCTTACAGAAAGCGTATTTTGTACTACAACTGAAGGATCTGCCTCCTCCTAACAAGGTCTATACTACTTTCTAAACTAAGTACAGATTCTAATTTGAGATCTTTTTTGCCATCACTAAAGGCACTACAATGTTCTATTTTTTGGTTTTTTTTTTTTTAGCCCAAAAGGGAATGTTTCATAGAGATCGGCAACTTAGACGGCATGCACGATTTATACCTCATTTGGGACCACGCACAGTCAGTATTACCTTACTAAACTGGACTTACGAAACAGTACATCTGCAATAAGGGCTTTACTATATTACCTAACGTTACTCTTTCTTTTACTATTGTTTCTATAGTCGCCCTTTCGGACACATATCTGGGGCAGAAAAAGAAGATATGTTCCGCATATTCACTGCCGCAGAACGAGCAGTCCATTGCGTCATTAATACCAAATCTGCGATGGTAATATCTACAGCAGCCATGCCTCGTCAGTAATTGTGAGGTCTTCGCTTGACGCATGCCTGTACGCGACCGATAAGTCTGTGTGTCCACCTCCTTTTTTTGCCAATCAACTATGCTGCTCTGTCTTTCTTCTTTGCGCTCGGCAGCCGTAAATGATAAATTTAGGCTCTTGACTTTCTTATATCATATATTCTGCCCAGTTTGGAAGCCATTATGTACAGCTGCATAATACGCGATATGACACTCACCGCCTCATATGAAACCATTCTAAAAGCACAGGCAATTTGAATGGCTTTTAGTCTCGAAACTATTTGCATCTTCTTGGCGTAGGTTTTCTGTATCAGGGATTTTCACCTTATGGGCGCTGAATGCAGATAAGCAGATCGCAAAGTAATCCTTCTGCCCATTTGTCCACTTTAAGTCTGTTAGATCATTTGATTGTTCTGTCTAAAATCTTCTAATAAAACTGTTATATTCCTTTTTTTTTTGGGACATAGTATTTATTCTTGTATGTGAATATCCAGTTTGCGGCTGCTTTTGAGCAAACATTCTAACCATTCGACTGCGAATTACACTTGACAAATGTCAGAGAGCAATGTGAAGGAACAACAAAAAAAACAAAAAACAGAAAGTCAAACAAACAAACAGAACTGCAGTAACCACAAAAAATGCAATGAAGAAAAAGTACTCCAAGGCACACACAGCCAATATGCGGAAGGAAGGAAACACGAAAGGAAGGAAAACTGCCGAAAAACTACACGCCACAAAACACAACAAGCAACAAATAAGTTTAATAGCAACCATATGCAACAATAATAACAACAACAGCCTAAACAACTGAACGCTACAAGCAAAAATATTTATACTCAAGCACATGGGCGCACTCACACACAAACCCAGGGGCATGCGGATGTGTGCAGATAAAAGTAGAAAAATTGGAAATGCCTACTGCCAATGCAATTGTCATTGTATTTTGTCAAAGTTTTCGGCAGTGCATTCAATCGTCTTCGTCAGCATATGGTAGCCTTTCTACACGTGTGTGTGTGCGTGTGCGCGTGTGTGTAGTTGTCATTTTTTGTTGTTGTTTGGTTGTTTTGATCATTGCCTCTTTCCACTGCACTTCACGCTTAATTCGTTGCCTACAGAGCTGCATTCGTTGTCTGACGCAGCTCACTGCCCTGCGTCCTTTTCGCCAAAGTGTCTTAGCAGCAGAATGGCCGTAGATGAGCGCCGTGTCGTAAACCGAGCGGACTATCAGTTGCGTTGCAATTGCAATTACCAGTTTCATACAGTACCGTTATGCAGTTGGAACATTGCTAACGCTGACGCTTGCACTGACACCAACGATGATGACGAAGGTGCTGCTGCTGCTGCTGCTGGTGCTGATGATGTTGAAGATGGTGATGATGATGCTGATGAGGAGGATATGCAAAGCGGAAACGGAAGTGAAAGCGGTAGCGTACATTAGTAGCAGTAGAATTAGCGTTAGCTGTGCCTATGGCACAATCGGCCCAGCCAGTTCGGCCTAAGGCAGTGGCCATGCGACAGCTAAAACGTGAAGGTGCTACGCAAAAGTGTCGCCGAAAAAGTGTTAAATGAGTGAAAACGTGTTGCGTGTGTGCGTGCGTGCGTGCACGTGAACAAGCTAGCAAATGAGTGAGTGCGTGAGTGAGTGACTGGGTGAGCAAACGGTCGAGTGGGTGCAAGTGTTTGGCACAAAAATGAAGCCTCAAGAATAAAAAGAAAAAGGCATTATTAAAAAGTGTTAAAGTACCTCGCGAATATATGAAGTGAGCGAGCGTAAAAGTGTGGAAAAGTAAAAGTGCTGGAAGAGGCGTTAAGCTAAGCCTAAGACAGTTGCTGGTGAATGTGTAAGAGCAACAACATCTAATTAGCTAAAAATAGCCGCATGAAGGTGAAAAAGTGAAAAGAAAAAAAAGAAAATAATAATAATAAAAAAATAAAAAATAATTGAGCAGTGTCTTTGAGAAGAGTGAAAAAAAATGAAATAAGTAAATCGTTTTAGTGTAGCTTTTAAATTTTAGTGTTCTAAAGAGCTTAAAGCTCTCTAAAAGTTAAGTGCAAATCTTAAAATATGTCATTCTAAATATATGACTAGCTTTAAATGAAGTGTGAATTAATTAAAGTGCCAATTACAACAACTACTACTACATTTACAAGCACCTACATACATGCGCTTGTATCCATATATGCGTCTAAGCCACACAGTACAACCGAAATCCAGACGAACGGATTAGAAATTTTCACAGCCTAAGGAGTCAGCCGCAACTTTGCGGCTTAACATCGGTGCAAAATGTTTATCTACCACGCAATCCGACATGAATTCGACAAAATGTAATTATATTTTTCAAAATAAATTTCAATTTAGAATATGCAATTACTAGAATTCACTTATTTTATGGGCTCAACTGCACTTTTATTCTAAGTAAATGAGACTTGATGTGAATATTTTATTAATGAACAAGGAATGACTTTCCAAATAGAACTTCGAGAAACATAGTTTTTAGAAGAAGTGTACCACGCTTTTGTCAAATTTCATGGCATATCTGTATAAGCTTCAAAGTTACTCTTATATTTTATGAACGACTAAAGAAGAAATTAGTGATTTTCATCATATTTGGTGCTAATGAGCAAATAAGTTGCATCAAATTTTGTGTTACTGAATTCAACTTTTACTGCAGCAACTTTAAAAATACTGCAACAGGCCTTTTGAGACCAAGTCTTATTCAAAAAAAATTGCTTCTCATTTAATTCAGTTTCACTCGAACATTAATTCCTCAATCAATACTGGCTCGTTAACTTTTATGCTTGCTGATATTGAAGATGGAATTCCGCAACTCAAAACATTAACAAAATCTGATGTAAATGGGCTATCTTCGTATCTTCTTAAAAACTGCTCTGCAATCGCCTATCCACTTTTGTTATTGTTTAACAAATCCCTTGAACGAGGAGAATTCATAGACGCCTGGAAAGTAACAATCATTAATCCAGTATTCGAAAGTGGAAATAAAAACAATATTGCTTATTATAGAGCAATTGCCAAATTATCCACGGTTCCAAAATTATTTGAATTATTAGTGAAAGAAAAAATTTATTTCGCAGTTAATCGTTATATTTCAGCAGACCAACATGACTTCATGAAAGGTAGATCTACTGTTTCAAATCTTGTTGTATTCTCTGAATATTGTATATCATCGTTAAAAAAAAACAGTCAAGTTGATGCTGTTCACACAGACTTTTCAAAAGCATTTGATAACCTTAATCACAGGGTTTTAGTTTCCAAATTGAGTGCTATAGGATTTTATTCCACTCTTTTAGAATGGATTAAATCCTATCTCTCCTCTCGGAAATGTGTTGTTAATGTTGATGGAGCGTCATCTATTTCTTTTATTGCGTCCTCTGGTGTACCTCAGCGAAGTATACTGGGTCCCTTACTTTTTATACTTTTTATTAATGACATTTCTAGTTGTTTTAATAGCGCAAATTTTCTCTTGTATGCCGATGATTTATAGACATACTCGGGGATTGCAAGTACAGCGGACTCTTTAAACATTCAATCTGATTTAGATAACGTTGTTGCTTGGTGTAACAGAAATAAGTTAGATTTAAATATAAGCAAGTGTTTTTATATTTCTTATTCTAAATCCTGTTCTCCTATACCCACTTCCTACCACATTTGTGGTTCTAGTTTATCCAATCGAAGTGAAATTACTGATCTTGATGTGGTATTTGATTCGAAATTCTCTTTTCAAAAACATGTAAATCACACCATTTCAAAGTCTTATTCCGTACTTGCGTTTATTCGACGTTTTAGTTCGGACTTTGTTGATCCATATACTCTAAAGTTGTTATATACGTCTCTGGTGCGTACGAAGTTGGAATACGCCGTCTTTATTTGGAGTCCATATTATGCTTGTCATATTAGTAGGCTTGAACGTGTCCAGAAGGCTTTTGTACGTTATGCTCTGTGTTCTTTAAGTTTCACTGATCCAATTCCATTATACAAAAGTCAGTGCCTGCTCATAAATCTAAAATCACTAGATATTAGAAGGACTATTCTCTCCATGACTTTCCTTTTCGATTTGATTTGGCCTGGATTTTTCTTCCACAAAGAATCACTTCAAATTGGTTCTAAATGAATTGTTGAACTAAATTCTTAGTATTATCTAATAATCTTGCTCTGTAAATTATAAGAAATGTTATCTTTTTCTTTTTGATTACATTTGAAACTAGTTAATAAGTTTAATTAATAAGTTTAATTTTATTTTGATTTATTCATTCAACATTAATCTGTTTTCATATAGTCTGTAAGAAATACTGTATTTTTTAGTCTGTAAGAAATACTGTATTTTTTAGATTATTAATTAATTAAATAAATAAATAAATTAGTCCAAGAAAACGGAGTTGAAATAAATGTACCTGCCAACCGACCGATGATATCAACAAGGAAATTAGAAAATGTTGCTCATCGATTGACCACCAGTGTCATTTCTGTTATGATAAGCTTATCGCATATGAAACAATTCCAGCCCTTTTCAAAGGGTACTTGCGTCTCAGAGCCGATTCACTTGGTTTGGTACCAAAAGCACTCAATTAGTTTGAAAAATAAAATCGCATTAACAGCTGTAAAGACTTGTGACCAAGAAGCGATCATAAATACTCGTAGCATCACGACTTGAGATGAGTTCTGGATCAGTGCTTGCCTGCCAGTAGAGTAAATACGAAGGCAAAAGTTAATAAAAGCCAAATAGTTGCTGAAAAGTCAAGGTTGAGTTTTCTTTTAATTAATTTGCTGTTGTCGTTATTTTGGTTGAAGCAGCATAAGAAAATACCCATAATTTGATGACTTTCCAAGAACGTTGATGAGTCGACTTCTCAAAAGGTGTGGAGTATTACGTGCCACTTCATATATGGTTGTTGCGATCACCACAACCAAATGGGTTTTTCGAAATTAAAAAAAGTTGAGCCAAGAAGCACCGAGAGATTTGGTAGCTACTAAAACACTTAATCTAAACAACCCATTGTAAAAGTATTTAAAGCTCTGGAAATTTAAAGGGTAGATAGTCAAGCAGGAGATGACAGAGAGAAAGGGATAGGAAAAACAGAGACAGAGATAGCTAGTGCTGTGAAAATTTTTCAGATTCTTTGGCAAATCTACAGATATCGCCTAGTTTACGAGAACGAATTTTACTTGTTCTCATGACATCGGAAACCATAATTCGCAGGTTTGCTCTAGCAAAGGCAGGACACTCACAGAGAAAATGCTCAGTGCTGACGGCTGTCTCTAAGAAAGACAGGCAAACTTGATCGTCAATGATTGCAATGGTGGTCATATGTGGACCCCATGGATTGTGTCCTGCAATAATACTTACCATCAACCGAACGTCTTTTCTTCCAAGTTTTTTTTTTTTTTTGTTTTGTTTTGTTTTTGTTTTGCTGTGTTAGGTAGGGTTCAAAATACTTTCACACTTACAGCGACCGTCGTCTACTGCGTCGAGTGGTGTGGTCACTAAAACAACCCCTCTTCTCCTTCTGGGGACACCCTTCCGGTTACTGCTTTCTATATTACTTCGTGAGGGCCCAGAGCGGCATCCATAAAGGACCAATTCTATTCACCCACGTTTGGGTCCATCATATTTGTAGCCAGCTTTCATGCTGTAGAATCGTCTCCGTGCATCTCTATCTGTGCGACTTCGCTTTGTTGCACTCTGTCGAGGTCAGTGCAAGAAACACCAAATGGTAGAACAAAAGTTTTCCTGATAGCCGTTGCCCCTCAACAGGCAATGGTAAACCTCGGATTGTGAAGAATGCGAATTGTATTTTAGGACAACTTGAGAGTAAAACTAATTAGCTTTTATTTTGAACAAAATTTAATGAAGCTTTACGTATGCTTCATACAACATTACCTTCTTATATAATAAATCTATAAAATCATTCAATAAAATTCCCAGACTGGTACTGTGCGACAGTGGGTTGTCATGGTGCAAAATTCGCGAGTTGTTTTCCCACAAATTCTTTCTTTTTGGGTGAATAGTTTCACGCAAACGTCTAAAGATGCCCAAATAATATGAACTTATGAACTGTGTGGCCTTGTGGCAAAATTCGTTCATTCAGAGCTCTCCACTCCCTCGTCCGATGTCTGCATTCCGCTTCGTACTCATAAACCCTCGTCTCGCCTCCGGTAATGATGCGTTAGATGTATATATGCTGGGTCGCATTCAGCCTTATGCAAATTATGTCTTTGGCGATATCAACGCGGTCCCTTCTTTGAATGAAATGCAGCTTCTCTTGAACCAACTTTGCAGCAACATAGCGCAAGCCCAAACCATTAACTAAATGTCTAAATGTATCTATAAGAAATATTGCAGTCCTCTGTCAGCTCTCTGATGGTAAAGTTGTGTTTATTGATCAGCATTTCTTTCACATTATTGATGTTTTCATCAGTTCATCATCTGAACGATCGATGGACTTGCGATCTCTTCTGAAGCGCTCATGGCACTCGTTTGCTGCTTTCTTTAGAGTATCATTATCGAAATAGTCTCCCAATATTTCTAAGGTTTTTGCACCATTGAATTCATTTTTAACACAACAATTTAATACAAACAAATTCAGATCTATTTTAAAACCCATTTGAAAAAATCGAAAACTGTAGTAGATTTGATCAATGTGGCATCCATTTTGAAGGCAAAAATATTCCCAAATTGTTGCATTATTTTGTATTTATATTCAGCTCCACTGAAGCAGGGTGCGCAAAATGTCAAATACCAAAATTGACAAAATGTAAGAAATTATGTTTTTTTTTTTAAATGTCGAAGAAATGTGCAAAGTAATTCAGTGTATTTTTTAAGCAGAAATAAACAATAAAAACATCAGCCGGAAGCTACAATAACTGGTGCTTCTCTTTACATAATGCAAAACAATATTTTTACTTATTTTTAGTAATAATAATACAAATTTTATTATAATCTTTCTCCTAATATTAATAATAATAAACAATTCTTAACTAATATTTCTGAACAGTCTGTTACAGGTTTTTAAGTAAATGCAATAATAAATTAGTATAGTCCAAACAAATTTTTCATTTTTTTATTCTTTCTAAGGGCAAAAAAAATATTCACCTTTTTATATATTTTTGTTTAATATTCACCACTCCCGCCAACGCTTTTAAAATTTCCATTGAGTGCACATGGAAAGAATGCACTTCCCAAAATTTTTTTGTAAATGTTTAGATATCGATCAATGAAGCAGTTAACACTGCACTTCTCTGAGCTTCGAACAGATCTCTCTATCCACAAACTGTAGTTTGAGAGTCGTGTCAGAAAAATCTACCCAAGTAGACGGCATTGCAGAAAAGCTGCACCGAAACTGCTACCTCTGTCAGCAGGGGTTTTTACTAAATCAGCCAATTTATCTATTTCCTTAAAACCGCCGAATACTGCCAATGTTTTCCAGGCAGAAGTCTTTGCGATCCTGCAGGCATAAATAATTCTTAGACATCTCGGGAGCGAGAGAGATATTCGCATTTTTTTCGATAGCCAAACTGCGATCACGACATTTACGACGCCATGGATCCAAAGTGGTCACTCGTAAGGAGGGGATGAAATCTCTTTGGCGTGCAGGCAACGTTTTCCTGATCTGGATTCCAGGAACTAAGAACATAGATCGAAATGAAGTTGCTGATGAGCTTGTCAGGAAGAAGACTGAATTGGTCTCAGAGACCTTCTAACCGGTCAGCATCCCCTGACTGTTGTTAAAGGTAAATTGCGCAATTTATTTCTCAGAAAAGCTCAGAAAAAATGGAGCTTCATTTCTTCATGTGCTATATCCAAAACCCTTTGGCCCCAGTACAATAGACGCAGGACGCAGGCCGCGCTGGAGCTTTCTGTTTGCTTTTTAATTAAAGCTATGACACAATTTTTTGGACATTTGTTATTTGTTTCAAGGTGGTACAGCAAAATGGTACTCACTCGAAAGACCACTCAACCAAGCCACCCATCAGACGATATCAGCAATTCCTTGTCTGAAGTAAAAGTTTCCATTTCTGTTGAAACTGATACACTCTGCATTTGTTTTGCTTTGATAGTCAAAGAAAGTGATCCATTCTCCTTTTTTTAGTCGGTTGTAGGAACTGGGATCTGATAGTCGGATACAGCGGTAGAGGCTCTCAGGTTTTACCAGTAGAGATCAATTCTCCATTCAAAAGCAATATTCGATTCAAAGCCTTAGTTGTCAAGAAATCATATGCCTCTTGCAGTATGTTTCCACCCTTTTCCTCTACCCACAAATTAGTTACTCAACCCTTGTCTCAGATGCTTTAATACTTAGATGCATTTCTACCTCCGTCCGAAAAAAATAAAACAAATTTGGTTTTTAGCTTTACATATCGGGAATCGAGAAAGTTCAAGTTGCGCTAAGTTGCGAAATATACTCGTAGAATATAAATGTGTGTATGTTTTAAGCAAAAAATTCATAAAAGTAATTTTTTCCCCTTAGCAATAAATATATAATTATAAATCTATAATTTATTGCTAATCTTTTGAGCTGTGCTGCTGAAGCCTCTAAATCAATTGTTCGTGCACTTTTTCGATTTTGTGAGGGGAGCGTTCTAATTGCTTCATTCATTACTTAGAACCACATGCAAGCATAAGGATAAAACTATGCATACAAAGACTTGACTTTTGTCATTCCTTCTTTTGTGGATGTGAACTATGCTCCGCCTTGGGCTGATATCAACATTTGCGTATCCAATGTCAAGCTGCTCAAGTAGTCGAATACAGGAAAGTGAGGTGAGCATCAAATTGTATTTGCCTAAGGTGATCCCACACAGACTGATTTTTAATACAATCAAATAATTTATTAAACTCTAGTATCCTTCGATTTAGTTACCTTCATATTCGATATTCATCGCCACACTAGTTTGAACACTCGATGCCAGTTTTGTATTTGTATGCCATAATTTACTATGATACTTCGTCCCACTTGCCTGCCAAATTTTTCTCTCTACTAAAGCAACCACCAGCATGCGCTCGACTGCATTACCACAGGCAAGTCAAACAAATCAAACTAGAGTTCATTTAAATTTGATTGCCAAAATGATTATTCATATCTATAAACTATGAACACTTGAGTGGACAATCAAAATTATTAGATTACTCGTTCGCAGTGCATTGCAGCGTGAGTGTTGCATCAAGTGTTAGATTCCCACACACCCACACACACACACACACAAATACAAGTACTTATACAGATAACTATAATTCCACAAAATGTGGGTTGCCGAACGCGTGGTGCACTGATGCACAGCCATTGGGCGGGTAGTTTGTGGCTCAGGGTCAAGCTGGATTGAGTGAGGGTTGATTCGCTTTTGAAATATGGAAAAATATGAAATTTTTTGTGTTTTATAATTTTATTGGTTTAATGCTAAATATGGAAATGTTCGGTCATAAAAATGCTAAATATTATAGTTAGTTAATAAATATTTAGTTAGTTTTACAATAAAGTTTTCATCCGACAATATTTTAAATTTCTTTGCTTTTTTCCATTCATTTGCTATTTTGGTTAGCAACGAAAATATTAAATGAATTCCACATAATTTATTTATATCTACTCATGCTTTTATTACCAACTCTAAGTGTCCTTTTGACCTTCTCTCCGCAGTGCCAAACTTAATTTTTGCTGCAGTTGTGAATATTTTTGTAGCTCAAAGCGAATAAATGCTCAACTTGTGCAGCGTCACATGAACGCTGTTTGCGCCATGTGTTTGTGAACCTCTTTGCAGTTCGCATGCATTACCCAACACGTTTACTTATATACCCATAAGTGCTCAAAAATAAATTGCCATGAAGCAACATAACGAACAACATAAATCACAGTAAAGCGACAAATTAAAATACCTTCATGAAAATAGACGTGCATATGCATTTGAGTACGAGGGGTGGGGAAAAAGTTTGCACAATTAAGAGTGAGGGATGTGAAATTGAATATGAAATTATTTTTTTCGCTTTCACTTTCTGCACCCAAATTTTTTTATACAAAATAGGAAAAAATCGGCTTCGAATTTGGCGAAAATATGTAAGTGACTTCAATTCGTCATCTTGGTACATTTTTCCCCTTGTTATGGCTGTAGAAGGCTGTTAATTGACCAATTTAATAGCATATATGGCGAATGGAAACTACTTGCGTTACAACCAGACAAATCTGGACATCCTACAATCTGAAACAGACAAAACCCCTTATAAGTCTTTCGAAACACGAACTAAGGCATATAACATCTCTTATCACCGGCCACTGCCTTTGGGCACTCATGCACGTCGGCTCGGGGTTCCTCAAAACGATCTGTGCAGATACTGCGAGGACGAAGATGAGGAAGTATCGAGCAGGCATTTGCTGTGCAGTTGTCCCGGCCTAGCCAGAAGTCGACTCGCTCTTCTAGGCTCCTCAACAATTGACACTCTTTCAGTACTCTCCGACCTGAAAATCGAATCTCTCATTAAATTCTCGAAACGAATTAATATCTTTGACCAAAATCTATAATAAAAATCTCGGTTAGGTGGGGAAATCATATAATATAATGAGCTCTAGGGCAACACAACGGACCCAACTTGTGGTCTATGTGGCACTCCGATGCGAGGTCACCCTTAAACCAACCAACCAATAGCATATATAGGTAGTTTGGTGCAAAGCTCTAGAGAGAGATTACAATATCAATTTACTTGCCAGAATACACAGATCAGCCAATGCAATAAGGGCCGGTGCAATCAGATCATGCCCCTGGGAGGCTGTTAATGCACTGACACGCGTATAAGTCTGCATATCAAAAAGATGGCAACCATGAGTGCATTTAGGTTAAATGAAGCGGGTGGCTGGAAAGAAAAAACTTATGGTTATGCCGGTTTTTTATTGCGACAAACTCAGCACACCTCGTAGAAGACTGATTACATCGTCCCAACACTGACTTTCATTAGGACTTTGTCCACTCTCTTTCCATCTCGGGAGGAATGGTGTATGGAACTTTTACTGAACAACTTCGACATAACAGGATGGTTCAAAAATGCATTGTGGTCTTGCTGCAGATATATAAATAAATTTTCGTAGACCTAGAATAGAATAGAATACAGGGTTGCCCATATTCGACGGACCCATGCATTTTTTGGGATCATTCCAGTCGACGAGGCTTGTCCGCGGGCAACAATCTTTGCGTCAATTGAATCTTATACGGGAATAAATGCAAATCAATGCGGATAATTCGTTGTAAAGTGGTCCGAGCAATGCCCAACTGCTGAGAACGGCGATTTTGGGATGTCCTGGGCGACGTCTCAACACTGGCCCGTACAAGAGCAATATTCTCATCCAATCGCCTTGGTCACATCACCAGTCGAAAACCTTTCGTACAAACGTTTAATGGTGTTCTTAGAAGGCGCACTTTTCACATTATTTAATTTTTTATACGCACGTTGAGTTTTCACAATTGACTTCTTTTGTTGAATGTAAATTTCAACAATTTGGGAGCGCTCGCGTGGCATGTACTGTTCCATGGTAAAAATCTGCTTGGACTGGCACTACCAACGGGGTATGTCATTAAGCGATCTGACGTCTCAAAAGATACAGGATTGTCAGATGGGTCCGTTGAATATTAACAACCCTGTATAAGTGTCTTCCAACTGCCTCCAGTGTCTTCCAGGCGGAAGTACTGGCCATAGGGGAGGTTTGTAGGCTATTAATTGCAGAATTCTCTTTCAAGGGCAATTTCGCTATTCTTTCGGATAGCCAAGCTGCTGTTCAGGCACTGGAATCGGCTACAACAACCTATAACTGGTGGAACAAAGTGAAAATAGCCTCACCACCTTGAGTGAAAACCTTAACGTTACCTTAGTCTGGGTTCCGCGCCATCATTGAAGGTAACGACAAAGCAGATGAACTGGCGAGAGGAGCAACTGCCCTGAGTAACATTCTTGCGAATCGGCATTAACACCGCTCTGTGCAATCAAGAATGCAATTTCTTCAAAATACCTTCCAATCGCGCATTGTATTGTAGATGGAGAGACAAAGACAACAGCAAAATTAGCAAACATGTATGGCCACCTACAACCTCAAATAAACGTGAATACAGACAAATATGAAACGCATGGCTGCCTGCAGACTAATGACAGTCATAACTGGCTTTTGGGCTATCGAGGAACAAGCAGCCAAAATGGGCAGGGACACACTGTCATAGCTGTAAACAACCAAAGAAAAAGGAAACGATTTTCCATTCCTTCTGTGTATGTCCTGCCCCTTGGAAGGACAGAGGGTCAACCCTGGGAAACCCGCTGTTCAACAGTCTCGAGCAACTGTCCGGCTTATACGTCGATAATCTAATAAGGTTCTTAAACCGCACAGACTGCAAGTAGTTATGCTGTAAATAACCACAAAACAAGTCGGTGGCAATGATGTGGCAACAAAATGGTACGGAAGCGTTAGTTGAATGCCGCATGAACCGCGTAAACTAACCAACAACCAGCCTGTTTGTTTTTTATTTATTTATTTTTTTTTGTGGCCAGGTTAATGATGACAGATGTCTGCGCATTATTCACCGCATATTTTGGCCAAGAGATATCACCAACGAAAATCTTTTAAATATTTCAATGTGCAAGCCCATCGCAGCTGATATCAAAGAAAGGAAATGGCGTTGGATTGGACACACCTTACGCAAAGAAGATAATGACATCGCTAAGATGGCAATAGAATGGAATCCTCAAGGCTCCAGAATAAGAGGACGACCACGAACAACTTGGATGCGAATACCAGAATACCAATCAAGATGTTCCTGGCATGAACTTCGAAAAATTGTACAATATCGTTCACGTTGGTCTGAGTTGGTTTCCACCCTATGCTCTGATTAAGAGCGGTATTTCTTCATATAACTATATAAATAATTACATTTACCAACTATTTATTGTAAATTTGGGAAGAGATATCAAGAAATAAAAACAAAAATGCGTGACTACCATTCCGAAGTGTACGGGTTCGAAAGCAGAAGACAAAACACCAAAATGAAGAAGTTTTTTTTAAATAGCGGTCCTCCCTCGGCAGGCAATGTCAAGCCTCGGAGTGTATTTGTGCCATGAAGTGTACCCCGGAGTGTATTTGCCTCTTAAAAATCTATTTGACATTAAAACGGCTTACAACTGTAGCTCCCTCCATTAGCGGGAAAGCATCAAGACGCACACCGCAAATAGGAGGAAGAGCTTGTCCATACTCCTAAAAAGCGTGGAAACGCCAACTACATCTATATGTAATTCAGAATAAATAGCAATCTGAAAGGACTAATTCTGAATTATGACGAGCAAGTGCACTGTCGTGTGAAAGAATCGCAGTTCGAGTCTGTTTACTCACTTATGATTTTTTTTTAATAACAATGTTTACGTTTCCTGAATACATAACATAGTATTATCAATAATATTAGCACTTTACTCTATGTAATCTGTCAATAAGATGCGGCCTGAATCACAAGTAGCAGTGACTACAATGTTTTCAGCCCTTTGTGACACCTTGTGTTTCTTGGACGCTACTGTACCTGCATGTGAGCTGTTCAAACGTAAGCTCATATTGGTGAGCCCCGAACTTCGTCTCTATAAATATAAAACTCACGTGAACACTCAAAGGCTTTTGAAGTCTGATGGTATTCTTAGCTCAGGGCTTGTACTAATCTAAGACTGTCAAAATGACCTTGGAGCATTTTCAAATGATTCCAACCATATCTGCTAATAACGGGTGATTTTTTAGCTACGATCTTTTTAAACAGTTTGTTTAAACCGCTGTCGCACGTTTCGTGTTTTGTTTCACTGTCAAACATCTTCAGTTTGGTCTATAATTTACCATAAATCGTTTCACAAATGAACAACGCTTGCAAATCATTGAATTTTATTATAAAAATGCGTGTTCTGTTAAGAAAGTTTAAGATCCACTTTTTTATCGAAAAATTGTGTTCAGCAACGAAGCTCATTTTTGGATCAATGGGTACGTAAATAAGCAGAATTGTCGATTTTGGACTGAAGATCAGCCAGAAGAACTGCAAGAGCTACCAATGTATCCAGAAAAGGTCACAGTTTGGTGCGGTTTATGGGCTGGAGGTATCATTCGACCGTATTTCTTCAAAGATGCTCCGAATCGTAACGTAACTGTGAATGGTGAGCGCCACCGTGAAATGATATCCAACTTTCTTTTGCCCAAAATGCAAGAGCTTGACTTTCATGACATGTAGTTTCAGCAAGACGGTGCCACATGCCACACAGCACGCGTAACAATGGACTTGTTGAGAGGCGAGTTCGGTGAACATTTAATTTCACGTGCGGGACCTGTCAATTGGCGACCCAGTTTAGATTTAGACTATTTTTTGTTAGACTATGTTAAGGCTCATGTCTATTCAGACAAGCCTGCTCCATCAACGCATTGGAAAACAACATTAAAGCATTTGTATATGAGATACCGGCCGAAACATTGGAAAGAGTAGGCCAAAATTGGACTAAGCGGATGGACCATTTGAAGCGCAATCGCGGTCAACATTTGCATGAAATAATCTTCAAAAATTAAATAATATGGACTGTTCTATGGATTTAAATAAAAATGTCATGCATTTTTCGGAATTTTACTTATGTTTTTTTTTAAACTTTCCTATAGCTCTTAAAAAATCACGCTTTATTAGGTGCGCAATTTTTGATGAAAATACAACTTTTTTCTGAAAAAATGGTTACAAGTGAATCACTGAAAGTATTGCCCGTCGCTGGCTACTACTTTTTCCCAACTTTGTGGTAGATTTCGTATACCGCCGCGGTAAAACTGTTCATCTTTTGACGCTGTCCACGGATCAAGCCATTTTTGTTGTCTTCATATGAATATCAGCTAGACCATGTGCAGCGCAATATCTGGAGAATATGGCGAGTGGGGTGAAATTTCCCATTTAAGTTTTTTCAGCTAGGTTTTGACGGGCTTGGCAACGTGAGACCGAGCGTTGTCATGCTGTAGAGTCACTTTTTCATGCCTCTCCGCGTATTGCGGCAGCTTCTCGCGCGGTGCTCGGCTCAATCGCATCAATTGAAGTCGATACCGATCCCCCGTGACCAACTTTGTCTCACCAAATACATAGCATGTCCTTCGCAGCGTGAATATTCGGCCGAGGCGACGACGTAGAAGCATGACTGGGCAGTCCCCATGACTTTCTTTTCTTTGGATTGCTGTAATGAATCCATTTTTCATCACCCATCACGATGCGATGAAGAAAACTCTTCCTTTTTTGCCTCTGGAGCAGTTGTTCACTGGCGAAAAACGACGATTAACATTCCTTGGTTTTAACTCATAAGGAACCCAAGTCATATTTTCGGCGAGAAGCTCCCCATTAAATGAAATTTAATCTATCGGATCATTACATAATTTTTTCAGTGGGAGTAATTGCTATCAAAGAAGTAGTCGGTTGGCTTCTGATTGGTGTATAGCTAAAGGCCGCCGTAGCCGAATGGATTGGTGCGTGACTACCATTCGGAATTCCCAGAGAGAACGTAGATTCGAATCTCGGTGAAACATCAAAATTAAGAAAAACATTTTTCTTAAAGCGGTCGCCCCTCGGCAGGCAATGGCAAACCTACGAGTGTATTTCTGCCATGAAAAAGGCCCTCATAAAAATATCTGTCTTTCGGAGTCGGCTTAAAACTATAGGCCCCTCCATTTGTAGAACAACATCAAGACGCGCGCCACAAATAGGAGGAGGAGGTCGGCCAAACACCCAGAAAGGGTGTACGCGCCAATTATAATATATATATATATATATATGTATAAAGGTTGGGTTACCGAGAGGTAAGCATATTTATTCCGATATCCAAGGGACTATCCAAACCCCAGGTTCGCTGAGGTTGCGTGCAAGGTTAGTCAGTCCATGCCTTGTTTCCCTTTCCGTCCCATCTGAATGCAAATAATTGATTGTACGATTATTTGTAGCAGATCACAAAAGCATTACAAGAAATTACATACTCGTATGTGGCTGAGGAGGTAGTTAGGGGGTGCACTCTTGAAAGAGCGGGTGAATATTGCTTCTGCCCTGTTCGTGAAGTTCTACTAGCACTGATAACTCGAAGGCAAAACTACTCCCGTTTGAATTTGGAATCTTAACCGGTCATTGTCCGATGTATATCCATGCCATGAGACTCAACTCAAATACCTTCTGCACAAAGTATGGAGAGAATAAAAAAAGATGAGGAGAGAAATGAGTAATTGGCGCATACTTCCTTTTGAGTGTATTTGGCCGCGCTTCTGCTCTTGTTTGTGGCGTGCGTCTTGATGTTGTTAAACAAATGAAGAGACCCGCAGTTTTAAGTCGACTTCTAACGGCAAATATTTTTTTATGATAAGCTTTTCCTTGACAGAAATATAAGTACGCTCGGAGGTTTGCTATTACCTACCGATATGCGATTGCTATTAGAAACAACTTTTTTTATTTTTGATTTTGGAGGTTCAAACCTACGCACTTTCGAATGATAGTCACGTACCAAACCATACAGAGAGAATACTGAAGTAGATTTAGCACCTATAACTCTCAATAGCTTTGATTTCGTAACAGAAATCGGATACTTTGGCACTGGAGGATATTAAGCGCTTCCGGAAATATTATTTTGAGCTCGCAGCATTATATGATTTTAAATTTCATAACGTCATCGTCTCCGCCGTTGCTTAATTTTTTCCGTCCTCTATCTCTCTCTTTTGGTGACACCATTACAGACAGTTTCCATTATATCTGTCCAAGTGAAGAGCGATCATCTAACATAACTTTGACTAGTTGAAAAAGTTGCTTTTAATAGATGAATTAAATTTGTTTCTCCGCAGCATAAAATATATTCATCCATTCAGTGTCTCGGTCTGTTGAGCAACAACTTTTCATACACCTCAAACTCTCTACTAAATAATTAAAAAAAAAACACAGCTTTCTGGTATTTATATTCGCAAGTATTCTTCCTACTGAATCTTATACCTGATAGCCTCTATAGTCCCGAAACGTGTATATTTTTATGTTCGCAACTGTACACCACTTTGAGCGCTCACGTGACATTCATTTAGTTGACAAAGAAACAAACACGTGCCATACGAAGAATATTCAAACAAACAACAGCTGACGCTTGGATTTTCTCTCGCTTGGATTTTCTTTCGTAGTGCTTTTGCAAACGCAATTGAATTTTATATGCCAAAGTCAACAAAGTGAAACGGAATGGCAACGAAACAAAACACAAGAGATCTGCATTGTACGGCACTCAAATATGAATAGAGAATAAATGAAGCAAACTTCAAAGGACATTTTACCTGCAGACGAACATACGTACTCACATACACACATGCACACATACACAATAATACTTATGGGGATACACTCTGAAAGTCTATAACTATGTGCATATGACGGAATATACTCAAGCGTACAGATATTTGAATCATCAATGGACATACACACATAGGCCATCAATTATTAAGCCTGTTTATCTATACTTAAACGCTTCGAATGCTTAGTAAAATTTCTCAATAAGATTTGTGACAAGCCTACGAGTGCATCAAATATTGGTTTAGTGAAGTCATTTATGTACATTTGGATGCGTCACCTGCATAAAAATTAAGCAAATACAAAAAATTAATAAAAAGAAATTAAATAAATAAAAAAACGTTGTTGGTTTCTCATCGTATTCTTAAAAAGGCAATATATTTTCAGACTTTAGCCGAAAAATATTAATATTTATAGGAGCTGGATAAATTTAAAAGTACTTCCAAAAATCTCAATATTTTCATTGCATGAAAACTTTGTTTAAACACTTTAATGCAGACTTTTAGACATAAATTCTTCAATCATCTGAGCTGATTTTTTGAAAACAATATTTTTAAAAAATAATCTTATTTATAAAAACCTCGATATATCTTAATATTTTGTCGAAAGTTTTATATCTAAAAACAAAAAAAAACGGAGGAAAACCCGCAACTTTTATGTAAACCTTTTAGGCATAAACTCTTCAATCATCTGAGATGATTTTTGAAGTGAAGCTTCTTAGGTGTCGATGGGCGAGCGAGAATGGAGAGTACAATTTCAAGGCCATGCAACGTTTTGGGCACTTTCGTTCCGCGTGAGAGAAAAACGATATAACGTAGAGGAAAAGGAGAGAGAGAGCTATACCTTATATATATCTTAGATACACTTTAGACTATTTTTTCTGAGTTTCTCCTTGTGGTTGCTAACTTCTAGCGAGAAATAACACTGCCTACCTTTTGGCGCTTGTTTCTCACTGCAAACTTAGTCAGTCATTTAGGAAATATATTTCGGTGCCTACTTTTGGTGTTATATTTCCTTGGTGCCTACTTTTTGGCGCTTACTTCCATTTCCTGGCTAGTGCTTTTGCGTACTATAAATTGCTAACCATTCTGGCGACGGATTTATTGATAATGCCTTGCGGTAATTTGTGCCGTTGTTGCGGTCCTGGAATCGCTGCTCTTGTGCGGGTGATAAACACTCGGAGTAGTGCGCTTTGTTGCCATGGTTTGTGTCCGTCGTTTACCTACACCGGTCGACCCTTCTTCGTTTTTTGTAAATTTTGTCTATTTGTATTCTCTGCAAATGTTGTGATTTTAGTTAGATATATATTCTTTCTCTCTCTCATTCTCTCTCGGGTCTCACCCTCTTTCTTTGTCTGCCTTGAATGTTTCTCTACTGTTATGTATACACTAGGTATACAATGGCGTCGCTGCGGACATGAAAATACGGATAGACAGGAGATGGAATAATCTAGCCACTTGCAAAACCGCGATAATCATGTGTACACAGTATGCAGATAAATACGTCCGATTCATACTAGCTCTGTCTAGAAAAGAAAGCAGAACTATCGTAGGTATGCTGACAGGCCACAATTTGCTAGCGGCGCACCCATACAAGAGGGGAATTACAAACAATGATAGCTGCAGAATTTGCAATGAACTAGAAGAGAGGGAAACTGTTGAACACCTTCTATGTTCCTGCCCTGCATTAGGTAGAACCCGAATGAAATGTTTAGGAACTCTACAATATGAGAATTTAGAATGGTTCTGGAAGAGCTTCAAAGTTTACTTAGATTCGCAAAAGGCACAGACGTATTACAAGATGTCTACTACAAAGAAACGTAAAGGTCTATCTCCATCTGGTAGCATTAAGAACCAATGGGTCTTTGTGATGGCTTTTAGCCAGCCAGGTCAACCTAACCTAATCACGGCAGAAATACACTCGGAGGTTTGCCATCGTCTGTAGAGGAGCGACCGCTTTTAGAAAAAACTTTTTCTATCATTTGGTGTTTCATCCGAATGATGATAGTCACGCACCAGCGGCCGCCGTATACAGTTTTATAGCCCATTGAATTTTGAGCGCATTTTGCAAGTTCCGTACATAAAAACTAAATAGATTTCTTGACATGTTTTTTTTGTTTTGCTGACAGTGTTGGGTGCTTTTGACATATAAATAATTGTCGAGCATTCATTTGCGCCAATTGTGTTCAGACTTTCGGGTACTTCTAACTTAGTACATCTCCGGTCATTCGATTTGAGTCTTATTTACCTAGTATTCTGCACTGAAGGGAGCGCAATAGCTGGGTGGTGTTTACTGTAGTCGGTTGCCGACAAGATAAGCTTTCTTCAGTTACGTCTAATGAGCCTAACTGACATTTTTGAGCATAAGCAGCCATAAGAAGGAAAATTGCATGTCGATCTACTGTTGTTTTTTTTTCTTGTTTTGTGGAAAAATTTGGATCAAACGCGAAAGAAGAAATAGTAGAGTAAGGCTGTCTTATGTGTGCGCTAAATTAAGTAGGCGTAGCTGCTCAATCCTGTTGTATTTGATCAAATAGAAAAAAGCAAGTTTTACTGACTTAATAAGTTGCTATTGTATCCTTATTCCGTGCTTACAATAGCAAGAGCTAACATGTGCCTTCAATAATATCATCAACAAGTTGTCTATCTTTAATCTCTTGAATAAAACTTATGCTTAAATTAGATTTAGATTTATTTGTGATTTGCGCCCCGACTTCATGATCCTTTGTGCCCGCTACTCATCACAGTACCTCATCCAAACCCAATTTCTTTATTAAACGTAAGATAGAGCTGGTTTTGACCGAGCGTATGCGCTTTTTTTCTAACCGCAAATGGCCGAGATGTCTCAACCTTCTTGGTGCTTTCGAGTCTCCAGGGAATGGTTGCAAAAATGACCAGAATTAGGGGACCATATCCCGATCATGAGCAGTTGACTGCACAGTCTGCAATGGCCTGTGAGAATGCCCATGAGAATTCTCAGTTTATCCTTGTTGAGAGTTATAAGTCTTTTAAATCACTATTTCTTGTACCCCCAGTAAGGACTTCGCTTGGCGTAACCGCATAGTTTTAATCTAAAATCTAAACTTAGATATATGAATGTATGCAACTCATACGAGTATGTGGTGAATATCTTATTTCAATACAGCTGGTGTAAGCCGGAAAAGCAGTGAATAACTTAATAAGAAAATAAAAAAGCATCTCGTTAATCACCGAGTGCCTCACGTACGGCTTAAAAAAAAAGATAAAAATTATGAGAGTTGCCTACTAAAAACAAGGGAAATTGAGTTTGCATCACCTCAGTCTACTATTGCACTTTTAAATGTATTTTAGTTATACTAATAGACGGCAGTTTTTTTATTATTTAATCCTTCATTATATTTGGTCATAGTATTGCAATTATTTCACTTAAATGTTGGTTGTTCCCTCGACTATAGATAAAATAAACTGATACCTTTACTATATCTAATAAAATTAAAATATTGTGATGCAAACAAAATGCGCAGTCAATAAAAAAAGTACAAAGTCAAGTAATTATTACCTTTCTTCTCGACTTTTACTTTGTCTCTCAATGTTTACTTTCTGAACTAAAGGTATATTACTGGAGTAGCAATCACTCGAATAAATTTTTACAACAAAATCTTAAACATATACACTGTTTTATATTACCTAACGACTGCCAAAATGATTACCATAACTGGGTTATATGCGTCATCCAACAACAAACACATGCAACTTTACTAATTACTTTTGCACAACTATAAAGCATTGAAAAAAAAAACAACAAAAACCAAGGATAACAGAAATTAAAAGTGAAAAGCTCATAAGCGCTTTACTTCAGTTTTACAATTTAACTAAACTTTTAGCCATTTAGACCATATATAATCGTATCTATGTGCATGCAAGCAATGCCCCAGTAGGAAAGTGAACTAAATGTTGTAGTTTGGTGGAATATTTTGAATATCTGCACGCGAAGAAAATGAAAGAGTAGATGTTTTCCACGATGAATGAAAACAACCATAAAATTGCATGGACAATACTCTTTTTTATACAGCAAAATTAAAAAAAAAACTTGGTGAATTTTAAAGCCACCTGAACAATTTCTTCCGTTGTTTGGGTTACTGGTACTATGGTATATTGGATTTTACAAACGAGAGTCGTACAAAAGCCTGCCTCAAAGAGCTTCTTAAAAATATGTAAGAAAATAGATGGAGGGAAATGAAGGCGTCGATTTCGTGCTTTTTTAATACTGTATCGAATTTATTAAAATTTGTATTGTAACTTTCTGAACTCCGAAATTTAAAAAATGTTTGAAAACTGCTCCTGGTCCGTGAGCCAGGGGTCATTTTGACCTCGTCATTTCATGCCGACTGATTTTAATACTGAAGGCAGACACCATCCAATGGATGACGAAACCAGCCGTCAGCTGGTCCAGTAGCGGTGGGTACGTGCGTGGGATGCTGCGAAACGTGTCGAAAAAAAATGTTTAACAACTCATTTAATACCGGCGGAAATTTTTTTTGTGTATTGGTGACATTTAGTAGAATAAAAAAAAAAAATCAGTTGCGCCGTAGAGGGGGGGAAATACGGCAGCTGAGCAGGCGGGCTTGTAAAATAAATTAAAAAATAAAACTACTTTATGCCGAATGAAATTTTTTTACATAATTTTGGATACATAAGAAAATATAATAATGATGGTCAGCTGCGTTTATAGCGGTGGGAAGACCGTCAGCCGAAGCAAAAATTTATCATTGCGTTCAGCTGACGTATTTCCCCCCCCCCCCTACGGCGCAGCTGACTATTTTTTTTTTATTCTACTAAATGTCATCAATACATGAAAAAAATGTCAGCCGGTATAAAATGAGTTGGTAGAAATTTGGTTTTTCTTTACACGTTTCGTACCCTCCCACAATCACACCCACCGCGGGTGCGCCAGCTGACGTTCACTTTCGTTATTCATGAAAGTCAAGAATTTAACGGTATAAAAACGACCCCTGGCTCCCGGACTATCCGTTCCAAGAACAACCTTTTTCATGATAGCAAATATTTTTAACATTTTGGAGAATTACCGTTACGTGATAAATCTTAAACTACCGTTGCATGCAAATTTTTATATTTTTTACAGAAATGCCGCATTTTTGATATACCTATTTGAAAATTACCGTTACATGGAAAATAATTTTTAATGGTCACAGAAATTCCGCATTTTAAGCATTTTTGAAAAGTACCCCTACGTGAAATTTTTTTTCACGGTTACAGATATACTGAATTTTAGAAAATTACCGTTACTTTAAAAATAATTTTGAATGGTCATGGAATTTCCGCATTTTTGCCATATTTAAAAAATACCATTGCTTCAAAAACATTTCGATGGTCTCAGAAATGCCTTATTTATAGCACTTTGGATAATTACCAATGCATGAACAACTTTTCTTTAATTCTTGGTTGGTAGGTAAAATGGTTGAAGCTCCACTCTGGCACTCCCCCAGTAAAACTAAAGCGCCGCTTTGATATCATTCTGAGACCTCCAACAGGAAAAGATCTACAGCCAATCAGAGCTGTTGATGTAATGGAGAAGGTTGATGAGATTTAGGTTGGCGCACGGCCCAAGGGTGCCGAAGAAAGGAGCACCCAGTGACCTCAATCGTCTAGCTGCCAAACCCGGACATTTATAGGAACATTGCTCAACAGCCCTCTTCTCTAAAATATCCCCACAGCTTCTGCAAGGGGGGTTAAATAATAAACCTAGCTTTTTCGCGTGTGGTTTGATCGTCCATTGCCCGGTAGATACAGCTATGACTTTGGAAATTGAATGGTAAAGAGTCCAAAGAACTTTCTGAGTCTTTCGTATATCGTATTGAGGCCAAAAGGTTTTCGAAATAGCACATGAAGAAATGGAGCTCCCTCTTTTCTGGCCTTTCCTAAGATGCGTTGTGAGTTTCCTCTTTAACAACAGTCGGGGGGATGCCGCTGCCTGGTTAGGAGGTCTCTGAGTCCAATTCAGTCGACTCATTCCTGGCAAGCTCATCTGCAATTATTTCCCTCTATGTTTCTATGTCCTGGAATCCAGATCAGAGAAATGCTACCTGCACACCCAAGATATTTGATCTCCTCCTTACAGGAGTTGACTAATTAGGATCTTTAATTCTAAAATCAAGCAAAATCTAGATTGATAGTATCAAATGTGCTGAATGCGATAAGTTTAAAATAGTTTAATAAAGAATTTTCATAGATATACATCTCCAATGTTGAAAGAGCCCCGCCAATGTTTTCAAAATTTTGCGCAAAATGTTTCTCTAATTATATATAGCAAATCGCCTTCACATATCTAAAAGTTTCCAGTAGCTGCCAAGGACGCGGATGGACAGACGACATAAGTAAATTGACTCCCTGCAAAATTTTGAAGATTTTGTTACACAAACCGTATCAGTTATGTAGGCAAACTGCGAGATAAAAATTAGTGAAATCGGCAGTGTGAACTAATATCTAAGATGGCGTCAACAGCTTACCACAAGTAAAAAAATCCTTTCATTACAAAGTAATAGGTTTTTAAATATATGTATTTTAAAATAGTTTTCCTATTAGTTCAATTTAGCTGTAAGAATTTGTAAGCCAACTTGCACCGCTCTTACAGGGTGTGCATCGATGTTCATGTGTATGCGTGTATGTGTAAGTAAACACTTTCACTCACGAAGCAATTGCAGCTTAGCATGAGTGAGTACGTAAATATTAGTACTTACTTACACAAGTAGTTTTAGCTTTGGCTATGTAAAGTCTGCTGCAGTACATCCACGAATAAGCAGTGCAGCAATTTTAATACCACATTTTGTGCATGAGTATTACAGTAGAGTGTAGTTAAGAAGGATAAATTGTAAAGGGCGTTGATAGTGAGTGAAAAATGCATTTAATTAATTTACTAGTGAGCCACATTTTTTAAATTGGAGTGGAGGGAAATAGACCACTGGGTGAGGCCGCACCTAATTCTCTTAACTGGGGTTCTCCCTACGGGGGGTCGATCTGTCACATTTCCTCTATCTCTTAGTAGTTAATTAATTACTAAAAATTGTCAAAATAAAGGAAAGGGGGCGGGGAAGGGGGGGGGGGCTTATTTTTATAAGTGTAGCTTTTTCAATTTCAGGCAAACTTGCAGTTCGTGCCTTTTCTCATCTTCATTGACAAGTCAGCACGGTTTGGTGATTTAAGCCTCCGTGTAAATGGAGTTCCTGCTGTTAAAGGCCTTCATTTCTGGCGTCATTTAAACAGGAATACCTAGTTAGCTAAGCAAAAGTTAAAAAATTGCCTTTCTAGGAGAGCCAATGCTGACTACAAAGGCACTAGGATATTACAAATGTCATTAGTTATGTCCCAAGACATAAAAATATTGTAACGAATAAGTTAATAATAATAAGCCAGCTCATGTGGCCTACAAGCTCATCAAAAATTACGCCTCTCGTGGAGCCATATAAATGGCAAGAATTGTATGATCAAAGTTAAATAATTTTTTAAGCAATAAAAAATGTATTCAAAAACAAAATTGGATGATAAGCCATCTTAAACACATAAGTACAGGGCTCGCCATTCGGAGTGTAACAAATCAAAAGGGACATAAATTTAGTTTCGAAAATTACTTTTATTTGATTCAAAGTAAAAATGTGTGAAAATAATACAAAATTAAGAATCTATTTACTTTTGCTCGACAGAAACGAATCGCAAGCTGTCAGAATGTGACTTACAGGTATTTTCGCCCACTCACGTACAATGGATTTTTTCAGCGCCTCGAGACTGCTGAATCTTTTAATTCGGACCTTGCTCTCCAAAATGACCCAAAGAGAATAATCTATCGTATGCGCGTCTGGTGAATTTAAGAGCCATTGTGTGGGCATTATGAAGTTCGGAACGTTGTTTTTTAGCCATTCTTGGCTCACTCGAGCTTTGTGAGACGGTGCGGAGTTCTGTTGGAACGTCCATGGTCTGCCAACGAAATGTTTGTCTGCCCACGGCTCCAAAGCAACCTCCAGAAAACTTTCCTGATAATATTTCGCGGTTACAGTGGCTACAGCGACTCAAACCATTACCTGTGGTGGGTGCTGCCTCCTGGTGGCCAATCGATGACTCAAATTCTCGTATGATCGGTCGGTCAAACAAACCCTAGCATTTTGGAAGTTTACGTATTGCTCAATTTCAAACATTTTCTCGTCAGAAAGCTCAAGGTTCGAAAATTGATCGCATTCGACCAAGCCAAGCAACTCCTTCGCTCTCTCAAGTCTAACCTGTTGCTGCTTTGGTGTGAGATCATGCGCCTTTTGGATCGTGTAAGGCTTGACTTTGAGATCATTTTTCAGTATGCGGTGGAGTTGATTGGCACTTCGTCGGGGATTTCGCTCAAGTCGCTTCTGCACTTTTTGAACCATTTCACGTGATGCTGCAGTCTTTTGATGACCACCTCCATGACGATTAGCGATCCCACCAGTATCATTGTAACGAGTAATGGTGCGATAAACAAAATTTGATTTACTCTAAGGCGCTCGAGCTCACTACTTCTGCGCGCTTGTAAACAATACTCTGGACTGTCATTTAGCTAATTAACAGACTGCTGATGCTCATTTAAACAGCTGCGCGAGCGGTCTGAAGTTGGTTACACTGCGTGTGTCGCACCCTATATAAAAGAATTGCTAAATATATTTCACACTTACGAGGGGTGCCTTTTATATGTCGGGATTTGGCAACCCTGGTGTTGCAATCTGGCAACTGACGGCTTCATCGCAAAGTTTGACATTTTTTGGCTTTTACGTACTCAGAACATTTTGAAATACCAGCGCTATTTGGGTTGTTTACAGTAACTTAAAAGATTCATCTCGGTCCAAAAATGGAATTAAATCGTGAACATTTTCGTGCGATTATTTTTTACAACTTTCGACGTGGATTAACTCAGCAACATTGCATGGATGAACTTAATTCATTTTTTGGCGATGAAGCTCCATCAAGGTCCAGTGTTTATCGATGGTATGGTGAATTCAATCGGGGTCGTAGTTCACTCCAAGACGAATTTCGTGAAGGTCGTTCAAAATCAGTTGTTGTTCCGAAAACCATTGATGCTGTGCGCGAACTGATATTGCAAGATCGTCATGTGACCTATCGTGAGATTGAGACAATCTTAGACATTAGTGGGACCAGCATACATTCAATATTGCATAAACATTTGACTGTCAAAAAAATTTGTTTGCGTTGGATCCCACACAATTCGTCAATCGCTCAAAAAAAGGCTCGTGTCGATTGGTCGAAGGAAATGCTCAAAAAATACGATCGCGGGGCTTCGAAACACGTATATGACATCGTGACAGGTGATGAATCATGGATTTACGCGTATGAGCCCGAAAGTAAACGGCAGTTGACTGTATGAATGTTTCAAGATGAGCCAAATCCAACAAAATTTGTTCGCGCACGAAGCACTTCCAAGCAAAAGGTCGCCTGTTTTTTCGGAAAAACTGCACATGTCGCAACCGTACCACTAGAACAACGCAGAACAGTAAATTCTGAGTGGTACACAACCATTTGTTTGCCAGTTGTCTTCCAAGAAATTAGGAAAACCAATCGCCAAAAACGGATCACTCTTCACCAGGACAATGCGAGCTCTAACACATCGGCTCAAACAACTGCATTTTCGAGCACCCAAAACATCGAATTAATGGCTTTTCGCCTAATACTGCGCCAAAGTTAGGAGCAGAACATTATTATTATATTCTGATTTAAAAAGCAAGTGGCAACGCCATTGAATACAATTTTTTTTTTGATTAAAACTTTCGGAATCACATCCCAATACCTAATTCATCATTTATTATGTTGGTATTTAGAAGTAGGTGGCAACGTCTTAAGCAGATAATTTTGATTAAAGCTTTGTGCATTATTTTCAAAACACTTTTGTAGATACTCATATGATAAACTCTAATTAAATTATATTATTAACTTAAATTTTTCTTTAAAATTAGGTGGCAACCCAATTTAAAATTACTTTTAGGTCAGAGCTATCTTAACACGCCAACATCTATTTGCTTGCAACTAATATAATATATATATATTTTTGTATTCAACTTTTTAACAAAAAAAAGTAGGTGGCAACACCTGCCAAATTTTTTTTTTCATGGAAATTGGTTTACAATTCTTCCACTTATCTACACACAAGTATAACTTGTATTCAAGTTTCAAGCTTCCCGTAATGTCGCTGTGACCAGAAACCCAGGTGAGGCCTATGTCAAAGAATTCGGACGCAGTCGAAAATGAAGCCATGCATTCCCCGACCAGTTTCGAATGTACCGTCACTGACCGGAGGGCTCTAATTGCCGATAGGTTGTCGGAGTAACTGAAACGAGTTCGAAAACAAAATTAGATGATTAATTTTGTGCCACCTTGTATTGAAGGAAAGTTTTATAATTTATATTGTAAATTCCGATTCTGTATTCAGATTTGATTTGAAAAGTATAACGATACAATTTTACCTCCTTTTTTCGGTTTTTTTTTCTTTACTTGCATTCCCAATGAGATCCAATCGGAGAATCTGAGGAATATAAAAATAGACCATTGCTGGGCACCGATCAACTCAGCAGACTTGCCTCTAATCGGCAGAATTCACCAGAACGTCGATACATTTTTCGTGTACAATTGCGTGAACGAAATATTCAATGCTAGTGCTGAACCAGAAATTTATACGACTAGTGTATTACTAGTCTACGGCTAGTTCCTGTACTCCTTGCCAAGCCGCTCTGGAAATTTGTTGACCATTTTTTGGCTGGGTGCACACACAATTACCATCATGCTTACACACACATCCATACTATTGCACACAAGTGAATAAAAACGTACATACATACACACACTTTTTCTAAGCATGAAAGTAATCGAGCGAACCAGCCAAGGCAATCAAGCGATGGTGAGGTGAGTCCAGCAAACACCACCTTGACATCAGAGCGCCTTAAACGTGCAATAATTGTAATACAACAACAAGATAGTCGTCTAAAGGTAGGCCGGTAGTTGTGCCAATAAAGCCACATGTTTGACTACGACCAACTGCTACCACAAACGGTAAATGTCAGCACAGCAACAAATTAGCACTAAAACAAGCAAAAGCGAACGAGAATTGGCTGACGAGTTGGTCGAGCTTAGTATTGGCCGATCGACGCACGGTTGGTTAGTCTTACGAGTATTAGCGGATGTTTGTCGATTTGACGCTGCATACACTTGGCATGCAAATTCGTCACTACTCGGTATGTTGCTGTGCATGTACGTGTGAATGTATGTTTGCCCACAGACATATATATATGCACATATGTATGTGTGATAAAAGTAGAAACAATCATACAAACAAACCCTTGCTGTTAGCTAAGCGCTCATTTGTAACTGTATCCGCTCATTTGGGAGCAGTTACAGCATTTAAATGTGCTGCTGACGTCAGCGTTAACGTGTACCGCGCTGTTGACGCTGGAATTTTAATTGAAAGTGAAAAATGTGAGAACAAAAAGTATTAACTATTTGTGTGCGGATATGCGTCTGTGTGAGTGTGTTTGTGTTTGCGACAAAGAAATGCAAATAAATGTATGGAAATAAACTGCAAACAAATCGTAAGTACGTAGTGACAAGCGAAAGCAAATAATTGTATCAGTACCGAATGAACTCAGTGCAAATAAATAAATAAACAGAGTGTGTAAATGTGTGCATGTGTATATGTTTGCTATACCATTACGATATATGTGATGTGTATGTGTATGCAGATGAAAAAATTTGCCTTGCATTATTTTTCCAATTTTAAAAATGTCTGTCACTACATTGCTATTCTGGAGGTTGCGCAGGTGCTGCTCCCGCTATGCTGCACTCGCCACCTTGACGATATCACGCCAGACTGCCGTTGAAGGATGAGTTTATAGCCAAGTTATGGCAGTGATAAATTTATAGCTGCACATGAGAAAGTGATAAAGTGCCTATGTACATATGTGTATGTGTGCACTTTGTACTCGTAGATTTGTGGTTATACGAGTACATTAGGGTGTCTCACCACAAAAAGTTGCGGGTTTTCAATTGGAATTATAAAACTTAATACTTAGATTTTACGACTTGCACCAAAATATTTCGAAGAAAAATTAAGATTTCGGTGAAATGAATTGAAAACATCCCCGATAAACGATTTTTTTATAAATAATTTAGTTGTTGTAAATATTTTTTTATTAATAATTATTATTAATAAACAATGTTTTTCAATAAATAAGTGCAGGTAGTAGAAGAGTTTAGGCTTAAAAGGTTTGCTTATACTTTTTTCAAGTTTTTTCAATGGAATCTAAAAAATGCAATTTTTTGTGTTAATTTTGACTTTTTCTCGAAGATAATTTTAAGTAAAACTTGGCCAGCGCTTGACCGCTTCAGGCTTCTAGTATGTCATTAGAAAGGAATTTTCCCTTTTTCATATCTTCGCAAATTAAAACATTCACGTTTCAATTTTTAGTTGCAAATATCACTAGTTTGATTCAGGTAAATCATTTTTTTCAATTTTAAGCCAAAAGCTGCTGTCCTCTAAAGTGGGAAACGAACATTTTAAATTCTATTTTTTTATTAACAAAAAATGTATCTGGAAAAAACATTTTTTTTAATTATTAATAGAAATTTTTTTATTTTTTATTTCATTTAACTTAATTTGAATTAATTTTTTGTCTTTCAACAAAAAATAATAATTTTTTTATATATTTATTTTTTAGTAAAACATAAAACTTGTTTTATTTCTTTTATTTTTTAATCTAAATTAATATCTTTTTTGGTTTTTTTATGCAAAAATTAAGTTTTGTTTTAATTTTTATAAAAAAAGATTTTTTTTTTTATTAATAGAAAAAATTATATTTCTTGATTTAATTTTTTATTTCCGAACAAAAAATAAAAAAATGTTTATATATTTATTTTTAAATAAAAAATACAAAAATTATTATTATTATGTATATTTATTTTTTAATAAAAAGTAATATTTTTTTAGCTTTTATTACAAAAATTAATTTTTTTTTGTTATTAAAAAAATACTTTTTATTACAAAAACTAGATTTTCGTAGGTACTTTCAAATAGGTTAATTTAAGAAAAAAAAGTTTAATTACAAACAGTAAATAAAATTTAAATTAAAAGTTTTTTTTAGTTTTATACTTTTTAACTAACATTCTTTTAATTAAAAAGTTAATAAATAACAAAAATAATAGTAAAAAAATATATTATATAATATATATACCTATATATTTATTTATTTATACATATATATATTTTTAATAATTTTTTTTTACTTGAAAAAGTTATTTTTTTATAAAAAAAATTATTAATCATTTTATTATATTAATTATTTTTATAAAAAAAATAAAAAAATTTTTTAAAGTAATATGTTTATAAAAAAAAGATTAATAAATTAAAATAATTTTTTTAATTAAAAAAAAAAAAAAAAATTGGAGATCGAAAAATAATTTTATTAAAGAGATTAATAAATGTTTTATTGCTATTAACCCTTTTTATAAAAAAAAATAATATTTTTTAATTTTTATATATTTTAGTCACTTTTTTTTAATTCAAACTCTTATATTTTTTTTATTAAAAAACTATTATTTTTAAAATTATTAAAAATTAATTTTTAGTAAAAAAACTAGATTTTCGTAAATATTTTCGTTCAACGTTAAATAAAATTTCCAACAAACAAGAGAAGTATTTTAGCTCACAAAGCTAAATGTTCGATGGTTCAAATTTCAAATGCCGGGTGGGTTGTTCTACGTATTTATCAAGTCAGTCCATAAAAGTTCAGTTCATGCGTTTTTTAAAAGTGGTTTTAAAATTAATAAAAAAAAGATGTTTGAAGTATTTATTAATCAATAATATATTTTCCTTCATTATTTACAATGTCTTCCCAACGTTAGGCAAATTTTTAATTCCCTGCTCAAAAATTTGTTTGTCCTTGGAGCCAAAATACGCTCCGATATCCCTTTTTATAGCTTCTTTTGAGGAGTAGTTCTTGTTACCTAAATGGGATTGAAGTCCACATCAAATTTCGTTGAATAGAGTCGATGTGAAATAACAATTTTACTTTAGTAATTTGTCATCTTTTTACCCATATTTTTTGGCAAAAGTACTGCCCCGACCCACCATTAATCCAACATCTTTGGGATCCTTAGCTTAGGTCTAGTTAAACCGAACACCTCAATCTGATTGCGGCGCGTACAGGTGCGGTTTTCCTTGCGACGCCCATTGGTTCCACATTGAGCATAGCTTTAAGCTTTAGATTAGGAGTGGTCCAAAGTCGTTCACTGATTCCCCTTGTTGCGCTCTCTATTAATAAAATATTAATAAAAGGAAGAAAAACTATTAATTTCCTAAAAAAAATTGTTCTAGCGTTAATTAGTATTAATTTTCTTATTTCTATTTAAGCCCGGTTTAATTATTTATTTAATTATTATTTATTTTATTTATTTTTCAATGTCTCGACCTCTATTAGAAGTAATGCTTAGGAACTCTATGCTGTCACTTTCAGCGCTCTTTGAGCCAGATTTCAAGGAGGCCACTGTTTTTGATAAAATGTTGCCAAGGAACAACGGTGTTACACTCGAAGCGCGGCTCGAGCCCATTTCACTTGTTCGCTGAGTTGCTACGCTAGAGCGGCATTTCTCATTGGGAATCAAGTACTTGTAGGTACTTGAAAATAACTCAAAAAGTTAGCTGAATCCCACTATCAGGCTGGGCTCAGTGCAAATTTGAATAGGAAACAAATAAATCCAGAGTTTGTCTACAAAAAATTTGTATTTTTTTCAGACATTTTTACTTTTTCTTTTAGAATATTTCATTATAAAAACACTAAAAAAAATTAGTATACAAATATTCTCAAAAAAACCGATGTTGTTTTATTATATACACTAAATTTGGATATTAAAATTTTTTTTTTCAAAGAATTGACGATAATGTCCAAAATACTTGCATCACTTGACACGGAGTCGCTCCATGTATAGTCAGCTTCGATCGAATGACTTTTACTCATTATTAATTACCGATGCTATACACTTTAAAATACAAAAAATTGCATCTGCCTGTGTTTTGAAGTGCTTCCAATGAATCAGGAATAACAAGAGGGTAAAGTGACACTCTAAATTATTCACGTTTTCCAAGAAATAAAAACGATAATTTGACTTATCGAATGTTTGGTTGCAAAATCTTGTATTAGCTCAAATACAAAAAAACAATGCGATGAAAATTTGCTTTAAATATTTGCCCGACTTTTTTGTGAACACGTATATCTGTATGTGTATGCATTTAAAAGCAGAAATGTCAGTTTTTTTTATGAAGCTACTACCATCACTTTCGGCATCAAGCAAGGCACTCTGTCAATTGTACACACCGACAGCTGCTTCACCGTACATCTCTCTGTATGCAAATGAATGGTTTTTTCAATGCTCACGCATATATCAAAACGTGAGACAGTGATAAGCGACAGCAGCAGCAGCAGCAGTTCACTTCCATCCAAACGCGGCAGCGATAGCTACAAAACCCATTGCTGGTAGCCGTAGCAGCAACAAAAGCTGCATTTATGCTAACATGCTGCAAGTCTACATCCACATACAAATAAGTATGCACGTTTGTGTGTAAAAGCTGGCACTTAGTTGAGATGCACAAAAGGACAAAATCACCAAATGCCAATAAAGGCGAGCAGTAAAAAATTGAGCACAGAAAAGCGAACTGCATAGAATGGCACCAAACCATTGTGCTGGAATTCCGATTTCATATAACTCAACATGCATACATACTCGTGCGCCATCATACATATGAACGAAGAAAAATATTTATCAAAGTACACTTACGCTTACATATACTCGTATACTAGCTTTTTTTTAACTGGCGTTTGTTCATTCTAATGAATCGGGCTGGTCTTATTTAAGGAAGAAAAGCACAGCTTGTAATACCAGAAGGAAAACTAAAAGTTTTGTTGGTTTTATAACAGCTACTATGTATTTCGGTGACCGCCGTGGCTGAATGGATTGGTGCTTGACTACCATTCGGAAGTGTGTGGGTTCAAAAACCAGTAAATAATAGAAAAACATTTTTTTCTGGTAGCAGTCGCCTCTAGGCAAGAAATGGCAAGCCTCCGAGTGTATTTCTGCCAAGCTCCTCATAAAAAGCCATCGGCCGTTCGGAGTCGGCTTGAAACTGTAGGTCATCGCTCCATTTGTGGAACAACATCAAGATGGAAGAGTAGCTCAGCCAAACACCTAACAGAAGTATATGCGCAGATTATTTATTTAAGGGGCCAGATACCTGTAAAAGGCCATATTTTCCCTGATTTTTATTAAAATTATTCAAAATGAAGAAGTTAATATATTTTTTTCAAAATTGGCATACAGTTTATTTATACATTAAAATAATATAAAAATTTTTGTTTTATGTTAATCATTTAAAATGGCGGATGTACACTCAATTCTTCCAGGAAGGTCGCAGCGGAAAATTGAAAAAAATGAAATTTCGCGGAATAAAATGCTTAAACAAAAAAAAATTAATTTTGGGGCGAATTTTCCTACTATTTTTGCTTCGAAAAATTTCTTTTTCTAAAAAATCTTCGAAAACTTGAAACGCATAGAAAGTAATATCATAAAAAAGATGTATGCAAAATTTCAGGGAAATCGTGTACGCCAATTCGAAAAATATAGTTTTAAGAAAAACGCGTCTAAAGTTTGCATACAACGTAACTATATCTCTCCCAGCGCTCTAACGCAAAGAATAAAGTCGTCACGGTTGACGATCTATAATATAAGAAATACTTAAATTTACGTTCCAAAATTTTTTCAACATATTTTTAAAGGATTATATTAACATTTTATGAAACAAAAAATTTTTTTTTTTTAATTTTGCCGGTATCTGTTATTTATAAGTCAAGTGTTGGGACAATGAAATCTTTTGGCCATATTCACAGTGCCACGTTTTTTTTATTTTTTTATATAAAAATATATTTAATTTTGTAATAAAAGCAACATGTTTTAAGATATTATAACATTAAAAAACTGCATCAAAATTCAAGAAACAAAAAATATCAATATTTTACAATGAATTTTTCGATATGCAGTTCTAAGCTCATTTAATTCTAGTGCAACAAATTTTTAGTAAGATGATGCTTTTTAGTCTTGCCTCGTATTTAAATATTCAGCACTTGAACGCTTGGATGGGCAAAATGCATAGACCGTCAGCGGAAAAATGATTAAAAATCAATGGAAATTTTCAGCAGGTTCAAAGTCGCACCTCCCTGTACTTTCATTTAATAAGTGAAATATAAAACTGCATACGTAAAAAAAATTTAAATTCTGAGTAAAATGTTCGAATTTCTGCTGAAAATTTGATAATTTCTTTTTTTTTTTGACAAAGTTTGAAACTTGCATTTCTTCAGCTTTTAGTATACTAAAACCATTCATATTTTCATATAAAATTAGCAAAAAAAAGGTAACTTGAAAAACATTGTGAATATTCCAAAAAGAAAAAAAAACACAAATCACTTTGGCAAAACTTTTCTGACTGACTGTATGCGATCTTCATCATACCGGCATTTGGCAGAAATACGAGTGCATAGGTGGACGTCTTTATTTTAGTTTCTTTCCGAAATTCTGTATTAAACGAGGATTGGCATTCATTGAGTTTGTGAAATTTAATGTTATTAATATCTCTAGCAGTCATTTAATTTTTACTAAACTGAAATTTTAAGTATGTTTAGGAGGAATTACAAGCCTCTCTCTTCTAGTGAGGAAGCAGATAGCCAACCAATAGGGCAAATTTTATAATAAGAGTGGCTTTTCGGTGCAAAGTGAAACTAGTTTTTGCACGTAAAGTCAGCAAAAGAAATTAACTTTAGAATTTTTAGCTTGGTATACATTTTTTGAATGCCAATGGAAATATATAAGCAGAACAAAGGTAGTCAAGGAATTTTAATAGAGCTTCAAAGCATCTATCAAGCGACATTTTAAAATCAAATAATCATATTATATAATCAATAATAAACTTCACATATTTTGAATTCTATGGAACTTAATTAATGCTGCAGTAATAGGAGCATTTCAAGGATGAGATGAAGTAGACGCCAATTGAAATACTCTCATCAAGGATACCTTCGGAGTATTAACCTTTGGTAGACACACTGAGGTGTGAGTCACCCCGCAAAATGTTTGATGTTTGAGAATAATCTATCGGATGCGCGTCAGGTGAATTTCAAAGCCATCGAGTGGGCGTTATGAAGTTCGGAACGTTTTTTTTAGCGATTCTTGGTTCACTCGAGCTTTGTGTGACGATGCTGAGTCTACCACCGAAATGTTTGTCTCCCCACGGCTTCAAAGCAACCTCCAGAATACTTTCCCGATAATACTTCGCATTTACTTTGACGCCAGGCTCGATAAAAACGATTGGAGAGCACCCATCTGCGGTTACAGCGGCTAAAGCGACCCAAACCATTACCTGTGGTGGGTGCTGCCTGCTGGTGGCCAATCAATGACTCAAATTCTCGTATGAACGGTCGGTCAAATAATCCCTATCGTTTTGGGAATTTTTTTTCTCTTCACAATGTTCGGAAATTGACCGCTTTCGGCCAAGTGAAGCAATTCCTTCGCTCTCTCAAGTCTGACTTGTTGCTGGTTTGGTGTGAGATCATGCGCCTTTTGGATCTTGTGGGCTTGACTTTGAGATTATTTGTCAGTATGCGGCGGATGCTTCGGTCAGATATTTTCAGTTCTTTCAACATTTGATTGGCACTTCGTCGGAGATTTCACTCAAGTCGTATCTTCACTTTTTGAACCATTTCACGTGACGCTGCAGTATTTTGATGATCGCCTTGCAAACATTTTCTACATGTAAATAAAATCCAAGCATTTTATTATATTATCTGATATATTTGAATAAATTAAATTAAACAATTCATTTTAAATATATTTTACCTTTAATAAAAACTTTAACTTGGATATAAGAAAAAACTTTAACTTTGTGGAAAAAGTTTCTAGATTCATAGACGTAAATAGCATCCGAAGAGATTAGAGCGGATTGGATATGGATTGTCTGGCAAAGAAGCGAGAACTCTAAGAAATAATTCGAAATCGCTTGAAAGGCAGTTCTCGCATAATTAGTGTGTAGTTCACCTGAATAGAATGAAAAGGGCTTGAGTCAGTTTCACAAAAAAAAAAAGAAAACGAAAGCTTTCCAACAATGGCGTACAATCGATTGCTCCTTTAAAACATCTTTAAGAATGAAGGCCAGAAAAGGAATCGAACCTTTTGATTCAAGATTCTGTGTGTATAAAATGTGGCGTCATACGTCAATCATATTTGACACTTGTAAACCAAACAGCTGCAGTATACAAATAGACAAGCAATGGAGCGTGCAAAGGTTAATTTAAAGGTTTCCATCACTTTTCGCAATCGCAGAAGTTTCGGTACATCAAATCATCAACAGCCTTCACACTTTGAGTTGGTTTGAGCTTGTAGCTCCAGCTTGTAGGCATTGGTAACCTTCCAGTTTTTTTTTTAATTTTTTTATTTACATTGTCACGAGTTAACAAATTATAAACTAACGAATAATTTGAATTTAATTTTGCACTGCCTGCCTATTTATATGGTGGCGTAGTCTTTCCATATGAGACTTAGCGTTGCTGTTGATAGAAGTGGCAGCTGGTTTTGATTTTGTTGCGTTTAGTTTTATGCGCCATTAGTGGTCCACGCGTAGATTTTATTCACCAAAATTGAAGATTTCGTTTAAATTTTATTTAAAAATCCTTGGAAGGGGCTTTGGAAGGAGTAGTAAATTTTTAAAGCAACGAATCTTTCAGAATTTCGAGAGCCTGTTTTACTAATTTACCAAACTCAGCTTATTCTTAATTTTCCTTATAAAAATTGTTAGGCTATTAGCCACTTTTTGATAATACCAAATCACAGAAAATGTGAAAGGCATGTTAACAAAGCTGTTATACCCCTATTGGGAACCCCATTACAAGGCGAAAATATAATTAAAAAATCGCTTACAACCTTAAACATGAACTTGCGGGCATTCTTTTAGTACAGCTGCATCAGACATTAAATAGAGGGTCGGTTAAAAAAAGTGGAGGAAGGAAAAAGCGGCCTAACTTTATAATATTTAAATTGTCCTAGACTGGTATTTCTGAAACCAGTTCGCCTGCTACTTACAAATAATTTTGTAGCTGCACTGCATTAAAGACCTAGAGGTAGAAGCAAAAACAATGATGACTTTCAATAATTCTTTTTTGCTAGTCCGTTGCTTTATTTTACAAAACTAAAAACATATCATTAATACATCAAGTTTCGACTTGATTTATGCAAAATTTCAAAAACTAAAAATTAATAATTATAAAAGTTATCGCTATTTGTGTGTAGTCCATTTCTCCAGAAGTCCCTTGCGGTGATCATCACAAGTCCTTAAAGATTCATCTAAAATCAATCGGACTAGAGAAATTAGTTTTATTAAAAGATAATCATATGCCTGATCTAAGAATTTTTTTTTTTTTTTTTGAAATTAACAATATGGCGCGGCCTCAGCAAATATAATATTTATCAGATTTTCGGGAAAAAGCCGACAGTCGAAATTTTTCAAAAAAAAAAAAATCCTTCGATCAGGCACGAGTTTTTCATGGTATTCAAAAGTAGTAAAAATTTTATTAAAATCTTCCAAGTGGTTTTTAAGTTACAGTGATCGCCAGTTCAAAAAACATGGTTTTAAGAAAAACACATTTAACGTTTTGCTATTGAGTTCCGGAGCGCCCGAGCACCCTTTGTTAATTGTTGAATAACTCAAAGGGTATTTGTCGGACTCACTTCAAATTTTCGCACAATATTTTTAAGATATTATGTTTTAAGAAAATGCAAAACTCTGTCTACCCCTATCCCCTTAAATAAATCTAGCACAGGATTTCCTAACATGTTTTGACAATTTCTTTATTTTTTATTTAATTTTTACTTTTTTGTTTTTATAAAAATATACTTTATCTCTTTGTGTATATTAAAAGAAATTAAAAAGCTCCCACAGAAGTCTTAATTTTTTTATCAGATTTTTAGAAAATCGCAGACGCAGCTTTATAGTCCATTGCATTTTTATGCAATAATTGCAAGTTTTAAGTCGATAAAAAATCGGCTTAATTTTTGAGAATTTACTTTGTGCTGGTTGTCTAATGCACTGTCTCTATATAAGGAGTGTTCGATAGTTGTTTATATGGAAGAAAGCATCAAACACCGCCAGCAAACAAAAAAAAAAAAAACAGAAAATTTCATAAATCAACGCCATGCTGAAACACCTTAAAATTTGCATCAAAATTTAATGAGTTATAAAACTGCGTACTCGACCTTTTTCTAAAGATTTTGCTTGAAAAAGGTAAATTTTTGATGTAAATTTATAGATTTTTTATTTAGCACAAAGTTTGAAACTTGGATTTATATGGCTTTGGTAGAGGAATAAACTACTTCTCATATATTTTCATACAAAGTTTACCGAATAAAGTGAGAAACAAAAAAATTGTCAAAACTTGATCGCTATTGGGAAAAAAGCCCTTCCTGTAATATTACGTGTTCACAGAGAATATCAAACCCGGAACTTCTACTAGGAAGAGATAAGCATAGTCTTAACACACTGATTTCAGTTATTACGGGGCACTGCCTAATAGGTAGACACGCCCAGAGAATGGGTGTGCAAACACATAACTTCTGCAGAAGTTGTCTAGACGAGGAAGAGGAAGAGACGATCCCGCACCTTCTGTGTCATGTTCTGCTCTATCCAGACGTAGACTCGCCAAATTGGGTGGACATTTCTTCAACGAGTTACAAGACTTCGGCTCTGTCGAAATTAAGGATCTTGCCATATTTTTTAATAGCACACATTGGTTTCAGGACGGATAGGGGCTAGTTCCCCACGCGGCTTCACAATGGGCCATGAGCCTGAGTGTGTACTACAATGGACAACCGCTTCAACCTAACCTAACCTAACCTATTAAACCCGGGATAGCAGTCACATACAAACAATTTCAATTGGCACTGCAAGCATTTAAGTCGAGGAAATTTCTTCACAAAGACAAATTACGTAGCTCTAATTCCAGGAATTTTGAAGTATTTTGAGTGAGATAAAATACCTCATTGAACAAAGGAAAGAAATTCTTTCAAAATGCGTAAGCCAATTTTCTTCACCAGAGTGCACTCACTGAAACTTCACAGCAAACTAACCATTCCAATTAATTTATTTAGCCGAATGGGCGAGTACGCTGCTATGCGTGGCCCATCACGAAAGGGAAAGTTTTTTTTTAATTTAATCGTTCTAAAATTGATTACATCGATTTAGATGAGCATAATGGAAATTGATTTCCCGCCATTTCTGTAATCTTTCTCCATTGTTTTTGTAGTTCACTAAAATAACAGCCACACAAAATTTCCGCCGAGGTATTAACCCTTACACATTCACACACAGACATACATATATGGCTTAACACTTACGACCAATACTCACACAAAGCATTTCATTTCCTCTGTGGAATGCAATCAACAACGTAGCCACCAACGTTACCGTCACTGCTGCTATCAACGCTTTTGCCAACCGAATTTGCCATAGAATCGGCAGACATCGTTTAAGTTGAGCCAAACAGCGTCAGCGTCAACTACGATAGCACAGCTGTTACTGCAAGCGTTCGGCAAACTGACACCTACACCAATGTAAATACACAGATACACACACACATAACCCGAAACGGGCTGGCAATCGAGCAGACACTCCCACAAACACACACACACACAAACACACACACAAGCGCAAGCAGCGAGTGTTACAAGCCACTTCTACGCATGCAGCATTGAATGAGCGAGTGCGTGTGTGTGGGTGTGTGTGCACGCGAATGCTTGTGGCCGGTACGACCATTTGTCTGGTAAGCGCGACTGCTACTGCTAACAGTCTTCGATAGGCGTTGGGCAGAGACGCCACGGTGGCGTATGAGTAACTTATTTTCTTTGTGTTTTGTTGCGCTGCGTGGCTAGTTGCATATAATTCTGCAAAGCGACAGTGACAACGACTGCTACGCTAACCGCGCAGTAGCGTCACTAGCAGCAATCGCTATGGTGCCACCAACAACAGCAACAACACTTATCGTCTTTTCAACTAACTCAATTCAATTCAATTCTACTTACTTTGGTTCAGTACAATTTAGCTGGACAAAGCCAACGCTAGAGCCGAATTTGTGAGACGAGTTGTTGACGGGAGCGTGCGCGTTCCTTTGCTGTTGGCATATTTTTTTATTATGAATATACAAGAAAAGTAAAAATGATAACAACAACAAAACTACTATACTACTGCTTGCAGCTTCCGTCCCGAAAAAAGTGAAATGAATAGCTATGAAAAAAAAATGTGTTTATATATAAAGCGAGTGAGGTTTTCTAAAGCAAAATGTCGGTGGAATATACATATAGAAGCGGCAGTAAGCGGTCGTCGTAAATACAGCAGCAAAAACAACAACAAAGCAGCATAAGCATGTTGTATACACACAAAAAAGTGTAGTGAAAGTAGTGAAAAAACCTGTTTGCAAGTTGCACACACAAAAAAATGAAGAAAAATATGGCAAATATTTCCGGCTACACTGGAACATTTGCCAAAAAGTCGCGGAGGTGTGCGAGGCAAGCCCGTGTACCGCATTGTGTGTTGGTATGGGTGTCATGATGTGAGATTTCCTATCATTTTTTCCTACCAAATGTTTGTGTGCGTGGCGAGCAGACTTACCGTGAACAAATTTTCTTCATCTCAATCATTTCAATTTGTCTGCTTTGACAAATTTTTGTGGAATCTTTGCCAAATATCACAGCCAAAATGCGAAAATTGCGTACTCTTCTCTTTCTTTAATTTTATTTCACAACTTTTGACATCGTAAAAGTCTAATAGCTTGACTTGACATTACTGCTGAGTGCTTTTTCTTTAAAAATCTTAAGAAAAATTATATTTTTGCCAGCGTAAAAGGCTTACGTAGTACGCTTTTGCTCGTGTCTATGTGTGTTTGTGTGACTTTGGGTGCATTTGTGTATGCGTTGGTGGCGAAAATCGCGTAATAGTTTGATATGCGATACATATACAATAACAATAGCCTCCACTACAACAACAATAAGAACAGTAGAACGTAAACTGACAACAAGGAAAGCATGGCATTGCTTGTGTGTTGCTGCTGTTGCGATGACGGCGACGCCACCGCTAGGGATTCGATGCACACAATTTGGCATACAGGGCTAATCATATGCATACTTATATATGTAAATATACATATATGCAAAAATACATACATATGCCCAGCTGGGGGTTGTCTTCATGCGGAGTTTTACCCCATATGCAGCCTGTCAAGAACTTTTTGTAAGACAGTTTGAAAAGTTTCGAATGCAATTCCATTGCTTCAAGTTAGTTAAGGAGATCGAAAGTTTCAGTGAGATTACGATGGGCTGGGTTAAGCTATGTTCGATTTGGGTATGTCAGATTATTACGGGCAAGATTCGATTAGGTTAGGATATGTTAAGACTAGGCTAGGTTGGGTGAGGATAAGTTAGGTCGATTAAGACTATTTTGGATTAGGAAAGGTTAGGTTAGATTAAATTATATAGAGAAAAGTTGGGTCAGGTTAGGTTAAAGTTGGGCTAGGTAAGATTGGAGTGGTTTAGGAAAGGTTAGCGTAGGTTAGATTAAGTTCAGTTAGCCTTAAGCTGGGTTAGGTATGATTAGATTGAGTTAGGAAAGGTTAAGTTAGGTTAGACTAAATTAGTTAAAGAAAAGTTGGGTTAGCTTAGGTTAAAGTTGGGGTAGGTAAGATTAGATTTGTTTAGAAAAGCTTAAGTTAGGTTAGTAAAAATTAATTTAGATTAAGAAAATTTAGGTCAGATTACGTTTAAGATAGGCACTATATTAGGGTAGGTCAGGTTTATGTTAAATTAGGTAATATTAGATTTGGGTTCGAAAAGTAAGGCTAGGCTAGGTCTAAGTAGAGTTATGTAAGATTAGATAAATTTTGTTTGGATTTGTTTCTTGTATTTAAGATACGTTAAGCTGGAGTAGTAGGTTGGGTTAGATTAATTGAGATTAGCTTAGGTTAAAGAAAATTTATATCAGACTATTTTAAGATAGGTTGGGTTAGATTAGATTGATTGGGTTCACGTTGGGTTATGTAAATATGGAAGAATAGATTAGATAAAGAAAAATTGGGTTAGTAGTAGGTTAGAATGGATTAGGAAAGGTTAAGTTTGGTTTCATAAAGTTATGTTAGGTTAAGTCAGGTTAGTTAAAATTAGCTGAGATTAGGAAAATTTATGTCAGATTATTCTTGAGTAGGTGGGGTTAGATTCCACTGGTTTAAGTTGGGTTATGGCAGATTATATTAGATTAAGCTTAAATTGCGTTAGGTAGGTTTAGATGGGATTAGAAAAGTTTAAGTTAGGTCGAATTTGGTTTAGATAAAGCTAGGTTAATTAAAATTAGTTCAGATTAACTCGGGTTAGGTAAGATAAGATTAGTTGAAGAAAAGTTGGGTTAGGCTAGGTATAAGAATAGTCATCTCGAACGTATTACTTCGCTTTAAGTCTGTCTGTGGGCGCATATATTAGTTTATAAATCTAAATTTAAGACTTGTTATTTATAACGCGGAGGAAAGATAAAACACTTTCAACAATACAATTGATTCTTGAGGGAGGGACTTTCGGAAAGCGTTACTGATGTCATTGAAAGCAGTTCTTTGCACCTCCTACTGCTTCTAAACCAATGTGAGCTTTTTAAGACGTTTCCACTAGAAAGCGCTACCATGTCGAGTGATACAAGTATTTTAGACAATGTCGTAAATATTCTGAAAATTTGTTTATTTGGCGTAAATTGGAAAAGTTTTTAATTTTTTTTTCCGATTTTATTTTCATGGAAAAAAAATATTTTTTGTTTATAAAATGTGTTTATTTGGCGGGAAAGTAAATGGGAAAAGGCTTTAATTTTTTTGTCGATTTTAATTTCTTCGAAAAAATATATCTTTTTAGAAAAAATTAAAATAATAAAAAAATGAAAGTACAAATTAAAAATTAAGATTAAATAATTTTATATTTTTTTCGTAAATTTTTTTTTCGGTTTGTTTTATAAAACACTTTAAAATAAAATATTTACGCTTCATTTTACGATTAAAATTTTTCTTTTCTTTATGATTTCTATAAATAATTTCTTAAAAATGTACAGTAAAAAAAATTGAAATATATGGTTTTTAGAATTTGTTTTTATAAAATTGTTTTTTTTTTTTTTACATTTTGTTTTGGCATTGTTTAAAAACACCCCTCGAAGGGTTGAGTAAACAAGATTTATATTGAAAAAATATAAAAAAATATTAAAAAAAATAAATTTTGAGCTTCATTCAATGTTGAAAATTTGGTGTGCAGTGTTTTAGACAAAAAATTCAAAAAAAGCGTAATAATAAGAAGAATTAAATTAAAAAATATTTTGGAAAAAAATTAAGATTTATTCAATACTAGTTGTACCCGGCGCGCGCTGCTACGCCAACAATTAAAATAAATGTAAGAAAAATAACTTTAAAGACAGTACAGTACACAAATATTCAATTCATTCCAAGCCACTTGATTGATTTTGTTTATTTCGAAAAAATCGGTTGAACGGGGCAGAAGTTGCTACTTTGCAGCACCACCCGGTGGGGAGTGGCAGCAATGAGCATATTCTACAAACCTTCTCCGGAAAAATACATACATATACCAATTTTTATAATAATCGGTTCAGTAGTTTTTGAATTCATCTAGGACAGACAGACAAACATTCATTTTTATACATAAGTATTAAAAAGTTTGGTATGCAGTTTTTTTGAATAAAACAAAAATTGTTCATTAAAAGCTGAGAATAGGCCCTGAAAGTTTCATAGTCACATACGCTTAACTTTTCGAATTATCTTCATATACGTAAAGCAAATGAGTGCAAGTCATTGCTCCAGTTGTATTTCAAAAATGACAAAAACTTCTTTTCCCCAAAACGGATTTTTTTTTTTAAAGTTATATAAAAACAGGAAATTTTCTGCTAAAATATTAAAATGAAGAATTTTTCAAATATTAAAAAGAACCGAATATATATCAATTTAACAATTCCACACCGAAATTGTCAACAATGAATAGATTCCAAAATCATTAAACTTTTTTCAAATTTTTTTTCAATTTACTTCTTATCTTACTCAAGCCTATAAGTAAAAAAAAACTTAGAAAAATTTACGACAATGTCCAAGATAATTAGATCACTTGACATAGAATCGCTATGGCCCAGAACGCTCCACAGTTCTACTATTTTCATAACAGTTTTGTAGTGCTGGTAGGCTGCTTAAGGCAACGTACGCCAAAGCTCTTTAGGTATTAGTAATAATACAGACTGGATAATAATAATTATTTACTTCGCTGTTGCCATGTCAAAACCACTCATGAAGTCTGTTTTAGTTTCAATCTCATATCGGGTGCTGCTCCTCTGTATGCGTCATCGAACATGTCGACTACTTGAATGCATTTCTAAATATACACAGACCCGTCTGCCGCTATAGACGAAACTTCCCACTGGGTGAGAGTATTGTTTACATGTACGTTGCTGCGCCCGCCATGCATTGTTATTTGCCAACGATGTGTAGGGTTCTATTACAGACACAAACACTACCACTTTTACCCCAGTCAGAAAACTAAGCACCTCCCTGCGCTATTCCCAAATGTTTGTGCGCTTGTCTGGCATACTTGCTGGTGTACATTGAGCACACACTTATACATACATATGTATGTGCTAACTTGAGTACATCTACTGTATTTATGCGAAAGGATATGCAGTGTCCGTGTACGTGCACATAAATACATCGGCAGTGAAGCAACAAAGCAAGCAACCATCAACGGCAGCAGTAGCAGCAGCAGCAGCGGCAGTAGAAGTAGCAAATAACGATTAAATAACTTTCGCCAAGCGTTGCTGGTAGTCAGTTGGTCCGCTTGACTGACTCACTGACTAACGTTTAGTCGGTCGCCTGTAGTGGCTTTCTCATTGGGTCACCCAGTCACACAGTTCGGTCTTTTAGCTTACAACTGTTTTTCTTATTTATTCGTATGTACATGTGTGCGTTTGTGTGTCTATTTGTTGTTGTATGTGTTTGTATACAAAACGCTTAGTTGTCTAGTTGAAATGAAAATTGGAATTGAAATGAAAATCCGCATGCATGCCAATTGAAATATCTGCTGTGCTGTTGCAGCATCGCAAGGATAAAGAACAAAAGCATAAATATATGAAAATATAGAAAAAGGAAATAAGAAATAAATTTATTAAACTGCGTCACATATTAGACGTAGTGTGTCTGCTCGGCCAGTTAGTGAATTTTCTATTGTTCAGTTGTACGCGTAGGCATGTGCGGGTGTCTGCAAATCGCATGCATCATCCATCAACAAAGGCAAACTGTTAAGCTCACTGGCTTAACGCCACCACATTTATTAATTGCGGCTTTACGCTGTATGCCACAGATTTGGATAGCATGAAGAGAGATTTCCTAGTAACTTTTTACATCAATTACCAGACCAAAGTAGAAAACTAATTATAGGCTTTTCGCAAGGCACAATTCTGAAAAAAAGTAGTGCGGCATAGACTCTGCTCGTTTTATAGTATCAATTACTATGTTTTAATACAGCTGAAAGGTCGTTTTCAATAAAGGAAAGGGCCCGCCATCTATCGTTACGGATTTCAACTAGGTATTATTTGAAGAATGGTAACACTTAGCTGTCATCTGATTTGACAGAAAATTAGTTTTATTCTTCCGCTGAACGAAAATGGTTGTGTATACGCTCAAAGGACCGACCACCCAATGCGTTTTCGCTTCGCTTCATGGGCTTGGGATCGACTTGAAGAAGATGAAGACTTTTACCGAAAAATCATCTTTTCGGATGAAGCTCATTTCCATCTCGGCGGGTATGTTAACAAGCAAAATTTCCGCATTTGGGGCTCAGAAAACCCGCACGCACTCGAAGAAAAGCCGATGCATTCACAACGAGTCACTGTTTGGTGCGGATTTTGGTCGAGAGGCATCATTGGTCCATTTTTCTTCGAAAATGAGCAAGGAGTGGCCGTAATCATCAATCGAGAGCGTTACCGGGCCATGTTGAACGAATTTTTGTTCCGAGAAATTGAAAAGGAGGATATTGGTGGCATTTATTGTAGTTCCAACAAGATGGCGCTACTTGCCACACAGCGAATGCTACGATCAATCTTTTGCGCACTGTCTTCGAATATCGCGTTATCAGCCAAGATTCTGATATCGTTTGGCCGCCTCGGAACTGCGATTTGACGCTGTTGGATTATTATCTTTGGGGTGCCGTCAAAGACCAGTATTATGCCAACAAACCAGCAACAATTGATGCACTGAAGACCAATATACGCGATGTCATAGCTGAAATACAGCCGCATACAATCGAAAATGTGTTGAAAAATTGGACCGATCGTATGGGATGGTGCATGGCTAGCCGAGGCAGCTATATGAATGAAGTTGTGTTCCATCATTAACTGGAAGGATTGTACTTCAAAACAAAAAAAACTGTTTGGAAAAATATTGAGTAGTTTCTTTTTTATATCATTTTTAATTCCGTAAAGTTATATGGCGGACCCTTTATTTGTTGAGTTGGATATGTTGCCTTTGTAGAAGCAAAGAATTTTCTACAAAATATTCACTTGCTCACGATGAAGTGCTGCTACACTACCTTTTGAGCAAAAGAACGACATACCAAAACCGCTAAATACAATGAAATGGACGACTACATGAAAAAACTAGTGGAAGCTAGGGGGACTAATCTGACCACATGTAAAACAGCAAAAGTCATGTGTAGAACTAACGACAAAAAACTGACTCAATTCGTACTTACGCTCTCGCGAAAGGACTGCAGAACTATTATAGGTATGCTGACTGGTGATGGGGAGATGGGGATTGCTAACACGGACAAATGCAGGAAATGCAGAGGACGTTGAGGAAACTTTAGAACACCTTCTGTGCGTCTGTCCGGCATTGATAAAAACGTATTCAAAATGCCTGGGAGCCCCTTTGTTTGAGGGTCAGGAGGACGTCTCAAAAGCGGATCTCCCAGCGCTGCTTAGATTCACCAAAAGCGCTGACATCCTACATGATGTCTACTTTAGGTATTCATAGAGGTCGGTCTCCATCTGGTATCTCTAGGGACCAAAAGATCTATGCGTGGCTTGTTGCCAACCAGGCTAACCTAACCTCAATTAACTTGAAAAACAAATTTATTCATTCTAAAACTAGAGCAACTTTGACTTTGAAGTCGACTTTCTTTGTTCTTTTTCGTTGAGCACTCGTGTGGCACCCAGGCTCCCAATTTTTCAGTAAATCCCATTGAATGAAGGTGGTTGAGAATCGTTCGATGATCGCAGTTCATTTTTTCCATCAATTGATGACTGGTTCTTGGCGACCGTTCTCATTCAAAAGTGATTTGAGGCGTTCAACATCGAATTCAGAACGCCTTCCATTGCGGCACGTGTCAACGACGTCAAAGTCGCCATTTTTCAACTTTGCAAACCATTTCCGTGCTGTAGACCCATCTAGGACACTTTCTCCATACACGTCGCAAATGTTCCGGTCTGCTTCGGCAGCTTTTTGACCCCGACGAAAAGCAAAGAAGAGCAGGTGTCGAAAATGTTGATTTTTGCCTCCGGGTTATTCCATTTCTAAGTCTCAAAACTAATAAAAAATTAAATAACTCATAAAAACAATTCACATAGTTTTGTAGAGCAGAAAGAGTTCTATCGAATGAATGATTAGCCTTTGCCAAACAACCAGGTAAAATAATTCCTTTGAATTTATGCCAATAGGTGCACCATCGATATCAATCCCTGCTTGATGTCATCGTGACATTGATGCAACTAGTTGGGTAAACTCTTCCCGCGTTATTTGCCTCCGGTGGCTCATCAACTCTTTTTTAAGGAATTTTGCATCAGTTACTATGCTTTGTCGAATTTTTCTCGCTGAAAGCTCCCAAACACGCTCTATCCGATTTGAGTTCGTACCATGCAGCGGTGTGCGTAGTGCAATTAGTGCAGTCTGCTTAGGGTCATTGCCTTATTGGAAAACTCAACCTTGTCTAAGATCCAATTATTCTACTGATGACCTCAAATGTTGTTTCAATATGTGTTTATATTTATAGTGGTCCATAGATTCTCCAATAAAGGTGCGTGCTGGTCTTTCCAACCTCGGTTGAAACTAAACCTCCCCAAACCATTACGCTACTTTCGCCGTGCCTGAATGTTTTATCACGGCCATCGCTTCCAAATGTATTGAACTTCGATTTATCAGCAAATAAAACTTCAGACCAGACCAGTCATTCATTTCTTACTAATATTTGTAAGTGCAAACTCCCAAGGTGCCTAAGGTGATGGTTTTTTTTCTGAAATCAGAGGCTTTTTACGTGGTGTCCTGCTGAAATATCCGCCATTATTAAGATTTCTCTTAATAGGTTTTGGATGAACACTTTTTTCGGATATCTGGACGATTTATTGATCCATTTTTGGAGCACTGAGTTTTGTCGATTTCTCGTAAAGTGGAGCTTACATCTCTTCTGGACAGCTTCTTTGGGCAGCCGGCGCGCTTTTTATTTTCATACGAGTTAGTTCTTCGTTCTTCGTAAACTTGCTGCTGTATGTAGACTTAAGTCGTTAATTTTTTTGTATTCAACAGCAATGAATTGTGTAAAAAACCAATTAAAAAAGCAAAAAAAAAAAAAGCAGCTAGACCCAGGGTTCAATTAGTCGCACACCTGATATCTCAGAAACTAAAAATTGCATACAATTTTGCACCAAAAACTCGATTTCCGTAACTTAATGATATTTTAATAAGCAAATTTCTTCAGGATATCCGCTTAAGTCGCTTTCTTGGGTCGATATGTGTTACGCAATGTTTCAATTAATTGCCAATTTGACTCAGAAAAATAATATCTAAATTTTTTTTACTTATTTTCTATATTTACGTTACTTCTGACGTACGCTTGCCACTTCATTTCCACTTTCACTTTGCTTTTCCACTGCTTCTCACGCCCCATAGACCGTTTCTGTGTCAAACTAACCAACCAAAAACAATGTTTTGTCAGTATTTTTGCTCTCCCATACTTTTTTATGAAGATGTGTGTGTGTATGTTTGCTTGTGTGTTTACACATTTCACTTGTAACTTGTCAAAAATCCACACAGCAGTGGCAAACAATTGTATCATGCCATTTCATGCCCGTTCATTTCATTTCGTTTCGTTCCATTTCCCAATGTTTTGCAACAAATTCAAAGTCTCCTTTCCATTTGAGGTGAGCGCAAACTCAGTTCGAAACAGGACAAGTACGCAAAAGAAGTAACATCAAAACAAGAATATCAAAAACAGTCGGCATGAAGCAAACACTTAAATTTTGGTTACCAAACAATTGAGTTCCAATGATTCACATTGCAAATTTACGCTCACTCGCACCCTGAGCACTCTCTCTCTCCTCTATACAACGTACACTCTCTCTTTCGCTTTCTCTCTCACTCGATATGTGTTTGGTTAACCCGGTTTTGGGCGCAATGTAAACAACCTGCTTCTTCTTCTTTGGCATCGTTGACGCTTTTACTTCATTTTGTTGCTTCTTCTCGTGCTCTCTTTAGTATCTCTCTCTGTATCCTGTTATGCTGCAAATTTCAAACTCTCTCTATCTCACTCTTGCAATTTTACTATATTATTTATAAGTTATCATAATTTATTGTTTATTTGTTTTTGTAAGCTGCATTGGCTAGCACATGTCTTGCTTTGGCAATTAGTACCTGTATTCTACTTTGAACCATCTTCATTGTTGCCTCTTTCGCCTGGCCTTCGTGGGCTGCATACATACATACAGCCATACATAAATATATGCAAATGCCATATGTGTCTGTTCATGTGTGTGTCCGAAATCATTCACAGACTCCTTCTGCTGTCCGTACTCTTCTTTTTTGGGACCTCTTCTTCTCCTTGCTACTTTATTTTCGTTTTCACCCTTTAACGGTTATTGATATTGAATAATTAAATCATTTGCTTGCCCCCGACAACTGATAATTGTAAAAGCTGAATGATGCCCGTTCCTTCACTTATTTTTAACTTGATAATAATCGAGTGTGAGTAAATGTGCATGTGGCTCTATTTGGTAGGACTTCACATTAATAGTAATGCGAGTAATTTAATAATGATTTATTTACTAGTTAATAATAAATTTATTTTTTTTTCTTTTGCTGCTCACGACTGACTTGCAATGAAGTAAATGGGTGATACTCTAGGCAATAATAAATGTATGCACAAGGTGGCGCAAAATGAAGCACCCTATCGGAAAATTTATAATTTTTGCAAATGGGGTTGTACGTCAATCATATTTGACACTTGGGGGATAGACAGCTGCAGTACATAAACAGTCAAGCGATCGAGCGCTTAAAGGTCAAAATAAAGATTTCCATCACTCAAACTTATTTTTTTTTTAAGTAAACATGGCATTCTAAAACAAAATTCAATCATTAATTTGGTCATAGAAATGCAAAAATTTCTACCTTATAAATTTATTTACGAATTAAATTTTTTAATTATTATAAAAACATAAAAACTTAAATTTAAAAGTTATTATTTCTTTTTTTCTTTATTTAATTTTTAATTTTTTTTCTTACTTTTCTTCTTCTAAAAATGTGTTTATTGTTTTCACACCCAGAATTATTCAGATATTTAGGGCCGGGTGGTTGTGTCTCTGGGTGATCAGAAAATTTTTCGTTTGAGGAAACGCCATGAAGCAGGGGAAATCAAATTTCTATACAGCTGGTTCCAAGCTAGATGATACGGTTGGCTATGGGCTATTTTCAAGAAAATAGGACTTGAGCTGTCTGTTCGACTACCAGACTACTGCAGCGTCTATCAGGCAGAAGGTTTCGCTATAGGAGAAGTGGCTACGTATCTAAATACACACGCTGTAACAGATACTACAATAAATTTATTTTCTGATAGGCTGGCGATCATTAAATCAATGAATTCCGCTATACTAATATCAAAGGTTGCACAGGAATACCGGGCATCCCTAAATCATATTAGTGTCGTATTCAAGGTCAGGCTTATATGAGTTCCGGGGCACAGAGATATTGGCTGAAATTGTAAAGCCGATGAGCCAGCCAGGAAAGATACTACATTTGAATGCTCAGTGATAGAAGTACCTTTGGGATATCTATGGCCACGAGCAAACTGATAATTGAAAATAACATTATCCAAGAGGCCAATATGGTATGGAGAGATGAAGACACCAGCGTAACAGCTAGTTGACAATTGCCGCAACTAAATAAGGAAAGACAAAGGAACTGCTTAGCCTTTCAAGAGAGAATATCTCAAAGTCGTGGCCTGTATAACCAGTCATTGGCTATTTGACAGGCTTTCCTTGAGACCAGGAGTTTTCTTCCATAGATATTGCAGAAGTTGCAGAAATGAGGAAGTGAAAGAAGCAGTTAAGCACTTTCTTTGCGAATGTCCAGCCTTAGTTAGAATCATAGCAGGTTGTCTAGGTAAATGCTTTTTTTAATTCTCTTACAGAACTATTTGACGTGAAGATGGAGCCAAACTTGCGCTTCATAAGAGCCACAAAATTGATCCACGAAGAAAAGTAAATCAGGTTCGCGTGTCACACAGTGGTAGCACAATGGACCGATAAGGTATAAGTGAGTTAGTTGTACAGACCCACTACCACCGTAACCTAACTTAACCAAAGGTTTCTATGAAATCAAGAACACTTTTAGCTGCGTTTTGAATATTTTGTTTAAATAGTTAAAAGCCACTTTTCAATACTTAGATCCATCATTAGTCAATAGCAGATCGATAACCTCAAGCTGCTTTTTTCAACTGGAGTGGAAGTTCAGGTTGTACACCAACCTGAAAACTTCAAAATATGGTAGCTCAAATAAGTTGAATGGGTTGGTGCGTGGCTACCATTTGGAAGTGCGTAGGTTGGACTCTGCGCAATCGATTTTTAAGCAACTTACCGATTAGCAAACCACAGCTTAATCCTCACACGCCAGCTGCAAGTCAATAATCGGCAGTTTGTTTTAGCTTTCATTGAGTTTTGTAAAAGATATTGAAGATTTAATTTTCCCATCTATCATATTTGTAATTAAAGCAGTTAAGAAACTGTATTTTCAAAGCGAGCTGTGTAGGTTTGACGCTCGAAGTTGGTACCTCCATTCGTGGAACAACAGCAAAACGTACTCCACAAATAGAAGAAGCAGCTCGGCCAAACTCCCAAAAAAGGCGTAAGCGCCTATTATTCTTTAATTTTTGCTTGAATTTGTTGAAACCGCAGGCTCCCATCATTGAGTCACAATCGAGATTTGTGCACTAAATTATTAAAAATTTTCCTGCAACAAAAACTTCTTCACCGAGAGCCTCGCAGACCGCATTATATAAATGCCCGAGGTGGCGCAAAATTAATCATTAAATTTTGTTTTTGATTCACTTTTTTACTAAATATAATAAAAAGAAAATTATTTTAGGAGATGAAAATATTTATTTTGGACTCTACGCGCTCCAATGCCCATTTGTTTGTATACTGCAGCAGTCTAGCTCACAAGTATCAAATATGACTCACGTACAAGAGCGTGATTAATTTTGCGCCACCTTGTATATTTCTTTAACCACTGAGTATATCTCTGCAACGTTCTCTGATTTATTTACACAAATACAGCAAAATAAAAACACAAACAGATTTTTTTATTGCACCAATAGTAAAATTTCTGCTGCAGTATAAATAAATCGTCACTGAGGAAACAAAACATTTCCATCTACACTCTGTCGTGCTTCTACCTACTATTAGGGTGATAAATTTTCCATTTCATATACAGATACGCATGTATGTTTGTACGCTGCTAACCCTGAATTCCCAATATGTACATGTATATGTGTGTACACATATTTCTTGCCAACCCTGAAGTTGCAAGTACTGAATTTTCAACACAAGTCATTTGCCAAATTAAATCAACCATTTTGCATGGGTGGCAGGTAGATGCGTTTAAAAAGAAGGCAAAAATAAAAACAAACAGAAAAAATATACAAGGAGTAGAAGACGAAAAACACCTTAAGTAAACAATTAGAATTGCGAGCAATAAACGAAAAAGTCATTAACGAAATGAAATACAGATGCTGAATGATAGTGTAGAGAGAGCTAGTCAAGGGAAGCAAAGAGCAAGGAATAGCAATGGAACAGCATTTCCAAGGAATGAAAGGAAAAACCATTTACGTAGCAGCTAAACATGAACAGAAACCAGAGCTAGGCAGAGCAGGAAAATTGCATTGACTGAAGTCGTAAATACTGCTGTAGCAACAATACCAACAAACAAACTGCAAAATTGAAGCGGCAATTGTTATAAATGGCAGTTACGTATTGTTGTTACTATAAACAACAACAAAAGCACGCGCACGTCCATTGATACAGATAGACATAAGCGTCTGTGTACATAGACTCACGTAAATGGCCGCGAAAGTGTCACAAAAGCTGATGAGTTGCTTGTAGTGTTGCCACTGTGGAGGATATCAGACTGCATAGAATAGGAAAATACGCACTCTCAAATAAAACAAAAACACGATTTTTTAATAAAAATAATAAATAGTCGTATGTTTTCGGACAAATACTTCTCGTCTTCTGCTTCGTTGTGAAGCTTTGCACACTTACTTACTTACTTACTTAGGTGGCCATAACAACCCGTTACCGATTTACGGCCGACCTCACTAGCTCTCGCCAGGCGCCTCTGCTCCGCGCGCGCCTTCTCCAATTCTGTATACCAAGCGAGCATAGGGTTTCCTCCACCTGGTCTTTCCACCGGAGCAATGGTCTTCCTCTTCGTCGGCTCCCTTGGACTTCGCCCTCGAACACCTTCTTTGCTGGAGCTTCTTCATCCATACGCACGACATGCCCTAGCCAACGCAGGCGTTGGATGGCGATGCGTTGAACTACGTCAATGTCGGCGTAGAGCTCATACAGCTCGTGGTTCATTCTTGAACGGTAGTCTTCGCCAACGCGCACAGGACCGAAGATCTTACGAAGAACTTTTCTCTCGAACACCCCAAGAGCGGCTGCATCGCTTTGTGACACTACCCATGCCTCTGCGCCATAAAGCAACACCTGTATGATGAGCGTCTTGTAAAGTGTTAGTTTGGTCATGCGAGAGAGGGCTCGACTACTCAATTGCTTACTTAGCCCATAGTAACACCTATTAGCAAGAGTGATTCGTTGTTGCTGTTAACGGCGGTGCCAAGATAAATAAATTCTGGCACAGCTTCGAAAGTATAGTTGTCCGCAATGACCTGCGTGCCTACACGTGGTGTGTTCCGCGTTGTAGACAACATATACTTCGTTTTACCCTCGTTCACCGCCAGACCTACTCGTGATGATTCCTTCTCGATAGCAGAAAACGCAGCCGTGACATCTCGCTTACAGCGGCCGATAATGTCAATGTCATCGGCGTACGCAAGGAGCTGGACACATTTGTAGAAAATAGTGCCATTACGATGCACACCTGCTTTTCGGAGCACCCCTTCCATCACGAAGTTGAAGAGGTTGCATGACAGTGGATCGCCTTGTCTGAAACCTCGAACGGTACTGAATGGCTCGGAGAGGTTATTTCCTACCTTGACGGAGCTGGTTGTGTTGCTCAACGTCATTCTGCAAAGCCGTATGAGCTTCGCTGGTATACCGAACTCAGACATGGTGGCGTACAGGCAATCCCTTATCGGGCTATCGAACGCAGCTTTATAGTCGACAAAGAGATGATGGGTGTCGACTTGCTTTTCATGGGTCTTTTCCAGGATTTGGCGTAATGTACGCTTTGCACACTTATCTATGTAATATATCAAAGGAGCTATCGATGTAGGTACTTTTTAGAAATGGGGGCGCAAAAAGTGCTAAAATAAATGAGTTCCATTTGGGTCGATTTGCAGCCTTTAACTTTATCAATGGCCACGTGAGTGAATCCTCAACAGTCTTTATTTTATTAAATAGACTTCGTCTTCATGTTCCTTTTGGCCGTCCTCTACGAAGAGAGCCTTGCGGATTCCAGTCCAACGACATGTTGCTGATGTCAGTAGCAGGTTTACGGATTGTGTGACCAATTCATTTCCGTTTTCGTTTGCAAATCTCAATTTTAATTAGTTTTTGACCACTTCGTGTAAGGAGTTCGTCATTCGATATCCAGTTATCAGGCCACTAGATACGCCGAATGGTTCTAAAGCAGCGATTTATGAAGGTTTACATTTTTTTCTAGAGACTTGGTTTTACAGCCATATAATAAACATTTGAGTTAATCAGCCTCAGCTTTGTTCTGGCAGTCAACTGCTTAGAAATCCATATGCTTTTAGGTGTGGCGAAAGATGATCTAGCTTTCAACATCCTGTGTTTGATGTCCGTAGCTGTGCCGCAGTTGGCGGGTATACACTTTTTGGGAGTCTCCTCCTATTTGTGGCGTTCGTCTTCATGTTGTTCCTCAAATCCTCAAATGGAAGGGCCTACAGTTTGAAGTCGACTTTAAATGGCTGATATTTTTTTACGAGGAGCTTTTATCATGGCAGAAATACACCCGGAGGCTTGCCATTGTTTGGCGAGGGGTGACCGCTATTAGAAAAAAAAAAATGTTTCCTTAAGATTCCAAATGCTAGTCACTGGGAATAGATAAACTAAATTCTCAGCAAAAAAAAAATTATCTATTACCTATACTTATTCTATGATTTTTTCCTTATTTTCATTTAAGTAAAAGTTATACTCAATTTTCCCCAGAGAAAATATAGTCAAATAATGTACATATTTCCAAAATTGTTTCCTGAAACATCCTTGAATTTTCCCAGTGACTAATTTTCAAAAACATATAAATAAGTTTTTAGTATATTTTACAAATATATATTTGTAGTAGTACATACTTGACCTTCGTTCTACTTGCTGTTGTATAAAAACGTAGAAAATATTTGAAATTTCCTCCAATGAAGTAAAGTATTTTCAATACATCTGTTCATGATTTCCTTCTGAAACTTGAAAGTCCTTCAAAAAATTTAGAAGATGAAAAAACGAAAAACAGGGTATGCAAATTTATTATATAAAATCCATAGCTTCACGTGCTTGTGTATTTTTTCATGGGTAGCAAAAACAGTTGATCTTTGTAGCACAGTATATCCCACAGTCGCAAGGTGTCAAATAAAGCAAATACAGAGTATAGTGTAAGGTAATAATTCGTTTCAAGCTACCCACATAAACTTCTCTATGAACAATTCTCTTAGATTCGTAAAACCACATAGGAATTATTAAAATAATTTGCATTTTCGACAAAATTTTTTGAATCTCTGCTGGCTTGCATCTACCTCTTCTTTAATTCATATTCGATTTTTTATCCATTTAAGTTTTTACGTTCACAAGTCACACATTTTATAGTATTGAAATGCAGGCCTAATTTTCGAATTCGAAAATTTTTCAAATAAAAGCGCCATAAATCATTTTTATTTACAAAAAGTGGTGTTTTTTTTTAGTTTTGACAGTGTTGAGGCCAATATGTTACGTATACGCAGCGTTGCTTCCAAAGGTGCCGTAGTGTGTGAGGGTATGATATGCGCTCAGCGTATCTAAATCGACGAGAGCTACTCTCCTCGCCTCAACTGGGTAGCTTTCTCTTTCACAACGCTCTCAGCTACATGCGCAGCAGTGTGTGCGAGAATAAGATGACCCGTTTGTTATTTGTTATTATACAACCTTGAAAACAATAAAACAGCAGCAGCAGCAACAACAAAAACAAAAACAACCAAGCAGCATAGTAAAAAGCAAAAGCAACAACACAGGCTAAAAGTAACCCAAAGAAACAGAAAAGTGGAATTTGCAAAATACTTAAGACAACAACAACAAAATACAAGCAGAAAACAGCTGCTACTGCTACTGATGCTGCTGCTGCTGAGTTGAAAAACAAGTAATAGGCGCTTGTATGTACATGCATAAGTGTGCTGTTGTATGCGTGAAAAGTGTTTTGGATGGTTTGCTTCTGCTACGCGTTGGTTTGACCTTTTTTACTTTCCAGCAAATTTAGAGCAATTAAAAACGGCTGTTTTGGTTAAGTAAATTCAAGTTTAATGAAACATAAAAAAAGGAAATACATAAATCACCATTCGAAATGAGGTAAACAAATAAGTGGAAATTCGAACAGCGAAATTTAAGGCAATGAAAATTATCTCAGTCTCTACATCTTGGTGCGTTTTCATGTGGCACGTGTTGAAAGTAAAAGCGTAAAAAACTGTGGTGGGTGAACATTTTTGTAGATTGAAAATGGTGTAGACATGCAACTAGACAACTCATTAAAGCATTTAACTTATAGCAGCGTGGCAGACGGCAAAGCCCAACAGGCAATAGCGTTCAATGGCAAGCCCGGAGTCTGGCCAAGTGGAATGCCAAGCTATGACAGTCAGACGCTTCTGTTGAAGGTGGTCCACGAAAAAAATCTGTAGGCATAAAGCAAATATTCTACGAAATATGAAAAGTGCGCGTAAAGTGAGGTGTAAGCAAAGAGCCTCAAGGCAGGTGCAACAAACTCGCGGTAGCATACAGAAATCCATTTCAATAACTTGCACGCCAAAGTGATTGTTAAGTGCAGATAAATTTAAGTTCTACAGCCTTCGAGCCACTTGGCTGTCAAACGGCCATAAAAGAGCAAATTGATTACAGTAATTTTGCACTTGTGTTAATGAGTTCGACATGTCGTATGAGTGACCTTTAACTGTGCGCAGTCAAAGTTATTGACAATTAATGCGAGCAAATGCGTGTAATTTTAATTTAATTTAAAAAAAATTGTTAAATCTGTATAAGCAAAGTGATTGACAGCGATAAATCAAAATTATTAAGTGAGTTTTTGTTTTATGTGTACAGCCTCTGCTAACTGCGTCGAACGTGATTTAAATCCAGCATTTATGTGAAAAAGTAGGTGAATTAATTAAAAATGTGGAAGAGATCTAAAATAACAACTTCCACATGTATACATTGTGTTTATATGGCGGGTTTGCAAACGCACTGTGTTTACTTAGTGAATATGCGAATGTGCGCCATATCCAAAATGGGATTAATAATTACAAAAACAAGCGGATAATAAAATTAAAAAATGTATAATAAACCACTAGTTGGCATGCTGTATAAATATTTTATTTTATGAGCCATTCGTGAGAACAAAAGTTTGATGAAGGAAACACTGAAATAATGTTTAAAAAAATATTAAAAATTTTTATAAAAATAAAATAAATATAAAAATATAAAATAATATATAATATAAAATAAAATAAATATAAAATAAAATGTTTAGGTAAAATAAAAGTTAAAATAAAGAAAAATTAAACTGTTAAGATTTCCAATTGATAAAAATTTAAATACCAGTGAAATAAAGTAAATGGAATAAATTCAATTAAATTAAAATAAAATAAAATGATATGCAATAAAAAAAAAATAAATAAAATAAAATAAACTAAAATAAAAAGAACTAAACTAAAATAAAATAAATTAAAATAAAATAAAGTAAAATAAAGTAAAATAAAATAAAGTAAAATAAAATAAAATAAAATAAAATAAAATAAAATAAAATAAAATAAAATAAAATAAAATAAAATAAAATAAAATAAAATAAAATAACGCCATTTACGGCGAAACAATCGACCATATAATTGCTGGATGTAGTGTACTTGCCCCCCGTGAATATGTCATGAGACATAACAATATAGCAAAAATCCTCCACCAACAACTTGCGATAAAACATGGCCTCTTACAAGCAGAAGTCTTGTATTTTAAATATGAACCAAAGACAATATTCGAAAATGCAAATTTTAAACTGTACTGGGACAGATTTATTTCCACAGATCACACCGTAGCTGCCAACAAACCTGATATCATCTTGTTCGACAAGATAAATAAAACAATCGAAATAATCGATATAGCGGTGCCCCTTAATCGCAACATCCAAAGCACATACTCCACCAAAGTATCGAAGTATGCAGGTTTGGCCATAGAACTGAAACGGATGTACAAAGCGAGGGAAGTGAATATAATTCCAATAATTATATCGTCCACTGGATTAGTGCCTTTTATAGTGCATTTAATAAAAAACTTGAAGAAGTATGACTGCCAACACCTCTTAGAAGACATGCAGAAGTCGACCATACTGGACACGTGTGCAATAGTTCGTAGATTTTTAAATATTTAAGCAATAGTAATCGCATGGGCGTAGAACTTGGACTACGCTCCACCAGAGCACAATCCCTTGAAAATTTTATCCGGCAATAGCCGAGACGGATTAAGCTCAAATAAAATAAAATAAAATTAAAAATAAATAAATAAAATAAAATCAAATGAAATTAAATAAAAAAAAATAAAAATAAAATAAACTAAAATAAAAAGAAACTCTTCAACTCCCAGAATATTTAATTTTCGACATGCCGAAAGCAGCTTTACTCAATTCTTTTCATATAGTCCGAAACTTTTTACAGTAAACGTTTTTCTTGTTTGTAAAATTGATAACTATTTTATATAGTATTTATAGACATTAATTTAATTGTATTCTTTGTGCCTGCTATAAATTATTGGCTTGCAGCAAAACTGTTGCCAATTAATGTAAATCATTCCTTTATTGGGATGCAATAAAAAAAAAAATAAAATAAAATAAAAATTTCATGTCAAAATAAAAGTAATTTCGATTTGGTTATTATGATTTGAAAGTGATGAAGTGAATCATAAAATAAAGTTTAAAAAATTTTTAAAAAAATAAAATTAAAATGCAATAAAATAAAACAAAAGTTAATGTATTTTTTTTTAACTTTGCAAGATTAAAAGTATTCTTGTTTTCGTAACACTAACTCGTTAAGTTATTATTCCCAATTTTAAGAGGTTGAAAATATATTTACGGTAGCGTCAAGGCTCAGCACAAATCGTATGAATTTTCACAAAGTTGAAAAGAGTTGGTTGTGGTTTCACGCCTTCTAAACATTTATTTAACCGTTAAGCCTTTAGGCGCAATAATATTGTGTGCTAATAAATTAACCGAACCGACGAGCACACGCAAGCTATCTCCTAAAACAGAAGAATAAGACATGTACGCTTTCCTCTGTCATTCCGCGTTATCTCATTGCCACATATTATTCCTCAGAAGTTAATTATGGGGTCCCGGTGGTCCAGAGCTTGAAAATTTAGGGTATTTTCAGGAATTTTTTTCACAATAAATATATGAAAAAATGAAAAAAAAATTTATTTTATTTTAATAATTGTGAAAATGGCGCTGAAGTTGACCCTGCCGGAGAATTGGACCTAGACGGTGTTCTCCATTTTGAATCTTTTATTTATCTGAAACACAAAAACCAAAAAAATTACTAATCTGTATGACTGGTGCTATGTTTCGCTACTAGAATAAAAAAAAACGAACTTGACCAATGGCGTGGTTCTTAATTTGACACTCTAAAAATCAAGATTTTTTGTGAGTCTTTTAATAATAAATAAAAAAATACGAAATAATTGAAATAATAATATAATATGATCCTAGTACGAGCGATTGCCATTGATATTATGGAGACCATATTTCAGACGATTCGGTAGAATTTTTTTTTTTTTTTTTGGCAACACCAGGCCGAAAAAGTCGTTCCTAGATAAATGAGATTTAAGTTTAAGCGCTGAGCGCTCTCTACCTAGTTAACGGGCTGTAGAAGCTATAATATTGGGAATTTCTGCGCGAAAGTTTCACAGTATATTCCTAAGATTCTATACTTTCGAAATATGAAAAAACTAAAAATCGATTTTTTGAAATTTCTGGACTACTGGGACTCTTCATCAAAATAACTAATACACAAAAAAAATTCAGATTGTATAAAAAATAAATCAAATGATTAAAATAACTGTAAAAATTACAAAGTAAGCATAGAATGCTTCAGTAATAAAAATAAAATAAAATATATAATTCATCACAATGACGTTCTGGGCTCCAATTAGAAGTAAAGGGAAAAAATAATAAAATAAAATCACTTAGAAATCACCACATCGCGGAAATAATGTTTACCAAACACAAATCTTCTAGCAGTAATGGCGAGCGTAAAAGAAGACTTGTTTAAAAAATAAAAAATAAAACTTCCTTGAAAAAGAAACAAAATAAAAATTTCTAAAGAACCAAATGTTCCTAGTGCAGTGCAAATGTAAATACACAAAAAATGTTAAAATAATAAAAAGCGCTTCAAATTAAAGTGAAAATGTGAACACTCACTTCAGTTTGTATTCAACAAAGTACGCACAACTAATTCACCACTTAACTAGAATTGCCACAAAAAAGTAGGCAAGCCTAATCAATCAATCAACCAAGTACATACTCAGCTTATCAATTGCCACTCAACAAGCCCACTAACTTTAATGCTATTAACTTTGCAAAGCAGTGCGTGTGTCGTGTGATCGTTCTTCTGTCCACTAGTTACTCTGTTCGCGTCTCTCGCCAACTAACCAGCCCCTCTCTAAGTCTCCCACTCTTGCTCCCTCTCTCTCTCCCACTCTTTGTCGCTGCCTCCTCTCCTACTACACACCTCTAATGGGTTTGATGTGTAAACTATTGCAAAAGCAATTAACATTTTTCACTCTATCAACTTAACTATGAAAACGTCAACGCTAACCCTGCCGACTGTCACAACCATAACACTAACAACAATGACAACAGTGTAGAGCTGCTACTTGATGGAAGCAATTTGCGTGAGGATGCAAAGTATCAATTCAAATATTACATGCGAAAATGTTAGTCCTGTAAAAGTTGTAAACGTAATGTATCTGTCAGGAATGCTCGTATTTACATATGTACATATAAGCATACACACACATATGTGCATTTGCAACTGTTATTCGAGAAATGTGTCGTACCTAATAAAATGATATATACTTACATATATATAGATATGAATGTTGTGAAAATAAAATAAAATAAAATAAAAGTAGTTGGTGTTTTAATAAATGTGCCTGACAAGTACTTTTATACTAGATATTGCATAAATTTATGCAAACAAGCAACAACAACAAGAAGGCATGCGTGCATGTGTTTTACATATGTTAGCACTCACACATAGCTGATAGAGATACTGTATTGATGTATGTGTGTACTGGCGTGCTTGCATAAATTACCAGCTTAGCTGCAGCACGTTGCTGTTGTTGTTATTGTCATGTTGTTGCTGCTATCGTTGTCACATTGCCGTCTTTGTGTGTGTATATTTGTGTTTTTGTTTGTATGTGCACTTCGTTATTTTAATCTTTTTTTCTACTTGGTTCACGTAGCGCAAATATTTTTCCAGCGAATTTTCTTTTACTTCCTTCCAATCTGATTGCAGCAATGCAAATCACGATTCATAGCAAATATGAAGTCTCTATGTAGTAAACGGTTTGCATTCATCTTGAGCTGGTATTTAATTATTAGGAATAAAATCATAGTGTTTTTATATTTTCTTTATTCACAACGATTTGTTTACTGTTTCGCAAAGGATAAGTTTTCATTTGATAGAACTCTTTCTGGTCTACAAAACTATGTTAATTGTATTTTTGAGTTATTTAATTTTTTATTAGTTTTGAGACTCACTCTGATGCACAGATTAATGATCGCGTAAAAATATTAGTATTAGAAAAACGCAGAATTTTGCTTAGTAATTAAAAGAATTTTATGGGCAGGTTATAGGCTAATATCTATTCTGTAAATATTACACTGTAGGTGGCGCTAGTGTCAAAATATTTCAAAATAAATCTATTTTGGTTCATATTCAAAAAAATACTGACTTGGTGAAAAAACTATGTTACCAAGGAACTTTTTTCGGGCAGCTGGCGCTTGAATTAAGATGTTTCGAAAAATCGTATTCCTGGTTCATTTTAATGCTAATTCAGAATTACTGAATGCTAGTCAACATCGATTCGTTTTGTGATTCGATTGACTCTATCGGCATTCTCTTTAACATCAGAAATGCCTGAACGGTATTAACGAAACCGAAATTGTACGTGGGTAAGGCTTTCTCAAGTGGGCATCAAAATTACAAAAGTGAATATTTTGCGATGAAATTCAGCCAGGACTGAGTTCTATCATCCAGAAGCACACTCAGAAAATTTTGTTGTAAAATTCTAAATAGTTTTTTTTTTATTAACTATCGAAGTTTTTTGCAGCGCTTGAATAATTATCACATTTCTCGTAAAGTAAGTATCCGATTACAACGATTTTTCAACTGCAGACTGATAAAGGATGATATTTTCCAAAAACGTTATTTTTGTTCCGAAACTTGATGTTTTGTTTTTGTAAACAATTTTTTTTAATAAACAATTAAAAATTTAACTAATTTCTGCGCCTCTGGGATGAAAATTTTTTAAGGATATTAACGTAATAAACATCTGTGCATTTATGTATGAAAAAAATGCGTGCAATTCGAAAAGGATTAATTATAATTAATTTTTTTGTGCCAGAATGCGCGCTTCGACTTACGCGGACGCGCACGAACACACAAACGGCGACTCGCGGGCGGCTTGCGAAAAACCGTTTTAGAAACGTCTCAACGCGATATGCTTCCGTAAGATCAGTTTTGCCGACTTTTCCATTACTGGTGTTTACTTGTTTTTAAAGATTGGCCATATAAATAATTTACGTATAACAGAATTTGCGCTTTGACTCTCGCGGAAATGCGTAATGATAATTAAATCAAATGTATTCAAAGGAATGTATAAGCTGTCATGCAAGGTTTCATATATACTTCTTTATTACTAACGTTTATGTTTACATATCAGATCTATACCTACATTGTAAGTTCAGTCAGCAAATGCCCTTAAAATTTCTCGTTGAAAAACAACAACAATTCACGGACGGACACAAAAAGTGAAAAGATATAGAAAGTTATACAGATATCGCATATTCATTTGTTATTTCGAGAAAAAATGAAAATCATTCACGCTTTTTACAATTTTCATGTAGTTTGCTTTACATATTGGCTATAATTTTAGATTGATCGTGGGCTGAAAATATTTTGCACTCGATGGAATTTTTAACTTTTGGAATAAAAGAATGGAACTGCCTCGTATTTTTCAAAGTTTGCGCTTTGGAATAGCGCTTTTTCAACTTACTAGAGTGATTTTCATGTTCTTGTTTATTACAGTAATCAAAACTAATTTTCTTAGAATTGACTTTTGCCCAATCATACAACTGTTTCGGTCCCGTAATTTTCACCGGGATTTTATCTCGCAAGCTTGCATGGTACGCATCTCTCTTTATAGCACCACCAATACCATCGCAGGCACCTTTCCCATGTGCAGAGGCAAAAAAGTGCCACTCGGCATCGATGCCAAAATCCTTTTTGTGAAAAAGTAAATTTATAAAATTGTACTTGTTTTTGTACTGTGAGGCCGCCCCGCCGGAAAAATAATAGATTTTCTTCACATTTCGTTTCCCAAACTGTTTAATCAAATACTGAATCAATTTAGAATTGAACAAATTGACTGCGGAACTATCATGTTCCAGTGCTTCCGAAATTATCACAAAATTCTTATGCTGTTCTACGCCGTTTTCTTTGTAATGCACAACGTAAGGATGTATTATTACCTGCGTTGTGTTCCAGTATTCTGATTGCACGGAATTTTGAACACGACATGCGTAATTTTTGGAGAAATCAACGCAAACGACGTATTCTTTTTCAATCACATTCTTTTTAATATCGACGAAATACTGTGCTTGTGATTTCGCGAGAAAATCATGTTTTAAAACAGCAAGCAAATCTTTACTCAGGTTTTCAACGAATTCTGCAACGGGTTCGTTTTTTACTTGCAAAGTACATCTGTAAACAAAATGTGTGATTAGTTAATTTATCATTAATGTTATATTATATTTATACTGTATACAGGTGAATAAAAAATTTGGAAGTCAATTAATATTTAAGTGCATGTAGGTACAAACTAAATTGTTTAATTTGCATTGAATTTCATTGGAATATTTTTTTTTAATTTTTTTAATAGGTACTTTTAATTTGAATAATAACTTTGGAAATGTGCACAATACCTGTCAGTACTTATCCATTGATCGTAATTCACATAGGTTGCTTTTGCACTTTGTAGAATTGAGTTCAGATTTCTTGATACAGCTTCTGTACCAGGGCAGTCACGGCATTCTAGCAAGAAGCAAACGTCACTTGGACTTTCACATAATATGCGGCTGAAATAATCTCGATAGTGCAGTGGATTTTCTGTGTTATTGATAAATTTATTCAATCCAACAAATTTGAGACGAATATTTTGGTGAGTTTTACACACACACACATTGTGCGTGTGTTTTGCACCAACAAAAATACACTCTTGGGGGCGCAATTTTTTAAATTTTGAAAGTGATATTTGAATTCCTGGAAATTTCTCTTGGAATTCTCTATGGATGTTTTCGATTTTATCTGATAATAATCTTCTCTGTTCACAATGGCCAGCTCCTATATTTGTTACTGTTTTATATTGTTTAACACCTGCAGTCATGCGACTTACTTCATCAGACCGATAAAAGTTCTGAACAGCTTCAATTATATTTGGATCCATTGGGCGACCTTTTTTTCTCGCTGGTTGCGATCCAATGCCTTTCGATTTCCGAAGTTTTTTAGCTGCAGCGGCCATTCGTCGAGACACATGAAAATATTCGCGAATTTTTTTAATCGTCCATGAGTCTGGGATGAAAGTGAGCACATGTATTTTATCTGTACGATTGTTTTTACTATTAAGCAATACCAGCAATTCTTCAAGGTTTTTGTCAAATCCTCCGATTTCAGAATTTCTAGAGAGACGCGCACTACAGTCAGTCCCTTTTTTCAACTCATCAACGCTCGCAGCTAATTTTACTTTTTCTTTGTTTGTTGGACAAGAGACTCGGCGAATTTTTACCGGGCTCGCGCCAAATTTTTCTAGTAAATTATTGATATTATCAATTTTTATTTCGTTATCAACAGCCGCACAAGTGAAATTAGGATCTTCTTGTTCATTATCTTCAGTAGTAATAATTTCGTTAGGGAAATTTTCAACGGGATTCGGAGGATCATTTTTGAAAGTTAGGCCAACCTGTAAATGATGCATTTATAATTATAAGTACACTTAATACGGTATTTTATTAAGTATGTGGAACATACAATAGGGGAGACGTGAACTTTTCCTTGGTATAAAGACGTCCTGCAAGAACGGCACACAAATTGTCCAGCTATTTCGCTAAATTTCACATTTTGGTCACTTATTCGGACTAGATTTGTGTAAACACGACTATGGTTTTGTTTTCCGAAAGGGTTACAACAACGATTTGCATGTGGCATTATATTAGTCTATACTTAGTTTTGTACACATTAACGTACGCGATTTACATCATATCACAGTTTTTATTATCACCGAAACACATCACCACAGCAGTCGGAAGGAGACTAGACACAACTAATGACAATGTCGGCAAAACTGATCTTACGGAAGCATATCGCGTTGAGACGTTTCTAAAACGGTTTTTCGCAAGCCGCCCGCGAGTCGCCGTTTGTGTGTTCGTGCGCGTCCGCGTAAGTCGAAGCGCGCATTCTGGCACAAAAAAATTAATTATAATTAATCCTTTTCGAATTGCACGCATTTTTTTCATACATAAATGCACAGATGTTTATTACGTTAATATCCTTAAAAAATTTTCATCCCAGAGGCGCAGAAATTAGTTAAATTTTTAATTGTTTATTAAAAAAAATTGTTTACAAAAACAAAACATCAAGTTTCGGAACAAAAATAACGTTTTTGGAAAATATCATCCTTTATCAGTCTGCAGTTGAAAAATCGTTGTAATCGGATACTTACTTTACGAGAAATGTGATAATTATTCAAGCGCTGCAAAAAACTTCGATAGTTAATAAAAAAAAAACTATTTAGAATTTTACTACAAAATTTTCTGAGTGTGCTTCTGGATGATAGAACTCAGTTCTGGCTGAATTTCATCGCAAAATATTCACTTTGGTAATTTTGATGCCCACTTGAGAAAGCCTTACCCACGTACTTAGGAGTTACAGTGCCGGCCCCATAAACACAATTCACAATTTCAACGGCCTGGCTTGCATTTTCGCCTTTATCAAAGAAAAATTGTAAAATGTAACGAATTCTCTCTTGATTTCCATTGTTGACACCCTGTAACTCTCAACTAAATGGAGCAAACAAAAAACGGCAAACGACTTTTTTTAGTGTGAAATGTCACCTTAACAACGAGCTTAAGCTTTAAATTGTTTGATCGATATTCTACGAGATATCGATCACTACAGCCATCTACCGCGCAAATAGTGCATAAATGATTAGTAAATAACTCGAGTATTTCAAAGGAAATTATTATGCAAATAAAAGTTGAATTTTCTTTTAGCTGAGTGATGGAGGTATTCGCAATTAAGGAAACAGTGGATTGGTTGCTTACCTCGGTAATTATCGTTAATGAAGTAAATATTTGCTCCGATAGCCTAGCGGCAATTAGGGTCTTGGGCTCGTTGCTTGTGCGTTCGAGATTGGTCGGGGAATATATGGCTTCTCTCTCGATTGCATCCGAATACTTCGACATCAGGCTCATTTGGGTTCCCGGTCACAGCGGCATAGAGAGCAACTGCTGGGCTGATGAGCTGCCTAGACAGGGAACTTTGCGGGCGGTTTCATCGCAAAATGAGAGGATTGGGGTTCCCTTAAGAACCTGTGGTCTGCTCCTGGAAAGATGGGCCTCGAGTCAACTCAGCGAGCGCTGGGCTAGTGCGCAAACGTGCAAGGTCGCGAGGTCCTTCTGGCCACGGGTAGATCGGGGATGCTCGAGGGAACTCCTAAGACTAACAAAAACCCAGCTCTCGAATTTGGTGGGTATCCTTACCGGACATTGTCCGTTAGGTGTTCATGCGATGAGATTTGGGATTGCCTCAAGTCCGTTCTGAAGAAGCTGTCTTGAGGACGAGGTAGAATCATCTCAACACCTTCTCCTCGGCTGCCCTGCTCTCGTCTGGCAAAGATTTAGACGTCTGCGCTCTCATTTTCTTGCTACGCCTGCGGATATAGCGGGTCTAAATATGTATTACAAATTTGGTGAAGTTCATCAGTAGCTTGTTGCGGCTAATTCCGAACGTAAATCAGCCACCATCCATTTTACGATGGTCATTATCGTCTCTAATTCCAAGGCTCCTTCTTCCTTCGCTTCTCCTTTCTCCTCTCCCCTGTATGGCATCACAATGGACGAATTTTCAAAATTCGTCCAAGTGTGTCATAAGCTAGGGCATCCATTTAACCTAACCTAACCTAGCTGAGTGAACAATTTGTGTAACCATGGAGACGAAAAATCTCAAATCAAGTGTAATGCATGCGAGTGACTGAGGGTGTAAAGGAATACAGGGTTGCTTTATGATTAAAAATAGCTACTCGCAAGACATATTGAACCATAGATGTATGTCGCTAGCCTACGATTTTACTACGCGCTATGACTATCATTAAAGTTAGTGATTTCACCAGAAATTTCCGTATGTGAATGCAAACCATTGCGCGTTTAAGTAACGCAAAATTGTATGTTTTGGCAATACTACTGATTTAGGCCACCCTATTTTAATTAATTAACTAAATTTAAACAATTATTTTTAATTTTTTTTTTTATTTCTGTTTTTTATTTTTTTTAATTATTTTTTTTATTTTTTATTTTTTTGTTTTATTATTATTTTTTTTATGAACCTAACTTTATTTTGCTCGCATTTCTTCTCCCTTTTGGCAGTGAAAATTGCGTCTTACCGCATTGTTGTATTTGTAACCTTGTTTGTGAATGCCGCCAATGTTCGCCACCCACCCGCAGAAGTGCTCTTTACTAACACAAATTTCGAATTTCGAAATAGGAATGTGAATAAAATATTTTAATATAATCCTTACTAAGCTTTATGATGAAGTATTTAAGTAAACAAAAAAAAAACAAGAACAACCAACAAAATATTTGTTAACTGCTTGTCTCTGCCAGCTCGCTGCTTTTGACATCATAAATACTAACGAAAATAGTTTTCAAAGTAATATTGATATAATTTTGGAAAACTAACTACTAAAAGTACCTTAAGTAAACCAGTTTGTGAATGCAAAAAATTTATTTTTTTTTAAAACGACAATATGAATGAGCGTAATTTACCCTCCTGCCTGCAAGAGAGCCTTGACATGGAAAATGGCTTTAATTTATTGCTACTTAAAATATAATACTAAAGCATAAACTATATATTTTGAATGGAATTTGCCAATCTCAAATTAACTGTTGATAAACTAATAAGAGCATAAGAAAATAAACCGTTAACCGATAGTTCAAACGCCATGGATACATTATTACCACCACAACTAAAACGTAAACAAGCACGAAACCAACTACCAAAGCTGCATTCAGCAATTGCGAATGATTTGAAATTAGTACAACAACAACAAGAGCAAACCTTCAAATCATCATCATCACCATCATCATTAATGCCTTCATTCTCATATTCTCTACCAGCATCATCATACCTATCAGCAGCACATTTTGCCAGTACTTACGCACCACAAACGCCTTCATCACTAAATCGACACCAGCATCAGCATCAGCATCAACACCAACATCCGCATCATCAAAATCAACATCAAAAACCGAAACAAAAACAAAAACGGAATCTGCTGCAGAGACAATTTAAGTTTGCTTCAATACCACAACAAACACAACCATCAGTACAACCACAATTGTCGTAAGAAACAAATGAAAGACAGTAAAAAGGCCACAAAACAAAAAAAAAACAGAAAACAAAAAAACCAATCCAAACAAATCAAAATTGTCCTGAAGCACATAAGCCAATATTTGTAAAGAAGAATATTCGTTCGCAAGGCGCAAACAATTATTCTTTATTGTCCGTCAAATTGTTGTTGTGCTTGTAATTAGCCGAACTGCGCGAAAATGCAGATGATCCTTGTTGCTGGCGGGTAAGTGTGCATATATGTGCGTGTGTGTGCGTGTCTGCTTAGAAGTGTGTATGCTGCCATTTCCAAAATTTTCCACGTTCATTTCCATTTGCATTTCCATTTTAATTAAGTGCTAAGTGTGGATTCCGTTAATATATTTTGTTTGTGTGTAGGCGTTCAAAAATCTATTCGATGTGTTTACTTCGAGTTAATATTTCTGCGAGTTCTTGCTCGCATTTTTCCTCAATCAATTGTTTGTGTTTATATAGTTAACTGTGTATTCAACTGTTGATTGCTTGGCAAATCTAAAAAGAAGATTTATATTTTATTTGTATTGGTTACATAAACAGACAAACAGGCTTAAGAAAAATATACTTAAAAATATTTAACAGCAAGTAAATAAAAACAAATTTTTAAGCATGTCAAAGTACCATTTTTTTGTGCCTGCACACAATTAAACAGAAATTATTTACGTCAGATGTTATTTACTTATAACAAAAAAGTTTCTTGCAAATATATAAATATTTACTGGAAAAAACTAGGCCAAACTTTCCATTACTACCTCAAAGTATTTCGCTGAAAATTTTGTCCTATCGAAAGCCAAAAGTTAACGTCGCTCATTTTAAAAACCATAAAATGTTTAACGAACTTCAATTTTCGGTTTTTCCCACCAAAAGAGTACCAGTTTCTTAAACCTCTAAATAAAGAGTAATAAATTTAGAGGTATCGGAGTTTAAATTGAAATAAAACAACGAAAATTCAAATTGATTTGGTAATCTTTATTATTTTTGTGTAGAACCATTCATGACATTTATTTTCTAAACATACCAAAAAATGGTTACAAATTTAATCTTCAAAATAATAGCCATCGCTAGCGACACATTTTTCCCATCTCTCAGGCAATTTGTGGATGCCGCGCCAAAAAAATTGGCCGTCTTTGGTCGCAAACCAATCATCGAGCCATATTCGTGAGAATTAAAGCGCTGCTCGGAAAGTGCGTGGCCCATCGGTACAAACAAATGATAATCGGAAGGCGCCAAGTCTGGTGAGTAAGTCGCATGCATTAGCGGTTCCAAATCGTACGTCTCGACCAATTCCCGGGTCGCTCTTGTTCGATGTGGCGGTGCATTGTCACATTGTCAGTTCATGCGACACCCATCTTCCGACCTTTAAAATCATGCCCATGTCTTTCAAATGTTTGGAAAATATTTCTTGGGTCACTCCCAACTGCTCCGCCATCATTTTTTGCGTTTGACCATCATCTTCATCCAACAATGCTTGCAATTCGGCGTCCTCAAACTTTTTCGGTGGCCGGCCACTGTCCTCGTTCTCCATGCTAAAATCACCACTTCGGAATATTTCAAACTGTGCACTGTGCTCTACTTAGAGCATGTCCACCATAAGTTTCTATAAACGTTTGATGAACTTGAGAAGCGTTTTTTTCAATTGATAACAGAAAATCAACGATGTCCGCAAACCGTAGTTTGAAGGCACGAAATTCGACATTTTTAAGAGCGACAAAAATGCATTGTTGTATGAAACGTAACAAACAATGTACTGAATATTGTTGACAGATGACAGACGAAAAAAACAAGACATTTGGGAAGGTTTAAAAATACTTCTAGCGACATCTATGGACTAATAGCTGAAAGTCTCATTTCATAGGTACCTGGTAATCACTTCCACTTCACTCGGCCGCAACTGCGCCGTAAATCGGTCATACGTAAACACCAATTTTGAATGACTCGCTGGAGGACTTCGGTCGGTAGCTCGTGAATAACTTCAGCAATGACTCAATCGAAACTAGTTTTCTGGTTTATCTACAAAGCTTTTAGACTGTACATACCCCTCAAATAAAAGTCCAAAGGTGTGATATCACTGGAATTTGGTGGCCAATTCACTGGGCCGATACCAGAGATAAATTGCTCACCGAAACGACGACGCAGTAAATTCATTTTTTCACGAGCTTTATGGCAAGTAGCGTCATTTGTAGGAACCAAACGTTGCAGAGATCATAGGTTTCAATTTCTGTTCATACGGCTTTGTGATACAGTCGTTTATCATGGCTCGATAACGTTCGCCATTCACTGTTATATTGGCGTTAGCCTCGTCTTTGAAGAAATATAGGCCGATGATTCCTCCATCCCATCGACCGCATCAAAGGATGGTTTTCAATGGATGTAATGGCTGTTCTTGAATAGCTTCGGGTTGCTCTTCAGCCCCAATGCAGCACTTTTGCTTATTTATGTAGCCATTAAGCCAAAAATGGGCCTAATCGATAAGCGCTTTAAGTTGGCGTGAGCGTCAATTTTCATAATACAATTAAACGATTTGTAAGCGTTGTTGAGGCATAAGTCTTTGCATGATGAATTGTCAATGAATACTGGAAATATTTATGTATTTAGTTTGACAGTAATCTCGCGTGGTCTGCAAACAACAACCCTTTGGGAAAAGTACTTCCAATCTTTATTATCATTTAGGCAGGATTTTATTATTTATTTATTATTATAGGTAAAACTATTATTTATAGGTAAAAAAAGTATATTTGAGCTTATTGAAAAAAAGGCAAAATTGCGAATTTTCATCTCTAAAAAAATTAATAATTTGGCGCGGTTCCTTCGCGTCAGCGTCCGTTGGCCTTCGCATAATGAGTATCAATCATTAGAATTACTCTTTCTATCACTTCATAGATTGCTATTCGCTGCCGGTTTCATAACAAATTTTTAAAATTTTCTGAAAAAAAGTATACAAAAGTTGTTCGCTTTTGGTTTACTGGATTTTTTCTTGTTTCGTATTATTCCTTTCTCATTATCGCTCCTTTGACAGTTCGTCCCGCCAACTTATTTTGCACGGTATTACTAACGTCTAGCAGAACATTTGTAAAAATAAAATTTTAATAAAATACAAAACATTATTTAGTAAAAAAAAGATTAAAATAATATGCCCAACAAAGAAAGAGTGTTTATACGTGAATATTGTTCCTTGTATTTAAATAAAATAAGCTAACGCACGCTTTTTAAGCATTTTTTGAAACTTATGCAAAAATAAGCATTTTTAACGTGAAATATTCTTATTAATTAAATTAAATTTTCGTAACTTCTTGACTACATTTATGCGTAATGATTTTTAAATTTGGTTTACGCATTTGGACACATAAGAAAACCTTTCTTGGTAGTAATGGAAACCCAATCCAAAAACTTAATTCAGAACAAGGCTTATGGAGTTGTTGATAAGTTTGGCAATTTATTTATCTCTTAAATTTGAATTTAGAAATTTTTTCAAGACATTTTAGTTAGTACTACAGCAGAAACCACGTAAATTTAAATTTCAAAAGAATTAAAAAAAAAAAATTACCAATCCGCATCAAAATTTCACACTTTTTAATCCGAATTTTTAAGAAAATTTTCAGTATGCATATTTATAACCCATTGATTTCGCTTTAATAAATTGCAAATTTTCAGCTACTCAAAAATCCTGTTACTTCTTGTTTTTTTTTTTTTTTGCTGGCGCCTTGGGGAGTTTTCTCGCACATAAAAAACGACGAGCATTCGCTATATCCAATCAAAGAAAGGGGAGCGGGCTTAATAGTCCGGGAGCCAGGGGTCGATTTTGGACTGCGTTTTTATACCGTAAAATTCTTGACTATACTTGTGATTTGGCTTTCATGAATAACGAAAGTGAACGTCAGCTGGCGCACACGCGGTGGGTGTGATTGTGATTATTTTTTTTTATTCTACTAAATGTCACCAATACACAAAAAAATTTTCAGCCGGTATTAAATTAGTTGTTAAACATTTTTTTTCGACACGTTTCGCAGCATCCCACGCACGTACCCACCGCTACTGGACCAGCTGACGGTTGGTTTCGTCATCCATTGGATGGCGTCTGCCTTCAGTATTAAAATCAGTCGGCATGAAATGACGAGGTCAAAATGACCCCTGGCTCCCGGACTATACATTCTGACTTACAATATTAATATGGTTAAAATTCTGGAAAAAAATGTCTCATAGTCACAAAGCTGCAGTTTTAAAGTGCAGCCTAAATTTCTCACAGTCGCAAAGTTATATTTATAAAGTTTTGTAAAGATAAAATAATATAAAATTATTGTTCTTGGTATACATTTTTTGCATGAAAATTTAGTAAGGGGCCTTATTTACTACATTTTAAGCCATTGTAAAGAGAAAAAATTTTGTTGCTTTTTCAAAGAAAAAACGGTAATTTTTTGAATCTCAAAAAGGAGTGAACACAGCTGGCGATTCGATTTTAATACAAGCTGGCGTAAAATTAACCACCCTATCGGAAGATTTATAATTTTTAGGTCAATCATATTTGATCCTTGTGAACTAAACAGCTGTAGTATACAAGCAAATAAGAAACGGAGCACCTAAAATCAAACTCAAAATTAATTTTTGTTTTTATTTAGCGGAGAAGTTATTTAAAACAAAACAGGATGATTAATTTTCACTACCTTGTATATCCCCGTTAAAAAATGCGAAACAAACTACTCAATATTTTGACAAGTTTGGGTTTTTAGTTAATATTTTTTAAGTTTTTTTTTAATATAAATCATTCTCTGAAAAATGCCTTATATATCCAAGTTTGAAATTTCCGCAGTTTCCTAGTTTCAAAAATTTGACAATTTTCATAAAAATGTAAAAAAATTTGTATCAGAATAATATGAATTATAATAATATACAATTATAGCACATTAAATTTTAGGTAATTAGCTGCAAGTTTTTTTAAGTAAGGGTGGTTTTTTAAGAGCTATAAGGAAGTTTCAGGAAATTCAGAAAAATGCATGAAATTTTTATTTAAACCGATAGTACAGTCCATATAATTTAATGTTTGAAGATTATTTCATGCAAATGTTGACCGCGACTGCGCTTCAAATGGTCCATCCGCTTAGTCCAATTTTGGCTTACTCTTTCCAATGTTTCGGCCGGTATCTCACATATAAATGCTTTGGTGTTGTCTGAGCTTTAACATAGCCCCACAAAAAATAATCTAAAGGCGTTATATCGCACGATCTGGGTGGCCAATTGACAGGTCCCGAACGTGAAATAAAATGTTCACCGAACTCGCCTCTCAACAAGTCCATTGTTATGCGTGCTGTGTGGTATGTGGCACCGTCTTGCTGAAACCGCATGTCATGCAAGTCAAGCTAAGCTCTTGCATTTTGGGCAAAAAAAAGTTGGATTTGATTTCACGGTAGCGCTTACCATTCACAGTTATAGTACTCGTACGTTACAATTCGCAGCATCTTTGAAGAAGCACGGTGCAATAATCCCTCCAGCCCATAAACCGCACAAAACTGTGACCTTTTCTGGACACATTGGTGGCTCCTGCAATTCTTCTGGCTGATTTTCACTCCAAAATCGACAATTTTGCTTATTTACGCCCATTATTACGAGCCATTGATCCAAAAATGAGCTTCGTCGCTGAACTCAATTCGATAAAAAGGTGGATCTTCGGCCAACTTTCCATGAGCCCATTCACCAAAAATTCTGCGTTGAGGTAGGTCGTTCGGCTTCAATTCTTGCACCAGCTGTATTTTGAAAGGCTTCACACCTAAATCCTTTCTCAAAATTTTCCACGTTGTTGAGTAACAGAGGCCCAATTGATGCGAACGGCGAACGGCGACGAATCGATAATTGATGGTCATCATAAACACTGGCCGCTTCAGTGGGTCGATTAAACTGACCATAAAATGGAAGAAGCGCGCGATAAACTTTCTTAACAGAACACTCATTTTTATAATAAAATTCAATGATTTGCAAGCGTTGTTTCATGGCTAAATTATAGACCAAACTGAAGACGTTTGACAGTGAAACAAAACTCGAAACGTGCGTCAGGTTTAAACCCAACTGTTTAAAAAGATAATAGCTAAAAAATCACCCGTTACTTGTACACAGCTCGCGGCGACAAAGTGATGACACCTCAAAATTTTTAACATTTTTAACAATGTTAACTATTTTTTTTATTTCGTTTTTTTTTTTTAAGATCATAATTTTAATTAGCATTGTATAGCCATTGGTCCCACAAAAACCACCTAAGTTCAAATTTTAAGCTTTATAAAAAATTTCGAAAAAATCCTCAAACTTCTCATCACAGTTTCACGTTTTCTAGAATTTCTATAAACAATTTTGGTAAGCAATTTTATGGCCTATTTCATTCTAGGGTATCAAAATGGAAGTTTGAGGTCTCTACAAATCCCCATTGATTTTTTATAATTCTTTTTGACGTTGTGCTGTATTTTCTAAATATAAAAAAACATGTTTTTCATTTCATTAAAAAAAGGAATTAAAATATTGAGTTGCTGTTGCTTGTTGCGGGCTCGATATGAAGAATAATTATAAAACAAATATTTTTATCGCAACCTTTAAATGCATTTTTTCCATATTAGCTTATTTTTTAAATAGTTGTTTAACATTGCAAATTATATACAATATTATATTATTTAATAAACAATCAATACAAGAAAATACATAATAAAAAACATTCGGGATTTTGTTGAAAAATTTCCAAATTTTGCTTTTATACAACATACTTATATTAATTACTGTATGTCCTAATGATTTTCATTCAATGCTCCAGCTTTTGTAGTTTAAGATTTGACTTCAATTATCAAACAACTGCTGAAACTTTTCTACCAACCCAAAACTTTACAGTAATTAAAATTTTCTTTCCTCTCTTTCTTCTCTTTTCAGGTACGTATATCAGCAAATTTACCCTTTTACACTTTTTTTAGCATTTTGACTGACATTTATGTGACAAGAATAAAATTCCAACACATGGGAAGGACAAAAATTGTGTTGACTTCACGCAAAACAGAAATTAGAAACTTCCACAGGGTAAGATTTTACATATTTATAAAACATTTTTTCATGCTTTGCTCAGTTCCATTGCAAAAAAGTGTCTGAGTCTCCAGTTACGCGCGTTCAAAGCGAAGGTTGCAGAAAATATTTCTAAAGTCATAAAGTAACAAATTGAAAGCCATAAATTTTGGTCACATCTAAAGGATGGATAAAATATTATATGTACAACAGTATTACGAGGGCTGCTTCATGCAATTAAAAATTAAGAAAAAGAAAAAAAAATATTTTGATAATTGAAATTTGTTCGATTGATTCAAAATACTCTCGGCTCGAATGATTCAATTGTTATTTTTTTTGGTTTTTGTTTTGGTATGCCAACATTTCTAGAGAGATTCCTATCGCCTTTTTTCTGATAGCCAAGCTGCGATCAAGGCCCTGTCGTCGCCGTATTGCAGCTTTCTTCTGGTGAACTCCTGTAAGGAGGAACTCAAACACCTCGATCGAGCAGGAAACATCTTCCTTATCTCGGTTCCTGGGCACAGGAATATAGAGGGAAATGAAATTGCCGACGAGCTTGCAAGGAAGAGGTCGACAGAACCGGTTTCAGCTGTCCCCCTCTCAGACATCGGTGGCCCCTTGACCGTTGTAAAAGAGACACTACCCAATTTCTTTCTAAAAAAAAGCGCAAGACAGATGGAGGTCTGTCTCATCGTGTGCTATTTTGAAAACACTATGGCCCCAATACGATAGAAACAGAACGCTTAAGGTGATGGGAATCCTCCGCCATTCAATTTCCAAACTCATTCCGGTATTCATTGGTCATTGAGTGATCGGTACTCATGCGGAGAAGTTTGGAATTCCGTACAAAGAGACTGTGGAACACTTTCTCTGCAAATGTCTGGCTCTGGCGGCTAGGCGCTTCAGACTCCTTAGCGTGCCCTTTGGGATGACTTGAAGAAATTCTCAAGCCTAGATCCCTTTGTTCTCCTCCAGTACATCAACAGCACTGGATGGCTGTAGAAGGTTTTCTCTTCCCAATAATTTTTCTTTGCACAGGTAATGGTCCACATTATGGTATCAAAATGGCACAAAGTGCTACTTGAAGTGAGCCTGTGACACTCTTGGCATTTTACCTACCTACCTAGCGCCTTGTGAGTCCTATACATCCGGTTTCTGTTTTATTACGAGCGACACTTGTGCTCTCATTATTAAGCTAAAGGTTTTCGAATGCCTGCTTTATATGGAAGAAAATTGTCAACATCGCATGAAAATTTTTAAACATTTTGAGGGACTTTGGTGGGTCGTAAAACTGTATAGCCAGCAGTTGTCAAAAGTTTCGATTACAAAGTATAAAATTATGATGATACATTTTTGAGATTTGCTAAGTTCTTTTTGTGAGTTTCGTACAAAGTTTAATATTTTGATTTATAAAATTTTTGAACAAAATAGCTACAATTTTTTTTGTTTTGGACCACAATTGACTTTTGTTCAGATAGTTGTATGAATTTTTTTTTTTTGGAGCGTGACAGTCAAATTTGACGGCACTTGCGGCGAAAATATCACTTTTACCAGTGGCGTAACTAGGGTATGGCAAGCAGAGCACGTGCCATGGGCGTCACTCTAGGGAGAGCGCAAAGTTACACGTCAAATTTGTATATTCAACGTATACTCAATCGCAATTTTGAACTTCAGTTTTAAATAAATGTACAAAAACTCAGGATAGTCGACTCTGTAATTAAAAAATTACCAGAAAATAATATTGCACATACAAATAATTTCGAAAATCTTAATAGTGAAATAGAAAACCTGACTCAATACTATGACATCGGACATCTGAAATTTGATGAGAATTCCTGGAGGGCAATAGTAAGCAACACAAACAGGCTAGAAATAAATAAGCTTGGTTGGAAATATGTTCAAAACTCTGACGGGCTATTTCTACCAACAAACAATAGTCCGATGACTCAAAATTGGTTCAAGAAAAAGTTAGGAGATGGGCGTGGTGAAGAAGTTACTCGATCTTGGCTGATGTACTCCCCGTTCAAGAAATCGGCATTATATCTTTGCTGCGGTCTGTTTTCAAATTCTGAACTTCAGTCATCTTTGGAGAAAGAAAGTGGATTCACCCAGTGGCAGGCACCCGGGTGGATCATCATTCATGAAAACTCCAAGAATCATCGAGGAAATTTGTCACAGTTCGAGGCAGAAAAACTTAAATGGCGTGAAATTTTGACAAGGATTCGTCATTGCATTAAATTTCTAACTACGCAAAATTTGGCTCTGCGAGGACACAGAGAACTACATCATACACTTGACAACTCTAATGTCGGAAATTGTCTTGGTTTGCTTAAACTACAATAGTATCTGTGTTCGATCCACTTATGAAAGAACACCTGAGAAATGTTGAAAGTATCAGAATGAATTTTTTCACCTTCACCAAGTTTATAGAAAAAAGAGGAGTGGGGGCGGAAGTTTTTGGCTGCCATAGGCGCTACGTCCTCCAGGTACGCCTCTGACTTTTACGCGTACTAGTTAACCGCTTGAGTGCTCTTTAAACTCAAGAAAAGATTAAGAAGAATTTTATAGTATCCTATGGTCAAAGTTGAAAAATTCAAATGACAGATCCAATCTGGCTTTTTTTTATTTTTACTTTTTGTTGCATGTACATACCTTTTTTTTTGTAATAAAAGTACACATTTTAAAAATGCAAAAGACTGATAAAATGGTGACAAATAATTTTCAAAATTACCATCAAAGTTTCAAAATAATCTGTAAACGTTTGGAGGAACATCCATTACTTTTAAATGCGCTTTTTGAATTTCATTTTGATTATGAAAAATTGACAACGTACTCGACTTGAAATTAAGGAGCTTAATTTATGCATTCTCTTGGGACTGGGATAAAATACCGCATTATTTGCATACTGGCAAACACTAGAAAATAATAGTAATTTATATCACTTGCACCAAGACCTTGCACAAAAATATAAATAAAAAAACTACTCTCTGATTGAAGAAGTTATAATAATTTCCGCATTTAGGCCACATGTGGCCCACAGGTTTTAAAGGCTTAATTAATATTTTTTCTTCAATGAATGATTCAAGCAACTTGAAATATCAACAATAATGCTGGCGCGTAATATTTTTCTATATCCATTTATGCTAAAAAGTGTCTGAGGGACACTAAGCTACACCTGCCAACACTCCATACGTAGAGAGCTTAGACGCGTATTATTTAAAGCAAACCTCGGAAGTTGCTGATTTCTTAAATATTCCCCCTATTCTATTTTGTAATTTTGTAAGCGTGTGGTGGTATATATGTACATATAGATATTTCCGCTACCTTCGCAGACGTTGCGTCCGCAACAGCAACCGCATTTCGACGACTTCTCAACTACTAACGATCGCCTTGAAATCACTGCGGTTACGATAGCAACGCCAGCAACTTTTCACAGCACATTTCTTTCAGCTTGCCCACCACCACCCGCTATCGAATGCAGCTATACCATTTCTTTGACATACAATCACATCAATGTCAACTGATGTCAAGTACCAACATAAAGTTAGTTGGTAAGATGACAATGGTTGCTGGTGCTGCTGTGGCAACACACCGCTCCTCCCTACACGTAAACTGGGTACTAACCTTATAAAATGTACAAAAAGAAAACGCAATTTGGTGTTTGTCATTGACGCATAGAGGCGTTCCGGCAGTCATGCAGTCGGCCACCACCCAGCTGTGACTTTCAATTTTCGCTACAATGACGAGTGAGCAACCGCGGCTGCAACTGCTGCCGTCGAAATCGCAGTTTTTCACTACCGCCTCACTTGCATTGTTCGTTCATGTGGTATATAATATTATTTATGTCGTTATGCTTTGATATCGCTTGGCTGATATGTTCATTTCTCAGATATAAACTGACAGCTGCACAGCTGGTGCGAAGGCAACACCGAAAAACTCATGGAAAAACTAACTAAATTTTGTAAGCGACAAAAAGTGTGGCCGGAAAATACTTGCAAGGCGACGAAGTAAGTGGAAAAGTTTTTCTGGTTTGGGTATGCTCGATTTGAAGGCTATTCTGTGGGTAAAATTTATTGTCCATAATTTGGAGAAAACTGTGTCGAAGTGAGTCAGTTGAGTGAAAATTTAAATAATGAAATTTAGTGAATAAATTATTTAATGTCGCTCTTTAGTTCACTGTTTAAAGTTGGAATTCTTTCGGTCGTTGAACTTTAAGCAAGTGGAATGTGCTCTCATTATTACGTGAAACGCTAGCGTATGCAAGAAAATTGTCAACATCGCATGCAAAAACAATTGTGAAAAATTAACGCGATTTTTTAAGAACTTTCAGCTTACACCTTTTCATAACCAAATTTAATGGGTTATAAAAGCGCGTACCCGGAAATTTTACAAATATTCTGATTACAAAGTTGAAAATTTTTATGACAATTTTAAAATTTTTTTTTAAATTTTTGGAGTATTAAGATTTTTTACCAGGTTTAGTCAAGATTTGAACTCTCATTTCAACCCTTGGACATATCGGACTCGCTTTTCACTATTTCGAAAACGATACTAACTTATTTATCTCAATGGAATGCTTCTATATATTTATTCAGCTACCCAAGGATCGACGATGTAAGGTAGGTAGGTAGGTTAAATGGCAACTACCAGTACACTACAAATAGTACAAGTAGCACTAGGGGGCAATTTTGATACCAGAATAAAGACCACGACCTAGGAAAAATTTAAAGAAAGATCAACAATCTACAGCCATCCAGCGCTGTGGATGTAGTGGCGGAGAGAACAGGCATCTAGGCTGTAGAACTGTCTCAGGCTATACCCAAAAGGCACCGCAAGGAACCTCAAGCGCTTAGCCAGCAGACCCGGACACTTGCAAATGAAGTGTTCAACAGTCTCTTTCTCTGGAAGATCCCCACTGTGATCCCTAAACATTTTGCACACCTGCAGGGTTGCGAAAATCTCTGCTTGAAAAATACTGCTGGTTTTGAATTGCTCAAAAGAGGGTAAAATATTTGCTGATTTAGAGAAAGTCCCCGCTTGAACTCTATGTTCTATCTTGGATCCATTGGTGAAAATATTGACGATGGTACTGCTTTAAATTTTTCTTGAGATGCTGAATGGCTGATGATGGATTACTTCTAACTTTTTATTCGGCTGATGAATCGTTTCTGAAACTGAACATTTTTATAAGTTGACTCACTCCCGCCTTTCTTAGACTGGCATCAAAAAATCAAAAATGATCTGTAAGTCATGCTAACTGTGCTCTTCGTGTCAACTGGGTAAGATAACGCCAATCTTTTGGCTTATTATTATATTTGAAAGTATTTTTTGTGTTAAACTAAATTATATTACCTCTCACACTAATATTTCTGCTTAGGCCACGCCTAAAGGGTGCCGACTGTCGAGAATTTTTAAGTTTCAACTTTACAGGAGTTTTAGTTGTTCAAGATGTTCACAACCACTCACCAATAATTCAAGAAAAGGGTTGAGGAGAGCTCAGCACACCCAGTTAGAACCAAGGCATTTAAATTTTTACTTTATATCCAGTATTGAAAAAATCGAGGTACTTATATCCGTTAGTCAGTAGTCATTAGTCAGTAGTCATTAGTCACTCATTTTATAATATCTAAATTGACTTCCGTCGAGTTGAGTTGCTTTGTCCGTTTCATTCCATGAAACAACAAATTATAGAAAACGGTTTGTGCCAATAGCCGCCACGCCTCTTCTCCCGAGTGTATTTCTGTCTGAAAAAGCTCTTCATATAAAACCATCTACTGTTCGCAGGCGGTACAAAACTATAAGGACCTCATTTGTGCAACAACATCAAGACTTATATCGCACAATCGAGAAGAGGCTCGACTAAACATCGAACATACAGTCTGTGTCAGAAAAAAGGAACCACGATAATTCGCACGAGTTGCAATTACTCAATAAGCCGTGTAGCCTTCATCGCTGTCGAGTATGGCTTAGCATCTTCTTTATGTTTTGAGCCAGCTTTTCTGCGTAGCTCGTGGACAAACAGGACCATATTTTACGAACTTCACGCACGAGTTGCTTTAAATCGTGGACTGGCCTTCCGGCAAGATGCGTTTTCATAGTTCCCCACACATTTTCAATGGGTTTAGCGTCTGGGGACTGGGAAGGTCAGTCCAATGCTGTGATCCCGCGCTCGGAAAAGTCATCAACATATTTATACACCTTATATCGCTGATTCCACATCACAACAAACTTTTGGTTTTTTAATCAGTTTTGTAGCCGCGCCGTAAGATACTTTCGGCCCTTTCGCCTCAAAACGCTTCGCGTACTTCTCACTCGTTTTTGGTTGGTTGTGTTTACGGGAAAGTTTCAAACGACACTAACCTGAGTTGGCACTGGCATCATAGCCCTTGAGTGGGACTGTTATGCAGCAAAAAGCAGAACGAAATATATCTGGAAGTTACAAGAAAAAACCCGGCTCTTTTCTTCTGATACAGGCTTTAGATACATGGTGGCACAATATTAATCACTCTATCGGAAGATTAATAATTTTTGCAAATGGAGTCATGCGTCAATCATATTTCACACTTGTGAAACAGCCAGCTGCAGTATAAAAACATACAAGCAATGGAACGCGTAAAGCTAAAAATAAAGATTTCCATCACTCAAAATCATATTTTTTTTTTATTTAATAAAAAAGTTATACAAAAATACAATTGGATGATTAATTTTGTGCCACATATATGTATTATAAATTCGCATCACAGATTATTTTGCTTATTGGGTTACGAATGAGCTGGTGCAACTGATATTTTCATCCATCTAATCTAATAAAATTTATCCGTAAATTACAAAGCATCTGTTTTATGGACTTGTAGAACTCTCAAACTCAGAAAAATTCTGAATGCCGGTGAAAATAATTGAGCTTCGGCCCGTTAAAAGCTCTCTACTACGCCTATCGCTGTTCAGTTTAAAAGCTTCGCTAGCATAATGTTAATTAAAGTTCCAATATGTTTTGTCTCCCCTACCCCTGTACGCATTCCAGTTGGAAAGGTTGGTCTTGAACCACTGCAGTTTGTGTTACTCACCTAGCTTTTCATGAGCTTAGCAACATGCCAGCAAAAAGCTTAGCAAACTCGCGGGCTAACGTGGTGGTAAATGTGCGAGTAGTGCACCAATACACGAAAGGATTAAAAAGATGCCACAATGCACGACAGCGGTAGAAAGCTTACTGGATGGAAGTATATATGAGTACATGTGCGTACAAGCATACATTTACGAGCCTCTACTTGATGGTAACATACACTTAGTAATAGGAAAGTCAAAGCTTTTAAACCTCGTGCGATTTGAAATGATTTAGGTAGAGTTTATGAAATATGTAAATGAAATGCAGCTTCGAACTAGAAAGAGAAAATGAGGAAGAGTGTAAACAGTGTAAATTGAAAAAATTGAACTGGTATTTGAAATGGGAAGAACTATATATTTTTAGAAGAAGATATGCAAATTCAGTTTGTATTTATGCACTAAATTGCAATAAAAATAATGAAGACACGTACTTTCTTATGAAGGATGCTGGGTTAGAGGCATTAAAAGTTTATTTTAATATCTTAAAAATAATTAAAGCATTAATTTCCATTTTGGCTCAATTTCTTTTCCAGCTTATAAAAGCCTTTTTTTTTTCTAAGAAAAGTATGGGCGTACTCTTGACTATTTGGGGCAGCTTCTAGAGGCATCTGCTCCAAGACTAGAGTAAGCTCGGAAAGTGCTCGCGATGACCACAAGAATTGTCTGGCCTTAATGGTCGCGGAATTCGGTGGAATTCGTTGAAAGCTTCTGCTACTTCGGCTGCATCATCACGGCCGATGGTAAAGCAGATGAAGATGTCAACTGCAGACTAAACAAAGCGAGGGCAGCATTCGGGCGAATGCATACAGAATGGAGGAGTTCGCAAATCTCCAGGCGCACAAAACTATGAATATTTGGCTCATGCGTAAAGTCCGTTTTGTTGTATGGAAGCGAAACATGGGTGGTCTCTAACACCATCACACAGAGGCTACAATCCTTCATAAACAAATGCCTCCGCATCATCTGCAGAATATTCTGTCCAAACACCATCAGTTACGACGAACTGAGATTTGCGAACGAGAAACTCATCCTCAGGTAAATCAAACGCAGAAAATGGAGATGGATAGGTCACACATTGAGAAAACCTTTAGAAAGGATCACGGGGATGGCACTTGACTGGAACCCGTAAGGGAGCAGAGATCGCGGTCGAGAAGGTCGATGCTGTGCGAAATAGCTGATGCCGACATCTCATGGGGCGGTGCAAAAACAACAGCACAGAACCGTGTATGCTCCCGAGAGGAGTGAGCACGGGAAAAAAATGGTCGGGGATAGTTCAGCAATGATCCAGACGTCTTAAAGTAGCGCAGTCGGAATTCTCGACAATAATTGGCAGACTCTGTCGGATATATGGAAAGACTTGAAGGGATATCAATCGCCATGATGAGGCTCAATACTAAAACGAGTCCGTTCTGTAAAGGATATCGAGGTGCAATCAGTTAATTTTAATTCAAAGTCCATTTAATTAACTCACATAGAGTTTACCCAGTATGGATATCAGTCACTTATCGAATTGCAAGTCCAGCTTTTAAAATCGTTAAATTTTCACTGTCTTGAACTTTATTTCTTCTATTTCCTAATCCAATAAATACCGTAAAAATTGTTTACATAAAGTATTAACAGAGAGGATAAAATGTTATGCGAAAAGATTTGTCGTAAAATTTTAGTTGAGTAAGCAAAGACACTTGGTCTGGTCAAGATAAATGCTTACCCGAAACTGACAGAAATACTCGCCTACTTTTCATTACTCCCTTTACGAGAGAGGAAAGAACAATGACACTACTGACGCGTACCGAAGCTATGTTTAATTAGTAGCATCTCTTGGAAGAACTCACACCAAGTTTCAGCCAAATTGGTATATTCGTTTTGTTTTTGGCTGCATGTAGCCTGTAGAACTGACCCCATTGCTGCCCTGAATATCGTTTTGGACTTACTTCCCAACGACTTTTATGTTATTTCCATCGCAGTTCAATCCGGTTAAAGGAGGTTGGCCTCTGGACGCAATCTCTCAAGGGACATGGTAGCATTTTTATGTACTCAACACCATATTTCTCTGAAATTCGCATAAATCTCTCTATTCGCAACTGAGATTTGGAAGTTGTGCAGTACGGATGGTAAGACGGAAAAATCGGTTTAAGGTCCGCAAATCTTTTGAATTCATTGATGAATCTTAAGAGATCCGGAGGAGTATGAGTATGAACTATATCCATACCCAGTACATCGCAGTCCATCATCCTAAGTCTGATTCTTGAAAACGCTGGGCAGCTACAAAGAAAATGATCTGCAGTGTCCTCATTCTCAAGACAGGATAGGCTTATTGGGTCGCCAATGATTCTCATGGTAGCCATATGCTGGCCACCGGCGTTGTGCCCTGTGACTACACCCATCCATACATTCAGGTGCTTCCTATTAACTTTCAGCAGAAAGCTTTCACACAGCACTTAGCTACTCTGCAGAGGCTCAACTTAGACCAATGTCTTCTAAAGGTAGACCTCATGAAGTCGTGAATTATTAGTTGAATCGATGCAGAATTTGCACCTAGAAAGGGCCCAAGGCATAGTGGCATGCTTTCAGAGCCTAATTAGTTAAAGCCATCTTCCATAGAAACCAGTATCCGTTACTCAACTATGTCCATCCTTAACTGTAGACGAATTTTATAGCTGAGTTTCAAAGTTCCTCCCAAAAATATGCAACTCATTAACCACACACAATCGCTATATAAAGAGCAGTTCGATTTCCATTGGTAAATGCGGCATACTTTTAAGTGCGCATTTTTGAAGTATTGTTTTTAATTAAATAGCAAGTCTCAATTCTGTATGACTTATTTGTCAATTAAAAACTATTTTCCACTCGAAAACTTTCTACAAAAAACAAAAAAACAACAAACATAAATAATCAAAAATAGCTCTCCGCATTAAGGCCACCCCTGACCCTACGCTTGGCCGACGTCATTGTTAGTGACGTTACGTGCGAGCTTTACAAGTCGCACTCTCGCACTAAAAATCATTGTTGTCCATACTACCGCATTCGCTTACTCAGCAAAGCACCGCGTCTCTCTGCAAGTGCGCTCTCTCCGTAACGCTTTCCCTCTCTGTTTATTTCAACCAGCCGACTGTGACTGGTGCCAGCACGTGCACGACCGCTCACACACCGCTCACCGTACCGTTTAACGTAGTCTGCCTGCTACCTTCTCTGCTTCATCGCCCGTTCTTTTGGCTTTTCATTGCTTTTTGCGTGCCTTCAATCGTGGCTGCAAGCGCATAGAGTTTTTCTGAGGCAACAAAAGCTTTGCAGTGTTCAAACATACAGTCCACATTGCTCGCCGATTTCTTCGTGTACCCAATTTTCCAATTTTCACTCTGACCACCTTTCGCTGTTTTCGTTTGTGTGCCGCCTGCACATGGGATTTCCACTTGTTCGCTCGCTTGTCTCACTCCTTTCACACCTTTCTCCTTCCATTCCTTGCATTCCTGCATACCTGGCCACCCATGTGGCATAATTGCAGCGCTACCACGTTTAGACTCGATGCCTCGCTTCGGGTGCTCACACATTCGTTCATGTCCTTTCGGCTGCAACTTCGCCACGGTCGTGCTCGTTGGCTTCGGCGTCGTTGTGGTCGGCTTGCGCTCCAATTATCCGCGCCACACTGCCTACTTATTTTGTATTCGCTACCATACTTCGCTCTGAACGTTTCTCCGCTCTTGCGCCACTTTTTTGTGCTTTCGTAATGACTTCGAGCCTTGGTTGCTAGCTACTGCTCTGCTAACGGTGTCACACTCGTGCGACCCACCTTCGTCGCTGCAATGCATTCCGTTGCATTTTCCCGAACGGCCGCCACCACCGACGTCGCCGCCACCGTGTCGGTCATAGCTGCCAAGCCAGAAAGCCTTTGCCTTAACCTCGCCAAAGAATGTGGCGGCAGTAGTTCTGCAGAGGCCAGCACGCGAATAGCACGACGCTGCGCTGTCTGTTGTCGGCCGCCTCTGAGCCTCAACCAGTCAGCCAGCCAGCCAGTTAGTGTGCCACTCAGCCGCGTTACGCGCGCATTGCAGTTTATCCACTGCATTGCTTTTTTTGCGTGTGTGTTGTCATTAATTATGCATGCCAGTGTGCGTATGTCACACGTACTCGCCCGCGTTCGCGAGTGCAATTGCAAGTGACGTCTCAGCCACCATCAGCGCTGTTTTGTGAAAGTGGCGCGAGCGTGTCGGCGAAGAATTGAAAACTCATTTTATTTAATTTACTTTCGAACACGCTAACGCCAGCCATTGGAGTCTCATTTTAGTGTGTGTGTGTGTGACAGCACGGGAAGTATGCGCGGTGGAAGACACGAAGTGGGAAATTAACGGTGAAGAATAGATTGGAAATATTCAAATACCACACACATACACACGTACACTATGAATTCAATAAAGTGGTATTGAAGTTGTTTTAAATGGTGAAGTGTTTGAAGTATTGGATGAGTGAGTGCCTTTGAAAACCATTGTATTGCATACTTTTGGTCGCCGAAGCACAACACAATGGCTATGAATGCTTTCTTCTGTATTTATCTGGGGAAATGAGCCAGAACAAGCACAATTGATTCAAACAATTATTAATTAAAGCAGAATTTCGTATATAAAAGAAATATTAGCTACTGAAGCGGCGTGAGAATAGCAAAGCTGTGTATTCTATGGAGCTAGAAATAATGAGTTAATGCGCTAACAAAATATTCATATATGGAGTATTTTTTATTCATTTAAGATGCACCTCTGGTATTAGTGGTTTTTCGCTGGAATTACTTCCTAAGCTATTACTCATAATTATTAGGATATTTTAACGAAGCTGAAGTTATTAAATGACCTTTTTTATTACTTCCATTATAAACTACAATCTGTTAATAAATATTATATTAACAATAAGTAATTGGTGCGGGGGGTTGGAGTTAAAATGTCTCTTCTCTCTGCGTGAGAGCATTCTTAGCTTCGGTGGTATTTAGTTATAGTGGATTTATTTTATTATATTTTTATTAAAATACGAACAAGTTCTGCGGGTGTTTTGCGCTTTAGTTTGCCTGGTTGAAATTCCGTTCCCCGTGTTAGTCTCATTTTTAGGTTTTTGTTCTTTAGTAGTAGCAAGATATTCTAACTGCTGCCTCTTCTTACTGTTTCGGTGACTGTGTCTATGCTGAGGTCGTGGTGAATATCATCACTTCTTATGTACCAATCTGCGTTTGTGATTGTTCTTAACCTCTCAGATTGCCGTCTCTGTATAATTTATGAGTTTGATTTACTGGCAGTCCCCCATGTGTCTAGTCCGTATGTGCATGCCGGTCTTTTTATTGATTTATATATTATTTTTTTATTAAATAAGCTTAGTTTTGATTGTTTCTCTAGTAGCCAGTAGAATTTTCGGAATTTGTTTTTCATCTCATTTCTCCTGTTCAATATGAGTTTTTGAATCAATTGTGATTCTTAAATACAGGGTGGCTGATGAATTTTGCTACATTAAGAAACTCAAATAACTTTTTTTTTAGTGTATGGAATTCATTTATTTTTTTTCAAGTTGAAGGTCATTAAATTTTATTAAATGTAGCTTAACTAGTTTTAAAAATAATTGAATTTAAATGCCCCCCATGCTCGTTGACACAAGTGCGGCATCTTAGTAAAAAGTTGTTCATTGCTGCTTTGAGAGTTGCGACAGGAATAGCCGCAATTGTTGCCCGAATGGATTGTTTTAGTTCATCCAAATTTGTTGGCTTTGTTTTATAAACTTCTTGTTTACATAAGCCCCACAAGAAAAAGTCAGGTGCAGTAAGGTCAGGCGGTAAGGGGCCAACGAAATTCGGAGTTTCTTGAAATCAATTTATTGGGAAATTTTCGTCGCAACTCTGTCATAACAGTCTGGGCTATGTGAGACGTTGCCCCATCTTGTTGAAACCACACAGAGTTGAAAGGAATTTTCTTTCGGCGTAGTTCTGGATAGAAAAATTCTTTCAGCATTTTCAAATAACGATCTCCAGTAACCGTAACGGTGTGACCATTTTCTTCAAAAAAATAAGGCCCGACAATACAGCGTGAAGAAACCGCACACCACACTGTCACGCGAAGAGGATGCAATTCCGTCTCGTGGAGTATCTGTGGGTTAGAAGTACTCCATATTCGACAATTTTGTTTGTTCACATTGCCGTTTAAATCGAAATGGGCCTCATCAGACATGAAAAGGCAGTTTAACATGTTTTGGTCTTCTTCCACCATTTGCAGGATCTTCTGGCAAAATTCCAAGCGAATCGGCAAGTCTGCTGCATTCAGTTTGTTAACCATTTGAATTTTGTAGGGAAATAAGTCTAAATCTTTGTGCATTATTGTTTGCAAAGACTGTCGGCTGACACCAAGTTGAGCAGATAAGCTTCTTGTTGAAACCCTTGGATTGCTTTGTATAGCTGCAGCTACAGCAGCGATCGTTTCCTCCGTCCGAACTGGTGGGTTTCGATGATAAGGCCTTCTTGCGACTGTTCCTTGCTCAGCAAAATTATTCACCAGTCTCATTATGGTCCATCTGCTCGGGGGATCGCCGCCAAACATCCGCCTGTACTCTCTCTGTACCAAAACTACGGACTCCAGTGCGTGATAGCGGCGGACTATCCAAATTCTTGTTTGCGTGTCCCAGTTATCCATTTTAATAAATTTTAAAGATCAATCTGCAAATTAAAACAAAAATGGAACAGATAACTTAAAAAGAAAAAATGTTATTCAATTTTTTTTTTGGTAGCGGCTTTCATCCGCCACCCTGTACTTTGCACTTGAGTATATTTTTATATCTTCGCCGTTAATTTGGATTGCCGATTTTCTGAGTTTTGCCTTTATTGACTTCGATGCCCCATTTAATGAAAAATTATGTAAAAAATAATATTTTTGACAGGTTTTCCTCTTTTCTAAGCAAGAACCAACCATACTTCTTATACCGGATATCTAGACAACTTACTTAACACCCAATTCATCTGATTTTCATAAAATATATACATTTATAAAAATTCCTGTTTGAAATTTGTCCCTATGACGCTAATAGACCAAGAGTGTCAAGGAGGCGAGCAGAAGAAACTGAGAAAATATTAAGCTTGGTTGCTCGTAACTCAATAAAATTATATTACAATGTCAAGGTTCGGCTGGCAATGGATTCACAACGATCTCGGAGAGTCAGTATTGCTGAGCTGCAACAACTTTTTGTGACTCTCGCTATTCGGCCTATTGGGGTGATTGGAAAACCATTTTACTAAATAGTTTGACGTCTGCTGATTCTAGAGTTTTATTCACCTCAGTTTGAATTTGGATGGGAGATCTCAAATCGTCGGATCCTATCAGCAGGTCATCGACACAAAAAACATATCAAATGACTTTGGCGCTGAGTGGTTATTGTGATAAATTCATGTTGCTTAGCATTTTAAGGCACCGTGTAGCGAGTAATGGTGCGGGGGCAGTGCCGCAAGTCAAGGTATGTAAACGGAAAACTTGCAGATGATCTGACGAATTTGGTCTCCACGCTATGAGCTGGAATTGTAGTATCGGAAGCTTCTGAACGTAATTTATCTCAGACGACTAACAAGAAGTGAGTTAGTGGTTTTTCTAGCTTCCACAAAAATATAAAAATATTATAAAAAACGCAAAACAAAATTCAGCGCAAAATAGTCTTGAAATCTCATGGCTTTACATAGAAAATTTCCCTCTACGTAGCGGTTTGGATTGCGATATTTACGGTTCGCTTTGGAATGATATATAATAAGGAGAAATGGGTGAAGTCATTTCTCTCGTTGCAAACTTCAAACAAATTTTTAAGCACTCCGGCAGTTTTTTGTGAGGCAGAGCATGTAGCTCGGCCATTCTCGATATATTCGGTTCATAATGATACATTTATTTATATATATACATAAGTATAGGAAAGCCGTTCAAAAGCAGAACAAATGCTCTATAATATGCCCGTCCTTCATTCGGAAGGGTATAAAACACAAAATCATAGAACAAGTTTTCTTTAATATCGATCGCCCCTCTGCAGGCAATGGCGAATCTCCGAGAGTATTTCAGCCATGCTTCGCTTCTTATAAAAAAACCATCGGTGCCAAGACGCACACCACAAATAGGAGAAGGAGCTTGGCTAAACACCAAATGAAGAGTGTCAGCACCAATATGCTGGTCTTCCAAACAAAATGTACACAGTGGATTCTATATGTCATTCTCATCGATTGCTTGATGTTTATTTGTATACAAAAGCTTCAAACGTAATAACTCACTCTGAGTACGAGCATTGAGAGAATATGTTCTTAATAACATTTTTCAGGACTGAAACGAGGGGAAAATCGGACCGAAGCTGGTGCCTCTGTCTCCTCTGACGGTTTCCAAATGGAATCCAGGGTCAGATCAGGCTTTTTTTCTAAACCAGCCAATTCATTTATTTCCTTAAAATTTCCGAATACTGGTAATGGTTTTCAGGCAGTAGTTTTTGCGATCCTGCAGGCATAAATAATTCTTAGAAAACTCGGGACCGAGAGAGATATTAAAAAGCATTTTTTTCCGATAGTCAAACTGCGATCAAGGCATTGACGACGCCTTGGATCCAAAGTGTTCACTCCTGTAAGGAGGAGATGAAATATCTTTGGTGTGCAGGCAACATCTCTCCGATCTGGATTCCAGGACATAGAAACATAGAGCGAAATAAAGTTGCTGATAAGCTTGTCAGGAAAGGGACTGAATTGGTCTCACAGATCTTCAAACCGGTCATCGGCATCACCTGACTGTTTGCTAAACGAGAATTGCACAACTTACTTCGGAAGAAAACGTAGATCAGATGGAGCTCCATTCCTTCATGTGCTATTTCAAAAGCCTTTGGTCCCAATACAATAAATGGAGGACTCAGAAAGTCCTGGAGACTCCACACCATTCAATTCCCAAACTCGGTATAACAACGTTCATTTGACGATAGACACACACGCGAAAAAGCTAACTTTACTATTTTATACCCATTGCAGAAGCTGTAGAACCTTTCGGGAAGAGGTACTATTGATTGGTACGATGGTAACGCTTGAGGTCACTGTGTGCTCCCTTCTTCGACAGCCTGGGGCAGCGCACCAATCTAAGTCCGATAGTTGGCGCATTCTTCTGGCCCTGATAGTGAGCTCCAAGTCAAAAATGTTTGACATAAATTCGATCGCTTCTCTATAAGAATTCATCTTTTCAGAGCTCTTAACTTATCCACAATTATGTACCTTACTCTCAATTATATATTTATTTTTTTTCTCTATTTAATAAAAGCAAACCCAATATTACAGATTTACTAAGTACTTTTCTTATGTTCACATAAATTCAACATTCAATAATAACTCTTTGGCTGTCGATACAAGCCACCCTTTCGTGCATTCTAACGTTAAATAGGCATGGAAAAATTCGACTATAAGATTCCTATGTGATCTTCATATTTTAGGTATGGGATGTGTTCAGCAGTTTTATGTAAAACACAACGGGGAATATTTTTGTGGATCACTTTAAACTTCTAACTCCTCAATAGATGGGCACTTTCGGTCTCTTTTACGGGGAAGGGCAAAAAATACACATAACAGACGGATATAACGGGTTAAAATGTACCACAGAAATATTTGCCAGAAAATTCGTCTCTTAATACACAAAATCTCAAACTTCAACTTAAACGTCAGAAATAAGTCAAAACGAAAATCGTCTATAGTCTCTTATGCTAACACAGTCATGAGCCTCGATTCCGTAGGCCTCTTCTATTTGTCATTTCCCCGCTCGCTATCTTTATACTCGATTAACTTGACGATAAATTTGCATGCGAAAGCAACAACAAAGTATATATTTACTCCGACAGCCAAGCGGCAATAAAGGCTTCGGGTCAGTGACGATGCATTCAAAACTGGTCAGGGAATGCTTGACCTCACTTTCGACTGCGTCTGAATTCTTTGACATCAGCCTCATCTGGTTTCCTGGTCACAGCAACATTGCGGGAAACTGTGAGGCGGATGAGCTGGCCAGACAAGGGACATGTGAGGTGATTTCCCCACGAAAGGAGAGAATTGGGATCATCGCGCCAACTCAGCGAGCGTTGGGCAAGTACACAAACTTGTAAGGTCACGAAATCCTTCTGGCCACGTGTGGACCGGAGGCGCTCGGGCGAGCTTCTGAGGTTGACAAAAGTTCAGCTCTCGAATCTCGTGAGTTTTCTCACAGATCACTATGCGCGAGGAATGCATGCTGTGAGACTTGGAATTACCTCGAGTCCTTTTTGGGCTGGATGTATGGAGGATAAGGTGGAATTATCTCAGCCCCTTCTCCTTAAATGCTCTGCACTGGCAGGGCTAAGATCCCGACATCTTGGCTCTTACTTCTTTGCTACGCCTGCTGATATAGCTGGCGCTGGCATTAAAATCTGATGAATTTCATTAGTAGCATAAAGCGGTTGACGTAAACGCAGCATAGGCATCGTTTGTAATCCAGAAACCCACTCTCTTAACCATCCCAGCAACACCTCTCCCCGCCCTCTCCCTGTATCCTATCGGTCTTCACCTCCTTCGTAATGGTATCACAAAGGACGAATCCGTTTATCTTCGTCCAAGTCTGCTCATTCCTTGCGCAACCATACCATTGAGTAAGATTCGCCGCTAGCGAGTATAGCCATATAGCTCATTAGGCTGAAATGCCTTACCAGCACATGTAATTTAAGACAGCTCTCTTCCCGCGTTCCCGACACATGTTCATTTGCTTCATCTATTTGCCGCTTGCTAAGCCTTGGCGAAAATACAGGCCTCTTGTTAGTTTCCCATCTTCTATGGTGCCAGTTTTTGAGGTGTGACACTTGGGGTGTGCTATATTGTGCTAATTTTGAAAATTCGATGTTTTTTCATTCTAACAACCAAAATGCCATTCAGGAACATCTTGGATTTCTTTATAGTTAAAAATCGAATAATCAGCAGAAACAGTGATCTTAGTAGAATGCATAAACGCTGTGATTAAACTACTTTAGACTTACTCAAAGTGCCATAGCGTTAAGGATATATATGACGCCACTCATCCTCAGGTTGTTTACGAGTTCAAACATGAAATCTATGGGGCATTTGTGAGACAAGTGCCGAGACTTGCGAAAATGTACTGAAAAATTAAAGGAAGATGACAGGAAACAGCATAACGTAAATTCAGCCGTGGAAATAATTTGACTAAATAATAATTCTCTATCTGTAGCGTGCCCAATGGCTAACACTTCAACTTAAAAAATCTTTTGTGTCATTCGAATAGAATCATGTCTCAGGTTTAAGGGCAGAATCTACTCTCTCCAATAAATAAAAACTAAATATTCGTGCGTATTTTGTTTATGTCCAAACTAAATAAATCTACTAGACTTAGATTGCAGATTCCTAAGTATCCCTTTATCCAAGCGGTTGAGTGGGAGCAGACCCGATAAATTTAAGATCGCGCCTTTAGACACTGGATCATATACATATTATATTTGCCTATACGTTTATGCAGAACAAACCCTGAGGACGCATGGGCGGTTTATAAAGTTAGCACACGTGTACCCAGCAGCATACATGCACACTGACAAACATACCGAGATGTGAGCGAATTGAAAACCCATTTTATTATTTCATCATTAACAAAGTCGTATCAATTTCAGTGCCTAAACGGTGGCAAACCTGGCAAAAGGGTTCAAATGCAATGAAACGGATATTACTTGAAGGCGAATGCGTGAGCAAATTCGCACACACACACATACACACTTAGCAAGGAAGGTAGTAGACATAGTTAGATCCAGCTGCTGCTGTCGCTACAAAAAGTAATTTTACTTTCCCAATTGTCAGCGGTTTTCCTCAAAATATTTGATTTGTTGTTGTTACTAAAATAAACCGTAGAGCTTATTTTTCTGGGAAAATGTGTCTGTATTGGAAAATTTACTGTTTTCAAAATTCTATGCAAACAAATTGCAGAGACTAAAACGGTGCAGGCACACATACATACTCACGCCCATGGAGCGCATTTGAGGAAATTTAAATTTGCGTGAGAACATTTTGCGAAATGCGTGTTTATCTTGGCATGTGTGTGTGACTGTGTGCGTGTGTATGGCTGAAGCATATATTTGCATAATAAGTTAACGTAGTGCGCTAGTTCTGCGGAAGCAGCGCCTGGCAACCACCAAGTAGCCACCACACAGCTTCAGATCGCATTTTAGATATACTCGCACTCACACACACACACACACAGATATGCATGTTTGCGTGAGCATCCAATTGCTGGTGCCTGCATGGACACATACAAGCGCCAGTGTGCACATGTGCTGCCATAGCATTAAGAAAATAAAAAATAGGAATCAAAACGCACATCAATTTCCAGTGAAAATGGCAAGAGTAGTCAGTCGCTGTTGACTTTACCTACATACACACATACACATACTTACATACATCTGTATGCATATGCAGACACGCACAAATTTTTGGGCAACCTTGTTTATGTACACACATACGAGTGTATGCATTTTATGTTTTTGTTGTTTTTCTTATCATTGTTGTGCTTTGATTTATTTTTATGTTATTCGCACACATTTGCGTTGCTGCAGTGATGCCATTTTGGCTTAACGATTTTTATTCACAGCCGCCCATGTGTTTTATTTATTTGAATTGTTGGTTTTTGTTTTCGTTTTTTCTTTCTCTTCTCTTCCTGCAAGCGCGTCCTTAAAAGATTTTACTTCTTTACATATCTACATTTGGACTAGTGACTAGTTGTGGGTTTCAACTGAATTATTGCGTACTTCACTTTCAAACAAAATAAACAAAAAATTGGTTAAATAAAAATAAAATTGTCCTAACAATAAACCCAAGTACAGTAAAATCTGCCTAAGTAGAACACTGATGGGGACAAACATTTCATCCAATTTGTGAAAGTGTCCAAGTGTCAAAAAATACTGTTTTTATAAAAAATTAGAAATTTTATAAAAAAAAGTTATTAGTTTTATAAAAAAAAGATATTAGTTTTTTAAAAAAAAGTTATTAGTTTTATAAAACAAAATTTTTTTTTTACAACAAAAATAATTTTGTTAAAAAAAATGTTATTTTATTTTAGTTTGTGTTTGATTTTGTTTTATACAAAAAAAATTATTGTTGTTAAGTTGTTTGTTTTTATGAAAAAAGGTATTAATTTTATAAAAAATATTTATAAATTTCATAAAAAAAAGTTATTAGTTTTATAAAAATAAGTTATTAATTTTATAAAAAGAAATTATTTTTATTACAACAAAAAATTATTAAAAAAATATTATTTTATTTTAGTTTGTGTTTGTTTTTGTTTTATAAAAAAAAATAATTTGTTTTAAGTTGTTTGTTTTTTTCAAAAAAGTTATTAATTTTATAAAAAAAGTTATTAGCTTCATAACACAAAATTATTAAGTTTATAAAAAAAAAAATATTTATTACAATAAAAATAATTTTATTAAAAAAAATATTATTTTATTTTAGTTGCGTTTGTTTTTGTTTTATAAATAAAAATTTTTTGTTGTTAAGTTGATTGTTATTTTGAAAAAAGTTATTAATTTTATAAAAAAAGCTATTAATTTAAAAAAATTTAAATTATTTTTATAACAACAAAAATAATTTTATTAAAAAAATATTATTTTATTTTAGTTTGTGTTTGTTTTTGTTTTATAAAAAAATTATTGGTTGTGTGAATTGGTGGTTTTTATGGAAAAAGTTATTAATTTTATAAAAAAAAATTATTTTTATTACAACAAAAAGAAGTTTAATGGAAAAATACATTTTTTTATTTTAGTTTGTTTGTTTTTATGAAAAAAGTTTATAATATAAAAAAAAAATCATTTTTATTACAACAAAAATAATTTTATTCAAAAAAAAAATATTTTTTTATTTTAGTTTGTTTGTTTTTATGAAAAAAGTTAATAATATAAAAAAAAAATTATTTTTATTACAACAAAAATAATTTTATTCAAAAAAAAAATTTTTTTTTATTTTAGTTTCTTTCGAAAAAATGCTTCTTATTTACAACACACTCGTCTTCATTTTCCTTTGATCCAGTTGCAAGTGTCGAAATTATAAAATAAAATACAGGCGCAACGAAAACATATAGGGTTTTCTAATAGGTGCGCTTCAACTTTTTTCCGGTAGGGAGGGCGAACGACGCAATATTTTTTATTTTTCGCTTGTCATTTGTTAACTTCATTAGTATACATTTCATCATGGAACGCTACACACTTGAGCAACGATTGCAAATCGTGCAAATTTTTTATGAAAATAATCGTTCTTTTTTTCAATTGGCGCGGGTCGATTTTGGCGCCCTGTGGCAGCCATTTTGTTTTGGTAACATCTGTCAAATCTTTTATTTATTATTCAGTTGCTTATGCCAAATCATCATGGCAAGTTACACGATTGAACAGCACGTTCAAATGATACAACTTTATTATCAAAATGAGTGTTCATTAACGCAAACGTTGCGCGCATTTCGCCCGTTTTTCGGTAGACGTGGTGGTCCTTGCAATTTATTATGGCCCATATTGAACCATATGGACCTAGACGACATGTGGTTACAGCAGGACGGCGCTAGGTGCCACACAGCAAACGCCATTTTATTCCATTTCAACATCTACCCGCTCTTATTGAAAAACCCTATACAAAAAATTAGTTATTTAAAGCCCAACTTTTTTTATTTAATATCAAATATTGTTTATTAAAAAACAAAAAGAATTACTTGAAGTATACATAAGTATAAATTTTTTTTTTCTTGAACTCAGATCATTAAAATTTTACGAAGCTTCTTTTATAGTAGAACAATTTTCTTAAGGGGGACGCCACGGTGGGGAGTCAAAAAATAGTCAATTTTTTGGAATTTTGTTTTGTAAGTAGGAATGATTATACGAGTATCGGACAAAAGGCAAATATGTATGTATTAAAGTATGTTGATGTAAATTTTTATTAAAAAATATTGAAAATTGACAAATTTATGTAAATGAACGTAACGACTTAAAAAAAAAATAACGTCATCTGGGCGCAGCGCTACAGCAATGAATAATCATCTGAAATGAAAGAACCAAAAATTGTATTAATCTACATAATAGTGGCTATCGTTGAACGTAGCCGTTTTTTTTCTGTTTTTTGACAAAATGGTGGTGATTTAAATTTCGTTTAAACAAAAAATCTTTTCTTTTATTATTAATACAATATTTTGTAAGATTTAATTCTTTTAAATGAGCTCTTTGAAATCTGACGAAGCTTCTGTTATAAAATAAATATTTTTTTTTGCAATCCATTCGTTGTTGTTCTAGCAGCGTAAGTATTCCCCATACATGTACAGAGACTGCTGCTGGAGTGACAGTGATTGGCTGGGTATAAATCCGGGTCGTGCCGGTAACTTAGAACCGACTGTCGTGAGAATATGCAGTCCACTCGTCTTTATTTCATTTCAGAAAGTTTGCAAGTGTCCAATTAAGCAAACAAATTTGTGAAAATGAAAATGGCTTAAAACCAAAAATTATTTATTAATAGAAAAATATTTTTATCAAAAAAAAATGTATATTAATTTTTTATTTTATCATTTCTTTATAACTGATCTCATTGGAATTTGCCGAAGCTTCTTTTATAAATGATTTTTTTTTTAATACACTTGACTTCAGTTCACTTGAAAAAGTTGCAAATGTTCAAGTTAGAAAAATGAAATGAAAAAATAGTTAAAGCAAAAATTTATTTATTAAATTAAAAAATATAATACATCTATAAAAAAATATACATATAATAAAAATAAAAAATATGAATATAATAAAATAAAAAATATTAATATATATATTTTTCAAAATTAATTTCTTCTCGTTAAAATATCACAAAAAACATTCCATAAACGTTTACTATCATACTTCATTCAAGCAAATGCAATACATTTGGTTTTTCCACAATGTCAGGCTTTACGAAACGATTTCGAGTTCCTTTATATACATATGTAAGTAGTATATGACAAAAGGTGACGCAAAACTAAACCTACTATCAGCAGATTTATAATTTTTGCAAATGCCGCCAATTATATTTGATATTTGTAAACAAACAGACAAGCAATGGAGCGTGCAAAGATCAAAATAAATATTTACATCACTCAAAATATTTTTTTTTATTTAGTAAAAGAGTTACTCAAAAACAAAATTAGATTAATTTGCGCCACCTTGTGTCACTTTAATGTTGAAAACCTTCTTGCGGTTAATTTTGAATTCGCTAAAGGAAATTAGTTTTCGTGTCATAGGAAATTAACAATATGAAATTAGTCCACTGTGGTGGTAGTTAGGCGGTAAAAAGCGCACATTTGGAGTTTTGTTCAGTAAGACAATAAATCAACACATCGGTCAATAAGTCCCGACCCTGGATAAGAAAATAACATTTTTTTTTTCAAAAATTCTTCTTCATTCATCGATGTAGTCCCCTTTGGCGATGATACAATCATTCCAATGAGTTTGTAGCTTGTCTATGCCTATTTTGTAGAAGGCTTTATCTTTGGCCTCAAAATGCGCTTCAGTTTTAGTAATAACTTCCTCACTTGAATGAAATTTCATTCCCCGGAGCAGCCAGTAGTCGTTAGGAGCCAGTCGTTAGGAGCCAGATCTGGGCCAAACCGTGGGTGGGGAAACAATTCGAAACGTAATTTGTTTAATTTAACCATTGTTTTAATCGATTTGTGAAACGGTGCATTGTCTTGGTGGAAGTGGATTTTTTTCTTCTTCATAAGGGACCGTTTTTCTGCTATTTTCTCCTTCAATTGTTCCAATAATTCACAGTTATAACCAGAATTAATTGTTCCGCCTTTTTCCAAATAATTAATGAAAATTAAACCATGCGAATCCCAAAATACCGACGCCATAACCTTTCCAGCTGACTGTTGCGTCTTTGGTCGCCGGGTCCAGTTCACTCAGATGACTGTCTTTTCGACTGTGGTGTGTATTGGTGAATCCATGTTTCATCCATGGTCACATATCAATGCAAAAACTCAAACTTATCCCGCTTAATAATGCCCAAACAGCGATTTGAATCATCAATTTGTTGGTGTTTTTGTTCTGGCGTGAGCAAACGCGGCACCCATTTCGACAACAGATTTTTTATACCCAAATGTTCGTGCAAAACAGTGAGCGCACTGCCTTTTGATATCTTGAATATGTCAGCTATCCTTTCGCAACTTTTGCAATATTTACTGGAGTAACTGCCTTATCTGGACGACCAGGACGTCCAGCATCATCGGTGCCGGTACGGCCACGTTTAAGGTCAGCATACCATCGTTTGATGGTTGTTTCTGATGGAACAGAGTCCGGATAACGTTTATCGAGCCATTGCTTTGCTTCAACGGTATTTTCTTTTTCATAAGAATGAAAAATCAACACACGAAATTGCTTTCAATGATAAATCAACACACGAAATTGCTTTGAATTTATTGTTTTTAAAAGCAGCAAAAGTAGCGTCACTTAAAGCACTGTAATTTGGTAAATAATAAACCGAACGTCTTGAAATTTTGACAGTATACCTTTAGAGGTTAGCACTATGTTACATAAATCGAAACTCTGAAAAAAGATTTTATATCTCACACAACAGGAACAATAATTTTTTCTTCTCAAATTTATAAGGAAATAAATAGTGGCTGAACCAACTGCACCTGCAATTTTTAACCCCCCGTTGCACACCTTTCCTAAAACCTTCGGTTGGACACCTGAGTCTGGCCAGACCCTTACTTATTTACATGCATTTGTATGTGAATATGTGGCAAATACAACACATTTATAATTCATTTATAAGCTTTTTAGGTATATATTTTAAATTTCTTACCTTTATCATTGGTTTGGGCATGCATTGCTTTACCTACAGAAGCAAAAATAATCGCTGAAAATATCTTGGTTTGTGAAAAAAAAATGTATTTTCTCTTCTTCTTCATTTTGATTCTTTTCGAGGAAGATTGAAGAAAAAAAACTTGATTACAATGAAATTTATGCTAAAATATAAAATGATATTTGTTTATGGATTCGGTAAATGGCAAGCAAAGCACGTATAAGAGACGTTCAAGTGCTGTTGACATACTGGATTCTTGGTTCCTGTTGGTTGGTTGACTACAATTTTCCAGGAGATGGTAATTGGTTTGTTGAAAAATGATTCCATAACCAAAGGAGTAGTGAATTGGGAATACAATTTTCGTTGTTTGGAAGGACCAATGTGTGCATTGCCAATGGCAGAACATCCAACATGTTGCAAAAGAAAGCAAAGGTCCATCGAGGTCCATCGACATGATGGCCGTTTTGATGTGAAATGTGTGATCTTTTGATCCATGCAATCGATGCCAGCTTTGTGTTGATTATAATAAATAATGGGCGATGGTTTTTGGCTTCACAATCTTTGGCAAAATGAACGGTCGAAAGTTGATTAACCACTCCATTCTTTTTTGGTGCATAACTGCTGATTGTAACAAGGTTTTCCTGAGAACCGCACAATAACGAAGGAACTGGGGGGAGAATTGTTTTTTTCATTCCGGTGGAATGCAGCGTTTGCTGGATCGTATGTCGCCAATTAATGATACCGTAACCGAGGATTGTACAAAAGATGTCCTCCCGCGGTTGGTTTTTTTTGTGCGTGTTCGAGATGAGTCTATTACATTTTTCAATATTTTGCGCTAAAAATTTAGGAAAATCATCATCATTGTTGACTGGACGGGTCTTCGCCTGCTGTAGCATATGCCTCCAATTGTCTAGGTTTCGTACCTGCGTCCTTCATGCCCAAAATCCCAATAAGCCTGTGTCTTCTTCCACACCGTCTATCCATCTAAGTGGCGCGCAGCCCCTTCTTCTCTGTCGGTAGGAGGAAAATAGTCATACTTTAAATGTTGTATCATTTTATGGAAATTTGCTAAGTAAACTAACGAAATCTATAACGCAGAACAAAACACCGCAAAAGCTTGCTTTTTTCATCGAATCAACCTAAAGTAATAAAAATATAAATAATTTGATCCATTCCAATTTATTTGGAAAATAAATATCTCGTATATTTATAAGCAGTATAGATGCCCTTCTTTGCTTGTTTCACTGTACAACTGTGATATCTCTAGGCAAATACTGTAGCATACATCTAGGCATCGCATCGATTTATGACTCTACCAACTTTACCACTTGTCCCATTTTGTTCGCTTACTTACTCTTTATCCAATTTTTCACTCGCATTTGTGTGCGTGTCTCAATTAAATTTTTACACTTTGGTGTTTTTGTAGGCAAACTTCAAATTCAATTGGTTTTTTTATTGCATTTCCATAAGCCAGCTTTGCTTCTACTATTTTGCAACATATGGCCATAAATCTGCTTGGTTTGACTTTTATGTATAAATTCTAAATTTCCGCAAAAGTTTTTGCACAAATTACGCATCAATGCATTGGCGAATACTTACTTTTAGTTCATTCAATGGAACTCATGGCTGAATTGTGGTCTGACAAAGTTGGGCATTTTACTTCGATTATGCAGCCGATTGTGTTAGTTTGCTTGACGATAATAATAAATGCCTGAAAAGCCGTTAATTGCTCATTTGTTTCATTTTTTGTAGGTTTAAAATTTAATAAAAATGCGGCTATGTTTTAATAGAAAACTTTTAATGTATCGTTGAGTTATTAGGTGGCGTTGGAAGATTGAGCGTGGATTTTTTTTGCTTTAGTTGTATTCCTACTTGGCAATTATAAATTAAATACGTAATATTATTAAAAAAGTCAGATGCCTCCATTAGTCAAATAATTACCCACTGTAGAACCAAATAAAAAGTTCCCGAATTTGACGACCCTTATTTGTAACATATCGATCGTGAGCTTCTCGTAGGTTAGGTTTGGTGACTCGCTTCAGAACAGTGGCAGAGGGCCCATTGTATTACCATTAATCTGGACACAAGTTTCCCGTCTAAATCCCAATGTGGTTAAACGGCGTCGTCTCTCGGATAAACGATAAAAGATTCCTAGTAGTAAAATATTTCACAGCGAAAAGTAAAAGAGTACCCTTTTCCATATGGTTTTATACTCCATTATTATTCTTGCTTGAAGGCATGATATGCTTAAAAAATATTTCATTTAGGATATTTCTAGAACAAACATAGTTCTGCGTCAAAGGAAAAAATTAAGACAAATTCAAATTTTAATCTTTAGGGACGCCAAACAGAGCTTGCTTTCAATCGAATTATTATAAACTTTAAAGCCAAAGAGAGTGAAATTTGTTTGCAAATCCGCCAAATAAGCCTGCTTGTCTACCACCGAGCTGGTGCCTTTAGCTAAAATATTTCTAACAGACAATGCGAGCCGAGTCGGCGCATTAACTTTGTCGAAAAATTTTGATCTGCAGTTTCACAAATCTGGGCGTGTTTTATGGTGTTATTTCAACACAATTCTTAAATTGATTTTCTTATGAAAGTGAGACGACACTAAACTGCTGACGTTTGTACTTCACATCTAAGTTAGAAAAAATCGATTCAAAGTAGGTACTGAAAGAATCTAAAGCCAACAAACTATTACTATCACGAAATAGTTTTCATAATTGTATTTCTTTGTTTTTTTTTTTTGGTGATAGAGGTAAATGATTCTATAGTGGCTTTTATAAAGTAAAATCGAAACTAAGGCGCATAATAGAATATACCAAATCTATTCCATTGACTTGAATTCTAGTTCCGAACTATGGCAAAACGAATTCAGCACAGCATATTTGATACTTCCTGGAACATAATTTTCTCCATTATATTTGCTCGACATTGGAGATCCTATTTAGCACCACTTTTTAGATAACTTGTTGCCATTTTGAAACCATTCTTCCAAGTCTCTATCGATATGATGTGGTCTGGAGTTATATTTACTAGTGAGGGTAATTTTTTCCCTCAGATAGTCCATTTGTTGACAGCACCGGTTTGAATTGAGATCATGACTGCAGGAAGCAATTAAAAGCAAACGAATCGCTGCCAATACCATCAAATGCAAGGCAAAACCTTCCTGCCCAATAATCCTCGCATGACTGCTAAGCTAACTTCGCTTAACCCTGAATCACTAGACATTTATATAATACGCACGCCTGCAGCTTTGCGAATTCGACATACTCGCCACACACAATCTCCCTATCAGAACTTTAATAAATTTGCCAAATAGAAATAATATAATACAATACTTATCTTAATTTGCACTCATTTGCTTGAAGTGAAACTAGAAAATATAAAAATATATTGGTGTTTAGTTTGTAGTCTATGGGGCAAGAGATTACTGCCAGAATTACATAACCAGTGTTATGATTTAAGTTTAGTGATCTGGGGTTAATATTATCGTAAGTGACCAATTTGCCATTATCACTCACCATTCGTTTAAGAAATCGATATATTTTGTGGCGGTTCAGCTGCGATCCGCAAATATAAATTCGGGAGTTTTCCAATTTACTGCGTATTTCTGACATGAAAAAGCTCCTCAAAAAAAAAAAAAAAAACATTAGAAGGAGGAGCTTGGTCAAAGGCTCGGAAGGGTGTAAACGCCACTTACTTATACAATATATAGATTCAGATTTTTCTAAACGGTTCTTATGTAATTTTTAGCTCCTGAGTAATCGAAAAAGTATTAATATAATGGTGGGCCCCTAGCGGTTTCTGAAGTCTCACTATAGCTAAAGCTGACTTCGTATCTTTATACGCGTAGAAGCCGCGAACTCTAATTGAAGGCTTAAAAGAGACAAACATGAACTCACACGAACGACAGAGAAGGGCATAAAACGAAAATCCCTGATGGTAGAGATATAATTGGAGACTCGAATCTCTGCTAAATTTCCTTAATCCCTCATACATTTTTACACAGGTATTCCAGAATTTGGATGTTGAAGGAACCAGTAAAAAACGCCGTGTTTCTGTTAACAAATGTGCGTAGCGTCGATTTGATTTATTTATGTGCAAACGGGCGTAATATACGTATGCCTCAGCGTTTTATTATAGCAGTATTTTGTACTGATTCTCCGTACATTTTTAAAGATAACCCGAAAAGTTAGATGGATTTCAGTACAAAACTAGGCAAACAAATTTAGTGTAAAATAGTACAAAACAATGAAAATGTTTCGATTCCTGGATGAAACTTGGTACAAAACAAAAAAAAAAAAAAAAATTCCAAAAATTTCCAACAAAAAAAATTAAATTTTTTTGTGAAACTTTATTCCAAATTTTTTTCAAAATTTTTCTATACCATAATTTTTAAATGATTTTTTGACCTAAAAAACGAAATTCACTGGGTATCTGTACATTTTTAAATATAAATCAAATACAGATACAGGAATCACAGTATAAATGTTAAAACCAAAATTTAATTTTTCAAAAAAATGTTGGTAAGGGTTGTTAGGATTCCAGTATGAAACTTGATACAAAAACAAAAAAAAAGCAAATCCTGGAAGTTTTCAACAAACAAATACATTTTTTTTTCCATATTGAGTAATTCTCAAAATTGTAATTATTAAAAAAAAAAAAATCAGTTTATTTGTTATACTTAAGAAGCCTACAAATAAACTTTCGAAAACTTTCGAAAGAATTCGCCGAAAAACTTACGACAATGTGCAAAATATTTGCATCACTTGACATGAAATCGCCCAAAGCCAAACTTGGTTACTCATACGCCCCGTAGCTCCCGATTTCAGTATATATAATATTTTTCAATAATTACAAGAACAAAACAACATTTGAATGCATATACACACTTTTTGCAACATTTTTAAATTGCCTATGCAAACAACTAACTGGCTTTCCATTATTTGCGCATTCGCAAAAAGCAATTTGAAGAAATCCAAAATGCCAGCAGTTGTGTAACTTTTGATATTTCTTTCCTTTCGTTTTTTTTTTCTTATTTTTTTTTTTGTTTTCTACGGCGCTGACTTTGTAATCGTTGCAGAAAAATCTCTTTGCGTGACACACATGCAACTTCAGCTCATATGTAGCCATTTCTTTAGCCATGTTTTTAATCCCTATAGTGCTTAGCCGGAGTGCTGCTTGCACGGCTGCGTGCATACGTGAGTGTGTGTGTATGTGTTGTATGCCTGATTTGCGGTTCCATTGCTGCTGCCTTCACGCCTTTTTTTGGGTTGAATTGTCGGTTGCTAAGCGCGTCAGTCGCTTGCATTTTTCTTCTGCAACTTAATGGCGTCTGCTCTTTGTGCAATGTTGCTGCTGCTGCTGCTGCTTCTTCCATTTTCTGTTTTCATGCTGCTTTTTGCTGGCAATAATTCGGCCCACTGTGACGCCATATTTTTGTTTTTTGCCTGACCGTGTCTTTGTCATTCACTATTTTCAAATGGCAATAACGATTTTCGTCGTCTCCCTGCAGCGCCCCTGCACACTGTGCGAGTTTCAGAAAAAAAAGTGGTAGTCGTTGAGAGAGAAAGTGATGGGGTGGTGGTAGCGCTCTACTTGAAAATCAAAAGACCAGCTTGAGTGGCAAAGTAATGTAATTGTGCCTCGCTGCAGTCGTAAACGAAAATGGCGAAAAATTTAATTTCCCTTTCAAAGCAATTTTTCCGAATTTTTATTTCTATTTCGATTTTTTAATTTTTTGTGCTTGTTTTTTTTTTTTGGATTTTAATTGAAAGCGACTTTGAAATCTTTTTGCATTGGAGCTGCTCAACGGTTTGTTAATTTCCATTCCTCCTGCATCATACTGCCCCATCGCCTGCCTCAATGTCTTTGTATTTAATTGCAAGCTGACTGCATTTCTTGGCGCTCTGAATTCGCTGTCAACATTTTGTTTTTGTTTTTTGCTTTTGTGCTTGCTATAATAAATATGTTTAAAAAATTGTTTGAAAATACAAAAAAACCTCCTGAATATTCTTCATGCTCTGATGAGCTTACTTGAGCGATTTTCCAATAAATATTTTTCCACATTGCTATTTGAGCATAAAATTTACGAGGAGCAGCTAGTAAATTTGTGACGTACGATACTTAATAACACTAAACTATGGTTCTTTACTCTTTTATATTTTTTTTGAGAAAACTGCTACAGATGAGCTCACAATTTATGCATGTCCTCGCCGCCTTTTTTATTGGGAGATAATATAACAGTAACAGTAGCTGTAGAGTATCTTCTCTGTTCAACAGTAGTGAGTAGAACAAACAGTATTTACTATATTTATATATACCATAAACTATACCGCCAAGTCGAGTGCACGGCGGGAATATGTAAGCAGCATAGGCGCGTAAGCCAGTGAATTGTCTACAAATGCGCTCATAAATAGAATTGATTTCTGTAAGAAGATGCATAAGCAAGACGATCAGGAACTATTTTTTGCTCCCGGCAACAACGAGCAGAATAAAGAGAACAACCGCAGTAAAATTTTTATATGCAATAGAATTTTTTTGTTCGTAATTATTTAACACTAAACCTACCATGACGAGTCAAATGACCCATTTTAAAATTTTTGTCAGAAGTTCTTAGAAATAACATTATTAAATCGCCGTTTGCCTTAACGAATTTTATTAAAAAATACATCGAATGTATCTTTCAAGATTTACTCCTCTCTTGCTAATTGTTTTACCGAGAAATATAAGTCATCTTAGTAATATATATAACATTTTACAGGTCATTTGACTCACTTTGGTATCGATAGGCTTAGTATTAAAAATGATATATTGAAATCGGGAGCTGCAGGGCGTATGAGTAACCAAGTTTAGCCTCGGAGTGATTTCATGTCAACTGGTGAAACTCTTTTGGACATCGTCGAAATTTTTTTGGATAATTGGTTTATTTGTAACAAGTAAGCTGATAAAATTTTGGAAAAATAATTACAATTGGAAGAATTATTCATATATTTCGGTAAATTTAAGTTTAACGCTAAATGAAACAGTTTGTTATATGTATAATATATATTTTTAATTTTTTTTTGGTGAAATTTTTTTTTTAATTTAGTAGGAGAATATATATTTTAAAATCATTTTTTTTTTAATTATGGAAAAAAAATCTAATCATAATCTATTTTTATCAATTTTTTTTTTGTTTTTGTTTATTTTTTTTTGTTTGGGTCGAGTTTCGTACTAGCAATTCTTCTCCGAGTTATGTTCCAAATTATATTTTAGCAAAAATTTAACTAATTTTTCGCGTCATCTTAAAATACTTACGGAGAATTAGCGAGAAATGAAGAAGCCAGAAGATCGGGAATTATTCTTTTCTATTATTTTTCTTTTATTTTGGGTGCTACAAATATTTTCGTTTTGTGCGCCCATACAGCGGGCACGAGGCTAAATAGAAATGTGCTATTCTGACCAATTCGGCGTACATTGCTTTAATACTTTTTTTAATTTTCACATATTTTTTATACAATGGTTACTCATTGTAAAACAAATGCCCTAAAAATGTCCGACATAAGACTTATTAAAAAAAGAAACAAAAAGAGAAGAAATTGGGTATGCGCTTTTGTGGCCCATTAATTTTATAAAAAGGGTGATTAAGTTTCAAGGGCCGGTGTTGATTTTGAATAAAATAGAATTTTTTTAAGAAATTATTGTCATTTCTCTTTACTATGATAATACTGGTATGACTCAATTACGCACGCAACAAAATTTCGGCCAAATGGTCGCCGCGGTTACGGCAGCACACCTCCATCCGATGGTCCAAATTTTCAATGACGCTGAGGTATAATTGAGGTTCTATACCGTTAATGTGCCGAATTATCTCATCCTTTAGCTCTTGAATTGTTGCTTATCGCTTATCGACGTACATCTTTTCTTTCAAATAATCTCAAAGAAAGAAGTCCAACGGTGTCAAATCACATGATCTTGGCGCCAATTGACATTGACGCGACTTGAGATTATTCGGCCATCAAATTTTCGCGCATAAGACCCATTGTTTCGTTAGCTGTGTGATAAGTGGCACCATCCTGTTGAAACCACATATCGTGCACATCCATATCTTCCAATTCGTTCCATAAAAAGTTCGTTATCATCTCACGATAGCGAACACTATTCACAGTAACTGCCTGACCGGCCTCATTTTGAAAAAATACGGCCCAATGATGCCGTCAGCCCATAAACTGCACCAAACAGTCACTCTTTGTGGATGCATGGGTTTTTCGGCAATTACTCTTGTACCGATTTTTTCGATTCTAAAATCCTTGTACCGATTTTTTTCAATTTTAAAATTTTTCATAGTAATTGGAAGCCAAAAACCCGATTTTCTGATAATTAATAAAAAAGAAAAATAAAAAATTTATTCATGGATACCAGACAAATTATGTGAAGTTGGACTGTGAAAAATTTCACAGCGTGCATTTTGAGCTATGACTTGCATGGACTTCAAAAATGCTTTAATTTCGATCAGATATACATAAAAGCGCAGCCTGGAGCAGCGGACGCTGTAATAGTCATAATTTCCTCAATTTTTGCCAGTCAACTTTTAACTTTGACACAATACCACTGAGACATTACTCTTGAGATATTATGTATTATTATTACCTTCTGTTTAAAAGAAATTAAAAAAATAAGCAAAGTTTTTGATTGATATTATATCTTAATAGTTGTTCCATACAAACTAAAACTTATTAGGCGCTTTTTTAGGATACAAAGAATTTTTCGATGATTCTCATTTTATCTGTTACTTTTTTATATCCATAAAGATCTTACAAAACTCGTTAATTATAAGCGTTGAAATTTTATCTCTCTCACTCTCAGGTCACTTGCATTTGTTTTTTTATCATATAAATTTAATTCTTGCTCTGCCAATTAATTTAATAATTGCTTGTTATTTGGTAGTTAAAGTTTTCGTTCCCCTCGGCACATCTCAAACTTCCTATTCAATGTATTGCCCTTGAGTCAAACGTACTCTTCATAACATGAATAAAAGTTTGTATACTACAAAAAAATACTCGCTAGATTTCTCTTCAAAATAGCTATATATAGCCGCTTTTATATTAGTTTTGGGCCAAAATTTGCATACAAGTGACTGTTTTTGAATATTCAAAAGCAAAAAAGCACTGAAATTTTTATTCGAATCGTATAAAGGTTGATTTTTTTCTGTGAATCCCGTACTTTTTAATTCATTCTTGCAACCCAAGCCAGGTGTATAAGCTTCTAACCAACCTTGCCACTTTAAACTACTGTAGAGCCTTTCCAGACATTTTATTCACTGCATGAACTCTTGTTTGGATTACGGGTTTCTTTTAACAACTCATTCAGCCGGAGAAAAAAGAAACTACATTGCACTTCCTTTGTAACTGCCCTGCCCTATGGAGTGCAAGGATGTTAACCCTTGCCCAATTGCCTTTTGAAAACCTCGAAGAGCTGGCTGGCATAGACGTAAGCAACTTTGTAAGATTGCTCAATCGCACAGACTGGATGCAGTCAGGAAGAACAAATCGTATGACTTGTGTGCAGTCAGCATGTGGGAACAAAATGGTGGGAAAGCACTAATTGGATTCTTTGTGAACCGGCACTTCAACCAACCAACCAACCAACCAACCAACCAACCAACCAACCAACCAACCAACCAACCAACCAACCAACTAGCCAACCATCCAACCAGTTCCCGCTGCTTATCTGGCGGTGTGAGCTTTCTCAGTGCACAGTGCCAACTTTTTTATACCCAAATTTTCATTTGAGTTCTCTTCAATTTATTCCTTACTAATTTATAGATTTGTTTACTATCTCCTACAATTTAATTGTGCTTAGTATTAATTTTTCGACTTTTTGTGACTGTTTGGAGATTTGGTTACTGCCGTCTCTGAACGATTCAGACGGGGATAGTTTTCACAAGCCTGTTTTTCTTGTTGAAGTAGACAAGCCACTATTTCACCACTGTATACTCGTATGAAGGCAGGGAATCCTTAGAAGCGGATGATATTTCGCAAAAAATTGGTTTCGGGTATTTTCTGTTTTAAATTGGGTGGGCTCGTTTTTGTCCACGTATCTCAACTAATGCGGGGTGACTGTTCATTGCTGACGTGATATGCCGATTGTGTGTGCGAGAGCAATAGCTCTCGTGGTTGAGCACATTTGATTTGGTAGTTTAGCTGTTATTACTTTTTTTTCACTTAATTATTTTTTTATTTGATATAAATTTGAATTTAATTTTTGAATTTTCTTTCACAAAATTTTTCTAATAAATAATTCTCAACCAGTTCATTTTGTACTACATTCCAATTCGAGTGGAAAACTTTGATCCCAGGGCTCGAATAATAATATAAGACAATCTCAAGATTTCCGGAATCCAAAAAACACAAGGATCCCGGAAGCTTGGTATATAAATTTAAGCCAGTTCCAGAAATTTCGATTGGCAGCATTCTTGTACCCATTTTGCAATATTTCACTTGAATTCACTTTTCTTAGTCTTAACTATTTAGACGAGTGGCAACCTTATTCAAAAATAGCTCTCCATCAAAGGTTTCTCAGACGCTTTCTGTTTGGTGCCCATATTGTAAGGCTTTTCTTTCTATCCTGTCAGAAAATGTAGCGCTTAAGTCCTCCGTAATCTCAATTTTCACCTGTATTTTAACTGGTAGTGAAGCCGAAATGGAGTATTTCTCCCTAAGGAGTAACTATTTTATTCAAATATAGACAAAAACAATGTGACTAATAAGAAGTTGGTTGAAAAATTGATTCATTTGAAACGAGTTCCTCATTTCTAATGCAAAAAACTCGCTTTAAATAGATTATTTGGTAATTTTACGAAAATTTGTTTCACAAAATTTTAGTTGGGGTTACCGACGACGCGAAAGTCATCAATACAAGCGTTTACTCGTAATTGGCAAAAATACTCGCCTGTCCTTAAAGAAGAAAATATTGGGTGTACATTTGAAGCTAATTACTGTGATATTTCAAGTTAGAATTGCCAGTTTATCTGTCGAGCTAGGCGAGAATTGCTGAAGGTAAAGACAGACGTAATTAATATCATACATGAACGCCACCTATCCTCTCCCTTTGGTTGCATGTGGCGGCTGCTGGGCTTAAACGTAAATACCAAAGTGAAGATAGCGCACGTGTTAAATAAGGAATTCAAATCGAAATACCAAATAGTGCAATGAAGAGACAATAACCAAGAACAAAAGCTGAAGGAATCGACGAGCTCAAGCAACAAAACAAACTGAGGCATCAAACATAACAACAAAAATCGCCTAAAGACCGAGCATTGCAAGGAAATGTGGCGGGACGCTGCTAATGTCTTTAGAACAAACAAAAGCACAAATACAAAGCGAAGAGCTACAATCACTGATATAAGCTGGCTAAAAGCCCACAATGAGCGGCCAAATGCTCAGCGCCCATTGAAGAACGAAAAAGGAAAAAATAAACATGAAAGAAAACTATAACGGAACGCCAACAAAAAAGGAAATTAAACGATGAGCAAAAAAGCAGAAAAAAGCTTGGAAACTAACAGAAAAAACAGCACAAAATATCGAAGTGTGGCTAGGATCATACACACATACATGCACGTATTCGTGTGTCACACCAGTACACACACACACACACATTTGTTAGAAAACGAGTGCTAATGGAGAGAATTTGCTAAAGGGGAGGGAGTTTGAAAGAAGCAGGGAAGGAAGGAAGGACGGTAGTTTATTATTAGATAGAAAGAGTGAAGCTCCGCCTGCAGTGCGAGTGTGTTGTGTTGATGTATGCGGTGCACGTGTGGCGTATGAGTAACTCTGCACATGCACATTTGCGCGCACGCAACCAGCATGCGCACACACGCACACAAACTCACATAGCTAAACAAAAACAAAGCAAAAAGAAAATAAAAATCTGAATGCAAGCAGACAGACGCACGCACGCACGCGAACCGATTACGGAAAAAGCCTTCAATAAGGTGAATAGACGTAATAATACTCAATTCACTCCCATGCCACTCTAAAATGAGCCACACATACACACACACACGTAAAGGCAGAAGGCAGAGAAAACGGCGCAAGGGCATGCACAGCGGTGGCAATGGAGCGGGTGCAATGAAGTGCAAGTGATTTCCTGCTGCCTTCATGTGAGACATGCTGCTAACGCTACCAAGCATACGTCACATTTACAGTTTGCCTCATTTCGGTACGAAAATACAGGAAATCTTTGGGTCAGTGGTGTAATAAGCATTTTTATGATATTTGAAGGGGTCGAGGGTAGCCCCCACTGGCTGATGGGAGTTACGCGCTTGTTTTTTTTCCTTTTATTGCTGCCACGGCGTGTTTTTCCTTCGTTTCGTGTTTTTTGTGTTCCTTGCTTTTTGCTCTTTTTTAATATTTTCCTCTTCTTCTTCAAATTCCAACTCGCTACTTCGGCCACGATGTTCACACGGCAAAACATCGTGGTGACTTTCGCTGCATTAGCCGCACTTTGTAAGCGACCGGTCGGTTAGTCGTACGAACGATTTGTAACACGGTGTAGATGACGGGCGCGCGCGCACTCTAAGCAGCTACACGAAAGTTATGTGAAAAGAAGAGTGTGAATTTTATAAAAAAAAATTAATAATTGAAAAAAAAATTTTGAAATATTATTAAATGTAAAATGCAAAGTAAAGAAAATTTTATATGGATTAGCAGAGAATTTGTAAAGTTAGTGTGAAAGAAAATATGAGCGCTGTGTGAGAAATAAATATTAGTGAATTTTAGAAAGTGTAAAATTGTGTTGAAAAATATATGTAAATTTCCGATAGCTAAAAATCCTAAAAATCTAAATATACAAAGTGAATAAATTTGTTAAGGAAATTTGTTTATTTATTTATTATAAATCTAAGACGCTGTGAGCTCGAAAAAAGTTATGCGCTTAGAAAAAAGCGGTTAACAAAGCTATCATGAGATATGGAAAAAATTAAAAACTACCTGATGTGGTATAAAGCCAGGAAAAAATTTAATTCAAGCGAGCGAAAATAGCAACCAAGAACATATAAATTGGGAATTAAGTGGATATAAATATTTAAAAAAAATTATTCAAGGTGGTCTCTTAATTATTTAAAAAAAATTTAATCGTAAATATTTATATATAAAAAATCATTACATAATCACAAATATACAAATAATAATGAACATCAAGTTATTTCAACTATATTTGCACAAATGGCTGGTACGAGACTATTTTACAGATGTTTGTAGGAGGATTGAAGTAATTGGATGGACAAAAAACAATTGGAAAAAATATTTTAAAAATTTAAAAAATATAACAATTATGATAAATACTTATGATAATTGAAAATATGCCAAAAATTAAATGTTAAAATATGGAATATGGAAAAAAAGAATAAAGAATAATAAATAGTAAATAATATATAATAAATAATAATCATAAAAAAAATAATAAATAATACAAAATAAAAACTAAAAAATAAAAAATAAATAGTAAGTGTTAAATAATAAATAATAAAAAATAAATAATAAATAATAAATAATAAATAATAAATAATGAATAATAAACAACAAATAATAAATAATAATAAAAATAATAAATAATAAATAATAAATAATAAAAAATAAATAATAAATATTAAATAATAAACAACAAATAATAAATAATAAAAAAAATAATAAATAATAAATAATAAATAATAAATAGTAAATAATAAATAATAAATAATAAATAATAAATAATAAATAATAAATAATAAATAATAAATAATAAATAATAAATAATAAATAATAAATAATAAATAATAAATAATAAATAATAAATATTAAGTAATAAATAATAAATACTAAATAATAAATTATAAATTATAAATAAATAATAAATAATAAATAATAAATAATAAATAATAAATAATAAATAATAAATAATAAATAATAAATAATAAATAATAAATGATAAATAATAAATGATAAATAATAAATAATAAATAATAAATAATAAATAATAAATAATAAATAATAAATACCATAAAAAATCATAAAATGAAAATGAATGTAAAAATACTGATAAAAAAACTTGTCAAACAAGAGTAATTCTTAAAAAATAAAACCAGAAATATTTAGAATAAATATCGAAACGCAAGTCAATAAATAATTGAGAAGCATACAAAAACATCTAATTTTATATAAATGCAAACGGCAGAATGCGTGGTTTGAACCAGTGCAGACTCAAAGCCGTTCGAGAAAGAATTTTAGGAGAAATGAATATATCGACCAAATCTATGCCATGACTAGTTAGAGATGATATCCACATGAAAGCCTTCTGTCGCTAAACTAGTCATCTTTTGACAACGCGCTTGAAGAAAATTAGACTCAACAAACACAAGCAGTTTCTTTGGTAGCACCCGGTCAACAGCCATGAAAGTATTATTTTCACAGATTTTTTTTATTTTTTATTATTATTTACATTGTCACTAGTTAATAAATTATAAACTAACGAACAATTTGGATTTAATTTTGTACTATACAACTAAATTTAAAAATACTCTGCATCAGACTTGCAGGGAAATGGGCTACTGCGTGAGTTGGTGCGGTTTTTTTCGTTTCAGCCTTTCTTTCCATTTACCGGGATCAATTAGGGCTGAGGCTTCGCTATTTACATGGTGGCGTAGTCTTTCCATATGAGACTTAGCGTTGATGTTGATCGAAGTGGCAACTGATTCGATGCCAAGGTCCCGGGCGATTTCGGTGTTGCGGACGTATCAAGGGCATTAACAGCGCATCTTAGTACCTTATTTTGGTTGAGCTTGAGCAGCCCCATAGCTGGATCCTATAGATCCAAATTGGTTTGAGCACCTGCTTTTATAAAAGAATTTTATTGCATAGGAATAAGGCTGATTGGTTGCCCATTATCCAGTACATATTTCTAAATCTGATATCTAACTCTTCTCTTTTCTTTTTAACGTGAGCATTCCATCTAAGCTTGGTATCTATTGTCATACCTAAGTATTTGGCGGTGTTGTGATACGGGATTTGCACGCCGTTTATATGTAGTGGCAGATATTTGATTTTCTTCTGTGTGAAGTCTAAATGAACCGATTTTGTTTCGTTTAGTTTTATGCAATATTTAATGGTCCACTCGGAGATTTTATTTAAATAAATTTAAAGGTTTTTTATTGAGTCAGTCTGAGTGTCTCCTACCGATAAGATGGCTGTGTCGTCAACAAAAGTTACTGTGGAGCAATTTATGTCATTAGATAAATCACATGTAAAAAGAATATAAAGAATGGGCCCCAGCACGCTGCTCTGTGGGACGCCAGCTTTAATTTCCTTAAGTTCGGAATATACGAAGACACGTATTTTAGTCGGGAAAAACGATCGGATAAGTACGATTTTAGAATATTAAAATATTGAGACACCTTTTTTTCCTCAAAGCCGTTTTAAATGATGCGAGTAATTCGGTGCCCTTGATCAATGGTAGAGTGTTTTGTGCGAAAGCCAAATTGATGTACTGGTATTATATTTCTTTGCTTAATAAATATGTTCAGGCGTTTGGCTAAAAGCTTTTCCATCAGTTTTTATATAATTGGTAGGAGCAAGATAGGCCGATAAGATGTGACATCATGCGCTGGCTTGCCTGGTATATTAAACATAATTATTTCAGCAGTTTTCCAATATAGAGAGATATGGTGCAATTCGAATGTGCGGTTCATTATTTCAGTAAACGTCGATATTGTGCATTGAGGAAGTTGTTTTAAAATTTCAGGAATAATAAGGTCATACCCGGGCGCCTATTTTGATGTTAGCTTATTTATTTCACCAAGCAATTCGGAATCCGTAACAAGGGGAATTTCGGCATCTGTTTCATAGGTAAGTTGCTGCATTACGGCTGCCCTCGACGTGTCATATGGCTTAAAGTTGCCCTCGAGGTACTCAGCAAAAACATTAGCTTTTTCTTTACTGCTTTTGGCCCAAGAACTTTTTTGTACTGGCTGTGAAAAGTTTTTTGTGCATTTCCAGAACGAGTAATCAGTGCTGCGTTCGTTTAATAAGCCCTTTAGATGAGTACTCAGAGATCTGTTTTTAAAATCTTTTATTTTCCTGGAAATTTCTTTCGTAATTTTATTTAGTCGTTTTTTATCGGATAGAGATCTTATTTGTTGCCATCGTCTAAGTACTTTGCGTTTTTCTGCGACCACATCTTTAATATCTTTGGTATATTTATGATCTGATGTGACAAACTTTTTTTCCGAAGTGCTACTCCAGGCTGTCTGTTGTATAATGTTAGATAATCTTAATATTTCATCATCTAAATCGGAAGAGTTGGTAATTTCTGCATTGTGTTTATCCGTTCCTTAAATATTCCCAATCAGCGTAAACGGCAATTTCTCATTAAGCGCATTTTCGTATAATGTTAATAAAATTGGTGAATGATCCGAGTTCATATCCAACCCGCTTTCTATGCTAATATTATATAATTAGCTGATATTTTTTTTGGCAATGAAAAAGTCGATTAGGTCGGGTATTTTTTGTGAATCCGTTGGCCAGTATGTTAGAGTCCCAGTAGAAAATGTGATACATGCAGTCTGTTGAAGAGCTTTGCATAATTCTCTACCTTTTGTAGTGGTTAATCTCGAGCCGCAGTGTCACTGTCACTGTCCATTAAAAATCGGTTTTCGTCACTATTAATTAGCTCTATGTATTAGTCGCATTTGATCTGATGTTTTGGGGGACTATAGGCTGCAGTGACTGATAAATTCCAATCACTCTCCATTGTTATGGTACGGCTTGAAATTCAGGTATAGAAATGCTGCCTTCTTCGTAATGCTTTACATTGCTTCGTGCGGCGCTGTTTGGGTGAATTGAATGATATGTATTGTAGTTTTTGAATTTGATATATAACTGCTTGGTAAAGTGCGTCTCAGATATTAGACAGATGTCGATTTTTTCGGTTTCTAAAATCATTTCCAGCTCGCTTTGATGTTTAAACAAACCCGTTTGCATTCCATGGCTTTATTTTTAAAAATTTAGTCGTTTTTATTCAGCTAGGTGTAGTGTTTTTTCGAGTTTCTACAAACTCTTTTCTAGTGCAGCCATAAACTCGTTCTGCGTCGTTATTTTTCCAATATTTGTTGTAGGATATTAGCGTTTTCCGAGTGCTTTCCGAGTTTCCGCAATAAAAAGAGAATATAAAACAAAACAAATAAATAAATAAGAAATTTATTTTACATAAATAAACATATGTAGGTTAGGTGAAGTGGCTGTTCTTCGACGCACCTAGGCAAATTAGAGGCCCTTTGTAATGCCATCGCATATAACCACCGGATATTTTTTTGCCTCCTGTGTATTCCATTTCTAAGCCTCAGAACTAAAAAAAAATTATATAACTCAAAAATACAATCAACACAGTTTTGTAGTGCAGAAAGAGTTCTTTCGAATCAATACTTAGCTTTTGCTAAACAGGAAACAAATCGTTGTAAAATAAAAGAAAATATAAAAACGATATGAACTTATTCCCGAACCCAATAAAATTAGTGCAACTTATATTTTATGGTAGCCAAAGAGCCAAAGGCAACAAATCTACATAAATATGCATACAGGCTCTATTTCACAAATCGAATTTGTATTAAATCAAATCTGCATGTGAAAGATTTGCAACACCAAAAAAGTTAAAATTGTGAAAAATTTAGAAAAAAAGATATTAAAATAAAATATATAACCAATTTGCAATGCAGTTTATGAAGCTCATCTGGAAACTTTAATTCAATTGAAATTCACATCAGGTCTTGCCAATAGGATTTTGTATGTACGCCGCTGCTGGCATTTTTGACGTGCTCAACGTTCGCGCAATATTTACCTATGTAAATAAGCGGACAGCAGGCTCTCACTTACCCGCTAACCATTTTCATTTATTTCTAATTTAGCCTGTTAATGTTTTATATAGTTTCCGTGAAAATAAAAATCGATTGAAATGTGCTTCATTTGTTCCTGTGCATACACTTCCATGTATGTATGTACATACCTGTATGTTTGAATGCGCACATGCATGTTATTTTCCGTTGTTGTTGTTGTGGTTGGATGTACTCTAGTAAACGGAAATGCCCACATGCAAATATTGGTATACAATTCGTAATTGTGGAAAATATGTGAAAATAACTATAGAGGTTATCATAAATATGTACTCGTACTGTATAAACATAATATTTATGAATAAACATGTGTGTATGTATGTATACTCAAATATAAGTTTTTTTCCTATTTTTAGTATGTAGAGTGCTTAAATTTTAATTGCTTTGCTTCTCTCTGCAATTCCATAAAGTAATATTTTCCATTTAAATTTTTAGTTTTTCGTGCACATCCTTTTTTTATTTCATATCTGCCTATCCTGCTAGTTTCCTGTCAATAGGATTGCGGACGTGCTCTGACTTATAGATCGTAATCTAATTTTATTATTTATTTTAATGCTTTTAACAAATAGGTATGGAGAGGCAATCTATGGCATATTTAAACACCTTTCGAAAGAAAATGTAATAGTATTAGTGCAAAAACTTGTCTTCCACGAAAATTTGCTTAGTAACGATTGGTGTCCATTTAGATAGTCCAAAGCAAAGAAATTCTCAATTTTATATTCCGTATATTAGCGTACTTTGATATTTAGGGAAGAAGGCAGAAACTACTCCAAACGATATATTACAAATATTTCAGAACGAAAATGTGTTAGGTACTTTGTCGAGCTCCTCCTCCTCTTTGTCGTGTGCGTCTTGATAGTTTTCAATAAGTGAAAGGACCTACTGTTTTATGCCGTAGCCGAACTTCGGATGTCTATTTATGAGCAACTCTTTCGTGGCAGAAATACGCTCCGAGCTTTGACATTGCTTACCGAGGAGCGATCGCCTTTGAACAAAACTTGTTTCATAGGTGTTTCATTCACGGGATTTCGAACGTATGCACTTCCGAATAGCAATCACGCACCAGTCCATTTGGGCACGGCATAAGTATATGGGTAATTATTTTAGGTATTTAGATAAAAAGATAATATAGGTGGGCAAGTAGGTGTAATGGTCAAAGTAGTACCACTCTGGCACTTCGCAACTAGCACTGAAGGGCCATTTTAATACCATTAGGAGACCACCAATGGGCAGATATCTACAGTCAGGCAGAGATGTTGATGTAATGGAGACGGTTGATGGGATTTAGGCTGGTGCGCTGCCCCAGGCTGTCAAAGAAAGAGGCCCCAGTGACCTCAAGCGTCTAACTACCAAGCCCGGAGATTTATAGAAAAAGTGCTTTATAGTCTCCCTCCCTGAAAGGTTCCACAGCTTGTGCAATGGGGATTAAATGGTAAGCCCAGCTTTTCTGCGTGTGTCTCTATCATCCAATGATCGTCAAACACAGCTACGACTTTGGAAATTGAGTTGCGAGGAGTCCGCAGAACTATCTGCGTCCTGCCTCCAGTGTATTGCGGCCAAAGTGGTTTCGAAATAGAACATGAAGGAATGGAGCTCCATCTCTTCTGCGCTTTTCTGGAAAATAAGTTGTGCAATTTACATTTAGCAACAGTCAGGGGGGATGTCGATAACCGGGTAGCAGATCTCTGAGACCAATTCAATCGACCCCTTCCTGACAAACTCATTAGTAATTTCATTTCCCTCTATGCTCTTATGTCCTGGAACTCAGATCAAAGAAATGTTACCTGCACACCCAAGATATTTGATCTCCCCCTTACGGGAACTGTTGTTGTTGTTGAAATGGTTGAATATTTCCACTGAAATAATCCTAATTAGTAACCAGCACCCTTTTTCTACCACCGTCTCGAGTGATGATGTCTTTATTTTTTATTTGTTTTTTTTTGTTTTGTTTTTGTTTCCAAGTCAGATCCATTTTGTGAGGTCTAAGTAAATCCTTTGTCTCGATGTCTGAGATCTCCTTAATTTGCTGTAAGAAAGGCTTACCGAAGGAGCGAAGTCCTGCCCTACTTGAGCTGACTAGTTTGGATCTGCACCATGGCGTCGTCAGAGTCTTAATCGCAGCTTGACTATCGCAAAAAATGTTAGTATCTCCCTCGCTCCCACGTTCCCTCGAGAATAAGGTTCTTCTGCATAAATTTGCTAATTAAGAGTTGCGTTTAGTTCACTTCTATGCGAGTTCAAGCTCTACCTTCGAGGCTAAGCTCAGAACATTTATTGGACCTAACTAGGATCCAGTCTTTCTCTATCGCTGTCTTTGCGATGCTGTTGACATAAAGCTTACTCCTCTAGTAGCAGCTACCTTGAACTTGTCTTTTATAAGCTCAAGCTCTGTCTTCGAGAGCATTAGTAAAAACTACCATGAATTTGAGAATGTGAGTTCAAGCTCTGTCTTTGAGCACAAGCTCACACCGTAAATTTGGAGCTGACTAGCATGTCATCTCTCTAAGCTCAAAGTTTATCTCCATATCGGTTTTAAGATCGTTAATACAAACTACCTTGAATTTGTTTACGTGTCATCAAGTTCGGCTGTTGCGATCGAGATCGGCCATCGAGATCAAGCTGACTTCTTTATTAGCAGCTACGTTCAACTTGCCTTTGTGAGCTTAAGCTCTGTCTTTGAGAGCAAGCTCACATGATCAGATTTGTCTCACTTTATTAGTAGGAGCTGCTTATCAGTAGTCTATGTCAGTTCAAATAGTAGCTTTGGGATTAAACTGAATTTGAAGTGTGTGACAAGTCACTTCGTCCTGTTATAAATAGAAATCATCCAAGTGCACTGCTTTAATTGAGCTTACAAAAAGTTTATAGCTTATAAATCTATATATAGTTGAAGTTCTAGTAGCATTTGGAAACAATTGCAGTCAGTGAGGCAACCACTCCGAAATTTACTAAAAGTTCACCAAAATTGGTTAAGCGGTTTCAATGTCCTTAGGGCATATGCACAATATAAAAATCCAATTTTATAAATGTATATAAATTTATATTCATAATTGGACATACTCATTACTCGGAAACCCCGAAAAAATCGAATACACCATGGATTAATTGAAAATAGCAGAACCCACATAGAAAAGAGTAAATGAGGTTTCCCCATAAAAATTAGAAGAAAATACAAACTGGAAAATCCCATAAACAATGCTTAAAATTTCAAAGGAAATTCCCTTCAAATCAAACTAATTCACAACCTACAGTGAAATAGCGTCGCTAGCTATTGTAGTAAAATTATAAAAACAAAAACAAAAATATTGGTAGAAAGAAATTAGTAAAGTAAAAATTAATCAATAACAAAGGTGAGAGCTATACATAGCTGTAAGCGATTGTGGGCTGGTGGGTGCGTGCTCGATGTTGTGCAGATGTGAGCTACTATATACCATACACACATATACATATATATTTATACATGCCTGTGTATATATGCCGGGTGAAACTCAGTCACGCTAGCTATAACAACGATTGCCAGCACTGACAGGCAATCAGGCAAACCAAATGCACCTGACCAACTTGCCAGCCAACCAGCTGGCAAAGTGACTGACTCACTGACTCAAGTAAATGCTAACTTTTAAGTACTTAAGTGAACAATTGACAGCCGAGCATCAGAGCACTGTCAACTATTTGTTACTCTAGCTGAGAATAAATAAATTCCTAACTAATTTTTTGAAATTCGCTAAGAGAGCAGCAAATAATCGTATCATACGTAGATATGCAAAATAAAGCACAAAAGTCAAATTCACAACTAGCATTGAGCAAAACAAAGTGAATGGAATGTAAATATGAAAATAAAAAAACACAGCTTAACAAAAACAAAGACAAAAAAAATAATAAAAATAAATAAATATACCCCCTTGGTATAGTTTCATCAAATTTAATATGGAATTATTCAATTTGTGTTAAGTGAGACCGAAGTGGCAGCGAATTTAGTGAGCCTTGAGGTGTACGCATTAATTGCATAGCAGTTACACAATTTATGTACTACCTGCTTACCAACAGCGCCACTCTTTCTCCAAACCCTTTCCACCGTTCCGCAACAACTGTACATTTGTAGCGCACATTACCTTCTAATAAAGTAAGGCGCTGTACTCATTATTCGTCGCCTAAACAAAAGTCTAATGTATATTAAACTTCCCCTCGCATTTCCGTTTGCTGACTGCTTCTAAAAGCGAACAGCAACAGCTACACAAAACTTTATTTCTACATTTATACCAGCACTTAATACAAGTACATTCCGCGACAAAACGATGACACATCAATGTTTCAACCAGTTTTTGCTGCTTTTATATTTATTTTTTTAATGTTCACTATTTCTGGGTGAAAGTACAGCTGATTGCTTAATAAAAGTCTTACAAATTCAATTTTCAAAGTTTATGCAAAAATTAGAGAAAGTCAACAAACTTTTCATCGCACCTCCACTGTTTTTAATTCGAATTCGTAGCAAGATTTTTGGTATGCATTTTTATAGACTGTTAAATTTTAGTATCATGAAGTGCAAGTTTGAAGTTGGTGAAAAATTCCGTTGATTTTTTATAACTATTTTCTTGGATAATACTGCGCATTTTCTCCATATAACAAACAACATTTTTTTGTATAGCTGAAAACGCGCAACACCGTCAGCGAAAAAAATTATAAAAAATCAACGGGATTTTTCACCAACTTCAAACTATCATTTTATTAGAGTAAAATTAATGAGCTATAAATCCGCATGCCAAGACTCTTTCTAAAAATTCTAATTCAAATTGGTTGAAAAGTTTGTGAAACTTTCCTGATTTGTATATAAAGTTTAAACTTGGGCTTATTTAACTTTTGTTTGACAATATGGCAAACTTTTACAACAACAAAAAATAAAAACAACAAAGCATTAAAAATGAGAAAGTAATCAAACTGTTAAAAATTATGTGCTATAGTTTGTCGTGAGTTGTACTTCATATCTATCTGCCATAGGCGGCAGCCGTGGCCAAATGGGCTGTGGCATGACTACCATTCGGGAATGTGTAGGCTCAAATCTAAATGCATAAAACAGACAAATGAAAACATTTTTTCGAATAGCGATCACCCCTCGGCGGGCAATGGCAAACCTCCGAGTGTATTTCTGCTATGAAAAAACTCCTCATAAAAAACCATTTGCCGTTCGGGGTCGGCTCAAAACATCAAGACGCACGCCACAAATTGAAGAAGGAGCTTCAGCAAACTCCCAAAATGGGTGTAAGCGTCTATTATGTTTGTATATATTGGCACTATAACACTATCAATGCTTACGTAATATATTCTCAGCTATTAATACAATACGTTTTTTTTTTTTCAAAAATTTTCAAAAATTTTATCTCTAGAAATAACAAAAAATTGTTGAGGAAGCATGTTTTTCAAAGATACCGAAAAAAAGTTTTCTCCCAAAAATGTTTAACAAAAAATTAAGTTTTTATTTTTTAGTTAAAAAAGTTTTTATTTTATTTTAATTTAGTTTAGTTAGTTTAAAATGGTTAAAAAATAAAAAAAACTTTACCGCCAAAATTTTAACATAAACATTAATTATTAATTAAAAAAGACTATTTTTAGTTAAAAATTTTAACCAAAAAAATTAAAAAAGATTATTTTTAGTTAAAAAATGTTTAACAAAAACATTAAAAAATATTATTTTTAGTTAAAAAATGTTTGACAAGAAAATAAATTTTTTATGTTTAATTAAAATTTTTTCTATCCAACACAAAAATATTTTTTTATTTTTTAGCTAAATTTTTTTTATTTCAGATTAATTTTGTTTGAAAATTTTTTAACAAACGAATTCATTTTTTCTATTGTAGTAAAAATTTTTAACAAAAAAATAAAACCATAAAAAATTTTTAACAAAAAAATTAGCTTTTTTAATAAAAAACATAATAAAAAAAAAATTTTTTAATTTTTAGTTAAAAAATTAAAAATTTAATTCAATTTTCAATTTTTTTTTAATCCAACAGTGATCTAATTTTTCATGTTTCAGTTAAAAAATTTTTTATTTTAGTTTAATTTAGTTAATATAAAAAAAGTTTTAACAAACAAATTACTTTTTTATATTTTAGTAAAAGTTTTTAAGAAAAAAATTAAAAAAAAAATAGTAACAAAAATAATCAACAAAAAAAGATTTTTTTTATTTTTTAGTTCAAATTTGTTTTACCCAACAAAAAATTTTTTTTTTTTTTAGGTAAAAATTTCTATTAATTTAGTTAAAAAAGTGCAGCAAAAAATTTATTTTTTAGCTTAATATTTTTTATACTGATTTCCAAATTTTTTTTCGATTAAATAGTATCGTAAAAAATAAAATAAATAATTTTCTTGTTTAAGTCTTAGGAGAAATTCTCTTTAAAAAAATGTCATTATTAAGATATTTAACTTTAAAACATTCCATTTTAAACTTTTCAACATTGAATAAATCACAAAATTATAATTTCTTTTCTTAATTTTTCAGTCTACTTCTTATTATACTCAAACCTACAAATAAACCCATTTTCAGAAAAATTTGCAATCCTGTCCAAAATTACTTAGTCAGAAAATATTCGCAGCTTAACAAGATTTTTGGGACCAAAAACTAAGTTCATTTGTGATGTCAAATTCTTGCATCCCGTTTTAGGTGTACAAGCGCCATCTTTAAGTAAGCCAGATAAATCTTCTCCGGTTACCGCAACCTTCTCCTAAAAAGTCCTTTTTTTCTCTTCATAATTTTTACAGCTCTGCGGCATCTTCGAAAATACACTTCTTTTGGCTGCGTCTCTGTATTAGGCAAAGCGCTTCTAAAACTCAAAATATAGTGACTTTACCATCCTTTCGCCCAGAGTAAATGCTTCATGAACGTATCCAATCCCATTTCGATCATGATTATCTCAAAACTCTACAAGATGTACTTTGGTTCTCCTCTTCAACTCCTTAACTAGTTACGAATTCGTACTTTGCCTTGGTAGCTCATTTGTTTTAAGGTACCCTTTAGTACTAGGAAATATCTATTTGGGGGTTTTATTTTTCCCGCCAGTGTACAAGTATGTGTATAGGTGAGTGCCACTTAAGTTAGCAGAGACGCCAGGTAGACGTTGCTTGATGCGCAGTGCTCGTGCAACGAGGAAGTGTACCGGAATCAGCCTTGCATGAAAATCAATTACATTAAATGTGCCGCAATAAACAAAACAACAAGCACAAGTGCAAGCTCAGTCTTTCAACTCACTAAACTAATACTTTCTATTTTGTATGTGTATGAGTGCACAAACGATAACAAGCCAAAATTCGTTTGTGCTTATTTTCTACGCGCAACGTTAGTTGAAGCCGCTTGATTGCCACAAGGGCAGTCGGTTGCCCTTTGTTCTTATTTTTTTGTAGGTGGGAATTGTTGTGAAAATTAACTATTTTTTTTTTTTCATAGAACTACCATTCGTGTTTTTGTTTGCTTGTAATTTTTTTGTTTTTGTTTATTGTGGGTTTTTTCTATCCCCTTTACAAGCATTTTTGTTATTTATCCCATTTATTCTGAATTTAACTTTGAGGTTGCCGACGTCATCGATTTTGTATCACCTTGGATTAGGTCGTTAATCAGCAGAAAAATTGTTCCAAAACTAAATGCTTTGAGGATTTGGCGTAGAAAAGAAGATTAAACAAGGAGCCGAAAAGACACTTACGCCAACCAATAACTTGTTAACAGTATCCTGATCCGTAATGCATGAAAACATAAAGCCGATCTGCCGACCGCGACCTCTGCTCACTTGCGGGTTCCAGTCCAGTGTAATTCTCGTGATGCTATCTGGTGGATTACTAAGGATGTGACCTAGGCATCGTCAATATCTGCGTTTGATTTGCCATAGGATGGGTTCCTCATTCGTTAATCTCCAAAGCGCGTCGATGATGATGGTGTTCGGGCAGAATATTCAACAGATGAAGCGGAGGCACTTGTTGTCGAAAGATTGTAGCCTCTGTGTGATAGTGTTAGAGACCAGGAATGTTTCACTTCCGTGCAACAATACTGACCTTACACATGAGCTGTTACAGTAATTAATTGGCAACCATTGATTTTTGAGAATTTTTTTTGGTCACGGTCTTGTTCATTTTCTTCATTTAAAGCCTACTTAAATTTCTTGATATGGAACTAAACACTCAGTACCTTATTTACTTACTTATACCGCCTGATCAAGGATCACAAACCGTTACCGGATTAAGGCCGACTGTAACAAGTCTCGCCATGCTTCTCTGCTTTGCATGCGACTTCTCCAGTTTCTTACATCAAATGATGATAGGGTTCCCTTGACTAAGACGTTGTACTCTAACTTGCCATCCGAACACCTTCTTAGCTGGATCTTTTGCATCCATACGCTCGATGTGGCCCAGCCAGCGCAGGCGCTGAATATTGATAAGCTTCACTGTGTCCCCATCGTCGTAGAGTTCATACAGTTCGTGTTTCATTCGGCGGTAGTAGTTATCGCCAACATGATGAGGGCCGAAAATTTTTCAAAGAATCTTTCCCCCGAATATCACAAGAGCGGCTGCATCAGTCTGCGATTCAACCCATGATTCAGCGCCATAGAGTAGCACTATCATGAGCGTCTTGTAGAGTGTTAGTTTTGTCGGGTGAGAGAGGTCTCGGCTGCACATTTGCTAACTGAGACCGTAGTCACACTTATTAGCAAGCGTGATTCAGTGGCTTATCTGTAGGCTAAAATCGCTTGTTTCTGTAACACCGGTGCTAAGATATATAAATTCTTTAACAAATTCACAGGTTTAGTTGTCCGCTTAAATGCTGGACCCTTGGAGGTTGGTTCTGTGTGTAGTAGGGAAAGTCCCTAATCGCCATTCACTTAGGAGTGGCCAGCACGATTCTTCTGCATACGGTTCAAGCAGCTTACAACTTCCGGGCTCCTTTCAAGAATCCTCTGGGTAGCTTCCAAACATCCGTTTGCGATCGAGCTTATGTGTGAGGGCGAAGCAACCCAGGATATCTGGTTGTGTGCAAAGTTTGGGATCCGCCATATAAAATCACCAATTCCAGTGAAGACAAACAACAAAGCCTCGGATGAAACACCCAATACCACCAGAAAAAAAATTTTTGAAAATCAATTGAAAGTCACTGAGACATTACGGCCTGGTTGTTCCTGAATCCCATTCGCTTACTTTCAGCCGACTGTTTTTTTTTTTAGCACGGCAAAAGTGTGAAACTTGGTTACTTAATCTGAAAAAAACTGGACTGACAAGGGCAAATCCAAAGGAGACACGTTTCTATACCTTAGTAGGATTAAGGTGTCGTCTTTCTTTTGGCTACAAACAATCTTTTCGCATGCATAACTGCATTTTGTCTGTATCTACTATCTATTGGGTTGGGGATTAAGTTCGTAGCGTCTTTATCGAAGACTTTTATTCAAACAAAAAAGCAATAAGTATATCAATAAGTTAATCCACTCTATATTTGCTGCTGCTGTTTACAACCTCTACCAACTTCCCAATTTATTGATGCCGCTGCGCCTAAACTCGTCTGGTCTGGTGTCAAAGAAGTTGTTGAGCCCGTTTTTAAGGAGCTCTTTGTTTCGAGAGAACGCCCTTCATATGGTTTGACAGGGAGCGAAAATATGGTAATCGGCCGGTTCAAGATCCGGAAAATACGGCGGATGCTGAAGTATCTTCCGTTCGAGCTTTTGGAGTGTGGCTCTGACGACTTGTGCAACACGAGGCTTGGCCTTGTCGTGAAGGTGTATGGTTTGAACATGTCGATCAGGCCTTCCAGTCGAATAGCCTCATTCATGCGGTGTAGCTGGGCAATGTAGAGCTCTTTGTTTAGCGTGGCATTCCTTTCAAGTATTTCCCAGTGCACTATGCCCTCGCAGTCCCCCCAAGCACATATCTTCTTTGGATGAAGCTCCTGCTTGACTCTCAGCTTTGGTGTATCTCTTGGAGCCCCCATTCCTTTCTTTGCTTCATACTGATGTCTCATCTCTCATGATGATTCCGTAGAAAAAGCCCTGTTTATGATCACGTGCTGCTCGATAGCGAGCGAGATGCGATTTGAAGGGGACTTCTTTTTGTTTTTTTTTTGTGGAGCTCCAGAGACACCCAGGCTCCAAATTTTTCTGTAAGTCTCATTTAATAAAGGTGACTGAGAATTGTTTCATCATCATAGTTCATTTTTGTCGCCAATTTACGATTAGTTCCTCGAGAACATTCCCCTTCAAAAGTGATTTGAGACGTCCTTAATCGAATTCGGAAGGCCCTTCGCTGCGGGACGTGTCATTGACGTCAAACTCGCCATTGTTAAACTTTGCAAACCCTTTCCGCGCTGTAGAATTGCCAATGTTTCTTAACATTCTTCCACAAATGCAGGGACCGACAGTTTCAACCCGACTTCGAACGGCAGATATTTTTTATGAGGGGCTTTTTCATGGCAGAAATACACTCGGAGGTTTGCTTTTACCTGCCGAAGGGAGACCGCTATTAGAAAAAACTTTTTCTTAGTTTTGGTGAGTCACCGGATTCGAGCCGATGTTCTCTCAGAGTCACGCACAAACCTATTCGGCCACGGCGGCCGATATATAACTTAATAATACAATTAGCATAGTTTTGTAGAGCAGAAGGAGATCTATCGAATGATTACTTACCCTTTGCCAAACAGCAAACCAATCATTGTAAAATAAAAAAAATTTAAAAACGCTGTGAACTTGTTCCCTAACCCAATATATATCCATTTAGTTAAAATATCGTTGCAAATTTTATTACCTATAACAAAAAACAAAGTTTATTTAAATTCGCCGCTTACCGAGTGCTCTAAGCTTTATTGGGGGTAATTTTGCAACTATCCGGTAGGGTAACCTAAAGTGTATCAATACCCTGCCGCTTACAGTTCTTCACTTGTCTGCTTGTTTGAAAATTCTGCTGCTCGCCAAGCGAAACATTTTTAAGTGAAAGCAACAACACCACAGTGACAATCAAGCGATTTTGTTTATAACCGCCTACCTCTCAAGGTCAGTGCTTCCAAGTATAAATGCATAGGTATATTTCTATTATTGCATATCTCATGATTTATATAATGCAGGGGACATTTTTTGTTTTATCCACACTCGCAAAAACATATACACATTTAGAAATTGCTTTGTTCAAGGGTAACAGAGTTACAGATATCTTGCAATTCTGCCTAACTGTCTAGCGCTTTTAGTTGTAATTAATAATTTATTACAACTAAAAAGTGCTGATTATTGTTTATTTGCATTTTTAATGAATGAATTCATCGACGAGTTTGTTGAAAATAACCTACATTTAAAATACAGAAACACTTAACTTGTGAGATTAATTATTCTTTCCTGTCGGCCACTCAAACAGCAATAAATATTTGCTTTACTAATTTATTGTAAATATCGATGCATTTCTGCACTAATTTTGTGCTAGTATATACTCGTATGTACATACACATGATATGTACATACTCGCCTAAGTGAGCGTTCATATACACACCTACATACGATCAAGAGGTTTGTGCGTGGACGGGTCGAGCAATTAATTTCGTTTCCTATCAATTTGCATCTTCAGCTGCTTCGAACGGTGCCAATGACAAGCCTCTCATTAATTTATTTGCTTGTGTTTTCTTCCATATAATTTTAACAACAATTTCAGTTGTGACCTCTGCAGCAATGCGCCAGCGTTGGTTGTTTATCGCTAATGGAATATCCTCATCTGCATAGGCACTTATGTGCATACATATCCATCTAGACATGCATTTACAGGGGTGAATATACAATATATGTGGAGGTATGAACAATAATATATAAAATTGAGCTATATTTGAAATGCACAGTGCTCATAAATACTTATAATCCTCCTCTTTAATTAAGTAAATTAAATTAATCTGCAAACTACGCTGAAATTCTCTCAAGCGCATTGTCGCATATATAAATACTTAAGTGTATCGCCTTAGGTGCATATTTATCAAATTTTCATTATGAAGTACCCCATTTTAGGCCGATTGGATAGCCCTTTTCTTTACTGTTCTGAAACAAAGGGCCGCATACCTTAATAGCTTTGATGGGATTCGCATCCTCCAATTTTGATTATTATTATTTGTATCTGTCTGAGATTTCTATAGACTTGGAAATTCATTAAAAATTTGAAATAAAGTTTAACTTTGAGTTGAAGCCAAACTTTCTGAGTCATCATCATCATTATGAGCTGGACAATCTGGTCCGGGTCTTGGCTTACTGTAATATTTGTCGTCAGTTTGATTTTTCCCTCGCTCTCCAGCTACGTATCCCAAGTATTGATTTTGTTAGTCGAATAAATTTGTGTAGGACTCCAAATTTATCCGTAGCAACGACGAAAAGGGTTCATATAATACTATTATACCTGTATGCAGCTTTGAAGTCAATAGAAAAAAGAAATGTAGTTTTTTTGGAGTTTTTCAAGGATTTGTCTTAGGATAAAAATTTAGTCTATTGTGTACCTTCCTGATTTAAGGGCTCCCGGTGGTCTAGAGCTCGAAAATTTTGGGTATTTTCAGGATTTTTTTTACAATACTAAAAATAAAAAACGATATTTAAATTTTTTAAGCTTTTTATTTAACTGTTTTTACATACAAAAATGAAAAGAAATTTTAATATATTAATTTAAAAAATGGATCTGGACGGTATTGTCCATTTCGGCTCTTCTATTTATCTGAAAAACAAACACCAAAAAAATTTCATTAATCAGTATGACTGTAGCTATGTTCCGTACTGGAATAATAAAAAAAAATTCCCAAAATTATGCGGTTTTGAATTTGACACTCTAAAATTCGGGGTTTTTTCAGTTTTTTAATAAAAAAATACAAAATAATTGAAATAATAATATGATTCTAATACGTGCGATAGCCATTGTTCTGAACAACATATTAAAATATCAGACGAATCGGTTGAATAGTTTGTTTTTTGCCAACACCTGGCCGAAAAAAGTAGTTTTGCGATATCTGAATTTAAAGTTTTGAGAGTGGATATTTTCCATTGATGCCGCCGCGTGACGAATCTGACTCTACCTGATAAAAAGACTGTAGTATCAAAAATTCTGGGAATGTCCTTCCAAAAGTTTGATAGTACATTCTTAAATAGGGTCGAAATATCTAAAAAAAAGTAGATTTTTTGAAAATTCTAGACTACCGGAACTCTTCAAGACCAGCCTGATGTAGAACCTTTGAATTGGTCTGCCTTCTTGTAGAGTGAGCAGATTATTCCTTCTTCCCATTGTTGGATAATTAGAGCAGAGTGATCCTCAGAGTTCCTACGTATAAGCCCAACTACCGAAAATAATTTTATACCCAATATAGGATAAATGATTTGCAAAAGTTAAACGAAAGCTAAGCTTGTGTCAATCATGTTTTTACTAAACAAATTCCATCTCAAGTGATGTAAGAAATTCGAATACTGCCGCCAATTCTTTAAAAAATTTGTTTATTTGTTGGCATAAATTTAATAAGAAATGAACTGAAAAAATTAATTTTTTTTTTCAAATTTATTCAATACTAGCTGTACCCGGCGGGCGTTGCTACGCCGATAACTTAAATAAATCTAAGAAAAATAACTTTAAAGAAAAATCAATACACAAATATTCAATTCATTCTAAAGCATTTTATTGATTTTGTTTATTTCGAAAAAAATTGTGACATTACAAAGTTTGGTATTTCCTGTTTTTCCATCTGGTGCGTAGACGAATAAATCGGAAGGTTTTCCGACACGTGAGCAAGCTACATAGATCTGTCCATGTGAGAAGCATGGCTTCTCCAAATTTAATCCCCACACTTGTAACGATTGTCCTTTTGGTTTGTTAAAAGTCAATGCGAAAGCGAGTCGCAACGGGAACAGTAAACATTTGAATTCGAATATGTGTCGGGATCATTGGAATACGTGGCAACAGTACGTCGTCACCTTTGAATTTTCCAGTCAAAATTGTTGCCTCGATAACATTGTTTATCATTTTCTTGACTGGGAGTCTGGGCCCGTAGCAAAGTCGTGGTGGATTTATGTTTCGAAGAAGAATGATGGGTACGCCAAATTTCAATGTAAGAACGAGCGGCGGCATGCCTAGCAAATCAAGCGAATTCAAGAATTCAAATGGATAGTTGACAACCTCGTATTGATTCTCCACAGTATCGATGAACTTATATGTTGTCGTTTCACTGGGTATTCCATGCTGAATGGTGAAGTTGATGGTATTGGCATCGATGTTTTCGGCTGCTAATATAGCACGCGTACTGAGCCACTTACAAAAATTTTGTAGTTTTGTGCAATGTTTGGGAAAACTTTTTGCACAAATTCGTCGATGCTTTCTGTGATCTTACAGAAGTTTTCTGGCATATTGATACATTGTGTAGATTCATCAGTTTCCATTCGCCCATTTCCAATATATCCAATAATTGTTTCGCAAAATTTCCAGCCGATGCATCCCTTTGTAGTTGTACTTGCGTGTTAGTTTTCAAAGTCAATTTCTGTAAATGACGCCATAATAGAACTGATGATTTAGGACATGGATTAAGGCAGGCAGCCACCGAAGATCCGTCTGTTTCCTCTCAAATCTCGCAGTGTACGGTCAAGCGCTCCCAATGCTTTCTTGTAAGACATTGTACATTCGTCCCATACAATAATTTCACACGTTTGGAGGAGTACTTTCCCCATTCCAGAGTTTGTGCTGATGTTGCATGTTGGTACCTTAGAGTTTTGCAAATTCAACGGCAGCTTCAATGCTGAATGCGCTGCTCGGCCACCATCCAAAAGAGTTGCCGCAATTCCAGATGGTCGTATGGTTGCCAAAATTAGTGGAAGAAGAAAAGTCTTGCCTGTACCACCGGGCGTATCTATGAAAAACTATCTACCGCTTTGTTCTGTGATTGCACGCATAATTCTGTCAAACGCAATGCTATGAACTTGTCATATTCGTTTCCTCAGTGCAAAAATAAATGATCACATTAATTTTTATGACAATCGGTTGAACGGGGCAGAAGTTGCTGCTTTGCAGCGCCACCTGGTGGCAAGTGGCATCAATGAGCATATTCTACAAACCTTCTCCGTAGCAAAATACATATATATACCAATTTTTATAATAATCAGTTCAGTAGTTTTTGAGTTCATCGATGACATACAGACAAACATTCATTTTTGTATATATAGAGATTGAGATCAAAGACCTAAGGGTATATTTTGATTCAAAATTTAATATTATTCATATCAGTATTTAGTATTATATACCATACGGAAGTGCACAGATTCGAATTTCCATGCATGAAATACCAAATGATGGAAAAAATTTGTTGCTAATAGCGGCCGCCTCTCGGCAAGCAGTGGCAACCTTCGAGTGTATTTCTGCCAAGAAAACCCATTCTTCGATCGCAGTCAAATCCCCAAAATTATTTAGATACTATACATAAATATTCCTATCCTTCCGTTTAGGAGCAATGGCCCGGTCCATTTACTCTAAGGTTGTTATATATTCGACTTATGTCCTAACGATATTGGAGTTCGCTGCTTCCTTATGGAGTACATAAATCGATTAGAAGCTACACCGAAAGCGTTAGTGCGGTTTTCCTTGCGCAACCTACATTTTTCAGAACCTTTGCCTAGCTTTAATTCTCGATGTCAGTTGATTAGTTTAATGAAGCTGCACAATAGAAGATTTTTTATTAGCCTCTTTCTTATTTGTAGTCGTAGTCTTTGTGATTTCCGGCTCCGGAGATTGTCCCACTCTGTTGCATAACTTTCATCTTGAAAAACAAAAAATAATAATTAACTGACTTAATACAATTTATTTATGAAGCTAGTGCGATTTTATCTATTCATACTTGCTTTGAGAGGTTTTGAATGAAACAATTTTTTCCAAGAGCACAAATTTTACTTGAAGCAATAAATATTAAATTTTTGGTGTTCAAGTTATGGCAACACACAACTAAAACCCAATTAAGATTGCCTTGCACGTAAAGATGTATGTTTGTATATATGCATGTCCACTGAAAGCGAAAACACATCACAGCAGCACACATAGTAATTAATGGCATTTGTCATTATGCTGATGACCATCTTTCCATCTTTTCACCACCTCCCTTCTCTGATTCCATTAGTTGCACACAGCTTTTTGTTTTTATATTTCCAAGCCAAAACACAAAATGTACAAAACTTTTGCCTCATGTGGCCAGAAAATAAAAGCAGCAGATTACCATGCGAAAGTGACGCTTCACATAATCCATTGTATGCTCAAAACAATATACATACACACATACATACATACGTAGCTGTGCAAAAAACAAAACTTTCAACAAATTGAGCGCGCGCTGGCAGCGACGCGCACAACACAAACAGCAGCCACACCAGCAGCGAGGAGGCGCATTAAAGTTTCATACGAACGCAAAATTGTTGCACAATTTAATGCACCAACAAATATGCCCACACACGTACATACAAGCGCTTGCATACCATATATACATACATAACTACAAGAGTCTTTAGTTAATAAATTCACGCCACTCAGTGAGCGTGTGTTTATTTGCATCTATGTGTATGTGTGTGTGTGTGTGTCGCTTAATTATATACCGCGCATTTCGAGTGAACATTTGGCTCCATAATTTACTGAAAAACATCAAGACCTACCTAAATGCTTGTACGAATATAGTAGATAAATTTATGTACACGTGAGCGTTGTGCACTGCAAGGCGTTTATGCGCCACAGAGACAATGCGCTTTAGCGCCGCCGCTTTGTATGCATGGCAAAATTATTGCAAAATTATAAATTCGCATGCAATTCGGGGAGGCGAACGCGCTCTTAACCAACCAAAGTCAGCGCTCTACTACTTAGCTCTGCACATTAAATGCTAAACGCTGCTGACACTGGCTGCCTGATTCGCTAACTGCCTGCCTTCCAGAGGTTGCGGCTGAGGTTGAGTTCATGGCGCGCATTGCTGTGGCTTAACGCTAGTTGATAGTTTTGGGCTGTGAGCTTTTAAAATCTGTACAGGCACACACACACTCACACAGGCGTGCGCGCGAAAGCAAGTACCTAAGTATGGTGAATATTTGCATGCCAAAGTAGCTGGCGAGGGGTGAGTGGTGAATGGCTAGAAGGGTAAGCGCATAATCAACAATGACAGCGGCGGCTGACTGTAGCAGTCTATACTCGCACTTAGCTGTGATTCTCCTTTGAAAAGCATGCCCACACACATACTGGTACGTGCAGTGTGCTGCCTCCTTGTGTATGCACATACGAATATGTGCGCCGTTGTTTGTGTTTATACAGGCAGGCAAGTGTGTGTGCTTTTGCTTTGCTTTCCTGGCTTGCTCGTCAAGAGCCACTCAACGTTCAGCTCAGCATAGTTGAATAATAATAACAACAACACAATACAACAAAAGTTCAAATATGTGGGCTAAAGTCAAGTAACAACAAAACGCTGATGGAATCGCTGAGTCGGTGGATCGGCCGGTTTGTTGGTCGATTATTCGTTCGTAGCCAATATTCATAGCAGCCAGCTGCGATTGTTGCATGTGTTGCACAATAACACAGGCTTGCCTCGTCAAAAGTTAAAGTGCAACAGCATAAAAATAAATTGGTAGGCATTTTTACCAATGGCCCCTGAGTTGTGCTTCGCCCAGTCAAGCCCATTTTTAGTGTTAAAATTGCATTGTCTTGTGAGGCGCTTACAATGTCATCGAGTGCATTGTGAAAGTGCTTTAGTGTATTTTATATGCTTTTATGAATTATGGCTTATTGAAGAAAGTACAATGAGTTCAATTAACAACAACAATGGATGCATTGATGGTTATGAGCACCTTCTTCGATTACATTGACTATACGGCATAGATCTTGACTGTAGAAGGCTCGTAATTTTGCTGCAGCTTCAACGATGCAAAGTAAACTGAGTGGTGATCAGTGGGTTCTAATACACAGTGTAACAAATTTAAATTTTTGTTTATTACACAGATAAAAAATTTATTTTGTGGTAAATTGGCATTTTTTATTTCCCATCAGCGCGTCGGAAGTTTTTCTATGGAATATGATATTAAGAGAATATAAAATTTCAGTTAAGAAGAACCAATACTTATGCACAAGGTGTGCCATTTGGAACTCAGAGAAAGAACGTCGGTTCAAATCTCGTTGAAAGATCAAAATGAAGGAAAAGTTTTTTCTTATAGCGGTCACCCCTCGGCTGACAATGGCAAACCTCCGAGTGTATTTCTGCCATGAAAAAGCTCCTCATAAAAATATCTGCCGTTAGGAGTCGGCTTGAAGCTGTAGGTCCCTCCATTTGTGGAGCAACATTAAGACGCACGCCACAAATAGGAGGATATATATATATATATATATATATAATATACATAAGGTGGCGCAAAATTAGTCACCCTATCGAAAGATTTACAATTTTGCAAATTGCCAATCATATTTAAAACCTGTGAACCAGACAACTGCAACATACAAGTACAAACGGAGAAGAAATGGACCGCGTAAAGGTTAATTAAAAACAAAAATATTCGTCACTCATAATTTTTTTTTTCATCATTCAAAATTTTTTTGTTTTTGATTAAAAAAAACGATTTTGACCGAGTTTGAGAAAGCTTCCCAGACGTTTCTTTCTCGTGCTAATCCGCGACAGTTGAAGCCATTTACTTCTCCACCCGATCTTTTCGATGCAGAGGAGGCCCACCTCGTGTATAATAGGCTCTTAAACCCCTTGCTGGGTGTTTGCTCAAGGTCCACCTCCAATTTGTGGTGTAACGTCTTACTCCGCCTTCAAATGGCAGTTTCATGACAGAAATGCGCTCTGAGGTTTGCCATTGTCGGCCCAGAAGGGACTGCTATAAGAAAAAACCTGTCTATCATTTAGTGTTTCATAATGCAGGTTTCGCACCCGGGCACTGCCAAATGGCAGTCACTCACCAACCCATTCTGTCACAGTAGCCGCTCAACTATATCATTCCACTAAAACTATTTGAAAACTCTGCAAAAACTCTCAGAAGGCCAGTAATGTGTACATTAAACACGTCAATGTTTTTTTCCTTTATGCTGTACAAAGTTTGTACCAACAAAAATAAAATAATTAACAATTTTAATTTTGTTTTACGTAAATAAAGTATAAAAAATCATTATTTGGACGTTCGTGCTACAGATAAATATTAAATAAAAAAATTGAAATAAAAAAAGTGTGTGTAGCGTAGTACACATAACAGAAGTAAAACTTTCAAGGCAAGCAAAGAAAGAGGGATAGACCCGAGAGAGAACGAGAGAGAGAGAGAGAGAGAGAGAGAAAAATATATTAATATATATCTAAATAAATTCACAACGTTTGCAGAGAATACAAATAGACAAATGCAAAAAACGGAGAAGGGTCGACCGGTGTAGGTAAATGCCGGACACAAACTGGCAACAACGCGCACTACTACGAGCGTTTATCATCCGCACAAAAGCAGCTGTTCCAAGACCGCAGCAACGGCACAAATTACCGCAAGGCAATACCAATAAATCCGACGCCGGAATGGATAGCACTTTATAGTACGCACAAGCACTAGCCAGGAAACGGAAATAAGCGCCAAAAAAACGCCAAAAAACTGGGACCAAAAAAACGCCCCAAACAGTAGGCACAAGGGAAATATAACGCCAAAAAGTAGGCACCAAAAATAAGGCACCCATAAGTTTGCACCAACAAACAAGCGCCAAAAAGTAGGCACCAAAAATAAGACACCCATAAGTTTGCCCCCAAAACGTTGCATGGCCTTGAAACTTTACTATCCATTCTCGCTCGTCCATCGACGTCTAAGAAGTTTCACTTCTAAAACAGGAGATGAAAAAGAGTTAAAAAATAAATAAATTTTTTTTACTGTATATGTTGATATTATATACCCTAGGAAATTGAAATTTAACATAACTCTTAGCTGCCGATAAGCAGGGTGTTGCAATACAATTAAATTTGTATACAAATAAATATTTATAATGAAAAACTATTGCAAATCTGATCCAAAGTTTGAAAAGCAAATGCGCTGCAGATTGATTCTGCACTGAATCAACTGATTTTATTTTTGCTAAAATGAGTTCGACGGGCTTTAGTTAGTGACAAAAATATTTATAAATTATAAAAGGAATAAATTCGTGATCTATACACACCAACTTCCTTCACTTTTCTATGAAAATGTATGAAAAACAACAAAGTAGAGTTAATAGCTAAACTCTTTACCCGAAAACTAAACGAAAGCTGCCTAAATAATTTGCCACAAATTAACTGACAACTTTTGCTGCAGAGGTGGTTTCAAAAAGCTCTCGAAAATTTTGTGTAGTTATAAAGGGTGGTTAAGTTTCAAGGGCCGGTGTAGATTTTAAATAAAATACAATTTTTTTTTTAAATTATTCTCATTTCTCCTTATTATGATAATATTGGTATAGCTCAATTAGGCATGTAACAAAATATCGGCCAAATAGCCGCCACGGCCTCGGCGGCATACCTCCTAAAACCACCAAATGCAAATAGTTCCTTATCTAAAGTGTGGTTAAGTTTCAAGGACCGATGCTGATTTTGAATAAAGTACAATTTTTTAAGAAATTTTTGTAATTTTTCCTTATTAGGATATAATTGGTATGGTTCAATTACGTGGGGAACAAAATATCGGCCAAATGGCTGCCGCGGCCTTGGCAACACACCTCCATCCGATGGTCCAAATTTTCGATGACGCTGAGGCACAATTGAGGTTCTATGCCGTTAATTGGCCGAATTATCTCATCCTTGAGCTCTTGAATTGTTGCTGGATTATCAAAGTACACATTTTCTTTCAAATAACCCCAAAGAAAGAATTCCAACCGTGTCGTTGACGTTTAGGTGTGGTTCACATTCAACATCGGCCCTTGACCACCCTTTATAAAAAGCAGAAAAGCAGAAAAAGCAGAAAACTTCACTGAATTGGATTTAATGTAACTTCCCATAATCGTAGCACACATGTGTTAGTTATTGAGTTGCTACTGTGTACATATGCACAAGTATTCATGTAACTTTGGAAAAAGTCCAAACAGTAATTACTCATACGCCATGGTGGGACAAAAGTTTAAATATCCGTACAGCAAAACAAAGTATGGCAGCGTATTGGTATACAACAAACGCCCATAAACGCTCTAAACTAATAGCATACACATCAGAATATATATATATGAACATCACTGAACACATACTGCGTGCATCTTATTGCATGTAATAGTGTATAACTATCGTTATTTAGGGGGGAAAGTGAGCGGATATAGTGTGCATACATATATACAAGCATAAGGCCAAGTAAGGAAAGTATGTAACAACCGAGTATCACTTTTATAAAGTTGCACTTGGCTTCAGGCAAATTTTGATTGGCAAACACACCATTCATATATTGATTATTGATGAACTTTCATAAATGACTATGCGGAAGTGCGTAGATATGTACTTATGTATGTGCATATGTACCTCAGCTCTCATTTTATGAGACTCTGAAATTGCTTTGAGGGAGTTAATCTTTACTTTGTGTTCCAATTTTTATTTGATTTTTTTTTTTTTTTCTTGACAGCAACTAAATATATCGTAAGTAAAGATAAGCCGATTGGTAAAAGTTTAAAGCACTGCAGTTGATTACAAAATTTTTAATGAAACCAAAAAATTTATTATTACCACTGCAAAGCAAGAAAGTGATAGCAGAATTCGAGTCCAATTAACTTACAGGAGAAATGAGAGTTTGACAAAAGAGTTAAAATTTTGTACCCTATAAATTTTTTCGATGGCCATAAAATAAGGCATCTACTTTTTTCACTTAATATTAGCCTGTGCCACCATTACATGCGGTCTATCTCCTTCAATAATGTATTGGTGCTACTCAGCCTTAGGAAAGCCAATATTACTCTATGGTGCTCTAGTGTGGAGGACTGCATTGTAAAGTACTCGACGTCTAGGTGCACTCTGCACGACACGGGCAATTTAAACTACTCCTATGGCAGCACTCAGCTTCTACGGCAGAACCGTGTGAACCTACCAGTAAAATATTCGGACATAGCTCAATAGGTATGAAGATCCCGATACTCCAATCGTCGACGACGGAATTGACCTTCAGCTACCCGACCATGACGAGGTGAGAATAGCGACAACGCTTCTAATGAACAACAAAGCCGTGCGCGCCGACGGACTGTCCAACTGATGCCGGTTAGCACGAGAAAGAAACGACGTTATCGACTAGCCTTGTCTATAAAAGAAAGCAGAACTATCGTAGGTATATTGACCGGCCACAATTTCCTAGCGGCGCCCGCATACAAGATGGGCTTTGCAAACAATGATAGCTGCAGATTTTGCAATGAACTGGAAGAAAGTGAACACCTTCTATGTTCTTGCCCTACATTAGCTAGAAGCCGAATGAAATGGTTAGGAGTGTTACAATACGAGAGGTTCGAATGTCCCTTGTTTCAACATTAGTCTTTGTTTAAAAATTTGTCTGCATTTTTGTGGTTCTTGTCGAATTCTAAAATATAGAAAGTGTTTGGCGCCTCAAAAACGCGAAAACCTAATTTTGCACTTCTACTGCACATGGCATTAAAAAAATATTAATAAATAATTGGCGCGTATACTTCTGTTAGGTGCTTGACCGAGCTCCTCCTCCTATTTGTGGTGTGCGTCTTGATGTTGTTCCACAAATGGAGGGGCCTACAGTTTCAAGTCGACTTCGAACGGCTGATATTTTTTCATGAGGAGCTTTTTCATGGCAGAAATACGTTCGGAGGTTTGGTATTTTATAAAACTTTAAATCACCAAATTTTGGCATGGAGTAGCTAGTTTATTTTTGATATACAATTTGTTACTGTTACTAATTTTTCTAAAGGGCAATACGTTCGCTGGTGTCTGGTGTACTGATTATATACTGCAGTAGTCAGGCAGTCTTTATGGCTTAGTGGTAAGGAGAATACTAATTGGTATAACAGCTACGCTTGTGTCACAAAAAGTGCGGAAAAGGGTATTTGTTTCCATCCGTGGTGCACTTCGTTATAAACACATTTCAACACCTTCAAACGGTATCGATATATTCACACCGCTGCCTTACCATACTCTAATGTCAAAATCTACCAAGCGCAATGAAATACTGAAAGCCAGTTGTCACCTTCAGCAAGAAGTATCGTAGTAATGTAAGACTCGCAGGGTTTGAATGATCGGAGCAACTACAGAATCTAACCATTCAACACTGATGAGTCTAACATCTCAAACACAGAGTTGGGAAAGGGCTTCTAGTTTGGATAACTAGTCACTCAAACTCAAACTTCAAGCGCTCTTTGGTTTATATCCCTCCGAATTAAGGATAGTACAAGAGGCATTTGGTTGGGTTAAGGGATTATATACCTTTTGCTCGAGTAAAAAATCGAAAATTTGTTTATGGCATATTCTAAAAGTACATCATCTTGAAAGTATAAATTCAAAAAATCATAAAGATCGGAGCACTAGAACGAAAGTTACAGACCGTGGAAGCGTGCGTCCTTATCGATAAATGAAGTGCGCGCAAAACTTTAGACGCGATTATCTCGAAGTCGTGTTTTTTAAAAATTACCGTCGCGGTGATCATTATGTATCGAAAACTATTTGACCGATTTGCATACACTTTTTTTTTAATTATTCGAAGTTACAACCTCGTGAATCTGAACGGTTCACTTTTTATAAATATTTGTATAGTTCGCTGGAATTAAATTTTTTTTTAATTTTTCAACCCCTCAAAAATCGTTTTTTTGGTGCAAAGCGGTTTTCATATCGAGAAAATTTGTTTTGGGTAAATAAACTGTTTAGATTAACTAAAACACATTTTTCTACAATTTTTCAGTTGAGCTGCTCATGCGCTACCATGATCACCGTAAGCCTTTTTCTAAAAAACGGCGTTTCGGGGGAGGGGCGATATCAATAATAAATAATATATTAACATTTTTTAAAATAAAAACACCAAAATGTATTCTTCGAGAGTTACCCTTCAGTATAAGAAAGGCCTCTTTTAAATAAAAGTTCTAAAACATATTGAAAAAAAATTATGACAATCGTCCATTTTTTCGGGCTCACAAGGTATATAATACTTAAGAGGTAATTCGTCCAGAACCGCATTCCGCATCATTTTGTTGCCACATCTTCACCACAAGAGGCGTTTAGTAGTGTATGACTTGCAGTTCTCAAGACTCTAGACACCATCGAGATTACCTCGAAAAACTCCTGCCCTATACCTTCTGTTTATGTGCAGATATCAATTTAGATAGAAACATTCGGAATAAATGAATTTCCATGCTGAGCGGTAGTCAGGCTGCATTCAAGACCTTCTTATCCATTGAAGCTAAGTTTTCATTAGTGCTTGATTGAATTGAGAAAATAAATTTACTTACAGCGCACAATTGCATCCAGCTTCTATGGTTGCCCAAGATACAGACTGTGGCTACTAAAAATTCTAACATATCAATTAACGAGGAGGCAAATGCTTTTCATGAAGGCGTACTTTAGTACCTTTTTTCCGGCCTAGAAGAGATTAGGCATGCCACTCTTTAACTGAAAGCTTTCTATGAAGGCATTATTTCTATAAAAAGCAAATGGTTAAGTTGACGTCACATTAGCCGCGCACAGTCCAAATCTGATGGGCAATGTGAGTCGGCAGAAACTTGCAAGAGCTTCTCATCTTATGTATGAGAAAATTATGGGTCTACTTACAGGCTACATTTTTGCACGAAACTTTAAGATCTTAGTTATGAGTACTTTTTGTTTACAAGCTAAGCAAGACAGACATGCATTTTCCAAGCGGATTTAGCTTATATTGTTTCATTAACCTTAAACTGGTCACATAAAGTTCGGCTTTTTTTAACACAAAAACCAGTGTTTATATCGAGGAACTTTTTATTGTCGACTAATTTTTTCAGCTCATTTCATTTACGTTCGCTATACAAACGCTTTAAAAAAAAATAAAAATTTTTTTTATCCTGCCTTTTGTCCCGATTTGAGGTCAACGGGCGCTACTCGTTCTAGCTACAGTTAAGCGTGTTTTACGTTGTTGGCCAACACCGTATGTGCATGAATGTGTGTGTATTTTACCAACGTCTCTGCCACCTTAAGTGGTCAAGAATTCAGGTTTGCTTTTCCTGTGTGCAAAGCAGCAAATCAGCATTTATTAGTTTTCGCCGAAAATTGTGATTTCTGCAGCTGCCTCGCTAGAAGCTTTTCTTTTGTTGTATTTACTTGCTTCACTCTACTCTTCTTCCACTCGGATGCGTTCTCTTTAGCTTGTAAAGTTTGCTTAAGTTCATTGAGAAATATTTCAGTTAAAATTCTTATCACTAAACTGCATTTGTTTCCAATTTCTTTAACAAGAAAATTCGCTACTTTTTCATATGTGTTTCCAACACTTTCATCCAATTTTGGTTTTGTATTGATTTTTCTAAATTTCCTTTTTTTGCTCTAACTTTTTTTGAATCTTTAACATCTTCCACATATCTTGAAAGGTTTCTTCTGATTAAATTTTGTTTTGTATTAATTTTTTTTTTTTAATATTGTAAAATTGTGAGAAAACATATCAGAAGAGGCGCAGCATACATTTAAACGTAGATCTTAATGGCAAAACTTTAAACTTTTAACAACTTTTGTCTTTTCCCAATTTTTTTTTTCTATTTTTGCTTTTATTTGCTGTCTTTTTATGGGTTTTCTTTGCACAGTTTGTAAGCCCTAAATGTTGGCTTCTCCTTTTTTATTTGATTTTATTGCTATTTGGCACTGATTCCAGTTCAATAAAGTTTTCGACGGTATTGGTGAAATTAGAATTACTCACTGACATGCAATTTCCCGATGATTGCGAAAGCTGGTCAACCGAGTTGTTTACGTTTGTGCGCTGGTGTGTGCATTTGGCAGTATCCTTCTTTGTGATTTTATTTGGAAGCAAGAGAAAATAGATGCAAGTACGATTGCAGTAGGTATTTTTAGTTAAGTACATACTGAAATGTGTATATAAATACTTATGGTTGTTTGTGGTACGTTTCTGGATACAGTATCGTGCAAAACCTGCGCACTAAACTCTCCAACATATTCAGATGATTGAAGTTATCAATCATCGACCCAAAGTGGACACACACTCCATTCTTAATTAATTTTTTCCATCGAAAATCATCACACCATTTAGAAAATGAGCTACTTGGATATTACTAAATACGGGTTGATTGGTTCCTTCTCATTTAAGTTATATAACGAGGAGTTTTTAATGTTAAGGCCATTAAGCATAATGCAATTTCTTTTGGCTCTAAAAATCCATGAAGTTTTAAATTTTTCTATGCCGTCTTAAAATACCTTTTATCTACACTAGATCAGTTCTTTACATATTCTGTCTGTACTGTTTGGTGCTCTATTCCACATTACACTCCTTGGATGACTTGAACTCATTGAGAAATAGGAATATATTTTTAACTATAGGAGAAAGGTTGGTCATTTCTTGCACCAGACTGTATATATATTTGGTCAAGCTATAGTTGAACTTAAACTGTGGCATTTATTTCCACATTTCCTATTTTGTTGAACTAGCATGTGCGCCAAACACGTACCCATTTACTTATTTATATACACTCACACACACACACACTCATATATTTGAACTATTTGCTTATTTATTTAAGTTCATTTCAAATTGAGGACATCGAGAAGTCATAATAATGTCACTACTTTGATATTTATTTATCTTAATTTTGTTATTATTTACTGAACATTTTTTTTCTTCCTACTCGTCTTGGTTGTCTGATCTTGACTTTCGGCACACGTTTAACGTGCTCCCCGCATCTTCAGTGTTACTACGGGTGTGTATCTTCTGCTAAAGTGTGTTATGTCTACCAGAAACCCCGCAACATTTTGGAAGGGTAATGAAAAATATTATATTATATGGAGTAATTTTTCCGGTAAATGCCTTCAGTGGACCATATCTAACATTGTAATTATATATGTAAAAGGTGGCGCAAAAGTAACCTTGCGATATTTTTTGGCTGTAATTTAAAAAAAAAATGAAAAATTTTGATTCTTCTTGTGGATTATTTTTATTTGGTCTTTTAATTTTTTTTACATCAAGTCGAGAATATGATGTCATGTAAATGGCCGCCGTCACAGTTGATTTCCATTTGAGCCCTTTTTATGGCATTTTCCATCACTTCTTGACGGATATTGTCTTTAAGAGCTGCAAGGGTCTGAGGCTTGTTGACATAAACCTGCGACTTCAAAAAGTCCCACAAAAAGAAGTCTGGAGCGGTCAAATCAGGCGATCTTGCTGGCCAGTGCAAATCGCCAAAACGGGAGATTAGGAGCCCGGGAAATGCATCCTTCAACATATCGGTTGTGGCACGTGCAGTGTGTGCCGTTGCACCGTCCTGTTGGAACCACATGTTTTCCAATCCCAATTCATCAAGTTGCGGCAAAAAGAACTCGTTGATCATTGCTCTGTAGCGCTCACCATTCACAGTAACCGTTTGGACCGCAACGTCTTCGAAGAAAAAAGGTCCGATGACTCCTCCAGCGAAAACAGCACACCATACAGTGACTTTGAGCGGGTGTAATGGCTCTTCGTGGGTTACACGCGGATTTTCAGTGCCCCAGAAGCGTACATTTTGCTTATTTACGTACCCACTAAGATGGAAATGGACCTCATCACTCATGATTATTTTTGATGAAAAATCATCTTCCTCTTGGAGGTGATTAAGGATGGCTTGAGCGTATGTTAGACGCGATTGGCGGTCTGCAGCTAACAGCTGATGCACCGTCTGGACTTTGTACGGAAACATCTTCAAATCTTGTACCAAAATTTGCTGTAAAGACAGTCGACTGATATCCATTTGCGTGGCACGTCGTCTGGTCGATGTCGACGGCGCTTCCATGACATCCTCAGCTACAGCAGCAATATTCTCTGCAGAACGGCTACTCCGGGGTCTGCCACGTCTGGCAGCATTTCGTGTTGTGCCAGTCTCTTCGAGGCGAGCGGCTAAACGTCGCAGTGTTTCACCAGTAAGCGTTGGACGGCGAGGAAATCTGCGACGAAATTCACGTTGTGCCAAAGTCACCGCAAAATATATAGCATTTTCTGATTGGAGGATTACTTTAGCGCCACCTGTTATATTGTACAGCGTCATACTATACGATGGTTAAAGGTTGACATTACACTTCGCAAAAAGTAATTTGGTGGTTATGTATTTGTGGAAGCCAGTTCAGTGTTGCAGGAGGGTGGAAAGTGAAAATTCAAAAAAAATTTTAGTACCATTGATCCATTGCGAAAAGTCAAAGCAGGCGGTCAAAATCGTGCTGATTATGACCCCAACACATCATTGAGTGCAACAACGAAGAGGTGGTTTCAAAAACACTTCTAGAAATGTTTATATCGATAAGCTGATAGTAGAGAATGTCGTTAAATTTATTGAAATCATGAAAATAATGAAATTTATGGAGACAGAGCAGCTTTGCGCACCTTTTCTAGAGGAACTGCATATTGAATCTGAACACCATCCTAAATCATTTGCTGAAGAGTGGTCTCAAGAAGAATATCGATGGATGGTTGTCTCACAAATTGACACAAAACAATCTTCTTGCTGAAACATAACTAAGTCGGCCCCTTTTTTAAGCGAATGATTACTAGCAATGAAGCATTAATCACATATAAGAACAATAGCCAAAAACATAACGGAGTGTAATGGCGATGAGCTAGCTCACAGAATTTCCGACCGCAGATAGAGGGCTGCAAAAGTTTTAAAGTAAGTCTGGCAAGATTTGTCCACTTCGAGCCAAGCAATAAGTTCGGACCGCTACTGTCGTCAACTGACTATATTGAAGCAGGCGATCTACTTGTATTAGCGAAAAGAAGAAACTTGTTTTCCATCAAGGTAAAGGCATCAGAGAACCTTTCTCACACACCAGCAAATAGCTCCAGTAGCTTTAAGTGGAAGTTCAATCACATGCGCCATATAGTCACATCTAGCACTAAGCGACTTCTTTTGAAGCATTTGTAATATTTTCTTAAAACGCCGCACAAAATGGAGGCACCCATAAAATTACTCACAATTTTTTAACTGTATGAAAAACAGCAAAGCACTTGGTGAAGATGGCACTACCGTTGAATTGTTTAGGGGGTAAAGCAGCAGTGATACAAAAGTTCATAATATGACTATCGCAGAGAAGTAACTGTTCCTGACGCATAGCTAGTCGGATTTATGGTACCGATAGACAACGAAGGGAACAAGACGCGATGTATCACACTACTCAGCACATGCTACAAATTTGTCTCGAGTTTGCTAGCGAACCGAGGCCAGATGTGCGGCGGAAAATATACTGGGAGAGTATTAGTGTGGTTTTTGCTCCAGCCGCTCTACAACTGGCCAGGTGTTCAAAGTAATGCAAAACCTTAAAAGGTACAGGAGCTCGGCATAAACAAAAAATTATTACGCTTAACTATGGTCACCCTTAACAACACCAAAGAAACAGTTCTTATGCAGCAGTCAATCTCGGCGGACTTTGCCATCAAGGGTGGGGTGTCAAACAAGGGGATACTTTATCACGGAAGATATGAGATCCGGTCATCTATTCAGCTACTCCGGTCTAACCATCGCGAATACTGATGATATAGCCGTCCTCGCTCGAAATCGAAGGTACATGAATGAACTTTCGAAACAAAAGTAAAGCTGTCGACGCCGATAAGAGCAAATACGAGTACATGAAAATGTCCCTGAATATTAAAATGCGGAAGCCTGAAAAAGCCCATTCGCAAGTACCTTTTTCAAAGAATATAGAGTTTAATGTTCCTGTGCGTACTACCAAAATGTGATATTAGAGTTCAGAACTGCATCAAAGATCGATTTCTTGTAGCAAAGAGAACTTTCTACGTCACCGGAAAACTACTAAACCTCAGACAACTCTAGCGCAGCTGTAAATGCAATAAGTGCAAAGTAAGACCAGTTTTGACGTATGGCTGTGAGGCATGTGTTATGTCAATCAAGAATGAACAAAATTTCCGAACTTTTGAATGAGGAGTGTCACGAGAAGTGTATGGTTCAATTCGAGTTGATGAGGGATGTTATAGAATCAGATACAACAAGGAGCTGTTGTGTATTTGCAAAGGTGAAGATGTGGTGATGTCGTAATGGCGGCAGTGGCTAGGTCATGCGGTGGCCATGAGTAAAGAACGTTCTCAAAAATACTTCTTAAATTACAACTCACTGCCTACCAGATGTAAAAGACGGCTGATTGGACGACGTCATCGAAGATATCAACAAACTGAAAAAGCGGTAACTGAAGGTCTGCTACCTTGAATCATGTAACTTGGAGAAGTGAAGAAGCTAGAGCGCATCTCGAGATGCAATGCTACCTGGTGAAAATTATGGTTCATAGTTATTTCAACTATGCTCAAGTGAGGCTAAGTAGCCTAACTGCAGATTACAAAAGTAAAAATTGAATTGAAGAAATTTTTTTTTATTTTTTTAAAGTAGTTTGCGAAGCAATTTTAGATGTGAGTGGTAATCAAAAATACATTTTTTTATCGGCATCTGGACACAGTGGGATAATTTTCTTATACAAATCCTTGGACATGTTGAGTACTATAAAAAAATTATATTCAGCACCGAAAAATAACTAACAAAATTCAATTCAAATGCAAAGCTCTTAACATTTGAACACTGCACGGGACTCGTGTACTCAATTGAGATTGGAATTTTTGTTCACTTAACCCACAACAGCCAAAGGATATTCTTTGTTTTTATTCACTATTTATTCATTAGTATAGCCAAGTTGGGGAAAAATTTGGTAATAAAATTGGGCAAAAATAAATTTGATTTGGCTTCTTAGTGATGATTTGTTCCATATTCATTTAATTACTTCTTTTCAAACTCAGTCTGATACATTAAAGAGCAAGGCAATGAAGAACTGCAGTTTCGTTATGGCAGTTATATTACAAAACTTGCCACAAAAGAGATAAATGTTCGAACTGATTGTCAACGAAAACTCCTAAGGATGTTAATTTCATCATTTCATATCATCATCATTCGTCAGAAACAAAAAAAAAAAAAAACAAACAAGAATAATAATTATCACAACTTTCTAGTATTAATATGATCTTAAACCAATTCTCTCACAAGAGCATTTTTTCTAAACTGTCATTCAGCATTAAATCCCAGCTCTTCAGTCATTTATTACAATATTAGTATAGGATATTTGCATTTTTGTGTACCAGACTCACCTTAATCTTGCATCAGATGATGCCAAGAGCTGTTGCAAAATGTTTTGCAAGAATATCAGCCTTACAGTTCCTATTCCTAGTAATTTCTTAGCAAAATATCACTTAGAACTGCAGTAAAGTGTTTACTAATCAAACAAATCAATTGCAAAAGCATTACTCATACGTCATGTTGGCCCTTCATCCAACAGGGCACAGCTCACTGCACACAGCGCTTATGAAGTGTATATAAGTAGTAAGTAGAGAGCGAAAGCGAAAGCGCAGAAACAGAAATGCCGTGACAGATATAAATAAACAAATCGTAAAATCGGAAAACTTGCCCATAGGTTGAACTGCTCGCGCACACAAATCGCTTGAGGAGTGTACAAATGCACAAACAACACAGCGGGGCTGTCAATTCAACGTATTAGTTAATATGTAGCGAAAAGTGTGTTTACACTTGTGCGGCACTCGACAAGCAGCTGCTGTAGCATTTAATCATAGCTGGTAGCTATTGACTTAATGTAAACAATATGATTGAGGCACATGATTTGCCAACGGAATGTGGTCAAGAAAAATATTGGCGCACACATAAAGGCTGATCTTTTTTACGTGCCTGAATGACAAGGGAACTGCGCTAGAAGAAGAATAATCAGTGCGAGAAAAGCTACATGAATTGTGGCGACTTAGCTGCATTGCCCTCCTTAAAATAACTGAACAAATGAGTTGGAAAAAATAGATTACTCCAATCGAAGAAACGATATATTTTGTGGAAGTATATATTGTATTTTTTCCATTTTTTGCTTCATATTTCACTGTTTGATATTGTAATGATAAAAATAAGAAAAGAAATAAAAACATATAAGTGCATTGCTGCATCAACAATGGCGTCACCTCAACTTGAAAATCTGTAAGAGAATTCATCTTGAAAGAAAGCCAATTGAATTTCTATTGAATTTTAGTTCTACCTTTGTAAATAAAAAGGATTTCAGCAAGAAGAGAGCTTCTACTGCTACTAGGTTGTTCAACAAGTTTTGCAGTTCGATAAGAAAACTGCAATTTTATGGTTTGAAATTCCTTTTATTATTCAGTATAGTCTCGCTGAACATCAATACACTTACTTGTTCCAACGGAATTCCACTCTTGAATCGAGAATCTGCAAGGGCTGCAAAATACGCTTCCACAGCTGTTATGACCTCAACATTTGATAGAAAACGATTTCCATGCATGGATTTTAGGTCTGGAAACAGTTTGAAGTCACTGGCAACCAAATCCGGTGAATACGGTGGATTCTCCAGCAATTCGAACTTTAATTCATGGATTTTGGCCATTGTCAAAATTCTCTTGTGACTCGGTGTCTTGCCCTGATGAAAAACCATTTTTTTCTTTTGCAAACTGTGTATTTTTCAACAATTCTTTCTTCGGATGGTCTAAAAGGTAACAATAATATTCAGAATTTATTGATTTAGCAGTTTTTAAGTAATCCACAAACAAAATTGCTTTCGCATCACAAAAAAGCTGATGGTAACAGCTTCTTGCCCGATCTGTGGCCACGAACTCGGTTTGGAGCCAAAGAACCAGATTCACACCGATATTTGGTCTCTTGTTTTGACTTAGGATCATGGTGGTCGACCCAAGTCTCATTCATAGACAACTTTGAGCATCAATTTTTGTTGTTGTTGCTGTTCTTGGATATCCTTGACATGGATCGTCCTCAAGGCTTGTACGATCACGTTTTAATTCAGTAACCCATCTTTCTACTATAGTAATAAACGGCGAAAAGTACTTATTCATTTTCAACATTCGTTCATAATCTTCGTTTGCTTTTAAACCTTCCAAAGAATGAGTTGACAGATTGAAATGAGACTGCACGAACGTTCGTATGAAGACAAACTGCGATCATTTTTCTGAGTTTGTCATCAACTTGCCACGCATTTCGGGTTTTATAGCGTCGATTTCGACACGAATGGGTGCGTTAAGCTGATCAATAATCTGTTGCTTGTTGGCGTAAACCTTACTTTTCAGATAACCCCACAAAAAAAATCCGGGGGGTTAAGTCGGGTGATCTGGGGGCCCAGTCGATGTCGCCTCTTTTTGACACTAAACGTCCCGGGAATTTTCGTTCAGTGTGGCATGGCGCACCGTCTTGTTGAAACCAGTAACCGTCTCAACCTTTCTCACAGATTTGTGGGCAGACATCATAAGCCAACATCAATCGATATCGGTTTCCATCGACCATTGACGCAAATACCGGCCCATAATGATCTTAGATGTTTTATTTTGCTTAGTGAGGTGCTCAGTCACGGCACGTCGCTTAATTTCCTCCACAGCTGATACTTTCACTGCGATGGGTTAGTTTGCCCAGCTATGGCACAAGTTTTTATTAACCTATTTGACTCAAACTTAGTATATTTCTAGGTGTACTGAAATACCAGATAGTGCTAAATACGCCGTGAGTTTTCTTAAGTCTTTATGCAAGACTCTAATTTCTTCATCGATTCTGATCTTTTTAAATTTGCAACTTGCAAGAATCTCACTCCAATTTTTCCAAATATGAAAAATGAAGTATGCCAGGAAAAAGTGGCCAGAATACTTGCACAATGAAAAAAATAAAAAAAATAATTTAATCAAACAAAAGCAACTCACGACAACCTAGTAAACAGATTAATATAAATTTGAACACCGTAAATGAATAAACAGCCACAGAGCTTATGGGAGTTATTCCTGAATAAATTCTATAAATACGAAATTTTTAAAATTACACAGCTACTCATAGGTATGTGTAAAAAACGGTATATACTCCGTCACACTCATACAAGTACAACATTAATCCTTCTGGCCATAAACTGCTCTCTCCCGTTCAATTGAAAACGATAAATATCCTTTGCTTAACACTGACATAATGTGACATTTCAGCAATTTAATGAGTTAGCAGCAAAGGATTACGCTTGTGTGGAGTGAGTGTTCACATTTATTTTACACCACTGCATACAAACTCATGCAGAAAAGAGAACGGACATATACTGGAGGGCAGCTACAAATGGAAGTGTTTATATAGATATCCAAGTATGGGAATGCAGTTGTCGACATAAAAATCAGGACACAAAAAAAAATGTTAGATTTTACTTTGTAATATTTTTTAGCGCAAAACTATGCCAAATAATTTATTTAAAACAAAAACAAATCTAGAAAAGTATGCTGCATATTTTTTTTATTTATTTTTTTTTTTTTAAAGAAAATTGTTAATTTCATAAATTTTGGGTTTCAAATGGACTATTTTTTATTTCGTCATCGCTAAAAAAATCGTATCTTCTTGTGCTTTGGTTCCGATTTCAAAGACGGGATGGCTTTTTACTAGGTGAAATTTTCGATTTCTCCACGTAGCCTCGATCATAAGTTAAAGCTTTTCTTTCCCATTCTCGATAGAATTTAGCCTCAAATTATATTGCTATATAATTTTTAATACTAAGAAAATGTTTTCCACTGCCCTTAGAAGAGTCTGTCGCCACACGCACTCAATGGGTATCTGTGACACCTTCCTTCAATTATTCATTATGCGGAATAAGTCTCCTCTCCTGTCGCAAAGCCTCCAAGTGAAAAATTGTTCACGTTATATTCTGTGTTAAAGATTCTTAGTTCTTGCTTTATATTCCACTCAGAACTATTCCTTTTTTCGTTCTTGGAGTCATCCGTGAAGAAATGTTTGACCAAATTTCCCAAACGATATTCTTGACCTCTCCTTTGTTAGGCTGGTTACTTGGATATGAAGGTTACGATGGTAACGAACAGGCGGACTGCCTAGCGAAATTAGCGCTACTTCAAAATTTTATGAATCAGAATCCTTTTGTGGTCTCACAAAAGTCCACTTAAAGGCAGTTATCAAAGACTGTGAGGATAGTGAATAGCGATATTGAGGCAGGCCAATAGCGAATTCTTAGCTTCCACAAAAGCAACAAATAGGCTCCTAAGCCTGGACAGAGAGAGCTTACGAGCTCCCACGGGATACTAAGCCGGACATTTAAGCGTTGGTTATCATTTGAAAAATAATGAAATTAGTAGAAGCAGAAGCAAGCGTCTGCCGATTTTGCGAACTGGATCATGAAACTCCTGACAACATTATGTCAAACAAAGACCCGTACACCTGGCTGGGGTGGCTCCAAATCCAATAGTTATAGCTTAGTTATAAGAAACTCAACTCCATCAAAAACCTCCAATTATAGGCTTGTGATCAGACACTTCAGAACTCGCAATGCATTATGGTCCTGTTTTGTGTTTTGGTGGGTGACGTAGGGTTCAAATGCCTTCGCACTAACAGTGACCTCGTCCACTGCGTTGAGCGGTGTGGGCACTAAAACAATCCCTCCTTTTTTTCTCGGGAGATTATTCTCTCGGAGCTACGTTATGCATTGCTTCGGGAGTGCCCAGAACGGCGTTCATGAAGTGGACCAGTTCTGTTCACTGAGATTGATGCTGAGTTTCCTTCCAAAGACTACTTCGCTACCAAGTACTTTGCCCTTAAAGCCAATAGCAATGGTTACTCCCTTATAACTTGCGAAATAATTTTCTATTACCAGAAGTCCTATCCTTGTCACATAGTCCATATAAATGCAGATCTTACTATCAAACTACCTTCAAAACTCTACAGTGCAATAATACTTCATCTAAAGAAGCAATTGAATGTAGCGCTATTCTAGCTGAGCTGGATAAGCGGTGTACCACGAATGTTTTCCGAGTCGCTACAGAGACAACGTAAATTTGAAATTGCATCGCTAATGAGCTCGTAAGGAAAGTTACTTGTCTTAAATAAGCAATAAGCAATCTTCAAATAAGCAGTCGGTCAGCTCAGTCTACTTCAAGCAGCACAAAAATAGAACATTAAACCTGCTTGTGAGGTAACAAGATAGGTTTGGTCTAGAATAAGTGAACCCAGAGCTAGGTGCCTCACCAACTTCGAGCGGCTTTCCGCTAGCACAGTGGTTGGTATCTTCAGCTGGTTTCCCTATAATGGCTTCTGTTGCAACTTCAGAAACCAGGAGAAAGTAGAGAATCTTGCCAAAATACGAAATCGCAATCTAAACTCCTACTTCCCTGTATGTCTGACAAACTTAGTATCCGAGGGCATCCACAATGTATCATCGTTTACCAGAGAGACAATTTGTATATCATCGCTTCTCAGATTTCTCTACATTGGGAGTTAGAGGGGTGTCCATTCGAAAGTGCGTAGATTCCATTCTACCTGCATGAACATCAAATAATAGAAAAAGTGTTTTCTAATAGCGGTCGCCCTCGGCAGGCAATGGCAAACCTCTGAGTGTATTTCTGCGATGAAAAAAATCCTCAAAGCAAAGCCATTCGGAGCCGGCATAAAACTGTAGATCGCTCGATTTGTGGAACAACATCAAGATGCAAATCACAAATGAAAGTAGGAGCTCAACCGAACACCTAACAGAAGTGCACAAGCCAGTTGGTTATTTTTATTTCTTTATTTTTTTTTTTTAATTGTGATCCTTTGCTCCCGCGCGAAACCATATGTCCAAGCATGTGGTATTAAAATGAGCAGCCAGGTCTAAGTGAGCCTTTGCATACCCTCATGGAGAGTACCAACTAACATAACCTAACCTAACCTAGATCCAGAAGAGGCAAGCCCAACAAAAAATTAAGAGCAGCTTCTCAGCAGTTGTACGCATGGCACCAGTTTTGCTTCTTTGCAGTCTGCTCAGTATTGAAACAGTCGCCCTGCACCATTGAACTCCAACCGTGTACGTGATAATTGCTCTAGTACAGGCCAAGTATACCTAAAGTGCCAAAACTGGTTTCCAACTCCAGGTTTTGTTCTCTGGTTATCCACTTCGGTGCCAGTTTCTTCTCCATATTTAGTCTTACTCAGAGTAAAGAGTACACAGATTGTCTTGTTTGGATTAGCAACAAGTTTCCATAGAGTGCTCATGGTTCAATCTTATCCAGGATCTGTTCTATTTTCGACGTGCTTGAAGTTCTCCAACACCTTTAAGAGCATGTCGATTACAGAACATTACAGGAGAGGCGCGTGAGCACTATGCTCAGCGTAACTTGACGTAACTGACTGTCCTATCCTCATTTTTACGTACGCAACTCTACATGAAATGCTGTTGTCGGCTCTCTGCCACATCAAATACCCCAATGCCATGCAGCAGTTTATCAAACTCCTGTGGACTTTATGTGAACGTAATATTATTACCATTTACAATTTTCAGTTGGTTGTTGCTTTTGTCGTTTGCGAACACTTTCATATGATTAATAAGTCAAAAAATGGTTGTTACCACGCTGCGCCATCGCTCACTCGATCGAACGGACCGCACATGACACGACATATTGCCACAGCCAGCTCCACTACAAGCATCTATGGTATGGTGTGGCCTGATGTGGTACGGTATGGTAACTAGCCCGAGTGCTGTCAAGTTTTGTTGTGGTTGTTGTTGTTTTTTCTATTTATTGATTTCTATAAGCAGAATAGAAAAAAAACAACACAAGCAAACACAAAAGCAAAAAAAAAAACATGAAAACTAAAACCTCGATTTGTGGCTATTTTTCATGCAACACGGAGCATAGACAGCTTTAACGTTATAAATACACGTCGCCTCATACACATACACATACTCACATGCACGGTAGGTATTATCGTGTTAACTTGCACACATGCATTACTCAACTGTACTTACGTGCGTGCGTATGAGTGCGGCATGGCGCTTAGCCGCATGCATACAACTTGTTTTGTTACATTTTGCATATGAGAAATTAATTTTCCATTCACGCGTCGTGCGGGTCATGGCTGAGAAATTGATAGTGAAAAAATAAAAATTGTTTTTAATTCATATTTTTCATATTTTTCACATTATCCTCACATAACAATTTGTAGGGATGTAAATCGCAGTAATTCCGCATATTTGCATGTGTCATATTTCTTTGATGTACTGCCATTTTTCGTATGTATTCTAGACATTTGTTATTTTTCATAATTTTTCCAAGCAAAATTTTACCTTTAATAGGCATGGAAAAAATTAAAAAAAAAATCCATTTTCTACCACTACAATAAAATTTATTTGCGCACTTTTGGTCCTTCCGCCTCGGCGCGTAAAATGTAGAATTTCCAATTTTTAATTGCACACGTCGCTCATATGGCGCACCATAGATCTTTCAGGTCGCAATACCAAATCCTCTCAAATTAATACACACACTCATACGAGGGTTGCCTTTATATTTTGCGTTGGTATTCCTTGGCATAAACTCACATGCAATGTTTTCGCTTACGAGCTTTATTTTATCTGTTTTCAGTGAGTGAAAAAATTCATCTCGGCCCAAAAATGGAATTAGATAGGGAAAATTTTAGTGAGATGATTTATTACGATTTTCGACGTAGCATTGATCAACTTGAGGCATTGATCAACCAGGGGTCTGAAACTTGCTGTGGTCCTATGGATGTCCACAACATTTATCAGATTAATAATCACTTACGCTTCTGTGGTCTGGTGGCGACGGAGCATAGTTAAGTCCACAATCCGGGAACTATACAGGCTGCAAAGACGTGTTTGTTTATGCATTACGGGTGCCATGAGTACAACCTTTGGTGATGCACTAAATGCTATGCTTGATGTTCTCCCCTTGGATCTTAAGATACAACAGGAAGCTTTTATTGCTTTTATTGCAAGTGTAGACTCCATAAATATGGTTTCTGGCCCGAAGACGGAACTTCGAGACACTGAGAAATCTTTAAGTTGCTATCTGAGCAGTATCCATTATTTTTGGCACCTAAAGACGACCTGATACCCACAGTTTCAGTTAGAAGGAAATTTGATGTCTCACGCAATGGAGCAATTTAGAATGCATGCAGGGAGTTTTGACGGATATTTTCTTTACTGATGGGTCCAATAATTAAATAGGGTCTCGAGCCGGATGGTACTTAAACGATAGTAATAAGTATTACTATGCTATGGCGGAAATGGCAACTGTTTTCCAAACGGAAATATTTGCCTATCTGAAAGTAGTAATGGATAATCGAGAGGAGATGGAGCGGCAAACAGTTTAGAGTTTTCAGTGACAATCGTACTGCTCGAAGGCCCCGCAGAACGCGAAGCAAACCTCAAACATTCTTCAAGAATGTAAGAAGAAGCTTAATTCTATCGCAAGACAGAAAAGGGCTTGTGCTTATATGGGTTCCAGGACACTCCGGTGCTCAAGGAAACGAAATTGCCGATGAATTGGCCACCTGTAGATCAGCGGTTACCCCACAGGGACCAGAGTTTTTAATCGGAATCAGTCCCGCAGGAATCAAGAATTGGATCAGCGATTATGTAGGCAATCTACATCGACAAATCGACGGTCCGATCAAGAACGCTGCACAAATGCAAAGTGTTTTGTGACAAGCCCGAACAGAAAACTGTCAAACTTTCTTCGAAAACTTGGAAGGAAAGATGTTCGGTTGATGGTCGGTATTATTAGAGGACACAACCCATGGGGTCAGCTTATGCCCACCATTGGAATCATTGAGGACCCAATATGCCTGTCATGCTTGGAGGAAGCGGATATCACTGAGCATTTTCCCTGTAAGTGGTTTGCCTTTGCTAGAGCACGGCTACGAGTTTTGGGTTCCGATGTCGTGAGAATGAGTAATATTTGTTCTCTAAAACTGGAGGATATTTACAGATTTGCCAAAGAATCCGGAAAATTCTTACAGGTCTAACTATCTCTATCTCTGTCTCTATGCTTTCCTATTTCTTTCTCTGATACTTTTCTCCTTCCCTCCTTGACTATCTACCCTCTTTCCAGAGCTTTAAACACAATGGGCTTTTTAGCCTGAGTGTTTTAGGAGCCACCAAATCTTCTGGTGCTCCTTGGCTCAACCTTTTCAAATCTCATATCATTCAGGGCATTGATCAACTTGCTTGGACTTTTGGCGTAGAAGCACCAAACTAAGTCATTGTGAAACGCTAATATAACGAGCTCCAACTTGGTGGTCGATCCTTACCGGATGGACTTCGTAAAGACCTTCCGAAACCCGTTGTTGTACCAGAAATAAACGATGCTGTGCACCAATTGATAACACAAGATTCTTCAGGTGACACATGGCGAGATAGTGGCATCCTCGAACATTAGTTGGACGAGCACATTCAACATTGCATGAACATTTGATCGTCAGAAATATTTGTTCTCATTGGATGCCGCTTAATTTGACAATTGCCAAAAAATGGTTGGTGTCGAATGGCGCAAAGAAATGGTGAAGAAATTCAGTCGCGGTAATTCACGGCATGTCTGTGACATCGTAATAGGTAACGAATCTTAGGTCTAAGCATATGAGACGGAAACAAAATTGCCAGCGACAGTATGGCTGTTCCAAGACGAGCTCAATCCAACAAAAGTTGTTCACGGAAGAAGCACCTCAAAGCAAAGGATCACCATTTTTTTTTCGAAAAATCTGGTTATGTCGCACTGTACCACTAGAGAAACTTAAAAGAATAAAATCCGAGTGGTATACAACCATTTGTTTGCCAAAAAGTTTTCAGAAAAATAAGTAAAACCAAGCGGCGAAAACTAATCATTCTTCACCAAGCCCATGCAAGCCCTTACGTATTGGGGGGACTTTTGAGCACTCAAAAGCTTGAATTAATTGATCATCCCTCTTACACCACTAATTTGACACAAAACGTTTTCTTTTTGTTTCCGAACATAAAAAATAAAAGGCGAAGTAAACTTTTTCCTACGCCCTGAAAAAGCTGCTGAAGTCTCTAAACAGCTCGGTTTGAAGGTATCCACTTCTGAGTGGCAAAAGTGCTTTGAAAATTGGTTCTAGCGAATGCAGAAATATTTTGACTTCAAAGGAGAATATTTCGAAGAACAATATTGACATTTTCTATTCTATTTTTATTCTATTGTGTTTTCTCAATTGTGCACAAAATATAAAAAGCAACCCTCGTATTGTGTGCATGCAAGCATTTGCTTGGATCAGTATGCGTCTGTGTGGTAAATACCTATACAGTGGTTGGCCTTACTGAATTTTTATTTTGATATTTATAATGTTTTTCGAGTTAAAATTTCCTTTTTTTTTACTTTATTCATTTTTTAACCAAAACCACATAAATCAAACTTTCAAACTTAATATAAAATTTAGATATATGTGAAAATTTTCCATTTAAATTTTTAAATCTTTTATCTACGTGTTTAGAAAAATCTTCTCCTTCCACTTTCTGTAAAACCACACAAAGACTTAGTGCCAATCAGAGGCATGTTTGCCCCTTTTTTAATTAAACTGTAAACTGCATTTTCATTTTCCTCATATCCCTCATGTCCAGGAACCCAACCTATGAGGAATGTTTAGGTATTCATGTACTATTTTTTAGCCGATTACAGTTGATAGAAGGGCTTCGAATGCCACCTACATGGGTTCCTCTCATTTTCGTATGGAGACATCCCCTCTTACACACCTCGATGGCTTGTATGGCCTGTTGATTGTTGGGTAAAAACTCATTGGAATCAATTTTTTATATATATAATATTTATGTCCAGACATATGCATATCTTCTTAATTGGCGCGATAACCGCTTACACGATTTTGACCGAGTATAACAAAGCGCTCCAGTCGTTTCTTTCTCGTGCTAACCGGCTCCAGTCGGGCACACCAAGTGAAGCCAACTCCTTCTCCACCTGATGTCTTCAGCGCAGAGGTGGTCTTCCTCTTCCTCTGCTACCACCAGCTCGTACCGCATCGAATACTTTCAGAGCCGGAGCGTTTATATCCATTCGTACGACATGACCCAGCCAACGTAGCCGCAGGATATTTATTCTTTGCGCTATGCCTATATCGTCGTAAAGCTCATACAGCTCATAGTTCCATCGCCTGCGATATTCGCCGTTGTCAACGTGCAAACGTCCAAAAATCTTGCGCACAATCTTTCTCTCAAACACTCCGAGCGTCGCTTCATCGGATATGGTCATCGCCCATGCTTCTGCGCCATACGTTAGGACGGGCATGATAAGAGTCTTGTAGAGTGTTAGTTTTGTTCGTCGAGAGAGGACTTTACTGCTCAATTGCCTACTTAGTCCAAAGTAGCACTTGTTGGCAAGAGAGATTCTTCGTTGGATTTCAAGGCTGACATTGTTATCGGTGTTGATGCTGGTTCCTAAATACACAAAGTATTTTACAACCTCAAAATTATAACTGTCAACAGTGACGTAGGTGCCGATACGCGAGTACGCCGACTGTTTGTTTGAAGATCGGAGGTACTTCGTTTTGCCCTCATTCACCACCAGACCCATCCGGTTTTCCTCTTTATCCAGTTTGGAGAAGGAAGAACTAACAATTGTACGCTCTTATAAAATATTGTGCCTGAGCGATTAAGTTCTGCGGCTCGTAGGATCCTTTCCAACATCAGGTTAAAGAAGTCACACGACAGCGAGTCACCCTGTCTGAAACCTCGTTTGGTATCGAACGGCTCGGAGAGGTCCTTCCCAATTCTGATGGCGCTGCTGGTGTGGCACAACGTCATCTTGCATAGCCGTATTAGTTTTGCGGAGATACCAAATTCAGACGTATGCATATGGCAATAAAAAATGGATTGAGGCAATTTCACTCAAACTGTGCATTTTTTGTTTAATTCAATGTTCGAGGGCTCTTAATAAAAACTGCAGTGGTATTAAATTCACTATTCAGTTCAAATTTTGTGTACCATAAATACACAAAAAACTGCATAGATTATAAAACAAAAATATTGAAAATGAACTCAATGGTCGAAATATTAAAGAAGCATGAAATCAGTATAATCTATATAATTTGGTTATATGCGAGTGCATACACATACATACATCCATGCAAAAGCTTTCATAAATATCACATATTTGCTGTTGAACAAATTCCGGTGTTGACATACGGAAGATAACAAACAGAAAAACATATTTCCATAAAAACGAGAAATAATAAATTCTGAGAGAAATATACACAAACAGTTATAGAACACATACATTAGCATTTATTTATGAACCACACCCACCTGGATAAGTTACTTCGTCTATCTGCGCTCTGGCAGGCAAGCAGGCAGGTAGGCTTGCATTCGTGTGCATGTATGCAGACTACGCGTATACATATATGTATGGATGCATGTGTGTGCATGTTTGTTCTTGTCCATGCAGTAAAACGCCGAGCTATCACGTATCTAGATTTCTAGATTTAAGTGGCGAGATTTTTACTTGTGCAATAGTCATAGACTAGTATTGCACTAGTTACAAATATACCAATTCAAGGCAAATGCTTGTAAAGTAAGTGGTATATGTATAAGATCGTCATAAATTGATAAGTTTTGACTGTATATTATATATATATCTCAACATATTTTTTTTTTTTTAAATTTATTTTAATTATTTTATTATTTATGATAATATATTTCATTCTATCACCAACCACTTCGATCCAATCCACAAACTTTATGTAAAACTTTTAAACATATACTATAAGGTTAGGCTAGGTATATCTCGCTGATATGAACAGATTTCACATAGGTCCCAAGGTTCCGTAGTGTTACCAGTGTTGTTGGAGTCCCCTTGCACCTCGCATCCTTGTCCCCTTTCTAATATCAAATTTCGAAAATTCGATTATTAGAAGCGGAAGAGGAGTGAGAAGAGCACGGATGTCGACATCCATTGCCCAGGCGGCACTCTCGCGTAGAATTCAATTAGAGAATTTTCGCCACCCAAACATATTTAAAATATCCTTCAAAATTTCACACTTTTTTTCAGAATTTCTAGAAAATTTGTGCGTATAATCTTTAGCCCATTTAGCAGCAGTCTAAAATTTTCACTGATTTTTGATAAGTTTTTTCTTTGACGCTGTGGCACATTTTCTCTATATAACAAACGCTCGAATATATGTTTCTAAAAATAATTCGTATTAAAAAATAATTAAAAAAATAACTAGTGAAAATGTGCTCATATATACTGCTTTTATAATTTTGCAGTAATGAATATATCACAGATCAGCAACCTGCTAAAGCTTGCTAAACGATCATCAATAGTGGAATTTGAGGCATATGTCTTCACACGTTCTCTTGGCAATATTAGGGATCAGTTCTGGTCGATGTGAGGTCTTTGTTGCTCAGCCAAATGAAACTAACCTAACATTACCACTAGAGAACGACCGAACTTCGAATTCGCAATGTTCGACCACAAAAGTTCAATTTCGATTTCTCGTTTTCTGTTCGATCTTGGATAGGTTATAGGTACTGCTGGCTGATTAGCAAAAAGATCTCACTCAGACCTCTAGAATCCCTTGAGTTACCAGTACTATATAAAGTGAAGATATTATTTTATGTAATGCTCAATGTACGCATTCGTGCGCTTGTCATCAATATACTTCATAAGAAATATGTTAATCCTAAGCACATTTGTCGAGTCCTACAAAGAATAGGGCAGTGGCAAAGTAGGTGTTCCAAAATACTCCTAGCACTCGCTTTGTTGCATGTATTACATGCCTCGTTCCGGACTAATCCCTGTTTGGCTGCGTGATATGGGGTGAGACAGTGTCCCATCAATACTGCCACCAATACTTTGCAGTCGTTTCTAAGCAGTGATAAAACAAAGTTTGTAATTTTCGTATTCCAAGGGCTTAACATCATTTTGACAGTTTTGTACGAGGTTTAGTGTTCCCATATCGACTGCGTTTACAGAGTTAATTCCTCATTTAGTTCCGTTTTCAGAGAGGAGTGTGATGGGTATATGTCTGACATGCTCAATCTCGGCAAGCGTATACCTGCCTTAGCCAGCTCATCGACTCTCTCATTTTCTTTTATTCCTTTATTCCCTGGTATCCAGTAAATAGTGACCTGACCATATACGCAGAATTCATCAATTTTCGTTCTACATTGTTGAACACATGACGAGTTAGTCCAAGGAGCTATAATTGCTTTAATAGTCACTTAGCTATCACTTTCGTAGTGGACCATAGCCTCGTCAACACTTTTTCTTCACTTTATTCTATTCATGGCTTCATCTCCTCAGTTAGTCCAAGGAGCCATAATTGCTTTAATAGCCACTTGACTATCACTTTCGTGGTGGACCATAGGCTCGTCAACACTTCACTTTATTCTATCCATGGTTTCATCTCTTCCGTTGTGTACGTTCATTTCCTTAAGATCTGATTCGACGTCATCTAACCATCTACTTCATGGGCGATCTCTTTTTCTTCCTCCAATGTGTGTTAAAATAAAATCTTTCCTAGTAAAGCGTCTTTCAGTAAGAGCGCTTCAACTTTTGAACTTTTTTGAATAAAACACAAACGGTTTGACTTTTTTAACTAATTTTTTTTTTTATTATCGAGCTTGAACATATACATTTAAGTATGAAATTCGATTTCTTCTGCATGACCACCGCGTGCACGTTTTACGAAGTCCAATCGTTGAACCCAATTTTCGACCACTCTTTTGCATAAATCGGCCGAAATTCCAGCAATTTCGCGTTCAATATTGGCTCTGAGCTCACAAATCGTCGCCGGCTTGTTACTGTAGACCAATGACTTCACATAACCCCGAAGAAAATAGTCTAGAGGCGTCAAATCACACGAGCGCGGCGGCCATTCGACCGGTCCATTTCTGGAAATAATGCGTTCATCAAACTTACTCTTCAACAAATCAATTGTAGCGTGTGCTGTGTGGCTTGTGGCCCCGTCCTGTTGAAACCACATGTCGTCTAAGTCCATACCATTCAATTGCGGCCAAAAATAATCGTTTATCATGTCGCGGTATCGATTTCCATTCACAGTAACGTGGCGATCGTTCTTGTCAACGAAAAAATATGGGCCAATTACGCCGCCGGCATGTAAACCGCACCAAACAGTGATTTTTTCGGGATGCAATGGTGCCTCATGAATCACGTGTGGATTGCTTTCTGCCCAATAACACATATTTTGCTTGTTGACAAAGCCATTGAGCCAAAAGTGAGCTTCATCACTGAAAATGATTTTTTGGAAAATTTATAAATTTTCATAAAAAATTTGCACGATTTGCAATCGTTGCTCAAGCGTGTAGCGTTCCTTACTGAAATGTATACTAATGAAGTTTACAAATGACAAGCGAAAAATACAAAATATTGCGTCGTTCGCCCTCCCTATCGGAAAAAAGTTGAAGTGCACCTATTGAAAAACGCTTTATTTCACTCTTTCGGCATGCCAAGTGCACTACGTGCCCAATCCACTAAATCCGTTGAGCAGTTTTTCTTTTAATAATTTCTTCGATTTCATTGTTGTAGCGAATGCGGCAGGTGCCGTCTCTGGTTTTGATGAAAATCATTCGTTTTCAGCGTCCATATTTCTGCGCCATATGCAAGGACGATTCGTATCAGTGTTTGGTACATTCTTATTTTCGGAGCTCTGGAAAAATCTCTTGATTTAAATACTTTTATGTTAGAATAATAGGCTTAATTTGCAGCCTGGATTTTGTCGTTAATAGCTACCGCCGAGTCTTTGTCTGGCGATAGTTTAAAACCTAAGCAGTTAAATTCAGTGATATTTTCAAAATCCGTGACATGTTGACGTGTCGAGACCTTTTCGGGGGTTCTCACGTTAAATCTCTCATTCTTAGGGCTTTCACCAAGGTTTGTCCTTTCTTGCAAAAATACAGCTACTTGATCTCTGTAAGGGGATTGGAAAAAAGAGGCGAAAGGCTTCACTTCTTTCTATCTGCTATCTCGTTGCGCATTCTTTCTCTTTGAGGCACCAGTAAGAGGAGTTAATTCCAGCACGAGTGTGACCTGCATAGCCAATATCTCAGCCAAAAAGTTGTCTGCGAATTCATATGCGAGCTATAATTTTGCGCAACTAGCAACTAGTACGCAACTAGTTATATTGCAGTGTTTCGCGCTACAAGCTGAGCAGTATTCAACTTTGCAAATAGAAGAAGTGAACAAGTTGAGTTAAAAATTGCCTTAGTAAACTGTTTGCTTAGAACTAGTGGGCATAACTGCAGGGTATACTATGAAAAGGAGAAAAAAATCTGTTTTACAACGCAAGCTGAAAGAATAATAGAAAGCCAGTTAGTGGGCAGGAAATTGTTGTAACTAAAATTCAGCCTCAAAATATGTCTTCATTTCCGCTTGTTCGCATGTCACATACTAACTCATTCAAAAAAATAGCTAAACACACAAACACACACAAAAGCGTTCATATACAGCTCACATATACTTGTACAAACCTGCACATGAGCGTGCATGCAAACCGGTGTAAAGAGAAATTTCCTGATGTCAAGCGACTATGTAAAGCGATGGTTGACTAGAAATTGTTAAAACTACGGAAGTTCACTGTTTCACTGCACAAAGTAGACACGGCCTGGCCAACCGCGCACGGTAGAGGATGATGGTTTTGTAGGCAAGTCTAGAAGTGGTGCTCACGTGAGCCGCAGTTAGCTGGCTGTAGAGGTCAGTATGTAAACTGGCTACAATAAAATCGCATGCAACAATAAAAACCAAAACGTCAACAATAACCGGGGGGAAAGTAGGTATGTAAGAGAAGTGAAAAAGGAAATAGAAAGAATATTGTCAACAATAAACAAGCAGCAAGCACAACATTCGCTAGAACTGTACCGGCAAACTACAATAAAAAAGAGCTTAACAAGAGCCGACAACCGCAATGTTGCAACCAGCACTGCCACTGTTACCACCAAGCGCTGCAATTTGTTTTTGTACTTTTTCGCTGGCTTTTTTCTATAATTTTTCTTCCTTTTGCTTTGCTTTTCTTGTTGCATTTGCATCATTTTCCGTTGCTTCACTACTATTGTGTTTTATTTTCATTTTGTTTTCTTGTTGCTGTGATTGTTGTCTTGACTAGTTTTACCTTTGCATTAAACATTAGCTACATTCTAAAACAAAAGCAATTGAAAAAAGGAAGTGGGTAAAATAATAACAAGAGTAGCGAGCGAAAATAAACATCGCCGTGCAACAGCAGCGCTTAGGATGCAACAACAACTATCGGAAACGAATAGCAGCAGGCAATGAACGAGAAGAAAAATGCTAGCGTTTATTTAGTAATTTAAGTCAGTCTATAATTTTCTGGTGGTAAGGGCGCAACGAAAAAAAAACAAACAAAGAGGGAGAATGGCAAAGACTGGCTTGGCATTGGGCACACAATACTGTATACTAAAACCAAAAAGTGTTACAACAAAATTCTGGCACCAGCTTGCGGTGTAGGGAGCCATGCAATAATAGTTGACATAGATCGGCATCAAAGTTTCCTTAGAGGCTGCGGCAAACTATTTCTTGGGATGAAACGAGATACCAAATTACAAGAACCTAGATTTTTTTGGATATTTGGCCGATTTCTAAATGCTTTTTCTAAATGATTTTTCAAAAATATTTTTTTAATAAAATTTATTTCCCTAAAATATTTTTTTTTTGTTCAACATATAATATGAATTTCAAAACTATTTTCGTAATAAAATTTTTTCTTTTTTTTTTTAATATTGTTTTTAAATAATTTAATTAGAAAAAAAGTTGCTTTTATGGCGCAATACTTTTTTTAACATTTTTTATTTCAAAAATATTCTTTTTTAAATCATAAATTTTTTTTTGTAAAATTATCTTTTTAATAATAATTTTTTCCCCTAAAATAATTTTTTGTTTTCAATCTTTTAATTTCAAAAATATTTTTCGTAATAAAATTTTTTCTTTTGTTTTAAATACTGTTTTTAAAAAGTTTAATTAGAAAAAAAGTTGGTTTTAAGACAAAATACCCTTTTTAATACAGTCGAACTTCTCTACAGTGAACTTCCATATAATGAAGCTCTCCTTATAATGAACTGGTTTCGAAGACACTGCTTTTTCGTTGTACTTTCGGTGTATTTTTGTCTCCTTATAATGAATTTCTATATAGTGAAGTTTTCTATATAATGAACAAATTTTACAGCTGGAAATTCAAGCGTCCTAAGTTTTTGTCTCCATATAGTGAATTTTTTCAAAAGTTTTCTGTTGCAAAAAATTACAGTTAGATGTGGACAAACTGTAATGAGGGGAATCCCAAAATTAAAACAGAAAAAGCTGAGCTATTACAGTTTTATTCAGTGATTGAAGTTAAAATGCCGCATCGAAGCAGCATTTCGCTTGAAAAAAAGTTATTAATGATTAACAAAGTTAATGAAGGAAAGAAAAAAAAAAAAGATATTGTCAATGAATTCGGAGTTCTTCCCAGCACTTTATCAAATATTATAAAAAATAAGGAAGTGATTTTAAAAACTGCGGAGGATTTGGCAGTAAATACCAAACGCGAAAGACTTCGACCTTGTCATTTTGAGGATATTGACGAAGCAATATGAGGCAAGTACAGGTTGGTTAGACAAGTTCAAAAGTCGGCATGGCGTTATTCAAAAGACATTATGTGGGGAAAGTGCTGACGCCAACATAGAAAACCGTGATGAATGGGTAACGAACGTCTTACCGAAATTAATTGAAAATTACAACATTAACGACATTTTTAATGCCGACGAGACTGCTTTGTTTTTCAAATGCTTGCCAACTAAAACACTGGCATTCAAAAATGAAAAATGCTTTGGTGGGAAGTAAAGCAAGGAGAGAATAACTGTCCTGGTGGGAAGCAATATGACTGGATCAGAAAAGCTAAAATTACTGGTAATCGGAAAGGCCAAAAATCCGAGGTGCTTCAAGGGAATAAAATCTTTAGGTGTCGATTATGAGTTTAACAAAAAAACATGGATGACCAGTGAGATTTTTACGAAATGGATTGTAAAACTCGACAAAAAATTTTGTGACCAAAACAGAAAGGTGTTGTTTTTTGCACTGCCCACCCTAAAGATGTAAGAGACAAGTTGAGAAACATTCATCTCGCTTATTATCCTCCCAACATGACTTCGTTACTGCAACCAATGGACCAAGGCATTATCTACAACATGAAACAGTATTACAGAAAACGAATTTTAACGAATATATTGACTCAAGTGGATGAGGGAAATTCTGTTATGGCCATAGACTTGCTGCAAGCAGTTCGAAATCTTAGCAATGTATGGAATGTCTATGTTAAACCAGAAACAATTGCCAACTGTTTTAAAAAGGCTGGATTTTCAAAAGATGCTATGCAGACTCCATTTGAGCATTGGGATGAAGAGGATCTTCTTTCAATATGGGATTTGGCTGCTTTACAGTCTTCATTTAAAAAAGTAGCAAATATCGAAGCATCGTTTGATGACTACGTAAATGTTGATAATGGTGTGCAGACTTGGGACAACCCATCCGAAGAAGATATTCTCAACAGCATTTTTGAAAGTCGCGGAGTTCCAGCTGAACCTGGTAAGCATTTATCTTTTTATAGTCAAACAAAAATTTAATATGTATGTAAATATTATTTCAGATAACGATGAACACGATTTGACCGTTGAAGAATTGGCAGAAACTGAGGAGGCATTACCTACGTTGATACAAGCTGCTTCATCCATTAGCGTAATTAGAACCTTTGTGGAAATGAGGAGTGACGTGCCGCTTCATGTTTTCAACTCTCTACATGATTTGGAAGCTTTTATTGAAAATGAGAAATGGAAGACTGTAATTCAAACCAAACTCACTGATTATTTTAAATAAAATTACATAAAAAATCAATGTTTCTTTATAATGAAGTTTCTATATAGTGAAGTGATTTTTAGGTCCCGTGCGAATTCACTATATGGAAGTTCGACTGTATTTTTATTTTTTTCATAACTTTTTTTTGTTAAATAATTTTTTCAAAAATAGTTATTTTTAAAAATAATTTTTTTCCCTAAAATAATTTTTTTTTGTTCAACATTCCAATTTCAAAAATATTTTTCGTAATAAAATTTTTTTTTTTTTTTTTTTAAAGTTTAATTAGAAAAAAATTGCGTTTATGACAAAATACTTTTTTTAATATTTTTATTTCAAAAATATTCCTTTTTAAATCATAAATTTTTTTTTGTAAAATTGTTTTTTCAAAAATAATTTTTTTTTTATTGATAATTTTTTCCACTAAAATAATTTTTTGTTTTCAATCTTTTAATTTCAAAAATATTTTTCGTAATAATTTTTTTCTTTTGTTTTAAATACTGTTTTTAAAAAGATTAATTAGAAAAAAAGTTGGTTTTAAGACAAAATACCCTTTTTAATATTTTTATTTCAAAAATGTTCTATTTTAATTCATAAGTCTTTTTTTGTAAAATGATATTTTCAAAAATAATTTTTTTAAAAATAATATTTTTAATAATAATTTTTTCTCCTTAAATAATGTTTTCTTTCAATCTTTTAATTTCAAAAATATTTTTCGTAATAAACTTTTTGCTTTTGTTTTAAATATTGTTTTTAAATATTTAATTTAAGGAGGTTGAATTAGTTTTAAAGGTGGCACACAGATGGCGCTATTTATCACTTTATCGCGTTGGCAATACTGAATATATATTCATGACAAAGCCTCATCCCTAGGCTTTGTTTATCAGTATCTGTCATTTCGCTGAAGTATAAACAACGCAGTGTTTTCGTGCTCCGAGTATGTAAACTTTCGTGCCGTCGAAACGCAATTTGCGGGAAGCTTTGCTTTTCTGCTTCAATTTGAAAAAAAATACAACCCAAGCCCGTGAATTGCTGCAGGAGGCCTACCCAGACCATACTCCGTCGATTTCAACATGTGAGTACTGGTTTCGACGATTCGAAAGTGGTGATTTTCACACCGAAGACAAGGAGCGTCTTGGCCAGCCCAAAAAGTTCGAGGACGCGGAATTGGGGGAATTGGTAAACGAGGACTCGTGCCAAACCCAAGAAGAGCTTGCTGAATCATTGGGCGTTGATAAATCAACCGTTTGCAAGCGTCTAAAAGCGATGGGAATGATCCAAAAGCAAGGACATTGGGTCCCGTACGAGTTGAAGCTGCGCGACGTCGAACGGCGATTTTTTACGTGCGAATTGCTGATCGAGCGACAAAATCGGAAGGGTTTTTTGCATCGGGTGGTGACTGGCGACGAAAAATGGATCCACTACGACAACCCAAAACGCAAAAAATCATGGGGTTTGCCCGGCCACGCATCAACGTCGACGGCCAAGCAGAATATTCACGGCAAGAAAATCATGCTCTGCATTTGGTGGGATCAGGTCGGCGTCGTATATTTTGAGCTGCTCCAACCGGGCGAAACAATCACGGGAGATCGTTACCGACTGCAATTGATGCGTTTAAGCCGGGCATTGAAAGAAAAACGGCCGGAAACGGTAAAAAGGCACGACAAGGTTATTTTGCAACATGACAACGCTCGGCCGCATGTTGCTCAACCTGTCAAAAAATACCTTGGAACGCTTGGCTGGGAAGTGTTACCCCACCCGCCGTATAGTCCAGACATAACTCCCTCCGATTATCATTTGTTCCGGCATATGAGTCTCGATTTGGCGGACCAGCGGTTCTCCTCGTACGAGGCTACCAAAATATGGGTTGAGTCATGGATAGCCAAGCAGCGGCCAGAATTTTGGAGAAACGGCATCCGGAAATTGCCCGAAAGATGGGCGAAAGTTGTAGCTAGCGATGGCCAATACTTCGAATAAAATATTTTGTACCGTTTTTTCACAATAAAGCCCCAAATCTTCGAAAAAAACCTTTAAAACTAATTCAACCTCCATAATAGCTTTTGTTTTTTTTTCTATCTTTTAATTTAATTTTAATGTCGCAACAAAAAAAACCTTTAATATAAATTCCTTTTTAAATCATAAATTTCAAATATTCCTTTTTAAATCATAACTTTTTTTTGGTAAAGTATAATTTTTCCAAAAATAATTTTTTTATAATAATTTTTTCCCCCTAAAATATTTTTTGAATCCTTTTAATTTCAAAAATATTCTTCTTCGTAACCAAATTTTTTCTATTGTTTTAAATAGTTTAATTAGAAAAAAAAGTTGTATTTATATGACAAAAAAGTATTTTTTTTTAATATTTTTCCTTTTTGTGGCGTGCGCCTTGATATTTTTCCACACATTTTTTTGTCGTCTCCAAATGACAATTAGTTTTTCAAGAGGAGCTTTGCCATTGTTTGCTGAGGGGTAATACTTTTTTCTATCATTTTGGTATTTCCTCCCGCATGGTAGTCACGCACCAGCCCTTTCGGATAAGGCAGCCGTGGAATACTGCGATGATAATTTCTTTAGAATACAGTAACTCACGAGATTCGTGTTCGTGTATGGAGTTTTTTATCCCTTTCAGAGGAAGTGTAAAAGTAAACAAACAGGATTATAGCTTAAAATATGCTTAATAAATGTTATCATCAAATGTGTACCGTTGGTGCTCCTTGGTATATCCACAGCTTTGATCTCGAACGTGACCTCACTTTTGATTCAGCTCCAGACACAATAAAGAGCTCCAGTTCCATTTCTCATAAAGAGAGACTGAATAAACACACAAGCACAAAGGCGTCCATCTTTGCTGACACAAATACTTGGAGAGAAAGCCTGAAGCAAAAGTGTCGACAAGACGCTATTTTAGGTTGCTTCACCATTTGTGGAACAACATCAAGACGCACACCACAAATAGGAGGAGGAGCTCAGCCAAACACTAACAGAATTGTACGCGCCAATTATTTATTTATTTTATTTTTAATGGGTTAAAATATTATAATATATATAATATAATTATAATATATTACAAAAATACTACTCGTGAAATTCGACCATAAATGTTCGAACTGGGTGCTTTGCGCAGATAAGTAGTTTAATAAATTTTCTTACTATTTCGAAAAGCACTCAAGTACTATACAGAATATAACAAAGTATTAGGATATAAAGAAATGTGTGCCTAAGAATGCAAATAGCCTTGGTGTTAATGATTTAACTAAATTTTCCTAGCTCTTTTATCCTAAATCGATTTCATTCCGCCCGCAGAAAATATACCTAAAACTGCTGCACAGCACAATACGATTTTTTTCTTTTTCTGCTCCCAATAGGCTTTCTTGCTAATTGTCTGCTTCATAAAATTTCTTATTTTTTTATTTTTACTTTTTTTTATTTTTATATATTTTTTTTATAAATTTAAATCATATTTTTGTTGTTAGCACCAGCTGAAAGTCTTCAAACATGCCTCAGGCAAGCCAACTTACTAATTTCGTTCCCACGATAGTCGATTCTAAGTAACCGGAACGACCCGGATTTATATCCAGCCAAGAACTGCCACTTCAGCAGCATTTCCCGAACATGTATGGGGAATGTTTATGCTGCTACAACAACAACTACTAATTCCGTTAAGCACCGTGTATCTGCTTACTAACGTACGTAGCGACTCTTCAATCTATTCGCAAACGGGTCTAATATACGAGTTCCTACGCTGGCCCTTCGCTAGAGCATTGCTCGTATTTTGCACTGATTTTTCAATGACTCACTTTAAATATTGTGCATACACCTAACTCGAAAGTTTATGGGAATTCCGCTATGAAACTTTGAGGGATTACTAAGCAAATTCTCAGCTATTACTGAAAAACAAAATAAGGAGAAACATCTGAAGAGGGTGTTTTTAAAAAATGACAAAAAATGTTAAAGAAGAAATTTTATTTATTTATTTATTGAAAGAGTAACAACTAATTAATGATTACTCCACTTATAATATTACAGCGCTGGCTACCAGGGCCTTCGGCTTATTGCTAAAAGGAAAAAATAGTCTAATAGGATTTAAAAATATTTAAAGTTATTGGCAAATGCATGACTGATGGTACTCATGTTCATTCGTACTAACATGTGTGTGTAACATATATACGCTCATCGTATGTACGATTAAGCGCATAGATGTACGCCCGTATATTCACTAACGAACATTTGTACCATGTCCAACAAGGATTGTTTACATACATATATTAAAAGTAATATGATATATACAAGAAAAAATAATGGTTAAGTAGGTATCTTACACAGATAAATGAATTTATAAACGATGTTAATACTATCGATATCGCGAAGCTTTAGGTAGGATGATGGTTTGGTATTGTTAAAAATGGAGGTTCCTATTTGTTTGAGTCCAGCACATTCGTCCAGGAGGTGAAGAACGGTGTTGTCGGTAGAGCCGCAAAAGGAGCAGGTTTGTTTTGTGGAGCCTTTTAAAAGGTGTGCATGTGTGGTGAGTGTGTGTCCAATTTTAAGGCGAACAAATATTTTGAGTTTGCCGCATGATACATTAGATGGATATATCGGAGTTTCCCCATTAGGGTTGTAATTTTTGTAGCAGTGATGATAGCTACACCAATCGCTGGCGAAACATTTCTGAATATATTTTTTTTCGAGCTTCTTAATGTCTTTATCGATGAAGTGTTCGGATAGATGTAACGGTTGTCTGGAAGCTTTTTTGGCAAGTTCGTCAGCTTTCTCGTTCCCGCGAATACCAGCGTGACCTGGTATCCACATAATTTTTATGGTATCCTTATGCTTTAGAAGTATTTTGCGAATTTTTTCAATTAGTGGGGTGTTGTTGATGTGGTTAGCAAAGGCTTCGAACGTGGATTTGCTATCACTACATATCAGATATTTATTTCCACTACTTGAGGCAAACCGTACCGCTTCAAATATTGCAGCTGCTTCAGCTGTAAATATCGAGCAATATGTTGGCATTGCAGCGGCCGAAATCAAACCACCAAGCTCGTTTGTCACTGCAAACGTAGTGCTGGTGTCAGACTTCGATCCGTCTGTAAAAATAAACTCCCAGTTACCTCTAAGAGGTTCAACAAATTTGTTATAGAGTTGTTTGTATTTGTTGGGGCTGGTAGAGGATTTTGGATATTTTAATAAAGTGGTGATGAAGCTAGATCTACGATCCAACCACTGCGGATGCGTTTCGATTTCTGAGAGCGTTGGTACAGAAACAATGTCGAGGTTCTTGAATGAGTTTAAAATGCGCGATATTGCTGATGGTGACTTGGACTTGTCTTTTTGAAGCCATTCTGATTCAACGTATGAAAACAGCAACTTGTTTCTGCAGTGAAGCATTTTTGGGATTTGCATCATTGAGTTGCTCAGAAGAAATACTTTCCCCAAACAAACTTTTTTAATATGTTGTATTCTAAGAAAATAACAACAAATTATTTTCAATATTAAAACATTAAAAAAAATGAAAAAAAAGTATTCCTTTCAATTTGAAAAATAAAATTCAATTATTTCACCCACAAATTTTGCTTAAGTGGTGCATTTTATACAGGTGTCTAGTTATCGAAATTTAAATTGAAATAAAATATCAAAAATTCAAATTGAACGGGGCAATCATTATAATTTTTGTGTAGAATCATTCATGATATTTATTTTTTAAAGACACTTCCTTTCAAATGTTGGCCGGAACCACACCGTAATTCGGCCATCCTGTAAACACCGATTTTGAATGACTCGCTGGAGGACTTCGGTCGGTATCTCGTGAATAACTCTAGTAATGTTGGCCTCTAATTCCTCAATCGAAGCTGGTTTATCCACAAAGCATTTAGACTTTGTATACCCCCTCAAATAAAAGTCCAAAGGTGTGATATCACATGAAATTGGTGGTCAATTCACAATTCACCAAAACGACAACGCCGTAAATCAATTGTTTCGTGGATTGTATGCCAAGTAGCGCCTGGCTAGCGTCTTATTGTAGAGGGTCCGGGCTTCAATTATTTTAAAGAAATAGGTCGCACCAAACGGCTATTTGCAATGGATGTAATGGCTGCTCTTAAATGGCTTTGGGTTGCTTTTCAGCTCCAATGCGACAATTTTGCTTATTACGGTAGCCATTAACCTCAAAATGGACCTCATCACTGAACATCATAAGTTGGCCTCAGCAGGTGAACACTTTTCACAGAGCATCGAATTTCGTAATACACTTAAACGATTTGTAAAGGATGTGAGGTGTAAGCCTTTCTATGATGAGATGCCAATGAATACGGAAAAAAAAAATGCATTTAATTTGTCAATAGTCATGCGTGATCTGTCAAAAAAAATGTATTGAAATAAGTACCTACAATCTGATCACCCTTCACATAGTCCCTGAAATTTCCACATGAAATTTGGCGGATCAACAGCTATCAAGACCAATATTTTGACTTAATCTTTTAGCACATCAGTGTACAGCATTTATAAAAGACAGCCTGAATAGTTCAAAGCGCTACGAAATTTTTAGATTCAAACCAACTTTTTGTAAAGAATGGGGAATGTCAATGAAGACCAAAACTAAAATTTCGGTCAAAATGATTATTATATGTATATATTTTTGTATTTATTTTTTTGATGTAATTAAACTTAAAATATTAAAAAATAACTTTTAAAATGTATTAGGTTAATGTTCACGAAAAATTGTTAAAAATATTATACTAAACTTTTCACACCCCTGACTAATCCTAACCTCTTAAGCCTACTAGCGAATGCTGGCCTGGGCATACAAAAAATGTGTCATTGTGTCAAAAAGTCCGGATGGAAAATTGCATTTTAATAATTTAAACAACAACTACTTTTACTTCTACTGCATAAAAATATGCACACGAACATGCACATACACATACTCATACATATGCAGATATATGACTGCGAACATTTCTGTAGCAGAAAGCACTTGCCTTTGCCCCTTGCCTCTTGCCTATATTGCACTTAATGGCAGGCATAACAGTCAAGTGGCACATAGAGAAACGCCAGAAAGATACACCGCGCCACAGAGAGAACAAAAAGCAAAGCAAACAGAGACTTTTACGTTTTTTTCTTAAATTATTCCTGTAGCACTCAGCACTCAGCGTGCCGCATATTTCTTTCCTTCGAATTTCCGCTTCTTTCCACTTTACGACGCGAGTGGCTGCTATCAAGTATATGAATATATACGTATGCATTTCATTGTTTATGGACAAAGTGGCAGCGAAAGTCAACAACAATAACAATAACTATTACAATAAATAATAATAATGAATGCAAATTCATTGTAAGATTTACCTTTAAAATAATAAATAAATAAATTTTATTTGGAAAAGCTAAAAATTGGTGGAGTATCTGAAAGTATGCTGAAAGTTTCACGAGATTCAGTGGCAGTCAATATAATAGTAGCGCGGCATTTCGCCAAGTAGTTATTTTGTACATTTCTTTCTTTATAAAAGACATTAGGGCTTTCGTCATATGCCCCTATAAAAGAATTGTCTTTATGAAGGGTGGTTAAGTTTCAAAGGCCGATGTTGATTTGGAATAAAATACAATTATTGGTATGGCTGAATTACGTAAGCAACAATATATTGGCCAAATGGCCGCTGCGGTCTCGGCGGCACACCTCCATCTGATGGTCAAAATTTTCGATGACGCTAAGGCATAATTGAGGTTCTGTGCCGTAATATAATTATCATAATAAAGAGAAATGACAATAATTTCCTAAAAAATTGTATTTTATTCCAAATCAATACCGGCCCTTGAAACTTAACCACCCTTTATTTTCATTTAAGCAGTGTAAGTGCCCTAGTAACATGAAAAACAAAAACATTTTATTGACAATCTTGTTGAAGCAACAGTTATGGAATTATCAGCCTAACGTTCAAGAGATTACCAGCCAGCTTGGATTGAGGTACTTATTTAGACCGAACTGTTCATGCACGTGAGTGCGCTATAACTCTTCATGTGACGTAGCTAATGAAGTTATTTCTAGAGACACTGAAATTTCCGAGGGCCTATTGACTCCAAATCTGCTAAACGTTCACCGAAATAAAACGGAGATGATGTGTTTTTGACAAAGCGGGTTTAGAGATAGTGTTAAATGCTCTCTACCTCCTCTTCCTCTAAAGATTTTTGCCAATTGAATTTCGAACACTACATAGTTCAACTAGATCGCAGTTGTAGTATTTGAATCTCTGCCTGGCTCAGGACGGTCATTTACGCAAAATAGTCCCCAGCAACTCAATATCGTCTAATATTCAGTTCTGTTTCAGTAGAGAGTTCCAAGCGGTGAATGTAAAGAAACAGTCGATTGCGACCAGTTCGGTAACTAGTACTTGACCTGATGTGAGTGGCACAATATTCCTGATATTAAATGAATAAACAGATGACCTTGCCAGAATTGACGAAAGTGCATAAAATTTAATAAAAATAAAGTCACAGAATGGTCCATATTCCATACAGACGTTAGGTTAGGTTTGGCAGCCGCATCGCACATAAAGACAGCGATGCCACTTAGACGTCGAAATGGGTCCGTTGTGAACCGCAGAGGCTCGGCTACATTTTCTTTTCCATATTGAGCCATCCTGAGCTTTTCACAAAGCGTAAAAGTTGTTAATACATACCTAAAGTGTGCAGAATATCTATATTCATTAAGAAGTAGGATCTTAAATATCGGTTCTTGCCTCTGGCTAGAGCCGCGCATGTGCAAAAAAGGTTTTGAAATGTTTCGAACTCCTCCTCATTCCTGCAGCTACGACAGAAATGATGAATGTAAACGCCTAATCTCCTTGCATGATTTTCTATGTGACAATATCCTGTGAGGGCCCCTACTAAAGTTCTAATTTGAAGTCTACTCTATTTTATAATATTCTTGGACAGATATAGATTTTGCCCTGGCCATGTTTGCCTAGCGATTTCACAGGTGTTAACGCTAATCCATCTTTGATTTACAGAACTGATTAGTCCGTCCATAATAAGAAGCTTACAAGTTGCGAGAGGTACTCCATAAATTACTTATATTTGGCATACATATTATTCGTTTGTCTGATCATTGGTGATCTACCTTAGATTTTGCAATGAACAAGAGCCAGTTGAACATAAGTTTTGTCATTTCCATTAGGTAGGTAGGTAGGTTGGGTGGCTGTCGTAGCGACACACTTAGTCCTTTTGCAGGTCCATTGTGATACCACTGTCGTTTTCGAGCAGATTGTACTGGTTTAAAGTCAGGATTGAAATTAGGAAAGATCGCTTTCGCTTTTCCAATCGCTTCTTTCAACTCCTGTGACAGTTCGCTTTCCTTTGGGTGGGTTTCGTACACCCTCCTTAGGAGCCTTGCGGCGTTTCGCTGGATCTACCACCCTCACAAGCGGCCATCCTTCGGTACCGAAGCTAGCAATAGCAGTGCTTCCGGCCGGGACCGTTTTTGGGGGCTGAATCGCAGTTGACTGCCGAGCTAGTGCACCTGTACTTGTGCTTGGACCTGTGCCCAGTACTGCTGATTGTGTAGCTACTGGCCTCGCTTTCGCTGTGGCTGTCATTATTTGCTTAGATCGACTTATTAGACCGATGGATGGTGTTTTCTTTGAGCTCGGTAGAACCTTTGCTCGTATTGCGGAACTGATTGTCGGTCTGTTAGAGGGAGGACCGATCTCTTTTTTTGTTTTGCATTTTAGACCCACGAGTGTCGGAGAAAGGATGTCCGCCCGTGCCCGAACTTCACGGGTAAGGCTAGTTATTACGGATTATTTATTAGAAGGGCCCCAAGCCTGGCAGATTCTCGGCACGGGTCGCATCACATCTTAATCCTGCCCTTCACCCCCGACCACGTTAAAAGTACTTTGAGTAGTGCTGTACTATTGAGGAGTATCGAACCCTAACCATAGTACCCTTAACTTAGCTAAGTACCTCCTGAAATACGAAAACTGTGGTACTTATTACCAGCCGGCACACTCGTTGAGCGTTCAGTGGAGGATTTTCGTCAGCCCGCCATTGTCATTGCCATTAATAAAACACAATAAAAAAGTGGGAAGGCAAAATTTAGAATGTTCAGACTTTCCCGTAGACAGTTCATGTGGCGAGGTCGCATATCGAAAAGCATCTCTGATTTAATTGGAGAAACTCAAAAAAAAAAGTAGATGTCCAAAATCAGTTCAATAATATGTATATTTGGGATCCTTTAACTCCTATTTTGAAGCAATGGACATTGTTTTGTGCTAGGGATCTTAGTTCGTTCCACGATAATCCAAGAGACCTCGTGTCAGCTTCTGTTGAGGGCCGCCAGGTGGTACGTGGTCTGCCAATTCCTCTGCCAGTTTGATGAAATGGGTCCCAGCGCAGCGCTTCTTTAGGGACTTTGTCGTCATTTAATTTTTCCTTAGCGAGTGGGCAATCCATTGGCATTTCCCTTTTTCGATTTCTAAATTTCAATATGAATGAAATCAATTTTTTTTCTTTGAGTGGCGCTGCAACAAAGGCGCGTTCATTCTTCATAAATATTTTAACGAAATCCTTGTGGGAAATACTCAGCATAATGAAAGTTGAAGGCTGCGAAAAAAATTAATGTATATTATAATGAAATATTTTCGTTAAATCAAGAAACCGATACCAATAGTCTTTGTTTCATTTTCAAAAAGCTAGAATTAAGAACTGGAAATATTAAGTTAAAAAAAATTTGAAAATTTCAAATTAACCACAAAAAACCTTTTTAAATTCTTTTTCAAATATAATTTATAAATTCAATAAAAAATCAAAACAAAAATTTTGTCAAAATCTTTTCTTCGTAATAACAAAAAACTTGCTCCAGTGCCGCCGAACAGTGCGAAATATTTTTAAGTTTCCAAACACTAGAACACGCAAATTTAAAAAATATAAATTTAGTCCAAACATTTCTCTACATTCACCCATAGTGCACCCAAAAGTATGCAACAATGTGATATGAAACCTAAATTTGTGCAATTAAATATTAAAAAACCCATAAATGTTTTCAAAAGCTAACTTCAGTCTCTCCATAAAAATGTGGATAGTAAAAAATGAGTCAACAAAAATATCTCAAAGAAAAGCAACTTGTTATTGGAAATAACAAATTGAAAATGAGCGACTGCATAGGCGCACAGTGTCACAAAACAACTAAACCAATACATAAAAATTTTCGTTTCACTTTTCATTTTATGACTACGTGTAAGTATGTATATTTGCCAATACAATCATAGACTTATAAAGTTGCAACATAAACCACATCAATAACAGCGGCTGCTACAGCCGCAAAGGTGTTGTTGATATAGAAAAAAAAGGAAAACAAATTTAAATAAGTGTAACACCAACTCTTAGCTTCATAGCCGTCATTTAGCACTATCGCCTCAATTGCCTTGTTGATCGCAGTTACTTAGTGCTCGATCATGGCTGCCGTAGCTGGTCTTTATGGCCTTGGCGAAGATCGTCAACATCGCAAGAAGCAGCAGCAGCAACAACATCATCAGCAGGAGCAACGCGAACAGAAGGAGGAACAAAAGAAGATCGCCGAGCGAAAGTTGATGCGTGAGCAGCATCAGCAATTGCTTGCACGTGCCTCATTCGAAGGGTAATGTAAAAATTATATTCAAACTTTTATGGGACATTATTTGATATTTTTATATGAGTATTTTAAAATGCGTTTCTAGGTTGCTTTTAAACTCGAGTCATGCACCGTTTTAAATGTTTCTATGCAAGTGAAATTTCACACGTTTTTGAGAATTCTTATTTTGAGGTTTTATGGAGAGTTAAAGTAATACTTTAGGAAATAAGAGACTTCCTTAAGTAGACCTAGTCAAGCATTTGTGATAATGAATTGATTGATTGCAATGAAAAAACTGAAGATTAAAATATGTCTTCAGAGCGCTTCTGATTAAACGGTTCTTAAACTATACATCGTGAATGATGATCTCATTCAGCAAATAGCCCTTTACATTTTTTTATATCGATTCTCAAACGAAGAAATAACTGTAAGTTCGTGCTCTGAGGGGAGAAAGAATTTTTTATCCCATTTATATGTAGTAAAAGGATTGACATAGATGCGCCCGGCTTAACGAAGAAAATGTAGATGGCAATTTGTACAACCTCGCTAGCCTCTCTACTGGCCCTTACATCCTTTGTTGGATATTTGGCCGGACTCCTCCTCCTAATTGCGATGACGTCTTGATATGTGGTGGTTTTTTATATGGATCTTTTTCATAGCAGAAATGCACTCGTAGGTTTGCCATTGTCTACCGAGTGGCGACCGCTATTAGAAAAAACGTTCTTTTTTTCCATCATTTGGTGTTGCGTGGTCGAAAATTCGAACCCGGGCTCTTCCGACCAACCCATTTGCCTAAGGTGGTCTGTACTATTCTACCAAATATTCTTGAAATGAAGTTTTCACTGACTTTTTAGACAACATATAACATTGTCTCAATAGGTCACTGAAAGACCGAATACAAGACTTCACCAAGTCCTCAATATATCCAATTGTGATATGAATGAACCTCTCAAGCGCCGGTTCACACCACTGTGCCGATCGCATTTCGCACTATTCGCAGCAGTAAAGTGTCGGTTCGATCCCATTACAGTCTCGATCACTCTCAGAAAAAGCTTCGTTGGAAGGAAATCGAACTCGGAACTTCATAGTCCTTAGGGTAAATGTTATTACTCTATTACAAGACTGAATAGTGATCTGAGTCAGACAAAAAAAAAAAGACAGAGTAGGAACCAGGAATAGTGGAATTTGCAAAATATGCAAAATGAAAACAGGAAAAAGTAATTCTTAACGTAAGTCAAGCAATTACATTACTGTGACTGCGAACTTGCGCCTTACTCTGGTGGAAGTTAACTTAACTCTTCGCCAAATCGTTCGGTTTTGAGAGCCTCTTTCAGTATCATCATCATTGTTGGCTGGACAATCCTGGTCGAGTCTTCATCTACTATAGCATATGCCTCCAATTGTCCCGGCTTCGTGCCTGTGTCCTCCATGCTCGAAATCCCAATAAGCCTGCGTCTTCTTTCACACCGTCAATCTATCCATGCGGCGGGTGGCCCCTTCTTCTCTATCTGTGACATTTACCGAAGAGTATTCGTTGATGCCCCGTAAGGGCATCTCCCTCAAGGAGATGACGGGTACGACGACCCCGCGGACCCTAGTCAAGATGTCCCGCGTTTCCGCGACTTTGTAAGAGTTATCTAGAAAGTTAATAAACAAAATCCAGCACATGTCTGTTCCCGGTATGCAACGTGGCGCACTGGGAGTCCCTCGTTATTGCTTTCCACCTGCGACCTCAAAGGGGGGATGTGAGTTCGCTCTAACGATGTGTTAGCTCCGGTGTATATCAGTAACCAGCCGCCTTGGACTCTGGCCAGGAAGTGTTCATTGGGCGAAAGAGTAGTAGCTTTCGTTGATCCGTGTTAGCCCGCAATATGTGACCTACTCATCTCAATCTATTGATCATGATTGTGGTTATCACAGATGGGTGCGCATATATGTATGTAGTTTTTGGAGTTCATGGTACGGTTGGCCATGATGATTCTGTGGCCGATTTCTGTAGAAATTTTGTTGTCATGATTAATGATTACTCCAAGGTATTCAAATTCCTTCACTACTTCGAAACCATAGTCACCGATTTAGGTATAGTATTTGACCCTGACAGAGTCCGATTTAGTGGAATCTAGCGCTTTAGTTTTAGCTTCGTTCATTTCTAAACCCATACAAAACTTGCGAAGGTTCTTTCAAACTCGGCAGCGAGGTTGCGATTATGTCTATGTCGGGCGCATAAGCCAGCAATTGAAGCAATTTAAACAAAATAGTTTCCTTTGTGTTTACGGCAGAGTCCCTGATAACCTTTTCAAGGGCAATATTAAACAGGAGACATGAGAGCCCATCCCCTAGCCGAAGTGAGTTCAAGGTGGCGAACTCTCGCGACGGTTTGTTCTGAACTCTTACTACGTTCCTCACATTCTGCATGGTCCAGCGTGTTAAACGTATTAAGTTATCGGGAATGCCGAATTCTGCCATCGCTAAGAAGGGATGGTTCATAATTATGCTTATTGGAAAGCTACCGAATCTACTTGTACGGCGTCTTCCTTTGAAAGAGTCATCTGGGCACACTGGATAAGAGCTGGCAATGCCATATGTTTTAATTTTCAGGCATTTATTAAAACACTCTCGCACAAAACGCAAGGGTGGTAATCTATCAGAGAGATGTGGGTGTCTTTTTGCCTTAAACAAAGTTACCGAACTTTTTCAAATTGGACACAAAACAGCTCAATTTTATTGTTCAAACTCACTGAATACTTCATGAACGATGCGCAATAGTTGTTGGCCACTGTGTAATCGCCTGAAAATGTGCAATGCAATGCCCACACATAACCCGCGTAATTGTGGCTTTCACACCTACTGTGTGACAAATAAAATAAATCTGTAATTGAAGCAGTGTCGCTATTACGGCAATGCACGGCCAACGCACATGCAATCACACACACGCATACAACTACAATCATTCGCATATCTCCCCAAATTGCAGTCGCGCCAGCTGCTTTACACGCTTCATTGCTCTGCAAACCGATTTTCAGCTGTCATTGACAGCTACAAACCTACAACAATAGCAACAGCAACACTAACATGAATAAATAAATCACCCAAAGCTAACGGAACGAGCAAACGAACGAAGCGTCAATCGACATTTGCACTTTTGCATTTCCGCATTACAACACTTTTTTTTGCATTTGCATTTGCATTTGCGATTGCACTGTAAGCGCATTCTTGGCGTGGTGTGGCTGTGCTGCGCGCCAGAAACCTAGTAACGGTTAATGGTAGTCGAAGAAAAATGTGTCAATGCAAGTGAAATCGATCGCTGACAGCGAATTTGTGCAACTATGCGATGTTGCATGTGTATTTGTGTGTGTGTACTTTGCATATATTTGTCAATGTGTGAGGTGAGTTCGCCGTCAAATTCGATTCGTAATCAATTTCGAGTTCACACGCTGTCAGATGTACTAAGTTGTTTGCCACAAAATGTTTATATGCGTGACATGCAGCAACTCGCGCTGGGTTACGCATCGCATGTAAACACATGCAGGTACACATACACATACACGTATGCGAGAGCTCTTGGGCGTAATTGTTAGAGTGCTTTTCCCGGTTTGCTTGCGCCATCTGCCTTTTCGTGCAACTTCCTGCCAACTCGTCACTCAATGGATCTCTTGAAGGATGCCCATATTAAAGGCTCGTATGTGTGTTTGCACACACAGTAGCTGTTGCATAAGTTTACATAAAAAAGGAAATTTTTTTTTGTTTTTTTATTACAAAACTTTACTTTATCTTCTAAAGAAATAGTTTGGTTAAACTGTCCAACTTTTTAAAATAACTTCCTAAAAATTGCCAATATTTCATCGCAATTTTTGAAATATTATATTAATAAAAAATGTTTGAGTACGCAGTTTTGTAGCCCACTTGATTTTATTCAAATTTAATGTTAGCTTGATGTGGCTACTTTTAAGAATTTAGTAGTTATGTGTTTTCCTCTGAGAGACTTGCGCATTTTTCCACACACTCAAAAATTACGAGAATCTATTGCATGGAGTGTTTGCACAAAATTTTTTATTACAACAGCCACTTCAAACTTCACTGTATGCATTAACTATGAAACTGCATACCCAAAAAAGTTTTAGAAAACCTGATACAAATGTTCGATATTTCAAAGAAATTAAAAAACAAAAAGAAATTTAAGTTCTCAGAAACTTCGTCATTTGATTTATACTTTTTCGTTAGGCTCTGAACTATGTTTTCACGCTAAATTAACAAAAAAAATATCAAAACTATTGCAACCACTGCAAACTTAGCAAAAGAAAAATTGTTGTACTATTTCCAGTGCATTTGTGAGCTTTCGTGCTCATGTGCTGAGTAGAGCAATTCCATAGCAAGTGTTCCACGTATTTTGGAACTGGTCGTCATTTCTTCTAAAAATTATTTCTATTACGGGCTTGGAAATAAAGGGGAAAAAGGTTTGAAAAGTTATTAATAATTTTGAGATTTATTCAGTGTTGAAAATTCTGGTGAAATATCTTCAGTACTTTCTAACATTTTCATGCTTTTTTTATTTAATTTCTCAGGATAAAATACTCTTTTTGTAGCAAAATTATGTATAGATGCCGCCAGCAGTGTGTGCTAATCGATTCTAACATAACCTAAGCTTCGACATATGGTAAACAAACTGATTTAACACATCAGCGATTTTGTTTTGGTATCATATACTTTTGGTTTTGTGAATATGTCTGATTTTGTGCCGAATAATCGTCTTTTTTTTCAAAATTTTTGCGACAATCATTTTTTTTTTTGGTAATTTTTGAAAACCAAATCTTCAAGTTTCTTAATCTTATACCTATAACTTTTACAATTTTTTTTTAATGTATATTTTATGCTAACAACTAAAAAAAATATTAATAACTAATGAAAAAATCAATTTTTTTTAAACGTTTAAAAAGTAAAGAAGATATTTGCCGTTAAAGAATTGTTAAAAATTTTAAAGAAAAACTTTTTCGCAATAATTGTCAACAAACAACAAAACTAATTAATTTTCTCAAGAAAATTAAATTAAATTAAGAAAATTAAAAGTTTTTTGAATATTGAACAAAAAGCAAATAATTTTTATAAACTGTATTTTGTAAATGAAAATATAAAAAAAAAAACAATTGTAGTAACTAAATCACTTTTTTGCAACAATTTTCAACATACAACAAAATGAATTATTTTTTTTAAGAAATTTTTTTAAATATATAAGATCCGACAATTTTGCTTGTTGACGAAGCCACGACGTTGTTGATGATCGGCCGGCTTGAGTTCTTGTGTTAACTGGACTTTATAAGGGTTAAGACGCAAATCTTTATGCAAAATACGGTGTAATGACGTTTCTGGAATGCTTAATTCCAAAGAACGATGAGTAATGGACAAACCTTCAAACCTTTTCTTCAACACTTTCGGCTACAACAGCAATATTTTGGGCTGTTCTTGAGCGATGTGCACGGGTTTTATTCCCCACATCACTAACTTGTCCCAGCAGCTCGAATTTTTCCCCTATTTTCTGTACTGCGGTCCGACAAGATGCCACGATGTCCCAAATATGTTCGAGTTTTACGAACCGACTCTGCCAAATTTTCAACATTTCTATAGTGAATTTTAATAATTTGAATGCGTTGTTTAAGCGTGCATCGTTCCATTTTTAGTAATGGCGTAGTTTCTACTTGTCAAATATCAAAAAATGGCATCTTCCAAAATAACGGGCTATTCAAAATAACACCTGTTATTGAACAACCCTTTACACATATTTTCCACTAAAAAATAAAAATAAAAACTGTTAATATTAAAATCTGAATAATTTTTAATAAATATTTATATCTGTAACCGAAAATATTTCGCTTTAAGGAATTCTTCGAAAATTATGAAACAAAACTTTTTTTCGCAACAAAATTTCAACAAAAAATATAATTATTTTTTCAAAACAATTTTTTTTAACAACTGTATTTTCTAAATAAAGTATTTACTAACAATATTTTCCACTAAAAACTAAAAACAAAAATTCAGTGCTTAAAGGCACCGAAGATATACCATCTTACAAAATTGTTCAAAAATCACAAAAAAAATCTTTTTCACAACAGTGTTTGACAAAAAATAAAACAAATTTTTCAAACAAATTTTTTTGAAAACTATATTCTGGAAAAAAAATATAAACAACTATTTTTTAATAACTATATCTTGTACTAAAAAGTTGAAGAAAAAATTATGAATGACAAAAGGAAACTTTCACAACAGTTTTGAATAAAAAACTTTATTTTTTCCAGAATTTTTTTCTTTGTACACAAAATTCATTCAAAAAATGTTTAATGTCAAAAAGTGCCAAAGAAATTTCGTGTTAAAAATTGTTAAAAAATGAAATAAAAACTTTTTCGCAAAAATTTTTAATAAAAAGTGTAATTACTTTTTCAAAACAATTTTTCTTAAAACTATACTATGTAAAAAAATTAAAACGAAAAACAATTACACTGTGGAACAAATTCCGGTTAGCAAAAATTAGGTCCATTCTGAGAGTGGCGGGTGAAAATAGAGGCGAAATTAGAAGACCCGTATCGCGCCGTTTGTTTATGTTAGTTCGAATTTTTTTTTTAATCGGCCTTCGAAGTTTGCAGTCAAATGCCGATTTTCAGTATATTGTTTATATGGTTTTTTGGCTAATTGATATTTTTTCAATCTGTAAAAGCCAAATTATGGCTAGAGACCTGTTCAACAATACAATTTTTGAAAAAATTGATTTCGAAAATTTGTGTGGTACTTATGAAGCAAAATGTTGGAAAAATTATTTTTTTTTATGTTTTTTGAAAATATTTTCAACAAAACTAAGTCTTTTTTGCATTTTGTGTGGTCTATAATAAGCTTCTCAGTTTCTTAAATAAATGTAATTTGAAAAGAAAAATACGGGACTAAATACTTTGGCAGCTACTTAGACTCAAGTCACAAAATGTTCGAAAAATTAACGTTTTCTTTATTATTTCTTAATATCTGGCAAGCAACTCATTGTTTTTCGCTTCTTTTCTTATCTAAAATATAGTTTTCAATCCATCATATAAATATCATGGAAAAAAATATAGTATCAGTCGAAAATTTGTGCGATATACACACATTCATTACATAAACCTAATGTAAAAAAAACCCAAAATTCCTGGTAAACACATAGTAATTAAAAATCCCCAAAACCATTAAATAAATATTGATTTCGGTAGAAGTAATTAAAAAGGGAAGTTTCAAGAATTAGGAACATTCCAAAAACAATTAAAGAAAAGGAAATGCTAAGTATGGATTAAAAAAGGGATTTTCCGAGAACAAAGCATGTTCCAAAAAAAATTAAGGAAAAGGAAATTCCCAGAATACAATTAAGAAAGGGAATTTCCAGGAACAATCAATAGCTATTAAAATAATATTTGTAAACATTTGTGTTGAAATCTCAATGATTAAAACAACAGTTTAATTAAGTGTAATATTTATTGATTAAATAACGGTTATAATGTATTAGAAAAGAAGCACGCAATGCTCTTAGCAAAAGTCGGCAGACAACTGAAAAAAACAAAATTCCATTTCCCATACTATGACCCACACAATATTCATACCGACAGGTCCAAATAGTCCAGTACAGGTATTTCGGCGAATTGTTTACTACTTGCCCTTGCCATGATCATAATCTACTGGCATAGCGACATTTAAGCACGTTTTGCGACTTGTAGACCTTATTATTTACAACTTGTTATTTCAAGAGTGGAAACTTTCAAATTACAACAGCATGAGAACTAAAAAATTTAACAATCTGCATGCGAACTAATTTCAAAAATAAAGATTCAGTTAAGACTCGAAACTCAGCCGAAGCTGATGTCTTTTAATTTTCGCTCGGTCGTGATAAAATTTGCTATTCATTCTTTTGGAACCTATTTCATTTTGTGAGTGATTTAAGTTAAGTATATCAGTTTCATAAAAATAACAAAAAAAAAATTCTATAATATATATTGTATTAAAAATTTCGGAACCAACATGTAAAATGAACCATTTTTATAATATTTGCGGACGTTTCATAGTAAGCGATGAAAAATGCGGCAATGTGACTGATTCTTTTTTGGAAATCTATAGACAATCTTTCTCGCAATAGTTTATCAATGACGTAAACTATGCCCCTAAAAAAGTTTGCTTTAATTGCTATTCAAGTCTTATGCAATGGAAAAGTGAAAAGAAGAAGGCTATGCCTTTTGGTGTACCAATGATGTGGTCAGATAATAGCCCACATCAAGAAGAAAATTGCTATGGATGTACCAACTACAATAAAACTTTGAATAGAAGGAAAACAAAGAATAAAACTTATGTAGCAGTGTCAAGTGTCCAATTACCATTACCGCACTCAGAATTCGTCCCAGTAAAAACATACCGAAGTACTGATCTTCAAACAGGTATCAGTACTACAACCACCGCTGCTACACCCATGGATTTCTCCTCAGAATTCAACCCAGGTGAAGGTACATCCTATAAAACATCAAAGGACCCAATCCTAATAACACAAAACCAATTGGATGGAATTGTTGCAAATTTGTGTTTGACTCAGAAAAAATCAGAACGACTGGCTTCATTTTTGAAAGGAAATAATTTGCTGACGAAAGGTACAAAAGTAACAGCATATCGAAAACGCCAAAAAGAGTTACAAAAGTTCTTCAATGTCAATGATGCAAAAAATTTCGCTTATTGCAACGATATTGAAAAGTTAATGGAGGCGATAGGGTTAACCTATAAAAAAGATGATTGGCGTCTCTTTATCGATAGTTCACTAATCAGCTTAAAAGTTGTGCTTTTGCACAAGACAAATAGAATGCCTTCTGTTCCGATTGCGTATAGCACTGACACTAGTGAAACTTTCGATAAATTGAAAGACATTCTGGAAGTAGTCAAATATAACGAACACCAATGGCGCATTTGCTGCGACCTCAAAGTAGTTTTCTTGATTACAGGCTTAACAGCATCTGGCCGTCCAAAATATCCGTGTTTTTTGTGCGATTGGGAATCACGATACGGAGAAGGTATTAAAGGAAGAAACCAGTACAAACAACATAACTGGAGTAGTCGAATTGGGCGAAAATGGCCTAATGACAATAGGCTACACGAAAGTCTTGTTCCTGAAATGAAAATTTTGTTGCCTTTGCTCCACATTAAACTTGGCATTGCTAAAAATTTTTTGAAATGTATCGCAAAAAGACCAGCAGTATTCAACCGCTTGAAAGACATTTTCCCAAGACTAAGTAAGGCCAAAATCCAGGAAGGGGTTGTTAATGGTCCCGACATACGGAAACTAATGAGTCGTCAAGATTTTGAGCAAGTTCTGACAGACCGAGAATTAAATGCATGGCTCGCATTGAAAGCAGTCATCAAAGGACTTTTGGGTAAAGAACGCGAAGAAAACTACAGGCAATCTGTTGCAAACATGTTGGCAGCTTTCGCTGAAATTGGGGTTAATATGTCATACAAAATTCATCTCTTGCATCAGCATCTTGAAAAACTCGCTCAACAGTTGCCAACTGAATCTGATGAGCAAGGCGAACGTCATCACCAAACTGCGCTTCCATTTGAAATAAGGTAACTATAGAGTGTGCAAATTTGAATTCCTAGATTTTTCTAATATCTTGGTCAGAGTGCACAATTTAAACATGTTAACGATTGAAAACTATTTTCGTCAGGTACGGAGGAAAGAAATCTCCAGATGCGATACTCGCTGAAATTTGTTGGTGGTATAAAAACACCTTTGAAGAAGAGGAAGACGAGGAAACAGAGGAAGAAGGGGAAGACACATATGAAAATCCAGAATATCTGTTGGACGAAATAATCGATCTCTCTGATGATGATGACGATGACCAAGACATTAGAGAGAGCAGTGATGTTGATCCACAGCCGCCTGCTAAACGGCAGCTGGCCAAATTATTAATTTAATTTATTTTATTTTTCTACTTAAAACTTTTCATTACTAACATTTCAAAATTATATTTTTTTCCATATTTTTATATTTTCTTTTTCTATGTTTCTTCAAAACCAACACTGAACAAAATTGGTAAATAAAAAATGAGAAATAAATTAATATTAAGCTGAAAAAACGCAAGTTTTGTATTATGACTGTATGCCTAAAGCGCAAATTATCGACTAAGACAATTTTTTTTTTTCAAATGAAATTCAATAAAGAAACTGAGAAGCATATTATAGACCACAAAAAAAGTAAAAAACACTTAGTTTTGTGGAAAACATTTTCAAAAACATGAAAAAAAAAAATTTTTCCAAAATTTTGCCTCATAAGTACCATAAAAATTTTCGAAATCAATTTTGCACAGGTCTCTAGCAATAATTTGGCTTTTACAGATTGAAAAAATATCAATTAGTCGACGAGTTATAGCCAAAAAACCATATAAACAATATACTGAAAATCGGCATTTGAATGCAAACTTCGAAGGCCGATTAAAAAAAAAATTCGAACTAACATAAACAAACGGCGCGATACGGGTCTTCTAATTTCGCCTCTATTTTCACCCGCCACTCTCAGAATGGACCTAATTTTTGCTAACCTGAATTTGTTCCACAGTGTTATATTATATTTTGTACTACAAGGTGAAAAAAGAAAATGTTTAATATGAAAAAGAACCGAAGATATTACACCGTAAAAAATTTATGAAAAATATAAAAAAGAACTTTTCCACGACAATTTTAAACTAATAAAAATAAAAATAATAATTTCTCAAAAATGATTTTTTTTAAGTTTATTTTTTACTAAAAATTAAAAAAAATTGTTTTTCAATAACTATATTTTGTACTAACAACTATTACTTTTTTTATGTAAAAAAGTACCGAAAATATTCCGCTTTAAAAGATTGTTCAAAAATGCCAATTCACCAAAGGTTGTTCAAAAATTACAAAAACAAATTTTCAGCAACAATTTTTAACAAAAAAATGTAATTATTTTTCCAAGAAAAATTGTTTAAAAACTGCATTTTGTAAATTACACTTAGAAAACTGCTTTTAATAAGAATATTTTGTACTAAAAAGTTAAAAAAACTGTAATGTTTAAAGGAACCGAAGACATTTCACATCAAAAAATTGTTGAAAAATTAAAAAACAAAAAAAATTTGGCAACCATTTTTTCAAAACAAAATTTTAAATGTTTATTTTACACTGAAAAACTTGTTAGAAGATATTTCACTTTTAAAAGCCTTTATAACTCATTTATTTAAACACCCCTTTTGGGTGTTTGGCCGAGATCTTTTTCCTATTCGTGGCCTCCGTCTTTATGATATTCAACAAATGGGGGACCCCACAGTTTTAAGTCAACTCCGAATGGCAGCTATTTTTTATAAGGAGCTTTTTCATGGCAGAAATACACTCAGAAGTTTGCCTTGTCTACCGAGGAGCGACCGCTATTAGAAAAAACTTTTTCTTCAGTTTGGTCTTCCACCGAGATTCGAACCTCCATTCTCTCTGAACTCCGAATGGTAGTCACTCACCAACCAATTAAGCTACTTTACTTTAATATTTACTTTATATTTATCGAATAAATCTCAAAACTATATTATGAATTCTTTTTTTTAATTTTTTCAGTTTACTTCTTTTTACACTCAAACCTACAAATAAACCAAATTTCAAAAAAATTGACGACAATGTGCAATATACGTAGGGCGCTTGACATGGAATCGCTCTACCACGAATGTGTTGCAAATTGTCATAAAAATCACAAACTAGTCGAAAGCACTTTGCATGTGTGTGTGTGTATTGCAAAGTGCCTAGTAGAAGTGGCGAACTAAAAGTCTAGAGGTTATTGAATGCAAAGGACATGAAAGAGTGTTTGGCACCAGGAAGGAAGGAAACGAATAATATAATGTGTGCTAAATTGCTGGCTGCCAGGCACTTTTCTCGTTTTTGTTGAAAGGTGCAAAGAGGCAAATTGGCGTCCTATGAGTGCACATTCAACGCTCGAAGGGTGAATTTAATTTATATAAGTTGTTACAATAGGTTACGTAAAGAATGCAATTGAGCAATTAATTCTTATTATTATACAGAATACTAAGAATTATGTTTGAAAATGTACTGGCTCATAATACCAGATGAATTAATAAATTTTACAGGCGTTTAATATTCAACTTTGGTGATCCGATTGATATATTTTTAGCCCACCTAACTGTATACACTCGTATAAATCAGTTAAATTGGAATAGGTTGTTTCGTGTCCAAGTGCTCAAATTTTTAAATCTTTACTGGTTTTTTCCTAAAGCGTAATAATTACAACTAGCGAGGGTGGGACTCTTAACGCCTGCGTTAAAAAATGTAGGCTTTGTTCATTTTCTGATGTTGAAGGAGCGCCGCCATGTAACAGGTGACGCTAAAGCAATTCTCCTATCAGAAAATGCTATAAATTTTGCGATCGGCCCCTAATGTCAGCTCTGTTTTGACATTTGTGTAGTAAACACATGCGAAATACACGTTAATAAACAATGTTACGCTACACTGCTCCAGAACGCGGAATATTGCTGACTATTTATTTGACCAATAATCGGTCGGTGACTTTGGCACAACGTGAATTTCGTCGCAGATTTCCTCGCCGTCCAACGCCTACTGGTGAAACACTGCGACGTTTAGCCGCTCGCCTCGAAGAGACTGGCACAACACGAAATGCTGCCAGACGTGGCAGACCCCGGAGTAGCCGTTCTGCAGAGAATATTGCTGCTGTAGCCGAGGATGTCATGGAAGCGCCGTCGACATCGATTAGACGACGTGCCACGCAAATGGGTATCAGTCGACGGTCTTTACACGAATTTTGGTACAAGATTTGAAGATGTTTCCGTACAAAGTCCAGACGGTGCATCAGCTGTTAGCTGCTGACCGCCAATCGCGTCTAACATACGCTCAAGCCATCCTTAATCACCACCAAGAGGAAGATGATTCTTCATCAAAAATAATCATGAGTGATGAGGCCCATTTCCATCTTAGCGGGTACGTAAATAAGCAAAATTTACGCTTCTGGGGCACTGAAAATCCGCGTGTAATCCATGAAGAGCCACTACACCCGCTCAAAGTCACTGTATGGTGTGCTGTTTTCGCTGGAGGAGTCATCGGACCTTTTTTCTTCGAAGACGTCGCGGGCCAAACGGTTACTGTGAATGGTGAGCGCTACAGAGCAATGATCAACGAGTTCGTTTTGCCGCAACTTGATGAATTGGGATTGGAAAATATGTGGTTCCAAGAGGACGATGCAACGGCACACACTGCACGTGCCACAACCGATATGCTGAAGGAAGCATTTCCCGGGCGCCTAATCTCCCGTTTTGGCGATTTGCACTGGCCAGCAAGATCGCCTGATTTGACCGCTCCAGACTTCTTTTTGTGGGGCTTTTTGAAGTCGCGGGTTTATGTCAACAAGCCTCAGACTCTTGCAGCTCTTTAAGACAACATCCGTCAAGAATGTGAGGACCTGTCGCCGGAAGTTTTGGCCAAAGTGATGGAAAAAGCCATAAAAAGGGCTCAAATGGAAATCAACTGTGGCGGTGGCCATTTACATGATATCATATTATCGACTTGATGTAAAAAAAATTAAAAGACCAAATAAAAATTATCCAAAGAAGAATTAAAGTTTTTCATTTTTTTTTTAAATTACAGCCAAAAAACATCGCAAGTTACTTTTGCGCCACCTTGTATTTCGGAGTCTAGCAAATGCATTAAGTGCTTTATTTATTCGGTTGTATTCGGTCGCTTTTTGCCAATTCCCAAGTGGAAAAAATTAGCAAAATGATGCAATCGCGAGCTCGACGCATTGGTACATTGACACCCAATGCAAATGCAATACGCTTTATAAAAAGCCAACTAATCAGATAGCTGGGGCACATGTACAAAATGCCCAAATAAAGAGCCGCTAGCTTAGCGTTGCATAGACAGTTATATTAATTGGATCGAGGAAGACTAAATAAACGCTAGTTTGATGAGGTGACAGCCGACCTGCGGAAATTAGAGACCACAAATTGGAAAGGCGAGTGAAGCACCGTAGCTGTGGAAGCAATGGTCTGCACGAAACTGTAGTGCCACTGATGATGATGATGACGACGAGGTTAACAAGACTAGCTTCGGTTAGCTTTGCTGATGCCCCTTTCTTACTATGTCACGTCAAAAAGCGCTCGAAGTTTTTCTGAATTTACCGAGTTTCATTTTATGCAATTTTAGCTGAAATTTTATTTTTATTTAGTTTGTTTTTTTTTTGTATACTGTGTATCTTAAATTTGCCATGTAAGTTAAACTCAAAGAAGTTGGAATTTCTCTTGTTGAAGAGAAACTAAAAATAATTCGTTTTTCTTACTTTGGGAATTAGTTCAGCCAGTTGCAATTCAAAGACTTCCACTAGACGTCTGCTTCAAACTATTAAAATAGTTTTCACTCCATTTGCGCACCTTCCATCCACGCCCCACTCCTCTACAGCTAAACATCCAATTCTGCTAGCTACTCAAGTGCATTTACTTTTTCTTTTTCACTCACTTACTTCGTGCTTTTGTAAGTTTACGTAACAATTAAGTTGCAATAGCAACATTGCATTGCATTATTCTTATATGTGTGTGTGTGCATGTTAGTGTTCTGCAAATGTGTGCGAAAAGTATACGATTTCAGTAATTTCAGCAGCTGAACTCCTCCTTTTTTGCCTAGTGCCAGTAGAATTAAATGCAGCTCGCTCATGCATGTATGTGGAGCATTTAGCGACGGCCACGTGACTCCGTGTCGTTTAATTAAAGTACAACAACAAGAATGACAACAACAATAAGTAATTAAACGAATATATTCCGCTGTGGTTGCGAGCTTATTTGCCTGACAGGGGGTGGGGCTTTATACTATATTCCACTTATTCTACTGAGATGTTGGAATAGTTTCTTTCAAATGAAATACAATATACGTACAAAAGTATTTACATACATACATATTTTCCTATCAAACTTTAATTATAAAGGAATTCTTTCAGTCCCAAAGCTTCGCTTTTAGATTTTTTTTTTTAGTTTTGTGGTCATGACATATTCGGAAATTCTTGAAAAATCCTAATACGAGCACGTACGCTAAGCTAACACAGCCGTCAAAGCCACCAAAGTCAGAAAGAGAAATATTGGTAATATATATTTTTAAAAATATTTTTCATACTTACAAAAATAATCATAGACTTTTTAAAAGCTTCGAACTTTATTTCTACGACTAAATATTGTGGATTAGCACCAAGTGTACAGAGTTGTGAAACACCTCATCTCTTATCTCGACTATCACCGACTTCAGTTACGGCTACATATCTCGAAATTTACATCAAGGCCACGCCTGGGTAGCCAAAGTGTCCTATGCTGGTTTTGTAGTGAAATAATATTGCCTCCGTCACATGTTACCCTATCCCCTACTGAAAGTACTCTCTTTCTCTTTCATTAAATACAACATGGAAACTTCAAAATGCGATATCTCAGAGAAAAAAAGATATTTAAGCAAACTCAACCGCATTTAAAAGAGGAAGATTTATACTTTAAAATACTATGTTTACTTTTTTATGAAGAGCAAAATCTGCGTAGCTACATAACCTCAAAAATGGGCAAAAACAGCGTTTTTTGCACTTTTAGGTTAGGATATCTCAAAATCCTGACGTGATAGAGCAATTTAAACCCCGGATTCGGATTCTACGCAAAAAATTACTTCGAAAATGACCCTACACTTTCCTAGAACAAAACGTTGTTGACCTGTGTAATCGGCGCTTAAGCAAACAATAATAATATTGTAACAATAATGGCAGCAGATGGAAGCAAAAAGATGGTAGGTGCATTTTGTTGAATTCGCAATCAAAAAAATTTTTCAATGAATTTGCTTCACATAAACTCTGATACAGTCTGAAGAAGTCATTAGCTTTCAGGTCAACACTAACATTTAACTGGCTGATTTTTAAGGTCCAACACACAGTTTAAGCCCCATCTTGGCACATATTTGCTTAATAAAACAAATTGAAGGTCGCTGATTATTGCTTATTTTCGAGGCAGTCAATCAGTGGGATCTTCCAGCGTGGCGTCAAAAGTTTACTCTTTACTCTTATCTAGCATTAAATTACTAGGAGCGCGATTAAATTACTTTTCCTAAAGCGCTTTCACAAACGAACGGTTTAAAAGAAATCAATCCCTGAACACAAACCTCCAAGAAGAAAATTAAAAACATTTATTTAAAATTAAAACATGTTATTTAAAATTAAAAAAATGTATTTAAAATTAAAAAAATTTATTTAAAAATTAAGTGGTAACTCTGTTTACAAACATGTCCGGTTTGTAGTGTTCTTAAATATTTTTCATTTGTTATCTTTTTTTGGACACTGAACTCAAACTATTTACATGGAAATAAAATTAAAAACTTTTATTAAAAAATTAAGTGGCAACTCTGTTCCTAAAACGTTTGTACAAACTTCCCGTAAAAAGAATCAATCACTGAACTCAAACTCCATGAAGAAAAATTCAAAACTTGTATTAAAAAATTAAGTGGCAACTCTGTTCCTGAAACGCTTTCATAAATATGCCGCTCAAATGAACTCAATCACTAAACACAAATCTTCATGAAGAAAAATTTAAAAATGAAGTGGCAACTCTGTTCGAAAATATGTCCATGTGCTTCTATATATTATTCATTTGATGTCCGTTTTTGATTATTTTATTATATAAATTAAACTAATTTTTAGATAGGTGGCCACCCAATCCATAAAATTATCTTCTAGAATGCTTCTCAAACACTCTCGTTTGGCTTCAATATTGCATTATCTTATTCAACTTACGTAATTAATTTTCATACTTTCAATAGGTGATAATTCTGCAAACAAAACCTCATTGAGTTGTTGCCTTTCCAAGTTCCTTTCTTCCTTTATTTTGATGTATATTCTAAAATTTTACTTAGGCTAGTAAAATAATTTTGATTATTTCGGTAGGTCGCAAGCCTTCTTAAAAGCATTTCGTTTGACATCAATAAACCTACTCAAAAATCTGACTGAGTTAAGGCTATTCAGGCAAGATTTCAGTCACCTGGTTTAACTAAATTGTTAAATTTTTGCTTATTAAGCTTGACTAATTATCACCGATAGATAGGTACAGAGCATGTGGTCTGAAATAAAAAAAACAAAAAAAAAAAAAAATCTCTCACTAAATAATTTTAACAGGTGGTAACCCCATTCAAAACTGCATACATTATTTACTCTACAAGCATCGTCATTTGGTACCAATTTGTAATGTTTTATTCAGCTTATTTTAAGAGTTTTAATTTTATATAGGTGGCAACTCTAGGAAAAAATATCTTTGGAGCACACAATTTTCAAGCACTTTTTGCTGAGTAACACTATTTTAATGTTTCTTTTTATTTTTTGCGTAGGTGATAACCCTATTAAAAATTTGTTTGTCATAAAGATTTTTAAAGCGCCATTCTTTGCATTATTTTATTTAACTCGTTTCATTAACTCTTGGCAACTGTACCCAAAAATTGTCTATATTAAAACCTTTTCAAACGTTTTTCTCTTGATGAAAATTATGCATATTCTTCTTATCTTTATAAACTTATTTTAGTTTTTGTCATTAGGTGGCAACTCTATTCAAGAATTTGTGTAAATTAAAGCATTATCGAAAACTTTTCGTTTGATACTAATATTTTAATATTTCACTTGGGATGCTACAATAATTTTAATTATTTCAACAGGTGGCAACTCTATTCAATCAGTGTAAAAATGAAAGCTTTTGAAAGCCCCTTTCGCTTGACGTATATTTAATTTATTTACTTAGTTTATTTAATTAGATTTAATTTTTTCATTAGGCGGCAACTCTTTTCAAGAACCCAATACTCGTATCGCAATATCTATTATACTTTACCGGAAAATTGTATACTTATCGGAAAATGCATCCTTTAGGTTCTCTAAATCCACATTTTCTACCAAATAACCGAAACCGCCTAAGATATGAAAACCATGGGTAGCCTGAAATCTGGCGCATATACCTAGAAATTCATTCATTTAACTTCCTCATTTTAAAGAAGTCCCACCAGTCCCCTTTTTTTGTGTCTGTAGGTATATCCATTATAATCTACAAACCTACATACCCTAGACAGGTGCATACATAAATTTAGGATGTTTATGTATCCAAATTGTGTATCCCCAAAGCTCGTTAATTAATAATATAAAATAACAAGTTCGCACCTATATTTGTACACACACATACCCACCCACGTAAGTGGGTACAGCGTACAACCGTAGAATTGACCATGGCCGCCTACTTAAATGCATTGCCATGCATTGCAAATGAAATTCGATACAAATCAAAGCCTTGTACAAGTTTATTTAATTCATAAGCCAAGTGCAGCTTGTGGCAGCAGCAGCCAACCGTACTCGCTAACAGCGCCTGGAGGAAAATAAAGATAGAATAAGAAGGCATTGCGAAAGGTCGTGCAAAAATCGCAGCACAGGATTTTACTAATGTCATACTCGGCCGTACACTTCTCTTCCCCAAACATTGTTTTCTTATTCTTCGCTTACGCTCCTCCGCTACACAGCCTATTTTGGTATTCTATTAAGAAAGTTACAACGTGCAGCTTGCCATCAAGGCAACAAACGCATTGGCAACAACTTTCAATTTGGGATGTACAATTCAAGCAAGAAATCGTAATTTTATAGGCGCCTCGATGCCTAACTAAAACTTTGCTTACCGATTTTTAACACAAGCCACCCGATAGGGAAGTAGAATATGGAATAAATAGAAGTAGTGCCTAGCCGGCTCACATATGTCCTGTTAGTGCTGGATAGCTCAGCTCAGGCTACTGAATTCAAGCTTAAGCTTTATTTTCATTTCGTATGCATAAGTCGAGAAGATCTTATTGCAGTGAACTCGAGTTTTAAGCTTAAGGTTTATTTTGATTTCGTTTCTCTTACTTGAGCGTAACACGTGAACTATTAAGCAGGAAGGAAACCGTGAAAAATAACTTTGCCAGTTTTTCGTTATCGCTCCTAAGCCGAAAGTTTTGAACCGAAATTAGCACTTGTCAATAAACAATGGGTTCAAAAATCACGAGAATAAGCTAATACCAATGCGGTAAAAAATATAATTTATGGGCTGATTTTTTGTAAAAAAGATTAGCTGCAAAATTTGCTTTCTTTCCTTCTTCATTCGTTTTTTGTCTTTCTGTTTAAGGACAAAGTTTTCCACATTTCCTCGTCTTAGTTTGTATAAATTAGTTTTTCGCTCTACTGCCTTGACAAACTGTGAGTTTGAACTCAGAAAGTAGGCTCAAGGCTCGCTTTTGTGTTTATGACTTTGAGCTCAACGTTTGATTGCAATTTCACTTGCAATTCCAATTGATTTTGGTCATCCGAAGCAAAAATGTGAGAGTAACTGCCACATCATAGGGGACTCTCCACCGTGTTGCTTCATAGCATGATGTGTGGCAGTTACTCAGACTCATTTTTCGCCTATTCTTACGCTCTTCCAACCAGCCGTTGTTCAGACGATAATGCACTAATATGAGTAGTGGATGCGTTGATTTTTTCTTATATCACAAAATAATCACAGGTTTTGCCTGCCTCTGGAGCCGCGGAAAATAAGACTTCTTTAAACGGAGACCTATTTATACCCTCTGAAAGCTTATATAGCTCAGAATTTCGTCGCTTACGGTAGATAATACTGTGCAAACATCTTCCGCAAAAATTTAAACTCTCACTCTTAAGTTATTGCGTTTTTTGACATCAAGCAGTGCAAAATTCTAAAGCAACCAACTTTTGATAGTTTGAAGCGGATTGGCTGGTTACATCATTGATTTAATCAGAGGCTGTATTTCATGATTTTTCGAATAAAACCGATGAAAAGCAAAATTAACTTCCGCAACCTTCATAATGTCCACTGTGCATGGATCACTGGTGTTATTCTTTGGGTTTCAATTCAGAGGAAAGACCGAAGGGTGGCAAGTGGATTTGCGCCTGAATATCATTGGCTTCCCCATTGTAGAACCGGGGCTGTGAAGCCAGGGCCCTTTAAGTTAATGACTTAAATTTACTGATGCCATTTGAGAGAAAAAATCTCAGAAAACTATGAAGGCGCACAGATTACGATGTATGAACTCGTCCTAACAATGAACAGCGAAAGAGCGACCTAATAAGTTTTTGAAACAAATCCTGAAGGAGCATGATGGAGAGGCCTGCCAAGGCGACAATGGTTGCAAGACGTAGAAGACGACATATGTAAGATGAGAATCTCTCTACATAAAGCGAAAGCGGGCTGTCGAGTAGAATGGAAAGGTATTGTAGAGGAGTCACTGGTCCACCCTGGCCATTACCCCAGGACTGTAATACCAATATGATGATTACAGAACCGTTGGTGCTTTAAGAGAAGGAGACTATTAGGTATTTTCTCTGTAAATGTCCGGGTTTGGTAGCTACACGATTAAAATCAATGGATTCTCCTTTCTTCGACAGTCTGGGGCAGTGAACCAGTAAATCCCATCAACCTTCTCCGTTACATCAACAGCTCTGGTTTTCTGCAAATATCTGCCCGTTGCATGTATCATAATTATACCAAAACGACGCTACCGCGATACTTGGAGAGTGCCAGTCTGCTACTTAAACCATTTCGCTTACCCTACCTATCATTCGGTTGGTCACGAGTACGAAGTAAGTTGTGAACATGAAAGATGTGATAGAATACCGGTCGCCCTTTGGCGAGCAATGTCAAACTGCGCCTCTATTTCACCCATGAAAAAAAAGCTCCACTTAAAAACCAGTCAACCGCTTGAAGGCGGCAGAGAGCTGTAGATTTCTTCTAAGACAGTTGCCTTTTAAACCACCCCAACTCACACTTCTGTTTCAGACACCCCAAACAAATTTGCAAGTGTTCTGCCATTTCAGCTGTTGGAACAGGTCCTGCCTAGACACATTTAGGAAAAAATATATGGCAATACTTTAAAATAATGGGTTGCATTTTACACCCCGCGCGAGCAACTGTGAGTTAAGAAATCTCTTAAAAGCAGAAAAACATTCGGGGATTTATTATTACTTGCGGAGCGGCGAATGTGGTTCGAGAAACTTTCTGCTGTCTCATGCCCAAAGTAGAGATCGCATTTTGAACGTACAGTTCGCGCTTGTGGTCCTCAAATTCACTCAATTAGGATGCGCTGAACTGTAAAGGTGAGAATTAAGAATAAGTAGACGGTTCTAAGGGATCAATGCTATCGAAACGGTAACTAGTTCCATCTACAAAGAGTGTTTTCACCGTCATCATAACGTGTGCTAAACACATAAACGCATATACTTTGCCGGCCCCATGATGTGCCTACCGGGTCTTTGGCGTTATGCCACTGCATCGCCATATATATTTGTGTATGCTCTTGTGTACGCAGATCAACATCTTTGAGTGGGGCAAGTAAGCGCCAAGTGATGCTGATGCTATCGTGCGATTTTCTTTTGCACACATACATGCACACGTACATAAAGATACAAAATACTGCGACAGTAGCGAGTGAACGTTTTCACTTGCCCGATGCAGGCATTTGCGGATATTTGCCATAGGCATTGAGAGCATTTAAACTTCCAAAAACGATGAAATAAGATGAAATAAAAGGAAAATAAGAAGAAGAGTAGAAAACAAACAAAGTAAAATTGTGAAAATCTACAAAAGAAAGTCGGTTGTAACTGCATTGCAACTGCGACAACTAACCTAGCAAGCAGCTAAGGCAACAAAATCTCACACAAAGCTTTCGTTACAATATATTCTTACAGCAGTAAGAGCGTAGCAATGGCCACAACAACAACTACAACAACGGCAATAGCAATGGCAATAGTCGTAAAAGAGGCTGTAAGCGCAACTTTTCGCATTACCCTTGTAGCGTTTGGCATTTTGCCAGCATCGAATTTTCCAACATCCAACTCCCCTCGTCTCGTCTCACGCCACCCAGCATCACTGCGTTTCGCCACTTCACTTCACTGCAATTTGCTGCTCTCGCACAGCCGAGGTGGCTTGTCACTGTGCTAGCTGCTTCTTTTTTATCAAACCCCATGTTGTTCATTTTGGGTAGCACTCATTCACATACAACCAAATACACGCCTAAAAGCAGCTTTCGTTTGTACTTGAGACTGCTAGGCTGTCGCTTTGAAATTACATTATATATTTTGCTTACAGCGCCGCCAAAGTTAGAGCAAAATGCTGGTGAGGGCAAAAACTCACTTTTCGTCTAAGTAGTAGTCACATGCAAGGCGTGTATATGTGTCACAGTTATATTGTATGTATATGTGCATTTTTTAATTCTTCCCCAAAATGCAAACGTCACACTTGTCATTGTTGTCCGAGCTGGTTGAGCTGCAGCTGCACAGATATTTTTCATTGGCTGATTCATCATGGGAGATATTTTTCAATGTCGATTTTATTCCGATAGAATACACAGAGCTGTATGTGTAATACTTATTCGTTTGGAGGGACAAATATCAAATTAGCAGAACCGAAAATCGTTTAGATTAGATAAAAACACATTCCTAACTTTGAATATGAGAGATATACCGTCAGACTCAAGGACTTCTATATATAATCATCTTACCACGCGGACGGCTAGCCAGTATTTTCCTAATAGATCAGAGGAAAGTATTATTTAAAACCTCTTAAATATCAGTGATGGTAAATACGAAAACTCCACAATTGGGCGGTCTGAAATTTACTAGGCGATAACGTACGCAGGTGACCATTTGACGCAAACTAACCGATGAAGAGCAAATTAAAGTAATAATTTTCGAGTCAGTTTTTAAAATAAGAGAATTCAATCTGATCGAGTCACATGGGTTGGGAAGTTATTGCTGGAAAAAAGAACAACGAATTCTTTCACCTCCAAGTGCAATCAGGTTAAAGGCGGTTGGCCTCTGGAGGCAATCTCTCAAGCAGATAGTATTTTAAAGCACCTACCAGCGTATTTCTCGCAATTTCATACAGTTCTCTGGATCCGCAAACTGGCCCAGGGCGATCTTTCCAAGTAGACAGGACTGGAACGAGGGGAGAATCTGTACCGATGCTGTTACCTCTGTATTCACTGACGGCTACAAGATAGAATCGGGAGGCGGGACAGGGCTTTTTTCAAAATCAGCCAATTCATCCATTTCCTTTAAACTGCCGAATGCTGCAGGGGTTTTTCAGGCAGAAGTCTTAGGGAATGCGGCAGTGAGAGAGATATTAACATTTTTTTTTTCCATAGTCAAGCTGCAAGCAAGGCATTGACGACGCCATTGTGCAGATCCAAACTGATGAACTACTGTAAGGAGGTGTTCAGGGTAACATTTCTTTGATCTAGATTCCAGGACATAGAAACATACAAAGAAATGAAGTTGCTGATGAGCTTGCCAGGAAGGGGACGAGTTAATTGGTCTCAAAGGTCCCTCATTCGGTCATCAGCATACCCTTGACTGTTGTTAAATGGGAATTGCACAACTTATCTCTCAGAAAAGCGTAGATCAGATAGAGCTCCATTTCTTCGTATGCTAGACGCAGCATGCAGATAGTCCTGGGAACTTCACGCCATTCAATTTTGAAACTCGTAGCTCTGCCTATCGGTTATTCGACGATCGGTACTACTACAGAAAAACTGGATTTACCATTTAATCCACATCACAGAAGCTGTAGAGACCTTTCAGAGAAGGAAACTATTGAGAACATTCTCCTTAAATGCCCGAGTTGGCAATTAGACGATTAAAGCCACTGGGTGCTCCATTCATTGACAGTCTGTGGAAGGGTTCCAGCCTAAATGTTATCAATTTTCTCCATTACAGATCTGGCTGGCGGAAGATGTATGTCCGTTGGAGGTCTCAAAATAGTATAACAACGGCGCCTTAGTACTACTTGAGTAGTGCCAGTCTAGTAATCCAACCATTTCAGCTACTTACCTACATTTCCCTTCCAGTTTCTAGGAATGAATGAGCTTAGGGGTAGTCATAAGCTTGGGAAAATAAGTATTATTGAAAACTTTTCTTAATAATACAGAGTTATCGTATTTGATTTAACTCAACATTACAAAATTCAAAAAACTAATAGTTGGACTCCCTCTCACAAAAAGTGATTTGCGGTGATCTCTCTATGTTCTGGTGATCTACTTTTGTTCTGGTGCATCTAAAATTAATCAAGAAAAGAAAATTCTTGAATTTAATTGTACTAGTACTTAATCTAAGATTTTTTTTTTAATTAATTGCCGAATCCATTTTACATTTTCATTTACCATTTCAAAATTTCTGCCTAGAAAAAACTTGCTTGGCAAGCGACGATATTTGACACGCTATTTCACTTACATACACCGTTTGTTTGTCATTTTTTAACTGGTACAATTCTAGTCACTCTCGAACTAGTATGAATTCCACCTCCAAATACCAATTCAAGAAGTAAGTTGTTTGCTGAGTATTTCGGATTTTCACTGCAGAATATACGAGTATAAGTGCACTTAAGTGCTTTTTTTGCACAAAAAACTCAGATTCATTCGTTCCATAATTATTCGATATGACCCTCATTGTGGCCGTGGCCGTCTTCTGAAAATCCAAAATTAGCCATTTCTCAATATTCAGTTCAACAAAAAATTTGCTCACTGTTTATGGCTACAAAGTACAGCTATCATAGCGTAAAGTTGAGCACGTCAACGAATGTACAGTTATATATATTTTTATTATATTTATATATATTTTTACGCACTCACATAACCTAAAAACGATCGGTATGACTTTCCAGTAAATGAATTCACATATATCGTTGTTCAAGGAGATGCAAAAAAAAATTATTATTTTTTTAAATTTTTTGCTGTATTGCTTTTGAGCTACTTTCACTTTGAGGGTTGTCTGCTTTTATTTTTATTTGAGATTTCATGATTTTTGCCTTGCTTTTTTTCTTTGTTTTTCATTTCATGTTTAGGAGAAATTCGTGCTTTTGCATATTTTCTGCTCTCCGGTCATTTTATGGCCAAAAAGTTTATTTGGCTTACATTCTATTTTCACTAGCTTCCACTCTTATATGTATTTATGTATTATTGTCTCTTTTTTACTTTACTTTCATTTGGAAAAAGTCTGGCAAAACAAAAACGTATGTAGATTCTCCTCATAGCTCATAAATCACCATAGTTGGTGAAATCCTTTAGGGACTCGTTGGCGATATTTTTCGTCAGCCTTTCATGGGTGTTGCTTTATGGACATCCAATAGCTTTGTGAATATTTATGCACTACAATGTTGAAATTTAGTAGAGAATTGGCCAGTGCAAAGTACATAAATGTATTTGTGAGTAGTCAAGTACCCTGCACTACAATTTTCACAAATAAGGTTTCAAGTACTATTGTTTAAACTGAAATTTAATCGTGAAATATATTGACTTGTCTACAAAAGTTTTAAGAAAAACCTGAAAATATTAAATTTGTTGTAATTGTATGGCGTCAACTATACCTAATTGCTGCGATTGGAAGCTTTCTTTCCAAACATTCTTAAGGGCCGTTGCCTAAATCACAGCGTTAATGTTACTCCTATGGGAAGGCGTGGAGGCGTCTATTCGACTTATCTATTCAAGAGTTTGGAGCTGTCGCTGAAAGCAACTCGCTCGAACTAGTTCAGTGACTAAGTAGTCTCCACTAGTACATAGTAATTTGTCTGCTCATATAAATGAGACTCTCCTTACATGGTGATGACTATCGGCCAACTAAGGCTGTCACGATCGTTATCCAAGTTCTGGGACCAGCAAAGACGAATGAAATGTCCTACTACAGCCATTTAGAGAAACACGCACTTACTACCAGGGTCGAAAAAGGGTCAAGCAAAACTTTAAATTAGGAGTCTAAGTATGAGGGAAGGTCCAATCTCGAAAATACCAAACGTCTTCGTGCCAGATTTCAGTAGAAGACTATTAATTTGTCTTCGAATAGGATGCATTATTGATCTTCTACAATACTTAAGAGAAATTTCACTTTTTGTGTTGTTGTTTTGTTATTGAGACGGATCGGTTTTCTCGCGATCCAAACCATCGTCGGCTGCACAACAATATTTCTCGCCATAAGATGATCAAAGACGCTTCATTCGGCTTGAAGAAAAAGGTGCATTATTATTTTTTTTCGTTTATTTATTGGTTGTTCGAAAAATAATCGTTTTTTTTTGTGGTGAAAATCAAAGACGATTTAAAGCCCAGGCCTTTCAGGTGGTCATAAAGAGTTGAGTTCGATAAATTTTTCCTTTCACCGATCTCACGTGTTGTTTTTCATCGGTTTGCATACACTAATGCCTTTATCGCCTCTTTATCAGCTTCAACCGGCCTTCCAGAACGCCATCAAAATTGACGGATCGAAATTTTGCAAACCAGTTCTGGCACTGGCGTATTGTCAACACATCTCCTCGATACTCGCTCGGTCAATTTCTTTCGGGCTTGAATAGCATTTTTACCTTTTCTATAGTAAAAAAGTAAAATATGACGAAAATGCTGCTTATTGCACTCCATATTTAAGAGAGCACCTACCAAAAACTACTACGTATTGTAAAATCAGTAGAACTTATACATACACAAGCCTTGCTATATCAGCTGTCAAAACATATAATGACGACAGTTCGATTTAAGTGTAAAGTTAGCTGTGAAAAAATAAAATTAAATCCTCTGTCGGGGAAAAACGAAATTACTCTTCGAACAACCAAATATTTATTTTTTTTTATTATTTTTATTTTTCTTTTTTATTTTTTTTTTACTTTTTGTAAACATGGCAAATTATTTCAGTTAAATGTTTTTCCAGAAATCCAACTTATCAGACAATTTTTGCGACCTCATAAGATTAAAATACCAGGCGGAATTAGGGTACGTGTGAACGCCAGGGGAATTATTCGTATACTTTACCAAATGTATTTATTTATTTATTTTATTATTTATTTATTTATTAAGCCAATGATTATAATAGATTCTTACAGGCTAACTGGACATATTTTAAGGTTAATAGGCAATAAAAAAAAGAAAGTACAATTAAACTAATATATTTATACTAAATATTCAAAGATTTTATTAGGTGATCTTTTGAAAATGAAAAATCTATGTGAACAAATTTAGAGATTTTATTAAACTAAATTAAGGTTCTGGAAATAGAAGCATTCTGAGCATAAAGGGATTTTGAAAGAACAAGATAGAAGAACTTCGATCTACGCAGAGCTCTTGCCGGAATATTAAGGAAAATCCTCTCAAGAAGCATAGGACAGTCAACAGCCCCACGGATTGAGTCGAAAATTAAAGATAAAGATAGGATTATTCTTCTGCTTTACAATGATATTAAGTTGATCAATGAGCATCGCGCTTCATATGAAGGGATGGGATCCAAAAAGCTTAAATAAAGCAACGCGAAATGTAAAAATACTTTCTGGATTCATTCAATTCTAGCAGCATGGCACGATGTGATGATGATGAAATAATAAAATGATGACCAAATGAATGGTGCATACTCCAGTTTGGAACAGACAAACGCCGCATACAAAAGCTTCAGCGTATAAGTGTCGGAGAAATCGGAGCTATGATGCCTAACAAAAGCAAGCATGGCGTAAGATTTGGCAATAATTAAATTTATATGACAAGTAAAAGTAGGCTTCGAATCAAATATTACTCGCAAGTATTTAATTTCGCTTATACGAGAACACCCTTCGAAATGTGATAAGAGGAGTCAGTAATAGTGGAACGCTTGGAAAAGGTAGTTTGGGAGTACTTATTTATGTTGAGCGATAGACGATTATTGAAATTCTATACTTATGCAAACGAAAGGCTATTTTGTTCATTATTACTACTTCTTTAATTATTGTTTGTTTTTTATGATCTATCTGTCGATCTATTATATTTTAGTCTATCTATCTATTATATTTTAGTCGTCAAAATGAAAAGAAAATGAGTGCTTACACTTCAAACGCTAAATTTACCATCGCGTAGTATCAAACCATTTTCATTTTATTAATAAATTCCGTATAATTTTCGAACAAAGGTAAATTTTTCTTTATCAAAATATAGCACATAGACTCCTGCTGAAAACATTAAGCCATTAAGATTACGCTATGTCCGCGTTGAGTCTGAAATTAATGCACACTTTTCCTCTTATGTCTCAAAACCTTGATAACCGGTGAAATTTGCATACCCATTTGTGTATGGAGATAAGCGTTTTGTGCTCAAACAATTATACATAATCACTTCTTAATGAGTTTTTTACTTACGTAATGCATCGCTAGACGTTCTTCAGACAAATTACAAATATTTTCGAATTGTATATAAACTCAGTAGGCGCTGGCAGTAAACAGTCAAAGTATTTTGAGTGACTATCTAAGCAAATATGGAATATCTGGCTTACTTCGCAAAGCTTCTGATCCTCGTTTTTCTGGTTTCTAAAGCCATACAAGCGGATGGTGACTTAGAGCCCATTGCACCACGTATATTGAACGGTCGAGAAGCAGCCAGGGGTCAATTCCCATATCAGGTATCGGTACGTGTCGGAGGACAGCATAGTTGTGGTGGCTCAATAATTTCTCAAACCTTTGTTGTAACTGCCGCACACTGCGTTTACAGGTAAAATAAAGCTCACTATATAAAAATAGTATGCAACTTTCTTTCAACTGCATTTTGTTCCAGTATTCCGCCATCATTCCTTACAATTCTAGCCGGTACCACAAATCGTACTGCAGACAGTGTAATTAAGGATGTGGTGAAAGTGATTCCACATCCTGAATTTAGTGCTTACGACAATGACATTGCCTTACTTAAACTCAACGATTCACTCCAGTTCAACGATCTCATACAACCGATACCAATTGCTTCTGTTAACGCACCCGTCGATGCGCCAGTTACGATTTCCGGTTGGGGACGTACAAAGGAAGGCGGTGAAATCACATCACAACTAATGTACAATAAATTTATGAAAACTTTAAGTCCAGAAAATTGTGCTAAAAATATCGGTTACAACACGACTGCAATTTTATGTCTTAGTAAGATCATTGGAAACGGTATTTGCGAAGGCGATGACGGTGGGCCGGCTGTTTACAGGGGCATACTGATTGGCGTTGCGAGTTTTCATATAAACGATTGTTATTCTACTAATAAACCAAATGGCTTCGCAAATGTATCGCATTTCAACAGTTGGTTGACGCAAGCTCAGATATGTAATCCGTAAGCGATGCTTGGAAATGCTGAAGGGTGTATTTGTTTTTTTCCAATTTTATAAAATGTACAGAAATATAATATGCCTACTTATATATATTCTCATTGCAATTGAACTTAAAATGTGGTTTTATTTCCTTGTTATTGCTGCTGTATCAGTCTTTTAAATTCATAGAATTCATCAATTGGTAGACGCGGTAAACGTGCCGTTTCGATGGGGTAAACTCAAAAGAAGAGCAACACTGGATGAGATGCATTGAGTTCGAACGTCGAGACGTAGCTAGTATCATGTGAACTCGCTTCATATATTATATTACCTGCAGAATTTCGTTTGATTTGACGAATTCTCCTCTGCCCTTATTCTATCTCAACTGTATCGATATTCTGGTAAATTTAATTGAATATTCAGGGAAGAAAGCTGTACCAGAGATATCTAAAGCGCAATCTCCATAGTATTGGTCATTCCCGAAATAAATGTTGAATGATTTCTGCCTCCTGCGCAACTCATGGTAGCTAGAACAAAATTATAGCAGCACAGCTATAGGGGGCTAAGTGGCTACAGCATTATCGAGAAGCTTCTCGAAGGAACAGAAAGAAACCAGAAACTTGAAGCCATCTGCATTGCGGATACTTCGCACTCTGGAGGAGGCGATGGATGCTCAAGAGTTCAAGCTTCGCTTGTTCCCGTGTCGATTATGCTGGTTATTCGGCTTTAAATACTCTTTAATGTTTAGCAGGCATAAAAGCTTTTTGGATCCTGATTGGAGTCATAAAAACCATAAAATTCAGCAGCCAATAGTACTCTACCACTATTTTGTACCTCCTCTTGAATTCCAAATTGATCAAAAATATGTTCCGAAAATCCAAAATACCAGTTTACTCCTCAAGATTTAATATAAACTCGTTGTTGCGAATTCAAATCCATTTTAAGACTTCAAAAAATCGAAAATACGTGCTGAGGTAGATTTACCCAAAATGGCATAACTTTTACAAATATCAAGCCATGGCGATACAATTTTGGTGAAAATGTTAATTACAAATGTGGCAACCTAACAAAAACATACAAAACTCAAATCATTTGAGTTAGAGCGAGACCTGGTGGTTGCAACACAACAGTTTGTTATGCTTTGTTGTTGAATTTCGAACTGTACTTCAATTTGCCCACCTCGAGCTGATCTCTACGGGATAAGTTTCCGAGGTCTTAGAACGCGCACTTGCTGCACTTTGTCCTCAGGTTAAACTGGTCTAACAATCGATTAAATAAGTAAAGCATTGGAAGTGGAATAACGGTTCGTACTCTAATTTCACTCGATTACGCCCTTGCAGCTAAAAGAGAGTCCGTAAACAGAGGAAGAGGAAGCAAGGTGCTCCAGAGGGTGCTCTTTCACCCTTGCTTTCAACTTCAACATATCAAAGCTCCCCTAGCCACCAAACGGAGTTTCGCTGGTCTCCTACGCTGACGAATGTACGCTAATGGCGTCGGGCAATGGCAGTACTTAGGGCAAAGGCAAATAAATGTTTTTGGCGCCTAGAGCTACTAATACACAGTAGATATGCCAAATTAAACCATTCAGACAGTGACGGGATGCCTCCTAATGTCCCCACTACAGCACCTACACAACAAGGCACAGATGCAAACTGCTCAGCAAGCAAATTACTAATGAGGCACTACCGCAGGTCCCATCCATGCAGACATCTGCTTGAACCTGAGCCGCCTCCCAGGCACGTCAGGAGACACCTCTTCAACTACGCCGACAAGATCCAGGACAAAACAGACCGACACTTACTGGACCGGACAGTGTTTAGACATACTATAAACGATACTCATCGGTAGATACCTACCACCTTCTTCAGCTCCCGACCGCCGAATGTCGTTATCGAAGTCCAACCACTACGCATAGCAGATGAAGAGCTCCAGCTACCCCGAGAGACCCGGGTAACTTTGACACAATTACGTTCTGGATACTGTAGCAGATTAAACTTCTACTACTAAACGTATGTTCAGCGTGTGATAGTATAGTTTTTTTTTATGGAGCTGTTGATCTTAATTTTTTAGTTTTTCTTCTGAGTTGTTTTTTAATTAGGAAAATCCACAATCGACCAATGCTTTGTTATTTGCAAAAACATCGCGAATTGGCATTCCAGCCAAACTAATTAGGCTCGTTATCGGAATGCTTACTCATACAACAGCAAAATCAAATCAAATCATTCAGGGGAGGTTCACAGAGTCCTGCTGTATTGAAATGGGTGTGACAGAAGGTGATGCCCTATCCACTGTCATATTCAATTTGATGTTGCACTTCATCCTAACGGAAGTCAACAACGATGGTAGCTCGTTATTTAAAACAGCCCAAATATGTGTTTATGCTGATGGCATCGCCATTTTCTCGAGCAATACGAATGATTTAAATGCAATGTTCTTAAAAATCACAAAATTGCAAACGAGATTGGCCTTTAGTTTGTTCAAGTCTCGGCTCTTGACTAAAAGCGCAAAATTGGTTATGTACCAAATCTTTATCTGACCAAATTTTAACAGATGGAGGTGATATGAGGACTCTTAAGTTTGCTAACTGCTCAGAGATTGCGAACATGGAGAGAAAAATTTTTAGAAAGAGTCTTGGCCCAATAAGAATAAGAATGACGGTACGTATAGAATACAGTATGACTAGGACTAAACGATCTTACTCGGAACGGGGCGGCCCGAGGAATAGATGGATGGTCGCACCAGAAAACGATCTGAAATATTTGATATGAAGACTGCTTTTTTTATTCACTTTTCGAAAACGATCTGAAAGGTTTGATAAGAAAACTGCTTTTTTTATTCACTTTTCAAAAACGATCTGAAAGGTTTGATAAGAAAACTGCTTTTTTTATTCACTTTTCGAAAACGATCTGAAAGGTTTGATAAGAAGATCACTTTTTTCCGCCCTTTTCAAACACCTTTAAGGGGGAGCCTGCTTTAGAGGCTTCAAAAAATCGATTTTTTCGTGGATTTTTTTGGGAAGGAAAGAAATATTCGATTGAAACGAAACTTTCAGGTTTTATTGTTATATATTTCAAGAGTCTTCTCAAATTTGTTCATTTAAATATATGTCATATTATGCTTGGTGCAAGCATTTTGCCGAGGCGCCTCGAGTGTGCAAGTGTCGTGCGGCGGGAAAGGTGCAGGTCGCAATTTTCATCTCAAACCAAAAACCCAAAAAAATCTTTATTTGAGTATAGTATAGCTTCTAGTCAAACCAAGAAAATTAAACAAAAAGTGAGAAATTCAGCAATTTTTCGCTAATTTAAAAAAAAATTTATTTTTTTGGAAAAACAAATTCACTTTAGATTGTTTAAAAAGTGGGTTAATTATAACTTTCTTGAGATTTTTTAGGTTCATCTAGAAGAGAATTTAGTTCCGAATACAATCAATGTTATCTCGTTTCGATAGGACGTTTAACTTTTCCCCTATCTTTCCCGCCAATTAGGAAAAATCGGAAAAATAAAAATCGTAAAAAACCAAGAAATCGCATTTCGGGTGATCCGGCCGCTCGTATACCTGCTCGACGCTTGCTTACAATTTCTTCTGTAACTTCGAAAATATATTAAATTTGCTTCTGAAATCTGAGCACACATACTTGGATAGTTTAGGAAGACATTTATGCAAAAAAAAAAAAACGATTTTTTGAAGTCTCTAAAGCAGGCTCCCCCCTAAATTTTATTTGTATGATGTCGCACAGTCCTTGTGAAAATTTGCCACCGCAAGCTCGTCAACATAAGCTGATGAGCAGCTTCCTTCACTTACGTGATTATGACAACATGGAAAATAGGGAGGTGCGGTGGTGAGTTTACATTGCAATAAACTTTTTTGTTTTCACAGTGATATAATTAGCGGCGATTGTGATAAGTAATTTCGCTACCCAATCCGTGGTGCTCGACTTTCTAGCTACTTATTTGTTGTTGCAAAATGTAATTTTACCTCAAAATCACGATTTTTTAACTTTTACTCGTGTAAACGTTGTGTAACATTTCTTAGGCACAAAAAAGCATGCAAATAAAAGTTAAGCTAAAAGGTGCAGCTTCCTAAAGGGATACATGTGCGGCTTCTGTTGGTGTTAGTATGTTGATATAATATTTGTACTGGACGAGAACCGCTAAAATGGCACAACTCAAAATCAAAAATATTTCGTAAAATTAGAATTGGTATTAATGCAGAACGATGAGAAGACATACCTATTGTTTAAATGAATAGATTCAGAGATGGATAAGGGAGGGCAATAGGATGTCCAATAAGTTTTGCGCTTCGATAAGGAAAACATAATTTTATGGTTTGAGTTACACTTTATTATTCAGTATAGTCTCCCTGAACATCAATACACTTATTTCAACGAGGTTCCAATTTATGAATTCCATCCTTGAAGTGAGAATCTGGAAGGGTTGAAAAAACCATGGCTTCCATAGCTGTTATGACCCCATCATTTGATGAAAAACACTTTCCACGCATGCATTTTTTTAGGTCTGGAAACAGATGGAAGTCGCTAGGAGCCAAATCCGGTGAATACGGTGGATGCTTCAACAACTCGAACTTTAATTCATGGATTTTAGCTATTGTCAAAATTCTCTTGGGACTCGGTGTCTTGCAAACTGAGTAGTTTTTCATGATTTTTTTCTTCAGTTAGTCTACAAGATGAAAGTCCAAAATAAACAAGACTGAGCTAAAATAGAAACGACAGGAGCTTTTTTCTGATAAGTTCGAGTTTATTTATTCAAAATAGTTGGATGTAACTTCCAACGCACTTACTCATTAAAAAAGATGGCGCTATCAAAAACATTTTCATGACGCCAGTCTTGTTTATTTTAGACTTCACCTTGTAAAACGTTACAATAATATTCAGAATTTATTGATTTACCAGTTTGGAAGTAATCCACAAAGCAAAGCATCCCAAAAAACTAATGATAACACCCTCTTGCCCTCTTAGTCTATTTCGGGACACGAACATGTTTCGGAGTCGAAGAACCAAGTTCACACCACTCTTCAGCCTCTTCTTTTGATTTAGAATCATGGTTATATATCCAAGTCTCATTCATAGTGAGACCTTCGACTGTATTTTTGTTCCATTATAAGCGAATGCGGCAGCCAAAATATTGCTTACCCTGCCCAATTCGATGCTTAGGGTTCTATCAAATCTCTTTCAGTCACTCGACGATTTCCCAATATTTTTTCAACGATTCCCGGTGTTGTTGCTCTATGTGGACGTCCTTGATGTGGATCGTCTTCAAGGCTAGTAATTTGTGTACCGTGCAATTTATCACACATCTCAACTGAATATTTATTAAGATGTATTTGTACATGTATCAGATGAAACGTTTTTGAGAAGCTTTAAAAGAGCAAATTTTTAAGTGGGGTTGCCACCTACTTTTTGAAAATTCGAAAATTGTTTACCAGAAAATATTAATTGTAATAAAACTGTATACATACATGTATATGTAAATGAGGGCAAAGACAGATGTAATCCAACAAAATTTTTAAAAGGTGTTGCCATCTAATTTCGAAGAAAAAATTTAATTTAACAACGAAACTTAATTAGCGTCAAACACAATTTATACACAAGAATGAGCAAAACTTCAATTATGTGTGCATGGCGTTGCCACCTAACTCTTAAGATGAGAATGATAAAAAATAAATAGCAAGTACACATTTTTCGTTAAGAGAGTGTGGATATCACTAAAATAGTGATTAAAAGAAAATTTTTTGAAATGGTGTTGCCACTAATTTTTTAATTCAAAAATTATTAAAAATGCCTTATAATAGAAAGTGATAATATTGAAATATGATAAATAGAAAATTTTTTTAAACGGTGTTGCCACTAATTTTTTAATTAAAAAAATATTAAAAACGCCTTTACACACACACGCCACATATATTGAAATATAAAAAACTAAAAAGAATGTGAAATATAAAAATTTTCAGAAACAGAATTTCTTTGCCTTTCCCTTCCAAAAAGCTAACGTTGTAGAGTGTTTTATAAAAGTTAAATACATTAAATATTCGATTTAATACGCAAGCAAAGTCGCTACTTACCATAATATACAAGTTCTGAATGCACAAAGTGGCGCCAAATTAATCATTCTATTGGAACATTTATAGTTTTTGTAAATGACATCCTTCGTAAACCAAAACAGTCGAAAGTCGATATTTATTTGTCAAACAAGGCGAAGAACAGTCTGAACTATGCGAAACTTCAGCTGGTGTAGCCTAAGACAGTATTATGGGCCCATCCTATACTTTCTACACATTTACGCTCTACCAGCTCCTGAAGGAACAACAGTTGGAACGTTCGTGGATAACATTGCCGTACTCACTTTCGAATCCGACCATACGTGGGCTCCCAAAAACTCCAAAAAAGACTTGATAAAATAATTTATTGGTTGAAAGAGTGACGCATTGAGCTAAACAAGGCAAAATTTTCTCAGGCCACTTTTACACTAAATTGAAAAATTTTTTTTTCCCTTGTTCACTCCTCTCGACTAAACTCAGTCTTGCGGTTTTGTTAATTTATTTTGCTTTCTGACAGGGTAGGTAATTAGCCTACCGCTACCAGCCCAGTTTTTGGGGTTGAGGAATGGAATTGGAGGATTTTTGTTTTTTTAGAAGCAGGGAAAGTAGGTAATGTAGGAAAAGTGCGAGGACCGTGCTTTATGTGGGATTTGAACCCACAACCTCCGGGATGGCAGGCTAGTGCACTTACGCTAGACCACCGAGGCCGCTTCGAAAAACTTACCCACCCGTTAAGCTCAATAATATAATCAAACCCATATTTTCACCAAACCGGAGGGTCTATGAAAAAACTGACAAACCAATATTGGTTACTTAATCAAAATTCTTATGTTTCTGTCAAAAGTAAGCTGTCACTTTATTCAGCTATCTTGAAACCGATATATGCCATTCAACTGTGGGGCCCTTTAACCATTTCAAACATCGAATACCTCAAAGGTTGCAGTCGAAACCTCTTCGATTAATTTCAGACACCCCTTATTATATCACAAATGCCAACAATCATTGAGGAAATAAGCAAAAATACCATAACGCATGACTCGAGTCCCACTCACAGAAATAATTGCAAATCTAATAACTTTCACCAGACGCAACCGAAAGTCTACAACAGACCTCATATGAGAATAAATTAGTCTACATTATTATTTATCACAAAATTAGTAAATGGTTGCACCACTGGGGGTATTCCATAATTGTTTTTTCTCTTAAAAGAAGTAGCTTCGCCTAATGAATAACAGATCCCAATAAAGAAATATATTAAGACAAAACTCAAAGCAGTGGAGCGCATAAAGGTCAAAATAAAGATGTCCTTCAACGAAATTTTTTTGTTCTCTTTATTCGGTAAAAACGTTATTTAAAAACGAAATTGGATGACTACTTTGTGCCACTCTGTATAACTATAAATATATATGATATAGGTATATATATACAGGGTGAATGATATGAAGTGTTACCTATTCAAAACACCATAACTTTTTTGTGTGAAATTAGTTTTTATTGATTTCAAAGACAAAATTGTTCAAAAATGATTACTTTTTTAACATATTATATATTCACTTTAGCTCGACATGACTACCTTCTGCCATGACTATAGCCTACAAACGGTCAAAAAATGAGTTGCATGCTGCACGAATGTGATCTTGAGGTATTTTGGCCCATTCTCGTATAATCGCTTTTTTCAGCGCATCCCTACTGGCATATTTTTTAGTCCTCACCTTGCTCTCCAAAATGGACCAGATGGAATAGTCCATCGGATTTCCGTTTGGCGAATTCAAAAGACATTGTGTGGACGAAATGAAGTGTGGAACATGATTTTTTAACCATTCTTGGTTCACACGAGCTTTATGAGACGGTGCCGAGTCCTGTTGGAACGTACATGGTCTATGACCAAAATGTTTGCGTGTCCACGGCTCTAAAGCAGCTCCTAAAACATTTTTTCCAATAATAAGTCGCATTTACTTTGACACCAGGCTCGATAAAAACGATTGGAGAGCGTCCATCAGCGGTCACTGCGCCCAAACCATTACTTGCGATGGGAAATTGCTTCGAATGGTCATACGTAGGATCAAATTCTCGTATGAGCGTTCGGTCAAGTAAACACGATCGTTTTGAGCTCATTTTTCAATATGCGTCGAATGCTGTCTTGCGATATTTTCAGTTCTTTGGCCATTTTTCTTCCACTTCGACGTGGATTTCGTTCAAGTCGAGCCTTCACTTTTCGAACCATTTCTGGCGTTGTTGCGGTTTTTTTGGTCCACCTCCATAGCGCTTTACAATGCACCCAGTATCATTGTAACGTTTTATATTTAGTGCGATACGCAAACATTTTATTCACTTTGAGGTGACTAAGCTCACGTTCAATGGCCAAATATAACGCAATCACACAATTACGTTTGAACTCCAACACAGAAAAAAAATCAACAAAACTGCCACCTAGCGGTACATTTTCTATAAAAATATTTAATCGTACATAATTTACATAAGTGGTGAAAACGAATCAGATCGGATCACAAATATCTGGTACACAAATACCTAATTCTAGATTCTTTCTGCAGATGAGAGGTAATAACCTCCAGAACAAAGAAGTTGCAAATAGCAACATGCCTCATTTGCGAGTTTTGCTACATGGGTAGCATCTCTTCTCTATTTTAAACGTTCGCTCCTAGGAGATTCATGAAAATCGTTAGCCGTTAGGGGCATTGAAAGTGTGCTAAAAAAATAATAATCTTACGATTCGGTATGTTTTATTTAACATTTATTAAAAACAAAATCAAAAAAAGAGTTTTTCAGTTATGTCCCTTTACAAGTTAGCATACATGGTTCCACGAATGTACAAAGTATGCCAGAGTGCACGCAAAAGCACTAAAATGCTCGCCGTACGCGTAATACGAAAGCAAACTGCAAAAGTGCTTTAACCTGGGTGAAGCAAAATATGTGGCCATAACATAACCGAAGGCAAGGCAAGGTAAAAAACCAAAAAAAAAAAAACGAAATAAGAGCAAAAAACAGAAACTTGTGTGACACCGATGCGCGCCTGGATGGTTGAGTGTATGAAGGTATTTCCCTTCACAGCCACATAGCTTTAAACCTGGGACTGTGAGCTCCGGCCCGTTGCAATTCGTGTGTGCGTGTGTGTGTCAACAGTTGAAAATTAAAAGTAATTATTGTGTAATAAATTTTTCAAGCAACGATAGCAATGAAAGGAGCGCGTCAAAATGGGGCCAAAAGTTGGCAAAAAATTCACTTCTGTTATTCTCTTTTTGTGCTTCTCACTTCTTTGAAAGCAAAACGTTTGCTATGCGCTTGCCTCTTAACTGCGACATCTGGCTCTGGCGGCTTTGTGGCAGCCAAAAAATACAAAAATAATCTGCGTCATTTGCCAAAATTGGAAAATTTTCTAAATAGTTTGGCAATTCTAGGAAAAAACAAAAAAAGAAACATTAGGAAAGTAATGGTGCGCAAATATAAATGGCAGCCAACACATACACATATATATATGTATAAAGCGACTCGAAGAGTGCTTCTAAAATTGCTGCGAGTCCATATGCTCCCTGCCATTTGCTGTCCATCTATTTTCCTGTTTATTTCTACCACCGCAAAAGTGCATCCTTTTATTGCTGCTTAAAATTTCAAATTAAAAGTGGCGTTGCGCACATTTTTTATGGTCATCATTTTAAAGTACACCAAGCATACTCAGCACACATACACGTGCACGTATAGAGCTGAAACCATTACACTGCATAAGCATTTTGGCGCCAAAGCCTCACCAAGCTAAGCTGCACCTGCCATAAAGAATGTTTAGTTTCGTGATTGTTTTTTTGGTTGCAAATTGATGTGAAAAATTTTTCGGTGCCACGTACAAATGTTTTCTATATATTATCCTGGCATTTACGTGTTGCAAACACATCGCATATTCATCTATTTAGCCATGTGTTTGTGCATAAACTCGCATATTTGTCACAGCCGCATCAGCACGCCGCATTTCAGTGCGCCCAAAATTCCGTATGTGATATAGCACGCATACATACATATACTTGTGAGCGTATAAGTGCATAACTTCTCAGCAAAATGCACTGCAACACGTGCTGAAGCCTAAAAACTGACTATAGACACATATACACACATACATACACACGATTTCGAAGGCACTCATTCAGAATTTTTTTAATTTCCTGTAGTAGGCGGTAAGAAAAAAGAGTTTTTCTCGATAAAAACGCTATACTTTCACAAACTTTATGTAGCCCCACTTATCTCTGATCAATTTAAGAGATATTTCTCAGCTCAGTCGAACCTATATATATATTAGGTGTGCAACTAAGTTCTCGCTGTTTTTTATGTAAATACAATTTTATTCTGCAAAAATGGTTACAAGCGCATCATTGAAAGTATTGCCCATCGCTGGCTACTACTTTTTCCCATCTCTCTGGTAGATCTCGTATACCGTCGCGGTAAAACTGTTCATCTTTTGAGGCTATCTACGGATCAAGCCATTTTTTGATGTCTTCATATGAATGGAATTGCTGGTCAGCTAGACCATGTGCCATCGATCGGTGATAATCGGACGGCGCAATATCTGAAGAATGTAGCAAATGGAGTAGGATTTCCCGTTTCAGTGTTTCCAAGTAGGTTTTAAGGGGTTTGGCAACGTGAGGCCGAGCGTTGTCATGCTGTAGAATCGCTTGTTCATGCCTCTCCGAGTATTGCGGCCGCTTCTCGCGCAGTGCTCGGCTCAATCGCATCAATTGAAGTGAAGGTTTCGCTTGGTTTTAACCGTTCATAATAAATAACATCAACTTGGTCCCACCAAATACATAGCATAACCTTCGCAACGTGAATATTCGGCCGAGGCGACGACATAGAAGAATGAACGGGCAGTCCACATGACTTTCTTTTCTTTGGATTGCTGTAATGAATCCATTTTTCATCACCCGTCACAATGCGATGACGAAAACTCTTCCTTTCTTGCCGCTGGAGCAGTTGTTCACATGCGAAAAAACGACGCTCAACATCCATTGGTTTTCACTCATAAGGAACCCAAGTTCAGTGTTTCTTAATCATTCCCAAAGCATGCATTCCCTTGGAAATGGATTAGCGGTAAGCTCTTCTTGCATTTGACACGAATCCTCATTGAGCAATGCCTCCAATTCAGCGCCTTCGAAGGTTTTTGGCCTTCCTTCACGCGGACGGTCGTCAGCATTAAAATCATTAATCACCGTCTTTGAAGCGACGGAACCAATCTCGGCACGTTCCTTCACTTAAAGCAGCATCTCCATAAACTTTTTGTAGCTTTCGATGCGCTTCAGCCGCCGTTTTTTTCGAAAATCAGGAAAATCAACACTTCACGCAAGTGACGATTATTCGGCACAAAATCAGACATTTTCACAAAACCAAAATATTAACTGCTATTTGGAGCATAGGACGTCTGCTTTCTTTACAATCTTATTTTAGTCCTAATACGTAGACAAAGGTCTTCAACGTTGGGTTGGATTTTGTTATCCGAGACAGTGAATTTGACGATTCATTAGCATGAGAACTTCAAAGAAGTTGTTAGCCCGCCTGCCGTAGCTTAGTGTTAGCTTGTTTTTGCTCCACGGGTGATATTTTATTTCCCTCCTATCCTGTATATCTACCATGCTTTCCCCTATCTCCCACCTGGGAATGCGTCCGATGAGAGACAAGTAACTCTACACAGAAACCTTGGGCCTATAATGAACCGCTAAATACTAAATATTCTTTGTTGTAGCAGTTTTACAAAGTCTAGCGGGTTTAACTCTCAAATGTCATAAACAAATTTTTCTAGCGGTAGATAGTTGTTTCGGGCGCATTAAAGTGCTTGTTTTCAGCTTCGGGTGAATATTTTTTTCAAATTCATTCTTATGATTAGCAGCAATAAATATCTCGGGGAAAGCTGATGAAGCTGAGAGCAACATTCATTGGTAATAGAGATCGAAAAAAATGTTGAACCATGAATCGGTTCGAATAGCTCCAGCAGATCAGGCTTTTGAAATATTCAGGCTTAAAAGTACAAAAAGATGTTGTAACATCAGGAGATATTTTTCGCCCTCTTACACCTATAAAATAAACCAATAAAATCCCCAACGAGACTAACATCAAATCCTTATTTATATCAGGTATTTTAATTACTTTAATTAAATTAATTAATTTGAATTTATTAATTTTAACTAAAATTATTACATTAATTAATTTTAATTTCATTTCAACTATTTCGACTAAATTTGAAAAATGAAGCTCGTTTTTGTGGTGGTCGTCTCAAGTGCAATAAAGAATTTAGAAATTGTTTTCAAATTACATTTTCTTTTTAATTTATATTGTATTATTTTCTTTTTTCTCCAAAAAAATTTCCCGAAATTATATTATACAAGGCGGCACAAAACCAATCATCCTATCGGAAAATTCATAGAAACGCCTGCTGTACGCAAACATACAAGCACAGGAGCGGTCAAAGTAAAGATGCCCCTCACTCAAAATCATTTTTTTTTATTTAGTAAAAAAGTTATTCAAAAACAAAATTGGATGATTAATTTTGCGCCACCTTGTGTGCCATCATTACGAAAATATTGCCAACGTCTTGTTTCATATTTTATATGAGAATAAATCAGGAAAACTGTTCCACTTCTACAAATCCTGAGCCGCGTTACTACAGCAGAAATCATGACGATTGGTCTGACCGGAGTATGCCGCAATCTACAATACCATCGCTTTATGCACAGAGAGTGGGCCATGGGTGTGATAATAAAGGGTATTTCAAAAGTGGTACCTAGTGTTCATAATGGAATTAAATATGCATTCAAGGAAATGCCTCTTCGTGCACATTTTGTGCCACTACTGCCCAAATTTCCCCATAAGCGACTTTCTATCTTTAAATTGCTCATTTAGACTCCCAGACTGATGTAGCGTCTCCAAGCTGAGATGTACGCTATAGACCAAGCAGCAAAAACAACAAGACTAATGAACTCACCTCCAGCAAACCTTACCATTTTTGTTGATTTGTTGATAGTCAAGCAGCGGTCACGGCGCACACCAATTCAAGATTTGTTAAAGAATGCATGAGGTCTCTCTCGCTTAACCAACAACTCAACACCACACTTTGTTAGGTTCCCGGTCACTCTGGAGTGGAAGAAAATGAAAGAGCGGATGAGTGTGCAACGATAGGCTCTGAGCTGGACCTTCAGCGAGTGTTAGAGGACATAAGCATTTCTCTGGAGGAGTTATGTTCTCCAACTGACCTGAACGTAATCGTGGAAAGCAATAAAAGTTGGTCTCTGACTTCTAACTGCAGGTCTCCAAAGCCTTCTAGCCAAAACTGAATCTTAAATGGACAAAATGTCTACTTGGATTCAACAGATCAACTAAGTCCTCACAGGTGTTATAACGGGTCACTCTTTTGGCACCCTAGCCAGTAGAATGAGTGTACCTCACAATGATTTAAGCAAAAGTTTTGGAGATGAAGAAGTAATTGAGTCGTTAGAACACCTCCTCTGTGAATGTCCTACACCTTAAAGAAGCTGTGCCAAATATCTTGCCGATTATACTTTTGATGTATACAATACGGTTTCGAACAAAAGTAAATCATGCCAGCCTGCGTATTGAGTCACGCAAAATAACTGTTCTTAGGCTCACTATAATTAAAAACAATATTTATTTCATAGAAATATCTGTATAGACTGCTTGCTATTTCAAACATTGTACACGAAGAACTCTTTTACCGTATATCGGTAAAATGCAACACTGCCAGAGCGACGCTTATCTGTAGTGTGCCAATGTTTTTTGGTTTGTTTGGTTCGTAACGTTTGCGTAGTTCGTACTTCAATGATTGTCTACTGTCACTTTTGTAATTGCGTTTGTTTTTCTTTGTTTATATCTGTGTTATAAGAAAATACACTGAAATGTGCAAGCACGCACCAAATAAATTCTGTTTTATTTGTGGTTTATATATCTTCAAAGAAAGTGCTCGAAAAAAGCTGGCCACGCATATAAAGCGTTTTTCAGTAAGAGCGCTTCAACTTTTGAACTTTTTTGAATAAAACACAAACGGTTTGACTTTTTTAACTAGTTTTTTTTTTATTATCGAGTTTGAACATATACATTTAAGTATGAAATTCGATTTCTTTTGCATGACCACCGCGTGCACGTTTTACGAAGTCCAATCGTTGAACCCAATTTTCGACCACTCTTTTGCATAAATCGGCCGAAATTCCAGCAATTTCGCGTTCAATATTGGCTCTGAGCTCACAAATCGTCGCCGGTTTGTTACTGTAGACCAATGACTTCACATAACCCCAAAGAAAATAGTCTAGAGGCGTCAAATCACACGAGCGCGGCGGCCATTCGACCGGTCCCTTTCTGGAAATAATGCGCTCATCGAACTTACTCTTCAACAAATCAATTGTAGCGTGTGCTGTGTGGCTTGTGGCCCCGTCCTGTTGAAACCACATGTCGTCTAAGTCCATACCATTCAATTGCGGCCAAAAATAATCGTTTATCATGTCGCGGTATCGATTTCCATTCACAGTAACGTGGCGATCGTTCTTGTCAACGAAAAAATATGGGCCAATTACGCCGCCGGCATGTAAACCGCACCAAACAGTCATTTTTTCGGGATGCAATGGTGCCTCATGAATCACGTGTGGATTGCTTTCTGCCCAGTAACGCATATTTTGCTTGTTGACAAAGCCATTGAGCCAAAAGTGAGCTTCATCACTGAAGATGATTTTTTGGAAAACAACAGATTTTTTGGAATAGCAACAGAACGATTATTTTCATAAAAAATTTGCACGATTTGCAATCGTTGCTCAAATGTGTAGCGTTCCATGATGAAATGTATACTAATGAAGTTTACAAATGACAAGCGAAAAATTAAAATATTGCGTCGTTCGCCTTCCCTATCGGAAAAAAGTTGAAGCGCACCTATTGAAAAACGCCTTACATATTAGCAGCTTACGAGCAATATTTTGGTTTACGATGGAAAATATGGAGAAAACGTGGACTCCAAACTCTGTCTGCGCTACATTTTCTGCACATTTGAACGAATTTACCAAAGGCTCACGGTCATACTTATCTTTTGGTAAGCCATTTGAGTGGAGGAATCCTATTGATCATGTGAGTGATTGCTATTTTTGCCTGACTACACTTCGAGGAGGAAAATATAGCAAAGCTACGTATTCCGACGTATCATCCAACGAATACTGCTGGATGCAACTTCGTGAAGATTCCGTGCAACATAAAAGAAGAAGTTTGAGAGTAAAAGCGTATTATCGACCTCAAACATAGCCATGTCAAAAGCTGCAAAATCACACGTGTTGACTTTATAGCTCATAACTTCTAAAATTGTTCGTCGATTCAGACAAACTTAGGCTTAAAATGTAGGTGACAAAATTGTCTTTCAGAAAACCTATCATAGTCGGTATAAAAATTTTGTTTGTTCCAGAAAAAAGTTAATAAACTTGAAAATGTCTTTTTTAACTTTCAACAGCTGTTTTGCGAGAACTACGACTTCCAGGTTTTTTGGGAATATCTCGGAAACCGTTCTTTAAAAAAAAAAAAAAAAGTAATTTTTGGTTTCAGCGACCTCAAATTAGTCTAAAAGTCGCTTAGTGTTAGTGTTATTAGTGTTATTTCATTGAAGGCCCAGGAAATTTGAAAAATGTCTCACTAGAGGGACCAGTTACTTTCTTAAAAAGATTTAACTGGTTTAAGCAACCAAGTTATAGGATGGAAATCAAATACAGGTATCACAATGGGCCTTAGGGTCACGAGTGTCTTGACTGGCCTAAAGATCGACCATAAAACAATTTAAAACCTTTTGAGCAAAATTTTTACGCAAAAATAATAGATTATATAATAACACTGATCAACAAAATAAAACTTTCGGAAAATATCTTGGAAACCAACACTTGTTTTAAGACAAGTAAGACATGCTGATTACAAATATAGAAACCGTTTGTCTCTACCACCCACCGTTGTTGAGATATTTGGCATTGACCATTTATATATGTTTAATATTGTATCAAAGCAAACAACTCGCAGGCAAGTCACAGTAGAGCATATATCGCTGAATAGAGTACTACTTAACATAAATACACATAGTTTAAGATATAATACACTTGTAAAATACATAGGTATAACGTAAAGTTCCTTAAATTAAAAGTTAGTTTGGTTTGAATTTCTTGGCTGTAGACTTTCGTTTGTGCTGACAATTTGGCATGTTGCGCTGAAGCATCCAGCAATAGTCGGCTAACATTGCTGCACTCCATCGACTTTGATAGCGTGACTCCATCACCGAGATGTCCTGATGGAAACGTTCACCATGTTCATCACTAACAGAACCTAGGTTTTCTGGAAAGAAGTCGAGATGTGAGTCGAGGAGATGAATCTTGAGGGACATGTTACAACCCATTAACTTGTACACACTAATGCACTTCTGCACAATATTTACATAGTCAGGAGATTTATTATTTCCAACGAAATTGGCTACAACAGACTTAAATGCCAACCATGCTTTTTTTTCAGTTCTGCTGAGTAAATCTTCGAAGTGACTGTCTGCTATGATCTTCCTTATTTGTGGACCTATGAATACACCTTCTTTCACTTTCGCATAACTCAACTCTGGAAACTTGTTGCATAGGTACCGAAAAGCATCTGAGTTTTTGTCTAGTGCCTTCACGAAGTTTTTCATGAGCCCCAGCTTTATATGAAGTGGAGGCATAATAACTTTTTCACGCTCAACCAATGGCACACGCAGGACGTTTTTACTACCTGGCTCCATTTTATCTCTAATGGGCCAATTCTTATTTATATAGTGGTGCTTCCTATCTCTGCTGTCCCACTCGCAGATAAAGCAGCAGTACTTGGTGTACCCTGTCTGCATTCCCATGAGAATAGTGATCACTTCTAAATCACCACACATATTCCAATTGTAATCACGATAGCAAATTTTTTCAAGAAGTAGCGACATGGTTTCGTACGTCTCTTTTAAATGAGTAGAATAACCAACCGGTACTGATGCATACATGTTTCCATTGTGTAATAATACAGCCTTCAAACTTGCCTTGGAGGAATCAATAAATAGACGCCATGCTTCAGTCTTATGTTCTACACCGAGGCTTGACATAAGACCTTGGATGTCAGTGCAGTAGCACATATTGTTACTCATTGCAAAGAACTGCACGAGTTCTTTGTGTCTATGTCGAAATTGTGAAGTTCTTTTACCTGGTGATAGCAAATTAAACTCTTTCAGACGTGAACCTAGCAGTTCAGCTTGACCTTTTGTTAGTGCCAGGTCCCGTACAAGGTCGCAAAGATCATCATTATTAATCAAATGAATTTCATCATCATCAGGATTGTAGTCAGAGTCTGCCATGTTGCTGAAAGACGAACTTTCTTCTTGTGTTGCATCATCGACTCTGTATTCTGTAGGTGATGTTGGTATTGGACAACTGACTGGATCATGTGGAATTGGTTTTGAAACCGAGGGAATATCTGGATACTTCACAGATGAACGAGTCTTGTATGAGAAGACTGTGACATTTGTCAAACAGAAATAACAGTCAGTGATGTGGTTGCTTGACTCACGCCATATCATAGGAACTCCAAATGTCAGATGATTGTTATTTTTAGCCTTCCTTATCCAACCCCGTAAGTTGCATGCACATGTCAAACAAATGAACTGTGGTGCCCATAACTTGCCGCTGTCAACCTTTGAATCAAAGTATAGTTCATAAGCTTTTCTCAGAAATGGTGTAAATGTCTTTCGGTGTCTTTTGTCTGTGAGATAGCCGCACACATAACAAAACAAGTCTGCAGCCTCTAGACGCCATTGTTTCACTGAAAAAAAATAGCAAATATGTTATTAACTTAGTAAACTAAACTCTATTTTCTTATTCATTCGTAACAATAAGGGATTAGAAAATGTATGTTTATGTTAATACCTTAAAAACCTGACGTGATAGAGAAAAACGGTGTTCAGATTTGTAATCAGCATGAAAAACTGCTTTAGAAAATGTAATAATCAAACAAGATATTTTTGGGTTGTTATTCAGTGTAATACGAACGCAAGTGAAAAAAAATAAGTCAAAGTTTAAGTTTTTTCGGAGTTGAAAAGTTTAAGGGAGCGTTATAATTTTAATGAAACCTTCTTGGTAGTAATATATTAAGGGGGGAAGCTGGTCTAGAGCGCAAAAAATGGGCATATTTTATGAATTTATTTTGACTCAACAAAGGAATCAATCGAAAATCTGTGAAATAGGTTTAATAATATAGCTTTCATGGTACAAATACAAAATTTTTCGTCTGAATTAATTTCAAAATGGCCGCTATCCAGCAGTTCTCCTAAGGCGCCTTTTTTTCTAGTGGGTCCATTGCCGAAGACGTAAACTCCTTAATTTTTGTCCTGGATCAAAAAATAAAATTTTTTTAGTTTCTATATAACAACAGAAAGAGACGTACGTAGGATTTTTTCGATATTTTGTTTTTTCGCGAAATGGTGCACGTTTGAACAAAAAGTTAAAATTTTCACTATAAAGAACGACATAAAATTGTTGATTAAAAAAAAAACTATGTAATATAAATAAAAAATCCTACGTACGTCTCCGGAGAAAGGTATTTCGAATGTATTGTCAAAATTTCGTAAGAATCGGTAAAGATTTGTTCGAGTTATGTCTTCGGCCAGTTTAAAAAAAGTGATTTCGAGAAAAACGCGTTTAAAGTTGTAAGTAGCGTTCGGGGCATACCTGCGAGGCACTGCCGTCGAATGAAAAATTTGGGCATTTAGACATTTTTGCTGGCATCCTTCATTTGGTATATTATTTCTAAGACCCTAAAGCACCTTTTAAGGCAAAAAAAAATTTTTCGATTTTTTCAAAATTCTAGACCAGCTTCCCCCCTTAATAGATTGGCTCACATATCCTGAAAGGCGTTTGGACGATCTTCTTACCCCATTTGTGAGCCAAGAAATAGCTTTTTCATGGAAGAAGCGCAATCGACTGTTCTTCATTGACTGCCGAGTATCGACCGCTTTTGTTATAAAATATGTTTAATTTTAATCTCCGCAATGGCGAGTCACTCTAGTGTCAATGCGTCAAGCTCAACAGTACACTTTGTCATGATGACCACCGAATATCATACAAATATAAAAACAGAAAAGCTTTAATAGCTTCAAGTGAATTGGAAACCCTCTCTTACACAAATTGTGTTGCTGATACAAATCAATCAAACTCGTCAGACGAACAAGCGCATCATAACACCGTGCAGCTTTGTAAGCGGTTGGTTCTCTAAACTGGGCATAATATCCGCCTGGTGTCGATATGCAGCTTCACAAATAAATCTCTATTTCGCTAATTACGCGGTACTTATAAATTTTCTGCAGTAGATGGAAAAAGCGTGTAAAACTCAGATATTTGTTTGTGTAAACCAGCTGCACATGGCACACTGGCACCTCAGCAAAAACAAGTAGCAACAACTGCAATTACAAACGCAAGCAAAGGGCACAAATGGACAGCAAACTGCATTTTCACACATTTTCTGCTACTTCACATATGTACACACACACACACATGCGCGCCTTCTCTCCCTCTCTCTCAGCCTGTGTGTTTTGCACTCTTCCGCACCGCCGGCACTGTGACAAGCGGAAGTAAAATATGCAAACTGTTTGTTGTGCATTTTTTATTATTATTGCAACCACAACAGCAGCCAGTAACAAGCAGTAGTTGGTGGCCCTAATGGCGACAACATCAAAACGGAAGTTACAGCGGCCTGGCCACAAACAAGCCAGCAGCAGCCCCACTGATGCTGAGCTGCGCCGAAAAACGTCCTTTCCTGTGCAGCATTCGCTGCTTATTTTGCCTCTTTTTTATTTCCACTTGCTGTTGTTGCTATTGTTGTGCTGCACCTAGCATTATTTTTCCTTTACTAGTCGTTTGGCGCTTCGCTGGTGATGCCTTGTGAAAGTTGCTGGCCAGCAGTAGCGGCGGAGCGGCAACAGAGAGTCAGCAAGTCGAACAGAATTGCACTGCGGCTTGGCAAGACAACGCGGCGCCAGATATGAAAATATATAAATTTTGCATTTTCCTGCCACATTGATCTTGTTGCTTTCTCTTCTTTTTTGGCTTGTTTTTGTTTGCCGTAAAGTAAAAGTTGCGTGGCGTTGCCAAATTTTAAAATTTTTGCGTATTTGTACTGCATTCATGTCGACCAGAGTGACTTGTACACCTACGTACATACATATATGGTTGCCTTTGCATGTATATGTGGCCTTTATACACACTTTCCTATACTGTACCATGCCATTCAGCAGCTGGCCCTTGCATTCACCCTGCTTTTTCAGAAATACTGAATGTTACATAAATCTTTCGCCGCATTGAATGGGAGCCGCGCAAAAGCAAAGAGGCTAAATGTAAAACAAAAAAAAAGATTAAAAATAAAATAAAAAATTCGCGCACTTTTTCATATTAATTAATATTGCATATGCGTCATCGCCCGTCCCTCGTCCTGCTCTACCTTGCACATACACCGACCCGGCCACGCTGTTCGTGGCTGAGCGCATACTACGCCATCTTTCGTTCCACTCGCTGCACTCAACAATATTTTCCGTGAACTGACCTACAACTGCCATCATTCAATGCGGTTCCATATCCTGTTTTTCTTGCATCTCTTATCCTCTTTACACCTATTTGGCTCTTTTGCCATACATTACGGCATACAAGTCCGGTCATACTGCCCCCTGAATGCATTTTACATGCACTTCCGAACATTTCAGCAACAATCGCAGTAACATTGAATATTCTGGGAAATATTGCATTCGAATGTGTAAATCTTTCACTTGCATTTGCCTACTTATTTTTGTAATTTATAATTATTTTACGGAAATAATGTCCACAGAATGGACTTTAGTACTAACAAAAGCGAATGTAAAGACGCAAAATTAAGATTTTTCCACTGCGGTCTTAAATTTCAACTTAGCAGCTGTGCTGGAATTGATGAGTCTGATATTAAAACTATTTAATTATTGATGTTTTCGAATAGCACCAAAATTCGGCACACCTAAAAGAATCTTTTTCAAGTTTACCACCAAAATTAGCCAAAAAAAGGTTCACAATTCTATCTCACTTTACAGTGGATAACTTTAGTTAGGTAAGTTTAGCTGACTAATCCTAAAGAAACTGACGTTATTGAATAAATAAGCAGAGAACAGTCTATTGAGACAGCATTTGCTACTACTAAATACTACAAAGGGGGAGCGAAAAGAAATAATGAAGGAGATTCCGTATAATTCAGCTTAAGTCCTTTATAGATATGAAATTATATTAATTTTTTTAATGAAATTAAAGAGAATACTGCTCAAGTGCTTCCCACGCCTTCAAAGACATCCTCCTGTTACACTTTTGCCCTGGTCTTAAGCTCTTTTTCAAAGAAATTAAGAGATGTAACGCCTTTACAAGACACTCCCACCAAACTATTACGGAGACTGTATGGCGGCCACGCTGAACCTTTGGAACATTTTTTGCGTATTTAGAAGTCTTAATATAGATTTTGTCCTTTTGCTTATTAAACATTTCTTCAACAGTGAAAATTTTCTCATCGGTGAAAAGAATACATACCATATTTTCATAGCGGTTGATCGCGTGTCACCGAAGTAACTGCTTGCATCTGACGAGTCTAATTTTCTTCAAGCGCATTGTCGAAAGATGACCAGTTGATGTGGATGTGATGGTGAATACATTACTATTGTAATGCAAACACTGCAATGCGATTTTCCTTAGCCCCCCACCATTGTTAACAAACAAAGACTCTAAGCTGAATTTCACCAGCCATGTTAACCACGTCATAAGACGATCATATGCGATGCTAGCATTCGAACGCCGAAATTGTTCTGCATTTACCAACCCACACACTCTCAAAACATTGTATTGTGCTTTTGTTAGATCAAGATTAGAGTATGCCGCTGTTATTTGGAGACCGTACCAAATAGGTCTGTCTAATCGGATTTAGGGAGTTCAGAAAATCTTTCTTCGTTTTGCGCTCCGATCTTTAAACTTTTCTGAACCTGTACCATCGTACCGCTCTCGATGTTCATTGAGTGACTTAAAACCACTTTATAGCGGACGATCTATTCTATCGTGCTCATTTATTATTCGTATCATTTCTGGATCTATTGATTGTCCTTCCCTTTTAAATAAAATTCAATTTAAAATACCCAATATGAGGTTCCGACGGTGCGACACCTTTAAAATTGGTTTCTCAAGAACCAGCTATGGGGCGAATGCTCCGATTACTAGGGCATGTGCAGATTTAAATATGTTTTTCAATTCTTGTGGTGCTCATTTTATATCTTAGTCAATCATCATCATCATTATTTAATCATCTCTTTAATTTTCCTTCTCAAATGCACAAAATATTATACCCCATGATTTATTTAAAAAATAATAATTTAAACTATTTCTTACTGAGGTCCACTTAATAGTAATAGTCTAAACTTTAACTATTCAGTTCATTTTTTGCTTCCGGAAATTAAAGAAAGCTTAAGCGAACAAAATTATGAGGAAGTCAAGTCGGCTATTTCAGCCTATAACGACGGACTATATAACTCAAAGGACTCCTGCGAAGGACTCATTTGGAGGGAAGCATCAAAGCGGCCGCCGTAGCCGAATGGGTTCGTGCGTGACTACCATTCGCAATTCACAGAGAGCACGTCGGTTCGAATCTCGGTGAAACACCAAAATTAAGAAAAACATTTTTCTATTAGCGGTCGCCCCTCGGCAGGCAATGGCAAACCTCCGAGTGTATTTCTGCCATGAAAAAAGCTCCTCATAAAAACATCTGCCGTTAGGAGTCGGCTTGAAACTGTTGGTCCCCCATTTGTGGAACAATATCAAGACGCATACCACAAATAGGAGGAGGAGCTCGGGCAAACACCCAAAAAGGGTGTACGCGCCAATTATATATATATATATATCAAGTAAAAAAATGTTTTTTTTTTGCTAACATTTTCCCAAAAAATTAAAAAAAATTAGGAAAACTAATTTTAGTGAAAAAGTTTTTTAAAAAAATATTTTTTATAATTTTTTACCACAATTTTCTCAAAAAAATTAGAAAAAACTTCTTTTCTTTTGGAAATATGATTTTTTTATCACAAAAAAAAATTGAAATTAAGGGATCTGGACACCGTTTATTTTCAAGACGCCATTCAAGCAACGAAACCGTTGATCTTTTACGGGAAAAGTTTCCGGATCGTGTTATCCCTAGAAGAGGTGATCACAATTGGCCTTGTGACTTTTTTCTTTGGGGCCACGTGAAAGAGAAGGTCTACGCCAACAGCCCAGGGTCGATTCAAGAGCTCAAATATGGAATTCGTGAGGCTATCGAGGACATAGGGCAGCCACTTTGCTATTCGGTTAAGGACAATTTCATAAAATGGATATTGTCCGGTAAGCGTGGTCGTGGTGGTCATTTGCCAGATGTTATTTTCCACTATTAACTTCATACCATTGCCTTTATAATGAAATAAACATCCGATCATTTATATTAAAAAATAGCATTTTTCTTTGAATATCAAAATAACACCTCTTATTGGAAAACCCCTTATAATACAGACGCAAGCAAGGCTCTAGAAAGAAACCCAGAATTTTTTAGACAAATTTTTTTAAGATATCTTCTACAATTTTCTCAAAATTGAGACCGGATAGAAAGTTTTTCGTAACCTTTGGGAAAACAATTTTTCAGATTTAATCAAATTTTTTGGTAAGTAAAGTAGTAAAGTTAAAATTAAGTAAAGAAAAGTTAAGTTTTGTTGATCAGTGACATGATCTGAACAATTTGGTAGACAAAATATGTCGCAATATTTCATGCAATGCTTGTTGAAGTTGATAAAGAGAATATATCCAAAAACTGACAGTCGGAAAAAATTTCCCGATCTTAGTTGTCAATACAATACACAATAGAAATTAATAACAATCAAATGCTTTAATGCAAGGTGGCACAAAATTAATCACCCTCTCAGAAGATTTATAATTTTTGCAAATGGCGTCATATTTGGCAGTTGTGAGCTAGACAGCTCCGATGAAGCGACGCTTGGAGTGTTCGAGAGGAAGATTCTGCGTAAGATTTTTGGACCTTTGCACGTTGGCAACGGCGAATATCGTAGACGATGGAACGATGAGCTGTATGAGCTTTACGACGACATAGACATAGCGCAGCGAATAAAGATCCAGCGGCTTCGTTGGCTGGGTCATGTCGTCCGAATGGATACAAACGCTCCGGCTCTGAAAGTATTCGATGTGGTACCAGCTGGTGGTAGCAGAGGAAGAGGGCGGCCTCCTCTGCGTTGGAAAGATCAGGTGGAGAAGGACTTGGCTTCACTTGGTGTGTTCAACTGGCGCCGGTTAGCACGAGAAAGAAACGACTGGCGCGCTTTGTTAAACTCGGCCAAAATCGCGTAAGCGGTTATAGCGCCAATTAAGAAGAAGAAGAGCTAGACAGCTGCTGTATACAAACAGAAAAGCAATGGGGTGCGTGAAGATCAATATAAGTTCATAAATGATTAATGTTAATTAAAATATGTAATTTCTTTTTATTTATATTAGTAAAAAATTTATGCAAAATCAAAAGTGGATGATTAACTTTGCGCCACCTTGTATTATAAAAGAAATGTAGCCACACTGCACACAGCAATTCGGATGAATAATTATTCGCATCAACGAAAATGCAAATGCTAATTATCTGTTCACAAAAACGAAGCACCCAACTGTAGCACCCATTGAAGCACTCACATTTATATCCACTTCAATTTTCTGCCCCTTTTCGATTATACAAATGAATAATTCGAAAATATTTTTCTCTATTTCTTTGTGACTAAAATTAGTAAAAGTGGTGTGCTTGATTAAAAGAAATAAAGTGTGCAACAATAGAAAAGCACAACAAAAAAATCTACACACACACTCATACATACCTACAATACAATCCAACGCAAATTCTTGGCAGTCGCAACGAGCTTCGGTGCTATCTGCCGCCACCCCTGGTGAGGCGCAATGTAGAGTTGCCGGTAGCACAGCGTGCGGTCGAATTTGGTTGTTGCCACTGAGCTGGATGTTTATGAAAATGTTGGTGTCATGTTTTACATTTATAATGCATCGTGTATTCATATTATTTTATGCACTCACTGTGGGTGCACTCGTGTGCCAACTGGAAAATTTATGAGCGCAGGCACTCAATTTGGTGGGTAGATTGCTGGCTGGCTGGTTGGTTGTTTGGCATTGAACGGCAGCCCTTTATACACTAAGTGTTTGTGTATCTATGTATATATTTATTTATATTTTTACTATTTTGCACATTTCAGCAATGAAATACTGCACTGTTGCAATGCACATTTCTTTTTGTTGTAATTGCGAGTGGCAATTTAGTAATTTTTTTAAATTTTTCGCGTTGATACGGGTTTGTTTTTTGCAGTTCTTTTATTTTTTTTTTATTCTTTTAATTTGTTTTTATTTTTTATTTTTCGCTATCCTGCTAATAACGATTTTTACTCAGAAAATATAACAAAATAAAAAAATCTGTGAAAAAGAAGTTTGAAATATACCAGAAAATTTGGTTGTTGTATGCCACAAAAAGCAGTAAAAGCATAGAAGTGGTCGCTAGTAGAAACATGCGGGTGGCTAGCAGCACCTTCTGCTTAGTAATTGAAGATGAAATTGAGTGTATTCAAATAGCAAAAACTCGCGCTCACCCGCATATACATAAATACAAACATACACGGAAAATACAACGAAAAATAAATGCGGAGTATTTCAGAAGAATTTGAGTAATTTAAAATTTAAAAAGGCAAATTTTAAAATTCATTGCCTTAATTAGAAATGCAACTACTATTAATTTAAAAAAAGTAGTTTAGAAAATAAAATAAGGTAGAATAAGATAATACAATAAGAAAAAGAACAAATAAGAAAAAAAGAAAAAGGAAGAAAACGATAATAAAAATAAAACAAAAATGCATGAATCCAGTAAGGACTAAACTAGAGCCAAGGAATAGTATGCCCAAGCATATGTGAAATATTTTCAAGTTATTATCTGTATAAACGGGCGTACAGATTGAACGCAGAGCTAAAAAAATGAAGAGAGCTTTGAACAGCTCTAGATAAAACGGCTTATCTCAAGAAGTTGTAGGGCACTCTGAAGCGTACACTAGGCACCACTTCCAAAAGAGCAATTTAGAACGCAACTCGTAAGTAATCAATAAACAGCACAAACAACTTAGGGGGACAGATACCTGTAAACGGACATATTTTACCTGATTTTCATTAAAATTATTTAAAATGAAGAAGCCAATATATATACTTCAAAATTGGCAAACAGTTTATTTATATATTAAAATAATGTAAATTTTTTTTTTATTTTAATCATTTAAAATGGCGGATGAGCAATCAATTCTTCCAGGAAGGGGGGGCTTCGGGGGCTTCGCAATCGGCGGGCATTGTAGAATCGGCGTCAGTGACCTGAATACAAAAAACCAAAAATACCAATAAAATTCTTCAAAAAAAACTAATTTTGGGGCGAATTTTCCTACTACTTTTGCAAAAAACTCGAAGCTTAAACTTCAAAGGACATTAAAAAAACTTAATAATGAAAAATAAATTTAAAAAATTTCAATTTTCCTACTACTTTTGCAAAAAACTCGAAGCTTAAAATTCAAAGGACATTAAAAAAACTTAATAATGAAAAATAAATTTAAAAAATTTGTCTAAAAAACTGGCAAAAAATCTGAAATTCTAATTCAATAAGAAATGTGAGCAAATTTTAACGCGCAGAACACAAAAAAAAATCTGTATACATTTTAACATTTTAACTCAAATTGCAAAAAAAATTATTTCAATATTGAGCAAATTGATAAATAAATCAAACGCACGAAAAAGTTATTTTTCTTTTCTGAAAAAACCCTAAAATATTCAAAAAAAAAATCAAAATTCAAAAATACATTTTTTGTATTTAGAAACCAAACAAAGGGAAATAAAACATAAACTCTTTAATATAGGAATAAATCGAAATTACTATTTAAAGGAGATTTGTTTTTTTTTTTTTTGTTATTTTGTCACTTCTGAAGAATGGATGGGCGCGTTAGTACCATTTGGAAGTGTTTCGGTTCATATCTCCCTGCATGAAACGGCTAAATGATAACGGTCTTTTTTCTGACAGCGGTCACCCCTCGGCAGCAATGGCAAACATCCGAGTGTATTTCTGCCATGAAAAAGCTCATCACAAAAACCATCTGCCGTTCGGAATTGGCTTAAGGGGTTACATAGGTTTCGTAGGGTAAAAGAAGGCCTATTTTCAATATTTGTTTTCTAGGGAAAAAAATATTTATTTAATTCAAACTTTTTTCTGTCTTATAGAAACATAAAGAATAATTTCTGAAATTTTCAAAAAACAAAATTAAAACTCCTCCATTGCAACCTCATTTCCGGTGACCCCTCGAAAAAAGGTGCGTCCACGTTGTCATCATAACTCCTGACAGGATCATCTAAAATGAAAAAAAAAAATAAGTGTTAAGACCTTAAACTCGTGCTTGAACGAAAAAAAGAAAAAAGAGTAAAAATTGAAATTTTGACAAACATTTTTCATAATGAAATTTTCCGTCAAATTTGCTTGACATTTTATTTTTATTTTTTTTGATAGTTGTAATTGAAAAAAAATCCTTCGTCCAAGCACGAGTAAATTGTACCTCGATAACCTGTGTAAAATTTCATCAAGATCGGTTGAGTAGTTTTCGAGAACAAAACGTTTAAGGTTTTGAGTAACAATAAACGTGGCTTGGATCGCACACCTTCCAAAGGATGTATCTCCGAAACTATTATTCGGATCGACTTGAAAATTTAGGATAATATTCTTGAGATATTGTAGAAATTAATAAGCCAAAAAACAAAAAATCGATTTTTTGAACCCTTGAAACCCATGTAACCCCTTAAAACTGTAATTCTCTCTATTTGTAAAATAACATCAAACCGCCCTCCAAAAATAGGAAGAAGATCTCGGCCAAACACCCTATAAAGTTAAAGAGATCAGCAGCGAGTCACCCTGTCTGAAGCATCGTAAGCATTACATCGTAGCACAATTATCATGAAGCAGACTCCAGAGCATAGGAAAAGTTCTGCGTCAAATTTTCTTTAAAGTAATTATTATAGAAATATTATAGAAATTTCAAGCGAGCAAAAGGGAGAGGATAAACGTCTCAAGCCAACTTCAAAATGAGGTCAAAGCTAACATTAAAGCAAGACGGATTAAGGAAAGGTACTCCTGACGGGCCAGCTTTGCTAAAGGTCGGCTAAAATCACTTTGGAGGTTACTGTGCAGAAGAAGGAGCGGAAAGACGGGTTTTAATCGATTTCATAGAAAAAGAAATACAAAGTAAATAAAAACAACTATTCACTAGATTAGCTCCATAAAACAAAAATAATTGCTTTAAAAATCAGCACACTTTAATAAGTCTGATATTTTCCTCTTTTATGTATTAGCATCCAAAGAAAAAAAAAGAAAAACACTAAACTAAAAGCTGAACTGACAGAATTCATGGATCAGAAATGAGTTGCTAAAAATGTCAGCAAAAAAAGATTTGCTTGTAACTCACGACTAAACCGAAAGCGATATTTTCGTTTTACTGCGCCAAAGTTTGAATTGAAACACGTAAGGCAGACAATGAAAACAAAACAAGTAAAAATTTAAAACTAAAAAATACGCTGCCTGCGCTGGTTATGCAAACGTTCTGAGATAGAATTTCATTCTTATTTATTTATTGCAGGAGCACTTGAACATTTTTTATGAACCTTTCCCGACAATATTTTCATGTCATTTCTATTGCTTTTCACATAGATAAATATACAAATCCATCCACACACAACACACATACAGACACATTCGCTTATATAAATAAATAGGGGGAATCGCTATTTCTCCACATAAATCTACATTTGCTTGAATCTTTTGTGACCTTGAAACCAACACACACACACACACAAAAATGTATGCAGTGACCCTGCAGGCAAATCCAGAAGTAACGAACCGGTGCATTTGTAATGAATTTTGACCCATGACTAGTTTACTCCGCTTCAAATACTCAAAGAAATAATCAACCAGTGACTTTTTGATGCCAATGTCCTTGAAAGTTTCAATTCACCACCGACATATTCTACTTTCTATGTCTTCGAAATAGTTTACATTCACGGGTAAAGCTCCAGCATGCAGCTCATCTGCAAACACTCTTCCGTAGTATGGAATTCTGAAAATCAGAAAAGACATTATACATATATATATATATGTAATTGGCGCGTACACCCTTTTTGGGTATTTGGCCGAGCTCCTCCTCCCATTTGTGGCGTGCGTATTGATGTTGTTCTACAAATGCAGTGACCTACAGTTTCAAGCCGACTCTCAACGACAGATATTTTTTTTTTTTATTTTTATGAGGAGCTTTTTCAGTAGAAATACACTCGGAGCTTTGCCATTGCCTGCCGAGGTGCGACTGCTATTAGAAAAATGTTTTTCTTAATTCCGGTGTTTCACCGAGATGCGAACCTACTCTCTCTCTGTGAATTCCGAATGGAAGTCACGCACCAAGCCATTCGGCTACGGCGGCCTTAACTTATGCAAATCTCGCTGCCACATAAGTCTATAGAGGAGATCAATAATGCTCCAATCATTACTCGATGATCAATACTGAGTGATGGCAACAGCAGATTTTTGAATTCGTTTTTTTAAATTTCATAATTCAATTAATAAATTTTATGTAATTTCAATTTTACTAAAATTCAAAACCAACTTACGTTCTACTTATTGAATTCGACAAACCACCCTACCTCCCAACCCAGCTGAGCCAGTAACTCCATATGTCCGAAGCTGTGATAATCACACAAAGCCCCAGTCTGACTGTATGAGCAAGGAACATCATCTTGCTGGGCAGAGTACCACGGCATGAAGGCCTGGTCTAGCAAAATTAGAGGCTACGCCAAAATTCCATGGCCCAGAGCACTTTTACGGGCTTACCAAAGCCGTCATGAAGAAAATTGTCAACGACTGGGAGGACAACATTCAAAAGGCACTGATTGGAAGGTCCGTGATAGAGGCAAGCAAAGCATTGATACATTGTAGGCCCTTAAATCTGGATAGAGCGACCTTCCATGAGAGTTTGTGGATGCCATGCATTGTAGTCTCCATATCTTTTCAGGAGCCTAAGCTTAATAGAATCAAGCGTCTATCGTTTTTGCGAGCAGGGCGATAAACACCTTAGCACATTATCTGCGAATGTGCAGCTTTCGCAAGTTACACCCAGGTGGTGTGACTAAGGATCCATTGGTAACATAGAACAAAAAGTCCGAAGAACTGCGCAAATTCATTTGTGGCCTTCAATTATAGACTTGCAGTCAGGCACAATAGACCACTTTACAGGTGGCTGAATGAAACTAAACTAAAATATTCTATGAGAACAAGAGTTGTTCGCTTATGAATACATAGTTCATTCGCGTGAACTTCCGCGAGACTGTGTCTGAATTATCGAGATTCTTAAAGAAGTTTTCTCCAATTTGACTGCGTCACCGACCTAAGTGAATTGTTCACAATGGCCCATCTACAGTGAAGACGAGTTTGCAAACCCAGTCGCCGTACCAACTCCATAGATATTAGCTACAGCGACCTTTGGTTGGTTGGTTGAAGTGGTAATTAATCTACAATCCTACAAGCGCCTTTGTACCATTTTGTTGTTACATCCTGGCTACCAATTTGTTTTACGGCGATTTACAGCGTGACTATATACAGTCTGGCGGGTTTAAGAACCTGATTAGGTTGTTGACGTATAAGCTAAACAGTTGTACGATTCTGCAAGTTCATACCGATTCTACAAGAAGGTTATTTATTGCAGATCGCCCTCTTTAAAGTTCGTCCGCTCTTTCATTTCCTTCAATGTTCCGATGTCCCAGAACACAGATTAATGTAACTTTGCACTCAAGGTGGTGAGGCTATTTCTGCTTTGTATTACCAGTTTAGAGGTTTCTGTAACTGTATCGAGTATCTGAATCGCGTATCTGAATTGCGGCTTGGCTATCCGAAAGAATAGCGCTACTGCACTAAGAAGAAGAGAAATATGCGATTAGTAGCCTACAAATTTCTCCTATTGCCGGTAATTCCGCAAGTTTTGGGAACACGCAAAGATTCTTCCATTTTAAGTATATGAGAATCTACATATATCTGCTTCAACACCACAAAATATTTTTGAATCATCTGTGTAGACTGTAATGTCGAAGTTGCTTAGTAAAAGTCCCTTACTCCATTCCTCCCGAAATGGAAAGAGAGTGACAAAATCCCTATTGAATGTCACCGTTGGAAGGATGCAAAGACATCAGATCCTGTTCCAATGTACATCTATCATCAGTCTTAGAATGATATTAGACTCCCAGTTACCTCTGACGAAGAAGTGATGGTTCAAGCTAATCTCCGACCAAAACAGATCTGCGTAAACTGACACTTGCAATTTGCATGTAGGTGTGGAACATTCCGTTCTGTTTAAGTGGGAAGACTTTTTCTGTCACCCAAGGTCGGTTGAATGCCTTCATCCACTAGGCACTAAGAGTACTGCAAGCAATTTCAAATATTATTGTATTATAAGCGGTTGCAAATGGCAAAATTTTACTGGTAGCAGTTTCACCAATTAGACTCACTTGTTAAAGTTTCTCTAGGGAGAAGATGGAGAAGTGAACCCAAGGTAATGCACTGGCTCTAGGAAACAGTTGTTAGACCAATTCTATACTAAGGCATTGCAGTGTGGTGGGACGTCTTTGAGCAAGGTGTAAATATTAAGAAAATTGACGGGGTTCAAAGGAATACATGCAGCACTAAGTATTTCGTAAGTAAGAAAGAGGTCTAACAACGGTAAGATGATAACCGGTATTTCCGACCTCCCCGGACTGTTGGACTACGCAGTCCCGTCTCCAGTTACCCCCACAATATTCACGACCTTTCTATCCTCAACGGAAGATCGCAAACGAGATATTGTAAAACAAGGCAAGTCCTTTCATGCTTGCACATATAGCTCAAAGTATTAGGTAGGCAAGGTGGGTGGAGGTGTATATACGAACATCTGGGAATCCATTTTACCTCTCGGCTCTCCTACTATTGTAATACCTCTCAGGCTGAACTTAAGGCAATAGTTAAGGTCATCATACAGTTACAGTGTTATGACATGTCTGGAGATGATAGCTTGGCTATAAAATCCCACACAAGGCAGTCCATAACTTCTGTGGTAGCCATGCAATAACAAATAAATAATTGTCTCGTACACTTTTTTTAGATGTTTGGCCGAGCTCCTCCTCTATTTGTGGCGTGCGTCTTTCTGTTGTTCCACAAATGGGGAACCTACAGTTTTAAGCCGACTCCGAACGGCAGATATTTTTTTTATGAGGAGCTTTTCATGACAGAAATACATTCGGAGGCTTACCATCGCCTACCGAGGGGCGACAGCTTTAGAAAAAACTTGTTCTATTATTTGATGTCCTGATGTTCGAGCCTGGGCACTCCCGAATGGTAGTCACACCCCAACCCTTTCGGCTATGCCGGCCGACGGAGATGACAGTTAGGCGGCCAGAAAATCCCTCACCAAGCTGTCGATAGCTTCTTAGGTAGTCATGCAATTCCTCGCATATTTTTTACCGCGAGGGCTGAGCCATTTTGTCCAACGATTGTATGGGTTCCAATCGGTACCACAAACGAACACATTGGCAGTGGTATAGGTATACCTTTCCTTACAGGAATGCAACCTCCTTTTTTTTTGAAAAAAAAAAAAAATGGAAAATCAAAGAAGGTGTTATGAATCCACAGGCAAAATCGGAAAGCTATTGTGGCCGATTCTCAATTCTAAACGTACAGAATCCCTACAGAGTAGAAAATAAGCTTAATCTTGACGCACTAAGTTTTCCCTGCAGGGAGCGTACTAATCCACACACACACACACACACACATTGGTATACATATCAATATGCAGGGAGCAAACTTTTAAGTGAAGCATCCGCATCCACAGCAGAAACGCTTTGGAACTTACGCTTGTGGCCTGTCCTGCTAGTCGCTGAGTTGCCCATTGCCCGTTGCACGTTGCTTAGACTGCTAACAAGCCAATTAATGAATTAAGTAAATACTTATGGATGTATGTGTGTGTGTGTAGGTATGTATGTATAAGAGTCTAAGTTTTCATACACGTAGACTCGTTAAATAAAATGTATGCACGTCGTTGTACTTTTGCTTTTGTAGCAAAAAGTGAAAGTTTAAATAGCTATCGGGCTGCTACGTGTTCGTTGAAAGGGCTTCCCCCTCGGACAAGCTCGACCTTGAAGGGAAATTTAGTATTAATTAAACACATTTTTTCCAAAGGCATTAATTAAGGTGTAAGGCGATGCGCTTGAGGCATTTGCGGCAAATGTATCTACAACATTTCGAATAGTGAGTTTTCTTTAGACACAAATAAATCTCTCAAGTCTAACAAATATTTTGAATGTATAATAAATATTTTATTGCTTATAACAAAATATATAATAAATATCTTATTTACAATATTTAAATTCAGGTTGATGCTTAGGTGTCTGCTTGTTGCCTGTTCGCTGTTAGTTCAAAAAGTTGTTCAATTTTCTAAGTCAATTACCCTATAAAACGGATAAGTAAGATGAGCGTTTCCTCCCAGTAACAATGGATACCGAAACTAGGTACAGAAGAAGACGAAAAATCAGCTGACTTACATTGGTCATTGAAAACAGATAATCCCGAATTTAAAAGGGACAGAGGATAAAGCTTAATGTGCCACAAATGGACTGATGACAGTCACAATCAATCGCAACAGACGCCAAAAAAGGAAAAGTTAGTTTAACTGATTTGTATATTTTTTCCGTAATTCATTGGACTTTGGTGCTGGAAAGCTTTTTCTACAAACTTACATATCTTCTTCTTCTTGATTTTCGCGATAACTCTTAAGTGGTTTTGGGCGAGTTTAACAAAGTGCGTCAGTCGTTTCTTTCTCGAGCTTAACAGACCCAATTGGGCACACAAAGTGAAGGCAAGTCATTCTCCACCTGATCTTTCCAACGCAAAACAGGCCTTTCTCTTCCTCTGCTACCGCCAATGGGCACCGCATCGAATACTTTCTGAGCCGGAGCCGACGAAGCCGCTGGATCTTTTTTCGCTGCGCTATGTTTGTGTGGTCCTATTGTAGAGAGAGCTCATTCCAACGCCTGTGACATTCGCCATCGTCAAAGTGCAAAAGTTCAAAAATCTTTCGTGGAATCTTCCTCTCAAATAATTCAAGGGGCGCCTCATCGGATGTTATTATCGTGCAAGCTTCTGCGCCACACGATAGGACGGGCATGATGAGAGCCTTTTTTTGTCGAGTCAGCACTTTACTACTCAATTGCCTACTTAGTCCATAGTAGCACTTATTGGCAAGAGAGATTCTTCGTTGGATTTCAACGCTGACATTGTCTTCGGTGTTAATGCTGGTTCCTAGATAAACGAAGTCTCTTACAACCTGTCAACCTTCGAGCCTGTCAACAGTGTCGTGGGTGCCACCCAGTGATGGTAAATGTAGGGAAAATTCCCTACATGTGGGGATTTTTGTCTAAATAGAAGGACAGATTTTTTTAAATTCTGTAAATGTAGGGAATTTTCAAAAAGAACAGAAAAAATTTAAAAATAGCGGGAAAAATTAAAAAAGTTCATTTCAAATAAAAAGCCGCAGTAAGATTTCATGCCAGTGTTTTTTTCCTTATGGCAGCATACTTTTAAAAGGTTAATACGGCCACAATGGCATTTTTTTCTTCGTGAACGCTAACGCGATTTTTTCTTCGCGAGAAAATTGTTAGTTGTCCCATGTTTTCTGGTGCTTTTCACTTTTGAAGTAAGTTTGCAATTATTTTAGTTTTAGCTTTTTTTATATTTAAAATTTACATATTTTACAGAAATGAGCTCCTTCTCCTCGACTGACTCTTTGGAGGAACACGAGGAGAAAAATTCAAGTATCGGAAACAAAAGTTCAATAACAAAGCTGTGGCTAACGATCCATTCAAATGAAAATGCGCTGAGTGCGACAAAGTTTTGAACTGCGGCAATTCTGATTTGCAGAAGCACGCCGAAGCAAAAACGTACCAAAAAAATATGAAGACAATAAAAAAGACACCTAAAATAAACAGTTTTTTTTAAGAAAAAGCCGAGTAAACCAAATGGTTCCAGAAATTTCGAAATAAGATTTAGCATGCTCTTAGCTAAGCATAATGTCGCGCTGCAAGTGGTGGACCATTTTATCCCAATCTTAAAAGTAATCGTGCCGGATTCTGAAAAAATAGAAACTCGGTCTTGTTTTAAACAGAACTGAATGTAATGAAAAAGTCTAATTTTTAGTCTTTTTGCTAAATTTTTCTTCATATATGTGTTTATAATATAATAAATATGTATATTTTTGAAATAAAATTTCTTATTAAAGTGTCTTATAAAGTGTCAAAATAGCACCAAGCCTAAAACTTAAGCAAATAATTCAATTTTGACGTTGCAAGTGTCTCATTATAGTCACAGGAGAAAAATATGTGGGGAATTTTGTAGGGAAACTTTTTTGAAGCGTAGGGAAAAGTAGGGAATTTTTTTGGGCTGTGTAGGGATTTTTCAAAAAATCATTTACCATCACTGGTGCCACCGACTGTTTGTTTCATGGCAGGAGTGTACTTCTGCATTGTCCTCGCCCACCACCATCATCGCTTTATTCCTTTGTGCAGTTTGTAAAAAGCAGAACTAACAGCGCGAATGTTAAGGTCGATAATGTCAATATCATCCGCACACACCAAGAATTGTAACTCTTATAAAAAATTTTACCTGAAGGATTAAGTTCTGCGGCTCGTACGATGCTCTCCAACATCAGGTTAAAGAAGTCACACGACAAAGAGTCTCTATGTCTGTATCAAACGGCTCGGAAAGGTTCTCTCCAATTCTGATGGTGTTCTGCTATTGAACGACGTCATTTTACATAGCCGTGTTAGTTTTGCGGGGATACCAAATTCACATGTTATGGCATATAGGTAACTCCTTTTCGTAATGTTAAATGCAGCTTTGAAGTCAACTAAACGATGGTGGGTGTCGAGTCTCATTTCATGGCTTTTTTTTATTTTGTTAGATTGTAGATTGTAGATTTTCCAGGTCTAAAGCCACACTGATAAGGTCCAATCAGTTGGTGTATGGTGGGACTCAGCCTTTCACACAATTTGCCAGCTTGGTAATTGGGACAGATTGTGGGATCACCCTTCTTATGGACTTATCGGTAGGCATGCTTTTGCATAGTAGCTGATGCAAATATGAAGCTGACCAGCTCCTCGCCGCCATTCTTTAATGGCTCAGCCGGTAGTCCGTCGCCTCCCGCGAGTTTGTTGTTCTTTAGCAGACTTACATACATATGTATTCAGTGAGTGAATTAAATTATTAAATTTTATTATAGACTCTTAAAAACAAGAATAATTGTAAATGTTCTTTTATACGAGTTTTTTCAATTTTAAAATAATTTAAATCCACTTGAGCCCAAATAAAGAAAACTGCAATGCACTTCACAAAGTGTAAAAGCGACATCTAGGGACTAGATATCAGGTGTTCCATTATGCTTTAGCATTAGTATTTTCCCCTTTCACAATTTTCCTGTCTTTTTTTCACACCGTGTAAGTAATTATCATCACTTATTACCACTTGCTTTGCTCTTCAATTTCTCGCTTTTTACGGCAACTATTTTTATGAACAATTAATCCCAGAAGTATAGAGAGGCGGTAATAGAACCAATGCGCATTCGAATTCCTAATCTCATTAATTAAGGTGAAGTGCTGCTGCTTTTATTGCTGCTGCAGCAATGTTTGTGAAAAATGTGAACAAAAAAGAATCGACGAGAATGCAAACGTGTAGACGAGCTACTTTAGTAATAAGCTCTAATACTGACTGAATTTAAAAATGCGTTAAAAGTTGCAGGTATTTAAAATAAATCAATTGACGAGAGCTGTTAGGAAGCGATTGATTTTTCTTAAACAAATACAATCATATCCCATTTCAAACTAACAAATAAAGACTAAATTCCAAATGAAATGCTTTTCGATAACGAATTTTTTTTTAATTATTGCCATCTTACCCTCAAGGGAGAGGTGAAAGCAGGACGTTGTAAAACAGCGCGAGTCCATCCACGTATATACAAATGACTCGATGTTTGAGGGCAGGTTGGGTGGAGACGTATATTTCGAACATTTGCGGATCTCCTTTAGATTTTAACTCCCTACTACTGCAGTGCTTTTAAGGCTGAACTGATGGTGCATAGTAATTAAAGCCATGATACTGGCACAGTGTAATGAGATACCGGAAAATGTTATCTACATTTTCACTGACAGCCATGCGGTAATAAGATCCCTCTCAAAGCAGTCGACAGCCTGCAAGGTAACCATGAAATGCATCACATCTCTTAACGAGAAGGCTGATTCATTTCGCTCATATTTAACATGGGGTCCAGGCCATTGGGACAACGCGGTGAATTGTAGGGGCGATGAACTAGCGAAACTCGGCACCAACTCTCCTAACGATTATATTTATTTATTTGTTAATCTACAGTACGAATTGCCTTACAGACTAGACAAAAAGTTATTAAAAACAAGCCAAATTTGGCAACTGAAATATTAGCAACCAAAACAATTTGAATATTAAGCAACTAAATTTCAGTTTTTTAAAAAATTCGATTTAGATGAAGCAAAACCCAGAAGGTTAAATTTGGATAATGAATTAAAGTCTTTAACTGCATGAACTGTTGGTGCATTACTCGCAAATTTAGTCTTAAAGTTTTCGCCATAAATATGGTAAGCATTGCGAAGACTTCTTTGTGGAACATTAAAGTAGAAGCGGACAGTCAATGATGCTATTAACAACAGCGAAAATAAACGAAAATGTAAAGGACGAGAGTTATAGTGCAAAATAGCAACCTCAAATCATAGGCAATGTAATGCCTGCTTAAGAAATTTTTTTGAACGCGATTGGGGAATAAGTTTCTAGTGTTTTTACCGAAGAGTTTTATTTAAACAAGAAACAATAATCACATCAATAATTTAATAAATTATATTATATATACGCCGTTGCTGTTCACAACCTCTTCCCACCTCTCGGCCAATTCGTTGATGTCATTCCGCCAAAAATCGCCCGGTCTGGTGTGAAAGAAGTTATTGAGGCAGTTGTTAAGGACGTCTTTGTTATCCAAAGTAACGCCCTTCATATTATATGTTTCGACAGGGAGCGGAAATATAGTAATCGGTGGGTGCAAGGTCCGGAGAATACGGCGGATGCTGAAGGACCTCCCATTCAAGCTTTTGAAGCGCGGCTTTGACGACTTGTGCATCAAGGGGCTTGGCGTTGTCGTGAAGGAGTTTGGTGGGATCATGTCGATCAGGTCTTTTCAGTCGAATAGCCTCAATTACGGGGTGTAGTTGTTGACCGTAACATTCTTTTCAAGAATTTCTCAGTGCACTATGCCCTCTCAGTCCCGCCAAACACTTATCATGATTTTCTTTGGATGAAGCTCCGGCTTGACTTTCGGCTTTGGCGTATCTCCTGGAGCAACCCACTCCTTTCTTTACTTCATATTGCTCTATATATAGGCACCATTTCCTATCTCCCGTGACAATTCGGTGCAAAAAACACTCTTTATGACCGCGTGTTGCTCAATGGCGGACGAGATGCTGAGTTGCAATTTGAAGGCGATTTTCTTTGCCTTTTTCGTTCAGCTCGTACGACATCTAGGCTCCCAATTTTTCGGTAAATCCCACTGAATGAAGGTGATTGAGAATCGTTTTATGATCGCAGACAATTTCTTCCGCCAATTCACGACTCGTTCTTGGCGGAATTTCTCCTTCAAAAGTTATTTGAGACGTTCTTCCTTCCGCTACGGGTCGTGCCATAACATCAAAGTCGCCATTTTTGATCAATCAATAAACGATAATAGTAAAAACTTATAAAATAAACGAGAAAGCTCGAAAATAATATTGTCAAGACAAGCTGTAAGCTACTTAATTCTTAGAAATTTGTATGAAGAGTTAATGAAAGAAGGCCTAACAAATCCACTAGCAGAACGCCAGACAATTGTGGACGACTCGCAATGCTAAACGCACTGGAACCCTGCTAAGCCAAAATGAGCATAGTCTTAGCTAATTTAGGCTCCGCCTACTAGACAGACACGCCCAGAGGAAGCTCGTGCAGATACATGGCTTCTGAAGGAGCTGTCTAAATGACAGTCACACCTTCTGTGCCACTGTCCTGTCCTATCAGATGAAGATTTACGACTTTAGGTACATAATTTTTCAATGATTTGGATTTTTTCTTTTTCCTTGTTCACTCCACTCGGGAGCATAAGACCTCGACAAGACTCAGTCTTCCGTTGGTTTCGTTAATCTGTTTTTGATTTCTGACAGGGTAGGTGATTAGCCTGCCGCTACCAGTCCTAAGTAGTGGGAATGCCAACCTGTCGTTGCTTAGGAACAACGCCTTCTTACTGCTTGAAGCGCCATCTGTGTGTAAAATTGTTGTGCCAAAAGGATCACACAGATGGTGGAGGACTTCGCTAAATTTTTGGTGTGTCTGCGCTATTACCGCGATAGCCCGCTTCCTCTTGCTGGCGCCACTGATGCAATGTGTAACTGTGTATTTTTCTTAATTATTTTATTTTTATTTTTTGCTTGTTTGCTGCTAGCCACAATGCAAGTAATGCGCTGGAAGGATAAGGTCGTTGGGGTTCAGGAATATTTTTTTTTTTGTTTTTTATAGAAACTAGGAAAGTAGGTAAGTTTGGAAAAATGCGAGGATCGTGCTTTACGTGGGATTCGAAGCCACAACCTCTGGGATGGCAGGCTAGTGCACTTACGCTAGACTACCGAGGCCGTTGGAAAATTTTAGCACTGTAAAAATGACGGATCTTCTAAAATTGTTGAATAGTTCCCCATTCGGTAATTCAACGCGCTATGAGGCTGAGTGTGTATCCTAGCGGACAGCTGCTGCATTTAACCGTTCCTATTGGCAATTACTTTTTCTTCGAATACACCAAAAGAAATTCAAACGGCGTCAAGTACTTGCCCAATTCTTTTTAACGCAGCCTGATACAACCAGAAGTCCCTCAAAAACAAAAAGCAAAAGCGATAAAAAAAAACACACAAAAAAACATTAGAAAATAGAAAATAGAAAAAGAAATTTGTACAATTTTCTGAGTTTTTAATGCATTATTTCACTTCTCTGAATATTTCCTCTAAAACTCCCCCAGCAATCCAGCTAATATTTGTCCATAAACTGACTTTTGCAACCACCATTTACGACAATGTCTGCAGTGCCAATGTTTTTGTTGCACACATTTACGACTTTATGGCAAATAAATTTTATGGCATGCAGCCAACCTATTTTACAGTAAATTAAAGCAAAAAAAAACAACAAAAAACTCAGTTATGATTTTTAAATCACTTAACAGCTTGACACTCCCAAGCCAGGCATTCGCACGCACGCACACCAGTGCAAGGCAAGTGCATGCACTAAAGAAGTGAGGTTATAACAGTTATAGTTATAGTTTGTACATATTTACACACACACATGCACACAAAGTATCAGTTGATATAGTTTGTATAAATAAATTTGTGGTATATGTAAGCAACGGTTTTTATTCTTGCATTTATTTGACTTCATTTTATGACGCAGAGTGAGAGCGCATACACACACACACGCACGCACACTTGAAAGGGAAAGGTAAATTTGTCCATTTTATGAACAACATTAACAACTTAGTTATGTTTATGATAATAATGGCCTTAACGATAATGAAATTTACGCCGCACGCACAACCAACTGCATATAAGAGAAATATCAAAAAGTGTGCATGTGTGTGTGCTTGCATGTATGTAGTTATTTATTTTATTTGTTTGTATGTAGCTATTCATGCAACAAAACTATGCCACTACTATTGCATGGCGCTTATGCTTTGGAACTTCACTGAGAAGTCTGCAGTGCAGTGCAAATGCACGCACGCACATTCACAGCCTCTAGCAATAATGCAATACATTTGCTTGTGTGTATGAATATGTGCGTCTGTGTATTGATGTGCGCATTCGTTGCCTAGCATGCGTGTGCAGTTCAAGGTTGCACTGGGTCGACGTCTGCGTCAGCATTAACAACAACATCGACGACATCTACAGAATGATATCCTTGCGAACCTGATAATCTCACTTGTGTTGTTGTTGCTATTGCTATTGCTTTTCACTTTGACCATTGACGACGAAGAATTTGCTGTTGCTTTGGAATGTAACTGCAGATTTGCAGTGACTGCATAAAATAGCAAAAATATATATATTAAAAATATAAAAAATTAAAAAAAATAATAGAATAATAAACAAGGTGGCACAAAATGAATCACTCAAATTTTGTTTGTGAATAAGGTTTTTCTAAGGTGGCGCAAAAATAATCACCCTGTCGGAAGATTTATAACTTTTGCAAATAGCTAATTTCATTATTTTGTCATTTTTTTTCTACTGTTTATCTTACGTATTCCATCACAGCATTTCCCTACTTAAAACCAACCCTACCCTGCAGGGTCCGGCACTCGAAGTGTAATCAACTTCAGACCGCTGCACAGTCATCAGTAGTCTGTCAGTTCGCTAAATGACAGTCCAGAGTATCGTTTACAAGCACGTGGAAGCATTTTGCCGAGAGTATCGCGAAAAAAGAAAATCAGTAATGGATTTCAAACGTAATGAGATCCTCAAAGTAAATAAAGTTTTTGGTTATCGCACCATTACTTGTTGCAATGAGATGGTCATCAAAAGACTGCAACGTCACGTGAAATGGTTCAAAAAGTGCAGAAGCGACTTGAGCGAAATCTCCGGCAAATAGCAGAAGAACTCAAAATAGCTGACCGTAGCATCCACCCAATACTGAAAAAAATATCTCAAAGTCAAGATCCAACGGCGCATGATCTCACAACAGATCAGAATTGGGAGAGCGAAGGAGTTTCTTCGCTTGTCCGAAAGTGGTCAATTTCCGAACATTGTGTTTTCTGACGAGAAAATTTTTCAAATTGAGCAATTCGTAAACTCTGATAGGGTTTATTGGGCCGACTCTTCATACGAGAACTTGAGTCATCGATTGGCAGGAGGCAGCACCCGTCGCAGGTAATGGCTTGGGCCGCTGTAACCGCAAATGGGCGCTCTCCAATCGTTTTTATCGAGCCTGGCGTCAAGGTAAATGCGAAATATTATCGGGAAAGTATTCTGGAGGTTGTTTTAAGGTAATGGACATTTCAACAGGACTCGGCACCGTCTCACAAAGTTCGATTGAACTAAGAAAGGCTAAAAACAACAATGGCTTTCAAATTCACCAGACGCGAATCCGATGGGCTATTTGGAGAGCAACGTTCGAACTAAAAGATTCACCAGTCTTGAGGCGCTGAAAAAAGCCTTTGTGGGCCAAAAAAGCTACAAGTCACATTCGGGAAGTTTGCGATTCGTTTCTAGACCGTCTTAAGGCCATAGTCAAGGCAAAAGGTGGTCATATCGAGCAAACGTAAATTTGAATCCTAACTTTGTATTATTTTCACACATTTACTTCGAATTGAATAAAAGTAATTTCCCAAACAAAATTGATGTCCTTTTTCGTTGGTTATACTTCGAGTGCCGGACCGTGTATATTATCCCTTATTAACTTATCCCAACTATTTTAGGCTTTTTTTTAATTGACACTTACATCATTTCTCCTCCTATTTGTGGCGTGCGTCTTGATGTTGTTCCAAAAATGGAGGGACCTACAGTTTCAAGCCGACTCCGAACAGCAAATGGTTTTTATGAGGAGCTTTTTCAGGGCAGAAATACACTCGGAAGTTTGTCATTGGCCACTGAGGGGCGACCGCTATTAGAAAAGCCTTTTTCTTCATTTGGTGTTTCGCGAAGATTCGAGCCTACGATCTCCGAATACCGAATGGTAGTCACTCACCATATGGTATTTGAGGACAACTTAAAAGCAAAACTAATCAGTTTTTATTTGGAGCAAAATTTAATGAAATTTAACGCATTTTTTTTTTCAAAACATTATCTTGTTAAATATCTATCCAATTAGTCAATAAAATTTCCATCAGCTGTAATAACCTCTTCGATACGGCTTCGGAAACGATTGCATACCCGAGTCAAGTGCTCCTTATTCATATTGATCGTAACGGTATTAATTGCAGCCTTTAGAGGAGAAATAGTGCTATAAGGATGCTTTCTAGGTTCACCCTCAACTATGCGGCCATAAGATCAGTGTTATGCGATCACGGACATTTTTAACTGTCTTATCTTGTGTCGCCATCGGTTTAGGTGAAGGAGTAGAGTCTTGCTGAAAGATGTATGGGGTGTTAACGCGTTCATCGAAAATTTAGACCATCGGATGGAGGTGTGCCGCCAAAGTCGTGGCGGCCATTTGGAAAATACTTTTTAAATGAATTATAAAGTTTTTGAAGTAAAAGCTTTGAAACTTTAGTCCACATATAATACCACCAGATGGATTTTTGACCCTTGCGGATTTTTCAAAACATATACAAATATGTGCAAATTCAATGCTTATCCCCAATAATAATTCACATACACCTATCGCTACACCTGCTCCCACCAAATCACACAACCCTTACCTTACCTTTCTTTCATTAGTACTAAGTATCCGTCGGATTCTCATTAGCATACCCCGCCGCGCCCACACAAATAGTTTATCCTGAGAACAAATTAGCCCAAAGTGTCGGCAACTAAAAATAGTTGAAGGTTGCAATGTACAAAGAACATCAACACACATTCACACCATAGCGCTGCTGCAACCATTCGAAACGATAGCTGCATTGCAATCACTTGCAAAATTTACTGTTTTTGGATAATGAATTTAATTCAGTGGAAAATGAGGGCACGACCTGATTTACTGAGCCAAGTACGGGTAAACAAATGTGCAAAGTTATTAGCCCGAAATTCAAAAGTCACTACAATACGTTATGAAAAAAGTTTATGCAAGTGCAGGCGGTACGTAGGCGGCATTAAGTTTTCATTTGCGATAGACGAACATTGCATTTCAATGCATAAGAAGGTATACATACATATACACATTTACAAAGGGATATTACGGGAATGGATTGTTGGTGTGTACAATTTGTTCACGTTGCTGAGGATGCATTAACTCGAACGTGAGCAAAATAGCCATCAGTCGCTACCAACCAGATTTTATTAGATACTGATTTCTTAAATTTTTCACACAAACAAATTTCAAAAAAAACAATACGTCAGTGGCGAAAACTTATCCACACATTTCTAAAAAAATAAATATTATACTTAGTCTTGCCTTAAATTCTGTGGCAAATTTTAAAATGCATACGTCGGCAACAAATTCGCAGTAAAAATTCTGTTGAAATTGAAATTTGAAAAGGTCGAGCTAAGGAGCACCAAGACATTTGGTGGATCCTAAAACACTCTGGCTAAAAAGCCCATTGTATTTAGAGCTCTTCAAAGAGATAGAGTAGATAGTCAAGGAGGGAAGGAGAAAAGTATCAGAGAAAGAGAAAGGAAAAAATAGAGATAGAGATAAAAGTAGTTAGTCCAGTGAGACTTTTCCAGATTCTTTTGCAAATCTGTAAATATCCTACAGTTTTAGAGAACGAATATTACTCATTCTCACGACATCGGAACCCAAAACTCGTAGCCGTGATCTAGCAAAGGCAGGATACCGACCATCAACGTCTTTCATACTAAGTTTTAGAAGAAAGTTTGACAGTTTTCTGTTTGGGATTGTCAGAAAACATTTTGATGTTCTACAGTATTCCTCTTGTCCTCTTTCAGTGAATTTAAAAATTCAGCACATCCCAAGTATGAAATTAAATCGGGAAAATTTTCGTGTGATGATTTATTACGACTTCCGATGAGGATTATCGAGACACGAGTGCACTGATCAACTCACTTCGCCTTTTTACGTTGAAACATCACATTAAGCTACTGTGAAACGCTAATAAAAGAGTTCCAAACTTACAATCGGCACTTGCATGTTGAATTTCGTGAAGGTCGTACGAAAACGGTTGTTGTGCCAAAAAAAATCACTGCCGCGCATCAACTGATAACACAAGATCGCAATAAAGTATATCGCGAGATAGATGTATCTGGCATTGGACATTAGCAGGGCCAATATACACTTAATATTACATGAACATTTGGTCGTCAAGAAGATTTGTTCTCGTTGGAAGGACTCGTATCGGTTGGGGTAAAGAACTGTTGAGGAAATTCAGTCACGGTGGACGAGTCTCGGATCTATGCATATAAGCCGCTAACAAAACAGTCATCGACAGTATGGGTTCTCCAAGATGAGCTTAATCGGGGAAGAAGCACCTCAAAGCAAACGGTCGCCTGCTTTTTCGCACAAACAGTAAAATCTGGTCATGTCGCAATTGCGCCACGAGAGCAAATTAAAACAGCCAATTCAAAGTGGTAATTTTTCTTTGGGGATGCTAAAAACTAACTATGCAACTAATGTTCCTATAATTAGGACTACAAAGAAATTCCACTTGCTCTAAAGCTCTTCTGTTCTAGACATCTCTTACTCAGCAACCCATTTCAAATTGTTACTGAATAAATTTGTTGGTTAGTTTTTACTTTTTTTACACATATTTCGTTATAATCCGAATAAAATGTTACACATCCTGGATTACTAAATAACTGAACTAATTAACAGTATATCTGTGATTATTTTTTTGATTATGCTTCGTTTGCGCGATTACCACTTAAGCGACTTTGGCCGAAGTGCTAACCGACGCCAGTTGGACACACCAAGTGAAACCAAGTCCTTCTCCAGCTGATCATCCTCTGCTGCCACCAGTTGGTGGCGCATCGAATAATTTTGGTTGGTGCTTCTTTGTTATATTAGCTGAATATATTCAGTCATCTCGTGGTGCTATTCGCAGACAGGGAAGATATCTATGTCGAAAAAACTTACTCACCACTCGACTTTTACAGTTCCAAAAACGCCGTATTTAACTGATTTAGCGCCGCCTGGCTTCTGTCTGTTCAATCAACTCAAAAAAACACACTGCATACGTCCTACTTAATCCAAAGAAAAAGTTCAACATAAGTCGCTGCTGAAGTGAAGACAGTTTCGTAGGCCGAGTTAGAGAATTAAAAACAATTTTTCCATGAAAATACTTCATCACAGGGCGAATACTTTGTAGGTGACAAAATAGATTTCGATGATTAAATAAATATTATAGAATTTATTACATTTGCATTTATTAACAGAGTGAAAGACAAATGAAAAACAGATGTATGAGAGTATGTGTCTGTACCTTTTATTCGATTAAATTTTATATGGGTTTCACACATCTACACTCTACACACATCAACACCTGCTCCAGTGGCAATAACCGATTGTCGCACATTTCATTAAACAAAATTGATTTTTCGCACGCATCGTGCATTCGTTGAAGCCCAAATTTTCCATCCGATTTAACTATGTGCATGCACACATACATTTGCATTTATATACAGCGGCGGACACAAAAAGCTGTGCACCGAAAAAATTGTAATTCTTATTGTTAAGTTTATGAAATGCTAAAGTTGGTCATCTGCTGTACCGTTATTCCAAAGCTTCTTCCAGTAGCTGACAGATCTCATGAAAAGTCTTGAGTTTCCTGTTTTTTGCTTCCGTCTTCAAGGTTACAGATGGGTTAGAGATTGCGATTGAAAGAGATGGAAGTCATTGATTAAACAAAGTGGCGCAAAATTAATCATCCAATATCGTTTTTAAGGGGTAACACCACTGTACCCGCGTAAAATAAACACGATTTTTAAAGAATTTTTTTGTATAGAAGGAAAGGGAAAACAATCACTCTGATTTGGGAAGTTATTACTTATATACTAAAATACAAAACTACAAAGTTTGATCGAAAAATTTTACAAAATGGGGGCATTGGAGACATTTTTGTAATGTGGTTTCTCTTGAAGGAGCTCCGCGGCACGCAGTACAGAGGGTGCAAATTTTAATCTGGAACAAAGAAACATTTTTTTTCTTAATCTAGATAAGAATAGCTAGAGAAACACGTAGGGGATTTAAAAAATATTTATTTTTGTGGAATTAGCAAGCATTTGAAGGAAAAAACTCTATTTTGGACTAAAAAAAACGGCACTTAAATAATTATAACAATCGTTTAAATTAATCTATCGAAAATCTCCTACGTTCTTCTCTTAAGAAGGTTATTATACAGACGTAGTGAAAAACATGATTAAAAATTTGTTAAAATTGTTTGAGTTATGCTGCGAGCCAATTTCAGAAAACGTGCTTTGAGAAAAACGCGTTTAAAGTTTGGAAATTTGGAGAAGTCGTTAGGTAGCAGTCACTAACGCTTGGTTAAAAGCTTAAAATACTTATGAAATAAACTTCGGGAACGTATAAAACTTTTTTTTTGTATTTTAAAAGGTTCAAAGAATTTTTTAAGCTTATAAAAAGAAAATCAATTTTTTTAAATTTCTACAGTGGTGTTACCCCTTAAATAATTGTTGTTGAGTTAATGGGAGTCAGTTCTAGATAGGAAGGAGCTTATGCTGCTGCAATATATATACATATATACCCTCCGTACTATACGTACATCCTCTTTGTGTGTTTGGCCGAGCTCCTCCTTCTATTTGTGGTGAGCGTCTTGATGTTGTTTCTGAAATGGAGGGACCTGTAGCTTCAAACCGACTCCGAACGGCAGATAGTTTCTATGAGGAGCTTTTTCGTGGCTGAAATATACTCGGAGGTTTGCTATTGCCTGCCGAGGGGCGACCGCTATTAGAAAAAACTTTTGATCTTTCACCGAGATTCGAACCGACGTTCTCCCTCTGAATTCCAATTGGTAGTCACGCGCCAACTCATTGGGTCACGGCGGTCGCAATATACACCACGTAAATGTACGAAAGTTCTTATTTGCAACCGTCTTCGTTGACGGTATTCAAGGGCGAGAGTTTGCAACGATGGTCTTTTTTTTGCGGATGAGGAGGTTTAAAAAGTCGAATCATCATCAAAGCTGCCGTCGTAGCAATGATACGTCCGGAGACTAAAACACTCCCCTCGTTTGGGCCGTCGCCCACTCTGGAACCGCTTTCGCATTACTTCAGGGTGCCGTTCCATCTTCCTCATTACATGATACATATATGATTGTGTGTCTGCGTTCAGATCCTACGTTTTAAACCGTAGTATATCTACTGCGAATCTACTTACGATTTCCCACGTTTCCTCAATACTTAGCATCTTGTCGATAACATTTTCAGTGGTTATGTGACTGACTGCATTCTCCAGTGTTTGACGTACCACGAAAGCAATTGCATTGTATAAAAATTTACTTCACTGAAGCTCCTGCGTTTCCTGGTATTTTATTAGCCCAGCCATCCATCTGGCGCGAGTTTCGTTTCCCCAGCGGTCTTGCTATAGCGTTAGCGTTTAATCCTTTATTTCGCGCGCTACAGATTTTCTGACTCCTTCTTCCATTCCCTCTTTCTTTTATGTCCACAACTTTTTCCGCTCAAAGGCTAGTTGACTACTTGGTAATACACCAATGGTTATAAACTCAACTCAATCAATGTCGTTGAAGACCGTCGATTCCTGATCGAGAGTGATTTGACACACGATTCAGTCTTTCTAACTCATTCTTATCCATTTCTCTCACATCAACTTGCAAAGAGATATGCGAAGCCTATCTCACCCAATCTTAACTTTTCCCGAATAGTACATTTCCCTTCTGCAAGATCAAAATTTCTTCATTGTTGCTTTCGGTAATTTTTTTAAAACTTGGCTTACTTTATCTTTCATTGTCATTATGTAACCGCTTTTCAATCTTAATGCATCCCTCACCTGATAACTCTTTCAATACAATCTTACTTCCTGTCCTAATTTTTATGTCCGCAACTGTATAACAAAATTTCATTCATTAACTGGATATTCGTGGCCGCGGCTGCTGTTGCGGTTTAATGATTTTGAGAAAATGTTTGGTAAATTTAGCAATCTGTTCACAGCCGTCATGAATAAACACTCACTTACATTTACGTATGTAGATATGTGTATGTATGTATGTGCGTGCCTTTGTTCACAGCAGAAACCACATTACACTTTGCCTATACTGGGAGAAGCTTTGTCGTTGGTTAGCATGCGCTGTATGTTTATGGTGCCACGAGTGTTAGCTAAAGATTTTGCCAAAAATTCAAATTTTGGAAATAGAAAAATTTATTACAATGTTACTTATGCCGTGACTACTTCAAACTGGTGCTAAATAGATTAAAGGTAAAAGCTCCCAAAAGTAGAAGCACCAAAGCGTCTCCGTCTGCATATCTGGAGTTGCGCCTGATTGGGGCTGGAGGATTATTGGTTTTTTTCGACATTTACTATAAGTAGTAGATAAATATCCTTCGGGTATCGATGGGAAAATCCAGTGATTTTGAATAATTCGGAGTCGGTAAAAAACTATAGAGCACAACAAAATTTGGAGACCAAGCTAGGTCATAACTCTAATAAAAAGTTGTTCAAAAAGTTTTGAGGTTCGATAAGAGAAAGCGTTGGTACTACTCAAGTAAAGGAAATTTTTCAAGGAATGTTGACAATGTAGGTAGAAACTTATGAAATGAGACTTTCAGCTATTAGTCCATAGAGTCGCTAAGAGTATTTTTAAACCTACCCAAATGTCTTGATTTTTCGTCTGTCAACACTATTCAGTTCATTGTTTGTGACGTTTCATACAACAATGCATTTTTGTCGCTCTTTAAAATGTCGAGTTTCGTGCCTTCAAACTAAGATTTGCGGACATCGAAAAACCACTAGTGAAATGCTGTTCTCCCGGTTCAAAAGAAAGTCTTTTTTGCATCGAATTGTTACGGGTGATGAAAAATGGTTGTATTTCTCTACTCTCAAGCGTAAACGATCGTATGGTCCGCCCGGCCACAAGGCAAAAACAACGGCCAAACCAAATCGCTTCGGCCGGAAGGCAATGCTGTGTGCTGTGTGTTTTCTGGGATCAGCGTGATATAATTTGGTACGAGCTATTAAAACCAGGTGAAACAGTTGACGATGCACGCTACCAACGACAATTGGCTGATTTGAACAGCGCTATACACCGAAAACACCCACAATATGCCAATCGACGTCACAGAAAAATTTCTTGATAATTTTTTGATGACAATGCACCGCCACATCGAACAAGAGCGACCCGGGAATTGGTGGAGACGTACGATTGGGAACCGCTGGTGCATGAGGCTTACTCACCAGACTTGGCGCCTTCCGATTATCATTTGTTTGCATCGTTGGGCCACGCACTTTCCGAGCAGCGCTTCAATTATCACGAAGAAGCCAAAAAATGGCTCGATGATTGGTTTGCGGCCAAAGACTGCCAATTTTTTTGGCGCGGCATCCACAAATTGCCTAAGAGATGGGAAAAATGTGTCGCTAGCGATAGCTATTATTTTGAAGATTAAGTTTGCAACCATTTTTTGTTAATAGACGTTTGAAGTTGAAAAAAAGTCTCATTTCATAGGTATCTACGTATAAGGACTTTTCGTTATCAATTAGTACAGTAGAGATATGTGTTGCTGAATTTAAACCTGGTCGTACAAGCCTTAAAGACGATCCACGACATTACTCAAAATAATTTTTTTGACGTGATAACGTCTTATAATTCGATTTAACAGGCTGCACGCACAAAAAAGTGTGTCGTTACCTTGCTCATATGTCGTTACCTTGCTCATTGCCGTTACCTTGCTCATTGCATTGAATGAACTGCAAGCGAAAGCGCGGAACGAACAAAGCAAACGAACGGCAACGTTCGACATCTTGCTCTCTCCTACTTAAGTGAGCGTATATATGTATGTATATGCGCATATGTACATATATAAATTCACGTATTTGTATTTGCATATGCCTTCTTATTGATTATTATTAATTTGATTTACTTAAAGAATTTAAAATAAAACCAAGTTTGATAATAATACCTGTTGTCTTAATGTTAATATTATTAATTCTTTTATTATATATGAAGGAAAAAATGTATGGTAATATTTACCATATACCAAAAAGAACAAATCTATATGTAAAGATGTATACAAGTCATATGGGCATATCAAATATACGAATCTATTCCGTACGTAAGCAAATGTAAGCTAATCTGCTTGAACTGCAAGCGAGAGCGCGGAACGAACGACAAAGAGCACAATCCCCGCGTTCGGCAACGTTCGACATCTGGATCTGTCCTACTTGAGTGAGCATATATATGTACGTATATGCGCATATGTAGGTATATAAATTCACATACTTGTATTTGCATATGCCTTCTTCCTGTGTGCATGGTAATGAACCATTTCTCTGTTGAGAATAGGACGATGATAGAAAAAGTAGGAAATGAAAGGGAGTGTTTCGAGTGTAAAGTGTCTTGAAAAAGGCAAATCGATGATGGTGCCTCTTAGTGTTGTTGACTTATTAACGTCTTATGCACAATCGAAATTGAAGATATCTTTCATGAATTTGATAAATATTTCGTAATTTTTCACGTTTGTGTAAATGTATTCCATTGCAATTCCATTTACCTCCTCCTCTATATCCATACAAAATATCTATCAAACAAATAAAATTAAAATTTTGCTTTGAAAATTGCAACCATTCCATCAATATTTTCTTATGACGTTGTCACGTTAAACTATCGTCAGTAAACCGACTTTACAGACAACCTCTTTTTTTTAGTAAAAAAGTTGTTTAAAAACATAATTGGTTGATTAATTTTGCGCCACCTTATATGAGGACGATTCAATAAGTACCTTTGTTTGATGACAGAGAGCGCTCCTGAGGGAGTTGTTGTTAGCATCGTGTGCTGCCATCCATCAAGCGACAGCAAAACAAATTTCAGATTGATTGGTAGGCTAGTATTGATTTGGCGGCTATTCGAGTAAGACGTATTTCGTGATTTTCGCTGAGATGGAAAAAGAGCAGCATCGTTCTATAATTCGGTTTCGGTTTTTGGATGGCAAAAATTGAGAAGATAAAAGCAAATCTGGATGCTGTCTATGGGGATGCTTCGCCATCTATGACCACAGTTAGATATTCGTTTAACGAATTTAAACGTGGATGCACATCCGTCTTTTATGAGGACCGACCAGAACGCCTGGCAGACGTGGTTACCGCGGAAATCATTCAAAAAGTCCACGACAAGATTCTCGCTGATCGACGAACGAAAGCGCGCGAAGTAACAGAAGCCATAGGTGTGTCGACCGGAACGCCAATTAATATTTTACATAATAAGTTGGCGTTGAAAAAATTGTCGGCTCGATGGGCGCCGCTATTGCGCACAAGCAACAACAAGCGGAATCGGCTGTTAACTTCAAAGGAGTGTTTGGAGCAATTTAAGCGAAATCCGAAGGAATTGCTGCGTCTAGTTGTCACCGTAGATGAAATCTGGATTATTCATTACACACCAGAAGCTCAGCAACAATCAAAAGAATGTATTTCTCCCGGTGAATCTGCTCCAAGGAAGGTAAAGACAGTCCTATTGGCCGGAAAGGTCATGGTGACGAGCTTTTGGGATGCGAACGGTGTCATCCTCATGGATTTTTTAAGGAAAAGGAAGAACGATCACTGGACAATACTACAATGAATTACTGGACCGCTTTCACAAAAAATCGCAGGAGACACGGCCGCATTTGGCGAAAAAGAAGGTGCTGTTTCACCACAACAACATACCAGCACTTTCAACCGAAGTTGTCGTCTCCAAACTGCATGAATTGCGTTATGAATTGCTGTCGCACCTCCCGCATTCACCCGATCTGGCTTCCTGCGACTTTTTCTTGTTTCCTAACATAAAGAAATGGTACTGCGAGAAAACATTTAGTTCAAACGAGAAAGTGATCGCCGAGACAGAGGCGTATTTTGGAGAGTTCGACAAATACCCTTTTTTTGGAGAGATTAAAAAAATATCCAGAGCATTGGGAGAAGTGTATCTTTCTAAAAGAGCACTATGTTAAAAAAAAAAAATTTTTTTGAAAAAATGTTGTCTTCGTTTTTAGCAGGGGTACTTATTGAACCCCCCTTAAATATTCCATATTACAACATACGCTTCACAGAAGGCACATAGCGAAAAATGATCTCAATTTCTTATTGCACCAGATACATAATTTCTTTCAAATATTTATAATACTTCCAAATTTCTATTTGCATATTTACAATTACAAAATGTAATATATATTAATAATCATTTCGTTTCTTCTCTTTTTCTTTGCAGGTAAGTGTGACACGTTTCTCCTATTTCTATACTAAAAGGGCGTACGTATGTATTTGAATTAAAATTAATTTAAATTTATCCAAAAGAGCAAGGCTCACAGGCGAACGTAATTTTTTAAGCCTTATTGTGAAATCCCTGTGAACAAATCAATTCCATTATCGATAATAAAATACAGTGAAAAATTTGGAGTCTTTCTTGCATGCCTTAGATTAAAATTTATGAGATTAATTTGTTCACACATAGTTTGCTTTAAGGCTGAATAACACTCACCCAGGACTTGTTTAACTAAATATCGAAATAATGATATAAAAAAAAATATATAACATTTTATATTAAATATATAACAGTTATTCCTTTGGAACTGTAACATTTTTACGATATATAAGAAATGGTGTGCCCACATCGCCTTGTGTTACTGAGCAAATATATAAAGAATGATCAATTTAGAGGTGAAGTCCAAAATAAACATGAATGAGCTAAAAAAAAAAAGTCACAGGAGCTTTGTTCTGACAACTTCGAGTTTATTTATTCAAAATAGTCCGCTCTGGTCTCGATACACTCTTTTTTCTTACAGCTTTTCGAAAGAGTGTTTCAGGTCACTGACTGAAATGTTCTTCAGGATGCCGGTACAACTCTTTTGGATGGCCTCTACGGACGCAAAACGTTTTCCTTTCGAGATCAAATGCAATTTTCTGAATAGATAGGAGTCCGAAGGAGTCATATCAGGAGTCATATCTTTTTTCATTTTGGTTTTACACGCTTTTGAAGAAACATTCAAAATCATCATTTCCAATGAGGCGAGGGTCTTAACTGAATTGATGTAGAGTCAAATTGACATTTTTTGCCCGGGACTGATGTGCTTTAATAGGTAATAGGTGCTGGAAAAATAGATCTATGTGCGTAAATGCAATAGTTCACAATGATACCATCTGGCTAGACAGAATGAGGCTCTTGGAGTAGAGGTCAGCAACCTGCTGCTCGCGAGCCAATTGCGGCTTGTAGGAGGTGAAGTTGCGCCTCTTATGTTCCATACGAAACAAATTTTTTATTTAAAAAAAATCATTTGAAAATAGTTCAGAATCCATTAGCGAGGAGCAGGCACAGATTCTATCTCTCAGCCACTTGTACTCGCCATTGTAATCAAAATTGTTGGCCCCATCTTGTCATAAACACTCTTCCATAGTCAGTTTAAAAAATTCTTAAACGAAATGGAGGTTCAGTACTCCGACCTCCTTCTTAAAAATATAGTGCGATGGCTTTCCAAAGGTAAGGAGTTGAACCGTTTTGCTTTATGCTTGAATGAAATTCTCGTAAATGCAGTTCTATGATAATTGAAGAAGATATTAACTACCCTGAATTATAGAACGGCAATGGCTGCAAAAATTTTACTTGTGGTGCATGTTACAGCGAAACTATCAATGGAATCGGTGCTGGATCTCTAGCAATGCAGTTGATCGATTTTAAAAAATAAAACTTTGTGGAGTGGAGAGTTTACAGAGTTCAAAAGCAAGTTGGGGGTTCAGTAAATAGCTTTAAAAGAAATGCCGCGAGTTGAGGCACTTATATGCGACGCATGAAATAGTCTTTCGGATTGCTAAAGTGAGATGATTTATTGTTGGCAAGAAACAATTTTGTGGCTCTTTAAAAACTTTCAAATTTAAATTTTTAACTCTTCCCCCTTAAAAGGTTACCGACGCCTGCCTTAGGGCAATATATCATTTGACGCATTGCTAAAAAGGTACCAAGAGAGTGTTGTGATGAGTAGAAATAGTGAAAGAATTCTTATAAACAGTGCTGCACATGGTTCTAGGGCCCGAATGTGCCCCTCACGTCAGGGGTTTGAGAAAAAAATGGGGGGCAAAAAGACTCAGAAACTCGTTTTTATGGCACCTTTAGTCCACAGAGTCATGTGCAGCGCACAATAATCCATTGGAAAGCAGGCTGGTATAAAAATAAAAAATAAAAAAAAAATTTGTAGACTTATATAAATGACCACACCGCGAACAAAAACGATTGTCGAAATCCGTTGAAAGTTTACTCGAATGCTCAAAGCGCGCTTGTATGTATGGAGAGGTAACAGGATGGTTTCTAGATACGTAAAGAGATTGGTACTAAGATCGTTTCGTATTAATTTGGTTATATGACATGACATCCTAAATTTCACCGCATTCGAGATTTGCGAATTCAAATATTATTTCAAAATATGTTTCTTTTTTCCTTTTTTTGTTTTCTTGCACGTCCAGTGTTTTTAATGTTAGTTCCATGGTCCGGTTTATTGTCTATTTTTAGTGAAATGGTTTTACAACTAAAACAAATCATCAGTGAAATTTCAGCCAAGCCCTGACACTCAAAACTGACTGCTTGAACTTGCATGTAAATGTTTGGCGCTTCACAGCATTAAAAATAATAGATTTTTCTCAGACAATATTTAAAGCCGAATATCTCGCAAATTTGCTGAGTTATCGTTTAACTAAATGAATACCAAATTACCTCAATAATAGAGACCATATATTTCCAAGACGGCTTTCTCGGTACCCCTGTGTTGTCTCATAATTTGTACGTCTCTTCATTACTCATGGACACCGCGAATTTAATTAGACCGGGAAAACGAAACGATTTAAATTGCACTCCTCCACTCAAAATTTAAAACTAATGTAAATTCTAATTTTCAACATTGTAGACAATCAGAGAAATTTACATAGATAACCACTTTCAACTCAAAAATCTCTACGCTTACCCTAATCACTTCTTAATGAGCTTAATGAACTTTTCGCTTGCGTAACGGCTCGCTTGAACCTTTCCGAATCGTATATAAACTCAGTAGTCGCTGGCAATGAACAGTCAAAGTATTTTGAGTGACTATCTAAGCAAAAATGGAGTATCTGGCTTACGTCGCAAAGCTTCTAATCCTCGTTTGTCTGGTTTCTGAAGCAATACAAGGCACTATCGGCATAGACATTGCACCACGCATAGTAGGTGGTCAAACAGCAGCCAGTGGTCAATTCCCATATCAGGTATCGGTGCGCGTAGGAGGAAGGCATACCTGTGGTGGCACAATAATTTCTGAAGACTTTGTGGTAACTGCCGCACATTGCGTTTACAGGTAAAATAAAGCTTACTATATAAAACTGGTGTACAACCTTAAACCATACTTTGTTCCAGTGTTTCGCCAGCATACCTTACAATTCTAGCCGGTACCACAAATCGTACTGCAGACCGTGTAATTAAGGATGTGGTGAAAGTGATTCCACATCCTAACATAACTGCTAACTTCGACAATGACATTGCCTTACTTAAACTCAACGCATCACTCCAACTCAACGATCTCATACAACCGATACAACTTGCTGCTCTTGAGGCGCCCGTAGGCTCATTAATTACAATTTCCGGTTGGGGACGTACAAGTGAAGGCGGTCCAGTCTCATCGCAACTATTGTACAATAAATTTATGAAAACCATAAGTGATGCTGATTGCACCCGAGCTATTGGTTATGATACATCTAAATCTGGAATTCTGTGCCTTAGTAGGGGGTACGGAAATGGTATTTGCGATGGTGATGAAGGTGGTCCCGCCGTTTACAGAGGCACTTTAATTGGCATTGCAAGTTTCCAAACAGGTTACTGTGGTACTGATGTACCAGATGGCTACTCAAAGGTGAAATTCTTCAGAGATTGGCTGATTGAAAATAGTGCCAAAGACACCGCGCCCGTTTAAAAAGGTATTTGCTTGTTTAGATAAACTTTCAAAATTATGTAAAAACATTTAAAGGAAATGTAAAATTAAATTAAATAAATTTGTGAGAGCATACCGTATTTTAGTTTCAAAACATTCTATTTTATAAAAATAAACCATATATGGTTGTGGGTGTGTACCCGTTTCGCCTAAAAGCATTCCTGTACCGTTCAAACGACTGCTGAGTTTTCGTGAGCTTGCATTCGAGCATTCAAGCCTAAGTGGCTGCTAGGTGGCACTGGGATCGATATACCGCAAACATTTCATTTCTTGTGTTATGTTAAAATTATTGTGTGAGAGCAACTATTCTGCTAAAATTAGTCTGCTGTATGGCGCTGAGGCGGGAGTTTTTAGGAAATTGTATAAGTCCGTCCGTTACCGTCCGGTGTCGTGTGTGTGCAGAACGATGTAAAAAGAAATATTTCACCGGTTGACGTTGGGACACGCTTCTAGAACTAGTTTTGACTTTTATTCAGAAAATCTGTATACTAGATTTGCGAACATACATATCGAGCAGAGAGCAGAGAGAATATACTCATATAAGTGATATCGTAATGTTTAGAAAAAGAGGTTGTCTGTAAAGTCGGTTTACTGTCGGTAGTTTAACGTGATAACGTCATAAGAAAATACTGATTGAATGGTTGCATTTTTCAAAAGAAAATTTTAATTGTATTTGTTTGATAGATATTTTGTATGGATATAGAGAATGAGTTAACATTAACATAACATAATATACTTTAACATAACATAACATAACAAAACATAACATAACATAACATAACATAACATAACATAACATAACATAACATAACATAACATAACATAACATAACATAACATAACATCACATAACATAACATAACATAACATAACATAACATAACATAACATAACATAACATAACATAACATAACATAACATAACATAACATAACATAACATAACATAACATAACATAACATAACATAACATAACATAACATAACATAACATAACATAACATAACATAACATAACATAACATAACATAACATAACATAACATAACATAACATAACATAACATAACATAACATAACATAACATAACATAACATAACATAACATAAAATAAAATAAAATAAAATAACATAACATAACATAACATAACATAACATAACATAACATAACATAACATAACATAACATAACATAACATAACATAACATAACATAACATAACATAACATAACATAACATAACATAACATAACATAACATAACATAACATAACATAACATAACATAACATAACATAACATAACATAACATAACATAACATAACATAACATAACATAACATAACATAACATAACATAACATAACATAACATAACATAACATAACATAACATAACATAACATAACATAACATAACATAACATAACATAACATAACATAACATAACATAACATAACATAACATAACATAACATAACATAACATAACATAACATAACATAACATAACATAACATAACATAACATAACATAACATAACATAACATAACATAACATAACATAACATAACATAACATAACATAACATAACATAACATAACATAACATAACATAACATAACATAACATAACATAACATAACATAACATAACATAACATAACATAACATAACATGACATAACATAACATAACATAACATAACATAACATAACATAACATAACATAACATAACATAACATAACATAACATAACATAACATAACATAACATAACATAACATAACATAACATAACATAACATAACATAACATAACATAACATAACATAACATAACATAACATAACATAACATAACACAACATAACATAACATAACATAACATAACATAACAAATTACCCCGTATTAAAGCACTTATCAACAGCTCTCATTTGATACCCATATTGTACATACACAACCAAAGGTTACGCGGGTCCACGTTTTGACCTATATCTCGAGACCCTATCTACCAATAGGTATTCAAACTATACGGAAATCATCTTCAATACCTACTTAACAATGTGTGTAAGTTTGGTTTAATTCGGTTCAAAGACACGGCGGGTCCACGTTTTGGCATATATTTCGAGACCCTAGTCATCAATAGGTATGAAAATTACCCCGTATTAAAGCACTTATCAACAGCTTTCATTTGATATCCATATTGTACAAACACATTCTAGGGTCCACGTTTTGGTCTCTATCTCGAGATCCTAGTCACGGAGCGGATGGAAATACTCTGAACTAAAGCATTCACCAACAGCTTCTATTTGATACCCATATCGTACATACACATCCGAAGGTTACCCGGGTCCACGTTTTGACCTATATCTCGAGACCATATCTACCAATAGGTACCCAAACTATACGGAAACCATCTTCAATACCTCCTTAACAATGTGTGGAAGTTTGGTTTAATTCGGTGCAAAGACACGGCGGGTCCACGTTTTGGCATATATTTCCAGACCCTAGTCATCAATAGGTATGAAAATTACCCCGTATTAAAGCACTTATCAACAGCTTTCATTTGATACCCATATTGTACATACATGTCCGAAGGTTACCCGGGTCCACGTTTTGACCTATATCTTGAGACCCTATCTACCAATAGGTATTCAAACTATACGGAAATCATCTTCAATACCTACTTAACAATGTGTGTAAGTTTGGTTTAATTCGGTTCAAAGACACGGCGGGTCCACGTTTTGGCATATATTTCCAGACCCTAGTCATCAATAGGTATGAAAATTACCCCGTATTAAAGCACTTATCAACAGCTTTCATTTGATACCCATATTGTACATACACAGCCAAAGGTTACCCGGGTCCACGTTTTGTCCTATATCTCGAGACCCCAGTCACGGAGCGGCATGAAAACTACTCTGTACTAAAGCATTCACCAACAGCTTCAATTTGATATCCATATTGTACAAACACATTCTCTATCTCGAGACCCTAGTCACGGAGCGGCATGAAAGATACTCTGAACTAAAGCATTCACCAACAGCTTCCATTTGATACCCATATTGTACATACACATCCGAAGGTTACCCGGGTCCACATTTTGACCTATATCTCGAGCCCTATTTCCAAAATAAAATATAATCCATGTTACTCGTGGAGGATGTAGCTTTCGAATGGTGAAAGAATTTGCAGTTCATTCAATGCAATGAGCAAGGTAACTACATATGAGCAAGGTAACACTAATGAGCAAGGTAACACTAAAGAGCAAGGTAACACTAATGAGCAAGGTAACACTAAAGAGCAAGGTAACACTAAAGAGCAAGGTAACACTAATGAGCAAGGTAACTACATATGAGCAAGGTAACACTAAAGAGCAAGGTAACACTAATGAGCAAGGTAACTACATATGAGCAAGGTAACACTAATGAGCAAGGTAACGACACATTTTTTCGTGCGTGCAGCCTGTTAAATCGAATTATAAGACGTTATTACGTCAAAATCAGTCACAAGAGCGAATCGATGAGATGGTGCTTTATCTTGCAATAAGCGCCAGTTTCCTCCTTCGCGGTATTCAGGACGAATGAGATGGAACAAACGCTTCAAAACGCCACAATAGAAAGTAACATTGACGGTTTGACCCGTTGGCATGAACTCCTTGTGTGCAATTCCCTTGGAATCGTAAAAACAAATAAGCATCGACTTGATTTTTGACTTTTCCAAACGCGATTTTTTGGGTGGTGGCTTATCTAGGGCCTTCCATTCGGCACTATTACGCTTAGTTTCATGTTCATGTTGGAAGCACCACGTTTCATCACCAGTTACAATGTTGAAAAGGCAGTTGTCACCTTTTTTCGCCTATTTAATGAGGTCTTTTGAATGTTGAATTCTTAGCAATTTTTGGTTCTCAGTCAACTTGTGCAGAACGAAACGTGTACAGACCTTTCGTAAGCCACAGTTAAAATGCCATAACTCGATGTTTTGGAGATGTTCAACTCCGAGTCCATGAATTTCAATAATGATTTTTATTCATTTTTGTTAAATTTACGAAAAGTTTCTCACAACCATCTCTGAAACGTGTAAACCATAAACTTGTTTCATCAATTAAAATATTTTTGTAAACCTTTTACCTATTTTAAAACAAAATTCGATATTAGTTCTTTGTTTGAAACTAATTTTTGTACTGATGACACAAATATACTGACACTTTTGACGCAATAACTTCGCTTCCGACAACACACGAGCAACACGGTACGCCTTTCCTTTTCTCGTCGCCACTCTTTCACAAGGTAAGAATTGAAACTCCCTAATATCAGAAATGAGAGCTGGCAGCATTGCATATAGTGAGTTATGCCAGTTTTAAGAGGTACTGAGTACAAAACGAAGTACCTCTTGTCATCGCGTATCGGCACCCACGTCACTGTTGACAGTTAAGATTTCGAAGTTGTTAGGGACCTCGTTTACTTAGAGACCAGCTTTAATACCGATAATAATGTCTGCGATGAAATTCAATGGAGAATCTCTCTTGCCAACAAGTGCTACTTTGGACTAAGTGTGCAATTGAGTAGTACTCTTTTCCTCTTTCGACGAACCAAACTAACACTTTATAAGGCTCTCATCATGCCCGTCCTATCGTGTGACGCAAACACTCATAGGCGATGGAACAATGAGCTGTATAAACTTTCCGACGACTAGCTGGGTCATCTAAATTAATACCGACGGCCCGACTCTGAAAGTACTTGATGCGGTACAAGCTAGTGGTAGTAGATGAAAAGGAAGACCTCCTCTGCTTTGAAAAGATCAGGTTGAGAAGGATGTAGCTCCATTCGGTGTTTCCGTTTAGCACAAGAAAGAAACGACTGCTTTAAAATTGACATCTACCGAAATAGCGGGCTATTCAAAACAACACTGGGTTGTCTTCAACACTTTCGGCTACAACAGCAATATTTTCGGCTGTTCTTGAGCGATGTGCACGGGTTTTATTCTTCACATCACTAACTTGTCCCAACAACTCGTACTTTTTCACCAATTTCTGTATTGCGGTCCGACAAGGTGCTTCAGGATGACCCAAAAATGTTCGAGTTTTACCAACCGACTCTGCCAAATGTTCACCATTTTTTAGTGAATTGCGTTCCATTTTTATTAATGGGGTAGTTTTTACTTGTCAAGTATCAAAAAATTACAGCTTCAAGAGTGACATCTACCCAAAATAGCGGGCTATTCAAAATAACACCTGTTATTGAAAAACCCTTTAGTATAACACAGTTCAAGCTTGAAGTGGATGAAAATTCACTTTGATTGTTAATCATTTTTCTCTGATGGTGCTGCGCATTTTCTCCATATAAAAGATGCCATCCTTTTGCACTCCAATTATTTCTTTTTTTTTTTGTAAATTCTGCATAAAAATTCATTTTCATTTGTGTATCGAAAAATATTTAATAACACCCAGTTAACAGATTTCTTTCGAATTTCTTAACAAGGTAAAGTGTGTTTTATGTATCTGGGGAATAGTGTTAAAGTGCTAAGCGTAGATCCGAAACCTTAAGCACAAAAATAATTGAAAAATTATTTAATTCTTAAATTTAATTTCTTAAAATTGGAAAAACTTTAATTTCTCAGCGAAAATTTCTTCACAGTTCAAGCGCGTCGAAAATCACGCATTCTACCTTTAAAGGCTGGTTTGAAAAACTCAACCTCATTTCGCGGCCCTATCTTTTCTGTCCGCACTGGTATATTTATTCTATTATTACTCTTAAATAATTCAACTTTTGAACCAATTACTGAAATGTAATTATTTTCTAAATTTTTGCGGTAGGCAATCCCAAAGAGCCATCGTGATACTAAATAATTAATGTCTTATGAAGCGCTATACTCACTCATACCTCACAGAAATAGGTATATGTGCAAGAGTATTTTCATATGAAAAACTATAAAGAAGCAGGAGAAAGGTTCAGCCAACAATTTTAATATATATTTCGAAAAAATAGGAACAAAACATTATACAACAAAAATTCAACATGACTGAACTTATTAAATTAAAAAATAAATTAAAATGAATCCATATGAAATAAGTTTGTATATGTGCATTGGCCTTTCTTTACACTTATTTTCAACGTTTCTATAACTCTCGATTTCCTAATAATTAATATGTTTTCATTTACACGTTTAGGTATAGAGTCTGTCAAGTTTTGAAGAGTGAAGTCACCTATCTTATCCCACTCTTCCACTAAAGCACCTTTCAGGTCATTGATTGTCTCAAGCTGCCGACCATTTTTATAAATACGGGCCGACAATATTCCCCAGAGGTCCTCAATTGGGTTTAAATTGGGACGTAGTGCCGTAGTGGCCAATCCAGAACTGAAATTTTTCTTGCCGATATAAAGGCTCTAGTTAAACGAGCCGTATGGATTGGGGCGTTGTCTGACTGGAAAACCCTGACGTCTCCGTATATCTTCTTCTCTTCTTAATTGGCGCGATAACCGCTTACGCGATTTTGGCCGACATTAACAAAGCGCGCCAGTCTTTCTTTCTCGTGCTAACCGGCGCCAATTGGACACACCAAGTGAAGCCAAGTCCTTCTCCACCTGATCTTTCCAACGCAGAGGAGGCCGCCCTCTTCCTCTGCTACCACCAGCTGGTACCGCATCGAATACTTTCAAAGCCGGAGCGTTTGAATCCATTCGGACGACATGACCCAGCCAACGAAGCCGCTGGATCTTTATTCGCTGCGCTATGTCTATGTCGTCGTAAAGCTCATACAGCTCATCGTTCCATCGCCTGCGATATTCGCCGTTGCCAACGTGCAAAGGTCCAAAAACCTTACGCAGAATCTTTCTCTCGAACACTCCAAGCGTCGCTTCATCGGATGTTGTCATCGTCCAAGCTTCTGCGCCATAAGTTAGGACGGGCATGATGAGAGTCTCCGTATATATTTCCCGCAAACTCAATGAAAACATCCTCTAATATTTCAACACAGAATTCTGCTTTGCTTCTTGTCGATATAAAACAAATTGGAGACTTTCCACCATGTCCGAAAGTGGCCCAAATCAACAACGACCCACCACTGTAGTTCCGCTTATGACGCGTTTGCCGTGGTTACCTAAGGTCGCGCCAATATTTCTGGCAATCATCTAGACCAACTAATTTGAACTTTTTTTCGTCCGAAAATACAACGTTTCGGAATTCGTTAGCCCAAAATTTATATTTTCCGGCAAACGCTAAACAAGCCTTAATGGGACGTGCTAATAGTCTTGGTACCGACTCCCGCAAACAATATTTAAGTGTTCCGTCCTCGAACAAAATTTGACGTATTCGTCTATCGATGACCTTAAGACTTAAATTGTGTTTGATTTCCTTGGAAGACATTTATTTTTGAGCAGCCAGATGACTAATTTCTCGTTTACATCTGCTGTCGATGTTTGTTGGCCTGCCGCTACGTTTGAATTGACCATATGTTTCTGGATTTTTAAGAAAGTTGCTGATGGTATTCCTGTGCCGGTTTACTCTAGCAGTAATTTCATGAATATTTTTGCCACTTTCGCTTAGCCCTTTAATCAGACCACGCTCTTCATCGGATAAATGGCTTCCACATGGCGGTCTACAGATTAACCCATCAATAATTCAATTATTCTTTGTTCAAAAGAACTAAAATATATTTTACTTACTTACTTACTTATCAATGCAAATAACATACAATTTTTTGATAATTTGCTCTCTATGCGTGCCAAATCAATACTGATCTCTGATTGCACATATACTTATTTCATAAGAAAACCAAATCTCGCAACACAAATTTGTAATAACGGTACTAAGAATAATGACTAAGGAAGAATTTTGCAAGCGAGTAGTTAAATTGGACTGCAAATACAGACTTTGGCATACCAAACAAGAATGTACCGTTACTATCAAGAAAGATATCGATATAAAAAATTTTGCACATATACTCATTTCTGGCAGGTATACTCACTATACTCAAATTTAAATCTGTGAAGTGATAGAGAAGTGCCTCGGGAATACTTTGTGAGCTGTAAGAGGAATCACCGTCCCATCTAAGGCATTTCAAGTAGTAGTAGGGTAAGCTTTTAAAGGACTGAAGTTAATTTAAAAATCAACAATTGATTAAAACACAATTCCCTCTAATCTCTGCTGATGGAAAAAGGATAGATATGAGGCAAGTTTTTTTTATTTTTTGAATCATGATTTAGCAACCTAGAAGATATATAAATAGAATGGATCAAGAGTTAGGCGTAGCAAAACCATGGAACACTACAACCTCAAAGACTTTTGTTTCCAATTAATGCACTTCGAACCCAAGAAGGGTATATACAAGATTGCGCCTTCCCAAGAGCCATAACGCCAGTGCTGAATGTAGGCAAACGAAATGGATAGGAGGAATAAGCGAAAGTGAGTAAAAAGCCAAGAATATATAGTGAAGTAAATTGTGCTCATATACAGCTGCACGTGCATAAATTTGCACAAAACGGTTTGATAATTTTCTCCACTGGCGTCACTCCATTGACAAATTCGCAAAAAATAAAGTAGCCACTTTCTGTATTCCCTATATTCTGTTTCTAATCCTAGCTACGCAGAAGCTTTTGAAAATACAATTACCGCAGGCTAAATCTCTGTTTGATGAGACAACAGAAAACGTGCACCGATGTCGCCTTCTAATGTCGGCGTTGTGTTTAATTAGCGAAATCGATGCTGAGAAAACTCAGTCGGTTGCGTGACTGCTAATCAGTGACCCGCCTAACATGTGAATGTATTTTCTACTAAGTCTGAGAACCATATCGCCTCACGGTATCCACTGAGATCTAAGTTTAGCTACTCACTAGTTGTAAATCTAATAAATGGAAGTTTATTGGAATGCTCAAGGCGCGCTTTTATGTATGAAGAGGTAACGGGAAGGTCATTCTAGATACGTAAAGAGATTGGTACTAAGATCGTTTCGTATTAATTTGGTTATATGACATGACATCCTAAATTTCACCGTATTCGAGATTTACGAATTCAAATATTATTTAAAAATATTTTTTTTCCTTTTTTTTTCTTGCACGTCCAGTGTTTTTACTGTTGGTTCAAGGGTCCGGTTTATTTTCTATTTTTAGAGCAATGGTTTTACAATTAATAAGAGTCGTCACTGAAATTTCAGCCAAGCCCTGACACTCAAAACTGGCTGCTTGAACTTGCAAGTAAAAGTTTCGCAGTTCACATCATTAAAAAAATAGATTTTTCTCAAATAATATTTAAAGTCGAAATTCTCGCAAATTTGCTGAGTTTCGTTTAACTAAATTACTACCAAATTATATCAATAATAACGACCATATGTATCCAGAACGGCTTTCTCGGTACCCCTGTGTTATCTCATAATTTGTACGTCGCTTCATTACTCATGGAATTAGACGAATTTAATTAGACTGGGAAAACGAGACGATTTAAATTGCACTACTCTACTCAAAATTTAAAACTAATGTAAACTCTAATTTTCAAAACTGTAGACAATCAGAGAAATTTACATAGATAACCACTTTCAACTCAAAAATCTCTAAGCTTACCCTAATCACTTCTTAATGAGCTTAATGAACTTTTCGCTTGCGTAACGTCTCGCTTGAACCTTTCCAAATCATATATAAACTCAGTAGTCGCTGGCAATAAACAGTCAAAGTATTTTGAGTGAATATCTAAGCAAAAATGGAGTATCTGGCTTACTTCGCAAAGCTTCTAATCCTCGTTTGTCTGGTTTCTCAAGCCATACAAGGGACTATCGGCATAGACATTGCACCACGCATAGTAGGTGGTCGAACCGCAGCCAGTGGTCAATTCCCATATCAGGTATCGGTGCGCGTAGGAGGAAGGCATACCTGTGGTGGCACAATAATTTCTGAAGACTTTGTGGTAACTGCCGCACACTGCGTTTACAGGTAAAATAAAGCTCACTATATAAAACTGGTGTACAACCTTAAATCGAACTTTGTTCCAGTGTTGCGCCAGCATACCTTACAATTCTAGCCGGTACCACAAATCGTACTGCAGACCGTGTTATTAAGGATGTGGTGAAAGTGATTCCACATCCTAACATAACTGCTAACTTCGACAATGACATTGCCTTACTTAAACTCAACGCATCGCTCCAACTCAACGATCTCATACAACCGATAACTCTTGCTGCTCTTGAGGCGCCCATAGGCTCACTAATTACCATTTCCGGTTGGGGACGCACAAATGAAGGCGATCCACTCTCATCGGAACTATTGTACAATAAATTTGTGAAAACCATAAGTGATGCTGATTGCACCCGAGCTATTGGTTATGATACATCTAAATCTGGAATTCTGTGCCTTAGTAAGGGGTACGGAAATGGTATTTGCGACGGTGATGAAGGTGGTCCCGCCGTTTACAGAGGCACGTTAATTGGCATTGCAAGTTTCCAAACAGGTTATTGTGGTACTGATGTACCAGATGGCTACTCAAAGGTGAAATTCTTCAGAGATTGGTTGATTGAAACTACTTCTAAAGAAGATGTGTGTTAATAGGGTATTTGTATAATAATGTAATAGGGTATATTAATATATTTTATTAAAAACCCAACTCGAGTTAGTTGTGAATCGGAAACGGAAATCTTAATTTAAGAAAATGAAATTAATTAAATTAATACAAAATGTAATGGCAACTGTAATGACAACTTAAAGAGTAATGGTAATGGTAATGGAAGTAGTAATGACCAAAAGAAAATGATATTAATGACCTTCAACAAAAGCAAATGTAAAATAGGGACCTAAATACATTTCTATAACCAAACGGTATTTTACACTTTTCTCAGTTCTGCCTTGGAATTTGGTCTGTGCTATAAAAACTAAATTGGTAAGTGACGCGGAGTCCTCCCGAAAGATGAGCTCTGAAGAATACACATATTGTTTTTCTCCAACGAGAAGGAAGGATACAGCTTCTCCTTACTTTTGGGCGTTTATCATTCCATCAACAAATAGTAAAAAATCCCCTATACAGAAAGAAAACCACGTCCACACCATTTGGATTTCAGGATACTTAACCAATATCGTCACACAATTCCCTTTAAAGCGTCCACTTGGAGATCGACGGACATACGGTGAATGGCCGTTGCAGTGTAAATGGAATCTGTTTGACATTTTCCACTGCCCCAAGAGCCAGTTACGGTGCGTTATTGCCCCTTCCCATAGAACAAGTCTAATTTTTTTGAGGCAAAAGTGGTTTTTGTGCGGGTTTCCTTGTATTCAAGCGTTACTGCTGTAGCCTTCTGCGTAGAGTTCTTGAACTTATGGCTGCATTGTGTTGTTCCTCTGGACCCTTTCGAATTACCATGGAGTTTTTAAAGCGGTCCTTTAAAGAAATACTACGATGAACACTATCTGTTCAGGGAGAAGTCTTTCTCCTAATTACAGCGCTACTTTGCCGCTCCAAACGATCATACTGGGTATTTTTGTTTTCAGCGAATTTGATTTTTTTGCTGTTAGATGACTACATCCAACTTTTCTCGCTATCTCGCGAATAGGCACTCGTTCTTTTTCTCAAGTAGAAATAATTTTTTTGTCACGAGAGAATTGCTTATATTTAGCGCACATTTTTTATGCAGATTTCTCGCAAGCTCCTAAAATAGCTTTGTCAATATTTTGTTCTTCAATTTAAGCACTTCATAATAAAAACTTAAATCATTTCGACTCGAACTACCATAACTACGGTGGAAATGCATATTTAAGCGAAAAAATGTATTGATACATTTTGTGGGGCGACGAGTGTATGTGTGTCTGAGCGGAAAGCAAGAAAATACAATACAATTTTAAGGCAAATATTTTCGGTGACCGTTGTGACCCATCAGCTCCTACGTAAAATAGTCGCTTTGACGCTGAGCTCACGAAACCACTCAAAAACCAAACATGGAAAGTCGCTAGAGGATTAAAATGTTCTAAAAAACGATTCTCTGGAAAATTTTACTCGTGTTTAGAAGACCCCTAAGGTATTTTGTGCGCTTTAAAAAAATTAAAATAAATTGCCTGGGCAGTTTTGCCTTGCAGCTTAAACAGTTCATTGCAGCAAAAGAATGAAAAAGTCACTTTTAAAGTGTCACCCTGAAAATAACCTTGTTTGGTCCCAAACGGTACTTAGAGGTAAAGCGCACGCTCGATAACGTGAACTAATTCAAACCAAGGCAGTTCACGTTAACAAAAGTGTTCACGTTTTGGAATGCCCTAAGACTAACTAAATATATTTTTTCACATTTAAATTCACATTTTACTCTTGTTTTCGTTACATATTAATTGAAAATTAAGTCATGCGATGGTTTTATTTAAAAAAAATCAGTCATCTTTTTTGAATCTTCTGTTTTTCTAAAAGTTGAAGCACAGCTTTCTCCCTTAACGGTCTTAGCACACTCATATCATTTTGATCGACGTCTCATGGCTAGCTCATAATTATTAACGCCTTGTTGAAAATTTCAACTGCTTCAGTCAGCTTAATTTTCTCCACTCGCTCTGATACGCTGTCATCATGTTTGATGATCGTCATCTGCATTACCCTCCTCGATATCTTCGTTAACCTTAAAAATCGGACAAAACTTAAAAGGAATATTCACCTGTGGAATAAATGACTCATGAAACCATTGCTTGAAAATAGTCGACGTCATCCAAGGGGATTTCGAGCTCTTATGGTCGGTGGGACACTGAAAATTCTTAAAGCAGCGTGGATTCTTCGCCTTTCCAATTACCAAAAGCTTAAGCTTGTGAGATCCAGTGGCATTTGAACAGCATAAACGTGAATCGCTGCTTCTCGGACTTTACCCTTGGGGTTCTCTTCTCCAAACTTGACGCGTACATTTTCTCTAACAAAAGTCTAGAATAACCCCGACTCATCAGCATTATATAACTGAACTCCATTTCGGCCACTTTAGCTTTAAGTTTTTCTTTAAACGGATCCACTAGCTGAGGTTGCGAAGACAGTTTTTCGCCTGATATTTTAAGAAGACGAATACCGCACCTCTTCTTGAATCCTTGGCGCGATCGATCACTAGCAAAGAAGTTTGCTTCATTTCCTTTAAATTTTGCATGCAGTGTTTTTGCCTTCTCACTTAAGATTAGAGCACTTACTGGCCAGTTTTTATCTCGCATTCGGATAAACCAACGATAAAGAATGCAAGAACGCAGCGTTTTTCTATTTCCAGGTCCACAATACGTGTTGTTTACGCATTTTAAAATCGCCTGCCTTTTTGCTTTAATGTTACAAATTGTTGATTTAGCAACATTATATCTATTTTTTTGGTAAAATAGTCACAGATGAGCCTTTTTTTAAAAAGCCGAGAATTTTAGCCTTTTGTTTTAATGTCAAGCACACGGGTTTTTTAGAACTCGTTTTCACCAGAAAACATAAGGTGAAACACTCTTTGCAAAACCAAAACCGCATCTCAAATATTTTACTCCTTACATGCAATTACGAATAAAATGCCTATTTTATTATTAGGGGATTCCCCAATTTCATAATTACTTGAGATCAATGTAAACTACATTCAAATACTTGTAACGTTTATTGTTTATGTTATAGAGCTTTTTGGATTTGTTCACGTTTTAGAGCAGTCAATGCACAAAAATGTCTGTTCACGTTTTGGGGTGTTCACGCTTTCGAGCGTTCCCCTTATTGAGCGTGCGCTGTATTTTCCTATTATAATGGAGCTGTTAGCGTTATTTGACGTCATTTTACAAAGGTGCATTACTTTTCTGATACGCCAAATACGGGCTCTAGTTAGCTGGTAGTTTGGTTTAATAAATTTTTACTAATTTAATAATTTCAATGACTTGCCGTGCCTGCATATATGCGTATGTGTGTGTGCGCTATTTCTCATACAGCTCTTCTACGTGCTTAGCCCCATAAAGTTTGCCGCTTTACGGCAATGTGTGCATTCAGGCAAAATATTCTAAGCGTTTTGACCTTTGGCTCGACACCTTCGTCATCAACAATTTACAGTGCAATAGCAACAGCATAGAGCACCGAGCACGGCATATCATTTTACATAATAACAAGTTGCCCGGTGCAGCGCAGCAAGAACACTTACTCTCATTTGCTGTATGTGTATGCAATTTGTATGCATGTATGTGTGTGTATCGGGATATGTACGAATGTGTTAAACACTCATACGCAGCGTTGGGCAGCTGTGTTGTGCTTACTTAGTATGAAAATGTTTATGTTTGTATTCACTTGTAAATTTGCTTTGATTTGCTTTACAGCTCCCGAGCACCGTTACAACTACAATACATATACAAGCATGAGTACATATGTATAAACACATCTATACAGCGATTTAAAAAAGGAAAACAGAGAGGCATAACAAAAAACAAAAACAAAACAAGCAGAAAATTCACGCTGATGCGGCGAATGGTGGAAGAAACAGGCCAAGAAGAAAGCTTCAGCGCAAATTGTTTACACTTCTGCGGGCTTTCCCTGCTTTTTGAGGCAGAAAGAATGCCTTTTTACAGCAGCCAACTGCTCGCTTTTCACTTTCACTTTGACTCTGACTTTCGCTTTCACTACTTCTATATCTTCTATCCTGCACTGCTGCATTATTACGCTTTACTACTCTTATTTGCGTTGTTTCTTCATTTCTCTTTGCCAACTTCTTTGCAGTTTAATTAGTTTATTTTGCAATATATTCCCTTTTGATTGTCTTACCGCTTGGAAGCTCTCCGCTCTCAGTTCTCAGCTCGTTGCTTTGGTGACAGCTTCCGCGCTTTTTTCGCACTCTCGAGTTCGCTCTCACCCATGCAGCGTGTTGAACTTGCACAACTAAAAAGCTATTGTCCATCCTTAATCCTTCGGCAGATTGTGGCGCCATCTGTGCGCACTTTTATACAGCATCACTGACCGGCTGGAAACACGTCGCATGCGACTGGTGTTGTGCTGTAAACATACTCGTACTCGTACTGGAAATTCCAGAACTTTTAGCGAATGCAACGCTGCAGCTTTTTCCATCTCTTGACAATCCACGCTCTTTATCGCATTTATTTATTTGTTTTCAATAATCGCTTCGTTGGCTTTGTAATCAATTGGTTGGCTGAGCATTCACTTCAAGAGGCACACGCTGCTTGCATACATATGTATGTATGTATATGTGCAAGCATATATATTAGTTTTACAAATTGCTCGTATGCGATGCATGAAACTATTGAAAAATTTCGGAAATTTTTTTCGCATTTCCGCACGCTTTCAATTGAAAATTTCAATGTCTTAACATCATTGACCTGAACAAACACAAGCCTTCACAGAAAATCAGAGAAAACTAATAAAAATGAATTCTTCAGAACAATAAAATTTATTTAAATATCTCAAAGAAAATTTCGGCAGCAAACTTGGTGCAGAAATTCACATGTAACACTGTGTGGCAAAACCAAAATTTTTCCATAAGTTGCCATACAAATTTTTTGTTTTGATTTTTTTCAGACGTTTAGTGTGAAATTTGCGCTTTGGTGTATTAAGAGTTTTATAATAGAAATTTTTGGTACATATTTCTGTATTCGATTTTAACCGTTATATTTATAACAAGAAATACACACTAGTAGCCTTCCTAGATATCAAGGGCGCGTTCAACAACATCCTACTGAACACCATAATAAAGGCACTAACTGATTTCGGGATCTCCCGGTCTTTGGTTGAGTTCATCAAAAACATGCTCATGAGCAACTTTGTGATCGGAACCACCTACCTACCTTAACCGTTATATGACTTTGTTATGTGTATGTTTTGCTCTTCCCCACAAAAGAGACAAGAAATACACATCTATTGAGGAGTTGGAGGGTTAAAATTTTCCACAAAAAAGGTGTGGTTAGTATTTTCATCGAACTGCTGAGCACATCATATACCTAAAATGCAAGATTAACTCAGTTTTCTTTGTCGATTTACCAAAGGCATGTGCGGAAGTATGAAAACTTTGTCCTCAGACGCAAAATTTCAAGTTACATATAAAAGTATTGTTCTCCCCTCCACCATACCTCGTTGTCGAAACTATATTGTGTTTTTTTTTTGTCTGTTGCATAGTGTAATGAAAAGTAATCAAAATTGCAAAATAAAATGAATGCATTAAATGTACGGGCAAACAGTTTGTCAAAATAGTGTTTTTACAAGAGAAAAAAAAATCAGGTATAATATCTTCTTATTGCTCTACTCATTTAGTAGTGGTGCAAAATTAATCATCCATCGTATGTCTTTCAATTGGGCCACTGACTGTGGCTTAAGTGTAAACCTGAGAAAAAATTTACTGATGCTATTCACCAAGAAAACCAAGGTACCAAACTTTAATCTCCCAAAACCAAACGGCGTTAGTCTCACGCTAACCTAACAAGCAAAATACCTAGGTGTTATCCTAGACCCCAAACTCAGATGGAAGTCCAACGTAGAGTACAGAGTAAAGAAAGTGAAACCACTTTACACGTGTAAGAGAATGTTGGGTAAAAATGGGGTATCCAACCGAAACTATCCAATTGGTCATACACAGCCATTGTATGGCCAATACTAACATATGCGGCACTAGTCTGGGGGCCTGAACAGAAAAGAACAGCGTGCATCTTAACTACAAGAGCGCTTAGCACCAGTCCTACTGAAGCGCTCAATGTACTAACTCATCTGCTACCATTAGATTTAAATATTAAAACAATCGCTACTTGCAGCGCGGTGAGACTTAGAGGCATAGAAAGCTGGAAAACAAGTTCGTACCGTCACAGTAAGATCATCCTACAGGGACCCTCGCTGCTCAAAAACAAATCAGACTACACAGTCCCCGTCCTTAACTTCAAGAAAGACTTTACGGTACGTTTTCCATCGAGAGCTGAATGGAGCAAAAGGAAGGGATTGGAAGATACGATATCTAAATCTATACCGATGGTTCTAAAATGAACTGTGATGGGGGAGCGGGCGTCCATTCGGAGCCGCTCAACCTATCGCAGTCAATTCGTCTTCCTGACTATGCCAGCGTGTTCCAGGCAGAACTTTTAGCGATCAGAAAAGCATGCAAATCACTAAAGCTCTATAAAAAAAGTTGGTGAAAGAGTAGCTATCTTCTCAGACAGTCAAGCAGCTATAAAGGCCTCCAATTCCATTTCATCAAAACCGGTCTTACAGTGTAGAGAGGAGCTGGATTTGCTTAGTCATTGGCTTGAAATCACTCTGATATGGGTTCCCGGTCATAGGAACATACTATGTAATGAGATGGCGAATGAGCTAGCAAGGCAGGCATGACTTCGCTTCTTCGGTAAGCCTTTCTTACAGCAAATTAATGAGATTTCACACATCGAGATAAAGAATGTGCTGCTATACTTGGACCTCACTAAATCGATCTGACTTCGAGGAAAAAAAAACAAAAAAAAGACATCATCACACGAGAACAGTGGTAGTAAATCGGCGCTGGTCACTAATTCGGATTATTTCAGTGAAAATACTCAACCACTTCAACAACAACAACAACATACATCAATCATATTTGACACTTGAGAGCTATACAGCTGCAATATGTATACAAACAGACAAGCAATTCAACGTATCAAGTTCAAAATGAAGATTTTCATCAGCTAAAATAATTTTGTTTGTGTTTGGTGAGAAAGTTACTCAAAAACAGAATTGGATGATTAATTTTGCGCAGCCTTATATATGTACTTATGGTACTAAAAATTACAGGTTGATGGAAAACTATTGAAAGCGATACTTATTAACCCATCGAGGAACATAAATTTTTATAGAATTTTTGTATTTTATCTTTCTTTGAACACAAAATTTTTAATTTCTTTTTTCAAACAATTCAATTTCAATTCTTTGTTTACAAGCTGTGTAAAGTTGCTGAATGGGTGTTATTTTACAAGGAGAAGAACTGAATAATGATTACCTATAAATTTCTCTGCTTTATCGCCAAGAAAAATTCAAGCAATCCAAAAAAATGCTAAAAATAGTAAAGGGGCCTGCCTCTTCATTTCCAATTAGCCATCGTTGAAGATGAACCATGCAATTAAATATCATAAGAAATTACAAAAAGACTAAAAAAATAATTTTTTTTCTACCAAACCCAAACTATATTTGCAACAGAAACATTAAAAGATATACTTTTTCTTCTTGTAAATATACTTGCTTTACAAACTGTGCGCGTTGAATGCAAAAGCAGAAAGTCCACAAAAATCAAGCAAATGCACGCAAATGTAGCAGATCGGAAATACCTCGAATTCAGCAATGGGCATCGCACAATGAATTAAAATGAAAATTCAACAAAAGTGTAGTTTACAAAGCAAAAGCAATAAAAATTAACAATCAAAACCGTGAAATTCACAGCGTACAAACCTACATACATATACCCTGTAGGAAAATTATACTAATATAGCTGTGAAGTAGAATATTACCAGTTGATTTTTCAGCTCAACCACTTCGTATTTTATGTTTCACTCTCTGTTAGCAGAGACATTTTCAACGCGGAAATACTTTACAAAGTATCATTTGTACGGCCTTGCATCAGGAAGATACCAGTTAAAATACCAGTTAACAGTTCTTGTGTCCAACCAATCAACGAACAGTTCCTACTAGGCAATTAAAATTCTAGCCGAATATGTTTCGCTAAATCTTTTCATAGGTAGTGGTCCACATTATGGTATCAAAACGGCACGTAAGTGCTACTTGAAGTGTACCTGGGGTACTCTTGCCATCTTACCTACCTACCTACCTATGTTTCCAAAATAGCCAGTTATAGACCAGTTTCCATACCATTCCACGGTTTTGAAATATTCCATCTCATATAAAAATTCATAAATTTCATGGAAATACTTATCAAATGCCTTTATTTGATAGACTTGAATATAGTGGTTTTCAAATAAATGTATTCCGCAGTATCCACAAGGTGGCGCAAAATTAATCATCCATTTATTTTTTTCTATCACTTTCTTTACAAAATAAAAATAATGATTTTGAGTGATGGAAATCTTGGTGTTAATCTGCACGCGCGCCACTGCTTAACTTTTTATATACTGTAGCTGCTTCTTTCACCAGTGTCAAATATGATTGACGTACGACACCATTCGAAAAAATGTTTAATCTTCCGAAAGGGTGATTAATTTTGTGCCACTTTACACTTCTATCTATCTATCGCATTAAAACATCCAAACATAAGCCTTCAACTTCCTTATCATAAAAAACAATTTGTAAATAAATTGATAATTTTACTACTAGACTCATTCTAGTAGCTGACGACTAGTTTGGTTTCCTCTATTAAATACCAGTATTTGCACTAGAATGTTTCTATAATATAATAAATTGTAGACTGTAGATTTGTGGGGAGTTGGACAAGTCCAAACACTCAGTCAAGCAAACCATTGTACTACACCCGTATAGATGCCAGTGGAAGGGAAGATAGCAGTTCTGCGAAACTTTTATTATTATTATTATTAGAAGGCTATTACGCACTGCGACCAGAGCTGATCTATTGTGAAAGGCCTATTTCTGTAACTCTAGAGTTTTAGGCTTTTTAAAAATTTAAGCACAATTTTGGGTTTGGTGTTCCAGAGATTGAATGGAGATACTACGATACCACCAAGGTGATGAAGTCTCTGTCTGCCCAACGCAGGACATTCCCATAGCACAAGTTCTGACCTTTCTATGTCCATTTCACAAAAGCGGCAGACATTGGTCTCAGATAGACCAATATTATTTAGATGATATCCTGTTAAAAGACGCAGATCTACTCTGCTTAGTGAGAGTAGCTTGTCAGATATTCCTTTGTTGGGACTTAGAAATAGTTTGGCTTGACGCTGACCGGCACAGTTTATCCAGTGTGTAGCAAATTTCAATTCTTCCCATTTCCTAAGGAATTCATTAATGTGGCCTTTTGTGAGTCCACAGAAAGGCTCAGGATCAGTAAGTTGCATATTTGCTCTTCATTGATGAATCATAAGAGCTCCGAAAGAGTAATAATATAAACTTCATTCATTCTCTGCACATTGCAAGCCCACGCCTGAGTCTGAAAAAAGACAAGACAGGGATGTTGGGTCGCCAATTATTCCCATAGTAGCCATATGCTGTCCACAGGTGTTGTGCCCTGTGATTATACCCACCAGTACTCTCAGGTCCTTCCCACTAAGTTTTAAGAGACAGGTCGCTAGTTTCCCGTTTGGTTGTTTCACAAAGCACTTTGCTACTCTGCAGGAGCCCAACCCAGACCAAAGTCTTGTATGGGTAGACCTCACGACATCGTCCATCCATAGTTGAATCGATGCGGAATGGACACCTAGAAAGGGTTAAGGGACTAATGGCATACTTGCAGAGCATTCATTAGCCAGTTTATCAGCCAACTCGTTCCCTATAATACCACAATGACCAGGCACCCAATTAGAACCAACTTTGTCGTGTTTTGTAACACTATTTTGTTTTGTCTAACATTCACCGACTAATTTTGGAGAGCAGCGTTGGTTAGCATGGGCTTTTAGCTCAGCTTGACTGTCACTACAAATTCCAATACTACAACCCAATTAGTCAGTATCCTACTTTTAAGATGGCATAGACTAAGAATACCGTGGCCGTCTGTCGTGTGGCGTAGGAGTACTTAGTACGAGTACCATCCAGATCCGCTACCATCATTAATAGATTCGCTAGACTTAACGATTGATCTCTATCTGGGATCAAAATATCATACTTCCTACCGAAACTAACGACTGGCACCCGATTGTCCGCTGGCATCGAGAACAGCGTGCCCCGCTCCAACAACAGATGGAATATATATTTCTATAGTAGTTTGTCCTTTTCTACAGGGCACATATAAACTTTGTATATGCCAAATGTGCTTGTAAACAAAATCAAATAAGAATTGAATATATACGTGTGTACGTATATAAGTAGAAACATTAAATTTTCACATCTTTCCTGTAAAAATTGTTGAATAGAATTCCTCTTATCCCACACCACGAAAAATATTTCTTAAAATCTATTTAACAACTGCCTGGTATTACTAAATTTATCACACACAAATGAGTTACAAATTATTTGGTCACATTGAAATGGTCACAAAGACCAACATAACTACGCCTGCGCACAGTGGGATGAGATACGAAATCTTGCTACAATTGTCGAAAGCTTGAAATGCAAATTTTTAAAGTGCTTACATTTTTTTATTTAAGCGGTTTTGGGCTTCTTATGAAGAATTACTGCTTAACAAAAACTATTTCCCTCCTCTGAGTATTTGTTTGCCATGCAAAAGCTTTTCATGAAAACCCTTGGCTCCACCAAGGTGGAAAGGAAATTATACCATTTTGATCAAAAAGTTCCCGGAATATATTCGGAAAATTCCAAATAAAAGTTCATGCCTCAAAAGTGCTACTATCGCCTTCAGATTACTCCTCCCCTCAATTGCAACGCACTTATGCCAGTGTTTGATTCAGCTCTCGAAACATTTATTGAACTCTATTTTCGGTATAGCCATCAAGACGGGCGTCGAAGTGCAAAACGCCTGAAGAAACTCTCATTTGCACAAAGAAAGAATTTGAGAGTAGACCTTTTAATCAACAAAAACCAAATATTTATATAAGAAACTAAGAAACAAAATGTGCCAGAAATACTAAAGATGGCCAGTAAATACGAGTGCCGCCGTACTCATTACAGGAAACTTTGCATATTTTACGGAATTTGCTACTAGGCAGGTTCGTAGTTTTGACGTTGGGCCCCGCGACAATACGCAGGGCGGTGTATCTTCTCCTCTGCTGTGGATTACACGTAGTGGCCTACGCAGACGATGTTGCAATATTAATAAAAGGGAAATTCCCAGATACACTCTGCAACGTAATGTAAAATACTTTGAGCGATGTAAACCGGTGGGCTGCGTCGAGTAGTCTTGGGGTAAATTCAAACAAAACAGAACTAATCGTGTTCAGCAGAAAATACAGGATAGCCGTTCTAAACCCCCCAACTCTTGAGGGAATCACACTGTCAATTGGGGAAGATGCGAGCTACCTATGACTAGTATTAGTTAGGAAGCTCTCGTGGAAACAAACGATTAATGATAGAGTAAAAAAAGCAGCCACAGCACTCTATACACACAAAAGAATTGTGGGGGCAAAATGGGGCCTAACCCCAAAAATAGTACACTGGCTATATACAGCAGTGGTACGGCCTATCGTGAAATACGGTGTCTTAGTCTGGTGGCCAAAACTTGAGAAAAGAACAACAGTAAAACGCCAAGAAAGTATTCAAAGGGGTGCTAGTCTCTGCATAAGCGGGGCACTAAAGACTACGCCCACGGCAGCGATGAATGTCATGCTGCACTTATTACCGATTGAGGCCTACAGCAAACAGCTGGCAGCGAAGTCGGCACTTCGGTTAAGAGAATCTTCTAACTTAGCCATTAACAGAAGGGCTCACGCAAGAATACTTGACGAATACCCCTTCTTACATCAAACGACAGACTTTTGTAGCTCAGTTGCATTTAAACATATCCTTTACCACAACTTTCCCAACGAGAGAAGATTGGGATAATGGGGTAATGGACAATAGAAGCGGAATCAGTATCTATACTGATGGTTCCAAGCGAAATTATCAAGTAGGCGGAGGCCTTCATTCTGAAGGAATGTATGCCAACATCTCATTCCGGTTACCGGATCACTGCAGTGTATTTCAAGCTGAAATTTTGGCTATCAGGGAAGGTCTGCCAGCCCTAAATAAAAGTGTCCTCACCACAAGAGATATTCAAGTAGCCAATCGGCCCTGAAAGCTTTAAAATCGCCTAATATTAACTCGAAGGCAGTAAAAGAAGGAATCGACGTTCTGACAGAACTATCACAGTACTTTGTAATAAACCAGCTCTGGGTGCCGGGTCATAGAGACATAGAACGCAACTGCAAATCAGATGAACCAGCGAGATTACGTACCACATTACCGATCCAATCAGACAAAGCGAACATACCTATACCTTTAGCAACTTGTAAGATGCTTATAGACAAACATACTATCAGAGCTGCCAACAGGCTATGGACCCAGTCCCTGACCTGTGCAGCAAGTAGAATGACGAGGCCAGAATGAAATATGGGTCGCACAAACCGACTGTTGAAACTGAACAGGAAGAACATGAGAAATCTTCTCGGCGTCCTAACAGGGCTTTGTCTGATTGGCAGCCATGCCAGTAGACTGGGAGCACCCTATAACGACTATTGCAGAAGCTGTAATGACATCGAAGAAGAAGAGACAAGTGTCCTATGCTATGTGGGTGCATGGCTCTGAATAGGTTGATGGTTCAATATTTTAGGAAAAAAATTCCCTGAATAACTTGGCAGAAGTAGCCAATTTAAAAATAGCAAGTCTTGTTAGATATATTAAAGCCACAGGTTGGTCAATGAGGGCAATGTAGAGTGAGGAGAGGGGACAGCCCTGGTGGTATCACAATGGGCCCACAGCAGGCCTAGGTGTGTCAACCGACAACCACTATACCTACCTACCCTACCTTGCATACACACCCACCTTTCGAACCAGTGGTTTTCACACATTGCCTAGTGTTGCCTAAAATATATTACAACAACAGCATTACAATGCTATTTTTCCACTCGATCTAACAAACCGCCTTCAAATTCGCGTGTTCGCTTGCCTATTTAAAGCCCAAATATTTTAAAAATAGCTGCCATAATCAAATACGGGTAATTTGCTATTGCCTCACACCTTTGTGCCAATTGTTGCAACAAGCGCAACACAAAATTGACATTTCAGGTTACATTATTTGGCAACAACGCATAAATGTCAGATGAAAACAAGTGTCAGTTCACTGACAACTGGAAATACACACTGACAGTTATACACAAACACAAACAAAGCATTTTATTTCCAGCCGCCAAAAAATGCAATGGAAGCTGAACCTATAGAGTAGAGGAATTTTGCGATGTTTCACTTGCCATGGCATGCAGAATGAAATGTAGAGAAATGGTGGTATATGAAACAATAATAACAATAACAACAACAACAAATAGCAAAGAGACATTGAAACGCCGCAGTGGCGTTAACTATGGGGAAAATGCGTGTGTCTACAAGAGGAACTCTCAATTCATTCACACACACACACACACGCGCATACATAGATGCACTCTCGTTGTGTGCAAAGGTGTTTACATACAGGCGGCCGAGCATAAAGGAAAATAGGGGCTCCGCGGGTGGGCGGTTGGTTACAGTCAAACAGCCAACCAACCAACCAACCAGCGAGCCAGCCACCCAAACAGCCGACGAGCAGCGAACGCAGCAGCTCAAAGCGACAAAAATCGCTGCGCTGAAACGGTACACACAGCGGACGGATGCTGCCGAATCGAATTGATTGTGAAAAGTACTGAAGCGGAGCGGATCGTTGGAAATGAAGCAGAATTTTTGTTGAATAGATAAAACGCGAAAAAATCGAACAAACAAAAAAAGCAATTGCACTTTGGCGAAAAACGAAAAACAAAAACCAACATTAATTGGCAAATTAAATATTTACAAAAGAAAAATTTTTCCAACAAGAAAATGCGCTGGAAATTTTCGCAATACATTCACACGTGTCTTTCGCGCTTTCACTGCACCAGAGACCAAACGATTTCGGTGCATTAGTACGCGTTGAATGTGCCTGCGTGTGAGAGGGTGTGCGTGTGAGGGTGCGCGTGAAAAATTCTAAGACAATTGGATGAAAAATAAATTATTTGTGAAAATAAGTGCAAAAACATTGTGTCAAAGCGTTTGCAGGTGCCAGTGAAAATTCTCAAGTGCTGTTGGAAACTCTAAAGGAAAATAATCCCCACTTGCAAGGGAAAACAAAAATCAAAGGCCTAGTGTTTGCAACGGAAAACCCATTCAACTGCGTGTACAAGTTTATAGGCACAAAAGTGTAGAAAAAATTTTAAAAATTAAAAATAACAGAAAAAGTGTATAGAGAGTGTCAGCAAACGCTTTGCACTATGCGCTGCTGTTCTATGTGAGTTTCAGGCTACTTAACCTTGACATATCAAACGACAAGACGCATCTCGTGGCTACAAACAACCAACCAACCAACCAGCCAACCACCCAGCATCAGCAGCGACAAGCCACTAGCAGCTGTATGAAGGTAGCAGCCGCAAAAACTAACACAACCAAAAAAACAACAAAAAAACAACAACAACTAACAACTGAAGCTAAACTCAAAGCAGTCAAAGCAAATAATAAGGCTGGAAAAATAAAAAAAAATAGACAAAATATAAGAAAACAGTGGCCAACAAAGGAAAAAGAACTTTTTTTAAGAAGCAAAAATTATAAAAAAATTAAAAAAATGTTTATAATTTACCAATTTAAAAAAAATATTATTAAAATGTGTTTGTGTGCATATTGCTTGAAGGCGGTGTGAGAAGAAGTAAGTTGAAAAGTGCAAGCGAAAAGAGAAAGTTTTTCGAGCCATTGCAAAATGCATCGTCGGTTTGAAAAAAGTTATAAAACATTGCACGAAAAGGTCTAATCAACTTACAACAAATAATTGGCGCAGCAACAACAACGTGTTCTATACTATTTCGCTTTATTTTTCCAAAAAAATGTATATTCATTAAGTTAAACAACTACGAGCATTCCAACAGCCAAGCGGTTATTTGTTTCTTAGGCTGATGATGTGCGCGAAATTAATCGATGAATGCCTGACTTCATTTTCGGTCGCATCTGAAAACTTGGATAACAAGCTGACATATGTCGATGCCAGCTAATATACACAGTGCATGGATGATGAGCTGGTTGGGCAGAGTAACAGAGAGCTGGTTTCCTCGCGCGAGCAGAGGAGGGCACGTCATCTTGGTTACCTATGGTCTGTCGCTTGAGCGGTGGTTTACGTATCCACTCTCAGCGAACGTTGGTCAAGAATGCTAACTTATAGATTCGCTGGCTTCTTTCACGTCCACGTGTAGATTATAGACACTCCAGGCAGCTACTGAGACTAAAAAAGTGAGAAAATCTTAATAGCGGTGGGCATCTTAAGTGGGAATAGTTCGCTAGGTATTCATGCGTTGAGAGTTAGCATTCATTCGTGTACCTTTTGCGGCACCTATCTAGAAGATGAGGTGTTTTTCAACTCAGTAGCTACTGCTCGTCCGCTCTTGGTGTCTATTTACGTGTGTGGAGATAATAAACGTAGATATTTAGCGCCTCCTTTATCTCATTATCCCAATATTATCAACTACAATGAATTGTTTCGTGCGGCTGTAATGAGTCGCCGTGCGCAGTCCCCCGTTTACTTACTGCTCTTTCCCGCATTCCCTCCATCTTTTCAATAGCACCGCAATGGGCATATTAGAAGGCATATCCAAATGAACCACCTTCTCTTTGGAGGCAATCATCTAACTTAACTTAGGCTCTCGACTAATGGGTTGGTGTATGACTGCGATTCGGGAATTTCCGTCCATGAAACAGCAAGCTAAAGAAAAAAAAATTCTAATCGTGGTTGGCAATGGCAAACCTTCGAGTGCATCACTGCTATGAAAAAGTCGAAGTCGCCTCAAAACTGTAGGTCTCTCCTTTTGTGGAACAACATTTAGAAGTACGCCACCAATAGGAGGAGAAGCTCGGTCAAACACCTAACACAAGTGTATGCGCCAATTATTTATTTTTTATTTACGCCTGAAACTGACCAAAACTCTACAATAAAATATATTGCATATGTTTTTAGAATTGCTATGATAAATAATGTTTTTAGTGACTATTAGAAACTTATTTTCACCAAAAACTTATCTGCCATTAAGAACGCTGTTAAGTCTATGAATTAGTAAGCATTTCCACCACAACAGAGTTCATAGAACAGCTGATAGGTCGTTCGGCTTCAACTCTTGCACCAGCTGTATTTTGAAAGGCTTCACACCTAAATCCTTTCGCAAAATTGTCCACGTTGTTGAGTAACAGAGGCCCAATTGCTGCGAACGGCAACGAATCGATAATTGATGGTCATCAATAACACTGGCCGATGCAGCTGCGATATTTTCTTCAGTTCGCACTCTACGTAAGCGTGTTGGGGGTTTGATGTCCAATAATGTAAATTTGGTTCTAAATTTAGTCACAATAGCTCGAATAGCCGCTTTAGTGGGTCGATTAAACTGACCATAAAATGGAAGAAGCGCGCGATAAATTTTCATAACAGAACACGCATTTTTAAAAATTCAATGATTTGCAAGCCTTATTCGCTTGTAAGACGATTCATGATTAAATTATAGACCAAACTGAAGATTTTTGACAGTGAAACAAAACACAAAACGTGCGTCAGCTTTTTAAACCAACTGTTTAAAAATATAATACCTAAAAAATCACCCGTTATTTGATGGTGGATGGTAGAGATTATTCTTGTGATCTATTTCGATTGAGACCTACTTCCGCCGGTGTACGCTAGATGCTTCTCGCCTTCCTCAAAGAAATCAGCATTTTCTAAGAGTTATGTATCACCCGTCACGATACTGTTTTTGACTAACCATACGATTTTACATTTACTCGACGGGCCTCAGTGTCAATTTTTTTTTTTTTTCAAAATAGGACAAAAAGTAATATTTTTCACAGAAGCTGCTTATTAGGCGCAATTCTCTTATCTACACAAAAATATTTGGAGCTGAAATTCTGCTTTTGCATATTTTAGAGCGCTTTATTGCCACCTTCGAGTGATATGACCGCCGAAAGAAGCTTGAAATTTGATACTTAAAAGTAGATTTAGATGCTGTGGTGGTAACTAAATTTTCCTATATCAATTTTATGAGGAATATAAAAAGGGTTCAAAAAGCTGAAAGAGATTGAATTGCCGCAGGCAATGTTGGTCAGAATATGGCAAGAAATGTCAACATGTAATCATTTCCGCATTTTTCCTAATTGAGTTGACGCAGTGGTTATAAAATTGGTAGGAAAAAGTTCTTCGTCTTCGTCTTGATTGGCGCGATAACTGCTTGAGCTATTTCGGCTGAGTTGAATAAAGCGTGCCAATCGTCTCTTTTTCGACAGTCTGGATACACCAAGTGAAGCCAAGTCCTTCTCCACTTCAGCTTTCTAACGTAGAGGAGGCCTTCCTCTTCCTATGCTACCATCAGCTATTTTTTTGTTTGTTTTCCCTTGTTCACTCCTCTAGGGAGCATAGGGCTTCGACAAGACTCTTACATCGTACACGGTTCTGTGCTGTGGTTTTTGCACGGTCCCATGAGATGTCGGCATCTGTTAGTCGGCGCTACATCGACCTTCTCCAAATGTTTTTTGGTTGACCGCGACCTCTACTCCCTTGCGGATTTCAGTCCAGTGTCATTCTCGTAATGCTATCTGGAGGTTTTCTCAAAGTGTGACCTATCCATAGTCACTTTCTGTGTTTAATTTGCCTAAGGATGGGTTCCTCGTTCGTTAATATTCACAGTGCGTCGTTACTTATGCTGTGAGCTAGGAGATTTGCGAACTCACTCACATCGTATGCATTCGCCCGAATGCCGCCCTTGCCTTGTTTAGCCTGCAGTTGACATCTTCATCTGCTCCACCATCTGCCATGATGATGCAGACGAGGTACCAGGCCGTACCGCATCAAATACTTTTAGAGTCAGAGTGTTTGTGTCAGCCAACCCAGCCAACGAAGTCGCTGGCCGTAGGAAAATTTACATTGAGTAAATCAGACATAGTGAAAAAAAGTTCTTTGCAGATGCTCAAGCTTATCACGTGACTTTTATGAGCATCGTGAAAAAATATTCTAAAATATTTTTGATTTTCTAACTTTGTTAACTTTGTTAATTTTACAGCTAAGGAAGCTAAGCATTAGCCATATTTCCAAGACAGGTTCGAATTTAAATAAAAATACATTCCTTAGTAAATAAAATAACTTCAATAAAATACCGGTTTTTTTATATTTAAAAATGAGCGGACGTAAAGAATATCAACACCAGTAGGTGGCCACAAATAAAAAAAATCGATGCGACCAGTTATGAGTAAAAAATTAAAACCCAACTTATCCAGTAAAAAGAAAACAAGACATAAGCTCGAAAAATATTCAAAATTCGAAAAATTCTCGAAGTCTTATTTTTACTTATTTATTTTATGTATTTACATGAAATATTTTATAATTAAAAACGACTACACAATTATGGCAACTAGCAGTAAATATTATCGGCCTGGCGTGAAGCGTAAAATCAAACAAAAAACTAGAGAAAAAGCGCGACCTTCAAACGCTATTACTTCGTGAATGTTGACGCTAATATAACTTAATATTAGCATATGATTAAATAATATCTTCACATTAAATATTCAAATGCCTGCTGATAGCGGCAGGCTAATCACCTACCCTGTCAGAAATCAAAATAGATTAACGAAACCAACGCCAGACTGTGTCTTGTCGGGGTTCTATGTTTCCGAGAGGAGTGAACAAGCACTAACATTTGGTTGGTTTGAGTGGTGATTCTTCCAGAATCCAACTAGCGCTTCCGCATTATTTTGTTACCACATCCTCGTTACCAACTTGTTTACCAGTTATTAAAGCCAGTTATGACTGCCGCTAGTCTACGTCCGTCGTTTCATGTTTAACAATATTGACGATTGTTTGAGGTTGTAGGTGGACCATAACGTTCTGCTGATTTTGCATTTCGTCTGGTCTCTCCATCTACAATACAATGCGCGATTCGAAGGTATTTTAAGGAAATTGTACTCTTGACTGCACCTTATGGTGTGAATACCGATTCTGAAAGAGCGTTATTCATGGCAGATCCCCTTCTTGCCAGTTCATCGGCTTTTTCGTTACCTTCAATATTACGATGTCCCGGGACCCAGATTAAAGTAACATTATGGTTTATCCTCAAGGTGGAGAGGCTATTTCTACTTTGTTCCACCACCATAGAGTTTGTAGTAGCTGAATCCAGTTCCTGGATTGCAGCTTGGCTATCCGAAGGAATAGCGATATTTCCCTTAAAAGAGAAATCCGTGATTAGTAGCCTACAAGCTTCCCCAATTGCCAGTACTTCCACCTGGAAGACACTGCTGGTATTAGGGAGACGCCCAGACTTTTTATTTTTAAGTCTATGAGAGTATATACCAGCTCCAATACCACAATCCATTTTAGAACCATCTGTATGTATGTGGTAGACTGCAGTGTCGAAGTTATTTAATGAAAATCCCTTATCCCATTCCGCCTTAGATGGAAAGAGAGTGGCAAAATTTCTATTGAATGTTACCGTCGGGACGATGTAGACAGTCCTCGCCGAGGTTAACTGAGTTTGTCGCAATAGTAGCCTGGCATGACTTATATCTGGTGGTAAATAGCATGAGTTCTGTTTTACGCGCGTTTAAACTTAGGCCACAGCCTGTTGCCCAAGAATTAAGCTCACCTAATGCCCATTGAATGATCCCACTGACCGTATTAGGACACAGTCTTGACGCCATTAGCACCACATCATCAGCGTACGCCACCGTTTTTACCCCACCTTTATTGAGTTTTATTAAGATTTTGGTAATTACACATAACCAAAGAAGACGAGATAATACTCCCCCCTGTGAAGTACCCCTGTGGACTCTCTTAGTTATGTTGATATTACCCATATTAGCTTCTATGATACTGGTTTCTAGCAAAGAGATGATGCAATTGCTGATACAATTTTCCACCCCTAAGTCTATTAACGCCCTTAGGACAGCATCAGTGCTAACGTTATTAAAGGCGCCTTCTATGTCTAGAAAAACTGCCACGGTATACTGTTTGTTTACTAGAGACCCCTCTATTGTTCGGATTACCTCGTGAAGCGCTGTCTCCGTCGATTTGCCTTTGTCGCATGTACGCATGTTGTCCAGTTGATATACTAGAACTATCCAGCGAACTTCTAATGTGCATTTCTAAAAGCCGTTCAAAAGATTTTACGAGGAAGGACGACAGACTGACTGGCCTAAAGTACTTCGCTGATTCATGTCCTCTTCTACTACCAAAGGCAGGTAGACGACTCTAACAAGTTTCCGGCTGTTTGGAATATAACCTAGGTTTAGCCACGCTTTGAAAATTTCCACTAGCCATGGTAAAATACTATCAAAAGCTTCCTGTAATATCTTAAGAAAGATCCCTTCAGGACCTGGAGATTTGAAAGGAGAGATTGATTTGATTGCCCGTGCAACCTTCTCTTTCGTAACTATAACATCGACAAGATGATGTGGGTTATATCGGCTCCGTCGAATTCTCCCAACATCACTGTCATGGGCGCCACATCCCGGAAAATGAGTATTTAAAAGAAGTCCTAAAGACTCATCTGCCGTAGAAGTCCAAGTACCATCTGGCCTCTTGTCGCAAGAAACCATTGAATGTTCTTTGGACAAAATACGGCTAAGTCTCGCAGAATCTCAGGTAGATTCGATAGAAAAACAGAAATCTCTCCAGCTCTCTTTCTTGGCGGCCCTGATTGCCTGCTTGTATTGCCTCCGACTTTCTCTGTACAACTGCCAATTACCTGTTGAGTAGTTCAGATTGAAATTTGATCTGGCTTCTTCACTTAATTTTGAAAGCTCATTGCTCCACCAAGGAGGAAAGGATTTTTTGCTATATTAGCACTAACATTAGTTTGGGGAAAAAGAAATCCATCCGGCAAATGGCTGTAGTGATCGATACCTCGTAAAATACCCATCAAACACTTTGCAATTTATGCTCGTTGTCAAGGTGACATCTCACATTAAAAACATTATTCTTTTGTTTTTTATTTAGCCCATTCAATTGTGAGTTACAGGGTATTAACAATGGAAGTCAGCAAAGTGAAAATTCTGTACATTTTCTAGTTCTTCTGAAATTGGGAATGGTATTTGTGGTGTTGATACCGCAAGACCTAATTATGTGCAATCTTGGTTTCGTCCATTCATTAAGGCATTTTTGATGTTAAAGAAACTGTCGATGATGTCAATCGAATCACAAAACTAATCGATGTTGGCAGGCATGTTAGTAGTCGTGGCAGCATCAGGAGCTAAAGATCGACTATAAATAAGTTTTAAGCCATTGGCGCAAAAATAGTGGATTTATTTTCTTCAAACTAATATTACAGCTTCATGAAAGGTTTCAAGGCACCTTTCAGGACCCCATCTACTCAGTGTGATGAATTGAGTCTTATTTTTCTTAAAATTTTGTCTCACACCATAAGTGTGCTGACTCACCACACCCCTACACTATCTAACCTTTGGGTACCGAGTCACACACAGCCCTAACCCCTAGTAACCACCCCTATCATGCCGCAAGCAGGCTTGCCCACAAACTCCAAATTTGCATACTATTAATCCATATATTTCAGGCCCTCAAACCCAAGAAAATTAGTAATCGACTATATCATGTCTATGTTATCTTAATCGATTTTCAGGTGTAGGAAAATTTCGAAACATGAAAATTTCAAAATGCGATATCTCTGCGAAAAAAAATGATATTTGAGCAAACAAAACGCCATTTGAAAAAAGAAGGATTATATTTAAAGATGCCATCCTTTAATTTTGGTGAAAGAAAACATCTGCAAGGCTACATAACCTCAAATATGGGCAAAAATGGGGTTTTTTGCACTTTTAGGTTAGGATATCTCGAAAACTCAAACTAATAGAGCAATTCTGAGGCCAGATTTGGATTCAGCGCATCATACACCTTCGGAAATATATAGTCTGGTTTCTGGGTCTGAATGTTGGTTAAATTATGTCGGCCTGTGTATTTAAAAAAAAGTGTAAGTTATAATATTTTACAGAACTGATTTGCCTGTTTCGCAAACAAAAACTTTCCGAAACCATTCTGAAGCATTAGGAATGTCAGCGGAAAAGTCTATCTGAGCAGTAGCTGCTTATTCTTATATCATACAACAAATGAAAAGTTGTAGAGAAACTTGGTTCCAAGTACACCTGCACCAGAGGTTACTATGTACACAAATCTGCTGCTGAAAGGCCATAAGCTTACCCTCAAACAAACCCAAACAAATAGACACAAACACATACATACGTACACTCGTATATTTATGTATGAATGTAAGGCAAATAGGCAAATAGGCGAACGTGGAGCAGCTTTTCGTAGCGACAAAAATAGGCATTCGTAGAAGTGCTCGTAGTAATGGCAATAAATAGCAAAGCGTGCGCCACAGGCAATGGCAACAGCAACAGCAACAGCAATAACAGCAGCAACATTTGTCCTTAGCCAAAAGCAAAGTGATAGAAATGAAGAAGCAGAATAAGAAGAAGCAGAAGCGGCAGTAGCAAAAGAAGTAGCCGTAAAATTTGTGCAAAAATATTATAACATTCTTCTTAAGGGCATTCCAAAGGCGATTTCTACATTCGCTCTAACAATCCAACTAAGGCAACTGCACTCACACATATACATACATTAACATATATATAATTGCTTGTTTGTATGTATGATACATTACAAAAATATTTTCACTTAAATAAGTACGTTGGCGCTCGGAATATAAATGCATGTGTACATCACTTCATTGCGCGAACAAAAAAAGTAGACCGAAAAAGTAGCAACACTCAACAGTAAAGGTGACTTTGCAACAAGGAAAAGTGTCGAAAAATGCTTGTAAATATATGAGTACGTGCATATACAAACACAATATTGTGTATACATATACGCGCATATATACAGGGTATGTCATCAGTTGGCTGATTTTATAAAATGCTTTAAATGCCATGCGAATTTTCTTTTACTACAAAGATTAAAAATTTCACTTTACAAAGACTAAAAATTTCAGCATTTGCACGTCCACCATAGCCGAATGGACTACCTTTCAGTGGTGTTTGGTTTGAAACTCCGATACGAAAGTCCGTACCAGAAACACCAGAATAAAAAAAGCTACCCACAAAAACCATCTGTCGGTCAGTGCAGTGCATAAAACTGTACACTCGTCCGTTTGTGGAAAAAAAGCAAAATGCACCTCACAAATAAGCGGAAGAGCCCCGCCAAGCATCCAATAAAGGGGTCAATGCGCCAATTAAAGATAGCACGATTCCGCTCAATTTTAGAATTTCTTATCCTTCAAATAATTGCCTCGGCTAGTTTCGTCCTGTAGCCCATCCTGGTAATTCAAGTGCCTAAAACCATAATGACAATTTTTTGCCGTGTCTAATGAATATCTCGCCTAAGGTTGATCCAAAATTCCTTGATTGCTATGAGTTATCTGCTTAGCATAAATATTTAATAACAATTCACACAAAAACAAAGGCGAATGGAGCTCCAAAGTTGCCAATTGACACCGCTTAGGCAGCATTAGCTTAGGCAAAACTGCGATTATCGAAAGTGGTACCGAAACAAACAATTATTTTTTGGTCCGAATGGCATGTTGCAACATTCTTCTAAAACCAAAGCTTGCCATGTATTTGAACATACCTGTGAACAAAAGCGGAAAGCAAGAACTGTTTAAGTTTACACCTCACATAAATTTTAAATTCTCTTTCCGAAACATATTTTCATTTCGGGCCCCACACTCAAGATATGTACAAGGTGTGTTCGAAAAGTATCGCGAATTTTGTGTTTTTTAAAAAATTATTTATTTACTCGTATTGTCCTCTCATTTCCGATCATCAGATATATTCCTGCTACTTAAAGCGCCCGCTGTTATGAAAATGTCCCTCGAGATAATAATCAAAAAGTTCATAGTTTGAGCAACCGAACATTCGCTTTGTAAATTGGTTTACAATATATCGAAATAGCGCTCGAAAGCTGCATGCACCTTAAAAAGTATCAGCTTACAATGGTCCACCCTTTATATGAGTATTCACAAACAAAATCAGAAGTATGCAAATAAGACAGGAAAAAAGGTGGCGAAGACAAAATCGCATGTCATGCCCGCAAGGCGCATGCAGCATCACATCATGCAACCATGCTAGCAACAACAAAAACTATCTTTTGATTGTCGCATTTGTCATTTTGATTTGTCAAATATTTACTCCAAAAGTTTAATTTGCAATTTATTTTTATTTTAAAAACACTTTTGACTTAATTTTTTTCTAAGCGAAAATTTGCCAATAAAGTTTCAACAAATTCGTCTTTAACATTTCATGAATGAAGTGGCAAAAAATATATTAGAAAGAGCGGATGAAAGAAGGTGGCGTGTCACGCTATTTAATTTAAGAGGGAAATACAAGTATTATCCAATTTTGTTAAGCATTGAAATTTAGTGTAGGAGTGGAATAGAGGAGATATCCGTAATTAAATTTTGGCTAGCCGACACCGTAAGGCAGTGCATTGATTTAATTTGAATTGAAATATAAATTGAAAGCACGCTTTTTGAGTACCTCACCTCATCTTACTCTGTTTGGAGAACTTGAACGCTATGAAAATGTTTATAGAAAAAATAAGTACGCACGGAATACTCAGTTGTAGTAATTTTGCATTTTCAGTCTTTCGCTAGAATTTTTTGCTTTAATTACCTAAAAGATTCAAAAAGGTCCCAGCAGTCAAAAAATTATTACAAATATGCGAAAGTATAGTAGAAGAGCAACAAATGAAAGGAGAAAATGAATGAAGTGCAGAAATGCGTCCGTTTTACAAGAATCCTTATTGAGACATATGAAAAATTTCCTTTGAACTTGTTATTCTTCAATGTCCTTCCAGATATTTTACATAGAAGGTGGCGCAAATTTCACTAACTAATTTGTTTTTTAATAACTTTTTTTAATAAATAAAAAACAATGACTTAGAGTGGATGAAATCGGAAGATCTATAGTTCCATCAAATGGCGTCGTACGTCAAATATACTTTCCGCTTGTGCAGTACTCGTAGACAAACAGGCAATCAAATAATTTTTATTTTTTCATAAATTTATTGGAAATTGTAATAGTACCACCTCACCCTTTTTTCACCGCATTTACTTAGTCACAGGACAGTGGCCCCGCGTCAAGCATTTCACGTATTTTCGGTATTGTCGCTTCTTCTTCTAAAAATTGGTTTATTTCTCGGCTTGAGTATAAAGAGAAGTAAATTGGTAAAATTCTGACACAGAATTAAAAATTTTGAGATTTATCCAATGTTGTTTTTTAAAGTGAATTTTTTTTAATTTTTTTTATTTTAGGATAATGTATACTCTCTAAAAAAAATTTTAGTAAAAATGTAATGCATTCTTGTTAAAAAATGTTTGTAAATAAATTTTTGAAAGCTTTTTGTTTTGTCTTTTTTGAAAAACATCCTTGATTCACTGATCTGCTTTAGGTATTTTAATGGAACGCGAGAAGTAATAGAGAACTCATTTCGAAACTTCCAGGGCCTACCGAGCATAGTCCAAATTTGTGTTAAGAAGAATGAAGTCAAATACAAAACAAAAGTAAACAATATAAAAAAATTAAAAACAACAAAAAAAAACAAGTACTTCATAAAAGACAGCAGACAAATTTGTTCGCAAAAATTTGGAAAGATTTATTTATTTTTTTTTTTTTTGAACATTTTATCCTTAAAAATTAAGAAAAAAAAATAAAAAAAATGCTGATATATTTTATCTTAAAAAATCAAAAAAAGTATAATATTGGAAAAAAAATTTCAATATAAAAAAATATTTTCTCCAAACAAACTAAAAACACCAAGACTTCAAAAATGACAGCATAAGATACTTTGACTTTTATGCGCGAATTTAAATTGTAATCAAAATGCAAAAATTGCAGACACTCAACAACAGACCGTCGAGCCCGAAACATCATCATCTCATCGGATAGCTCAACCGATGAATTTGACATTACCAAACCAAGACAAAATTTGTTCACAAAAATTTTGAATAGCTCTTTTTTATTTTTTTGTACATTTTATCCTAAAAAATTAAAAAAAAATTATAAAAATGGAAAAAATTGTTATATATATTCTATCTTAAGATATTGAAAAAATGTGTAAAATTAAAGCAAAATTTTCAACACAAAATTTTATTTTTCCAAACAAAAAAAAAACAAGACTTCAAACATGACAGCAGAAAAATTTGTTCACAACTAAAAACTAAGCTAAAATTTTCAACATAAAAATTTTCTTCAAACCAAAACAACAAAACAAGCAACAAAAATGACAGCAGACAAATTTTTTCACAAAAATTTGTTGTGTTTTGTATATTTTATCCTAAAAAATTAAAAAAAAAAAATTATAAAAATGTTAAAAAAATTTCTTTTGATATATTTTGTATTAAAAACTTCAAAAAAAAATTTAAAAATTCGAACAAAACTTCAACATAAAATTTTTTGTTTTCCAAACAAAGAAAAAAACAAACAAGGCTTCATAACTGACAGCAGACAAATTTTTTCACAAACATTTCAAAAAAAAAATTATTTATTTTTGTATATTTTATCGTAAAAAATTAAAAAAGAATTTTAAAAATGGAAAAAATTGTTTGATATATTTTAACTTAAAAAAATGGAAAAATGTATAAAATTAAAGCAAAATTTTCAACATAAATTTTTTTTCCAAGCAAAAACAAAAAAGACTTCAAAAATGACGCAGAAAAATTTTATCACAAAAATTTTGAAAAAACAAATTTGTTTTTTTTTGTACATTTTATCCTAAAAAATTAAAAAAGAATTATAATAATTAATTTAAAAAATTTTCTTTTTTTATATAGTTTGTATTAAAAAATTAAAAAAAAAAAATTTAAATTGGAAAATAATTTTCAACATAAAATTCTTTTGTTCCAAACAAACAAATTTTTTTTCATATATATTATCATAAAAAGTTAAAGAAAAATATATAAAAATGGTTACAGAAACCAAAAGAGTTTATCCCGAGAAAACTCTGTAACGAAATAACGAAATTTTTGTATTAAAAAATTAAAAAAAAGTTAAAACTTGGAACAAAATTTTCAACATAAAAATTATTTTTTCCAATCAAAAACAAAAAAACAAAAAAAAAAAAAAAAACAAGAATTCCAAAATGACAGCAGACAAATTTGTTCACACAAATTTTGAAAAAAAAATTTGTTTTTTTTTTGTATATTTTATCCTAAAAAATTAAAAAAAAAATATGAAAATGTCAGCGATCCTCTTTTGATATATTTTGTTTAAAAAATTAAAATTGGAAAATAATTTTCAACATAAATTTTTTTTTGTTCCAAACAATTTTTTTTTTGTATTCTTTATCCTAAAAAACTATAGACAAATATATAAAAATGGTTACATTTGGTATTTCTCCCTAGAAAACTCTGTACCCATTTTTTATTTTTTTCCCCAAACCAATTTGCATATGAGGGGTGGTAAAATGTTGGCGGAATAGAGGGAAAGGGAAATAATGTTTTAACCGGACCTTCGAAATAAGCAGAAATAGCTAACTTGACTTGTCTCATCACCATCAACATCATTCGCCGCGAAGCACTGTTTTAATTAAAAAAGCTGGATTAAAGAAAATGTGATTAAGTCTTTCGAAGATTCATTTGAAGTTTCATGTTAAGGGTCGGATTGTTGTGCAAAGAAAGCACCAGTTTCTCAAAAGTCACTATATTTCACACTCAGAAGGTGCCTTTAAGAACTAGCATCTTACTATAATGATCTGTCGCGTTGTTCATTGCTTACTGAGGCACTTTCATTACGACAATAAGACATAGTTGTTATCCTTCTTAGTTGATATTTTCCTTAGTCGGTATTTTTTTCTCGATTGAGGTATTTATCTGGCTATATTTCAAGGGTCAGTGCACCGATTCGACTAAAATGAAATATTTACAATTTCATTTAGTCACCAAGTGGCGCTAAGTAGTGAGAGAAATTGCGCCCATTCTCGCCAACAGCTGCATTCTGCTAACTTTTTTATCTCTCCTCATCACTCCACATTCACATATACATAGACACCCATAATAAGGAATACGAGTGCAATATGCAATTATCTAGTTCATGTATCAGGCAACTCAATAAATTTTCGATTTAGTATGCGAATAAAAATCTTTATTAATCTCTATTAAATTTTTGGAAATCATTTGCCACTTTCTGCTATCTTAACTAGGCGCCATCTTACAGACTTATGAATCTACATCGTTTTACAAAAGCGTGATTTAATTTTACGACCAAGTGGGCAGGGGCATATGTGCGTTTAACCATTTGAATATCCTACTATATTTGAACGCACATACATTTGTATTCTTTGTATTATTTAACTAATAAATTGTCAGATGGCAATAGCTTTATTTGTGTTCCTTTAATTTACTTTGCTATCCACCTGCGGAAACTCTCCGCACAAGCAGCAGAAAAATTCTCATATTTCTTTTCATATGTGTGAGTAGTAGCGGTTACATTTGTATGTATGTCTTTCAAAGATTTATTGACTATTTGTACTGGCGAGCGTTGCAGAAAATGAATCAAAATTTAATTTATTCAAAGTAGTGCAAAGATTGTCCAAAAACTATATTAATTTAACCTTTCTCGTTCACCTGCAACACTCGCTCTGTAATGAAGGGGAGAAATTAGCTTTCCATTGAAGTGAACAGGTAAGCAAACTTTTCTAAAAGAAAAGCCAATCCAAGTGCAGGTAGCTTTTCAATAATATTTAGGAATATTCATGGAGTTCATGGAGTTCAGAAATCAGGAATGACATTTCGTATATACAAGGCCTTGAGCAAGCCAAAAAAACACAGAATCTGCTGTTTAATGGTTTTATTCCACTATGCTGAAGTGGCCCAAATGTATCCAGAAATGAGAAATGAAGTAAGTGTCTTATTGCTTTTGCAGCATCTCAAAGTGCTCGCCAAAAATGGAGTAGAGTATTTAAGGTTAGACGAGCTGCTTTGGAAATAAATTCACTCAGTGTTCAACAAGACCCATTGTGGTACCAGACAACATTTTCCTGTCATAACAACACCAGTAAGCTGTTCCAGTCGTTTACCAAATTCGAACAACTCTTCCGATGAGACTATACCTAAATAGTGCTGATCCTTGAAGTATTTCTTTCTTGAAGTGCGCATTCTTCGCAGCGCAGGGCATTCGCATAGAGAGTGCTCAGTGAACTCCACCTTTTCCCCATACCTGCAGCTCTTACAAACATTGTTATGTGATGCTCTGAAACTCATGACCATACGGCCCTCCGTGCATGAAACACCAAATGATAGAAAATGTTTTTTTTTCTAATAGCGGTCGCCCCTCGACAGGCAGTGCCAAGAAAAAGGTCCTAGTCGAAAGATTCCTTCATTTTTGAAGCAATATCGAACGCCCAAAAGGAGTGTAGCGCTAATTGTATTTATATTATATTTATATACTTGTATATATAAGGCCCAAGGTTCAGTACCCTGTTAAATTTCTTCTTAGTCGCCATTCTTCTTTTAGGGAGCTCAATAGGCTCCCACTCTGCAGGGACCCATATTAATCTGTCAACTGTTAGTAGCTAAATGTTCTAACTTTCTTTTCAAATGGTGAAAATAGGAGCCCGATTTAGCGAGTACACCGTCAGACTTCCTCCGGGATGCAACTTGTTTCTCGGGTGTACTATGTTATTGAAAAGAGCATCTATATACACCTCGAATGAGTTGTTACTGACCTATGGACCTGACTGAGGCTGGGCTGTGTGCAAAGAAGAGGAGTTTGGATAGAGCGACGTGCATCATGCACACAATCCTTAAGCTATGTCGATCACTAGCCCCAGTTGTAGTGGGAAAAATGAGCGTTGACATAAGATGAAACCAGGTCCTCTTAGAAAGTACGTTTTTGAAATTTTGTAATAAATAGAATGATATCAGATAGAAAGTAAAAGTTGCGGCTAACAAAATCTGTGCGATCTGCTGGTCGGAGCTTCGATGTTTAACAACACTTCCTTTTGCCCGACATCCGCATTTTAAACATATGTGGATGGATATAACTTAAGCGATACAGAGTTTGTTAGAGTTTGTTTGCTCTAGTTTTCTGACCTCAAATGGAAAATGTATACTTTATTACGCCTACGGTCCTTTGTTCTTTGCTATTAATCTGTCAATAAACATTCGAGCTGTTAGAGCATTCACCGTATTCACGAGATTTGGCCCTTAGCAACTTCCACTTGCTTCCAGATCTACCAAAATTCTTGCATGGAAAGCGTTTTTCATCAAATGATTAGGTCATAAAAGCGGTTGCAGCCCTTACAGATTCTCACTTCAGAGATGGAATTCCTAAATTGAAATCTCGTTATAACAAGTGACAGGGAAACTATGCTGAATCATTGAATAGAATAATAGGCCTCTTCTATTCACCATTTGCCCGCTCTATGCTCGATAACTTGATGAAAAAATTGCATGCGAAAGCAACAACAAAGTTATCGAGTAAGATTCGCCGCTAGCGAGTATGGCTATAGCTCATTAGGCCGCACTGCCTTACCAGCACATGTAACAAAAAATGGTTACAAATTAAATCTTCGAAATAATAGCCATCGCTAGCGACACATTTTTCCCATCTCTCAGGCAATTTCTGGATGCCGCGCCAAAAAAATTGGCCGTCTTTGGCCGCAAACCAATCATCGAGCCAGTTTTTGGCTTCTTCATGAGAATTGAAGCGCTGCTCGGAAATTGAGTGGCCCATCGATGCAAACAAATGATAATCGGAAGGCGCCAAGTCTGGTGAGTAAGCCGCATGCACCAGCGATTCCCAATCGTACGTCTTCACCAATTCCCAGGCCGCTCTTGTTCGAGGTGGCGGTGCATTATCATCAAGAAAAATTTCTTTGTGACGCCGATCGGCATATTGTGGGCGTTTTCGGTGTATAGCGCTGTTCAAATCGGCCAATTGTCGTTGGTGGCGTGCACCGTCAACTGTTTCACCTAGTTTTAATAGCTCGTACCAAATCATACCACGCTGATCCCAGAAAACACACAGCACACAGCATTGCCTTGCGGCCGAAGCGATTTGGGTTGGCCGTTGTTTTTGGCTTGTGGCCGGACGGAACATACGATCGTTTACGCTTGGTATTGGAGAAATACACCAATTTTTCATCACCCGTAACGATTCGATGCAAAAAAGACTTCCTTTTGAACCGGGAGAGCAGCATTTCGCAAGTGGGTTTTCGATGTCCGCAAATCGTAGTTTGAAGGCACGAAATTCGACATTTTTAAGAGCGACAAAAATGCATTGTTGTATAAAACGTAACAAACAATGAACTTAATATTGTTGACAGATGACAGACGAAAAAAACAAGACATTTGAGAAGCTATTTTTAGCGACATCTATGGACTAATAGCTGAAAGTCTCATTTCATAGGTATATATCTGGTAATTTTCTTCCCGCGTTGCCGTCATATGTTCATTTGCTTCATCTATTCGCTAAGCTTTGACGAAAAAGAGAGGCCCAATGATTCAAGCCATAAAACTGTGATTTCCTTATCGAACCGCAAAACTGATTGTACAACCTTTTATTTACATAATTTTGGACTAAAAAAATAAATAGTCTTAGTGTACGTAATTTTTCTAATTTTCTAGCTCTAAAACATATATAAAAGCCAAGATTGAAAATAATATAACTTCATTGGATCAGGTTGTTGTTATATTTCTACGGTAGTCAAATATATCTCAGTGCCGTTAAAGGGTTAAATAATTTTTGCCTGCGCCGATGTCACAACAAATTACTCCTTCTTCACAGTGTAACTAGAGAAGACTTTTCATGATTGAGTATAGGTCTCTAAAGTTTTATTGAAAACATACCTCGAGTAGATAAACTTCCGTTTACTTAATTTTTTACCTTATTTTTGCACAAATTTATGGGGTTTTCGTTGTTTGTCCTATTCTCTTTTGTTTCGCCTTTCCCACTATCAGACCTTAATCACAACCCCGTTCATATGTTATTCTCCGCTAACTGTATTTACTTGGTGCCTTAATTTTTATTTTTTATTTTCAACCAACGGTGGTTTCAGCAGTAATTAGCGATTATAATTGGCGACACAGTGGGAGTAATTTTTTTATTAAATGATTTTTTGAAAACTACTCTTCCACTGCTAAAGCCTTGGTGTTATTCTCCTGATTCCTTTTTTCCATGGAAAGCAAATTCTATATATATAATATAAGTACAGGTACATGCATACACATATAGAGTATTTAAGCATAAAGTGTCCACCACCAATAAAAACCACAACAATAACAACGGAACAATACGCAGCTTCCAAAACGTTCAGGCAACTTTGCCACGCATAGAATTTCCTTTTTGGCCTATTTCAAAGAAGCAGCAACGAGCACGACTCGCATCATGCATACATATGAGGCCAAGCAGATAGTCAAGTGAAACGACTGAAATTGTCTAACTGTCTACTTTTGGTCGAGTGTTCTCGCTTTGTTATTCGCATTTGCGCTTCATATGCCTTTTCGTCCCTGAGAGCAAGCTGTCTTGCTTGTGAGCTATGGGACTCTGGTCCAAATGCACAAACGTATATGCAGAAGAAATATTTAGTGTACTTGTAGATGGGTGTGTATGTGTATATGTGCGCGTGTGTGAAAGATGTGCGTGGTAAAAGATGTAATACAGATTTCCGTGATTAATAAATTCTCTTGGATAAACACAAATTTTTGCTGTTTACCTACAAAAGATTAATTTTAGTCGACAACCAGCAAATGAGCCTTTAAAAGTATTGAATTTTATTAGATTTGTATTTATTTGTTGATATTCAAATAAAATATGTTAATTATATAAAAATACGTAGATGATTGGTTGATGCATTTATAGCCTAAATGAGCAGCTTAAGTTAGAAAATGCATTTCAATATATTTTGATTGCCACGAGTTTCGTAGTCAAAGCCTTATATTATTCTGCTCTGCATTTTTCAAATATCAGCACTCAATTATATTGAAAATGAATATTCACGAAGGAATAATTTGAATATTTAATACATTCCGAAACTACTTCAAAACTTCAACTGCTTCATTTCCGGTTCTCCTTCGTTATTATAATATTAAAGAAAGTTTTCCCAATCCACAAACTAATCTCGAAGCTATGGAAAAGGCTCAAATATGGACAATGACACTGGATCGGGAGTGTACTCGGAACAATTATCCTTAAATTGTTCCTTTAGACTCACCGACTGGTGTAGCCTCTTTCAAGCTTAGATCCACGCTATAGAGCCAGCAGTGAAAACGATACGACTGATGAACTTACCTCCAACAAATAATGATAATGAATTGATAATGAAACATAGATCAAGGCATTGGCCTCAAAATATGCTAAAGACTGTTGGAGGTCGCTCCCGGCTAACCAACAAGACCACACTTTGTTGGATCCACGGCCACTCTGGAGTGCAAGGAAATGAAAGAGCGAATGAGTGTGCAAAGAAAAGCTCTGAGCTTGACTTTCAACGAGTGGTAGAAGACATAAGCATTTCTCTAAACGAACTATGCACTGCAGTTGACTTAAGCGTAATCGCGGAAATAACTTCATGGTATCCCAAAGGCTCTGGTCAAAACTAAATTTTAATAGGACGAAACGGAGTTGTGGAGATGAGCAAGAAATTTAATCAATACAACCCCTCCTCTGTGAATGTCCTGCACTTCAAAGAAGCCGTGCCAAATATTATACCTTGGCGATTATTTCTTTGAAGACCTGGGAAATTTACACTGGTGGACTACTTGCCTTCTTATAAAGATCTAATTGGTTTAAGCAACTTATTGCAGTTAGGGGATGGAAAAATCAAATACAGGATCACTATAGGCCTAAAAGCTACCGAAAGTTCTGCCTTAGACAAGCTACCTGGCTAACTTAACTTAGCCTAACCTAACCATGCAAGGAATGGCAAGCCATTGGCACTAAGACTTTGCAACTTTGCAGGTTAGTAATATTTTTACGCAGCAATTCTTAAGTGAACTCGAGGCACACCGGTAGTCAGTGGATCCCCACAACCTTGTTGTACACAGAGAAACCAACGCAAGGGGTCCCTACCTACTTAGCTTAACAGCCATTCATCAAACTGATTATTCAATTAATCGATTTTTAAGCGCGCTGTGCGGCACAATGCGTCGTTCTGTTGGAACCAAATTTCGTCGATGTTTAGCTGAATAATTTTGAGAAACAAAAATTCAGTTAGCATTGCTCCAAAGCGTTTGCTATTCACCTGAACGGCAGCTTTTTCCTTATTACGAAAAAAATAATTTCCGGTGATTTACTATGAACTTTGCAAACAGATTTGCTTTTTATTTTTCAAAGTAACTATTCATAATTTTGAAGCCTTTTTTCTGGTGTTAAACGATACATAATAACTTTTCAAACCGTACTGAACACAAATGTCGACACAGTTTGCGATTCTCAGCTGTCAAATCCTAATAATCGATATCGATAGCTCTCATGCAGCTAAAACAACATAGTAGCAGCATAAACATTCCCCATACTTACATACGGGGAATGCTGCTGGAATGACAGTCGTTGGCCGAATATAAATCCGGGTCGTTTCGGTAACGTAGAACCGACTGTCGTGTTAGTCTTTGCTGGGTGTTTGACTGAGTGCCTCCTCCGATTTGGGGTGTGCTTTTTGATATTGTTCCATAAATGGATGGGGATGCAGCATTAAAAATATGCTTCAATTACAGCTTAACACAGAAAACTAAATTTAAAAAAAATTTCAAGAACAAAACTCTTCTACAATTTCTTTAAAAGCAACGTTTGATATTTTTCTGTAGCTAAAATATTAAAAATTATTAAGAGTAAGCAAGCAAGGACGTGAGCAAGCTAGATATCTTGCGAGAAACTTCTCGCATTTAAATTGGCATCAACGACAGAAATATTCGCCCGCCGACTGTGCTTCGTATACCCTTTTTCGCATTGATTCGCTAAGAAGCACTGGGGTTCAGGCGCTGCGATAACTTTTTGTAATATTACTTATTATGTAGCTGGCACACATTCTTAATGTGTGGGATCATGAATGAAATTTTCGCCTAAAGCACCACGTAGCTTGATAGCTGGTACCCAGATATCTGAGAAATTCTCAATACACCTTTCACTAAAATATATTCACTTCTTTTTGGATCTTTCGCTTGCAAGGAAACACCATAAAATTGTATGTTCATAAATATTGTTCTTATCTCTGATAGCATTTTTGTGTCCACTGACCTATCTTCAAACTCTACCTTAGTCTCTTTCGTGAAGCATAGCAGGCATATAGTGTTTGATCTTTTGGGCCTTTAAACACAAGCTGTTTGTTGCACCTTCGCTCAATAGTGGGTGATGCATAAAATGTGAGGCATACACTTAATAGAATAAGGTAAATTATATAGAATAGAAACACTTAATAGAATAAGGTAAATTTTAAATTAAATTGTAGGAGTTCACAAAAAACCCACAACTCCCAGTTAAGCCACGTATAAGCACTGGCTTCTACGCATTGCTGTATTCACCTCTTTGTGACATACTTGAGACGTTACTTAAGACATTATTTAAGATAGTCAAACGGGACAGCACACGCCACGGATAATCGCTTAACCTCAGCAGTTGCACACCTACACGTACACGCACACATAGATGTAATGGCAAATGTAAAAAACAAACTAAAGCAGGAATGAACATATAAAAAGGAACAGGAGGCAACAACAACGCAAAGCAAACACCAGCGATAATCCGACAACTAGCCAGTTTGCTGAATGGACTAATGAATGTAAGCAGGGATGAGTGAAAAGCATGCGTGATATTTTCTTTTTTTTTTTTTGACTTCTTAGGGAGTATTTGTGCAAGTTTCCTTTTCCTTGATTATTCCATCAACTAACTGATAGCTGCAAATACTGAAATAAGTAATAAGCAAAATAAATTATTTGACGACCAAAGAAGTAGAAGAAAGTAATGTGAGAGAGAGCAAATACATGAAAGAATAAAGCAATATAATAATAATAGTAGGAAAAGCAACAACAAACCACTTTCACAGCGAATTCTTTGAGTAAGCGAGCAAAAAACTGTTAGCAGTTGGACAATCAAACAAATGAAAGCAACGAGTAAATTACGAGAAAATTAGCGAGAAGAAGGCATGTGAAAGCAGCGAGCGTACGAGCGTAGCAGTTATGTAGTACGAGGAGCAACAACAACGAGAAAGAAGAATGAAAACCAAACAATAGTGAAATAGAGAACTCAGCAAGAAGAGAGTGTCAATGCGAGAAAAAAATGTATACAACATGTAATAAATATAAAAGGGTATATGCACAATATGTAATAGCTTGCGTTAGACACAGTATACAGTACACAGTACACAGGTACATAGGTACATAATCCACATACATACATAGATATGTACGAATTTGTGTACGCTCGCAACGCGTTGCCATCGAAGAATAGCAAATGAGCGATAGGAATTTCATCGAAAATAGTCATAAAAAATGGCAATCAAATAGAAGTAACAAAGTCAATGCTGCAGTTACACACGTGCGCATACGTTGCATAGTACATATATACTTACATATGCTTGAGCTTACAAACGTTTTCCACGAAAATGCATATAAGCGCACAGTAGGTGCGGATTTCAATTAAAGTCTCTGTAATTCCAATTCATTAAACGCTATTTAAAAAAAATGTATTGCTTCTGATAAAAAAAAAGTATAAATGAAATGCATATACAAAATTCGGTGCTGCGTTGCGTATGAGTAACATGCGCTTCTATGCAGGCAGTGCAGAAAGTGCACAGCAACTCAAATGTTACTCATACGCAGCGTACGCGCAAAGCGAATTGCGAATGTCAAGCAACGTTGAAAAGGTCGTGGCTAATATTTTCTAGAAGAAAAATTATACACAACCGCTTGCTAGTGGGCTGTGGGTTACAGAAGTACTTGCTGCACCACATTAATGCTCATTTTAGAGCTTCCACAATAACAGACTTGTAAACAAACTGTTTATTAAATTTGTTATTTAAATTTTTTTTGCTTGAAATTTAAAAAATGCAGCCAATAACGGCATTTCTGAAAATACTAAATATACTTATTGGTATATAAAGGGTGGTTAAGTTTCAAGGGCCGGTGTTGACTTTGAATAAATACAATTTTTTTAGGAAATTATTGTCATTTCTCTTTATTATGATAATATTGGTATGGCTGAATTATGTATGGAACGGCACACCTCCATCCGATGGCCCAAATTTTCGATGACGCTGAGGTATAATTGAGGTTCTATGCCGTTAATGTGCCGAATTATCTCTTCCTTTAGCTCTTGAATTGTTGCTGGCTTATCGACGTACACCTTTTCTTTCAAATAACCCCAAAGAAAGAAGTCCAACGGTGTCGTTGACGTTTAGGTGTGGTTCACATTCAACATCGGCCCTTGGAATTTAACCACCCTTATATAACACCCTTTTTGGGTGTTTGGCCGAGCTCCCCCTCCTATTTGTGGTGTGCTCTTGATGCTGTTCCACAAATGGAGGGACCTACTATTTTTATAACTTGCTAGAAAATTCAATGCCACATTATTACTATAAATATTCGTTTTCTAGCTTCCACTAAACGAGTCTTTCAAAACAAAATTTATTTTAGGTTGTTTTGAATTTGTTTCTTTTAATTTTAAAAATGCTGCCGCAAACGGCATTTCTGAAAATATATTACATAAATTTTTTAACCTGCTGAGTGTTCACTTTCAAAGTTTTTTAAATAATGCTCTATTTACTCTCGTACTTGAGCTGAAGATACGCAGGTATCGAGCAGTGCAAGGAGCTCTGTGCTCGCTCGAAATTCGTTCATATCTCAACAGCTCAAACGTTTGTTCGAAATTTTGGCGCCCTCAAACGCTCAAATTGTTAAATAAGAATTTTAAATTTTATTTGTCAGTATTTCTTAAACTTTCCAGCGGCGTTACTATTGTGTATGAACACTTTGGGAAACTAAAAAAGTGTTGACAAAAACAGCACGGCGTACGTTACTCGAAAAACCTCGGTGCACTCAAACTCACGCTTGAAAATTTTCAAGTAATGTGCATCGGACAGTTCTTAAACTCTCCCCAAAAACACTTGGTATCACTATGGAGCAATTTCTTGTCTATGTGCGATCTACAGGATCAACCAAGTCCAACCTAACCAAACCTAGCATAGAACAGAAGTGCGGGTACTCATTGCTCATAGCGGAAAAATTGCAAACGAAATCGAGAGTTGTATTTTATGCAGCAGCAACCTCGTAAGAAAATATTTCGAATAAAAATTCATGGGTTTTTACTTTGAAAATATTGTCAAAAAATAGTAATTGAGAAAAATGTATGATATCAATGTATCATTTTACAAAGTTACTGGCAACCGCAATTTCACATTTTTGTAATAAGTGCGCGGTTTTTACAGTAAACGCCTACCAAAAGATATATTGTATATTTTTGTTTTTGCAAGTACAAAATTTTACTTTTTCATTTTGCAAATTCTGCTCTAATAGAAATTTTTCAATTCTTTACCAGTTACCTGAAATTTCAATCTCACATTTTGTAATTTTTTCTGTCCACGAAAAGTATGTAATTATTCTTACACAGTTCATTTATTAATTTCGCCTGCTCAAAATTTACCTTTAATTCCTCTTTCGCTCTTACTCGCCAGTACGCGCTCAGCCACTCACCCAATTACGCTCTTTCACTACTTTTCTTTGCGCTTCCACCAACTGGCTGGCTATCGACGCTGGCATATGTACCTAACCCACCTGTCATCATGATAATTATTCACTACTTCGCTTTCACGCTGTCATTTAGCGGCTTTCTTTCACGGTCAGCTTTCCAATATTCCTTTTATATTTTCATTTCTATTTCCACTTTCTTCATCGCTTCCTTTATCCTACAATTCTGCTTTATTTACTTCGGCTGTATCACAAGAAACTATAGCTGCCTGTTAACGGCTTCAAACTCCAGGGTAAAAGAAAGAGATAACTATATGCATGCATTTTTCGTAGCTGAAAGCGCCGAATTGTCAGCGAACAGCCGAGCCGTTAAACCGAGTACGAGCAGCCGTAGCAGCGACAGCAGCAAGTGGTGGTTTTTCGCTTTCACTCGCTATGCTCATATGCAACACATACACGCACACCCATACACCCACAACACACACACTTAAGCCAAACAGCAGCGAGGACAACGCATAAACACCTCTAACCTATACCGAATGTACAGACAATTGCATTGGCAATCCTGTTTTCGTGTGTTTCCTTTTTTGTTTATTTCACTGCGTCGCCATATTCTCCTCCATGACATAGGTGTATACGTGTATATACACGTGTATGTGTGTGCATGTGTGTGTATTGTGTGTATGCGCGTGGTAAATACAGAGATTCTTCTATGCCAACCAGCCAAGTTGCTCGGTCGCTTGCTCGCTCGCTTACCAACCACGACGGCAGGCAGCCTAGCAGCCTACCAAATGCAATACTAAACCATCGAAAAAGCCACACAGCCACCGCCGCCGCTGCCGATTCGATCACATTTTTCTATGTCTACGTTGGTCACAGCATTCGTGGTCGTTTCGTGTGTGCAGCAACAAAGCAGCGTAAAGCGAAGCAGACCAAAGAAAAAAGACGTAGCAAATGTGAAAAATTGTTAAAGTGTGTGGAAAAAAGTGTTCCAGCAGGATAACCATTTCGGTTATGTAGCAAATGAAGAATTCGAAAGAAATAAAATTGCAAAGAAGTTTTTTTACAAGCTCAATCCATCGAAAATGTAAAATTCTTATTTGTAAATGCTTTTGTTGAAAAAATCTAAATCTCACTGCCTTAGTGGCTGCTGGAAAATGTGCCGTGAAAATTGTGAACGAACAAATCAGCTAGCGAACAAAAGAAAAAGGTGCGTTAGTCGACGATGTACTTCAAAGGTGCGCGCGGGTGTGTGTGTGTAGGTGTGGGAGTGTGCTGGTGCTCCGTTGATTAGCTAGTGCTGGATTTCGTACACGATTTTTACCAACTTTACGCAAAAAAATATGAGAATAATGCATAAATTGAAAACTTTTAAACTAAATATGTGGCAGTGATTCGAAAAATATGCAAAAAGCATAGCGCTGCTTAGTGTTTTACACGCCTACATATAAATACGAATGCTGGAGCTCCTACTAATTCTGCTTGGATGTGGCAGCTTCAACAAAACGAATGTGTATATATTAAATACAAGTTGTGCAGTAAACAAAAATCAAGAAAAAATAGTATAGAGATGTGAAAACCCTAACGCTTCTTACTTTGAATGCTGCAAGTGAAAATCAGTGTGCTGCAAAAGCGATTTTTTATCACTCTGCGCCCTCTGCCTCTTACTAAACTAAATATCAGTAGCGACTGGGCGAGAAATATTTGCTTTACAAAACGAATTTTCTCTGCTCAAAAATCTGCTTTATGAACAGAAAAGACATACCAATGCACGCCTAATCTATTTGCTTTAATTTTTTGTTAATTCATTATAAATACAGCTCATGAATGGCTTAGTTTATGTAAACTTGCAGGAGTTTCATTCAAGGTGCAAAAAATAATCTATAGGGATTAGGTGAAGTAAAAGGTGCTCAATGGTTTTTTCTTCCCATTTCCACGACGAAATCAACATATCTTTGAAAATTCTTCCACAAATAGTTGCAAACACCTTCCAGATTAGCCATCAATTCTCGGGCATTTGAATCAGAGTTCGTATGCCGGTGCGTGTTTGTGCTCACCATGATTTCGTTATCATATTCGAAGTTAAGCGACAAGAATGGAATCACTGAATTCAATGCTTTTTACTGTGTTGAGTCTTTAAACACCACACATTTTTCTGGCCGCGTTCTTCAGATCTTCCCTTTGGTTGTAGTTAAACTGGAGAAGGGATCGAATTTTTTTTCTTTTTCTACCTTTATTTTGAAGTGCTGTAACACACAACCGGCTGGACCGAACACAAATTTTTCGAAAAATTTGTTTTTAAACGTGAATCCACTTTCAAATCGCCGAATAGTAAAAGCAGGTGCGATGTATGAGCCCCACTAAAGGATTCTAGCAAAACCCGTTCAGCACTTTTGCTTCACTTAATATTGCACCCTGTGACAGTAGAAGTTATCAAGAAAGAATTTCGTTTGCGCGCAGAACTATAGATTTCAAATTGTAATGCTGCATACTCAGTTTTTCAGTTACTCATCAATTTAATTTTGTAAAGGACTTTACAATTTTTACGCACTTAATTTTCAAAAATTGGTTTAAATTACTTCTACTCACTCGATGATATTAATATTGATATCAGAAAAAAGAGCATACATTCAACTGATAAAAAACAGATTTTTGTTAACTAAACGCTAGGATCAACATAAAGGGTGGTTAAGTTCTAAGAGCCGGTGTTGATTTTGAATAAAATATAACTTTTTTAAGAAATTATTGTCATTTTCCTTTATTATGATAATATTGGTATAGATCAATTACGTATGAAATAAAATATTGGCCAAATGGCCGCCATGGCCTCGGCAGCACACCTCCATCCGATAGTCCAAGTTTTCGATGACGCTGAGGCATAATTGAGGTTCTATGCCGTTAATGTGCCGAATTATCTCATCTTTTAGCTCTTGAATTGTTGTTGGCTTATCGACGTACACCTTTTCTTTCAAATAAACCCACAGAAAGAAGTCCAACGGTGTCAAATCACATGATCTTGGCGGCCAATAGACATCTCCGCGACGTGAGATTATTCGGCCATCAAATTTTTCGCGCAAAAGAGCCATTTTTTCGTTCGCTGTGTGGCAAGTGGCACCGTCCTGTTGAAACCACATATCGTCCACATCCATATCTTCCCATTCGGGCCATAAAAAGTTCTTTATTATCTCACGATAGCGACCGCTATTCACAGTAACTGCCTGACCGGCCTCATTTTGGAAAAAATACGGCCCAATGATGCCGCCGGCCCATAAACCGCACCAAACAGTCACTCTTTGTGGGTACATTGATTTTTCGGCAATCACTCTTGGATTATCCTTCGCCCAAATGCGGAAATTCTGCTTTTTGAGGTGAAAATGTGCCTCATCACTGAAGATGATTTTCTTCACGAAGTGCATTTTGATTTGAACGCCCGATTTCATAATAAGCCTGAATAACTTTAACGCGTTGCTCGATTACGTGTCTTTCCATGGTTCAAATTGAGTTAGTCTGAAATTGAAAGATGTTAAATGAAATGCAGAAAAAAACTTAGGGTTTAGGTGTGGTTCACATTCAACATCGGCCCTTGAAATTTAACCACACTTTAGTAAAACAATGGGCTTTGAAATATATAACCTTAAATATCCTGGAAATTTCTGAAGATATTATTTTCAAAAAATAAACATCTTATAGACATATATACGTCGTAATACATAACTCAGCTTCGGTTTTCTTGCTGTTTTATAGAAACATTGATTTTTGCTGCTATGAAATATATAAAATAAAGTATACGCCATGGATGCTGTTCTCTACGGTTTCCGCTTTGATATTTTAAAGTCCTTCAAAAAAGTGATATTGTTAAGAAAATGAAAATCTGATTATGCAGCATCATAGCAGAGAGTCCATGTTTTTGTACGAAAATTAAATGTTTCATGAATAACAAAAAATTTTAATTCTTGTCGCACTTTGTTATACGACTTCTACTCGTACGCCTCAGACTCTATGCCTCGTATCATGGATTTAGGCTGCAAATAACTATGTGAATATAAGCTGTTGAGTTCACTTTTTTCCCCGTTTTTTAAGAAAACAAATATGCTTTGAAAGGTAGCATTCGACGCTCATGTCTACGTACATACCACAGTGCAAAATAGGCTACCAAAGTCAACCGCTCAAATTTCAAATTTTCATCTATCTGAACCATCTGTAATGCCTCTAGTAAGAGTAAGAGTTAAGCAGAATTTGTAACCTTCAGGGCATCGGTACACTGGAATGTATTTCCTTGAACATCTTGAGTGGTATTCAATATGTGCAGTTGGTATCTTGGTCAGACTAGCTTGAAAATTAAAACTAAATTCAAATATAATATTTCCTTTGAAAAATCTCAAGAGCGAAAAAACTTGCTACACTGCTGTTACCACTTACTATTAATCTGACATAATTTGAATACATTCTTGCATCAAAATGAAGTAGCGTAATTCTACCAGTTCAGCCCATAACGTACCTCTTGCATTGCTTCCGAAGCATCGTAGTAAATAATTGGAAGCAATGAATCTTTTGCTGTCTGAATTGCTTGGGTGTAATTTTTTTTCCGACTTAGCCCCCCTGGCTTATACACTTTGTTTAACGCTGTTCCGAACAATAGAATTTGTCCGAGCCTGAAAATAGCCATACGTTTCTGCAATCACCTCTTTGTTTGAATACAATCTTTTTCCCACCAACCATTTATTCAAATTGGGCAACAAGTAGCAGTCCGAGGCATTCGAAGAAGCTAACTCTGGTGAAGAGAGAAGATATGAAACGATTTCAAGCCTATTTCCATTATTGTGACCACAACTGTAAAAGCGTAACATAAACTCGATACGCACCAGTGGTGTCATATCTCTAACTTTACACGCACTATTAAAATTACCCTTTCAGTAACCAGAAGCATTCAAAAACAAACTTCTCATTGAATAGAAACATATAGTAATTGCAAAACATCCCCTGGCTCAAAAGACGCAAAAGGCATTGAGTAAATTTGTGCACCTATTCACCACTGTCCCCTTAGATTTCAAGGCTTATTATTTTTTCTATGCGAGGCTCGCTATTCCCTTATTATTTCAGTCGTTCCTCTCAAAGAGTTTATGTGCTCTTACCAAGCACCTCTCCTACCTTTAACTCGCATATGGTAATTATGATAAGCCTAGCTGAGTTTACATGACACATACCCTCTGAGGTTCCTAAAGTATAATTAACACACATATGCTAATCCGAGCTGAAGAAATTGATGAAATGTATACATTTGCTATCGAATTTTGATTTGAAACTTTAATTCAAGATAGCTGTGAGATCTAGAGAAGTGCACCTCACCCACCTGATCACTCCAACCTGATCACTCCAACTCTTCATCTGTTACCACCAGCTGCTTTCAGAGCTTTGTATCCATTCGGTGACATGACCCAGCCAACGAAGCTGCTGGATCTTCATTCGCTGCACTTTTTCTATGTCGCGGTAAAGCTCATTGTTCCATCGCCTATGATATTTGCCGTCACCAACGTGCAAAGGTCCAAAAATTTCATCTTTAGTGATTACTCTCGGTCATAGGCTGTCAAAAACTTCCTGTACACTGGCAAGTGGGACTTCGAGTTTTGCCAGATTGACATTTAATTTTTCTTGTTTGAAAGTAAACTGCAAAAAACAAATCATGAATCGCGTAGTTTTCGAAGCATCCGGCGCTAATTTTCTGCAATTTCTTTCACGGTTAGCACAACCGTAGACAATTTTTTGTATATTCTCTTTGCTCAGAATTGTGCAGCAAATACATCTAAGAATATCCCATATATATGTTTTTTTCTCGCTGATACGATCCCGTAGCCTTAGTGCAATACTTATTACACATCCTAATCATATTGCAAATATCAGTAGTATTTGAGAGGCCCATTCAGTTCATTCACATTTTTTACCATGACAAGCTGTTCCCTTTTTGAAGAATTATCAACAGAATAGCTCTATTTTTGCATAGAACACCAATTAAAGGGGCAGCTAAACTTGAATTTTACTTGCACTTGCATAAAGTTGCACAATTAAACTTTAACAAGCGTTGCTTTTTATATTTTGACCGCTTCATTTTTTGATCCAGGATTTCTCCAGAATATGTAATGCAACTCATTTTACTCCTTCCACTTAAGTCTTCTGAATAGCAGAAGGCAAATTAGCTATCAATTTTTGTATTTGTTCATTTTTCCTTATGCCGAACTTCATCAAATTTTCATTCGCATAGTGGCTTCTAATGATTTGATCAAGCGATTGCTTTACCTCTGGCCTACCCTGATTTCGGTCTAGTCTTAAGATTCATATACCAATGATGTATTTACTTAAGATATAGGTAAAATCGGGTGTGTTCATGCATGGTTACCATTCGATTACTATCGGGACACTATGGACTTAAAATATGAAGAGATTAAAAAGAAATGTGCCTAATAGCGGTAGATATCTAATTTTTGTATAAGAAACCTGCTCTTCGGTGGCATAAAATGGAAAAACTAAAGGCTTCTAAATACATCTGTAGATCAACATTCGAACTCCTGTCACAAATTCTAGAAAAAATCTCCGTGAACTTCTAACAAAAGATGTGCTTATAAAGAGTGGCTAAGTTTCAAGGGCTGGTGTTGATTTTGAAAAAATATAATTTTTTTAGGAAATTATTGTCATTTCTTTTTATTATGATAATATTGATATTGCTCAATTACGTATGGAACAAAATATTGGCCTCGGTGGCACAACTCCATCCGATGGTCCAGATTTTCGATGACGCTGAGGCATAATTGAGGTTCTATGCCGTTAACGTGCCGAATTATCTCATTCTTTAGTTCTTAAATTGTTGCTGGCTTATCGACGTACACCTCTTCTTTCAAATAACCCCAAAGAAGGAAGTCCAACGGTGTCGTTGACGTTTAGGCGTGGTTCACATTCAACATCGGCCTTTGAAATTTAACCACCCTTTATGTATGGCAATTGCACAAACACACACATACAGAGCTTCAAATAAGTATAGCACACGGACTCTGCAGCAACTTTTGAAAATTCATTTGTTTCTTATTTAATTTCGGTAATTTTTTTATGAAAATACATAAAAACATAAAATTTTGCGCAAATGAAAGAAATCCAAAAAGTTTTAATCACAATTCGAAAAATTTTCAATCAGAATTTTTATAATAAATTTCGGGCATAGAATTTTATAGCTTCTTGAATTTAGGTATAATAAAGTTCAAGTGCAAAATGGTTCCAAAAAATTTTGCTGACTTTTGACAATTTTTTTGACGCATTTTTTATATGGAGACAATGCACAATGCCGCCAGCAAAAAATCACTCGAAAAATCAAAGCTATTTTTCATGAAACTAAATGGGCCATACAACTGCGTACTAGTAAATTTTCTAAAAGCTTGATTAAAAAGTTTGAAATTTTTCATGAAGATTTTTAAAATTTTTTTCATTTGCAAAAGTTTAAAGCGTAAATTTATATAGGTTTTGTAGAATAATTAGCTACATTTTCATAAAAAAAATTACTTTATTTTTAATTTATTATAAATATTCAAAACTAGTTAAAAATTTTCTGCGCTATAGTTAGGAAACGTACTGTATGTATAACTCAAGCACGTGGCGCCGTACCTAAGATGAACTTGAAGCGAAACTCACCTCGTGCACTGATGCCTGTATGCCGCCATATGTTGTGATGTGCATTAGCGTCACATCCTAGTACCAATCCGCACTTGGAACTTCGCTATCTGAGATCAATTACTTTAGTATTTGAAAAGTTGGATAGGTTATCTTGTAGCAGTCGCCCAGCTGACCGAGATTATGCTTTCTTTCTTATTTTTATAAACTATCAAAACATTATATATGGCTTTAGAAAATATCAAGCTCTCTTTTTGCCCACGTCACTGACACCATAGAACTAATAGTATGGATTCCTCTGCCCACAAATCCGCCCTCGCCATGCGTAAAACGAGAGCGGTCGTAGCGTGATGGTGCAGGCTTATTTGAAGAAGTATCATTGGTTAGAGTAACATCTACATCTTCCTCGCCCAACAGCTCCCACTCCGAAAGTAATTTTACACCGGCTTCCGACGATTCCGGCCCGTATGATGCATACTCAACAAACACTGGGGACAGTTATAGAATGGAATATGGGTCGCACTAATAGTCTACTTAAATTTAATTGGACAGACAGAAGAATAAGGAAGGATCCCTTTCTGGACACTGTCTTATAGGAAAGCTTGCTAGTGGAATTGGGGCACCAGATTTTGACTTATGCAGAGGCTGTGAGGATGTAGAAGAGGAAAAGAAAGTTGAACACCTCCTATGCGGGTGCATTCCTCTGTGTAGAAGAAGGTTTAATTTGCCCGGAATCGTTTTTCTGGACAGCATCGCTTAGGTTGATAATCTCAAACTGGCTAGCACAGCCAGCTGTTTAAAGGCCACACAATGGTTCAGAGAGGACCAGGTGAAGTACGAATGGGATAGTTCCGGTGATATCACAACTGGCCTCCATTTGGCCTAGGTGCATCGCAAGATAGCCATTTTACCTAACTTAACCTACCATACCGCCGTAGCCGAATAGGTTGACGTGTGACCACCATTTGAAAGTGCCTGAGTTTGAGTCTCCATTCATGAAACACGGAGATTATGGAAAAAGTTTGTTCCAACAGCGGTCGCCCTTTGACAGCCAATGGCAAACCTTCGAGTGTATTACTGCCCTGAAAGGGCTCCTCATCATCTGCCGCTCGGAGACCTATTCTACAATCCACTTCGATTTGTAAAGTAAACTCATACCACACAGCTCCTCATGCCTTCTTTTCAAGCTTTTTCTGCATTTTGATTTGGCTTGAAAATCAAAGGCATACCGTTCCTTCAACCCTGTGTATTGCCTTCTTCAAACCTGAGAAAGAGCTTCTCATTGGGACGAGTCAGAGCCAATACTTCTGAAAAAATTGATGAGATCCGGATTAACGGAAATTATTTCTTTCAATTCTGAGAACATGTTTCGTCCAAATAATGCAGAACAGACCCGATTATCTTGCAATCACTGACATTAAGTTCATTTATTTATATATAAAAAAATAAATCAATTTCCTTCCACGCCACGTGCCAAACAGCGAGAGTCGAATGTTTTCTCATTTGCTGCTTGTGAAACCTTCGCCCGCCGTAGTCTAAAAATATAACTTTATCATATCATATTGCTCCCACCACTACCAAACCGTACACCAATAAAAAAATACATATCTATAAAAAAATATTTTAACTAACAACAACAAAAAGCACTTTTGGTGATGAGTTTATTCCCCAGCGGAAGCATCGTCATCTTATTTGTAATTCCCAACTTTCATTTCTCGCTGTCCAAGCTATTCCTGACACAATTTGTTCCTTGGTGTGCCTATGTATGTGTGGATGTGTGTGCACATGTGTATGTGTAATTTGGTTTGACATTAACTTGAAGTGAAAGGTTGGTGCGCAGCAGCTGTACGCGCTCAAGTCATAAATAACGCAAACCTTATAAGAAGATGAAGAAGAAGAGGAAGAAGAGAAAGAAAGCGCTGCAAAGGGCTAAAGACAATGAAAAAAACCAACAAGAAAAATGCAATAAAAATAGTGACAATACAAGAGAAAAGTGGAAAAAATGAATCGATGTGCGTTACTTATTTACTGAAGCTGAAAAGGTTTGATGTGTTTGCATGGTATGTGTGTGTGCGTGTATGTGAGCGCGTGTCACAAGTGGGGCAATAAGACAAAAATAAAGCAATAAGTAAGCAAGAAAAGCTAAAACAAAAAAAATTGCAAAGCTTTCGCTAAGTTAAAAAGGATTTGTGCGCGCGAGCGCGAAAATACGAAAGCGGAGGCCAAAGTAAAGGCAAATAGACGAAATTTGAAATTATGGCCAATTTAGTAACTGTCTCATTTGAAGATGAACAGCACTTGTTGTTATTGTAGAACAACAACCACAACAAATATCGTCAAATAGGCATGTCGGCAATGCTTTGCAGCTCTTCAACGCCTAGCATTGCCTGCACGAAAGCCTTTGCTTTGCTAGCGCACATACCCATAAGCATAGCTATGCCTGTACATGACGTGTGCGTGTGTTTGTGAGTGAGCGTGTGTTTATTTTTTTCACAGCTGAAACAAAAAAAACAGCAAAAATACTGACAACATGAGCAACAACAACAATAACAAGAGCAAGCACACTCAACAACACTCGACAACTCAACTAGCGCTTGAACTTATACGTATATTTTTAGTCGTAATTGTTAGTAACTTTTTTCGTCATCATTCATTGCTTTCTACTTTTATCCTGCCCGCACGCTGACATTCTTTCCAATGTGGTTGCATTTGTTGTACAACATTGTCACTAAACAACTACGTGTACTACACTGGCTACTGCTGCTGTTGCCTTTGCCTTTTCCTTTTGCTTTTGCCTTTGCTTTAGCAGTTACTGTGATTGTTGTTATTGTAGCAGTTGTTATGCCTTGTTGAACTCGTTTAGGCATCCAGCGTTGGCTGACAGTGAAGCTGCCAACAAGCATACGTTTTGGCGTGCGTTGGGTTGAATGTACATATGTATGTGTATGTGCGTGTGTGTATGGGTGTGCACGTCGGCTCAACTGTTAGTTGTATGCCCATGCAGAAGGCCCAAAAGGTTCAAGGTTGACAGAAGTGTGGTTGTGTAAGTCAGTGTACTGTGTGGCGTGTCGAAAAAAACGCACGAATGAAATGAGCAATAATAAACGAAAAGAGTGTAAAAGTGGTGAAATAAACGAGGGAACGAAAGAACGAAAAATATGAAGATAAATAGAAAAGGGGGAGAGTGCGCGAAACAAATGCTTAGGTAGACGAAAAGGTGTAAAATGCACGGAAAATGTCTGAAATGTGGTAAACGTAAATGAGTTGAAAGCGAGGAAACAGTAAACGTGGAAAAAGAAACGCAAAGTACGGTGCAAAATGATTGAAAAAAAAACGAAAATTGCACACATATCAAGCAAGTTGCTAAAATTGCAACCATAGGATGAGCAAATAATAATAATAGGCTCGCGCAAACATCCTTGCAAGGTATTTAGGCAAAGTTTGTCCTCCAATTTTGGTTTGGCCTCCAATGATTTTTATAAGCAGCTTTTCAATGACATAAATGCCAAACGGCAACTCTAGTGGAGAAATAATTTTTAAATATCACATCCGCATTTGCCTTTAAGCCCAAGATTCACAAAAATTTTTTGAAGATTTTGTCCGAACTTAGACACATTAAGTGTCTCGAAAAGCGAAAAGCGTAGATAATAGATAATAGATAATAAATAATAGATAATAGATAATAGATAATAGATAATAGATAATAGATAATAGATAATAGATAATAGATAATAGATAATAGATAATAGATAATAGATAATAGATAATAGATAATAGATAATAGATAATAGATAACAGATAATAGATAATAAATAATAGATAATAAATAATAAATAATAGATAATAGATAATAGATAATAGATAATAGATAATAGATAATAGATAATAGATAATAGATAATAGATAATAGATAATAGATAATAGATAATAGATAATAGATAATAGATAATAGATAATAGATAATAGATAATAGATAATAGATAATAGATAATAGATAATAGATAATAGATAATAGATAATAGATAATAGATAATAGATAATAGATAATAGATAATAGATAATAGATAATAGATAATAGATAATAGATAATAGATAATAGATAATAGATAATAGATAATAGATAATAGATAATAGATAATAGTTAATAGATAATAGATAATAGATAATAGATAATAGATAATAGATAATAGATAATAGATAATAGATAATAGATAATAGGTGTCTGACAATAATTAAGAACAGGGCAAAATTTGGCTCGTTTCGTAAATGTCTGCAATGGAGTTTTCCAAAATAACTGTCAAGCTTCGAATTGTGAAAAAGCTTACGTTTTACACTGCACATCCAATATCTAAAGGATGATCAATTTAGAGGCATTGGATTTTAAATTGATTTAGGTAAGGTTAGGTCAGCCTGGTTGGTATTAAGCCTCGCATAGACCTTTTGGTCTATTCCAAATGGAGACCAACCTCTATGAACACTGAAAGTAGACATCATGTAGGATGTCAGCGCTTTTGGCGAATCTAAGCAGAGCTGAGAGATCCGCTTTTGAGACGTCCTCCTCAAACTGTGGGGCTCCCAGGCATTTGAAACGCGTTTTTAATAATGCCGGACAAACACACAGAAGGTGTTCGAAAGTTTCCTCAACATCCTCTCTGCATTTCCTGCATTTGTCCGTGTTAGCAATCCCTATCTTATACGCATGTACAGCCAATAGATTATGACCAGTCAGCATTCCTATGATAGTTCTGCAGTCCTTTTGCGAGAGCGTAAATACGAATTGAGTCAGTTTTTTGTCGTTGGTTCTACACATAAAAATTGCTGTTTTGCATGTGGTCAGATTAGTCGACCTTGCTTCCACTCGCTTTTTCATGTAGTCATCCACTTTATTGATATTGTATTTAGCGGTTTTGATATGTCGATCTCTTGTTCAAATGCTATCTCATCTACTATTTCGTTTTTCATAATGCATTTGTGACCAGGTACCCATTAAATATGCAGCCTTCTGTTTGCGGTTAGCCTTTCTATGGTCTCCCTGCTCCGTTGAACATTCTTGGACTTGCTACATACAATATGAGCTCATTGCTTTTATTGCTGCTTGACGTATATATTAATTGTTGAGTTCATTATTGTTCTTGTGTAGGCCAGCTCCGCTGCTTTGCCCACAGCAAAAACTTCCGCTTGAAAAATACTGCTCTCGTCTGGCAGCTTGATAGGCTGTCTAATCCCTAGTAAATTGATTTAAAACAACGAACAGTCAAATTGATTGGGCAATCTTTATTATTTTTGTGTAGAACCATTCATGACATTTATTTTTGCGCCGTAATTCGGCCATCAGCAAACTCCGATTTTGAATAACTCGCTGGAGTACTGCAGTCGGTATCTCGCGAATAACTTTAGTAATGTAGGACTTATATGCCTCAATTGAAGCTGGTTAGTCCACAAAACATTTAGACTTTACATATCTTCACAAATAAAACTCAATCTTAGTGTCCAATCCACTGGTCCGAGACGAGACATAAATTGATCGCCGAAACGACGATGCAGTAAATCAATTGTTGCACAGGCTGTACGCCAAGTAGTGCCGTTTTGTTGGAACTAAATATTGTGGAGATCACGGACTTCAATTTCCGGCTTCTAAAAGTTGTTGATCATGGCACGATATCGTTCGCCATTCATTGTTATGTTGGCGCCAGCCTCGTCTTTGAAGAAATGTGGGCCGACGATTCTTCCAGCCATAGACCGCACCAAACGGTTGTTTTCAATGGAAAGAAAATGAAAGAATGAAGAAGAAATGGCTGTTCTTGAATGGCTTTGGGTTGCTTCTCATCCCAAATATAGCAATTTTGCTTATAGGCGTAGCCGAAAATGGGCCTCATCGCTGAGCATAAGGTGGCCTGAGCGCACGATGAACACTTTTCACAGAGCGAAGATAATAGAATTATACAATTTGTAAACATTTTTGAGGCGTAAGTCTCTATACGAGGAAATGCCAATGAATACTGAATAAGAAACTATGTATTTATTTTGACCCTATTGTACAAACTACCCCATTTGATCACCCTTTACTACCCAAATAGCAGTATTTCTTTTCTGAGTAGGCTGTAGTGACGTGCATGCCACAGAATGTCTCGCTTTTGTATTTTAGAAATGCGTTCATTCATCGAAAGCTCGATTAAATGGCATCCCACGCTCCTGCCTGCTTCACACCTAACAGATTATCGATGCATGAGCATATGTGACGGTGTACGTGTGTATGTATGCTAATTTTATTTTTGTCGCCTTCACCTAAAAACGGAAATTGTTATTTTAAATACCCACTAAATGAATTTCGTGCTTACTTCCGCCTAGCGAACTACCTTTGAAAATGGCCAAAATTGATTTCTGGTTACGCGTGTATGCTAACATGCATTCACACATACATTTACATGTAAGTGATTGTGTATAGATGTTAATGTTGTATTTATTTTTAAACAAAAACAAAGAGAACACAAAGCATGTGGGCTAAAAATAAGTGCGAACTTTTTTCTCACGCACACAACAATCAGAAGGAAGTGTTGAAACCGCGGCCAAACAGTTAATTGAAAACAAATATTTTTTACATGTATTAGTGTGCGTAGACCACATGTATGCAGTATTTGTAGCTGTGTGTAGTAAATTTTTTTATAACACTGAGTGTAACGCGTAGAATGGGATTTTAAACACTTAATTTTTTTTTTGTGTTTAAAAATTGGAGACATTTTATAGTCACAAGTGGTTAAGGCGTTATATACCTTGTGAGCCCGAAAAAATGGACGGATGTTACAATTTTTTTTAAATATGTTTTAGAACTTTTATTCAAATGACGCATATATCATACTGAAGGGTAACTCTCGAAGAATACATTTTGGCGTTTTTATTTTAAAAAATGTTATTATTTAGTGTTGATATCGCCGCTCCCCCGAAACGCCGTTTTTTAGAAGGGGCTTGCGGTGATCACGGTAGCGCATGAGCAGCGAACTGAAATCAAAAAAATTAAATGAATATTTCAGAAAAATGTTTTTTAGTGAATCTGAACGGTTTATTTACCCAAAAAAAATTTTTCACGATATGAAAACCGCTTTGCACCAAAAAAACGATTTTTGAGGGGTTAAAAAAATAAAAAAAAAATTCCAGCGAACTATGCAAATATTTATAAAAAGTGAACCGTTCAGATTCACGAGGTTGTAACTTCGAATAATTAAAAAAAAAAGTTTATGTTATTCGGTCAAATAGTTTTTGATAAATAATGACGGTAGCTTTCAAAAAACACGACTTCAAGATAATCGCGTCTAAAGTTTTGCGGGCACTTCTCTTTCCAAGAAAGGTCGCGCGCTTCCACGATCTGTAACTTTCGTTCTAGTGCTTCGATGTTTATGATTTGTTGAATTTATATTTTTAAGATGATGTACTTTTAGAATATGCCATAAAAAAATTTACGATTTATTAGTCCAACACAAGGTATATAACCCCTCAAATGTTATGAGTGAGAATGCATTCCGAAACGGTTAAAGTCGAAAGCAAAGATTTAAAATAAATAATAATATGCAATATAATAGAAAAACCGTAATAAAAATAAAAATTTTCCATCGAAAGTTGCAGCTGCTTGTTTACGGTTTTTAAAAATGCTTGTATACGGCTGAAAAAAATATTTAAAAAACTATAAATAAAAAAATGTCCTCTTTGCAGAATTACCATATCAAAGAAATATTGAAATTTTACAACAAATAAAATGAGTATATTATAAAAAACAACAGATATCACAAATGAAACGAGCACATCATTTTGAAAGTAGAAAAAAACTTACACGGATCGTATTATTCAATAAAAAAAAACTCCGCTAGCAGACAAAAAAATAAATTTTGTTTAAGTTTTTAAGCGAATGTGGGGAAAATTGCCAAAATAACCAAAATCGCCAAAATAAGATAAAACCAAATAACAACAAAATGCAACAAAACTGCCAGAGAAGATGATTACAGTTGCATGCGACTTGAACGCGCTACTAGCAACAAAAACAACAACAATAAATGCGTCAAAACCAAACAAACAAAGCAACAGAACATAATCTAATTTACAAATTAATATAAAAAAAAAATAATAATAAATTAATAATACACAAATTCCCTGCAACAAACAACAATAAAATGAAGCTTTTATAATGCCTCAATTGCGTAATCAAAACAAATTCAAAATGCAGTGCAGATAATAAAACGCCTACAAGCTCTGAGCAAACAAGGCCGAACGCAGAAAGGAAGAAATTAGTATTAGCCATAACAAACCAAGCAAATACGTCAAATAAAAGATTGACAACAAGTCAGCAACTAGCGCGCGCTCATTTCTACTACTACTCGGCTAAAACTTCTCAACTATTCGACTTCGAATTAAAACTATTGCTACCTACCTACCTCTACTACTGCTGCTACCTACAACTACAAATATGCGTATTCACTTTTATTCCGAACACCAACAACAGTAAACAACAGACCAAAACGAAAACAGGCTTACGAAAAGCTCAACCTGGTTTTTATTATTTTTATATATGGAAGAGATCTTTATTTATTGCATTTAAATGTCCATTACGACGCACATCTCGGCGACTTTCAACAAAGTAGAGCTTTCCCTTCAAATCAACACTTTAAATTTAGCTTAGAGCTTTTACGCGTGTGTAAGCTCTATTAGGGTGTGCGCGCGCGCTGTTTTGTGTGTGTGAAAGCTTGGGCTAAACAAATCTCTTTAGTAAATCAAAGTGTGTAGGGTAGGGCGTGAGCTAAAGTGAAATACGAAAAATTGGCGAAACTACAACCAATTACAACAACTTGCTCATCATCAACCATTTCCCGCATAGATTTCATCGAACGATGGGGCCTAACACCGGTTCTGCGACCGCGTCAAGAACAACCATTAAGCGGTGAAAATTTATCAACAGCATCGCCCCCTCTTCTGCGTAATAGGTAAAGAAATTTTTTAAATGTTTAAATATGAAATGTGATATTTTATCAAAAATATTAGTTTATAAATATTGTAATTTTACAGCAAGAAAACCAACTTCAACTTTACATTTTTGTCCAGAAAAATTTTGGTTATTTTATGAAATATTTCAGAAATTTAGGACAGCGTAAATGTTTTCACACCTCAATCAAATGCATAGTCTCATTTGAAATATTAACTTAAGTTAGTTTATTAACGAAATAAATTGTTTCAAAATAACTTAAATCAACATAAGTCGTTTTTCAAGTAGTCGTTTTCCCAGAAGGTAGTGATGGACAGGAAAACCATTTCAAAATTTCGCTTTGCGGGACATCTTTCGAGTATGCAGTGAGAAAACTCTCTTTTTTTGTGGCCATGAAGGTTCTTTAATCATTTTTCAATGAATTACGAAATTTTATTTATATTTTTTCAACAGTAGGTGGCAACCTTATTCAAAAACGTTTTCGGATGAAAGCAGTTGTCAAAATATGTCTCAATAAAGGCTTATGATTTTGATATTTTGTTTTCATTTGAAAGGTAGCAGTTTTAGAGTCATATTCTCAGGGACCTCATCCCCTATCTTGATTAACTTAGATATCCACATGCAAAATTGCGATCAAAACATGAGTGCAATAATTTAAACAATAATTTTGTATTCATGATGAGATGGTAACTCTAATAAAAATATGTTTGTATTAATGTTGCCAAAAATACCTGTCAATCGATATGAGCTTTATATTTTATTCAATCTTCAACTAGTTTAAATTAGGTGGCAACCTTGTAAAAATATTTTTAGGGATAACTCTTATCTAAGATACTTGTATTCTTACAAATTAATATACTGTCTGAAAGCAATAAGCATTAGAATCGTTTCCGAGAAACCAGTGAATGAATTTATATTATTTAAATAATAATTTTGTATATAAATTAGGCGGTAACCTTACTTAAAACTATTTTTGCATTGTTGCTATCTACAACACCTATTACTTGATACCTATTTTATTATACGAGTATATCTAATTTAAAGTTAAAATAGTTTGAATGGCATTCCAATAAGGTGGCAACCCTATTCACAAATATTTCTGCCTTTAACCCCTCTCATTAATTCAAGCTATTCGTTAGTTTAAGCTATTCAATTAATGGAAATTATTTAATTATTTGAAAAGCTTGAAATTAGGTGGCAACCCTCCTCACCTATATTATATTTCTGCCTAAAACTCCCCTATGTAAATAATTAAATAGTTTTAATAAATAGTTTTAATTATTTGATTAGCTTGAAATTAGGTGGCAACCCTCCTCACATATATTATATTTCTGCCTAAAACTGCCCTATTCAAATAATTAAATAATTTTAATAAATAGTTTTAATTATTTGAATAGCTTGAAATTAGGTGGCAACCCTCCTCACATATATTTTATTACTACCTAACAGTCCCATATTTAAATAATTAAACAGTTTTAATAAATAGTTTTAATTATTTGCACGGCTTGCAATTAGGTGGCAACCCTATTCAAAAAAATATTTCTGCCTAACACTCCTGTCATTTATTCAAGTTGTTCAAATAATTATACAATTTTGTTTTGATAACTATTTTATTATATTATATATCTGATTTCAAGTTTAAATTGTTGAGATTAGATGGCAACCCTCATCCCAAATATTATATTTCTGCCTAAAACTCCCATCATTAGTTCAAACTATTGAAATAATTTAATTTTTTACACAGCTTGCAATTAGGTGGCAACCTATATTAGTTCATAAAAATGTCTGCCTAACACTCCTCTCATTAGTTAATTTATTATTTAATAGTTTAATTAATTGAGTAGATTGGCAACCTTACGTCAATACTTTCCTATCTTGATAAAATTATGTGAACAAAGCAAAACTTAAAATTCAAGTCCCTTGGAGCTGGCATTCCCAACCATTCAGATTTAAAAAGTGTCACTAAATGTTTGCTGATTATAATTTAAGATAAAAGATATTCAACACACAATAATGAATTGTATAAAAACGATTCGATGCCAATTTAGCACCCTTACAAATACCATCAAAACTTTGCATACAGATGCGCACCATCATCAAACCGACTTCAATAAACATTAATAAATCGAATGCCCTTGACAGTTTTGTTGATTATCTTCATATACATATGAGTCTTCAATTCCACAAACACACACTCAACATAACACGGGATCACATACCGTCTGCCGCTTTCCTCTCCAAAATAGACGGTGACGAATAGAAACCACTTTTGTAGCTAATCTCATTGACAACAATTTATGTCAATTTTATTTATCCTACAACACTTCTAAATTTAGCTCTACCCACACTCAAAGTATCCTAAACATAAAGGCAAACACAAATACGTACATATGCACATATCAACGCTTGTTTGTTGAACTTCTCGCCACATCATATATCACTTCAGTCAATAGAAATAAAGAATCGTACTTGTATTGCTATTGGTTTGACAGACTGAATGAATGCAATGAATGAAAACCCCCTTCCTTACTTGATTATTTTGCTATCTAGAATAGTTTTTCACTACTTCAAAGGCGTTAAGTACAACTTTGGTCACATGTGTTTTGTGGTTTTTAAGCTCCCTAGGATTCTTCTTCCTTAATATAAACCTCGTAAACATATGCCCCTCAGCTCTCCAGCCAGAGTAGACGGTAAACCCAATTTAACTATAATCGTTAAAAGAACCAAAGACTTCTTTTCACGAGGAAGAAAATTCCTCATAACTTTGTAATCTGCACCAAGTCTATCAGATCAAATCCAACGGTGGCTCTGCTTATGATCTATTATCTATCTATAAGCGTGAAATATTTTTATCAGGCAAGTCGTTTTTAACACTTCTTCGGAAGGCCCTCGAGAACGCGAAGCAAACCTCAAAGATTGTTCAAGAATGTAAGAAGAAGCTTAATTCTGGGAAACGAAATTCCCAATGACTTGGTCAACCGTGGATCAGCGGTTCCCCCACAAGGGCCAGAGGCAATAATCGGAATCAGTTCTACAGGAATCATGAATTGGATCAGCGATTATGTAGGCAATTTACATAAAGAGCGATGGTCCGGTCTAGAACGCTGTAGAACTGCAAAGTGTTTTGTGACAAGTCGGAACAGAAAACTGTCAAACTTTCTAGTAAAACTTAGAAGGAAAGACGTTCGGTTGATGGTCTTTCATTACAGTAAACAACACCTGGGGGCAGCATGACCACCATTGGAATCATTGAGGACCCAATGTGCCTGTCATACTTGGAGGAGGCGGATAACACTGAGCACTTTCTCTGTAAGCGTCCTGAATTTGCTAGAGCACGGCTACAAGTTTTGGGTTCCGATGTCGTGAGAATGAGTAATATTCGTTCTCTAAAACTTGAGGATGTTTACTGATTTGTCAAAGAATCTGGAAAATTCTCACAGGTCTAACTACCTCTATCTCTGTCTCTATTTTTTTCTATCTCTTTTCTTTTTCCCTCCTTGACTATCTACCCTCTTTCCAGAGCTTTAAATACAATGGGCTTTTTAGCCTGAGTGTTTTAGGAGCCACCAAATCTCCTGGTGCTCCTTGGCTCGACCTTTTCAAATTTCATTCATTTCAACACTTCTCCGACAGAACCTTTAATATATTTTTATTCCTCTAGAGAAAAGATATGATACTATTTTCATAACCCTTCGTGCAGTAGATGCGAAAATTTCTTCAGTGGACCTTCTTATCCCAAGCCTTAAGCGACTGCGAGACTAAGAAAATGCTTTACGGTCACTAATACACAGTTTCTGTCGTGGTGTCCTCCTGTAGCTATAGCTCCCCAGGAATAGAGAGAATGGCAGGGCTTCCTCTTAGCAGCTGTGCAGCAGTCTTCTTCTTGATTGGCGCGACAACCGCTTACGCGTTTTTGGCCGAGTTTAACAAAGCGCGCCAGTCGTTTCTTTATTGTGCTAACCGGCGCCGGTTGGACGCACTAAGTTAAGCCATATACTTCTCCACCTGATCATTCCAACGCAGAGGAGGACTTCCTCTTCATCTGCTGGTAAATACTTTCTGAGTCCAACCGTCTGTATCCATTCGCATGACCCAGCTAGTCGCCTTAAAGCTCATACAGCTCCATCGCATACCCTACTCGCCGTCACAAAGAACCAAAAATCTTTCGCTCAAACACTCCAAGGGCGCCTCATCGGATGTTGTCATCGTTCAAGCTTATGCGCCGTACGATAGGACGGGCATGATGAGAGCCTTATGAAGTGTTAATTTAGTTCGTTGGGAGACGAACTCAATTGACTAGTTAGCCCATTGTTATTGGTTACTAGTTAAACGAAGTCTCTTACAACTCTTAATGAAAACAAGGGGTTTTCCTTTACTTACATCCAACTTTTTTAAGTTTTCATCTTTAGATCATTTTTCTAATTTTGATGCATTTTTGGCGCTAATTGGAATGATAAAAACTCGCCATACCAACAAACAACTAACACAACCTGTGAAAAAAAAACATTTAAAAATATGGGTTAGGTTAGGTTAGGTTGACCTAACTGGCTGAAAGCCATCACATAGACAAATTGGTCCTTAGTGGTACCAGATGCAGCTTGACCCTTACGTTTCCTTGTAGTAGGCTTCTTGTAACACGTCTGCATCTTTTGCGAATCTAAGTAAGCTCTGAAGCTCTAACCCCGAGAGACATTCTAACCTCTCATAGTGTAGAGCTCCTAAGTATTTCATTCGACTTCCAGCTAGAGCAAGGCAAGAACAGGTGTTCTAGAGTTTTCCACTATTCCAGTTCATTGCAAAATCCGCAAAAAAAATATAACTTAAAACAAAATATGTTTTGCTTTTCTCTTTGAGTGTAAAGCTTCAGTTTACACTGCTATATCCCTCTGAACTGAACCGGCTTGTTCAAAGAACTTTAATACCATAGAAAATGCAAAAAGGACAAATACAATAGACCTGAGGACCCAACTTAGATTTCTCAAAGACAAAACTGCTTCTTTCCACCACGAGGAAAAAAATTCTTAATTTAACCATTCTCTCATAAATAATCATTTTCTTTCGCACTCGTCCAGTATGAAATACTTCAAAAACCAAAAATTTCAAAAGGCGGGCTAAAAAGCACCAAGAAAATGGTAGTTCCCAAAAACCGCTGAGGGTAAAAAGCCCTTTGTACTCGTATTCAAAACTGTGGAAAATAAAATGAGGATAGGAGTAGGAGGAAAGGAGAGAAGTCACAGAGCGAAAGGGATTGGAAATATAGAGACAGAAATAGCTAGGCTATGCAAATTTTCCAGATTCTTTGGCAAATCTACAAATATCGTCAAGTTTGGGAGAACGATTTTACTCATTCTTTCAACATCCGAAACCAAAATTCGTAGCCTTGCTCCGGCTAGGTCAAGACACTTACTCACAGAAAATGCTCAGTGCTATCCAGCTCCTCTAAGCAAGACAGACAAATCGGGTCCTCAATGATCCCAATGGTAGTCATATGCTAACCCCGTGGTTTGTGTCCTGTAATAATACCGACCATCACCATCATCAACGACTTTTCTCCCAAGTTTTTGTAGAAAGTTTGACAGTTTTCTGTTCGGGCTTGTCAGAAAACACTTTTCTGTTCTGCAGCATTCCTGACCGGACCATCGATCTTTATGTAAGTTGCATACATAATCGCTGATCCTATTCGTGATTCCTGTAGAACTGATTCCGATTATTGGTTCTGGTCCCTGTGGGGTAATCGCTGACCCGCAGTTGGCCACTTCGTCAGCAATTTCATTTCCATCAACACTGCGGTGTCCTGGAAAAGCGTATTCCATCTTGCAACGGAATTTAGCTTCTGCTTGAACAATCTTTGAGGTTTGCTTTGCGTTCCCCACGGGCCTTCAGAGCTAAGTACCTGCTGATTGCTCTTAGTATAACTCGATTTAATAAAAATTTAAAACCATTTTTTTCTAAATTATAAAATGCTGTCATTTTAGTTGAAAACTAATTTAACCAACTATGCTTTAGCCCATCAAACTTTAGCATACAGCAATAATTTATTCATTGCCTTTTTGCCACTTCGGCTAACGCATCTAAAATGCCAACGCGCACACACACACATGGACATGCATATACGAATAGGCAAGCATGCAAGTACTTACAAATATGCGGTTTGACACTCAATTTAGAAGCTCAGTGGGTCATAATAGTTATTCAGAATTTTCCATCCAACAACAAAAGCGGAAGCTTATGACCCAAATGACGTCAAATGGACACACAGACACATGCACACATACATAAACGTATATTGAATTGTAGTAATCTGACTTTTTAAAACGAGTTTGGTATTTAACAGAGTGCAAGGAAAATAAATAAAATAGTAATAACGGCAAATTTATGTCAGTTGACCAGCGATTGGAATTACAATTTACAATTGATGGCAAAGGGCCTACTGATTGCATAATTCGCTGATTCACTAATCTGTAGAGTTCGAAAATTGTTAGAATTTTTTTATTTTTTTTGTTTTTTTGCTCCATAGAAATTTATCGCCATAGCTCAGCAGTTTGTTCTTTTATGCATCATTTCGATTGTGCTGGTCATTGCAATAGGAATTTTATTGAAATTCTTCCGAACTAACTTTTCTAAAAAAAACGCCAATCACTTGAAAGGAATAATAAAAAACGATCCTAATTGTTTGCCTGATTTTTCTGCCAAATTTGTTAACCTTTCAGTGCTGCACAATTGAATACTTTTGCACTATTAAGTGTCCTATAGAATTCATTAACCACTTTGACCCTTCACTGCTACTAAATTCAACGGCAGCATATCCATGTATGCTTATGTGCTTTGTGGCATGCCACAACAGTTGGCGCGATTGAAATGAGCTACTGCCAAGTGCCTATTGTAGGCGACATTGTCATTGTTTTTCCTTCAGGTCTTCACTTATGCTCCGCCATTGTGTTTGGCAAGCCAGCAGCTGTTGCTGTAGCCACTAGTGTTGTCAACAACATTGTTGACATCAGCAAAAATCACTGTCAGAATAATTTTTTATTTGACTTACAATGCGCTCAACAACAATCAGCCAAGCAGGCGAGGGTGAGCGCTTTGTGTGTGCACTCACTTGCATTTCTTGGCACAGACAGTCGTACATATGTGTGTATGTGTGCGTTCAAATACAAATTAGTAGCTGTAGCAAGAGGGCTTACGTATACCCAGCAGTAAAAACTAGTGCTGGACTTCCTCTTTTCGATATGTGTTAATAGTTAGCGCTAAATCCTGGCAAAAGCTTTTAGACCACATTGCAATTGGCGATAATAACTGCAAGAGTCCGCATCGATTTGAGTTTTGTTTTCCAATTCAACATTAAACTATATCTACAAGCAGCTGACTTGATTTTTTCAAAATTTTTCGATGCAACTCATACTCAAAGGTTGCCAGAGACATTGCGCCGCAAATGTGCTGCTGAGGCAAAGACCTAAGCAGGAATTAGTAAATTCTGCTCGTAAAACAGGCGCTTCATCCTAATGCTTTACTAAATCACCAGCAGCTTAGCTTGACTTTTATTTAATAAGCAATTAATAGATGCGTCAGGAAGCCCACCTATTATGAGAAAAGACAAATCTCACCAAAGCTCGATGAAAGGTTTGATCCAAACCTCTAATCTCCTTGACCGTTCCTCCATTCATGGAATAGCAAGTTTCACTCCTGCATGCAGCCATATAATGTTGCAAGGCAATGAAATTCCTCAATTGGGCTTGCTCTGTTGCAGCTGTAAAGCCAAAAAAAGATGGCGAGCACTGAAAAGCGTATCTGCCACAATTCCGCTCTGACAAAAACACAACATCTCTATTTTGGCAATTTCTTGAAATATCTATTAAACTTGGAGTTCCTGAACATGCGGCGTTTGCAGCGTTTCATAAGGGAAATGATAACAGGTCATGGTCAAATAAAGCGACAGCATTGAAAACCTGCTCACGTCTCATCACGATAGCCCATTTGGCTTAAGCTGCAGCTCGGCACCATGGGGACAGCGGCAGTCACCTAAGCTCAAATTGGTCCAACGCCAAGCTACGAAACTCTCATATATTTTATTTCATCTATGGTGCATATTCACATTATACAGTAATAAAATATTTGGTTGAGAATTTGTACTCTTGTACGGCTCAGAGTATTCGCATGTTAGTGTTCTCTCATTTTTATTTTGAGTCTCATTTATTTACGTCTAAGTACTGCACAAATGCAGAGCGATTTCTTTTGTGGTATCTAAATTAAAAAAAAATTAAAAAATTAAAAATAAGATGCCATAACTTCTTTCATGTTTATTTTCGGTATGCTTGGACTTTCGCAATTTGTTTGCAATTTTTTTTTTAATTTTTAATAATATCCGGTAAATACATCGCCAGCAGCTACAAGTAATAAGCGATTTACTGAAAAATTACAAAAACAAAAATTCAAAAAATTAAGAAACAAAATATTTTTCAATTCGGTTTCTTTTTAATTTTTATATATAAAATATGTATTTTATTAAAAAAAAAATATAAAAGAAATTGTTTAATTCTTTAAAATGTTAAATTTTTAATTTTCTTCCGCCAAAAAAATTATTTTTAAATTTAAATTTTGTAACTTTTTTAATTTATTTTTAAATTTTGTTTTTACTTCTTTAAATTTTGAATTTTTCCTCCCAAAAATGTATAAATATTTTAAATAAATTTTTGGGTAAATAAAACTTTTTTTTAATTTCTTAATTTTTAAATGTTTTTCTCCCGAAAATTAATTTTAAAATATGAAATATGTATTTTTAGTTTTCTTCCACCAAAAAATTTATTTTTAATTTTTAAACTTTTAATTTTTTTAATTTATTTAAATTTTTTTTTTACTTCTTTTTAATTTTTAATTTTTTCCCAGAAAAATTGTATTTAAAAATAATATATGATATCTTAAGAACAGGTATAACAGTTTTAAAAAGAACGGAAGGTGTTTCACTTCAAAAAATTTAATACGAAAACTTATACATTGAATTTATCAAAATTACTAAACTTTTTTCAGAATTTTTTCGGTCTATTTCTTATTATACTCAAGCCTTCAAATAAATTAATTAGAAATTTTTACGAGAATGTCAAATTTACTAGAATCACTTGGCATGGATCAGATTTATCCGCGCACTTTTAAATTCATGAATTATTTAATTTAACATATGAATTATTTCTGGAATAACTCAACATCTTTGCATAGCTCACGCCGTTCTTTGACGGTACTTTCGAACAAAATTAACGATTGGTTGAATTTTCGTGAATCATCAAAAGGACCGATTACAGGATTATTTTATCTTGCTGAGTATGCAAAAATCGCTTGTAGAATGAAGAGCTTACACCGCTGTCGTTTGCTGCTTAAACTAGAGCCTGCTGACATCGAATTATTCATTTACAGAAAAAAATTCTAGAAAAAAATACTCGTGTGCTTATGCCGCTGTAGGGCTTTCCGATGGCGAGAATATCGTTGCCTTCTTCATTGTTGTAGCAAAATGAGCGATTAATGTCGGCGCTCCAAAAACTTTCTCATCTATTTTGATTCTCAACGTAGAGGACTCAAACATTCGGCACTCAAACACTAATTTATGACGCGCTTGACGATAAAAAATTGAGCACTTTGTTGAAACATTGATCGGAGAGTCGTCTACACCCTTTCAAGAACTCTGACCTAGCTGTAGCCCTTCTAGTAAACTGAGTTCGAACTTTTTCAAATGAATTTGAGTACACTGCGCTTCCTTTTCGAGTATTTACGAACACGAGCTCGGCGCAGTAGAAGCACTAAAGTAGCTTGAAATTGACGAAACGATACTAATACTCAACTAAATGTTCATGTAACTAAGTGAATCTTGAGCTATAGTAAGTAATTCTTGCACTGCGATTGACTTGAACATAATCGTGGAAACCAATAGAAGGTGGTCTCTAGCTATTAACTGTGGTGTCTCCAAAGCGCTCTGGCCGTAACGGAGCCTTAAAAGGCCAAAAGGTCTGCTTGGATTCAACAGATCAACCAACAGCGCACTTACAGGTGTTATAACAGGTCACACTGCACTGGGCAGCTAGCCAATAGAACGCGTATACCTCACAATGACTTCTGCAAGAGTTGCGGAGATGAAGAAGAAATTAAGTCGTTACCTCCTCTGTGAATGTTCTTCACTTCAAACAAGCCGCGCAAGATGTGGAAAATTGGCAAGATGTCTCTGGAGGGACCTTTTTAAAAATATCTAAGTGGTTTAAGCCACTTAATGGAAATCAAGTGGAGGTATCACAATGGGTCTAAGGAGTGTCCTATCTTAAGTAAGCTAACCTCATCCAACCAAAGAAATTCCTTTTGTCCCACCTAACCTCTCTTACGCGCTGCTCTAACTTTCCAGGGGCATTAAGTGATCAAACATTCCCAATCCCAATTCATATTTTTGATTTCACGGTGAAGATATCAATCCATTAGAATCTTTTGTTGAGCTTTCAGATGTATTCCCATATAAATACAAATTCTGCATCTCTAAATCCACACATATGCTGCCGTAGCAGCTGAATTTTTCACATCTCTGTGGGTACAACTTGGAGACTGCATTCCTTGCGGCTTTAAACTCATGTTTTCATATCTGTAACTAAAAAATATCGAGCACATCCATAAGTTGCAAGTCTGAGGAAGAACTGCGGAGCTTCACGGGTAAGATGGCCAGCCACTTCTAACCTGAAGAACAGATGCCTTCTGCAGTCGCTCTCTTCGAAACAGACACTACGAACTTCAGAAGACTTTAAATTGTGTATGTTAAAGTAGCACCACTCCCCGAAACTATCCTGCTTTCCTACGTGGATTGGATACCTTTTTGTTGTTGTTATAGCCGTAACTAGGCCCTGCCAGTGCGTTGTAGTCACCGGTCGTCTTTGTCTAGCTCGTGCTGTTTCGACCGGTTGGGTCCAGAGGAAGAGGAGTATTTGGCGTAATTGAATGCCACGTTGTTGTTGTTGTTGTTGTTGTTGTTGTTGTTGTTGTTGTTGTTGTTGTTGTTGTTGTTGTTGTAGCATAAGCATTCCCCCTGCAAATGCCGGGAATGCTGCTGTAGTGACTGTCCTTGGCCGGGTATAAATCCGGGTCGGTCCGATTACGCATAACCGGCGGTCGTGGGAACGGGAAAGCTCGTCTTCAGCTGTGGCTGTTCAGGCTACCAGGGTGTAGCACGAGGAGCTGAGAGTAAGACTTGAGATTATAGCATTCTGTCAGCTGCTTCCTTAAATTGCTAAAACCCTCTTACACCTCCTAAAACCCCTTTACAACCCCATTGCTCTATATTGCATGAAATCCAACGTTCAATACCACTCAAATAGTATTTTATCCAATTTCATATATGCCTACTTTTACTACATACATACACACAGACTTGTATAACTAAACTATATTAGGATGCACAAAAGCAATCTCCGCAACGCTGCTCACCAAAATGTGTGCGCTTTTCATGTGCATGAAGTGTCAAATCGGCCTTTCAGCATAACCACTCAACTTTTCCGAACCCACTCACACACCTTCCAGAGCAAGTAAAACTGTATGCTTTACCATGCACCATGAAACTACACATGAATGTGTGAATGTTTGTATGTATGTATGTTTGTATGTATGTTTGTATGGATGTTTGTATGTATGTGCATGCAAGCAAGCAGCAAAAAGCGTTGTGTTTTTTTTTCGCTCATATTTCCATTTTCATCATACAATTTTGCTGTCGTCGCTTATTTGCCTTTCTTTAGTGGATAATTGGCGGCAACAGGAACGCAACGAACGCCAGCCAACACAACGCAAAATGAGTTCCTTTGCCTCTTTTGTCCACTACTATTTATAATTCACATATTTTGTGGTACACATTTAATAAGGATGTGTGTATGTATGTGTGCCATGGCTTTAGTTGAGTGCCGCTTTGGAGGAGTGGCGACGACGGCCCTTCATGTTATGATTTTTATCACACTCTCGCACTCGACAAGTCGAGTTGACATGTCAATTGTGTGCATTTAAATGAAAACTTCTATACATTTCCACTTACACTTGCACACTTGTATACTCGTATATGTATATACAAACACACCTTCAGGCATGCATTGATAGTTGTACTGCATTTTTACGTTTCACATAAGCACATACATTTCGAAGCACATACGAGCGTGTGTATGTGTGTGTGTGCTGCATCAGTGTGTTTCTTCATTAGTAATTTCACTCATGCAACCAATGTTTATGCATGACACACACACACACACACACACAGATACCTACGACTTGCCTACGAGCCTGCGTTCTTGTGTAGTCGGCTCAGTTGCTGTTCCAGCTTGACTGTCACTTATTTTGGCATAAATTTACGCTCGTTGAAAATTTGTACTCGAACTTGCACCACCCCATATGCATAACCACGTACTACTACTACCACTATCCATCTCACTTGGATCTTGCGTATTATACTTGCCACAAGTGTGCGCTTCAGTTAGCTGGATTTTACACTATTTCTCTTGTTGCATGCGAAATTATATGTATGTATGCATATATTTGAGTGTGTGTGCGTGGGTAAGTGGATGTCGTTCAAGGACGCAATATAAAGTGGGCCAAATTAACTTAGGAAATGTGTGGAAACTGTGGAACGCCATTTTAATAGGATCGGATATTCAATGCACCTTATTTTCGTAATTCTTTTTCAATTCCATAAATTTATAGAAACTGCTAGCAATTAGGTTTTAAGCAGATACAGGGAATAATTTTAACAAAATTTAAAGGGCTAGGGGAAGTCAGAGGCACGAAAAAATTTTATTTTTAAATAATTTTATTTTTTTTGGCTAGTCAATTGCTTTATTTTACAAAAATAAAAACATGGCATTAATACATCATGTTTCGACTTCAAGGGGGGAGCCTGGTTTATGAGGTCTAAAAATTGCATCTCTTTGCGATTTTGTTTTTAAGGAAAAAATTAATTTAGCACTGCAAAGTTTTTTCCATCTTTTAATGAACATTTAAAAAGTATAAAAAAATTTTGTACTGGTTAAAATAAGTTGAAAAAAATGTTTAACATAGAAATTAGTAGAGCGCTGCAACGCTGGAGTTTCCAACTGGCGTACAAGATACAGCTCGTAATTATTATCTAAAGCAAAAAATTCAAATTTCTATTCATCATTTCTAATTATCATGATTTTTCATTCTAGATGAACTAAGAAAACAGAGAAATTCCAAAATTTCAACTTTTTGAAGGTTTTAAAGAAAAAAATGTCTTTCTATAAAAAAAAAATCACTTCAACTTGGTATAAATATCTTGAAAAATTTTTTTTTATCTATTTTGTTAGTTCAAATAGAAGAGCATTTAATACTGAAGGGAACAAACCATGATTCATTTCAAAAGGTTCATTAGTTTTTTTTCATTCATGTACGCCAATTCAAAGAAATCTTAAAAACGAAAAGTCGAGAAAAGAAGATAAAGTTTGTACTATAGCTGTCCGGTCACAGCGTAACTACCTAACGCTCGCCTACCTTTGACTTTGTATCTACGGAAATATTGAGGCTCTGTAACTTTGTGTGAATATTCTGAAATATATTAGGAATCGCTTATAACGAAAAAAAAAAAATTGATTTTTTTGACCTTATAAACCAGGCTCCCCCCTTAAGAAAAATTAAAAAAACAAAAAATGTATATTTGTAAAAGTTATTGCTGTTTGCGCGGAGCCCATTTTTCCAGAAGTCCCTTTTTTCAAAATTAACAATATGGCGGCCTCAGGAAATATTTTTCAGATTTTCGAGAAAAAAAAACGGCAATTAATTGTTAAAAAAAAATCGAAATTTTTGAAAATAAAAAATCCTGCGATCAGGCACGAGTTTTTTATGTTTTTCAAAGACAGCATACATTTTATTGAAATCCACCAAGCGGTTTTTAGTTACAGTCATCACCAGCTCAGAAAACATAGTTTTGAGAAAAACGCATTTAAAATTTTGCAATCGAATTATGTAGAGTTTTACGAATTATTTAACTACTTAAACTATGTCATCTATTTCTGGGCCATATAGTTGTTCTTCAGCCGTCATAGCAGCTTCCAAAATATCGATTTGCTTTTGCCTACGTAGCATTCTACCTTCTCGAGTGTTATCGTTTGCGCGCTTATCTGCTCCGGAGCGCCCGAGCGCCATTTGTTAATTCTTAAATAACTCGAAAAGTATTTTTTTAGATTCACTTCAAATTTTCACATAATATTTTTAAGATATAATACTGTAAGAAAATACTGTTTGAAAATTCTGACTACCCCTAACCCCTTGAGGTTTAGCGCAAGTTGAATAGAACCCAAAAAGGTTTTATGAAATATTATACATTCTGTCCAAAAAATATCAATCGGCGGGCATTGTAGCATCGGCGTCAGTGACCTGAATACAAGAAACCAAAAATTTTGTTTGTTTATTAATTTCATAATTTCTAATATATATGAATTAAAAAAAATGCTACAAAAAAAATGAATTTTGGAGCGAATTTGCCTACTATTTTTGCTTCGAAAAAATTATTTTTTCGAAAAATTTTCGAATTGTAAATTCACATAGAAAGTAATATCATAAAAAAAGATGTAAAATTTCAGGGAGATCGGTCAATAACTTTTCAAGTTATCGTGTATGCCAATTCGAAAAATATAGTTTTGAGAAAAACGCGTCTGAAGTCAACAACGTAGGGTGAACGATATGAAGTGTTACCTATTCAAAACAGCATAACTTTTTTGTGTGAAATTAGTTTTTATTGATTTCAAAGACAAAATTGTTAAAAATGATTACAATTTTAATATATATTCACTTTAGCTCGATATGACCACCTTTCGCCTTGACTATAGCCTTCAAACGGTCAAAAAATTAGTTGCATGCTGCACGAACGTGATCTTGAGGTATTTTGGCCCATTCTTGTATAATTGTTTTTTTCAGCGCATCCATACTGGCATATTTTTTAGTCCTCACCTTGCTCTCCAAAATGGGCCAGATGGAATAGTCCATCCGATTTGCGTCTGGCGTCCCTGGTCTACGACCGAAATGTTTTTCATCAGAAAACATAATGTTAGGAAATTCGCCACGTTCGTGCAAGTGCAACAACTCCTTTGCCCTTTCGCACCGAACTTTTTTTTGCTGGGGTGAAAGATCATGTGCTTTTTGGAACTTGTAAGCCTTGCGATACTATCAGTTCTTTGGCCATTTTTCTCTCACTTCGACGTGGATTTCGTTCAAGTCGACCCTTCACTTTCCGAACCATTTCTGGCGTTGTTGCGGTTGTTTTTGGTCCACTTCCATACCATACTTTTGATGGCTTATAAACAATATATTGAACTGTCATTAGAACAATTTTGACGTTGATGTCATGAGCTGTTTTACAGATACAAGCAGTGTGAAGAGGGTAACACTTCATATCGTTCACCCTGTACCTCTCCCAGCGCTCGAGAGAGAGAATAGAATCGTCACGGTTGACGATCTATAATATAAGAAATACTTAAATTTACGTTCTAAAAATATATATATTGACATATTCTTAAAGGATTTTAGGGAACATTTTATGAAAAAAGAATTTTTGTTTTTCAAAATTTTACAGATATCTGTCCCCTTAACTCACATAATATATTTCAAGAAATATAACTCTATTTTCATACATTACAAATAATAAATAAAACTTGGCATCTTTCGAATTTGCTGGGTACTAAGTAATCTTAAAGCATAAGAAACCCAATAAAGTTCAAACGTACGAAAATTACCCATACGGAACCCTCAATTAGCTGATGGTCAGCCAAGAAAAAATCATCATCATCGCATCACAGTTCGGTGTAAACCACAGCTTACGTTACAATTCGCTTCCATATTACGCGATCTTCAGCTTCTCTCTTAACATCAGATATGCCCATAGTTCGTATGTCTTCTTCTATCCCCTTGTGAATTTATTTCGAAGATCTTTTTTACAGTTCTAGCATTACTCATTCGCAGAATGGCACCGTACCATCAAATTTTTTCCACTTTAACGTATCTAATAACATGTGGACCTCCGATAAGTGTGTCTAACTCATCATTGTACCGAATGAGGTAAGAGTCATCTTCAAGTCGTTCAGGGCATCTTTCGGAGGATCTTTCTTTTGACACAAATTAATTGATCGACTTTATTTGATTTCAGTCCCCATCATTTGATTGCCACTGTATGTGAATGTAGTTCCTATAACGGCTTTATATATTCGAAGCTTCAGATTTCTGGAAAGTAGTCTCAACTTCATCAGTTTTGTTTGCGAGAAGTAAGATTTATTTTCAGCTTGTACCCACTCTAGTATGACAATTGATACATCTTTCTGCGCGCTCAACATAACTCCAAAGTACAGGTATCCCTCGTATAACGCGATAGTTACGTTCCAGAAGAATTGCGCGTTATGTAATTCCGCGTTATCTAAAACATAGTTTTCATATAAATTTGGGGGTTATGTTCCAATAGGTTTTTTTTTTAAATAAAATACATACAAAATAACAGATGCGCATATATTTCAACTCAATACTAAAGTTCAGACTTTATAATACAATTAAAAACACAAAACAAAAAATTTGAAAACAAACTAAAACAAATTAAAGGTTTATTAAAAACTTTATTGTTATTCTTCAAACTTCATATGGTAATTAATCTGTTTCACTGTCTTCAAAGATATTTGCACGTGGGCGTTTTGGGGGAGCAATAGCTTCATCAGAAGATATTTCTTCAACATAGTTTTCGCTATTGGATAAGGAACTCGTTCTGGGACCTTGTGGTTCTTCTACTGGTTTTATAATTGCAAAATCTGTTATCAGTTTTTGGTGGGTGGTTTTTTTAAGCTCCTTTTCAATTTCGTAATAAGGTGCTAGATTAATATCTATTCTATCTATCTAAGGCAAAAAAAGGTTATTCCCGGTTTACATTAAAAATACATTACATATTATAAATATGTGGTACGCAAATTAGTGTTACCAGATTTTATAATTACGTATTTTCCCCTTCGCATTATATAAGCCTAAATTTCCCGTTGTACTGAACCCTAATTTTTCCAAATCGCGTTATATCGAAACCGCGTTGTATAAGACCGCGTTATACAAGGGATACCTGTACTTAAATTCACTGACTTTTCAAAACTAACGCCAATAAAAGATACGCTGCCAAAGCGCTAGAATGAGAGAGAAAATAATGCAAAGCAGCTCACGAATAGTTGAATCAGGCTGTGGTTGAAAATAGAGCATTTGTAGTCGCAATCCTAAGCCTCTACGATTCTTCCGTAACCCCTACGCCTTTTGCGTCAAATAATACAAAAAATGCGACTGACCGCCACGTGATCACCATTACTGGTGGCTTTACTGCTCTGGGTGAAAGAATGTGGGGCTTACTTACTGTAGACTCTAATAACTCTCGCGTTACTTATGAATTTTCAAAGCACCGTCAAGTTATAGCCTAGATTGTCGGGTGCATGCCTAAAAATCACATACAGGTTTTATTTGAACTAATCCAAAATAACGTAGCCGAATGGGTTGGTGAGTGACTACCGTTCGGTATTCGGAGAGAACGTAGGTTCGAATCTCCGTTTTCTAATAGCAGTCGCCCCTCGGCAGGCAATGGCAAACTTCCGAGTGCCATGAAAAAGCTTCTCATAAAAAATATCTGCCGTTCGGAGACGGCTTGAAACTGTAGGTCCCTCCATTTGTGGAACAACATCAAGACGCACACCACAAACAGGAGGAGGAGCTCGGGCAAACACCCAAAAAGGGTGTACGCGTCAATTATATACAATATATATATATAATCCAAAACACTCTCTCTCACACCTCCCATCCCCCCCCCCCCTCTCTCTCTCACCCCTCTCTCTCTCATGGAGAGGGGGTCTAGGGGGTCTAGCTCGCACCTAATATAAAACTTGTCGGTATGAGTCCTGTTAAAAACCTCAAAGAAGCAGAAAACTATTTCCACCCTTTATGGCTACAAAACAGGGGCCGCCTACAACACAAAAAGATGGGTTACTGAAGTCGAAAATAATACATTGTCTGCACACAATGGACAGCGATTGCTGACTCAATAGATAGAAAGAAAAAGGCTGTCGGTCCTCGGCAGGCAATGGCAAACTTCCGAGTGTATTTCTGCCATGGAGAAGCTCCTCATAAAAACACCATCTGCCGTTTGTAGTCGGCTTAGAACTATAGGTCTCAACATTTATGGAATGGAACAACATCAAAACGCTCGCCACAAATTGGAGGAGGAGCTTGGCCAAACACCCAATAAAGAGTTATTTGGTATAGTGAACTAAATCCAAATGGTATAACAACGCGCAAGCTTAGGTGTAATAGTAAAATTGCCGTTGCTCTTTCAACCAAATCAACTGGTACTAGAAAATTAGCCTGTCAAAATAAAATTTATTATAACACGAATAAATTTATGAAAAAATTCTTTACGCTCTATTAAATTAATTTCTCAAATGGATATCTATAAAATATGCCCAAAATTTTAATATTTTACAAATTAGCTCATCTAATACCGAAGCTAACTACCATTACAAGCCCATCAACTATTGCAAGCCTTTTCCATACTCACAGAGACACAATTTCAAATAAAAATTTACATATGTCAGAAAATATGGTTGAATGCAAATTTATTCTGACACTTCTATGTACTCGTACATGGGAAAGTATTAATGCTTGTGGCACTCAAAATTGAAATGTGGTAAATAATTGAATTACATTTTGCTAGAATGCGCATGCAATGAAAAGGAGGAGGCGGAGAGGCAGGCATAGAACGGATTGCTATTCCCTAGACACATTAGCCAACAGCCAACGAACTTGCGCGCCTACCACCTACCGATTCACGTACGGGCTGGGTGGGCAGCAGAGATAAACACTGACAACTTGTACGATTGCTGTTGGCTGCCTGCCTGAATTTTCGTTAATACGCCACAAATCCAATGTAGAATGCTAATATAGCCATAGCATATGTGTGTGTGTGTGTGTATGCGTATGATCAAAAACCAACTGCATTCTGTCATGGTTGATAGTTTTTGTTGCAAGTTTTGATGAAAAATACGTAATGAACGCTTGTACCAGCAGTATACCTATGAAACCGGAATTTGCAAATAACTGGCGCCAACTACAAATGTGTGCACGATTTAAAATAATTTTTGAACTCTGCCAATAATATTCGATACACAATGCTAAAAGATTCTCACAAGAACGCTTTTTCTCTGTATCTTCAAACTATGTTTTGTAGTTGTAATCCAGTCTGAGCTTCTAAAAGCAAATGGATTTGCACAAGTCAGCGCTACCAGCAGCAATTAATCGCATTTAAACTCGCTTTCGTCTACAATTTCCCAGTATAATTAAAGGAGCAACACAAAGTGATTTTCCTTTTAGCAATGCAACAGTCCACCGAGCAAGGCATGCCAAGAAAATTAGGGAGGCGCTTAGCTTCCTTAGCTTAGCATTTCATCATGCAATTTATTCGCAAGACTCAGCTTTAAACGATAGCCTCTTTTTTGTTTTTGGTGAGACGTTCACAAATGAGTGGCAAAAAAAAAGGTTTATCTAGCAATAAAAATTAATTTTTGTGGAATATTTTCTCTAATTTGCGAGTAATACGAGTTGGTAATCTATCGGAAAGCCTTCGCACCAATGCTGGTGTTGTCTCCTTTATTATTTTTAATTGTTATTGATGATATACTAAAAAGCTGTATTGGGGGGAAAAGAAGAGGTATTTATTGGAACTTCTATGAACATCTCGAAGACTTTGCCTACGCTGATGATATATGCCTTCGCTCCGTCAAACACACCGACATGCAGAACAAAATTGACGATCTGTCCTCAAACTCATTGAATGCAGGGCTAAAAATAAATCACGAGAAAACGAAAGCCATGAAAGTTCGTTCCACTAGCCCGCTCCTCTTAAATGGTAATCAAATTGAGAACGTTGACACCTTTACCTACTTGGGTAGTATCATTGCCGCTGAAGACAGTGCGAAACAAGACGTTATCGCCAGAATAAATAAAGGGATCTATCTGGTTTTCGAGCATTTTCAGCGTACATACAAAATTACGGATCTTCTTTGTTACGCATTGGCTAATATTTGAGATAAGCCTATGAGACCAGCGTCCGTTAGTTGACGAACCCCATTTGCTTTGCCATTCTTCTATCGAATGCAGTCGATCTGCAGCTTTTTCTTCTAATGACGGCTTAGCTCCTCGCCTGCCATAGAGCCGGCTCAACTCCTTTGCCTAAATGTCAGCTGGTAGTTTGCCAGCGAAACGCCTTTTGCGTCTCTTGGAGCCGTTCTGTGTCCAAATCCACGCATATTCTACTTCGGCGAAGTACCTGTGCTGTGTATTGTAAGTTGGACGTTTTCGCTCCGGTCCACATCGGGGCAGACATAAAAGACTACGGAGTCTGCAACCATCGATAAGAGACGTCTTCTGCTGACTTGTGGTCCACCATTATTCGGAAGCATTCGTATTAGCACTCCATTGATGGCAGCAGCTCTTGCACTTACCGCAGATAAGTGCTTCTTATAGCTAAGTCGGCTGTCTATTATCACGCCAAGTTACTTAATCGATGCCTGAGGGAGTATTTCATAGGTGCCGATAAGTAGTTTTATTTCCTCGCACCTATCGTGGTTGTTGTTGCTGTTGTGGCAGCATAAATATTTTCCATAAATGTACGGGGAATGCTGCTGACATGACAGTCCTTTGGCGGATATTAATGCAGGGTGTTCCGGTAACGTAGAAACGACTGACTTGGGAACGCTGTCACCATAGTCGATAAAATTGGTTGATTGATACTGGTTCAATGTGACACAATAACCTATTTTTCTTTCTTTTTGTATAGTAAGTATATGAGGACAGACTACAGAAATGACCCTGTGAAGTAAAAAGGTTGTGGCGGAATAAGGCTATTTGGCTATTCATATGAACTTACACCAAAAATCACATTTGGAAGCCAGAAACAGCACAGCCAAGGCAAGCATTAATTGCACCTGGACGGACTTTCTTGCTAAATCAGTATCCCTAACAAATAAATGGAAATTTTTTCAAGCAGTCTGTACATCCATAAAATCGTATGTTGTCCAAGTGTGAGGCTATACATTTTCGGATGAGGTCGACAAACTGCAAAGATACTTCATAAAAAGCATATTAAGGATACCAGACTTCACGCCGAACTATGCAATTTTGCTGGAAACCGCAGCTGAAAAAAGTCACTATTTTACATTGAGTCTTCACATGAAATATATTTTTAAAACTTCCCACAAATATAAAGTAAGCAAACACCATAAATTGTTTTTGTGTTACGAAAAACCATTTTCTGGTACGAGCATTGAAATGAAATGGGCTCGGAATTCGGATTAACTTTCGAGGAGTGCATTAATAGTACGCGGTGCACAGCCTTCGCATACAGTTGCCGTCAGAATTAAAGGCTAAACACAGCAGAGAACATAGCGAAAAAGCACTCGCAAGTGCATCACGCGGGGTTCAGCCTACATAAAAAAGGAATGCGGATTGCAGATATCTCAATGACTTTCAAAGCACGATGTGGTATGCTTATGGTACAGTCTTTGCCAGAAAAATGGAACCGCGATTTTTCATGAAGTAAATATAAATATATACTTAAAATTTATTTACATGAAAGTATGTACAAAACTACGAGTCGCAATTACTCAATAAACCGTGTAGTCTTCATCATTGTCAAGTATAGCCTGGCATCTTCTTGGCGTGCTTTGAACCAGCTTTTCTGCGTAGCTCGTCAACAAACAGGACTAGATTTTGCGAACTTGACGCACGACTTGCTTTAAATCATGGACTGGCCTTCCGGCAAGATGCGTTTTCATAGTTCCCCACACATTTTCACTGGAAAGGCCAGTCCATCACTGTTGTTGTTTCTCAATGTGTTTTTTTGAGATCAGTGGTTTCGATGCTGTGGGACGGTAGGATATGTTCGCCTCCTTCAGTCGACGTTCGATGGTGTTGATACTCACATCTACTCCCTTTTTAGCCAGAACTGATTGTGCTTGGCGTAGTGACAAAGAAGGGACTCGCTTAAAAAGTGGGACGATCACTTTATCCTGCATTTTTGTCGTTATCGCTTCAAGCAGCGAACGACACTAACCGGAGTTAGCGCTGGCGTCGTAACCCTTGAGTGGGACTACTATGCAACAAAAAGCAGAACGAAATATACAGTAGGTTCTGTTTTTATGCGGTTTTGAAATAGTGCGGTTTGTTTTTAATTAAAAAATGCATGTCGACCTATCCGGAATTGTACATATAAACAAGATTCTAAACCAGCTAAGCAAAAACTCATCACAGATTATATCAAAAATGCTAACCCTACAAGTATGGAACCGCCTGCATCATCATCCAGATCAGACGTGTACATTTCCTCAAGTGACGGAAGTGATTTTACGCCAAATCCTAAACGAATGCGCAACATGCGGGTATTATCTGATTATATTTCTGACGATGTAAATTTATTTTTCGATTCTGACGTTTCTTAAATAAAGATATAATTTTCAAAAATACAAATTTTTGTTTATGCGATTTTATTTAATTATTTCAGATTCATGCGGTCTATGGAGCGTATCTATAGTTATAATACGGGGCTAGTACCCTTTATATTTTATTTCAGATTTATGCGGTTTTAGCACTTTTGAAACGTATCTATAGTTTTACTATAGAACTGGTAGCTTTTTTTATGCTTTTTTTTATGCGATTTCTTGCGGAACGTATATACCGCAAATTGAAATTACAAGAAAAAAACCGGTTATTTGCTTCTGACACAGACACACTTAAAAGCCAATCAATTCGGAAGCGTGTCAAAAATATGCAACCTCTGCCAACAAAGAAAAAAATGTGAAGTATTTTATTGGAAGATGTGCTGTACTCGCCAAGTTTAGAAACATTTATTAAAAAAAAAAAACGAAATTAACAGAAAAAGAAATTATAAACGCTTTAAATGGAGTAAATGATAAAAATTGGGGAAAAATGTTAGGTTTTTTGTATTCACCTTTACGCTATAGAAATTATTTGCTAGCGGAGTTTAACCAATTGATTTTTTTATTTATAATTATATAAAGAAAAAGGCAGACGATAAATTGTCATGTCTTATGAACATATACAGGGTGGGACATATAGCTTTAGCTTTTTAAACCACCTATTTTTTTGAGAATGGTAACACAAATGACATGTCAAATGTGTTCATAATTTACTTAAAGGTGTGACATTTACGAAATGGGACGCTATGCGCTTGAACAAAATTGGGAAATATTGAAAACCTATTTCCAAAGTGGTGAGTCTTCTTCTTCTTTTCTGATGAAGCTCATTTTCACATCGGTGGCTACGTCAATAAGCAAAATAGTCGGATTTGGGGCTCAGAAAATCCACACGTTACTGTAGAGAAGCAAATGCATCCACAACGAGTCACTGCTTGGTGCGGTTTTTGGTCTGACGGCATCATCGGGCCATTTTTTTCGAAATTGAGCGAGGAGCCGCGGTTACAGTAAATGGCGAGCATTACCGTGCTCAATGAGTTGTTTCCAAAAATTGAAGAGGATGACATGGACGACATTTGGTTTCAACAGGACGATGCAACTTGTCACACTGCCAAAGTTACACTCGTTTTTGAAAACCGAATAATCCGCCGAAATTCCGATATCAATTGGCCTCCTCGGAGCTGTGATTTAAGCCCGTTGGACTATTTTTTGTGGGGAGGCGTTAAGGACAAATGCTATGCGAACAATCCAGAGACAGTCGTGGCAGTCATTTGAACAATATTATTTTTCATTCATAAATTACAATGTTCAATCTTCAAAATAAAAAAAAGTTTGAAAAAATTTTGATTGGTTTTTTTTTATAGCCGACTCAAAAAGCAAATTTTACATGGCCCACCCTATAGTATATGTTTATATTATAAAAAACTTATATAACCTACTTTTATTGAATGTGCAAAAAAAGCCTATATCTCCATTAGAAGCTCTTGGCACTCCACAACCCCACAAACGTAATACAGAGAAGGGGAATTACTTTCGAGCACTTTTCAGCTACGACACTCTCAAACAGCCACACGCCACTGCTCGCGCCACGATTAGCAAAGCGGTTCACAATTGGCGTAAGCGTACTAGTTCCGGACTAGTCTTTTTTGCTTGACTAGCTTCAACTTTTGCTGTAGGGTACAAGCATATGTACGGCACACACACACACACATCTACATATGTCCATCAGCATTTGCACATATAAGGCACATTGAATGCCGTTTGTGACGTCATTGGAAATTTTTACACTCTGCATCCCCACCCAAGGGACTCGCATATTCACATATGTTTGCACATATGCATGCATGTATGTATGTGTGTGTGTGTGCTTGTACGTAGTATATTCTCTGCGGTGTCGTTGCAGTTTCGTTTTGATAGTCGTTTATTTACATATATGAGTATGACATTCACACACACACTCGTATTTACGCAGCGCCACATGTATGGCACACACAGGGGGGTGTGCGTATGTCGCCATGCTCGCACTTTTTAATGTCATGTCCGACTTTTATGCTTTCATTGCACTACACACGCATATACACACAAACATGCATGTGTACTTAGTTTTTTGTTGTCATAGTTTTTGTTGCGGTTCATGCCGTGATGTGCCGTTGCAGTTGACATTCGTTCGGTACACATAACCCACATTAAAATGCGAAATTTCACATTCATGAGTTTTCGTAATTTATTTTTGTTGTTTTTGGTTGCTTCTTTTACAAAGCTCAAAGTGATGCATGCGCTTGGTGTATGCTTCATGCAGCTCACATCCGATTTTGTTTTATGTGGCATATCTTCTCCTATTAAAATTGTCATTAAAGAGTGATGTTGCAGAGGATGCTTTCATTTTTATAAGAAGTAAAATTTTGTTAACTATTTCCAAGTACTCCTTCATGAGCTGAAAAGAGAAATGTAAATCAGTTGCACGCACAAAGCGCCGTGACTACTTCAGTCGTAAAAAATAATCTCTGATATCCTTAGTTATCAATCCATTGCGGAACTTTTTTCTCAAAAAAGTCATCAAAACATATTAGAACTTAACCCAAAATTATCAAAGTATAAGGTGCTTCCTATGGCGAATCCGAAGCGCTAGAAATAGGCTGTGCCCAAGGCCTGCGCAAAAGGGAGATCTTCTCGCTATTCCAAAAACAGGCCGTGGGCAGGTGGACTGAGGCGGATACCTGCAAAATAACTGAACAAATGTGGCCCAATTTCAACAAATCCAGAAATGACAAGCTGTTAAGAAAGCCACGAGCAGACATATTCAGAATTACGTCAACAATAATCGGCCACTGGCCTTTGGGATGCCATGCCAGGTAGATGGAGTGGCCGCACAACGACAGATGCAGAAGCTGCAATCGAGAAGAATCTAAAAAAGCAGTATCTCACTATCTGTGTGAGTGCCCAAGTCTGGATGCTCTATAGCACTCATAGCATAGAATGCTGAGGGAACTCTCGATGGTCTAAAACTTGAAAGAAACTGCAGAAAACCACTGCTAGTGGTGCTGTTCTCAGAGCACCGCTAATACAAAAGCTTGCTGCTATTTGAATGTGGTGCAGCTGCTTGATCGAAGTTTTCTGCTCAAGAGTTGACCACCAGACGGTATTTTCTTACATTTCTGGTTTTACAATAGGTGTATAAAGCCCGTGAACTATCTTGGGGGATAGGCTTTGTAGTACTTTTAGTGGAATTGCATAAAAATAATTAATTAATTCTCTTTTTCATGCTTTCATAGAATAATTAAAAAAGTTAATTTCAAGTTTAAAGTTAATTGATTAACGCCCAACAAAACCTGATTCGCAGTTAAGGCTTCAAGCAAGAAACAGCAGTCGGTTTAAAAATTCCTTGAAAAAAACTGAATAATCGTATGGCAAAACGAACCAGTTCTTCTGCTTACAAAACCTTTTCTTATTTCATTGATAATCCATTTTCCTTTTTTTTTTTTGCAACACTTTATAGGACTTTCGCATTACGCAGACATATGTGGCCTACGTCATTGCAACGCAAAATTAAAGATTATTTATTTCTCCTACTCTGTGTTCTTATGTATTTTTAACGACGTGTGCTGGCTTTCTCATATTGAAAAAACAAATAAGTTTTCCTGTTTCAACACCCAAAATAACACCAGCAAAATAAAAGAAAAGGAAAATTTTAATTTTGCATTATTTTTAAATGCAATTGTCGTCGCATCAGTCAGTTCGATGGCCATTCAAAGAAAGAACTGCACTTAAAATGTAGAGGTTTCCTTGGTACGTACTCGTATTAAAGAGGAAAGCGATAAATCATTATTTTCGTTTTGATCTTCTTGAGAGCTTTTCTTTTTTTCTGAGAAATTTATCTCGCGCTATCAAATTTATTTATTCCCATGAACGGCGTGCGAAAAAAGGAAAAGTTCGGGATTTTTTTTTGATGGAAAAAAACTTCAACTATTTTTTCTTTTTACATTAGATTAATTGATATTTATTTTATAACTGTACTATATAAAAAATAAAATTAAAATATAAAAAAATGGTGGAGATATGACTCCACAAAAAAGGGTTGTCGCCGCACCTCAGCCATGATAATGGCCGTTCTATTCATCTGAAACAAAAAAAATAAAAAATCATTTTATTCGGAAAGGTTGTCGTCATCATATGAACTAGAATCTCTGAAAAATAATTACATGCAATGAAATGGCAGCTTCTTAAACATGAAAATCGTGATTTTACTATTTTTTTTTTTAATTTCGTGGGCCATAAAAAATCGAATATATTATTGTATTGTAATAATTCTATTGTAGTTCATATTATAGGGGCATTAATTATGAATAAAATAAGACCTTATACGTCCAAATCGGTAAATTACATTTTGATTTATCGTGGCTGCGATTTTGAAAAACGTAAGTTTTCAGGAAACGCGTTTAAAGTTGGAAGTACCATTCTCTGTACCTGTGCGCGCTCGGCTTTAATTCTCCGTAACTTATGGAGATTTGAAGATTTCTCAAAAACTCCTGTTGGAGATTATTCGGAAAGGATTATAAAACTAAATAATTTAAAAAAATTCAATTTTTTGAAACCCGAATCATGGGAATACCCCCTTAAGCAAAATTGATGTAATCTTGCGGTTATTTGCTTTTTAATTTTTGAAGAAAAAAATAAAAAAGGATCTTTAAACTAATGAAGAAATAAGACATCATAATCATTAAGCCACGTCCGTCTCATGAGGCCCATTGCATCTTAAGAAATTTAAAATCACTGATGTTTACCCATGGAATTGTCAGTGGCGTTACTGATTGTTCAGATCTACTGTTGTAGATAAGCGTCAGAAGCGCCAGAAGACTTTGCGTTCGCACTCTCCGTTGCATGCTAAAGTTCTTAAATCACATTATTTAAATTATGCACCCATTACTAAATATCTCAATGAAATTAATAGAATTTTTAGTATTCTCGATCTTAATTATAAGCTGGAATCAAATTGCTTCTACAAATTAGTTTCACGTCTTATCTCCAAAAAAATGTTTAGTTATAGACTGTAAGGCTTATGGTTACAAAGTTCATTAATGAAATGAAATGAAATGAAATTCTTTTAACTTAGTGTACTCTTTAAAATAAAATGTCACATATTATTTGGGTAATATTTCTCTTATAAGCCGAAAGTTGCTCATTGCCTCTCGAACTAAGAATTTGGCCAAATCTAGAGGCCCCGCCTCTCCCAATGCTGCAAGCTTAAGACTTCAAACTCATCGAACTCCTAGAGACACAGAAATGTATTGAAATGCGCGCTGAGAGCAAAAGTGAGAATAAATTGACTCATATTTCGGTATTTATTCCATTTTCAGTTTATCGACAATCGAGCTTTCAATTGTACCCTTCGCTATTGCAGAGCGTCAATATTGAATCTTCAAAAGGCATATATGAACTACTGATGTTTTTAGTCCATAGATAACTATTTAGCCAATGTTTTCATGCTAGAGCCTAGTGCTTGAATTTATTTCTTTTCTTACTTTTCCGTCCGTAGCATATCGATAACTCTCTATTACATCTTTTTTATCGCATTAGATGCCGCCCACTAGAAACAAAATTACACTAAATCTTTCCATACTTGACACATTCAATGAAAGAGGGGTATGAAATAGGCCATAAATTTAGTTTGGAAAAATACTTTTATTCAATTCAAAGGAAAAAATTTATGAAAATAATACAAAATTAAGACTCACTTTACTTTTGCTCGATATGACCACCTTTTGCCTTGACCATGGCCTTGAGACGGTAAAGAAACAAATCGCAAGCTGCCCAAGTATTTTGGCCGACTCGTAAACAATGGCTTTTTGCAGCGCCTCGAGACTAGTGAATCTTATGAGAATAATCCATCGGATTCTACAGTTTATTGAAACGTTCCGAATTTGGTCTCACGTTGATCTAAATTAAAGGGTGGTTAAACATCACGAGCCGATATTGAGTGTGAACCACACCTAAACGTCAAGTTTTTTTTTGCATTTCATTTGATATTTTTCAATTTCAGACTAACTCAATTTGAACCATGGAAAGATAAACAATTGAGCAATGTGTTAAAGTTATTCAAGCTTATTATGAAAACGGGCGTTCAAATCAAAATGCATATCGCGCACATCATCCTCAATGATGAGGCACATTTTCACCTCAGTGGATTCGTCAATAAGCAGAATTGCCGCATTTGGGCGCATTGCCGAAAAACCAATGCTCCCACAAAGAGTGACTGTTTGGTGCGGTTTATGGGCCGACGGCATCATTGGGCCGTATTTTTTCCTAAATGAGGCCGGTCAGGCATTTACTGTCAATAGTGTTCGCTATCGTGAGATGATAACGAACTTTTTATGGCCCGAATTGGAAGATATGGATGTGGACGATATGTGGTTTCAATAGGACGGTGCTCTTTTGCGATGGCTCTTTTGCGCGAAAAATTTGATGGACGAATAATCTCACGCCGTGGCGATGTCAATTGGCCGCCAAGATCATGTGATTTGACACCGCTGTACTTCTTTTTTTGAGGGAATTTGAAAGAAAAGGTGTGCGTCGATAAGCCAGCAACAATTCAAGAGCTAAAGAGTGAGATAATTCGGCACATTAAGGGCATAGAACCTCAAAAATTTGGACCATCGCATGGAGGTGTGCCGCCGAGGCCGCGGCGGCCGTTTGGCCGATATTTTGTTCTAAACGTAATTGAGCCATACCAATATTATCATAGTAAAGAGAAATAATAATTTCTTAAGAAAAATTGTACTTTATTCAAAATCAACACCGACCGTTGAAACTTAACCACCCTTTATTTGGATTTTGAAGAAAAAAAAAAGAGGTTGTCTGTAAAGTCGGTTTACTGACGATAGTTTAACGTGATAACGTCATAAGAAAATACTGATTGAATGGTTGCATTTTTCAAAAGAAAATTTTAATTTTATTTGTTTGATAGATATTTTGTATGGATATAGAGAATGAGTTAACATTAACATAACATAATAACATACTTTAACATAACATAACATAATACAACATAACACAACATAACACAACATAACATAACATAACATAACATAACATAACATAACATAACATAGCATAACATAACATAACATAACATAACATAACATAACATAACATAACATAACATAACATAACATAACATAACATAACATAACATAACATAACATAACATAACATAACATAACATAACATAACATAACATAACATAACATAACATAACATAACATAACATAACATAACATAACATAACATAACATAACATAACATAACATAACATAACATAACATAACATAACATAACATAACATAACATAACATAACATAACATAACATAACATAACATAACATAACATAACATAACATTTCATTCAAAGACACGGCGGGTCCACGTTTTGGCATATATTTCGAGACCCTAGTCATCAATAGGTATGAAAATTACCCCGTATTAAAGCACTTATCAACAGCTTTCATTTGATATCCATATTGTACAAACACATTCTAGGGTCCACGTTTTGGTCTCTATCTCGAGACCCTAGTCACGGAGCGGATGGAAATACTCTGAACTAAAGCATTCACCAACAGCTTCCATTTGGTACCCATATTGTACATACACATCCGAAGGTTACCCGGGTCCACGTTTTGACCTATATCTGGAGCCCTATTTCCAAAATAAAATATAATCCATGTTACTCGTGGAGGATGTAGCTTTCGAATGGTGAAAGAATTTGCAGTTCATTCAATGCAATGAGCAAGGTAACTACATATGAGCAAGGTAACACTAATGAGCAAGGTAACACTAATGAGCAAGGTAACACTAAAGAGCAAGGTAACACTAATGAGCAAGGTAACACTAAAGAGCAAGGTAACACTAAAGAGCAAGGTGACACTAATGAGCAAGATAACGACACATTTTTTCGTGCGTGCAGCCTGTTAAATCGAATTATAAGACGTTATCACGTCAAAATCGTAAAAATATAAACTGGGCCCTCAAAGAAATAATCGCCAAGATATGTATTTGGCAAGGTTTATTAGAAGTGTAGGACATTCACATAGGAGGTGTTGTAACAACTCAATCTCGTCTTCATCTACAGAACTCCTGCAGAAGTCATTGCGAGATACACCCATTCTACCGGCTAGGGAGCCAATAGTGCACCTATGAGGAAGCCAGTAGTTTATCTGCTGAATCCAAGTAGATATTTTGTCCTTAAAATTTAACCGCCCTTTATAGATGAAGTGTTATGGTATTTTCTACAGCTGTTTGCAACAACTAAACGGTCTTAACCCAACTTATTTGACCAAAAAAAAACATTTACCCTGATCCTCTCCACTTCCTTGTTAACTTTTGCTTATGTACTTTGGATTTTTTCTTTATATTTACTTTCCTTAAACTAGTTTCATTTCATATTTACTTGTCAAGCCCGAAAAGGCAACAAAATTCCAAAACTGCTTCGAAACTTTTTGAAGTCACTGTAAATGTTGTAATTACCTTGACTCACAAACTGACAGCTCGACTGCCTGAATGGCTAAAATGGCTAAAAGGACTGAATGACTGGCTGTAATTGACACAAACATGCAGAAACAGAAGTACAGAAGCATTCGTAAACTCACACCCCCACCCATACATGCATATATGCACGCCCGCACACCATCGCATAAGCACAACTATCAGCAAACAAACACATTTATGCACTTCGATATTCATGAAACACAAAACGGCCAACAAGTGAGTTTTTGGATGGAGAGATGGCGACACGAGGTGGCTGCTGCAGCGCAAAAACTAGGAAAAGCAGAAGGAAAAAAATAACGAGAACGGAAAATCAATCTTGTTACCGTCTTCTTCTTCTGCTGCATGTTCTTCTTCAACTTGGATTGGGACTTAACGTGCAAATGGCAACACGTTTAGTGCCGTACCCACTCACACACACACACACACACACACATGCATGCACGCAGTTATGCAAATATTGTGAGGAGTGAATATTCATTGCTAGGATGATGAGTGCATAACACATGCATGCATACATACATACATGCACACATACATACACAAAGCAAGTGTACCTACATATGAACTCATTTGCACAGACACACACGCACATAGCAACATTCAGCAGCGCACTTTCGCCGCCTTGTAGCTGTCAACAAAATTCAATAGCTAGCAACGAGAATTACAAAAACATCCAACGGTGATGAATATGTATGCATGTGTGTGTGTGTTGGTACAGATGTATTTGAATGTTCAAGGCGAAAGAAAGTGAGCTCCTCGTATAGTTTGAATGGCAACACCAAATGGCAGCAGCAGCAGCCAAAGCACCAACAGAAGCAACAGCAAAAGTTGCATCTGTGCTTGCTACAAAAACAACGGCAGCCATGGCAACAGCTGCATAGGCAACAATTAAAGCCAGTCAGTCACTCAGTTAGCCAACCAGCCAGTTAGTTATTAAGAAATAGTCCAGCAGTGCACGGCATGGCACAGTAAGAAAATTAACTGTTTCACAACAACAACTTTGAAGACATTCACAAAATTCTTGTGCTTGCCACTTGTAATTGCAAGTGACTTGCTCCATTGCGACTGTTACAACTTGCAAGTGGCAAGCATGCATGTGCGTGCATATGTATATGTGTATGTGGATGCACACATATGCTTGTGTGTGTTTGCATCTAAGCCATTGTGGGAGTTTGTTTGCTCTAAGGACGCCGCGAATGAGGCCAATGAAGCGCCAAGCGAGTGTTTTTGCCATTTTGCACAAAACGACTCTCGCTGATTGTTGCTGCTGCTATGTTTTCTCATTACTAGCTGTCTTATCCGTCAAATACAGTATTGGTCTTGAGCAAAGAAACTTCTGAGCATCCTCATAGAGCTACGATTCGCATATAAGTAAAAGCAAAAAATGCCTTACAAATTTCTCGCTGTTGGCTTTTTTTGCTTTTTACTTACATGGATTGTATTTTTTGCTTCCATTCCCGCTAAATTTCTTTAATTTTAGTACAACCCAGCAGACTAATTATTTTCGGTAACCAAATACTATAAAATAAAGTTTGCTTAGAACAATCGCCTAAGAAAGCAACAACAGGCTGTGATAAGTTCAGAATTACTCAAAAGAGCAGACAGATTTGCATGAAGCTCCATAAGTTTTTTTTAACTGAAATTTTTATTTTAATTGAATAGTATTCCATTTTTATTAACTGTCAGAATAATCGGACTAAGGGGAGCTGATTTTTCTTATAACTTAAAATGCCTCAGACTTCCAGATTCCGTCATCGGATATTCCGGATATTTTCTCAGATACATTTGATTTGAGGTTTGCACTTCGACTTCAAGATCTTTTGTGCCTTCTATTCAACACCGTACTTCATCCGAACCCATATTAAACTTAAGATAGAGCTGGGGTGGGCTGAGCGTATGTGCCTTTCTTCTAGCTGCAATGGGCCGAGATGTCTCAACCTTCTCGGCACTGGAGCGCTGCATTCAAGGAGGAGGTAAATTGAAGTCTCCGAGGATTGGCCGCAAAAATGGTAAGCTTCAATGGACCATTTTCCAATCCTGTGCGGATAACTGCGCAAATTGCAATGGCCTGTGATAATTCTCGTGAGCATTCTCAATTTATCCTTAGGGTTGGTTATGAGTTTTCTAAACTTCTTTTGATTGTACCACCCGTAAGGATATCGCCCGACATGGCTCCCAAATTTGTAAATACTAAGTAACATACCTATGAAATGTGTGAAGTTCTCGCAAAAATTCCGCACTTAGTAAGTTCTTCAGCTTACAAAGTAGTTACATTGAGAATAGAACTAGTTCGCGCAGCATCGACCTTCTGCAAGTGTTTTTTGGTCGACCGCGACTTCTGCCCCCTTGCGGGTTCCAGTCAAGTGCCATCCTCGTGATGCTATCTGGTGGTTTTCTCAGTGTGTGACCTATCCATCGCCCCTTTCTGCATTTTATTTGCCTAAGGATGAGTTCCTCGTTCATTAACCTCCACAGTGCGTTATTAGTGATGGTATTTGGCCAGAATATTCTGCAGATGATGCGGAGGCATTTGTTGATAAAACTATCAAACGCGACGCAATATGGCTGGCACTGAGTAAAAAGGTAGTTCCCACCAAGATAATCCGCCTCTTCAAAGCCCTCTACGAGAACTGTCAGTGCTTTACAAAGGCGATATCAGCGATCCATTCACTACCAACGCAGGCGTATGCCAAGGTTTTCCCCTATCGCCCCTTTTCTTCGTCATCGTCCTTGATGACGTCATGAGCCAACTGACCCTGCACAAAAAAGGCATCGTATGGAGTTTCACCAGACATTTTGAGGACCTGGACTTCGCTGATGACATCTGCCTCCTCTCTCACAAACTCTCCGACATGCAAGCGAAGGCGGACAAACTAGTCGCGCTGGCACGCACTGTCGGACTGGAGGTCAACATCGCTAAGACCAAGGTCATGAGAGTTAACCACAATAACTTGACGGACGCCCGGTGGAATTCGTTGAAAGCTTCTGCTACCTCGGCTGCATTATCACGGCAGATGGTGGAGCAGATGAAGATGTCAACTGCAGGCAAAGCAAAGCAAGGGCGGCAATCGGGCGAATGCATACAGTATAGGAGAGTTCGCAAATCTCCACGCGCACTAAACTACGAATACTCGCTAAATTAGCAACACAAAATTTTCGTCTATCGCGCATTCTATGACGTTCCATATATGCACTACATACAAGGTGGCGCAAAATTAATCAGCCAATTTTATTTTTAATTCACATTTTTACTAAGAAAAAAAAGGATGGTTTTAAGTTATGGAAATCATATACCGCGTTAGCCGAATGGGTTGGTGCATAACTAGGAAGTACCTAGGTTCGAATGTCTGCAAAATAATAAAAACGCTTTTCCACAGGGATGGCAAACCGCCGAGAGTATTTCTGCCATGAAAAAAAATCCTCATACAAATTTTCAGTAAAAGAAAAAACTGTAGGTCCCTCCATTTGAGGAAAAACATGAAGACGCACCCCACTAATAGGAAGAGAAGCTCGACCAAGCACCTGACAGAAGTGTACTCGCCAATCTTTTTTTTATTTATATACCTTTTTCAACGGAGAATTTCTCGTGCCAACAACTGCTACTTTGGACTAAGTAAGCAATTGAGTAGTTAAATCCTCTCTCAATGAACAAAACTAACACGCTACAAGGCTCTTATCATTCCCGTCCTATCGACTGGCACAGAAACTTGGACCATGACAATATCCGATGAGCCGTCCTTTGGAATGTTTGAGAGAAAGTTTCTGCGGAAGATGTTTGGACCTTTACAAGTTGTGTCATAGGCTGTGAGCTTTACGGTGGTATAGTGCAACGAATAAAGATCTAGCGGCTTCGTAGGCCGAGTAATGTTGTTCGAATGGATACTTTGCTCAAAATATTCAATGCAGCACCAGCTGGTGGTAGCAGAAGAAGAGTAAGGCCTCTTCTGCGTTGGAAAAATCAGGTGGAGAAGAACTTGACTTGACTTAGTGTGTCCAACTGGCGCCGGTTAGCACGAGAAAGAAACGACTGGCGCGCGTTTTGTTAAATTCGGTCAAAATCGCTTAAGCAATTATCGCGCCAATCAAGCAGATGAAGAAGGTATACCAGTTTGAACTATAGCGCAGCTGTTTAGTTCACAAGTGTCTAATATGGTTCACGTAAGACGCCATTTGCAAAAATTATAAAACTTTCGAAAGGGTGAATAAATTTGCGCCACCTTTTATATGTAAGCGTATTTATAACATTGCACTTTTCCATACTATTTTCTTACGCCGCTATCCATGTACACGTAATTCTCTCAACTATCATAAATGCATCTGGTCTACCCATTCCTATTCACCTCGCCTTCCCTCTGGTCATTTGTGCTTCGGCGGCTCTGCACAATTTCGATTTAAATATTTATTCGCAGAGATTTCTTGTTCCGCAATTTGCAATTCTGCTTCCTTCAACACTGCACTGTGCTTTCTTGATATTGGTATTTCCCCTTTTTTTTCATCTGTTAACTTTCTGCGTCACCTTGCTTCCATATGTGCAGCCGCACGTGGCTTCAAGTGTTCTTCTCACTTGTACGCTTTTCATTTCTGTTTTATAAAATAATTATTTTTAGACAGCAAATATTTATGTGGATGGAAGATATTTATAGCGAAAGTGATTATAATACAAACATAAATATAAGTATAAGTACATACACGTATGTGTGTGTGCGTGTGTGTGTAAAAATTCATATTTTTGTTACTTGCAATGCTTGACTCGATGTCATCAGGGTCAAAGAAAGGCTCTCTTTAAAGAATTTTTAAACGATATGAAATTTTATTTGCACTTATTTGGAGTGACGTATGATACATAGATTTTTCAGGTACACGTACAATGTTTCCCATGCATGTGAAATAAAATACAGAAATAAGTTAGGTAAGATATTAATAGTTGGGGCCTGCATCTAAAATTAAATATGCGATCAAGGCTCTGACGACGCCATGGTGAAGAACGAAACTAGTAAACTCCTGTAAGGAGAAAATCAAATCTCTTGGGAGTGCAGGTAACATTTCTCTGACCTGGCCTCCAGGACATAGGAACATAGAGGGAAATGAAATTGCTAATAAGCTTGCCAGGAAGGGACGGAATTGGCCTCAGAGACCTCCTACCCGGTCATCGGCATCCTCCTGGCAGTTGTTAAAGGGGAACTGCACAAATTATTTCTCAGAAAAGCGCAGAAAAAGTGAAGCTCCATTTCTTCATGTGCTATTGCGAAACCCCTTTGGCCCGAGTACAATTTACGAAGGACTCGGAAAGTCCTTTTGACTACTCGCCATTCAATTTCCAAACTCGTAGCTGTATTTACCGGTCACTGGACGATCGGCGCACACGCAGAAAAGCTAGGGCTGCCATTTAACCCCCATTGCAGAAGCTGTGGTGATCTTTCAGAGAAGCACTTTCTCTGTAATTGTCCGGGCTTGGCAGCCAGACGATTAAAATCACTGGGCGCTCCTTTCTTTGACAGCCTGGGGCAGTGCGTCAACAAAAATGTCATCAATCTTCTTCATTATATCAACAGCTCTGGCTGGCTATAGATATCTGCCTGTTGGAGGTCTCATAATGGTATCAAAACGGCGCTTTAGTGCTACTTCAGCGCCAAACTGGCACTTCAGCCATTTCACCTACCTACCTATTTGCGATTAGTAGAAGATGTCTCGTAATAAAAAAGGTGAGTTAAATCATATCTAATGGTTATTTCCATTGTGACGGGTGTGACCGTGTTACTGATATTTTTCGTTATAAATTTAGAATTTAAAACTGTTACTTAAATTAAAGGACACTAATCCCTGCCATGTGAATATTAAAGTTGTTTGATACCAAGTACATACTGAAAATGCATCATTTCCGACCATAGCTGCGAAAAAATTCCATGGCACTTCTAACCCAAAATCCTTAGGAGCATGACATATGTTGAAAATGTTGTACCTATTTTTAAATTGAGATGCACAACCATCTGAAAAAATGTGTACAACTTTCAAATCAACCTTTTCCTTAAGGTCACTTGCAATCATTTTTAAGAATGCCCAAACACTGTGTTTGTTATGAGTTAAATCATCACTGATAATAGCGTAGGATTGTGTGGAAATACCGTATTGATATCTAACCCAGGCGCATGCTGTAAAAATAGTCAATTGTGGATGCTTCCAATGTGCACTTTGTATTTCGTCTTGGAAAAATATTGAAAAGTTTTCAGCGAAATCTACTTGCAGAACCACTTCGTTTTGGTGGGGTATCGCTTTCCTGTCTTGGAAACATTGCGCTTGCATATTGTTGACATACCAATGTGTTTTAAATTGATCTAGATTTAATTGAAAAAAGCTTCAAGAATTCTCCTACAGCTGTTTCCTTAGCAATTATATGGAAACGCCCTTCCTGACTTGTCCAATACTTCCACGACACTATCATATTTTCATTCTAGTTTAATGGCACCAGATCATATATATTATCACAATAGAGGCATTCGTTTCTCATACATTTCTCACAATGAATATTGCAGCATGTTGACTGCAAAACTTTTGAAGGACTTTCCGGTATAGTGAAAAAAGTTGTATGAGCAACATCTGTATAAACTTAATGTTTTCATGATAGATGCAAATGCACATATTGAGGAGAGTTTCCGCCACTAGGCACACCGGCCGATAATTATAAAATTGAGATTTACCAATTTTAATTGTTGGATTTTCTTCCTTAAATAAACTATAGCACTCGCCCACAGTCATGTTGAGGTATCGTTTTTGAACTTTTTGCTTAGCGCCCGTTGATGGATTTTTCACGATTTTTACGTCCCTTATTCCAGGTGTATGTCGACTGATATCATCCCGTAACCAAAAGCTTTTGATTTTGTCAATATCGTCAATCGGAGTTTTCACTCTTGTACTTACTGAGGGCATTATAATATAGATTTTAAGGGGGTGGTAGGGTTTAGCGCTAAAAAAAAACACTTTTTTTTTGAATTTTTTACGGAAATATGGCTTAAGATACTTTAATAAAATCAGTTGCATGTTATTGTAAATCTTTTCAATAAGTTTTTAAAAAATATTAATAATAAAATATTGACAAATAAGCCCATGACAGAGTTTTTTCGGAGATATGTTTTTCGAGAGGTGCTCTGCGGTGCCAATCGGCATTCGTCGTAGAATCATCTGAAACTAAAAAAGTCGAATTTTTCAGTTAAAGTATGACGTAATGCTCCCCCCCCCCCCCCCCCCCCCATTAATAAAGGAACGTCTTTAGCGAGTTGCTTAATAACAGCAATTCTTTTCCATGGACTACGAGGCAGGATTTTTTCAATTTTGGTGACTGTTTTTTTCAATGAACGACGTGATTTGAAGCTATCAATTTCAGATGTATTCAAAACACATGATACTTTCTGCTCATCCTTTTTGCGTTGCTTTCACTTTCTTTCTTTATCTTTTCTCCTTTTTTCTTCCAACGTCACTTCATCCATTGTAATTTTTTTGACATCTCTGCTTTTTTATCTCTTGTTCTCTCTAAAGCCAAATGCAGTTCATATTTTCTTTATTGTTTTTAAGTTTTTTCCTTTGTTCTCGCTTTCTGGTTTTCGAATCCATTAAAAAAACAAGCACTTCGCGTTTATGTGACGGGTGTGACCAAGTATTTTATATTACTAAATTGCCAAAACGCGAATAAAAAATTAGTAAAATGTCACCAAACTATTTACTACGCATACTTTGTTATCATTGCAAGTATCAAGTGATTATAATGTACAGTACCAATTTAATTGAACTTTTTCAATTTTTAGTGGGACGGGTGTGACCGAAAATTTTAAAGTTTTAAAAAATCGATAAAAATTTTATTTTACAATGTACCATGTCAAAACTTTGAAAGAATGGAAGCAATAGCATATTATATTCAAATATAACGGGGTTTTGTCAATAGTCATAAAGGAAGAATAAGAAAATGTAAAATAAAAACACATCGTAAAAAGAATGTAAACTCACTTTTCAGTATAGGTGAAGTTCACAGTGTTGCCAAACTTATTAAACTTAAGGCAAAAATATAGTTTTTGATTTTCCCATATATATTATTCTCTGGCAGACATTATTTGACTGAATTTAACTAAAAACAACTAAATTAATTTTTTTCTGCATAGGGCCGTTTTAGGTGGAATTTACCTAATGCGATTGTCGATAAATTTTTTGCACTCCCAAGGATCTACTGTGAATCTACAGTAAAATTCATGTAGTAAAATTTGGTAAGGAAGCGCAATAATGCTTTCATAATCCATTTCAATTATTTTTCCAGCCAGCTTCAGTTGATATCAAGCTAAATGGATACCTTTTCTCATATCCAAAAGCCGCCCAAATCATTTGCGATCCACCACCGTAATTTTGCTGGCGCTGCGGCAGTACTTATAGTTGGCCGTTAGAGTTACCGCTAACGAATTTTTCCATGTCAGAAAAAATTACGTTCCAAAATGGATTCATCCATAACGACTATGTGTCGTTTCAATAATTTCGCACTCAAAACCTACCTACTTTTGGAAGACACCTACTTGAAACGTACAAAATCAATTCGTTTTCCTTCGAGGGTGGGGTAGATGGCGAATTTTGGTAAATCGAGAAAAGACATTCACTGTTTTAGGTTTCAAATATGCAGATGACTTGCTGAGGGAAAAGCCTAATTTCATTTCATTGTTTCAGTTAATTGCCTGACTAAACGGTACTTCCTGCCAATTCGATTACTGCCGTTTAATAGCGCCAGAAAACATGCTAGCTTTATTTTTAAACAACAAAAGTGAAGTGCGTAGCTTTAACAACACTTTTAAATAGGTATACAAATATACACACACATACATATGCATGTATATTTCTCTGACGTCACGCGAATGCTCAAGACGAGAAAAGCGCTACCGGCAAAAAAATGCAACCCATTTTGTCCCAAATACCTATGTACGCGTACAAATGTGCATATGTATATACTAGTGCGTATGCATATGTATACACTAGTATATATGTATGTATACACGCACATAAGGAAAATCCTGGCGAAAACGGGAACGTAAAACGAGTTCACAGTGCCTGCCCAGCTGTGCTACGTCACAAAGGGCAGCTCTATACTGAGTAGTTGCATACACACGCCAATAATTGCATACCTGCATATGTATGTATAATCGTATGTACAAAAATATATGTACAATGATTTGAGCAAAGAATCATAATATAATATTTGAGCCCCATTTTTCTCAAACAAACTGTGCACCGAAAGTATGCAGGGCTTCACACACACATATACATACTCGCGTATATATATAAGTATATGCGTACTGCCATAAATAGATTTGAACATTAATGCAAAGCTGCATATTCAAGCCATGCGACATACATACATGCCATGTACTTATGTACAGGCACACGCATACATAAGCGCGCCATATATAGGTCAAAAACTTACACAACAACGACACTGCAACTTGCCACCCACCCTCGCACCACCACCGCAGCAGCAGCGTCAGCGGCAGCTCAGACGGCACTTTGGCCGACATGCACCTCGTCGAGGTTACGGCCCAATATGCGGCTTTACTAGTGGCTGTGACGTCACAGCTATGTAGTACATTAATAAATACCTCTATATATGTGCATGTATTGTATTTTGATTACATATAGCCACAACATGAATGTTGTATGCTGCATATGGCAGCAGTGCACGAGCGGCAACGAGCATCGAAGTGCCGCCGCTGCTGACCCAATTTGAGTACAACCATTTGCCGCACCGAACGCTATTGCAAAACTTTTTTCTTTTTTTCTTTTTTGTTTGTTTGCGTCTCTTGTGGTATTCGCCCTTGTATTCTTCCTTCGCATACACACACACACACACATGCGAGTAAACACAAATACACCAAAGCATTGAAGCTTATGATGAACGAGGAGCGGCAGCGGTTGGCGCTTATGCACACAAAATTATGCTAGGACAGCAACTCAGCAACACAGCAATCGGCGACCGGCGTTAGCAACACGTCAATACTTATTCGAGTACGTCACATAGGTATATAGAGTACTAACAACAACAACCACAAAGGCAACAAGGAAACAGTGAGACGAACCATTTTTTAGGTTTTATGTCCACTTCGGCAGCCGCTTGGCCACCTTGGCGTTCGTCCGTTTTTGTTATTCCTCTGACTCGTCCGTTCACCTTGGCGTCGTTGCATCAATGAAATATCTTCCCTGTACGTATGCAACTGCTGCAATTGGAAGAGCTTTTGCATTGTTAATGGCTAGTTTTGTTTTTGTTGTTAAGCATGAATTTAGGTAAAACGGTATACGAACGTTTTTAGCTGGTATTTGTTTGTGGCTGTTGTCCACAAGGTGTTCTGTTAGCGGCTTTCGAACACAACATCCGAGCCATTTGTTCTGCAGCAGATGGGTTGGTTACTTATAATCCAATGTCGCATAGTACTAACTCATGCGTATATATACAAGGTGTGGCTATTAAATAGCGAGCATGAAACGGGAAAACATTTGATTTTGACTCCATACCTTCCTACTTTCTCATTCTTCTTCGTGGTGGCCGCGATAACCGATTAAACGATTTTGCCCGAGTATAAAAAAGCGCGCCAGGCGTTTATTTCTCGCGTTAACCGGCGCCCATTGAAAACACCAACTGAAACTGAGTCCTTCTCCACCTCATCTTTCCAACGCAGAGGAAGTCTCTCTCTTCTTCTTCATCTGCTACCACATCGAACACTTTCAAAGCCGGAGCGACATAACCCAGCTAACGAAGCCACTAGATCTTTATTCGCTGCGCCAAGTCTATGTCGTTGTAAAGCTTAGGCAGCTCATTATTCCATCGCCTACGATACTTATCGTCGCCAACGTGCAGAGGTTCAAAAATCTTCCGCAGTATCTTGCTCTCAAACACTCCAAGTGACGCCTTATCGGATATGGTCATCGTCCAAGCTGCTGTGCCATACGTTAAGACAGGCATGATTAGAGCCTTGTACAGTATTAATTTTGTTCGTCGAGAGAAGATTTTACTATTAAATTGCCTACTTAGTCCTACTTAGAGAGATTCACCATAAATATCCGAATCAATATTCACTTATTGGAAGCAAAGCGGAAGACTTTTTCTATCAGCTACTTCAGGACGCATGTCAGCTTCTCCATCACCGCTTTCACGAACTCAAATTGTATTGCTTTTAATGTGGCGACTAAAGTGAACCACTGTACCTGACTAGCAAAAAAAGCCTCGCTTATCTTCTTCTATAATATAGGCAGTTTTTTCCGAGTTTTCTCACGGGATTCCGTGAGAACGGGAAGGTGGCAACGGTCTTACCTTTAGCATTACAATGAAGATGTACCATTCCATGCTTATCGAAAAAATTTCAGTAGCCATCTCTCCAAATTTTTGTGTGAAATTAACATAATAATTCATTACTTTACTTTACTTTATTACTTCACAATTTTCCGCCGAAGCAAGAAACCACTACAATGCGAGTAAAGTTATGGCATAATTTTTCTGTTTTCAGAACCACCATCAGACCGTTAACCGACTCTCAACGATTTTGAGGGAATTAGCTAATTTTTTGAAGCCAAAGTTACTCTCACAATTTCGCTTCGAATGTCCAAATCTTGTAATCAATCATCTTTGGAGTGAAGTCTATGGCTCTACTGATTTGTTTACAGAATTAAGCGCAACTACATTCCAAAAGGAGAGCTTCTGGTAAAGAGCCGGTGGTCGCTTGCCGAGTTTGTTTGATTTATTTTATTACTTCCCCGATATCAAATCGCAGTATCAAATCATATCTTCAGTCGCACTAAATTTGTACACTTTGCATTGAATACGAAAATAATCAGTTTCCTCGAACGGCTTTCTCGATCCTCCCCCGCTCTAGACGCTGATAGTAGCCGCTGGCTGAAAGTAACCGCAACGGAAGTTATTAAAAAACACAATTTTTAACTTAAAAAACATTCGAAGAAAGGAAAAAGCTAATTTTAAAACATCGTTGGGAACCTAGTAATTGACGCTTACAAAACAATCAACCCGGAAATGATGTGATGGGGTATATAATACCCTAAACCTTAAATACATACAAAGGATGATGAATTTAGAAGTATTGGAATTTAAATTGAAATAAAATTTTAATTGAAATAAAATTGTAATTGATTGAGTAGTCTTTATTATTTTTTAGTAGAACCATTTATGACATTTATTTTTTAAAGATAGCCTCTTTCAAATGTTTGGCGGAACTGCGCCGTAATTCGGCCATCTGTAAACAACAATTCTGAATGGCTCGCTGGAGGGTTTCGGTCGGTATCTCGTGAATAACTTTAGTAATGTTGGCTTCCAATGCCTCAATCGAAGCTGGTTTATCCATAAAGCATTTAGATTTTACATACCACCACAAAAACAGCCCAAGGGTGTGATATCACACGAGCTTGGTGTCCAATCCACTGGTCCGAGACGAGAGATAAATTGCTCACCGAAATGACGACGCAGTAAATCAATTTTTTCACGGGCTGTGGGGCAAGTAGCGCCGTCTTGTTGGAACCAAATGTTGTGGAGATCATGGGCTTCAATTTTCGGCACCAAAAAGTCGTTTTTCAGGGCGCGATAGCGTTCGCCATTCACTGTTACATTGGCGCCAGGCTCGGTTTGAAAGAAATATGGGTCGATGATCCTATCGACTGTCCCAAACGGTTGTTTGCAATGGATGTAATGGCTGGTTTTGAATGGCTTCGGGTTGCTCTTCAACCCAAATACAGAAATTTTGCTTGTTGATTTAGTCATTAAGCCAAAAATAGGCCTCATCGATGAGGACCATAAGTCGGCCTGAGCGCGCGATGAACATTTTTCACAGAGAATCGGTTTTCTGAAAAAAAACTATGTATTTAATTTGACTGTAGCCACGCGTGATTTGTCAAAAAGCTCTGTTGAAAAAAGAGTCTCCCATCTGATCACCCTTTATTAAATTATTATTAGACTGAAGGGATAAAACTTATATTTGCATTTTTACTACCTATACCCAATTCCAATACTTATTCCACACTAAACGTTCATAAATGGCATGGACACAGATTCCAGGAATAAACTTTTGAAAAGTTACAAGAATAACACTTTTGGGAAATCAAATGACTGAATATTATGAATGAATATCATTTCTCGAACCTTGAATTATTTTCCGAAATCTGAAGAATTTGTGTGCATTCAAGTAGAAGCGTCTCAAATCGCGTTTATGAAATCGCGGACATGAGTTTCATAAAACTGTTTTTTTAACAGTTTGCTTTAACAATGCTTTGATAAATACATACATACGAACATATACAATACATGCACATTCAGTTACTATGTGCAGTACAATGCATACTTTTTATGTTGCCTTACATGAATACTTGCTTGAACGCAATGAATGAAATTTTCATTGAACGATGAAAAGCAACGGCTGGAATTTTTGTATGCAAAGTACACTAACGGTATGGTTTTAGATGTATGTATGTACATATATATACTACATATATTTGTTTATGCATTTATATGTATGGTTGTATACACGCGCAAGTACTAAGTACTGGTCCCGAACTGACGAATTATCAACCACTTGGTATACACCAGTAGTCCCAGATCAGTCTACTCAGAATGTTTTCAGTGCACGTATTTGACATTTGCATGTCCTAGGTGGTAGGCCATCGTCACCGCCGCGTTTCAATTAGATAGCAAACTATATTTAAAGACACAATCACCACCGCGGCCGCCGTAGCCGAATGGGTTGGTGCGTGATTACCATTCGGAATTCACCGAGAGGTCGTTAGTTCGAATCTCGGTGAAAGCAAAATTAATAAAAACATTTTTCTAATAGCGGTCGCCCCTCGGCAGGCAATGGCAAACCTCCGAGTGTATTTCTGCCATGAAAAAGCTCCTCATAAAAATATCTGCCGTTCGGAGTCGGCTTGAAACTGTAGGTCCCTCCATTTGTGGAACAACATCAAGACGCACACCACAAATAGGAGGAGGAGCTCGGCCAAACACCTAACAGAAGTGTACGCGCCAATTATTTATTTTTTTATTTAATCACCACCGCTGCTACACTTCCTCGGTCTGTCGTCAGTCGCTTGGATGTAGTAAAATATATGCAGATGGATAGTAAGCACTTACAATTAAAAAAGCCTTAAGAATTAATAATTTTTTGCTTTTTTATAAAAATATTTACTTTTAAACCCCCTTTTTTTGCCTATGTCTACATATATGCTTAGTTGTAAGCACTGATGATATCACGCATTTTAAATACATCAAACATAAATGGCATTAAATAAAATACAAATGCACCTTTAAGCAGGCTGGTTGCAAGGTATTTTTGTTGCTTTTTTCAAAAAAATTTTTCTTTGCCTTCCATTCGTCTCCAGCCTTTCCAGTCCGGAAATAAACCAGAATTTGTTGCAAACATATACGAAATGTAACGCAGAGAGAGCGACAGACCCTTAGCACGTATGTCGCTATCTACATGTAATACTGAAGTGGCGATTGGCCGCCGCACATGCTAAATTCTATTTACGAAAAAGCTATCGCGTACTATGGAGTGTACTCGTATAAGCCGAACAGGGGCGAAAATACACTGCCACTTGCTGGTGGACTAGCAGCCATTGTCAGGACGCGCTCTTTGTTTCCCTAAATCCATTTCTAAATTAAAGTGAACTATTATTTCATTCACCTAGTACAAGTATTTTATTCTCACAAGAGTAATGAAGTACATGCAGCCTTGTTGTCAGCAAAACTTAAACCAAGCTCCTATCAACAACAAGCAAAACTAGCGCAAAGCTAAAGTCAACGACCTTTCTAGGTATTGCGTTTAAATACAATAAATAGCAATATATTTAGCTCTGTGAAGTATTTACGCATTTGAAAAGAATTAAAGGGCACTTTAAGGTAACAAACAGTTTATCGACTCGGTTAGTAAAGTTCACCTAATAGGGCAGATAAGAAAACTAATTTTAACTAAAAGGCTTTGTGTCAAATTTAACTTAACAGCTACAGAATTTGTTCGAATCCCACGTAAAGCACGGTAATCGCACTTTTCCAAATTTACCTACTTTCCCTCTTTCTAAAGCAAAAAAAAACTTCTCATTCCTCAACCCCAAAAAAAATTATTCTTCCCATCCGTACTCCCGCACAAGGGTCAGCGCATTATTTGCATTGTGGCTGCTAAAACAAGCAAAAACAAAGAAAAATTACACAGTTACACAATGCATCACTGGCGCCAACAAAAGGAAGCGGGCAATTGCGACAATAGCGCTGACATACCAAATTTAGCGAAGCCCTCAACCATTTGTGTGATCCGTCTGCCAAAAAAAAATCTGAAACACAGATGGCGCTCAAAGCGGTAAGAAGGCGTTGTTCCTAAGCAACGACAGGCGGGAATTCCCATTACTTAGGGCTAGTAGCGGCTGGCTAATCACCTACCCTGTCAGAAATCAAATAGATTAACGAAACCAACGCAATACTGAGCCTTGTCGAGGCCCGATGCTCTCGAGAGGAGGGAACACGTAAAGATACACAGCGTTTGGACTTCGATTAATCTTTTTGCTTTCCCATTTTATTAGAAAAAAGAAGTTTTCGACCAAACACAACGAATGCTTAAAAATACGATCCTATCTCATAGCTTAAATGTACAAATAATGTAAACAAACTGAGCGCCTCTATTCGGGTGAACCAATAAATCAGGCATAGTATTACAGCTGCTGAAGATTTACTGGTGCAAAATGCCGTTATATGGAATAATATTTTCATGAAGGTTAATTTGCGAGCAATGTAAAGTCTTCCCTTGAATTATCAGAAAACCATGGGTCAGTAGATGAAATGCGGTAGCTTTAAAATCCATTTTCCTCCATAAAAATGATTGCTTCTAATCAAGTGAACCGCGAATTGCCTCTAATCGATTCAAGCGTCCACTGTAACCAATTGGAAAGGTGCGTAACTATCATTCGGAAGTGCGTAGCTTCAAATCTTCGGCATGAAACTCCAAAATGGTAGAAAACGTTTTTTCTAATAGCGGTCGGCCTTCGTCAGGCAATGGTAAATATTTACTCGTATAATCAAGTGAACCACACTGTATTTTGCTTGTATCTAGAAAACCCCTTTTTGGAAAAAAACAGTGAAACCCACGTTCATGTTAAATTAGTCCCAAGAAATCATTTTTTTTAAGGAAGTACTTTTTTCGTGCGAACTAGTTTCTATTTGTTCGCGTTTGCACTAGTTGTGAACTAGATGTTGGTCCCAAACTTTAGGCTTTATACTCGCACACAAGTACATACAAACATACAAACACACACTTTGCCTAACGCACAAATTTAATAGCAGCTTGCTCGTACATATCTATGTATGTATAGATGTATCTGAGCAACACTACATAAGCCTCCGAGAGTATCCGCTATATAGTAACCCATATGCCTTATTTGTTGTTGCAACTGCTACTGCAGACGAATCTATTAAGTCCGCGCCGGTGTTCGCACCTCTGCTGCCGTCATGTCTATGCACTTTTCGCCTGCTGACGTCATTTCCCTTGCATTCATTGTTCAAGTTTCTATTGTTTTCCAATACCTCGTCGTTCTTCCCACGCCAGCCTTGCCATCATCACTTGCTGCTCTGCTCTTAAGTTTGTTTATTTCATTTGATTTCATTGAAGTTTTCAATTCAATTGCTAAACGATGGCAAGTGACAATAAAGGGAAACGAGCGTCGATGTGAGTGCGGACTAAGAGTGAGAAAGAGAGAGGGGCACTGCGTGCATTTGGGTGCAATTTGATTTTGCGAAACTTTATGTTTGCTAGCATACAAATATGTACTCATAATATTCAATTTATTTATTTTTGTTTTCTCTGTATCTGTGGCATTCGCTCAAGGCTGGTAAAACTAGCGTAGTCTGCTGGCGTCGCTGAGAACCTTACAACTTCAGTGAATGAGAGGAGAGTGAGGTAGGGTCGTGAAAGCGCAAGCCTCACATAATTTCGTGTAACTTTGCTCCTTGAAGGAGCTGCTTGCAAGTCGCTACACTCATACTCATACTCATGGACAATTGTTTTTGTGTTTATTGCAATGCTCATGACTGTAGCGCCTCCTTAGCATGCTACCTCTTACAACGGCTGTTTTTTAATAAGATGTTCTCCTTCGCTCTCACTTGCCTTGGTCCTATGTTCCTCTGCTGGCTTTTTTACTTCATCAACCCGTCATCTTCGATGTCCTTCAAAGTAATTTGATGGCAAATATTGGATTAGTTTTTCCTCCGCTTTGAACGCTAGTGAACGATTTAAGAAGGTTATTTATTTGTGGATACTTATGGTTCTATAAAATATATGTATGAGCACTAAGCGAAGTGTTTATCCATGTGTATGTGCGTGTGTGTGTGCTGTGCGGAATGTGCTTTTCGTTTCCACAGACTGCGTTTTGCACATAAATAACCACATAACTTAATAAATTAAGAACTTTCCAAGGATGATGATTATTAACTACAAATTCACAAGAACCGATAAATATTCATTAGTTGGATATTTCGAAACGTTTAAATGAATAGCTAGAAACTTTCTACATACTTCCACTTTTCAAGATTTTTGCTATTGGAAGTTATAAAAAGTCGCTTAAAACTCAACCCTTGCGATAAAATTTATTTAATGCCTTCTAGTTGCTTTGATTTAGCTTGGACTACTGTGGAAGCATAACTCAGGAAAGACTCTCGCATACATCGATGGCCAAAACTCAGCTGAAGGCCCGATGTAGAATACAAGGTGAAGAAGCACTCTGCACATGTACGAGAATGTTGGGCAAAAATGGGTTCTTCAACCAAAGCTATCCTGCGCAGCCATTGTAAGACCGATGTGGCCCTAGTCTGGTGGCCCGCTATAGAAAAAACGAAACCAAGCTGCACAATATACAAAGATCCACAGGATCGCTTGGAGCTCTTCAACCAAAGCTATCCTGCACAGCCATTGTAAGACGGATACTAAAATATGTGGCACTAATCTGGTGGCCCGCTATAGAAAAGAAATACAACGAAACCAAGCTGCACAATATACAAATATCAGCGTGTATTCTACCCACAGGATCGCTTAGCAGAAGTCCTTGTGAAGCCCTTAACGTACTAACACATCTATCATTTGGACTTACACATAAAAACAATGACAGCGCAATGGATGCAGCGCGGTGAAGCTGGACAACAAGATCGTACGGTCAGAGCAAGATCCTTCTATAAGGACCCTCACTGCAAAACAAATCAGTCTTAACAATCCGCGGACTGTGAATTTCAAGCAAGATTTTACGGTTCGTTTTCCACCGAGAGCCGAATGGAGGAATGGGAAGCTGATTGATAGATTCGACATGGAAATCTACACAGACACAGAATCTAAGATGCTAGCTAGCGTGTTTCAAGCAGAAATATTAGCAATCAGAGAAGAATGCAAATCACTAAATACGACATTAGTGCAAAAGTAACCATCTTTTCAGACCGGCAACCAACCCTTTCATATATGTATATATATATTAGGCCGGGTCGATTTGTGGGGAGGCAAAAAAATCTTTTTAAGATGTTTGACTTCCAAGTCAGTTTCCTCTCTATGTTTAGTCCTAAGTACTTGGTTTCTTCCGAAATCACAACGCCTTGCGGTGTACCTCTACGTACCAATCTCCTAAGCACCGATTCTCCTGGATTCGCTTCAATGGTTCGATCTAAGGTTATTTTTATTAATTAATTTTAATAATAAATAAGTCGAATCTTGTAGGTATTTTCAAAGGACTCCTTTATATGAATAAATCTTAACCTTTTTCCGAAATATTTTGGCGGAATTCTTGAAATATACTAAACTTTATTACTCCGTTTGAAGAGCAACCCTAATGGGCACCATGAATGCCACGGAACTGCTTAAAACACGGAGATGTGTCTGCGGAAAACTAAGTACTCCATCATCATCCCTCTAATACGGAAACGTCGCAGCAATACTAACCTTGAAAATACCCCCGCCATAAATAGAATTGCTGATAGAAGCAGCAGAGCACAGCGTCATTTCATCTTCCCCTTATTGTGAATTACTTTTCTTTTCAGAAATCGTTCCTCATACTTCCAAAAATAATTGAATTTTCTTGCTTGAAAACAATATTTTATAGTAAATAAATACTCATACAAATGAAGACCTGTCACATTGAATATCACAAAATTTGGCAGCTTTGCCAAAAAATAGCGCAAATTTTCTGCTCATCCAAAACGCGATTAAATGCCAAATTGTAAAAGTACTTAGTTGTATAAAAAATTTCTTTCAATTACACTTTCAACACCGGCATAAAAATTTCCGCTTAATTGTACATTTATTGAAGTGTTAAATGCGAACAAATCACTGCTTGGCAAGCGAGAATGGAAATGTTGCCAAAAGCGATGGAAAGGTCAGATAATGCAACATATTTGTGAAAAAGTAAGTGCTGTTGCTTAAAGCGCAACAACAAATGTAATGTAATGTAATCATAAAGATTTGTAATTTGTGTGCTGGCCAAATTTGGTAGTGTATAATAAAAAAATAATATAATATTAAAAAATATTTTTTTTCAGCTTAAGTAAATAGTAAAATTACTCAAGAAAATTTTTAATTTGACCACTTTTTATTCGCTTTAAATACCACTGTTACTAATCGACTATTTATATTTTTCTTTCACTTGCAGGTCTCTACCCAAATTAAGCAGTCAAGACGAAGAAGGGGGGGCAGGTCATGGGTATGGTGGGGGGCCACAGCACTTTGAACCCATTCCTCATGATCATGATTTTTGCGAAAGAGTCGTTATAAATGTAAGTAGAAAGAAAGTACCGATACCCTTTAGCAAAATTCTGCTGCTGTTGTATAAAAATTAGTTTGTACTTCTTTTTAATTTGAACAGAAAATCAAAAATCATATTTAAAGAGCTAAAATTGATATTACTACTAAATTAAAATTAAAACTAATACGCAATTTTTAGCTCAAATTCAAATTCATTAGCAATCAGAACTTGAATTCAAATACAAACATAGTCAAAATTCAAATTCGAAAATCAATTTCGGTTTCAAACAGCAACTCGAATTCAATTTCATACACAAATTCATATACAAATACAAATACAAATGCAAATACAAATACAATTTGAAATTCAAATTAAATTCTTTAAATTCGCTTTAAATTAAATTCTTCAATTTTAAATTTTAGTCCAAAATCGAGAATTTGAATTTAAATACACACTCAAGCCCAATTGAAATTCAAACTGTGATTCGAAATTCAGAACTGAAAATTAAAATTCATTAACATTCAAATACAAATTAAAACTCAAGTTCTGTTTTAAAATCAAAATTTTAATTCAAATTTCAATTCAAAATTTTAATAGTAAATCACAAATTCAAGTCAGAATTCAAGTTCAAACTTTCGAATACAAAATTCAAGCCCAAATTGTAGTTCAGATTCGAAATTGGAAAACTAAAATACAAATAAAAATTCAAATTCAAAATTCGCAAATTATAATACAAATACAAATTTTAGTTCAAAATCCAAATAAAATTCCAATCCAAAATTTTAGTATTAAAATGCAAATTCAAATATATTAAAAATTCTAAAATAAACTCAAAACTCGAAAATTGAATTACGAAATGAAATCTTAACTAGAAGTCGAACTCAAATTTAAGTTTAAAACTAAAAACGCAAAAAACTCAAATAAAAACTAAATAAAATATAAATTCAAAATCAAATTGGTATCCTCGAATTAAGTAAATTTTTTCATATCGAATTCTCAAACAAATAAAATTTAAGTTTAAATTCAAAACTCAAAATTGCAGTTCCCACAAAAGTAAAATTCTTAAATCTAAATAAAATTCAACTAAAAACACAATTAAAAATAAATTCGAGATTCAGAACTCGAATGTCAAAATCAAATTTCTGAATTCAAATGAAAAATTTCAATTTAAATACAAATACAAATTAAATTCGAATTCGAATTAAAACTAAAAATTCGAAGATCTAGACCCAAAATGTATAAATAGTCCAAAATTTAGAATTTCTAATTAAAGTTCGAAAATTAAATTAAAAGTGCAATCTTACATTTACACTAATTTCCTTAAAATTTTAAAACGTAATAAATTTTTTTAATAAATCCACATACCAACGCATTTTAAATTCAAACTCAAGCTTTTGAACTCAAGATTCGAAATTGAAATGGAACTTGAGTTTGATTTCTTCAACTACACACAACTAAATTCAAATTTAGAATTCAAATTTCTAATTTCAAAACTCAAAATTCTAAACTCAAAGTTCGATATCCAAACTGAAAATTCAAGACTTAAAATAAAAAATTGAATGTTCAAATTTCAAATCTCTAATTTCAAAACTAAAAGTTCAAAATTTTAGAATTCAAAGTCCAAAACGTAAAATTCACACTTTTAAATAAAAACTGTAAATTCTAAATTAAAAAAAAATTAAAAATCTTAATTTCAAAACTCAAAATTCACAATTCAAACTTAAAAACTAAATATTCGAATTTCGAAATTCTAATTTCAAAACCCAAAATTCAAAATCTTAATTTCAAAACTCAAAATTCACAATTCAAACTTCAAAATTGAATAGTCGAATTTCGAAGTTCTAATTTCAAAACTGAAAATTCCAAATTCAAATGTAAAATTCAAGATCGAAGGCACAAAATTTGTAAATTTTAAATTCAAAGTTCGAAATCCAAAGCTCAAAGTTAAAATCTTAACTCAAAATTCAAGACTTAAAATACAAAATTGAATGTTCAAATTTCAAAACTCAAAATTTAAAATACAAAATTGAATGTTAAAATTTCAAAACTCAAAGTTCAAAATTTTAGAATTCAAAGTTGAAAGTCGAAAACGTACATTTCAAGCTTTTAAATAAAAACTGTAAATTCTAAATTCAAAACTTAAAATAAAAATTCAAAATTTTAATTCCAAAACTTAAAATTCACAATTCAAACTTCAAAATTTAAAATGCAAAATTGAATATTCGAACTTCGAAATTCTAATTTCAAAACACAAAATTCCAAATTCAAGATCTAAAACACAAAATTGGTAAATTTTAAATTCAATGTCCGAAATCCAAAACTCAAATTTCAAAATCTAAACTCAAAATTCAAGACTTAAAATACAAAATTGAATGTTCAAATTTCAAAACTCAAAATTCAAAGTTCAAAATCCAAAACACAAAATTTAAACTTTTAAACAAAAACTATAAATTCTAAATTTAAAACTCAAAATTCAAAACTTAAAATAATATAAAAATTCAAAATCTTCATTTCAAAACTCAACGTTCAAAATCCAAAACTCATAATTTAAAACACAAACTTGTGTATTCGAATTTCGATATTCTAATTTCAAAACACAAAATTCCAAATTCAAATCTAAAATTCAAGATCTAATACATAAAATTGGTAAATTTTAAATTCAAAGTTCGAAATCCAAAACTCAAATTTCGAAATCCAAACTAAACATTGAAGACTTAAAATACAAAATTGAATGTTCAAATTTCAAAACTCAAAATTCAAAATTTTAAAACTCAAAGTTCATAATCCAAAACGCGAAATTCAAACCTTTAAATAAAATATGTAAATTGAAAATTTTGAGTACAAAATTTAATATTCAAATATTAAAAATCTAATTTCCAAACTCAAATGTCTAAATTTAAAATTAAAAATCCCAAATCCAAAACTCAAAGTTCAAACTTTTAAATAAACACTGAAAATTCTAGTTACAGAACACAATTTCAAATACCAAATTTAAAATTCAAATTTCAAAACTCAAAATCCAAAATTCAAACTTCTAAACTTGAAATTCAAAGTTCAAAATTAAAATAAAAACTGGAAATTCAAATTTTAAAACTCAAAATCCAAAGTTCAAACTTGAAAATTCGAAATTCAAAGTTCAAAATTAAAATAAAAACTGAAAAATCAAACTCAAATTTCAAAACTCAAACTTCAAAATTCGAAATTCGAAGATCAAAGTTCAAAATTAAAATAAAAACTGAAAATTCAAATTTCAAAACTCACAATTCAAAATTCAAACTTGAAATTTCGAAATTCAAAGTTCAAAGTAAAATAAAAACTGAAAATTTTAAAATTCGAAATTCAAAGTTCAAAATCAAAACTTAAAACTCAAGATTTGAAATACAAAATTGATATTCAAAACTCATAATTCAATATTCAAAATTCAAATTTCAAGACTCAAAATTTAAAATAAAAACTAAAAATTAAAATTTCAAAATACCGATTTCAAAACTCAAAATTCAAAATCCTAAACTTAAAACTAAAAACTCATAATTAAATATTAAGAATTAAAAACCCATAATTCAAAATTCAGAATTCAAATACAAATGAAAACTAAAATTCATAGCCGAACATTTAAATTGAATACATTTTTTTTTTTTATAATAAAAAACACAAAAAATATCTTCTAAACTAAACATAGATAAAAAATATATTAATATACATTCGCATCTATTGTAAACTCTTGTTTTTATTTACTTTTTTTCTTTTATCAAAAAGGTTATATAATATTTTTTTTTTTTTTTTTTCAAATGTTTCTTACATTTCTCAATGAATTCTCTTCCTATTCTTCTTGAATTTCGCTTTGTTTTTGTTCTCCATTTTCATCGATGTCATCTGCAGGTAAGCGGGTTAAGGTTCGAAACACAATTACGAACGTTAAATCAATTTCCGGACACACTGCTGGGGGATCCAGCTCGGCGATTACGGTACTTTGACCCGCTTAGAAATGAATATTTTTTTGACCGTAGTCGGCCGAGCTTCGATGCAATTTTATACTATTATCAAAGTGGTGAGTTTTAAAAGAAACGTATATTTGTAGTGAAATAACGGTTTTTATATTTTAAAGTATACTAAATATGTATTTTATTGAACTATGATTTTTAATCTTACTAATGGAATACAAACATAGTTACAATGAGGTAGACTAAGTTAACAAAGCCATACTGGGATTCCAAGGCGGTTTGTTTCTAGTATTTCAATGCGAAATTTAAATATCTTACGCGCTTCTCTAAGGCAAAGGCCACCATTTCGGCTTAGACCATTCCACCCAAATCTATACTAAAAGTAATAATAAATTTTCAATGATACTTATGATATAATACTGGCCTGAAAACGAATTTATTAAACAAAAATTTAGAAGAAAATGTAATTTTTTGCATTTAAACAAAAATTAAAAAGAAAAAAATTATCAAAAAAACCAAATTAAAACGAAAAAAATATTAAAAATAAATTATTAATATTTGTTTAAATGTCAAGAACTAAAAACAAAAGCTTTGTGTGTTTCTGAGATTTGACATAAGCAACAGCCTTCAAATTTATTATGCAATAACCACTAGTAATAACAAAAGCTGTTACTAAACAGCGTGTACAGTGGGCGGTAAAGGATTAAAAGCTGCTTAACCTTACTTACCATTCAAATTACTTCATGGAACCTAAGACTTAAGCGCATTTATTAATAGTATATGATTGATTGGTTGATTGTGTGGAGTAGGCCCAAATGGCTACACAGAAGTTTAGTTATCGTGACTTATGGTTCCCGAAAGTCTTATGTCGTCTAGAAACAGATATACCTTGGATGGCAGCACGAAATATTCTTACTGAACTTAAACAACTCTGCGCTAGGCCCAATTTCAAACAACTCTACGCTTGGCCCTTTTAACGAAGTAGTTGTACTAGAAATTGCAATGAATTTCTCTTTGGTTTAAACTGAGGGAACGTCAAAGTCATCATCATCGTCAGGCAGCGTTACAGCTCGGAGAGAGCTTTTGCTTCGTCAACAAAACTTCTCCAAGTTACACGATTCAAGGATTCAGTAGCCCTCCAGTTATAAATTTTAATTTTCTTGATATCTTCGATGATGTCGTTTCTTAGACCTTCCTTTACATCTGGTGGCCAGTGCGATGTAATTTTAGAAAGATTTTCGGGGACGTTCCTTACTCATGCGCATGATGTGACGTAGCCATAAGAGTAGTGGCGATTTGACATACTTAACGACATCTTCACCTTTGCAAAGATGCAGCAGCTCCTCATTGTATCTAATGCAATAACAGCCATCATCAACCCGAATTATACCATACATTTTTCGTAAGACTCTTCTTTCGAAAGTTCGATTTTGTTCATCCTTGATTGATAATACCCATGACGCACAGCCATACCTAAGTCAAAAAATTTTCATACAGAGTTCTGCCTTAGCGATTGGCTCGCTCATTCGCTTCACTGTTTCCGTAAAGGAGTATCTACGCAAGAGAAAACAACCTTTTCAGCGACACATATAGTCAAAGTAAAAAGAAAATTCACATCATTTCAAGTATGCAATTTGATAGCTCATTGAATTTACTAAAGTGCAAGTTTCAAGTAGGTGAAAAATCAAACTGATTTTTGAGAACTTTTTTCGCTCACGATCTTGTGGATTTTCTCTATTTAACGCCTGCTCCCAATTTTTTTATATAAAAGAAAACACTCAACAGCGTTAGCCAAAAAATTGTCAAAAATCAATGCGGTTCTTGAACTACTAGAAACTTGCACTTTATTCTATCAAAATAAAATGATCTACCGGAAAGTTTGCTAAAAATTTTGAGTAAAAAGTTTGAAATTTTGATGAAACTTTTTGCGTATTTTATGTAAATTTAATATAGCAACTTAGCATTAAATGGTTTTTGTTGTAGTACCAACTATACTTTTATAAAAAAATAATTGAAATTACAAAATAAATTGACTAAATAGTCAAAACTTGTCAATATGTGGTGTACACTTCCTTTTGACTTTGACTGTATGTAGCTCAGATTTGGTGATAGGAGATGCTAATGATAATAGTTCCACCTGGCTGTTAGAATATATTCCTGCTCTATTTCTTTGTATAACCCTGTTTCTTAAGGTCTCTTACTGGCCTCAAAAAGAACTAACACTTCCGCTTAGAGAAGCTCACGTGATTCAGTGGTCGAGTCAAAATTGATCACTGTAAAGAGAAATGGCTACTCTAAGGTCTACTTGACCTCTCCATGGTATTACTCTGGAAGAGAAACGTACCTGAAAAACCTTTATTGGTACATATAATAAATTTATTTTACTTCCCCTATGAGCGATTCCATGTCAAGTGACAAAGGGTGATTTTTAAAGAGCTATAGGAAAGTTTTTCAAAAAAACACACGTAAACTTCAGAAAAATGCATGAAATTTTTATTTAAATCGATAGTACAGTTCATAGAATTTAATGTTTGAAGATTATTTCATGCAAATGTTGACCGCGACTGCGCTTCAAATGGTCCATCCGCTTAGTCCAATTTTGGCATACTCTTTCCAATGTTTCGGCCGGTATCTCACATATAAATGTTGTAATGATGTGTTCCAATGCGTTAATTGAAGCAGACTTGTCTGAATAGACATGAGCTTTAACATAGCCCCACAAAATATAATCTACAGGTGATATATCGCACGATCTGGGTGGACAATTGACAGGTCCCGAACGTTAAATAAAATGTTCACCGAACTCGCCTCTCAACAAGTCCATTGTTACGCGTGCTGTGTGGCATGTGGCACCGTATTGCTGAAACCACATGTCATGCAAGTCAAGCTCTTGCATTTTGAGCAAAAAAAAGTTGGATGTCATTTCACGGTAGCGCTCACCATTCACAGTTACGTTACGATTCGCAGCATCTTTGAAGAAATACGGTCCATAAACTGCACCAAACTGTGACCTTTTCTGGATACATTGGACAATTCTGCTTATTTACGTACCCATTGATCCAGAAATGAGCTTCGTCGTGGAACACAATTTTTCAATAAAAAAGTGGATCTTCGGCCAGCTTTCCACGAGCCCATTCACCAAAAATTCTGCGTTGCGGTAGGTCATTCGGCTTCAATTCTTGCACCAGCTGTATTTTGAAAGGCTTCACACTTAGATTCTTTCGCAAAATTTTCCACGTTGTTGAGTAACAGAGGCCCAATTGCTGCGAACGGCGACGAATCGAGAATTGATGGTCATCATTAACACTGGCCGATACAGCTGCGATATTTTCTTCAGTTTGCACTCTACGTAAGCGTGTTGGTGGTTTGCTGTCCAATAATGTAAATTTGGTTCTAAATTTAGTCAAAATAGCTCGAATAGCCGCTTCAGTGGGTCGATTAAACTGGCCATAAAATGGTAGAAGCGCGCGATAAACTTTCTTAACAGAACACGCATTTTTATAATAAAATTCAATGAAACGTGCGTCAGCTGTTTAAACCAACTATTTAAAAAGATAATAGCTAAAAAATCACCCGTTAGTAGCTCTATTTTTTGGCATTCCGCTAATATGTCCCAGCCATCTTGTTCGTTGACTTTCTATATGTCTCATATATCTATGTAGAAATCTTTCGATAGGGTTATTAATTTTGCGCCACCTTGCACATATATTTACATAACATGAATTTGTGCATGTGTTTGAAACTAAAATGATATTACTATGAAATATTTTATTATATAAATATTAACATGTATTTTTCTGCTCTTCTCTTTTACCCCTCTCATCTGACAATACACAATCATGTGCGCCCACACATTTATGATATGAAATAAACACAAATATCCACACGAAAATATATTTTGTTAAATTTTTTTTTTTAATATCTATTTGCACTATAAAACACTGCCGTTTTCTTTTATTATTATTATGATTGCCATTAATCACCATTCGTATTTTCATTACCATAATTTGTATTTTACAATGAAACTCCCTCATTTAGGTGGTCGACTGCGGAGACCGGTCAATGTCCCTTTAGACGTATTTAGTGAAGAAATAAAATTTTATGAATTAGGTGATCAAGCAATTAATAAATTCAGGTAAGAGTGTTACCAAACTAAGCATAAACGATGTAAAATATTTGAAAATTTGAAAACAAATATTTTCGTATAAAAATTTGCATAAATAATTGGTTACTGAAGCTGATGCGTAGATTTAATTGGAATGTTAATGCTGAATGAATTCTAATAAAAATTTGGTTTTTCATGTAGACTTGTACTATATATACATACATACATAGATACTCGTACACACTAAATGTACAGAGCAACACTTTCTACCAAATTTTGATTAACGTGCATCAACACTAACACAAATGTAAACTGACAAAAGCCCAGTTGGAGAGACAAATCGAAAAAAAAAACAACGCATGCCCACATAAAATCAATACATATGTACATATTTTATTTTTTGAACAACTTATACTCAATAGTTATGTATTTTCTTAATTATTAATCTGAGTTTACACTCTGGGCTCGAACACACCACTTAAGGCACTCAGTTGCATCAGCTGCAAGTCAAAAAGTAGTTTAGAACTGTAGTTGATATACTTAAATACAGCCATATTTGCAAATGTAGTTGTTTATTTAACTAAAAAATATTTCTCTTTAAAGAACTTAGAAAACTATATTTAATTTTAAAAAATATTCCAAAGCATACAACAACAGCTGTTAGTTCAATTTATGCACTTCAAAATACTTCAGCGCGCACGGAATGTGAATATCATAAAAAACGTCACACAAAAATGTCATTGACGTCACTGAAAACTGAGTTTGGTAAATTTGATAAAAATGTCTTTGAATGGTGGAATATTTAGAACAGCGAACTGTAGCTGGCCATGCCATACCTTATTACCTTGCACCCACTTCAACTCCATGCGTGGTCTAGCCTTAGAAATAGTTAGCGTAGCGGTTCCAACTTGATGATGTTTGAACTAAGTATTCCTCAGTTGTCCATTGTACATCCATCCTCAAAGTCCTTCTTTAGTCATTCTCGCCCTCCATCTTTTTAATCAAATTTTCAGATAAAGTAATTTACTTAGATAGTTGATTAGAATCAACCTGAATCAATGCGACCTGAAGACATGCATACGAAGAAGGCCGACAAGTTTTCTTTTGCTACTCCATAAATTTGTAGGTAGGTAGGTGAAATGGTTAAAGTGCACCTGGCACTCCTCCAGTAGCACTAAAGCGCCGTTTTGATACCTTTATGAGACCTCCAACAGGCAGATATCTACAGCCAACCAGAGCTGTTAATATAATGGAGAATATTGATTGGATTTAGGTTGGCGCACTGCCCCAGGCTGTCGAAGAAAGGAGCTCCCAGTGACATTAGTCTTCTAGCTGCCAAATCCGGACATTTACAGAGAAAATGCTCAACGGTCTCCTTCTCTGAAAGGTCCCCACAGCTTCTGCAATGGGGTTAAATGGTAACTATAGCTTTTCCGCGTGTGTGCGGATCGTCCCCTGACCGGTAAACACAGCTATGAGTTTGGAAATTTAATGGCGAGGAGTCAAAAGACTTTCTGATCTCTCCGTATATTTCACCGGAGCTAAAGGTTTTTCGAAATAGCACATGAAGAAGTTGAGCTCCATATTTTCTGCGCTTTCCTGAGAAACAATATGTGCAGTTCCCCGTTAACAACTGTCAGGGGGATGCCAACGTCCGGGTAGGAGGTCTCTGAACCCAATTCAGTCCCCTTCCTGGCAAGTTTATCAGCAATTTCATTTCCCTCTATGTTCCTATGTCCTGGAACCCTGATCAGAGAAATGTTACCTGCGCACCCAAGATATTTGATATCCTCCTTACAGGAGTTTACTAGTTTCGTTCTGCACCATGGCGTCGTCAAAGGCGTGATCGCGGCTTGACTATCGCAGAAAATGTTAATATCTTCCTCGCTCCCATGTTTCCTAAGCATTATGCATGCCTGCAGGATCGCAAAGACTTCTGTTTAAAAAATACCTGCTGATTTTGAGAAAATCCCTGCTCCGACTCCCGATTCCATCTTGGAACTGTCAGTGAAGACGTAGGTGCAAGTTTCTATGCAGATTTTCCCCTCCATCCAACCCTGCCTATTTGGAAAGATTGCCCTAGCCAAAGTAGGGGCGAAAGGACAGCACCCTGCGGCGTCCCCGTGTGAACGAAGAATCTAGTGACTTTAGGTTAATTACCATTGAGTTCCGGTATAAAAACACACTTCTCCGTGAATTTGGTATAAAATCGATATTATTTAATATGCGATTCTAATCCTCCCTCAAAAATGTCCAAAATATTCGAAAGCTAAAAAAAACCAAAAATATGGCTGTACAACTAAATAATTTCGTATTTTTTTGTTAAAAACCCCATTTATTTAAGTATTTATAAAAGTGAAAAAAAATATTTTATTCAAAATATAGTCCATCGGAGGCGGCAACATTTCCCATCTTTCAGGCAATTTATGGATGGCATCCCAAAAACACTTCTCATCTTTTGCGCCGAGAAAGTCATCAAGCCATTTTTTAATACCTTCAACATTGGTGAACCGTATTCCAGAAAGGTGATTCTACATCGACCGAAACAAGTGGTAATCAGAATGAGCTATGTCTGGGCTATAAGGCGGGTGAGATAGAATTTCCCATCCGGCATTTTCCAAATAATTTTTGACCGGTACTGCAACACGTGGCCGAGCATTGTAATGATGGAAAATCAATTTCTCGTGTCTGGTCGCCCATTCTTGCCGTCTTTCGGCTGTTGTATAAATTGTTGCCTGTATACCATAGCTCTCCCGTGATCGTCTGGCCCGATTTTAACAGCTCATAGCACAGCACACTCATCTGATCCCACCAAATATAGAGCATTACCTTCAAACCATGAATATTCGGCTTTGGTGTTGATTTGGCTGGTTGGCCTGGCTTCACATATGATCTTTTACGCTGTGGGTTGTCGTAATGAATCCACTTTTCATCGCCAGTGACAATACGATTCAAAACCGATTTCTTTTTGTGGCGATTAAGCAGCATTTCAGACATGCAAAATCGTATCTCAACGTCTCTCGGCTTCAATTCGTGTGGCACCCAATTTCCTTGTTTGTGAATGTATCCGGCTGCTTTTAAACGTTTAGAAATGGCTTGTTGAGTGACTTCCAATGTTTTTCCAAGTTCTTCTTGAGTTTGACATGGATCTTAATCGAGGAGTGCCTTCAATTCATCGTCTTCAAACTTTTTTGATGGACCTGATCGCTCTTTGTCTTCTGTGTCAAAATCACCACTTTTAAATCGTGCAAACCACTGCTGACATACTCTAACCTCTGGAGCATATTCAAGATAAGCTTCTAAGAGTAAACGATGTGCTTCTTTAAATTGAATAACAAAAGCAAACCTCCCCGCGAATGCTGTTTTGTTGGAACGTAATTTGACTTGACATTTTGGCTATAATAAAAAAAAATTGTGTGTTTTACATTGAATAGCTGTCACTGTCAAAATATTGACTACATAAATAAATATGAGATTAGTAACAAATACGAAATTAATTAGTTGTACACCGATAGCTCGAACAATTTTTATAACAACCTTGAAAACAATCCATAACTAAAAAATATTAAGAAAAAAATATTTTTTTTTTTACTTTTGAGCTGTTTTTATGCGCTTTTTTCTTCAATGTCATGCGGACTTTCAGTGGCAGTTTGGGTTCATGTCCACTTAGGAGAAAATATGCCTCATCGCTCGTCACACACTGCGCCAAATGCAATTCTTGCTTCTCATAAAATTCTTCTCATAAAACGTTTGGATCCCTTTTAAGGGGTTACATACGTCCAGCAGAGCCAAAAACTACGCAAACTTTATAAAAAAATGTATTTTCTTCACAAAAATTAGTATATAAAAATCACGTGACTCAAAGTACAATGAAAAAAAGGTCGTTCCACGGTCTGCATCATTTCTCCTTGAAATGTTGATCGATCTGTAAAAAGTCAAAAAATTCTTCTACAATAAAATTGTAGTTATAGTCTGTCGAGTAGAATTTCTGAATTTCGAAAAATTTTACAATTTCTTCTCTTCTTAATTGGCGCGATAACCGCTTACGCGATTTTGGCCGACATTAACAAAGCGCGCCAGTCGTTTCTTTCTCGTGCTAACCGGCGCCAATTGGACACACCAAGTAAAGCCAAGTCCTGCTCCACCTGACCTTTCCAACGCAGAGGAGGCCTTCCTCTTCCTCTGCTACCACCAGCTGGTACCGCATCGAATACTTTCAAAGCCGGAGCGTTTGTATCCATTCGGAGAACATGACCCAGCCAGCTGGTTCCTAAATACACGAAGTCTTTTACAACCTCAAAATTATAACTGTCAACAGTGACGTGGGTACCGATACGCGAGTGCGCCGACTGTTTGTTTGAAGACAGGAGGTACTTCGTTTTGTCCTCGTTCACCACCAAACCCATTCGCTTTGCCTCTTTATCCAGTTTGGAGAAGGCAGAACTAACAGCGCGGTTGTTAAGGCCGATGATGTCAATATCATCGGCATACGCCAGCAATTGCACGCTCTTATAAAAAATTGTGCCTGACGATTAAGTTCTGCGGCTCGTACGATGCTCTCCAACATCAGGTTAAAGAAGTCACACGACAGCGAGTCACCCTGTCTGAAACCTCGTTTGGTATCAAACGGCTCGGAGAGGTCCTTCCCAATTCTGACGGCGATGCTGCTGTTGAGCAACGTCATCTTACATAGCCGTATTAGTTTTGAGGGGATACCAAATTCAGGCATAGCGGCATACAGGTAACTCCTTTCCGTACTGTCGAATGCAGCTTTGAAGTCGACGAAAAGATGGTGTGTGTCGATTCTCCTTTCATGGGTCTTTTCTAAGATTTGGCGTATTGTGAATATTTGGTCGATGGTAGACTTTCCAGGTCTGAAGCCACACTGATAAGGTCCAATCAGTTGGTTGACGGTGGGCTTCAGCCTTTCACACAATACGCTCGCTAGAACCTTATAGGCGATATTTAGAAGACTAATCCCGCGGTAATTGGCACAAATTGCAGGATCGCCCTTCTTATGGATTGGGCAGAGCACACTTAAATTCCAATCGGCGGGCATGCTTTCATCCGACCATATTTTGCTTAGGAGCTGATGCATGCACCTTACCAGCTCCTCGCTGCCATGTTTGAATAGCTCAGAATTTACAGAAATTAAAAAAAGTATGCGTTTTACTTCATAAATGTCACACTTTAATTATGTTTATAGAATTTATTAATAAAAATAACAAAAATCCGGCTCGACAGACTATAGAGAAAACACTTCCGAATATTTTATAAAAAATTTAAAAATCAAAAAATATTAAAAACTGTATGTAAACTGCAAAAGGGTAGTCTAGGGTAAGTGCACTAGCCTGCCATCCCAGAGGTTGTGGGTTCGTATCCCACGTAAAGCACGGTCCTCGCACTTTTCCAAATTTACATACTTTCCTGTTTCTAAAAAAAAAACGAAACAAAAAAGATTCCTCCAATTCCATTCTTCAGCCGCAAAAACTTATCCTTTCCATCCTTACTCCCGCACAATAACCTGCGCATTAATTGCATTGTGGCTGCTAAAAACAAGCAAAAATAAACAGTTACACATTGCGTCAGTGGCGCCAGCAAGACGAAGCGGGCAATCGTGGTAATAGCACAGACACACAAAATTTAGCGAAGTCCTCAAACATCTGTGCGATCCTTCTGCCAGAAAAATGTGAGACACAGATGGCGCTCCGAGCGTAAGAAGGCGTTGTTCCTAAGCAGGTAGGCATTCCCACACTTAGGACTGTTAGCTAATCGCCTACCCTGTGAGAAATCAAAACAGATTAACGAAACCAACGCAAGACTGAGTCTTGTCGAGGCCCTATGCTCCCGAGTGGAGTGAGCAAGGAAAAAAAAAACAAAAATGAGTTATCATGCAGACCGTGACGAAAAAAGTTGTCTCGAGAAAAACTAGTTTAAACTGTCAAATGCATTTCGCTCGCGCATTTAAAGCAAGAATTTATGTGCATCAAACTCGCGACGGGCAGTTACATTTTCTTCCATAACTTTGTATCTATGGGAAATTTTTAAAGTCGACTTCCACAGAACTACGCCTAAAACTATAAAGTATAACAATCTGTAAAAAAAATCATTTTTTTGAAAATTCTGGATGTATGGAATCCTTTAAGCGTTGTTCAACTGAGTAGCACTCCATGACAAAATTTGCCTAAGCTCGCAATCCTAGTTGTCGCAAATACTCGTAATTACTGTACAAAATCTGTATCACCCTTGGATTATCCGATAGCAATAGACGCAATGCCGCCAACAAGAGGCTGGACATCACTGGGGTCCTTTTTATATTAACCACAGCCTTCATTGTGGCCCTTTGTTTCTCCCTGGAACCATAGGCAGTAATAATAATAATAGTCTTCATTTAAAAAATATGCCTTAGACCTGGTTTCATTTTCAATTGCAGGTATTTTTTATGTGATAGGTGCCAAGTGCAGCGCATTGTACTAGGTTTTTATTTGTAGTTCCATAGGCAACAATTAGTGGGTGAACGATATGAAGTGTTACCAACTTCACACTGCTTGTACTATCTGTAAAACAGCTCATAACATCAACGTCAAAATTGTTCCAATGACAGTTCAATATATTGTTTATAAGCCATCAAAAGCATTTGCGTCTCAGTTTTGTTGAACGCCAGAAATGGTTCGGAAAGTGAAGGCTCGACTTGAACGAAATCCACGTCGAAGTGGAAGAAAAATGGCCAAAGAACTGAAAATATCGCAAGACAGCACTCGACGCATACTGAAAAATGAGCTCAAGGTCAAGGCTTACAAGTTCCAAAAAGCACACGATCTTTCACCCCACCAAAAAAAAATTCGGTGCGAAAGAGCAAAGGAGTTGTTGCGCTTGCACGAAAGTGGCGAATTTCCTAACATTGCGTTTTCTGATGAAACAAATGTTCCAATTTAGCAGTTCATAAACACTCAAAACGATCATGATTACTTTACCGAACGCTCATACGAGAATTGAATCCTACGTATGGCCAGTCGAAGCAATTTCCCATCGCAAGTAATGGTTTGGGCCGCAGTGACCGCTGATGGACGCTCTCCAATCGTTTTTATCGAGCCTGATGTCAAAGTGAATGCGACTTATTATCGGGAAAATGTTTTAAAAGCTGCTTTAGAGCCGTGACACGCAAACATTTCGGTCGTAGACCATGGAGGTTCCAACAGGACTCGGCACCGTCTCATAAAGCTCGTGTGAACCAAGAATGGTTAAAAAATCATGTTCCACACTTCATTTCGTCCACACAATGGCTTTCGAATTCGCCAGACACAAATCCGATGGACTATTCCATCTGATCTATTTTGGAGAGCGAGGTGAGGACTAAAAAAAATATAAGCGATTATACGAGAATGTTCCAAAATACCCAAAGATCACATTCGTGCAGCATGAAACTCATTTTTTCACCGTTTGAAGGCTATAGTCAAGGCAAAAGGTGGTCATATTGAGCTAAAGTGAATATATATTAAAATTGTAATCATTTTTGAACAATTTTGTCTTTGAAATCAATAAAAACTAATTTCATACAAAAGAGTTATGGTGTTTTGAAACACTTCATTTCGTTCACCCTGTAGTCTCCTCTTTTGAAGAATTAGATAGCTGGTATTAGAGGCAGTACTTTTAAGTCCATTTTTCCTGCTCCTATATAATCTGCATAAATGATGTTCTCAATCCATCGGCACGCAGCTATTTCTTTGTATTCCAACTGGGCATATCTCGCAGCTTTGATGTTTGCAACCCAATGATAAAAAAGCAAAAGAACTAATGAATTCCCCAAAGGGCATTCGAAACACCGACTCTCATAACCACTACATATTATAAATATACATATTTTTTAATGTTATCGTTGTTGTTGTTCTTTAAATTTGCTGTTGTATGACATTTGAAATTAGTGTTTGAAAAAATTAATTGTTTATTTGTTTACTCTGAAGCAAATGTATATTATAAAAAAAAAAACAAAAAAATACAAGTAAATAAGCCAGCCACACACAATTAGACGTGAGAAACTCTTTAAAATGTTGCAACCAAATTCAAAACGCAAAAGCAAACAAAAAATTCACGAAAAATATAACCGCTAAAACGACACAATTAATCACTTGACCACTAGCTTAAAATTTTGTGCATACGGCATGGGGGGAGTATGTGGCCGGTACCGTGGCAAGCACAAGCATGCGCCAAAAGCTGCAAGCAATAAACAGATTTAATGTAGACAAAATTCCATTGAAAATTAAATGCGAATTTCACTTCAAGTGCGACGATCACCAAATATATATAAAACGAAAATTCTCATCCACACCCACTAAACACATCATTTGTAGCCGACACCATTTGTAGTACTACAGCAGACGTAGCAAAGCTCCTGCTCGCAGTGACAGTATGTTTTTTATGCATATAACCACGAATACAACGCTGAGCAAACAGAGGTGCTTACACTCAACATACACGATAAACCATTCACTCAAGACACAAACCGTCTTAGCCGACAACGCTACCACCGCTGCTGACTTCGCCGTTGAGCGCTGCGAAATTTGGCAACACAGCCGCTGATTTTATTGTCGTGTAGTTTTTTTTTTCTTTTTCATTAATATTTTACTTACAAATATATGTACACACACACGCATATGAGCGAAAACAAATGAAAGTCAACCAATTTTGATATATTTCTTTTTTCCTCCTTTTAGTTTTATAATAAGTAGAATTGTTGTTGATTTTTGTTAAATTTTAATATAAAATTAACATCGTTTTTGTAATAATCGTCGACAATCGCTTAACTGAATTAGGTGTCTATTAACACAAAAGAAAAAATAAAACAAAAAGCAAAAAACAAAAAACAAAAAAACTAAATGAAAAGCAGCGTGTAAAAAACACTAAAATTTGTTGTAAATTCGTTGGTGTAAAATTAAAAAAACAAAAAAAACCAATGCATATATCTATTTTAAGTTGAGGATAATTTACTAATGCCACTTTCTTAACTTTCTGTATATTTTTTGAAACCATATCACTTCAACTGCCATTCAAAATGCCACAGAGAGGATGAAGGCTTTATTAAAGAGGAAGAAAGACCATTGCCGGATAATGAAAGTCAAAGAAAAGTCTGGTTACTCTTCGAGTATCCGGAGAGTTCGCAAGCCGCCAGAGTTGTAGCCATAATTAGTGTATTTGTTATATTGCTATCAATTGTTATATTTTGTCTAGAAACATTACCCGAATTTAAGCATTACAAGGTGAGTTGAAAACAGCAAAAGAACAAATACATTAAGCTTTGAATGTATGCGCTTTTTCACAATTTTTGAAGAAAAAGAGATCTTTAAAAGCAACTGCGCTTTGGATCCATGAAATTTTCAATACCAAGCTTTTATTGCGAAAGCATAAACCCAATTACCTAACCTTACCTCTTCCCAACCTAACCAGCGCTAAGCTATTTTCAATGAAATCCAAGTAGACCCAAATGATATGGTCAGCTTAACCAATTCGGGAAAATGCAATTTTTGAAATTTCTGCATCCATGAGCTTTTCTTGCGAAAGCGTGATTTAGCTTGAATGAAAGCTTTGCATTTATTATAGCAGCGCTAAGCTACTTTTAGTGATAGCCTTACAACCTAAACGATATGGTTAGCTTAACCATTGTTCTGCATACTTCGGAAAAATGTGCATTTGGAAATTTCTGAATCAATGAACCTTTATCACGAAAGCGTAAACTTAGCTGGAATGAAAGCTTCACTTTTATTACAGCAACACTAAGCTAATTTTAGTAAAAACCTTACAATATAAACTAAACTTCTATATACGATTAGCTTAACCATTCTTCTACTTGTGAAAAATGTGTATTTAGAAATTTCTAAATCCTTGTGCTTTCATTGCCAAAGCTTAAACACACTTCAGTGTAAGCTTTACTTTCAATCCGAAGGCGGTAAGCTAACTATACTGCAAGCTTTTTGACCCAAACTAAATGGTTAACTCAACCATTAATCTACTTCAGAAAATGTGAAAAAGCTCATTAAGTTTTATTAAATTTTCTAACCTAAAACTTTTTTACACTTTTTATATAGTTTTTTTTTTATTTTCTCTTTTAATTTTAAGCATTAGCATAACACTTTTTAATACTTCACTTCTATTCTTGTTTTTCTGCTTTTTGCGCGCACATTTTTGCAACTTGATGTCAAAATATTTTGAAATCGATAAGCTTCCGGATCGGGTTGGATATTTTTTTTTCTTAAAACTAATTTTTTCATACTAATCGATGTTCGGTGTTGTAACTCAATGTGCTCCAACCAAAGCCTTTTGAAAATACACAAGTACATAAAATATATGCCTAGGAATGCCTCAAATGTAAGCCAGTGCGCAAATTGAGAGTACTTTCTGGTTTGAGCTGCACAAAACAAGTGATTTCCGGTCGAAAGCAATGAAGTCTTATATAAAGAGAAAGCCAGCCGTTCCCTTTACTAACCAAATGGAAATAAAAGCTATTAAAGCAAGCAGAAAATAGTGAAAAGTGCCTTGGAATTCCTCCATGAATTGGATATCAAAAGCTTCAAAAACCTTCAAAACAGCTCCAAATCCTGCCATTTCTCTTACTAACTAAAACTAATTAACTAATGTCAGCCGTCGTAGCCGAATGATTTGGTGCGTGACTACCAATCGGTGTACGTAGGTTCGAATCTCCGAGAAACACCAAAATGAAGAAACAGTTTCTTTCTTATAGCGGTCGCCTCTCGGCAGCCAGTGACAAACTTCCGAGTGTACTTCTGTCATGAAAAAGCACTTCCTAAAAAATATCTGCCGTTCGGAGTCGGCTATAAAACTATAGGTCCCATCTTTTGTAGAATAACATCAAAACGCACGCCACCAATAGGATGAGGAGCTCGGCCAAACACCTAACATCAGTGTACGCGCCAATTATTTATTAATTTTTTCTTAATATTGAAAAGCAGGACGGCTGTTGCCTTAAAATTTTTCCATGCGTGGGGTTTATGAAAAGCTTCAAAAAAGCTCTCAAATCCTGCTACTTCTCTTACAGTACCTAAAAATAAATATTGTAAAGAAATTTCCAAAGTTATAAAGCTAATTAACAATTTCTCGCAAAGCTCGTCATAGGCAGAGTAAAAGTTCCAAGAAAGCTCAAACAAAAATTTACTAAAAATTAGCTTCCAAAACGTAATTCGATTTAGAACACCGCTGGAATATGTTATTTGAGAGCTTTTATAAACTTCTGAGCATCTCTAATACCAAAGCTTCTCGAAAGCTCAAATTAAAAGTAGCCTAGCATTCTAAATTTTCAGTGAAAGCTTTTCAACCTATTCTTGTTATTGTATGCTTTCTTATTTGAAAGCTTTTGTGAACTTCTGATCATCTCTAGTATGCCAGCGAAGAGTTTTTCGAATACGACTAAAGCTTCTCGGAAGCTCAAATTAAAGACGGCCTATGTTACGCCTAGTATCTTAAATTTTCAGTCAGAGCTTTTCAACCAATTGTCATCTTTTCCTTAAATTCATAATTTTTTCTTGTCAATTTTCAAACCCTCAAGCCAGTTTGTCTCTCGGTTTAATGTTTATAGCTAAACAAGCTTAAATTTCAACGGTAGCCAATACCATTTTTTTTTTAATATAAAAAAAATATGTATAAATATTTATGTGTGTACATTTACGAAAAATCAAAGATTGCCTACAGTGCACTTATCCTTTTGACATTAAGTTGTGAAAAGTAAAGTATTTTGTAAATATAAATTATAATTTTTTGTTGTTATTTTTTCCACTCATATCCAGCTGTTTTATTGGCCAGCGGCATTATACCAAGACTTTGCAACACACAGCCTAAACGTATGCAACAAATTTGCGGCAGTCATTCAAATTTATAAACTTTGCATAGAGCCACGCCTCGATGTAGGCAGATTCACTAAAATCAGTAAAAAAAAAACACAATTAAATGCTGTCACATACTGGAGGTCTGAAACTAATGTTAGTGCGCACCTGCGCTAGTGATTGATAATTTTTGGCAAGCAATCGATAAACTATCGACGGCATTCGATATAGAGACCTGGAGCGGAACCAATTAGAGGAAGTAATCTCCTAGGGAATAGGCTGTTTTGAGAGAAACTGATTGGACGCACTTTGAATGAATAGCCTCTTTCACATATTTTAACCGTTAAGCGCAATGATATGTGTAGTACTCACCACGGCAAAGTTCATATTTTTCATAAACATTGACAAAAGATAGGCTCAGATTAGATTTTTAGTATTATTTCTGACTATGTTTAGACTTGATAGCTCAGCCGGTACAAAAAACAGCCTACCGCAGGAAATAATTTGGTTAAGGCGGAAGCCTTACTCTTCCTCTGCTACCACCAGCTGGTACCGCATTAAATACTTTCAGAGCCGAAGCGTTTGTATGCATTCGGACGACATGACCCAGCCAACGAAGATGCCACATAGTTTAGGTTATGTTAAATGGTTACACCTGTGGACAAGAGAGCTCACTTAGACGTGAACCCTTAATTCATTCTTTGTGGCTCCACCGAAGGGAGCAAGAGGAAGCAGGAAAGAGTGATAAGTAAGGGCGAATCACCAGATGATGACTCATTACAGCTCTGGCCACCCTTTCGAAGTGATAATGGAATTCTGTAGCGACTAATATCCAAATCTGCTACCTTCGCAAGGGTAATTAACCCCTTGCCGTGCCATTTAGCTCGGCGAAACTCGGGCTCAAGTGTTACGCGTCAACGCGTCGTCAACAGATCAGACTGATGCGCGAGATGGTGTAACAGCAATTATAAGACTCGTAACTAACTAACAGATAGAAAGTAGCATTCAATCACGACCCAGGCTCGTGATGTTTGTGTTTGATCCGACTATCTGTACAGATATTTTCGTTTGGCCCCATGATCTATTCACGAATCTGGCACGTCATATTCATGTTTGGGCAAACATTTTCATCACGAGTCAGACTCGTTAAGCCACGCAAGGGGTTAAGCAATACACCTTCGCTAACTGTACACCAAAGTAGCTAACTTTATTTTGCAAAGCACGCAGTCCGTAGCCGAATGCGTGACTACCATTTGGAATTCACAGAGAGAACGTAGGTTCGAATCTCGGTGAAACACCAAAATTAAGAAAAACAGTTTTCTAATAGCGGTCGCCCCTCGGCAGGCTATGGCAAACCTCCGAGTGTATTTCTGCCATGAAAAAGCTCCTCATAGGTCCCTCCATTTGTGGAACAACATCAAGACGCACACCACAAATAGGAGGAGGAGCTCGGCCAAACACCCAAAAAGGGTGTCCTGCAGACAGCTGCCGCAAAAGGCGCTCAAAGTTACTTAAAGTCTCTCCGGAATATGCGGAAAGGACATATGCCATGACTTTTTTTAATTTTAACTTTTTAACCGATCACGCCGTGACCATAAGAATCTCACGGTCTTGCAAGTTAGAGCACTTGCCCAGTACTCGCTCCGCTGAATTGACGTGATTGCAGAAAGCCAAAGGAACACTAATTCTCGCTTTGCATGTAGAAACCAACTCTTTGTGCCCCTACCTAGCCAACTCATCAGCCAAACAGTGTTCTACAATATCTCGTTGAGTCAGCCACTTCCCGATTAGTTTCGAACGCGCCAACAACGCTCGCATTAGAACTGAAAATTATCAATTACATCACCTCAGTAGTTAAAACCTATCGATAGTCACTACACACACTATCACAGTTTCAGATCTCTATCACATACATATAAATACTCAAACGCATCAAGTCCATATACCCTCTCCCCTTTGAATATTTCCAATAGTTCATAAAAATATTTACATTAATAATCTCTTTTGTCTAAACTCTGTAAATGCTTCAAAGCTACTTGAATATGTGTTGATTATTTTTTGTAAATTTCATTTTAACCGACTTATTTAAAAATTCCCAACAACGCAACAGGTGTTCAATACAACAACAAATGGCACAAAAATCGAGGAAGACGAGGTGCCTGACATCACAGATCCTTTCTTCCTTATAGAAACAATATGTATTATTTGGTTTACATTTGAACTCACAGTCAGGTAAGTTTATGGTCGTATAAAAAATAAAAATAAAACTGAAAAATATATGAAAATTTAATAGATTTAGGTAGTTTTTGTGGTGTAAAAAAATATATTAAAAACAAAAAAAAATTATAAATTATTGCACGTGCTTAAAAAAATTAGCACATCTATACAGTTTTGTAAGTAACGGTTTTTTTAAAAGTGCACTTTAGTAAGAAATTTTAGCAAAAAAATATGCAGGTTTATAGAAAATAATTTATTTTTTAATCATGAAAAAATAATATACCAGCAGCTAATCTTATCTGTTAGCCCATTATCCATTAAAAGTCGGTAAGAATGAACACTAAGACAAAGAAGAACAACTCACAGTGGGAGGAAATAATGGAAAAATTTCATTGTAAAGCAAAATGGGATCCCAGCAAAAAGCTGTGGTTAACTAACAGTGGTTTTTTATGTAATGAATCGGTGATAATAACCATCGGCTAATCAAAAACAGCTACGTAGAAGGACTCTGCGCAAATTTATGCTCTAAATGCAAAAAAAAACACCAAACTACAAAAAAAAGTTAGCAAATTCCTGGAGAGATCAAAATGAATGATAACACTGTGCGACAAAATCGAACTTATTGCCTCAGTATTAAGTGAAACGCAACACAAATGATAGCTTTGGGTATCAATAATACTAAGTTAATGGCTAACTCAAATAAGGAAAATAAGCCTAACTGAAGGCTGGCGGCACATTACTTATTGCTTAATTAGATTAAGTTTTTGAAAAATATTCGCAGAAAAGAGGATTTTTTTGGTAATTTGACCTTTTTTTCTTGGCGCTGAGGTTGGGTTACAAATGCCATCGCAACATATAGTAACCGTCGCTATTACGTGTGTGGTGATTCCACTAAAAATATCCCTCCTCATCTCTTGGATTTTTCCCTCCTCCCCGGGACTACTTCCGCATTGCTTCGAGGTAGAGAGCCAAGACAGCGTACTAAGAAGGACACTAACTTACTCACCCTGCGCCCAGGGTAGCCTGTTCTGAGAAACCTATGTATGCTCAAGACTCTTCAGCATAACTTTCCATTTCACGCTTCTTTTTTCGGATAATATCCTCCACGCAGTTTGCGACGGCATTTCAATTTTCTTCGTCTATCATCATTTTCTCGATAATTTCCACCACCATTAGCTCGTTGCAGAGCTGTTCTCTCCATCTTCCACCTCTCGCATTTAGAGAAGGTGCGCTCCGCATCATCATACCCAGTATCTCCATATATGCAGTTTGGTAGGCTCACTTTTCCCATTCGCCACAAATACTTGCGAAAGGATTCATGTCCGGACCAAAACTTTGTGAGGTAATAACGGGTGGGCCATATAGCGTTTGCTTTTTGAACCACCTATTTTTTTGAGAATGGTAACACAAATGACATGTCAAATGTGTTCATAATTTACTTAAAGGTTTGACATTTACGAAATGGGACGCTATACGATTGAACAAAATTGAAAACCGAATAATCAGTCGAAATTCCGATATCAATTGGCCGCCTCGGAGCTGTGATTTAAGCCCGTTGGACTATTTTTTGTGGGGAGCCATTAAAGACAAATGCTATGCGAACCATCCAGAGACGATTGATGCTTTAAAACACGAAATCGAAGTTGCCATTCATGAAATTGGAGCCCAAACAATCGAAAATGTACTTAAAAATTGGGTTGATCGTATGGCCTACTGTAAAGCCAGTCGTGGCAGTCATTTGAACGATATTATTTTTCATTCATAAATGACAATGTTCAATCTTCAAAATAAAAAAAAAATTTTGAAAAAATATTGATTAGTTTTTTTTTATAGCCGATTCAAAAAGCAAATTTTACATGGCCCTATAGTAACCTCCCCCTGCTTTCTCTCTGCCCACTTTTTTGGAGCGGGTATTAATCTCGCTGCCTATCTACCATACCGTTCAGAATTCCATCTTGCCTGCCAAAGTGTGAGCGTTTAAACTCTAATATCGGAGAAACGTGACACTGGGATTCCTGTGATTTTCGCCTTCCATCTCCATTTGGGCTCTAGTGCTAGAATATCTATAGGGATGATTCTGCTTATAACTAAAACCGCTGCTGCAGATACTGCTCTGTATGAAGAAGCCACTCTGAGAGCGCAGGTGCGTTGCACAGATTGCAGAGTTCTCCGCCGGCATTGCACCCTTAGCGAATCTGCCCACATTTCGCATCCGTATAAAAGAATCGAGTTCGTCGTGTCCATTGGTAATTTGACTATTGGTTTAAAAAAATTCTTCAAATTGATCTACAGCGCCATCTAGCGTAGAAATTATATAAAGCATACCTCGGAAATGCGGTTTCCCTTTCCTCGTTCTTTCTCTTTCTTTGAGAGAAAATAGTTGAACTTGTACATAAAAAACAGGCGATCTTTCCTTCTATGAAAAAATAAAGTGGATATACGTAATGGGTACCGTAGGTTATGTTAAGTTTTTGGGGCAATCGGTTTGAGAATAAGCAACTCACTTAGAACAAATAGGTCCGTTGTGGTACCACTAAGATCACTAAGATGAACCAAATGGAACCATTTAGATGCTCTTATGAAGCGAAGGATAAGTTTTATCCCAACACCAGATAGTTCCGTCAGAGAGTCAAAATGGTATTTTCCTAACAATCTTGCTCTACTTTTAGCTAAGGCTGGACAATTGCAGAGGAAATATTCTACTGTTTCTTCCTCTCTCTCGTTGCTACCACTTATGCAGTATTCATGAGTTAATACTCCTAGGCTAGAAGAGTTGCTACCGAATAGCCAATGACCGGAGACACAAGCCACGACCTTCAAGATGTTATCTCTTGAGAGGTTAAGCTTGATCTTTTCTTAAGCGCTCCTGATCTTTTCTTATCTCTTTGCGGACAAACTAGTCTGATTGTAACTGAAATATTTTCTACTGTTGTTGTTGTTGTTGTAGCAGCAATACTAAGCCCTGTGGAGTGTATGTCACCGGTCGTCTTCGTCTAACTCATCTAAAGGTAGACCCAGGAAACCTGCTGTTTCAATAGGCTGGGTCCAGAGGAAGAGGAATGTTAGATGGGTGGGTTTAGTAGGGCATGTGAAAAGGTGGTTAGTGTCGTGCGGGGTGCCTTCACATGCAGGACTTATTTTTAATACGTCGCGGTCAATTCTGGATAAGTAACCTGCCAGAGTATCCAAAACGTAGTTGTGCCAGTATTACGCGCGTCTCGTTGGGAAGCTGGAGCTTCTCACCTGCTGTAGGTGGTGGTTGGACTCCGATTACGGTATTCGGTGGTAGGTAGCTTGAAAAGGTGGTAATGGTCTCCCGATAAATGTCGTTTATTGTCTGTCTAAACACTGTCTGGTCCAGTAGATTTTTGTTCCTTTTGTCCTGTATCTCATCGGTGTAATTGAGGAGGTGTCTCCTGATGTGCCTGGGAAGCATCTTTGGCTCAAGCAGGTTTCTGCAAGGGTGAGTCCTTTGGTAGCTCCCAAGCAGAAACTGTTTGTTGAGTAGTTTATTGTGCTCCTTTACTGGGAGCATCTGTGCCTCGTTGTGAAGGTGTTAAAGCGGGGACATCAGGAAGCAACCCGTCGCTGTCCGAATAGCAGTGTTTTGGCAAGTCTGGAACTTTATCTACTGCGTGTCACTAATTCCAGGCGATCAGACAGGCGCAGCGTAGTTTAGAACCGGCCCTTTGCCCCAAGTGCAGCCGGCAAGCGATTTGAGGATGTTGTTGCGATTTTTGACTCTCTCCATGGCCTCTTGGAGAATATTATTTGTTGTCCTTAATTTGCAAGTTGCCATAGGAATTCCAGTATTGCCTCTGTTTTCAAGCAGTGGAAGATTAGTACCTTTTCTGGTCAGTTCATCGGCCTTGCAATTTCCTTCAATAACTCTATGTCCCGGCACACATATAAGACTGACCTTGAACACGGTGCCAATATCATTTAGAGCCGGCAGGCATTCCTGAACAACCTTTGGTCTTAGTATAACTGCCTCCACGGACTCTATAGCCGCCTGGCTTTTCAAGAAGATATTTATAGTAGTTTTTTTACACCGTTTGTGTTAAGGTACACAGTTACCTCCTTTATAGCTAAGACTTCTCCCTGGTGTAAAACTGTATCTACCTTCTTCTCCACGGGCTCTTATTGACGGAATGTGAGTCTTTAACAGCCTTTCGAAGGTGGGCTTATGGAAAGAGTAGTCGATTTCTGGATTTGAGCTACTCACGGTAAGTAGTATAGAAGCGTGGCGAACTGCCGGGTGTTCCATAGCGCCATATAAGTAAGTCTAAGCACTGAAGCGGCGGTCACGTGTTTTCCTACCAGATTTAGATTTGTCTTAATAACTGAGTGTATCCCCTACGATGCGATGTCAATTTTATTATCATAGAGGGAGTCGTATCTCCGTGCTTCAAACAGGAAATTTAGCAAAGTTTTTTCTAATAGCAACCGCGGGGAAGTCCAAAATAAACAAGACTGAGCTACAATAGAAACACCAGCAACTTTGATCTGATAACTTTGAGTTTATTTATTCAAAATAGTCCCCTCTGGCCTGGATACACTGTTCTGCGCCATCTAAAAGCTTTTCAAAAAAGTGTTTCAGATCATTGAGCGAAATGTTCCTCAGAATGTCGGTACAAGCCTTTTGGATGGCCTCTACTGACGCAAAACGTTTTACTTTCATGGCCAAATGCAATTTTTCGAATAGGGAGCCATACCAGGCGAATACGGCGAGTGATTGATGGTTAAAATGTCAATTCTAGTCAAAAAATCAGTCACAAGAAGCGATCGATGAGATGTGCTCCTTGTGGACAATTCCCTTGGTAAAACCAAATGAGCATCGGCTTGATTTTTGACTTCTCCAAACGCGATTTTTTGGGTGGTGGCTTGTCTGGGGCCTTCCATTCGGCACTTTGACGCTTGGTTTCAGGATCGTGTTTGAAACACCACGTTTCATCACCAGTTACAATGTTGCAGAGGAAGTTCTCACCTTTTCTCGCCTCTTTAGTGAGGTTTTTCGAATGTTGAATTCTCAGCAATTTTTGGTTCTCAGTTAACTTGTGCGGAATAAAACGTGCACAGAACTTTCGTAAGCCCAAATGATCAGTTAAAATTCAACTATGATTTCGGTTCATTTTTGATCAATTTACGAAAAATTTCGATGGAGTTTTCGGTGATTCGGTGATCTGAAACATTCAAGAACTCTCGCCATAAACTTTTTTCATCAATTCAAATGTATCGGTAAACGTTTTACCGATTTTAAAACAAAATTTGACATAAGATCTTTGTTCGAAACTCATTTTTGTACCGATGACACAAATATACTCACACTGTAAGCGCAATAACTTCGCTTCCACTGAAACGAATGTCACCAAGATTTCACTGGAGGTCAGCTAGGGATGTAACTTCCAACGCTCTGACTCATTACAAAGATGGCGCCATCAAAAACATTTTTATGACACCAGTCTTGTTTATTTTGGACTTCACCTTGCATGTATGGTTTTTTTATATTTTTCATCAGTGAAAAATGGCTAAGAAAGTTAAATCTCAGCTAATAATCCACATACATAGATAAAATTAAAATGCTTAATTTTTTAGCACATAAGCAGTGCAAACAAAAAATAATAAGGAATAAAAGTAAATGTAAACTAACATGGGAAGCACTACGTCGCCGAATCGAGAAAGACAGAATTTAGCGAGGACAAAATTTAAAAATTTGGGATTAAAAACATTGTTTAGGTAAAAGAGGATAAGAGGAGGAAAAGAGGAGATTCAGGGAGCCAGTTAAGATCAAGTTAGAGGTATTACAGGAGATGGGGATATCTTTGAATTGGAAATACTTATATGAAACAAGTTTTGTGGTGCGCTTATTTATTTGGCATCAACCTGTATACGTAAGCTGATTTGAATAAACATCTTTCAATTCTTACGCTTAAGTTTACTTCTACAGAAATTACACTATAAGTCCTTTGAAACATTAAACTCGTTTCGAAAATTTAATTGATGAGAAAATGAAAAACTGTGTATGCAGCAGTAATTCATAGATAAAATCGAGAGTTTCACGTGCATATGAAATTTGTGCTGCATAACAAAAAAAAAGTTACTTTTTGTCGCACAGTGTTACAGTAAGCAGATAATGTGTGCTTTCGATGCATCATACCATAAGCCGGATAAAAAGGGCCGGTATGCGCTTGAAATCAGTGAAATAAAAGGCAGAAAGCACGAATTGCTATCGAAAATTGCATACTTATAGGCATTAAAAGTAACCAAACTTATTAAAACACCAGGTAATATGGTACTTAATATATTTCTAAAGCAATTTAATATTATTAATATTTTTTTTTTGGAGTCCAAATACCGCATAAATAGTATCTGCATTTCCTTTAAGCGCCTTTAAGCCACTTTGAATGGCGAAAAAATTAGCTTTTTTGTGAATTTGTTGTAGGAAATTTGTGAAAGAAGTGCAGACTAGAAAAAATGTGTTGAATATATGTACAAACATATGTACATAACATATCGTGTACTACATGAATTTTTTTTTTTTTGGTTGCGTATTTTTTCAAATTTGAAGTATAAATTCTATTTTTAAGTATAAGTAAACGTAATATATACATACAAATGCTAATAAAAATAATAAACTAAAAAAAAAAAAACTATCCCTAAAATGTTCTAATCTTCATATTTATATTTTTGTGTCAATATCATCCCTGTTTTATTTTCAAATATTAAAACCTCCTTGTAACTTTCTTCACTCTTTGCATAACTTCCGCGCATTACGACATTGATTTTCTATTCTTTCTATTATTTTATCAAATCTAACCACCTTATCTATTTTCCTTGCTTCGTCCCTCAAACTCTCTATTTTTTTGGCTTTTTTAACAAAACCTTTATTATATTTCCATACTACCATTTCATATATTTTTCTTCCTCACGCGCTCTGAAACTATATATTTTTTGTCCCATCTTTACGCGCATTAATAACTGTTCATTGTTTTTTTTTTATTTTATTTTTTTTGTTGTTTTATTTTTTTTTATCGTTCTAAATATTTTTCTCTTTGATAAATTCCATTTAATTGAAACCCGTCTTTCTGTCATTCAAACTGTATATCCTGACACTTTCGATCGCTCTTTTTTTAATTTTTATTTCATCTAATCTACTCCTCCTTGATTTTGTCTCTATAAAAACGCCATAATCGTGTATTCCTCTTTCTATTCCACTCAATACCGCTCACTCCATTTATATTCAACTCGTTCAATCCCCTTCATGTTCACTCTCACTCTCTTTCTCTCATTATTTATCTTTATCTCTCTCTCTCTCCCTCTTTCTCGCTCTCTCGTTATTTTCGTGTTAAAGGTTCCTCGCATGTCCGAATAAGTTACATTTCTGCAGGGATGTCATGAATGTTATCGACATAATCGCCATCATTCCGTATTTTATAACATTGGCGACCGTCGTCGCCGAAGAGGAGGATACGTTAAATCTTCCAAAAGCGCCAGTCAGTCCACAGGTACGTTTTCTTGTGTGAGAAATGTTTGATTAAAAAGAAAACTAAAAAATAAAAAACAGAAACGATTTTATTTTAAATTTATTTTATATTGCGTAATAACAACAACAAAAGCACACCTAGTTCTAATACCTGGAATACATAAAAACTGAACACTAAACTGAGGAAATTTGAAAGTTTCCGCACACATCTAAGTTGCCTAAAACACTTACAGACATTAATTTACACATAGTAAAAAATTTTAATATTTTATAAAAATTTCTTATTTATGCTCGTTCTCTTAATTTACCGAACTGTCTTGGCAGTTTTCGAAATTATCTTTTTTCGTAAAAAAATTGGCAATCAAGCGAAATTCTTACACTGCATAAATATGGAATTCCAAATTTATTTATGTTTTGCGTTTTTTAACGGTTTCAATACTCTATGCAAATAACAAATGCATTTGTGAATACTTACACGTATATACATACACACAACTACATAAATATACCTGTATGTAGACACGTTTACTCGCTCACTTTATAGATATTACTGCTTCACTCTCACTCTCACTCTGTCTCTCTCTCTATATATACATATATTATACTACAAATATATATAATATATATATATAATCCTTTTTTTATTTTGTTTTTGTTTTCAACTACTATGTCAATTACTAACCAATACTCCCGAATACCAACCGCTATTTGTTACTACTTCTTGATTGTATTATTATGTTTTTTGTTATTGATTGTTCAACAACACATATATATTTACATACTTGTATACATAACTAAATCTATACATACTTATATATATATAAATTTGTTGATTGAAAACATGCCATACCGATTATAATTTTTTAGGACAAGTCATCGAATCAGGCTATGTCCTTGGCAATATTACGAGTGATACGATTAGTTCGAGTATTTCGAATATTTAAGTTATCTAGGCATTCGAAGGGTTTACAAATTTTAGGACGAACTCTGAAAGCCTCAATGCGGGAATTAGGTTTACTTATATTTTTCTTATTTATAGGTAAGTTCCAGACAAAAAAAGCAAATACACAAAAATCAAACCTAAACAAAAAAAAAAGCAAAGAAATTACCAACACATCCACATGCATTCACCCAAACAGTTACAACAATTTTCGCATATACTTAACCCTTGGTATACGTCCAAAACGTAAACCATTTAACCACCAACCAACACCATCACTGCTACAACTACTACTACCACTACTACTACTATCACTACTCTAATGATACCCATGCCAATGCCAAAACACACGCACACTCATACCATATACCCCCAAGCTAAGAGAACACTTGATGATCTACGAATACCAAAAACAAACAATCAAAGTAATACAAACAAAAACACAACCCAAAACAACTACAGGGAAACCCAAACCAAACCCAATACCAGGTCCAACCAAATCAAACTTTTTCTATATTCCAATATGCCTATTTCATGCCACAAAGAATGGTTGAAAGAAACCAAAAAAACTAAATTTTCGGAAATCTTCAAGCCTTTAATTTGTGCTTGAAAGTTTCTGTTAATTATGAAATCAGTAAAAATCTCAAAGCCAGACATTAAGAGTTTGAATTGAAAAAAAAAACACCACCTCACACTGGAAATGTAAGGAGCCTTTGGAGCTGCTCAAATGGCAGTCATTTTAACAGGCCCTTAAAAAAGTGAATTCAATGTCATAGAAAAAGAAATTTTAATCAGCAGCAAGTAACAGCAAAAGCATAAGATAGACGGCCAAGCTCATGTCATATTTCGAATTCAAGCTGACTTAAATATTCTCTTCTTGTCTGTATAGAAACTGACTTGATTGAAAAAGGTAAAAGTATTCGTTTAAAAGCTCCTCATAAAATCATAGTACAGGTAAATTGTACTTGAACAAAAAAACACGACAAAGAAGCAAAATTGCATCAACTCTAGATTTCAATTTAATTGTCCTGCAATCAATCTCGTTGGTGCAGTCATAAGAATTTTTGAATGCTCCCTGAATTTGAATATCTGAATCTTGAATAATTTTCGTACAATTTTCTCTGACCAAATTATTAGCAAATTATTCAAAAAAATGGATCGCCTTATTTCGAAAAACTTTTGTTAAATTTAAGCCTGAGAGCTGTTAAAAAATCAACTCTAATCCAGATATTCGCTTAATTAAGACGAGTTTTCTTGAAACTAAGTTAAAAAAATTCTTGAAAAATTAAAGTAAACAAAAAATACAAAAAAATAAAATCCATTGAAAACAGATAAAGATAAAGCATCAAAGATTAAAAATAAAATTAAAATTAAAAAATAATAATAAAAAATTTAAAATTTCAAAATTATTAAAAATTGTTATAAACAATGTAAAATTAATTAAGAGCTAAAAATTAGAAGTTACAAGTTTAGAACTAAAAATAAAAAATATAAAAAAATATCAAATGCTAAAAATGAAAAATGAATCATAAATAATACAAAACGTTTAAGGAAAAATTAGAAATCAAAAATTAAATACTAAAAACTAAAAATTTTGACTAAATTAAAAATGAAAAATTAATCCTAAGCAATTTGTAATACACAACTTTCAAAGAAAAAATGAATCACTAAAAATTAAGAAAAAAAAAAATATAAAAATTTTGAATAAAAATTAAAAATTTTAAATTACGAAGTTAATGCATAACATAGAAAATTCAAAATTACGAAATTAGAAATTAAAAAATAAAAAATTAAAATTAAAATTTTCGCATAAAAAAAAATTGGAAATTTAAAATTGAAAACTAAGAACTAAAAATTAAAAGCTTAAAATTTACATAGAAAATTGAAAACTAAGAATTAGAAATTAAAAAATAAAAAACTAAAATTAAACTTTTCACATTAAGAAAAAGTGGAAATTAAAAATTTAAAACTAAGAACTAAAAATTAAAAACTTTAAATTAATAAGAAAATTGAAAACTTAAAATTAGAAAATAAGAAGTAAAAATTTAAAATTAAACTTTTCACATTAAAAATAAAATGGAAACTAAAAATTGAAAACTAAGGACTAAAGATTAAAAACTTAAACTTAAAAAATTTAAATTAAAATTAAAATTTTCACATTAAAAACAATTGAAAATTGAAAACTAGGAACTAAAAATTAAAAATTTAAAATTAAAATTTTCAAATTAAAAAAAAACTTGGATAATAAAAATTCCAAATCGAAAATTAAGAACTAAAAATGAAAAACTTAAAATTAGAAAATAAAAAATAAAAAATTAAAATTAAACTTTTCACATTAAAAAAAAATGGAAATTAAAAATTGAAAACTAAGAACTAAAACCTAAAACCTAAAAACTCAAACTTAAAAAATTTAAATTAAAATTAAAATTTCCACATTAAAAAAAATTGAAAATTGAAAACTAAGAACTAAAAATTAAAAATTAAAAACTTAAAATCAAAAAAGAAAATTGAAAACTAAAAACCAAAAATTAAAAACTTAAAATTAACATAGAAAATTGAAAACTAAAAATTAGAAATTAAAAATTAAAAAATTAAAATTAAAATTTTCAAATTAAAAAAAAAATTGGATATTAAAAATTAAAAATTTAAAATTAAGAACTAAAAATGAAAAATATAAAATTAACGTCGAAAATTGAAAACTAAGAATAAGAAATTAAAAAATTAAAAACTAAAATTAAAATTTTCACATTAAAAAAATGGGAAATTAAAAATTGAAAACTTAGAACTAAAACTTGAAACCTTAAAATTAAAATCGCCAAACTAGAAATCAAAAGTTCAGAAATTAAAATAAAAAAGTTAAAATACAATATCAAATATCAAATGAAAACTAAGAATTACTACAATAATAAAATAGTAAAATATTAAAATTGAAATATTCAAGTTAAAAAAAAAATTGGAAATTAAAAATTGAAAATTATCAATTAAACACTAAAAGCTTGAAATTAAAATCTTAAAACAAAAACTAAAAATTAAAAACAAGAAATTCAAAATTAAACAATAAAAATTAAAAATTTAAATATAACTAATAAATTGAGTTAGGAATGAAAGATTGAAGTTAGGAAGGAGAGAATGAAAAATTAGGAATTAAAAATTAAAATCAAAGAATTCGTAAAACAAAACAAGAATTTAAATTAATTAAAAATTCAAATTTCAAAATTCAAGAATTAAAAACTAAGAATTGTAAATTAGGAATTAAAAATATTTTAAATTATTATTAATATTAAATTTTCAAACTAAAAAATAAACATTTTAATTATTATTACATTTAATTAAAGGAATAACATAAAATAAAAATTAATAATAAAATTTTAAAATATAAAAATGAAAGCCTAAAAATTAAAAATTAAGCATAAAAAATTAAAAATAAAAGCTAAAATTTATAACTCAATAAAATAAACATATAGTTACATTAATCAAATAGAATAAAAATTTAAATTAAAAAATTAAAAATTTAAAAATACATAAATAAAATATTAAAATATAAAATACATAAATAAAACTTTAAATTTTAAAAATTAAAAAATTAAAAATACAAAAATAAAACATTAAATTAAAAAAACTAAAAATTAAAAAATACCTAAATAAAACATTAAAATTTAAAAATACAAAAATAAAACATTAAATTTTAAAAAATAAAAAATACATAAATAAAACATTAAAATTTAAAAATACATAAATAAAATATTTAAATTTAAAAGTACATAAATAAAACATTAAAATTTACAAATTTTAAATTAAAAAATACTTAAAAACAACATTAACTTTTAAAAATTAAAAAATACATAAATACATAAAATTTAAAAATATATATTATAAATAAAATATTTAAATTTAAAAATACGTTAATAAAACATTAGAATTTAAAATTACAAAAATAAAACATTAAATTTTAAAAATTCGTAAATAAAATACTAGAATTAAAAAATTAATCAAATAAAAAGTAATAATAAAATATTGAAAATTGCAAATGAAAAATTAAAATTAAATGTTTTTAATTTTAAATTTAAAATAAAAAATTAAAAGGTTAACTTCGAAAAATATCTCCTTTTTTGTTTTTGGTTTTGTTTTACCTTCAAAATTTCTGACTAGAAATTACTTATTAACAACCAAGGATTTGGTGAAGGAAAAAATAAAAATAAAGAAAAAAATAAAAAATTTGCTACTTAATTCAGTTAATTAAATTGAAAGCGAAAATTAAAAGTAGAAGCATTCACTGAAAGAAAAATAAAAATGAATTTTAAAGTGTAGAGTAATTTAGAGCAACGAATGTCTGTGCCCCTTGAAACTTTTACTGATTTCTGCGCAACTAAGTTAAAAAAAAAAAAAAAAATATTAAAAAGCTACCAAGAAAAAAACTGAAAATAAACACATGCACTTTTCCAATAATTTCTTTCGAATCCATCTTTTACGTTTCCCTCCCTCCGCCAAAGTCCACCACTGTAAGCTTGCAAAGAAAAAAATAAACAATTGGAAGCATACCAAAAAAACACTTTGATTTCCCTATTTTTAAAAATTACCGCTTTTTTCTATAAATATCAAAAATATAGTAAACTTAAACATAGTAAAGATGGCAAAACAAACGTAAAAAGAAAATTTATTTGTACTGTACCTTTGTGCGTAAAAATGTAGCAAAGAAAGAACAAAACGAATAAAAAAGTAGTGCTTGGGAAAGTACTTTCCAAAGTACTCCACAAAGTGCTTTCAAAAGTGCTTCCCAAATCTTTACCCGCTCACGCAGTATACCGTTCAATTAATTTTGTTTTTTTTTTTGTGTTTAAAAGTTATGAAGCAAGGTGATGATTACTCGTACATTTTATTGCTCGTAAGTTCTCATCAATAATGTTTTTTTTTGTTGTAGGTAATATTTACAAATGCATATAAATACAACTCTTTTTGTACATCAATGTATAGCGTATAACTAACTGAGTGTGTGTAGGTGTAAATAGGTGTTAGGTATCTATTTTTAAGCAGGCATAGTTTTAGGCGAATCAACATTAGTTTAAAATGTAGTAGCGGTAAAGTGTTGTAATTGAGAAGAAGAAGAAAACGTACGCACATACCTACATACATATATAGTAGTGTCGTAGGCACTCACCCATCTACATAGCAGTAAATGTGTAACGAAAATAGCACTTAAATGATATTAACAAAACAAAACTTAAAAAAATTACCTCCCGAACCGAAGAAACTTCCACAACGTGAAACCCGTATAGTTAAACGCTCACATAGTAAACTATGCGCGCACTCCTATTCCCCGTTTCTGCGTCCCATTGAGGCCTCTAAGTGCAATGCATTCATGTCTGTAGTATCACCGCATCGTGTGTGTGTGTGACCCCTTAAAGTATGCTACGCAAGCATTTCGATTCCTGAGAAGTAAATATATGGAAATTTACTCGAATTTTAGTCTATTACTCCTGATATACTTTGACAGAGTAAAACATATTTGAATGCCATCAGTCCGTTTGCAATTTTAAGGTGAAATTTAAAATTGTGATTGTTGCCCTTAAATTCCAGCAGCAGCGCCACCAGCGGTGTCGTGTGTATTGTGTATATGTCTAAAGCTGGCGCTGTGATGTAACCGTACGATTAAAAGGCAACAGTTGCCTTTGTATACATAGATTTTTATCTTCCATATGTATTTACATATACGAGTGTGTGTATGTTTGTTTGCCCTCATCAGGGTAAATCTTTCAAATTGTATACCTAAACAAATATAAAAGACGTATTCATTAAAATATCTATGTCTGTGTATTAGTGAAGCGGGTGGATAATTTTGCATGCATACAAACACTTAAATGGATTTCTTGAGACACCAAAGTCTGTCAACTCTGTTCGTTAATAGTTTTTTTTTTTTTCTACAAATTTTACTCACCAGTGTTTTTGACATGCCAATCTGAACGCTTGAGCAAATACTTTCAAAGTGCATCAATGTAACTTTTCACTGTGTTTTATTCGATTTTTTTCAAAATTAATTTCTTTTACACCAACTACTCAACTTCTCTGCCGTAGTATCAGTTTTTGTTAATAATAAACTTTCGGACTCTCTTGTCTAGCGTCAACTGTAGTTTCATGATTTTTCTTTCGCTCTAAATGCTGCTCAGTCTCTTTCTGGGTAATGAGTGACCTTTTTCTGCTACTTACTAACAAAATTTATATGTACACACAATTACTTTCTTATCTCCTGTTACTCAACTACTTTAGAGTTTTATATTTAGTTATAGCTGGGGATGTGCAATTAATCAAGTAGTCGCAGCAGGGAAGAATGAATTTAAACGCTGTTGGCGTAAACTATAAAATTATGTTATATTAAGTGATTATGTAAAATAAAAATTAATAAATTATGTAAAACTTAAGTTAATAGACAATTTTGGCTAAGTAAGTGTTCCAAAAAAGGAAAAATTCAATATGAAAATTAGAAAATGATGCAGTTATTAATTTTTTATGCTGGGTGCTTGATGTAAAAACAATAGCTATTAAGAACTAAAAATACAAAATTCAAAACTAAGAACTAAAAATAAAAAAATAAAATTAAAATTAATATGAAAATTAAAATAAAACAATGAATAAAACGAAAAATATTAATAAAATTCTAAGCATTAAGAAGGAAAGTTTCAAAATTAAAAATCACGAATTAAAAAATAAACACTAAAATTACAAAAAAAAGCAATAAAAAACAAGAACCAAAAAATTATATAAACAATTACAAGCCAAAAAAGGGGCAGATGAAAATTTCATCGGACCTAGTCCCATGCTTGGATTCAACAAAAACAGCCTAAAACAAAAAATAAAATACTGGGCCAAAACTCTAATAAATCAGCGTTGGAACAACGTAGAGGGTCTTAGACACTCCAAACAGTTCCTAAGTTTCAATGCTAAAAGAGCTAACATGACCCTCACGTTAAACAAAAAGAGCATTCGCACTCTCACAGGCGCCCTCACGGGTCACTTCACCTGCAACAAACACTTACATAAATTAGGCATAACTAACACCAGCACCTGCAGATTTTACTGTGAAGATGAGGAGTCTATAGAACATCTCATCATCGAATGCCCGGGGTTGACGCAAAAAAGGAAAAATTTTTTAAACAAGTTCATGCTTATAGATGAAGACCTTCAATCACTCCCTCAGAAGGAGCTGGTACAATTCATAAGCATACTTAACAGTCAATAGACAGCATAGGGTGCACAATAGATCAATATGGTCGCAGTGCTAAAGGTCCATACCTTAACCCTTTACTACCATTAACCTTTAACAATATAAATTAATATATAAAAATAAAAAAATAAAAAATGCAAATGAAAAATCAAAAATCAAAAAATACGAAAATAAAAGAATAAAAAACTAAAATTAATATTAAAAAAATTAGTAAAATGAAAAAGTAGAAGTAAAATATTGAAACTTAAAAATCAAAGTTTCAAAATTAAAAATTAAGAATTAAGAATGAAAACGCAAACAATAAAATTAAAAAAAAATAAAATAAAATAAAATAAAATGAAGGAAAAATTTAAGTAATTAATGTCAATGAAAATTAAAATCTAAAAATTGAAAATTAAGAAGTGCAAATCAAAAATCAAAAAAAAAAAAAAAAGAAACTAACATTAGTAATGCTCCAAAATAGAATAATCACTTCAGAGCTTGGGTTAAGCCGCATGAGAATGTACGCCGTCAAAGGCACTCCTCAAGGCGGAGTACTTTCACCCCTTCTCTGGAATCTCGCTGTAAACAGTTTGCTTCGAAATCTCGAAAAAGCAGGCTGCAAGGTTGTAGCCTATGCAGATGATATTGCACTCTGCGTGTCAGGCAAACACCTGAATACCCTCACTGAGCTCATGCAACGCTCAATCAATATTCTGTCAAAATGGTGCACCGAATGCGGACTAAATGCGAATCCAGCAAAGACAGATCTTGTTCTCTTCAATAGGAAACAACAATCTCCTCCACTGCAAACAATAACTTTAAAAGGGGAATCATTACTCCTATCTGATTCAGCTAAATATCTAGGAGTTATTCTAGATAGGAAGTTGAGTTGGAATTTGAACATCGAAAACAGATGTAAAAAAGCTTTCATAGCTCTCTATACTTGTAAGAAAGCTATAGGCAAAACCTGGGGTTTTTCACCTCGGATCATTTATTGGATATACACCTCGATCATCAAACCGATACTCTTCTACGGTGTGGTTGTATGGTGGACAGCACTCGAAAAACGATGCAGAGTAGCCACAATTGATCGAGTCCAAAGAACAGCCTGCCTCCTGATAACAGGATGCTTAAGTACAACACCTACTAAGGCTCTAAATACGTTGCTTCACTTGTTCCCTATCGATCTGGCTGGCAAAGCGATTGCAGCGAAAGCAGCGACACGCATGAATGCTATATCGAAATGGAATAAGTATCTTGGCCATTCAGCCATACTGAACAGGAATACTGTTATCTCTCCCGACATAGACTATCATGTAAGTCTTCCATCACCACCCTTGCTCTTCTCCTGTTCACTCCCAACTAGGGAAGAATGGAAGACAAATCTAACCGAAATCGATGGCCCGCTGATTATATATACAGATGGTTCAAAACAAGACGGCAAAGTGGGATTTGGAAAAGATTCCAAATTCTTTTCCAAATCCCCTCACATCAATCTATCATTTAGATTACCCGACTACTGTAGCGTATTCCAAGCGGAAGTATGCGCTATCTGGTATGCTGCGAAAACTCTCTTAGAAAATAGAATATCACTAGAGGATATCCGCTTTTTCACCGACAGTCAAGCGGCCGTTCGAGCACTCAGCTCCTCTTATACCCACTCAGATGTGGTTCGATCCTGTCTCTTATCTCTTAACGAGATAAGTGTTCAGAATTCTGTTCAAGTTATCTGGATACCGGGTCACAGTGGATTCGAAGGTAACTGCAAAGCTGATGAGCTCGCAAGAGCTGGAGCTGCGCAATCAAATGTTAGTGACTTACCCACAATCCACATTCCGCTCTCAACATGTAAAATGCTCATCGATCGAGAATTTCACAGCATTGCTGATCGGAGGTGGCGAGTGGAAACTACTTGCGTTACGACCAGACAAATCTGGCCATCCTACAATCTGAAACAGACAAAAACCCTTATAAGTCTTTCGAAACACGAACTAAGGCATATAACATCTCTTATCACCGGCCACTGCCTTTTGGGCACTCACGCACGTCGGCTCGGGGTTCCTCAGAACGACCTGTGCAGATACTGCGAGGACGAAGATGAGGAAGTATCGAGCAGACATTTGCTGTGCAGTTTTCCGGGTCTAGCCAGAAGTCGACTCGCTCTTCTAGGCTCTCCAACAATTGACAATCTTTCAGTACTCTCGGACCTGGAAATCGAATCTCTCATCAAATTTTCGAAACGAATTAATATCTTTGATCAAAATCTACAATAAAAATCTCGGTTAGGTGGGGAAATCATTCAAAATAATGAGCTCTAGGGCAACACAACGGACCCAACTTGCGGTCTATGTGGTACTCCGATGCGGGGTCACCCTTAAACCAACCAACCAACCAACATTAGTATTAAAAAATTGGTAAAATGAAAAATGTAATAAGAAAATATTAAAAGTTAAGAATCAAAGTTTAAGAATTAAAAATTAAAGCCTAAATAATAATAAATAAATAAAACTTAAAAATGAAAGTTTTAAAATTAAAAATTAAGAATTAAAAATGAAAATTCAAACACTAAAATTAAAAAAGAATAAAATAAAAGAAATAAAATAAGAATTTAAGTAATTAATGACAATAAAGAGTAAAATCTAAAAATTAAAATTTAAGAGTTGCAAATTAAAAATTACAAAGTAGGAAAATAAAAAAACTAGAATTAATATTACAAAATCAGTAAAATGAGAAAAAGTTATAATAAAATACTGAAAGTAAAGAATGAAACTTTCAAAATTGAAAATTACAAATTAAAACTTAAATAATACTGGGTTGCCCATATTTGACGGACCCATGTGTTTTTTTTTAATCAAAGAAAACCCCAATTTTCTTGATGTTGACGATAATAATCAGTTTATTTGGTTCAAGTAGATTTGTTGACATTAATTTTTGAATATGATATCTCTCAAATGACCGCCTTGAGCCTGTATGGCGTATTGTGCCCGTTTTGCAGCATTTTCCATAGTTTTAGCTAACATTTCGGCTGGAATAGCGGCTATTTCCTCACGGATGTTGTTCTTGAGCTCTTCTATGGTCTTTGGCTTATTAATGTAAACCTTTGATTTTAAATATCCCCACAAGAAGAAGTCAGGTGGCGTTGAATCGAGCGAACGCGGTGGCCAGTCAAAATCGCCATTTTTCGACATCAAACGAAGAGGAAACAATTTCTTCAAAAAATCGATTGTGGTGCGAGCTGTGTGTGGTGGAGCGCCGTTTAGTTGAAACCAGAACTGCCTCATACGCTTTCGACGAATAATTGGCATCACAAGAGTGGTTATCATATCGCGATAACGCTCGTGGTTGACGATAACAGCTTGACCATCTTCATTTTCGTAGAAAAACGGCCCAATAATCGGTTTCGCACTAACGCCGCACCAAACAGTGACTTTTTCGTCGTAAAGAGATACCTCTTGAATTTCGTGAGGATTTTCAGTGGCGTAAATACGGCAACTGTGCTTGTTTACCGTCCCATTCAATAAGAAATGAGCCTCATCGGACATGATGATTTTGTTCCGAAATTGCTCGTCATCTTTGGCCATTTCGATGACTCTTTGGGCCCATTCCAATCGACGAGGCTTGTCCGCAGGCAACAATTTGCGTCAATTGAATCTTATATGGGAATAGATGCAAATCAATGCGGATAATTCATTGTAAAGTGGTAATGCCAAACTGCTGACAACGGCGATTTTGGGATGTCATTGACGTCTTAACACTGGCCCGTACAAGAGCAATATTCACATCCGATCGCCTTGATCAGTTTTTATTTGGCTTCTCTGGATTAGAAAGAGCATCACCAGTCGAAAACCTTTCGTACTAACGTTTAATGGTGTTCTTAGAAGGCGCACATTTCACATTATTTAATTTTTTATACGCACGTTAAGTTTTCACAATTGACTTCTTTTGTTGAATTTAAATTTCAACAATTTGGGAGCGCTCGCGTGGCGTGTACTGTTCCATGGTAAAAATCTGTTTGGACTGACGCTTCCAACGCGGTATGTCATTAAGCGATCTGACGTCTCTGTCAAAAGATAAAGGGTTGCCAGGTGGGTCCGTCGAATATGGGCAACCCTATAGGTTAGGTTAGGTTAATATGGTTGCCCAAGGAATGAGCACACTTGGACGAAGAAAAAAACGGTTTCGTCCTTTGTGATACCATTATGAAGGAGGTGAGGTGAGAGAGCAAGACCTATGGGATGTGGGGAGAGGGCGGGGAGAGGTGGTGCTGGGATGGTTAGGAGAGTGGGTTTAGAGTGTGAGGATTACGAACGGTGACTGTGCTGCGTTTGCGTAAACCGCTTTGTGCTACTGATGAAATTCATCAGATTTTTAATATCAACGCCAAGGTGCCTGGATCTTAGCCCTACCATACCAAGGCAGCTAAGGAGAAGGTGCTGAGATAATTCCACCTCATCCATCGCAAAAGGGACTTGAGGTAATTCCAAGCCTCACAACATGCATTCCTCACGCATAGTAACCTGTGAGGAAACCCACGAGATTCGAGAGCTGATATTTTGGCAACCTCAGAAGGTCGCCAGAGCGCACGCGGTCCACACGTGGCCAGAAGAATTTCTCGACCTTTCAAGTTTGTATACTTGCCCAACGCTCGCTGAGTTGGCACGATGCCCATCTTTCCAGGAGCAGGCCGCAGGTAGTCAGGGGGATCCCAATTCTCTCCTTTCACGGGGAGATCACCCTTGTCTGGCCAGCTCATCCACCTCGCAGTTTCCCGCAATGTCGCTGTGACCAGGAACCCAGATGAGGCTAATGTCAAAGAATTCGGACGCAGTCAAAAGTGAGGTCCGGCATTCCCTGACCAGCTTCGATGGCACCGTCACTGACCCGAGGGCCCTTATTGCCGCTTGGCTGTCGGAGTAAATATTTACTTTTCTGACTGTTAGTACGCATGTGAGCAGTCAATCAGCTGCATTCTTCAGTCTGATTGCGGTACGTGTAGCGGCGATTGTGCCTGCGATGTCTACGGGTACCACATTTAACATTGCGATGAGCGCCAGAGTAGGAGTCGTTCGAAGCGCTCCACTGATTCCAATGAGTGCCGACCTCTGAACTCTCCCCAGCTGCTTATCCAATGTCGTCCTCTCTAGTGAGTTCCACTAGACTATGCCTCCATATAACAAGATAGGCTTTACAATAGTATTATATAGCCAATAAAAAACAACCCTAGGCTAATGGCCCCATCTTTTGCCAATTGCACCCTTGCGCCCATACAAGGCTATTGTTGCCTTCCTCACTCTTTCCTCAATATTGGGCTTCCACGTAAGCTTACTGTCAAGGACTAGGCCTAGGTACTTCACCTTCTCAGAAAGCATCAGAGGAGCGTCCCCCTGTTGAGGGAAATTGAGCTCTGGGTATTTTAAAGGTTAAATCATAATCAATAAATAAAAAAATCAATAAATAAAAATAAAAATTTGGAATTAAAAATAAAAAACTAAACATTAAAATTAAAAAATTTATAAAATAAAACAAAATATGTAATTAATTAATTACAATAAAAATTAAAATCTAAAAATTAAAAGCTGAGAGCTGAAAACTAAATTTAAAAACTGGCAATTAAAAATTAAAAATTAAGAAATACTAAAATTAAAAACCAAAATTTAATTTGAAAAATTTGTAAAAAGAAAAATGTAATAATATTATAGAATATTGAAAGTTGAGGCTGAAAAATTAAAAGAAGCCATAACCGGTACCATAAAAATCAGCTGTTCTGAACAAACATATGACTATAACTGTAAACGGTTATAGGAGCCACTCCATAACGCCATAACCACAACCGTAACCTGACCTATCGACTGAATTTTGATTTTTCACTGTAACCGTAAGCAGCTGTGAAACACTTTAGATTTGTTTTGATATTTCCGATACAAATTGGAATATTAGAAATTAATGACGAAAAATTATTTGACTCAGTGGAAAATTATCCGTATTTTATGACAAAATGTAAGGGTTGTCATTAATTCTACTTGAATATCAGCTGTTTATGGTTACGGCATGACTAGTCGGCAAATGCAACATTACAGCGTCTATGGGTACGATTACGACTATGGCGTTGTGGCTACGACACCAATTATTGCAGCTTAACTCAAACAGCTGATAGCAGATGATTAACAGAGCTGCCTGTTTTTTTTTTTTTGTGTAAATCAGTTACCAGTTGAGGTTTGTTAACATCGCAGGTTTACAGAAAACAAGTGCCGCATAGAGCTGTTTATACTTTTATGTAAAGAGGGTCGTATGCAAGTTTCATTTTACTATTTTGCAGGAAGTACGTACATATTTATTCTAATAATTAATAGAAGAAGTACTTTTTATATGTAAATTCTATCACACAAAACTACTTAACACGATGAATGCCACGCCGATTTTACATGGTTTACCCGTAGTTTACATGAATTTGTTAGTATGCAAAAATTATTGTGTGCACATGAAATTTATACACACATTTCTCATATTTAAATAAAATATTTTTGTATCTTCTATACTCCATTATATCAATTACACTATTGCAATAACAGTAAGCAAATAAAATTGAAAATTTTAAAACTGTCACCGATGACCCCCACGGCGCTACAAAAAAACTTAGTGCCGGTCATTGGTGACCCCCATGGCATTCAACGTTTTAATAATCCCTCTCTACCATAAATGGTTGCTGCTCTGGCTGAGCCTGAAAACATACTATAAAAATGGCACCTTAATATTATTTGTATTTGTAATACGGCTATTTCTGTTAGCATAACATTTTCTGTTAAGCCAGCAATGTTAAGTTCACATTCTCTGGCACACCAAAAGTTTCATTAGAACTCGGGCATTTCACTCAGACTTTTCACTTTAGTTCAGCGTAAATTGCAGCTAAATCTCTGTGGAAATAGGTATAAAATGCAATTAGCCACTCAACGGTTTTTTAACTAAAATACAAATTAAACTACCGAATGAGAATTGAATTATCAGAATAAATTTAAGTAGATTGAATAACAGTTTGAAGCAATGTACTATTATTGTATTATTCCTACTTAAATATAAGCATATTTATAAAATTATTTATATAAATTTTATGAAAACGTTTATATATAAAAATATTTATAAAAAATTATATATAAATACATAAAAAGTATTATAAAAATATAAATATTTTATTTTATTTGAGGTTTTATAAAAATTTTGATTTATTTAAAATTTTATATACATTTTTTTTAATAAAATATAAAAAACAATTTTATATAATTTTTTTTATATAAAGCTTTAATAAAATAAAATATTTAGAAAATTTTAAATTTTATAAAAATAACTTTTGTATAAAATTATATAAAAGTATACATAAAAATATAAAAAGTATTAAAAAAATATAAATAATATTTTGATTTATATAAAACTTTTTAAACATTTTTTTTTATTATAAAAACTAATTATACATAATTTTGTTTAGTACAAAGCTTTAAATAAAAAAAAAACATTTACAAAATTTAAAATTTTGTGAAACAAATTTTATATAAAATAAAAAAAAATAAAATACTTACAAAAAAAATTGTATATAACATTTTATAAATATTTAATTTTATAAAAAAATTAAGTCGATTGAAAATTTATAAATGAATATTATATAACATAAACTAAATAAATATTTTTTTAAATACTCATAAAATTTATTGTTTAAAAAAAATTACTATAAAATATTTTTTTAAATTACACAAAAATTAAATTCTTTTGATATTATGAAAAAACAAATTATTAAAATAGTAGTTATAAAATATTTATAAAATAAAATAAATATTTATAGAATATTTTTTAAAAGTATTTATAGGATTTCTTATTAAATATTTATAAAATATATCTTAAAAATATTGAAATATTAATTATTTATAGAACATTTCTTAAGAATATTAAAATATAAAACATTTAGATATATTTTATTATATAAATATTTATTTTATTTTAATTAATATTAATTAATAAAAATTTAATATTTTGATATTTTTAAAAAATAATTATAAAATAAATAACAAATATTTATTTTTAAATAAATATTTTATAAAGAAATATTAAATAAAAAATTGTATAAATATTTTTGAAACAAATATTTTATAAGTAATTACAAATCCTATAAATAGTTTTTAAAAATATTCTATAAATATTTATTTTATTTTATAAATATTTTATAACTGCTTTTTTAATAACTTTTTTTTTTTATAATTTAAAAAGGTTTTAATTTTTTTGTAATTAAAAAAAATATTTTATAGTTATTTTATACATTTTTTTAAATATTTTAAAAATATTTATAAGTTGTGAAACAATTGAATTTGATCAAAATATGATTGATGATGATGAATAATAAAATAGAAGGCGCCACACAGCTTCTTATTTTGTGGCATTTTCACAAAAGTAATCTTGAAAGAAAATCCCGTTCTATGAAGTACTACTACATAGCCGTTATATACGAACGTCGTTTGAGAAGTTCTTGCAAACATAAAAACTACTCAATTGCTTGAGGTGAACCATTTTTTTTTTCGACATAGTCTCCTTTTAGGCTCATACACCTCGTTCAGCGCTGTTCTTGATTGTAGAAATCTTTGATGAAATTGTACTCCAAAATTTAGCACCAAATACCACACACTTTAAAAAAAATCGGCCAAAGACTGTCACTTTAACAGCATTTACCATAAATTTATTGAGAAATAATTTTGCTGTTGCAACAACAATAACTTCATTATTTATTTAAAACCATCAAAAGATATTAAATCACTAAAATATGGCCTTTTATGCTAGCGACAACATTTCCGATTTCCAATTTTTTTGCTCTCGTAGCTTCTCTACAAGTCTCTAGTGGTAGGACTGAATAAAATAATGCAGTATTCGAATAAATTCGATGCAATAATTAAAAAGAAACTAATCCAAGTAATGGCAGGCCAGTCTTCTGCTAATTACCAAAATTAGCGTAATTTTGCCTGCAACTTTTTTGGTTTATGTTTTTTCATACGTTGGCAGCGGTGGAGTGGTTAAATGCGTACGTACAGCGTTAACGAGGGACCATAAAATTAATTAATTGAGCAAACTTAGTAGAGACTAACTTGGAATAAATGCAAGGATGATAGACTACTAGGTTTGGCCCATCTGCCACATCACCGGGTCCTCGGCAGCCGAATTCTGCAAGCTAATTTCACACGCATTGACACACTCGTCCAATCAGTCGTGGTTCAGACGGCAACAAAGCAGCATGAAGGGGGACTGTGTTGATTTTTTTCGTATATCACTAACGCGATGGTACGAAAGACCAATTGATAGCAAAAGTTGTTTCTAATAACAGTCGCTCTTGGGCGACCTCCAAGTGTATTTCTCTCATCAAAAATCTCGTCTGTCGTTCGGAGGCGACATAAAACTGTAGGTCTCTCCATTTGTAGAACAACATCAAGACGCACACCACAAACGGGATGAGGACCTAAAACACGCCAATATATGTGCGAGTATATAGAATTAAATATTGTTTGGTATCTTAATAGAATCTTATTTAATTGTATACTTATGAATATAATAACAATTTGTATATTGAATTTTCGCCTAAGAAGGACCCAACAGAATAGATTGATGATCAAATGAATGTGCTAATTAAAAAGATTATTTAACCTATAGCATTTGACTGTCATTTATTTGCTCCCAAATGCGAAATTTTTAAAGTTTTAGTACACTAAATTGTCATTACGATTACAAAATTATTTGTATAATAACCTTATAGTTAATAAAATTTCATATTAGTGGCGTATGTAAGACTTTTCACCAAGCCTTTTTTCGTCACGGCTTTTTTGTGAATTTATAGTGATTTTGCAATTTTTTTTTTTTTTGGTTTTTTGGTTCAGTTTTATTTTGTAAGTTGCGACAGAAAAAACATATGTACTTCCGCTTAATTTTTCGAACCTCAAAGTATGGTATTCTAGAAAGAAAATCTTTGCTGAAAATAGTCGAATCAACTAACACGAACTTCATAACTAAAAACTAAGCTGCTTTCTGCAATCAGATTGATGTGTTCCGGCCACCAGCTGGACTTAAGCTACGGACACTCTAGTATTCTTAGAAACTTTGATACATTGACGGGGTTGTATTCTGCGAGAAGCTCCCCATTAAGCTTCCGGACCGCTGTAATGTTTTCCAAGCGGAGGTAGCCGTAATTAAAGATGCAGTGAATTGGTTGCCTCTGCAATTGCTCTAAGTGAGGTAAATATCTACTCCGGCAGCCAGGCCTCTGGGCTCATTGTTTGTAAGTTGAAAATTAATCAGGTAATGCCTGACTTCGCTCTCAACTGTATCCTAATACTTCGATAGTAGGCTCATTTGGGTTCCCGGTCACAGTGATATAGCGGCAAACTGCTGGATATGGTGAAGGTTTCACCGCGAAACGTGAGGATTGTGGTTCACTTGAGAACCTCTGCTCTACTTCTGGAAAGATGAGCCTCGCATCAACTCAGCGAGCGCTGGGTTAGTGCGCAAACGCGCAAAGTTTTGAGATCCTCCTGACCACGGATAGATTGGCTGCGCTTGAAGGAACTTCTAAGGTTAACAAAGCCACAGCTCTTGAATTTGGTGGGTGTTCTTACCAGGCATTGTCCGTTGGGGTTGGGGTTCCCTTGAGAACTTCTGGTCTACTTCTGGAAAGATGAGCCTCGCGCCAACTCAGCGAGCGCTGGGTTATTTCGCAAGCGTGCAAATATCGCGAGATCCTTTAGTCACGGGTAGATTGGTTGCCCTTGAGGGAACTTCTAAGGCTAAGGCTAACAAAGCTACAGCTCTTGAATTTGGTGGGTATTCTTACCGCGCATTGTGCGTTAGGTATTCATGCGGTGAGATTTGGGATTCCTTCACGTCCTTTTTGCAGAAGCTGTCTAGAACATGAGGTGGAAGCACATCAGCACCTTCTTCTAAGCTGGCCTAATTAATATATTGCAGGACAATTCCTTTATCGAGCCCAAGGCAATTAATCCTCCATCTATTTATAATTTTTACTTGAGTCAACTTTTCGTAATCCACCCCTTTAGCGAAAGTCAACATGTTACCAACACCAAGAGTGTTTGGTTTTGGACACTGTATATCTTCACATATGGCGGCCGTAGCCGAATGGGTTGGTGCGTGACTATCATTCGGAATTCACAGGGAGAACGTAGGTTTGAGTCTCGGTGAAAGACCAAAATGAAGAAACATTTTTTCTAATAGCGGTCGCCCCTCGGCAGGCAATGGTAAACCTCCGAGTGTATTTCTGCCATGAAAAAGCTCCTCATAAAAAATAGCTGCCGCTCGGAGTCGCCTTGACCTTCAGATTATTTAAAAATTTTTGAGATTAAAAACACTGTAAATGTTTCAATCGGCGTAGATTAAGGGCTTATTATTACTATTACTAATATAAAAATTTATCAGCGAGCTGAATATCTGTGTTACCTGACCTCCTACTTATTGTAGTTAGGTGATTTATTACTTAATTTCTATAAGAAAAAATAAATAAAAAATAATAATTCAACACCGAAGGCCAATGCAGCCAGTGTGTTAAAATTGTTAGTGCAATATTTTATATTTCTCTAATAAATAATACTAATAATTATAATAAAATAATTAGACTTAAAGGTAATTGGATAAAAATTTATTCTCAAAGAGCCGTAATAATAAATAACAATAATACCGTTATTCAGTGAAAAGTTTTATTTAAGATATGATATTCAAGTGCCATAGGTCAAAATAATTGTAAACTACAATAGTGTAGGTGGAATATTTTAGAAAATAAGAAATATACTGTTTAAAGTAATATTTAGTAGTGTTTTTATTGAAAAAAGGCATTTTGAAATCAAAGTGCGTAAGCCAAACACTCAGTTTTATGGTAAAAATGAATTTAAATTAAATATAAAAAGTTTGATTTTATTTTTTATTTTTGCTCCTAAGCTAAGTTGAAGACTTCTATTATCGCTAATGCGATTTGTTTTTTTATAAAGGGTGGTTAAGTTTCAAGGGCCAGTGTTGATTTTGAATAAAATACAACTTTTTTAGGAAATTATTGTCATTTCTCTTTATTATGATAATACTGGTATGACTCAATTATGTATAGAACAAAATATTGGCCAAATGGTCGCCACGGCTTCGGCGACACACCTCCATCCGATGGTCCAAATGATCGATGACGCTGAGGCATAATTGAGGTTCTATGCCGTTAATGTGCCGAATTATCTCATCCTTTAGCTCTTGAATTGTTGCTGGCTTATCGACGTACACCTTTTGTTCACATAACCCCAAAGAAAGAAGCCCAACGGTGTCAAATCATATGATCTTGGCGGTCAATTGACATCGCCGCGACTTGAGATTATTCGGCCATGAAATTTTTCGCGCAAAAGAGCCATTGTTTCGTTAGCTGTGTGACAGGTGGCACCGTCCTGTTGAAACCACATATCGTTCACATACATATCTTCCTATTCGGGCAATTAAAAGTTCGTTATCATCTCGCGATAGCAAACACCATTCACAGTAGCTGCCTGACCGGCCTCATTTTGGAAAAAATACGGCCCAATGATGCCGCCGGGTGGGTGCATTGGTTTTTCGGTAATCACTCTTGGATTATCATTCGCCCAAATTCGGCAAATATGCTTATTGACGAATCCACTGAGGTGAAAATGTACCTCATCATTGAAGATGGATATGCATTTTGATTTGAACGCCCTTTTTCATAATAAGCCTGAATAACTTTAACGCGCTGATTGATTATGTAGTTTTCCATGATTCAGATTGAGTTAGTCTGAAATTTAAAAATATCAAATGAAATGCAGAAAACAGCTTGAAGTTTAGATGTGGTTCATATTAAACATCGGCCCTTAAAATTTAACCACTCTTAATAAAAAGTTTGAGTTTTTTTTTATTTTTTGCTCCTAAGCTAAGTTAATGACATCGATTAACGCTAATGAGATTTTTTTTATTACACATAAGTGACTTTATTGCTAGTGAAACAAAAAAATGGTGGAATATTTCGTACGTTATTATATTATTACAGTTATTCCATAAGTATTAATTACCCACAACGCTAAAGCTTTGATCAATCGAACACGCTGATTAAATGATTAAATGCACAGCGCTAGTTATGAGTTTCTCCTTTCACTTTTTATGCCAAATATTTTTTTCGAATTTTTGTATATTTTTTTTTTCGGATAGTGAAACCCTGTTTTTTATTGCCTTGCGCTCACACTTCGCATATCAAATGAAATTTCACACCTCGTACCCCCCTCACTCTCTATGTCTATGTATCTCTCTAATTTACTTCAGCAATTATGCAACACATTTTTTGCTCTATTTCCCCATTTGCTCCCCGCACTAGATCAACACCCACCCACCCCATCACCACCCGCTTCTTACGGTACGCACTCCGCTAAGCCCAATTGGCATATTCACAATACCCTGTGTCAATCTGGGGTCTCGTCTATCAATATAAATGCTTAAAATTGCAAATTTCGTCGACTGCTGATGTGCCCAAACAACAACAACAACACCACCAGCAACAACAGCAACACCAATATTTTGCTTTCATTTGTGTAATTGAAAGTTTTGTGGCCTAACAATTTTTGATTGTGTGTTGTTGCGTTCAAGTTTAACCATAATCTCTACGTCTGTCATACTTACTTAATTACATAAATATTGTGCTAAACAAATATGAAAAATAACAATTTAATAAAAATAAAACAAAAACAATTTTTTTGCCAATTGTAGTAAATGTAGTCTCATCGTTTTGTCTCATGTCGCTAATCTTTATCGTCTCGTCGTATCGTCAAAGTTGTATATTTGCATATAGAAAATACTCGTACTTACATACAAACATATAAATAGATATAAATACATACTATTCGTTCAAATATTGCCGTCTTAATGTCATCGTTGTAATTAAACGTCGTAATTGTTTAGTTGCTATCAGTTTGTAGTTGCCTCAAAATCCAAAAAAACCACAAAACCAAAAACTTTGTGAAAGGAGTGGCAAAAAGGAGCTGATGCTATTTATTGATAAAAGTATGTTTTACTTCCATACAAATTTTTGGTAAATACAATTTTTGCTGAAAATATATGTTTTGTAATAAAACTATGCTTTTTAAAACAAATAACAGTTCAGAGGAGTTTCTATCAATTTTCTTTGATAATTAAAAAAAACATACTTTCGTAATGCCTTCTTTTAATAAATCTTTGTTTTTTTTTGTTTTCATAAAAAAAGGAATTTAGTTATAAAAATTAAAACGATAAAAATTAAGTTAGTAATTTATAACAACTGCATAAAACAAGTAACTGTAAAGAAAAGTAATTTCTTAATAATAATTTTTTAAATAATCTAAAAAAAAACAAAAATTTATTTCTAAATATATATTTTTAATACTTTATCATGATGGAAGTATTTAAAACGAGTTTGAAAAATATATATTTTTTATCTGGTGTTGCCACACGATTTTAATTGCTAAAATAGCTTATTATGAAAAATTTGTAATTCATTTGCATACTGATATATGGGCACCAAATGAAATTTATTTCAACAAGCTTTAATAAAAGAAAAATTTAAATTTATGGTATTGCAAACTATATTTTAAAGAATTAAGAAATTGACTACAAAAATATGTTTAACAACTACAAAATTTCGGGAAACAAGTAACAGTACAGAAGCGTTATATTTGATTTTTACAAATTTCAGTAATTAAAGCAATCAAAAATTCCTTTCTTTCTGTTTTTAATAAAAAATACTTTTAATCAAAATAATTAAAAAAAAATAGGCAACAGTGCAAAATAGTTACCTTCATAGTTTTTAATTTATTTAAAATAAAATTCCTACCTATTGTTTTAATAATTTTTTCAATAAATATTTAATAATAGGAAAATAATCTCAATTAAATAGGTAGCAGTGCAAAACAGTTATCTTCTTTTTTTTCAATCATTTAAAATAAAATTCTTGAATAAGATATTATTTTAATACAAAATAAAATCAATTAAAAAACTATAACAGTGAGAAAAATAAATATTTTTAATTTATTAAGTTATTAAAAAAAAATAAATATGTTTGAAAATAACAAATTCATTTCAATAAAATAGGCAACAGTGCATACAAGTTATCTTATTTATTTTTTAATTTATTTAAAATAAAATTCTTGAATAATATATTATTTTAACTGTTTTTTATAAAAATATAGTATATTTAATATTAACAGAATTATTTCAATATAACAGGTAATGGTACATAATAGCTATTGTTTTTTTTTTTTTTGTAATCCTTATATTTATTTCAAATAAAATTCTTGCTCAAATATGGTTTTAATAATTTTTTTAACAAAAATAAAATATTTTATAATAAAAAAATAATCTCAATAAAATAGGTAGCAGGGCAAAAAAGTTATATTCTTAATTTTTTAATTTATTGAAAATAAAATTCTTGAATAATATATAATTAAAAAAAAACATAAAATATATACAAAAATATAACAGTGAGAAAAAATCAAATTTTTTGTTTTTTTAATTATTTGAAAAAATATATATGAATGTATGTTTAATAATGGCAAAATAATTTGAATAAAATAGGCAACAGTGCATAAGAGTTATCTTCATTATTTTTAATCTAATAATTTTTTAATAAAAACATGTTTAATAATAGCAAATATGTAGCAGTGCAAAAAATTTATGTCCTTAATTTTTTAATTTATTCAAAATAAAATTCTTGAATAATACATTATTTTTACAATTTTTTTAATAAAAACTAAAATATATAAAAAATATAACAGTGAGAAAAATATTTTTTTTTTAAATTCATTTAATTAAAATAAAATATATACGTTTAATAGTAGCAAAAGAGTTTCAATAAAATAGGCAACAGTGTAACGAAGTTATTTTCTTATTTGTTTAGTTTATTTAAAATAAAATTCTTGCCCAATACATTATTTTAACAATTTTTTTAAATAAAAAATATATATTAAATCTATGGAATAAAAGGAATTGTTTAAATAAATAAGTGCAAATAAATAAGTGCGTAAAGTAAATGGCAGCATAGAAAACTTATTTATTTGTTCTTTATTAATTTTTTAAAAATGTAATTTTAAACGCCTTTTCAATAAAAAAAAATCACATTCACAGAAAAATATTTTTAATAACTCCATTCAAAATTAAAAGAAAGGAAAACTGTTTTTGCTTTTTTTTCTTAATTTTTATAAAAATCAAAAATCGCTCAAGAAATGTCTTTTGTAATATATTTTTAAATATTTTCTGAAAAAAAATTATATGTATTACAATAAAGTAACAGTCTGAAAAGTTTATTATTATTTTAATATAATTTTAATTAATAATTTATTTAAATAATTAAATTAAATTCAAATAATTTAATTTAAATAATTAAAAAAATGTCTTTCAATTATTATTCTTATTATTATTATTTTTTTTAATAAAAGAGTATTTAATATTAAGCAAATAATTTTTAAAAATTGCCGTATAGAAAAGTTTACACATACATATGTAGATAATATAATTTTTATATTTCTTTTTTATTTTTATTTTTAAATGAGAAACTTATAAAAATTATATTTTTTATATAATAAATTATTTTTGACTTTTATATTTAAATTATATTTTTATAACTTTTAGATTTTTAAATTAATAAAAATATATAAAATAATAATATAAAAAATAATAAAAAATTAAAAAATTACTTTTCTGTTACGTTCTTTTTAAATGTTATTGATAGACCAAAGTTTTTCGAACTCGAATTGTAAACTTCTTTGCCTCTTCTTCACCGCTCCTTTCGTCAAATGAACTCATTCTTAAAATTACAAATATGCACCACATAAATATTAATAATCAACTAACTTAATTAGCTTAGCCTAGCGTTTTAAATACTAACTGCTAATTTCACTGTTTAACCTTTTTCGCTACTATACATAAGTACTAGAAATTTTATGACATACTACCTACATCCAAACATAAGAATGCATAGCCGTAGGCCTTCTATGACTACGCACATCTACATTGAACGACATCGATGGCACTTATCGCCATTTTACCATAGAAAAGACGAAATATGACAAGTGGCATATACAATCACAAACGCCAACAGAAGTTTGTTCTGTACCGTACAAGACCGAGAACTCAGGAATTATCAGAACACGTGAAATTATTCAAAGGAAATGATAAAAGAAAATGTTTGTTCGAAACTCCTTTTGCATCACTCTGCGATAGTACTTCCCTCCCATGCAAAAGCAGATGCTAGAGATTATCGAATTATGCATATTTCGTGTTGAGCAGCGACTTTGTTGTAGTTTTCTCTTCCACGCAAACCAACGTAGGCTGCAAACTAAAGCCAGCATTTGCTCCTTCGTGAATTTCCCCACGATAAAAATTGCAAACCGTGCATTGGAATGCAGTGAGCGAAGAAGCATTCTTTCCGCATAAACTAAGTGCACTCTAGATGCTAGTCACCTGAATTTTGCTATTCTTGCCATCACAAAAACTACTGCTTATAAGTTCGATGACTTAATAAAAGCTCATTTAGTTACTCATTTCATTCTCTGAAGATTTTGAAATCGATAATCCAAATAAGATCCACAAAGCCTTCTTAGTTAAAGAAATAAAGTATCAAGCATCAAAATCTCGCTTTTTATTGAGAGTTAGCATAATTTAAGCCTTAAAAAGTAGGTATTTTCTGTTATATATTTTGCACAAATACTTTATTCACTGCTTCTTCTCCGCTTGTTTTTCCAGCGCAGAACAGAGCTACCTCTTTACTTTCAGTGCTGGAGCATTTACAACTATTCGCCAATAGAGATGTAGCATCTTTATTCACTGCACTCTGTTTATATACCGGTAAAGCTCAGTCAACTCTTTGTTCTACTTGTTCCAGTATCTGTAGTATGCTATTCCCTGTCCCCAAGACGCAATGGGCCATAAATCTTCCGCAGAGTCTTAGGAGTCTAATCTCCAAGCGCTGCTCCACAAATGTTGACATGGTCCTCCTGTCACGCAATAGCTCCATAGCCGTTCTCAATGCCGGTTTCACAAGTATATGAACACATAGCAAGGCACTCAGTTATGTGACGAAGTTAGCATTGTCGTATGCAGATTGCTGAAAATAAGCACGAGCGCAAGCTGTATGCAAACCTATCTAGTTTTCAAATCATGTACATAGTTTACATAGTTATAACAGATTACAAGGTGTACGAGTAGCAGAGAATGTTAACATTCATTGCCCCTGATTAACATTCTCTTTTAAGTTAACATTCATTGCCCCTGATTAACATTCTCTTTTATGTTAACATTCATTGCCCCTGATTAACATTCTCTGGTAATAATTCATGCATAACAGCAATAATTAACATTTTTATACCTGACAATAACGTACGTTAGATACACTGACGGACTTCTTCCTCACATCAAAACTCTGATTTCCTATTCTTAAACTGTTGATACAAAATTCATGTACTTTAAATAAATAAATATTTTGTGAATTATTGCTTGTGCTGTAGAGTTTAGCTAATGTGTTTCTTCGTGACGCTAAATATATCTATGTTATAAAAATTTAACAAAGTAGTCAAGCGTTATACATTTGCCAAGCGTTAAAATATTTACAAATACAAATACAAAATACTTAAACGAGCATAAAAATATATACAAAAACATAGTAGAGCTACTTAAAATATAAATTACGCCCAGAAACGTTTCGAATCGCTTCAGTGTACTTCTTAAAACAAATGCATAGGAACTTACAAATTCGGCACGTGATGTACATATGAAAAAGATTGCCAGCTAAACGTTTTATTGTAGAGAAATATTAAAAAAAATATTCTTAGTTTATTTCCAGCGCAATAATATACCAAATACTATTCTTAAAAAAGGTTCAGTATAAATCATTGAAATTGTTTGTATGAAAAATTTGCTATGAATACTAAATATTAGTCAAAAAATTAATATGAAATAAAATTACATCTATATTTTACAACATTTTAGTTGACATTTTTCTATGAGTTGCACCTTTAGTTAACCTGAAATTAAGAAAGATATTATCATATACAAAATAATTATATTTAAAACTATTTTTTTACTATCCCACCATTTTTTGCCCTAAGCCGCTCTTAGTTATTTGTTAATGAGTGCACAAAGTTTTCAAAGTTTTTCATATTTTACTTTGTAGTATAGTTAGCTATAAAAATATTAAAATAGTATTTAGTAAATATTATATTTGCCTTAATTTTTATGTACTTACTTTTACCGAAATGTTCAATTTAACTTGTGACTGAAATTTTAATTACGTATTTTCGGTTTGGGTTTATGTAGTTAGCTAAAAGTATAGTATTTCGATACGAATATATTTTAAATGTTACATAAAATATTGTAGTGTTTAATGACGTCAAAAGCTGCCGCAAAAAGTAGTAGTTTAGCTTGTGGAGCCAATGTGCACTTTAGCGCTTTAGTCGTTATTCAATAAGTACAGGGTACGCCAGCGTAAAATTTTATATTTTAATAAAAAGAAAATCATAAACTTGCAGTAGATCTCTTATAATTTCATGCTCATAGATTTTCAGCGCTTAAAGCCACTTTATACATGTAATAATAATAATACTTTAGTTTATATGTATAAAAATAATTTCTAAAAAATTCCAAGCAGAATTTAAGCGCAAACCTAAAAACATATTTTTGCATATCAAAATATGTAAAAAATTTTATTTTATGATGAATTAATGAAAATATTATATTTTAGACTTGACTTATTTATAATTTTTCCATTAAAAATTGCAATCGTACTAATCATTTTAACATTTTCCTCCATTCATCAATTTACCGCCTGTCCCTGATACAAATTCTCTTCGCATTGCATTAATTTGAATTATATTTTTGCCATCGACTATTGCCTTAAACTCGGGCATACAAATAATGCTCGTGGCGACGTACCTTGTGTGCCGTAACGTAGGCATCGTGCTATTCTCATCGGCGGTTTACTTTGCGGAAGCTGGTGCCGAAATGTCCTTCTTCAAATCTATTCCAGACGCATTTTGGTGGGCAGTGGTCACCATGACCACGGTGGGATATGGTGATATGAGGTATAATGAAAGCGGAAAAACAAATTTTTATAAATAGAAAACAAATAATTATATTTAAAGTGAATATAATGTCAGGGACGGAAACAATCATAAAGCTTTGTTCTTTAAAAATCAACATAAGCAACATAACTTTAGAGTCGATACAAGCGAGTGTATGCTTTTGTAAAATAGATCTTTAACTCAATCTAGTTTTGCTTCTGTTTTTACTGGATGTATTACTTTACGCAGTGTAAATTTAAACTTTAGCTGCCTAGTACGGCAACACAGGTCCTTTGTCTAGCCACAAAACAGTGGATATTTATTTACACGTTTCATGGAATTGTTTGATGAATTTCATCAAGAATTTTTTAAAGACAAAATGCTATAAATAGTTAATTAAGCATAACTGGGTGAAGTAATAATTGTGATCCAAGAGGCTAAAACTAAGTAGTAGAAGCAAATAAAGAAATAAAGAATTACGAAGGATTGATCGTCTTGCTTATTTCGGCATTGCATCTTCTTGTACGATAACAACTTAGTTTAGTTTTCCTTTTCTCACTTTCAATTGAATTCTTGACATCCACAATCGAACAAACAGCTACCAATTGAATTATTTGTAATTTTACAATCTAGCCTCTTTCATTGAATATTTACATTTGTGCTTACATAAGTAATGTTGCTATTTAAAACTTGGATAATTGCGAAAAGAAGCACACACCGAAAAAATATTGAAATATGTCATTAAGCGAGGCAAAAAAAATATGAGAAAATGCCAAGTAGACATAAAAAAATTATTATGTTTAATAAAAAAATAATCACAAGTCAATTTAATCTTACAAAAGAGCATAAATCTTTATCATCAATTTAAATGTGCAAAAGCTGTAAAATCATTATAATATTTTTTTTTTCTATTGATTGCCGTCCCTGACAAATACATATTATGTGCTATATACTAAGAATATTTCTATACTTTTTCGTTCGCATTTCCTTATGCTACTTTGTTGTGAAGAGTCTGTATTTTCACTACGGCTATCACTTCATTTCAATATATTTTTCAAGCTATCAAATCTATTTGTGTAACAACTACTCGTTTTAAATATTTTTTTAACATTTAAGTGTTTTAATTTCAACACATTTGCAGCAATTTAAAAAATATATATATAAATACAAAATATAAATAAGCAATAACTTTCTGTGCCTCAGTGTCACCATGTAATTGTGGTGCATATGTGTCACACTGTGGCTACCTTCGTTGTTGTTTCGTTGTTCGGCAGTTATGTACGTATTATAATTGTAATATTTTCGGTTTATTTTTTTTGGTTGTGTGTAAATTGTAAAATATTTATTTCCTTATATCAAATGAATGTGATAAAAAGTACAATTTAAATATTAATTGTATAAAAATACCTGTGTGTGTGTGTGTGCGTGTTGTGTTAATGAATATTTTGTGGTATTAATTTGAGTTCGTACGAAATTGCTTTCCTTACAAATTCTTATTACTTTTTATTTTTTTTTTAATTCGTTAAATTTTTTCGACACAACTAACAGATTTTATTGTCTATTTATATATTTTGTTTTTGGTTGCATGAATACACTTTAGCCCAAGCAGAACAGAGTGATAATTTTTTGTTTTTGAATTTAAATTTGAATTAAAATTTAAAAGCATTTTTTTTTTTAACGCAGATTCTCGAAATTGGAACTATGCTTTGCATCGTATCACCATATTTCATATCAGGAAAAAATGCGAATTCTAAAGTGTATTTTTTAGAGTGAATTTTGAGCACTCAACAAGTAAAAAGTAACTTTAAAAGTTGGAAGGCTTGTTGACATAATCCCTTGAACAGAATTGCCGCGGACAGCGGGTAACGGGTAACGGCTTGACGGATAGTCGCTGTCAAAATTAGAACACATTTAATAGCGCAAAATTGCACAGAATTGCGGCTGTGACAGATGTCTTGCCGTCGGTTATTTTTACGGCGACAAAATAATTAGATTCATTTATATTTTCTCTGATGGGTTGACGGTTCAGGATTGCTTTTTTGCTGACAAGCAACAACAGGCAAATAACAAGCAAATAATATTCCATTTGCACAGGAAACCAAAATTTCAAAATTTCAAAGCAAAATGGCAAAATATCAATAGTTTAGAAGTAATTTTTTTTTTGCAATAGTTGAGAAATAAGTTTTTTTTTGTAGCATTTTTTTTTAACATTTGTTTTGTAACATATTTTTTTTTGTAACTTTTTTTTAACATAACAAACAAAAGATTTCACTACAAAATTAATTTTATTATCACCACAAAATGTCAGTTGAAAACTGTCCTTCTGCAATAGGTGCTCAAATTTTCGTCGGAATTGGATCAGCTGATCACCACCCGTCAATCTGTTGCCCGTTGACCCGCTACTATTCTGTTTCGGGCCTGAGATATTGAATTAACAGCATCAACCATAGAGGATTCTGTACATTTATTACAGAATAAGAAAGGCAGTTCACAATCAATAATTTCCGTTCAGTCGCCAAAAGATTGATTTCTGTATATCTACCAATTTTTTCGATAAACTATTATTTTCGCGAAAAACAAGAAACAAAATTCCCTCATTGTATGCCGACATTACGAAAATATTGCCTTATGAAAATGTTGTATGTTTCATATGAGAATCAGAAAAATTCAACATTTCCATAAATTATCATATTTAATATAGTAATATAAAATTTAATATTGAATCGAACGAATAGAGTCAAATAGATTTTACTTAAATTTTTTTTTAACACAATTTTTCGGAACGGATTGGTTCATTACCCGATGATTCCGGATCTTTGTATCCAAATGGATGATCCGAACCAAACGCCTGCTTGCAGTAAGATCCCTAACTTTAATTTAAAACCAAATTTAAAGGTTTATATACACAAATTAATTAATGAACCCGCTTCGAAATATACGTTTTTTTATTCTGCCTTAAAACAACAGTCAGTTAACTTATAATTTTTTTATTGATAGCATTAATTATTATTTATTTTTTTGTTTTAGTTTAAACTATTTAATTGCAATTTATTAAGTAAAATCAATTCTGGTCATTTAAACGTTGAGTGGTCAGACTCTAAAATATCCACAGATAAAAATCCAGTAAGCATCTTTGATACAAGTATGAGGCTGCGGCATTATTCGCTTATTTGTTTCTTGCACTTTCTTATACTCTTAACAAATTATAAATCAAATGGAAGGTAATTTTATGTGGGTATTTTTGGCCTAAGCAACTTCACATTTTCTCTGCTGAAATGGGGTTTCCTGCACCATTTTCAAACGGCTTCCCAGGGGTCTGTGGGAAAATGAGGGAATGGAGGACCCTTTTCAAAATTTTAGCTGCCCCCTCTTTAATTAGTTGGGTTTTAGAGATGTCACCATCTCTGCCACCCAATTCGTACTTTGAACGAACTTGCATACATAGGTAAAACTAAAAAAACAGCTGAACAATGCCACTTTTTGTAGAGATTAGAATATGCGCAACATTCGCCTGGTGCGAGTACAACAGTTTTGAGAAAAGAAAACGCCACCCTTTGAATATGCGAAGAAAAGAAAAGGAAAACTTGGCAGCTCTAGCACAGGGCGGATTAAATGTGGCACCATCTGTTACCATTCTGTGAGTAACTTCCTACACCCCAACTTTACACAGACTATGTTAAAAGCGTAACTTTAAAGCAAAAATGTTACGTGGAGAGCTGAGAATTTCCCATGTTAACTCCACTGTTAAGACAAATACTTGTGTAAGTATCGTGGCGAAAATCTTAACATAGCTGTGTTAACATGAACTGCTTGTAATTTCTTAGTTTATCAACTAATCCTGACGATCTGGATTTGGGATTATATTGAGTTCTGTTACTGCGTTTGTTATTTTTAGTTTGTTTCTAAATTCGTCTTCCACTTAATATGACATTAGAAATATTCGTGGGATTGTGTTTAATATAAATATTCTAAATTGCATCGGCGTTTCATACTGCTGGCGAAACTGAAGGTCGTATAATTCGTTCATGTTCGCCCTCAGTCTTTTATGGCAAAACGGTTAAATGATTAATATTTGAAAACCATTAAAGAACGATGTTTTCATATTTTTAATTAATAATTATGCAATATCCATTGGCATATTATGTCGAGGAATTATCAAGTATAAAACTTCTATATTTGAAAATTGCAACTTTATACTGCAATTTGTTATACTTTCTGAGAAAATTTTGGTAATAAAGAACTGCATATTTGGATTTTCCAACTTCTCTCGAAATAAGTACGAAGGTTTTCGCAATGCTCCCGAAGTACTAAATACTTTTCTCATTTTGTCTTTCATAACGTTATCGGACAGGGTAATCCGAATAATTTGTTGGTTTTCAGAAAATGTTGTCTAGTAGCCTTTTGGTAGTAGCTGCAATGTTATCTACCTCTCATGGCAAAGTTAGTCGGCTATCGTTCATTAGCTAGCTGAATTTTCGTTTTATTTTCGTTTCATTTTTTTTTTTTTTTTTGTTTATTTTAGTATTAGAGTGCTTCTATAAATCGACTATTCTTTAATTTCGGATCAGTCCGGATTTAAATCTCCTTGAATCCTTTGTTTCTTCTTATTAGCACTATTAGTAATTAATATGTAAGCGTCTTCAATTCGCCAAGCGTTACAAAGTGGCGAATAGATGAAGCAACTGGTAGCACTGGAAAAGATTGCCCAAATTTTATATCTGTTTGTAAGCAGTTATTGAGTATTAGTAAGACCGCGTTCTTACAGGGAAACATTTGTTGCTTCAACTCGTTACTTGTGATGTTCGTGCTCTGTCAAGACCGTTTGTGCTCTCGCTCGTCTCAACGTTGTACAACAGCAAAAGAGAATTCGCAAAAGTGAAACAACAAAATGTGCGCTGTGTGAACGTGGTCTAATGAAACTCGCCTGATTGTCGTAAGAAAAATCTGGCAGCATTGAAAGTAGTGAGTCATAGCAGTTTTTTGAGGTATAACCATACTCGCTAGCGGCGAATCTTGCTGTTGCCTTCGTATGCAATTTTTTCGTAAAGCGGGAAGAGCCCAAACGTAACGAGCAGAGAAGCAACGAATCTAAGGTACCTTGCATTTAGGTTGCAGTTCAAATTCAGAATCTTAAACCTTCGATATTGATTCTTTATAGCCTTCTCACATTATGTAACTTAAGGGGACAGATACCTGTAAACGGCCATATTTTCCCTGATTTTCAATAAAATTATTTAAAATGAAGAAGTCAATATCTTTTTTTCAAAATTAAAATAATATAATCTTTTTTTTTTTAATCATTTAAAATGGCGGATGTACACTCAATTCTTCCAGGAAGGTCGCAGCGGGGATTCTAAATCGTCGGGCATTGTAGCATCGGCGTCAGTGACCTGAATGAAAAAGAACCAACTTTTTTGTTTGTTTATTAATGTCATAATTTCCATATGAATTAAAAACAAAAAAAAAATCGCGGAATAAAATGCTTCAAAAAAAAAATAATTTTGGGGCAAATTTTCCTACTATTTTTGCTTCGAAAAAATTATTTTTTCGAAAAATTTTCGAAAACTTGTAAATTCACATAGAAAAGATGTATGCAAAATTTCAGGGAGATCGGTCAATAACTTTTCGAGTTATCGTGTACGCCAATTCGAAAAATATAGTTTTGAGAAAAACGCGTTTAAAGTTTGAATACAAGGTAACTATGCCTCTCCCAGCGCTCGAACGCAAAGAATAGAGTCGTCACGGTTGACAATCTATAATATAAGAAATACTTAAACTAACGTTCTATAATTGTTTGATATTTTCTTAAAGGATTAATATTTTATGGAAAAAAAATTTTTTTTTCGAAATTTTACAGGTATCTATCCCCTTAAGAACTATGCATTACTTATATATTTGTGAATTTTAAGGTGAAAAGTCTTGGGATTTTTTTCGAAATTTCGGACTTTGTTCTTTTGCTTGCTGTTATGTCGGTAATTCGTTCGCGCCAGCTAGCGAAACGTTTCTCATTTACTCCATAGCCTTCTCACACGTCATTTATAAATCAAACAAATGTCTTTACTACTCATTTTAAATGTTTTTAGTTATCTTTAGTTGCTTTTTTCACTTTCCGTTTAAAACTATTTTGCTAATGTAACTAAAAAAAAAATAAAATTTTTTTTAATATTTATCAATAAAATTAGAGACTTTCAAACTCAAGTTTTCCATTAAATTCTGCTTGGGATGGTCTCATATAACTAAAATAGCAAAAAATATATACTAAAAGAAACAATAATCTGCTTATCATTTACTTACGAATTTCAAATTCATCATTTTGTTGTCAAATCAAGTAGAACTTCAGTCATTATTAACAAACATAAAATTAAAAAATTAAACCCTTAAACCAGACTACAAAATTTAAGTTGTAGTCTAAACCAAAATACGAAACTCTTCCCGCACCAAATATGGCCAACAACAATGCGAAGTTTAGATTTGCGGCAAACTGCTTGCAATATAAAATAAAGACCCAACTACAAAAACTACAAACATTTTGATCAACTCACTCAAAACCTATATGGAAATAAATAATCCTAACATTACTCACAGTTTTGTACACCAGAAACCATCAGCGCCACTAACAGTACCAACATCAACGCTAAAGAAATTATAAACTGCCACTACAGAACAACTAACTCAAAAAATAATAATTCTTTCATCCAAGCCATCCACAAAACCCGCCTAATCCTTGAATACTTAACAGTAAAATTAACAGAAAAAAAGCTTGTATTCAATCAACTAGCTCAAGCGCTAATTCCGACTAATCCTGACACAATTACCTGTTCATTAAAAAAACAATAAAAAATAAAAAAACCAACAACCCTTTCCTTCCCTTTCCTCCACACATCCCTGCGCGTTTTGCTACCATTTCAATGCTTATTCCTGCTCCTCTTGCGCCCACTCCTGTATCCTCCTCTGCTGATTCCAAAAATATGCATCCCCTTTTTCTTTCAAAACAACCAAAGCGAAGAAACCAACAGATTTGTTTGATTCTAGGCGTTGTACTCTTCTCATCGGCGGTTTATTTTGCGGAAGCTGGAAGCGAAAATTCCTTCTTCAAGTCCATACCCGATGCATTTTGGTGGGCTGTCGTTACCATGACAACCGTTGGATATGGTGACATGACGTATGCAATATCTACTAATAATAAATATTTTCACTTACTATTTACATTTTTTTTTTTAACTTTTCGCATAAGTTCATTTGCTGAGTATATTTTTTCGGATATCGAGATCAAGAAATGCAAACTTTATTTTGCTTTCTGAAGAAATGAAATAGGGTGGCAAAAAGTAAAGGTGTGAAAAATATGTGCAAATAGCAAAATTTGGGAAATATTTCAAAATATCAATAAACAAATGCCAAACAAAAAAATTTGTTATACTATGCGAAAATGCATCATACGGAAACTCTGTAAATCTATTTTGCCGCTACATTTCATTTTTTCTTGCGCCAACTCACCCGCAAGCTTAGTTTGTATTTCTTTTTATTTTGCAAAATTTTTGCAAAACTTTGCAAATCGTTTATTGATATAGCGTAAATACTTATTTCAGTTAAATTTAGTGTTCACAAAACCAAAAAAAAAAAAATTACAGTTATCACGTTACAATTTCAAATTTCAAAAACGTAAATTTTCATTCGAATTCATTGGCATCGCAATCGCATCTTCTCAATTATCGAATCCTACAGCCATTTGTCTAAAATGTTCACACATTTGCATTTATACATACTTACACTCGGTACTTACTTACATGCATCGCGCCACAATTATCGCCACATTCAACAGAGAAACGCACTCATACATACTCACACACATACATATTGTACAGCTCAAATGACACTCACCCGATTACATCAAAATCATTTTTCATTTTCTCATTCACAATATTCGCAAAGCTTCCATGATTCCATTCGATTACATTTCTGCCCTCTCCCTTCACACGCATCTGCAATTGTTAACATTCACTCCCTCACACACTGAAACGTCGATACACACAAGCAGGCAGGTGTGCACAACAATACTGCATTTGTTTGTTTTTCTTGCATTCTGCATCAACCTTCTGCATTTCCTTCGTTCATGCGCGTTCACATAGTTTTCACCTATTATGCTGAGCTCACACGTTGATTTAGAGAATGCTGTTATTATGAACTCTACATACAAGTAACTCTAATTTTTATGAATTATATCAATTTTCTGTGAATGCAAATTTTCAACATTAGACATATACTTTTTTCCAAAGCTTTGTACAATATATAAGGAATCGCTTGTACAACCACCCAAATCAATTACAAGGCACTAATATTTTGGTGTTCGGAAATTTATTTCATTTAAGAAACAGTAGTTTTTTCAGCGTGGAAAATATAAGGTTTTCCAAACAGAGGTGTTATTTTGATATTCAAAGAAAAATGCTATTTTTGGATATATTCGGATGTTTATTTCATTATAAAGAGGAAGGTATGCTGTTTATAGTGGAAAATAAATAAGGCAAATGACCACCACGACCACGCTTACAGGACAATATCCTTTTCATGAAATTGTCCATAACCGATTTGCAAAGTGCAAAGTGGCTGCCCTATGTCCTCGATAACCTCAGGAATTCCATCTTGGAGGTCTTGAATCTACACTTGGCTGTTGGCGTAGACCTTCTCTTTCAGGTGGCCTCAAAGAAAAAAGTTACAAAGTGTTAAATCGCAAGATCTCGGTGGCCAATTATGATCACCTATTCAAGAGATAGCACGGTTCGGAAACTTTTCCCGTAAAAGATCAATGGTTTTGTTGCTTGTGGGGCACGTAGCGCCGTCTTGTTGAAAATAAACGTTGTCCAGATCAGTACCTTCCAATTTCGGCCATAAAAAATTGCGAATCAACTCTCAATAGCGCAATCCATTCACCAATAACACCTGTTATTGGAAAACCTTATATTTCAAAAGAAAAGTTGAAGTTACCAATTCTGGGCTTCCTAAAAAAAAAAATATTTGCCGTTCAGACTCGGCTTGAAACTGCAATTCCCTCCATTTGTGAAACAATAACAGAACGCACGCCACTAATACGCGAAGGTGTTCGGTCAAGCACCCAAAAAGGGTGTACAGAAGACGAAATAATTGAGATATCGGACTAAAATTTATTTCACGTCTTTATAAAATACAAGGTACCCAATTTTACCCTACCACTAATTAATGTACAAACTTTCCCAATTTCATCCAGCGCAAAGTTAGTTGTAATCTTGGACTCGGAACTTAGCTGGCAACTGAACGTGGAAGAACGGGTAAGGAAAGCAGAAATAGCCATGTATGGCTGCAAACGTATGCTTGGAGGAAGATGAGGTCTTCAACCTGAGTATACTTTAGGGTTGCATAAAGCGGTTATACGACCAATTTCATCAAACGGTTCGGGTAGTTTGGTGGAAAGCTCTGCGAAGAGATTACCTTACAAACTACCTAGCAGAACCACAGATCAGCCTACGCAATTACGTTCGGTGGATCTAGCTCATGTCCTAGAGAGTCTCCTAATGCATTGACACATGTCACTCCGCTAAATCTCCACTCTGCTACCAAGATTGTATTTATGTAGGTTAAATGAAGCGGGGCGCTGGAGGGAAAAAACCTATTGGCATGCCAGTCTATTAATGCGACAAACTCAGTTAAACTCGGTGAGGACTGATTACATCATCCCAACGATAGCATTCCATAGGAATTTTGTTACTCTCTTTCCATCATCGGGAATAAGGGACTTCTACTACTAAACAACTTCGACACTACAGTTAATAATATATAAATGGTTCAAAATTGGATTGTGGCGTTGGAGCTGGTGTATATTCTCATAGATTTAGAATGTGAACTCTGTGAATTCCCTGCCATATGGAAAGAGAGAATGTCAACCCCTGGCAAATCACTGTTCAAGAGTCTCCCCCGACAGTCGGTTCTATGTTAATGGAACGACCCGGATTTACCACATATCCGGTCAAGGACTGTCACTCGAGCAGCTCTCCCCGTACATTTATGGGGAATGTTTTTGCTGCTACAACAACAACAACAACCAACAACAGTCTCGAACAACTGTCTGACTTAGACGTCAACAACCTAATAAGGTTCTTAAACCGCACAGACTGGATATAGTCATGCTGTAAATAACCATTAAACAAGTTGGTTGCGAGGATGTGGCAACAAAATGTTGCGTAGGCGCTAGTTGGATTCTGCATGAATCACTACTTCAACCAACCACCCAATAGGAAACGTGTTAAATTAAATCGATTCCTAGGAACTAATTTTCCCCCACTCTTCCACACATATCGGTCAGAACGTTGCCAATTTCGTGTTTTTTCGTGTATTTTTTTCGAGCAAAAATTTGGCTATCTGGCAAAATGTTCGCACTTCAAATGATCAAGAGGCTTCACTTGTTAAGTTAACTTCGTATTTTACGAGTGAAAGATTCTCAATTCCTGTGAACAAAGCAGGTTCCTTTAAACTTATCCCTTAAGTTACAACCGGCAACCTACAACCTGAAAATATTGGCACATGCTATTTTGAATAATTTTCGCCCTTACCCGTTCACGAACTTCATCAGGACATAAATGTAACTCTCCAAGCAACTATACAAGCCCTTGATGGGCTTATGCTTTTCCATAAAATTCTACCAGTCTGTACATTATAATTCGAGTATAATTTTTGTTCGAGTTGGGTTGCTTTGCCTAAGCTCATTTTCCTTGTCCTAAGTTCTGAGTAATTAAAACTCCTGTAAATTACATTTCCGTAGAAATTTAAAACTTTTAGCATACTGTTGAAACAAGTTCTGTTAGTGAAACTGAGTTTAAGTGCAATGGGTGCTCTAAACCTAATTACTAAAGGGTTTTCCAATAAAAGGTGTTTTTGGAGATATTTTCCCGAAAAAGATCAATGGTTTCGTTGCTTGTGTGACACGTAGCGCCGTCTTGTTGAAAATAAACGTTGTCCAGATCAATGCCATCCAAAATACCATCCATGAAAAATCGTTAATCATGTCTCGATAGCGCAATCCACTCACCGTAACTGTTGTTCGAGCTTCATTTTCGAAAAATTAAGGTCCAATGACTCCGCCGGACCATAAATCGCATCAAACAGTCACACGTTGAGGATGAAGAGGCTTTTCAACAATAACTCTTGGATTTTCTGAGCCTCAGATCTGACAATTTTGCTTGCTGACGAAGCCACCGACGGTGGAAATGGGCCTCATCACTTAAGATGATTATTCGATGGAAAACCGGATCATTTGCATGCATTTTAACGACCCAATCAGCAAAGACACGACGTTGTTGGTGATCGAACGGCTTGAGTTCTTGTGTTAACTGGACTTCATAAGCCTTAAGACCCAAATCTTTATGCAAAATACTGTGTAATGACGTTTGTGGAATGCTTAATTCCACAAGAACGACGAGGAATGGACAAACCTGGGTTTTCTTCAACACTTTCGGCTACAACAGCAATAATTTTGGCTGTTCTTGAGCAACGTGCACGGGTTTTATTCTTCACTTCACCAACTTGTCCCAACAGCTCGAATTTGTTTACCAATCTCTGTATTGCGCTCTGACAAGGTGCTTCACGATGACCCAAAAATGTTCGAATTTTACGAGTCGTCTGCCAAATTTTCGCCATTTTTATAGTGAATTTTAATCATTTCAATGCGTTGTTTAAGCGTGCGTCGCTCCATTTTTATTAATGGCGTAGTTCCTACTTGTCAAATATCAAAAAATGGCAGCTTCAAGAGTGGCACCTACCGAAATAGCGGGCTATTCAAAATAACACTCGTTATTGGAAAACCAGCTATAAGTCCATCCTTTCAATCGTTTTCAACAACATTCATGCCTATCGCATGAAATACTTGAACGCAATGATTGCTGCATTAATGCTTAACAGCTTAGTGCTTAGTCACGACCCCTGTAAATATTCTTACTGCAGATTTGTTCAGCTTAAATGAGCCTCTTCTTTGCTTTATGATCTCTTTCTTTGTCTTTCTCTCTCACTTATCCAATGGCATTAACAAGTTCTTTGCCCCATGAATTACATATACATGGGAGAAGCTTTACCCCTGGTTTTTGTGCCAGCCTATGAATCATTCATAAGGCAAATTAATGCTGACTTTAGACACATTTTTCTAGGAGTTTGACTGGAAAATATTATGTTTTAGTACAGGGACGTGTGAAAACATACTTCTAACTTCTCTCTTCTTCGCCTAATCGTTGTCTTATCAAAGCCTCTCACCGCACCTTATCTAAAATGATTGTCCACTTTCATAAGTGAGGAATAAAAAAATTTTTTTTTTGTATGCTTTTCGCTTACTCAGTAACAAATAAAGCAGTATTTGAAGATATCTGTCTTATTTTCGGCTGTTATGCCCATTAACTCATCAGAAAGAAATCATTAGCCACTCAAATGTTATCAGTGAAGCACAAAATCTTCTTCAAAATCATTTATTTCTCTATTTAGTAGAGTACTTCTACTAGAAATTTAACTGCAGTTAAGAGCTCTGCTGCATATCAAAACTATCAGGCGTTACCACTTCAATCAAGTTTACTAAAACAACTGATTGTTGGTTGCATTCGACCAGCTTATTTGTCTTTACATTTAACAGGTGTTTAACAAAGCTGCCTGTACTTTTATATACAAAGCCTCAGCTGCAAGTTTCATATTTTTCTTTTGCTTTTTCGGCATTTGTTATTCCTAATAAATGGCAGTGTTTGCTGCGTTTATTATAAAAAATATATACTTATGCTAAAATTAAAGCAAAATTAAATTTTACATACGAAAATTTTAGTACACAAAACTTATGTAAAGCGCCCCTTATTTGCTTGCATAGTTACGGCAGAAAATGTTAATGAAAAAATGTTATTTAACATTTGCGGCTGCTCATTTTATTAGCATTCTCTGGCTACGGCACGAGGTGCGCCTGTAAGCTTCTTTAAGAAAAAAAACAGGTTTACATTTTTAATGCGACTAAAACTGTTAACATAAACTCATTTTGCTATGGCAGTAAAATTGAGCTATGTAACTGCGTTCTGCTCTGAGTAACTTAACGCACTTTGATAGGAGAACAAGAAATTTTAGAAATTTGGACATTTAAATGTGATATCTATCGTTCGCTCTTCATTTTCATTCAAAAACTCTGTTAGAAAAGGATGTATGTTTTACACGATATGAATAATCAGGCAATGCAGAGGGTACAAGCGAGCATCTACGATTCCATTATTCTTCTTCACTGAGTAAACACACAGTAAAGGAGTTTTGGCGCAGATGTCTTTCACGGCAACTGCGAAGAACACGAAGATATGAAGTTGCAACCAAATCCTCAATTGGAAAGGGCTAAGAGAAGAAAATTTAAATGAAGAATGCAATTGGCGGCCGCTGTAGCCGAATGGATTGGTGCATGATTACCATTCGGAATTCACAGAGAAGTCGTTGGTTCGAATCTCGGTGAAAGCAAAATTAATAAAAACATTTTTGTAATAGCGGTCGCCCCTCGGCAGGCAATGGCAAACCTCCGAGTGTATTTCGGCCATGAATAAGCTTCTCATAAAAAATATCTGCCGTTCGGAGTCGGCTTGAAACTGTAGGTCCCTCCATTTGTGGAACAACATCAAGACGCACACCACAAATAGGAGAAGGAGCTCGGCCAAACACCTAACAGAAGTGTCCGCGCCAATTATTTATTTTTTTTAATTTTTTTAATTGGTAGAAGAATGATATTTGTCATCTTTAAGCAACTGCATGATGATATTCATGGCGGAAAATGATTTCGAGTTGCGTTTAAGGTACATGACGTACCTAGAAGAACCAACGCTCACCTAAATCTCCAGCCATTTCAGACCGTGCGTCACGGTATTAATGTACATATTCAATTTAAAGAGCTTCTTCATGCACTTTCCGCACTAGAAGCCTTGGTGCATGGCTCGATACATGAAATGGTCATTGTTCGCCACTCTTTATAAGTAATTTTTTAAAAATCAGGCGAACCTTTGAGAACTTAAAATATTATATAAACATTTGTGAGAGTGGTCTTCATATGTGAGTACGACTGATTACGCCAGTCACTGTTCCTTAAAAATTGATAACACTTTGGTCCTTTGGGCAAATACAGGATTCCATGCTCAATCAAACCCTTTTAGAGAAAATATAAAATTATCTGGCTCTTCTCTTTAACTTTTACTCAAACATTAAAGTACTGTTTATAAAACTTTACATTCTTAACACTTCACAATCAAAGTTTATTGCTCAATCAACTTACACAAAAAATGTTTAGACGCGGTTTGAGCGCATTTTTTATTAACTTAAAAGAAAGCATTTATTTTGTTCTGTGCATGTGGGCATGTTTTGCATTTTTTATGCTTTATTATGAATACAAAAATATTATAGTGAAAATTGCGAATACTAAAACCTCAAATTATTTATTCTTTTACTAAATTGATGGAAAAATATACAGTTTTAATGAAAATTACTTTTCATTGTTTGTGTTTTTTTTTTTGTTTTCGTTTCTTAGTTCATATTTTATTCATTTATTTTATTTCACTTTACTTTCCTTTTTAATGAATATTTAATCATGTGCTCATTTCGTAAATGTTTTTATGTACATAAATGTAATTAATATTTAATATAAGATTTTTAAATGGAAAATTTACTATACATATACAGAAATGTCTGTTCATGAAAAGGAGTAAATCAAAATCATACATGAATTTCCATCATTTCCTTATTTTCGCTTGCCATCAAATCATATAATGCCTACATTTTCCATATTTTCATTCTGCATCATCTACTCGTACATACAAGCATATCGAGAACTGCGCGATTATTAGCCTAAGTAGTTTCTTCCATCTTCGATGATCCACCACGGACTCACTTATCCAGAAGCAGGGAAAGGAAGTATTCAAATACTACCTTAAAAAAGAATATGTCGTCAGCTTTCCTACAAGAACGTAATCGAAAGATCCAAACACTCTACTGTGTAGCTCGATGAAAACTTTCTATATCTACGGCTTAGAATGGGAAGGCTGGAAGGAAAAAACTTATGGTCATGCCAGTCTATTATTGCGACCAGTACACCTCAGAGAGGACTGATTACATCATCCCGACGGTAACATTCAATAGGAATTTTGCCCTTCTCTTTCCATTTCAGGAGGAAAGAAGTAAAGTATCCTCACTAAACACTTCAAGACTGTAGTGTCTCTAGATGGTCTTAAAATTAATTGTGGTATTGAAGCAGATATATATTTTCATATACTTAGTATTGAAAAATCTGCACGTCTTCCTAATTCCTGCAGTGCCTTCCAGGTGGAAGTATTGGCAATTGAGGAAGCTTTTAGGTTACTAATCGCAGATTTCTCTTTTAAGTGAAATATCTCTATTCTTTCATATAGCCAAGCTGCAATTTAGGTACTAGATTCGGCTACAACAACCTCTAAAGTGGTGGAAAAGTAGTAGGATTAAGTAGGAATAACCCCACCACCTTGAGTGAAAACCATAACGTTACCTTACTCTGAGTCCCGGGACATCGGAACATTGAAGGTAACGAAAAGGCAGATGAACTGAATAGATAGAAATCTGCCATAAATAACGTTCTTGCCGAATCGGTATTCACACCACTGGGTGCCATCAAGAATGTAATTTCTACAAATCGGAAATTGTGTTGTAGATAGAGAGACCAGACGACATGCAAAATTAGCAGAACTTCATGGTCCGTCTGCAACCACTAACAAACGTCAACATTGTCAAATATGAAGCGAAGGGATGCCTGCAGGCTCACGGCAGTCATAACTGGCGTTTGGTCTATCGGTGAACAAGCGGGCGAAATGGGCATCCCTCACAAAAGGAAACAATCCTCCATTTTCTCTGTAACTGTCATGCCCTATGAAAGGAGAGAGTGTCAACTCTGGGCAAAAAACTGTTCGAGAGCTTCGAAGAAATGTCTGGCTTAGTCGTCAACAACCTAATAAACTCTTTAAACCATGCAGACTGGATATAGTCATGTTGTAAGTAACCGTTAAACAAGTTGGTAACGAGGATGTGGCAACAAAATGATGCGTAAGCGCTAGTTGGGTTCTGTATGAATCACCACTTTATCCAAACAACCAGCCAAAGGCTTAAAGACTAAAAATGATATTAAAGCTGATTGGAATTTGGGCAGTAGCTCGGATGCTTTACTGCTTTAGGTATAATCACGGAACGGTTTTCCCATCGGACGTCTTTGAAATACTTAAAGTAACAGACTGAATAATTAGCAAAAGGTGGCGAGAACTTAAGATCAAGATCTGCAGTGACATAACTCATACTTCCTGAAAATAGTACTGGTTTGTAAGTTGAAGCTAAACTCCGTTGTAAGGCGCATTAAGCTTGAGTTTATGTGGGTGCTGAGACTCTGCTATTCAAGTCAACGAACTGGCTGATAAATTGGCGTACTGCGATTATTAGAAGCGTTCAATTGGACCAGAGCCAATTTTAGGGCCAAGCATAGCCATTAATAAACCTGCTGCAAATCTACCAAATGTTTCGTGGTTGCAAAATTTCAAATTAGTTGTTGTAACAACATAAACATTTCCCATAAATGTTTGAAGAATGCTGCTGGGGAGACAGTTTGTGGCCGGATATAAATCCAAGTCGTTTCGATTGTTTTAATGGCTTTCTCTGCTTCGTTACAAAAAATAAATATACGATATGTAAGAAATAAAATTTGGCATGTAACCTCCCCATATATTGTGATAGAAAATAGCAACGAACTTAAAACCACTGCGATTCCTACTAAAGCTTTCGCTATCGGCATAAAAAGTGGCTGCAACGCTGCTCGTCGCCAATAAGGTAAAAGTGTAGGTGAAATGGTTGCAATCCATTCTGGCACTCTCCAAGTAGCACTTGATACCAATCGAAGGCCTCCAATGGACAGGTATCTACAGTCAACTAGAGCTATTGATGTAACGGAGATGGCTGATGAGATCTAGATTGGAGCACTGCATCAGGCTGTCGAAGAAAGTAGCACCCAGTTACCTTAATCGTTTAGCTACCAAACACGGGCATTTATAGAGAAAATGGTCAATAGTCTCCTTCTCTGAAAGGTCCTCACAGCTTCTGCAATGGGTATTAAATGGTAAACCCAACTTTTTTGCGTGAGTGCAATGACCGGTAAGCACAGTTACAAATTTAGATATTGATTGGCGTTAAATCTCCAGGACTATCTGCGTCCTGCGTCTATTAAACTGGGGCCACGAAGAAATGGAGCTCCATCTGATCTGCGCTTCTCTGAGAAATAAGTTGTGCGATTTCCCTTTAAAAACAGTCAAGGGTATACCGACCACCGAGTGGGAGACCTCATCCACTTCAGTCGATCTCTTCCTGGTAAGCTTATCAGCTATTTCATTTTCCTCTATGTTGCTATGTCCAGAAACCCAGATCAGAGAAATGTTACTTGCACATCCAAGAGACTTGATCTCCTTCTTACAGGAGTTTACTAATTTCATTCTGCACCATGGCATCGTCAGAGCACTGATCGCAGCTTGACGATCGGAGAAAAATGTCGTTAATAAGACTACCCTGCGTTGCATTAACAATCACAACGCTCCTATTGATGAAAGTGGAATAAAATAATCATTTAATTAGCCACCGAAAAGCAGAGTCATTTGTAGAATCTGAATTTATCAGCTTTATTCAGCACCAGTTTAGCTCATATTTCTCAACCTCCTTCGGATTCTTGTTGTTGAGCAGCCACGGTTTCTGGTTCGATACTACATTGGTTGTACCGCGCCAGAGGTGAAGTAAAAGGTTCGCCTTCGTGCTTTTTTTTTTTGAGCAATTATTTGTAGAACAAATAGTTTAATTTTTTTTGTCAGTTTATCAATTTCTCAGTATGAGTCCTGTGAATTCTCAAAGCGCGGAACTTATTTCTATACCAGGTAGGATAGAGCGTCCTAGTTTATATGTAAAAGAAATCAACTTTTGGTAGAAACAATAGTATCTCAATCCATTTATATTTCTTTGGCTGTTCAAGAAGTCTTCCTCACTCTATGCGAACCAAAACCATCTCATACAGGAAATTTTTTATTGACCCTTTGCCTTAACGCAACATGTGGACGACATGGTCCTGCTTCCGTGCCTAAAATGTGATGTCTTGTTCTGGCCAAAAGTGAGAACACGTACCAAATACGAGATAGTTTTTATGCACAAGAAAGGCCTTCAGCGAAATTAGCAGAAATAATCGTCGTTCGATTCATAAGGCAAAAGGTTAATTTCCTCTAGATTCACCTCATTTCCGCACAAACATTTATAGAAAAATGATATCCATAAGCATCACGCATGCAACGCATTCCCATATGAATCACATAATTAAATTTAGTTTTTATATAAATATAGTGTAACTTAAATCAAAAGCACTTAAGCTAAAACAAAACATATTCACCGAATTAACATTTACACACTCTCACACTTTTCTCACCATAGCTGTAACACATTCACGCTCCTCACACTATCTCACCGCTCTCTTTCACTTTTCGCTCCTTAGTCATATTTCTATTATCGCTCCTTCTCTGACGCGTTACGTACATATTCCATAACTGTATATACGCTCCTCATATAGTTTTTTTACATACACAAAAACAAAAAAATATATATATCTAAGTCTCTCTATATATTATTTTTACTTAATCGAATTGTTTCCAAACATTTCTATCCCTCGTTCTTCAAATATGAAAGCTCTCAACGTAGTACATTTCGTTATTTGTAACTAAACATTTTTTTCGTTACATGTTTTTACGTATTTTTAACGTCATTTAAGATATATGCTATATATATCGTTATCGATATTTTTTATATTTAAATATAATACAACAAAACAAAGCAGTTTCAGAATTTTACTTTATATTTTTATATATTTGTATTTTCATTTTATTATCGTTCGTTCTCGTTCGTTACACATCGTACTTCATCCCAATGCCAAATCAAAAATAACTAAATCAATCAAAATTAAAAAAAAAATCGAAAAAAATCAAATCAAAAACTTACAAAATTATTAAACGTAATCGAAAATTCAATCGAAATCAAAATCGTATCGAATCGACTTAAATCGATACTTATCGCACGTAAATCATATGTGAATGAATGAATGAATGATCACGCAAACGTATGCAAACGCAAATCAACTACACTGCGAAAAAAAAATTATGATGCAAAAAAATTACCTAATAAATGTACACTTCGAAATCGTGGCAAAAAAAAAAAACATTTACATAAAAAATTAAAAAAAACCATTTAAATTGAAACAACAGACCCGTCGGTGTTTGGGGTAAAATCGTGGGATCACTGTGTGCCATTGCTGGTGTCTTGACAATCGCTCTCCCGGTACCAGTTATCGTCAGTAATTTCAATTACTTCTATCACCGCGAAACGGATCAAGAGGAGATGCAGAGCCAAAACTTTAATCACGTTACTAGTTGTCCATATTTACCAGGTACATTAGGTAAGTACTTTTTGGTCAAATAACAATTTACATGTACTGTATATATAATATATAAAAATTGACTCATAGCATACACACACTTACACATACACCACAGAATTACCCGATAAAAATACTAACCTATGTTAACTTATATCCATTTCCTAAATGACAGAAAAAGTTGTTTCTAATAGCGGTCGCCTCTCGGCAGGCATCCGATGTATTTCTGCCAGGAAAGAGCTTCTCAAAAAACCATTTGTAGAGTCAGCTTAAAATTGTAGGTACCTCCATTTATGAAACAACATCAAGACGCACGCCACAAATAGGAGGAGGAGCTCGACTAAACACCTCACAGAGTGTGCGCGCCAATTATTTATTTTATTTTAAGTAATTTATGTCGATAATCGAAAGGTTAATTCTACTTAGTCATAGGCATTGTTTTCTAAACTCGTGCTACAAATCGCTTGTTTGCTATAAGAGCGACATAACTTAAAAAAAGTGCCTAAAGCGTATCTAATATATATAATGTATAAGGTATAGCTCTCTCTCCTTTTCCTCTATGTAATATCTTTTTTCTCTCTCGCGGAACGAAAATGCCCAAAACGTTGCATGGCCTTGAAATTTTACTCTCCATTCTCTCTCGTCCATCGACGCCTAAGAAGTTTCCCTTCAAAAATTTTAAATTTATTAAACTTTTCCCATTTACATTTTACTCTCCAAGTAAAATTAAAGAGGCATTTTCATCTCACGCGATACTGTTAAAAAAATATCGCCTTCGATTTTTTACACAAGATTTTTTTTTTTTTTTTGTATGACACTCTTATAGCAAATGAACCAAAAATGAAATATTTATTATTTTTGCGTAAAATTTTTGTTTTATGGTCGATCTTCAGCTCCTGGGTGATGCTACGACTACTAGCAATCAAATTCGATTATTTCTGTGATTTCATCGACATTTTCTTTAACATCAAAACGGCCTGAACGGAATCTATTCTGCCGTTTGATACATCGAAGCAGTCTTTCACCTGGTTCGTTCATCGGCGGCAACCAAATGCGAGCTCTGAGTCTTCCCGGGATCTCACCCGCTGGGATCAGCTTAAGCTTCAAGTCCGCTACCGTGCCACTTAGCTTAGCGATACTGTCGGACAGGAAATCCAAAGAAAACTGATCTGCGCAGTTGATTACCCTATAACCCCTAAAGGTTTCCAATGAATCAAACTCCAGGTGAGGACCTTCTGAATTATCGAGTACGTAGTTCATTACGAGTCGATCATCCCCACATCGATTTCCACCAAATTCTGCTGAACTAACTGCGGCGTTTTGGTGTCGTCATCTATGATCACTGCCTGTAGATGGTCTCTTGCGATCTCGCTGAAGTGCCTTGTGACTGCTTGGTCTTCACCTTGTTGCTCATTTTCCTTTTTGGGCTTCTTGGGATGGGCATTACCTCTTTCATTATGAGCGCATTTTATTTTTTGGGTTTGACTAACGGTGGGAGTAGCAGGCGTGAGTGTACGTTCCTGGAACTCCTTGTACTCCTCTACAACCGCCTCGTACCTTTGCTTGTCGACTTGGTCACGTTCATGCACGGGGCCGACTGCTGCAGTCTTGGCTGTTCTGTCGACTTCTTCACTTCGACTAAATACTCCACATACTCCTTCTAAATACTACTCAAACGTCGTTAATTCCGAGTCACCTGGACGCCTATACCGATTTCAGAAACATTTATTAAAACTAGCGTCTACCTACTTCGCATTTAGTCAGTTCCTTGCGCATATCTATTTTTGTCCACCGCCTCGTTTTTAGTTATTTCAAGTAGATCCCCATTTGAAACCGCGTGAGGTCGAAATTCACGAAAGATAATTCTAAAATATTGGTTTATGAGGGCTTGTAAGTATCAGTTGCTAGGTTAGGTTAAGTTGAAGCGGTTGGCCACTGTGAGACTGACTCTAATGACACTAATGATAATACGTTGACTTCAATTATTTATTATTTAAATCGGAACTAATTTAGATTAATTAGTAAAATTTCGAAATAATAATTTATTTTCGCCAACAACTTGATTGCAGTTACTTGCGCGTACACTTCTGTTAGGTTTTTGGCCGAGCTCCTCCTCCTATTTGTGGCGTGCGTCTTGATGTTTAAAGGACCTACAGTTTCAAGCCATCTCTGAACGGCAGATATTTTTATGAGGAGTTTTTTCATGGCAGAAATGCACTCGGAGGTTTGTCATTGCGTGCCGAGGAGAGACCGCTTTTAGAAAAAGCTTTTTCTTCATTTTGGTGTTTCACCGAATTGGATGCTAAGCTCTCTCTCTTAATTCCCAAAGGTAGTTACGCACCAACGCGTTCGGCTACGGCGGCCGTGCAGTTAAAAGCTTTGATATATTTCAGAAGACACTTTCCGTTGATATATGGAGAGTTAACTTCAACGTTTTGCATTTGCCAACAGATCGCTAACAGAGCCAAGCCATTTTATGAGCAAGTTTCAAAGTATTAGGTTTTTTGTTGTTTGTTTTCTTAGTTTTGTTTTTGTTTTTGGTAGCATTGTTTAGCTACAAATAATGAGAGTGCTTACTTTATAATAATGAGAAAAATATTAATGCAGGCTTAAAATAAAGTTATTCGTTTTTATGTACGAAAACGCGATCCCACAAAATGTAATTATTTTTTATTTATTTATTTATGTGAAATATAGTTGTAAATAATTAAATTCCAAGGAGTATAAAGTAACTAGCAGCCTGAGACTTTTGACCAGTAATTTAGTTTTTGGTTATATAGTCGCAATACTGACAGCACCTAAAACCTTCCTATGAAAAATGTTTACATACAAGGTGTGTTCAAAAAGTATCGCGAAATGTGTGTTTTTTTTTTAATTATTTATTCATTAAAATCTATTTTGTCCCCTTCAAAGTAATCCCCATTAGATATTATGTACTTGTGGCAACATTTTTTCCAATCTTCGAAGCACTTCAAAAAATCATTTTTTTTTTTTATCTTGTTCAGCTCCTCCTTCGATGCCGCCTTTATCTCGGCAATCGTAGCGTAGCGACGCCCTTTCAGAGGCCTTTCAGGAACAGGGGGCCAGATCTGGGAAATACGGTGGGTGTGGCATCAATAGTGTGGTTTTTGGCCAAAAAGTCGCGCACAAGCAACGATGTGTGGGCAGAGGCGTTATCGTGATGCAAGAGCCAATTTTTGTTCTTCCACAAATCTGGCGGATTGCTTCGCGCAAATTGCGTATAACTTGCAGGCAATATTCCTTATTGACCGTTTTACCCTGTGGTAAGAACTCATGATGCACAACGCCCCTGCAATCGAAGAAAACGGTAAGCAAAACTTTTACATTCGACCGAACTTGGCGCGTTTTTTTCGGTCTTGGTTCGTGCGGCAGCTTCCATTTAGATGATTAAGCTTTGGTCTCCACGTCATAACCATACACCCACAATTCGTCACCAGTTATGAGCCTCTGGAGCAAATTTGGGTCGTCGCGGACAGAGTCCAACATCTCATTGGCAATGTTCATGCGATCCTGCTTTTGGTCGAAATTGAGCAGTTTTGGTACGAATTTTGCGGCGATCCGTCATTCATTGAAAATCATTGAAAAAATCGAATGGCACGAGCCAATCGATATGTCTAGGTCCTCAGCAACTTCTTTAACGGTGATTTGACGATTGGCCAATATCATTTTCTTCACTTCATCAACTTTTTCGTCTGTTGTTGATGTTCTCGGGTGTCCGGCACGCCAGCACGCTTTTCGTCGTTCACATCTTCTCGACCTTCTGAGAACATTTTGTACCACCGATAAACGTTGCTTTGGTCCAAAGTAGCTTCTCCGTATGACACAGTCAACATTCGGAATGCATCTGCGCACTTAATTTCGTTTTTCACACAAAATTTGATACAGGTTCTTTGATCCATCTTTTTGAATAGATAAAAATCGAAGACGAGCCGAAACACGTGCAAGCAAAGCAGCTGTCAACTATTAACTGAACATTCAAATTGGCCGAGCTCGTCGGCTTGAGTGAGAGACATAAGTACACACATATCGCCACAAAAAAATCGAAATTCGAATATACGTAACCTGCGAAAGTTCAAAATTCGCTATACTTTTTAAAAACACCTCGAATCTGACTAAGCTTTCACCGATAAAATAGCACTTTCTGTTCGGTTAGCAGAGCTGAATTTGTTCTGCTCTGACGGGGAATCTTCGTGTTTTTAAACCACTTTTGCGTGGAAGTTTTATCATTCAAATGCGATGTTTTGCTTAATTGTGCGTGACTGCTGTTAACGCGCGTTGGCGATAGGCTATTATTTTATATGAATGTTTAGAACTTTGCCATGGCGTATTTATTTTCAATTTTCAGCAGCCTACATGTCGTCTTTACCGACTTCCACTACTTTTAGTCAAGTAGAAAACTCATTTCCAGAAGATATAATAATAATAATTTGTTTCTTGAGGCAATTTATTTTCTAGCTTCTCATATTGTGTACGGATTCAAAGTTTTTTTTTTTTTTTTTTTTTTTTTTTTTTTTTTGAAAAAGATTTGAAAACAAAAAAAATTATATTTCCCATTATTAAACAATATTAAAGAAACTCTGAGCATCTCTACTAGGCAAATTAAGGTCAAAATAATAAAAACGGGTAGCTTAATTAACAATACACACCCTCACACACACTCAACAATCCATACCCACAACTATTTATGTATGTATCAAAACAAATTTCTCTGAAATCTTTTTGCGCAGCATTTGCAAAATTTTCTGGTTAATTTTCAACATATTTCCTTCTTCTCTCACCTAACAACCTTTCACCACCACAAACCATCCACTTCCCACTCCCATTCGTACTATCAATTACCCCTTTACCCAATTACTCCCCTATCTCATTTTCCATTTCCCCATAAAATCCCCCCTAATCGTACATTCACAAGTAGGTCAACATTTAAAGAAATCATCGTTATCTGAATCCTCATCGGATATGATGGATTTGGATGATGGTGCTGAATCAACGCCAGGATTGAGTGAAATGCATCCTGGTCGTACGGTGGCTCCATTTTTAGGAGCACAACAACAATCTATCGAAAAGCAACAGCAGCAGCAGCAGCAGTTACAACAGCAGCAAGCATCATTGCAGCAGGCGTCGCCGCAGCAGTCGCAGCAGCAACAACAAACGCTGCAATTGCAACAGCAACAACAAAATGGTTATAAGCAATCCGCTACAAGCGTCACCGGTGGCAATAACTTAACCACCACAACAACAACGCTAAGGCATAATAATGCCCTGGCCGTTAGTATCGAAACCGACGTTTGACTACTGGGTGAGTGCGATAAACTCTAAGTTGTTCCGTTATATATGTATGTATATGTATATGTATATGTACGAGTATATGTGCTCGTATTTTTGTTGTTATTAACCTGCAACCATCCCACTTGTATCGTAACTGTACATTTCCGTACTTTTGTACCTGTCTATTTTGATTGTATTCACATTTATGTTATTGTTGTAATAAAGTAACTTGTACTTACATACAAACATGCTCGAGTGCATAACTACAAACTTAAAGTACCTCCAATTAACATGCCACTAAAAACTAATTTTATCAAAAAATAATTGCCAACTCTTAAAGTCTTCAAGGTTTTTTTTTTTTGTTTTAATAATATATGTAACTTCCTACTTCTTTTTTATAACTGTTAATTTTTCAACTTAGTTGTTATCTCTCAAATGTACACAAACAACAAAGCTATCATACATACAACGTATCCCAGCAAACATTTAGATTTGATAAGCATACATTTAGGCGTTGACATCAAAGCGCAATGCTTTACATTTGTGAGTCACTGCTTTCTCAATAAAAATGAGACTCTTTCTTTTTTTGAAAAATGTATCAATTCTTAAATCAGTTTCAAGTGCACTTCAAATGTGAGAATCAACTATTTTATCTGATAAGAATATTTCGAAACGAAAAAGCTCGAAAAATTAGGAAAATTGTACTGTTTATTTATTATTTAAGACGCTTTTACGCTTACCCCTTTGGATGTTCATATGAAAGATCGATTAAAATGATAAAAGTAAATTTTATTTTATCTTTTTTAGTCCAAAGTATACACTAAACCAAAAACTTTCCATGAACCTCATTTCATCACCATCATCATCATTTGGCGTTACTGCTCGGGGTGAGCTTTAGCTTCATCAACTGGCTTTTTCCAAGTTACACGATACAAGTCAGCAGATCACCAGTTATGTATTTTCAATTTCTGAATACCTTCGCTGACGTCGTCGAACCAGTGTTTCCTAGGTCTTCCTTTACATCTGGTGGCGAAAGAGTGATTCACTGCACCGAATCGCAAGCTGCCCGAATGTGACTCGCAGGTATTTTAGCGCACACGCATACAATGGTTTATTTCAGCGCCTCAGAACTGGTGAACCTTTTAGTTCGGACTTTGCTCTCGAAAATGGCGCAAAGGGAATAATCCACCGGGTTCGCGTCTGGTGAATTTGAGAGCCATTGTATGGACGTTATGAAGTTCGGAAAGTTGGTTTTTAGTCATTCTTTGTTCACTCGAGCTTTTGTGAGACGATGCCGAGTCCTGTTGAAACGTATATGGTCTGCCACCGAAATGTTTGTCTGTCCACGGCTTCAAACAATCTCCAAAATACTTTTCCGATAATATTTTGCATTTGACGCCAAGCTCGATAAAAATGGTTGGAGAGCGTCCATCTGCGGTTACAGCGGCCCAAACCATTACCTGTGACGAGTGCTGCTTGCTGGTGGCCAATCGATGACTCAAATTCTCAATGTTCGGAAATTGATTGCTTTCGGCCAAGCGAAGCAACTCCTTCGCTCACTTAAGTTTGACATGTTGCTGCTTCGGTTTAAGGTTATGCCTTATTTTGGATCTTCTAAGACTTGACTCTGAGGTCATTTTTCAGTATGCGGCTGATGCTACGGTCAGATATTTTCAGTTCTTTCGCCATATGATTGGCACTCGGGGATTTCGCTCAAGTTGCTTCTCCACTTTCTGACCTATTTCACGTGACGTTGCAGTCTTTTGATGACCACCTCCATGACGTTTCGCGATGCTACCAGTACGATTGTAACGAGTAATGGTGCGATAAACTAAAACTTTATTTAGCAAACTTTGAACTAAAAAATTATTTTTCTTCTTGCCTCCATTTTCTTAATGTAAAAGGAACCAAAATTTACCTAAAAATCATGTCGACAGCTGTATTCATTACAAAAAAAGTTAACTCGATATGAGATTCAGAGACTTAATTTCGTCAAACTTATTTTTGCTGGGATGTTGTTTAATATACACTTACATACGACAAAGTATTTTCGATTTGTGCTCAAAGTTGCTCACTTCAAATGATAATTTCTAGTTTTAAGTATAGTTTTTGAATAGTAAATACAAGACACATTACATTGTTTTTAGCTATTTTTTTTTACCCTCGACAATAGTTAGCAATTACTATCATTATGCAAGGTGGCGCAAAATTAATCATTTATATTTTTTAACAAATTTTTTACGAAATAAAAAAAAGTATTTTGTATTTATTTTGACCTTTGCGCACTCCATTACTCGTCTGTTTGTACACTGCAGCTCTCTGGTTCACAAGTGTCAAATATGATTGACCTATGACGCCATTTGCAAAAATTGTATCATCTTCTGATAGGGTGATTAATTTTGCGCCACCTCAAACATACAAAAAATTTGAATATTGAATTATTGGGAATACTAAAAATTAATATTAAAGCGCTGCTCTTGAGTTAGCAATTTATTTCTTCGTATATTTGCTATGAAACACATTTCCTTTGATTTTATTAATTTACGTGAATTTTTTCAGCCAACAAAGCTTCGTCATTACTGTACTGATACTCAAGATACAAATTCAGTATAGAATTATGCTATTTATCTCACTCGGAAATCTTGGTAGCTATAGTTTTATCTTCCTCAACATTAGCGAAAATTTAATATTCAATCAGGAACTATCCTGTTTCTTTCACTTTAATGAAACCTTTCCACCCGAATATATTGAAAAGTTCTTTGTTTCTTCACAAGCTGGACGAATTTTTGGAATCAAATTAAAGGTATTCACCCTTTTAGTAAAGATAGTTTCGAGAGTATCAAACCTATTTAAAGTAAATTTCCAATAAGCTCAATCTCCAATGATTTCGTCCTTCCAAAAAAATCAGATATCAGGCATCAAATACTAACATATACTTTAGAGTTTAGTCAGCGTAAGTCACGTTCGAGCGCCAAGTGATCATTTATGGAAGCATGTTAAACTGCTGGTGCAGGCTGCCAGTTCCGCCTATACGGGGGTAACTTTATTCTCTTTATCCTCAGCTCTACGATCTTCAATTCTTTGCTATGGCTCTGTACAAAACTATCATTAGACCTATCTTATGCTGCGGAAAACAGATAAAGCAAAACTGCAAACCTGCGAACGAAAAATACTTTAAAAAAATTTTGTTGCAAACAAAGGAACGACGAGCTAGACCAGCTAATAAATGGCGAAGTCCTTATACTTTTCATCAAAGCGCAGCGTCACTAAGATGACTGAGTCATACGAGTATAACCAGAATAGACGATACGAGGGCGTAGAAGCAAATTGGAGAAGCCTGAGCGTTAAACACTAAAGCAAAAGGAAAATCGAGAAGAAGATGCCCCGTGACGGACTAGTTGAAGACATCAACAAACTTGGGATAAAGAATTAGGGAAAAGATGTCACACAAAGGTGTCACATGTCAAAAGCTGTAGTACTACAAGGCGATGATGATGATGAGAGGCTCAGCTTTAGAAACCCATAAGTGCGCCCACAAAGAGATGCCCAATTCTTCTTCTATATTGGCGTGTTAACCGTCTAAGCGATTTTGGCCGAAAAAATTAGCCAGTTTAAGCAAATACGCCAGTCGTTTCTTTCTCGTGCTAACCGGTGCCAGTCGTAAACGCTAAATGCAGCCAAGTTCTTCCCCACCTGATCTTTCCAACCCAAAGGAGCCCTTCCTCTTCCTCTGCTACCACCAGCTGGTACCGTATCGAATATTTGCAAAGTCGGAGAGTTTGTATCTATTCGAATGACATGGCACAGCCATCGAAGCCACTGGATCTTTATTCCCTGCACTATGTTAATGTCGTCGTAAAGCTCATCCCGTGCATTGTTCCATCGCCTACGATACTCGTCGTCGCTAACGCGCTAAGGTCCGAAAATCATCAGCAAAGTCTTTCTCTCAAACACTCCAAGTGACGCCTCATCGGACATTGTCATCGATGGGACGGGCATGCTGAGAACCTACTATACATATTTAATCTATAGTTTGACGTGCTTATGAAATGTTTCCTAAATTGCAAAAAAAAAAACTGTAATATAAAATTCCTATGTGCACCTAAACGTAATCCTTCTGCTCCTAAATGGATTAACCGAACGATTGACCGAATGATTGACGAACTTGTGTTTTTGAATTTACCGACTCGCCTTGTCGACTCTTAGGTATATTGTAGATGTCGCTGTTGTCATATAGTTCTAAAACTCCTAATTTCAGGCCGATTTGACTCATATTGAAAATACAGATTTGTTGCATATTTACTATCTAAAAAATTCGGTTTTGCTACTTCAAAAAATAGTTGAGGTGCATTTGAGGTGTAATTCGGTTCATATCAGGCAAAAAACTTGTTCGCATGACACCAAAAAATATTTAAATAATAAAGAGATCAATGAGGTATGGTGCACTAGACAGGGCTAGTTTACTGGGGCGGCAGCGCTTGGTCGGGAAAAACACGAGTCATTCCTGTGACGTAGAACCGGCTGCCATGGAAATGAAAAATACATCCGTCAGGTGGCTCTGCTGTCGAGACATTTCTAAAAATCGGATTTGCATTTTGCTCATACCTAAAACCTACTTGAGTTACGTGAAGATGAATAATAATTTTTTTGCGAAGCAAATGACTTAAGCTATTTATTTTATTAAAAATTAAAAAAGCAAAATCTGCATTTTCCTTTCAGCGAGCACTTAAAATCAGCTGGTTTCATTGCTCAGTTAATTTGAACTCTGGTGAGATAATCGATAATGAGCATATTTGAGATTTATGAGATAATTCCCCTTAAGTTGACTCGCTAATAAGGAATTGAAAATTTATGTTGAACTGTCGAAGTAGAAGTATTTCACAATTGTAAAGGTGGCCCTGAATGATAATTAAAACAAAAAGCTTTGTTGGTATTTTATTTTCATTTTGCACGATGCCACTTTAAATAAATTTAAATATATATTTTTTTTATCTCTGAGACAATGAGTTTTACAGTTTATACTTATAAGTTCTGCTCAGTTCTAGCATTACTGGTTGTTGTTAAAATTCTTTGTGCGACTATAAAATTTTTTAAAATTTTTATAAAATAATAAAAAAAAAGTTTTTTACTCATGATGTGCTTTACCACCATTCTGCATGTTTTTTAGCTGCTTTTGAATAAAACCAAAAATGTTTCTTTTCCAATTTGCTATTTCTTCTTTTTTGCCGCAAACTCAGTAAAAAAGACGATCCGTGCTCTAATTTGGCCTTGTGAAATGTTACGTTGGATGCCAGAAACGACTACAAAAGCTGTTTAATTAAATTTAAGTAGACAAATAATTAAATTAATTCCAATTGAAACTAAAGCAAAAATAATTATATAATAACAATTACACACAAAACTAAATATGGAAACAGAACCAAACTAAATTAAACCAAAAAAAAGGAAATTCCAAAAAACAAAAATTGCTAAAAACATCGAAAATATCACAGAAATTTAAACAAAAAACAAACACAAAATTACATATACATACAAACATAGATACATGGTTACATACATGCAGAAATCCAAGGAAATAATAGCAAATAGTTATGAAGCAAATCAGAGACCAATAACAGCGGAAAATATTACAAGCAAAATAGATAATAAACTGTGAGGTAGCGAAGAAAACCGATGGAAAATGCGCAAGAAAAAGACGCTTGAAATTGAATGCATAAAATAAGTGGCAAAAGACTGTTAAACGCGAGAAAATGTATTATGAAAGTAGCAAGCTTTTAGGAAAACAAAACCTCCAAGAAATACGTACTGATTACGCTGGCTCACACACCACACACACATACACAGCCACATTTACGCAGGCATACTCAGAGGATGAACTGGCTTAGCAGCAGTACGTTGGTGGACGAAATACCTATGAAATGAGACTTTTTTTTCAATTTGAAACGTTTATGAACAGAAAATCGTTACAAATTTAATCTTCAAAATAATAGCCATCACTAGCGACACATTTTTCCCAACACTCAGGTAATTTGTGGAAGCCGCGCCAAAAAAATTGCCCGTCTTTGGCCGCAAACCAATAATCGAGCAATTTTTTGGCTTCTTCGTGAGAATTGAAGCGCTGCCCGGAAAGTGCGTGGCCCATCGATGCAAACAAATGATAATCGGAAGGCGCCAAGTCTGGTGAGTGAGCCGCATGCACCAGGGGTTCCCAATCGTACGTCTCCACCAATTCCCGGGTCAGTCTTGTTCGATGTGGCGGTGCATGTGGAGGTGCATTGTCATCAAGGAAAATTGCTTTGTGACGCTGATCGGCATACTGTGGGCGTTTTCGGTGTACAGTCTTGTTCAAATCGGCCAATTGTTGTATGTGGCGGGCACCGTCAACTGTTTCACCTTGTTTTAATAGCTCGTACCTAATCATACCACGCTGATCCCAGAAAATACGCAGCATACTGCATTGCCTTGCGGCCGAAGCGATTTGGTTTGGCCGTTGTTTTTGGCTTGTGGCCGGGCGGACCATACGATCGTTTACGCTTGGGATTTGAGAAATACACCCATTTTTCATCACCCGTAACGATTCGATGCAAAAAAGGCTTCCTTTTGAACCGGGAGAGCAGCATTTCACAAGTGGTTTTTCGATGCTCGCAAATCGTAGTTTGAATACACGAAATTCGACATTTTTAAGAGCGACCAAAATGCATTGTTGTATGAAACGTAACAAACAATGAACTGAATATTGTTGACAGATGACAGACGAAAAAAACAAGACATTTGGGAAGGTTTAAAAATACTCCTAGCGACATCTATGGGCTAATAGCTGAAAGTCTCATTTCATAGGTATGGTAGAATGACATGGCTTGCAAAATTCAAAATAAAAATGACTTTAATAAACAGTAACATTAAAAATAAATATTTCAAAATTTCAACTGTCAAATTAGCTAATGCGCCAAAAACGAGCAAATGTCGCCCAAGACAGAACATAATAATATTTGAAACCTTAACTTTATCAATTCTATCAACAAACTCCTTTTTTATTGCTAGAACAGTTTGCGGTGTGGAATTCAAGAGAAAATTTGCTAAAAACTTCACTTACAAAATTCGAACAGATGTGACAATATTTCAATGAAATATGCTCTCCAAAAGCATGGCTTCGCGCTGAATCACTTGAAACCAATGGCGCATATTGATCTCATCGTGTGATTAGATGAAAATAAAGCACGAATAGGTGTTAGAAAAAATTGTTCGTTGTTACTTTGTTAAGCTGACAGCGCAAAATTCTCAAAATTAATTTTGGTCTAACTTAACAATTTGACGTACAACGAGAAAATTTACGCAAAAAAAAACAGATGGAAACTTACTAACTAATGTGTGGCAACTCTAGTTGCAAGAAGAAGAAGAAGTAGAAAAATTAAAAAAAATTATGACATATCCAATAGAACGGTTAACGAAGGACTTGATACAATTGGGCAATTATGGTGAAGCAGGCGGCAAACAAACTACGCGTAGAATTACAAAAACAAAACTAAAACAACTACAGAACGAAAAATAAAACAGAGAAGAAAAAAAAATACAAATAGTACAGAGCTTTTTTATTATTTAATAATATACTGAATTTGAAAAAAAAAACATAAAAAATATTCAAACAAACAAAAATTAACAACGCCTTCTGAAAGCATACAAAACAAATAGAGAATACATACAAACAAACAGTCTTCAAGATTTCTCAACTTCTAGCGTAACATTTATTTTACATAAGTTCCAACCTAAAGCATTTTTTTATAAAACAGCAAAACTTTCAATTAAGTTCGAAAATATTTTATTTTCTATTTTTTTTTTAAGCTAGTAAAGAAGCTTTCGCTATTTCTTGCTCATTAAGCTTTACTACAATAATGCAAGTATTTACCTAAAAAAAAAATTCAAATCCCGTAAGAAATAAACTGCCGTTAATAGATAAATTACTAGGTATTAAAGAAAAACATAGCAAAATACAAGAACAAAGGAAAGAAAAAATATATTACAAAAAATTAAAAAAAATTAAAAAAACATGAAAACATGAAAACAAAAGTTGAAAAAAGAAAATTAAAAAAAAAAAAAAAAAGAGCAAGCCGTTAATACTTACATAAATACATACATACATACCATAATAAACCGAAGAGGAAATTCTAAAATCACATAAACATAAACATGCAGCAGAAACTGAAGGCATGATGTAAAAATTGTAAATTATTTAAATACAGCAAATACATAAAACCAACATAAACTCATCGAAAAAGCTTGTGTATATATGTCTGTAGTAGAAAGGTTTTAATAAGCAGTGAAAAGTATCGAACAATTAAAGTGATGTTGGTTGATGAACAAAAACAAGCTTTTGAAAGAAATAATCACCCACCCTATACACTTGGTACCACCCGGAGCAAAATGAACTACCGATACGGATGACCACATATCCATACACACTCACACACATGCATACATACATAAATGCATACAATTATAGAATAGCACAGAGTTCAGGCCGTTATTTTTTCAGAATGGTAGGAAAGCTGAAAATGTAAGCAACGTTGAGCAAACGTTTAGTAAGATGTTTTATGATTATTTGCAAATTATGAAAAATTCATGAAACTAAAACAAATTTTAAAATATTGTATTAGGTGCGCAACTAAGTTCTTTTGATGAAAAAACAACTTTATTCAGAAAAAATGGTTACAAGTGAATCATTGAAGGTATTGCCCATCGCTGACTACTACTTCTTCCTATCTATCTGGTAGACCTCGTATACCGTCGCGGTAAAACTGTTCATCTTTTTAGGCTATCCACGGATCGAGCCATTTTTTGATGTCTTCATATGAATGGAATTGGTGGTCAGCTAGACCATGTGCCATCGATCGAAACAGGTGATAATGGGACAGCGGAATATCTGAATAATATGGCGGGTGGGGTACGATTTCCCATTTCAGTGTTTCCAGGTAGGTTTTAAAAGAGGTTTGGCATCGTGAGGCCGAGCGTTGTGATGTTGTAGACTCACTTTTTCATGTCTCTCCGCGTATTGCGGCCGCTTCTCGCACAGTGCTCGGCTCAATCGCATCAATTAAAGTCGATACCGATCCCCAGTGATGGTTTCGCTTGGTTTTAACTGTTCATAAAAAAATATATTAACACCAACTTGGTCCCACCAAATACATAGCATAACCTTCACAGCGTTAATATTCGACGGAGCCGACATGACTTTCTATTCTTTGGATTGCTGCAATGAATCCATTTTTCATCACCCGTCACGATGCGATGAAGAAACCCCTTTCTTTTTTGCCGCTGGAGCAGTTGTTCACAGGAGAAAAAACGACGTTCAACATCCCTTGGTTCTAACTCATAAGGAACCCAATTCCCCTGTTTCTGAGTCATTCCCAGAACATGCAATAGCTTGAAAATGGATTGGTGGGTAACTCCTAATCCTAAAGCAATTCAGCGTCTTCGAAGGTTTTTGGCCTTCCTTCATGCGGACGGTCGTCAACATTTAAATCATCGTATTTGGTATATGATACCAAAACAAAATCACTAATGTATAAGGTAAGCTGTGCTGAAGCTTCACTCGGCCATTCCTATTAAATGCGTACCCACAAAAAGATTTACTTCCCTGTGATGAAGTTTTTTTCGCAAAAATTCTCAACACAAAATTCGCGAGTTATCTTTCCACATTTTCCATATATGTATGTACGTGTTTGTATACATTTACGTATATTCGAAACTAAATGTACAGTTTTTGTTTGTTAATCTTTCGCCAGTGTTTGTCAGTGTGGCCTGGATTTTGGTGCGATTTTGATTCGACTTTTTAAGATTTCAGACCGTTTTTCAAAACTGGATTCCGAGAATGTTCTTTCGTACTATTCGTTGCCAACCCTTATAGATATGTGACTACAATTCGGTAGTACCCGGTATGAAACCTCGTACATGGAACACCAAATGATACAAAAACTATTTTCTAATAGGAATCGTCCCTTGGCAGCCAATGAACAAATACCTCGGACTATATCTCTGTCATGAAAAGAGAGCTCGTCATAAAAACCATTTGCTGTTCGGAGGTCGCTCCATTTGTGGAAAAAACTTCAGGACTTACACTACAAATAGGAGAAAAAGCTCGGCCAAAACTCCCATCACATTTGACACTTGCGAACTAAGCAGTCGTGGTGTACAAACAGACAAATAATGGAACGCCTAAAGTTCAAAATTTATTTAGTAATAAAGTTGTTCAAAAACAAAATTGGATGATTGGATTCGAGAGTGTGAACTAATGGCATTAATCTTCAGGATGCTTTCACCTGCTATTTATTTCGAATTTAAGCTCAAAATTCGTGCCAACCTTATGAATAAATGTTCAACGAGGCTACGTACTGAATGCCACACTAAAGTAATGCTTTAAAAGGTAATACAAATTTCGAATTTTTCCAAGTTAGTAAAAACTAGAACAATTGTGCTAGAATTTGTGTCATAAGCGAAACGAACTTGTCTCGATTAAGCGCTGAGTTCAAAAGTGAATTATTTTTAAGTTCGTCTGATTTAAATTTAACATAAAATTATGTTTTTTGGCTGAGAAGTGATTCCGAGTCTCCGAGTTGCTGGTTTCACCAACTAATTTGTTACGAATGTTCGCTCAAAATGGTAATTGGCATTTTTTCACTAATCAAACCCTACCACCCTAATAAATAAATATTGTATTGTATTATTTACACTAAAAAGGTCATGAGAATTTTAAAATTTAGCAAGTTAGTCAAAAACACATGGTTATCTACAAAATAACTGCAGATTTCTTTAAAACTGAATTTTAAATTTTTTTTTTTATAATTTGCTTTCGATGTAAAAACCCATGTATGTACTTTCAGCGTCAAAATAAAGTGTGCACCACATATTGATAAATTTTGACTGTTTACAATATTTTTTTATTTATTTTATAATTTGAATTATTTTTTTATAAAAATATTGTTCATACTACAACAATAACCATATAATGCAAAGTTTCAAACCTTGTACAAAAATTGTAAAAATTCGGCAAATTTTCATCAAAATTTTAAACTTTTTTCTTCGAATTTTTAAGAAAATATCTCGAGTATGCAGTTTTATGGAGCATTGAATTTTCGCATAATAAAGTGAAAGCTTCAAGTGGTTGAAGAATCGCATTGATTTTTGACAATTTTTTCCGCTTTCGGTGTTGGGTGGTTGCTTCCATATCAAAAAAAAATGTGAAGGTGACTTGAATGGAGAAAATCCGCCAGACCGAAATCGAAAAAATTCTCAAATATCAGTATGATTTTTGACCTACTTGAAATTTGCACTTTAATGCATCGAGATTTAATGAGCTATAAAATTGCATGCTGGAAATTTTTTCAAAACTTCTGATTAAAAAGTTTGAAATTTTGATGAGAACACGCCGAATTTTTATAAATTTTTTACAAGGTAGGCGACTTTGCATTATATAATTTTTGTAGTGAAATTTGAAAACGTCGAGCCAAGGGGCACCAGGAGATTTGGTCGCACCTAAAAAGCACTCAGACTAAAAAGCCTATTATATTGTAGTAGTAGTGTTAACTATATTTTTGCATAAAATTTATTAAAATTAAAAATAAAAACATAAATTTTCAAAACATGTCAACATATGGTGTACTCATTCTTGTGACGTTGACTGTATAATGCCACGTTGCTTACATTTCACTTAAATACCTTCTACAGCTTTTTACTATTTTCTCCAAATAGGTGTACAGGATACATAGAACTAGAAACAGGCCAGCTTTCTTTAAACCCACAAAAACAAAAAAAATGATAAAAGTACAAAATGTAAAAAAGGTTAAAATTCATGCCAGTTAATGAAGCAAAGATATCCCAATCGAACAAACTCAAAGTGCATAAAAAATTGTATAAAAAAAGCAAATGCAAAAACGAGGATTAATACAAACTAACGAACCGTTAACCGCTCTTATGATCGTATACACACATAAACAAAAATGCAAATACACAAATGAATTAAGAAGTAAAAACCCAACAAACAAACCCAAACCAAATTGCTTTGCAAAGCCACCAACTACAAGGCGGCGCACTATGTGTCATTGTGTGTGTTAACTCTAATAAATTAACTGCCAAATGCAATAAAACTAACATCAAAATTTGTTTTACGAATGCTTTTGTTTAAGCTTTTTCAAGCTCACCACAAAAATGGCTTCAATTTTTATTTTATGTTTTGCTATCGAAATCATAGCTTCTCCTTTTTTACTTCTTGCATTATTTTCCCCAACAGATTTTATGCCACATTTGCCTCACCAAATCACCCGAAACAGTAACAACAACCACAACCACAACAACAACAACAAAGTATACACAGCATATACACACAAAAAATGATGACTGAAAATATGCAATTTTTTTAAGTTGCACTATTTGTAAATTAAATATCAAAATATTATTGTGTACATAGAAAAAATTACTTAAAAACAAAGTAAAACAAAACAAAACTACCAAAAATATGTATTAAAAGGTAACATTAAATAATTTTAAACATATGTAAATATTAAATTAAATATATAAAAAAAAATATAAAAATAAAGACAGCTAAATAAATAATAAAATGAGGAAATTATTTAATATTGAAAAAACTAAATAATTAAATGAAACAAAAAAAAAATGTTTGTAAAAGTAAAATGTAAATTCAACAGCTTTGAATACCGTCCACGCACTCATACATAGAAACACAAACACACATACTTATATATTTCGCGTTCACACTTGCACAATAACTAGAGAAAGAATAGAGAAAGAAGAAACTAACTCAACACGAATGCATAGTAATATTGAAATTTTCAAAAATTACACAAAAAACAAAGTAGCATGCACAGATTTTTTCCATTTTTTTTTACGAAATAATTTATGAAAGTTAACACATGCACACAAATGACGCTTTGTAGTTGCCTTCAGTGGCAAATAACTATTGAACGAGTAAGTCTGCAGTACTGAGGAATGTTTTTGAATGCTGCTTAAACCCCGAAAAGTATGCTACACCCGAGCATGAGCTACCGCAATGCTAGTAGAGATCTTCAAAACTCTCATGTAGCTTATAGGAAGGTTTAACTATTGCTAAAGTCCCGAACATTAGCTAAAATGGATAGTAGACAACGGTAATGACATAGCTTCGAAATCTCATAACGAAGCTTGCTTTTAGACAGATGACACTGGTGTGCCGCGGCATTTTTATCTTGTCGCGCTTTCAGTTAAAGGGTTACGTGGGTTTAGTCGGGTAAAAAAGGCCTATTTTCAATATTTTTTTTTCTATGTAAAAAATTATTTATTTAATTCAAACTTTTTTCTGTCTTATAGATACATATGTAAATCATAATTTCTGAAATTTTCAAAAAAAAAAGATTAAAACTCCTCCATTGTGACGTCATTTCCGGTGACCCCTCGAAGAAAAAGTGCATCCGCGTTGTCAGCATAACTCCTGACAGGATTATCAAAAATGAAAAAACAAAAATAAGTGTTTTAGTTAAGACCATAAACTCGTGCTTGAACGAAGGAAAGAAAAAAAAAGTAAAAATTGGAATTTTGGCAGACATGTTTCCAAAAACATGAAAATTTCGGTCAAGTTTGCTTGGCATTTTGTTTTTTTTTTTAAATAGTTGTAATTGAAAAAACAAAAAAATCCTTCGTCCAAGCACGAGTAAATTGTATCTCGAACACCTGTGTGAAATTTCATTAAGACCGGTTGAGTAGTTTTCGAGAACATTTGACTACCGACTTTGAAAACACGGGAGAACGCGTTTAAGGGTGTAACAATAAAAGTGGCTTGAAGCGCACACCTTCCAAAGGCTGTATCTCCGAAACTATTATTCGGATCGACTTGAAAATTTAGGATAATATTCTTGAGATGTTGTAGAAAGTAGTAAGCCAAAAAAATTGATTTTCTGAACCCACGAAATCCATGTAACCCCTTAAGCGAATTTCAAAACAATTTGAAGCTTTTTTCTGTGTAATTGAGCTTTTTTACTTTATAAAATTAGTTTGTTTTCTAGTTTTTGGTGCTTTTTAATGCGAGCAGCATTATTTATTTTATTATTTCGTTCACTTAGATTAAACGGTGTAATTCTCTATTGGCTTGTGAAAAAATGTATAAATATGCCGCGTGTATCTTTTTCGAGCATCAATAAGAGATTTTCTGCCACGCAGCACCATCCAGCCATAATAAACCTCATCTCTAGGCTCAGATTGACAAAGTTTGGCTATCCGAAACAAAATTGTGTGAGTACCTTCGGCCCTCACGTCAACGGACATTCGGCAGTAGAATTCTGCTCACTCATTTAACACTTACTCACACTCTCGCCCTATAAATTGTTGTTCAGACGGCAATTAGGTAAAATGAGCGGTGGCTGCGATGGTTTTTTTTCGTTTATCACCAACACAATCTCAGTTTTTTCGTAAACAAACCGCTGTGAAAACCTCGTCTACGTCAGCAAATCAGCTGATTACTTCAAAAGCGCTAAGAGCCAGTTAACGGTCTGATGTTGACCACACCTCCGCATTCTGTACGTCTTGTTAGTAATCACAAAGCAAGATGATTCCAACAGAGCTTTATAGCTGTTTTTCGCCATTTTGTAGTCTACAATTTTCAATTCGAACACGCCATAGTACGATATTGTTCCCCATTCTATAACAACACCTTCTCGGCTGTGATGTAGACTCAAGTACCTTTCCTCCTTTTTTAAGCCATGGATTGTATCCATCCGGTCCATCAAGATTGAACTTCTTTTCGTCATTAAATACTACTTTTTTCCATTCACCAGAATCGTTATTTATAACAGAACCCCGAGCCATCCATTGGTCCCTAGCAAAATCAAGGCAACATTCTTTGCGAAATTTATTCAAAGGTGTTTTTGTTTTAATTTTTTATGTTTCCGATGTGGCGCCTTTAGAATAGCCTTTCAAACGGTGGGTTTGCTGGCTGCAAAATTTGGCATTTCTTTCATTTTTGCTATTCAATGGGCGGAATTAAATGCAATCATAAGGATTTTGGGGGTTTCCTTCGGTGTCAAAGCCATCGCAGTTAGCCTTTGCAGTTCTTACCATAGAAGGCAGCTTCTTCAACGTAAAAATCCACAACATTTAGACTTCGACCAATCTTTTTGGCAATTTGGCAGTTTTAAAGTCCATCTGAGGTCGAGATATCGATTTGTCCTTTTTCGCGATATGTTAAACCTTTCTGATTTACCATTTTATTAAAAGCAAGAATTTTTCGGCCAAAAACAATGAATGCTTAAAAATACAATCCCTTTTCACCGCTTTAATACACAAATAATGTAGTTAAACTGAGCGTCTCTATTCATTAGAACCAATACTCGTAAATCAGGCACAGTATTACAGCTGATGAAGATTTGCTGGTGCAAAATACCGCTAAATGGAATAATATAATATCATATTTTCATAAATGTTTATTTTCGAGCAAACTACAGTCTTCCTAAAACTATTAGAAGCCCTTGTGTTTCTACATCAAATACGTTTGCTTTCATAACCATTTTCTCCATAAAAATGATTGCCTCTAGTCAAGTGAACCGGCCTGTATATACTTTATATACCAGTGACGTGTTAAATACACGAAAACTTGAAAAGATCCTAGCATAGTGTGAAATTATACTGCATGGTAACCCTGAATGTAGCTAAAAGCTTATTATGAAAATTTACCATCTAAGATTTTTCTCTCTCGAAGATAAGAAGCTTTCGTTCAGGTGCCATAAGAAAACGATGTAGTTACTTGTGCAGTGTAAGCGGAATTTCAAATAAGAACCAAAACCATTTGCGAAGAGTGTAATAAGGTTATAAAAAATATTAATCTAAAATATAAGGATATCAATAGCATATAGCTCTTTAATCAGATTTAGCTATTTTTAATTCCGAGATCAAGACACAGATAAAAGCTCTGCTGGTATAACCCTTCCTCTCACCATGAACGCTAAAACCCCATTTTACGATTATTTCATCAGAAATATTATGTAAAATATACTTTGAAATAGTTTTCCTCAGATATTGAAACTCTCATTCATGTTTAACAAAAGTTGGGCGAATATATCTCCGCTATTGCGCAGATCCTTTTGAGGTTTGGACCCAAATACTTCACCGTTGCGCTCCCTCTCTAATGAGACAAATAAGGCACATAACAGACTTCTGCTCATTTTCATCTCTACTTCTTTTGGAATAGTCATTGAAGTTATAAAAGCACATCTTTTAACGAGATGGCTGAGTCATTTCACCTAAAGATAACATGGGTTCCTGGCCATCGCGACATTGAGGGTAACTGTAGAGCCGATGAACTAGCGAGACTCGGCACTAAATTGACTGATGAGTACATAGATAATGACATAAGGATACCCTTACAAACATGTAAGCTACTCATCCTTGAAGAAATTGTAAAGAAAGCAAACGAAAGATGGCGTAATGAAGCCACCTGCAAAATCGCCCGTCAACTGTGGCCGACTCTAAATGCTAAACGCACAGAATCTCTGCTAAGCCAAAATAAACACAGTCTTAGCACATTGATCTCAGTCATAACGAGGCACTGCCTAATAGGTAGACACGCCCAAAGGATGGGTGTGCAAACACATGACTTCTGTAGAAGTTGTCTAGATGAGGACGAGGAAGAGACAATCTCGCACCTACTGTGCCACTGTCCTGCTCTATCCAGATGCAGGTTTACTATTCTGGGTGAACAATTTTTTGATGAGTTGGAAGATCTCAGTTCTACAGAAATCACAGATATTTTACACTTTTTGAAAAGCCCACACTGGTTTTAGGAGAGATAGGGACAAGCTCCCCACGCGGCATCAACTCCAAGTCGATTCGAGACCTTTCATTCATTCAGTCTCGAAGCCTGCAAAAGCACGCTTCGACGATTTGCTGTCCGAAAAGTGGATTTAAGATGCCTGTATAGTTTCTGTATTAATCATTATTAATTTTTTACCCGAAATATTTTGCCACCACGAACTTGCTTGCTTCGGGTGCTCCCTTTATAAGCCATCACAAAGTCCACTACTGTCACATCTTCGGAGTTTTCGAACTCAGGAACTTCACTCGCAAACGAACATTCAGGCTTCGCCCTGCGCTGTCATGTTGGTTGTGTAGTATTTTCACGACATAGACTGAGTACTACTTTGCCGTGAGATACATACGAAAGTTCACGTATATTTCACGGCAATGCAATTTGTATGGATTTTGACAGCCATTTCACTTGACTTGATCAGTAACAACTTGAAGCCCACCTCTATCACTCACGGGTAGAGTTGAGAAGACACAAAAGGTTGCACATAGCGCAGCAATCGGTGTCCATGAAGTTGGCTAAAAAATTGCTTAGCTGTTTAGAAAACACTATTCTTATAATTTTTCTATTATTTGTCTGTTTGCAATAATCTGCTTAGTTTTCGATTTTTTCTGTCTATTCTGACAGTTTCAGCTCAGTTCCCCTTCACAGCTCATCTAAAGCTACGTCACTTTAAAATCATTCACAAAACCCAACTTCAATCTGCGTAATTTCGTATTCGTATGCTAACATTCCTGATAGCGAGCGATTTGCTTATCTCCCTCATGCAAAGGTGTAAACTTAAATAGTGAGTCTGAATCGCTTGTTTTTTCTTCATTGTAGCTTTTTAGGCATTCGATTCACTAGGCCGTTTTTAATTATTTCTTAGAAGATCGTATCCACTTTCCTGTGGCGCCCACTGCTTCCATGCTTCTTCAGCGCTACACCGCACTCGTTCAATATGCCCAAAATCTTAATGAATATTTCTTTGCTAACTGTAAATAGTCACACAAGAGTTCAATAGAACTGATATTATCAAACAACAGAAATTTAAAATTACCAATTACAAATTACCAATTACTCAAATAATAGCTTACCAAACAAACACAAACACTTTGTACAAAATCTAAAACAGTTGTACTAGAAATAGGAAAAGTAATTCGACGAAGAATAGTTTTGAGAAGATTCGAAACATGGGTTAAAGTAAAATAAAAAAATAGAAAGAGCTAGCATTTGAAAAAATGCGCATATTACTCGTACATTCAGCAAGTAGGCAGCTTTTAAGCTAAGACTCTATGTGGCGCCTTCCAGACGTTGGAACTTTCACCGCTTTATTCAGCGCTCAGGTGTTATAGCTACCATGTCTTATACATAGCTGAATAAAGCGCTAAAAGCCGTAACGCTGGAGAGGTCTGGCATAGAGTTTCAGCTGTAGTCAGTCCAGTTCCAGTTAAAGCTCCAGTTCAATTAGGGTTAATATGTCTTTTTTGTTTTTTTGCTAAAACAATTTTTTCTATTTTTGTTTTACACTTGTTTTTTATAATTTTATGCCTTGCTTTACACACATTTGTATAGTATTATGACAGCTCTTACTAAAATTTTGAATATCACAAATCTAAACTTGCTTTTTGTGAGCTATTCTAACGAAAGCTCAGTTAAGCTCGACACTGGTAGCGTTGCAAGACACAAAACCAAAAGAAAAAACCAGTAACAATACTCAATACACAGTCCAAGCAAATCGAAAATATTCCATACACTAAACAAAAGTTCAGTGGCCTCTCCCTGACCCTTCCCAAACTAAACGAGCGCATGCGCGTCACCCTGTTAACCCTTAACTGCATTCATTTGTTCGATAGAGTGTCTCTTAAGCGAGCAATACAAAAGCTTAACTAAATGTTTAAATTTGGAATAAATGTGTTCAAAAAAATTAAACAAAACTAATTAAATGAGTAAATAGCAAGAAAAAAGTATCTAGAAAAATTAAAACAAAATAAGTTGAGATGTGAAGTTGAAAATTTTCTTATGTGTACTAAAAAATGAAAAAATGTAATGAAAATTAATTGTGTGAACGTGTAAAAATTGTTAAATATTGTAAATATTTTAAGGAAAATATGTGAATAAGAAATTAAGTTAATTTACGAAAAAAAAACAACAACAAAATGCAAGAACAAATGTAATATACTGAATGCAAATAAAATGTGAAGAATAAAAATTTATTTATGAAATGAAAACAAACAACAAATCACGTGAATTTCATTTTCAAACGTGTGAAGAATTAAGAATAGCTAAACGTAAAAGTATAATAACAAAAAAAAGAAAAATGTAAAAAGTTTGTTAATTTAGTTTAGTTTAGTTGTTAGTGCGCGAGTACGTAATTACTTTAAGTTTAACTAGGTTCTTGGAATTGTGTAAATTTTTGTACATTTAATTAATTAATTTAGCTAGTTGCTTAGTGCAAAGTTACCGTAAAAAATTACAAAAAAGAAAACAAACCCAAAAAAAATACACACCATAGTAAAATTAGTTATTAAAGAAGTAAATATTGTAGCTCATTATTTCATGATTTTTGTTTGTATTGTCAATTGTATGTATTTGGAAGTGTTAAATAATTTTTTACCTGTGAAAAAAAAAACAAAAAATACAAAAGGCGTAGAGCAATGTATGAAATAAATTTTTAAATATCATATATGCATATATACGTTGAGTTTTCATTTAAACATTTATTTATTGCGCAGTAAAAGCGTTGAGCCTGATTTTTTAAATTTCATTTATTTATGCTAAAGTCGAAAATTCATATTTTTCTTATATGCCCTTCTCTTTATTTAAAATTCAGACAGTATTTAGAGCCATTGTCCTCACTCTCCTGTAGTCTCGCCGCTCACTTTATCCTGCCGATAAACCAATTTCCGTTCGCGCGGGTCGATATATTTAAGGAGTACGCTTGATGTGGGCTTTAAAATTTGTAGTTCGCTTCAAAGTAAACAGAAATTAATTCAGGCTGTGCAGCTAATAGAGCTATCACAATGGGTTCGTTGCGTCCATTGACTGACTTGAAACCTACCTACCTATGAAATGAGACTTTTTTTCAATTTCAAACGTTTATGAACAAAAAATGGTTACAAAATTAATATTCAAAATAATAGCCATCGCTAGCGACACATTTTTTCCATCTCTCAGGCAATTTGTGGATGCCGCGCCAAAAAAAATTGACCGTCTTTGGCCGCAAACCAATCATCAAACCATTTTTTGGCTTCTTCGTGAGAATTAAAGCGCTGCCCGGAAAGTGCGTAGCCCATCGATGCAAACAAATGATAATCGGAAGGCGCCAAGTCTGGTGGGTAAGCCGCATGCATCAGCGGTTCCCAATCGTACATCTCCACCAATTCCCGGGTCGCTCTTACTCGATGTGGCGGTGCATTGTCATCAAGAAAAATTACTTTGTGACGCCGATCGGAATATTCTGAGCGTTTTCGGTGTATAGAGCTGTTCAAATCGGTCAATTGTCGTTGGTAGTGTGTACCGTCAACTGTTTCACCTGGTTTTAATAGCTCGTACCTAATCATACCACGCTGATCCCAGAAAACACGCAGCATACAGCATTGCCTTGCGGCCGAAGCGATTTGGTTTGGCCGTTGTTTTTGGCTTGTGGCCGGGCGGAACATACGATCGTTTACGCTTGGAATTTAAAAAATACACCCATTTTTCATCACCTGTAACGATTCGATGCAAAAAAGACTTCCTTTTGAACCGGGAGAGCAGCATTTCACAAGTGGGTTTTCGGTTATCTTGCTGCCTTTCAGTCAGTTCATGCGACACCCATCTTCCGACCTTTAAAATCATGCCCATGTCTTTCAACCGTTTGGAAATGGTTTTTTGGTCAACTGATCTGCTCTGCCATCATTTCTTGCGTTTGACCATCATCATTCATCCAACAATGCTTGCAATTCGGTGACCTCAAACTTTTTCGGTGGCCGGCCACGGTCCTCGTTCTCCATGCTAAAATCACCACTTCGGAATTTTTCAAACCACCTGAAGCACTGTGCTCTACTTAGAGCGTGTCCACCATAAGCTTCTATAAGCATTTGATGAGCTTGAGAAGCGTTTTTCTTCAATTGATAACAGAAAATCAACGATGTCGGCAAATCGTAGTTTGAAAGCACGAAACTCGACATTTTTAAGAGCCACAAAAATGCATTGTTGTATGAAACGTAACAAACAATGAACTGAATATTGTTGACAGATGACAGACGAAAAAAACAAGGCATTTGGGAAGCTTTAAAAATACTCCTAGTGACATCTATGGACTATTAGCTGAAAGTCTCATTTCATAGGTATATAAACTTACCGTGGTGCTACAGTGAAAGTACGGCCGCATATAAACAAAAAACAATTGTTCCTGCCGTGAAAGCAAATATCATATTTCGTTGTGTAAATACCGGATTTCATTGATTAGGACGTAGACGCTGGTTGCGAGCGCAACCTCGAGATCGGCACAACTTGGTTAAGCATAGCCTTTTGTCTACTCTTTTAAACTTTTATCGAAAAGGGTACATTTGATTTGACTCAATTAATTTAAATTCTATTTATTTTCTGCATTGAATTTGATATAATAAAAATAGCATCGATAAAAACTTGCCCGATACAAAATTGTTCTTCAAACAGTTGTGATTTTCGCCACACTTGCCCTACGGCAAAAGTCGAAAGTTGCCAGTTTTTGGGCATTCCGTATGTGGCATACGGCACGTATGTGGCGCCTTTAACTCAAATACAGATAATCAATTTTGCTGTCAGTCGAATTCGTTGCCGCAACGGACCCATTGTGACGAGCCTATAAAGCATAACTCTGCAAAATTAACAAATAGTCGAACAAAATAGTGGATTTTTTTACCACAGCCGCCCTGTATTAACTTCCGTACCTGCAAAAGTAGACTTGTTAGGCATTTGAAAAAACGAAAAAATGCACTGTAAAGCTAGGAGTGGTTTATCGACTCATTAGTTAGATAAGAAACTGGCCCGAAATATAAAATATAAATATCAAAAATAAAAAATTTTCCGGATTTTTTTTTTGGTTGCATATTAACATTTCTATGAATAGTAGAAACCCGCAGCAATGATATTACCCCAACAATCCACTTGTGCCAGCTAGTAACGTTATACAAAGATGTATAGTAATAGCTTTATTCCTTTTGCATTCCACCCGTTAAAGAACACTGCGAAATTTTACGAATTGGGTGAAAAGCCACAAAAGAATAAATCCCACTTGAGTGGATATACTCGGTATGAGTTGAAGGCCCATAACTTTTTGCGACTTGATTACTAGTGTTGTAAATGTAACAGATGCTATGGTGAATGCGCCTCTGGCAAGTAGTCACATGAAACCGAGACGCATCCACACTAAGTAATAGCAATAGAATCGCTGATTTGTAAACATAGTATAATAAAAAGGGTTTCCCGGTGCTCTTTTTGCAGGTCGGTTGCAATAGGTCGGTTGTATAGAAGAACTACTAAGCAACTGACAGTTACGTTGCGTAACATTAGAATAGTATTTAGTTGAAGCAAAAATTTGCATATTTTTTCAGTGCCAACCATAACATTTAGTTAATCACAATATTTATAGTATACAATTTACTTGAGCAAGAAGTAGCAAATTATTAGGCCTCTTCTTTTCGCCAAGCGTTAGCAAGTGGCGAAGAGATGAAGCAACTGATATAAATAAACAGATCTTGGCAGCGCTGGAACACAGCTCCCTTAAATTAGATGTGTTTGTAAGACGGTTGGTTACATCAGTTTTATAAGATAGTACCATACTCGCTAGCGGCGAATCTTGCTCGATAACTTTGTTGTTGCTTCCTCATGCAAATTTTTCGTCACGTGAACCGAGCATGGAAGTGGCGAATAGAAGAGGTCTTTTATTGATTTATTAGGCGTCTGAGAACAATGTGGCACAGCTTTTGTATTAACAACATACTATATGTTGCCATATTTTGTATCATTTTGAGATTAATATTTACCTGAATGAAAAATAGCATATCTTTCATGTATATATATAATATATACTATATATATATATTTTTTTTTTTGTGAGCAGCTGCGAAATATGGAAAATAGATATTTTTTTAACTTTTACTTTTATTCTACGCACTGCTGTTCCGGCAGCATAAACATTCCCCATATATGAACGGGAAATGCTGCTGGAGTGACAGTTCTTGCACGGATATAAATCCAGCGAATTTTTTTAACGTAGAACCGACTATCGTGCGAACCTCCGTCTTGCAGTGCACTCTCTATACACAAGCTTCTATAACTCGTGTGTATATCTATACCTTTCTTTAGCTACTACGTTGCCGAACATTTTCGTCTGCAGCATGCTGCTGCCTCTCTACTTTTTCTACTTTTTTTCTTGCATAATTTTAATACTATTATTAGCTTGCTTACTCTTTTAACATGGGCTACTAAAATTTTCGGCTCATTTAATATTCCATAGCATTTTTAAATTTACTAAAACAAACATTTTCTTCAGTAGAATTCTTTATATTTAGTTGTGTTACTAGCAACATGCATACAATATTCCAACTGAATCTAAATATACCCTAAAGCATAGTACTAAGTTCACGTTTTATGTGAAATGGCTGTCAAAATCCATGCAAATTTCATTGCGGTGAAATATGCATGAAATTTTCTATGTATCACATGGCAAAGTAGTAGGCAGTTCACGTCGTGAAAACAACGCGCAACATCCCAGCAACATTTTTTCACGCACATGACATTTAAAATTGAGCGAAAAATGAGTGAAGAGCCCAAGTTCAAATATTCCGTAGAGCAGGCATTTTTAAGCGAAACGTCTGCGCAAAGATTGTAAATATATCTTCCTCATATTTTTTTGTGTCAATATATGTACATATGTGTGTGTTAATTTGTATAAAAGCACTTCTCTAAGCAAAATTTGCCAATTGCTTCTGGCAATTTGACGTTTCTTCTCATTTGATAATAAATGTTGCTGGCAACATTTCACGGCAAGTCAAATACATGTTGCTGGCGTAGTTTCACGGCAGTGAAATTAGTAGATACTAGCCTTAATAACTCTTAAAAATGTTGCGCAGCCTATGTACCTGTAGCATGTTGCTAGCAATATGTATTTAAACGGCGATTACTTAGTGCCCGACTAAGCCACATTCGTGTCTGCAACATGTTGCTAAAGGCATGCACTGATTTTAACTAATTTCTGGTATTGATTTATGTAAGTGGCGGTGTGAGTACTTCAAATTTTATAGTTTTCCATAAAAAAATTTCTTTAAAATACTGACTTTCCCTGATGCTAACAGCAAACGTTAGCCATCATTCGTGTAACATATCGCGCTTTTGCACTGGCCACAATGGCATTAAAGCTTTGGTAGATCCTCCTACTCGTATTGCCAGCTGCATTTAGTTATTAGCGTACTTAAAATCATTATTTACTTCATTATAAGGTAGTAAATTTATGCTTTTAAAGTGTATATATTTGTATTATTTTTAACTGTGCAGAAAACTTTAAAATATTTTTCTCTTAAATTAATTGCCGTCCATTACAGTTTTTGTGCTAAGAACACAGCAAAATATGGTAGATACTTTCATACATTTTTTATATAGTTTTGCCACATTTTAAATATTAAATATTTGCTTTCTTATTTCCTTTTTAGTAAATAGCGTTGATCCTATTTCGATTTTTCTTTAACTATTAAACATATCAGTTAAAATATAAACATAAAAAAAAATCGTTAATAATTATACTAATAACCCTAATAATGCAAGAAACGCTTAGTAAAAAATAAAATTTTTTAATGTCTAAAGTTGATGAAGCAACAACAATAAATTAATATGTACGTATATGTAAAAGAGAATATTCCAAAAAAATGCGAATAGATTTGTATTTTTCCATAAAAAAACAAAAATAGCACCCAACATCAAAATCCCCATTTTGAAATGGTATAGTAGACCCTTAGCGCCCCCCAGAGTTATTCAAGTCCAACACATTTGAATGTGTCTTTGTGTAAATAACACTTTTGAGTAATATGCATAGACTCGTACATACAAATTAATTAATATTAGCATATAGTGCGTTAAACGTCATACGTACTCAATATTCGTACGAGGTTAGTAAGCGAAATCAGCGCAGAAAAATTCGTAATACTCGTACTTATTATTAGAAAGTAGTTGTAAATATTTGAAAAATTTGCGCAAAATAATACTTAAAGTAATGAAACAAATAAGATTTAGACTAGTTAGTTTAAAAGTTTTTTTAAGCATCCCATTTATTTAGATAAATTTCCAAAAACACATTTTAATTCCAGTTTTGGAATTTTTTTATGATTTTTTACGTAATCATTTTTTTTTAATTTAATTTTTTTTTTATTCAAATTTTTTTTTTATTAATTTTTTTTTTAAATACATTTAATTAAAAAAAAAATTTTTCAAAAATTTATCGAGTTTTTGGAATTTTTTAATGATTTTTTTTCGTATTAAATTTTTTTTAATTCAGTTTTTTTTCATAAAATTTTTTTTTTTAATTAAGTTTACTTTAAATTTTTTTTAAATTACATTTAAGTAAAAAAAGTTTTTGAAAAACTGTAATTTAAAATAAAATTTATCACAATTATTTTGGCGTATTTTTTGGATTTTAAATAAAGAATTTTTTATGATGCATTCGGTTAAACATATGTTTAAATGTTTTATTAACATATGTTTATATTTTAATAAAAGTGCGAATAAAGTGCTTTCACTTAAAAGCTTAAGGCTTTCACTTTCTTTTACAACAAAGTTCTTTGACTTGAAAGCACACGGCTTTCGCTTTCCTTTAAAGCAAAGCGTTATGAGGCTTCAAAGTATAAGGCTTTCACTTTCCTTTACAAGCAAGGTGCTTTCACTTGCAATTAAAGTACAATTAGTTAAAAAAAAATATCAATATTATTTTGGTATATTCCTGGATTTTCAATAAAATATATTTTGTAATATATTCGCTTAGTGAAAAGTGCCAAAAAATGCTGTCACTTGAAAGTTTAAGGCTTTCACTTACCTTTACAAGCAAAAGCTTTTGACTTGATGGCTTAAAAGTTACAAATTCCATTATTACGGAGAGCTTTTATTTAATAATTTAAAATGCTCACATTTATTCAAATAATAATTCAATTAAATCAATATATGTAACGCTTATTTGAAAAACCTAAATAGCAAGTATATAAGCGAGCAGATCCTGCCATTAATTCTAGATTTTATAAATTTTAGTAAAGTGATGTCATCTAGAACTTTTTTCTGTTTCGAGCAGCAACTCGGAGCTTATGATTATAAAAGACAAAACTGTAAGAATTTAGCGCCATTTTCGTTTTCATTACACATTCCTAGTAAGAATTCGAGGCTTATATTTATCTTCTTTTTTACTGCATTTAATATTTCGAGGCTTAGTTCGATCTTTTTTTTTAAAAACTTGCTTTCTGCCGAAAATTCTCATTGCAGCCAGCTAAAGGTTGTCAACAGCAGAGTGAAAACTAAATGCATTAACACTCGCACCTTAATTGTCTCTTTACACACCTGAGCCTTGAAATCGTTGAATCTGCGGTCAGTGGAAAATCTATCCAATCAGGAAAATGTTTGTTTCATACAGTATCTGTATATTATAAGAGTAAAAGGTCATATATTTTTTACCAAAAAAAATTAAATAAAAACACCTTGTAAGTGAGGCCTTTTTTTTGTTTTTTCCCTCCCTCGGCAGCATAGGGCCTCGACAAGACTCAGTCTTGCGTTGGATACGTTAATCTGTTTCTGATAGGGTAGGTGATTAGCCTGCCGCTACTTTAAAGCCTAGCATTCAATTCTAAAACCAAAGTTTCAGTAATCTTTTCCGAAATGCTTCATGTCTTTTTCGACAGTCGCTCTTCTTCGTTAAATATATTTAAGAAAATATGCCGAATTTTCACTTATCAAGAAAAAAATTTGCCAAAAGACATCAAACTACTTACTTAGCAGATATACTCGTAAGTCTTGGCAATAAATTTGAAGCGCTGTTTTAACACTTTTTCTCTTGTAAAGGAAAGCTCAAAAGATTTTCTTCTGCGAATTTTTAAAAACAAATAATTTCTTGACCACTTCCGAAGCGCTTTAATAGCGAGTTTTTATTTTAGTTAAACATTTTTCTGCGTCATAAAATTTTTTAAAATATTCTTAACACGTTGAGCACCTGAATATTTGTATGAAATTTGCATTTTCCAGAATTTATGAAAGGAAACTACTTCGTGCGCACCTCCAAAGCGTTTTTATAGTGAGTTTTTATTTTCCGATAAAATTTTTCCAAATTTCTTAACACGTTGAGCACCTCAATATGTATATGAAATTTGCATTATCCAGAATTTATGAAAGGAAACTACTTTATGTGCACCTCCAAAGCGCTTTTATAGCAACTTTTTATTTTCCGATACAATTTTTCCAAATTTCTTAACACGTTGAGTACTTCGATATTTTTATGAAATTTGCATTCTCCAGAATTTATGAAGGAAAATTACTTCGTGTGCTCCTCCAAAGCTATAAAAGCGCTGAGTTTTTATTTTCCCATAAAATTTTTGCAAAATGTCTTAACACGTTGAGCACCTCAATATTTATATGAAATTTGCAATCTCCAGAATTTATGAAAGGAAACTGCTTTGTGTGCACCCCCAAAGCGCTTTTATAGCGACTTTTTATTTTCCGATAAAATTTTTCCAAATTTATTAACACGTTGAGTACTTCGATATTTTTATGAAATTTGCATTCTCCAGAATTTATGAAAGGAAATCATTTCGTGTGCATCTCCAAAGCACTTTTATAGGGAGTCTTTATTTTTGTTCAAAATTTGTATGCCCCATAGAATTTTTGTAAATTGTCTTAACACGTTGAGTACTTCGATATTTGTGCTAATTATTTTCCTACAAAATGTTTCTGGGACTTAGAAATTTTGCACGATTTCTTCCGCTATATTTAATTGAAATCTGCATTCCTCAGGTGTCATTGTTAAAAAGAAGCAGAAACTCTAAGCTTTGAGTATTGAAATTAAAATAGTTCCTCCTAATAAAAAAACACAATATTTCTTATTTTGTAACTTCACGCACTTTGCACATACATTTTTTTTTAAGTCTAGTGTTATAGAAATTAATCTATTTTGATATCTAACTACATTTAACCTTCAGCGTCACACACGGCACTTTTATAAAAGTAAAGTGTGCATGGCGCTCAACGTGTTAAAGTTTATATTAACTACACTTTCACAGTTTTACGGAATCAAAGGAGAAATTTAAGTTTGTTTCCATTTATTGCAAACATTTTATTTTATATTTTTTCCTTTACAATTAAAAAAGTAATTAGTTTTATAAAAAAATTTTATTAAAATAGAAATAATTTGAATTAGTTATTTTAGTCATAGCTAGAAGTAAACATATCGTTAATCTTATATACAAGTAAATGAATCCAGTTGTCTCAAACATATTTACATTTCATGCTCTCTTCTGTCTTGCCATGGCATTATTTACAGGCTTTCTAAAAGCTTGAAATGCAAACAACCAAGTAGTGAAATATTTCACTAATACAAATCTAACTTTTTCCGCTTTTATGTACCTACAAACATACATACAAATGTATAATTAAATAGAATCTTGCTTGTCGGCAAAGAAAGAGGCAAAATAAATTTGAGAAAAAATAAAACATTACGCCTAAATTTCTATTGATAAAAAAAGACTGGAGTTAGAAAAATTACATAAATGCATGAACGAATAATAATTAATTAAAAATTGGATATTAAGAAAAATTAAAAATTATTTAAAGCACAGCACTGAGCTCCAGCATTGGCTAGTGAAGGAAAAGGCAACGTTTAATGTAAAAAACAGGTAAAGCTCAATACAGGTAAAGCTCTACTGCATGCTTTACGCGACGCGTGCGAAATTTTGAATTTACTGCACGCGAAAAGTGTGTTTGTTGCATAATTTTAGGTGCACTACCTATTTATTGACAGTTCTTTCCGCAAGCAAGTGCTGTAGATCGTTTTGTTAAATATGTTTTTTTTGTAATTTTTTTTTTCAAGTTCGTTTTCGTTTGAGTTACAATTTTATTTCTCAAATGCTTAATTTACAAACTGCTTGTGGACATTTAAAGAAACTGTGAGACAAGAACTTAAAGTTGAAAGCATTGCTTTACGAATAAATATTTCTAAAACCAAATTAGTGCAAAATTTGGTGTCAGAAAGAACTACTGCTAAATTGGAAAAAAAGCGATAAAAATTCAAAACTGAAAAGCAAAAAAAAAAATAAATAAATAAATATCCATTTATGTAAAAAAATTAAATTTTAAAGAACTTCAACAAAAATATGCATTATATTTTGTTAAATATTATTAGTTAGCGAACCAAAGGCAACATGCGTACATACTTACATACATACATACATACTCGTAAGCTACCCTGAACGCAATTTGCCACATAGAGTATAAATGGGAAAATATTTGAAAACAAAAAGTAAGAATAAATTGCGCCAGCCTGATAACTTTAAATAGAAGAAAAAAGAATTGCAACATAAAATCGCTATTTATTGAATATTAAAAATAAGCAGTACAGTGCAAGCAAGGTAATAAACGCCAGAAATACTTTAAATTCTAAACGTACACAGAAAGAAAGTAAACCAATAAAGAAATGAGATGTTATAAGCAAAAAAAAAAAAACAAAAAATAAAAAAATATGTTAAAAATTAAATAATACAAGAGCCAAAACATTGCAAGCTAAAAGTTTTCATTTTCGATTGCGATTATTCATTCATTATGCTTGAAAGCAGAAAAAAATCAGAAAAGACAAAAAACGAAATTAAAGAAACAAAAAATTAATTAAATTAAATTAAAAATATTAAACAAAGTTGTTAAGCATTAAAATGTTTTATAAACGTTATGAACAATTAAACAATTAATTAAATAATAATAATAATCAATAATAAGTGAAAATCAATTAACAATAAAAAATCCGAAAAAACAATAAAAATTAATAAAGCAAAACAAGCGCTGCGAAATTCGATATGTTAAAAGCATAAAATGAACAGAAAACAAAAAAAAAAAGAAAACAAAAACAAAACCGCTACAAAATGCATAAGAGAAAAAAGCAACAAGTAACTTAGCGAAAACAAATAAAAAATAAATTATGAAAATTTCATAGAAACTAAAAAAAAACAAATTGATAAATAATTAATAAACAAAATACAATACAAACAAGAAACATATTCCTCTATTATTCTTATTATTACAAATGAATTATTATTATTATCATTATTATTATTATTATTATATGAAATAATTATTAAAAAAAAAAACAAGAAAATTATAGAGCAAAAAATTATAGAAAAAACAAAGCGGCGATAAATAGATTAAAACAAAAAATAGAAAACAAACCAAAGCAAAAAAAAATAAAAGCAGAAAAAGTAATAAAATTATGAGAAAAAATTAATGCACTACTGGTTTTTATATGAATTCATATTAATTTTTCAAATTCGAGCAAGCATTGAATATTCAACGCAAAGCGCTTGTTCGTAGTCATCCCCCCCGCCCAGCTGCTATGATTCAAGTAGCAGCTTATTTTTTCCATATCGCGCTTCATACACTAAATATTTAGCACCCGTTCGTGCTTGCCCCAGCATAAGCGCCTAAAATAAATTTGATTAACTCGTAGTCTAACTCAATGCTTCTAGTTAACGCAAAAGTAAAAGCCATTCAAACTTTTAAAAAGCTCCCAACATTTTGTCTTCATTGTTAGTTAAACAGTCAGCCGGTATTTGTAAATTTTCCGTAAGTTTGGAAAAACGTAGTTAGGTGAGTGTAGACGATTTTTAAGCAAAAATTTTAGTCCAAAGTTTTAAATAAAACTGTAAAAAAGTAATCAGTAAACATCCATATTTGCGCCACAATGTAGTGTTGTTCGAATATCTTTTTTAATTTAGTGTAAAAACTCTTAATTCTGTTGAGTAACTTTTAGACCTGGTACTACATACTTTGCTCACTTTTTTGAAACTCTCTCTCACTATGTAAACTTTGCACACCTTTGAGCTCTTTCCGTTGTTATATTGTTGCTCTATTTCTCTCATTTCAGTAGACAATTAAATTTTAAATACGCGTCTGTGATGTAATCGAAATATGTTTCACTGGGATTTATGAGCTCTCAAAGCTCTCCAAAGTTTAGTTACAATATTGGGCATACATACAATTTTGGTCATTAGGGTGCCTCACCAAAAAAAATTGGTGTTTTCCAGCGGAATTATAAAATTTGACCACCGCCAAATTATTTCGGAAAAATATTAAAATTTACCTGAGCTGACCGATTCGAAAATACCTCCAAAGCATGCTTTTTTTATATTTTTTTATATAACGGATGTTTTTTTAGCTTGAAATTACCTCCAAAACATGATTTTTTTTATATATAACGGTTGTTTTTTTACCTTGAAATTACCTCCAAAACATGATTTTTTTATATATAACGGATGTTTTTTTTAGCTGCAATTCTCATTCTCGATATCGATAACTATGGCTTCACAGCTGAGAACCGCAAACTGTATTGAAATTTCTTGTCAGTAAGGTTTGTCAAGTCATCATGAATCTTTTAACAGAACAACGTTTCCAAATTGTGGAAAATTACCTTGAAAAAATAAATGTATTCGTGGAGTTCATAGAGCACTGACGGCATTATCGGTGCTTATTTCTTTTGAAATGAAAAATGCCGAGCACCATCGAGCCAAACAGACTGAATTTTTCTTTCCAAAAATTAATCAGTTAAGCATCGACGACATTTGGTTCCAACAAGGCGGCGCAACTTGCCATACAGCGCGCTTAACAATCGATTTATTGCAATATTCAACATTTAACGCCATGCAGCCAGATTTATTGGAAAAAGTAATCAAAAATTGGACCATGTAACTCGTAGCCGCGGCGGGCACATCATATTAAAAAAATAAATGCTATGAAATTATCTACCAAATTAAAATAAAAAAGTGCATTCCAACTATATTTCCCTTTTTATTACCATTTTAAATTCTCAAGCTCTTAAAACACACTTAATCTAAAATTAACTTTCAAAAATATTTTTCCGAAAAAATCATTCACATTTTTTTTAATTGCGTCAAGGGAATCAAAATAACAATATATGTGGAAGACCTTCAAATCAGCCCAGCTCACATAAATCTTAACATTCTTCTTAAAAATGTTTGTCAGAAGTCTTAAAATATAATAAATTTTATATAGTTCCGATGGAAAAACACTATCGAAAAATCGTTCTCGAAGCTCAAAAACGGTAGAAAAATCTGTTTTTCTTAGGAGTCCATGCCTTGACACCTTGAAGGGCAAATCGCTAAGCACATTTATAACAACAAAAAAGTGTCGGAAAAGACTTTTTTCACACAAATATGAAGAAGATCTCTTCATTTATTAGAGAATCTTAAGTGGGATGCTAAAAATTTGTGGAGAAGCAACCCATTACTTTCCTTATAATACACGGTTTTTAAAGGCCTCGTCTACACACTCTAGATTTAAATTTCATTTTTATAAAAGCTTGGCCGGAAACTAAGTAAAAATGTCATTTGCGAAGTAGTCGCCGATATAGCAACAGCCAAAACCAAGTACTTGAATTCGACTATAAAAATAATGACTCCAAACGGCCGTTACGTAAATTTTGTTCCATTTGTGGAAAAGCTTAAGTCATGGTCAGCTTTATACGCTCAATACTTTTGCCAATTCATTAGCATGCACTCTGTGCATTAAACACCAAAATGATGGAAAACGTTTTTTTCTAATAACGGTCGCCCCTCGGCAAGCAATGGCAAACCTTCAAGTTTATTTCTGCCATGAAAAAACTTCTCATAAAAAACATTTGCGTTCGGAATCGGCTTAAAACTGTAGGTACCTACCTCTATTTGTAGACCAACATCAGGGCGCACACCATAAATAGGAGGAAGAGCTCGGCCAAACACCCAAAAAGGATGGAAGCGCCAATTATTTATTTATTTTATTTTAAGAGCTTAAACTATTAATGGCGTAAAATAACTTTGCATTTTGAAGAAAGCACCCATCATTTTTTTGTTTTGAAGTAAAAATTGTCCTAAGCAAAAGCTCTGCATTTATGGCATGCAGTGCCAATTTTTTTAGCTCGAAAAAAAATTAAAAAATTTGCCTAAGTGAATATTTTTTTTTAATTACTTCTAAATTCATTTAGACTGCGTGAAGGCATAAATCATAAATCACAAATTAGAAAACCGTGCGTTCACCTGATAAGCCTTGATGAGGAACCCTTTGTCATTACTCTCAAAATCAGAGAGAAAATTCGAAGTAACACCGCACAGAATCCACGTAAATTTCAAAGCTTTCAAAATTATATCAGCCACTCTCTAAAGCTCTAGGCAAGCGATTGCTTAAAATCAAAAGTATTGGAAAATCGCCAATAAAAATGTGCTAATTAAAACCAAAAAAAACAATGTATTTGTCCCTTTAAGGTTAAAGCATTCTGTTGCGCAAAAAGCTCAACATTTTAAATTCACATTAAAATTTCTTTTGCTTGCTGCAGCTTAAAACTTAACCACAATTTTGTGATACTATTAGTAACGCAAAAGCTCACGCCATAAGACCGACCGAATTATATTACGGGCGCTTAAAGCGCTTGGAAAACTATAGCTAAGAATCCTACCCAATACTTAGCTTTAATTGCTGAAATTGACTGTAACCAGCATGAAGGTGCTTCTTCGACCCTATATTTTTGAATTTTATGAGGGCTACCCAAATGATATTATGCTCTTAACCGGAGAAACGCCTAAAAGTTTGATTGAAAATTGCTAGCAATTCAGCGTAATGAAATTTCTGTTCACTGCACATTCTCATGTATATCGAAAGCTCCTCTTCAACTCATTAAGTGAAAGCTTTGCTTGGGTACGAAGCAACTTTCAACTATGAAGCTTGAAAGTAGTTTGTCGATGAAAGCTTTCAACTACCTTTTGTATATAAATTAGAAACAGAGGGACATGGTAGAGTAAAAAACTGGTATATAGTGTATAGTGTATATCGTGTCTTGATTGCGTATTGAAATAAATTGTTTGTTCTTTATAACATCTTCAATAATGTAAAAAAAATTTAGTGTAATAAGTATTTTTAGTCATATTGTTTAGTATAAGTAAAATGTTTGACGGATTTCATGAGAATGTAAAATGTAAATACGTAAATGTGTGAATGTGGTAAGTAAAATCATATTTTTTTTTTTTGTTTGTTTGTTGTGTGGAAAAATTTCGCAATTGTACAATACAATTTTTCAAAACTTGCAAACTAAAAATTATTTTCATTCTAAATACTACTTCTTGATGTGTGTCTGTGTATGGTTATTGTCTTCACAACGATTACATGCCCATTGAACGTATTTCTTGTTTCTGTTTTACTTTTAATTTACTTTGGAATTTACTTCTTTTAGACATTTTGTATGTAAATCACAATTTAAACTGTTTCAGTGTTTTTTCTTTTTTTTTTTGTAATATTCTCGTTTTATTAAGTTTGTTTTTTTTTATAAAAATACTTGGTTACATTTTATTTCTAAGTAAACATGCATGTCAGTCAAGTTGATTCAGAATTTGTGTGTAATTTTCTTAATAATTTTTTCGGATATTTCGAATTTTTTTCAAACGTTTTAACTAAGAGAGTTGTGCACGTTTATTGCGATTTCTATTTGCACTAATAAAATATAAAACAAAAAAAACAGAAATCTAATATTAACTAGTGACAAAAAACACTAACAACAGCTGCTGAGATGACCAACAAGCGCTGCACTAAATTTCCTAAACTTTAAATAAAAGTAAACGTAATTGAATGTAAGTTTGAACTTTTACATATTTATTCTCTCAGAACTGTTTACACTTTCAGTAGTCATACATAAATGCATATCAACATCGGCTTAATACATAAAAAAAATAAAGCTAAATTACTCAACAAACACATTAGAAACAGTTATAATTCACCACTAACCGACCACCCCTAGGCGAAAACGCCTATAGAATACCCGCCACCAAAATTGTTGAATTCCTATACTCCTACATATGAATTATTGCTGAAATCTACATCTCTCGCGCTCTACCACCTGCCACTCATACAAGCACAAACTATAAGACACTCCTCATTTACTCATCAAGTTTGTTCATTATCGCTGGTGTTATTTTCGTTGAAAAATGTAGTCGAATCGCTCTCTACTTCCCTCTCTCTCGCTCTCTCTCTCAAATTTTCATACCACTCTCAGTCTGAAACATTTCCCATTTCCGCTCAAGCGCCCACCTACATACACACATTCATGTATTTACTTGTCGTACTCATTTATCATTCACATACTAAAATTTCATTCCTGTGCCCATACCGTTACTCATTGATATCCTCATCTGCTTCACTCTATAACTTTCTCATTTATTCACTCATTTCATTACTTTCTCAATCCAATAAAGTTTTAGTTCTATTACACTCGTAAGTCTAAAAGTCTGTAGTCTCACTTGCTCACTAGCGTAAAATTCATTTTGCTTTAAAAGTTACTCTTCTAAGTTACGAAAATCGGTGTCTAAAACTTTTCTCTCGATCTAGCGTATTATTCTATGCCAAGCCTCTTTCTCTTACAAGCTAGAAGTAAATTTGATTTTTCTAATATAAATTTTGCTCTTTTAAACTCTTCCAAACCACAATCAAATCAATTATAAAAAATTAAAAATAAAAACCCAAAAATGTATAAACTTTACCAAATAAAATAATATCGGCTGTCGTTACAAAAACGAAAAACAAAATGATCCATCTCACCATCTCCGAATCAATGCAACAGTCCCGTCGGGTTCTGGGGAAAAATCGTCGGTTCGCTGTGTGTGATCGCTGGTGTATTGACCATCGCACTGCCCGTCCCTGTAATCGTCAGCAACTTCAACTACTTCTATCATCGCGAAACGGATCAGGAGGAGATGCAGAGTCAAAATTTCAATCACGTCACAAGTTGTTCATATTTACCTGGTGCATTGGGTGAGTGCGAAGCCATGTAGAGCTTTTAGGGTAAAAATGTTACCATTCACCATAAACAGCTTTTCTATACCACCTTTCCCACATTTATATTCTTGTTGCTAACTTATCATTTTTACTAGCATGTCATTATATATGTATTTCTAATATCTTTTACCTTTCTTTGTTTGGTTTGCAGGCCAGCATATGAAGAAATCCTCTATGTCCGAATCATCGTCTGATATAATGGATTTAGATGATGGCATCGATGCTACACCGGGCTTGACTGATCATCCTGGCCGACATTTAGCTCCATTTTTGCGAGCACAGCAATCATTTGAAAAGCAACAATTACAGCTGCAACAACAACAGAATGGCTTGCGTGGCCAATCGAATACACTGCAACTGCGTCACAATAGTGCCATGGCGGTCAGCATTGAAACTGACGTCTGACTACTGGGTAAGTGGCAAATATCTTGTGAATACTAAAAAAAGGTTTGTACACAAAAAATGTTGACTTAAAAGAATAATTTAGAAGCGAAGGCTCATCCGCTAATAAATTAATTCAAAACCGCGTTCTTCTTAATTAAAATATATTGCAACTGCAATGTTTTGTATAGTGAGGAAGTTGCAGTTCATTAGAAATGCCTAGTAGCGTACTGCCGATATGTTTTAGTGTGCCTCATCAACGTCCCTCCTTTTCAGCACCAGAATGCATTAACTAACTGGACGAACAGGACTAAAAATAATGCAATTAAAATCCCATTATATTATAAATATTTGTAGAAGCGGAAAGTAATGCCGCTTTTTACCGTAAATTCCAGTAAATAATTCTTTATATTTCTTACAAGTTTTTCGTTTTAGTCAATGATGCAATCAGCCTCGTTGGTAGTCCAATTGTTCAAAATAAATATCTGCATCAACAGTTAGTTTCTTTAGTTTTCCGTACCCCAACGTACAAAAGCGCATTTTTCGGATGTAAATCTGGCTGGTTCATTCGGAGAAAGCCACTATCTTTTGCGTTTTGGAGTGTCCTGCAGGAACCATTCATTTCTAATCTGCAGTGATCAAGCAATCAAAAAACCGTTCTGTTGAAGCAATAAGTTGCATGTCGTGGATCGGTTGGCTCTATTTTCTACAGACAGATTATGCGGAACCCAAACATCTGCTCTTTGTGTTTTACCAATTTGTTGCAACCGTTCTTGAATAGCCGACCAAGGTTGGTTAACAGTATTTAACAGTTCATCGATTGTCACGGATTTGCATCCACTTCAGCTCTTAATACGTAGTTGTCTAAAGTGGTCAGCCTTCCTGATCGATGCGAGTCGGAAAGATCGGAATTACCTGGAATGAACTTACAAAACCGCCTTTGTGGCATTTACGACACCTGGACGACTAAAGCACTTGGGTAAACAGAACTTTGGCAGCAACTGGTGCATTAGAAAAAAATGTGTACAAAATTATTTTGGTGCTCTTTGGACACCCAAATGACTCATACTGTCATAATCTTCACAGTCTCCGCGCTGAGGACCCACATTTTGTTCAATGCATGGGCGTGAATGACCTGAAAAATCGCCAACGGCACCCCATTGGCTTTGCCACAAGGATATAAATGAGTGTTTCAAACACAAAAACCAAACCAACTGGTCTTTCAGGGCTCTCTTTGGATGAATGACGCTCTGTATGACATGTCACCTATCATGTCATGCAAACTAAGTTTATCTTTTTCTCTCTTCTGAACAGCCCGAGAAGTCAGTTTAAAATTTTATTTTTCTTTTTAACTTAAAGTTGGATTAATTAATTAAAGCCAAATCGTTTATAATGGCATTCTGCCCTCAAAAATGAAATTAATAATTTTATAGATGATATTTTTATCGATAAGCTGTTTTGCATCTGAAATACTGTAACTTAAACTTTAAAACACAGACTCCTTCTTAAAATTTTCTCAAAATTCTTAAAAAAAGCGGTGTTTGCTTGGACTTTTGATTCCTTATTAGACGTTGTTCTTGTTGTTGTAGCAGCATAAACATTCCTGAGAATGCTGCTGAAGTGACAGCCCTTGGCCGTATATAAACCCGTGTCGCTCCGGTTACGTAGAACCGACTGTCGCAGGAACGCCTTATTAGTTGTCTTAGCAACTCGTTCCAATGAGTTTATTTTATACGATTCGAATAAATTTTTGTTTAACTCCACAAAAGGTTTCACATCAAGTATTGGAGCAACTCATATAACAGCAGCAGATCTCATCTGATCATATTAGTGTGGAACATGTAAAGCTCGCTACCAATACATGACGTCTCCCCTTCATTTAGGCACAAACTAGCGCTATATCGAAATCTTTTCCTTAATAATTTACCCGAATATTTTACCTGCCGATAGTTCGGGCAAAGCTTTCGTGCCTCGATTAAGTTAAGAGGCGTAAGATACAGGATTTTCTACCACAGGCACTCAAAAATTTCCGTTTAGACTGCTGAGTACACACCCACCCTACTTAAAGAAACCTTCTCCACTCTCATCCTCTCAAGAGAGAGTTGGACGCGGTGCAATATACAGAAATAAACATATTCACGGATTTTTCGAAGCTAGACCGAAGGGATGATGAAAAAACCTTTTGCGTGCACCGTTCCATTAAGTTTAAATTTAAGCGGTGATTTCCAAGCGGTTAGCCGCAGCCTATAGTCTTCTCTTGGTCTGCTCTCAACATAAATTCGGGCCCCTTCAACTGTAGCTCTTTGCTACTACAGCTCCACGGGTAGAGGAGCTATCTTGCTTAAATATTAGCTGTCTACGAAATTTTCTTATTAGCAAGCAGAGTTTCTTCACTCACAACGCTTAATGGTCTGGATTCAAAAATGTCCTTCTTTTCTTCCCTCCAGTAAACATTTCGTGTTTTAATGTTGCCCAATGGTAAGCTTTTTGGAACCTAACTTTCAACTACTCTACATTTCATGTAAACGTTGTTTCGACTCAAAATTCACTTTTTGTGCATTTTTTCGGTTATGTTCCAAGAGCTCTTTCATTGTTTTCACATTTAAAATAGGTAAATTGATTGGCGCCATATTATTTGTCTCAGCATTTCAGCGAGGCGGATTACTTACCCTGCCTTAGAGGTTACAGGCAGGTATGTCTTAAAAACCCATTACTTCACTCACATCTTCTCCGCATTGTACTGTGAATAGAAAACTTGGCAGAAAAATGGCAGTGACTTCATTAGTACAAAGTGGCGCAAAATTAATTAAGTAATTAATTTTGGGCCCCCTTGTATAATATTATGCATTACTATATGTCATATACGATTTACGGTGTTATGTATTTTTCAGTACTAACTAAATTTATAACAAATTTCTAGTAAAACACTTGGAAAACGGCCTCAATTGGCAACGTGAAATGCAGCGTTGGATGCCAGAAACGTCATCGAAAGCGGTGTAATCCGCTTCAGTGCAAAATGAAGATTCAAAGCAGTTGATGAGAACGCAAATGTCGAAACAGTATAAACTGAGAACCAAAAAATCAAAAACAAAATGTAAAACAAAACAAACAAATATTAGTTAAACTTATTGTTAGCAATGAAAATACAGAAAGCGAATAATTTTTTTAGAACACATTTAGAGAATATCATATTTAGCTACAGAAAATTAAACTAAAAATGCAAACAAACAAACAAACAAAACCAAAAAATGTAAAACAAGTAAAACATGCAACAACAAAAAACAATTAAAAGGGAAAAATTGTAAATTATTTTATTTCTTTTATAATTTTTTTTCCTTTTTGGTATTAGCGGCGATAAAAAGTACACAAATAAAAACAAAAGCTAACAAACCAAATACATCGAGACAAACTCATTAAAGAAAGGAAACTAAATATTTTTTTAATTAGTGAAATTTATTAGTGTATTTATTGAAAACAACCTGACGTCAGTAGCAACAAAATAGAAGAGCGCATTCGAAGACATAAACCAAAGGTGTGAAATTGTGTAAGACATCTTTTGTTCGCATAAGACATTAATTATACGCCTGGTAAACGCACACAGGCACCAAAATCAAAAACGTTTAAGTCAATGTTGCTTGTTTTGTTATAAAAGCAGATTTTTTCGTTACAATTTCGAGTAATTCATAAGTAATTTTTTTTTTCCTTCTTCACTCCACTCGGGAGCATAAGGCCTCGACAAGACTCAGTCTTGCGTTGGTTTCGTTAATCTATTTTGTTTTCTGGCAGGGTAGGTGATTAGCCTGCCGCTACCAGGTAATTACAAATTCCGAAAATAGCGCTGTTGGCAATTAATCCCGGAAATTTCGAGGCTCCAATTTTTTCAAATCAGATTTTTCCTTTACTATTTCCTGTAATGCATAAGTAACTGCAAATCCCGAAAAGTCCGCTGTTGTTGGCAATTAATCCCGGAAATTTCGGGATTTCAAAAAAATCTTATGCTATTTCATGGCGGCCGCCCTAGCCGAATGCGTTAGTGCGTGACTACTCTTCGGAATTCAGGGAGGACGTAGGTTCGAATCTCGGCGAAACACCAAAATTAAGAAATCGGCAGGCAATGACAAACCTCCGGGTGTATTTCTGCCATGAAAAAGCTCCTCATAGGTCCCTCCATTTGTGGAACAACATCGAGACGCACGTCACAAATAGTACGAGGAGCCCGGCCAAATACCCAAAAGGGATGTACGCGCCAATTATATACAGTGACCGTCAAAAGTCTACATACACCCCCCATTTCCACTGGATTGAAAGTTCAAAAACTTTACTGAAAAATGTGTTTACACAGTTTTATTTGAAACCTTTTTCTAATCATTATAAACTCAAAAAAATCCATACATTAACATAAAATAGCAAAGCTATGGCAAAAAACCCGAAAATCAACGTTGACTATAGTCTATATACAGTACACAAATATCTTTCTCCAGTGTGAGAAACTTCACTTAACTCTAAGTAATAATGCTTCTTAGCATTTGGTTGATCCACCATTAGCATCAATTACAGCTTGAAGCCGTCGTGGCATCGAGGTGACTAAATTTGTTAACTGTGCAGAAGTTATATTCTTCCAAGTTTCTATTAGTCGTTCTTTGAGTACTGAAGCGTTTGAAATCGGATTTTTTATAATTTTTCGATCAAAAATTTCCCAGAAATCTTCAATAATATTCAAATCTGGGCTTTTCGGTGGTGTATTTAATTGCCTTGAAGCATGGTAAAGCAGCCAATCCTTCACAATGTGCGCTGTGTGCTTTGGATCGTTATCCTGTTGAAAGTTCCAAACTGGACCAAGCTCCAAATCATCCACCGAAGATTTCAGATTGACTTCCAATAGTGATTTGTATTTTATTGTATTACCTTCAATAAATACTAATTTTCCTACTCCAGATGCAGCAACAGCTCCCCAAACCATTACATTGCCGCCACCATGCTTCACTGTTGATACCAAATTCTTCGGACTCAGTGCAGTATTTTTTTCTCCACACTTGTGCTCTTCCATCGCTACCGAATATATTAAACTTCGACTCATCTGTAAACAAAACTTTTTGCCAAAAATCCATCCCTTTTTCCCTGTGTGCTTTGGTGAACTCCAGGCGAAGTTTACGTTTTTTTTTTTATTCAGAAATAAGAGGTTTTTTTCGTGGTGTTCTACTATGAAAGCCGTTTTTGTTCAGAGGTCTTTGAATTGCTCTTAGATGAACACACTTGTTGGATGAGCTTGCTATATCCTCGGCCAATTTGGGGGCAGAAACTTTTGGATTTTTGTCCACTTCTTTTAGAATCAAGCTGACGTCTCTGCGAGATAGTTTGCTCGGGCGACCACTGCGCGGTTTATTTCCGACGGAACCACTATTTTTAAAGTTTTTAACAATGATCTGGGCCGTTGCACGACTTAAGTTTAAGATTTTTGAAATTTCGCCATATGATTTTTTTCTTTACTGTGCTGAGTAACTAAATTTCTAACGTCAACTGATATATCTTTTCGAGAAGCCATTGTAGATGCTTAAGTATTCAAATTGCAACTAAAATCAATATTACCAAAGCAACAAACATAAGAAAAGGAAAGAAACAGACAAACGGTATTTTACCGTTATCACAACATAGGATATAACGATGGTTTTCGAGATAAGTGACACAATTCAAAAATACAAAATATTGAGGTGGGTCAGTTTTCTAGATAATTGACGCGCCAATTCGATCACCTGACAAAACGACACTAACGCCATCTCTCAGAATTGCTTCAAGATTCGCTTATGACCATTTTCCAGATAAAAATATATAAGCTCTGTAGTTGATTTTTGCTTTTAACGGCAAAACTCCGAATTTGAGTTAATTTTGAGTTGTGTCGCTTTTCTCGAAAACCATCGATAAGAGTGTAAGCTAGGAAACCGGTTCTGTATGTACACTTTTGTCAACGCTGCTTTTGCGTTTTTTTAGCTTAACTGTGTGTTTTATGTTAAAGAATGGAGTTGTTTCAGTTAAGTAGATTAGAAAAAGATTTCAAATGAAATTGCATAAACACATTTTTAAGCAAAGTGCTTGTACTTTGTAAACAACGAAAGGGTGTATGTAGACTTCTGTCGGCCACTCTTTGTCAAAATGGACTTACACAACTTTCAAAGAAAACGGCTCACTTTGTTTACTTTTTGCTGACTTTGAAAGTGGTGGAAGAACTTCTGAAGACTTTAAAAGTATACATTTTTGTAAATCACATTAAAAAAATGATTACACTATAAATTTAAATCAATTTAATATTTAAAAAACATTAAATCAGTGCTTTAACAAATTCCAATATTTTTCAAACCATTCAAATGCAAACCCTTAAATATCTCGATATAATATAAAATGGACTTACCTCACTTTCAAAGAAAACGGCTCATATTTTCAAATGATTCATAAGTAACTACGAATTCCGAAAATTGCGCTTATATTGGCAATAAATCCCGTAACTTCGGAATTCCGATTTTTTTCAAATTCTGAATTAATTACTTATGAATCACATGAAATAGTAACGAAAAAGTTGATTTTGCAGCAAAAAAATAAACATTGGCTTGAACGTTTTTGTTTCTGTTTTATTTGTAATTAAAGAACCAACACACCCATACATATGTGTGTATGTAAAAAGTTACATTTTCTTACTTAATTTTTTATTTTATAATGAATTAATATGTACTAACTCTTATTCTGCTTAAATTGTATTAAATTAAAAAAATATGAATTTCTTTCAACCACAAAATACATTTTTTTATTTTCTGAGTTGTTTTTTTTTTGTTAGAGTATTTCTCGACATGCCATAAATTACTTCAACAGATATGTGCAGGCTAAAGTATTACTAAAAGCGTAGAAATTTAACTATTGTGTCTTGTTTTGTTGCTGCTCTAATAATTTTTATTTGAAATAAAAAAGTAAATTTAAAACTTATTTATTTATTTTTTATTTTATGCTAGAGGAGGTTATTACACAATATTGTTGCAATTTTTTCGAATTAAGTTGTTGCAAACTAATGAATATCTAAATACCGGAACTAGTCCGGAATGTCATAACGAGATCCCGAAAATCCCAGGATCACAAGTAAAGTAAAAATCAACATACCTAACAGACACACAAAAGCATTCATGTAACAAATAAAACTGAAGCAGAAATAATTTTTTGGCCTGCAGTAAAGAAAGCAGAAATGTGGTTGTAGAAATGAGAATTCTTAGATTGGAGCTTTAAGTTAATGTAGAATGAAAATGCTGAGAACTAACAGAAGTTCTAGAATGTCATATATATATACATATATAAATACTAGTACACGCAATGGGCAGCGACTTATGTGAGCGAATTCGACAATAAAATATTGTACTTAACCTGGTTGGTACCCACTTGATGGCCAGCCTCGTTATGGTGGAGCCCGTAATTTTGCGCATCCTTGCAACTATAGTATAATATGATCCTCCACGACGAGATTTCATTTAGGGAGGGATATTAGATATCAAATCATCAATAATGGCAGCCGCCGTAGCCGGTTTGTCCTTAGTTCGTGGGTATAAAATATTAAACGATTAAAAAAGAGTTTTTCCTACGAACTCACAAACAAAAACAAACCTCTAAATGTATTTCGGCAACCACCGTAACCGAATTAGTTGGTGCTTTACTACCATTTGGAAGTACCCGGGTTCGAAACTTCTTACATAAAACATCAAATGGTAGAAAAGTTGTTTCTAACAGTGGTCCCTCTGCGACAGGCAATGGCAAACCTCCGAGAATATTTCTGCCACGAAAGAGCTCTTCATAGAAAAAACCGTTTACCATTTAGAGTCGGCCTAAAACTGTAGATCCCTCCATTTGTGGAACGGCATCAAGACGTACATCACAAATAGAAGGAGGAGCTCAGCAAAGGGCTCAAGCGCCAATTATGTATGCATATATAAGTGTAACAAATCTATGCGATGTAGAAACTGCTCATAAGCCGTATCCATGAAATACCAAGTCAATTGGTTTAAACCGTTTTTAAGAATATACAAGTCATACTAGTAGCGGCGATAGAAGAAGAGGAAGACCTTTTTTGCCATAGAGAGATGGACTTTACTTGGTGTGTTCAATTGGTGCCGTTTAGGACGAGGAAGAAATTACTGGCGCACTTTGTTAAGGGAGATACACGCACTTTGTTACAGATACCTGTAAACGACCATATTTTCCCTCATTTTCATTAAAATTATTTAAAATGAGTCCATATATTCTTTTCAAAATTGGTATACAGTTTATTTATATATTAAAATAAAATAATTTTTTTTTTTATTTTAATAATTTTTTTTTTTATTTTAATCATTTAAAATGGCGGATGTTCACTCAATTCTACCAGGAAGGTCGCAGCGGGCCATCGACGTCACTGACCTGAATACAAAAAACTAAAATTTTTTTTGTTTATTAATATCATAATTTCTATATAAATTAAAAAAATGGAAAAAAAAAATCGCGAAATAAAATGCTTAAAAAAAATGAATTTTGGAGCGAATTTTCCTACTATTTTTACTTCGAAAAAATTATTTTTTTGAAAAATTTTCGAAAACTTTAACTTCACATAAAAAGTACATAATATCATAAAAAATATATGTGCAAAATTTCAGGGCGATCGGTCAATAACTTTTCGAGTTATCGTGTACGCCAATTCGAAAAATATATTTTTGGGAAAAACGCGTCTAAAGTTTGAATACAACGTAACTATACCTCTCCCAGCGCTCGAACGCAAAGATTAGAGTCATCACGGTTGACGATCTATAATATAAGAAATACTTAAATTTACTTTCTAAAATTTTTTTGACATATTCTTAAAGGAGTATATTAACATTTTATGAAAAAAAAAATTACAGGTATCTATCCCCTTAAGGTGGTTAACTAGCGCACTTTGTTGAGGTGGCCGGTTAAGAAGAACAATTGAAAAGCTAGATTTGAAGCTCAAAACACGTGCAAAGTCATACAAGTTTTTTTAATGAGGGTGGCAAAAAGCGTTGAAAGCCGAAAAGAGTGAGACTTATCTTTCGACTCACCCACTAAAAACCCATCCCAACCGAATTTCCCTCAAGCGGGCAACCGTTAAGTATTACTTCACACTTATATGACGTAAGCTGTTATATGACATAAGCTGCTGCCTACTGTATGTATGTATATATCATATCTACTCATAAGTATTATCTATGCATAGACCCAGACTAAGTGTAATTATCTAATTTTGAGGTCACTAATCTAATAAATGAAAATTCTTAACAATTAATATGCGGCCTGTAGTCAACATTTTTAGTTCATATTCAGCAAAAACTGAAATTCCGCACAAATTATAATATTCGTAACTATTCTTTTGTTTTTTTTTTAATTTCATAAAATTTTTTAAAATCCATTTCACTAAAATCATTATCAAATTTGAGATCCGCTTCAATTTATTCGTAGAGTTTTTCCATAGATTTCAAGTCAAACCTTATGTGATATTCTGCTAACGTCATACACACATACAAACATACATACATAAACCTACAGCTAAATCTAAGTATGAATTCACCCTACTATGCCTACAGGCGGTTATCCACACACACACACATACACATTGCCATACATAAGTACGATAAATTAATCAATAAAACTGCCGTTACGTTTAAAAAGTAATACAAAATATGAAACACAAAGCAACAAACAAGTGCTCGTACTCGTACACACACAAAGAAAAAACAACAACAAAATATTTAACTACAAAACTATTAAAGTAAAAAAAACCAAAATACGGATACAAGAACACAAAGATTAACTCTCCTTCCTCTTTTTGTTATTGTAAATACATGACAAGAAATTAACTGCAAAACAAACGTAATAGTCAACTGCAACAAACGCTAAGAAAAAATACAAAGATAAAAAAAGAATGAAAACTAAGAAATATTTATTAGAGACAACCAACTTGTAAATTATGAAAACTATTACAATTCTAGCTACACATACATACATACATATAAAATAAACTTTTTTTTTAATTTTTAATTTTGAGTTAACCTTTTTTTTATGGTTTTTTTATTTATTTTTTTTTTTTTTTTTTTAACTTTAAATAACTACTTTAATACTTAACTTTTTAAGCAAGAAATATAGAATCTTCCAGAAAAAAAAATTAGTTAGCATTCGTAGGATTTTAGATCTACAATTATATGCAATACCTGAAAGTCTTATGTCATTCTTCCTACTGTATAGACTATATAATATAAATGGGTTAAAATATTTATCACTTACATTCATACATTCATCCAGTACATATTTTCGCCAAAGAAGGCGACTTCGAGGGTCCACTGTTTCACAAAAACTTAAAATATACTTAGCTTGGTAAATTTTTAACTTTTCATGCAAAATTTGTTCAAAAGTGATGGATGAATTGTAGCCTGTCTTCTTGGGCAAACTATCATTAAATTTTGAGTTTAAGGGGACCCTGTAGTCTAGAATTATATTTATCATAATATCATAAAATCAACAAATTACACAATTTTCTCTTCAATATTTCAAAAGTATGGTAGGTAGGTAGGTTAGATGGCAAGAAAACCCCAGGTACACTTCACTGTGAAAAGATTTAGGGAAGAGAAAACCCGCCTACTGCCATGTGCTGTTGATGTAGTGGAGGAGGGAAAAGGGATCTAGGCAGGAGAATTTCTTCAAGTCATCTCCAAAGGGCACGCTAAGGAATCTTAAGCGCTTAGCCGCCAGAGCCGGTCATTTGCAGAGGAAGTGTTCCACAGTCTCTTTCTCTGCAGGATCCCCACAGCTTCTGCAATAGGGGTTGTACGGAAATCCAAGCTTCTCCGCATGAGCACCGATCACCCAGTGACCAGTGAACACCGCAATGAGTTTGAAAATTGAATGGCGGATTACTCCTAACACCTTAAGCGTTCTGTTTCTATCGTATTGAGACCATAGTGTTTTCGATATAGCACACGATGAGACAGACCTCCATCTGTCTTGCGCTTTTTTTTAGAAATAAATTGTGTAGTTTCGCTTTAAGAACGGTCAAGGGGACACCGATATCTGAGAAGGGCACAGCTGAAGCCGGTTCGGTCGATCTCTTAATGGCAAGCTCATCAGCAATTTCATTTTCTTCTATATTCCTGTGCCCAGGAACCCAGATAAGGGAAATGTTTCCTGCACGCTCGAGACGTCTGAGTTCCTCCTTACAGGAGTTCACCAGAAGAGAGCTGCAATACGGCGACGAGAGGGCCTTGATTGCGGCTTGACTACTAGAAAAAATTTTAATGTCTTTCAACAGCGATACCGAAGCATTTTGTATGCTTGCAGGATCGCGAAGACCTCTGCTTGAAAAACGCTGCTTGTTTCCGGCAGTTTAAAGGAGACCGAAATGCTGGCGGAAGTAAGTGCAGAAGAATGTTAAAAAGTATAGTCTTGCGCGAATTTAGGCTATGTTTTTGTAATGATATTGAATGTAATTTAGGTACTACAATCTTTTCAGCGGATATTGAGTTCACTGTTGGTCTGCACGTAAATTCCTATTTTTGAAAAGTTTTCATATTTTAGATTTAAGCTTCAAATTCATTTATATCCAAACCACTTTTATCTGCATAACAGCAGAAAAAGAAAAGGCTATTAATCTGCATCATCACCGTGATTCAATAATAAAAGGTTTGCTCAGTAAGCAGCTTTCTCATTCCTTTCGCTCCTTTTGACAAATCGGCTCCTTTAGCAAGACACTGGGTTGCTAACTCTTGAAATTTTGACTGAAAGTGTAGGAAAAACATTTTGTTTTAAAAAGGTGATGCTTTTGAGCAATAACTTGCTCGGTGTGTCCAGGTCAAAAATGGTATGAAATACATTCTGAGCATTTTTTTGGGGCAATGCGCGTGAAAAGTGAACATTTTGAGCTATCGAAATAATTTGTACTTGAACGACGATGATAGGAGCATTGATGGTTTGCACCGCTTTCCTATTATAAACAAAAAATGTTTTTAAAATACAATGCACCTCTTCTTTCATTTGCGCCGGTAAAAAGACGTTTTTGTTTGCCGAAATTGTTAACAACGAAAAGGCAAATTCTCACTAACGGCAATTTTGAGAAATTGGTATTGAAAAATGCAAATAAAAATGAATTATATTTTCCTACTTTTGGTGTGGTATAGTTAGAAGTTTCTACTCAAAATTATGCTTTCTTTTGAAAACATTTCCTTATATTGTTTTATCCCTTTTATTTTTACTTTTATTATTCAGTGTTATATAACTGAAAAATGTTAGTTATCACTGAAGATGTTCATTATTTTTAAATATTTCGTGGTAATGCAATTTTTTTCACTATTCAGTGATAGTACGAGTAAAATTCGTGTTTTAACTACCACTGAAGAAGTGCCCAATCCTGCTTCAAAGTTTGTTTTTGAGTCAACCAAATTGTTGATGAATCAGAGTGTGAGAATTCTAATGTCACAAGTGAGCAAACCTTTAATAATTGAATTATGATATTAATGGAACATAATTTTTAAAATTAATATTTTTTGAGAACACTGCCCGACAGCATGACTGATGATTGGGTTATGACACATGATCTTAGTCCAATTTTTTTTTTGAGGTTTTCAAATCTGTAACTGAAGTTTCAGTATCAGGTCTTATTAAAAAAATATGACACACAAGTATTTTTATAAAAAAACACTAATATTTAAAGACAAATATATTTAATTTAGTTTAAAACAATAATATCCATTGTACTGCACTCGGATTCCCTTTTTAATTTTTTTTTTTTAATCTATTTGACCTCCGAAGAAATCTGAGCAGATCTTGTGGCAACGTAACATTACGTTTGGTTCATCCCACAGCGCCAGTTCTGCTTACCAAAAGTGACCCACAGGGCACATTATATCATAACCTCAACCTTCATATCAAGAAAGGTGAGGTGGTCGCTTCACAACACATCAGTGCCAAAGACTTCAAGCCTGATTCGAGCGAAGGCTTGGCAAATGCACAGAAAGGGGTCCGCCGTCTCATGCTCCTCTCCACATGCTGGGTAGAGTGCACTGTCTGAGATGCCCACCTTTTCCATATGCTTTGCCCATAGAAAGTGGCCCGTCAACAGTCCAACCAGCTGCCTACAGTCTCGACAGTCTGCTTAGTGGAGGAACTGCGACAGTCAGTCGGACATGACAGGTAACATCGGTTTTTTCCATCTGCAGCCTCTCTCAGCCTGTCAAGCTCGTTTGTGACTTGAGTAACCCGTTTGCTAACCGTGGCTTTGATGGCTGCAGAAGGGAGTGGCAGAACGGGGCCAAGGAAGTTTGCCCATTCTAGCTAAAGAGTCAGATATCTCGTAACCCGCCTTACTCATGTGTCCCGGGACCCATGTTAGCATCAGGCTATTATTATTCCATGTCTTACTTCTTTTTAATTTGTGTAAAACATTTTACGATTATTATTTTTCGGTTTTGTCACTGCAGAACTCACTTTGCTCACAGTTCCAAATAGGTCTTCAACTACATTTGTATGTAAAATATTTTATTTGAATTATGAAAGCTGTAGTCAAAGTAAGAAAAATGTGTGTATGTAAATTTGTAAAAAAGCAAACAGGTAAAATAATTTAGATCAAAACAAATTTGCAAAAAACTATTTAGTTATTCATTTGAAATCTTTTGCAAATGTTCGTATGTAAATTTGATTGCAAACTGTAGCCAAGATAATAAATAATTTGTGTACCTATGGAAATAAAAAATTAAATATTTCAATCAAAACTAATTTACTGTAAATTATTGTATTGAAATTATTTAATATAAATTATTAATTTAAACTATTTATTTATTTCAATTTATTTCAAAGCGTTTTTATGTAAATTTAATTTGTTTATTGTCACATAAATATTTGTGTGTATTTGTAAATATTCACTGTAAAATACAAACGTATCGAAAATGGACAAATATAGTGAGAAATAAAAACGAAATATGGAGTGTGAATAAGTTGGAAAGTTAAACCAATAAAATTTTGATGTTATCTAAAAGCTTTGAATACCGTCCACGCAAAACAAAACTTAAAAAAAGTTACAAAAAACCAACAAACGAAAGCAAGTAATGAAAATGCACGTTTTTCTCGTTTCATCGATAAGTTTAGTAAATGCTTGGAAAAAAATAATGAGATGAAGTTAATTTTCGTTTTACCAAGCCACCAAAATTTTGGAAATGAATATAAGTTAGACGATTTTGAGTACGTTTTTTTACTACGTAATCGCTTGAATTATGATTCAGTTCTTAAAATCGATTGTATAAAACAAAAATTATTGTAAGAAAACTAAAATTACGCCAAAAACGTCATTCGATTCATGAATTTAATTAATTAGAAAAAAAACATATCGATATAGAATTTTCTTATAATTTTTCAGTTTATTTATGAAATAAAACATTAATAAATAAAATATGAAAAAAGTAATTAATTATGAAATTAATGAATCAATGAATTAATTATTCAAATTCTTATAAATTCTAGAGATCAAATTAAATGGAAGCGTGAATTAAAATTGAATCAATTAAAAATGGCTTTTTTATTCAAAATATCCTAAGTAACAACAAAGACCAATGGGGGAGTGTAAGCAAATTCAATTATAAACAACTAAATATATATACATATGTAATAATAAATATATATAAATATCAAGTATAGAAACAAAATATTGGTGAGCGCGCAAAGGGAAGATAAACAGATCAGTAAAAGTAATAAATAAAAATAATAATAATAAAAAATAAATAATCTTTGTTAAAAATCTTGCCAAACTAAACTAAAACTAAAATAATTATAAATATTAAACGACTTTAAAAAGGTAAAAATAATTATAGCAAATAATGCGCAACACAAGCATAGAGACAATTTCAAATTTTATTTACCTTCGGAGAAAAAACAAAAATCAAACTCAACCAAAATAAATTAAAACCAAAACACAAAAAAAAAAAACAATACAAGAAACACATGATTAAGTAATTCATAAAAAGCGTAAGAAAAATTGTAATTATTTTATAAATACTAAAAGTAAAACGCATTTCTACTTCTACTGAGCTTTGCTTCATTTCGTCAAATGAAAAATACAAAATGTCAAAATGTCAAAATACAACTTAGAAATATGGCTTATATGGAAATCTAACGCTTCTGTCATGCCCTGTAGAAAAGTTCGTTAACGAGTATAAAAAATAAACCAACCTTACAGTCCGTAAGTCAGCGACAGATTTTCACGACCAAGTTCCTCTCAGTCGATAACTCGTAAAATGCCTCGGACATTATTTTAAATATTGAAAAATTATGCAATAAATTAATTGATTTGCTTAGCAAAGTATTTATTTATTTCTATTCTTAAGAATCGTAAAGGTCACATAAAAAATTTGATTTAATCGAAACATTGCCATAAAATTATACATTTCAGTTTGCACATTAAATGTAATGTTGAATAACTTTAAGTCCGTCATTTCCTCCCGAAAAAAAAATTTTGTGCGGATTATTGACATGATCCTGTAAGTAATAAAACAAATCAGCTGGCAGTATGTTGGGGGAAAAGTCGTCAGGTGAAACATTTACTTAGGCTTTAAATTTACCTAGGCTTGGCGACCGCCATAGCCGAATGGGTTCGTGCGCGACTACCATTCGGAATTCACAGAGAGAACGTCGGTTCGAATCTCGGTGAAAACAACAAAATTAAGAAAAACATTTTTCCAATAGTGGTCGCACCTCGGCAGGCCATGACAAGCCTCCGAGTGTATTTCTGCCATGAAAAAAGCTCTTCATAGAAATATCTGCCGTTCGGAGTCGGCTTGAAACTGTAGGTCCCTCCATTCGTGGAACAACATCAAGGCGCACACCACAAATACGAGGAGGAGCTCGGCCAAACACCCAAAAACGGTGTACGCGCCCATTATATATATAATACAATATATATAAATGTTTCCGACTAGCTCCTACGTTACTCCTTCAGAGCATCAGCTGACACACATTCCACCTTCATATAGCCAGCTGACTTATTTATTTATTAATAACAATACATAAACTATCATCTGATAAATTTTCTTTTGGGAGGAAATCACTGAACTCATATATATACAATACTTTTTTAATCCACTACTTTAAATTGTCAGCTAAATTTTATTTCTTCAAAATATTATTGTAGTCTAACTTTAATTTGATTTGCGGTCGAATTTTGCTTAGGAGCATATAAAACATGATGAAACTCGGTGGAATGATATCATTTTCCTGGATGAGAGCATATCTAACTTATTCGGTAGTGACGGGAAAGTCATGATTTGGCAGAAGCCCAATGAGAAGCTAAAACCACCGCACCTGAAACCGACGGAAAAACAATGTTAGGGGCAAGTTTATTAATTTTAATTTTTTGATGAAAAGCCGAATATTTAAGTTAGCCACTGTAGCTTTTTATTCATTTTTTTCTTCAGCTGAACATTTTTACATCTCGACGCTTCACCAACAAACTGGTCCGACACGAGAAAAAAATTGCTTACCGAAACGACGACGCAGTAAATCCATTATTCCACGGGCTGTATGGCGAGTAGCGCCGTTTTGTTAGAACCTAATATTGTGTATGTCATGGGCTTCAATTTCCGACATCAAAAAGTCGTTTATCATAGCGCGATAGCCTTCACCATTCACGTTTACAATGGCGCCAGCCTCGCCTTCGAAGAAATATGGGCCGACGATTCCTCCAACCCATAGGCCGCACCAAATGGGTTTTTCAATGAATGTAATGGGTGTTCTTGAATAACTTCGTGTTGCTCTTCAGCCCAAAAATGGCAATTTTGCTTGCTGTTTTTGGTCCTGAGCGCCCTATTTTTACAATATAGTATTTTAGCTCAGCACACCTCCGAGAGTATTTTGGCCATGAAAAAGCTCCTCACAAAAAAAAACCATCTGCCGTTTGAATCGCGGATTGTAGATGGAGAGACCAGAAGAAATGCCAAATTAGCAGAACGTTATGGCCCACCTACAACTTTAAGCAATCGTCGACATTGATAAACATGAAACGACGGGACGCCTGGAGGTTAACGGCAGTCATAACTGGCGTTAGGTCTATCGGAGAACAAGCAGCCAAAACGGGTATCCCTCACAATACGTACTGCCACAGTTGTAAGCAACCGGAGAAAAAGGAAGCAACCTTCCATTTCCTCTGTGAATGCCCTGCTCTATGGAAGGACAGAATGTTAACCCTGAGCAAACCGCTGTTCCAGTCTCTCGAGCAACTGTCTGGCTTGGATGTCAACAACCTAATAAGGTTCTTAAACCGCACATGCTGAATATAGTCATGCCGAAAATAACTGGTACACAAGTTGGTAACGACGATGTGGCACCAAAATGGTGCGGAAGCGTTAGTTGGATTCTGGATGAATCACCACTTTAACCAACCAACCTGCATTTGTGGAAAATATTAAAACGCAAATGTTTTACGTGACCTTATTAGTTAATTTAATATTTTATAAATAAATATTTATATTTATGATAAAAATTATGTGGTAACCTTCCTCAAAATAACTCTAAATCAAAGCTTTCTTATGCAACTTTATTTTTTCCCTATGGTAGTATTCCACCAACATTTTTAATTGGTTAATTTGCTCATATCTACAATAAAATTCCGAAGAGCATTTATTTGTAACTTCTCTAAGCCGTTTTTCATGATTTTTTCATTTGTTTTTAAGGGATAACCGCGATGGTTCTTAGTTGTGTTGTTGTTATAGTAGTATCATAAACCTTCAAAATACATGCACGGAAAATGTTGATGAAGTAACAGTACTTGGTCGGATATAAATCCGGGTCGTTCCGGTACCCTAGAATCAACTGGAATGGTTGCCATTCGTGGGAATGGTTGTACATAACTGGATCCAGTAAGTGGCGCGGTTTCCGAAATATTACTAAATATTTCAACTCATATACTTGGTTTTAAAAAATACTGTTTCTTCTTTAAAAAGTATTTCAGCGAAATACGTACGTACTTTTTATAAATCTGTTAGTCAGATATCGATTAGGTGGTTGTAACGTAAAAATTTTCCCAGCTAAAATCGCGTGCAACATTCAATAGGCGGTCAAATATTCCGTCGCAAAACTTCCAAAAAAGCTACAAAAGTTAAAGAATGAAATCTAAATGCATATTAATTGTTGTAAATGGATTTTAAATCTATATTACTATACTTTTGGTTGCCTCACTTGAGTGGTTTTGTATTATCTTGATAACGACTCTAAACATTCAATACTTCTACAAGTTTAATTTAATTTTGAAAAGGTTTAAGTACCAGCTCCACTACTTACTTTAATTTTAATTTGAAGTCCTTATAAAACGTACCTTATACTCGTTGCTTGCTACAGGGCATCATAAAAAATTAATACTTAGAAGCTCATTATCAAAAAAGACTGTTCTCGAATGAGTAAATTAAACTCAAATTGCAAAATTCAGCATATTTTTTTTTTTCATTTTTGTCAAAAATAAATTCTAGTTCTGTAATTATTTAGTTGGCAAACCAAAAAAAAAATTTTTTTGTTTTTCTTCTTCAAGATTTCTTAAAGAAAATTCATTAACGAATAAAGGAAAAATTATCTGAAAAACGCAAAAGAACAATAAGAAATGCAACAAATGAATAATAAAAATAAATGCTTATGATTATTAATAGAAGAGAAACAAACGAAAACCAAAAAACAAAAATGCAATAAATTAGGAAAATATTTAAAAATTACAATAAAACTGCATTTCCTCCTCACTTAAACTAAAAAACTACAAAAAAAACGTAAACGCAAACGTACGTAAACCAAAGCTGATAAAGATGAGTAACACAAAAACAAATGAAAAATAGAGCAAAGAAACGAAACGGAGAGTTGGATAGCAAATATAAAATGACGAATGTGATATATAAACAAACAAAGCGAAATTGAAAGCAACCGACAAATTTGTAATGCGAAAAAGAGTACCTAATAGTTGGAAGCGCCATGCAAAAAGGCGAAGCGGAAGTTAGAAATGAAAACATAAAATTGTATGTATAGCAAATCGCTCTGGCAGGAACGCTAAGCACCATAGTCCAGCATTGAAAGAGATCCGATGCGTACGAATTTTCTTGTCGGCGACAGTATCTGATATAAATTTACATACTAAACACTCACATGCACATGCATACATACATACATACCTTACATGAAGAAATGAGACGCATGTAGTATGTAATTAGTTCTCATTTTTCTTGCAATATTATTTATAAAGAAATATCTAATTTAAAATTTAACAAATCATAAACAAAGTAAAACTGCAAAAATTTGGCCATTTCCCTAAAAGCGAAAAGAAAAATTTATCCGCAAAGTTATGAAGCCATCATCAACGACTTCCCTAGGTTCCATTGAATAAAAACACAAATTATGAAAATTGAATTAAATAAAACAAATTACGAAATGAGATGTATAAAGAAAAACGTTGTTAGAATTCTAAAAAAAATGAAATGTTTTATAAATCGTTAAGATTATTACTACATCAAATGGAAAATAAGTAAATAAAATATCTAATATATATACATACATATATATATACATATATATATATTAACTAAGTAATAACCTTAATAAATACCAAATACAGAAAAAAATCATTAAAAAATAAGACAAAAGCAAAGCTGCTGCTATTGTTAGAGACAAAAATAATTCAATAAAGAACACAAAAAACTAACACAAAAAACTAATAGCGTTTTACTTAGTTCAGAGTGCGACGGTAATTTATTGCTAAAGGTGAGTATTTATTTGCGAATACTATTTATAGTAGTTATCATTAATAGTCCTGAAATTTCGGGATCACGAATCTACAATCGTTTTACTTAGTTAGAAGCGTGACGGTAATTTGTTATGAAACCCTTGAACGACAATTTATTTTTAGTGAGCACTGCTCTGGCAGACGATTTAATTTTCTTAATTTTAAGAGGAGGGATTGAAATAGAAATTTACGATTTTATTATTCAAATAATTTCTTATTATTAAAAATAATATTTGTTTCACACATTTATATGAATGTTTATTGTTATATATGTACAGCCCGGTACAATGTTTCAATAAAACAAAACAGCGTTAAATTTCAGGCAAATTTATTTTATCTCCTTCAAAATATGACCCGTCTGAAGTAACACACATGTGTCAACGTTTAACCCAGCCCTTGTAGGCCGACGAAGGGATGGCCTTCAGCTCCTTCGTCTCATTCTCTCTCAATTTACTTTTGCTCGGTATGACCACCTTTTGCCTGGACTATGGCCTTTATACGGTCCAGAAACGAATTGCAAGCTACCCGAATGTGTCGCGGGTATTTTGGCCCACTCGCGGACAATGGATTTTTTCAGCGTCTCGAGACTGGTGAATCTTTTAGTTCGAACTTTGCTCTCCAAAATGGCTCAAAGGGAATAATCCATCGGATTCGCGTCTGGTGAATTTGAGAGCCATTGTGTGGACGCTGTGAAGTTCGGAACGTTGTTCTTTAGCTATTCGAACTTTGTGAGACGGTGCCGAGTCCTGTTGAAACGTCCATGGTCGGTCACCGAAATGTTTGTCTGCCCACGGCTTCACAACAACCTCCAGAATATTTTCTCGATAATATTTCGCATTTACCTTGATGCCAGGCTCGATGAAAACGATTGGAGAACGCCTATCTGAGGTTACAGCGGTCCAAACCTTTACCTGTGGCGGGGGCTGCCTCCTGATGGCCAACCGATGCCTTAAATTCTCGTATAGCGTTTTTCAATAGGTGCGCTTCAACTTTTTTCTTTTCCCCCGGGCCCGGAGTTGATTATGCGTATTTATATGAATTAGACATCATTGGAAAGGGCCCGCATTTGCAATTTTCCCTCGGGGCCCGGATTTTCCCCCGGGCCCGGATATGCTCTCTACGGCCCTGGTCTACAGTAACAAGCCGGCGACGATTTGTGAGCTCAGAGCCAATATTAAACGCGAAATTGCTGGAATTTCGGCCGATTTATGCAAAAGAGTGGTCGAAAATTGGGTTCAACGATTGGGCTTCGTAAAACGTGCACGCGGTGGTCATGCAAAAGAAATCGAATTTCATACTTAAATGTATATGTTCAAACTCGATAATAAAAAAAAATTAGTTAAAAAGGTCAAACCGTTTGTGTTTTATTCAAAAAAAAAGTTGAAGCGCTCTTACTGAAAAACGCTTTATGAACGGTCGGTCAAATATCGTTTTGGGAGTTTACGAATTGCTCTATTTGAAGAATTTTCTCGTCACAACAGGCGAAGCAACTCCCTCGCTCTCTCAAGTCTGACTTCTTGCTGATTTCGTGTGAGATCATGGACCTTTTGGATCTTGTAAGGCTTGACTTTGAGATCAATTTCCAATTGCGGCTGATGCTACGGTCAAATATTTTCAGTTTTTTCGTCATTTGATTTGCACTTCGTCGGGGGTTTCGCTGAAGCCGCTTCTCCATTTTTTGAACCTTTTCACGTGACGTTGTAGTCTTTTGATGACTACCTCCATGACGATTCGCGATCTACCAGCATCATTGTAACGAGTAATGGTGCGATACACAAAAACTTTAAAGCTCACGAACAATCGCTGGTTATGATTTTCCAGCCAAATATAATGCAATCACACAATTACGTTTGAAATCCATTACTGATTTTCTTTTTTCGCGTTTACTCTCAGCAAAATGCTTCCGCGCGCTTGTAAACAATACTATGGACTGTCATTTAGCCAACTAACAGACAGCTGATGCCAGTGCATCAGCGGTCAGAAGTTGGTTACGCTTCGAGTGCCGGACCCTGTATATAAGGAATAGCGACCTTCATCGTGATCTTGGCATACCAAGTGTGACTGAGGTAAAGAAGCAATTTGGCATAACTCACAAACACACTAGGAAATCATGTCGACTATGCGGTTGAATTCTTGTCGAAGACGATTAAAACGCACAACGATAACAGACGTTATGGAGCGCGAGTACCGATTTTAGTGTAAAGGGTGATCAGATTGGAGGTACTCTTTCCAACAGGGTTTTTTTGACAGATCACGAGCAGCAACTGTCAAATTAAATACATAATTTTTTTCAACATTCATTGACATTTCATCATGGAACGACTTACGCCTCAACAACCTGTACAAATCGTTTAATTGTATTACGCAAATCGGCGCTCTGTGGAAAGTGGTCATCGCACGCTCAGGCCAACTTATGGTGTCCATAACCGTTGAGCGATGAGGCCCTTTTTTGGCTTAATGGCTACTTCCGTAAGTAAAATTACCATATTTTGCTGCAGCCAATGGGCTGAAGGATTCATGGACCCATATTTCTTCAAAGACGAGGCTGACGCAAATATAACAATGAATAGCGAACGCTCTCGCGTCATGATCAACGACTTTTTGATGCCGGAATCAATTAATCGTATAACTCGAGGGACACCTGTAACAAAAGTTAAAACTTTCTAGTTCGTCGCGCTTCTATTATTTCAAACGCAGGCTTGAGGAGTTAGGGGTAGTCAGAATTTTCAAAAAATGTAATTTTTTTTAAGTGTAATATCTTAAAAATATTGTGTGAATCCGACAAATACTTTTCGAGTTATTCAACAATTAACAAAAGGCGCTCGGGCTCTACATAAATCGATAGCAAAACTTCGAACGCGTTTTTCTCAAAACTGTAACTTAAAAAGTTAAGAATAAAGCAACTGACTAGCAAAACAAAATTATTGAAAATCATCATTTTTTCGGGCCTCTGACTACCCCAAACTCCTTAAGGTTAAGGGGCTATATACCTTGTGAACCCGAAAAAATGGACAATTGTAACAATTTTTTTTTAAATATGTTTTAGAACTTTTATTCAAATGAGGCATATATGAAGGGTAACTCTCGAAGTATACATTTTGGTGTTTTTATTTTAAAAGATGTTATTATTTATTGTTGATATCGCCCCTCCCCCGAAACGCCGTTTTTTAGAAGAGGCTTCCGGTGATCACGGTAGCGCATGAGCAGCTCAACTGAAATAAAAAAATTAAATGATTATTGTAGAAAAATGTTTTTTAGTGAATCTCAACGGTTTATTCACCCAAAAAAAATTTTTCTCGATATGAAAACCGCTTTGCACCAAAAAAACGATTTTTGAGGGATTGAAAAATTAAAAAAAAAAATTAATTCCAACGAACTATGCAAATATTTATAAAAAGTGAACCCTTCAGATTCACGAGGTTGTAACTTGATATGCGGTACACTAGACAGGGCTAGTATACTGGGGCGGCAGCCCTTGGTCGGGAAAAACCCGAGTCATTCCGGTAACGTAAAACCGGCTGCCATTGGGTCCCATTGGACCCAACCTGTCGAAACAACATGTTTCCTGGGCCTACCCCTAGATGAGCTAGACGAAGACGTCCGATGATATGCCTACACAGCCAGGGTTACCTATGCTGTTAAGACAACAAGAACAACAACGAGGTTGTAACTTCGAATAATTAAAAAAAAGTGTATGCAAATCGGTCAAATAGTTTTTGATAAATAATGATCACGGTAATTTTCAAAAAACGCGACTTCAAGATAATCGCGTCTAAAGTTTTGCGCTAAGCCTCGTTCCAAGAAAGGTCGCGCGCCTCCACGGTCTGTAACTTTCGTTCTAGTGCTCCGATCTTTATGATTTTTTGAATTTATATATTTAAGATGATGTCCTTTTAGAATATGTCATAAAAAAAATTTTAATTTTTTAGTCCAACACAAGGTATATAACTCCTTAATCGTACGATTGCATGGCGCGTCTGTACATATGTCAAGTATTTTAATAATGTCGACTCAGGTTAACTTTAAAAAAGGAAATCAATATAAAACATTTATTTTTATTACTTCAATGATCTTTATTTTTACACGTATTAAATTGTTTCTTTCTTTTAATAATAAAAATTGTAGTTGATTGCTACAATAAATCCGCAGCTTGTTTTTTGTATCATACATTTACATTTTTAGTTGTGCAAATTCATAAATGTCTTTTTTCTGCTTTTACTCTATTTGGTTAAATAATTATATTATTATTAATTATTTTTTAATAAAAATGTACTAAAAGTGTGATGGAAAGATGCGCAGCAAGTCATTTCACTTAAAATCTAACTGAACTAACTAAAAATAATTTGTAAATTATCTCACCACTTAAAACTTAAACAGAAATAGAATACAAAAATTGCATACAATGAGCCCTACTTAGCAACTACATACCTACACTACGCGTAAAATAATGATAATAATATAAATATTGTAAAACTACAATAAAATGTGAATGTGATGTTCCTTTGCTTCTTTACTTGCCACATATTTACTGGCATTCTCTAGTCTTGGCAATAGAAGTTATTAAATTATTTAAAAACACACGGCTCAATTTGTGTGCCATTATTATTTCTAAAGTATATTAGAGCAGCGAGCCTCGGACGTCGAACAGCTTATGGAGCGCGGTAAGAATTGTATGTGCTGCCAGGTCGCTTTGAATCTGCAATAGAAAAATAAATTTAAAAAATAAAAAGACTAACATCAGTAAAAGTCACATGCGCTCAAAAACGGTTATCGTCCACTCACAGGTATTCTTCAGCCAGCTGTTGTTCCACATGCGGCTTGATCGGCGCATAATCCTTATCAGCAATCAATGTGCTGCAGTGCTTCTGCATGTATGCGAGTGTGAAGAGTTCATTCTCGTTGAAAGAACGCAGTCCGGGCATGCGTGGGCGTTGCGTCAAACGTAGATTTTCATATGTCAGCCACTGATCGATGCTGGCACCAATGATGGGACTCCCCGCATCGATCGCTTCTATGAAAGTGGTTTGGGCGCGTGCAGCAATTCTTGCAGCACTCAAAGTGTAATGAAAACTCCTCAGCGCATGAGTGGATAGTTCGTCGAGTTCGCTCGCGTGATTGTGAGCAACAGCTTCACCTAGCATGCAACTAACATCCACTTTGGGTAAATCAAATTGTGCTGCGAGGCTTTCATTGGTCAATATCGCATGCTCGGCCTTGTATTGTTCGACAAATGTGTAGATTGAATCGATCAAAACTTCCAATATATCAGCGCCAATGCGAGCAAAGTTGATGGGACTATATGGTGGGGGAGAGAGTTGCAATAAAATATGAGCCATTAAAAGGCGTGTTTTTTTTTTATCAAATATGAATGATAAAAATATTAAGTACGGACGTTGAAAAATACGTAAGAACGATACCTACCTCCCTCCATCTCAGACTTTTTTCAACAAAATGACCTAAATGGTTTGCATATTTGGTTTTATTTTATTGGGTATGGGAATAAGTTTCCGCCCTCGTAAAAGAGTTGTCGTTGCTGATACTATTTTTTTGTTCGCTCTAATAATATGCTGGTGATTTAAAGGTGTATATGTGAGGTCTCTATCGCAGCAGCTGACATTCGTTTGAAGCGTAAAGATCCTTTTTTATCTGACGTCAAAAATGTCTACGTTCATCCCGAAAAAAACAGCACTCTCGGGAAGTCATGCCTTTACATTGCCTTTTAAAGAAAAGTGTAGCGTCGTATATTGATCAATATTTACGGTAATCACGCTCCATCAATTACAACTTGTAAGGAGTTGTTTCGGTGATTTCAAAGTGGCAATTTCGACGTGAGTGATAAAGATCGCGAAGGGGCATCGAAAAAACTCGAAGATACTCAACTAAAACAATTATTGGATGAAGATGCATGTCGAACCCTTGATGATATGTCTAGAGAGTTGGATGTTGACAGATCAACTGTCGGTAAATGTTTGCACGCGATAGAAATTGTCCAGAAAGCAGGTAACTGGGAGCCACATCAACTGAGGAGAGGCATATCGAGAGACGTTTGGTGGCGTGTGAGATGCTTCACGAACGGCAGTAAGGAAAAGGTTTCCTGCATCGCATCGTGACTGCAGATAAAAAATGAATCTATTATGATAACCCTAAGCGTCGAAAATGTTGGAGCCTGCCAAGTGAACCAGGTCCATCGACGGTAAAAAAAATTTTGTTTTCTTCAAAGGTTAGGTTGTGCATCTGGTGGGATCAGAAGGGTGTCATCTATTATGAACTCCTTGAACCATCTGAAACCATCACTGGCGATCGTTACTGACTGCAGCGTTTGAATTGGGCTTTGAAAGAAAAGCGGCTGGAATGGGGCGGTAGACATGACAAACTGATTTTGCGGCATCCTTGGTCCAGAAATATTTAGACGGACTGAATTGGGAAATCTAGCTCCACCCGCTGTATTCTCCAGACATTGCACCTTCGGATTACCATCTGTTCCGATCAATGCAGTCAGCCCTTATTAGAGAGCAGTTCACTTCTTACGAGGGCATCGCAAACTGGCTCAGTGAATGGATCAAGTTAAAGAACTCGAATTTTTCCACAGAGGAATCCGTATGCTGCCTGAAAGATGAAGTAAAGTTGTAGCTTCCAATGGCACATACTTCACAAATTATCATGAATTATTTAATTGTTTTTTGTCAGATCACGCGTGAATACTGTCAAAGTAAATACATTTTTTTTTTCACAATTCATTGACATTTCATATTGGAAAGACTTACGTCTTTTTTGGCTTAACAGCTACGTCAAAAAGCAAAATTGCCGTATTTGGGCTGAAGAGCAACCCGACGCCATTCAAGAGCAGTCATTGAAAACAAACCGTTTAGTGCAGCCTATGGGCTGGAGGAATCATCGGCCCATATTTCTGCAAATACGAGGCTGGCGCCGATGTAACAGTGAATGACGACACACAACATTTGGTTCCAACAAGATTGCGCTACCTGCCATGCGGCCCGTGAAACAATGAATTTGCTGTGTCGTAGTTTCGGTGAGGAATTTATCTCACGTCTCGGACCAGTGGATTGGACACCAAGATCCTGTGATATCATACTTTTGGACTTTTATTTTTGGGGCTATGTTAAGTTTAAATGCTTTGTGGACAAACCAGCTTCATTTGAGGTATTGGAAGCCAACATTACTAAAGTTATAAAGGAGATAATGACCGTGTTCCACAAATATTTTTTTATATTTTTTATGAAGAGTTTTTGCATGGCAGAAATATACTCGGAGACCTACCATTGCCTGCCGAGGAGCGACAGCTATTAGAAAAAACTTTCTATTATTTGGTGTTTCATGCACAAAGATTCGAATCTGTGCACCTCCGAATGGTAGTCACACACCAACCCATTCGGCTACTTATTAATTCATTCAAATAAGTATTTAATTTTTTTTTTATCTTTTTCCTTGCAGCAAATGAGCGAAATGTGCTAAGGTACATCGCACATCCCACTCTAAACTCATAAGCGAGCGTTGTTATTATTATTTGCATAACAGAAATATGTCGACATATATTCATTTTAAAATAGCTTACCAAGTTATGTTCCTATACTTACATAGGGTATCTGTAATCATAGTACTCGGATGCGGCAACCCCTCGTGATATGATCAACATATTCAAGATATTCGAATAGCTAATCGGCTGGGGCGTTTCACGTGTATACATCTCAGACACAATACTGCAGAGTGGCGTTCAAATATCAATTTTCAAAAATTCTACATTTTAACTAGCACTTCCACTTACGTATCCACGATACTCATCGCCTTCAACTTTGCTTCCATGCGCATTTTGCGAAAACTCCAAATCGATTCCAAGTATTCAACAAAGTATAAATTATTCAACGACAGGTTGTCATAATATTCCTCAATGTAGGTTTTTTCGTTAAGCGCCTCCTCGGGTATGCCGATCTGCAAGCGCATTGTAGTCAACTAGCGAGTGAAAGTCGGGGGAAAAAGCATTATTTCTTTAAACAGATTTACAGTTAGTATTCGATCACTCACCTTGTCAATAATATAGCTTTTCACACGTTTATCAATCCAATTCGCCTGATTGACTGAGTCCTTCAACTGATTCTGCAGGCTGTAGTACATAAGCCGTAGAAATGCATCGTTGCCTTGCGATTTACTGGGGTAATGCGTTGAATCGGGTTCACCATTTTTGTAGTCTTGCGACGCATATCGTTTGGACTGTGTTGTGTAATGTATAAATATGTAAATTTTTATAAAAATTGTATTTAAAACTGGTAGACTATCGGCTGGCGCCTTTACAAAAATTCTATAAAAAAAACGCTTCGATATTTGCTTCTGATTTGTAAGAAAGAGTAAATCCCGCAATTCATTGTGAAAATTGGGCGTGTTCAGGCATGGAAAATTAGGGTAGCGTTAGTGTTTTAGCCAAATACATATAATATAAAGGGTTATCCAATAAGAGGTGTTATTTTGATATTCAAAGAAAAATGCTACTTTTTAGTATAATGTTTATTTCATTATAAAGCGGAAGGTGTGCCGTTAATAGTGGAAAATAACATCAGGCAAATGACCACCACGACCACGCTTACAGGACAATATCCTTTTCATGAAATTTTCCATAACCGAATTGCAAAGTGTCTGCCCTATGTCCTCGATAGCCTCACGAATTCCATCTTTGAGGTCTTGAATCGACCCTGAGCTGTTGGCGTAGACCTTCTCTTTCACGTGGCTTCAAAGAAAAAAGTCACAAGGTGTTAAATCACAAGATCTCGGTGGCAAATTGTGATCACCTCTTCAAGAGATAACACGGTCCGGAAACTTTTCCCGTAAAAGATCAATGGTTTCGTTGTCTGTGTGGCACGTATCGCCATCTTGTTGAAAATCAACGTTGTCCAGATTAATACCATCCAATTTCGACCATAAAAAATCGCTAATAATCAATAATCAAATTAAAGTAGCACCTTTTATTGAAAACCCCTTTATTTGTCGAGTTTTTGGTCAAAACAGTGTTCACAATATGAGCCTTGCGAGACGGTGCGTTATTATGGTGCAAGATCCATGAGTTTTCTTTCAACAAATTAGGCCGTTTTCTACCTACATTCTCTCTTAAACATTAACTTCCAAGTAATATTCTTTATTTACCGTAGAACTATTTGGAATGAATTCCGAGTGCACAACACCATGATAATCAAAGAAAACAAGTAGCATGACTTTCACTTTTAATCGACTTTGACGTGGTTTTTTGTTTTTTGGGTTTCGGCTGATGTGGATAGCTCCATTCAGTCACCTGGTTGCATGTTGACTGATTTGCATCTCAAACTCATATACCCACGTCTCGTCCCCTGTTATGATGCGCTGGATGAACGTTGGGTCCGACTTCACTTGCTCAATCATGTCTTCAGCCACCTTTTTCCCATGAATTTTTGAAAGAAATTCAACTCTCTTGAAGCGAGTCGGGCAGTCACGTGTCTCATGCCAATTGATGGTGTAAAATGTTGCAAATTGATTCGTGAGACACGCTAATGTCACGAGCTATTTCCCTCAAACTCAAATGATGGTTTCCCAGCACCAATTTTGTGACTTTGTCGACGTTTGCATCCGTTGGAGACGTTGATAGGCGACCAGATCGGGGCAAATCTTCAACGACTTCTTTGCCCTCTGCAAAAGCCACTCGTAGACCCCTGATAAAGCACACTCGCTATAGACTTTCTACAACATTTTTAACGATTCGACACACGAAATCCCGTTTAAAACACAAAATTTAAGACAAATTCTTTGTTCGATATTTTTATCCTTAGTGAAAATCACAGAGCAAGTTAATTGACAGATCACGCTCAAACTCTGCGACACTATCGAGAGCAGTTGTGCCGCCATTTCAGCAAAAAAAATTAAACATACTTGTGTGTGTAACGCGCGCTTTTTAAATGAACGATTCACAGAATATACTTGTGTCCATTTTTTTATTTCAAAAGTTTAACATAAAATAGTTCATAGTGGTCAAAAAATCAATGACAAAAACTAAAAGATGGTGGTGATCTTGCGATATGCCATCCCATGCTTCTTTCACAGCTTTAAACAGTTCGAGTTTGGTACTGCAATTTCCCCTTTAATTTTCATATGAACGATCTCTCAGAAGTTCTCAATGGAGTTGTAGTCAAGGGTTGCTGAGCTGTTTCCTTTAAAACGTCTATGCCATTACATTAATGGCATCTCTTCTTCAGCGAATGGGTACATTATTTCTTTTATTCGATGAATTGGCCCGACCCCCTGTCCAGAAAAACGACCCCATACCATTACGTTACCACCACCGTATATATTTGGTAGTTGCAATGCAATTCTAAGGGTTGAGTTTATGTGCTTTCGGTCTACTCACATGTCTTATATCATCGGCATCTTTTATACTATACTTCGATTCATCCGAGAATAAAACTATCTTCCATTTTTGGGCCGTCCAATTAAGGTGAGCTTTCACAAATTCTGATTTGATATTTCTATTTTATGTTGAAATGCCTCAACTGCCCACCTTCTAATTGTTCGTTCACTAACTGACAAAAATTTTGCTGGACGACGGAATTTCGGCTTTGGCCATGTTCGGCCACAAAATTTCAGTTCTGTTTCGGTTCGGCTTCGGGCAAAAAAATGACAAACTTTAGCCGAATCTTTCTCAAAAAGTTGTTGTTAAAAATTGTACCAATTACAATATATATAAAATTATTCAATTATTTATTTATTTACTGATATTTATTTATTTTTTATTTATTTTTTTTTAGTTTTTTTCTGTTTATTTTTTCATTTTACAACATTTTTTTTATAATTATTATTATTTTTCATTAATTTATTTGTACATTTATTAATTTATTTTTTTTATGTTTTTTTAATTTTTTATTATTTTTTTTCAATTAATTTATTTATTCATTTATTTATTTATAAATTTTTTGTATATGAATTTTTTTTTATAAGAATATTAGAAAATACTTAAAATCCAGTTGAACAGTTGATTTAGTAATATTTTGAAAGAGTATTTTGTGGAAGAAAAATCTAGGCCAATACAGTTTGAAAGTGTTTTCAATCCTCTCAAGGTTCTAGACATCGGAGCTTTGGAAGCATAATCAGTTCTAACCATCCCTAACCAGAAAACATCATAATTTCGTAAGATTCGCTGAGGAATATGGAAATTAGTTTGGCGAGTAATCACCCAACTAATCAAATTGAAAATGAAAGTTTTCCATATTTTGAAATATTGTGCGAAGGTAAAGCGACTAATTTCACGCCGCCGATTGTGATGGTAGAAGCTGTCAGTGTGGATTTTAAAAGAAACCAGACAACGGTCCACCCTTTATATATTCTATTTCTAAATAACTACGCAAAAGTTGATATTGAATCATAAATATAAATGAAATTTAAAAAATTAGGACATACCTTTGTGCGTTCGGTATTTTGATGCTGCTGCAGAGCATCGACAGCGAATGGCAACCAATCGCGCACTATTTGCGAACAAACCATCCAACGCGGATATGTGGCTGTGCGACCTTGAAAATAAATATTTTAACAACAAAATATATAATAAAACAGAAAAAAAAAATAAAGAGTTAATCACTAATTTGCTAACTCACCATAAATGGCATGGTCGAAATTCTCCACCAAATTGCGGTATTCCTGCGACAAATGCGGCAACAGATGACGCGCCAATGACCAAATTATAAAATTATTAATGGGTCTAAAATATTGCATAATAAAATTAAACGATTATAGTTTCCGTTTTAGGTTGTGTGTAATAAAATAAATAAAGAAATATGAGAATCGGGAATCTAAAAGCAAAAGAAAAATACTAAAAAGGGCAAAAAGGCAAAAAGTTCAAGCCGGCTACTTTTGTACATCTACATATACACATGCAAATATATACTTAGATGAGTACAAAAATAAATAAACGCGGAATAAAATATGGAATTTGCAATAAAAAACCAACTCTCATCGCCTTTACAAATAAAATAAAGCTACAAATGGAGAGGACGTCCTTGCGCTAAATTTCAAAACCAGATTTTTTTGTTGTCAATTTTACTTACTTCTTATCGGAGGTGGATACCACAATGGATAGTTCGCGGAAGACATTGACGTCGCGCACCAGAATTTCTGTTTCATCACTAATTTTGGTACTACTGAAAATCGCCTGAAGTGACTCCATTATTGGCAACTGCGAAATAACATAACAAAAATAAATAATTACACTGCCCAATAGCATTTTCGGAAAGCGAGCAAATAATACTGAAAATACAGAACCTAATAAAACCAAATAGACCAAAGTTGTAATTCAGTACATCTCAATTTTTCTAAAATTTGGTGATAGAAATCTTTATACAGGTCGTTAAAAAAGTTATAGTCCAGCAAGCCACAGTTTCTTTTTTTACAGTGAGTAAAGATTGTTTATACGAACCAGTAGATAATCGAAGTTTATACTCCATTTTGATATTAAATTTTTTCATTTGAACACAAAAAACAAAATAACAATAATAATAATATGTATATATTTTGGGAACTTGTACTCACTGTACAAAAAAGAAAAGTGCGTGTAGGGTAGAACACATAACAGAAGTGAAACTTTCAAGGCAGACAAAGAAAGAGGGAGAGAGAGAGAGAGAAAGAATATATATCTAAGCAAATTCACAACATTTCAGAGAATACAAATTGACAAAATTTACAAAAAACGGAGAAGGGTCGACCGGTGTAGGTAAACGCCGAGCACAAACCGTGGCAACAACACGCACTACTCCGAGCGTTAATCACCCGCACAAACGCAGCGATTCCAGGACCGCAGTAATGACACAAATTACCGCAAGGCAATACCAATAAATCCGACGTCGGAATGGATAGCACTTTGTAGTACGCTCAAGCACTAGCCAAGAAACGGAAATAAGCGCTAAAAAGTAGGCCCAAACAAAAACCGCCAAAAAACGCCCCAAACAGTAGGCACCAGGAAATATTATATAACGCCAAAAATATATTTCCTACATGTTTGCACCAACAAGCAAGCGCCAAAAAGTATGCAGTGTTATTTCTCACTAAAAATTAGCAACCACAAGGAAAAGCTCAGTAAAGTGTATCTAAGATATATATAAGGTACAGCTCTCTCTCTCCTTTTCCTCAACGATATATATTTTTCCTCTCTCGCCGAACGAAAATTCCCAAAACGTTGCATGGCCTTGAAATTTTACTCTCCATTCTTGCTCGTCCATCGACACCTAAGAAGTTTCACTTGAAAAATTATTCTACAAAGTTCTGTTCACTCATGGCGTAGTTTCGGTATAACTTGTGTATGGTCACTACTTTATATTTTTAAGGCTTATCCACTACTAAATACTTACAGATGGAGCTATTGTTTTCATTTCAGCCAACGTCTTAATTTCATTCAATTTACTCTCATCGGATTGTTTCACCGCATCGATGTGACTAACTATTCGTTTTTCATAATGAAAAATTTCATCAGCAAATAGATCCGCCTCATTTGATACGATTCCTATGGGAAATGGAGACACAACGAAAAAATTATGATTTTTTAACACTTTGAGCTATCTGAAAGTAAGCTAATTTAAGGTGCTTACCCATGTTGATCGCAAAGTCACGCAGCAACAATTTATAGCCACGAACGATCTGTAAGTAGTGAAATATTTAGTATGCCTATCGTAAAGGGTTAAGAAGCAACGAAACGAATGTGAATACCCCTAATAAGCATTTACATATTTACCTCATCATTTTGATCAATGTTGTAGAAATAACGATCGGGCAAACCAATTTCGCCCTCATCCAAAGTGATTATGTAGTCATGCGGCTTATTAAAGCTGAAAAAAAAAATTATGTAAATGTGTACTTATATAAGATATATGCATATGTAGAATAATATAATAGTAAACACTTCTTAGTAGGGTAGATTAAATTATTATGGAGTCTGGCTCATTGAAAATCTGAAAGTAGGATAATTTCAAAAATGTATTCCAAGTAAATGAAAATGCAGATTTGCATACATTCTTGAAACTTAATGACCTATTCCCAAATTTAATGTCAAATATATTACTTACAAGGCGAAGTCCAAAATAAACAAGACTGGCTTCATAAAAATGTTTTTGATGGCGCCATCTTTTTAATGAGTTAGTGCGTTGGAAGTTACATCCCTAGCTGACTTCCAGTGAAAGCTTGTACCGAATGTCACATTCGGTTCAGTGCGAGTGGTTCAATGAGTTTCGAACAAAGAGCTAATATCGAATGTTGTTTTAAAATCGGTAAAATGTTTACCGAAACATTTGAACTGATGAGAAAAGTTTATGGCGATGATTGTCTATCTCGTGCCAGAGTTCATGAGAGGTTTACACGTTTCAGAGATGGTTGTGAGGACATAAATTAAATCAGTAATCACCGAAAACTGCATCGAAATTGTTTGTAAGACTATCAAAAATTAACCGAAATCATCGTTGAAATTCATGGAATCGGAGTTGAATATCTCCAAAACATCGATTTATCGCATTTTATCTGATCATTTGGGCTTACGAAAGGTCTGTGCACGTTTCATTCCGCACAAGTTAACTGAGGAACAAAAATTGCTCAGAATTCAACATTCGACAGACCTCATTAAAGAGGCGAGAAAAGACGAGAACGTCCTTTACAACATTGTAACTGGTGATGATTCAATTCAACATGAATATGAAACTAAGCGTGCCGAATGAAAGGCCCCAGACGAGCCACCATCCAAAAAATCGCGTTTGGAGAAGTCAAAAATCAAGTCGAATCTCATTTGTTTTTACGATTCCAAGGGAATTGTCCACAAGGAGTTCATGCCAATGGGCCAAACCGTCAATGCAGTATTCTATATTGGCGTTTTGAAGCGTTTGTTGCATCTCATTCGTCGAATTCTCCCTGAATACCACGAAGGAGGAAGCTGGCGCTTATTGCAAGATAATGCATCATCTCATCGATCCGCTCTTTTGATTGAGTTGTTGACTAGAAATCGCATTTTAACGGTCACTCACTCACCGTATTCGCCTGATATGGCTCCCTGAGCTGTCTAACTGTTCGGAAAATTACATTTGCATCAAGGAAGGAAAACGTTTTGCGTCCGTAGAGGTCATCCAAAAGGCTTGTACCGACATCCTGAATGACATTCCGGTCAATGACCTGAAACATTCTTTCGAAAAACAGTGTATCGAGGCCAGAGGGGACTATTTTGAATAAATAAACTCGAAGTTATCATAACAAAGCTCCTGTCGTTTCTATTTTAGCTCAGTCTTGTTTATTTTGGACTTCACCTTGTATATCTGTAGAATTTTTAGTTTAATAATTTATTTAATTTAAAAAAAAAACTATAATTTTCAATAATTATAAACTTTCATGATTCAATAATAAAAGGTTGTGTAAAGTTTGACAACTGATTTCCGATACTACTAATCCATTAATGCAATTTGAAAGTAAGGGAAAAAGGTTACCCCAGAAAATAAGTTTATCCCCTTTCTGAAAAAATTGAATAAAACCTATATCTTTCCGATAAAAAAAATGTGTTTCTCATTCTCAGAGTGGTCTATGCTAATCCATTTATGAAATTTGAATATTGCCTGTGCCATATCATCCTATTTCCAGCTCCGCGGTGAGCCTTTTTTTCTTCGCTACTACTGCAGGTTCAGCCCACCGAATATCTTTAGGAAAAGAACTATCACCGTAGGTTCCTTGCCCGTTGCACTATTTGCATGCAATCGGTAGTGCTTCTTCCGCGGCATATCAATAAGTTACGGAGTGTCATGGTGAAAAGATTTGTAAAGGTGTTCTACCTAGCAGACCGTTATTCGGCTCTGAGCGAATTCGGCAGATGTGCTGATATCACATGAATGTGTTTCACAAAATTTAGTTTGTGGTAGTGACAAAAATCAACAACACACAGGCCAAGTGACGTGAAATCCAAAATTCTCTTCAAAATTTTTTTTCAACATACCTAACGAGCCAATCTGGTAATCTATCATCCTTGATTGAGTGTGGCTTTCGTGTAGCACAATCATTTTACTACTCAATTGCCAAAAATGTTTAATGGAAGCAGAAAAAATCAAATACTAAATACCCACCGATTTTCAACGCTGACTTTGTAATAAGGAAATATGCCATAGATCGTTTGGAGATGCACTAAAGCCTTTTTGTATTCCCAATTGCGTAGACGATTTGAGTCACGAAACGCTTGCCAGTCCTCTGTAAAAACACAAAGAAAATATACCAGTTAGCAATAGAAATTAATTGAACATAAACTTTAGAATTTAAGATGTAAAGTAAAACTAATACTAACTACATTTGTAAGCATGGGTTCTTCGTCGAGCTGATTAAAAAAATGGGGTTGAAATACGAGATTAGTTGAGTTCAGTAGAAATAGAAGTTTAGTTGAGGTTCATCCTCCTACACTTCATTGAGTGAGAATTCAGATTGCTCTTAATTTAAGTAAGTAGCAGTTACTAGGTTCTTCAATAAGTTTTGCGGTTCGATAATAGAGGGCGTTGCTTCTAGCCTACATTTGTTTTTTATGTTGGTACACTCTTTATATGAACTTATGGGCAAGTTTCATTTTAATCTGTCAATTCATTGTTTTTTTACGAACCATTTAGATCACAGTAATTTCTACAATGGAAAAAATCAAGCCCGTTTAAAAGCAAAGGAAATTAATGAACGAATGTTCAAAGTGTACTCGTATAAGTACTTCTCATCATCAATTAGTACCGTAGAAATACGGGCTGTGGAATTTAATCGAAGACGTACAAGCCTTAAAGACGATTACGGTCGAAGACGTCAAAAACAGCAACAACGGCAGAAATCGTTGAAAAATGCAAGATATCGTATTGGAAAATCATCGAGTAAGTGAACGAGTTTTCGTAGAGGCCTTAGCCATCTCAATGGGCAGTGTAAGTAATATTTTGACTGCAGAGTTGAGTTTCAGAAAGCTCTGTGCACAATGGGCGCCGCATTCGCTAACAATGGAATAAAAAAAAACATTCGAATGCGACTTTCTCAACAAATTTTAGAGCGTTTTCGAAAAGATAACAAGGGTTTTGTGCGTCGATTCTTTACTATGGATGGGACTTGGGACAAAATAAGAGGCTAAAGAGTGGTGTGAACTTGGTTTTTCGGCTTCGAAACGAGTTCGTGTCCAGAAATCGGCCAAGAAGGTGTTGACATCATTTTTTTGGGATGCGAAAGGAATTTTGTTTGTGGATTACTTGCAAACTGCGTATTATTTTAACCTTTTAGACCAGCCGAAGGAAAAAATTCGTAAAAAAATCCAGTTTGCAAAAGAAACAAATTATTTTTCATCAGGGCAATGCACCGAGTCGCAAGAGCATTTAACAATGACTAAAATCCATGAATTAAAGTTCGAATTGTTGGAGCATTCACGGTATTCACCGGATTTGGCTCCAAGCGACTTCCATCTGTTTCCAGTCCTAAAAAAATGCATGCGTGGAAAGTATTTTTCATCAAATGATGAGGTCATAACAGCTATGGATGCCATGGATGTTGCAGCCCTTCCAATCTGGATTCAAGGATCTCAATTTAGGGATAAAATTCATGAATTGGAATCTCTTAGGAACGAGTGTATTGGTGTTCAACGAGACTATACTGAATAAAAAAGTGTATTTTAAACGATAAAATTGTGTTTTTCTTATCGAACCGCAAAACTTATTGAACAGCCTAGTAGTGCTCCCAAATTATATGCAATCTTGGATGCAGGGGAATTTTTTTGTTTTGTTTACTACTCGCTACATAGTTGATGAATCGAAAGTAACTATTATTTCCACAATTTTTCTAAAAACAGTAAAAATGTGGAAAAACAAATAAGCTCTATACGACTATTGCATGGGATGTGATCGTAAAACGCATCCCATCGAAACAATATTTTAATTTGAGTTTTTTTCACATTTTTCATGAAATTTTCTCAAGCTTTGACGAGATGGAAAAATTTTGAAGAAGACTTCAGATTCAGCGCCTACTGCTATCAGACGTGGCAAATCGTTTCTCAGTGGTATTAAAAATATTTTACATGAATTTTCACAAATTAAGCGAAATAGTTTTTCACTTTATTTAATTAATTTTAAATACGAACTGGAATTGTTGCGACTTTGTTTTGTCTTCTTCATAAAAAAGGTGAATCATTAAAAATCTTCTGAATCTTCATAAAAAAAAAGCTGAATCATTGAAAACTCGTTGTCCATTTTTTATACTCTTGGAAATGTAGAGTTTATCTCGATTTCGGGCGAACATTTGACTTCTTCAGCCTCAAAAGCTGATGTTCGGTCGTTTTTTACTCTAAACCCTTTTTTTCGGGGTATGTGTAGTGCAACAGTTGAAGAAGTCCATAAGATTTGTCAGCTGAATAAAGCGCCTGAAAGTCAAAACGACTGAAATGCTTGACATCGAGTTCTAACTTTAATCGTATTTCGCTCTACTCTCCTCTTTAGCCAAATTCGATTTGATATTCGTGTGGCACACTGGCAGGCGTGAGTTTCTAGTGACTTTCCACTTAAAATGACTGATGGCAGAAATTTGGAGTTTATTACGATATTAACACCTTCAAAATCAATACCATAACTCATCAAATCGGCAACTATGTAAATGCAACCTTCACGAAATGCCAATACCCAATTATTTGCCGCGCTGTGTTGTAATCTCATACAGCAACAACTTGCTTTTAGCTTGCAGTTTTATAAAAATGATAACAACACTTAATTCACTTTTTAGCTTCCCACCTACCAAACACTCGTATCTACGAAATTTATACTGCACATGCACGAAACTGACAACTTTTTAGTGGAACAAACAGAGCACGACAAAAGAGCGTATGACCAATATTAATTTGAACAATGTGTACTCAAAAAAAAGTTATGAAAACCCCCAATAAACAGCCAAAATATGGTATTACAACAAACATGTATAGACTAAAACATTTCAATTGAAATAACTCGAATAATTCACCGAATTACTTTAATTGACAAATGCCATGGTTGTTCCAATTTTGGATTAAAAAGTGCAATTAGAATGAACATCAGTTTTTTTATTTATATTTTTATATTAAAGAACAAACCTCGGAAAAAGGTGATTTGGCTAATTATAATACAATTGCGTTAACCGCTTCAAGCTGCTGATGATATCTACCAGCTGCTATATCCGCGGGAGTAGCAAAAAAAGTGAGAGCCAAGATGTCTGAATCTTAGCACGGCGAGAGCAGGACAGCTGAGGAGAAGGTGTTGAAATGATTTCATCTCATACTCCAGACAGCTTCTGCAGAAAGGACTCGAACCAATCCTAAGCCTCCCCTCATGAATACTTTACGGACAATATCCGGTAAGGATACCTACCAAATTCGAGAGCAGCGGCTTTTTCAACCTATCTACCTATGGCCAGAATCGCTGCGCTCGCGACTTTGCACATTTGCACTCGCTGGGTATACAGGAGGTCCATTTTTCTAGGAGGGAACCCCAATCCTCTCATTTCGCAGTGAAACCGTCTCGACGGTCCCCTGTCTAGCTAGCTTATCAGCTCAGCAGTTTCCCGCCAAATCACTGTGACCAGGTACCCAAATGAGCCTAATATCGAAAAGTGTTCGGATGCAGTCGAGAGAGAATCAAATTGAAACCAAGATAAGGTATAATTAATTTTTTTAGAAGGACGAAAGGGAATCGATATTGCAATTCGGTTTCATAATATGTAAGTGTATGCCTTTGTAATTGTAGCACAAAACAATAATAGAAATAGAGTCAAAATATTTCGACTTTAGGTTTGCATTGTCGTTTAAGCGAATTATCGATTAATTTTGAATGAAAGTTATTGGGTTTTATTTTCCGCTTTTTTTTTTTTGAAACTCAACACTCAGCGTTTTTAGAGGACTTTTTACCTGCTACTACTAAATTTTTGTATTTCATTTTTTTTTCTATTTTATTTAATTTTGTTTTTTTTGTATTTTATTTCATTTTTTTTTTTGTATTTTATTTCATTTTTTTTTTTTTTTGTATTTTATTTCACTTTTTGTTTTTTTTTTTTGGATTTTATTTAATTTTTTTTTTTTTTGTTGAAAAATCTTTGTAATTTCTTTTTTTGTTTTAGGTTTTAACTGCGAAATATATTGAGAAAATTACCTGATCCAAACGGAACACTGACTATTAATCTACTCCAAATGGAATGTACGTGTCTCGGTGATTTTTGTTGCATTTTAGAACTTGAAATTTAAAAATAATAAATTCAATAATTGGGGCGTTAGGTGTTTGGCCGAGCTCCTCCTCCTATTTGTCGCGTCTTGACGTTGTTCCACAAATAGAGGGACCCAATGCCGGCCGAGTGGTGACCGCTATTAGAAAAAACTTTTTCTACATTTTGGTGTTTCGTGCACGGAGATTCGAACCTACCCATTCAGCTCCGTGGCCGAATGGAAATTCACTTAAAATTTTACCTCCAGTTATTTTGTGCACTTACAATAGTTATTTTGAAATATTTTACCACAGAAATTTACCCAGAAAAGGATAAGATTCACGTTGTTTTGCTAGTAACTATCTAGGTTAGAGTAGGTAGTGCTGGCTGATCTGTAAAAAGATCCCACTTAGACCTCTAGGATCCATTGAGTTGCCAGTACAATGTATTTGTATTTTATATAATTCATAATGCACGTCTTCGTGAGTTTTAACAAGCCGTTCATCCTTTTGTCAGGGTGCAGGGTAGTAGCAAAGTAAGTGTTCCAAAGTACGCCTAACATTCGCTTCCTTATATGTGTTACACGCATCATTCTGGACAAATCTCTTTTTGGCTGCGTGACGTGGCGTGGGACAGTGCCCCGTCAGTACTCCAACCAATATTTTGTAATATTTCCTAGCCAATGATAAAATAAAGTTTGCAGTTTTCGTATTCCAAGTCCTTAGCATAATCGTGGCAATTATGTACGAGGCTGAGTGCGACTGCGCTTCCAGAACTAGTTTCTCATTTAGTTCCGTTTTCAGAAGGAAATCTCGACAAGCGAATAGCTGCCTTAGCTAGCTCATCGGCTCTCTCATTTCCTTCTATTTATTTGTGTTTTGGTATCCAGTAAAAGTAGTGAAATGCTCATTTCCGCAGAGTTCATCTAGTTTGGGCCTGCACTCTTGAACACAAGTTAGTGCAAGAAGCCATGATTGCTTTAATAGCCACTTGGCTATCATTGAAAATGTTTGTTCGAATATTAAGAGGAAGTAATTCCACAGCTAATTCAGCTGTTTTTCTTGCGGTTGCTTTTGTAGTGACTATCTAGTTTCAAATAAAAGTATAACTACTATTTTTAAAATTTGTTTTCCACTTTCCTTTTTCATTTTTTCCATTCATACTAAAAGAATTACTAATTCAGGAACTATTTTGGCTCTCAAATTTTGCCAAATAGTCGAGTGAAAATAGTTGAATACTATAACGGAAACTAACATAAAACATTCTGAAGTGTCAGTAAACTTCATTTACAGTTCACTAATAGGTGAACTTTAGTTAACAAAAATATCCAAATACATATGCAAGTATCTGAGTCTAATTTTTATTTGCCAATCAATCCATCCAGTCATATGGCAAACAAACCAGCGATGAATTTAAAAACCGTCATCAATTGACACCTTAGTGTCAAGATGTCCAATACAAAACATAAAAAAATGAAATAACAGATTATAAACAAAATAAAAACTGCAGTATGAGCAGCTTTTTAATTTCTTTACATAAAAAGTGTGGCATTATTTTAGAGGATAATTAGTGCCTAAGACTTTAGGGTAAAAAACCAAAGAAATACACCTATACATGTGCATATGTTTGGCAACACTGACTTCGGGTTTGATAGCAGGTGATCGTACGCGAGCAAAATCGATCTATCTTCACTACAACTGTAAGTTCCCGGATTGTCTCCAGCAATTAGCACCTTCTGAGAGCGCGATAATTTCAAGCCGGATTTGTTTATAGTTGCATAACGATTTATTGCGAGTCGTTCAACATTTTTGATACTACACTTTAATTGATTTAATTAAAACAAGCTGAAAGTGGCGACCGGGATTTCCTACGAAAGTATTATACGATTTTTATACAAATTATTTTCTGATATAAAATTGTAGAGCAATTGTGCAGAGGAATTCAGTATTAATCCGCATTCACTAAGACTTGGTAGTTGACTGAGAAATTTTGTTTCGTGAAAAATAGTTTATTATATTTGAAGAAGAATGAATAAATTAGTGGTGAGTGATGAAGAAATAAGGATAAGCAAAAAATTCTTTAAACTAAAGAGTGGTGCGCTACGAACACTTCACTAGAAATATAGAACAAAAGGCTTTTGGGGTCCTGGTGGTCTAGAGCTCGAAAATTTAGGGTATTTTCAGGAACTTATTTACAATAAAAAAATGAAAAACGATATATAAATTTTTTAGGCTTTGTATTTAACTTCTTTTACATACAAAAATGAAAAAAAAATGTTATTTAAAAAATGGCGCTGAAGTTGAGACCTGGACAGTGTTGTCCATTTTGGCTCTTCCATTTATATGAAACACAAAAACCAAAAAAAATTATTAGTCAGTATAACTGTAGCTAAGTCCCTATGTGCTAGTATAAAAAAAATACAAATTCAATACGCGGTTTTGAATTTGGCACCCTAAAAGTCGTTTTTTCCAGTTTTTAATAAAAAAACAACAAAATAATTGAAATAATATGATTCTAATACGGCCGAACAACATATTAAAATTTCAGACGATTCGGTTGAATAGTTTATGTTTTTTTTTTTTGACAACACCAGGCTGAAAAAGTCATTTCGAGATAAATGAGTTTAAAATTTGAGGTACAGGAGCGCGCGGACCGATCTCTACCTAGTTAGTGGATTGTAGAAGCTATAATAATAAGAATTTCCGCATGAAAATTTCCCATTATATTCTTAAGATACTAATCTTTCGAAATATTGAAAAACACAAAAATCGATTTTTTGAAATTAGACCACCGGGTCCCCTTAAACATCAAAACGTTATTATTGTAATATATGATGAGGGCATAAAAAAGGCACTCCTTGACATTTTCGATCAAATTATCGATTGGGTCTCACCTTTTACTTCAAGAATTCTTCTTCGATTGCATTGTTGTCATACATCCAAAATTCTTAAAGAAAAAATGCAAAGGCGTAAATTGGTGACAAACTTGCACCGCTCCGCCGGTAGATACCAACATTTCACTTCAAAACTCTTAGACTTCCAATGGCGCTCAAATCAAAATATGTGGTTTTGATGGGACGACCAATACAAAAAGAAATTTTAAATTAATAAAATATAAAATAACTCTGATTTTCCCATAAAATTTGTGTTTATCTTTCGGTCAGCTCTTCGCCTTCATTGCCGCTAGCGCGCAAATTTCGCTTGCTCGCCCAGATGTTAGCCACGGTTATCGCTACCAGCCAGGCTATAGCAGCTCAGGTGGTAATTTACTGCAGTCACCGCTACCCGCGAATAACAACTACTTTACCCCAACACCCACCTTCCCCGTCTCAGTTGGCGATTATGGAGGCAGCAGTAAATTCATCAGTTCTAGTGGTGCTACTAGCCTTGGATATAACAGTGGCAACAGCGGCAGCAGTGGTGGTTTTTCTGGGGCCACTTCTACCTCGAACGGATTTGGCAGCTATGGCGGCGGCGTAGGCGATTTCGATGGTTCATCTGTAGGTAACAGCTATCAATCTGGTTACGTCTCTGGCAACACACAATCGGTGCACTATTCTCATCAAGCGTCGAACTTTGCCGGCCAGAAACCAATTGTGACTAAACATTTCTGGTTGCACTCAGCACCTGAGGATCATGATGAGCAGCAAATTGTGCGCTATATAAATGTTGGAAAACCACGCAAGAACTATAATGTAGTGTTCATCAATACGCCTTCATCGAATGTCAACAAAGCTAAGATTATCGCCAATGTTGCTCCAGTCGAAGATAAGACAGCGATTTATGTATTGGCCAAGAAGGCAAATGCCCTGGATGTCAGCGCTGAAGTGGCAACACCAGCGCCCAGTGTTAGTAAGCCAGAAGTATTCTTTATTAAGTACAAAACACCCGAGGAGGCGTTGCATGCACAACACACCATTCAAGGTGAGCGAAAAGTAAACATCGAATTTAGTGGAATATAAATCAATAAAATCTTTGGTTTTTTTCTCAGCTCAATATGATGCTTTGGGTGGCTCAAGTAATCTTTCGAATGAAGGTACTATTCCTATCTCCTCTGCAATCGGCAGTTTGGGTGACTCTGTTGGCGTAGGTGCAGGGGATGATGAGGACTCTCACACAGTGCAAATTGGCACGCCAATCACTTCGATATCTAACGGCGCCGGAGACAACGGACTTCAGAACTATTTACCACCAAACCACAAGTAGAGTGTGCTGAGTATTTCGATCACCACCCAGAATAATTCAGAAGGCGGTGATGATGCGAAAAAGGTGTGTTAAAGTGTGTACATGTATATAAATTATGTGAATTATGATCGTGAGAACGTATAAAACAATAAAGCGCAGTTCCGATCCATCTTTCTACCAAAACTAATCTCGCTTAATTCACCACACAAAATTACATTTGGCTGAAATTAAAACGGTTAAACTAGCTAGATGAGCTTAGATAATAATAGCGGGTTGGGACTGCGCACTATTACGCTGTATACTTTCTCTGGCACAAAAACTACGGTTTTTATTTTTTATTAAGTTTGTGAGTGTAGTTAAAACAACAATGAATAAAAAGAATTTTTTAGAACTAAAAAGGTATTTTTAGAACTGAAGAAAGTATTTCTGGAACACGAAAAAAGTAATTTTTAGAACTAAAAGAAGAATTTTGAGCACCAAAAAGTAATTCTTAGAACAAAAAGGTAAATTTTTAGCCCTGAAAACTCATTTTTGGAACCAAAGTTATTTTTAGAACAACAGTGAATAAGAACTAGAACTAAAAATTATTTTTAGAGCTCTGAAAAGTATTTAAAATCTAAGTTTTAGAACTAAAAAATTTCTTTTGATAACTAAAAAGTGCTTTTAGAACTACAAAATATATTTTTAAAACTGAATAAAGTATTTCTTGAACTAGAAAAAGTATATATTAGGACTAAAGGAAGAATTTTTAGCAAAAAACATAATTTTTAGAACAAAAAGAAAAATTGTTAGAATTTTTGAAAGTAAAAAGTTATTTTTAGAATAACGAAAAGTATTATTTAGGACAACACTGAATAAAAAGCATTTTTTAAAACTGAAAGAAGAATTTTTGCACAAAAAAGTAGTTTCCAAAACTAAAAAAATATTTGTAGAACTCAGAAAAGTAATTTTAGCACTCAAAAACTAAGTTTTAGTACTTAAAAATCTAAGTTGCAGAAGTAAAAAAAATTCTTTTGATAACTAAAAAGTGCTTTAGAACTAAAAAATATATTTTTAGAACTGAACAAGGTATTTTTAGAACTAGGAAAAAGTATTTTTTAGAAGTAAAAGAAGAATTTTTAGCACTAAAAAATAAAATTTAGAACAAAAATGCAAATTTTTCGCAATAAAAAGGAATTGTTAGAACGAAAAATTATATTTAGAGGAAAGCAATTTTGGTTCTTAGAAAAAAAGAAGTTGTTTTCAGTAAATTTTTAAACTGAACGAAATTTTAGCACTGAAAAGTAATTTTTAGAACCAAAAATTTTATTTCTAGACCTCAGAAAAGTATTTATTTAGCACTTCAACCTAGTTTTTAAAATCTTAACTGGAACTGAAAAGATACTTTTTAGAACTAAAAAGTTAATTTTGAGAACTAAAAAAGTTATTTTAGAACTAAAATTTGAGACCATTTACAACATATCTTTTTAGACGGTGGACACAAGCTGCCGTGTAAAGTTAAGTTTTCGTTTTCATAACCCTTTCCACCACCATAGTTTACAACTAAAAAACAATCGCCAAGTAGGGAACAAAAATGTCAAAAGAACCCTCGTTATTATAATTGTAAAAACCGCAGAGAAACCACATCCACGTCAATGTTCGTCTTCCAAAACACACCTGTATTAATTCGTTAGCTAAACAACAAATTGGTTACAATTTAGTCCCAATTGAAAAACGTTTTTGGGCTAGTAAAATAACCTGGATGGGTTTTAATAGAGGTCCAGGTATTAAGTGCAGCTTCCCTGTTTTAGATTTCCTCGGATTTTAACTACTCCAACAATAATAGCAATCGTAATGAGACTCCCCGCTTTGTAACGCTATGAATGATGATGATGCAGAAGAATGCAGCAAATATCCTTATTTAATAGATCATCTCGCATACAGAAGAAACAAGCAGGAAGTTGTACGCTGTACATAATAACTTTGTAAATGACGCAACTTTTACGAAATTAGCTAAATGCGACAACTTTTCCACATTTTTTCATTAAATTAGTTCAGCTTTTTTAATAGTTAACCTACCTAACCTACTTAGGTTATGGTGGTAGTCGGTCTGCACGACCAACTCACTTACTTAGACCTTACAGGTCGGTTGTGAAACCATTGTGCTACACGGGGACCTCATTTATCTTCTTTCGTGGAACCATTTTGTGGCTCTTATGAAACGTAGTATTGATGCCAACCCCACGCCAGACAGTTCTATAAGAGAATTAAAATAGTATTTACCTAGACAACCTGCTCTGATTTTAGCTAGGACTGGACAATTGCAAAGGAAGTACTCGACTGTTTCTTCCTCTTCCTCATCTCTGCAACTTCTGCAATATTCATGGGAGAAAACTCCTGGTCTCGAGGAATGTGACCGGTTAAACAAGCCACGACCTTCGAGATATTGTCTTTTGAGAGGCTAAGTAATTCCTTTGTTCTTTTCTTGTTTATTTGCGGCCATAGTAGCATAGCTGTTAGACACGTGTTTTCATTTCTCCATAACCTACTGGCCTCTTGGATAATGTGTTTTTTATTCCAATGGTACTTTTATCACGGAACAGTTGAAGAGCAGTACCTTTCCTGGCTAGCTCATCAGCTTTACAGTTGCCCACAATATCTCTATGTCCCGGAACCCAAATAAGGCTCACCTTGGATATATCACTAATATCATTTAAAGCTGCCCGGCATTCTTGTGCAACCGTCGATCTTAGTAAAGCCGCATTCATTGATTTGATGGCCGCCTGGCTCTCCGAGAATATACAATATTTACAGTCGAACGGATAGTTCCAGTCCTAATTCCTTCGAGAAAACTCCATAACCAACCTTATCGTCTAGCTTGGAACCATCTGTATAAAAATTTAATTCCCCCCTTGTGACTATTCAGAGAGTGCAAAATAGAAGCGTGGCCAAACCACCGCTTTTTCCATAGCGCCATACTTTTGAGTCTGAGCGCCGAGGCGACGGCCACGTGTTTCCCTACCAGATTTTTTTAGCGTAAGTCGCCTTTTGAGCAGATGGCCACCATACAAGTATTCCATATATTAAGATTGGCTTAACTACAGAAGTACTATATAGAGCCAGTGCGTAACACGAGGTGTTAGTCCCCATTTGATACCGACCGCTTTTTTGCAAGTATATAATGCAACGTTGGCCTTCTTTACTCTTTCCTTTATATTAGATTTCCACGTGAGTTTCCTGTCTAATATGAGCCCTAGGTACTTGATATTCTCTTTCAAAGGAATCTCCATACCCTTAAAGATTAGCGGAGAGATTATAAGGAGCCTATGTTTCTTTGTAAAGAGAATTATTTCCGTTTTTGAGGGGTTTATATCGAGTCCCCTGCTCTCAGTCCAGCTTCTAAATGTTGCCATGTTAGAGCGCAGAATATCCATAAGGGTGTTAGGATATTTGCCTTTAACGACAAATGCTAAGTCATCTGCGTAAACTGTGACGCGGCAACCCCCTCTTTCCAGGGTCAGCAATAGGGAGTTTACTGCCAAAATCCAAAGAAGAGGGGAGAAGACTCCGCCTTGCGGTGTGCCTCTGCAGGCCTGTCCGCTTAGAGTAGTGCTGCCTAATTTAGCCGTTACCTTTCTTTTGTCGAGTATATCTTCTATCAGGGCTACGACATGTGGCTCAACTCCAAAATCTTCTATTGAATCTACTACTGTTGAAGGTGCCTTCTATGTCTACGAAAGCAACCAATGCAAACATAATAGTTTATTTGATAAAATATGAAAAAGAGGAAGAAAAGCACAACTGCTGAAAAAAACATGTTTTCAGAACTGCTTGCGACCAAGTATTGGCGATTGACACTCGCTGGAACCGAAAATTTTGAAGAGCCAACGTATTAGTAATTTGCTAAAATAACAACGAGAGTTAAGTACATACACATAAATATGTCTTCTTAAATCCTAATTACAATAAATCGAATATAATTCATATATTTTATTTCGCTAAAGTAGTCATTTTAGTTAGAAGTCTAAATATAAAAACCAAAAATAGATGCATTTCGGCAATTCTCAATTCGCAATTCAAGGCTGATTCAGCAACATAAAGTTCCAATATCAAATTAAATATTTAAACAAAATATTGAAATCGGCAAATTAGTTTTGTCGAAAGGCAACCAAAAACAAACAAAAAAACACATTTGCAAAGAAACCGCCGACTATGACAATGAAAACAACAAAAAAACCGCCAAGTGTGGCGCCAAATTTATTAGCAATTAAGTGATGGGGCACTCAAATTCCTCATGAGGTTATGCAAAAAAAAAACAAATAACGCAACAACAAAGTGTTATAAAAAGGCGACAGGAAGATAAATAAAACAAAAACGTATGCAGTGCAAAACTTTTAATTTTTGAATATCGTAAAAACTATAACCATAACTCAGACAGAAACAAATGAGGAGTTAGAATTTGGTCAAAACGGTGCTATATCGAATACTCACTCGCACTTACTAACTCAAACATTCCTGCGTGGCTCATACACACACATTTGCGCATTTTCGCAATTCACATCAAACGTCACTGAACTCAGTGATCTCAAACTGATATGACACTGGACAAGACAGCAATCAAAAAACAATAACTCTAGTTTTTTAGGAAGGCGCCGTTGATATTATTGAAAAAGTCAAAAACATTGCTATGCTAGAATGTCAAAATCCTACATTAAACTTTTAACTTACCAAACTAGTCTACGTTCGGTCACCCAATAAGATCACCATCACATTTTTGCCAAGACCGTCAAGCAGTGCAAAATTTGCAATAAAAACCACAGATCTCTCTAATATTGTCAACACCAATAAAAAACTACATAAATTTTAATTGTTTGCCAGCTAACGAATGCTCTCGTGAAACAGAGCACCGAGTCAGTGGTCGGTCATTATGAATTCCTAATTGATCATTATCATTTGTTAATTTTGACAATCGTAAATAAAATGCGACTAATATCTGAATTAAAGCATCGCGATACGATCTCACTGAGCCGAATCAAATAAAATAAGAACGAAGGAGTGATATTTCAGTGTTTGAACATTGATCGGGCCACTGTGGGCTACTTTCACAGCAATGAGCGTTAAAAAATTCGCATAGATATATATTGAGAATGTAGAAAAACAAAGGGATGTGAGTGTGTGTGTATTCAGGGCGGGGCAGGGGAAAAAATTAAGGAATTTTTTTCAGAGCGACAATAAAATAAATGAGATTTTTGAAAAAGTTCTATTATTCTGAATGTCATAAAGTGTTTGAATATTTTACTATTAGTATACATTTTTTTCTTTTATTCATATTTTTTTTTATTTTTTGTTATTTTCATTTTTTTCTTGTTTTTTTATTTATTATTGTATATTTTGTTTTTTTTTTCTGTTTATTTTTTTGTTTTCTGTTTGTTTTTTATTTATTATTATTTTTATTTATTTATTTACTTTTTTTTAGTTATTATGTTTTTTATTTATTGTTATTTTTTTCTTAGTTATATTTTTTTAATTATTTTTTAATTTTTTTTTTTTGTTTTTTTAGTTTGTGTTTTAGTTATTATGTTTTTTAATTATTTTTTTCATCTATTTGTTTATTGTCTTTTTTCGAAGAAGGCTTCTTTGTAATTTTTTTTTAACGCCTCGCTGCCAGACAGGACGCACCTGTAAGTTTTGCGGTGAAGAAGAAAATGTTTTTCGATTACACGGATCAGCAAAGGGTTTCAGCGTTCCGATTCCAAGTCCAAGCAGCATATTTTGTTGTTCACCAAAACGCACGTAACGCATTTAAAAATCTACTAAGAGGCACACAGACGTGAAACAGTTAGAAATTTTTATTATTCAAAACCACGGCAAAAAAGATATTGAAGCAAATTCAATGGCATTCGCAAGAAGTTGTTGTGTTCGCACCTAGTTGTTGTTTTAAAATAAAACATGTAAAAATTTGGAAGCGAGTGGGTCTGGTGCTGAGCGATCCCCCTCCCTTTCCTGTATCGGCACCCACGTCACTGTTGACAGTTTTGACTTTGAGGTTGAAAAAGACTTCGTTTATTTAGAAACCAGCATTAACACCGATAGCAATGTCAGCCTGGAAATCCAAAGTAGAATCTCTCTTGCCAACAAGTGATACTTTGGACTAAGTAGGAAATTCCGTAGTAAATTCGTCCCTCGACGAACAAAACTAACACTTTATAAGGCTCTCATCATGCCCGCCCTGTTATGAGGCGTTCGTAGTTTTGCTTGAGAAAAAGATTCTGCGAAAGATTTTTGGATCTTTGCGCGTTGACCTCGGCGAGTATCGTAGGTGATGGAAAAATTAACTGTATGAGCTTTGCAAAGACATAGACATAGTGGACCGAATAAAGATTGAGCGGTTTCGTTGGCAGGGTCATATCGTCCGATCTAAACGCTCCGTTTCTTAAAATATTCGCTACGGTACCAGCTGGTGGTAGCAGAGGAAACACTCCTTTCTTAAAGTTATAATACTTATACTCTATAAATGGTCAAGTAAAAATAAATATATTTTACCAAAACGAATAATGTGTCTCGCTCGGAGAACCACTGTGCAGTGGCACAACCGAAAGACGAACAACCGTAGCCAAAAAAGTAACCAGAAAGACGTTAATAATAATATAATGGCAATAAAATTACCGATGGTTGTGGAATTGAGATAACATAAAAAGCTGCAAGAAACCAGGCAATCTATTTATGCCGATTCAGTAATGAAATCGTATCATAGGTCACACGAATCAATCAAAAAATTTTCGGTCAATGCATTTGAGGCGCATCGATCACTAATCCGATCGTCATGTAACTAGCTATAAAAATGCAAATTAGCCAACAGGGGACAGTTCAAATGTTAATAAAGTTAGATATTTACATACATACATACATACATACATGCTTACATACATATGCATCTACGTAAGTCTTTTTATATGCAGATGCTTTGGCGGCAACTTCAAACGTCTAACTGGGTTAATTCGCTAGTCCAATTAGTGTAGTGTAAACGACGTGTCAAATTGGGGATCGTAAAAATTCCACAGATTCACACTATTGAACATATTGACCGTAAAATAGCAAAACAAAAAAAGATTGATCGCTGATGTACCTAAAATTATTGGCTACATTAGTGGTTTTAGGTCAATAACATCGAGCCATTTTCACTTGTGGCAATAAGAACGTACTTTTATGAGCACCTATTATATGTATTATGTAACGCGAATATGCACAGGGTGGTCCAAATACAGGTAACTTTATGTAATAGGACTATGAATAAGTTCGTGCGGTTTTTTTTCGAAATTTGAAACTTTATTGACGTAAAATGGTTACAAATTTAATATTCAAAATATTGTCCATCGCTTACTACTACTTTTTCCCATCTTTCTGGCAATTCACGGATTCCCTTTGTGAAAAATTCGGTCGGTTTTGCCGCAATCCACGAATCGATCCATTTTTTGACTTCATCGTAATTACGGAAGTGCTGGTCAGCCAGGCCATGTTGCATCGATCGGAAGAGATAGTAATCGGATGGCGCAAGGTCTGGACTATACGGCGGGTGGGGTAGGACATCCCATTTGAGCGTTTCTAAGTATGTTTTGACCACTTGTGCAACATGTGGCCGAGCATTGTCATGTTGCAAAATAACTTTGTCGTGTCTATCGGCGTATTGCGGCCGTTTTTCTCGCAGTGCTCGGCTCAAACGCATCAATTGTCGTCGGTAGACATCCCCCGTAATCGTTTCATTCGGTTTCAGTAGCTCATAATACACAACACCCAGCTGGTCCCACCAGATACACAGCATAACCTTCAGGCCATGAATATTCTGCGCCGACGTCGATGTTGAAGCATGGCCAGGGTATCCATACGTTGCCCGACGTTTTGGATTGTCGTAATGGACCCACTTTTCATCGCCAGTCACAATTCGATGCAAAAAACCCTTTCTTTTGTGCCGTTGAAGCAGTTGTTCGCATGCCATAAAACGGCGTTCAACGTCTCTTGGCTTCAATTCATACGGCACCCAATGGCCTACCTTTCGGATCATTCCCATGGCTTTTAAACGTTTGGAAATGGTTGATTGATCAACTCCCAAAGTTTTTGCAACCTCTTCTTGCGTTTGAGCCGGATCTTGATCGAGCAATTCCTCCAATTCGGTATCCATGAACTTTGGCGGCGCACCCTCGCGTTCTTCGTCTTCCAAGCCAAAATCACCACTTTTAAAGCGTGCAAACCACTTCTGGCACGTTCGCTCAGATAGAGCATGCTCACCATAAACTTCCACCAAGATACGATGACTTTCGGCTGCTTTTTTCTTCATATTAAAATAATGAAGAAGAATTCCCCGCAAAAACACATTATTTGGCACGAAATTCGACATTTTCAAGTGTGGTAAAAATATTGTTGTTTACGCTTCAAATAAAAAACTTATACTGACGTTTGTGCCTTACGACAGTAGCTCTCCAATGAATGTTTGGAAATGTGGATCGATGGAATAATAATCAAGTTACGCCATCTGTTGTAAAACCGAAACGAACTTATTCATAGTCCTATTATATACCTATATATATATATATGTTTAATTGGCGCTACATCATTTTGTAGGATGTTTGGCCGTCTTTGTTTCTCCTCCAACTTGTGGTAGGAGTCTTGATGTTTTTTTCTATAAATTGAGGGACCTACAGTTTTATGTTTTATATTGGATCCGATTATTTTTTTATGATGAGCTTTTCCATGTCAGAAATACACGCGGAGGTCTACCATCGCCTGCCGAGGAGTGACCACCATCATTTGGTGTTTAGTGCCCGCTGTTTCCGAATTGCCCACTTCCCGTTAGTAGTTACCAACGCATTCGGCTACGGTAGCATACTTGTCAGTTATTTTGCCACTGACAGCTTTTTCCAGCGATTATCGAAACGCAGCAAAGCATTCGTAGAGAAGGACAGCTTTGAGAGAATTTTAAAGTGATGGCATCATTAGCATTTTTTCAAAAATGCTGCTTGAATAGCCGGAATTGAAAAGATTAGATTTCTACCTGACCCAAGTACTTTATGGATGCACATGGATGCTTTAAATCTTATTTGCATAGATTTAAGCGTAAAGACGACCCGTATGCACCTTTTCTGACGGTCTAATTGAAGATACAGAGCATGTCTTCTTCGTCTGCCCCAATAATGGTTAGTAACCTAGTAGATATCATGTTTGGCTCAAAAGAACATTGGTCCGTTGTCAGTAATATGGCGAGAATGGTAATTACCAAACTGCGTCGCGAACAACCGCGCAGATTTTTATGAAGAGGCAATAGCCCGCCCCCCTCCAGTGAAGTACTACCTAGCGGTTGTCCCGCGGGAGGGAAACGGAGCTAAGGTGAGTTTTTAGAAGGTGAGTCGAAAGACAAGTCTCACACTTTTCGGCTTTCAATGTTTTTTGCCACCTTCAGAAAAAAAGTTCATGCACTCGAATATACTTATATACAAGTATATGTACATTTTGATGGCACGAAATAAAATTACAAATTTATTTTTGGTCGTCAAAAAGAAATGAGAGACTTTTTTTATTTAATATTTACCCGTGCCACCAGCCAATGCTTTGAAAGTTATCATTGAATTCTCATAACGATAATTATTTTTTATAGTAACCCTAAAAACCAGCAAAATTCAAAATAAATGTAGAAATGAAAAAAAAATCCCCAAATGTATCTCTTTTTTTTAGTTTTGGTCTTTTCAACTTTTAATAACAAAGGAAAGTATGGTTATGTTTTTAACTTGTTTTTAATTATTGTTGTAGACTACTTTGATCAAAGAGTTCTCGAAACAACCGCCAGGTGACTGTCTAAGTCGACTGTTTTGAGTTCTGCTTCTTTTTGTTTTTTGTTTGTGAGTTAGATTGCCACATCTGTGATTAACATTCATACCAAAATTTTGTTGCTTGACATTTGTAAAAGTTACGCCGTCTTGAGTAAATCTACCACTGCTCTTCTTTTCCATTTTTTTAAAGTTTTCAAAATGGATTTGATTATACATCAACGAGTTTGCATTAAATTTTGTGTTGGATTCAATGGTGCAAAAACGTTAGAAATATTGGAAAACTGTTTCAGTAATGATACTCTAAAGAAAACAGCCGTTTACGAGTGGCATGAACACTTCAGAAGAAATCGTAAGTCCATCGAGGATAACGAACTGTCAACATCGATGAAAACATCAATAAAGTGAAAGAAAAGTTTATCAATAAACGCCAATTAACCATCAGAGAGCTTGCAGAGGACATAAACATTGCTTATAGATCCGTTCAAAATAATGGAGTTAATTGGGCTTTGCGCTGTGTCGCTGTAAAGTTGGACCTGAATTTCATGCAAAAAAAGCGACCGCATTGATATCGCCAAAGACAGGATTTTTAAGGCTAAATCCGACCAAACATTCATCAGAAGCAACATATTACTGGAGACGAGACGTGGGTTTATATATATATAATTGGCGCGTACACCCTTTTTGGGTGTCTGGCCGAGCTCCTCCTCCTATTTGTGGTGTGCGTCTTTATGTTGTTCCACAAATGGGGGGACCTACAGTTTCAAGCCGACTCCGAACGGCAGATATTTTTATGAAGAGCTTTTTCATGGCAGAAATACACTCGGAGGTTAGCCATTGTCTGCCGAGGGGCCACCGCTATTAGCAAAATGTTTTTCTTAATTTGGTGTTTCACCGAGATTCGAACCTAGGTTCTCTCTGTGAATTGCGAATGGTGGTCACGCACCAATCCATTCGGCTACGGCGGCCGAACTATTGTATTATTTGGGCGTTATGAAAAGCGGTTTACGTGAAGGATCTATGAGAAAACAATTCGTGGATTTTGCACTATGATAACGCACTGTCGCACAGTGTCATCTGTGAATTTTTGACTAAGAACGAAACGGCATCGAATTCACTCCATCTCTCTCACGGCTCTCTGCGATTTGTTTCTGATCGAGTCAAAAAATCGCTACGGGGTACCACTTCAGCGTTTCAGCAGCCGAAAGGAAGTAATGGAAAAATCGAAGACTGCTCTGATGGCTATACCGAAAATAGAGTTCCAGAACTGTTTCGAAAGCTGCATCAAACGCTGACATAAGTGCGTTGCAGTTAATGGGGAATGCTTTGAAGGCGATCACTACTGAGAAACTAACTCGTATTTTAAATTTTCTGAATATATTCCGAGAACCTTTTGAGCAAGGTAATTTTGCATAAAAACTTGTATCTTACCTAGAAAGTGTTAGTTTTCATAGGGTCTCTATAAAAATAAGTTTAAGGCTAAGTGTTTCTGTTGAGTATCAGTTTTTGGTAATTTGCGAATTAAAAAAAAATACCATAAAATAATATCGATCTGCAAGCAAGTGGCCGTCTACAACTACCATTCGCAAGTGCTCAAGTTCGAGTCTCCGTGCATAAAACATCAAATGATAGAAAAAGTTATTTCCAATAGCGCACTGGCCTCTCGACAGGCTATGACAAACCTCCGAGTGTATTTTTGCCATGAAAAAGCTCCTCATAAAAACCTATTTGCCGTTCAGAGTCGGCTTAAAACTGTAGGTGCCTCTATTTGTGGGAAAATATCAAGACGCACGCCACAAATAGGAGGAGAAGCTCAGCCAAACACCTAACAAAAGTGTTATTATTTTTATTTTATGAATTTTTATTTTTATTTTAAACATTTTATAAATAATTAACCGAAAAACGCATTTTTCCCGCCAGAATTTAATGGTAATTTTCAAAGCTTTGGCGGTACGTTTAAATATTAAATAAAAAGAATAAAAAACAGGTGTCTTAATTTTTTCGTCATAGAATAAATTTAGAGGGTAGCATCAAGACACTTTTTTTGTTTGGCCATCCTAATGCACAAAACCAAAGTAGAATCTAAGAAGATCGACGCATGGGTATTCCCAAATCAAGAACCCCACAATATTTTACATAAAACATGAAGCTGAATAAATTAGTATGATAGATACGGTATTTTTGTGTATTTTATTACATCAAAAAGATCTTAAATTGGCAAATTTGAAGCGTGTAAGGTTTACCATTATGTTTATGGGTTTCGCGATAAGAAGTAAACAAAAAGAGAAGCAACTATCCATTAGCTAGACTAATTTGTATAATGACTAAATTATGCAGAAGTAAAATCATAAAAAAATCATAGAAGAAACCACAAAGTCTTAAGGGGGTAGTATGGTTAATTCGGTGTAAAACAAGCTTATTTTTCGAAATTTTTTTTTGTCGACACAGTTGATTTATTCAAAATTTTAAAATTACTTCATTATAAAGTCATATTTAAAGAATATTGTGTGAAATTTTCATTGATTTTTATGAAGAAATGAGTTGATGGCAGCGAATCTTCGCGGACGTCTCATAAAAAAGTTTTATTGCGGTGTCCCTCAGAACTCATTACTGGATCAACTAAAATTAAAAAACCAAATTGATTTCATCAGCTAATAAAGTTTCGCAGGTAACAACGTCGAATTTTTTTTTTTTTTTTTAAATTTTTTAAAGCGCTTTGAAGTCAAAACACCGATTTTTCATAAAAAAAACTTGAAAACTTTGTTGTTTTAAAATATGACAAAATTTAAAAAAAAAAAAACTCGACGTCATTACCTCGTGAATAAAGTAAAGAAACAAAAAAACCAAATTTGAAAAGAATCGGTGCAGTAGATATGAATCTACAGTGGACACCGACCGTAAAAAAGGCAAGTGTGAGAAAAACGCGTTTAAAGATTTGTGATGCGTGAAATCCGGTTGGAGAGGTAGATACTTAATCCTTTGTGTCTTTGTCAATTTTACTCTAATGCACTTCAAACTTTCACACAATAATCTTAAGATGTTATAGAATAATTTAAAAAAAAAAAAAAAAAATACCATACTACCCCCTTAAGAAATTACGGTGCATGTGCTAGAGTGAGAGCGCAGATAGTTTGGGCAAGCGATATCGGCAGTCGACACAAAGATCACAAAGTGCCCTCGACTCTGCTCGCCAACACCCTCGCTGTCGCCTACAGTACTTTCAACGATGACATTTATCATTCGGAAGTTGGTTGCTTATAAGCTTTTTTTTTGCTTGTGTAAATATTTATGCAAAATTATTCTATGTGACTACAACTAAAAGCACACCGCGATAATGTGTTAATAAACTTGAATATATCACTATAAAACGAAGACTCGAAATTTTCATACATACATATACATGTAGGTATACATATACACGCACACCTCTTGTCAACGGCTATGGAGTGACAATCGTTTTTTTATTGTTTCCGATTTAATTTTATAGGTGAGCAGCGATGACTACCACAGCTGCTAATTCTAGCTTTTAATTTTTTGTCTATTTCGCGATGTGTATTTTGAACTGAAAGAGATTTGCGAAGTTTTTGCACCAAGTTCAATGCCAGACACATTCCAAAGCTTGGAGTAAAGAATGTGATTTAGATGATTTCAAAGGTAGTTGCGCATTCTCAGAGAAGTGATTGCGTGATTGCTTTACAATATCAGTCAGCATTTTCTGCTTATTTTGCCTATAGCACAGTAAGCTAATTGGTTTAATACAAACAAAGAAAAAAACACAAGAATAAATTAGAATATAAATTTCCCAATTCTGGTATACTTATTTTGAGGCTTTTATACAAGTCAATGTCTTAATCGAAAAGAAGAACCTTCGCCAGCTGCTGTGCAACCAGGTGCAGACAGATCTTTCTGAACGAGGTCCTTCCATACTGTTCGAGAGCCCTTTTGATTTCGTCCATATAAATGGCATGACTAAACTGACCTCAATTATTAGTTTCCCCCTTTTTTTACTTAGACTTATCCCCACGCATACAACAATTCTCTCAAAAGCGCTAAGGTGAGAAACCTTTGATTGCCATCGGACATGACGGGCATGAAGATCACATTTTTTATTCAAACATTGCCCGCCGCTAGCCCCAAACGGTATTTTTCTTGTCAAGCAAGCAGTGCAGATTGGCGCATGATTCACAGCGCTGATCAATTACTTCTGCAAAGATTCGCAAAGCCTCTAAACCGTAAAGCCAAGGAAGGGTTGATCTTCATAAGATCGTCATCCATACAGACTGTGCTTCCGAAGCACTTGCATCTCATTCGACCGAAAGCTGAACATTCACATAAGTTTAGGAACACATGAGGACGAGACGTCCTTACTATGTATTGAATATTATGTACGACGGGTCCCCTGCCCCAAGGTAGCCAGGTCTGCTTTTGCGAGCGACATCCCAGAAATTGCTAAAGCGAAGCACTTAGGCTATATTTGTGACAAAGTTAACAAGACCATAGGAGTTGTAGAGACGTGGCTTTGACAAAATGGACTTAAGCTCATGGAGCAGAAAACAGAGGCGGGCCTCATGTTAAGCGTTAGAGAAAGTTACTATACGAGTTGGCGCACACAAAGTCACTACTATACCAGCTATTAAGTACCTTGGAATTATGCTAGACAAAGAGCTTTCATTGCGACAGTCGCTATGTTTACGCGATTAATGTTAAACGCACGAGGGCCAAAGCAACGAATGCGTCAACTGCTAGCAGGTGTTGTTAAAAATCAAATGCTTTATGGGCGCTTAGGTCACATAAGTCTAAAGCGTGGACTTCCGCCTGAATAATGCAAGTCGTTTTTCCCATTACAATGGCCTTCTTGAAATGTGTCTCGACAATTCGAGCCCTGGCAATGCTGTCTTCCATTTGTGCGCCTTGTTTTAAAGATATTTCATTATTTCTCCACGCTGAGCGAACACTGATGACCACCTTGAAATTATTGGAGAATTCTAGTTTTCTTTCCATCTTGTCATTGACCGTCAGGCACGGAGCATTCAGGATTTCACTCAAAATTCTTCCATGCGCTGTAAGATTACCTTCTTTAAGATGAAATGGGACTTACAGGGTTTGATTGAAAAGTAATGAGCCTTCCCGCGCGGAGTGTCTGCCAAGCGATCAACCGAATCGACTGGTGGGGGAAAATGATCGTTGGACCTTCCCCTTCCACTAGAAACCGGTCCCAGTTCGCTGGCAACAGCGGTGCAGTCAACATCCCTCTACGCGTGAAAGCTGTTTTAAAAGTGTGTTAGGATTTGCAGTGGCGAAAATGCAGCGATCGTTGGAGCAACATTACTTGATCAGATTGTGCGTAAAGCTAAACAAAACGAGTACCGAAACCATTGGGCTACTCAAGGAGGCTTACGGGGATCAATCTCTGTCCAGTGCCCAGGTAAAACGGTGGCACAAGTCGTTCAAGGAAGGTCGGTTCGGCCCGACCTCGTCAACAATTGGACCCTTCATCACGGCAATGCGCCGGCGCACATCGCCTTCCTCTGCACCTCTGCATTGGCCAAGATGGGGGTTCCGGGGCTTCCCCACCCTCCCGCGCCTGAAAAGAAAGCTGAAGGGGAGACGTTTCGACTCCATCGAGGCGATCCAAAAAACTGTGACAGCCGAATTGAACGCGATTCCGGCGGATGAATTTAAAAAATGTTTCCTGCATTGGAAGGACCGCTACCAGCAGTGTATTGACGCTCAAGGGTCCTATTTTGAAGAATATCAGTTGTATAAGCCAAAAGGTTTAATAAAACAGCTTGAAAAAATAAGGCACATTACTTTTCAATCAAACCCTGTAGGGTGGTCTTAGATGTCTTTATTAAAAAACGCGTTTCCTTTAAAAAAAACCCTCATCAGTCCAACTCCGGCTACGCAATCCACAGTATTTTTGCCTATAACTCCTTTCCGGCTTAAAACCATTGAACCCAAAATTAAAACTTCATATGCGTGTATGTAGTAAGGAGGCACAATCACCCCCATCCCCATTATTAACACTAAACTAAAATACTTCATTTATTTCATATTTTTGTTTTCATATTATTCTTATTCGCGTTTAAAATTTGAAAGTGATTGTATGGACAAAAGCATTTTAAAGAAATAATTCGAATATAAGTATAAAAATTAGTAAAAACACGCGTGTGAGTGTATATTTAGTGTATTTCAGTTAAGTGTAAAAAAATATATAGTGTAATGTGCCAAATTATAGTGAAGTTCCCGAGGGCACTTTGAAGGCAAATATATAATTACGAAATTATTATTTCCCGAATAATTTGGAGTTATAAAAATTGTTCCTTAACACCCGCCTAACAGCTCCACCAAGTTTCATTAATAAAGACATTATAGTTAGTTTGCCAAAACTTGCGAGTCCCAGCCTTAACTTCACCTACTGAAAAAAAAAAATTTACTACAAAATGACAGATTTCACGCCTAATTGTAGGTGGTTTGCAGCAAAAACTCAGTAGCACCTGCGCTGCGTGTGTTTCGTGCACGAATATTTCGACAAAGAAATAAAAGCTTACAAATGATGTGGCGAAGAACTCCGTTTCAGTCGGCAGGCGATATATTGAAAAAGAAGAAGAATTTGATCAAAAAAAGTTGTTTAAAAAAATAATCAACTGAACTAGCATTAATTGCCAACTCGTTTTGTGCATTACTAACTAATTAATTATCGAGCTTATAGGCAGTAAATGATAAATCCATACAGGCTCAGAAACATGTGTACATACACATGTAAAACTAGAGTGTGAATTTGAACAATACCAAAAGTCAGCAGAGCCTAGTAAAAAATATACAAAGTTCAACCAACAACAAAGAAATGCACAAAAAATAACGATACACATGAAGTTCAATAATACAATAATAGCAACAATAACAACACTGTCAAAACATTTTTCTCTTCAGCTTTTGTGCACCATTCCAAATTGGAACTCACATAGTTTGGCTCACTCTAATGAATCGTCTCGATTTTTATTTGTGTACGACTACAACAGAATGTCACACTTTCAACATTAACAACATACCAATAAAGGCAATAATCAAGACAATAGTATTAAGTAGATGGTTTCTTAGGCCTATGAAATTGGTTTCATTGTATATTCAGCAGACAGACAGACACACAGACACGCAGAAGGTAGCAAATCTGCATATTCGAAATGTGATGCAGAAAAACAGAAACAGATGCTCAATTTATGCAGCAACCAATTTAGTGACAAACGGCCCCTACTTTGTATATAAACTATGTAGATCAATAGGCCTATATCCAGTAAACCAACTTAATTCGATAGTAAAACATCAACGCGGTCTATCTGGACTAACGAAACGCGCAATCTAAGAAAAATCGAGTATTAAAAAATCAAATACAAAATACAAATACCGCAAACGGTCTTAAAGTGATTGTGAATTTATTAGAAAACAAAAATTACTATTACTATTTCAAAAATGCGTGTCCTTTTCGTACTCGTCGCTGTGTGCGCTATCAGCGCTAATGCTGCACCCCAATATGGATATGAACCAGGCAGCGGCAACAGTGGATTATTGTCACGCGGTAACAGTGGCCTCCTAATCGGCAGTAATGGTGGTGGTATCGCACCTGGTGGTGGTGGTGGTGGTGGCGGTATCGCACCTGGTGCCAATGGCTTGGGCACTAGCGGCCGCGGTGGTGACAAATACTTGCCACCCGAGTCCGATCAGCAATCACCACTCATCAACAAACAATTCTACACCATCTCTGCACCCGAAGACACTGCGGCCAAATCGAAACATTTGGTTTTGGGCAAACCACAAAAGAACTACCGTGTGATCTTCATTAAGGCACCAGGTCCTGATAATGTTAAATATTCGGCTGAATTTGCACCACAAGAAGAGAAAACTGTTATCTATGTGCTGCATAAGAAGGGCGAAGATATCGATGCTGCCAACATTGCCACACCAGCACCAACTCAACCCAGCAAACCAGAAGTATTCTTCATCAAATACAAGACACCTGAGGAGGCAGAGCAGGCCCAAAAGGAAATTAAGGGTTAGTTGCACGAATGCATTTGAGTGAAGAAAGAAAGCAGCAAAAATTCTTTGTGCACTTAAAAGTATTCTTTACTTCGTGGAAAAAACAAAAATTACCGCCAGTATTTCTTACTGATTCAACTGACATTTTTACTTTTCTTTTTCGCATAAATTCTTTGTGCACTTAAAAGTATTCTTTACTTCGTGAAAACAAAAAAATACTGCCAGTATTTCTTACTGATTTAACTGACATTTTTACTTTTCAGACCAATATGATCAATTGGGTGGTAATACCGAAACCGGCGAGGAAACCGCTCCAATTACCTCTGTCGTTGGCGCTTTGGACAGCCTTAACCCTGATGGCAGCTACAACTATCGTCAAGTGAACAGCGGCAGCCCTAACTTGCCTGGGACACAGCAGTCACAGAGTTCGCAACTGTCACGGCCATCACAACAGTCCCAGCAGTCACTGCAGCCAAAACAGCCTAGCGCTCAGTATCTACCATCTTTCTTGAAGCTTTAAATTTGAAATTTGATACGAATTTACGACCTGCATATTTTGCATGAGTTGGAACTGTTCATTAACTTTTAAGTGTTATTTGTTCCGAGCAAACATATTTGTTATTTTTGTATAAATTTGTTGTTATTTTCTATATAAATTGTTGTTATTCAATAAATGAGATTGAAATTTAAAAAACGTGGTAACGCTCCTATAGAGTTTGCATATATTCCTAGAAGTTCGCTTTTAATTAATTTCGCTTTCGATGTTGAATCTAATTTAGCTCACTTTTGAGCTGGAATCATATATTGACTTGATCAATTTCTTTAGCACAAAAATACGAGTTAAAAAAATTTATTTTCAACTGCAAAAATATCACAACTTGATATTCAAGCCACAATACTTTATAAACTAGTATCCGTCAGAAATGGCGTTGGATTGGTCACAATTTGGGAAATGAAAATAATGGCATCGCTAAAGTGGCACTCGAGTGAAACCCGCAAGGTTCAAGAAGAAGAGAACGTCGCCGAAGTGAATGGATAAGAACGACACATGCTGAATGCATGACAAATTGGTAGCTGCCCTTACATTCGAGGAATTGCACCAAATCGTGATAGATTCAATGCGTTGGTCTCCGCTCTATGTTCCGACTAAAAACGACACTAAATTGTAACGTTCCTTGAATTTTTTTTATATTCGGTTTATTGTCAAGGAAATAAAAAAAGTCGTACGAGATGTGTTCAAAAAGTATCGCGAATTTTGTATTTTTTTCAAAAATTATTTATTTATTCATTAATATCTAGTTTGTCCCCTTCAAAGTAATAGCCATGAGATATAATGCACTTGTGAGGTTTTTCCAATCTTCGAAGCACTTCAAATAATCATTTTTTTAACTTGTTCAGCTCCTCCTTCGATGCCGTCTTTATCTCGTCAATCGTAGCGTAGCGTCGTCCTTTCATGGACCTCTTCAGTTTCGGGAACAAGAAAAAGTCACAGGAGGCCAAATCTGGGGAATACTGTGGCTGTGGCATCATTAGTGTATTGTTTTTGGCCAAAAAGTTGCGCACAAGCAACGATGTGTGAGCAGGGACGTTATCGTGATGAAAGAGCCAATTTTTGTTCTTCCACAAATCCGGGCGTTTCTGGCGGATTGCTTAGCTCAAATTGCGCATAACTTGCAGTTAATATTCCTTATTAACCGTTTTACGCTGTGGCAAGAACTCATGATGCACAACGCCCCTGCAATCAAAGAAAACGGTAAGCAAAACTTTTACGTTCGACCGAACTTGGCGCACTTTTTTCGGTTTTGGTTCGTGCGGCAGCTTCCAGTGAGATGATTGAGCTTTGGTTTCCACGTCATAACCATAAACTCACGATTCGGCACCAGTTATGACCCTCTGGAGCAAATTGGGCCGTCACGGACAGAGTTCAACATCTCATTTACAATGTTCATGCGATTCTGCTTTTGGTCGAAATTGAGCAGTTTCGGTTCGAATTTTGCGGCGACCCGTCTCATGCCCTAATCATCGAAAAAAATCGAATGGCACGAGCCAGCACGGCCGGCAGACGTGGTTACCGAGGAAATCATTCAAAAAGTCCACGAAATAATTCTCGCTGATCGACGAACGAAAGTGCGCGAAGTAACAGAGGTCATAGGTGTGTCGACCGGAACAGCCATTAATATTTTACGTGATAAGTTGGCGTTTTAAAATTGTCGGCCCGATGGGTGCCGCGATTGCTCGCAAGAAACAACATGCGGATACGTTTGTTAACTTCGAAGCAGTGTTTGGAACAATTCAAGCGAGATCCGAAAGAATTTTTGTGTCGAGTTGTTACCGTGGATGAAACCTGGATTCATTATTTGGCAACAGACGCTCCAAAGAAGACGAAGACAGTCCCATCGGCCGGGAAGTTCATGGCGACGATTTTTTGGGATGCGAACGGCGTCATCCTCATGGATTTTTTAGAAAAAGGAGGAGAAAGAAGGTTCTGTTTCACCACGACAACGCTCCAGTACATTCATCCAGAGTTGTCGCCGCCAAACTGCATAAATTGCGCGCACCCCCCATATTCATCCGATCTGGCTCCCTGGGACTTTTTCTTGTTTCCTAACATGAAGAAATGGCTCGCGGGAAAGAAATTTTGTTCAAACGAGGAAGTCATCGCCGAAACAGAGGCGTATTTTGGAGAGTTCGACAAATCCTATTTTTCGGAGGGGTTACAAAAATAGCAGGAGCATTTTGAGACGTGTATCTTTCTAAAAGGGAACTATGTTGAAAAATAAAAATTTGGAAAAAATTATGTCTTCATTTCTGGCACGGGTACATATTGAACCCCCCTGCGTTCGCTTGTACAAATTTTCAAAGCACGTTTGCCCCTCGGAAGGGGATGCATCCAAAACGAGCTGTTTCAACGCGTCAACAGATTCTTCAGGCATTGAAAAACGTTGACCTCGCTTTTTATTTTTGATGTTCGGGAACAAAAAGAAATCATTAGATCCGCCATTAGCGGATACTGTAAGTCGGATGGCCCATCAATTCCATCTTTTGAGTGCTCAAAAACTCTCTTGCCTGCGTCGACACGTGACTGCTCTTAAAATGATAATATAAAACAGAAATATTGTTGAAATAAATTTTTTTATTATAATCTGGTAGGTAATTTCATAGCAATTTGATATCCGGCAAATGTCCGCAGTGGCTGCGAGTTACATGGTCCATTCGATGAGTCCAATTTTTTAGCACTTTCTCCAATATATCTGGACGTAAGGCGTTAATAGTGGCTTGAATATTGCAATAAATCGATTGCTAAGCGCGCTGTATGGCGAGTTGCGTCGTCTTATTGTAAGCAAATGTCATCGATTTTGTTTATTTAATTATTTCTAAAAACAAAAATTTAGTCAGCGCGGCTCGATAGCGCTCGTCATTCACCGCAACGACAGTCCTTCCTTATTTCGAACGAAAAATGGACCGATGATACCACCAGTGCTCCATGAACTTCGCTAACACATTTTTTTTTTTTTTAAGTAAATTTCCACAATTTGGAAGCGTTGTTCTGACGTTATCGGTTTTTTGTTTTTTCGATACTTCGAAAGGAACTTCCCAGTATTATAGCTTGTTCAGCCCATTAACTAGGTAGAGAGCGGTCCGCGCACTCCTGTTCCTCAAACTTTAAACTCATTTATCTCGAAACGACTGTTTTGGCCTGGTGTTGTAAAAAAAACTATTCAACCGAATCGTCTGAAATTTGAATATGTTGTTCACAACATCAATGGCTATCACCCGTAGTAGAACCATTTTTTTTATTCTAGTACGGGGAATAGCTACAATCATTCTGATTAATATTTCTTTGGTTTTTGCGTTTCAGATAAACAGAAGAGCCAAAATGGGCAACACCGTCCAAGTCCAATTTTTCGGAAGGGTTAACTTCAGCGACAATTTTAAAATTATTAAAATCAAAAAAAAAAATGTTTTTTTCTTTCATTTTTGTATGCAAAAGAAGTTAAATAAAAAGCCTCCGTTCGATGTCGACTGACCGCACGACGAAACTCGGCTTTGCAACTGAGCCGAAATTTTGATGTTTTTTTATCATTCCCACCCGTTCGGCAAACGTGAAACAAAGCATTAAGAAATGGTAGAACCTTACTGATTATTTTGATAGCTGGATGTTACTAATTGGTAAAAATGTGACTACCTTTAGAGAAATCTATATTTATTCTGATCGCCAAGCGGCAACTAAATCTCTTGTTAGGGTTGTCACTAATTAATTTGATCTCCATCATCCATTTGATTTGGGTGCCAGTTGTAGTGACATACCAGGGAATTGCAAGGCAGACAAATTTGCGAGAGACGGCACCACCACTCGTCTCCCTCTTAGTGTGGAGATTGTAGGTATACCCTTCTCAACCCACAAACTGCGGTGTGCAAGTGGTATGGTCACTTCAGCCAACACGAGATGGGTTGATAGTCTGACAAATAATGCTACAAAATGAATTTGGCCAAAATGGGACGTCAGGCGCTCAAAGGGCGGTCAAGGAAAAACATCTATATGTTAGTTGCTTTGATCACAAGCGGCGACGTGCTACAAGATTGAACGTACCCCATTTCGACTATTGCAGAAGATGTAAGAATGAAGAGGAAGAGCGCTTTCTCTGTTACTGTCCTGCATGGCTTGCCACTAGGTTTACCTACTGTGACTAATCGCTCTTGAATAATACTGATTACCTTAAGGATAATACTGATTACCTTAGGGTTTACACCGTCAACCGTGGCTCAAGTTGTCTTGATGAGGAAGAGGAAGAGATAATCTTGCACCTTCTGTGTCATTGTCCTGCTCTATCCAGACGGAGATTTGCTATTCTAAGCAGACAATTTTTTAACGAATTGGAAGATCTCATTTCTGCAGAAATACGAGGTATTCTAAAATTTTTGAAAAGCGCACACTGGTTTTAGGAGAAATAGAGAAAGCTACCCACGCGACATCACAATGGACTATGAGCTTGAGTGTGTTCCACAAGACAACCGCTTCAACCTAACCTAACCTAACCTAGGGTTTGCACTTCAAACAAAATGATTTAACAAGGAGTAACAGGTAAACTGTTACTGTGGTATCACAATGGATCGGCAACAGTTTAAGCGAGTTGGTTTAAAGATTGACTGTCATTTCTACCTACCTACCTACCTATGTCATTAATAACTTCAATAATTACTTTACTATCACTCTGTATTACACTTACATTGCATTATCAATCAAACCCATGACTTTTACACTTTATCGAGCAACTATGCAGGTAGAGGAGGTTACTTTTTAGCTGAAATCGCTCAGAGTGCTGGCTTTATCACCATTCCGGGAGGTGTTACGCACTGAGTTTTCATTCATACACCATATGTATTAATCTTTACAGCAAAAACTATTTTTATTTGGGCTAAAATTTGTGCGCATATAATTTTAGTGACGATTGATTTTCCTGTCCCACAAAGCGTATCCAAAAACAACATTTCTCAAACACTATTGCCGACACTCTTACAAACAGAATCAAATTCGGTAGTACTTCCCTACTTCAATGCTTGCTCACTGATATTAATTCGGAATTTTAACCGAAACAAGTCACAACTACAGTTTTTCGAAATATTTCATCCCGAGCACCACCTAACGGGCTCTTATTTCATTTATTATTATATGCTTTAAATGTGACCCGATTCAGACCATAACATAAATACGATTTTTAGAAATCTTTAGACGCCAGCGTCACAAAGTCAGCAGGTTGAAAAGGGGGAAAGCGGGGCTAATATCCAACTTGCGACTGAAGCCAGGGCTGATGGCATTCTTCATCGTGAATATGTATCTGCCGTATAAACAGTAACAGGAGAGTTCTATTTTGACATCCTGGAGCGGCAAACATTTTTCTTGGGCTGAACTCGTTGAGAACAACTGGAACCTGCACCACAAAAACTTCATCAGGATAAGAAAAATTGCCTTAAGGAAGAACCTTTTTTTCTGGTATATCCATTAGATTCGGCGGCCGCCGTAGACCTCCATTTATGGAATAACATCAATACGCACGCCACAAGTAGGAGGAGGAGCTCGGCCAAACACCCGAAAAGGGTGTAAGCGCCAATTATATATATATATCTACATATATAATAATATATATATAATAAATTTGGATCGGATCGAATTAAATTTGTTTCATTCACGAGCTTTTGAGTGAGTACCTGTTTGATTTATTGCAAGGGTATCTGAATTTACAAATGAGCCGTTGAATGCGGGCTGTCTGTTAATCGTTCCATCGTTGGATTACAACCTTCCCGCCGTTGATGCTCTCCTTTGGTCTGATTCCTTTAGAAAATTATTGTTTCTACTTTTCTTGGCGAATAAAAAAACATATGAGGAGGGGCTATGGAGAGGATGCGGCTAGTATTTGATGCCCGGAATGTGGAAGGATCAAACAATGTCATATGCTAAACCCATACTCCTAACCACCCCACTCTCACCTCTCTCTGCCCACTCCTTTCCTCCTATCGGTTTTCCTCCTTACTGCAATACCTTACTTCCTTCCTAATGGTATCACAAAGGATGAGTTCGATTTTTTCGTCCAAGTGTTCAATCATTTTAACCTAACCTAAACTATATTGGCGGCCGCCGTAGCCGAATGGGTTGGTGCGTGATCACCATTCGGAATTCACAGAGAGATCGTTGGTTCGAATCTCGGTGAAAGCAAAATTAACAAAAACATTTTTCTAATAGCGGTCGCCCCTCGGCAGGCAATGGCAAACCTCCGAGTGTATTTCTGCCATGAAAAAGCTCCTCATAAAAATATCTGCCGTTCGGAGTCGGCTTGAAACTGTAGGTCCCTCCATTTGTGGAACAACATCAACACGCACACCACAAATAGGAGGAGGAGCTCGGCCAAGCACCTAACAGAAGTGTACGCGCCAATTATTTATTTTTTTTTAAACTATGTCAAAACTAATTTCATTTCAAAACTTCAAGATTTCGGACTACTTTTAATATTATTAATTAATTATGCACTATGCAAATTCTTTCGAAGACTCACGCTTCATATTTTTATGATCGATTCTATTTTGACTATGAATGAGCAACAATGAGTTTACCATTTATTTTATGACTTCAAACTTTTAAATTCAATTTCATGCCCGTTTAAGCGGAAAGATCAATGCAGCGCACCATTTTATGTATGCAGATGCCTTTGAAGAGGGATTAGCTTTTGTTTGGCAGTAAATGACCGCCGTTAGAAGCCATAAGGAAGGCGAGAAGACAATGACTAAGCCAACGGAGCCATTAAATGTACTTGAGTTACGCTCAATACAGGTAGCGCGTCGCGTAGACAATGGGAAGTCAATAGAAAAAGCAAAATGTCGATAAGCTGCGATGGACGCTGGAAAATATGCTACAAAATGATGATGGCTACATTATGCTAAATATATAAACGTTTCGGAGCAGCGGAAACACCCAGCAGCAATTAATTTGCGCAACCAAAATACAACAACAAAAATGTCTAAAATTAAAAACTCTTAATAGAATTGCAAGCCAAATAAGGTGTGCTAATGAAGAGCAGCGCGCTGAAATCGATGCCGTTTTAACGACCGTTGCGCTTAGGACTGTGATGAATGCATTTTGTTTTTGGAGCAGCAAATGTTGTTGTTGTGCGTGCTAATACATATCAAATGGCAAAGCAGATTAATGCGTTTATCGTTCAACTTTTACCGCGAAATTGTCAACCGAGCAGCGACGTACGTCGGCGATCGATACAATCAGCTTTGATCACCTCGATCGGCACACAGATTTGCATTGATTTTGCGAATTTCTAGTGCAAAAAAGCGTAACAATTCGCATATAAAATGATAATGCAATGCAGTCACTTTAAGCAGTACAACCGTAACCATCCTAAGAGGTTCAACATAGTGAACGAACAGTAAACAGTGACCGTGTGTGTGTGTTCAGTGATATATTATTCCCCTCTGCAAAGGATTAAACCGATTTCAAACATTTTCGCAATGCGCTCCTACGTTATATTCGCTTGTTTGACGACAATCTACGCCGTCTCTGCGGCACCACAATACGGCTATGGCTACGGAGCACAACCAGCCGCCAGCAGTTTTGTACCCTCAGCACGTGGTGGTGAGAAATATTTGCCACCCGCTACCACAACACCAGCACCCAGCGTACACAAGCAATTCTATACAATTTCGGCACCGGAGGATACTGATGATGGCAAGCCCAAACATTTAGTCATCGGTCGTCCACAGAAGAACTATCGTGTTGTCTTCATTAAGGCACCAGGCCCCGATAACTCCAACCGGAAATTATCTGCTGAATTTGCACCACAAGAGGAGAAGACTGTCATTTATGTGCTTTCCAAGAAGGATGACGAGTTGACAGCTAATGACTTTGCCACACCAGCGCCAACGGTGCCAAGCAAACCCGAAGTCTTCTTCATCAAATACAAGACACCCGAGGAAGCAGAAGCAGCGCAAAAGGAAATTCAAGGCAAGTGAAAACAAATTTACGCCATTTAATATAACATTGAAAATTTCTCCAACGCAAACATTTCCCTTACAGATCAATATGACCAACTGGGTGGCACTAAGGAAATCTCCGATGAAGGCACCGCCCCAGTGGCTTCGGTTATTGGCTCCTTGGATGGTATTGCTCCCGATGGCAGCTACAACTACAGAGCCATTCAAGCGCCACCAGAGGACATTGGCAGCGCGTCGTCACCACTTACCCAATTTTTGCCTGCTGTGGCTCGTCTGTAAAGCGCTTGCTGATTGACCTGTTACAATTATTTTGTTGTTATATGTCAACGTTATGTTGCATCATCCATGACTGCTCGACTTTAAGAATTTTTTGATTAGTTTTTAGTTTTTCTTTTTGTTTTGGTTACATCTATACTCATTTAAAGTTTTCATATGCGATAGTTTATGCGATTCAATAAAACTCTATTTTTTTTGTAAAAATAAAAATATATTGCAAATGAATTTTTTAACAAATGAAAATCTTTGCAGTAATGCAATTATCAAAAATAAAGATAATAAAACAAAAGGTTTATTAAAAATATAAACTACATAGAAAAAAGTAAAAAAAAGTCTTATAAGAAATCTAAACATAAAAATAATAAAAAGGAAATACAAAAAACAACATCAAAATTAACACGAAATAAAAAATATAAATTTAAGACTTTAAGAATTTTTTGATTAGTTTTTAGTTTTTCTTTTTGTTTTGGTTACATCTATACTCATTTAAAGTTTTCATATGCGATAGTTTATGCGATTCAATAAAACTCTATTTTTTTTGTAAAAATAAAAATATATTGCAAATGAATTTTTTAACAAATGAAAATCTTTGCAGTAATGCAATTATCAAAAATAAAGATAATAAAACAAAAGGTTTATTAAAAATATAAACTACATAGAAAAAAGTAAAAAAAAGTCTTATAAGAAATCTAAACATAAAAATAATAAAAAGGAAATACAAAAAACAACATCAAAATTAACACGAAATAAAAAATATAAATTTACAAAAAGAATAACTAAATTAAAAAAAAGAAGGATAAATCAAAATTAATCAAAATTATAAAAATAAGCACAATCAAAGGAATAAAAAAATAAAAAATTCAAACAAACTTAATTCTAATAAAATTGAAAAAAATACCTAAATATTTCAAAAAATAAATAACTAAAAATATAAAAACTTATGAAAATAAAATTGAAACTCCAATCAAATACGATAATAAAGGGTTTTCCAATAACAGCTGTTATGAATGAATGGATTGCGCTATCGAGAGATGACTAACGATTTGTTATGGCCAGAATGGGATGGTATTGATCTGGACAACGTTAATTAAAAAACAAAAAATAATTAAAAAACAAAATAATTAAAAAATAAAATAGAAAATTGAAACTCGATAAAAATAAATAAATATGAAAAAATAACAAATATGAAAATAAAATTTAATAAAAAACCCAGAAACAAAATGGAAAAGTCAATAAAAAATAATAAAAAAACAAATAATAAATAAAATAAAATAATAAACAAAATTATAGGAAAATTAAAAAAAATGCCTAACTATGCAAAAAGCGCCCAATTAAAACAAAAACTTATAAAAAAAACTTAAAATGGAAAAAAGAAAATATATTAAATAAAGCAATATTTAATATACAAAAATTGGAAAAACTAAAACACCATCTAATAAATACAAAAAATTAGCTAAATAAAACAGCAAAATAGCGAAACTCAAGACAAAATAACATATAAAACAAAACATAATTAAAATAATAAAAAAACTAAATATAGAAAAAGAAATAATTTAAAACCTTAAAGTGATTTTTTGAACGCTTTCAAATTAGAGGCTATTGTGGTAGAATTGATATATATACATATATAATTGGCGCGTACACCCTTTTTGGGTGTTTGGCCGAGCTCCTTCTCCTATTTGTGGTGTGCGTCTTGATGTTGTTCCACAAATAGAGGGACCTACAGTTTCAAGCCGACTCCGAACAGCAGATATTTTTATGAGGAGCTTTTTCATGGCAGAAATACACTCGGAGGTTTGCCATTGCCTGCCGAGGGGCGACTGCTATTAGAAAAATGTTTTAATGTTTTTCATTGAGATTCGAACCAACGTTCTCTGTGTGAATTCCGAATGGTAATCACGCACCAACCCATTCGGCTACGGCGGCCGCATGCCGCATTAGTAAAAATATATCTACAATCAGCAGTGGGTGGAGTAGATTTGTTCGACTCATTGGTAGCATTGCACCGAATAAAAATTCGATCAAAGACCATCAGGTACCACCGCAGAATGTTTTATCTATTAGATTTAACAGTGGTGAATGCGTGGTTTTTATACAAGAGCCCCAAGCGTTAGTATATTTTATTAGAATTTTAAACTTGAATGGCACTTTGTTTATGTTAGGTGCACAAAGGAACTCGTGGGAAAAGAGGGCATCCTATTTCAACTTATGTAGAAAGAAGAAGTGTATGTTAATTAGAAGAAAAACAGCAAACCTAACGCAATACTTTAAGTACGAAACATGCGAAGAGATGAAGTAGCACATTGACCAATTTTTTCGGACAACAGAGGGCGCGGCAAAAAGCTCCAAATGCAAATCTATGTTTTCCCCCAAATTCAAACTATTTTATGGAATTGCACGCTTAAGGATTTACACAAAGAGCTGGAAACAGTGTAAGCCGTTGTTACTTCAAAGTTACTAACTGAATTAATTATAATAACGTTGTTTAAACTGCTAGGGATTCGGGGTAGGCAGAATTTGATTTTTCTTTTTTGCATTTTCTTAAAATATAAAATATCTTAAACATATTGTGTGAAAATATGAAGTGAATCCGACAAATACTTTTCGAGTTATTCAACAATTAACAAAGGGCGCTCCGGAGCCGATAGCAAAACTTTAAATGCATTTTTCTCAAACTATGTTTTTCGAACTGGTGATCACTGTAACTTAAAAACCGCTTGGTAGATTTCAATAACATTTATACTGCTTTTGAAAAAAATAAAAGACTTTGATCAGACAAATGATTTTTTTTTTTCGAAAACTTCGATTTCTTTTAAACAGTTAACTGTCGGTTTTTTTCTCAAAAATCTGAAAAATATTTCCTGAGGCCGCCATATTATTAATTTTGAAAAAAAAAACTTCGATCAGGCCCAAGATTAGCTATTAATAAAGCTAATTTCTCTTGACCGATTGATTTTAGATGAATCTTCAACGACTGGTGATGGTCACCGCAAGCGACTACTGGAGAAACGGGTTCCACACAAACAGCGATAACTTTTAAAATTATTATTTTTTTTTTTAATTTTGCTAAAGTCAAGTCGAAACGTGATGCATTAATATGATACTATGTTTTTATTGCCACAGGACAGATGGCCACGGTATTCCTTACGGAAGTCTATGCCATCTTGAATGTGGCGTCCTGGCTAAATGAGAAAAAGTGGAATTTGTATTGAGAGCCAAGTTGCACTGAAAGCCCTTGCTAACCCAAGCTGCTCTTCGAAGTTAGTCGGTGAATGTAAGACAAAACTGAACAGTGTTACAAAACACAACAAAGTTAGTCTTATTTGGGTGCCTGGACATTGTGGTATTACAGGGAACGAGTTAGCTGATAAACTAGCTAATGAAGGCTCTGCAAGTATGCCACTACGCCCTGGACCCTTTCTAGGTGTCAATTCCGCATCGATTCAACTATGGATTGCCGTCTTCATGAGGTCTACCCATAGGGACGTTAGTCTGACTTGAACTCATGCAGAATAGCCAAGTGCTTTGTGAAATAACCAAACAGGAAAACAGCGACCTTTCTCCTAAAATTCAGTAGAAAGGACCTGAGAGTACTGGTGGGTGTAATCACAGGGCACAACGTCTGTGGTCAGCACATGGCTACCATGGGGGTCGTAGACAGCCCGATATGCCTATTCTGTCTTGAGAATGACGACACTGCAAGCATTTTCTTTGTAGCTGTCCTGCATTTTCCAGAACCAGAGCTAGAATATTGGGTTGCGATGTACTGAGTATGGATAAAGTACATACTCTTCTTCTTCCGGATCTCTTAAAGTTCATCAATGAATCTAAGATATTTGTGGAACAGTGACCTCAATCTAATTTATCCGTCTTACCACCCACTTTTTATCTTTCCTATCTCTATTCTTGCTACTGAAATCTATCCGGGTGTAGTACAATGGTCTCCTGACTGAGTGCTTGGACTTGCCCAACCCCCCCACAAATCTAATCTAATCTAATCGAATATTTTTATTTTTGTGAAATTCCAAAGCTGAAAACAATAAAACGGCCATAAAACCAAAAATCAAAATAAAATTGAAAAATAACCAAAAACTATATTATAATTATAATTTATAGTAAGTAAAAAAATTAAATCTCGAATTACAAAAGCAAAATAGATATATCAAAAATGTAAGCATTTCAAATTAAAGGATGCAAAAGGTCACTAAATTATATTATAAAAACAAAAAATTATTTAAAAAACCTAAAAAATGTAAAACTGAAAATTTCTGCAATATTAGTTCTGAATATTCTCCCCTAGTTGTCTCATGAACTCCCGCCGCGCAAAACACGCAATTCTGTCAACCACTCACCGCAATTATGGAATTGCCTTCAAAACAGGCAGAAGTTACCGAACAAAACAGAAAAAAATGGATAATCCTACTTAACCCAATGTAGAGAGCAACGTTTCTCAAGCTGGGGTATGCAGACCAATGTACCACTGATGAGGTATCCGAAGATAGTACGCTAGCAAATAAAAACGTCAAACAAATCAAATCATTGCTGAATTTCATTAAAAAGCAACACTGTGCCGTATATTGTGGCTCTTTTTCGATACAGGTTAAGGGGGAACGCCACTGTGGGGGGTCAAAAAATAATCGATTTTTGGAAATTTTTTTTTGTAAGTAGGAATGATTATTCGAGGACCGGACAAAAGGCAATTTATTATATATGTATTAAAATATGTTGATGTAAATTTTGTTTAAAAATATTGAAAATTGACAAATTAGCAGCGATACAGCAAGGAACAATCATCTGAAATCAAAAAATCAAAAATTTTATTAATCTACACAATAGTGGCTATCGTTGTACGTAGCCGTTTTTTTTTTTTTACCAAATGGTGGTGAATTTCGATGTGTGTTTTTCACCATTTTTTAATTTTCAACAGGCCCAAAACACTAGTTATTTTCAAAATTTTGAAAATGGGCTACGTACAACGATAGCCAATACGATAACAAACATTAAAAAAAAAGAAAATTAAAATCGATTAATTAGTCTTTGAGAAATCGTTGCCACCGTATCAAAAAAAAGTCGTTTCGGGATAATCGCGTTTGAAATAAAGCATAGTATCGTAAGCGCTACGGGGCCGAACCGACGGGCCCTCACTTAAGTGCACATAGAATCGGGAATGAAGCGAATTTCGCTTTAAAATTTTTACCACGTTTCTTGAGTAGTTATACTAAAAATGTATGCAAAAAAAATCGATTTTTTTTTAATTTTCACAGTGGCGTTTCCCCTTAACTTAATAGAAAATCCTATTCCACGAAGTACTACAACATAGCCATTACATAGATGCGAGGGTTGTTTGAAAAGTGGTGCAAAAATAAAACTACTTCTAGTATTTTTTGACATAGTCTCATTTTAGGGTGATACACTTCGTACAACGCTGTTCTAGTTTGTTGACCGCATCCGGCATCCGAATAATAGGATTTGTTCAAGTCTGAAAAATAGCCGTTCGTTTCTGCAATCACCTACTTGTTTAAACAAAATCCTTTTCATGCCAGCCATTTCTTCAAATTGCGGAACAAATATCATAGTAGTCCGAGGTCTCCGTGGGAGCCAAGTCTGGAGAATAGGGGAGATGTGAATCGAGTTAGAAATGGAAAAGACAATTCACTCGACTTTATAGATTCAAATGAATGCCGAACATAAAGATATAAACCAATATGGCTGCAACTTGGTGTGTGTTCTTCCAAGAGATGCTACTAACTAAACATAACTCCGATACGCGCCAAGAATGTCACCTCTCTGACTTTGCACGGACTTTTCAAACGACCCTCGTAAAAGCTGAAAACACAAATAAGACAACTTAAATGTTTCGAAAGCCTTAGTAATCGCTCGCTAGTCGCTGTAAAATGTTTCTAACAAAGGCTTGGCAGGTAGTAGCAAAATTCTTTCTCGAGCGGGAAGGAGTTAGCTAAAAGCCCTAATAGGACTAATTAAGGACCTTAATTACTGGGGACGATATTCGGTCACCATAGGTATCATCGGTGATCCACTGGGCACATCTTATTTCGAGGATGAGTATAGTACAGAACATTTTCTACGCCGGTGGCTTAGATGGTTAATATTTTTTTCTCCAAAAGTACCCGAACAAATTCTGAACGCCTGAAGCGGGGACCTTGATAACAGCATCCGGATAGATGTTTTTGAAAGTCCCTCTATATCGAGAAAGATACCTAGCGTAAATTCTTTAAAAGCCATCCCTCTTTCTATTCTACAATCTCGTGTAAAGCTGTGTTCACAGTCCTGACTCTAGAGCATATGAGCTGACATTGGAGTTGCCATTCGGATGCGTTTGTTGTCAGAAGTAGTCGTCAAACAAAATCTGCACGATTTCTAGCATCTTATTCGACATTTCCTTTAAATATTCATTTCGCAGAACTCTTCTTTTTATTCTTTTTTTAAATAACACTTTAATTTACCTTTTTTTCTTTTTTAGCGCATTAAAAAGACTGACTCATACAGTTTGCTTCGCCGTTAAATATTTACATATTTCGATTTGCATTGCAAATTCTCATAGTCGGACAGTTGATTTACGAATGTGCAAAAAACATTAGATGGGGAAAAATTATTTCCGATTCTTAAAACTATAAATATGAAGATGTCACTGCAAACTACTGTTTCAACAGTTTCTTTGTTATTGTTTTTTTATATTTTGTTTTGCCTAAACAGTGTCAAGGCTTTGCGTTAAAATAATTCTGCTTTTATTTATCAGACTTGTTCTGCCAATAATGTTTAAAGATTTCAATACGTCACTTCAAGTAATTGATTAAGGCAAGAAGAAATAAGCAAAAGAAACAGCCAATAAATTTCTTACTTTTATGAATTTCTACATTTTAGATACGCCTTGAAAGAGCAAACGAAAAAGAAATTTATCTTCGTGGGTTCTAACAGGAGACCAAAGAGCTCTGATTACTTGACGGCTATTTCAGCAAACTGATACTTATGACATCCTACTGTCAAAGCATTTTTATAATTTTGCTATGGTTGTTTCACGATTCCGGATTATTTTAAAATGATTAAACAATCGAATTACCGCCTCAGTTAGCATGCAAGTAATGCTTCGATAGATATATTGAGGAAGAAATTTAACGGCTGGAGTATCTCGCGTAGAGACTTTAGGAATTGGTCATTGCGGTTATATATTTTATTGACGCTTACGCACTTTATTAGGTGTTTGACCTTTTGCTCCCCCACAAATATGATATGTGGTGTAGGTCTTGATATTGTTCCATAAATGGAGGGACCAACAATTTTTTAATGGCATTCGAAGGTTTACCATTTCCTGCCAAGGGCTGAGCGATTTAGAAAAAACTATTTCTACTATTTCATGCTTAAAATTCGAACCTGGGCTCTTCCGAATGGGAGTCACGCGCCAACTCATTCGGCTACGGCGGTTAACTGATTTAATATTTCCTCCCTATTAGTTTTTCTGTGCCAACGTAAAGAGTTTGGCTTATACCAAACATTCAGCAAGATAGTTGATAGTTTTATTTCATAAGTGGCAACATACGAGTTGATGTTATGTTGGGGTATTGGTAAGTTTGTGAACTCGCCGCCTAGAAACACAGAAAAAACATAATATTATAATTGGTTGGTCCAAGCTAAGCCTCAACTTTCTTATGCTCCCCTAACGAGACCAACTTGTGGGACAATGAAAAAACCGGGCAAGGTTGGGTTAGGTTGTAGTGGTTGTCCACTATGAGATACACTAAGATTAAAAAACAAAAACAAAAAAATTTTGATTAAAAAAAAGTTTAATTAAAACGAATTTTAATTTAAAAGAAATATTACTGAAAAAAATGTTATATTTAAATTTAAAAAAAAAAACACAAAATTAAAATAAAAATATTTAATTACAAACAAAGACTACTGTAGTGTATTCCAAGCGGAAGTATGCGCTATCTGGTATGCTGCGAAAACTCTCTTAGAAAATAGAATATCACTAGAGGATATCCGTTTTTTCACCGACAGTCAAGCGGCCGTTCGAGCACTCAGCTCCTCTTATACCCACTCAGATGTGGTTCGATCCTGTCTCTTATCTCTTAACGAGATAAGTGTTCAGAATTCTGTCCAAGTTATCTGGATACCGGGTCACAGGGGATTCGAAGGTAACTACAAAACTGATGAGCTCGCAAGAGCTGGAGCTGCGCAATCAAATGTTAGTAACTTACCCACAATCCACATTCCGCTCTCAACATGTAAAATGCTCATTGATCGAGAATTTCACAGCATTGCTGACCGGAGGTGGCGAGTGGAAACTACTTGCGTAACGACCAGACAAATCTGGCCATCCTACAATCTGAAACAGACAAAAACCCTTATAAGTCTTTTGAAACACAAACTAAGGCATATAACATCTCTTATCACCGTCACTGCCTTTTGGGCACTCACGCACGTCGGCTCTGGGTTCCTCAAAACGACCTGTGCAGATACTGCGAGGACGAAGATGAGGAAGCATCGAGCAGACATTTGCTGTGCAGTTGTCCCGGTCTAGCCAGAAGTCGACTCGCTCTTCTAGGCTCTCCAACAATTGACAATCTTTCAGTACTCTGAACATCGAATCTCTCATCAAATTCTCGAAACGAATTAATATCTTTGACCAAAATCTACAATAAAAATCTCGGTTAGGTGGGGAAATCATATAACATAATGAGCTCTAGGGCACCACAACGGACCCACAACTTGCGGTCTATGTGGCACTCCGATGCGGAGTCACCCTTAAACCAACCAACCAACCAAATTAAAAACCAACAAAATTAAAATAACAAAAAAAATTTTAAATTAACATATAAATTAAATTTAAGCTAAAAAAACAAATTTAAATAAGAAAACTAGATTTAGATTATAAACAAAAAAAAATTATTTTTACTTAAAAAACAACAAAATTTAAAAAACAAAATAAGTTAAAAAAAAAATAGAACTAAAATTAAAAAAACATTAATTAAAACACACAAAAAATACATCAAAAAAACAAAATTTAATTTTATAAACAAAAATTAAATTCAAAAAAACGACATTTAAATAAAAACAACGCATTTAATTAAATAATAAAAAAAAAGTTCTATTAAAAAAAATATTTCAATGAACACAAAACCAGAGATTAAATTTAAAAGAAAAATATTAAAAAGAAGCAAAATTTAAATTGAAAAATAAACTAAAAAAAATTATTTAAAGTTAAATCAAACAAAATTAATTAAAACAAAAAAACTTACATTAAAAACACAATTTTTAAATTCAAAAATAAACAAAATTTAAATAAAAAAAATTAAATTTAAAAAACTCTTTTGTTGAAAAAACAATTTAAATCTAAATTAAATAAAAAAAAAAAATTAAAAAAAACAGCTGTAAATTAAAAGAGAAAATTTTTATAAAAAAAATTTAACTAAAAAAACCAATCAACTTAAAAAAAACAAAATTTAAATAAAAAATATTTAATTAAAAAAAAAACCAATCTATTCAAACTTAACTACAACTTCTTTCGAGTGGGAACTGTTATGAAAAAGTTAATTAAAATAAACTTCATTCCAGTTTAAAAAAAAAAACAAAAACCTTAATTTCGGCTTTTTTTGTTTTAAATTGGTACACATTTTTCAAAATGTTTGAAATTAAAAAATGATAGTAAAAACTATAAATTTGTAAACATACTAAACATACCCTAGTCGGGTCTTCGCCTGCTGTAGCACATGCCTCCAATTGTCTCGGTTTCGTGCCTGTGTCCTCTTTGCCCGAAGGCCCAATAAGCCTGCGTCTTCTTCTACACCGTCAATCCATCTAAGCGGCGGGCGGCCTCTTCTTCTCTGTCTGTGGCACTTACCGAAGAGTATTTGTAGAGGTTGGTAATCCCTGTTAGCCCGCTTGCCACTTCACAAAACTCAAATTCGACCTTACTCACTTCCACGTGGTTCATTGCATGTAATTCATGGTAATTCATATCTTAGTATGTTGCCACGCAGCTACTATTTCCAGAGAACAGTAAATTTATGTAACAAACTCAGCTCGAATTTATCAATTCGCAATTTTACTTTCAGCGTGGAATGAAAATTTACAAAAATAGAGTTGCTACATTTGCAGGTGAAACTGAGATGCCCGTGCGCAACAAGCGTGTAAATGCACCTAATTGGCTAAGTGGAATCCACTGGCCATCGTACTAATTAGCTATTTTTTTGGTTTTAATTAATTTGCCAAAATGGTTATGAGAAACAGAAGAAGAAAAGAATTGGAAGATGTACAATGAGAAGTCGGATATAATTCGTAATTGGCACAAAGCGCACGCACATTGACATTGAACTGATTCAATTGGACTATAGTACATACACATGTAGATATGTAAATGTGCATATATGTATGTGTAACTGTGTATATATGCCATGCACCTAGAGGGCGGATGTCGTTATGACCAGCAACATTTGAATGTACAAATAAACATTTCGAATTTTCTCAGCCGCAACAAACCTGCACATGACTGAGCGCAGTTCGACGGCTTGAGTGAACTTACATTTATATACATACATATAAAGGGTCTTTCAAAAGGCGCGCCTAGATGTTGTTTTAAAACAAAATCTGTAAAAATTGACATCCTTTAAGGTTTCACTGCTTTTATTCAAAATAGCGAATAACGGCTCTTAACAATTAAATGAGAAAAATGGTATTTGAATGTCCACTGTGAGCACATCTAAAGGAAAATCCGCAAAGCAGTCGATTCTTGAAAGCCTAATTGTTAACAACGTCCGGATCGACATCGATGTTGAAGGTTGTTCAGCAACACTTTGCGCTACAGTAGCAATATTATCCACTGAACGTCCAGATTTTGGTCTGTCTCTTCAAATTTGTTCACCAACTTTTGAATTGTCGACGCATTCGGACGAATATTTTCACCACAAAAAATCACGAATATTGCGATATGTTGCTCTTAAAGATCGACCATTTTCATAACAAGTTTCAATAACTTTAACTTCACAAATGTCAAAGATTACATACAAGAAGGTACCGTCTAGGAATTATTCACTATTGGCATCTAGGCGTCACTTTTGAAAGACCCTTTATAATGTTTATTTACATACATAAACGTTAACGACTACTGTTGCATGCAACATTTCTTCAGTTTTCCCAAGATTCACCATTTGATTCTCATTTCCCATTTAGTCGTCTATAAAACGCTGATGTCAGTCTCAGTCTGTCAACAGTTTCAAAACTTATTTAGACTTCATTACAACTTGTGTCGTATTGGAACAGTTTGCCAGTCGTTTAAATTTAATTTAATTTAAATTTGAATTCAATTAATTTTTCCAAAAAATCGCCATAATGCGCATCCTTTTCGTATATTCCTGTGCGCTCCTTGCTTTGTCCGCCAACGCGGCACCCAATTTCGGTTATAACTATGAGCGCACCAGCAACACTAATACCAACACCAACACAAACACAAACGGTAACAGCAACAGTATTCGCACGAAGGATAGCCGCAGCGAAAGTTTCTTTAATCCTGCACCCAGCAGCAATTCATTCCTCTTGCCGCAACATCAAACACTTCGTCAACAGCAGCAACAGCAACAACAACAAAAAGTGGAAGAGCACTCATATAGCGGTGACAAGTACCTGCCTGCTGCCCAACCCACTGCAGAGCCGATCATCACAAAGCAATTCTTTCTAGTATCTGCACCAGAAGAGTCTGAAGAACAAACGCGCACTAAACATTTTGTTATTGGACGTCCACAAAAGAATTATCGCGTAGTGTTCATTAAGGCACCTGCACCGGAAAATGCTAACCTCAAGTTGACTGCCGAATATGCGCCGCAAGAGGAGAAGACTGTCATTTATGTATTGAGTAAGAAGGATAATGAAGTGAATATTGGCGAGATTGGCACACCAACACCAACACAGCCAACCAAACCGGAGGTGTTCTTCATCAAGTACAAGACACAGGAGGAAGCAGCGGCTGCGCAGAAAGAAATTCAAGGTGAGTGCGAAGTTTGAAGTTAAAATGGGAAAAGCTACGAAAAAAAATTTGGGCTTGTCAATGTTTCATGTCCGGGGACAGTGTCGTAGTCCGAAGCAGGAAAATTCAACAACTGATTTTTTTCACATAACGCAGAAATGCACTCACAGGTTTATCATTGTTCAAGATTTTGATTTTGCATTTCCGCGAGATCAGAGACGAATGCATAACTTTCAAACTTACAGGCCATGTACAACATAATGGCATATGGGATGTGGTGTCGGTATATTCCACAAAAGCGGATTGTAATAATAGATACTTTTCGAGATATCGCTCACTACAGCCATCTAGCGAAAAAAAAGGCTACTCAACAATAGACATATTCACGTTTTAAATTTAATTGAAGTATCCTCAAATTTCGATTCAGATGCAATGCAACCAAACTGAACACTGAACATATAAAAGTTCATCAGGCCACTCCACTTTTCCGTTTTCGCAAGAAATTTTCCATAAGCACCCCAGAGGGGAATGAATGGTAAGGCGTCAGAGACCCTTCCAGACCAACTGGTTAGTAATAGGATTCACTTTGATTTTATAAAATTCACTCCTGCGATCTCTCACTAAACTTAAGCCATAGTCTGCTTGCCCACTGCAAGGTGGACAATAAAGGAGATCGATTTTTGATCATAAAATCTACCACTACTCAGCCACAATTCCATTATTCGGGCAGCCAAGTAACTATTACATATTTACAAACAAATGGTACCACCTCAAAGGTATCTATCGAATGTATGAGTGGTATTAACAAGCTGGCAACGCAATATTCCAGAAATATGGTATGGCTCCATGGTTACAGACTGACCTAAGAAATCTGATAGATTTTCCGGCTAAGATAGATTTTCATTGAAGAGGTAAGCAGCAGATATCCTCCGGACCCTGCCTATTAGTTAACAAAGGTCGATGTATAAAGATCCAAATCGCTAAACGTTTCTACATCATCATTATAGTTAAGTAAGCAGTGAATGCTGCAATTTTGAGAGAAGGTTAAATACCAAAGAGCCTTAATGGCTTTAATAGTCTAAGCCGCTTGAGCTCCCAACCTAATTAAATCTTCTGTTCTTCTTGATTGCCGCGATAACCGCTTAAGCAATTTCGGTCGAGTGTTACATAATTTAATCTACCGAGACACTATAAAAATTAAATAAACATCTGAGCCTACCAAATCTTCCCAACCACTTCCATGAAATTTTGATACTATTGGGTTGGCAACTAAGTAATTGCGGATTTTTTTTAGAAAATCAAAGACAATTTTTTCATGGAACTAAATAACTTTATTCTGTAATGTATTGCCCATTTTGTTGAATGACCTTTTGCCATCTTTCAGGCAGCATCATAATCCCACGTTCAAAACTTCCTGTCTTTATTAGCAAAAAACTGAATCAGGTACGATTTGAAATCATCGTCGTTATTGAAATTTGTACCATTCAATGAGTTTTGTAAAGATCGAAAAAAAGTAACCAGATGGTGCATGGTCAGGATGTGGATGCGGCAAAACAAGCTCCAATATTTTTTGCCGAGTGGCCAAAAATGTGTGTGGCCTTGCATTGTCACGATGGAATTCAATAATTTTTTGATTTGTCAATTCGGGCAGCTTTTCTTCAACTGCATGGGTTAATTTCGTTAGTTGTTCAATGTAGGCATCAGAATTGGTCGTTCGGTTGGGTGGTAAGAGTTCAAAGTAGACAATTCCTTTGTAATCCCACCAAACTGATAACAAAACCTTCTTTTGATGTTGTTTGAGTTGGTTCACCTGGCCTGCTCCATGACCTTTTCCGATTGATATTGTTGTAAGCAACCCATTTTTCATCGCCAGTTATAAGACGTTTTAAAAATGGATCCTTTTCATTACGTTTCTTTAGCAAATCGCAGCTGTTAATGCGTTGGGTTAAATGCGTTTCTTTCAGTTCGTGAGGAACCCATGTATCGAGTTTTTGAACATAGCCAAGTTGTTTTCAATGCATTGCGGAAATAAAAAAGCAAAATATGACAAAAATTTTCCTTTTGATTTTCCATTTTGCAACGAACTCCAAACGAAAACTACGCAACCGATCAAAAAACTTTCTTTACTGATTGACAGCTGGATTGCCAACTATCAAATAACAAAATTTGTTTTACATTTGTACTACGTCTGCAAACCTAAAAATTCAACTGAAGCCATCTTTGAGTAAAATCCGCAATTTCTTAGTTGCCAGCCCAATATTTGATCTTCACTAAAATATAATATATTATTTTTAATAATTGTATTCACGAACCCATTTTGTTCATACAGAAAACACGTATTAGGCATGGAAAGATAAAAAAATTAATATTTCTAATGTGTATGTTCACCCTCATGGCTATCACTGACATCGAACCGCGCTAGTCCATCTGCAAATGATTGAAAAATCAATCGAAATGTTGTAATTGCATCTGAAAATCGAGGTTTAGACCATTTTAACTAATTAAATAGACTAAAACTTGGTTTCTAAATCCTTCTAGTATGAAATTTATTTATCTTCTTTTTAATTTTCCAGAGCAATATGACAGCCTTGGTGGCACTTCGGAATTCTCTGATGAAGGTGTTGTCCCAGTTAAATCCGTTGTGGGTTCTCTCGATGGATTGGCCGCCAATGGCGGCTATGACTACCGCAAAGTGCAGAATGACGGCGATTCACCAATTAAAAACTTCCTGCAACCGGCGCGCTTCTATTTCTAAGCAACTCTATACAAATATATAATTTCTCAATTTAAATTTAAATTTCTCAATTAATTTCGTTATACATAAATTCTTTGTTTACTATATTTCTAATAAATCTTTTATACGATAACACAAATGTTGAGTGCTTTCAAACAAAAGACTTTAGTAGCGAACTTTATGAGCAAACTGATTGTGAGGAATATACAAGGTGTGTGGTGGCAGAATAGAATTCGGTTTAATTTAAGGTTTCTGCCTAAACGCTGAGCATATGAGCGAAAAGGGGACCGCCTTAGCTTCGATATTCGTGAGTGTTATTTAGTTGCAGTGGACGGTAGAACCGAAAAGAAGCACCTCAAAGCAAATGGTCGCCTGTTTTCTTCGGAAAGGGTGTCACTAAAGAAACTTCAAGTTAATTCCCAATTTGCCAAAAGTTTTCGGAGAAAACGTCGAAGACAAATCATCTTTCATCAACGCATTATTAGTTTTCACGTATTGACTTACATAAGAAAGTTTTTGAGTACTAATGGGTCATCCGCCTTACATTTTTCAACGCCTAAAGAAGCTGTTTCTTTATACAGCTCCTTTTGGAGGTATCCACTTCTGAGTGGCATATTAAAACGCAACTCTCGTATAGCTCAAAGTAAAAGCAAAGCTAAGGACATCATTTCAGAAGATTTATTAATATTTAAAATATTTTTGGATGATTTCTCAGATATGATTTTATGACATAAAATAAAAAAAGAGTGCAGATGTAATGCAATATTTGGTAGAATACTTGTGTTCTTATTTTCCATAAACTGTCAGAAAAATACTAGGAGACCACAAGGATTACACATTCTGTTCATTATGTTGCTCGAAGTAATTGTTGTCAAATTAGAACTTAATCGTAAAATGTCTCCAGCGCACAGGCAACATCAATATCAATTAAACTTGTCAAAAATGTATATCAAATTCCAAACTTTCTAATCAGAATCTAATCCTCGAACGCACCCGAATTCTTCGATATAAAACTCATTTGGATACCTGGTCACAGCGACATTACAGCAAACCTGTGAGGTAGTTACCCCGCAAAACAAGAGGATTGGTATCCCGTTGATTACCTACAGTCTGCTCCTGGAGGGGTGGGCGAAATTCTTCTGGCTACGAGTGGATCGGAAGTGCTCGAGAGATCTCTTGAAGTAAAAAAAATTTCGGCTCTAGAATTCCGTGGGTGCTCTTATAGGACATTGGCCGCGAGGTATACATGCTGTAAGACTCTCCATTACTTCGAGTCCTTTTGAGTCAGTTGTATGGAGGATGAGGTGGAATCATCTCAGCACTTTATCCTCTCGTAGGGCTTAGATTTGAGTATCTTCTCTCTCATGTCTTTGATACGCCTGCTGATATAGCAGGCATTGATATTGAAAACCTGATGAACTTCATCAGTAGTACGAAGCAGCTAATACCGTCATAATGGTAATGGTTGTACGAGTTAGGCTAAGGCCTTTATGCACTGCGACCAGATTGATCTGTTGTGCATTCTTAATTACTAAATTATAATTATGTATTTAGTATACCGAGGAATCGAACTAGCTCCTTACGAATGAGTTTTAGGTCTTCCTCTTCTAGTAGGTACGAGCCTAGGATTCTGTGTCTCCTGTGGCCTAATGCCTCACAGTTGGCGATTAAGTTTTCCATGGACTCCTTTTCATCACAGCAGAATCTACATAAACTAGTGCCCGAGAGACCTATGGGGTTAAAGTGTTTAGTACAAAATGACCTGTAAGTGCTCCACAGAGTAATCTGAGGTCTTTTTTATCTAGGATTAGAGCAGATTGTGTTCTGTTGGTATTGAAGTTCAAAACTTTTTGGAGTGATAAAGGCCACTTGTGCCGTTCCAGGGTTCCCAGATTTTAAATTGAATTCATTTTTTGGTCTCCTGTTTTATATTATTTTTGTTAAAGCCGAAAATTGGGGTTGGTCTGCCTTATCGATTCCTTCGTGTCACTCATGTCCTGGTACCGAATTCAGTGAGTCGTGATTACGAGTGCCCAGTCTGTTGAGTGCATTGTTACACTCCATTAGGACTTTTGACTTGAATGTGGAGCTACTCACGGCTTTGAGAACCGATTGGCTGTCCGGGAGTATTTTTACTTTCTCGATTCCTTTTTTGGATATGATTTCCACTGTTTCCATTATGGCGAAGAGCTCCGCATGGAAAATCGTGGTATCTGTAATTAGTGTTAAGGATTTTTGTGCCCCATTATTTCTGCTCCTATTCCTTGGAGCGTTTTGGAACCATCTGTGTACCATTTTTGTGAGTCACACCACCATAAATCAAGCATCGTTCGGTTGTCTTCATCAAATGCATAGAGACTTGAATTAACATGGTTTTTGTAGTACAAGGTGGCATAAAATTAAGCATCCAATTTTGCTTTTGAATAACTTTCTCACTAAATAAAAAGAAATGATTTTGAGTAATGGAAATCTTTATTTTGACTTTTACGCGCTCCATTGCTCGTCTGTTTGTGCACTGCAGCTGCCTGATACACAAGTGTCAAATACCAGGCATACTTTTGATTTTGTGGAAATGTCTGATTTTGTGCTGAATAATCGAAACTTCCGGGAAGTGTTGATTTTCCTCTTTTATTCGAAAAAAAACGGAGGCTGAAGCGCATCGAGAGCTACAAAAATTTATGGTGATGCTGTTTTAAGTAAAACAACGTACCGAGATTGGTGCCGTCACTTTAAAGACGGCGATTTTAATGTTGATAACCGTCCGCGTGAAGGATGGCCAAAAACCTTCGAAGACGCTGAATTGAAGGCATTGCTCAATGAGGATCCGTGTCAACCGCAAGAAGAGTTTTTTCAGTATTAGGAGTCACCCGCCAATCTATTTCCAAGCAATTGAATGGTTTCGGAATGATTCAGAAACAGGGGACTTGGGTTCCTTATGAGTTAAAACCAAGGGATGTTGAACGTCGTTTTTTCGCCTGTGAACATTTTCTCCAGTGGCAAAAAAGCAACGCTCGGCCTCACGTTGTCGAACCCATTAAAACCTACCTGGAAACACTGAAATGGGAAATCCTACCCCACCCGCCTTATTCCTAGATATTGCCACGCCCGATTATCACCTGTTCCGATCGATGGCATCTTATGAAAATATCAAAAAATTGCTTGATCAGTGGATAGCCTCAAACGTGGATAGATGAACAGTTTTACCGCGACGGTATACGAGATCTACCAGTAAGATGGGAAAAAATAATAACCAGCGATGGGCAATACCTTCAATGATTCACTTGTAACCATTTTTTCAGAATGAAGTTATATTTTCATCAAAAAAACAGCGAGAACTTAGTTGCGCACCTAATACAATATTAAAATTAAATAGGAAACAAGTTTCTCAAATTCTCAAATTCTGGTCAATAAGTATTTATGCTAGAGTTTTGAAACGCCCTTTATCCTTCAGAGATTATTTAAAAATTAAAAATTGTATAATTCTGTGCAATCTTTTTTCTAACGTACGTTACACCCAGTCTTGTACAACAGTGTACGCACGTTCGTTTATGTTACGAGATAATTTTCTACTGTGAAAACACGTAAAATTTATGTTTGCAATTTGTTTGATTGATTGCCATATCAACAGCACTTCGGTTGCATACACGACATGGCATGGCTGAGCAGCAGTCGAACATGTTTTGACATCGAATGTTTTATATAAACTATGGCATTATAAATTTATATGATTGGAGGTAGCTTTGTTTAAGCTGCACTCGGCATTCTGCGCTCTGCGCTCGATGCCTTTCCACTGCACATTTGTGCGCGCAAAATTAAGTAGCAAAATAAACAAACAAACAAACAAGTTGGCCATGTCTGCAGCTATTGTTTAAATGGAAATTCCAAAATCATCTGCTTGTATTCAAGTTGATTAACTACTCTATGGTAGCGCCCGACTTCCTCAATGGAACGGGTCAATTTCAGCTACACCTTTGATTGGCTGTCCGAAAATGCTGTGACCTAGCTGCCTTCTGACAACTGCTTCGTCACTGTCACCAAACTACTCGTTTGCGATTTTTTTACAGTTTGCGAATTTTATGCAAATAATTTTTGGCAATGCAGCTTTAGGCGCTTTTTTGCAACTAAAAAGCAGCGCTGACATTTTTTAATCGATGATAACCCAGTTTTTCAGCAGCGATATGAGATTGGTTTTAATTTCACTCGTTTTTGTCTACCAATAAGTGTGTATGTATTTTGGTACCTTTAAAAAATAGCCTCCATTCCCCGCTCTTGTATCTATACTTCTGCACAGCACTGCGAACGATACGGCGTGTCTCACCAATTTGGCTTGTGGCAAATTTCAATAGCTACATGTTGGCATACATTTTATGGCTGTAGTAGTGGAGAATGAAATTAACGAAAAAACCACAACAATAGCAATGAATCACTAAACGTTATTAACAAAGTAGCAACAATTAAGAATTAATCGTATTCGAATAAGTTAATTATGTCCAAAAAAATTTCACGTCTAAACAAGTGTTGGCTTTTACGAGCATCATTATTTGCAAATTTATAAGCAGTTCATTAATAAAGTCGTAAGCGTATTTTAAATTTCAAATGAAGATTGACAGAATCGTCTGCGAGACATAAAAAGTGAGCAAAACGATAAAGCTCTTCGACGCTAACTGGGGAAGAGAAAGTGCGGCTTAAGCAAATGTAATGGCAGCGGTGAAGGATTTTTTGGGCAACTGAAAACAAATTCATAAGACAAGGTCTTGAAAATCAACTAAAGGCCATAACATATTATATAATATTAGTTTGGGGTAAGAGAAATCCATTATTTTTATTTTTACTTTGGTTATTTTTATATGGGTTTAAAACTGTTTTATGGTCGATCTTACAATTCACAATTTCACCTTTCACAGCAAAAGAATTGTTTAGTGTGAAATGTCACCTTGACAACGGGCGTAAACTTTAAATTGTTTGATCGATAAAAACGTTAGAGCGATTGCTAGATTTGCACATCAAAGGAAAGCTCGGCTACAAGCTATCACCTTCTCAGCATGCATACAGCAAAGGCAAATCAGTAAAGACAGCGCTCCACTCGCTACTCGATAGAATAGAGAGATCACTTTACTGTAAGGAATACGCATTAGCTGTCTTTCTGGACATCGAGGGTGCTTTCAATAATATACATCCGGAAGCAACTACCAAAAACGCTAAAAGAGCCAACATGGCCCTCACGTTAAACAAAAAGAGCATTCGCACTCTCACAGACGCCCTCACGGGTCACTTCACCTGCAACAAACACTTACATAAATTAGGCATAACTAACACCAGCACCTGCAGATTTTGCTGAGAAGATGAGGAGTCTATAGAACATCTCATCATTGAATGTCCGGGGTTGACGCAAAGAAGGAAAAAGTTTTTAAACAAGTTTATGCTTATAGACCCTCAATCACTCCCTCAGGAGGAGCTGGTACAATTCATAAGCATACTTAACAATCAATAGACAGCATAGGGTGCACAATAGATCAATATGGTCGCAGTGCTAAAGGGCTACTCCTTAACCCTTTACAACCATTAACCATTAACCAACTACCAAATCGCTAACGGAAATGGGAGTAAACAGAGCTCTTGTCTCGTTCATAGAATGAATGCTAATCTGGCGGACGATACCTGCAGACTTGGGTGAAACATTCATTAAGAAATTTCCGATCAGGGGTACACCACAGGATGGGATAATCTCACCATTTCTGTGGAACCTGACCGTGAATAATCTTCTTCAGGAACTTGAAAAAATGGAAGGTAAGATAATTTCATATGCCGATGATATTGTAATGGCAATATCGGGCAAACACCTTCCAACACTGTGTGATCTTCAATAAAGAGGTTGAGACTATCACTTTGGTGCAAAAGTCGAGGACTAGGAGTAAATCCAGAAAAAACGGAATTGATACTGTTTAGCAGGAAACATAAAACATCTGCTCGTCAACAAATATGTTCAGAGGGAAAACCCCTTAAAGTAACAGAAAGGGTTAAATATCAAGGACTCGTACTGGATAGGAAGCTAAATTGCGGGCTTATAGTCGCAGATATAGTACGAGCACTTTAAGTAAGTAGACAAAGACAGACTATGGCCACGGTAAATACTGGAAGGCAAACTAGAGCTTCACGGACAGGTGGACTATACAGTCCCGTTTATACTTGACATTACCACGTTCATGACCCTCCTACCCTCGAGGGAAGAATGGGAATGGGTCGAGGTAAGACAGGGCGAGTCCGAGGTGTATATTCCGAGCATCTGGTGATCTCTTTCGGTTTTCTGCTCCCGACTACTGTAGTGTCTTTCAGGCTGTACTGATAGCAATAATGAAAGCCGTGACACTGGTACAGTGTGATGCGATAACTGGAGATGATATCTACATTTTCACTGATAGCCAGGCGGCGATAAAATTCCTCACGAAGCAGTCGACAACCTTCAAAGTAGCCATGAAACGCCACGCATCTCTTAACGAGAAGTCGTTTCACCTAATGATAACATGATAAATGAAACATGATAACCTTTTCAAACATGTAAACTACGTATCCTCGAAGAAATTGTAAGAGTAGCAAATGAAAGATGGCGTAATGATGCCACTTGCAAAATCGCCCGACAGCTATGGCCGACTCTTAATGCTAAACGCACGGAACTTCTTCTAAGAAGAGATAAGCACAGACTTAACACACTGATTTCAGTTATTACGCAGCACTGCCTAATCGGTAGGCATGCCCAGAGAATGGGTGTCCAAATACATGACTTCTGCAGAAGTTGCCTAGACGATGAAGGGGAAGCGACGAATCCGACGTAGATTCGCATTTTGGGTAGACAATCCTTTAAAGAATTGGAAGATCTCGGCTCTGTCGGAATTAAGGATCTTACAAAATTTTTGAAAAGTTCACACTAGTTTTAGGAGGCACGCGGTATCACAATGGCCCATGAGTCCGAGAGTGTCCCACAGTGGACAACCGCTTCAACCTAACCTAACCTTGATCGATACTTTACGAGACATCGATCACTACAGCCATCTACCAAGAAAATAGTGAATTTTCCCCCCCCAACATAATATTATTAATTGAAGCATTTTGTCAACTCCAAACGACAAAAAAATTTCTGATAGCGCCTGGTGTGCATGTTCACTATCTGGTGGCTCCTTATGGAGGGGGTGAGCCACACCATAAACTTAAAATGAGCACAAAATTAGTATGTGTTAGTGTGAGTACAGTGGGACCAAAAGATCATAATTTACATAATTTTTGGCTTTTTTCAATTTTTTTCTTAATAAAAATAAAATATTTTTTCCTAAGATAAATTATACAAAATAAAAATAAAATATTTCGTCTTCAATCTACAACCATTTCTCGAAAATCCCTGAAGGCAATAGAATCGAATAGCAACATCGAATCTTTAAACATACTTCTACAAAAAAAATTTATCAAAGTAGACTTCCGAATATCACAAAAATTAATAGCTTAAAAGATTCGGTCGACATACAGTCTGTCTAACAAAAGCGTGACCGCCAAAATTCAAACTTAGAGTTTCGTTATAAAAAAATTAAATGCTGCTAAATACACGTGAAGCACGGTCCTCGCACTTTTCCAAACACACCTACTTTTCCTGTTTCTAAAAAAACCAAAAACAAAAATCCTCCAATTCCATTTCCCCAAAAACGTATCTTTTTTATCTTTACTCCCGCACAAAAGTCAGGACATTACTTTCATTGTGGCCGCTAAACCAAGCAAAACAAAAAAACAAAGAAAAAGACATAGTTACGCATAGCCTCAGTAGCGCCAGCAAGAGGAAGTAGGCAATCGCGATAATAGCGCGGACACACCAAATTTAGCGAAGTCCTCAACTAGCTGTGCGATCCCTTCTGCCATAAAAATGTGAGGCACAGATGGCGCTCCAAGCAGTAAGAAGGCGTTGTTCCTAAGCAAAACCAGGTGGGCATTCTCACTACTTAGAACTATCAGAAATCCAAAAAAAAAAAAACAAAAAAAAAATTCTGATTCAAGAAACCAACGCAAGACTGAGTCTTGTCGAGGCCCTATGCCCTATTGGAGTGAACACGAAAAAAAAAAACAAAAATACAAAGTGAAGTCCAAAATAAACAAGACTAAGCTAATATTGAAACAACAGGAGCTTTGTTCTGATAACTTCAAGTTTATTTATTCAAAATAGTCACCTCTGTCTGTCTAACAAAAGCGTGACCGGCTAAATTCAAACTTAGAGTTCCGTTATAAAAAATATTAAGTGCTGCTAAATAGGTGTATCTTTTGCGGAATAAGCGTTGTGCAATTTATTAGTTTTATAAGAAGGTAAGAAGGCGTACTAAGTTCCGCGCATGAAAAACAACTGGAGGAAGTGTTCCTATGTAGACACCCTATAGGTCCAAAAATGTCACGTGTATCTCCAGCAAAATATTTAAAGAAATCGAAGACGCTCATAAATAAATGAGTACTATAGATGAACTGATCGTCCAACTTTTTAAGCGGGACCCTTCTTTGTGACTACGCCAAGCACGATCAGTTCTTGCTAAAAAGGGAATAAATGTCATCGAACGTCGATTGAAGGAGGCGAACATATCTTACCGTCCCACATCACCAACCCCAATGAAAATGTGTGAGGAACTATGAAAACGCATCTTGCCGGAAGCCAGTCCACGATTTAAAACAACTCGCGTGTCAAGTTCGCAAAATCTAGTTCTCTTTGTCGACGAGCTACGCAGAAAAGCTGGTTTAAAGCATGGAGAAGATGCCAGGCTATGCTCGATAACGATGAAGACTACACGGCTTATAGAGCATTTGCGACTCGTAGTTTTGTACATACTTTCGTGTACAAAAAAAATTTAAATATATATTTTTTATACTTCATGCATAACCGCGGTTCCTTTTTTCTGACACAGACTGTAGGTATATATGTAGACATATGTATATGTGTTAAGGCTTAAATTTGAAAAATGTTCGTTAATTTTCAAATGTATGTAGGTAAATATTTTTTTAATAATAATACGGCTGTTAAACTTCTTTATTTTTTAGTAATATATATTTTTTTTTTTATTAAAATTTTGTTTTTTATTGAATATTTTTTTTTTATTTTTTTTTTTAGTTTTATTCAATTTTTAATTTTTTAATTTTTTTTTTTTATTTTTTTTTTTTTAATTTTTTATTTTTTTTTTTAATTTTTTTTTTCATTAAAATTTTTTATTTTGTTGCCTAACAATACAATGCATAATGATGCATTTTGATCATCGCAAACAAACTTTTCTCAAAAGGTCTTTGCTCTTGTAGGGCAATTTTACGCTCGATTTGTCTTTTAGTTAAGTTTTTATGCGTCAGACCATTATTTGTTATTATTATAGCAAATAACATTTTATCTTTGCTCAACCAACTTTTGCCTTAACGGCTGCCCACAAGTTTCAATAGCAAGTAACTCGAAATCATTTAACATTTATTTTCTATTTCCATAGATACTTGGAATGTGGCATATTTTATTGGAGGCTTTTGAAATTCAAATTTCTAAACATTTAAAAATAATCACCACCAACAACAGAAAAGTGAAAAAAAAGAAAAAATACCTTAAATCAACTATCGTCCCCTTGTGGCTTCGCCGTTCCTATTGTTTCTCTCTTTTACACAATTCTCACTTTAAATAAATTCAAGCCACAATAAACTGACAACTTAATGGCAAATGGTAAGTAATTTAAGTTGGGTTTTTTGTATAATTCCACGATGAGTGATCATTGTGTAAATTAAATAACAAAGACTACCGGTGTTGGCTTTGATTCGGCCGCTATTTGTTGCCGATGCTATGGGGAATATATTTGTATGTATGTTTGTACTACTAACTAAGAGGAACAAGCGGTTTGGCCTTGACATTAACTTGGTGGCACATTAAGCGTTTTGGTAGACACTGTGTGTGGTTCAATTAGCAACATAATTTAGTTATTTCAGAAAACTAGCATTTTTAAGGCGGTCGAAAATTTACGGTAAAAACACGGATAGGACTGATTACATCGACACGACGGTAATATTCAATAGGAATTTTGGCAGTCTCTTTCCATTTCAGGTGGAATAAGAGTAAAGGATCCTCACTAAACACTTCGACACTACAGTTTATACAGATGGATGAATTTTGGTGTTGAAGCAGGTAGATATTCTCATAGACTTAGAATTGAAAAATCTACACTTCTTCCTAATTCCTGCAGTGCCTTCCAGGTGAAAGTACTGTCAATCGGTGCGGTTTACCACCACCGAAACGCAAGCCCTTCAAATTTCCGACACGCCACTTGAAGATGTAGATGAATTGGGAGCATAATTACAAAAAACGGCGGATCAACAACTGACATACGCTACCGTATATCTAAAGGACGCGTTGCATTTGGCATGCCAGACAAGGTATGGAGATCAGCCCACATCTCCAGGCAACAAAACTGAAAATATTTGATGCCAACGTAAAGTCGGTGGTTCTGTATAGATGTGAAACATGGAACTTAACAACAAGCATATCACAATCATTGCAATCCTTCCTAAGCCGTTGCCTACGAAAGGTAATGCGGATATCCTGGTCTAATATTATAAGCAACGATGATCTTTGGGCGGCTACTGGGCAAACACCAGTTCACATAGAAAGTATGCATCGCATGTGGAAATGAATCGGATACACACTGCGCAAATCACGGAATGGCATCGCAAGGACAACGCTAGACAGGAATCTCCAAGGAAGCCGTAGGTGCAGGAGACCATCCAAGACATGAAGGCGACAAGTAGCAGCAAAGGCGGACAGAACTGGCCGCTCCTGGAGTTAAATTAAACATCTAGCTTTAAACTATCGAAATTATAACTTGTTTTTTGAGGCCCAATGTTTCATCTAGGATCTCTGGGAAAATATATATACATATATATAATAGAAGGTAGTTCCGAGTAAGCTTTGGTCACCCAGACCTACTTGGAACCCCGATGACTTGGAAAAGATCGATAATCAGCTAACAATTGAACTAGCCACTGCTTCCAACTTTCCATTTCGCTTGAGAAGATCTATTGAGCATATAGAAAAAAAAGTAAAAAAAAATCTAAGAGAAGCGAAGTTTCCATAGAATTATTGAGACAACAGTGATACTACTCGTGGTCGTGTTAAGCCCGGAATATTGAGCCAAAAAATAAAACTAATGGATATCTACTAACCAGCAATTATAATATATTAAATTTTATAAATAAATTATAAATTATAATGTCAAAAGTGACGCCGTTCCAGTATTTTACAGTTGGCGAAATGAAATACTGCTAAAAAATAAAATGGAACTCGAACTCGAACTCGTAAGATCCTGTGTAAGCCAAATAGAAAAATCAGCAAACAAAAACTTACCAAAAAAATTGCATAAATATAATTAATGAACAAAAGAAACGCTACGAAATCATAAGCATAATGAAGGGTATTAAATATTTTTTGAAAGCCTTGCTAATACAAATAATAATACAAACACAGAATTAAAATTAGCAGCAAAAGATATGCCAATGGACGCATAAGACCCATATTTGTTGACTTTTTTGCATTTGACGTAAGATATATTGTACGTCTAAGTTTCATGGATAATAATACCAAATCATGCAAACACACTTCGCATAAAGGGTATTCCCACAAGTGGGCTCATTTGAATTATTGGAAGAAAAGGAATTTTGTTTTAGATTCCGGTTTTCCCGATATTTGATTTTATTATATTTTATTTTAATTAAAATACAATATCTCTAAGTTCACCTTATTTTATCGAATTTTACACATTTGCTCTTTATACAGACTATTTTTAAAATCATCAACTTTAAGCACAAATAAAAAAAATAAACTGTAAGGATAAAACTTACTTTTCAATTTTGTTATGGGAGGTGTAAACTTTCATTCTGGACACAAAAGACCATGAGGTCGAAGCCTAAACCTTCAATAAATCTAAATCCAAACTTTCATTTTGATTTCATCAAATACGCAGACATAAACCTCCATTTTGTATTACTGTGTTGGGAACACTTATGCTTATTATAAACTCGCTAGCTCGGAGCGGAGATTTGAATTAATCACGCCCTTAGTACGCACATTGATCGATCCATTTTTGAGTAAAGCTAGAAACTATCAATCAAGCATTGGCGTTTTGAGTTGACAGAAAGCGCTACTGCAAAGGCAGCAGGGTTGCGCATAGTGCACCAAATAACTAAGCCCATAGTTAAAACAGTGAAAAATTGAAGATTTAGTGATAAATACACCCTTATTTTAACTATCACTAAAAAATTAGCGGTAGCGCAATTTAGTGGTAGTCCAAAATGCCCAACCTAAATCAAAGTTTATGCAATATACGATTTGCCTCGTATTTGCCTTAATCAGATTTGTCTGGGTATGCAGTTTTATAGCCCATTAAATTTTAGGATAACACAGTGCAAGTTTCAAGTGGCTACAATGAAATTTGAAAACGGCGAGCTAAAAAGTACCGAGACATTGATAACTCCTAACACATTCAGGTTAAAAAGTCCATTGTATTCAAAGCTCTCGAAAATAGAAAAAAGGATAGATAGTCAAAGAGGCAAGAAGAGAAGTGACAGAAAGAAAGAGATAGGATAGAAAAGATAGGGTAGATAGGACAGATAGGGCAGATACAGAGATAGCCAGACCGGTGAACATTTTCCAGATTCTTTGGCAAATTTGAAAATATTATCCAGCTTGAGAGAAAGAATTTCAAACATTCTCATGCTATCGGAACCCAAAATATGTAACGTTGCTCTAGTAGAGGCAGGACACTCAGAGTGAAAATGCTCAGTGATAGCCAGCTCCTCTAAGCAAGACAGGCAAATAGCGCTCTCAATGATTCCAATGGATGCCATATATATGCTGATTCCAGGGTTTGAGTCCTGTAATAATACCGACCATCAACCGCACGTCTTTTCTAACAAGTTTCAAAAGAACACTCGACAGTTTTCTGTTCGGGCTTGTCACAAAACTGCAGTTCTGTGCAGTTGCCGTTCTGCAGCGTTCTTGACCAGACCATCGCTCTCTATATAAATTGCATACATAATCGCTGGTCCCATTCATGATTCTTGTAGAACTGCTTCCGATTATTGGCTCTGGTCAGTGTGGGATAACCGCTGATCCGTAGTTGGCCAATACATCGGCAATTTCATTTCCTCATTTCCGCGGGGTCCTGGAACCCATAAAGTACAAGCTTATTCCGTCTTGGAATAAAATTAAGCTTCTTCTTACATTCTTGAACAATATTTGATGTTTGCTTCGCGTTCTTCAAGGCTTTAAGCGCAGCCTGACTGTCACTAAAAACTCCAATCTGTTTCCCGCTCGATATCCTCTCAATTATTCACTCTGCTACTTTCAGAATGATAAAAATTTCCGTTTGGAAAACAGTTGCCATTACTCCCATAGCGTAATAACCCATCATTCTTGGATCGATTGGCAAAGAAAATATCAGTCAAACCTCTTTGGATGTACTCTGGAATGCTCTATTTCACATCCTTCCAAATGAAACTATGGGCATGCGATCCTCCTTAGGTGCCAAAACCAGTGAATACTGCTCAGATAGCATCGTTAAGATGGGTCCCTAAATTCCGTCTTCGCCCAGAAACCATATTTATGGAGTCCGAATACTGCTCAGATAGCATCGTAAAGATGTGTCCCTAAGTTCCATCTTCGTGCCAGAAACCATATTTCTGGAGTCTGCTTATTGCTTTTATTCCTTCCTGTTGTATCTTGAAATCCAAAGGAAGCAAATCGAGCATAGCATTTAGGGCATCGCCGGAGGTTGTACTCATGGCACCCGTAACGCATTAACATACGCTTCTTTGCAGTTTGTATAGTTGCTGACGTGTTGACTTAACTATGGACCGTCGCCAGCAAACCACATAGGCATAAGTGATGGTTGATCTAATAAGTGCTGTGCATATCCACCCGACCACAGCAGGTTTCAGACGCCAGGTTTTACTAAAGACTCTACGGCATTGTTGAAAAATCGTGAATGTGCGATCCTCCTTCAGCGAAACATGTGTCTTCCAAGTCAGTTTCTTATCCAAGATTACTCCTAAATGGATTGACGGATTTTTGACAATTCTTTTACTGGTGGAGGGAGGCTTTTTCTTCTTATTTTAAATGGTGGCTAGGGCAAGTACATAAAAGAAATATTTGCTATCTATTTTAATTAGCTCATAATAAATTAAAAAAAAAGTATTTTTAAAGCAAATCTTGAATTTGGATCGCCCTTTATGTATTGTATCATGGAAGAAATATTTATAATCAAAAGCGACCGCCACTTGGGAGATACAATTCGCACTTTATGCTTCTTTAAATCCGCTAAATTATTGACAATTTATACGAGTGAAACCCACAATAAAGTTATCATTGAAAGGCATAGTAACAGCAACAACTACTTAATAGGTCTTCGATTAATAGCATTGGCCAGCGGCTGGGCTGCGATTGGTTAGTTGGTTGGCTGGTTGCTTACTTTATTGAGCTTTATTGATTGGTTAGTTGTTGTTAGGTCACCTAGGCCACCTACCTAAACGAGTGTGGCTCAAGTACAAAGGGCGCATAAATCATCAACCAAAATTAGCTAAAAGGCCAGTTAACTTAGGCGAAACAATGCACGCTCGTGCATGAGACAAAAATAATATACAAAAAATGTGCTTTGCTGCCGCTGATGTGAAAACAACTTATTTAGTTGTTCATTTAATTCAGTCAATTGAACAAACATTATCTACTAGGTACTAACAATAAATCAAGCGACAAAATGTAAGAAAATTAGGCTAAAAATAAATGGGTGCATATGTCACCATTTATATTATGAGCCTTGGCAGCCGCAAGTGTTGTCAGGTGTTGGCTGGTATTTCAACATTTACACTGACTGACTTGTTTAAAGCGATAATTAAAGTAAAAATAAACAAGCAAAAAATTTGTTTTGTAGAGCAAACTGAGTTTACAAATACGAGGGTAGATGTTTCTATTATAAATCTTGACTTGTAAGTGTTTTTGGCTGTCAATTGGCTTTTTCACTAGAAAGTTGGTTATTTTTTACTAATGTGTTACAAGGTAGATTCGATTTTCGCAAAATCTAAATTGAAGTGACTGAACTCGAACAACTCAATTGAGTTTACGCGTAATGCCAAAACATAGACTTTCTACGTAGTGCTTAAGACTGACGAAGGAAAGTTCAAAAATCGGAACAACTTGGTTGTGGTGAATAGAAAATTAATCGCAAAATTAATCACCCTATCGGAAGATTCATAATTTTGAAAATGACGTCGTACGTCAGTCATATGTGGCACTTGCGAACTAGACAGCAGGAGTCTACAAGCAGACGAACAATGAAGCGCGTAAAAGTCAAAATAAAGATTTCCATCACTTAAAATCATTTTACTTAGTAAAAGTTATTCAAAAACAAATTTGGATGATTCATTTTGCGTCATCTTGTATTATATGCTCCTTGAGTATAGCTTCTAGCTAGAAACCTGATTTTTTCTAATTTTGCTTTCTAAGATTTCGGCCGCCGTAGCCGAATGGGTTGGTGCGTAATTATAATTCGGAGTTCGAAGAGAACGTAGGTGAAAGGCCAAAAAGAAGAACAGGTTTTTTCTAATAGCGGTCGCCCCTCGGCAGGCAGTGACAAGCCTCCGAGTGTATTTCTGCCATGAAAAACCATGGCTTCAACTGTTACGGACTAGCACGAGAAAGAAACGACTGGCGCTCTTTGTTAAACTCGGCCAAAGTCGCTTAATAGTCGATTTTGTTCTGCGTTTTTATACCGTTAAATTCTTGACTATACTTGTGATTTAGCTTTCATGAATAACGAAAGTGAACGTCAGCTGGGTGTGATTGTGGGAGGGTACGAAAACGTTTCATGTATTGTTGACATTTAATAGAATAAAAAAAAATAGTCAGCTGCGCAGTAGAGGGGGGAAACACTACTGGACCAGCTGACGATTGGTTTCGTCATCCATTGGATGACGTCTGCCTTCAGTATTAAAATCAGTCGGCATGAAATGATGAGGTCAAAATGGCCCCTGGCTCCCGGACTATAAGCGGTTATAGGCCAATCAAGAAGAAGAGAAAGGTTTGCATTTATTCTTTCAACTTCAGATGCTCCCCAAACTATCGCAGTACGCCACTATACGTGACAGTTGATATCAAATCCTTTAGGTTAAGTAAATAAATTGAACTTCAACTCATCTGTAAACAAAATGTTTTGCCAGAAAATAGAGGCTTTTTGCGTGGTGTTGTACCGTGGAAAGCATTATAGTTCACAGTTCTTCGAATTTTTCTTGGGTCGACACACTTTTTTGGTGCTCCTGCAACATGGTTTGACCACTTACTTCAGAACCAAACGTATGCCTCTGCGAGGTAGTTTCCTCGGGCGCCACTATTGGCCGACTTAAGTGAATATCTTGTCTGTGCTATGTAATCAAATTTCTTATGTCAACTGATATTTCTTTCGCCATATTTCGCAGAGCCATTTTCGATGCTTAAGTGTCCAAATCATAACTGTATTCAATATTAGTAAAGCAGCAAAAGGAAAGAAAAAACAAATGGTACCCCACCGTTCTCACAATACACCATACCAGTGTACGAGCTAGGAATTTCGTTCAACTGTAGGCTTTTTTCAATGCTGTTTTTGCGTATTTTCCCATAAGTAAGTAGGTCCCCATGACACACTTAGACGTGTCGTAGATCCACTGTGATAAAACTGAAACTTCTTCCTTACACTATGCAAGCGCTCTTAAACCATCCTGCGGCGTTTATAAACGAGTTTAACTTCGTTAGTTTAAGATGCGCTATATCCACTACATCTGTTAAAAATGCACTACCAAGCGCATAAAGTCAACGTCTAGCTAATCCTTCACACTCACAAATTTCTTCGTCTTCTGTATTATAGCAGCTTCTACAATGATCGTAGTATGGCACTCCCAGTCTTCTAGCATGGTTACCTATTAGACAATGACCGGTTAATGCAGCTATCAAAGTTCTTTTATCCTCTCTGTTGAGTTTTAGCAGGCATTTTCCAACGACCGGATAAAGCGTTGATACCCATTCCCAAAGCCACTTGCAAATTACTGTCAGATAGAAAAAATATTAGAGTAGTAAATTCAAAATGGCAAAACCTAACAATAGGCGAATTGCACAAATTGACATGGCCGAAACTCAAGAGTGAGTGGGTATCAACGCTTTATCCGATTCAATAGTTTTTCTGGGAAGTTCATCTGCTATACAGTTTCTTCCTATATTTCTATGACCTGGCACCCAAATTAGGTGTGTCGAAATACTGGGATAAGTCGTTTAGAAGTTTATAACATTCTGTGACTGTTTTCAGCCTCGGTAGTCTAGGGTAAGTGCACTGCCTGCCATCCCAGAGGTTGAGGTTTCTAATCCCACGTCAGGCACGGTCTTCGCGCTTTTCCAAACTTACCTACTTTCTTAGTTTTTTAAAAAAACATTTCATTCCTCAACCCCAAACTTTATCCTTCCAATTCTTTCTCCCTCACAAAACTCAGCGCATTACTTGCACTGTGGCTGCTAAAACAAGCAAAAAAAACAAACAAGGAAATAGACACATACATCGCGGCAATAGCGCAAATACACCAAATTTAGCGAAGCCCTCAACCATCTGTGTGATCCTTCTGGCAGAAAAATGTAAAACACAGATGGCGCTCTAAGCATTTAGAAGGCATTGTTCCTAAGCAACGACAGGTGGGCATTCCCACTACTTAGGACTGGTAGCGGCAGGCTAATCACCTACCCTACCAGAAAGCAAAAATAGATTAACGAAACCAATGTAAGTCTGAGTCTTGTCCAGGCCCTATGCTACCGAGTGGAGTGAACAAGGAAAAAAAATGACTTTTTTCGACGAGTGCGTTTTGGAAGCTGGCGCTTTTATTGCTACATGCCGAATAAATTACGGCATTCCTGGTGGACATTCCTGGTATTTATCGCTGTAAGGCCATCCTTAATAGCGGTGACTTCCGCTGAAATACACTACAGTGATCAGGTAGGCGAAATGATCGCTTTATCTCCAGTTTTTTTGAGTAGACCCCTCCACCTATTTTGTTATCTAATTTTGAGCCATCTATTTAGATAGTTATGTCATTTTTACAACTTTGTTATTTTATGTTAAAGAATGATTTTTTTATTTTATTGTGATTAGAAAAACAATCAATACACTTCTTAGGCTTTGAAGCCAAACAGTTTTGATCAGGCATTTAGTCATCACTGTAAACAATTATAGGTGAATTTTGGTTTTTCTCCGTAACTGTAAGAAACTGTGAAAATTTTAGATTTGTTTTGACATTTCCGATACAAATTTGGTTTGGTGGACAATTATCCGTCTTTTTATGACAAAATGCAAATGTTGTCATTAATTCTACTTCAATGCCAGCTGTTTGTGGTTACGGCATGGCTAATCGGCAAAAGCTGTAATGTTGCGGCTATGGTTATGGTTATGATTATGGTTACGGCACCACTAATTGCAGTTTTATTCACGCCCACCAGTTGGCGCGTATGTCGAGATATCTCTTAACAACATATACGGGTGTTAGGTATGAGTATAATGGGACTGAGTATAAATAATTTAGAAAAAGCAAAAAACAAATACTTAGGAGACATAAAAGATATCCCACTTGTAAGTCACCCTCTTACTTTGGCACTAAATAGTTTTATTTTCGATTTTCGGCAGTTTATACAAGTGACGCTAAGCACCAACCACAAACACGTTTATGCAATTAGAATACAGAAAAGTTTAAGAGTTAAGAGTTGGAGAGTTTAATAGTTAGGCGACGCAAAATAACTTTGTATATAATAATCGAAAGGTGTAGGCTAGGGATGGGCAGCAGAGTGGCACGCTCGCAGCAGAGCGTGCTAGCAAAGTGCTAGATGGGGGGGCGACAAACTTACATCAGAAGGGTAAGCAATAGGCGTGTACGTATATTAATCACGTCTGAGCAATGCATATGTGTTTGTAAAAAAGAGAGTGAAGCTTTGCCAATAGCAAAGTTACCAGATAAGGGACTTCATTCCATGTTAGGGGATTTCGAAGTGTTGATCGTTCATATTAAATAATAAAACGCTTTTGGTTTTTTTTTATTGGAAACGCTTCTTTGAATATTAGCATCATCTTTGCAAATTTCTATTTTATTTACTTTTATAATTTTTGTAATCAAGAAGCATTGGCGATTTTATAATCAAGAAGTTTGAACATTCGCATGTCAAAGTTTCATAGTTGCTAAACTATGTGGAGATAAATTTGTACTGACAAATCGGTGTATATTTTACTGAATGAAAAAATTGTCTTCGTTTACATATAGGTATATATGTAATATATATCGTATGTTTTTATGTTAGTGCATTTTTTTAAAGAATGCTGGTCACAACAGCGAACAGTAATCTCAACCAGCCATGTTTTATTTAAACAATGCATGTTATAAATTGTATGTTGTTAAAAAGGACAATTTATACATGTTTCCATTAAAAAAATAGAGGTTTTTTTTCAAAAAATATTGAGGAAGTTATCATAGCAGAGTGGGTATTCTTGGTGAGTACTTAGTTGCTCTCAAATTCAAATCACACGCATATGGCAATGCGCACAGTATGACAAAGTACACAAAAATGATTAGAGAAATTTGTTTGCATCCGCGCATGGATTTCGCACCATTGGTCATTAACACATTGAAATAAATCTTCACCTTTAGTCGTCCCTTTCATTGGAATAATGTCCAAAAGTTCTTCACATATATTTAGGTGGGCATCAACTCCACGGATAAAAATCGCTAATTGAGCTATGTCGGATATATCTGTACTTTTGTCAATTGCCAATGAAATCGCTGTGAATGATTTTATACGCTCTGTTAACTGCGATTCTGTAATTTCCGCCATTTCATCTACTCGTCTGCTTATAGTTCTACGAGATAAGGGGACAAAATTCCTACTGCTTTTAATATACAAGACTTCACCAATTCGCCATCCGAAAATGCACGATTCTCACGAACAAGGTTTAACGCGATTTCATAAGTTGCACGCTTTGCATCTACAACGTAATCTTCGCTTTCCTAAGAAATTTAAAAAAAATTTTAATAATTTGAATTTTTCCGACCTTCTGTAATTTGGCACATCGAATCGGGCTCTTCGTTTAGACTTAGGGATTTGTATATACTTTTCCTTTCTTCTCCTACATATTCATCATATTCACTCCTATGCAGCTCATAATGTCTCTTTATGTTAAAAACCTCACACACCACACGTTTTTCACATACAAGGCATTGTGATTCTCCATCTACATATTTGCATAAAAAAGTTACACTCCACTTCGGATTAAAATTTAACAATGTTCTTTTATTTGAGGTCATGCTGAACCAAATGTTTTATATTTAATATTTTATTTAAAAGTTAAAACAGAGTAATATATTACACATTAGAAATAAATTTATGTTTTTGTCGGCAGTTGAACACTGTGCACTTTGTTTTGACGTTCGCCGTTTCAAATTTTCAAATAGAATTTTCATCACTTTTACTGCATCCACACCATACAAACACACTTAATATTAGTGGTTTTTTATGCGACAATAATATGTAACTTACGGTCTCAAAAAATATCGTCGAAAAATGAAGAAATCACGAAAAAACTGATTTTATTTATGAAATGTCAAAACTTATGAGTAAGAGTTGCCGCAGTTGTTAAATGTGGGAATCAATTTTGGAAATTGTTGATTTTATTATTCATGATTTATATACATAAGTATATACTATTGGTTGTTTATTTTTATTTGCAATTGTGCATATCAGAGTGTATTGGATTTAGATGGGCGAAATTATTACACTTTTTATGAAAAATAAAAAAAAAAATGGTATCATATAGTAGCTAAAAATTCTGAAACATTTGACAAACTTCGGTAGCTGAAGAGAGTTTGCAGTTTTATAAAGTAATTTGCTAAAAAATTTGATTTTCTGGATTTCTTAGCTCAATTCAAAAAACATCAATTTAAAAAAATATATCCGATCTCAAAAACCATTTAAGTAATCATAAGTTTACATCTAGCAATTAAAAAACAGTATTACGCGAACTTTTGAAATGTTTAATTGCTTGTTTATTGTTGTTCATTATCTTAATTCATTATTATAATAGAAAGTGTAATATTTATTACATTTAGTTATTGAAGAAAAATCTACTAAAAAAACCTATTTTTTAGAAATTTGTTGACATGAAGTTAAAAGTTGGCATCCCTGGTAAGAATTCATGAATAATTGCTCTCTCATTCAGGATACAAACACAGACACAAATCGCTCAATTTTTCTGTTTCTTCCCTGTGCTTTGCTATCCCCCTTCACCTAGCACTTTTACGCACGCAGAAGCACACGCTGCTGCACAGTGCAAATGTGCTGAATTTGCCCATCACTAGTGTAGGCAATAAAGTAGACTATTTAAATATCATCAAAAAAGAAAAACTCATTTTAAATAACAAGTTATGGTTTATATTCAATATTTGGCTAACAATATATGTAAATAGTGACCTTAGCGTATCACTGCAGAGAATGCCTTCCTAGCATCGCAACTGACCTGTGATTTTATTTAGGTGGCTCAACATGGCGCTCGTTGGAATGCAGTCGTTTCAGGCCATTAATGCATTCCAGATGTGTTGCAATGTCTATGCAAATGCAGAGCCACCAACTAACTGGCATGCGATAGAAGAAAAACATCTGCAAACATAGCCATTTAATATATTCTCATTGTAAATACAGTGAATTGAACAACCAACAAATTTAATCAATTCAAGTTCATATACACCAACACACGCTCACTGCTGCAGAGAAATTACAAATCTCAAGTGGCTGCTGTTAGCTAATGGCACAGACGCATGCGCTGCTTGCTGCCAGCCAATGTATGGCATGCCCATGTACGAGTATGTAGGTATGTGTGTATGCATGTGCGTGTTTGCGTGCTTATTAATTCAAACATTTTGACCAATCAATGATTTTATCTCAGTTACTAGGGGCACTTGCCCTTAGATATTCCCACACAAGCAGGTTGCAACAATAACAAACACACGAATCGCTGATCAAGGCATTCTACTTTTGTTCAAATTTTTGTTATTGTTTCTTTTATTTCTTTTCTAGTTAATTTTTCTTCGAAAATTTTGGATGTACTACGGCGACGTAGGCGTGACTTTGGTGCGTGCCTGCAATTAACATTTTTGTTAATGTAACTACCATTCGGATTTCAGAGAGAGAACGTTGGTTCGATCCTCGGTGAAAGACCAAAATGCAGGAAAAGTTTTTTCTAATAGCGGTCGCCCCTCGGCAGGCAATGGTAAACCTCCGAGTGTATTTCTGCCATGAAAAAGCTCCTCATAAAAATATGTGCCGTTCGGAGTCGGCTTGAAACTGTAGGTCCCTCCATTTGTGAAACAACTTCAAGACGCACGCCACAAATAGGAGGAGGAGCTCGGCCAAAGACCCAAAAGGTGTTCGCGCCAATTATATATATATATATATATATATATATATATATATATTGTATATATACTATATAAAGGTTCAGCTTTAAGCCCTCTTCTATTTAATCTCATAATGGACTTCCTTACGCGTGAAATCCATGCCAATCTCCCTTGAACTCTGCTGTATGCCGACGATGTATCCTTAGCGCACGCGACAAGGCCATTCTCCAAGAAAAGCTGAACCAGTGGGTACGCGCCCTCGAATCTAATAGGCTGCGAATAAGCCGCATAAAAACCGAAGCTATAGAGTTCCATTTTGCTTCAGCGAGTTGCGAGTGGCCAGCTCTAACAGTTGATAACTTGAGGATGCTGAATAGCTTTAAATATTTGGGTTCGTATGTTAGTGAAGTTATCAACTTTGAGCGAGAAATGGCGCACCGAATTCAATGCGGATAGCGAAGCTGGAGAGCGGCTTAGGGTGTTCTGAGCGATAAGAAAATGCCACAAAAGTTAAAAGGTAAAATCTATAAAAGCACGATCAGACCATACGCTTCCAAGTGCTGGGCTATACCCCGAAAAATTAGAACAGAAACTGCATGTGGCAGAAATGCGTTAGCTGAAGTTGGCCAGCGGAACAATTCTTTTGGAAAAGATACAGACAACTTTTTTCTTGGTGACTGGACCTGCGTGGTCTAGTGAGACAAGTATGGCAGACGAAGGAGTTAAAAAGTGGACCAGGCACCAAAAACATAGAAAAAATACTTAAAAACAGGAAATGTGATGCAGAAGCGTACATGAAGCGACAGCTCAGGAGTTTGTGACCTGGAGATATCGCACAAGGGGAAATAGCACAAGACTAGGCAACAGAAGAAGAAGATAGACTGCATAAATCAAGTCTATATACCTATGAAATGAACAGAGTTCAAGGATGTATTTACTCCAAAGATAGAGAAAAACCGCGAACAACTACCTAAGTCATTAGGACTTTGAGGAGAGAGTAAGGAAGGCAACAATAGCCCTGTATGGATGCAAATGCGCCATCGAGAAAAGATGGGACCTCTCGCCTAGAGTTGTATTTTAGCTCTACAATAGCTAGTTCTGTTATATGAAGTCATTGTCTGGTGGAACTCACTGGGGATGATGACATCGGCAAACAAGCTGGATAGAGTTCAAAGGTCTGCACTTATTGGAATCAGTGGGACGGTTCGAACTACTCCTATTCTATTGCTTAATGTAATGTTAAATGTGGTACCTTTAGGCATAGCGAGCAAAACTGCCGCTACACGTACCACAATCAGGCTGAGAGATTTGGGATTCAGGTTCGACCTCACTCACGGAGACTCAAGTATCTTTAGAAACTTTGGGTTCATCCCACGACAAGGGATCAGTCCAAGCGAAACTTTCTCCACGCATATTCCATCAAGGGAGGAGTGGACTGGGTGCAACACTTGGCGACAGGGCTTGGTGAACCTGTTCACAGATGGCTCAAAGTTGGGTTGGAGGAGCTCCCAAAGAGCTCACCATCAGACTCAAATTCAGATTACCGGATCACTGCAGTGCATTCCAAGCAGAGGTAGCCCAATCAAAAAAGTGGCTGATTGGCTACTCACTTGCGCAATAACTGTTAAGAAGAAAACTATTTACTCCGATAGACAAGCGGCAATTAGGGCCCTGGGATCAAGTATGGTGCACTCGAAACTGACCAGGGAATACTTGATTTCACTTTCGATTGCATCCGAATTCTTTCTTATAAAACTAATCTGGGTACCCTGTCATAGTACCATTGCGGAAAGACAAGGGACCTGTGAGATAGTGTCCCTGCGAAAGGAGAGCATCGGGATTGCCTTGACAACCTGCGCTCTACTCCTGGAACTATGGGATTCGCGTCAACTCAGCGAGCGCTGAGTAAACACACAAACTTGTAAGGTCACGAAATCCTTCTGACCAAGCGAGGATCGGAGGCTTTCAAGGAATATTCTGCGGATGACAAAATCTCAGCTCCCAAATTTCATGAACGTCCTCGGAATTACTTCCAGTCCTTTTTGCGTCAGCTGTATGGAGAATGAGGTGGAATCGTCTCAGCACCTTCTCCTTAGCTGCCCCGCTCTCGCGGGACTAAGAGTAAAGCATTTTGGTTTTCAGTTCTTTCCTACACCTGCTGCTATAGCAGGGCTTGACATAAAAAATCTGATGAGCTTCATCAGCAGCATAAAGCGGCTAACATAACCGCAAATTTGTCCCCATTCGTAATACACAAATAATCTACTCTGCTGCTGACTCCGCCCTAACGAGTTCATCATCAATTTCATTACCTTTTATTCCAGAGTGAAGAAGAAGAATTTTCTTTTGATGCAGCTTGACTGTCCGAGAAAAAGCTATTTGTGCACACTATTGATTTATTCTCGCACAGACTGAAAGTTCTTGAATTTCAACCTGAAAGACGCTATGCCATTTGCCCATTGGTTCGGAGATTTTGGTGCTTGCACCGTAGATTCCCGTACCGACCCCAATATTTGTTTTCGAACCGTCTGTGAAGCATTGGATGCTTCTGGGAACGACCCAAGGTCCTTCCTGCTCCCATCGTGTGAATATGATTTCAATCCTACGATTATAAACATGGTTTGTCATAGCCATATAGTCTGTTAATGAATCAATGTTTAATAATGTAGTTCTTAGAACAACGGCGTTGTTCGCCCATTATTTAAATTATTAAACATTTTTCCGAAACGCACAGAAGACTTACATATGAAAGAGCCCTGGTATCTACAAGATGACCCTGTGTTCCACACATGTCGCCCAGCAAGCAATCTCTCGCCCACCGAACGCGATAATTAGCCGTCTTGACGACGTGAGTTTATCGCCACGGAGCTAGAATTTGATATCGTTATACTTTTTTGTCGGGTGCTTTTAAAGCTCACTGCTAAATCGACAATACAAAAATGATTCAAACACTTAAACGCAATATAGATTGCGCTATTTCTGAAATAAGGCCCGAAACCTTCGGAAAGGAGACTAAAATTTGGGCATACAGTCAGCCCTTGATTTAATGTAATTATTATACATTCAATCGTAAGATGTTTTTATGTTTAATCAGTTAACAAAAAAAAACGCCAAAAGTCGACCTTTAATATATTCAGTTGTAAGCACATTTGAGCGTCTTTGTATTTAAGATTAATTGTCTTCAACAATGAAAATTCGACTTCTAAAAAAATTAAAAAATCGATCACTCAGCGAGCTCACATATTTTTTTTCTCACTCAAAGTAAGTTGGATTTTATTAGACTCGTTTCGAGTTGCTCCAGTTTAAGAGAATTGCCGAACTTAACTCGATCACCACACCGCAGGCAGACAGTTCGCATTGAGCAGTTGAGACGTTTCAACGGCTTTTAGTATTCAATTTTCTGTAGTTAGAAGGTGTAGTTTGTGTGTATCAGCGAAACATGACTCATTAAGTTGATAAAACCAATGATGAGTTATTGAAGCCAAAGTTTATTTGTGTTAATGTATTAATTTCTTCATTATTGTATTCGTTGACACTTTGCTTTTAGCGGACAAAGGAGTGCGCCTGAATGAGGTGAGTTCAAAGTTGAATTAAATTCGAACACTTGCGAATGGCCTTCCCTTGTTGAAAAGTTAGCGAAATATAGCCATCTGAGAGGAGAGCTAAGATATTATTTTAATTAGCATTGCTTAGCGATTCAAATCAACTGTACAGGGTGGTCCAAAGAGTGGTTTATTTTTAAATTTAAAAGAATTAAGGAGATCAAATTTTGTCGATATATTATTGGTTTATTCGAAAGTCCAAACATTCTCATTATTTATGGTGGCCGCCTTAGCCGCGTGATTACTATTCGGAAGGAAGTGCACAGATTCAAAACCTGAGACACGAATTACTAAATGATAGAAAACGTTTTATCTAAAAGCGGTCGCCCCTCGATAGGCAATGGCAAACCTCCAAGTGTATTTCTGCCATGAAAGAGAGATCCTAATAAAAACCATCTGCCGTTCGGAGGCGGCGTAAAACTGTGAGTCTCCATTTGTGGAACACATCAAGAGGGGCACGGCGCATATAGTAGGAGGAGCTCGGCAAAATACCCAAGGAGGGTGAAAGCCAATTTTATATATAGATTTCATTCTTGTGTCTGCCTTGGATGGCTTCGTTGTAGCTAATCCTGTTCATCCAGTTGTCGAAGACCTAGACAACGGTTTCTGGCTCTACCTCACGGCGATTTTTTACTGACTTTCAGTAAAATTTCCAGCGTAAAAAACGGTCACTACCAAAATAACAGATGTTTAAAAAAATACTGTATGGATAACCCCCAATTGCAAGTACTAAGTTTTAGTCAAAGTCGTGCAATATACTGGGAGATAAGCCATATAAGGAACTTAATAAAAAGGAAAACATAAATAAAAATTTCATATCACGACTGAGTTCCTCGTTGTACAAAGGAAAGCCTAACTCATCCTTAGATTCAGATGTGTCATGCGTTTACGAGGACCCTTTCTCGAGAAACATAGTGGCTCATAAGTCAGAGCATACGCTAAGTAAAGAAGAGAGCCAATTGGAGCCGGTTGGATAAGTGCTTTAGAAACCGATTTAGCGAACTCCTCCTTTAAATTCTACACCCTCGAAAACAGTTGAACTCGCTTTTCTTATGCTTGCACTTTTTTCATTCCTTCTTCTTCTTCTTCCCCTTCTTCTTTGCCTTCTTCTTCCTCCTCTTCTTCTTCTTCTTCTTCTTCTTCTTCTTCATCATCTTCTTCTTCATCTTCTTCTTATTCCCCTTCTTATTCCCCTTCTTCTTCTTCTTCTTCTACTTCAGGTCCTTAATCCCTCGTGGAACATAGCACATCAGCCTGCGCACCATCTTGAGCGATTTTTGGCATTTATGAGCATTTCGAATGGCTCCACTTGCGCATTTTTCGGTATTACTGAGCTCGACATTGTTTTGGGCCAAAAAAAAGCCGAAGATGTTCCTCAGGTAGCGATTTACAAAAACCTGAAGGCTTGGTGATGGATTTGATCACTTTCCATGTACATACAGCAAGCATAAAGTAGAACCGATACTACGTTGGATTTGAAAATTCTCATTTTTGCGTGATGTTGCTTTTGCGCCGCACAGACGACAGCATACCACAGGCGGCACTAGCTTTACCAATGCGACATTTGACATATTCATCCGTACCTCTAAAAGCTGCTACCTCGCTACCAAGATATACATATAAATTGCTTAACACATTTCACTGTAGCACCTGAAATATTTACAGTTGAGTTGCTAGACAAAATTAAAAAGTTTGTCTTAAAATTAAAAATTTTGTCTTACTGCAATTTATTTTTAAACCGGCAGTTAAAGCATTTTTCTCTAGTGGCACAACAATACCGTTCAATTCCTGTAAATTGTGCGCTAGGAAGCATACGTCGTCAGCATAATCGAGATGTTCAATGTAAGATTTACTAAGCTGGCTTCAGAGGTTTGTATTCAATCAATAGTACCAGTACTTAAACTATAACTATATTTGTATTTTAATTTATTTTAATACAGAAATATGAAATCAAGAAGGCGTTTTTTAACTCTGGCTGCGAAAGAACTTCGTACAGAAGACACATTGAGCAGGAGGACCATCTGAACGAAGGAGGTCGGCTGGCACCAGTGGTACGAATACAAATCTGAGAAGCTTTTCTGTTCTTAAAGATCGACTATTTTCGTAATAAGTTTCAATAATTTTCAAGCTTTATTCTATCGTGTAAAATTATATAAGTACATCTGTATACTTGGCAAATGTCAAAGATGACATAAAACAAAGTTACCGTCTAGGAATTACACACTACTGGCATTTAGACTCCCTTTTGACAAACCCTTGACATTGTCGAATTTCTACTATCGAGAGTAATAGGAAGGCGCTTCACTTCCAAGTCAAAGTGGACACTATTTACATGTTTGCAGTGGTGTCCAAACTGTCTTAAAGTTCCACAAACTTCAAAACTATTACAGCAATTCAAGATGGAGCTTAACCGTTTTGGTAACACGCTTCCGCCCCACTTTGTGCAAGGTAGTCATATGAGTATCACGTGAAATCACCAGATGCCTTCGCGGAAAAAAATCTGATAATACTAAAGGGTCCGGCACTTGAAGTGTAACCAATTAAAAATCCCATAAATTTAGTTTAAAAAGTTACTTTTATTCAATTCAAATCAATTTTCTTTTGCTCGATATGACCACGTTTTGCCTTGACTATGGCCTTTATACGGTCCAGAAATGAATCGCAAGTTGCCCGAATGTGACTTGCAGGTATTTTGGCCCACTCGCGGACAAGGCTTTTTAAGCGCCTCCAGACTGCTGAATCTTTTAGTTCGAACTTTGCTCTCCAAAATGGCTCAAAGAGAATTATCCATCGGATTCGCGTCTGGTGAATTCGAGAACCATTGTGTGCACGTTATGAAGTTTGGTACGTTGTTTTTTAGCCATTCTTGGTTCACTCGAGCTTTGTGAGACGGTGCCGAGTCCTGTTGGAACATCCATGTTCTGCCATCGAAATGTTAATCTGCCACGGCTTCAAAGCAACCTCCAGAATACTTTCCCGATAATATTTCACATTTACCTGGCGATTGGAGAGCGCCCATCTGCGGTTACAGCGGCCCAAACCATTACCTGTGGCGGGTGCTGCCTCCTGGTGTTCAATCGATTACTCAAATTCTCGTATGAACAGTCGGTCAAATCAACCCTATCGTTTTGGTAGTTTACGAATGCTCGATTTGAAAAAAATTCTCGTCAGAAAACACAACATTCAAAAATTGACCGCTTTCGGCCAAGCGAAGCAACTTCTTCGCTCGCTCAAGTCTGACTTGTTGCTGCTTTGGTGTGAGATAATGCTCCGTTTGGATCGTGGAAGGCTTGAATTTGAGATCAATTTCCAGTTGCGGCTGATGCTACGGTCAGATATTTTAAGTTCTTTCGCCATTTGATTGGCACTTCGTTGGGGATTTCGCTCAAATCGCTGCTTCGCTTTTTGAACCTTTTCACGTGACGTTGCAGTCTTTTGATTACCATCTCCGTGACGCTTCGCGATGCTGCCAGTATCATTGTAACGAGTAATGGGGCGATGCACAAAAACTTAATTTACTTTAATGTGCTCGAACTTACGAACAATCGCTGGTTGTGATTTTCCAGCCAAATATAATGCAATCACACCATTACGTTTGAAATCCATTACTGATTTTCTTTTTTCCCGTTTACTCTCGGCAAAATGCGTCCGAACGCTTGTTATCAATACTCTGGACTGTCATTTAGCCAACTAATAGACATCAGCAGTGCGAGCAGTCTGAAGTTGGTTACACTTCGAGTTCCGGACATGCGGACTGCCTAGCGAAATTAAGCGCTACTTCAAAATTCCATAGACCACAACTTTTCCCTTGGCTTACTAAAACCAGCATAAAGGATATTGTTAACGACTGGGAAGAAAAATAAAACACTGGATGGCGAGTTCAAAACAAAGGAGGGCAGGCAAATCAGTTTATTCTGCCAGCTAGAAGAGCATCAAGTAGCCTCCTACACTTAGATAGAGAGAACTTACGAACTCTCAATGGATGTAATACCGAATATTGTAGTCATCCTTATCATTTCAGGAGACGAACTATTATTAGAAACAAACCTTTATGCGAGCTAGACTATGAAACGCTAGAGCACATTCTCTGCGATTACGCAACTCTCGCAAATTCTTTCGAAGCCTACTATTGTAGGCTCGCGGGCTATTTGTGTAAATGATTCGAGTCTATGAGTATTATTGCAAATATTCTCAGAGGAAATATGCAAACGTCAAAACTTGAGGAAATATTGTCTTCTTCTAGAATCAAGAACGAAATGCGATTTGAAAAAATACCGCAAAAAAGTTGTTTCCTAACCTGAAGATTGAGCAGATGTATCATTCATCACCTTAACTAAAACTCCGGCAATTTTTCAACACTTCAGTCACCAATGGCAGACTGATTTTAAAATGAAGCAGGAACTTAAGTGCTTATACAGTTATTTATAATATACAATATAATATTTAGCTGAGCTACTGCGGTATTAATTTCGATTCTTTTTTTAATTATTTGAGATGTAGATTTCCTGCTAAAACTTAGATGTTTTTAATTATTTGGATTCGCAGATGCAGTGGATTATAAACAACAAAAGCTGAGCCGATGACCGAATGTCGATGGTCGAGACATTTTTATTTTTTTGTTTTTTTGTTTTTGAAAAAACGAGTCGTCTCAGCACAACTCCAAATGACTAATAAACTGACTACAATACCCAATGCCGGTGATGCCAACCGAATGAATTTAGTGAATTTCAAGTTTCAAGCGCATGATGAATTGGTGAATTCACGAATCGGCACAATGTCATATTTGCATATTGAAAAGGGCGATTCGTTTCAAACACGGCAATGGATTGGGATAAACGCAATGCGTTACGTCGAAGACGTTTGATTTATGTTTGTATTTATTGCTGCGACAAGTGATTAAACATTGAGCTATCAGACTCACTCCTCCCCTGGTTTCTGCATTGTGCTACGCATTAAATCTCATACGTTACCAGCGTTTGTGGATTGTGGACTGCGTGCTTCTGTAGGCGAGGAGATTTCACGTAGAATTAATTAGTTTTCAACAATTAAATTGTCAAATCTTCTGCACCTATAGAAATTTGCAGCCAATGCAATACCGTCAGGCGCGCACAAGTAAGTTTTCAAAGAAAAAAACAAATAGCCCAAAGTTATTTGAAGGCATCAATCACACAAACTTAAGCTCAAGATCAGCGACAAGAGCTAGGAGGTGTTACGGAAGTGTGATTAAGAAAAATATTAAAACTGAAAGTTTGTGAAACAACAGATATGCGAGTATGTATTAATGTACCTTCGTGTGTATTTGTTTGGCTTTTGACAAGATAAGCTCAGCCATTGAATGAGCATGCGCGCCAACGGCTCGTCACTACTCATCATTAAGCACCAATTAATCAGAAAGAAATTCGAGTTGCCAACAAAAAAAACTGGCATTAGTGAGAAAAAAACTGAAATTTATATAAAATATAGTTATTAAGTTTTGTTAATTATATTTTTATTTTATTTTAGTTGGTTTCTTATCGATGGATCGCTGGCGTAGTAGTTAAATCGCATTGATGAGCCAGTACGACATCTGCGTAATCTTAAACTATAAAAACTGCAATCAGCTGAACCAAAGACATCAGTTCCAATTTGAACAACTAACCGTAGGAATTCGTCGGTGAAGCTAAACAAACAATTCGTCAGGAAATGCGTCTATTTTTGGTAATTTATTAAATAATACACGCACAAAAGGATTACAACACAAAAACAAAACACACTAACTATTTGCGCACTTTTCTTTCCACACTCAGGTATTTTGTTGCGCTTTGGCCGCAGTCACTCATGCCAAACCACAAGGATACAATTATGGCACTGGCATCTCGGGCAGTAGCTCGTCGGGCAGCAGTTACCAAAGCGGTGGCGGTTTCGTGGGTGGACTCAGCGGACTTGGTGGACTAGGTGGCTTAAGCGCCCCCAGCAGCCACGGCAGCTTTGGCAGCGCCAGCAGCAGTAGTCCAATTTTCGGTGGCTTCCAGAGCGGTGGTATTGGCAGCAACTTTGGACGCGGTGCTGGTGTTGGTGGTTTCCAAAGCGGTAGCACTGGTGGCAGCTTTGGTCACAGTGCCGGTGCAGGTAGCTTCGGTAGCGGTAGCGGTAGCGGCATAGGCGGCGGTTTCAGCGGCATTGGTGGTGGTATTCACGGTGGCGGCGCTTCCAGTGGTTTCGGAGGACAATACCAGCAAACCGGCGGATTCGAAGCACCACTTGTGCACAAACAATTCCTCACCATTTCTGCACCGGAAGATCACGACTCACTAGAGCAAAGCAAACATTTCGTTATTGGACGCCCGCAAAAGAACTATCGTGTGGTTTTCATTAAGGCACCATCTTCAAGTGCTGCTAATGTGAAACTCTCAGCTGAATATGCGCCAAAGGAAGAGAAGACCGTTATTTATGTGCTGTCCAAGAAGGATTCTACACTCGAGGTGAACGACATCGCTACACCCGCACCCACAGTGCCAGCCAAACCAGAGGTATTCTTCATCAAATACAAGACCGAAGAGGAAGCGCATCATGCACAACAACAAATTCAAGGTAAAATAACAAAATTCAATTAATATTTCAAGGAAGTTGTGAAATTTTACTTCATTGCATTTTGCCTATAGCCGAATACGACAAAATCGAAGGTACATCCGAGCACGCCGACGGCGGTATTGGACAACAACAATCTGTTGTTGGCATACTGGATGGCGGCGCTGGTGGTATTGGTGATGCTGGCAGCCGGGGAGTTGGTGGTGGAATCGGAGGTGGTGTTGGTGGCAGCAGCTATGCTTCGGGAAGTGGTGCTGGCATTGGTGGTATTAGTGGTGGTAGCTTGGTTGGTGCTTCCAGCTCTAGCTTTGGTGTTGGCCAAAGTGGCTCGAGCGGTGCAAAATCTCCCACTTACCTGCCACCTTCCACACGAGTGTAAAAGTAGACAATTTAGCATTTTTCCAAGAATGTTTGTTGAGCGAATTTGAATTTGCAACACGAAACTTGAAAAACAATTTACAAACATTTGTATTTGTATGTAAAAACCTTACTGTAACGAAATAAAGATTTATTTTTTTAATTAAACTGAGATTATTTCTTTTGATCAAATAAAAAAAAACGTTCTCGTAGAAGAGGTCTCACTGCTGATATAATTTTTGTATTCACTCTAGTAATATGCTGCTGATTTGAAGGTGTAAATGTGAGGTTTCGATCGCAGTAGTTGATATTCGTTTGAAGCATAAATATCCCTTTTTATCTGACGTCAAAAATGTTTATGTCGTCCCGAAAAAACAGCATTTGCTGGAAGTCATGCTTCATTATTACCTTTTAAAAGCTGAAGCGTGTTGGATATTGATCGAAATTTACGGCAATCTCACTCCATCAAATACAGCTTGAAAATAGTGGTGTACTTGAGTATCTTCGAATCTTCGAGATCTTTATCACGTACGTCGAAATTCCACTTTGGAAGCGTCGAAACCACTCTTTTCAAGTTGTATTTGGTGGAGCGTGAGTACCGTAAATATTCATCAATACACGACACGTTTCAGCTGCACTTTTGTTTAAAAGGTAATAATAAAGCATAACTTCCCGAGAGTGTTGTTTTTTCGGGACGAATGTAGACTTTTTGACGTCAGGTAAAAAGGGATCTTTACGCCTCAATCGAATGTCAACTACCGCGATCGGGACCTCGAATATACACCTTTAAATCACCAGCATATTACTAGAGCAAACACAAAAATAGTATCAGCAGCGACACCTATTTTACGAGGGCGGAAACTTATTCCCATACCCAATAATTAGCGCTTATACCCTTTTGAATTTTTGGCCGAGTCCGAAATAGGAAGATTTGTGGTGCGCGACTTGATGTTGTTCAACAAATAGAGGGGGCTACAGTTTTATGCCGCCTCCGAACGGCATATGGTTTTTTGTGAGAAGCATTTTTCATCGCAGAAATACACTTGGAGATTTGCCATTGCCTGCCGAGGGACGACCGCTATTAGGAAAAGCATTTTCCACCATTTGACTTTTCATGCCCAGGGTTTCGAAGCCCCTGCAGACATTTGTTAGAGCCTAAACCACCTCCCAGATATGTCAAGAGGCTTCTTTTCAACTGCACTAATGAATTCCAGGACAAATCAGAACACAGACATTGAACGACATTTATCGGAAGACCCTTACCACTTTCCTAAACTGCCGTTGTCGGAGTCCAACTACCACATATTGCAGACGAAGAGCTTCAACCGCCCGGAATTTTGGCACAATTACGTTTTAGATATTGAAGTAGGTTAAACTCCTACTTATCCAGCAGAGACTTCGACATACCCAATATATTATATGTCCAGCATGTGAAGGCACACCGCACGACTCTAACCTCCTATTCACATGCCCTCTTAAACCCACTCACCTAAGAGCACTCTCCCTCTGGACCCAAAAGAGTCGCAGCTGTCGAAACAGCAGGTTACATGTGCCTACCGTTGGCCATGACGATCGGTGACTATACCGCTCTAGGAGGGTTTAGTGAACTACTACAACAACAACAATGTAATGGTAATCACGCACCAAACCATACGTCTACTAAAATTTAATGTATAAAAATCTGCGTACCTAGAAGTTATGTATGTATAACTTTTCTACTTTTTGCCGTTCTTTATTAAACTCCAATCTCAACTTTCGACCGTTCTTTATTAAACTCCAATCTCAACTTTCGACCGTTCTTTATTAAACTCCAATCTCAACTTTCGACCGTTCTTTATTAAACTCCAATCTCAACTAAAAACTATATTCTTACAATCTACCCTAAATCCCTACTTGCGGTGTAGCTATTGAGTTTGTGTTGGTGTAGTTGCGCCGGCAGCTTTGTTTGTATGTTGGTACGAATGCATTCTCAGCTGCATTCCTCAAGCTGCCAAAAGTCACGTACGTAAATTGATGATCAGCTTGACCGCTGTAAGATTTGTTTATTTGCAAAATCCAAAAGACGGGCAGGCGTAGGAGTAAGCTGTGCGATCTAATTACGAACAGCCAGTAGCGTGGGAGTGATTCAAGGGAATCATCAAATCTCTGTTTTAGCTTTGCAAGTGTGCAATGCGCTAACTTCTCCCCCTCTTAAGACGAGCCGTCCTCGACTCGTGCCAAAATTTCCTCTACTGCCCTCTGAGTTTTTACTTTATTACTTGCTAATTTGTTTCTGCGGTGGATGAAAAAAATTGCTATTGCGATCAATAATAATGGAGGAAAAGAAAAAATCGTCCAGAACAAATTACGATGAACAGATATACCCTCCTTCAATTCGTGAATGCGAGAGATGTTGTCGATATAAATTTGGTGCAAATATGGTAGGGACAAACTCGTATGGTGTTCCAAGTAATTAATGGATACGGTTTTTAGAGGATGTGGTTGGATATAAGTCGGTTCTCTTTTTACCACGTAAGTTGTATCATTTATGGTGATAGAGTCACGAAAAAGAAGCAGATACGTTCCCCTTATTTCCAATTTTCGTTGATCAAATATTGTCGTTGGTTGCACGTTGTTAAGAATAATGATGCCCTCTTCTATTTTTGAACTGATGGTATGTGATATGCCGATTCTGATGAACAATTAGCTGTGTTATTATTTAGCATCTGACCCAAGCAATCTGAGTGAGCCGGTTTGCACACTTTAGCTACCAGAGTGTCATTGCAGTTCTCGAGTGGTTGAAACGTATCGCTACATTTTGCCGCAAGCGTGGTCTCTAGCTTTACGATACTATTATTATGGACTACAGGATAGATTTTTAGGAATTGACAGAAATTTGTAACCTTAGGAACCTTAAGAATATAGTAAATAACATCAGAACTTTGCAAAATTTTTACCTTAGATACTAAAAGTAAATTACTTAAACTAAAGGGTAATTGTTCGGAATTGAACGCTTGATCCATCTCTTCGTCATCCAAAATAAGTGGATTTATGATATTACTTTTTGCCAACACAATGGAGAGTGCTAGTCTGTTTAGTTGGCTGATTATATGGTTATTTCTTCTTACCAAATTTTCACAGAGCAATGTTTCCTCGTCTTTTAATATCCAATCCGTTTGATTTCCGCGAAGTGTATTGATTAGGTTGGTAATTTCGTTAATTCTATTTTGTAAATCGGAGTTAATTCTAATCTGCCTATTGTTGTTTTCTATTAGTATGCTTTCCTTTGTCAAGAGCAGTTCAAAATCTTCGTGGTCCGGGGTACCGGCTATAAATTTCAGGGCGGACCCCAGAAAATCTATTGACCTTGCAATTCTCTTAGGTATTTCCAAAGTGCGAATTATGTGTAGTATTTCCTCACCTTGCTGTTTCAAAATATTTTCGTTCACTACCTGATTTTTTGATTTTGATGTGAACCATCGGCTTTCGTAAGCTATCTGGCGATAATTTGTTAGGTTGGTGGCGTGCACGAGGTAAATGAATTCATTATAAATAGCCACATTTCCCCGAGGGATGGTGATAACTTGTGAGGAGGTGTAGTCAATTAAATTGGCTCTAGTGACGAAGACTAGGGCAAGCGGCAATCTGAAATTGATTTTATCGTAAATTACTTTTATGAATTTTCCTGCCTTCTATCTGTACTGTTGTACCTAAATCTCTTTCTACTATTTTTTCCACGAACACCTTCTCAAATTTATTTCCCAATCGCTTATTTCGTCGAAGAAACACCCTTTCACCAGGCTGATATGTTTTGGTTATTCTTTTCTCATTCAATCTATTCAATACTAAATTCTGGGCTCTTATTAATTTATCTCTAATTTCCCCAAATTTCTCCGCTGGGCAGTTCTGCAAAATTTCGATTGGTTTCGAATCTACAACCGAGTGAATTGTTCTGTTGTACTTGTAAGCAGCAAGCAAAATCAGATCTTTAACCTCGCTTATCTGCTGCTGTGCCTTCACGCATCTGGCTATTTCCAAAAGGGTTGAATGAAACTTTTCGACCTGTCCGTTGCTTTCGCTATGTAAGGTGGGTACGAAAAACTGTTCTATGGAGAAATGATCGCGTAGCATGTTTCTAATTAAATTTGAAGTAAACGCTCTTTCGTTATCTGTGACAATTGTTTTAGTGTTTTGGAACATACCTAATACCTCTAATAAAGCTTCTTTTATATCAATGGTACATCTTGAAATAACAATTGCAAACTTTGAAAACCTATCAACAGCAGTTAAGAATAGCTGCTTTCCAGTAATTAAAATGTCTAAGTGGAGAATTTCTCCTGGGTGCTCTGGGATTGGAGTTTTCCCAATTTCCGGATTTGGTGGTTTTCTTTGGTATTTATTTTCCAGACAGATCTTGCAATTTGATACAGCTGACCTGAGCATTTTCCTCATGTCGGGAAAGTAGTATTCTGATAGAATTTGCTTAAAATTCTCGGACAGAGATCGATGGGCACGGGCATGCTCCGTTGCTATTGCTTCCTGTTGATCGTTCGGATTCGTTAGATCGATTACAAATTTTTCTGTATGAATAAATTTAACCCCCGGGAATGCTTCGACAAGAGGTCCCTGGATCTCTGATAGTGTCGGAAGATCGCAACAAAGAGCGTTTGTAACGCTAGGGTTTACGAGTTTCTTAAGATTATGCAACAAATTTACTATTGTGTCGTAATTTATAGTATAACGAATTTTTTTCTGAAAAATTATTTTTGTACTTTGGTGATAATGATCCCCCTTCGTCAAAATGAATTGTCTTTTGAATTGGTTTACTGGATACTGGATAGTTTTAATTGTGTTTGAGAGCGATGACTCGCTATGTGCTGTAGCATCTGTATCAGTCATATTATTCAAAAACTGACGGGACAGAGCGTCTGCTACGACGTTGTCTCTGCCGGGTTTATAAACAAATTTAGGCGAAAATTCTTCTATGAACGCACGCCATCGCTTCATTTTTGTATTAGGATTTTTGTTCGAAATAGCGAAAGTTAAAGGCTGGTGGTCTGTGAATATTACGATGTCTTTAATACCGTATAAGTAATGTCGAAGGTTTTTAAGGGCCCACACTATAGCCAAGAGCTCACGCTCGTTGGTTGCATAATTCTCCTCTGTTTTTGATAATGTTCTTGAAATCATTGTAATGGGCCGACCATTCTGGGAGAGGACCGCGCCTAAAGCGCTAGAGGAAGCGTCTGTTGTTAGTTCGAATGTTTTGTCATAATCCGGATAAAACAGCAAAACATCTTCCGATGCCAAAATGCTTTTTACCCTTTTAAATGCTTGAATGGCCTCGTCATCAAGGACTATTTTAGTGTGTTTGGACTTGTGGGATGACACATGGCCATTCTCCCCCCGAAGATACTTTGTTAATGGTTTGACGATAGACGCATAATCCCTTATAAACCTTCTATAATAACCTGACAGACCCAAGAAAGAGCGTAATGCTCGAAGTGTTTCCGGCTTCCTATAGTCGATTATGTCCTTGACCTTATTTGGACATGTTTTTATCCCCCTTCGAGAGACAATAAAGCCAAGAAACTCAACCTTATCTTTAAAGAATTTAGTCTTTTCTGCTGAAACTCGCATACCGGCCCTTTCCAACTTCCCCAGTACCTTATCGACATGTTGAATATGAGACTTTTCGTCCCTTGAAAAGATGATTATATCATCCATATAAACTTGGCAACTTTGGCCAATGTCGTCTCTCAAGACGTCATCAATAGCCCGTTGAAAGATACTGGGCGCATTTTTTAACCCGAATGGCAATCTATTAAATTCGTATTTGCCATTGTTAATGCTGAAGGCTGTTTTTTCGCGGTCCTTCTCCTCAAGGATTATCTGGTGGAATCCAGACTTTAGATCTAAAGTAGTAAAAAATCTGGAACTGCCCAGGTTTGCCAATATGGTAGAAATATCTGGTATAGGATATTTATCCGCAATCGTTTTTTCGTTTAATTTTCGAAAGTCGATTACCATGCGGAGCTTTTGTTTACCATATTCATCCAGGCCTTTTTTATTCACTACATGGACCGGAGAGTTATACGCCGAATTAGATTTTCGGATAATTCCTTCTTTCAACAGTATTTCTATTTCCTTATTAATGAATCCTGCCGCCGAAACCGGGTATGGATAAGATCGGGTGTAAATTGGTTCCGAGGAAGTGGTACGAATTTTAGCTTTGACCTTAGTATTAAATGGCAAAGCGCGGTTAGGTTCGGCAAAGGCCTTAAAATTCTTTTTAATCATAGAGTCAAACTCGTTTTTCACAAGAGCTGGGACCGAGTCCTTGTCCAAATATATGGAGTTAACTTGCTCACATTTGACGTTATTTAATTTTTCCTTACCACCCTCGTAATATAAGTATCCGGATGTCGTATCAATTTTAGATTCTATCTCCTTAAGGAAATCGTATCCCACTATACCATCGAAGCCCTTTATATTAGGAAGAATGAAGAAAGTTGAGACTTTCCCCAAAACGAAAACCTTACATTTTTTTTCTATGAGATTACATCCGTTTATAGTTTTGACCGTAAACTGTCTCTCCACAGGGATAATTCCCTTTAGGAAGCTCAAATTTTTGATATAGTTTTTTGAAGTTCCTGTATCAATCAGTAACCTAAGCTCCTGCCCCTCCGACGCCTTCTTGGTAATGTAAGGTAGGAGCGACCTTATACTAAAAAATTAACCTCGTCTTCCATCGCGAAATTGGAAGCGATCTCGACATCCGAATCACTGTCACGGTCCACAGTAATTTTCTTTTGTGGATCCACCTCTGGGGTTGTCTCCAAATGGTTGGTCCGTTGCACTTTCGGCTTCCGTGAATTTACTGAATCTCCCCTTCTGTGCTCCCGTTTATTCACGTATTGATTAGCATCCCTTTTGGGGTGCCCTCCCACGGCATTTCCCTTTCTATAACTCTGGTTGGACTGTTTTGTACGTCGGAATGCGGAGGATCCGCGGTCTACATCCATTGGAGTAGGGGTGTCCTTGAGCATTTGGGGATTGCCAGGATAGTTATTGTGGTATTTTGGGCTAGTGGTAGTTGCTACGTTGTTAACCGCAAATGTTCTGGCGAAATCATAACGCATGCGGTTGTTCGCTAACTCCTGGGCAGTAGCCAGTGCAGAAGGCAAATCTTTAGGATTGGCAGAAAATAGAATGTCGCATAACGGCCGCTTTAGGCCAGAAATAAAAACTCTTAATGCGTTTTCTCTAGCTCTATCATTGAGCGCGGCGGCAAGCTGCGTATTGTTTGAATGAGTCATTATATTTTTATTTGTTATGAGTGTTAATTGCTTGTCTACCGTATCATAATATTGGCAGATTGACAAACTTCCCTGCCTCAGAACGCTGAGCTCTGTTTCCAAAACATGTAGCGGTCTTTTGTCCGCGTATGCTTTGTCCAATCTAGCTATTATAGCTTTAAAATTTAAAACAGTTGAGAAGGAAGCGAGCGTTGCATTTGCGGGGCCTACTATCTTGTTTCTAAATATCCCCATGGCAACATAATATTGCTCTGAACCCTCTTTGTAGTAGCCAATGGCGAATTCTGCTGCGGAACGCCAGGCCGGATAAGAAGCAGTATCCCCCTTAAATTCTTGTATAGATTTTATTAAATCCATATTTGTGTTGCCCCCGACCACAGTTGGATTTATTTCCACGGGAATGTAACTCTCCGCGGATGGCGGCTCTAAGCGCCGAAGAGTTTGCATCACTTCATCCAACTAGGCTTTTAATTCTTTTTTATTTTGCTCATTTTGTTGTCTTAAAATTTCTATTACCTGTTCCCTAGTTACACTCATGTTAATTTTGTTTTGCTTTTTTTTTTTTTTAAAAAAGGGTAAGAAAGAGCCGAAGGTATTTCGCTTTACAAAAACTTTATATAACTTTTCTTTAATTGCACTGGATCAAAACCGAACAATTACTTACAGTATTATTATTTCACGTATTGCAATCATTTCTGCCGTGCAGGTTTCCTTCGTTTCCACAAATAGTTGATTGTATCCTTCGTTGTTAGATTCAGTTGTTCTGCCAGTTGGGTTCAGTTGTCCTGCTAGTTGGGCTCGGTTATTCTGCCAGTTGGGTTCAGTTGTCCTGCTAGTTGGGCTCGGTTGTTCTGCTAGTTGGGTTCAGTTATTCTGCTAGTTGGGTTCAGTTGTCCTGCTAGTTGGGCGCCACTTTTCTACTTTTTGCCGTTCTTTATTAAACTCCAATCTCAACTTTCGACCGTTCTTTATTAAACTCCAATCTCAACTTTCGACCGTTCTTTATTAAACTCCAATCTCAACTAAAAACTATATTCTTACAATCTACCCTAAATCCCTACTTGCGGTGTAGCTATTGAGTTTGTGTTGGTGTAGTTGCGCCGGCAGCTTTGTTTGTATGTTGGTACGAATGCATTCTCAGCTGCATTCCTCAAGCTGCCAAAAGTCACGTACGTAAATTGATGATCAGCTTGACCGCTGTAAGATTTGTTTATTTGCAAAATCCAAAAGACGGGCAGGCGTAGGAGTAAGCTGTGCGATCTAATTACGAACAGCCAGTAGCGTGGGAGTGATTCAAGGGAATCATCAAATCTCTGTTTTAGCTTTGCAAGTGTGCAATGCGCTAACTTATATAAGGGCTCTTATTCAAAAGTTTAAAATTTTAATGAAACGTTGTGGTGGAAGTTTGTTCAATTTTCTTTTGTTTAGAGCACAGATTTATAAGGTTTTTGTTATACAATGAGCTATATTTTTCTAAAAAATTTACGGAAAAAATTTCTACGCCCACAGCCCAGGGTCGATTCAAGACCTCAAAGAAGGAATTCGTGAGGCTATCGAGGACATAGGGCAGCCACTTTGCAATTCGGTTATGGAAAATTACATGAAAAGGATATTGTCCTGTAAGTGTGGTCGTGGTGGTCATTTGCCTGATGTTATTTTCCACTATTAACGGCATACCTTCCTCTTTATAATGAAATAAACATCAATTAAACGATCAATTATATTAAAAATAGCATTATTCTTACCTCCTAACACCTCTGTTTGGAAAACCCTATATGTGAGCAGAAGCACGTTACCGGAACGCCCCGGATTTATAACTTGTAAAGAACTGCCACTCCGGCAGCTTCCCAAAACAAAATAGTAAGAATTTACCACTTCTTTCAGGGCAATCTTAGAAAGTAGAAAAGCCAATAAGAGAATTCAATTCGTGAGCAAAGCGAACACTCTAAATATGCACTATATGCAAATACATACACACATAAATATGTATAAGTATGCCATACCAACCCGCACATTCCTCATGACTTTTTACTTTCTACACAATATCACCTTTCAGTTGACTTAATTCTACAAATTACAGTTATATCAAATAGCTTGACAACAACTTTCAATAGCATTCTTTCCATCTGTAATATAATATTTCCATTGACTCACCCACTGATTTGATCGCCTTCTTTAGCAACAAATCCGATTGACTCTTATCGAGTGTATCGATTTCACGACACGATCGATATAAGCTCGAAATCAGTGACTCCACTGTGGAAGCTGCACCCGATGATGGCAGCATCGATATGAAACGGTTCAGCTCATTCAGTTCTTTAATGCGACATGGCAAAGAAAACGAAAAACGAAAATATAAAAAAACCACAGAACCGCAATAACAGCGCGCGCCTTACCTTCATATTCATTATAGGTCTTATAGTTCCATTCACCGCGCTTCATTACATAGTAATCATTCTCGGCATATTCACGCGCGAAATTACCGCACGCCCATTCGTAGGTATCATGACAGGGATTTTTGGATACATTGGCCCATAAGAGCAGCTGTTGACTGGTCTGTACGCATTCCTTCTCCAGGCACAGCTCGGCGCGAAAGTAGAATGGCACCTCCGGCCAGAAGGCGATCATCATGACAATTATGACTAAAAGTAAGGCGCAAAAGCAAACCGTCGTTATGTAGAGAATACGACGTTTGCGTGACAACTGCATCAGCGCGTCTAACGAGAGGCGACCTGGAAGTAGCAAAGCTTTAACGAGGCGAAGGAGAAAGCGAATATAAGAAAGAGAAATGAAGAATATGAAATATGAATTAATGCATGATTTGAAGGTGATAATGCACGTAAATGCATGCGCAGATACATGTAAGTGTGTATGTATGTATGTATGAATCAATGACTCCGCTAGACAAACACTCACCACGAAAGCCATTGGCAGCTGCATTGCCAGTGCCGCCAGTTGCACCATCCGCTTTGCTATTCCCGTTGCCACCAATATTATCATCGATCTGTGATTCCACGTCCTTCCCCACATGACTGCTGGGCTCGATGTGCAGTTTCTGTTGATTGGTGGTCAAGGGCGCTGTTTCACTACCCTCGATTTGTTGCTTTTGGAGATCATCATTTTTGAGACAGCGATCGTCAACCTCGTCTATAGCGCAAATGCTAGGCTTGTACTTTCCCTGATTAACTGACATTGTGATTGTTGTGTGGTTCAGTGGCAAGTTTTTGGCAGTTTAAAGGTATTCACTAAGTTGTAGAACTTTGCTAAATATTCAACATGTTGGATTCTCGATCACAAAGAAGGTGATTGTACGATATCTGTAATAATAGAAAAATTACATACTTATATTATACGTACGAACATAACATTATAATTATTATTATTGGTCCTAATGCAGTGCTACTTCTAAAGTAGAGTATATGTACAGGGTTGGCCATATTAAACTGACCCATTGAGTAACCCTATAACTTTTTACTGTAATTTCAGATCAGCTAATGACATACCGCGTTGGAAGCGTCAGTCGAAGGAGATTTATACCATGAAACAGTACACCCCAATAGAACGCGCTGAAATTGTTCAGCTGTACATTCAAAATTCCTTCTCGATTGTAAAAACGCAACGTGCGTGGAGAAAAAAAAATAAAGTGAAAAGTGCGCCGTCAAAGAACGCAATCAAGCAAATGCACAAAAGATTTTTGTCTTCCGGCACTGTGGCTAATACCCGACGTCCAAATAAAAAGCGGCCAAGACGATCTAACGAAAATATCGCGGTCGTACGAGCCAGTATCGAGTCATCGCCGCGAATGTCAGGTAATCGTCGTTCTGCTCAGTTGGACATCCCTCGGACCACTCTACGACGTATCATTCGTTTGGATTTGGGGATATTCCCGTACAAAATACAACTAAATCAACAACTGTTGCCGGCCGATAAGCCTCGTCGCTTGGAATATGCCAATTTTGTCGTCCGAATGGCCCAAACTGATGAGGATTTTTGGCATCAAATCATTATGAGTGATGAGGCCCATTTCTCCTTGAACGGAACCGTAAATAAGCAAAATTGCCGTTTCTACGCCACTGAAAACCCTCAAATTATTGAAGAGGTACCTCTCCACGACCAAAAAGTTACAGTCTGGTGTGGCATTTGCGCTGATATGGTCATTGGGCCGTTCTTCTTTGAAAATGGTCAACACCAACCATTGACCGTCAATCAAGAGCGTTATCGGGCCATGATAACAGATTTTGTGATGCCGATTGTTCGTGAAAATGGTATGGAGCACTTCTGGTTTCAGCAAGATGGCGCACCACCACACACAGCACGAGCCACCGTCAACTTATTGAAGACTTTGTTCCCTGGCCGTTTGATATCAAAAAGCGGCGATTTTGACTGGCCGCCACGATCACCGGATTTGACGCCACCGGACTTTTTTCTTTGGGGCTATTTGAAATCTAAGGTTTACGTCAACAAGCCAAAGACACTAGGCGCACTTAAGGCCAATATCCGACGGGAAATAGCCGCCATATCGGCCGAGACGCTGGCCAAAACTATGGAAAACGCCGAAAAACGGGCACATTACGCTATACGAGCTAAGGGCGACCACTTGCGCGATGTCATATTCAAAAAGTGATGTAAACGAATCTCCTTGAACTAAATTAAATGTTTTTCACAATGAAACACAAAAAAATGTTTCTTTTTCCATATTTTTTTAATAATCACATGGGTCAATTTAATATGGCCAACCCTGTATATGTGGTTAAATTTTAAGGGCCGATGTTGAATGTGAACCACACCTAAACGTCAATTTTTTTTCTGCATTTCATTTGACATTCTTCAATTTCAGACTAACTAAATTTAAACCATGGAAAGATACACAATCGAGCAATGCGTTAAAGTTATTCTGGCTTATTATAAAAACAGGCGTTCAAACCAAAATGCATATCGCGCACTTCGTGATTTTTTCGGTTAATTTAATCGTGCGTACAATCGGAAAAATTGTGCAAAAGTTTGAGTGTTGAGTGCATACTCGTACAGCTCGCACTGCAGAAAATATTGCTGCTGTTCAGAATAGTGTTTTTGAAGAGCCGTTCACCTTAACTCGTCGTCGTGCCCAACAATTGCATCTCTCACGCTCGTCGTTGATGAACATTATGCATGAAGACTTGCATTTACACGCTTACAAGGTGCAATTGACTCAAGAACTAAAGCCTCTTGACCATTTCAAGCGTCGTCAATGGTCAGAATGGTGGCTGGAAATGGCAACAGTGAATGACCAATTTTCGAAGAAAATCATTTTCAGTGACGAGGTACATTTTCACCTCAGTGGATTCGTCAATAAGCAGAATTGCCGCATTTGGGCGAATGATAATCCAAGAGTGATTGCCGAAAAACCAGTGCACCCACAAAGAGTGACTGTTTGGTGCGGTTTATGGGCCGGCGGCATCATTGGGCCGTATTTTTTCCAAAATGAGGCCGGTCAGGCAGCTACTGTGAATGGTGTTTGCTATCGCGAGATGATAACGAACTTTTAATTGCCCGAATAGGAAGATATGTATGTGGACGATATGTGGTTTCAACAGGATGGTGCCACTTGTCACACAGCTAACGAAACAATGGCTCTTTTGCGCGAAAAATTTGATGGCCGAATAATCTCACGTCGCGGCGATGTCAATTGGCCGCCAAGGTCATGTGATTTGACACCGTTGGACTTCTTTCTTTGGGGTTATTTGAAAGAAAAGGTGTACGTCGTTAAGCCAGCAACAATTCAAGAGCTAAATGATGAGATAATTCGGCACACTAACGGCATAGAACCTCAATTATTCCTCAGCGTCATCGAAAATTTAGACCATCGGATGGAGGTGTGCCGCGACGTGCTCATACATAATTGAGCCATACCAACATTATCATAGCAAAGAGAAATGACAATAAATTCCTAAAAAAATCCTATTTTATTCAAAATCAACACCGGCCCTTAAGACTTAACCACCCTTTAGAAGTACAATATGCATTTCATTTCACAGTTAAATGCTAACACCCTTTATTTTATAAACCCATCGCTCTTCAATAAACTATTATCGGCATATCAATGACCGCCAATCTCAGCTACCATAAAGAGGTGAGATATCAAATAGCGTAAACAAGAGGAAATTGAATGCCAAAAACAAACATCAAAACCAACAACACCAAATGAGCACAAGCCGCAAGTTAGTGTTTATATTTTTTGAATTTGTTTTGATTTTCATTTTCTGCTTAAGGGAGCAATCTTTCAAAGCAAAGGAACAACAAACGTAGCTTGCAGCTTGCAATTAAAATATCATTAATTCTTGCGAGCCACACGCACGCACACAAACAAATATTTGCATACATACATACACATAAATAAAGCTGTAAAGAGGTGGATAATTAAACAACAAATTAAGAATTCATTACGAACGCATTAAACCTCCGCACGCATCATCTGGATAAATATTTTTCAAATGTCAATATACAGATAGGAAAATATGTTCATACACACAGACGTGCATACATACATACATACATTCACACATGCATACACATGTTTACAAATTAGCAATGACCTTGACTGCCAGTGGCAATTATAAGTATGCCTAAAATGACATTTTGGCTGCAAGTTGGACTACCAAGCGCATGCGAAACCATGTACAGGATGGTCCATTGATGGTTTATTTTGAAAAATTCAGAAAACTGATAAAATAATAATAATAAAATTTATTCAAAAGAGGCAGCATTCCGATTATGTACGGAACACGATTTCGGCGGGCTGCACATAACATACCGTTATCCGGCTCTCAGCGAATTTGAAAATTTGTTTACAAAAAAAAACTAAAATTGTGTTAATGGTATAGGTACAAAAAAAAATCAACACACAGTCATTTCGTTGCCTTCTGAACAACAACTGATTGGATGAGAGTTGTTTTCATGTGTGAAACTATCGCGCAGATTTCGGCTAGCGAATCCCGCCCCCCGTGACGTGGCAGTCACTCCTGTCACAATTTTTTTTTTCAGCATAGTTTTTGGCCAATCCTGGTAAGTTTATCATTATTGGTATGGCCGATATGTAGGATGGACATACAGTTTGTTACTATTTAGAAGGTTGAAAAAAATTAATGGTAATTACCCAAACTATAACCACCTCGTGTTGCAAGTAATGCGAACTATCAGCCAGAGCGCTGCTATGAGCCCGTGTGTTTTTTTAGCAAATATTCAATATTTATTTTTTTTTCAATCTCTTTTGTGTTTTCTGTTTGCTTTTACACACTTGAAATTTTATTTAACTCAAGCTTATGGTTATCTGTTATCTTACAACAAAAAATATGAGAAAAAGTAAAAAAAAATTCAATGCAAAGAGATGTCAAAAACAAACAAAGAAGCTTGACACGACTTGTGGATGCAGAGCAATGTATTTGTGCTCATCACTCCTCTTCTCGCCACTTACAATAGTACAGAAACAAAATTAAACTCAGGACTTGAACCGTGCAAAAGCTCCCAAAATATTATTTCGTAATCCGGTTGAGAGGTGCGGATATGTGATAAGCGAATTAAACAATAAGCAAATAGCGTAACTTGAGAATTGCATACCCATAGGCGAGTGAATTGTGGTGAGACTCGCCAACGGTATAACGTTTTATTGATAACAAAGCCTTAATGCAAATGCCTATTGGTGCGTATGACTGAGAAACCAGCATTGATTACCTCCGGAATATGATAAACATAATATTTTCGGCCTGTATTATTACAAAGGACATACAAATTTGTCAATAGGTCTGTTCATTAAGCAAATAATAAATAATAAGCAAATAATAAATAATAAGCAAATAATAAATAATAAGCAAATAATAAATAAGTTTTGGTGTTCATGTATCCAAAAACCTTGTAAAGTAGGGGAAAGTGAGAGCTCAAAATGACATCTCATTTTGAGGAGAAGTTGGAAGTTTTTTTTTTTGTATACATTTTTATTCACAAGAATTTCCAAATGAGAAAATCAACTGATCGCAAAGTAAAAATAAACGCGAATTAAAAATTGCGAATTGAGTCAAAGTTCTAAATTTAAATAAAAATGGGAAATGTGAGTAAATGCATATATTTTAATTAGATAAAATTTATAAAGTATATTTGAAGTCGTATATTGCATAGGAACAATATTACAATATTTACTTTCTTGTGATTTTTCCCCCCAACAGTTTAATCAGCTGTTCGTAAAACTTGCAAATTGTTACTGGTTTTGCGTTCATGTGTTTTTTTTTATATTTTTCCTTTCAGAACAAATTCTCAGAAACTAAGTTACTGGATAATTTTTAAGCAAAAAGAGAATATAACAGATATAACGTAACAGGTTACGTATATTCGAATTTCAATTTTTTTGTGGCGATATGTTGGTACTCATATCTCTCACTCATGCCGAGGAGTTCGGCCATTTTGAGTGTTCAGTTAATTGTTGACAGCTGCTTTGCTTCCACGTGTTTCGGCTCGTCTTCGATTTTTAGATATTCAAAAAGATGGATCAAAGAACCTGTATCAAATTTTGTGTGAAAAACAAAATTAAGTGCGTGGATGCATTCCGAATGTTGACTGTGTCATACGGAGAAGCTACTTTGGATCAAAGCAACGTTTATCGGTGGTACAAAATGTTCTCAGAAGGCCGAGAAGATGTGAACGATGAAAAGCGTGCCGAACGCCCGAACACTTCAACAACAGACGAAACAATTGATGAAGTGAAGAAAATGGTATTGGCCAATCGTCGAATCACCGTTAGAGAAGTTGCTGAGGACCTAGACATATCGATTGGCGAATGGCACGATTTTTTTAATGATTTGGACATGAGACGGGTCGCCGCAAAATTCGTACCAAAACTGCTCAATTTCGACCAAAAGCAGCATCGCATGAACATTGCTAATGAGATGTTGGACTCTGTCCGCGACGACCCAAATTTGGTCCAGAGGGTCATAACTGGGTTTATGGTTATGACGTGGAAGCCTAAGCTCAATGGAAGCTGCCGCACGAACTAAGACCGAAAAAAGCGCGCCCAGTTCGGAGGAATGTACAAGTTTTGCTTACCGTTTTCTTCGATTGCAGGGGCGTTGTGCATCATGAGTTCTTGCCACAGGGAAAAACGATCAATGAGGAATATTACCTGCAAGTTATGCGCAATTTTCGCGAAGCAATCCGCCAGAGACGTCCGGATTTGTGGAAGAACAAAAATTGGCTCTTGAATCATGATAACGCCCCTGCTTATACATCGTTGCTTGTGCGCGACTTTTTGGCCAAAAACAACACACTAATGATGCCAGAGCCACCGTGTTCCCCAGATCTGGTCCCCTGTGCCTTTTTCTTGATCCCGAAACTGAAGAGGCCCATGAAAGGACGACGCTACGCTACAATTGACGAGACAAATTAAAGACGGTATCGAAGAGGAGCTGAACAAGATAAAAAAAAATGATTTTTTGAGGTGGTTGGAAAAAACGTTGGCACAAGTGCATAATATCTCATGGGGATTACTTTAAAGGGGACAAAATAGATTTTAATGAATAAATAAATAATTTTTTGAAAAAACACAAAATTCGCGATACTTTTTGATCACACCTCGTATACTGTCAAATTTTTGGAAGGATATTCCCAGTATTTTCGATTCTACAGATTAGTCACGCGGCCATTCTCAAAACTTTAAACTCAATTATCTCAAAACTACTTCTTTCGGCCTGGTTATGTCAGAAAAAAAACAAAAACTACTCAACCGAATCGTCTGGAATTTTAATATGTTGTTCACAACATCAGTGGCTATCGCCCGTACTAGAACATATTATTATTTCAATTATTTTGTTTTTTTTTTATAAAAAACTGAAAAAATACCAAATAGAGTGTCAAATTCCAAGCCGCACCATTTCCTCAACTACAGTCATTCTGATTAGCAATTTTTTTTGGCTTTTATGTTTCAGATAAATAGAATAGCCAAAATGGACAACACCGTCCAGGTCAAATTTTTCGGGAGGACCAACTTCAGCGCCGTTTTTAAAACTATTAAAATTAAAAACAAACTTTTTTGTTTTTTAAATTATTAAAATTAAAAAAAATTTGTTTGCCAAATTTTTTTTTTTATTTTTGTATCTAAAAGAAGTAAAATAAAAAGCCTAAAAAATGTACATATCATTTTTCATTTTTTTATTGTAGTCTTTTGTGCCCTTTTCAGACTCAATTCAATTATTATAACTTAAAAATATTCAAATATATAATATTAATAGTTCTTAGTTCTGAAATCTAATCATAGGTTTCGGTCTATGTCATGATTGAATTATTAAAGGCTTGCTGCTAGCTTGTGACATTAGAGATTTGTCACTCCCTCACAAGAGGTTGCATTTAATGTGAAAGAGGGAAGAAATTAGAAAAAAACGTCACCGTTTCGGTAAAAACGGGTTCATGGAAACATCTTACAAAGTGAACCGATATTTTGGAAGACATAATTAGAGTAGTCATAAATGTCAAAATTACAAATTGATAAAAAAAATATAAAATTTCGAAATGAATTTTTTTTAAGGAATTTTTTGCAAAAATTTACCTTGGTAATATCTGAATCATACAAAAATTCCAATCAAAACGCCCAAAAACATGAAGCTTTTCCGAGAATGAATTCTTAACGCCCAAAAATAAATGCTCTAGGTAGCAACTAATGGAGAAAAATATGCAGTCTATGCAGCGACATACTCTTCCCCACATACATATTCCCATACAGACTTTATGTAAATTATCTTTCAGCATAAGCAAGCATAAGCAATTTATCTGTGCATTTTTCTGACTGTACACACATACCTATAGTACATACATATGTATTGTACATACGCACATATCACATTTATCAGTTAATTAAAACATTTCAATGCCGATATCGATAGGTCACGAGGCTAATTTACAATTAGATGAGTAGAGAAACAGTGCAGATGGCAAGTATAAACTTAGCGAATATTCCATTCCTACAGAGATGCGAGATTCAAAGTTGCTGCTGTATGCTTTCGCTGCATTCTTTCGTATTTGTACACAAATTCAACGATAAATATTTATTAGAACACCAGAAAGTGTATTAAATTGCAGAAGCAACAAAATTGCTTTAAGAATAATTAGAATACGAGAGTCATTCCTTAAGAGCCTGCAAGATCTGATGTATGGTATGTTCACTAGGATGATCCAAAAAAAAAATTTTTTCTTTATGCTCCCCCTAAATTTATTCTATGATGGCCAAAAAAAATGAGACATCTACTTTTTTCATTAATATTCATCCTTGCCGCCAACGCTTTGCGAATTAGCATTGGATCCCCATAGGAGAAACTGAAAATGCAGTTACATTATTTGCTAAAGAGAAAATGATGCTGCTGCTTCAGCTTCGGAATCCGCTCAAACGAAAAATTGTCGACTGCCGAAGATTGGTAAAAAGAATTGTGAAAGTAACAAACCATTATTGGGCTCTGAGCTGATTTGATAGATTCAACTGAGATGTGTTTACATAAAAACTGAGATTGTGTTGGTAATATACGAAAAAATCAATGAAACTTCGTTGCCATCTGAATAACGACTTATTGGACGAGTGGGTGATTATATGTGAAATGATCGTGAAGAATTTGGTTATATCTCCAAAGTGACATGGCACCTCACAATTTTCTTTTTCACCATAGCTAAATAGCAAACCTGGTAATCTATCAGCCTTGTAAACAAAGTACATTTTTTTTGACCGCCTGCTCCGACTTTTCACCTTAGTCGTTGTGATACTGAAGAGTATATAAAATTGTCTCCTTTTCACCTGGCTTGACCAAAATCAAAACTGTTAAAATACCTTTTTTTAAGCGCAATGTAATGTAGATTCTTCACCTATATTATCCTCGTTTAAAAATGTCAAAAGCAATTAACATCCAACGAGTTGGTCAACTTTAGCAAAATGTTTATGTAAAAAACCTTCAGAAAATCAATTTGATTCCTTTTATACTTTGCGCCTAATAAACAAAACACAGTAAAATAATAATGAAAATGGCCTTATTGTTTTTCAAATCATTATAATTCTACATAAATCATTGGAAATCATTATAATTCTACATTCGTTTCAGCCAGTTTTCAAAACACGAGCTATTTAAAGGCTTCAACAGCTTCTTCAGGCGTTAAAAAACGTTGACCAGCCATTTTACTTAGGCTATTCGGAAACAAAAATAATTCATTAGGTACCAAATCAAGGGCTGTAAGGCAAATGACTCATAAATTTGATATTTTGAGTTCTCAAAAACTCTCTTCTACGAGCCGTCACGTGAGAGCTCGCATTGTCTTAGTAAAGAATTATTCGTCTTTAGCGGTTAATTTTCCTTAATCCTTCAAAAATCTTTGGCAAACTAAAATAAGTGTGTACCACTCAGAATTGACTGTTTTTAGTTTGCTTAGAGGTACATTTGCGACATGACCAGATCTTCCGAAGAAATTGGCCACAATTTCCTTGTAAGTGTTTCTTCCGCAAAGAAATTTTGTTTGATTAAGCTCGTCTTGGAACACCCATACTGTCGATTGCTGTTTTGTGATCGGCCAATATTCATAGATTCAAGATTCGTCACGTATTACGATGAACTACCGCGCCTGAATTTATTCAACATTTTCTTACTCTAATCGATACGATTCCTTTTTTGGGCTTTTGTGAAATTATGCGGTATCCAATGAGAACAAATCTTGTTGACAACCAAATATTCATGCACTATTAAGTGTATGCTGGTACTACTAATGCCTAAGGATACCTCTATTTCGCTATATGTCACATGATTATCTTTCGTTATGAATCGACGCACAGCATCGATTGCTTCTGGATCAACAACCGATTTTGGACGGCCCTCACAAGATTCATACTGCAAGGGTTGACAGCCTCGTTGGAACTCATTATATAAACTTTTCACAGTCGCTAAGTGTCGTGCTTTAAAGTGAAAAATTGAAGTAAATTGATCACTGCACTCCTGCCTCCCCAATCCATGTTGAAAATCGTAATAAATCATGGAATGAAAATTTTCACGAGTTAATTCCATATTTTTGGCGAGATGAATTTTTCGACTCACTGGAAACAGAACAAATAAAGCTCCTAAGTGAAAATGTTATATGTAAGTTTATGCTAAAAAATACGAAACTTTTCGTAGAAAGTATCGAATTATAGCTCATCACACGTAGAGTGACTAAGGCGAGTCTTTTAAAAGGCAACCCACTGTGGTTCAAATATTATGATTTTCTACTTCATTCTTAGGACTTAACGAACGACCATAGTACAGCAAGGTAAGCCAATTTTCGTGAAACATTCACCAGTAAATATGTATGTAAATATTTATACAAAAATTGATAATTTCTGTTACTAAAAACAGGCATATTTTAGAAAGAGGAATTTGAGTTATGATTTACAATTCTCAGAAAATGCTCAGAAATCACAAATATACACATAAGTATATGTACATACATATGTATATTTCATTCTAATTTTGCAATTGCTGTTTCTTTTATCTGTATCTGCAGCTCATCGCATTGTTGAGAGGCGATCATCAATTGAGCGCAATTGACTGCAATTGTGAATTGTGTTCTGTAGCAAAGCCAAGCGGAAATTTTGCGACAGAATTTTCGCACATAATTACCACAAAAACGTATTTAAGAAGGAATTGGCTGAGATGAAATACAAAACAATTCGAGTTTAAAGGTGCCGTGCCGAGCCATGCATGAGAATCGACACGTTAAAAGAAAATAGCAGCGAGATGCGCCAACAAGTTTCAGACGGTACTCCACTTAAGATTACGACCCCGAGCAAAGGTTGAGAGCGTAATACCGGTCCCTTCATGAGAATGATCTCAATATGGCTGATTGATATTCACGCCCTGGACCTGGCAAGTTAAGAAGACCAAGCGACGTCTACTACAAATGCCGTGTAAAGCAACACAAACGTGGCATTCAGTTTATAGTGGGAGGCGGACTCTGCCGCCAAATACTTTCGCTCACTCGGATGTACAATCGGCCATGTTCAACCGCAGAGAAGGACGACGCGATAAAGGGGAGGTAAGGTGCACTATGCACGGCTAGTTTACTAGGGCGGTAGGTAGAACCCGCTGTTATGGTAAAGTGGCACCTCTTACCGTCTTCGTAAGCTCCAGAACCCTGAACGCCGTTAAGAGAGGCCAACCACCACCTATTGCAAAGGAAGAGTATCAACTGCCTCGCAAGACTCGCTTAACTTTGGCTTAAACTACTTATCCAGAATCGACCCCCACACACTCAATATACCTATGTCCAGCATATGAAGGCCCACCGCACGATGCTAATCACCTATTCACATGCCCTCTCAATCCTACTTACCTAACACCCATTTCCCTCTGGACCCAACTTGTCGAAACGGCACGTTTCCCGGGTCTACCGTTAGATGAGTTAGACGACGACGATCGCACTAGCAGGGTTTAGTAAACTTCTACAAGAACAACAACGTGAAAAACCCGCTTATTTGACTGCATGGAGCGAACTGAGCAAATCTATAGGCCCTCGCACTCTCACGATATCCAAAGAAATCTAGCATGTTGCGGTGAAAGAAAAGCACGCTGCCAATGTCTAAGATGTAAGTACAATCCGGGGTCCTAAGCTCGACTCGGATCACTATTTCGTTGTAGCCAAGATTTGAACACTGGTCAGTAATGAAAGTGTGGCAAACACCACAAGAAAATCTCGAATTCAAAAAACTTCCATTACCAATAAATTCGCCACTCTCTTGCACCTCCGCTCAGAAAAAAACTGCTCAACACGTGACGTACGTAATAAGATATGTCCACGTATGTATGTTAGCTCCACGTACCCCCGCCGAGGACGTAATGAAATTTTAGCAATTCGTGCGTCGTAGAATGTGACTAATTCGTCCGTTTCCTACATTTTAAAAGCCCTGAGAATAATCTAGTGTTGAGAAAATTGAACGCGTAGGAATTGAAATTGAAAGCCGTTTTCCAAAGTCAAAAATCGTGGCATCCATACATCAACTGCGACGATCAAACCAAAAATGCATGGCACGAATGCCTTGATGTATATTTCGTGGAATGAGCTCGATGTGGTGTTTTAAGAGCTACTAAGATCTGGCGAGAATATCACAGAAGCTCAGTACCGAATATTGAGAGAATGACAGCAACAATGCGGAGGATAATACGACAAATTATGATTTTTCAGCACGACCACTAGTTGTTCAGTTCGTTAAAAGCCTACCACTTAACACTGAAAAGAAATGTCTTACCACGCCCACCGGATAGCCCCAAACATATAACATACATAAACACATTATAATTTCCACCTGATCTGGCTGTGCTGTTCAGCACTTCAACAAGGTTACGGGGAGTTTTTTCGACAGTTTTCAAAAAAGGGTGGGTCGGTGGTGAAATGGAATAAAACCAGCAATGTTTAAGGTATTTTTAGTGTGCTATTTGATATGAAATATGACATCGTTCATATTTCCGCCGAAACTTCAATGATGCTGCCTCATAGGTCTGACTGAATTTGAGCAATGGCCTGGGTTATGTTGACATTGAGAGTATCGGTCGGTTGCAATTTGCTGGCATAGACCAGCGTCTATAGAAAACTCTACAAGAGGTGTGGGAGGTCAATACATTCAAACGTGAATCTCGACATGACGATTTGGCTTGGCATCAGTGACTAAATAATAAAAACCAGATTTGACAGACGCAGCCAAAACCACATTGCCGCCACAGTCTGTCAACATCGACCATATTAGAAAACATTCCACTTAGAGTAGTGTCTGCCAAATCAAGTAGAATACAAATAAATCAACATCAGCCTAATTCCCCAAAGAATTTCTCACCGGTTCATTGAGCCCAAAAACTCTGCCGCTAATTTTCTTTGTTTACCTCAGAAACAGGAAAGAGGTAAACGAGATCATATCAAAAAGAAATGGCGTAAGATTAGACAGATTTAAAGATAAAGTTTTTGTGTATTTTATTCCTACTGAGAGTAATTTCTCAACCGCTCAACAATTCATAGCACGCCCGAGATTGTCACTTAAATCGGCGGTCGTTTATCTGTTCCATAATTTTCATCATCATTGCAACAGAAGTGTATACAAATTCAGACAAAGGTGTACCACATAAATAAAGCAAATGTATGCTTGTGTATTTACATATGTATGTACATCCACACCCAAGTACAGTTCCGGGCATCGCAGGTTTTGCCACATTACTGCTTCACATGCGAATGTTTTGATACTTGTTTTGTTTTTAGTTAAAAGCCATATTACATCATGGACAGGAGAAGTTTTTTGCCATTCGGCACATCTTATAGACACAATGCTGCCTGCTTTTTGAAAAGAAAAATGTTTTTGTTTCTTTCGAAGCACTTTCATATACTCCCGTAAGTAAATTTGCTGTAAACTTCAAAATATGTCAGATACTGCAACAATGTATTGTAGTTTTTTTTCATTAAATCCTGAATTTAGATTATATTAAATTAGATTTATGGCCGGTTGGAAAAGTTCAAGCACTCAGTCAGGAAGATCATTTTAGTACACCCGGATCGATTACAGTAGAAAAAATATAGAGAATAGGATAGATTAAGTATAGATGGTAAGACGGAGAAATTGGTTTGAGGTCACTTTTCCGCAAATCTTTTGAATTCATTGATGAATCTAAAGAGATCTGGAAGAGGAAGAGCATAAACTTTATCCATAATCAGTGCATTGCAACCCAATGGCTTAAATCTGATTCTAGAAAACGCCGGACAGCTACAGAGCAAATGCTCTGCAGTATCCTCATTTTCAGGCGCTGGACGCGACTATAACAACCTCTAAAGTGGTGGAGCAAAGTAGGAATAGCCTCACCAACTTGAGTGAAAACCATAGAGTAACCTTAATTTGGGTCCATTACACCGGAACATAGAAGGTAACGAAAAAGCTGATGAACTGGCAAGAGGGGGATCTGCCATGAATAGCGCTCTTACAGTACCAGTATTCACTCCACTAGGTGCGGTCAAGAATGCTTTTTCCCTAAAATACCTTCGAATGGCAGATTGTAAATGGAGAGACCAGACGAAATGCAAAATCAGCAGAATGTTATGGCCCACCCACAACCTCAAGCAATCGTCGACATTAATAAACATGAAACGACGGGACACCTGTAGGCTTACGGCAGTCATAACTGGCTTCTGGTCTATCGGAGAACAAGCCGCCAAAATGGGCGTCCCTCACAACACATACTGTCATAGTTGTAAACAACCGGAGAAAAAAGAAACAATTTTCCATTTCCTCTGTGCATGCCCTGTCCTATGGAAGGACAGAATGTTAACCCTGGGCAAACCGCTGTTCGAGAGTCTCGAACAACTGTCTGGCTTAGACGTCAACAACCTAAAAAGGTTCCTAAACCGCACAGACTGGATATAGTCCTGCTGCAAATAACTGTTAAACAATTTAGTAACAAAATGGTGCGGAAGCGCTGGTTGGATTCTGGATGAATCACCACTCTAACCAACCAACCTCATTTTTAAGGCAGGATAGGCATACTGAGTCGCCAATGAATGCCATGGTAACCATATGCTGACCACAGGCGTTGTTCCCTGTGATTACACCCACCAGTAACCTTAGGTACTTTCTACTAAATTTTAGGAGGAAGGTCGCTAATTTCCTGTTTGGTTATTTCACAAAGCACTTGACTACTCTTCAGGAGTCCAACTCAAACCAACGTCTTCTATGGGTAGACCTCACGAAGTCGTCACTCAATCCATAGTTGAATAGATTCAGAATTGACACCTTGGAAAGGTTCAGAGCCTAGTTGTATGCTTGCAGAGAATAGAATGTGAAGCATCCCCATCTTCCAAATGTTGAATATATTTCCTCATCAAGTATATAAATAAGCGCTTGAAAAATACAATATAATATCCAATTTATTGATAATTCGAAATCCGCCGAAAATATTGATTTATTTAAACTCTACAGACAGCATATTTGGTTCAATGGTAAATTCACGGTTTTGTATGTTATTAGTAGGCGTAACAATGCAGTTAGTCCTTGCGAATCTGTCCCATTTTAATATATCCGACCAAAACCTGTCACTTCAGCAACATTTCCGAACAATTTATGAGGAATATTTTATGCTGTTATTGCAACAACAACAGCAACAACCAATTGATACTTTGCTAGGTGTTTGGCCGGACTCCTCCTCCAATTCGTCTGGCGCACTTTGATGTTGTTCCACAACGAATGGTGGAATATAGAGTTTTGTGCCGTGTCCGAACGGCAGATGGTCTTTTATGAGGAGCTTTTTCATGGCGGCTATACACTCAGAGGTTTGCCATTGCCTACCGAGGGGCGACCGCTATTAGAAACCGCTTGTTCATCATTTGGTGTTTCATGGGTTTCGAAACTGGACACTCTCGAATAGTAGTTAAGCAAAAACACATTTTGCTACGGCGGCCACCAAATACCATAGGCTTGATTTAATAATTTAATATTTTGAAAAGAATTGGACTTCATTTCCCAGAACGATTCTGTGCTCGGTTGCCATGCCAAAACGGTTGGCATAAATTTCCTTCGCATCCTTTAAATTCTCCTCTTTTCTATCAGGTAAACAACTTTTTGTCAATAACTGGACATTTCACATTGGACACGCCGTAGTTTCGATCTATGTGTAGCTTTCGCAAGACAAATACTCTTACACGTGAGCGATGCGATTCAAAGTCCATTGGTGATATGTAGAAAAAGCCTGAGAAGGTACTGATGTTCAGCAGAAGCCTCCAATTATAAACTTGCGGCCAATCCCACATTCGAGGTCGCAGTGTGTTATGGCCCGATAATAATTATAAGCTTCAACCTACGCCCCATCGAGAACCTTTGACATATCATACAGACGAAAGTAACAAAGGAGCGGTCCAAAAACTTTAACACAGTCAGATAAGTTCGCCGAGAAAGTTGAAGAAAACATCAAAATACTAATTTTGAAAGTTAAACCAGTTTAAGTTCTTGAATTTCATTTAATGTAATTTAATTTCGGGCAATAATTCGATTCACAATTTTTTCCAGAGGTTCTTAGTCGTGGAGTTGCAGTGATATTTTTTCCCGCTCCCTCCATGAGAAGGGTTTTGAGTTATTGATGAACCCAAAGCAATGGTACCTCATCTTCAGCACAACACTGTTTTCAAAATTATGATCATGAATTGATTTCATAAGCCATTATAAGTAAAATTTTTAAGAATTATCTGAAATGTTTCCATGCATTCTGATTTTACGAAAATTGGTAAATCTTTGAAAATTCTCTGAGATACAGGTGGATTGAAATAAATTTTCCATCCACTTGGCCATCCGTCAGGTTTATGAAACGTAAATTTTCAAATTCTTTATAATTTTCTCCGTTTAACAAACAAAAATTGATGAAGGGTTCAAAATAGAAAGAAAATAGAAGAAATAATGTCATTAGGGTTAAATTATTGGGTATGGGGGAATTAGTTTCCGCCCTCGTAAAAGAGGTGTCGCTTCTGATACTATTTTTGTATTCGCTCTAATAATATACTGGTAATTTGAAGGTGTCAAAATGTGAAGTCTCGATTACAGTCGTTGACATTCGTTTGAAGCGTAAAGATTCCTTTTTATCTGACATCAAAAATGTCCACATTCGTCCCGCAAAACAGCACTCTCGGGAAGTCACGCTTCATTATTACCTTTTAAAGAAAAGTGCAGCTGGAACCTCTCGTGTATTGATCAATATTTACGGTAATCACTCTCCGTCAAATACAACTTGTAAAGACTGGTTTCGACGTTTCCAAAGTGGCAATTTCGACGTGAGTGATAAAGATCTCGAAGGGGCATCGAAAAAACTCGAAGATACTCAACTAAAACAATTATTGGATGAGGATGCATGTCGAACCCTTGATGATATGTCTAGAGTTGGATGTTGACAGATCAACCGTCGGTAAACGTTTGCACGTGATGGGAATTGTCCAGAAAGCAAGTAACTGGGTGCCACATCAATTGAAGGTGAGATGCTTCTTGAACGTTAGAAAAGAAAGTTTCTTCTGCATCGCATCGTCACTGGCGGTGAAAAAAAGGATATATTATGATAACCCTATGCATCGAAAATGTTGGAGCCTGCCAAGTGAACCAGGTCCATCGAGTGTGAAAAAAAATATTCATGCTTCAAAGGTTGGACTGTGCATCTGGTGGGATCAGAAGGATGTCATCTATTATGAACTCCTTGAACCATCTAAAACAATCACTGGCGATCGTTACCGACTGCAGCTAATGCGTTTGAATTGAGCTCTGGAAGAAAAGTGGCCGGAATGGGACGGTAAACATGAAAAACTGATTTTGCGGCATCCTTGCCCCAGAAATTGTTAGAGGGACTGAATTGGGAAATATTGTCCCACCCGTCGTATACCCCAGATATTCCACCTTCGGATTACCATCTGTTCCGATCAATGCAGTCAGCCCTTATTGGAAAGCGGATCACTTTTTACGATAGCATCGCAAACTGGCTCAATGAATAGATCAAGTCAAAAGAACTCAGAGGAATCCGTATGCTACCTGAAAGATGGAGTAAAGTTGTGGCTTCCAATGACATATACTTCACATATTATCGTATATTATGTAATTGTTTAAATAATTCGTAACTCTGGTAAATAAGAAAGGACGGAATCTTATTCCTATATCCAATATATAAAAAGGTTTTTATATGCACTTTATAGGTGTTATTTTGAATAGCACGCTATTTCGGTGGATGTCACTTTTGAAGCAGTCATTTTTTGATATTTGGCAAGTAGAAACTACGCCATTAATAAAAATGGAACGATACACGCTCAAACAACGCATTCAAATTATTAAAATTCACTATAAAAATAGTGAAAATTTGGCAGAGATGGTTCATAAATCTCGAATATTTTTGGGTCATCGTGAAGCACCTTGTCGGACCGCAATACAGAAATTGGTGAAAAAATTCGAGCTGTTTGGACAAGTTGGTGATATGAAGAATAAAACTCGTGTACGTCGCTCAAGAACAGCCAAAAATATTGCTGTTGTAGCCGTAAGTTTTGAAGAAAACTCAGGTTTGTCCATTCCTCGTCGTTCTTGTGGAATTAAGCATTCCACAAACGTCATTACACCGTATTTTGCATAAAGATTTGGGTCTTAAGGCTTATAAAGTCCAATTAACACAAGATCTCAAGCCGGCCGATTATTAACAATGTCGTGTCTTTGCTGATTGGGTCGTTGAAATGCATACAAATGATACGGAATTCCATCGAAAAATCATCTTGAGTGATGAGGCCCATTTCCACCTCGGTGGCTTCGTCAACAAGCAAAATTGTCGGATATGGGGCTCAGAAAATCCAAGATTTATTGTTGAAAAGCCTCTCTATCCTCAACGTGTGACTGTTTGGTGCGGTTTATAGTCCGGTGGAGTCATTGGACCTTACTTTTTCGAAAATGAAGCTGGAGCAACAGTTGCGGTGAATGGATTGCGCTATCGAGAGATGATTAACGATTTTTTATGGCCGGAATTGGATGGTATGCATTTATCAAAATAATAACACCTCTTATTGGAAAACCATTTATTATGATGTAACTGCAAAGTTTTAATATTGTCGTTCATCTTTTGTCGTTAACACAAGTCTTAATATAGGGTTTGATGGAAAAGTAATGAGCCTTATTTTTTTAAGCAGTTTTATTAAACCTTTTGGCTTATACAACTAATATTCTTCAAAATAGGACCCTTGAGCGTCAATACACCGCTGGTAGCGGTCCTTCCACTGCAGGAAACATTTTTTAAACTCATCCGCCGGAATCGCGTTCAATTCGGCTGTCACAGTTTTTTGGAAACGCCTCCCCTTCAGCTTTCTTTTCAGGCGCGGGAACAAGATGAAGTCCGGAGGTGACAGGTCTGCGCTGTAGGGAGGGTGGGGAAGCACCGGAACCCCCATCTTGGCCAATGCAGAGGTGCAGAGGAAGGCGGTGTGCGCCGGCGCATTGTCGTGATGAAGGGTCCAATTGTTGACGAGGTCGGGCCGAAACTATTTAGCTTTACGCAAAATTTCATCGAGTAACTTTGCTCCAACGATCGCTGCATTTTCGCCACTGCAAAATCCTAACACACTTTTAAAACAGCTTTCACGCGCGGAGCGAGGTTGACGGCATCGCTGTTGCCAGCGAACTGGGACCGGTTTCTAGTGGAAGGGGAAGGTCCAACGATCATTTTCCCCCACCAGCCGATCTGGTTGATCGCTTGGCAGACGCTCCGCGCGGGAAGGCTCATTACTTTTCAATCAAACCTTGTATTTCTTAAATTCACGTATGGATGCTTTGATGCTGGCCCGTCCCTATTGAGAAACTTTTTCGAAGAAACGACATTTGAGGAAAGCACTCGGCTCAAAGAATTGTAAACACCACAGCAATTAATTGTCCGCATTTCAATGCCCGCAACTGTATTTAAATACGAATACAGTGCACTCGCGATAACTCGAACTAATTAAAACAGGCGCTGTTCGATTTATCGAATTTGTTCGACTTATCAATTGAGTGTGCTATGTTAAAAAAACAGTCATCGATATCGGTTTTTCGATCGATTGTTGAAAATGGAAGCCAGTAGAAAATTTCTGTAGTATAGTTTCGTTATACGAATTACATTTTGGTCCATTGGCTGGATCAATGGTGTCACATTCGGCGGCATAAACATAGTTAAAATTAAACCATCCTCGGACTTTAATTCGATTTCGTTGGGATGTGATGGGGCATTATCAATTAGAAGAAGAGCCTTCTCAGGTAGTCCCCATCTTTCAAATTTTTTCTTACCTAAATATTAAAGTCATTTAACTTGGTTAAACAAATTGTTTTAATGAATCTGGATTTTACCTGCGGCACGAACGAATTATGAAACCAGTCTTTGAAAATCGCCGAAGTCATCCAGGCTGATTTGGAATTTTTGTACTCCACCGGACAGTTAAAATTTTTGAAAACACGAGGATTTCTTGCTTTGTCAATAACGAGAAGTTTAAGCTTATGGTTGCCGCTAGCGTTAGTGCAAGCCATAAATTGCCTTATCTTTCTTTTTTATAAGACTTATGGTGGACTTGGCTACCCCATATTCCTTCGCTAGAGAAGTAACACTACGTCCACGTTTAATTTTGTTAAGGACTTCAGCCCTCTCTTTTAATGTTAAACACTTCAACCTTTTACGATCCATTACTCACGTGCACTGATATACTACAAATGACAAATTTAAAGCAATTTGGTCAATGCAAGATGTTGTTCCCAGAAAACTAACAGGATATTAACGCCGAAATATTCATATGGACAATACACTAGTATACATATAATTTATATACATATACTATTACATATGTATCTATGTACAAAATGTACATGTTTGAAAAGAATGTGTGTACAAATAAATTTGTTTTTTTGTTCGAGTTATAGCGCTTTTTTATTGTTCGAGTTACAAAGAAGTCAATAGGGGAAAAAATGTGTTCGAGTTAGCACGTCGTTCGACTTAGCGGCTATTCGAGTTACCGCGAGTGCACTGTATATCCAAAAGGTAAACAAACGAGTAGTCGAAACAATTCATTGACTGTGCATGTCATTCCAGAGCTTAATTGACATACATACATACATACATGCTCGTGCTATGAATAACCAATTAAATTATACGCAAACGCGCACAGCAAACAGCACAAAAACAATAAGTAACAGTCAGTTAAGTAGAATAAACAGAAGATCACAAAGCCAATAAAGCCTGAAGCCCACAGAAATAACTTGCCACTAAAAAAAGTTGAAGTTCTGCTTTGCCAAAGATTCTTTTCATGTTTTATATGTAGATGCTTTCAACAATTAAATTTGCACGCATTTACAGACATACATGTGTATATGTATAGGCATATATACGTAGGTAAGTGCTGGCACAACACAACAAAACATTACCACTGATCACTAAATTTTTGTAGTCCCATAAGGCGTAAGATTCATTCACTAATCCCGGTATATTCTTGCTGTCTTGTCAAATCAAATCAAATCAAATCAAATAAACTGCCGCAGTTGTCACTGAATATCCAATGGCGCGCACCAAACAGCCCACAGGCACAGTGAGCACATGAGCTACAGAAATTTTTAAATGTGGCATTGCAAAAAAGCGAAACAAAACACACATTAAAGTTATCACTCAATTACTTCATCACACTTTGATAAAAATTAAAGCGACTGCGGAGACGTTAGTTACTTCTCGGTTGGTGTGTGAGCGTTGGCTACAGTTTGTATGCAGAAGCGGTATGCAAACAACTGCTTCACATAGCAGATAATAGTATATTTAAAATTTCGATAAGATAAGAGACTTAAGTAAGAAAAGAGCGCACTCTTACTTCACTCGAATATCAAGATACCTGTGGCACAAGTACAAGTACACTGACTAACTTACAGCCGTCGAAAGTAGGGCAGAATAACTAAAAACAACACATTTACTTTACGAGGGTCACTAAATAATAAAAACTATGCATTGGCAAAGATTCAGTGATCACGGTCTTATAAAAGATGCAGACATATTTCGTGCGAAAAATTTTCAAAATTTATTAAAATCTTTTTGAACTTTGGTGAAATTATGTGGAATAAAGTTGACCCTAGGTAGGTAGGTAGGTAGGTGAAATGGTTGGAGTGCCAGTCTGGCACTCCTCAAGTAGCGCTAAAGCGCCGGTTTGATACCATTATGAGACCTCCAACAAAAGATATCTACAACCAACCAGAGCTGTTGATGTAATGGAGAAGAAGATTGATGGCATTTAAGTTGGTGCACCACACCAGGCTGTCGAAGAAAGGAGCATCCAGTGACCTTAATCGTTTAACTGCCAAACCCGGACATTTATAGAGAAAGTGCTCAACAGTCTCCTTATCTGAAAGGTCCACACAGCTTCTGCAATGGAGGTTAAATGGTAACTCTAGCTTTTCCGCGTGTGTGCCGATCGTCCAGTGACTGGTAAACACAGCAACGAGTTTGGAAATTGAATAACGAATCGTATATTTAACTAGAGCCAAAGGGTTTTCGAAATAGCACATGAAGAAATGGAGCTTCATCTTTTCTGCGCTTTCCTGAGAAATAATTTGTGCATTTCGACTTTAACAACTGTCAGGGAGATGCCGATGACCGGGTAGGAGGTCTCTGAGGACAATTCAGTCCCCTTCCTGGCAAGCTAATCAGCAATTTCATTCCCTCTATGTTCCTATGTCCTGGAACACAGATTAGAGAAATGTTACCTGCACACCCAAGAGATTTGATCAGCTCCTTACAGGAGTTTACTAATTTCGTTCTGCACCATGACATAAACTATCAGAGAAAAGAGATAGCTAAATTGGCTCGATCCAATCCTGCCTATTTGGAAAGATTGCCCTAGCACGACCCTCAAACTCTAGAGAGGATAGAGAGATATGTTCGAAGTTCGGAGAAATACGGTGTTAACTGCCCGAAAAGGCTACCATGTCCCTTGAGAGATCGCCTCCAGAGGCCAACCTCCTTTAACCTGATTGCACTTTGAGCTGCGATGGAAATAACGTAAAGTCGATGGGAAGTAAGTGCAAAATGACATTGAGAGCAGTACTCTAGCAAGTTTTACATGCCCCGGTGATGCCAATGCACGCAGTCCTTTGCACCCTCCCCAGTTTAGTGATATTATAGCCCTTCCGAAGTGCTTCCCACCAAACCAGGCCTCTATACGTTAAAATTGGCAAAACCAATGCGTTGTACATCCACAGCACGACCTGTGGCTTGAGTCACCATTTTTTACCGAAGTTGAATTTGCAGGAATAGAAGGGTATACTGTATTTCTTTACCCGATTTTCAATGAACCCTACAGGTTCTACTAATATCTAATGTTACCTTAATTTCAAAGTATGTTTCCCAGTATTTCAGAATAAATGTTTTATGGGTCACATAGTTTATTCTTTTATTCCACCAATTCTTAGTAAAAGTATTATTCATCTTGCCGATTGGAGATGCAAATATAAGTTATCGATGCATACTATTAAATGTTTCCATATGTCTATTTCTAGATCTATCGAGGTTCGGCAATCGGCAAGAAAAAAAAACCGATTTTCACAATCTTCTCTTGATACCTCTTGCTTATCACTCAGGAAGTTGTGCAATAGGAGAAAAAGGTGGTAATCGCATGGTGCCAGGTCCGGACTATACAGTGGATGCATTAAAACTTCCCAACCAAGCTCCCGTAGTTTTTGGCAAGTCACTGCAGAGGTGTGTGGCGTACTGATGGAACACAACAATTCTTCTGTTAGCAAATTTTGGCCGTCTCTGATCAATCACTAGCTTCAAATGGTTCAGTTGATGACAGTAAGGATCAGAATTTTGTGTGTGGACATACGGAAAAAACTCATAATAAATGATTGCTTTCAAGTCCCACCAAATACACTGTAGAACCTTCCTGGCCGTTTGAGCTGCTTCATCACGCTTTAGCCACAATCGTTTTCGCACAATATTGTCGTATTCCCATCCCAGTCATCATCCGTTTAAGAAATGGGTCGATTTCATGCCGTTTGACCAAGACTTCGCAGTCGGAAATTCGATCCATCATGTTTTTTGGTGTTACTTGGTGTGGCACCCAAACATCGAGCTTCTTTTTAAATCCAGCTTTGCGCAAATGGTTTAGAACTGTTTCAAGGTCGATCTATATCTCCTAGGAAAAGCTACGACTACTAACGTGCCGGTTAACTTCGATTATTTCTGTGTTCTTATCGACATTTTCACCCTTATCGACATTTTCTTGAACATCAAAAATACCTGAACGGAATCGACCTAGGCAAAATTGCACCTATTTAGCTGTTACAGCATCGGCACCGTAAATAAACACTATTCATAATTTCAGCGACCTGGCTTGCATTTTCGCCTTCATCAAATAAAACTATAAAATGTACCGAATTTTCTCTTAGTTGGCCTCCACTGTTAATGCCCTGTAATGCACAACTGAATGAAACAAACAAAAAACAGCAAACGAATTTTTCAATGTTAAATGTCAGCTTAACAACGAGTTGTCATTTTATATTGTTTGATCGATACTTTACGAGATATCGATCACTACAGCCATCTACTGCGAAAATAATGGATTTATTTTTCCACAAACCATTCAAATATCAAATAAATCATCCGCAAAGAAATATCCTAGTAATTTTTCCAAGCGCTCAAAAAAATAGTCGTCGGCCTATCAAGTGGTGTTAACCCTTACGCAATTTACGCATTTCTTAAATGCAACATAAAACGCGTTCAAAAATGCCAAATTTTCCAGTAGAAATGTTAGTCTCGCAATAAAAATGGTAACCCTCGTATTTGTAAGCTCATACTGCTCCTCAATAGATTTCTTGTGTGTTTCTTTATTTAGAATATCACGTTACACAAGCCAAGTCATTCAAATAAACTGAAAGCATTTAAGTCACCTTGAAAATAATACGAGCAACTGAATGTTATGATTCTAACACTAGATTTTTGGCCCGCTATCTGATTTATTACTCACCCAAAATGAGCGGCTAAATTTGTACGTGTAAATATTTATATGTAAGTGAATGTTAAATTAAATTCTTGGCTAACGCATAGCTTTGTAGTAAGAAAATCAAAGGAAAATTATGAATAATTAATATTATTATTAAGCAAGTCTAACGCAAATCAAATAAAATCTGACGATAGAAATCGGCAGGGAATTGCTTTACCAGCAGTAATTACCTAAACTGTAGGTAGGCAGGTGAAATGGTTGATAACATGGAAGTGTTGGGATACCATTATGGGACCTCCAACAAGCAAATATCTACATCCAGCTAGAGCTGTTGATATAATGGAGAAGATTGATGGTATTTAGGTTGGCGCACTGCGCCAGGCTGTCAAAGAAAGGAGCACCCAGTGACATTAGTCGTCTAGCTGCCAAACCCTGACATTTAGAGAGAAAGTGCTCAATAGTCTCCTTATGCTGTACTTGTACTAAATATCCCCATCTAATGGTACGTAACATACAACATTGTCTCCTTTAGCGACAATTCAATGCTTTCTACACCATTTGAAAAGCTTCATTAACGATATTTTCCATAAGTTAGTGGCCTATGTGACACGTATTTGGTCGGCACCAGTAATCAACCACTTTGAAAAGGCCTCGATTCTATTCCGTTTCAGCAGCAGCGCATCACAGAAGGAATTTAGTCGAGGTTATGCTGGATCGATATCGGATACCGACCGAATTAGTCTTGCGTTCAATTTTGATCGAAGTTTCAAAAAATGTTGAATAAAAGTACCGAAATTCAGCAAAACCTTTGTTACAGAACTTACTCAATGCTTCGTTAAGTCATTTTATATACATACATACATATCTATGATATATATACTTGTACATATAGATATACCTATGTACATATATACGTACAATAGTTCCATGGCATTCTGCACATGAAATAAAAAAACACAAATAATTCTAACCTTCCGTTGAATATAATAACAAAATATATATAATATAATAGTATTGAATTCTCTGGCAAAAAGTTAAAGCAACATTTATCGCATTAAATTACATTCGGCGGCAGCTGTCAATGAACTCTGGCGCAATTGAGATTTGACAATTTGTTTATTTAATTTGATTCATAATAGAATACTGAAATGCTGTCTGATTTAAGCTTTAATTTATTTACACCAACAGTTGGTGGTGTAAGACTCACATAAAAATAAAGAACTTGACAGTTTAAAGCAATCAGCGATGGACTGGTAAATTTTGAAATCACTTTTAGTAATTTTTTTGTTAGAAACTTTTTGTTAGAATATTTCAAACTACTACGAATATGAGAGAGCGGCTACTTCACGTTTTACCTGATTGGAAAATATATTTAGTGGCTTAAGAAATTAAGGCACCTTTCTGGTCTAGAGTCGTGAAAATTGAAGGCGTTGAAAATTGAAGAAAAACAATCGGTAGCAATTGAAAATCGTTTTTATTCATTAAATCAATTCTTTATTTACAAAAAAAAACAAATTTTTTCAATGACAATAGTAAAAAAATTGCTTCCCCTGACGTAACACATGACACTGGCGTAACTGATTGGGCTGCTCAAGTACGTCTGAACAAAAAAAATCATTCGATTATTCATCAGGATGTAGTCTCTATGGTGGGTAGCAGATTTACAAAAAAAAAATATTTAGATATTTTATCTGTTCCACGTTCTTGCTCTTAAAAAATATAGAGAAATTGATTATAAAGTTATAGTTCTGCAACCCGCGAGAGCGGTCAGTCTACTCAATAACATATTAAAAATTCAAATCAATCGGTTCAGTACTTTTTGAGAAATTATATTACCAACGTCTACTCGGAAGAAATATTATAGTTTCGAGAAAAACGCGGTTAACGCGCTTATACCTGGTAGTCGTACTCTTACCGGTCTCGTTTTAAAGGACTGCAACGTCTAAACTACAACGAATTTCAATATAAAAATTTGCGGGCGTATTTTTGAAAGTATAAACTAATAAACTATAAAAACATGAAAAAAAATAGATTTTTTCGAAATTCTAGACCAGAAAGGTGCCTTAAAAAAACTTGATAACTGGTTTTACTATTTATTATGTAAATATAAGTTTTTTATAAGGAGCTTTTACATGGTGGAAAGATACTTAAGATATGGTAGGAAGAGTTATAACAAACGAGGAGCTTGTGAGAATTACACACCAAAATAGCATCAACAGTGAAACATCCAGAGCATACTCTGCGCAAGCCTTATGAGGGAATACCGCATGCCGCCATGACTTGGAAAGCGGAAGGAACGAGAAGAAGAGGCAGACCATTGATGACTTGGCAAAGGACTATCCGCAATGAAACAGGAAATTCGTTTAATAAACTGAGATTTATGTCTACAAATAGAATATGTCTAGACGGACAACTTTTGTTGAATCTTTAAGCTCCTAAAGGAGTATGGAAGAATAATAATACTAAAGTGATTTTTTTTTTGGTGTTGATAAAAGGCATTTCCATCTAACTCAAACCACCTTTAATACCAGCTTGTGGTGGGTTTAAATTTACTATTACAGGTGGCCGCCGTAGCCGAATGGGTTGGTGCGTGACTTCCATTCGGAATTCAGAGAGAATGTAGGTTCGAATCTCGGTGATGGACCAAATTGAAGAAAAAGTTTTTTCAAAAACCGGTCACCTCTCGGCAGGCAACGGCAAACCTACGAGTGTGTTTCTGCCCTGAAAAGGCTCCTCATAAAAATTATCTGCCATTCGGAATCTGCTTCACTGTAGGTGCCTCCATTTGTGGGGGGAGGAGCTCGGCCAAACACCCAAAAAGGGTATATGCGTCAAGTATATATAGGTATTACAGGTACTAATTCGACTATGATTAAAATAAACTATGATTTTTGTAAAAGTTCTGAAATAGAACCGGCCTATTTTCGCCCATATTTTGGGCTATTTAGGGAACCAGATCATTTTGATTAGGAAAGTTACCTTATTGCATTTACTAAACACTTGATTAAGCTGATTTAGTTTGGTTGTAAAAAGAGGCACATTCGTTTTTTATATAAGATTATTTATCAAAAATATGTGTTTAACACATGACAATGAATGCGGTAAAGCTTTGGACTGTTCGAAATATGTTGGGTTCATGTTAAAATTATACTAAAAATGATGGCCTGACATTTTTGTTCAAACGCGCTTTTTTAACATACAGGGTCCAGTATTCGAAGTGTAACCAATTAAAATGGCCATACATTTAATTTGGAAAATTACTTTTTTTGAATTCAAAGTAAAAAATGTGTGAAAATAATACAAAATCAAGGGGAGACATACCTGTAAACGGCAATATTTTCCCTGATTTTCATTAAAATTATTTAAAATGAAGAAGTCAATATATTTTTTGCAAAATTGGCATACAGTTTATCTATACATTAAAATAATATAAAAAATTTTCTTTTTATTTTAATAATTTAAAATGGCGGATGTACACTCAATTCTTCCAGGAAGGTCGCAGCGGGTTGAATTTTCCTACTATTTTTGTTTCGAAATATTATTTTTTCGAAAAATTTTCGAAAACTTGTATTCACATAGAAACTAATATCATAATAAATATGTGTGCAAATTTTCAGGGAGGTCAATAACTTTTCGAGCTATCGTGAAAAATATAGTTTTGACCAAAATGCGCCTAAAGTTTGAATACATGAAAATTCAACCCCTCCCAGCGCTCGAACACAAAGAATAGAATACGGTTGGCGATCTATAATGTAAGAAGTACTTAAATTTACGTTCTAAAAAATTGTTGACACATTCTTAAAGGGTTATATAATATTATATTAACATTTTATGAAAAAAAAATTTTTTTTTCCGAAATTTTACAGGTATCTGTCCCCTTAAGAATCAATTTACTTTTACTCGATATAACCACCTTTTGCCTTCACTATGGCCTTGAGACGGTCCAGAAACGAATCGCAAGCTGCCCGAATGTGGCTTGCAGGTATTTTGGCTCACTCCCGGACAAAGGCGTTTTTCAGCGCCTCGAGACTGGTGAATCTTTTAGTTCGAACTTTGGCCCAAAGAGAATAATCCATCGGATTCGCGTCTGGTGAGTTTGAGAACCATTGTGTGGACGTTATGAAGTTCATAACGTTGTTTTTTTAGCCATTCTTGGTTTACTCGTGCTTTGTGAGATGGTGCCGAGTCCTGTTAAAACGTCCGTGGTCTGCTACCTTGACGCCAGGCTCATTTGCGATTACAGAGGCTCGAAACATTACCTGTGGCGGGTGCTGCCTCCTGATGGCCAATCGATGACTCAAATTGTCGTATGAACGTTCAGTCAAAAAAATCCCATCGTTTTGGGAGTTTACGAATTGTCCAATTTGAAAGGTTTTCTCGGCACAAAACACAATGTTCGGAAATTTACCTCTTTCAGCCAAGCGAAGCAACTCCTTCGCTCTCTCAAGTCTGACTTGTTGCTGCTTTGGTGTGAGATCATGCGCCTTTTGAATCTTGTAAGGCTTGACTTTGAGATCATCTTTCAGTATGCGGCGGATGCTACGGTCAGATATTTTCATTTCTTTCGCCATTTGATTGGCACTTTGTCGAGGATTTCGCTCAAGTCGCTTCTTCACTTTTTGAACTATTTCACGTGACGTTGCAGTCTTTTGATTACCAACTCCATGACGTTTCGCGATGCTACCAGTATCATTGTAACGAGTAATGATGCGATAAACAAAAACTTTATTTACTTTAAGGTGCTCGAGCTCACGGTTTTCCAGCTGGTTGTGATTTTCCAGCCAAATATAATGCAATCACAGTATTACGTTTGAAATCTATTACGTTTACTCACGGCAAAATGCTTCCACGCGCTTGTAAACTATACTCAGGACTGTCATTTAGCCAACTAACAGCCAGCTGATGCACGGGCATCAGCTGCGTGAACGGTCTGAAGTTGGTTACACTTCGAGTGCCGGACCCTGTAATCTATTGTCAAATATGTATTGAATCAGAATAGGAGAAATTTGAAGGTGACAAAGAAATCTTTATGATCAAATGGAAATTCTGTGCTTTATTGGCGAATTCCGGGTAGAAATCATACTGACACATATTTCGTAAATAAGTATGTATATACATATGAAATTGTATTGTATATATGTATACATACATATATGTATATAAACATTCACAAACTAACTTTATGCATCAGTTTTTCTTTGCTTTGCGCCGTCCGCTTTCTGCTTCGACCATAAAATTCGCTAAAAAGGTGAGCGTCACTGATTTATTGCAAAAATGTCAGCGTTGAGCACAGCATTGACATTGATGTCTATCACTAAGTGATGTATTTGAGGTAAAATTGTATGCCAATTGTTTTTGTTTTATTTTAGTACGCATATCTTTTCAATTTTATTACTTTTAATAGGTTGTCGAGGTGCAATCTCATCAGTGATAAAGAAATTGATTTGTCTACGATCAATTGGAAAAATTAATTTCTCTCAATGTGATAAAAATATTTTAGCATTTAGTTAGAAAGAGTTTGCAACACCGATTATTGCATGTCTATATACTTATAAATATGTAATATATATTCACACGTAGTACACATGATAAATAAAAAAAAAAAAAAAAAAAATATGAGAAAAAACGGAGGAAGCAGATATATTAGCACTATGAAAAATAGATGTTGCCTCTTATTGTGATCATAAAAAAGTGTCGCAGGCGGCAATAGCCATCTCTGACAGTTCCTCAAGCCTATATGAATAGTGAAATACCTAAATCTTCCCAGATTTACATAAAAAATGAGGACAAAGATGCCTTCACCTTAGTCTCGAGAAGTCTTCTTCTTCCAGCGTCACAATCCTTGATGAACCATTGTTTCCTTCACAGTTTCTTGCCATCGATCTCGGTTTACAGCCACATCCCTTCAATATTGCACGCGCATTTTCTTAAGATCAGCTTCCACATCTTCTAGCCAGCTTTTCCTCGGGCATCCCCTTTTTCTTTCTCCAATTTGGCGAAGATCTAGTGCGTTTATCGTTGATCGCTCTCTTGGCATTCTAGAAACATGTCCCAGCCATCTAAGTAATTGAGATTTAATAAATCTTATTATAATTCATTTCTTAACTATGTCTTCCAGCTCGGCATTGTGCCTAATGCGATAAGTGCCATCTGCCAGTCTAAGCGGACCATAGATCTTTCGGAGCACTCTTCTTTCAAAGCGCATTAGCTGTTTTGTCTCGTTAGCTTTCAGCGTCCATAGTTCACAGCCATACATTCTTAATTTTTGCTCACGCGATAATATGTTACATCTGAGCAATTTTAGATTAGCCTTATATGCTTTGTTGGCTGCCCGTATTTTGTCATTGATTGCTACCGACATGTCTTGGTTGGCTGATAATGTAATGTGCAGGTAGGTGAACTCATTTACGCACTCCAGATCATTGGATACAATGTTTGATCTTGATCGGACCATATATTTAGTTTTTTCTGCATTGATTATCAGTCCAGCTAGATGCATTCTTCCCTCCAGCTTTTTGAACGCAGCCTGCAGTTCATTTCTAGTTTTTGCCATTATTAGTATATCATCTGGATAGACACACATTTGGAATGGCTTGTTGTAGATGCTTCCATTCGGATTTATTTCGTTTAGTAATCGTTGATTGTTGTTTCCTATCCAAGGCAGTGTAGGTTTCGCCCTAATACCAGGGCGTCGACCTATTGCTCCGAAGGCTGGGCAGGTGAAATTTAGATACTGAAATTATTCTATCTCAACATCCTACCTAAAACAACCACCGAAGGGACTTGAAGGCGTGCTGAGCCTCATACTAAAAGGTCTGATTACTACTAAATTAATGGGTACAGTCAGAGTGAATCTTGCTATAGTCTCTTAGATACCGTTTTAGTACGAATGAGATGTCCCGGTTGGGTGCGACCGACTTAAGATTTCTTGTAGAGACAATCGACTAAGACAGAATATCCACTGAAACTGAATGCCTGAATGGTTTTTTTATTCACTTGTTACTTTGAAAGTGGCAGATAGTCAATATAATATCTACGGAAAACGAAATTAATCACTTTAGTCTTGATCGACGTTAGGATATATTTTCGAAGACAATGTTGTGTAGTCGAAGTGACCAGTGAGTTTATTAAAAACAAATCAAAAACATCTTTTCTGGCATAGCGTATTTTCAGTTCAATGGCTATGTTAATACGTAAAATTGCCGCATTTGGGTATCGGAAAATCCACGTGTGATCGTTGAGAAGCCAATGCATTACCAGATAGTAACACTTTGGTGCGAATATAAGAGCTATAGCATAATTGGCACATTTTTTCTTTGAAAATGCTGTTGCACCATTTCAGTCAATCGTGAGCACTATAGAGGCATGATGAACGATTTTTTGTTGCCTTTTCGGCACCTGTTTTAGCAGGATAGCGCACCAAGATCGGTAATCGTGCTTTCAGTCACCTCAGCGATATCAGCTGCGACCACTTCAGAGGTGCAATTTGACGCCATTCCAAATCGTTGTGGGGTGCCGTGAAAGACCGATGATACACAAACAATCCATTAACGATAGAGGCCCTTAAGACGAATATCGCGCCAGCTATTCGTTAGATAGCGCCAGAAAACGTCACCAAGATCTTGGAAAACTGCGTTAACAGGATGCGCTATTGCGAAGCCAGCCGAGGCAGCTGAATGAATGAAATCGTGCTTCATAAATAAAGGAAATGTTTACTCTTTCAAATAAACTAATAGAATAACAATTGATTTTCAGCATTTTTTTTTTTTATTTTTAAAAAGAAACCACTATATGAACCAGTCGAACACGTCTAATAACGTCAATCTTGAAATCCAACGGATAATCTCCCTTGACAGCAAGTGTTAATTTGGACTAGTAGGCTAGTGAATAGTAAAGTCCTCTCTCGGCGAACAAAACTAACACTTAAGGCGCTCATCATGTCCGTCCTAACGTATGACGCTGAAGCGTGGACGATGACAACATCCGATGAAGCGACGCTTGAAGTATTTGAGAGAAAGATTCTGCAAAAGATTCGTAGACGATGGAACAATGAATTGCATGAGCTTTACGACGACATAGACATAGCGCAGCGAATAAAGATCCAGTGGCTACGCTGGCTGGGTCATGTCGTCCGAATGGATACAAACGCTCCGGCTTTGAAAGGATTCGATGCGGTACCCGCTGGTGGTAGCAGAGTAAGAGGAAGACCTCCTCTGCGTTGGAAAGATCAGGTGGAGAAGGACTTGGCTTCACTTGGTGGCGGTTAGCACGAGAAAGAAACGACTGGCGCGCTTTGTTAAACTCGGACAAAATCGCTTAAGCGGTTATCGCGCCCATCAAGGAGAAGACATGAACCATGTAGAAGAAGATATGAACCTGTAATACACATTTAATGTGAATCTGCGGCTAATCTAATCTTGCCTTGTCTCTTATCTTAGCCTACATAGTTCCCAAGCATTTAAGTCTTATAACAGCGATTCGTCAACCAGAGCATCGAAGTTTTCGCAACGAAAATTAAATAGTCTCGGCATTATGTATGATTTCACTTCGTTCATCCTCTATATCATTATTAGTATTTACCTTCAGCTATCTGTGCAAAATAAGTGCTGAACACCAGAAAAGTACCAGCTCAACATTTGCAACAGAATTGTAAACCTTTCTAACTGCTCCAATACCATCGCTTCAATTACGTGCCTCGTACAAGTCCCTCGTTGCAAATTATTTTCATAGCCTACGCTGCATTCTTCCCTTTATTCATTTATTCCAAATTTAATTTATTACTTCGAGTTTAAATCCTTTTATATGCAATTTGTTACTGATATTTTAGATATCCTAAAAAAAAACTTCCTTACAACAATGAAGTACTCATCCCAAAATATTTGTTCCCACAACTTTTACCTACACCTCTAAGATATACCGACGCATCTACGTATAGAACGCCAGTAACGGCACACAAACCCAAGCAAAACGATTAACCAGTTTACTAATCCCACGTGCGTTTTATGCGAAATTTGCTACTGGTATTACGCAAAATCGCAAGAGAAACGCCCCACAACTTCAGCTCAAGCCGGAAAACGTATAAATTAAGATGTAAAAAAAGAAACAAAACAAAAATTAGGGAATGAAAGAGAACATAAAATCAATAGCTACGAGTGCACCAATATAAAAATGATGAAGGAAGTACGCGCATAACCGCAACGCTTTGGATACACACACAAAACAGACAACTTATGACAGAAAGACGTGCCAATAAACAGGCAAAGGCAGTTGCGATTTGAAAGTATTTAGCATTTTGTACATACAGTGGTGAACAAAAATTCACACACACCCTCTATTTTCGTTGTTTTGAAAGTCCAAAAAGTTTATTGGAGAAGTGTTGATACAGATTTACTTGAAACCTTTTTCTAATCACAAAAACTAAAAAACTCCTTTCTTTAACATAAAGTAACGAAGCTATAGGGAAAATGCAAGAATAACGATGATAAACGTCAACATACAGTACAAAAATAAGTTTATTTTGTGTGAAAGTTTTACCCTTGGAACAATTATCTTTAAATTGCTCCTTTTGACTCCCAGACGGGTGTAGCTTCTTCCAAGCTGAGATCTACGTTATAGACAAAGCAGCAAAAACCATAAGACTAATAGACTTACCTCCGGCAAACCTTTCCATTTTTGTTGATGGCCAACCAGCGATCGAGACACTGGTCTCAGCGCGCATCAATTTAAAATGTATTAAAGAATGCAGGAGGTCGCTCTCGCTTATCCAACAACACAACATCACAATTAGTCGGATCCGCGGTCACTCTGGAGTGGAGGGAAATAAAAGAGCGAATGCGTTTGCCTAGAAAGGCTGTGAGCCTTCAGCGAGTGATAGTGGACATAGGCATTCCTTTACACAAACTGTGCAATGTGATTAACTTGAACGTAATCGCGAAAACCAATAAAAGATGGCCTCTGACTACTAACTGGAGAGTCTCCAATGCACTCTGGCCAAAACTCAATCTTGAAAAGACAGAATGCCTGCTTGGATTCAACAAATCAACTACCAGCATCCTCACAGGTGTTATATCGGGTCATTGCACTTTTGGCACCTAGCCGGTAGAATGGGTGTACCTCACAATGACTTCTGCAGGAGTTGTGGAGATGCAGAAGAAGTTTAGCCGGTACAACACCTCCTCTGTGAATGTCCTGCACTATAAAGAAATCGTGCCAAATATCTTGGCGATTATATCTTTGAAGATCTTTGCAAAATGTGTCATTAGAGGAACTAATTATCTTCCTAAAAATATTTACGTGGTTTAAGCAACTTAGTAAAGGGATGGAAATCAAATGCAGGTATCCCAATGAGCCTTAGGGCCACCGATTGCCGACTGTCTTAGCCAAGCAATCAGGCTGGTCTAATTTTACTAAATCCCAGATATTATTGCTTTTTAATATTCAGTTGATCCTCCGTTAGCATCAATGACAACATCCGATAAGGCGTCACTTTGAGTGTTTGATTCTGAGAGAGAAAGATTCTGCGGAAGTTTTGGACCTTTGCGCATTAGCGATGGCGAGTAACGCAGGTGATGGAACGATTAGCTGTATGAGCTTTGCGACGACATAGGCATAGCGCAGCGAATAAAGATCCAGCGGCCTCGTTGGCTGGATCATGTCGTCTGAATGGATACAAACGCTCCGGCTTTTAAAATATTCGATGCGGTAACTGGTGGTAGCAGAGTCAGAGGAAGGCCTCCTCTGCGTTGAAAATATCAGGTGGAGAGGAATTTGACTTCACTTGGTATGTCTAACTGGCACCGGTTAACACGGGAAATAGACGACTGGCGCTCTTTGTTTAGCTCGGCCAAAATCGCTTAAGTGGTTATAGCGCCAGAAAGGTTTCCATATCCATTGTTGTCCATTTATGATATTCTTTCAACTCCAGATGCTCTTCACACCATTACACCAGCATGCCTGACAGCTGATATTAATTTCTTTGGATTAAGTTCAGTACTTTTTTTTGCTCCAAACTTTTACCCGCCCATCGCTGAAACATAAATTGAACTTTCACTTATCTGTAAACAAAATTGTATCCCATTTATTTTATGTGCTTTGGCGAACTCCAGCGGAAATTTCCGTTTTTTTTCAGAAATTTGAGGCTTTTTTATGGTGTAGTATTGTGGAAACAGTTCTTGCTCAGAATTCTGAGTTCTTTGATGTTCTTGCTAAATGTTTAGCTAATTTTGAAGCATTAACTTTTGGATTTTAGCCCACTTCTTCGAGCATCAAACTGGGTTCCTGCGAGATAGTGTCCTTGGGCGGTCACTACGTGGCTCATTTTCGGCAGAACCAATATTTTTAAAGTTTTTTACAATGGTCTGTCTGTTCGCCATGACTTTTGGACTGACTTACGACTTTTGTCCATGCTGTTTTTGAGTTGTTCGCCCATAACTTTGATATGTTAAATAATCGATCTTTTATTCAGTTTGTTGTGATTAGAAAAAAAGGGAGTATGTATACTTTTATCCCTCACTGTATGTTTGTAGTTTAGTTACTTCGTTTTCACATCGCGAAGCAAGGCTTCGCTTGCTTGGCAAGAACAAGAAAATCTGTTCCAGAACACGTACTGTACGAATTAGGGAGCGTACGCATGCGCACACCTTTCTATGCACATAGCACAGCACTTAGGTACGTGCATATTTTCGTATATAAATACATATCCACACACAAGCACACATACATACAAACATATATGTGTGAAAACATGATTTTACGCCGGCATAAGGTTATGGCATGCGGGCTTGCGGGCTTGCCTAGCCACATCACTGTCACGTTATGGTTCACTGCTGCCAGCGGGAGGAAGTGACAAGATGAGAATCACTTTAGAATGTTACTGAATTCAATTGAAGACTAATGAATTGAGACGCAGTGGGGAAAGGAAGTTTGTCCAGGAACTTGTTCGGTTTTTGTGAAAATAATGGAAAAACTGATTAGGTATTGTTGGTATTTATGTGCGATCTTGAATATATGTACATATTGAGTAGAAGCAGTGTTGGAAAAAATAATAGCTCCGAACTTTCTCGTCAAATTTTTAATATATTTTTTTTTGCATGATCAACTTCTGATTCGGAGAGTTTTATTTTTATTACGTTATTTTTCACATGCATACCTCTCCACACTTCGCTGGCACTTAATCAATTTGTGGGTTAAATATTTCTTTTCCTATAGCTAATATTTCTTTTGAATTTGAAGCGAATAGGACCGTGAGTAGGATTTTTATAAACATCACTACCCCAGCGCCCCCTATCGAGATAATTTTGGAACAACATATTTCCGTTCGTGTAGCTAATGGATATGTTTTGAATTTTAGCCATCTCAGACCCTTAAAAAATTAATTTCCTTTCCAACTTTCCTAAAAAATAATAAACAAATGTCCCATTTTAAAAATGTGATAAGAAAAAAAGAATATAATCACCTCCGTTTTTGATTACCTATATGCATCTTCATTATCTTCTTCTTGACTAGCGAGATAATCGCTTAAGCGATTTTGGTCGAGGTTAATAAAACTTGCCTATCATTTCTTTCTCGGATTTACTATATATCCGGCAGGGACTATCACTCCAGCAGCACTCCCCGTAAATGTATGGGAATCTGTTGCTACAACAACAACAACCAAGTGAAACTATTTAGATCCATCTCTAATTATTTAATTTTTCAAGCGCAAAGAAGGCGTTCCTCGTTGACTACATAATTGACTCTTACACCTTTTTCAGTGGGTGTTTGGCCGAGCTCCTCTTCCTATTTGTGACGTGCGTCTCAATGTTGTTCCACAAATAGAGAGATCTACAGTTTCAAGCCGACTCCGAACGGCAGATATTTTTTATGAGGAGGGGCGACCGCTATTAAAAAAAGCATTTTCTTCATTTCGGTATTTCACCGAAATTCGAACCAACGTTCTCTCTGTGAATTCCGAATGGTAATCACGCACCAACCCATTCGGCTACGGCCGCCGCAGCTCCCCGTCATCATATTTGAATAGCTCAGCCGGCGGTCTGTTTACAAATTCTGTGCATGGAATCAACCAAATTAGGACAAAAGCTTTTCGAAATCGAATGGAATGTCGAGAATTTGTACATCTGCAATTCGTCTTTATTTGAGACTTTGAGGTCAAATAATGTTTACAGGATAATAAAAAGATCTCACTACATAGTACAGAAGGAACTCCGGTGAAGTCAATTTTTTTACAACCCAAATACATTCGGCGCACGGGTATTTCCAAAAATACCTGTTCAAAATAGGGGAATGCGAACACCCCACATGCATATACGGTACACCGAAAAAAGATGATGCTGAACACACCTCTTTCCATTGCATGCATTGAGAACAAGAAACGAGAGAACGTTGGAAAATGCAGTCGGTCACATAATCACTGAAAATGTAATCGACCAGATGCTGAGCAGCGAAAAAACGTGGGCAATCATTAGTGGTTTCGCAGAAAAAATCTCCGGATAAGAAAGCGGGATCTGGACGCAGACACGTAAGCATAGACCTTGTAATGAGGAAAATGGAATTACACTCGGGAGTAATGCGAAAATGGTCCAAAAGTGGGCGACTGTTGCAAAGGGGGAGTTTTCTTAGCCTCCGAACATGCCATTGCTACGACGACAGCTTTGATGACGCATTAGGCGTTTAAACTTTTAATTTTTAAACACTCTCATCCGCAATAAAAGGAAATACTGTTTTAGCTCTACCCAAAGGATTTTGATCGAGTTTGTTCTTTCGTATAAGAATGCATTGTGGACTGTTTCCAATACGCGTCCAATTGGCAAGCGTCCGTTGTGCTTACTTGACTTTTTTGTGTACTTTACATCAAAGGCAGTGTACGACGATCTGTGCAAATTGCTTGCCATCTGACCACCCATGAATTCTTTTTTCGTCCGACTAGCGCACATATTTCCTACTTCTGATAAAAAGGCTGTTTCCTGGTTAAAGCTGGTTATTTTCTTTCTGTTATTTATAAGGCGTAGCACCTATAATTTACCAGCAGTTCTTAATGGAAGTATATTTCGGCCAATCTATACTTAGATAGAGTGATATGAAAGTTCTCGGCAAGATACTTCTATTATTTTCCCCAACACTGTATGCAAGCGCTTAACTTAAAATATTTGTTCCACACACGCACACAAACATATATGTGAGCGTATATAATATGTATGTGTGTTTGCGCACGTGCGTGTGAAGCGAAAAAAATGATTTTCAATGACTCCGAAAGGTGCCAATTTATTTTAGAAGTTAGGTTTGAATACAGCGTTGCTTAAAATTTGACGTTTGCGATGTCGCTTTGAAAATCTACGTGTAACCAATTAAAAAGGCCATAAATTTAGTTAGGCAAATTACTTTTATTCAATTCATAGTAAAAATTGTGTGAAAATAATTCAAAATTAAGAATCAATTTACTTTTGCTTTAGGATGCAGAAACGAATCGCGAGCTGTCCGAATGTGACTTGCAGGTATTTTGGCCCACTCGCGCACAATGGATTTTCTCAGCGCCTCGGGACTGGTGAATCTGTTAGTTCGGACCTTGCTCTCCGAAATGGCCTAAAGGGAATATTCCATCGGATTCGCGAATTTGAGAGCTATTGTTTGGACGTTATAAAGTTCGGAATATTGTTTTTTAGCTATTCTTGGTTCACTCGAGCTTTGTGAGACTGTGACGAGTCCCGTTGAAACGCCCATAGTCCGTCACTAAAATGTGTGCCTGTCCACGGCTTCATAGCAACCTCCATAATACTTTCCCGATAATATTTCACATTTACCTTGACGCAAGGTTCGATGAAAACGAACGAATAGAACTCATCAAATCCTGAGTTACTATGAGTTACATCCAATGAGGATGGAGATATTCAAAGGAAGGCTCGCGAAAAAATAGGAATTTGTTCGGATTTGTTACATTACATATACAGGGTGTTTATCTATACTTGACCCAACTTGAACAGTTGTTGCTCGACGTGCTTCTTCTATAAAGTTTCAGAAGCCTCCGTACTGTACATTTTTTACCCCACAGCGATTACCGAATTTTTGCACCTCTTCATGGAGGAGAATCATATGGATTATTGGTTCCAGCAGGATGGCGCAACAAGCCATATGGCGCGGGTGGCGTTGGATTTACTTAAGATAATGTTCGCCCGGTTCCTCATCTCCCAAAACGACAGACTTGCTTAATCGTCCTTTGCTCGTAGAGCCGAACTGTTTCCTGTGAGGCTACTCAAAAAAATTTAAACACACTTATTCTTACGCTCTTCCAATCAGTGATTGATCAGATGACAACAAGCTGTGGCTGCGTTGATTTTTTCGTAGATCATCAACACAATCCCACTTTTTGCCGACCATTGTCGTAAACAAACCGTTATCACTACCCCTGATTCCTTCAAAATCACTGAGAGCCGATTAGCGGTCTGATGTTGGCTCCACCTTTGCATTCTCTCCACAATGTACTGCATGCATATTGCGGGCATGTACCAACCCCTCAAGTCTAATTGGGTCCCGCATCTACCCTTCAACAAACCCGATACTGGTTGGTATTTTGAGAACTAATTTTCCTAGTGAATCGAAACTCAGTTAGGTTGGCTCCCTCGATCAGTATATTGCGGTTTAAATGCAAAGAGAAGCACACCCGCACTAAGAGCCATTCATTCCTCCCACAAAGTGTCTTATAGGGTTGTTGCTGGACAACATACCAATATATTCGCTTTGAGAAGCAATAGGAATACATAACAATTTGTCAAAATGAAGAAAAATGCCTTGCTCTTAAATCATGCACAACGTTGGATTCAAGGGAAATTTTTAATTTTTATTACTACTCGTTAGGGGGTTGGTGAATCGAAAGCAGCTAATGTTTCAGTCGTCTTTACATAATGTGCGTTTGACAGTGAGAAACTTTCTCGAAGCAGTATGAGAACAAACTATGACATACTAAACTTATCGGGTTTCATGCCTAAGGTAAGTTATCTTTAAATTACCAAAAGTCTAGTACAGAATAATTTTGTTATAAGGAAATATTACGCTCCGCTAATAATATTACGCTCTTGCTAAAAAAAACCGAAAATCAGGTTCGATAGAACTTTTTTGCTGATTGCAACGGCACTACAACTGAACGTTCTAATAAGCATAAAAAGTTCAATCGAACCGGAAGTTTGTTTTTGTTTTTCTCTACTGAAACTGTGTGCATTATTTACTCGTTCTCTAATTTTAAAACATTTTTTAGCTTGGCCGGCAAGTTGGTTAGAAACTCGCAAAAACTCCTTTGAGCTTTTGGGTGAATTAGAGACACTAAAGTGAAAGTAGTACAGCTTCACGCATCTATGGATCGCACAACCCAACCCAGGCGCAAGTGAGTACGTAGATGGCGTTGGCATTCCACCAGCACTCCTGTGTCTTCCATTGCCTTCTTCATACATCTTCTCTTCGATCAACGTCTCATTCATCTGCTACTGCGGACTACTACTCGTAGTCTGTTTCTCTTTGCAACAATACGCCAATGCGCTTGCTTACTTAGAGTTGTAAAACCGGTTTTCCCGGCATTTCGGTATTTTGCCGCTTAATGGCTTGCGTTTGTTTTTGCTCTTTTTTATTCACATCTCTTCATTTATCACGTTTATCTTCAATACATCATATCAAACCATTCGCATCCCAATTCAAGCTGGTTACGTGGGTTACCATACACTTTTGAAATGATTTAGAATGGTTTGGCGAAAATGCGAAATTAATAGGGTAAAACACTGAGCCTTAACTTTTTGAAGTTTCCTAACCAAATTGCCTCAAAATTTCTACTCTTTTCTTGTTTTTGTTTTCTTTCTACTTTTCTCATTTAAGTACATTCATAAGGGGAAGAATGCTAGAGTACTGTATTCTCTTCGCCTTGCACAAGGGGTATTCGAGATTCGTTGTATTCGTAATATTGTCTTTTGTTACGATCAGCTAAGTGAAGAATAGAAAGCAGAAGCCATGAGCACCACGGAGTTGCCTGTGTTAAATTTGAAAAGTGTGTGTATTTTGTTGTTAGAATTTTACTGCTTTTACTACAAAAACGACAAATACAGCATACAACAATCTCGAATACCCTTTATAGGTTTGTTGGAAAATATGCATTCCTAGCAAACAGTTTGTAATAGTTATTGAAAAGCATAAAACATTACCCAATGCTGCTGAAGTGTCAGTGATTATTGTACACATTATTATTTAGACAACCTTGTGCTTCACATTTACTGTATAAAATATATGGAATGTAAAATATGAAACTTTCATTAGACTACCAAAATATTAAACCAAAAATCTCTTAGTAAACCGAGTCATACGCTAGTTTGAGCTCTATGAAATCAAAGCATCTACGAATCATTTCACCGGGTCGCACAACTTATGTATGTATATTTAGTTCAACCAAATACTACATACATATCAGTTGGAGTGCGATCTAACCACCATTAAGGTAACAATTGAAAAAAAATTTGTCCAAGCCAAGCAGAGACTTGTTTATAATGAAGTTAGTGGCTTAAAAGACTGTCGACATGACTCGAGGCTATGTCAGCAAGTGCAATTTGTATGTGGCGCTTAGAAACTTACCTTTTATATTTTGCTTCAAAGTTAAGCTTGCCAAATAAAACAAATATGGCAACAGTCGTTATTGTTTTATTTGTATTGTTATTCTTGTGATTACAGCTCGAGCAAATAACTAAAAAGAGGGGAAGAATGTAGACAGACCAAACGTCTTTGCATACAACAAACAAAAAAAGGTTGACGCGCAGGTTGCGTAGCTAAATGCGAAACTCAGTAAAAAAAATTTAAACAGGAATTTCTGATAAATCGACTTAGCAGGTATTTTGCCATAATTTACACATGCACACAACACACACGCAAACCACTTTTATTCGGGCCATTATTTTATGAAAGAAAAAGAAAACATTTATTTATACCACTTTTAAACACCTCGACCGCATCCATTCGACGTTGAACCTTTAAACTCTCCAACTTTTTTTTCTTTCAATATTGGTTGAAAATATTTGTTGTATTCAGAAATTCACTTCGAGCACATACAAATGCACGTATGTATGTATGCTCGATGCACAAAAGAAATTCCCACACTCGCGGTTAATTTACAAGTTTGTGTAAATTTTTAATGCATAACGCCTCACTTTATTTAACTTTTAACACGCTTGTTTTGCTGTTGTTGCTATCTCTTTTTTTTTTTTTTAATTACTAAAACACTATTTTACCATTCATTTTTCCCCAAATAAAATATTAATAATTTCCATTTTGTTTTTTACTAATTTTTCACACTAAAATAAAGTCGGGGAAAATCGTCTTCCCCGCTTTCCCTCAATTTTTGTATTACCGGCGATCGATCGCAAGAGCGCAGCAAAAAATTTAGAGTGAATTACCAACACGTGTTGCAACTTTACCGTTTAACACATCAGCATATGTTTGCACGAAGCCACTGCCTTTGAAACTGAACAGAGCAAACAGCGCTAACTGGAGAAATGGTGCTGTTCTTGCGCTTGCGACACTAGTAGCGCACAGTGGGCCGAAACTGTTAGTGCACTTAACAGTTCTTTAATTTAACTTAAAATGAATGCCTATTTTTCCGCTCTGGCAAAATTTCTCCTTTCATGTAAAAAGAGCAGCGATCGCAAGAAAGAGAAAAATGCATAAGCAAAGCACCAAGGTCGATATATTTTGTTTTTGCTGTAAACATTGCTAGAATGAACGCATAAAATGAAATGAGAAAAGAGCGCCAAAAGGAGAATCATTGCAGGGAAAACTGGTAAAATGACTGAATACGAGTAAAATATCGCGTTCCATTTAATAATTTTAAATAATTTTTGATTGATAATGATAATTTTTGTTCTCAATACTTTTATTGGTAGAAAAGTTAGAAAAGTTGTAGTACATGGATATAAGTATATGTACATATGTAATTTGCGTATAATTCTAACGAACTCTCTGTACACACACACACACATGCAAACTGTTTCGGTATGTTAACTTTAAAATTCAGGGAATGCACATGACATAAACGCATTGCTTACTTTTCGGCGGCAAAGAAAACATTTTCTTGAAGCAAAGCGAAAAATTAAGAGCCAGTTTAACTGGCTTAACCCTGCAAAGTTGATCGTTTAAAATTCATTTAACTGGAAAACAGAGCGAAGCATACACTGGAAAACTGGTCCTAATAGGCCCGCCAGAATGGCAAAATATGTGACCGACACAAGTCAAATTGAATATAGACTAGGCCGTTACGAGAGGATGTGCTGCGCGATTGTGACATTCTATATAAAAAAATACAGACACTTCAGCTATCACCAACGAACACAACGGACTCATTCTCGTTCCCATGACAGTCGGTTCTACGTTACCGGAACGACCCGGATTTATATCCGGCCAAGGACTGTCATTCCAGCAGCATTCCCCGTTCATGTATGGGGAATGTTTATGCTGCTACAACAACGACAGCGGACTCATTCTAATTGGTCGACTCCAAGTTCAGGCAACTGTAAGCAAATTCGGCAAAACAACAACAATATTCATGGTTTTGATGTTAAATAATTATTTTTTTACAAGTCTGCTTATTTGTAACCATTAAAAGAAAAAATGGTTTTGTTTCCGCTTTCAGCGTTTTGTGCGTTCACAAAACTTCACAAACTTTGCCGTATACCAGCACAAAACGTTTTCACGTCAAAATATTATATTTGTGCAAGGACTGCCACTTCAGCAACATTACCTAAATTGCAAAGGCATTTTATCTTTTATTTTGGATTAACAATTTATTAAAAATTTAAATAGTTTTTTATTTGTTTCTGAAAAAGTTTAGGTGGTATTGAAAATGCATATGTCTTTAAGTCGCGACTGCATTATATTATAAAAGCATGGCATCTGCATCATTACATCGTCACATTTAAATTGAAAATTTCGTGTTCTATCCACAGCTTACATACTTTTTATTAGATTTATGTCTATGTAAACGTGCAAAGATGCGTAACCATATTACACTGGCAGTCAATACAAAATCACTGCGACGTACACTATTTTAAAATGGCTCCTTCAGAACCTTCCCGTGATCTATGCCATAAATAAATTCATTGTCACGCACATAACCCCAGGCCATACGCTTTGTGGTCCAAGCAACACCAATGTCACCCTTGGGCCCAATAGTTATAGCACCGCCCGTTCCTTCTAAACGTTCAGTCATCTCTTTGCACGCCACATCGGTTGCCTCCTGAGCGGACATGTTACAGTATCTGATGTTGGCTAAAATCTTTTGTGCCAAATTGAAACGCATTATTGTCTCGCCATGACCTGTAGTAGAAACACCGCCCCATTTATTATCAGCATAAGTGCCACAACCCAGCAGTGGTGTATCTCCTATACGTCCCGGTACTTTGCCTGTTATGCCACCTGTTGAAGTGGCCACAGCAATATTACCTTTCGCATCAATAGCGACAGCGCCCACAGTGCCTGGCTCACCTGGCCGCTCCTTGTCAGTCTTATCCAGTTCTGTCGGCGCGTAAGTAGTGTCTCTACCCTCAGATTGCTGCTGCTTAAATTGTGCCAATGCATCACGTGCACTTTGTGTAACCAATGAACCTGGTGGCAATTGCACAGCACCATTTTCTAAAGCAAACTTTTGAGCACTTGCACCGCCCAAAAATGTATGATTAGTTTTTTCCATAACACAGCGTGCCACCGAGATAGGGTATTTAATGTCACGCAGTAGAGTTACGCAGCCAGCACCAAGCCGGGAACCTTCCATAATGCTTGCTTCCACTTCTACATTGCCGTCACTATTCAAGCATGCTCCATAGCCAGCATTGAAATTCTCATCCTCCTCCATGACGCGCACAGCCGCTTCGACGGCATCTAACGCAGAGCCCGCTTCGATACCACCACATTCCGCCGAGGGCATCAGCAGTGGCAATCCTGCTTTCAAAGCTAATTTCATACCTTTTGCCTTGCCAGGCACGCGTGCATCGCTAATACCACCGGCTCCACCATGTACGAGCAGCATTGGGGTGGACATTTTGCACAATTTATGGGCGTATCTGTAAAAAATATTTGTATACTTATTTTGACATACTCTAGTTGTATACTGCAAATTTTCATCTCTACTCACAGTATAGCTTTGGAGCAATGAACGACACATGTCAAGGAATTTTACCGATTTGTGTGAAATTGCATTCATTCTTTTTATCATTGTTTACCGTCGCTTCGGGGGCTTATCTGTTATGAAAAAAATATAAAAACACCACAAAGAAACCAAATTCAAATAGTAATAAATCTTACACAAAATCAAATAAAACAGTCAACAAAAGAGAACTTCAATAAAGGGAAGGCAGATTAATATCATGTTTACACATACAGTATTACCGTAATTAGATTTAAAAAGGGATTCTATCCATTCGCAACGAGATTAAATATAGCATTGACGGATTAAGTGAAATTAAGTTGCTCAATCTGCATTTATTGACTATTTAACCTCAAATTGCCAAAACCCCTGACGTGCTGGAGCATTTTCAAGGCCATATTCGTTTTCAGCATAAAAACACCTTCAAGAAACACCCATAGCCGTCTTAAAAACTGTACCTCGCAGGACTGTGAAATATATCCGATACATTTTGGTACATCAACTTTATTTTTACTTAATTGTAAAATGTGAAAAATTGATGGGTGATATAACTTTTTAATAATTTTTTTCGTAATCAGGACACCAAATTACAAAGTAATTAGTTAAAATTATAGAAAAAGTTTTTTGGTTGTTGGCCTGTGTAATTATTTCTTAATTCTGATTAAAATTGAAGTGTGATGGAGGTTGTTACGCGTATTAGTGAACAGCTCATTTGTTTATTGGATTAAGAAATAATTATTTATTCATAGATTTTTCCTAAAAAACTAAAAATTAAAAGGATGGCTTCATCAAATGTTAGACAAATGCAGTGCTAGTTTGCACTAAGACAATCGAAATAATATTAAATTTTTTTAATATATGAAATAGAAATTTAATTGAAATTAAATGATGCCCCCGAAAAATGGGAAGAGTTAATTTTAACAAAAAAGATAATAGAAAATAGAGCAAAAAGAAAAGTGGAAACAAAAGCCTAGAATTACGGCCGCTCAACGCTTATATAGAACGAATTTTCAAAAACACAATTTTTTTTTAATTTTTATTTCTTAACGTACATATATTTAAGAATAAACACACAAAACTTAATATCGTTCCGGTGAATATTTTCCAAGTTGTACGCAAATTTGAAAAGGCGTTTCAGAGCACTTGAAAGTACATGGCAAACTTTAAACGCGTTTTTCTCAAAACGGTGTCTTCAAAGTCGGTGACCAACCTTAATTGAAAACGGCTAAACCGATTAGTCTCAAATCTTAACACGAGCTTCTAAAATATATTTTTGATAATTAGTCGAAATATTTTTTTACCGATAAATATTTTTTTTATAAACAATTTAAGCCCAAAATTTTGGTCCAAAATCTTTGTTTTGTTTTAGAAACCTCCATTTTGTCAAAAAAAATTATTTTACTAGATTTAACATTACTTTAACGGAATCTGTTTGGTTTTTTAATTTCAGAGGATCCAGTTCAGATATGTAGTGGCCCAACGTCATTTTTGAGAGGAGCTTCCAGAGATTAGCTGTAGCTCTTTTCCAAAAAAATATTTTTACTAATACTAAGTCTTAAAATACCGTTAAAAGATAATATGTGTACAAATTTTAATTTTAATAAATTTCAAAGTTTTCTCAGAAAAAATTCTGGAAAATTCGCTTTTTTTTGCCTTCTAACTGTATTAAACCTCTCAATAGCGATTCTGTAAAATTTAATATCAGCCGAATAGCGGTACCACGATATCTATAACCTTTTTATTCGCTCAACCGTGAATATTTGATTGGCTTGTGAAACATCAGAAATATTTCTTATAATACATTCACATATAAACAGGTATTCTGCTTTTTCGTGCTTAACTTCCAATCCGTAATTAATTAGCGAGATTACCCGTACAAAATTTCTCTCCCAAAATCTGAGATTATAAAATGATCCTAGATTATTACCACACTTTTTTACGTACAACCCCTTGTTTTCTGTGTTAGCCAAAGTAAAAACTAAAAAAAATGGATGCTGGCAAAGAAAACAGGTTTGTAGACATAATTCTAATAAATTTTTTCTTAGGTATTATTATTTATCTATACTAATATTATAAAGAGGAAAACTTTGTTTGTTTGTTTGTAACGAATAGGCTCAAAAACTACTGGACCGATTTTAAAAATTCTTTCACCATTCGAAAGCTACATCATTCACGAGTAACATGGATTACATTTTATTTTGGAAAAAAATAGGGTTCCGTAAGATATTTGGATTTTTCCGACACAAACTGAAAAAAATCTTATATATAAAATAAAGTCAACTTTTTGTGTGTGTTCGCTAACCGGCCGTATCTGCACCGAATTAAACCAAACTTACACACATTGTTAAGAAGGTATTGGAGATGGTTTCCGTATAGTTTGGATACATATTGGTGGATAGGCCTCGAGATATAGGTCAAAACGTGGACCCGGGTAACCTTCGGATGTGTATGTACAATATGGGTATCAAATTGAAGCTGTTGGTGAATGCTTTAGTACAGAGTATTTTTCATGCCGCTCCGTGACTGGGGTCTCGAGCTATAGGTCAAAACGTGGACCCGGGTAACCTTTGGTTGTGTATGTACAATATGGGTATCAAATGAAAGCTCTTGATAAGTGCTTTAATACGGGGTAATTTTCATACCTATTGATGCCTAGGGTCTGGAAATATATGCCAAAACGTGGACCTGCGGTGTCTTTGCACCGAATTAAACCAAACTTACACACATTGTTAAGGAGGTATTGAAGATGGTTTCCGTATAGTTTGGATACCTATTGGTAGATAGGGTCTCGAGATATAGGTCAAAACGTGGACCCAGGTAACCTTCGGATGTGTATGTACAATATGGGTATCAAATGGAAGCTGTTGGTGAATGCTTTAGTTCAGAGTATTTCTATCCGCTCCGTGACTAGGGTCTCGAGATAGAGACCAAAACGTGGACCCTAGAATGTGTTTGTACAATATGGATATCACATTGAAGCTGTTGGCGAATGCTTTAGTACAGAGTATTTTTCATGCCGCTCCGTGACTGGGGTCTTGAGATATAGGTCAAAACGTGGACCCAGGTAACCTTTGGTTGTGTATGTACAATATGGGTATCAAATGAAAGCTCTTGATAAGTGCTTTAATACGGGATAATTTTCATACCTATTGATGACTAGGGTCTCGAAATATATGTCAAAACGTGGACCCGCCGTGTCTTTGAACCGAATTAAACCAAACTTACACACATTGTTAAGTAAGCATTGAAGATGGTTTCCGTATAGTTTGAATACCTATTGGTAGATAGGGTCTCGAGATATAGGTCAAAACGTGGACCCGGGTAACCTTTGGTTGTGTATGTACAATATGGGTATCAAATGAAAGCTGTTGATAAGTGCTTTAATACGGGGTAATTTTCATACCTATTGATGACTGGGGTCTCGAAATATATGCCAAAACGTGGACCCGTCGTGTCTTTGCACCGAATTAAACCAAACTTACGCACATTGCTAAGTAAGTATTGAAAATGGGGTTCGTAAAGTTTGGTTGTAATTCGGAGCACTGGCAACGGGTACAGCGTTCTTTTGAATCAGCCATAATGTCGCTTACTTTTGTAACGCTTGGGGCGGAACTGAACTGTCAAATTGACAGTGTGAGTTACAATGTGTCAATATTTCTTTCTGATTTGGATGCCATAAGGAAAAAACGTAAGTGCAACATGTAAAAATTGTTTGTGAATTTTTTTGGAGTGGATTTTGGAACAGTGAATAATTTCTTACGAAATTTGAGAATTTAATGTGAAATCCGAATGAAATTATGTGTTCGTGAAAAAAAAATTTTTTCGTTTTTTTTTTTTTTGAAAAATATTAATGGATAATGGTTAAAAAAGCTCCAATGCTTAATAAAACATATAAATTGAAACGAAAAATTCATGGATGATCAGGAAAAAAGACGATTGTTTATTCATATGCGTTGATTTGAAATTTAAAAACAATCTTCTTTTTTCCTGATTTTCAATTTATATTTTATATTTACTCAAAAACAAATAGAAAAACAAAAAATATTGTTTATGCCAAAGCGCTTGAATAAAGAATAAAGAAATAAATAATATGAAAATCATATATTTTCTGTTCTAAACCATATCTATTCTATTTTAGTGTGCCCAGCGAAGGGGGCCGGGTTTGCTAGTCCATTTATATAACAGAAAAGAGCGCATGCCCACAAACGCTTTATCCTCTTATTACTTATTATAAAATGTAATATAGAATTTCCCATGCGGCTTGCTGTCATAATTTTTTAAACCTCAGTAAGCGTCATTTACGGATTTCCTCCAACTGTTTCTTACTAACATCCAATTGCGCAATTAAATTAGCTTTTCCTTCTCCTTGTCGTTTTCTTATATTTCGTTTCTTTATATCGTTAATAATAATTAAACAAACCAAAATATTCCACCAAAGCAATTTCTATGAAGAAAAACCTTTCAAAGCAGTATTGGCAGCTAATCTGCCGTATGTGAACAGATAGATTAATTTTTGTGGATTTATTGCTAATTACTGCATATGTGAACGTACTTGTACTTTCCCTTTATCTTCTCAAATTTTACAGAAAGAAAATTTTCACTACGATATCTCGAAAACTTCTTCTTCTTTTTAATTAGCGCGATAACTTCTTACGCGATTTTAGCCGAGTTTAACAAAGCGCGCCAGCCGTTTCTTTCTCGTGCTAACCGGCGGCAGTTGGACACATCAAGTGAAGCCAAGTCCTTCTCCGCCTGATCTTTCCAACGCAGAGGAGGCCTTCCTCTTCCTCTGCTACCACCAGCTAGTACCGCATAGCATAATTTCAGAGCCGGAACGTTTGTATCTATTCGGACGATATGACTCAGCCAACGTAGCCGCTGGATCTTTATTCGCTGCGCTATGTCTATGTCGTCGTAAGGCTCATACAGCTCATCGTTTCATCGCTTCGAAAACTAAGGAATATAAAAATGCTCTATGGTTTTTTGTTATTACAATAATGGCATGTCAGCTTTTTATGAAAATAAAAAATCTATTATACTATGCCAATATTTTCATTTTGAGAGTAAGAAATAGTTGCATTGCGGCAGCCTTAAAGGTAAAATAATATATGTGGCAGCATCGGCATAGCATAACAAAACTTGAATAAAAAGCTGCAAAGCAAAATTGGACTGACATTTCTTCCATGCTTTGTTTGATTACTTTTATATTTTATTCATTGTGATTTTTCTTCTCGAACATTGTGGGCGCTTTTAGAGCTAAAAAAAAGTTTCCTCTCTTGCATTTATTCAGCAAAACCAAATTTAATTGTGACTAATCTATCCAACATTGTGACCAATAACCAATAAAATAAACTAAATCCAATTTAGGTGGACAATCTAATGAAAAAAAGAGTATAACATTGATAGAAAAAAAGACGTATAAACTTTGAGCATCTTTTGCACAATAGTGACTTGCTACTGAGTTTTTTTCAAAAGCCTCAAAGTGGAAGGACAAAGCTGAGTACTAATTGGAAAATTGGGGAAAAAGTCTAAATAGAGCAATCAAGTTACTAGGTATGTATTTCCTACTTTCGCTTGTAATTTATGTAATACGTCATGGAAAACTTTATTTATGTACATATTTTTATATTTCATCATAACTTAAGTTTGATTAGCCAATAATTTTCCATTATACATGTGCGTATATGACAAGAGGTACCCTCATATTTCCCAACATCGCAATTTACGAGTTCATCAACTTTGTAGTTGTTAAATAGTGTTTCATTTAACGCGATTTGCCTTGCTTTTAGCTATGTACATGCGTGTGTTTGCTCATCATTCGTCCTCGTAACAATTTCCCCATCAGCCACCTTGCATTCATCCCATCAGTGGGCCACCACCATCACCACAAGCAATGCCGTCCGCAGCATTTCTATTTATTTACTTTACGCATAGAATTGTATAAACTTTGTGTGTATACATTTTCGTTGAAAAGCTGTGTGGTATTTTTCCGAATTTGTTTTCGTTTGCAGCTTTGTCTTTGGTTTTGTTTATTCCACTATCACTATAATCTGTAAATCCTATTCGATGGGGTATATGATTACTACAATAAAGACACCGTCTATTGTGTAACGCTAATATGTACATACATACATATGTATATGTGCAGATGTAGCTCAGCATGGCCTGACAGCAAGCATGTAGAGCAAGCAACAACTGGAGGTAATCTTTTAGTTTGAATGCTTGCTTATTTTTATAAGGCCTTGACATTTTTTTTAATAATTTCTAAACGTTTGAAAGAAAACTTTTAAACTGCTTATAAACGATCTGCAAATTACTGATCATTTGGTATGCTTCATTTATATTTCTTGTTGTAACTGCATAAAACACTGCCCAATGATTTTTGGGAAAGGGGAAGAATTGGCGATTATTAGCTTGATATAAATCCGGATCGTTTCGCCAGTACTTCAAAGACTTACATTTGTTGGCATAGCTGCTGAAGTGACTGAGAGTTATGCAAATCGCCCGCACCACAGGGCGTTTAATATGCGAAATTCCTTTCGATCTTGTAAAAAACGTTTGAATAACGTTGTAAAAGGACAACATTCTCCGTAAATTTCTGAAATTTGCTGGATCCTGAGTAACTCCAGTTCGCTCCGGTAAGGTGGAACCAACTGTCATGGGAACTGTCTTGCAGCATGTTTTGTTGGCGTAACGCCCACACGCCTTAATAACTGTCGTGGGAAGGATTGTTTAAATGACACTTTATGTTACATGCGCCACTTATGAAATCAAATTGTTATTTTAGGAGCTGCATAAAAACATCTTCAAACCCTCGTTCGTTTTAATGGTGCCCACACTCACCAACGTAAGCGTACGTCCGTATCAGCTGACGCGATGAAACTAATGAGAAGCCAATGTAAATCAATTCTCACCACCGCTCCGTTCCGTAGTATCGTAGATCGTTGTTTCATCGTTTCAGCTGATACGGGTGTACGTTTACGTTGGTGAGGAAAGGTGAAAGTTATGATACTTCAATATATCTTTTATGAAACACTTTTTGACCTACCTGCGTCTCTTAAATAACAAAAGAGATCTACCAAAGGAGAGCGCTCATTTTCTTAAACTCTGTCCAAAATTATCTAATGGGGGAAAGGAATCAGAAGCCAGTTTGCGAGCAAATAACCACAACGATCATCCATAGAACTCGTAGTTGTCCAAAAACGACCCCGACATGCTGAATCCTAAAACATTCCTCTGTCAAATGTTAGTGTCATGGCCTGCTTTTTTGTTTGCTTATTCATTTTTATTTTATTTTACAATACATTATTTTTCAAAATTTTTATTTGCATTTGTTTTTATTATTTGTCTGTAGTCTGTCAACTTGTAACTTTTGCATCACTGAAAGTAATGATAAGCAATTAAAAAGGAAAAAAAACTCGTTTTTATTACACGAAACATTTCAACTTAATTTCCAGCGTTACATAAATAAAGAAAAAGGAGTACAATAAGACTTAATAATAACATCGGTGACTAAATCGCACGCTTTATTTGCAAAGAGTGTAGCTGTTGCTGATCAAACAAAGAAAACTGCCAATTGTCCGGAAGATCAAACGTTGGTGTGAGGTGAGTGCAATCCTACTCGAAAATAAGGAGATACAAACAAAGAAAACGCCAGTCATTTTGCAAACTTACAACCCCTCTTGTGAGTGCGGCAGATAGTGGATCCAAACGACCAACCAAGTTTAGTAAAAACCACTCCAAAGCTGAAAAGCCACAACGCAATTGGTTTGTTTGTGTGAGACGCGGAATAGCACGCAAAGTTGCGGCGTTTACCAATTTCAACTGTGGATTAAAAACGTAGAAAAAGTTGTAGAACAAAATCCATAAAAACCAACAAAAGCACAAATTGTTGAAAACAACACCAACAAAACGTAAACAATAACAAACGACGCAAAAATGCCAGCTGATTCGGTTTCAAGGTGAGTTTGTCGGAAGTTTGTGAAATGTGCTAAATATTGGCAGTTGGGAAGGGTGGCGGGTAGTTTGATTAATATGCGATTGAGCAAATCTTGCTGGTGAATGCAGAACCAAATTTGTAAAATAGGAGTTAGGAAATGCATTGGCCGCACCGTTTCACGTCTTACATGCATTTGTGGTTTTTTTTTTTGTTTTTTTTTTTTGTTTTTTGCTCATGGTATTATTACTTAGTTCGCTGGCTACCGCAACTTACTGCCATTTTGCTTTATTGCGCAGTTATTTTATGGCTTAATTTAATTTGCTTGTGCATACTATATTGTGCACATTTGTATTTACTTATGTACATACGCTATGTATGTATATAAGTGTTGAGTATTTTAATTAAGAGAATGTTTATTATTAATATTTACATACAGACAAGTCAAATAGCTCCCCATGTAAATAAAATTGAAATATTAATTTTAAATTAATCGCGATTACCTAAATTTCTAGCAGTTGCTTATCCGTGCATACTCACACCAAGACTTTTTTTGTAGTCGTAACAGCGGCGCCCGCCGTTGCCGAATGGTGCGTGACTACCATTCGGAATTTACAGAGAGAATGTAGGTTCAAATCTCGGTGAAACACCAAAATTAAAGAAAAACATTTTTCTAATAGCAGTCGCCCTTCGGCAAGCAATGGTAAACCTCCGAGTGTATATCTGCCATGAAAACGCTTCTCATAAAAATATCTGCCGTTCGGAGTCGGCTTGAAACTGTAGGCCCCTTCTATTTGTGGAATAACATCAAGACGCATACCACAAATAGGAGGAGGAGCTCGGGCAAACACCCGCCAATTATATATATATATATATACAAAGATATATATATACAAAGATATATATATATAACAGCGTTAACATTACCCACACATTTTTGGGGAATGCTGCTGAAGTGGCAATTCTTGCAATGCATAACCGACTGCCGTGTAAAAACGTTCAAGCCAAAGATGTTGTTGCTATAGCTGCATAAACATTCTCCCTACCTGTAAAGGGAATGTTGCTGGAGTGACAGTCTTCGTATATTCGTACTATATTGATTTCTTCCGCTCCACAGTGAAACATAGAACCACAGTTCGGATATATGAATATGCAAATCCGGGCCGCTCCGGTAACGTAGAACCAAGTGCCGTGTGAACGCCAATCCAAGTCTTGTAATATGTGGGTACTAACTAGTTGCGATACGTCATTTAAGCCTTGATTTTGAAAAATCCTATCTTTTGTGAGTTTTAGGAAGCCTCCGATATCTGTATATATGATATTGATTTGTATATATTCTCGAAAGGTATTCAGGTCAAGCGTCGTCAATTTTTGGTGTATGTCATGGTGCTTTCCCTCAAATTGAGAGACAATTTGTGCATGCCGTCTCCGAACATCCGTGGCTTTTTAACAGACGCTTCTGCTTTTTCATTGAAAAAATGCACCCAATTCCCATTTCATGTCACTAGTGTGCTGTGAGCCCGGGAATAGTCGGTTATTCCCACCGTGGTAGGTTCAACGTTACCGGAATGACTCGGATTTATATCCGGATACGGGCTATTCCCCCAGCAGAATTCCCCGTAATATATGTGGTATGTTCAAGCTGCTACAACAACAACAACAACAACCCGGTAATAATCGAGTGGTTGCGCACAAGAACTCTCGACCACCCTCTCATTCCCATGACAGCCGGTTCTACGTTACCGGAATGACTTAGGGTTTTCCCAACCAAGGGCTGCCACCCCAGTAAACTAGCCCTGTCTAGTGTACCGTACCTCACCACAACGGCTGTCTACATTTCGTATCGATGCTTAGACATAAAGCGCACCACAACACATACATACATATATGAGAATCTTGAAAAAACCATTCGAACCAACTTCTTTTGCCAAATAAACTTCAATACTATAACCCTAATTAGCCTGATTATAATGTGGAAGCATTTTTAACCGTCATATGAAAAATAAAAAAAAATTAGTTACAAATAATAATAGAGAATTTTGATTTTAGAATGGAATCCAACGGAACTGGTGGCGAAGCAAATGCCCCCGAGAATTTGCTCGGTACTTCACCTGGTGCCTCTAGTTTGCGTAGTCGAACTGAAAGTGAATGCTCCGACAAGTAAGTGACTGAATAATGCTTTCTTTTATATACAATTTTTTCTATGACGCTTAACTCAACTATTCCATGATTTCTACAACAGATTGGCGCGCTTCGTTTTACCCAGCATGGATGGCAGTCCACCAAAGGTGCTAACACTCAACGAAGTGGGTGACGTGCTAAAGAATATACAAAATATGGAACTGGTGCATGAAATCGCTATCAATCCTGAATTTAAGTTTGAACCATATGAACCACCAGAGAACAGGTAAGATAATTGTGATGAACAGTGTAACGAAGTGAACGACGTGTGAATATTTTTTGCTATGAAAAAATTCTCAAATTTGTTTTTTTTCATATTGTGAGTTTTTTGAAATTGTTGGTTTTTTCCAAGGCGAATCTGGTATCGGTAAATTCAACTGACTTGTTTTTTTTTTTTTTTTCTTTTCTTTCGCCGTGTCCATGTGGCTGTCAGCCCGGACGAATCATGGCGAATTCATTTTTTATGTCTACTTTTCCAATACTCGTACTATGCTTTGACAATCAAACGTACAAAATATTGTTGTTGGTCTAGTGCTACCACCTTTAATGAATGCGCCTTGGTTTTTTCCATGAACTCACGATAATAAAAATACAAATTGGGTATTTTTGAATAGAGAATATCACGCATACTGAGCTCGAATAAAAAAAACGCATATTTGCACTTAAAGTAACTCGCATTTCTTCCTAACTCCCATCTAGTCTCGAACGCCGCATCAAGGACATCATGCACAAAGCCTTCTGGGATGTGTTGCGCGGTCAACTGAATGAGAACCCCCCTTGCTACGATCACGCTATTCAATTGCTAGCCGAGATTAAGGATTGCTTTCCGCAAATAATTTCGCAAAATAATACACGCGCCTTGCAGCACATCAACGAAATACTTGACATCGATGTGATAAAACAGCAGGCCGAGGAGGGCGTGCTAGATTTTAGAGCTTATGCCAATTTTGTCATACATCTTATGGCGAAGTCATGCGCGCCCGCACGAGATGAGCTCGTACGACAGTTGACCGAGATCGAAGATGTGGTGGATACTTTTAAAAATATACTTGAAACAATGGCGCTAATGAAATTAGATATGGTGAACTATTTACTTGATTTTGCACGCAACGATATCATGGCAAATTCGGTGGAATATGAGAAAAAGAAATTCAAAGAATATTTGGAGTATTACAAATGTAGGCAAATTGAAAATGATTAAGGGGTTAGGGGTAGCAAGAGACCCGAAAAAATTATGATTTTCAATAATTTTTTTTGGCTAGTCAATTGCTTTATTTTATAGTGGTATTAATACATGTTTCGACTTGACTTAAGCAAAATTTCAAAAAAAAAAGCCAGAAGGCGCTTGCGATGATCATCACAAGTCCTTGGAGATTCATCTAAAATCAATCGGACAAGAGAAATTAGCTTTATTAAGGGGGGAAACCGGTTTAGGAGGCCAAAATTTTGATGTTTTTCGAGAATTTTTTGAACAAAGAAGGAATAATCAGAAATTGTTTAAGTTTAGAGGGTATTTTATTTATATTTTTAGGTATACTTTTAAATTTTTTTGAAGCTATTTCCGCGGAATTTGTGGCGTTAGAGTGTGCTGTCCATGGACGATCGCCATCCGAGTGGCTTGCTAGTGGGAATTCCTGAAGTTGCAATTTTTCTCTGATATCAACAACAATTTTTTTTATTAACAACATATTTCCTAAGAACATGAACCTAATTATGGTAAAAAAATATTGAAAATTGTACGCTTTTGAGGCGTTTGAACACAAAGTAATTTTTTATACCATATTTTTTCATCTATTTTGCTTAAAAAACCATATTTTAAATAATAATATAATCCCAGAATTAGGTTCATATAGATTAGAATTGAATAAAGAAAAAATCCCAAAAAATTTCAGAACGATTGGTCGATAACTTTTTAAGCTAGAATTCCCACCAGTTGAAAAAAAGTAGTTTCGAGAAAAACGTCGTTCTAATATAAATAACGCGCGCTACGGTGCGGAACCGACGGGCAATCAACTAAGTGCTCATAGAATCGGGAATAATGCGAATTTCGCTTTAAAATTTTTACCACATAAAAAAAAATCGAGTTTTTGATCGATCTAAACCGGTTTCCCCCCTTAATAGATAATCTTGTGCCTGATCAAAGCTTTGTTTTTTTTTTTCAAAATTAAAAATATATGGCGGCCTCAGGAAATATTTTTCAGATTTTCGAGAAAAAAACCGACAATTGTTAAAAAAAAACGAAATTTTTGAAAAAAAAAATCCTTCGATCAGGCGCGAGTTTTTTATGTTTTTCAAAAGCAGTATAAATTTTATTGAAATCTAACAGGCGGTTTTTAAGTTACTCGTACAGTGATCACCAGTTCAAAAAACATAGTTTTGAGAAAAACGCATTTAAAGTTTTGGTATCGGCTCCGAAGCGCCCTTTGTGAATTGTTGAATAACTCGAAAAGTATTTGTCGGATTCACTTTAAGAAAATGCAAAACTAAAATCAATTTTCTTGAAAATTCTGACTACCCCTAACCCCTTAAATAAAAATAAGTGTAGCATTTGGTTTTACTCTTACATTAAAAATTTACCTTCCACATTTTTTCTAGTTGGTTTCCCAGCTACCGAAAATTGGCTTAAAAACAGTTGTATTCACGATGCCAACAATAAGCCCTGCTCGCCAGAGCAAACCATTTCTAATGCCTATATGGAGCTCATGGATTGGGATGAGTCTAAGGAATTTCCCGAAGTGCTTTCTATTGACAAGGAACGTATTTTAAAATTGGGGCAGCGCGCCAAACGTCTTTGTACATGTGCTGCTGTCATTTCTATTTGCTCGGGAGTGCCGGTTATTTCGCAACGTACCGAAAATCGAGTCGCACTCGCCAAGCAAATCGACATAATCTTGCAAGGTACCACCAATGAGAAGTAAGTGAAGATAAATATGGGAAAAGAGTGTTGTGTTGATCAATTTAATTGCAGAGAGCTCTTGGATTCGATTGAAAACGTTTGGTTGCAAGTGAAAACCGTTATAAATGAGTACTTGCAAAAGGAGGACCAGCCGGTGATCGACGCTAATACAGAAGACATGCTAAAGTCGCAAATAATGCAAACGGGTAATAAAGATTCGCCTGTGCGCACTTTGATGTGTAAGTTGCATATTAATACATACCTACATACATACAGGCAGTAGAAAACATCTAGTATCATGCATTCTTCAACAGGGAAACGTTTCCAAACATATTTTCGCTTGGCAATGCGCTCACGCGCTGGTTTACCACCACCACCACCAGGCTATGCTGACTTCAAAGATGAGCTGGAAGCCTATTGCACTGCCCTAAAACGCGTAATTGCCTACAATCATTCCGTCTTCGGTGAATACTTTATGAAAGTCTTAACACAACAACGCGTTACAAGCACCGACACAACCACAAGTGCTGCAGCAGCTGCCGCAAGCGCTACAGAGAGCGTGGAGCCGGTGTCTAGTAGTGCGGCTGCCGTTACCGAGGAGAAGTCTGTTAATAGCCAATAGTGGAAGTATGCAAATTATATCGCAAACAATGGGCGGCAACAAGTCGCGCGTGTGATGATGCGGGTATCGGGTCGGACACTGTGCTGCAATTGACACAAAATGATTTAGCCAACTGGATTTTTTGCAGACAAAGAACCTAACGACGACGATGCGCCCACTTTGCTCTGCCAGCGGTGCTTGTGCATATATTCAATAGGTGTATGACTGAAGCAACCACAACCAAGTGATTTAGGCAAATGTGTAGGCAAATGAGAGTTTTTCACTATTCTGGAGCTAGCACTCGTATACCCCCACAGGAAATGGATAATAATAGAAACAAGAAAACTTAAGTATGATAATGAAGAAATGCAAAATCGAAAATCGGCAAATTTAATAAGCAAAAACAAAAAAAAAAAAAAAACAGCAACAACCACAAATTATAAATTTATTCGTTAATTTCACGTGCTTTTATTTATACAAAATTGTTTAACTAAATGAATGAATGAACAAAAAGGAAAATTAATTGTAAAAATATATAGTTATAAAGCAGTAGCATTTTTAATTTCAATAACTGACGAAAATTGCAACCAACTGATTGTTAGTAGAAGTCTTTGATAAATCGGTGCTGCCTGGATATGCGAAAGTAGAAGTAAAAAAAAAACAACAATGAATTAAGACTTAGAACAAAGTGTGCACTGTGGTTCTTTTTAAATTTTAATAGCTTAATTTTTTGGCATACGCCACGCAATAGTTTATTATTTTTGCACACACGTATGCATACACACATACATATATACAGGCATACACATATACATCTTTTATTCACAATAGTTCAGTAAATATTTTGTTGAAATTTTTAAGATTTAAATGTAAGCGTAGCAATGATACAACAAAAAATGACTTCATCTCATCATAAAAAAAATCGTGTTCCATGAGCTATTCGACAACCACAGCTGCACAGTTGGCAGCTTTTAATAAACATTTTATTTATTTAATTCACAAAACTCCAAACTTAACCACCAAACAACCACATTGAAGTGATATCGTTTTTTATTTACCAACATTTTACAAGTATTTACATGCCCACATACAAATGTACATACATATACGAACTGAATATAATGAATTGAATACTTGAATACTGGAGAAGGAAAGTAAAAAAAAAAATATAATATTGTATTGCAAATGAAATGTTGCACTGTCTCTTTTTGTTATAGTTTACTGTAGTTATTTTCATTTTCTTATTCGAAATATTATTTTTTATTTGGAAATGCGTTGTGATACTGAAAATTCTTAACATTAACCTAATTACTATTATATAGAATATAGAATATACACACAATATACAAATAAATATTATATACAAGGATTCTTTAAAAACTTTAACACCATATAAACTTATTTTTATCCCTAATAAATACATATATACAATTAATGTGTGAAATAAATAGCTATTATAAAAACGTAATCATTTTATTTCCGTTTGAGTTCAATTTGGTTGAAGATTGTTTTAGTGTAAGTTCAAATAATTCCTTTAAGGGGACAGATACCTGTAAACGGCCATATTTTCCCTGATTTTCATTAAAATTATTTAAAATGAAGAAGTCAATATTTACAGTTTTGTTATACATTAAAATTATATAATTTTTTTTTTTTTTTTTTTAATCATTTAAAATGGCGGATCTACACTCAATTCTTCCAGGAAGGTCGCAGCGGGGCTTCTCAATCGGCGGGCATTGGAGCATCGGCGTCAGTGACCTGAATACAAAGAACCAAAAATTTTGTTTGTTTATTAATGTCATAATGGAAAGATGGTAAAAGTGGTCTTTATCCCTAAAGCGGGAAAAAGTTCACACACAACACCTAAGGAATTCAGGCCAATTAGCCTATCCTCCTTTCTGCTAAAAACATTAGAAAGAATTTTAGAAGAGCATATTAAGGCTAACATCAGCCCTAATAAGCTCAGCATCTCACAACATGCGTACTGTAAAGGGAAATCAACTGAAACAGCACTTAACTCACTTGTTATAGAAATCGAGAAGTCAATGTATAATAAAGGCCCCTATTATGAGTTGTATTCGATCTTCGATATTCGCTGGTTGTCGAAGATCGAAAATCGAATGTCAATTTGGTATTATGAGCGGTGCAACCCTATCGAAATTTTCGTTGTTTACCGAATTTAGAGTCGAATGCAATTTTGCTTTCGATCGTGTAGCGTATTGTGGGAAAACTTGTTAAAGTGTAAGTTGTTTGCGATTATTTATGGTTTTATAGTAACCAAATAGTAAATATATACTAATTTTGTTAATTTTATGCAGGGCGAAAGTCGTGAGTACCAAACAACAATTAGAAAGGCGAATCCACAATTCGCAAAAGGGACTTGCACCAAACTTCAAGCAGCAAAAAAATGGGAAGAATTTACAACGGAGCTGAATTGCTTGGGACCACCAGTGAGAACGGCAGCAAAATGGATTAAGCTTAATAATTTTTTTTGTGATGTTTATAGAAATACATTTTCATATTTTTTTTCGAATGACGAATAATTGAATAAAGAAAATTTATAACAAAAATAAAACAAAAACTGTGGCGTAAAGGTTTCTATTTAATACTTTTTAGATTTTTCTATAATATTCTCAAAATTTCATTTCTTATGTTTTCTAATTCTCCGTTATTTGACTCCACTTCAATATCTTCAGCATCATCGTACACAGTGGGTTGAGCAAGTCCTAGCATACTTTCATTACCAATACTCAATTGGTACGATCCCTGAGCACAAACTCGCAGAACTGTGGCTAGCTTTAAAATATTTGGAATCAATTTGGCTCGGGTGCACTGCTGCAACTGGTTTTCTGTACTGGACAGTAGGTTCACAAACGGCTCTTTAGATAATCTAAAGTTCTTTAAAAATCTGTAAGGAAATTTCTGTAATATTAAGTACGTCAACACATTTTGAAAATTCTTAATTTACTCAGTGGAAGCCATTTCTAGGTGGTTGGATGCGTCCTTCAACTGTTTTCTACTTCTAGCTAGTTCCACTAATCTTCCATCGTCCGATGAATCGTCGAACCACAACTCCGTTGTACTCATTTTCACAAAAAATACTTTTTTTACCTTTTAAAAATAATGTTAGCAAAGAATTTCAACACAATCGGTTTTTCTTTTATTTTGATTTGCTGTAGCAGCTGAGAAAAAATTATCTATTGTAAATGCGTCGAGCGATCGAAATTCACAATAGTCCCATTCTTCAACGAATGAGCACCATAATACCAAATGAAAATTCGTTCGATCAGCACTTTCGACTACAGTCGAAGATCGAATGTTGCTCTTAATAGGGGCCAAAGAATTCACACTGGTAGATATCGAGGGCGCATTCAACAACATCCTACCGGATACCATAATAAAGGCACTAACGGATTTCGGGATCTCTGGCGCTCTGGTTGAGTTCATCAAAAACATGCTCTTGAGCAGATTTGTGATCGCAACCCTAGGTGCCTCAGAGATCAAGAAAAAAGTTAGCAGAGGAACACCTCAAGGCGGTGTGCTGTCCCTCTCCTATGGGTGCTGGCACTAAACTCATTGCTAAAGAGCCTAGAGGAGAGAGGACAACACGTCGTAGCATATGCGGACGATGTTGCAATGGTAGTAAGAGGGAAATTCCCCAATACACTGAGAGAAGTCATGCAAGACTTACTAAACATGGTTGAAAACTGGTCAAAAGCAAATGGGCTAAGAGTCAACCCCAATAAAACTGAACTCATCCTATTTACCAGGAAGCATAAAATTCCAAATATAGCTCCTCCGACCCTAGGTGGAACGGCACTGTCATTTAGTGATGAGGCCCGCTACTTAGGTCTAGTACTAGACCGAAAGCTAACTTGGAGGCCAATGTCGAAGATAGAGTTAAAAGGGCGACAATAGCACTATTCTCTTGTAAACAGCTAATAGGACTAAGTTGGGGTCTCCCCATCTATCGTATACTGGCTTTACACGGCAATTGTCAGACCAATCCTAACATACGGCATATTAGTATGGTGGCCAGCTTTAGATAAATTGTACATCAAAAGAACCATGGCACACGTACAAAGAATGGCCAGTCTTTGCATCTGCGGGGCCCTCAGAACCACACCCACAGATGCACTAAATATTATGCTTAACATTTTACCAATAGAGCAGTACGGTAAGCAAACAGCTGCCAAAGCAACTCTCAGACTAAGAGAAATCGGCCTACTCAGAACGTACCAAAGAGGGCACTCCTCAATTTTAGAACAATTCCCCAGCACAACGGATTTCTGTAGGACCAAGGACATCAATTTCGATAAATCCTTTGTCACAGTATTTCCTTCCAAAGAGGAATGGGATAACGGGCTCATTGTTAAGATAAATGACTTAAACATCTACACAGATGGCTCAAAACTGGACAACCAAGTAGGTGGAGGGGTCTACTCCGACAAACTCGGAGTATGCCAATCATTTCGCTTACCTGATCATTGCAGTGTATTTCAGGCGGAAGTCACCGCCATAAAAGAGGGACTTAAAGAAATAAAAACGAGAGTATTATCCGCAAATGAAGTCTTTATTTACTCGGACAGTCAAGCAGCAATAAAAGCGCTGGAATCAAAAACACACTCGTCAAAAACAGTTCTAGAAAGTTTTAAACTACTAGATGACGTATCTAAGCGCTACAAGGTGCGCCTTATCTGGGTACCAGGCCACAGGAACATCGCAGGAAACTGCAAGACGGATGAACTTGCAAGAACCGGTACAAAGCTCGATCTCGAACCGGATAAGGCGCTGATACCCATGCCCATAGCCACTTGTAAATTACTTATAGACAGGGAAACCATCAAAAAGGTAAATACAATCTGGCAAAACCTCACAACGTGCGAACTAAGCAGACAGACATGGCCGAACTGGAACAGCGGTCGATCGAAGATCTTGCTAAGATTCAACAGAGAATCTATAAGAAAAATGATAGGTGTTTTAACTGGTCATTGATAATAGGCAGCCACGCTAGAAGATTAGGACTCCCTTACTTCGATTTCTGTAGAAGCTGTCTTAATACAGAAGAAGAGGAAACAGTCAGACACCTTTTATGTGAGTGTGAAAGCCTAGCTATGAGAAGGCTGCGCACTCTCGATACAGCATTTCTAACCGATGTAGCGGACATAGCCCATCTAAAACTAACGAAGCTCTGCTCGTTTATTAAAACAACCGGATGGTTTGAAAAGGAACATGTAGAGTAAGGATAAGCTCCAGTGGTATCACAATGGACCTGCCGAAGGTCTGTGTGTGTTTCAAAAAAAAAAAAATGAATTTCGGGGCGAATTTTCCTACTATTAGCCAAAAAACAAAAAAAAATTTCAAAAATCAAATATATTTTATGGTATTTCCATTACAGAAAAAAATCTTATATTTTTTTATTGTTAAATAACATAATTTATTTAATAACAAAAAATGGGTTTTCATAAGAAGATATGGTAAATTAAAATAATTCAGTTACAGTTTTGAGGTCGCAGCTTAAATGATGCACTAAATTAAGAGTATTCAAAAAACATAACCACATTAATATTTCGATTTCATGATTACGGCTAATACTTAGAGGGGTATCCCTTTTGATTCAGAAGAGCTTTTAATCGGGAATTCATAGATTCTACAAGTTTTGCTGTATAATCGGAACAATTTTATCATTCTTCCTGTAGTGCCCGTTTCAGATCAGAAGCTTTAGAAATATTGAGGTTTCTTATTTTATATTCCAGCACTGACCACAAACTCTCAATAATGTTGAGATCTGGACTCTGTACTACATGTGGGCAGTTCCAGATAAGCCAAATTTTTACAATACCAGACGTATGCTTGGGATCGTTGTCTTGGTAGAACCTAAACGAATCCCTAATGCCCACTTTATCTGCACTTTGTACGAAATTATCTTTTAGCAGATCCAGATACATCTCTTTATTCATGTTTCCTTCGATAAATGTTAAACTTCCGGCGCCTGAATACGACATACAACCCCATACCATCGCATTGCCCCCGCCGTCTTTGACTGTAGAGTGCAAATTAGATGGTTGAAGCGCGGTGTTTGGTTTTCTCCAAACGCAGGACTTCCCATCAGACCTGAAAAGGTTAAATTTGCTTTCATCCGCAAATACAACGGAATTTCAGAACGAAATGAGTTTGTTCAAATGTTGTCTGCAAAACTCTATTCTTTGTTTTCTATTACGAGCATTAATCAACGACTTATTCGGGGCAGACCTTCCATGAAAATTTTCTTTGCGCAGAACTCTACGAACAGTTTCAGGGTTACAGATCTTGTTCAAGTATTTTTCGATTTCGTTCGTTAATTTTGGAGCGCTTAAATCGGTTTTTTTTTAACTTTGCGAACAATTCACCTCTTAGCTGCATCATTAAATATTTTATTTGGCGCAGATCTGCCTCTTCTATCCTGTTTTTGTGGCGAAACCTTTCAATGATGTGCTGGACAGTTGAGGAACTAATGCAACAATTTCTGCTGTTGCCCTCTTTATAATGACGAATAACGTCTTCCCTTTTTTCAAGTGAAGTCCGTTTTCCCATTTTAAAAAATTTAAATGCTTTCAACTTTTCTTTACAAAAATGGTTTGAGAATGACGTAAGACGCTAAGCTAAATAGAAAAAAATACTTTTCACCGTTATTGCATTCTTAGAGAAAGTATAAAATACACTGCATCATTTAAGCTGTGAGCATATTTTGATGAGAAACCTTTTTGTTTCTATATTTTTTCAGCAAGCTTTGTTTTTGTTATTGTTCTTTCTGCAGTGGTAAACAGTATATACATATCTCATTACAAGTCGTATATATTTTTTTTATTAAATTTAATAAACATCGAGTAATTTTCTTTTTTCTAAAAAGGTATTACGTGCATCAAATAAGCTGTGCGTTACTGTAGATTCCACACACGAGTTTTAATGTAGTTCTCTAATGTTTCTTTAATCGAAAATCAGGTTAGAGAACTATGTTAACGCCAAAATTTAATAGCCAATCTTTTCTCGTATACTTTGATCAAATTCTCTGAAATTCACGAAATTTATCTTCGCATAATCTCTATTCGCATTTTTAGTGTGGCTGACGTGTCCTGGGCATTATTGATCCATACTTTTTACAAACTGAAGATGGTACGAACGGTGAGCACGGCTGACAAGTGAATCGCGACTTTTTGTTTCTCCATGTCAATACAAGCGCCAACTAAGCGCTAAAAGCTTCCAGCAAAATGGTGCAACAGTCATGCGTCGCATGGAACCATCTTTTTATTGGGACGAACTTTTGATGGCTTTAGCATCTCAAGGAATAGGATTGTCAACTAACTGTCCAAATCATTTCATATGTCTCTTTCAGACTGCTATGGGCGTACGTGGAGTCTTTAGCCTATGATGATAACCAGGCTACAATTGACGCCTCCGACTTGGGTGGTTATTGATTGTGACCAAAGATATAAAGAAATAGAAATAGAGTAAAAGGAGGATCGCACTTCGATCTTGTGTGTCCCCTGCTCATAACAATACCTCTCGAAACCCTCAGTTCCCTCAAGAAGCTTAGCATGGAGCTGAGTTGACCTGAGCATACTCGTATGTGCCTTCCTTCTGGCCATACCCAGCCGAGATGTCGACAACTTTTTCTCGCTATAGCATTGCATTCAATAGGTGTTTCCCCCTGCGCAAAAAAATCTTAAGAAGTCCAGTTCCATGACATTTTTAAAAATTCACGTCCGCCATTCTGAATCTGCTATTTTGGATTTTATTGAAACTGACTTAAAATTTATTATTATATTAATATGTATCGCGGAAACAAATAGGTGGTATCTGACTACTAATTGCGGGGTCTCCAAAACGCTCTGGCCAAAACTGAATCCTAAAAAGGCAAAATGTCTGCTTAGATTCACCAGATCAACTACCAGTGTGTAGGTGTTATAACAGGACACTGCACTATTGGCACCCTAGCCAGTAGAATGGGTGTACCTCACAATGACTGCTGCGAGAGTTGTGGAGATGAAGAAGAAATTTAACTGGTACAACACCTGCTCTGTGAATGTTCTATACTTCAAAGAAGTCGTGCCAAATATCTTGGCGATTATTTGTTTGAAGACCTGGAAGGACTAGTTAGTTACCTTCTTAAAAAGATGTAAATGGTTTAATCAACTTAGTCAGAGGATGGAAAGCAAATGCAGATATCAACATGGGCCTTAGGGCTACCGAGTGTGTTATTGTAGACAAGCCACCTGGCTAACCTAACCTAATCTATGGGAGAGGTGTCCGTTTAAGAGAAAAAAATTCTTAAGGATTTGTGGTTGTTCTAAAAAATTGTCCGCTTATGGGAGGTGTCCGTTAGGAGAGTGGGTGTTTGGCCGCGTACCAAACCATGCGGCTACTAAAATTTAATGGGGTATAAATCTGTATACCCAGAAGTTATATAAATACTCTGATTCGAATGTGTAAAGTTTTAATAGTAATTTTTGGAAATTTCTTAATTTTTTTTACAAAGTTTGGAACATTTTTTATTAGACTCTAGTTATAGAATAGACTATATTTTTCTAAAAAATTTAAGGAAAAAATATCGCATGATAAATATTGCAAATATTGTAAAAATATAAGAGTAAAAGTGACTTGATTATGTGAGCAAAATTCCGTTACCGGAACAACCCGGATTTATATCCGGCCAAGGACTTCATGTCACATAAGCATCAGTCCTCATAGCGGCTATGGCGGCCGCCGTACGATTTGTAATTAACGGCCTCAAAAACCTTAAATGGATCTGCCATTTTGAATTTTTACTGACTCCATATTAGAAATCTTGCATTTTGACTACCTCACTTTGAAATGGTAACTCTCCAATTTGCATGGCTGGAGTAAAATACGTTTTTTTTTGTTGGAAGAACCACTTCGTAGGCCAGAATACACCAAAGCATCGAAATTGGTTAAAGATAAGTAGGGGCAGGATTAGGAATTCCTTCATAGTGTAAGTATACTCTCCCAGTAAGGACGTAGCCTTTCGGTGCCAACAGCGGCAGCAGTAGTAGAAGCAGAAAGATAGGATAGGATAGAAATTAGTTTGGTAACATAGCCAGTCAGATTATTATTTACGTTACGTACTTAATCCAGCTAAGTCATAATTCGACAGTTTTGAAAATAAAGGAAGAAGGAAAAAGAGAGAAAAGAGAAAACCTTATAAACTATATTATATTTCCTTTACTAGTCTCCATACACCCACAAGAGCGGAACCTGAACGCAGGAACCTGTTATGTCAATAGACATAAATGCGGCCTTGAATGAAATGCCTTGAAGAAATGCTAACGCGGTTCCAGGGTGGAAATCAGCAGAGGATAATGTTTCTGACATTTTCATTTCAACCTCTTGACTAAAAGAAAACGCCTTTCTTTGCCTGTGGGCCTTTGATACCAGCTTACATCTCGTAGTCTAAGCTATTCGCTTGACGGTATGTTGTCTCTAGCAAGGAAAGGAAAACCTCCTATAAGTTTCGAGGCCGCACTGCATCCATTTGTTGGTCCTCAGATACATGCCCCATATGAGTAGAATGCGTTTGCGCACTCCTAATCGGTTTAATCTCTCTATGCACTCAAGGACTGACGAGGACTTGACCTCATTGGATGACAAGGCTTTGGGTGCAGTCTAACTATTGCTTATAACATCAATCCGCTCGTTTTGGAAGTTTCTTCCTAAACTGGTATCTACCTACAGACGGATGGCAGCATATACTCCTGTGCCAGTGCCTTGGAATTTCCTTTCAAAAACAGACGTACTCCAGTTAGCCCTTTTGCACAGTTCAACCGTGAACCTTTTTTCAGATATTATGACCTTGGCAATATCATCTCTGGCGAATTGGGTAAGTGGGAACTGCTGGCTCAACGATTCCATATTCTTCGCTCAGATCACATTGCCTTTACCAAAATCTTTGCCTAGTCATATTAACCCTGTCGCGTAGATGGAGTCAACTGCTGTAAGCTAATAAATTACTATGTATAAGCGAAGTCAGCCTCTGTGGACCAAAAACTGGCTGCCCTATATAGACGGGATCAGCCACTGTTATGTATCAAGTAACTGTCGTAAATACACGATACCCACGCAAAAACCAAAGTATTGGCCATTCCAACTGTATGGTCACTTGAAAGGTTCCTTGAAACGACGGCCGCCGTAACCGAATGGGTTGGTGCATGATCACCATTCGAAAGTGCGCAGGTTCGAATCTCCGTGCATGAAATATCAAATGATAGAAAAAGTTGTTTCTAATAGCGGTCGCCCTTCGGCAGGTAATGTCAAATTTCCAAGTGTATTTCTGCCATAAAACACCTCTTCATAAAAAAAGAAAACCGTCTGCCGTTCGGAGTCGGCTTAAAGGTCCCTCCATTTGTGAAAAAAAATCAAGACGCACGCCACAAATAGGAGCAGGAACTCGGCCAAACACCCAAAAAGGGTGTAAACGTTTCTATACCTCCAAAAAACACCCGTTATTAAACAAAGACACACGAAAAATCAAACATTGTTTTGTACACATTTCTTTTATTTGAATAAAACCCAAAAACAAATATTTTTAAACATTAAAAAATATACCCAGTGATTAATATAATAATAGTAGTTTAATTTATATGTACGTATGTATATGGTATTAAATATGTATATATAGCATACTATTTAGTTATTGATATTCATTAATTATTGTAAACATATCCAGCATCATCTGCATTATTATTGAATAGTTTTTTGATAGTTAATAATTGTTTAGTTCGCGCACCTAATCATTTCAGATAATTATCAGCACTCGGCGTACGCGTCCCCAAAAAAAAACTGCCAAGGAAGCAGAAATTGAGAGAGCTTTGAGAGGAAGTTGCAAATTTCCACTAGAAAAAAATTGTATTTGCTGACTGCAATTGAAGCAAATAAAGTGATGGGCTTTAAGGGGGAACACCACTGTGAACGCGTGAAAATTAAGTGATTTTCATGAATTTTTTTATAAGTAGGGATGATTATTTGAGGATCGGACAAATTATAATTTATTTAACATATGTTCAACTATACTGGCACAAATTTTTTTTTAAATATTACAAATTACAATTTTTATTAATATTAATGCAATGACGTCATAACAAACTGATGCAACCTGTGGCCACGATACAGCGGTGAAAAATCATCTGAAAGCAAAAAACAAAAAAAATTCTTGATCTATGCATCAATGGCTATCGTTGTACGTGGCGAATTTTTTTAATTTTTTTTTTTTTTTTTTTTAAAATGGAGCAGGTTTTAAAAATGAGTTTGTGTTTTATCCTTTTTTTTTTGTTTTCGAAAGGCTTGAAAAAATATTAATTTTTGAAAATTTTAAAAACGGCTATGTACGACTGCAACCAATACATGTACAAAAATTCCAAAAAAAAAAAAAATTAAAATCGGTTCATAAGTCTTCAAGAAATCGAAGCCAGCGTGTTCAGAAAAGTCATTTCAGAAAAACGCGTTTAAAGTTTTCATTGGCCGTTGTAACTCACCCACCTGCACTTATTGTATCGGGTATAACTTCGTCAATTTTCAAGATTTTAAGTTAACATTTTTTTACATATTTTTGAATATATCTAATATATTAAGTGCGCAACTAAGTTCTCGCTGTTTTTTGATGAAAATACAACTTTATTCTGAAAAAATGGTTACAAGTGAATCATTGAAAGTATTGCCCATCGCTGGCTACTACTTTTTCCCATCTCTCTGGTAGATCTTGTATACCGTCGCGGTAAAACTGTTCATCTCTTGAGGCTATCCACGGATCGAGCCATTTTTTGATGTCTTCATATGAATGGAACTGCTGGTCAGCTAGACCATGTGCCATCGATCGAAACAGGAGAATACGGCGGGTGAGGTAGGATTTCCCATTTCAGTGTTTCCAGGAAGGTTTTAACGGGTTTGGCAACGTGAGGCCGACTGTTGTCATGCTGTAGAATCACTTTTTCATGCCTCTCCGCGTATGGCGGCCGCTTCTCGCCCAATGCTCGGCTCAATCGCATCAATTGAAGACGATACCGATCCCCAGTGATGGTTTCGCTTGGTTTTAACAGTTCATAATAAATAACCCCAACTTGGTCCCACCATATTCGGCCGAGGCGACGACGTAGAATTGGAATTGCTGTAATGGATAAATTTTTTATCACCCGTCATGATGCGATGAAGCCGCTGGAGCAGTTGTTCACAGGCGAAAAAATTACGTTCAACATCCCTTGGTTTTAACTCATAAGGAACCCAAGTCTCCTGTTTCTGAATAATTCCCAAAGCATGCAATCGGTTGGAAATGGATTGGGGGGTAACTTCTAATACTGAAGCAAGCTCTTCTTGCATTTGACATGGATCCTCATTGAGCAATGCCTCCAATTCAGCTTCACCGTCTTCGAAGGTTTTTGGCCTTCCTTCACGCGGGCGGTCGTCAACATTAAAATCACCGTGTTTGAAACGACGGAACTAATCTCGGCACTTTGTTTCACTTAAAGCAGCATCTCCATAAACTTTTTGTAGCTCTCGAAAAGCTTCAGCAGCCGTTTTTTCGAATGAAAGAGGAAAATCAACACTTCCCGCAAATGACGATTATTCAGGACAAAATCAGACATTTTCACAAAACCAAAAGTATTTGATACCAAAACACAATCACTAATAATCAGCTTGGTTTATGACGTTTCAGTTATGTTAGAATCGTCTAGCACAAACTGTTGGCGGCATCTATTGACAAACAGCGGGAACTTAGTTGCGCACCTAATACTTTAAGAAAATGAAAACAAAACGATTTTTTCGAAAAATCACAGTGGTGTTCCGCCTTAAAAAATTTTAAGTTTGAATTTAATAAGAGAAACAAATGAAATACGCAAGAAGTAGGAAAAATTAATTTAACCAAGACTCTGCACTCACTTTTGCACAAAGAAAAACACCCAATACCCACTTTTCTAATCTACGCTATTTTACACTTTTGGTTATAAACAAGAAGTCAATCAGCTGCTCATGAAACTTGCAAGTTTTTGCTTATTTTGCACTTTGTGACCGAACAGACTTGACTAGGCATGGGAATTTCGCCGCGACTGGATAATTTTTACTGGTGAAGTACGCGAACAAACTTAATATTTGTATGCATGTGTGTGTGTAGTGTCGTATTTTATACACAATTCTGCACACTTTGCAATAGTTTTGTAAAATATTTTGTTTTCCAATTTGTTATATTCTACTAATTTGTAACATTTCATACTAAGCATTAGATTTGTTTTTGTTTTTCCAAGTTATCATTATGTAACATACACATATACTATATTAGGTGATTATCAACATCACCCCGTTAGTAGAGTATAACTAATTCAATATCATGTTTTTTCATGTCTTACAATTTTTTAGTTAAACTTTTTACAGGTATTTCTTTTTTATTTTTGTTTGTTTAATTTTAACAAAATTTCTAATTTCCACAAGGAATCTACGAAAAATATATGCATTAGATTTATAGTTGCTCAACAAAATATCGATATTATTTATTATTAGCTTAATTTAAATACATACTTTACTTGTAACATTTTTGATTAGCACCACTACACTGGTCAACAAAGATAAATATGCAATGACGCAATTTTGTGATGCAAAACTGGCATTGCATGCAAGCAACCGAAGAATTCAGAATTGAAAAATGCTGCAGACATACAATTTTCTAAATAGATATATATATAGAAGTACATAAGAATAGTTAATGAATATACTAATATATATATGTAGTATAAAAGCATATTTAGGTACGCGACTGAATGTAGAGCGCACGAGGCGCATAGAAAATTTTCCAAGTCCCAGACGAGTCGCGCTGCTTACATATCGCGTGGACTTTTGAAAAAGAAAAAGGATTCAAAACGGCTTGGCACTGTCTAACTGAATTTCTAATTTGAGTTTTAACATTTCATTTTATTTTAATATTTAAACTATTAATAAATAATATACACCTATTAATAAAGATGAGTTGTTATATGAAATATCAGAATTTATGCGTTTACAAGCAAAACTAAAAAACTCGAAGTAGTTATTCGCGCATGCGCTGTAAATCGCTTCCTACTAAATTTCAATGTCCGATATTTCATTGGAATTCACTCAAAAGTGAATTACAGAACCTGCCCGATTTCATCAAAAACCAGATATGTAGGTAAATAAACGCGGATTTAGAAAATGGTTGCCGAAAAGGTTCGATGAACAAAACAAAATGGATTTTTTTTTTCCAGAATTATCAAAAAATTTGTTTACCAAAAACAATGCAATTTACTAAAAATGCCAAAACACAAAACTGTATTTCAAATAAATAAACCCGATCATATTGTACGTTAACCCGAATTTATATTGGCTATTGAAACAAATATTTCTTTCAGAGTTATCAACGGATTTTTTTTTAACAAACATTTTTTGTAACAAACAAAATGCAATTTACTAAAATTGCCAAAAAACAAAAAAATATTTTAAGTAAATTAAATTTTAATTATTATACGTTAGCTATTGAAAAAAAATTTTTTTATCATTAATTAGTAGACATAACATAAGTGAAACTTTCAAGGCAGACAAAGACCCGAGAGAGAATGAGAGAGAGAGAGAGAGAGAGAGAGAGAGAAAGAATATATATCTTAATAAATTCACAACATTTGCAGAGAATACAAATACACAAAATTTACAAAAAACGGAGAAGGGTAGATCGGTGTAGGTAAACGCCGGACACAATCCGTGACAACAACGGTATTATTCCTTACTAGAAATTAGCAACCACAAGGAAAAACTCAGGACAAATAGCCTAAAATGTATCTAAGATATATATAAGGTATAGCTCTCTCTCTCCTTTTCCTCAACGTTATATTTTTTTTCTCTCTCGCGGAACGAAAATGTCCAAAACGTTGCATGGCCTTGAAATTTTACTCTCCATTCTCGCTCGTCCATCGACGCTTAAGAAGTTTCTCTTCAAAAAGCCAAAAACAAATATTTCCAAAAAATTAACTCGAATTGACATTGGCTATATAAACTGAACCATAAAAAAATGATTAAACTTAATTCAAGAATTATATTTTATGAATTTTCAAATTTAAAACAAATCGCGGGTTGCGAGTTTCGCCATTATGAAGCTTTTATGTTACCTAAGTAGAATAGAGTTTGAAAAGAAAAGAAAGAAACCATTTTTTTCATATTAAGAGTCAATAGGTCACGCAACTACAAAGTAGTTTATCGAATAGCATAGTAGTTTATTTCTAAATATTTATTGACTTGTCTTGCCTTTGAGACCAAGTGGAAATGATTCGAAAATAATAATTTTTTTTTAGTTATTAATGCATTAAACATTATTAAACTATTAAGTGGTTCACAAGGAGTCGTAAGTGTCGTATTGTCATGCCGTAGGTAGGCGAAATGGTTGAAGTAGTACTACTCTGACACTCGCCAAGTAGCACTAAAGCGCCGTTTTGATACCATTATGAGACCTCCAACAGGCAGATATCTACAGCCAACCAGAGAGCTGTTGATGTAAGGGAGAAGGTTGATGGGACTTAAGTTGGAGCACTACCCCAGCCTATAGAAAAAAGGAGCACTCAATCAACCCATTTTAATCTGATTGCAGCGATGGAAATAACGTGTAAATCGATGGGAAGTAGGTGCAAAACGGCATTAAGGGCAGCACTGGGACAAGAACTACAAGCTCCGTCGGTCGATATTTCGACTTCCGTCTGAAGTCAGTGTCTTCAATGTCAATTTATTGAAAATAATATTTGAAATAATGTTTAATATTTAACAACATAAAAAAAATTGCTTTGGGTCTCAGAGATAACTTTCGCTATATGTTTTTTTTTTTTTGGTTTTTTGGAAAATAAAAGAAAACTATCGATTTTCGAAGCAATCTTTAAAAACAAAAATGTTTTGGCAAGTTTTACTGTAGGTCTCTTGAAACAAAAGTTATATTTGAACACTATTTATGTATAATTCAAATTTATATATATTGCGTTTGTGAACTAAAATTGTAAACCCACTGTAAAAAAATTTGAATGAAGTAAAGTAAATCCTCGTATGAGTACCAACGTTTGGAATTACAGTGAAACCTCGATACAACTAGTTTGAAAAAAAAAAATCGATACAACGAAAAATGCTAACATTTTTTTCGTTTCATCTAAGCAGCATTTTTGCGTGGAAAATTTCGCAACAGTGACGTTTTTTCAGAGGACTCAACAAAAATATTATTATATTGAGTTCTTCGTTTCATCAAGGCTCGTCAAATCAAAGATTCAGTGTACTTCGATTTTCACTCCTAAATAACAATCCTTATAGCCTAGAAGGTGGCGCTAATCGGGATTAACGACTTAATTCAGAATTAAGGATTTAAGTACAACTAATGCGAATGTCTGAATTTGGTATCCCCGCAAAACTAATACGGCTATGCAAGATAATGTTGCTCAATATCAGTAGTGCCGTCAGAATTGGGAAGGACCTCTCCGAGCCGTTTGATACCAAACGAGGTTTCAGACAGGGTGACTCGCTGTCGTGTGACTTCTTTAACCCGATGTTGGAGAGGATCGTTTGAGCAGCAGAACTTAATCACTCAGGCACAATATTTTATAAGAGCGTACAATTGTTGGTGTATGCCGATGATACCGATATCATCTCTTAACAACCGCGCTGTTAGTTCTGCCTTCTCCAAACTTGGTAAAGAGGCAAAACGAATGGATCTGGTGGTGACCGAGAACAAAACGAAGTACCTCCTGTCTTCAAACAAACAGTCGACGCACTCGCGTATCGGCACCCATGTCACTGTTGACAGTTATAATTTCGAGGTTGTCAAAGACTTCGTTTATTTAGGAACCAGCATTAACACCGATAACAATATCAGCCTTGAAATCCAACGTAGAATCTCTCTTGCCAAAAAGTGCTACTTTGGACTAAGTAGGCAATTGAGTAATAAAGTCCTCTCTCGACGAACAAAACTAACACTCTACAAGGCTCTCATCGTGCCCGTTCTAACGTATTACGCAGAAGCTTGGACGATGACAACATCCGATGAAACGACGCTTGGAGTGTTTGAGGGAAAGATTCTGCGTAAGATTTTTGGAACTTTGCACGTTGGCAATGGCGAATATCGCAGGCGATGGAACGATGAGCTGTATGAGCTTTACGACGTCATAGACATAGCGCAGCGAATAAAGATGCAGCGGCTACGTTGGCTGGATCATGTCGTCCGAATGGATACCAACGCTCCGACTCTGAAAGTATTCGATGCGGTACCAGCTGGTGGTAGCAAAGGAAGAGGAAGGCCTCCTTTGCGTTTGAAAGATCAGGTGGAGAAAGACTTGACTTCACTTGGTGCTTCCAACTGGCGCCGGTTAGCACGAGAAAGAAACGACTGTGGCGCTTTGTTAAACTCGGCAAAAATTACGTAAGCGGTTATCGCGTCAATTAAGAAGAATGCGAATTTACAACTAGACTTAATTCTCATAATTTAAGGGATTTTTCAGAGCGGTTTGAGAAATTGATTAAGATTAGATTTTTTAAAATAAATAATTATTTCTTAGTTTCAGCGCGTTTCAGAATTGACTGCGCCGGTAATCCAGATTAACGCCCCGCCGTCTGTCTAGACTATTACATTGATTTACTGTGTAAACAGCTTTATCACGAATTTCATACGAATCATAAATCATTCCCCAAAATTGGAATACGACGTTAAAATAAATTTGGTAACTTTTTGCCACACATAAAATTGCTTTGAGAGAAACTTTAACGAATACCCAATAACAGCATTATGAGAGTCATTCCTTAACTGTAATTTTTGTGAAATGCTAGAAAATAAGGACTAAAAGTATTTATTTTATGCATGTAATTAAAATCTACACCCTATTATCACACACCTGCCCCTTAAGGAAGAAAATAAGGTTAGACTATGAATTTTTATTCAGCAGTTTCATTAAGGACTGCTGTAAAATAAGGAAATGGGGGTTGAAAATAGAAATAATGGTTTCCTAAATTAAAAAAAAAATATATATATATTTTAAACAAATCACAATACATTATCAACATTTTCATCATCATTTGCATACTAGTTTCCTTTTTTTTTGGTTTTTCTTTTTTGAATATTTTTTAACATACTTTATAAATACAATTTAAGTATATTACATAAAAATCGTGATTTAAATAATTAATGCTTTCGGAATGCTATTTGCAAAATTAAAAATTCATTTTTTAATGTCGTTTACGTATTCACTCTTCTTTCACCAACACATTCAAAAAGCGCTCACTTCAAATTACTGTTGTAATTATTCCCCTCTATATGTTTCTGTGTATGTTTGTATTCGAAGCAGCCCAACACCTGTATGAAGTCCAATTAGCCTTTTTTTCTTTTGCGGCGCAGGTTTTGACTTAAAGATTGTATTGCATTTCGGGCACACATCGCTGACATCGCAGCCATCAGGCAGGTGAGTTAAAGACGTAGGCTTTTTTTGTTACTGGACATATCGAAATGAGCGTGGTGCGGTATGAGGCGCTGCTGTGCTGGTCTTAACTCGTCTCTGCAGCGGTGTCTTCTACTCGGGTGAAGTCTAATGCCAATATGGATTTACGTTTTTGGTACTCCTCGTAGCGTACGTGAGCATAACTGTAATTTTTTATTTTATGCAAAAAATATGAAAATTCAAAAAACAAAGAGATGCTTAGATATTGTTGTAGTGTATCTTTGTTGTAATTAAAATTTATAGCATTTTGTAGACATTCAATACTTACTCGACATAGTCAAAATCAATAGTGGAATGCTCTGCCTGTATGAGCGACCAAACGGTCCAAAGCATGTGCGCGGCCAACGCGAAATGGTTCACCTGCAAGTACAGGCGTTCCACTTCGGCGTCGGTGATGTGTGAATGTTGCAGATATTCCTGCAGGTAGACGCGCAGCCAGTCAAGCTGGAATTCACGCTGCGGATAGCGTGAGAAGTCCACTTCGTCAACACCGGCGAATTCACAGAAATGATTTCCAATATCGAATGCCTGAAAGTTGTAATCGGCATACTCATAGTCAATGAAATTTACACACTGCTTCGATTCCAAGTAGACAATATTGCCCAGCAACAGATCGTTGTGGGAGAATACCACTGGGCTGTTCAGGCGTTCGAGATGCCTGTATAGCGCGTTGAACTCATCGCGTAAACGTTTTATGGGCAAGAAAGTTTCCTCAACTCTGTAATGGGGGTTTCATGTGAGTGAAGGCACAAAAAAATTTGCGCAACGCACAGAAGGGAGAAAAAACCAGAAAAAAAAGTTCAGTTTAAAAGGCACTTAAACATTTTTTAAATATTTTTTTTTTCGTTTATATGTGTATGTGTGGCATATGAGTATGCTAAATTAATGTTAATATAAATTGTATGGTATAAATTTAATGATCCTTTTTTTTAATGTGTATGTCTATTAATATTTAAAACATACGGCTAATTATAAGTAATTTATTTATTTTAAATTTTATTTTTTTCAATGCAACAAAGAATACTACTTAAAATGTTGTTTGTGTTTTTAATTTAATATATGTAAGAAAGTAAGTTAAAAACATTACTAGATTCATATGCAATCGAAAATCGAATGGTTCGAATGAGCAGACGATCGATCGAACGAGCGAGTGAGCGGGCAAGCGAGCGAAGCCGACGAACGACAAATATACGAAGAGCGACGAGTTAATTTTGCGTACGCAGGTCCACAGCACACCTAGCTTCCGGCACCTGGCACCCAGTGGGCTCAACGCCTTGAACGAGCAGTCCCACGAATGTACGAACGACCGAACGCAAGTGAAAACGAACGACGATCGACGCTTAAAGTGTTCATGCATTCAATATTTCGCTACCCAGCCAAACAGAAGGACAGCGGATGAGTTTTAGAATCGATTCGTATGACGCCGACAGAGAGATCAGAGGCGACGGACGCATGAGCACGGTAAAGCATGTGAGAGAACGAGCACAGGCAAACGTCGAATTTGACGATCGCGTGCGGCGCATTACGACACACACTTTTCGTCTCACCACATCGATGTGTGGAACTCAACAACATGCGATACCACACTCAATTACCCATACCCCGTTATGTCCAATCGAAATCATCGTCCGCATCGTTCTTTTGCCGCCACAGACGTCGCAGGCGTAGCCGTAGCTGCAGCCGAAGCCTCAACGGCCTTAGCCTTAGCCGCTTAGGCAGCCGCCGTTGCCGTCGCCGTCGCCGCCCCCATCCAAGTCCTTCATTGCTTTCTAAACATTCTTTGGGTTGGGGTGGCCTACAAAATAATGAGTTGGCATGTGACGAAATAAATTCCGTATTTCGACGTTTGAAATTACCTTTTGTGTTTTTCAGCATCACTGAAACAATCAGGTACCAAATCAAAGAAACTCTGCACTTTAGACCATAACATTGGCACGAGCGGCTTATCAGCACCAGCACCATCAGCACCACCATCCCCACTGATATCAGCTGGCATTTCTTTGATTGTTATACGACGATGCATTTCGGCTATGCGAGTTGCCACCAATCGCCAAATATTTGGTTCCAATACACTCGTCGGCTTCAGCGTTACACCAGGTATAAAATCGTAAACTAGTCCATTCTTGAATGTTGCAAATAGTGTAGGTGCGAAACCGTACGTGTGCAACAACAGTATGTTGCGTGTCTCGGCCTTACGATCGATCAGCAGGTCCGTTTTGTTACCATAGACACGTACCAATGCCACGTTGCTTTCAGTGCTCGGGCTGTTGTTGAAGCTTTTAGCTTTTGTGTTGATTTTGTTGGTATTATGGGTACCCGTTTCACACGTACTCGATGTGGTCACCTCTGAATCCACTGTGTCCGTATCGCTATTGCCCGAGTCGTTGTTGTCGTCGACCAAAGACGCTGATGCCGTGGACGTCGAGATGGGATTGTTGTTGTCATTTGAGCTGCCATTTTCAATGTCATTGCCATTGTTGTGGGTTGTTGTGGGGAGTGGAGGATTGTAGAAGCAGCCGATAAGCTTGTTTGTGATACCGTCAGTGAATTTCTAGAATTGCAAAACAGAGAGAAATTAGTATGTGAAAAATTGCTTGATTGCCGCTAACTATTCTGTGTATGTCATTTAATTGAACGCTTAATAGACGCGTGCTAAGTAGTTGACACCCCAACAACATTGGCGCAATTTCAAACCACAATAGTAAGGGAATGAGCTGTGCCCGTGTCACAAATCACTTGAGATGATAGCAATGCATGCATGGCAATCAAAATGGTTATTATGCTCGTTCGTGCATTTGCTGTGGGCGAGTGTATGCAACTAAATTGTTGGTTTAAACGAACACCCAACAAGTGGATATAGGAGAAATAAGGGATTTATTACAATGACCTTGCCCTCATAAATTGTTTTGACTTTGGCATGGCTGTTTAGTGACGGCTTGTACTCTTCCTATTGTTGTTGTACTGTCAATCCTATTACTTACTTGACTTATCTGAATCAAAAACAAATCAAAACAAATTAAATTATGCCAATTTAGTCACTTTATCACGCTACGAGTATCGCACGCAACACACGAATAAACAAACATTTTGGAATTTGTCAACATCGATCATTTAATTTTGGCATCGTTTCTGCTTGGCTCTCATTGCTGTGAACTTAATGCAATGGGTTCTTTATGCTCATAATCGGCACAGGGTGACAGCTTCAGGCTTTGTTTACCTGCTTTTTTCTCTTTAGTTTAAATCTATTGCCGGCCAAGTTCCTATTATTTCAACAAAATTGTGAGTAATAAATCGTATGGAATGTTAAGCTTAAAGTACTAATGTTAGCCGATTCCCTATTTCGTTGCACAGTTTTTCCCTTGTTACCTGACTCAGCCACATTTTTTCGCAAATGCAACAACTACTTCCGGGCATATTGTTTAAATGTATTAAGGTAGTTAGTTATACACCTTAGTTGTTGTACCGAAGTACATTGTGTCAACAACCAAAAAGTCTACGCGTTTGGAAAGCAGGTTGCGATTGACAATAATGAATGCGACGTAGTCAAGGACTTTGTCTACGTAGGATCCAGCATTTACACCAACAACAGTGTCAGCCAAGAAATCCAGCGAAAAATAACTCTTGCCAGTTGCTATTTTGGGCTGGATAGGCAATTGAAAAGCAGATCCCTCTCTCGACGCAGGAAAAAACGCTCTATCAATCGCTCATCCTCCCGGTCGCACTGTAAGACGCTGAGCCCTGGACTTTGACGAGCACCGATGGGCGGTTAATGGTCCAAAATCTATGGTCCAATTTGCGTGAATGGTGCATACCGAATAAGATGAAACCACGAGCTGTACGCCGATATCGTCGTAGTAAAGTGCATTAAAATTCAACGGCTGTGCTGGCTAGATCACACTGAGCTTCAGCAAATAATATGCTTTTTTCGAAATATACTGGTGGAACTCGCAAAAAAGAACTCTTCATCTACGTTGGAAAAACCAACTCGGCGACAATCTGACCGCTCTAGGTGCTTCTAACTGGCGTCAACGCGGAGACGATTGGCGCATATTTTGATAGCGGCTAAAACTGGCCATCGGTTCCCACTCATCTAACACCCCTCTCCCTCTGGACCCAACCTGTCGAAACCGCATGTTTCCTGGGCCTACCTTTAGATGAATTAGACGAAGACGACCGGTGATATACACTACACTGTCAGGGCTTGTATTACTGCTACAACAACAACAACTGGCCATCGGTTGTAGTTGCCAGCTAAGAAGAAGAAGAAGTTAGTTGCTTTTGCTTAAAAACAAAAAAATAATTTTTAAATTTTTCTAGAAGTAAAAGAATAGCGGTCGTCCCTCGGCAGGCAATGGCAAACCTCCGAGTGTATTTCGGCCATGAAAAAGCTCCTCATAAAAAATATCTGCCGTTCGGAGTCGGCTTGAAACTGTAGGTCCCAAGACACATCACACACACATCACAAATAGAAGGAGGAGCTCTAGTAAGGCAAAAGTAAAAGAGCAAAAAAAAGTAATGGTATTGCGATAAAGCATCCTCCACCCCTATGGGTAGCATTGTGAACGGATTTCGGTACAAGACAACAACAAATATGCTTGAACAACAACCGCCGTATTGGCCTGTTATAACTTCGGCTTCGAGAAAGGGGTGATTCAGTCAATGGACCAAAAAAAATTGCAAAAAGCGGATTCACGACGAGAACTGAAGTCTATTGGGGAAACGCTAGAAAAAGGCGTTGATTATTGGATTGGATTTGTTGGCATGATAGTAATTTTGAAAAGTGCGATTGAAGGAGAGTTAAATCACAGAAATAGTTGAAAGTATCTGCTGCTTTCATCTTAGTATCTCTAAAGTAGGTCAGCGGAAGAGGGATACCGAGAACGCAATTCAGAAGCAACTGTGGAATTGAGTTGAGTTGAACTTGAGTCAAAGCTGTGCTTTTACGTTAAACGTATATCAAGAAATAAAAAAATTCAAGGTGGCAAAATAGGCTGGAATGATGGCTACTGGTTTTTTGAGATTCAGAGGCCATCTTATTAGTCGATTGTAATGAAAAAAGTACCAAAATAGTAGAAAAGTATTAAGCTTCACTTTTGGAAAATTAAAAGATTCCATAAAGGGATAAAATATAGCAGCATATGGATAGAGGCAGGAAACTTATACAGGTTTCCGATATTCCAATCGTATACCATATATGGTGGGTTTTATGTGGCAGGTGCCAAGTCCAGCACATAAACCCCAGTTCTGGGGTGTGTATAGAAGAGAAAAGCTGTTTAAATATCGAACACCCCGCTTGCAGCCGCAGCTATTTATTGGTAAACAGGCACTGCAAATCGTGGTGTGCCATCAAGTCGAACGCGCGTCTATTCAATTCATCCCCAAATGGACGTTTACTTGCTAGTCACAGAATAAATAACCAAAGTAGAAAGTTGTAAGTTACTTGAACCAAATGGAAAAAATCGTTTCCGGCCACTCCGAGATGAATGGCAGTCAAAAAATTTTCTCACTTACATACATAGCCAACTGACCAATGATTGGACTCATACCTATGGTTCTCTGACAGTGTCTCAAGACTTCAAAGTACTGCAAGCCCACCCTTCAGAAAAATGAAGTGATAATTGAAGCACGAATAAAAATCGAAGCATACGCAAGTACATGTGTGGCCTTGTAATTACAGCAAAAAATCGATCGCTCACGACAAAAGAATATTTTCCGCTAGGTTCATGAAGTGTTTATTGCTTTACAAATAGATAAGGTTAGTGCATGGGTAAGTGCATACATTCTATATACTTTATTCATTCGGAACCGACTAATTACACTAATAAACACCTTCGAGTTTTCACTACTCTACGAGGAAATGCATAGATACTAGAAAATACGTCTTTTGTTGTCGTTGAGAAACTGGAAAGAATGAGATTGTGTGTGCGTGTGTTTGCATATGCATGGACTTCAGAATTTACATGACAAATGTACTGCAATAGGATAATTAAGTTTTTTTCATTCAAAATGAAGTATCAATAAGAGAGAAAAAGTTATTATTTAACTGTTTCAGATGCTAATTTCTGTAAAGTAATGGGGGAATAGCAATTTTAATGGTAATGGATATACTCGGACATATGGGTATGTATGTACTTACAAACACATCTGTGTTCATAAAAATAGCAACGCGGAAAATTGCAAAGTTTTGATTATACAAAATTAAGTCCAAAATTAACAAGACTGACGTCATAAAAATGTGTTTGATGGCGCCATCTTTTTAATGAGTTAGTGCGTTGGAAGTTATATCCCTAGCTAACTTCCAGTGAAAGCTTGGTGACATTGGGTTTAGTGGACGCGAAGTTATTGCGTCTTAGGTGTCAGTATGTTTGTGTCATCGGTACAAAAAAAGTTTCGAACAAAGAGCTAATATCAAATTTGGATTTAAAATCGGTAAAGCGTTTACCGAAACATTTGAATTGATGAAAAAGTGTATGGCGATGATTGTTTATCTCGTGCCAGAGTTCAGAGTGGTTTACGTGTTTCAGAGATGGTTGCGAGGCCATAAATGGCAATGAACATACGGCCCAATATCAGTAATCACCGAAAACTCCACCGAAATTGTTCGTAAATTTATAAAAAATCAACCGAAATGATCGTTGAAATTCATGGAAATGGAGTTGAATATCTCCAAATCGATTTATCTTACGAAAGGTCTGTGCACGTTTCATTTCGCACAAGTTAATTGAGTACCAAAAATTGCTCAGAATTCAACATTCGAAAGACCTAATTGAAGAGGCGAGAAAAGACAAGAACTTCCTCTACAACTGTTAAATTGTAACTGGTGATGAAACGTGGTGTTTCTAACATGAACTTGAAACTAAGCGTCCGAATGGAGGGCCCCAGGCGAGCCACCACCCAAAAAATCGCGTTTGGAGAAGTGAAAAATCAAGTCGATGCTTATTTGCTTTACGATTCCAACGGAATTGTCCGTACGAACGGGCCAAACCATCAATGCAATTTTCTATCTTAGGTTTTGAAGCGTTTCTTGCATCGAATTCGTCGAATTCGCCCTGAATACCGCGAAGGAGGAACCTGGCGCTTATTGCATGATAATGCAACATCTCATCGATCCACTCTTGTGACTGATTTTTTGACTCAAAATCGCATTTTAACCATCAATCACTCACCGTATTCGCCTGATATGGCTCCCTGTGACTTCGACCTATTCGGAAAATTGCATTTGGCCATAAACGGAAACGTTTTGCGTCAGTAGAGGCCATCCAAAAGGTGGTTGGAACTGGCATTTTACTGTGCTAAAATTCAGTGGGCTATAAAACTGCATACCAATTACTTTTTCTAAAAATTCTAAATAAAAAGTTTGAAATTTTGATGAAAATTTATTGGATTTGCTTTTAATGTAGATGAAGTGTGAAACTTAAAATTTTACTACATTTGTTGTAGTATGAACTATATTTTTATAATAAATTAAAAAAAAAAATAAATGAATAGTCAAAACTTTTAAATAGCTCGCGCTGCTGTTATTGTGAGCACAGTTGTACATTCTTATAAACAAAATACGCCCTTTGCGTGACGTTTCCTAAAGATTAAATAAACTTCAATTTAATCACAATTAAACAAATTTATAAGAAATTAACATTATCTGATGCATTTCTACGTATGAATTTGACTGGTTTTATCCGGCAACAGTAAAAAAAAAAAAAAAACTGGCATGCAGGTGGGAAGCTAAAAGGACAGATTTTCTACAATTGAGCTCTGTAAATAGTATCGCACTCTTATCAATTGTGTAATGAATGATAAAAAAATAATTTTATTATAACTCCGTGCGATAACACATAGACTACATATGTATGTATGTCCACTTAGATTATTTTACATACCAGTATACCTGTATCATTACATCGAAACATTACAAATTTGATATTAAATCCATGGGCTTGCCAGTTGGTGACCATCGCAAGAACTAGCATAGCATCTCATATATTTATTTTGTTTATTCATATATAAATTTAGTCTATGGAAATTGAAAATAGTTTCTTACAAACTATTGGCAAATAAAAAGTTTATAACTAAAGCACTAAAAATTAAAAATTACAAAAACTTAGGAAAGTATATTGAATCTGACATTTTGAATTTTTGAAACTGACACACTGACATCATTTGAGATCTTGACTTTTGACCATTTTGCCTACCTCACTTTAAAATGGCCCCACTCCAATTTTCATGGCGGATTAAAACTGATTATGCAACAACGTCTGGCGTCTTCTTCCAGATACGCTGTGCGTACCAAAGAAGCCAATGCCGCTTTAAAAGGACACAAATTTATCTGATACGGTTCTCAACACCTTTTCGCGTCCCCTTCGTGGATTGAAGTCATTGGACTATTATTTGCGTCATATTTTCATTGAGTCGGCTGAAAATAAACTTTCAGTTGAACTGTTTTTTTGGTTCTCGTATTATCTTTAGCGATTAGGTTCACTTTTGGCTCCGTAGCTTTGAGCTGAAAGAGAAATATGTTGTGTTTGGAGGAAAAGAAGCCATCAAGACAGTTTAGAGACTCATTACAGCTAATTGCAAATTCACTGTTTGCTAAAATTTTCAACATTTGCAATGCAAATTACGCCTTACTTTTTGTTTACCCTCGTCAATATTAATAGTTTAAACGATATCAGAGACGAAGGTTTATAACTCGCTAAACCTTTATTGGGGCATTTGGTGACAGAATTATCTTAATAAATTTGGCTTTCAATTGGCTTCCTACGTCATGTGAATTGAACTTGGACTACATTTTGTAGACGTCAAATAACTGATCTATGCTGACGAAACAAGTACGATTTATTAGCCAGATTAGGCTGGCTATATGTGGTAAAAACTGAACCGTCTTCAAAAGACTGAATGCCATAAACTGTGTCAGCTAATAAAGGCGAAATGTTAGCAATTTCATTAATTGTATACCAGTATAAGCATGTTTTAATTCCACTTGTAAATTGCTAATACTTGTGATAAAATCTGAAAACAAAAAAGATTTATTGCCAAGATAAGGTGAAATATTTGCAGGCTCGTATAATCTCAATGCTATCACGGAACTAAAAACAGCGCACGCGTCCTGAGGCGGATAAAGGGTGTAGACATTTTTTTTCTTTAAAATTGCAAAGCTCAATGAATTAATACTTTCAACGGTCGAATATTTTAAAAAGTGGGAAATGAAATTCAGGAAGTCTATTGAGGAATCGTGACCGTAAATAATTGGGTAACTTTGATTTTAATCCCGGATATCGAGATATTAAACTATTTCAGTGTTAATGGAGACTAAGTACATGGCCATCACCCTCGTGCATCTTTCTTAAATTCAAATTAAATTTCGAAGAGGAATTCATTATCTATTTATCAACTTATGTATGGACGCATCTGTCATTTATGAATGTTAAGTGATATTTTCCAAATGTCCCCTACGTGTACGCTTACAAATGTGAAAACTTTTGTCTGGGGATTTTGGCTGAAAAATGTATGAATTGAAGATATCGAATTTGGTTTGCGACAATAACTAAAAAAATATTCTCAACAAGAAGCAACACTAGTAGATCCTCAGACATTGAAGTCGTTGTATATTGCCTTAGTCCGAAGGGTTCTCGAATATTGTTCGTTGTAGACTGAAATAAATAGGAATGGTTCTAAATCTAATTTTCTCTGTATCTGGAGGCAATCTCTCTAAGGGCATGGTAGAATTGTTAAGCAGTTATTACCGTATTTTTCGGACAGATCCCTCTATACGCAAACTGGAGTTTGACGGTTGTAGCAGGTCAATCTTTCCAAGCACTCAGGATTGGAACCAAGTGAAAATCTGCCCCGAAGCTGGTACTACTGTTTTCACTGACGGCACTAAGATGGAATCGGAAGTCGGAGCAACAGTTTTCCCAATTTATCTATTTCCTTAAATATATACATTCAAAGGTACATATAATTGGCGCTTACACTCTTTTCGGGTGTTTGGCTGAGCTCCTCCTCCTATTTGTGTATGCGCCTTGATGTTGCTCTACAAATGGAGGAACCTACAGTTTTAAACCGACTCCGAAAGGTAGATATTTTTTATGAGGAGTTTTTTCATGACAGAAATACACTCAAAGGTTTGCCATTGCCTGCCAAGGGGCGACCGCTATTAGAAAACACTTTTTCTTCATTTTGGTGCTTTACGGAAATTCGAACCTACGTTCTCCGAATTCCGAATGGTAGTCACGCACTAACCCATTCGGCTACGGCGGCGGAGTACTACTAGTGTTTTTCAGGCCGAAGTTTTTGCGATCCTACAGGCATGCAAAACGTAGGAGCGAGGGGATACTAACATTTCCTCCGATAGTCAAGTCGTGATCAAGGCTCTGACGACACCACGATGCAGATCCAAACTGGGCAACTACTGTAAGGAGAAGATAAAATCTCTTGGGTGTGCAGGTAACATTTCTCTGTTCTAGGTTCCAGGATATAAGCACATAGAAGGAAATAAAATTGCTGATGAGCTTGCCAGGAAGGGGACTGATCTGGTCTCAGAGACCTCCTACCCGATCTTCGGCATCCCCCCGACTGTTGTTAAAGGGTAATTACACAAACATATTTCTCAGAAAAGCGCAGAACAGATGGAGCTCCATTTCTTCATGTGCTATTTCGAAAGCCCTTTGGCCACAGTACAATAGACGGAGGACTTAGAAAACCTTAGGGACTGCACGTCATTCAATTCCCAAACTCGCTGTGTTTACCGGTCATTGGATGATCGGCACACGCGCGGAAAAGCTAGGTTTAACAGTTAACGCCCATTGCAGAAGTTGTAGGAACCTTTCAGAGAGGAAGACTGTTGAGCACCATTTCACCTACCTACTTGGCTCTAAGGCGCTACTTCTGGGAATAGGCGAGACGAACGTGCACTGGTGTGTTAGTTAATGCTTTATTCGAAGCCAGTCGACTCATGCTACCGGAACGACAAGGATTTGCATCCGGCTAAGGACGTTCGTGTGAACTGTAGATAAGCACCAGGATTGCCGCATTGCGCATTTGCGATCCTACGTGTGATGAGCTGTTTTGTTTTTATACAAAACTGTTAAAATAAAGCAGTGCTTAAAAAGGAACTCGAGCTAGAAAGATCCTTTGTGTAGACGGTCACTTTAGCCGAGGGTGTTTGCGCGTAGCTACCATTCGCTTAATATCAGGTTTGATGCCAGCTGAGGAGATTAGAGATATGGACACCCTTTATACTAACACATGTACATATACATACAGGTTGCATGCAGAGCTTTCATTAAAAATTTGTTCACATGGCTATCTGCACACATTCATATGCACGAGTACATATTCGCATTTGAAAATTCAATTCAAGATAAGATATCTTTCCACGCGCTTTGCGTGATTTCGCATGACTAAATCATTTACAATCGTAGTAATTAGGTTTATATATCTGCAGATATACTTATATAGTACAGGGACGAATCGCATAAGCAGACCAAAGAAAAAAAAAACTATTAAAACAAATAGGCATTCACACAGAGAGGGTCTCGTTGCTGAATCTACTCAATTAGGTTGTTCTTAGAATGTATACCTTTTCCAATAGCTAAAAATATATACGGTACTAGTTTTTAAAATAATATAGTTTACACTATATTAAACAAATTTTTTTTAATGAAGTTAAGTTGAAGTTAAATGTTTCCTGTTAGCGAAAGAATCGTCACGGTGCGAGCAGAGGAAAATCTGCTGGTGTCATCCGGGGTTAATAGAGCGGTGTGCTGTCTCCATTGCTCTGGTGTATGGTGATCGATCCTTTACTCACCACCTTAAACGATGCGGGAGTCTATGCACAAGCATATGCGGACGACGTTGCCTGTTTGGTAACAGACCCTTCGCTTATGAACATCTGTAGGAAAGTGTAGAAAACTCTGGATATGATTGACACATGGTGCTGTGCGAATGGACTATCGGCAAACCCTACCAAGACTGTTATTGTCCTCTTCTTTCAGAAGGAAGAAGCGTGATGGACTCGTTCTGCCTAAGCTGAAATAAGTCACAATCCAGCTATCCAAAGAAATCAAACATCTTGGAGTAATCCTCAATAGTAAAACTCCTTTGGAAGTCACACGTTGAAACAAAGACATCCAAAGCACTTCTTTGGGAAAACGTGGGGTCTTTCTCCTAGCAAGGTCCTATGGATCTACACGGCTATGATTAGACCTATTATCACCTATGCATCACTGGTATGGAAGAGTACACTCTCTCTTGTGGGAGTCAGAAGGACTTTATCGAGACTCCAAATACTGTGTTGCACCAGAGATTTTCCGACCATTTCAGGGCCGAAATTAGATGTTTTCAACTGTGACCAAACTCAGAAAATGAGCCCGCCAAACTCTGTTCTATCATTTTCACGGATGGCTCCAGGACCGAACACGGTTCCGGGTCTGGTGTCTACGTGGAATCAAGCGGGACTAAACTCTTGGAATGCACGCATGTGTGCATAATTTGTGTTTAGTAAAAAAGTTATTAAAAAAAGTTGGATGATTAATTTTAAGCCACCTTGTACATCTGATTATTTAAATAATTTGCAAATGTGTAGATATTTATAAAATAATGATTTCTTCCAGACATTGAGAAAGTGTTTTTGAGTATTCATATTTTATTTAATGTAAAGTTTATAATAAGCAATAAATTATGTCAGAAGACCGTGCAATTTATACCGAGATTGCCATCCCTAGCGAATTCATATGTACTTATCTATACATACATAGAACCATGCCCGTGCCCACATATTTCAATCGTGTTGTAGGCACACATCTATTTTTGTCACGCCACCTCGCATTTATTAACAAAAAAAAAAAAAAAAAAAAAACGTAAAGATTTTGTGAATGAAGAGTGCAATGTACGAAAATAGATAGAGGAATAGTGAATAACCAACGTGGAAATAATGTAGGAATGAATAATCAGAAGTGTTGGCGCTCAAGAAAACGTGGTCCAAATAATCTGACTAAACATCAATGAGGGAGAGAGGGATAGTGGAGTGGACCCCATACCCCATATTTACCTCACATCCACAACACATAATATAATACGTACGATAAAAAATAGTGACGAAATTTTGTTCTGACTAGTGACTAATTTTATAACGCGTCTTATACGAATTGGCCAACAAAAACCATTATACACAACATAGAAACAATATAAATACATATACATACATATATACTGACTTATTTGAGAAATAAAATGAAAATCGAAATCAAAAATAAACTCCCTGTGAATCGTTTGCGGATCTAAACGTCACAATCGCCGACGAATTCGGCAACAATACGTGCAGTGTGCCTATTGAATTATCAGATAGTGTACACACATACGTGCACATTAATAACATATGTATTTGTATAGTGTCGAAAAAAAAACAAATATTTTGTATTGATCAGCAGTGCCAGTCCAAAGATCAGAAATAAAGGCGAACGAAAAATTAAAAACAACAATTTTTTGGGTATATGAGCAGTGATACATAGCGAACAGGTGCTAAGTGGCGCAAATGGGGCCATTCTAAAAGCAATGCATACAAAGTATGGAGTCTTGTGATAAATTCGCAAAATACTACAAACTAAAGATTATTTTTGTTTTACTTATTAATTTTTTTGCTACACATTTCTTTGCAGCTCGACGTAATGAATGACGGAACCGGTACATAAAAGTCCACATATACAGTTACTCTTGTTTGCACAAACAGTGTTAGCCAAAACTTAACCACCCGCAAGCATTACATTTTTTGGATACCAAATTCAGTATGAAATTGGCTGTCACAAGTTTTTGTAGTTCTATTACACATTTTCACTAGGCCGCTTTCACTTTGCCGTACTAGTACAAGAAGCTATTCTAATCATTAAGCAGAAGTAAAGTATATACAAATTTCTTGTAAAACTGTTATTGTTTAAAATTTTCGGCGAGATAAGAACAACGGCTAGTGCACGAGACAATTTACAAATTAAAAAAATATGATTGAATGTAGGAATGTCTTATCACTACAGCAACTGAGTGAATAATATTTACGGGAATACTAGTACAAGTTCCTTTAGTTGACAACACTGAATAATTTTTGAACAAATTCGAAAGTGTCATACGATTCAACATAATACTGCGATATTTTATTTCAATCTTCACAGCAAACAGTCAACATGGGAACAACAACACACAAAGCCTGTGAGAAGAAGTCAGTAGGAATCTCACTAATATTTATCACAGATTCGGTGGTGTGCCATTATTAACCCCCCATTGGACACATTTTTTAAAACCTTCGGTTGGGTAACCGGGTCTGGCCTTTTGTTCGTTCTGTGCCAGGATCCTTTTTAAAAGGCTATATCCATAAATCGATAGAAAATTGAATTTTAGGAAGCTACCTGGAAGTTCAAGTCGGTGTTCGAGGATCCTTTTCAAAAAGTTAAATCGATAGAAAATTTAATATTAGGAAGCTACCTGGAAGCTCAAGTCATTAGCTATAATAGAAATATGTTAAATTCACGTCGAAAGTCGTAAAAGGTCTGGCCAGACCTGGGTGCCCAACGGAGGATTAAGCGGCGTAAACTTTTGAAATATTTAATGAATGCCAAGTAACATTTGGAAATAATGCTACTTCATTTGTGATTGTATCCAGTTGATTTCGGAGATTCCGAACTCTATATTTTTCTGCGGAGTACAAGAACCGATTTTTACTCGGCCGCCGTAGCCAAATGAGCCTGAGTTGGTCCGTGACTACCAGTCGAAATTCAGAGAGAACGTAGGGTCGAATCTCGGTGAAACACCAAAATTAAGAAAAAGGGGGAGAAGCTCAGCCAAACACCCAAAGAGGATGTAAGCGCCAATTATATATATGTATATAGGTATATTGGGTAGTCGAAAAAGTCTTTTCGTATTAGTAATCAAACTTCTACTAATTTTTTTATATTGATAATGATCTTTATTAAACCAAATATGTACCATTTTGGTCGACCACCTTTTGCCATTTTTCTTCTAGAGACATTATTCCATCAGTGTAAAACTTTTGTGGTTTCTCGTCGAAAAACTGCGACAAGTAATTTTCACAGGCTTCTCTTCAAGCCAACTTTACTCCATTAAGGGACTTCTGCATTGACCGAAACAAATGGTAGTCCGATGGTGCAAGGTCAGGGCTATATGGTGGATGCATCAAAACTGCCCAGCCAAGCTCTCCCAGTTTTTGCCGAGTCATCAAAGATGTGTGTGACCTAGCGTTGTCCTGATGGAAGACGACGCCCTTTCTGCTGATCAGTTCTGGCCGTTTTTTTTCGATTGCTTGCTTCAATCTCATCAGTTGTTGACAGTAAAGTGTAGAATTAATCGTTCGAGCAGGCTGGAGCAGCTCATAGTGGATGATGAATGTTAAGTGCCTTGGCGATGTCATGGCAGCTTATGTGACGGTCCTGGTCAATCTTTTCCATAATTTCATCGACTTTTTCAACGATAGGTCGACCGGAGGGGCATCTTTCACATCGAAATTTCCAGAACGGAAGCGAGCGAACCATTGTTGTGCTACGAAATGATACAGCATCGTCTCCGTAAACTTCACAAATTTCATTGGTGGCTTGCGTGGCATTCTTCCCTTTTTTATGCAAAAATTTCAAAATATAGCGAATTTCTTCATTATTTTCACTCATTTTTGAACTGCTATAACTTTTTTTCAACTCCTCCGAATTTAATTATTTTTTGGTTCAATGAAGCTTAAAATGTCACCTTTCTAACACCATATGATATGACACAATGTGATTGGTAGCACTGGAGATAGATGACTCCAACGATATCTATTGACAAAATACGAAAAGACTTTTTCGACTACTCAGTATATATAGGAATATATTATATATATAATTTTCATTATTAATTTACTGTGTTTTCATTTTCGAGCGTACGTGTGTTACATGTGTCGCGAGATCGTTGTAAATAAATGAGATTCATAAATTCGCTTCGATGCTAAGATCTGGTTACATGCGAGCAAATTTCTTAAAAAAAAACAATTTTATTAAATTTAATACTTCTTATAAATTGGTAAAATAAAAGTGATTATTATTTATGATTTTTTTTAATTTCTTTTATCTCTGTCAACCGCTACTCATCGTAACAAAATCTTTGAAAAAGAATTTCGAATTTACGACTTATCTACTACGACATAGGACTGATTATATATATATATATTATCAGTCACTAATCATAATTAATAATTATTAATTGATTAACAGCTATACACCTCTACCAGGTTCTATGGGTTCCACCGCACATAGGAACTACTCGAAACGATACAATATGTACAATACCCTGGGAATATACTCTAATGGAGCTTGTAGGTTCTGCTGGAAGGAAAATGCAATCACCACACATGTGCTGATATTGTTCCCAGCACTGAAACATACGCGGCACGAGCATCTGGACAAACATATTTTTTCAGAGGGGAAATAAAATTCAATAAAATAGGACAAAACTTTACTGAGGAAGCTGGGCTCAGAGTAGTATTTGGAATCCATAAAGGCGGCACAACTCATCTTTCAGGTCACCGTGGCAAATCCCCCATAATAATAATACCTCAATTACTGAGGAAGGCTAATTATTCCGATGTGGCGACTGAATTCCACAAAAGGAAATGGCAATGGATCGGCCATACCCTGAAGAACCCCTTCGAACAGACAAGATGAAATGTACGTAGACTACGAACCATCTGGCACTGTTCAACGCAGCCGGAAATGAGGCCTGTGAATAAGACTTGGAATGAGCTTAGAGCCCTTGCATAAAACCGTGTTCGATAGCGAAGTGGAGTTGTCGACGCCCCTATACACCAACTAGGAGTTAGAGGATCTTATATACATAAACATTGTCTTACCCAGAATAATAGGTACGCCAATAACTGCTAATCTCAAAAGTGTTTGTTTGCCATTAAAAAGGGTGAGTAGATGGTTTTGTTTATTAAATGTTTTTGTTTACAAGTTTAGATTGAATTCAAATTTTTATTTTTGAATAGCGTCTCATAAAAAATGGTAGTATGATATATACATACATATGTATACTGAGAGTGCGCTTATATTTTCGCCAATACTGTATATAATATTTACATAAATATTTATTTATTTACCTTTTCGTCGCAAGTCACGCAGTTGATTTTTTACTAACTAACCAGAATAGCATTAACGTTCGAGTTCGAGGGCATGGAAACGTAAATAAGCATATACATACATATGTAAATGAAAACAAAAGATAAAAAAGGACCAGTGTCGCTCGTTACTAGACAATTCGAATATTAAATACAAAATTACAAGAAAAGCAATGCGTAATTTGAGTTTCAATTATTGGCCTAATTCATGAAAACGGGCTCTCATATCACTCGTTCGCTGGAAGAAACAAAAAATCGGAGCTTCGAGTATAACGACTTGCTTAAGTATGATAAAAGTAAAGACGCATTTTCATCTAAAGTGATACTTTTAATGGATATCGGCATGAATTTTTTGCACAACATAGAAAAGGAGCTGGTGGTAATTTCTGCATATTTATGACTTGCAGCAAACGAGCGATAAGTATACATACATACTATATATTTAGCACAGTTGAAGATATGGACAACGGAAATAAGCCAAGAATAAACTCTACAAACACTCGTTGAAAAATAAAAGATTTTATATTAATAAAAATAAAACAGACAAGTGAAATTTACTGAGAGAAACAATCGGAAAGCCTTAGTTGCTATTTGCTTTTAAAATTTACTTGGTTGTACGAATTAAATGAAAAATATATGCACATACTTATGTACTAGGTGGTGCCTGCGACTTTGCTTGCGTATAACATTAAATACTTATTGTATTTAACGCACTTAAGGCCGGCGAGCCAATTAGATGTCCTAAATTCAGTAGTTTTCGCGAAGCGTTGTAGGATGAGAAAAAAAACAATTATCCAAATGAAGTTTTGGGGATAGTTTAATATATATTTGAACTAAAAAAAAAAATTTGTACAGTCTCCAGCAATATATTGTAAGCCGAGTTATCAATAGATTCCCAGAGCGCTTGTATCCAACTTCTGTACAAGATACAACTTGCAATTTTCATCTGAAAACAAAAAAAAAAAGATTATTAATTTTGATGTAATTATCTTCGATGTGAACTAAGAAACACGTAAAATTCGAATTTTTGGGGAAGGTAATATATATTAGAAAAAAAAAGTGGTTTTTCAAGGAAAAAAAAAACTCTTCAACTGGGTAAAAAAGTCGCTTAAAAAAGGTTTTGGATGTTTTTTTTTAGTTCACATAGAAGATAATTACATCAAAATTAATAATCTTTTTTTTTTTTCGAAAAATAATTTTTTTTTTTTGTTTTTTATAAAATGTTAATATAATCCTTTAAGAATATGTCAAAAAAATTTTAGAATGTAAATTTAAGTATTTCTTATATTAAAGATCTTCAACCGTGACGACTCTATTCTTTACGTTCGAGCGCTGGGAGAGGTATAGTTACGTATTCAAACTTTAGACGCGTTTTTCTCAAAATTATATTTTTCGAATTGACGTACACGATAACTCGAAAAGTTATTGACCTATCTCCCTGAAATTTTGCACACATCTTTTTTATGATATTACTTTCAATGTGAATTTAAAGTTGTCGAATATTTTTCGAAAAAATATTTTTTTCGAAGCAAAAGAAAGTAGGGAAAATTCGCCCCAAAATTAATTTTTTTAAGCATTTTATTCCGCGATTTTTTTTTCATTTGTTTTTAATTCATATAGAAATTATGACATTAGTAAGCAAAACAAAACAAACAAAACAAAGCGCCCTTCCTGGAAGAATTGAGTGTATATCCACCATTTTAAATGATTAAAATAGAAAAGAAATTGTATATTAATTTAATGTATAAAAAAACTGTATGCCAATTTTGAAAAAAATATCTGGACTTTTTCATTTTAAATATTGTAATTTTAATGAAAATCACGGAAAATGTGGCCGTTTACAGGTATCTGTCCCCTTAACAACATGAATTTTCTGAATAAAAAAGGCGAACGATTACTTTTGACTCTGACTTGTTTAAATTAAAAAATATGTGGCAACGCCATACACAAATCATTTTGACTAAAGCGTTATTCATTAATTTGAACTAATTTTGTTTGATACCCACATCACAACCTCTAATTCAATTCTGCTAATAATTGAAACTAGGTGGCAACGCTTTTAAAAAATATTATTGGATTAAAGCTATCTTTACATTTATTGAAATTAAATTATTTTTTTGCAATTATATTTTTGTAATCAATCCCTTAATTTCGAAAAAAGGTGGCAACGCCATTAAATATTTGTTTTTTTTAATTAAACTGCCACCTTTCATTTTACACCTACATTCATATATCTTGATATTCAAGTGATATGTGTGATAAATTCCAGGTGGCAACGCTATAAAAAAATTGGTTTTTGAATAGAATTATCTTAAAAATATTTGCTTATTGCTGTTTTTCAACAAAATTACTTTTTTAAAAATGCACACAAGTAGCAACCCCCAGCCAACATCATCTTCACACGAGACAGTGGTAGTAAAACGGTGCTGGTCACTAATTAGGGGCATTTTCAGCTCAGAAATGTTCAACCACCTCAACAACAACAACAGCAACCCCCAGCTAAAATGAGTGACTTTCCAACAGTGTAAAATTGATGCAACAGTGTTTGATTGATGCTCTTTTGGAGAATTTTCTATAGATCTTAATATTTTTCATTCTTTAACCAAACCGATTTTGATTTTGAATAACTTCTTTACTAAATAAAAAAAAAATTATTTTGAATGACGGAAATCTTTATTATGAGCTTTACGCGCTCCATTGCTTGTCTGGTTGTATACTGCCGCTGCCTGCCCCAAAGTGTCAAATATGACTGACGTACGAAGCCTTTTGCAAAAGTTATAAATCTGATTAATTTTGCGCCACCTTGTACAAAATTTAGAAAAATTCAACAAATTTTTATCTAAAATCAAAATTTAGAAAAATGCAACAAATTTTCATTTAAATTTTGAACTTTTTAATTTCAATCTTTCAGCTATACAGCAACATAGCTCATCAAATTTTAATAAAATTAGTCCAAGTTTTAAGGAACTAAAATTTTTAATTTTTGTTTTTTTTCTGACGGGATTTTGTACTGTATTCCATATAAAGATGAATTTCTTGTGAAAGAAAATGCGCGAGCACATATGAAAAAAAAAATAATAATAATCAACATCAGTTTTTATAAATTGCACCTGACATATATATCCAGGGGTTCCTTAAAAGCAAATTCATAAGGAAGCATGTCTCCACTTCTTTTTGGCTTGATTTGGGTGCTCTACCTATTTAGTGCGCTGGTGTTGGTTTACAAGTTGCCAAATTTCCAAATCGAGATTCTTTATCCGAGAATCCCCGGGATCGGCCTGGCATAGGTAGTCACATTTATACATGTATCCAAGATGTGTTCAGCAGTACTATGTTAAAAACAATGGGCAACATTTTTGTTTAACATTTTACTCAAAAGCAAAAAATATTCAAAACAGGACGACCTTATAGGTTAAAATGTGCCACAAAAATATTTGCCATAAAATTCTACTTAAAGTCTCTTAAACTGCAAAGCTCAAAACTCAACTTTAACACCAAAAAAAACGTTGAAATAGAAAATGTGTTTAAGAGTTAATTTCTTTAGGGTATATTGAAAAAATTGCTTCGGTAAAATTTCATTATAAGCAAATTACCGCCCCAAAAGCTCACGAAACAATCAGGCAAAGTAAATACCTTTCGTATTTGTCAATTTATGTTTAGTACTCAGAGATTCAGGTTAGATAAAAATGGGTCCTCGAAGGTTATAATAAATTTTCACAAATTCGTTCATTCCCCTTGGCCACAATTTTAACACAAACCAGTCAAGCACCAAAAGCGGAAATTTCCAACTTGTTTAATGAAGTATCTTTTTTAAACATTTTGTAATCTACAATCTAAAAGGTCTAATCTTTGTAATCTAAAGTCTTCAATAAAATATTTTTATGATCCATAGACGCACTAGCTTCTGTTTAATTGCGTTTTAAATAAACATTCTTTATGAAATAATCATATATATGTGTTTTGAAAATTAAACTGTACAACAAAATTTGTTTTTTTTTTTTAAATAACCACTTTTCTTCAATTGAGTATGATAAAGAGTTACAAGGAGTATGTTTTTAGGTAGGGAGCGGGTTAAAGTTTATTTTTTCTTTGGAAGGGACGTGTGCCTAACTTTGTTGACAAATATACATACAAGGTGAGGCCAAAATAAACAAGACTGGCGTCATAAAAATGTTTTTGAAGGCACCATCTTTTTAATGAGTTAATGCGTTCGAAATTACAGCCCTAGCTGACTTCCAGTGAAAGCTTGGTGACATTCGGTTCTGTGGAAGCGAAGTTATTGCGCCTGAAGTGTCAGTATGTTTGTGTCATCGGTACAAAATGAGTTTCGAACAAAGAGCTAAATCAAATTTTGTTTCAAAATCGGTAAAACTTTTACCGAAACATTAGAATTCACGAAAAAGGTTTATGGCGATGACTGTCTATCTCGTGCCAGAGTTCATGAGTGGCTTACACGTTTCAGAGATTGCTGTGAGGCCATAAATGACAATGAACATACGGCCCGCGCACAGTCAGTAATCACGGACAACTTCATCGAAATTGTTCGTAAATTTATCAAAAATTAACCGAAATGATCGTTGAAATTCATGGAATCGGAGTTGAATATCTTCAAAACATCGAATTATCGCATTTTAACTGGTCATTTGGGCTTACGAAAGGTCTGTGCACGTTTCATTCCGCAAAAGTTAACTGAGGACCAAAAATTACTCAGAATTCAACATTCGAAAGACCTCATTAAAGAGGCGAGAAAGGACGAGAGATTCCTCTACAACATTGTAACTGGTGATGAAACGTGATGTTTCCAACATGAAACTGAAACTAAGCGTAAAAGTGCCGAATGACAGGCCCCAGAGCCCACGGGCAAACAGTCAATGCAATTTTCTATCTTGGCGTCGAAACCGCCCTGAATACCGCAAAGGAGGAAGCTGGCGCTTATTGCATGATAATGCACGATCTCATCGATCCACTCTTGTGATATGGCTCCCTATGACTTCTACTATTCGGAAAATTGCATTTGGCCATGAAAGGATAACGTTTTACGTCCGTAGAGGTCATCGACATCCTGAAGAAAATTTCGGTCAATGACTTGAAACATTCTTTCAGAAAGCTTTTGGATCGCGCAAAACAGTATATCGAGGCCAGAGGGGACTTCACCTTGTATATGTATAGGTACTTATATATATATTACGTTTTTGAAGCGTGTTCCTTATTTTTCTAGAAAAGGGCTCTTCCCTTGGAATTTAAAGTGTTCTAAGAAAATTATCCACACAGTATAGAATTGCTAATCATGTTTCATACCTCGGATATTACGATCTCATGATATCGAATGTCATTTCACCCTCAGATTGGGGCCACTTTGACCTAACCTAAACAAAAATGAGACGTAAAGTTGAAAAACAAAAAACTAATATAATATATGTATGCCAGATTTTATTCATTGGCTCCGTTTGCTTGCCAAAAATCGTTGCCATAACCTTGCCTTTTTTTGTTTTTGTTATACAGTGTTATAGATATAAAGCATTTGCGTGCATGCAGGTCTTATCGGATACTTAAAATGGCTAAAATTAGATTAGTTATCTCAATTAGTTTTAAAATGTTTTCCTAATGCCTCGACACTAACCTTGCATGTGACAACGATTACCAGAACCTATCTAATGGGATTACAATTATTGCCGACTGTAAAAGAAATGTGTCGTGATTCCCCTGAACACAACTACAGTCAAAATAACTGTACTATGCTCGCAACAAAAACAATTCAAATCAGCAAATAAGGTTTGTGCGCGTTGCAATCAGTTCCAGCTTCTCCAATATTCAAACCATTGTAAAATAGCTGATATGTATATTAAAAAGAGAGAAAAAATAAAACAACTCTTTCGGAAATATTTTAGTAAGTATTTTTATTTACATGACAGCCACATTTTTCAAAAATTCTAGAGGTTTCCGGAATCTATTTTGTGTGCCTGCAACCTCTGATGTGAGTAGGCTCTGGTCCGCCGTAAAGTCCTTATAAAACCCGACAAAGCACAATGACAGCGTGGCAATTATTTTTAGTGATTGAACAAGTCATATTTCATCATTCGGTTGAGAAATCTAAGCGTCGTGCCACCAGAAAGTTGCACCATTTTCAAGCAACAGTACTCCGCTTGCCTTCTCCAGCCATGAAGAGCAGGTGGCCTTCAGCAAAGCTAAAGCTTCCGAAGCCATTGGCCCCCACGTTGTCAATATGCTGATGTTGAAAATTTTGAGTCCGACAAGAAAAACTTTCATCACAAGGGTCTTCAACCTGTCGTTGGCCATTCTCATCATACATCAAAAACAGAGAAGTGGTTCCACTATTGAAACACATAAAATATTTATCTCCTTCAGGCTCTTTAATAAATACTAAAAGGTTCCTTTTAAAGGAATTTCTAATGCTAAGCGGTTAAGCGCTAAGACTATGGTCTTAAATTTAAAATGTTCTAAACTTTGTCTGGCCGGTATAAAAGGTTAGGTTAGGTTGGCCTGACTGACTGAAAGCCACCATATAGACCTATTGGTCCTTAGTGGTACCAGATGGAGCTTGACCCTTACGTTTTCTTGTAGTAGGCTTCTTTTAAAAAGACTGCGTCTTTTGCGAATCTAAGTAAGCTCTGAAGCTCTAACCCCGAGAAACATTCTAACCTCCCATATTGTAGAGCTCCTAAACATTTCATTCGGATTCTAGCTAATGCAGGGCAAGAACATAGAAGGTGTTCCAGAGTTTCCGTCTCTTCTAGTTCATTGCAAAATCTGCAGCTATCATTGTTCGCAATTCCCATCTTGAATGCGTGTGCCGCTAACAAATTGTGGCCTGTCAGCATACTTACGATAGTTCTGCTTTCCTTTCTAGACAGGGCTAGTACCAATCTGGTGTATTTGTCTGCATTCTGTGTACACATGATTTTTGCGTAATATATACAAGTGGCTAGATTATTCCACCTCCTGTCTATCCGTGTTTTCATGTCCGCAGCGATGTCATTGTATACCGTATTTAAAGGTTTCAGTATGTTGCTTTCTTGTTCGAATTGGCAATCGCATCTACAATTTCGTTTCCTGCAATGCCCTTATGTCTGGGTACCCAATAGATGTGTAACCGTCTGTGTGAGGCTAGTCTCTCTATGGCTTCCCTGGTACTAAGAACGTTTTAAGATGAAATTTCATATGAGTTTATTGCCTTTATTGCCGCTTGACTGTCAACGTGTATATTTATGTTGGAATTGCTCGATGTCTTTGTTACTGCTATTTCTGCAGCCTTTCCTACCTCAAAGACTTCTGCTTGAAAAATACTGCAGTAGTCAGGGAGCTTAATTGGCCGCCTGATGTCTAGCTCTGCGCAACAAATCCCTACACCTACTCCGTTCATCATTTTCGAGCCGTCAGTAAATACATTAAGCGTATTGGGGCTAAGTTCCATACCTCTTTTCCACCCCTTTTCTTTTATTGTTGCTTGAATGTCTTCACCCAACTGTATTTCGGGGTCATATAATCCGCATTAGTCCGATAACTCATACCTATTGAGCTATGTCGAAAGGTAAATTCACCCGTTGCGTTAAGTCTTGAGGCAGATATACCTACATAGCTGATCGGTGGTAGGTTGAATATTCTTTCAGCGGTAGAAAAACTTCACACAAAAATTTATTGGTAACAATCCAAAAACCAGGAAATTGTGCATGATGCGAGCAGAGGCCGAGAGATGCCTAATGGCATTCCTTCAACCAAACAGAAAAATCGCAAAACCAGAACAGGAAGAAGTTCAAAAAAAGAAATCGGATCTCTCACAACATAATTAATACGTTTTAAACGGCCCCAGCCACGACTGTTTCGATCCTTGTTGTTTGACCTGTCTAGGCGGCACTTTCATTCTAACGAGCGAATCACCTTATCGTACGTCAAGACATTCGAGTATGTGCTTTATATGGAAGAAGTTTCTCAACATCGTTTGCGAAAAAAATCTCAAAATTCAACGATATTTGTGAGCGACTTCAAACCTCCACTTTATTGTACTAAAATTGAATGAGCTACAAAACTGCATATCTTAAAATTCCGATTAAAAAGTTTGAATTTATGAAGGCATTTTTTTGAGATTTCTTGAAATATGCGTAAATTTACCTAATAAAAATTATTTCAATATGTTGTTAATCTACCCACAAAACTGTCCGATATGGCCGCAAAGTAATTAGCTGATTCCGTGATTTATAATTTTACTCGTATATGCATAAATCTAAAATGAGCCGAACCCTGTACTGACACAATGAAATAGCTCTCGAATGAGCCCCCGCACTTTATTGTACTTTGCAAATTTGCATAAAAAAGCGATAAGTATGAAAAAAAAAAAAAATTGTTGCAAACATTTGAGATACGGGTAAGTGAATATACATACACATATGGCCATTAAAATAAGTACGCTGCCTTTATCTATCGATTTCCTTTTGTGCCGCTCGGAAAAATTTAAAGCTATTATTGAAATTCCCCTTTTTCCCAAATGGCTTTACTGCGTCGTTGTGAATTTAAAGACTCGTTACATTCCGTAAATGAAATTGCTGATGGTTCGCCAAGAAGGGGTCGATTGAAATGGTCTCACTGACTGTTATTAAAGGGAAATTGCACAACTTATTTCCCAAAAAAGGGCAGAATAGATGGAGCTCCATCTCTTTGGGTTCTATTTCGAAAACCCTTTAGCCCTAGTGCAATAGATGGAAGACTCAGAAAGTCCTGGGGACACCACACCACTCAATTTTCAATCGGAAAGGCTAGGTTTACACTTTAGCCCGCACTGCAGAAGCTGTGGGGATCTTTCAGAAAAGGAGACTGTTGAGATGGTCCAAAAAACTAAAAAAAATCCACAAAACGACGTGGTGTCAAAAAGACAACGACTTGAAGTAGTGACAATTTAATTGTGACACTTGTCTAGAGGGATCTTTTCAAGTCATCAAAGGCCATTGCAGCTGAAATCAACGACGTGGTATCAGCGAGAAATGTACGACGTTGATTGTACAAGATGAACCTACCAGACAGGCAAGCTCGTAAAGTCCCTCTGTTGAAACAAGCAAAGTTAAGGAAATTTGAGGAAAAATTTTGCTCAAGAGCACAAGTCATGGTGTAGACCAGAGGCAATGAAAAAATTGTATAACACGGTTTGGAGCGATGGAACGAAAATACACTTATTTGGAAATGATGCTAGGAGAAATGTCAGACATCCTAAAGGACAAAAGTTCACCCCGTGGTTTACAAAAAACAGTCAAGCAGCAACGTAATGATCTGAGGATGCTTCTCTCTGTATGGAGGAGGCCTTATTCACCTCATAACCAATAAAATGGATAAATTTATTTACACGGACATACTTCAAGAAGCGATGCTACCATTTATGTTTCTTTTTATGTAAGATACGTAAATGGTTTTTATTTATTTAATTCAATGATAATAACCTTATTAACACGATTTACAAGGAAAAATAACAAAAACTTAAGAACTAAAATGAAATGGATAGTTTGTTTGACAAAACTAAAACTGCATAAGTGACTTAAATAGAGGCCTTGGCATCGAAAAATCAATATAACACTTCTAGGAAGACGATTAAACTATTGTATGAGTTTAGCCTGCTACAGTATCCAGAACGTAACTCTTCAAATCCTCCTGTAAGAGGGGCGAGTTTAAGGTAATTATATCCAAGAACTTCAACATAAAGTGGATAATAAGAGCGAAGTCAACCCGACCTAAACTCCATTGAAAACGTTTGAGTAGATTTCAAGAAGCGAATTGGGAAGGAAACATTTAAAAATAAGAAGAATCTATGGCAAAAATCAAAGAACTACGGTATTCCACTCACACAGAAAACTGCCGTAGATTTATCAATTCTATGCCAAATCGAATATAAAAAGGCATTAACATTCTTGATGGCCACAGTGGTTATTAATTAAACTTCGATAATTTAAACAGCATTTTTAATGAAATCACTAAGTCCTTTTTGTATCGTATCTATTTCTATTTCGTACCTACTTTAATGACCCCCTCAATATTTCCTTTCTGTTCTCATTGCCCTAGTTTAAGTTTTGAATTATTTAATTATTTTTTATATTTGTTATATTGATCTATGAGATAAAAACCACATATAATTGAATATCTATTATTATTAATTTAAATTATTGGACTTTTCCATATGAACGTGGGGGTACCTATTTTAATGATCATATGTGTATGTGTGTGCAGAGCTTTGCGATGACGTCGAGCCTCTATCGCTTATTGTTAATTACGAACGTTTCACAAACTTTCAGTTAAAGCTAATGTTAACTTTACCATAGGATTTGAAGAATTTCGGCTCTACCAAATCGATACATCCATAAAGCAGTCAGGGAAGGTAGGGTAGTTTTTGTCTAAACCACATGAAAACAATAAACAAAATCAACGAAGATTCACATGGCTATCGGTTCTATGCACCGCAACTAACCCTAATGAAAAATATCAGTAAAAAGGAGACTCGTCATTGACTTTCATTTCACTTGTCAGTTGGCACTGCGCTACCAGAACGACAAGCTAACATCCATTTCCACGACAGTAGGTCTAAGTTACTAAAACAACCCGGCTTTATATCCCGCCAAGGAATATCACTTCAGCAACATTCGCCAAATATTTATTTTCCACACTCGAATGCATTTTTCTCAACAGACACGTCATCAAGTGTTACAAGTGAGCGGCTCTATCTCATTGCACACCACTATAGGCTAATGAATTCAAAATTCAAAGCAGTCTGCTTTTTGCACATTTTAATGAGAAAACTACATATTTTTTATTGCATTAATAAATTACAAAAGTAGGAATGTTGTGTGTACCTAAGTACTGCTAAGTAAAGGAGAGAAATAAGAAAAATAATCAGAAAATATTGGAATTGCATAATGCAACAACACAGCTAAAAAAAAAACAACCGCTATAATGCCTTTTATATGGCGAACATTTAGATGGAAGAAAATTTTCAATACCGAATGCAAAAAAAAATTTCAAAAAGCAAAGAGATTTTCGAGTGACTTTAAACTTTCACTTTATTATACTAAAATTGAATGGACTATAAAGCTTCATACCCAGAAGTTTTCTAAAGATTCTGTTTCAAAAATCTAAAAGCTTGGTGACAATTTTTTGGAAATTGGTTACATTTTTATGAATATTATACAAAGTTAATACGGTTTTGGTTATGCAATAAAAAATTAACAAAAAAAAAGGAGCATGGTAAATATTGCGAATATTGTAAAAAGATATAGAGTGACTTAATTGTGTGAGCACAAATATATGTACAACATAGGGTCACCCTATGATAGCAGTTAGGAATACTAATGGGGACAGGGTTTAGTAGGATTGATGCGACCATATCACCCATGAATGCATCATGACCTTAATTGAATGGGACTATTATAAAAATGGCCCAATATTCTAAAAAACCAATTAAATAAAAAAGAATAAACAAAAAAATTAAATTAAAAAACACAAAAAAAAAGATAAATAAATAGAAAACAAAACCTAGATAAATAAATAGAAAACAAAAAAATGTAAAAACAATTCCAAAACAAATTTAAAAAAATTAAAAAAAAAATTAATAAAAAATTAAAAAATAAATAAATATAAAAATTAAAAAGAAATAAATATAAAAAATAAAAAACAAAATAATAAATATCAATATTAAAAAATATAATAGGACTATGAATAAGTTCGTGCGGTTTTTTTTCGAAATTTGAAACTTTATTGACGTAAAATGGTTACAAATTTAATATTCAAAATATTGTCCATCGCTTACTACTACTTTTTCCCATCTTTCTGGCAATTCACGGATTCCCTTTGTGAAAAATTCGGTCGGTTTTGCCGCAATCCACGAATCGATCCATTTTTTTACTTCATCGTAATTACGGAAGTGCTGGTCAGCCAGGCCATGTTGCATCGATCGGAAGAGATAGTAATCGGATGGCGTAAGGTCTGGACTATACGGCGGGTGGGGTAGGACATCCCATTTGAGCGTTTCTAAGTATGTTTTGACCACTTGTGCAACATGTGGCCGAGCATTGTCATGTTGCAAAATAACTTTGTCGTGTCTATCGGCGTATTGCGGCCGTTTTTCTCGCAGTGCTCGGCTCAAACGCATCAATTGTCGTCGGTAGACATCCCCCGTAATCGTTTCATTCGGTTTCAGTAGCTCATAATACACAACACCCAGCTGGTCCCACCAGATACACAGCATAACCTTCAGGCCATGAATATTCTGCGCCGACGTCGATGTTGAAGCATGGCCAGGGTATCCATACGTTGCCCGACGTTTTGGATTGTCGTAATGGACCCACTTTTCATCGCCAGTCACAATTCGATGCAAAAAACCCTTTCTTTTGTGCCGTTGAAGCAGTTGTTCGCATGCCATAAAACGGCGTTCAACGTCTCTTGGCTTCAATTCATACGGCACCCAATGGCCTACCTTTCGGATCATTCCCATGGCTTTTAAACGTTTGGAAATGGTTGATTGATCAACTCCCAAAGTTTTTGCAACCTCTTCTTGCGTTTGAGCCGGATCTTGATCGAGCAATTCCTCCAATTCGGTATCCATGAACTTTGGCGGCGCACCCTCGCGTTCTTCGTCTTCCAAGCCAAAATCACCACTTTTAAAGCGTGCAAACCACTTCTGGCACGTTCGCTCAGATAGAGCATGCCCACCATAAACTTCCACCAAGATACGATGACTTTCGGCTGCTTTTTTCTTCATATTAAAATAATGAAGAAGAATTCCCCGCAAAAACACATTATTTGGCACGAAATTCGACATTTTCAAGTGTGGTAAAAATATTGTTGTTTACGCTTCAAATAAAAAACTTATACTGACGTTTGTGCCTTACGACAGTAGCTCTCCAATGAATGTTTGGAAATGTGGATCGATGGAATAATAATCAAGTTACGCCATCTGTTGTAAAACCGCACGAACTTATTGATAGTCCTATTATAAAAAATTAATAAAAATAATAATAAATAATAAAATATAATTTAAAAAAACAGTCTAGTTCAGGCAATCGCCGCGCAAAGACGTGTTATTTTTCGCTCTTCCGTTGTGATTAAACAAAACTAGTGATTTCCTTTAGTGCTTAGTGTTAGCTATTCAATTACAAATCTACCACATTCTTTCTTTTCGGTTAAAATTTATAGTAGCACAAACAGTTGAAAACCAGTGCAGTGTGAAAATGAATGGGGCTGACCCCCCCTCTTCAAACAGGTTTCGGCTACTTGACCCGGACATTGACCAACCTGGCAAACGCACGAGATCTGACGATTTCGTACCTCTCCCTCAACACAAACAGAACGATGATCACATTCCGCGATATCTCGTAGCGACCGCTGTGGGACCAAAAGTTGGTGAAGAAATTCGCCCTCTTTCGTCATACAATGTATTCCAGATCGACAAAGGGCTCAAACACATATGCGTCGACTACACCGAAGTGTCTGCACTAAGATCCGGAGATCTGCTCATCAAAACCCTAAACTTAAAGGCAGCTCAAAAGTTTCAGAAAGCAACTTTTATAGGAATAATTCCGGTAAAGATTGCTTCACATAAAGGACTTAATACCTCACAAGGAAGAATCTTCTCCAGGAATATCATCAACCTCCTAGAAGAAGAATTAGTTCAAGGTCTAGCTAGCCAAAAAGTGATTGAGGTTAAGAAAATCATGAAGAAGTATGGAGATAAACTAATACCAACCGGAGCAGCAGTAGTTACTTTCGACCTGGTTCGTAGGCCGGACACAATCAAGCTTGGATGGGAAAGAGTTCGCGTACAAGAATATATCCCAAATCCAATGAGATGTAGAAACTGCCAGAGACTTGGACACACCAAAAATAGATGCCGGAACATGGAACTTTGCAAAGAGTGCGCAACGCCCCCTTCACATGAAAAATGCACCGGAAAATATTGTATAAACTGTGACAGCACCACACACTCATCCTATGATTCGGCCTGCCTCAGCTTCCTAAAACACAAAGCAGTCAACAAAATAAAAATCGAACGTCGCTGCACCGTGCGAGAAGCATGGAAGATATATAACAGTAACCCTTCCGCCTACCAAATCGAGCCTTTCACAAAGCGAACAACAAAACCAACAATGGCACAAATAGTTATAAACACCAAACCTAATATAACAAAAAACCCAGAGAAACAAAACGAAACAACAAACACAAAAACTAACCAAAACAACCTACCAAACAATAGTTCACAAACAATTAACAGCACACAAAAGAATATTGATGTAAACAAAGAAACTAAGGTAACAAATGCAGACACTATCAGATACACACAAACAGAAAATCCAACCAAACAGAATACACAAAAAAACAACACGATCACTAGACACAATAACATATCCGCAGAAGATAATAATATGGAAACATCCCCAAGTAGGGAACTACTACTACCTGAGCTAAACGACATCACACCTAATACACACAAAAAGACAAAATACCTACAAGCAAAACAAAATACGCAGAAAACCAGTACAATCACCAGACACAACAACATATGCGCAGAAGATAATAACATGGAAACATCCCCAAGTAGGGAACTAATACTACCTGAGCTAAACGACATCACACCTAATACACACAAAAAGACACCGCCGAAATATACAGAAAAAACTGATTCATTCTTTTAATTCCGTAAATGGATTTCGGCCTAAACCTCTCAATAATACAATGGAATATTCAGGGATTTATTAATAATAAATTTGGACTGGAATACCTAACTTCCACACATAATCCAGATATCATATTATTACAGGAAACTCATATCATAAACAAAAACCAACAATTACTTCACCTACCAAACTATCAAATATTTCACCACAACAAACATTTAACGTATGCAAAATCTTGAATAGCAATATTAGTTAAAAATACAATAAACGCTTCAAATCATAAAACATCCACTAACCAACTTTTGCATCAAACCATAACCATACACGGACTAAAAGACTTACATATTACAAATATCTACAAAGAAACGGACATAAACTTAACACAACAGCTGCTGCAAGACTTACCACAAATAAACTCAGGACATCATATAGTCGCAGGGGACCTAAACGCTCAAAATACACTTTGGGGATCTCAATACAACTCAAGAAGCGGAAATATGTGGGAGTCCTTTGCACATGCTCGCAATCTAGTATTTTTAAATAATGGTGCACCAACACTCCTGAACACAAGGAACACACTTACTTCAGTAGATGTATCTATGGCTTCAAGTGATTTGGCAGGCTGCTTGTCCTGGAGCTGTCCATCCCAACCTATCGCAGGCGACCACTTCCCAATTTTTATACAGAATGGAAGCACCAAGATCGAGAAAAAATTTATAGGGAGATACAAGGAAAAGAAAGCAAACTGGGAACTTTTCCGAAATAAAACAGAACTTTTTGACAATCAATTTCTTAAATCAAATAATGTCAACCAAGAAGCTGCCTTACTTAAAAAGATAATTAGAAAATCAGCAAATGAATCCATGCCAACCAGCCGATGTCCGAAACAGAAAAACTCCCCAGTATGGTTCAACGCAGAAATTAACACCCTTATACACGAAAAAAAGAAAGCTTGGAAAAAAGTTAGGGACAGAGAAACTCCAACAAGGATTCTTAACTTCAAAAGATTGTGTGCGCAGGTTAGAAGAGCCTGTAAAAAGGCAAAACAAGAAACGTGGAAATGCTTCGTAAATTCCTTAAGCCCAACGATAGATGCTAAAACATTATGGAGCAAAGTAAGAAAGATTAAATCCAATACCATATCCAGTTTTCCACCAATCTTTACAGAAAACACCGTCATCTCACACCCAGAACAAAAAGCGACTCACCTAGCAAGAGCATGGAGCTCAGTAGGGGCAAACGCCAAATTCGATAGAAGCCTCATACAAGAAAAATTAAATATGAACATTGACAGCTTGGAATGCCCTGGAAACAACCTAAACTTCATTATAGACACAGTAACACTCTCAGAATTGCATTTTGCACTCCAAAACGCAAAAGGAACATCGCCTGGCAAGGACAAAATTACTTATACCATGATAAAAAATTCGTCAAGTGTCCTCAAAACAAGATTGTGCCAACTTTACAGCAATATTCTTAAAACAGGTATTTATCCACATGACTGGAAGCAAGCAGTACTAGCGCCCATTCCGAAGACGGGTAAGAACCAGAATTCAACCGAAGGATACCGACCCATTTCCTTACTCCCTGTACTGTCGAAAATTTTTGACAAAATAGTGACAAGAAGATTATGGGAAGCATGTGATGAAAAAATACTCAAAATTCAACATGCATACATGGCAAACCACGGAGCACACACACTTTGTCACCTATTAGAAACAAAAACAAAAAACAACCTAAACCATCAAAAACACTGCTTAATCGTGTCTGAAGACCTCGAAAAAGCATTCGACAGGGTAGTATCAACAGTTGTAATAAAGGAGCTACACGATTGGGGCATACCCAAAGTAGTTTTGAAATTAGCATCATCCTTTCTCTCTCACAGAAGAATCTCCGTGAAAGTAGATGGTTACCTATCTCAGAATTACATACTAGATAATGGAATTCCGCAAGGCTCCCCACTCTCAGTATTTCTCTTTAATGCTTACACAAATACACTGTCAAAAACATTAAAAGGGATAAGTGGAATTGACTTCATTGGCATCTATGCAGATAACATCTTCGCATTGTCTTCAGGTACTCAAGAGAACGTATCACAAAGCCTCAACGCCATTGACAAAAGAATACACGAATGGTCGAAAAAAACGGGAGCAGTAATTCCAGCCGACAAAACTGAAGCTTTACACCTTTGCCGAAAGAGAAACTGTAACGCAACATCTATCACACTGAGAAACAAACGCGTCGAATTGAAAAGCAAAATGAGAATCTTGGGTATAACCTTCACAAGGAATCTTCTATGGAATGAGCACATAAAAACAATCACAACAAAACTTAGTAAAGTACAGAACTTACTCAAAGTTATATGTTCAAGGAAAAAGGGTCCTCATATCGAAACAGCACTTGACATTTGCCGGTCACTAACTGAAGGAGTAACACAACACTGTATCAGCCTCTACGGATACACCTCTGAAAATAATAAAAACAAAATAAATACAGCGTTTAATCACTGTTTTAGAATAGCAGCTGGATTACTAATGGCAACACCAACAGAAGCTGTAAGAGTCGAAGCGCGCTACAACGACTTTCAATGGCTACTCCGAAGTCGATCCGCAAAGCTGGCGGCAAAATCTATCACAACCGTGTCGCATCCCCTACATAACGACTTTTGGAAACGCATAACCAGCCGAAACCCGGTTAGTCAGAGCTATAGAAGCACCTGCAGCATTGCGGCTATATCTAAATACCTACTGGATACGCATACGCCAATACCACCTAAACCACCAGACACATTTAAGACAAACAAAAACATTTCAATAGATATTTCACTAAACACCTTCCACAAAAATAACACCTCACAAGAAGCTTACAAAAAGATATTCTTAACATATAAAGCAAACTGTAAAGCTGATATTTTTTATTATACTGATGGCTCTTTACTCGAAGAATCACCAACTTATGCTGTTGTAGAACAACGGAAGGACGGAACCTTCCAAACAATCCATCAAGCTCTTCTTCCACCAAATGCTGGTATTTTCAATGCCGAACTAGCAGCAATTAGTTTCGCCGTCCACCACGCTGCCAAAAACAACAAACGGACCGTCATATTCTCGGACAGCTTGAGTGTGCTAAAATCGCTAACAAATAGAAACAGTGAAGCGCACCGATATGTAATGGGAAGAACAAATACACAGAACGAAATTAAACTAATATGGATACCAGGTCATATGGGAATAACAGGCAACGAGCTAGCGGACAAATCTGCGAAACAAACGTTTAACATCCCACTCGTAGCGCAGACTCCTTGCTTAACCACAGTAATGACAAACTTCCATAAATTCTATCTCAGAACACTAAGAGATAGCTTGTGGGAATCGTCAACCTGTTTCTTAAGGGCCCACAACCTCAAATGCGAACGACCAAATTACCACAAAGATCTCTCACGCGAAAAATGCATCACAATAGCCAGAACAAGAGTAGGTGTAACGAAATTTATATCTGAACGCTACTACAGCCGCGCAACCCCACGAGAATGCAGGCGGTGTAATACACTCCTTAGCATAGAACACATTCTAAAGGACTGCCCCATCTCGAGCTACAGCAGCAATCTAACAACAACTCTAGACTGCAGCAAGGAAGTTACAATTAAGATACTAAACGACGCCTTCAAAAAACACAATCTGCTGCACGAAATTTGAACACGCTTGCGAGGCAAAATGGTCCAGTAACCGAGCCTCCAAAATATATTTTACAAATTAATTTGTAAAGTATAAATTTAATAATAATAATAATAATAATTTAAAAAAAATAATAATAGGTACATATATTATATTAAAAAAAAATATATATATAAAAATTAAAAAAAATAATAATAATAAATATCAAAATTAAAAAAAAAATATAAATAAAAATAAAAAATAAATAAATACAAACAGCTTTAATAAAAAATAATAAAAAAATATCTAAATTAAAAAAAATATATATAAAAACTAAAAAAAATAATAATAAATATCAAAATAAAAAAAATATATAAAAATTAAAAAAAAATAATAATAAATAATAATAAATATCATATTAAAAAAAATATATATATATATAAATTAAAAAAAAAAATAATAAATAATATCAAAATTAAAAAACATATATAAAGAAAAATTAAAAAAAAAATAAATAAATAAATACAAACAGCTTTAATAAAAAATAATAAAAAAAAACTAAAAAAAGATATAAAAAATAAAAAAAAAACAACAAATTGTATCATCCCGCTGGTTATGCTTTATAAATTTTTTTTTTTTTTTTTTTTAATTTATTAAAGTTCATGACTTGTTCGAAAATAAAATTTCATTTCTAATACAAGCCCTGTATTACTATCTTCTTGCTAGTTCCGTTCTCGTCTAGTATAGTAAAAAGGCAGCTAAAACTACTGTGTGTTGATGTGCACAATTTCTGAATATACATACAGTGTAGCCGTAAATGTCGAAAACCTATAAAGAGATAAGAGCGCTATACATTGACATACACACAAATATTTTATTCATACTGTTGGGAGACTGTGACGTTCATTGCACTAAGCAATATTAAAAAGAACCCCACTAAGGTTTATGAAAAAATCCAATTAATCTATCACAATTACGGATGATAATCGTAAGAGCAAAAAAACCTTTCTTTATTCGGAAACAAAAATTATTAAAAGTTGTGTAACCAACAGTAATGCGATGCCTAATCGTGGTACTTGAAGATAACCAAAGAAAACATTAATTATTAGAACTAACATATATTTATTACATATATGTAGGTATGTATGTATGTCTGCAGATATTATTCAAATGTATATGTGAGAGACTAAATGGAAATTTCCGCCCCCTGTCATTATTAGTATAATGCAAATCTTTTCATGCATATGTAAGTCAGTCAATAAGAAAAGTCGCACTTCTTTCAGAGAATTGTAGAGTATTCAAGTTAGAGTTTGGCATTGAACTAAGTAAATGACCTGTTATACCCTGCTTTTGGCTATTATGCATATGTATACGAATATGTGCTCGTACGTAGATAATCGGTGCACTGCTTAGTGCAAATTATATAGTGGGGAGTAATAGGCAACTGATTGAATATTGATAAAAAATATGTTTAATAAATACCTTAAATTGCACATGACTGAGTTTCCAGTGTGGTCGTATGACTTTGAGTATCTCTTTGGCACCGCTGATAACGTCCTCGCCAATGTGAATGGGTACAAAAACTGGAGTCACAATTGCCTCACTGCCGTTGGTGCCGTTCGAACTAGCGCTTTGCTGTTGCTTACAGTTCAATGCACCGTTCAAAGCGCCATTTGAGGTATGCAACTTTTGATCAACACCGCTAGCGCCAACAATACCACCACCAACACCGGCTCCTATTGCTGTTGCCGACGACCTACCATTGAGCGCTACTTTCGGACGTAAAACACTGCCAGTCGTTGCTGTGGTGTTCTCCTTGTAGCAATTGAATTTTGTTTCTGTGCCCATACTACTTTGTAGGCCTTGTGAATTATTAGAAATTTAGGTACTTAGTATTGTTAATTTGGTGGTTATTAATTTTTTGCCCCCTTTTTAGTTGTTCCGAACAACAATTTGCAGTATTTATAATACTATTTCGTATAACTATTGATCCACTTATCTGTAAGGCCCAAAGACAGTGGAATGTCTCTTCAAGTTATTTTTCTGTGTGTATTTTGCACTTTTTCTCGCACATTTATTTTAACTTAACATTTATTACATTTATTTTATTATTTTGGTTTTATTCACTTTTTTTTATAATCTTTAAGATTTTCCCGTTTCTTACATCCACTGATTTTGATTTTACCTTTGTTTATTTATTTTTTAAATTTAACACTTTTTCTTTCCTTGACGTTTTGCGCTTTCGTTTATTTTTACGGCTGATTGAACAGCTGCAACTTTTTGCTCTTTCGATACACTTTGCGTTCTCTGTGCTGCCGGTCGCTCCGTGGAGAAGCGTTTCTCCTCCTTCTCCCTTTTGGCTTTGCACTGATCAGCTGTTTTTTGCTTCTTTTTTCCCTCACGCAATTCTCTTTTAAAAATGTCTACCTTTGCTCTGACACGCTTTGAGCGCGTTGATTTAACTGAAGTTCTTCAAGAGTGGTGGCACAAAATTCCCAGATAAATATATGCTTGCTTTTTTATGAATCTATATGTAATATGTTTGCTTTTGTTTAATTTTTATATCCAGATTCCTTCACTCAGTATATGCTCGTTGTTGTGGTCCCCTCGAGCATACGTTACTGTGTTGTTCCTGCTTGTATGGTAGTCAGTGTGACCAGATGCTTAACAAAAAATGAGCTAAATTGACTTAAAAAAGGATAGAACATGTTATAATTATACTCATCAATTAAGGGTAGCTATCAGGATATAGTTTTGGATAACTTCCATTTTAAGCAACGAGCTAATAATATTTATTTTAAATATATTTCTTAGCTCTATTTCCAAATTTTCATAGCACTGAGAATTCCTTCTACCTCAACATTATTGTGTGGTAATACCAAACTAAATACCAATTTTAGGTAGGTAGGTAAAATGGTTGAAGTACCAGTCTGGCACTCCTCAAGTAGCACTAAAGCGCCGTTTTGATACCATTATGAGACCTCCAACAGGTAATTTACTAGTACAGAAAACGAGTTTGAAATTAATGAATTTTAAAATTATTAAGCTTTCAATAAAGCCCTATGGGAAAGGTCACTTTTACCTATTGATACGAAAAAGGAACAGAATCCGCGAGATGTACACAGCTTGATTATAATAGGAAAACCAAATTATTTTAACAAGAAAAATAAGTTTCCAGGATCAGCTTTATTTTTTTAAATTATTCGTTCATTTTTTAAACATTACCATACGTACCCCGCATGACATTAGAAGAAATACTTGAATTTGTGACGTAATGTACTTATAACGAGAAGTGTCATAGTAATGAAAAAAAAACGGCACGAAGTTAGAACTAAATTTCAAGCACAAAAATAAATATTTAATATAGCCTTGAAACGGTTAACCTGGCCACACTAATGACGGTTTCCCCCAATATGATTTTAAGAGTGTTTCTGTACCCATTTGCAAAAGGTAAATGCGACTGAAAAGCGAGATTTTATTTTGTAAATAAGAAAAACAACGTTTATTCGCCTTTAATTTCGCATAAGGAGGTGGTTAGTTACAAATGTGTACACCTGCATTTAAATTTGCTTGTTGTTCACAACCGTGACGACAGTACATAAAAAACAAAACAAAAAAAAAAAGGAAGAATGCGCAAAGGTAAGAGGAAAACCATTAATATACAATAAATCGGTTTATTTAATTTATATACTGACGAAAGTCAATTGTCAAATTCGCCAAGAATAAAGTAACGGCTTTCGGAAAGCGCAAACGTCTGTATTCTCTACATCGTGCAGCGAACTGAAGTTGAATTTTTCGTTGTAAACAGTTTTTCTAAAAAAAATAATTTTTTTGGATTGCGCATAGGCATGAAATGTCACACTCAGCTTAATTGTCAGGTAATTAATATAGCGCACGAAAAGTGACGAAAAACATTTTTTATATCATGGATATAAAGTGTACCAGGAGGTAGGATTTGCATTCCATTTCACTACGCAGTACTTGGGAGTTATACAGTAATGTTTTTTCTTCGTTCAAAAATGAAAATAAAGAAACTTCCGTACATACAACTGGCTGATGCGCTTCTTATTAAACTATTTAAATAGAAAGAAGTTAACAAAGAAAAAGTGTACAAATGTAAGCTGTACAAGGCGTAAATCACTCATATCCATTTTTTTAGCTTTTTGGATTTGCGTATGCCATGAAAACTTGCCAGTTTTGCTTTTCTGAATATTTTTGTTTATGTCTTTCTCTTTGAGAGCGCATTGTGTCGAATTCTCAGAAATTTTATCACCGGCTAATTCTTATTGGAAAAGTACGTGAACAGAACTTCTATTTTTATCGATTTTTCACGCAATGCATTTCGTTTACCGATTTTCACCTCTCCCTTTTACACAGCGCTCTTTCACCTCCTATTCTTTGCACAAAATGTTCAAAAGCGAACTTTTCTTGCACTTTATGAGTGAAATCCACTTTGGAAAATTATTTTAAGATCCGTTTATTAAACTAAGTTCCAATTTCAATTCCTTTCTTTCTAAAGTATGAGTTTTTAAATGAGATAATAATTCGAACAAATCGAAATTTTTAGCACTTTGATATCATATACAATCACTCTCGGCCAAATCTCTGAGTAAACTGATGGCGAAATTAACGACGAACGCATATTTTATACGTAAACGTAAAATTTTTTTTGATGAGCTGACTTTTGGAGCGCACTCACAAACATCAGCTGCTCTTTCGTATTATTTTTGTTATTTTATTTTTTATTTTTTACTGTTTGCTTTTGCTGTTTGTATAGTGCTGCCATTGCTAAGTTTGCATAAATATACCTTTACATTTATCATCTTCTAAACATATATGGTTTATATTTTCCTATCAATAACGGCATTCAATAAATTAAAAACAAAAAATCAATTTACGTAGATTTCTCCCGCCACAAGTTACTGCAAACTTTATGGTTTACCTTGGTAATATTCAATTTACCAGTTGACAAAATATACGGGCTTATGTTGGTGAATAACTGCTTATTTCGCCTGTATGCTATCGAATTCATAAGAGCCGACTTTGGTAGAACAAGAACAGCTTCTATATGTATGTTATTTTTGCAATTTGGTGGTTTGAATGCCAAAAATGCAATAAGAGTGCAAATAAACAAGCAAGGCAGAAACAACGAAGCAGGGTACTTTACTCAAAACAAAAATCTAAAAAAAAAAACAAATGAGCTGGTATACCGGAGCAAGAAATATAGAGAAAGAGATTGTGCCTTTCGAATTCCCCGTGTCGTAAAAGTCCATCAATAAACAAACAAAATTAAGTGGAATCACTTGTGTATGAAGAAGAGGAGTAGGCGAAAGCAATGGAAACTATCCAGCAGAAGTTCCTACGACAGTTGGTTCTACGAAACAACCCGAATATATATCCGGCCAAGGACTGTCACTTCAGCAGAATTCCCCGTATATGTGTGGGCAATGTTCATGCTGCTACAACCACAACAACCAAACAGAAGAAATTATACGCCCACACACATCCTTCCTTGTCAGGATGTCTTCCGCAAGAAAACGCAAACAAACTACATTTGGAGGCTCTATCGTTTTCGCTAGTTTGTTTAGTTTAAATTCTGAAATCACAATATTAACAAGTCATACACTGAATATTTACAAACAAGTAATTTCTGTATTATTATTATGGTGCATGATGTAGTCGGTGGTCAATATCGCTAAAAATGAATGAATGAATGAACTGTTTTGGGAAAACGACACCTTCTGTATTCAATTTGCCTTCGCCGTTCGTGTATGGTGAAATGCCCGTAATGATGCTACCAGACTGCAAATCATTGCCATGTTGAATAAAGGGCTTCGGTTGTAGAGGGCGTGCTTTTGTGTTAAAAGTTTAAGGTAAATATCATTATTAACATAAATAATTGTTAAACCCTCTTCTATTAGCAAAATTTTAGTAGGACTTTTGATTGATTAAACTTAAATTTTTTCTATTTTTGTAAATAATAATACACACCTAACTTGTTAAATGTATATACGAGGATAGTATAAGTGGCATATCTTCAGGCGCACATTTAGGTCACATTTGCAGGGTGGTGCCATTGAGGTGGGATTTTTAAAAGTTTAAAATTATAGTTGATCTGCTTTAATAATTACTTACCATTTAATAATAAAAAAATATGTTCAAAAACACAATATGAAAAGTGAGATTTGATTGATAGGAACAAAAAGTGTATTACAACCAATTTGGATTTTTCTTTATAAACATCAGAAAGCAAAAGTCCTTTTAAGAATATATTTGATTAAAGCCGCTTTTGGCATTTTGGAAGTGTTAAAATTGATAGTGAAGAAAACAGTAACTTTTTCATTTTTTTGTTTTTTCCTTGTTCACTTCTCTCGGGAGCATAGGGCCTCGACAAGACTTTTCCATTGTACAGGGTTCTATGCTATTGTTTTTGCATCGTCCCATGAGATGTCGGCATCTGCTAGTTCGCGCAGCATCGACCTTCTTCAAGTGTGTTTTTGATCGATCGAGGCTTCTGCTCGTTTTGATTTGCTCCGTTTGATTTGCCTTTTCATTACTTAAATTTGAAATGTATGATAAAAGAATTCATCGTTCTTATGTAGATTACCGAAGAAATTAAGAATTTTGTACTTTCGAGAGCAACAATAATTTCATGCATGCCATGTCATATGGCCATCTTTTAAGTTAAAGGGATTATTTCACATTATACATATGTATTTCATGTCTCGTACTCTGTTTGTCGGTATGTGTGTTTTTTATCGCAGCAAACAAGAAGCAATAGCGATAGTTTAGCCTGTTTAAAGAAGCTGTATATTTGTTAATAATAAATCTTACGGTTTTACAAGACTATACAGTTTGGTGGCTCAGCAGAGATAAACAAAAACTTATTAAGGCCCACGCTCATTTGGCTGTCAAAAGGGGCTGAAACATAAACTCAAAACTCTGTCATACTAGGCATACTACTGTGGGCAAAAAGTAAGATGAATTTATTTGTCAAATTTCGCGGGATTAAAATTTCGCTCTAGTTATTTTTTTCATGAGTTGGCAGCACTGTTAATAACATCTGGGCCAACTTTCATGTGAATGTCATTATCAGTAATATATTTACGCTTGTGTTTACCAAACGACCAAGAGTGCATTTTTCGATTTTTACAATGTCTGATTTGATTGAGCAGAGAAGTGTCATCAAATTTTGTTTGCGGAGTGAAATTTCGGCTGCGGACACGTTTAGAATGTTGCAGAAGGCATTTGGTGATTCGACCATGTCGCAGGAAAATGTTTATAAGTGGTACAACGACTTCAAAGAGGGTCGAGAACGTGTTGATGACTTGGAGCGCTCCGGACGACCATCGACGTCAACAGATGACCAACACGTCAATATAATGAAGGAGTTAGTGCTCGAAAATCGTCGGTTAACTGTTAAAGACCTTACTGATATGATCGGAATATCAGAAGGATCTGTGAAAACCATTTTGAAAGACCATTTGAGCCTACGAAAAGTCAAATCTCGATTGGTACCGAAAACTCTCAATTTCTTGGAAAAAAGTCGTCGCGTTGATGTGTGTGAAACAATGCTTTCAGACTATCAGGACAAGCTCAAATGCATCATTACGGGAGATGATACTTGGATTTATGCTTACGACCCTGAAACAACCGACCAATCAAGCGAATATCGTGCTAAAGGCGAGGCCAGACCGAAAAGAGCACGTCAAAGTCGTTCAACAATAAAGGTCATGATGACAGTTTTTTTCGATTTTCGTGGTGTGGTGCACTATGAATTCCTTCCACCTAGCCAAACTGTTAATAAGGAATATAATTTGAGCGTTATGGGTCGTTTACGTGAAGCAATTCGTCTAAAAAGACCAGAATTATGGGCCAACAACTCTTGGTTTTTGCATCACGATAATGCACCGTCTCACACTGCACTCGTTCTTCTTGATCATTTCGCCAAAAATTCCACGCATATCGTTCCGCAACCACCGTATTCGCCTGATTTGGTTCCGTGTGACTTCTGGCTATTCCCAAAACTCAAGAGACCACTCCGGGGAACGCGTTTCGAGTCGATTGAGGAGATAAAAGCTGAATCGACGAAGGTGCTGATGGCTATACCGGAAATTGACTATTTGGCATGTTTCGGGGATTGGAAAAATCGTTGGCATAAGTGTATTTCATCGAAAGGGGATTATTTTGAAGGGGATGAAATTGATTTACAAGAATAAATAAAGATTTTTCTTTTTACAACCAAATTCACCTTACTTTTTGCCCACAGAGTATATCATAGTAGAAACGAAGTGAAATTTAATCTAAGTTTAACAACATTTTTGCCTAAACATTTTTGTTATCAAACTTATGAAAGTAAATCTTTTCGACTGTTTAGTTAGCTGATAATTTTAATTACATTTTTGTTTTTTGATAGATGAGGTTGGATGAGGATGAGTGGGCAGTAAAGAAAATAATTGCATTGAACGTTATAAAAACTAAGTCTTTATTTAACATTATTTCAAGAAACATTTTTCATAAAATCAAAAAATAATAACTGCTATCACTGCTAAAGTTGAAATGCCTGAGGGGATTCCTTATTGCGCGGATTTCACTTCCACTCGGCGAAGTAATGCCGTCATCTTCGTCCTATCAGATTCAAAGTAATATTCGTCAGAACTGTCACTATCTAACGTATCATCTCTAGATCGCTTATCCATCGTGCGTAGGATAAAATATAAAATATATGAATCGAAGAACTGAAATTCGTTCTGACTCTACCGTCATCTCACATCGTAAGTTTACATTATAAGGAAGATAAGACATCATCGCTAATGGCCTCTAATGTCTTTGAATGAAAACGTGACTCTTTTACTATACCTATGCGTATCTTATCGCTCAAAACGATAGACGTCGCGTGCCTCGCTACTGAACTAATTTGGGCGGCTATATGCCAACACGCGTCTGGAACGGTAAAACGACTTGGCCGGCTATATGCTGACACCCGTTCCCAAAGGTTTAAAATGCCAAATGCATCATCAAAGCAGCCGTCGCAGCAATGGTATGTCTTGAGACTAAAAAACTTCCCACCGCTGGGAATCGCATTCGCATTACTTCAGAGCGGCGTTCCATCTTCTTCATTACAGGATCTATGCTTGTGTTCCACTTTTTCATCCGGAGAATTTTTTCCGCGAACCCATTGATGATTTCCCACGTTTCCTCGCTGCTTAGCATCTCATCGATTAAATTGTCAGTGGTTATGTGACCGACTGCATTTTCCAACGTTCGACGTTCTTGTTCCCTACGCGTGCATTGGAAAAAGGTGCTGAGCACATCTTTGGTTGCAACACATTGCACATATGTATTGAGGTGTTCGCATTACCCTATTTTGAACAGGTTTTCTAGAAATACGCCTGCCCCGAAAGCATTTGTTTTGCATAAAAATTGACTTCATTAATGGGGTAGGGGTAGTCAGAATTTTCAAAAAATTGTTTTTTTTTTTTGCATTTTCTTAAAGTATAATATCTTAAAAATGTGGAAATTTGAAGTGAATCCGACAAATACTTTTCGCGTTATTCAACAATTAACAAAGGGCGCTCGGGCAAAAACAAACAAAAGCTTTAAATGCGTTTTTCTCAAAACTATGTTTTTTGAACTGGTGATCACTGTAACTTAAAAACCGCTTAGTTGATTTCAATAAAATGTATACTGCTTTTGAAAAACATAAAAAACTCGTGCCTGATCGAAGGATTTTTTTCTTTAAAAAATTTCGATTTTTTTAAACAATTAATTCTCGGGTTTTTCTCGACAATCTGAAAAATATTTCTTGTTAATTGTGAAAAAACTTCTATCAGGCACAGGATTATCTATTAATAAAACTAATTTCTCTTGTCCGATTGATTTTAGATGAATCTCCAAGGACTTATGATGATCACCGCAAGGGACTTCTGGAGAAACGGGCTCCTCACAAATAGCGATAACTTTTACAATTATTAATTTTTTTTGTTGAAATTTTGCTAAAGTCAAGTCGAAACATGATATATTAATGCTATGTTTTTATTTTTATAAAATAAAACAATTGAGTAGCAAAAAAAAAATTATTGAAAATCATAATTGTTTTGGGCCTCTGTCTACCCTTAACTATTGCTTTTATTTATTTGCCTTTTCTTTGTAGCGATGGTAATAATTAAACAAACCAAAAACACTAAAATAGGTCTGTTCGTGTAAAAATAATCCAGTAACTTAATTTCCCCAAAAAAAGTACATGAACGTAACAATTTGCGGGTTTTACGAACAGCTGATTAAATTGTTGGCAGGAAAAATCACAAAAATTTAAAATGCTTTCACTTGAGCTACTTCGTATTAAATTAAAAAAAAACTAAGCAAATAAAATGCGAAATAACGAGTTTCGGAATCTCATGATTTTGTCCACAATAACTAGTTCCATTTCATCGTCGCTGTCAGATGAAGAACATTCCATAAGAAATTGCAATCCGCAAATTTTAATTCGTATTTATTTTTACTTTGCGATCACCTTTTTTTCTCACTTCCAAATTCTTACAAGTGAACGAATTTATCCAGTACAAGGTGGATTTAATAAGGTGACAGCATTCACCCAGCTGAATTTTTCGCCGTAGGTATGGCTTACGTCAAAATGAAATGCTTTGTTTGTATGTATTGGTATGTTTACATTCGTATGTTTACATTTGCTTGCTGATTTTGACATGATGCTTGCACCAAACGCAACAACAAATACATGTAGAGTTTTACTTATATGTGTTTGCTGTCACCTGTAATAAATTCGCCTTGATCCAGTAAAAACTTGCAACTTCCTCTCAAAATGAAATGTCATTTCGCTCTCACTTTCGAACATCGAATGAAACTCCATGTTTTACAACAATAATAATTCGTTTATTTTTATTCAATTACATAGATTTAACACATTTGCCAAAGATTTATTTTATGTGTTGTAAGTGTGTTCGTGTAAATAAGTATATATTCATATTCAGTGCTACACTTTTAAGTGTTTATGTCTTTCAAAGTATGTACATACAACTTTCCCATGCCCAACGCATAAATGAAACCAATTAATAGAAAGCTGAGAAGTATGCATGCATACAATCCTTACCAAAATGCGCAAAGGCACTTACTAACATTTTCGAAATCTCGCAGAAGTAAGAAAAAAAGTGTAAATTTTAGTAAAGCAAAAAAAAAATTGCAATAGAGTTTAGACAAAAGCTGTTTTGCATTAGTCGTTGAAGTCGTTAATTTTCACTTAATCCGCTTAATGTTTTGGTGGAAATGCAAGGATGATAGAATACAAGGTTGCACCTTCCGAATTCGCTGTGTCGTCAGGCTCCATGAATAAACACACAAAAGGAAGGGAAATTACTTGTTTGCGAAGTTGAAGAGTAGGCGAAAGCAATGAAAACTACCAAACACAAGAACGTTCCCACGACAGTCGTTTCTACGCAACAGGAACGACCCGGATTTATATTTGACCAAGGACTGTCACTTCAGCAGCATTCCCCCAATATGTATGGGGAATGTTTATGCTGCAACAAGAACAACAACCAAACGCAAGAAATTATACGCACACACCCAGACTTTCTTTCAAAGACGTCATTCGCATAGAAACCTCCTGCATTTGGAGGTATTTTTAAAATGCGTGCTTTCACAATTCAAAATACGGCACTTTGTTGTCATTAGTGTGTTTAGTTTAAATGTCACAATATTAACAAGCCATTCACTGAATTTTCACAAACATGTAATTTCTTCTCCTTTTGTTTGTTTTGTATTGGCGTCAGACTTGCCAAAATAGCGAAAAATAAAGTAACTGATTTGGAAAAACGCCACCTTCCATGATGAAAAGATGTTTAGAGATGTGCTCTTTAACAGACCGTTATTCGGCTCAGAGCGAATTCGACAGAATCGGCTGATGGACTGACGTCGCTTGGGATGTGTTTCACAGAATTTAGCTTATGTTAGTGATATACAAATGTCATGGCACGAGCATTGGCTGTGTTGGTTTTTTTCATATGCCACTAACACAAACTAAATTTTGTTAAATACATCCCAAGTGACATGTCAGATAAGTTCCTCTCAAAAAAAATTTGTTTTTCATCATAGCGAACGTTGAAATCTATAGTCTTGGCCACCTTCAGTATTCAACTCGTCTTGGTGGAGGTGCATATCGTTTCAAAAAATTACGTTCCAAAAACAAAAAAAAAACAACAACAAAAAAAATATACATAAATATTTGAAAAGAAAAATGCCGTTCAAACACTTAATCTAAGCGGTAAAGAATGTTAAGCGAATTCAAAAATTTGTTCTTGATATTCAATAAGTTCCAACTTTTAATTGCATGCCATAAGTAGTATTTGGCATTTTTTAAACGACTTTTAGTTATGTATATTGGAAAATAAATGAGCTCTAATCAAGGCGAATCTATTAAGGTGGTGTTGGTAAATCAGCTGAGTTGTTTTTTTTTTCTTTCACCGTGTCCATGTGGCTGTCAGCTCAGAATGAAACAACTCGAATTCATTATTTTTTTTTTCTAGCTTCTCAATACTTTGCTTTGACAATCAAACGTACAGAACAGTGTTGTTGGTCTAGTGTCACCACCTTTAATGAAACCGCTTTGGTTCTAACATCAAGAAATTTTGTTGTAGGTACAAAAGAGCTATAACAAATAAATATCTACTTGTTGGGCTGAAAATTGCAAGTTACTTAGATTACTAGACTTTTCCATAAATATTCAAAAATTGCTACATATAGTACTTGGTTCTTATTTATATGGATACATGTATGTATATGTGCATGTGAGGCAAATTTAAGAGTTCAATAAACATATGGAAACCGCCGTTGCATAGTAATTCAACAAAAAAAATATATGTAGATTTTATTGTTTACCCTAACCTATACTTACTTACGAAATTCAACAAATCTAAATTTTCATTATAACACATGGGCTGAAAAGTCCAGGGCCTAACACATAGATGGCACTAGTTTTATTGCATTCACCTCCTTTTCAGTTAGTACTAATCTTAAAAAGACAGCTGTTAAAATTTCATGATTTTTTCTATTCATTAGTTCGTGAGTTATTGTGGTAAGAGTGGCGGTGCTTTTGTTATTTTCAAAACAGTGGATCAAAGAGAGTTTCGTGTTTTAATTTTACACTGCTTTTTCATGGGAAAAAATAACGTTCAAGCTAAGCAATCGCTTGAAAAGTGTTATGGGGACGACGCTCCATCAGAAGCAACAATAAAACAATGGTTTGCTAATTTTAAGGGGTTAGGGGTAGTGAGAATTTTCAAAAAAAAAAAAAAAAATGGATTTTTTTGCATTTTCTTAAATCTTAATATCTTAAAAATATTCTGTGAAAACTTGAAGTGAATCTGACAAATACTTTTCGTGCTATTCAACAATTAACAAAAGGAGCCGATAGCAAAACTTTATACTGCTTTTGAAAAACATAAAAAACTCGTGCCTGATCGAAGGACTTTTTTCCAAAATTTCGATTTTTTAAACAATTAATTGGCGGTTTATTTCTCGAAAATCTGAAAAATATTTCCTGAGGCCGCCATATTATTAATTTTGAAAAAAAAACTTCGATCAGGCACAAGATTATCTATTAAAAAAAATAATTTCTCTTATCCGGTTGATTTTAGATGAATCTCCAAGGACTTGTGATGATCACCGCAAGCGACTTCTGGAGAAACGGGCTACACACAAACAGCGATAACTTTTACAATTTCGGCCCTTTCTCGGGTAGAGACACCGATGATGCCCAACGCAGTGGAGGTCCAAATGAGGCGATAAGGCCAGGAAACATCGAAAAATCCACATCATTGTTTTGAATGAACGAAAAGTGAAGTTGCGTGAGTTAGCTGATATCGTAAAGATATCAAAAGAACGTGTTGCCTTTACTTTGCATGCGCATTTGACTATGATAAACCTCTTTTCCAAGTGGGTGTCGCGTTTGCTCACTATTCAAACCAAAAACAATAACTTGAACAATGAAATAAGATTCTGAACAATGGCAAAACCACCTGAATTGAATTCCGAATTGCTTCAACATCCGCTGTATTCGACAGATTTGGCTCCCAGCGACTATGGCTGTTCGCAGAACCAAAAAAAAATGCACGCCACTAAGAAATTGCGCTCGAATGAAGAGGTTATCGCTGAAACTGAGGCCTATTTTGAGGCAAAAGATAAATCGTTCTACAAAAGTGGCATTAAAATGTTAGAGCGGCGCTGGCATGATTACGTTCATCTTGATAGAAATTTCGTTGATGAATAAAGCTAATTTTGAACAAACAAAAAAAAAACGTGTTTTCTTTGTTAGGTCTGAGACTTTTCAGCCCATGTGTCATTAACCCATGTGGACATTCACAATTTCTATACATACATATATGTTTTTCCAAGTGCATACATTTATATATTTTTTCTTTAGCTAAATAACATAATTTCTCATTACAACAATCATTTGCAGCCGCTCAAATCCGACATTCATAAAATTTGTATTACGAACATTAAAAAATAATTAGTCTTTTAACGTTTATAGACTTTTTTAATTGGCATATTTTATATGCCTTTTTGTTTTCGTTTTTCATATTGGCACATATTTCGTTATTGAATACCTAAAAATATACCATGTATATATGTACATATGTGTGTATGCATTTATGGATGGATGCAACTATCCATACGCCATCATTTGCATAACTTTGTACAATAATTTTAAAATTGTAAAAAATTAAGTTGTATGACCTGTTTGCGCTTAAGTAAATATATTTGTTTGACAAATTTTGGCTTACAATTTTCTTATTCTTATGCTTACTTAGCTGCTTTCGCATTCTATTTGGAATAATTGTTTGTCTCATTTTACAGTAAATGTTTTTTCAATGAAATTATATAAAATGTCTTTAGTAACTTAAGACTATGTTATGAGCGTTCATACTAAACTACATACAGACGTGAGCAGTAATTAAATAGAAAACCATGTTTTAACTATTATCGAGCTTTAAATTAGCTACGAATTTTTATTCCATGAAATACTTTCATGAAATTTAGAAAATGTTTTTCGCCGAAATTCGGAAAAATATGTTTTGTACTCTAACAAAAAATTATAATAAAATGTAAAAAGTATAAGAAAAGAGTATTTAGCTAAATTTGAAACATATATTTGGTTTTTTGTTTGTTTTCAAAGTATTTAATTTTTTCTATAACTATGTAAGTGTGCCATTATTTGTATATAAACATATAATACATATTTACATGCCACGAGTTGATGTGTGTGTGAATGCATTTCGCTAACCTTTTTTCTAAAACTTGTATAAGCTTTTGGGCGGGTTTATTACCGCGCCTGCCGAAATGTATCAGTATCACTTTCATCTTTTATCATACATTCATAAAAATCAAGATAAATATTAAATGCTTTACATGTAGACATGACATTAGCCGTTTATTAGATATATTGAACAGAAAAAAAGAACTTATTCATAAAAGTTAAATTGGGTTTATGTATATACTTTATAAGATTTCATAGGTTCATAGGTTCCTGGAAATTTTGTACTTATAAGACATTTTAACAGCCTTATTAAAAAACATATTAAAAAAAAGTATTAAACAAAATTAAAAAAAGTATTAAAGAAAATATTCAAAAAAAAAAAAAAAATTTCAAAACAAATTTTAAAACAAAATATTAAAAAAAATTTAATAGGATATTACCGTCACATTTAAATATTAAAAAAAAAATATTTAAGTTTTCAATTTCAATTTTAATTTTTATAAATTTGGTTGTCACCTTATTAAATTTTATTTTCACATTAACTTTTACGAATGCAATGCATTTGCGTTTTATAAAGCATTTTGCGTGCATTTTGGGATTTCCCTTTTAAATTTCAAATAATAAAGTCTGATCATGATTTTGATTTTGAAAATTCACGCGTGACTACTGTCAAATTAAATACATATTTTTTTAGTATTCAATGACATTTGATCATGGAAAGATTTACGCCTCTACAACCTGTACAAATCGTATAATTGTATTAGGAAAATCAATGCTCTGTGAAAAGTGGCTATCGTTCGCTCAGGCCAACTTATGGTACTCAGCGATGAGTGCCATTTTTGTTTAATGTCTACGTCAATAAGCAAAATTGCCGTACTTGTGCTGAAGAGCAACCCGAAACCATTCAAGAACAGCCATTACATCCAATGAAAACAACCGTTTAGTGCGGCCTGGAGGAATTATCGGCCCATATTTCATCAAAGATTAGGCTGACGCCAATGTAACAGTCAATGGTGAACGCTATCGCACTATGATAAATGAGTTTTTGATGCCGAAAATTGAGGTCCGTGATCTCCACAATATTTGGTTCGAAAAAGACGACGCTACTTTCCATACAGCCCGTGAAACAATGAATTTACAGCGTCGTCGCTTCGCTGAGCAATTTATCTCTCGACTCGGACCAGTGGATTAGCCAGCAAGATCGTGTGTGTAAAGTCTAAATGTTTTGTTTGAGGCATTCGAATGAGGCATTCGAATGAGGCATTGGAACCCAATATTCACGAGATATCGACAGAAGTCCTCCAGCGAGTCATTCAAAATTGGTGTTGGTGTTTACGGATGGCCGAATTACGGTGCAGTTGTGGCCAACATTTGAAAGGGATTATCTTTCAAATATAAAAGTCATGAATGGTTCCACACAAAAATAATAAAATTTGAAAATTCGTTGTTTTTAAAATCTGATTATCCTTTATAAAACAGGTTTGAAATATTTTACATATACATACATAATGTTTCAATGTAAGTTTTGAAGCTTTTACTATTAATAAATTCATTAAATTAATTTCTTTCCTGAATAATAAAAGATATATTCAAAAGTCGAAATTAATTTCTTTCTTTAATAAAAAAAAATATAATCAAAACACGAAATCGACGAGTTGCATGGCTAAGTAATAGGACTATGAATAAGTTCGTGCGGTTTTTTTTTCGAAATTTGAAACTTTATTGACATAAAATGGTTACAAATTTAATATTCAAAATATTGTCCATCGCTTACTACTACTTTTTCCCATCTTTCTGGCAATTCACGGATTCCCTTTGTGAAAAATTCGGTCGGTTTTGCCGCAATCCACGAATCGATCCATTTTTTGACTTCATCGTAATTACGGAAGTGCTGGTCAGCCAGGCCATGTTGCATCGATCGGAAGAGATAGTAATCGGATGGCGCAAGGTCTGGACTATACGGCGGGTGGGGTAGGACATCCCATTTGAGCGTTTCTAAGTATGTTTTGACCACTTGTGCAACATGTGGCCGAGCATTGTCATGTTGCAAAATAACTTTGTCGTGTCTATCGGCGTATTGCGGCCGTTTTTCTCGCAGTGCTCGGCTCAAACGCATCAATTGTCGTCGGTAGACATCCCCCGTAATCGTTTCATTCGGTTTCAGTAGCTCATAATACACAACACCCAGCTGGTCCCACCAGATACACAGCATAACCTTCAGGCCATGAATATTCTGCGCCGACGTCGATGTTGAAGCATGGCCAGGGTATCCATACGTTGCCCGACGTTTTGGATTGTCGTAATGGACCCACTTTTCATCGCCAGTCACAATTCGATGCAAAAAACCCTTTCTTTTGTGCCGTTGAAGCAGTTGTTCGCATGCCATAAAACGGCGTTCAACGTCTCTTGGCTTCAATTCATACGGCACCCAATGGCCTACCTTTCGGATCATTCCCATGGCTTTTAAACGTTTGGAAATGGTTGATTGATCAACTCCCAAAGTTTTTGCAACCTCTTCTTGCGTTTGAGCCGGATCTTGATCGAGCAATTCCTCCAATTCGGTATCCATGAACTTTGGCGGCGCACCCTCGCGTTCTTCGTCTTCCAAGCCAAAATCACCACTTTTAAAGCGTGCAAACCACTTCTGGCACGTTCGCTCAGATAGAGCATGCTCACCATAAACTTCCACCAAGATACGATGACTTTCGGCTGCTTTTTTCTTCATATTAAAATAATGAAGAAGAATTCCCCGCAAAAACACATTATTTGGCACGAAATTCGACATTTTCAAGTGTGGTAAAAATATTGTTGTTTACGCTTCAAATAAAAAACTTATACTGACGTTTGTGCCTTACGACAGTAGCTCTCCAATGAATGTTTGGAAATGTGGATCGATGGAATAATAATCAAGTTACGCCATCTGTTGTAAAACCGTAACGAACTTATTCATAGTCCTATTAAAATATATGAAATGAAATTTTATTAATATGAAAGAGTTAAAAATCGGATTAAAATCAAATTGGATTAATCAAAAACGTGAGCGCCACAAAAAATAAGTAATGATTAGTGCAAGCAGCTATTTTCAAAGCAGTTGACTTTAGAATGTTTGTTTAGAAGTCTGGATTCCAGCCAAGTACTGACAATAAAAAAGCAGTAAATGATTTGCGAAAAAGCCTTTGAAGCGGCTCCAGGATTTACAAAAATCGAAATCGTTCATAGCGATAATGGTTGTAGCAACCACAATTGTGTAAAATATGAGATCGCTTCTAAGATATTCGAGAGTCTATGTTAGTGGAACGACCAGAGTTTGCATATATCCGATGAAGTGCTGTCACTCCAACAACATTCCGAAAAATGTATAGCGAATGCATAGAAATGCCATGAGAATTGCGAACAATAAATAAAATTATACAATTTTTTTTTCTATAGGTTAGCCTTGACAATTTCCTGTTGTGTGCCGAGCATTTATAAAGAAATGTATTAAAGAAAATATTGTTCTGAGTGTGTTGTTGTTGCAGTTATAGCAGCATAAACATTCCCCATATATATACGTGGAATGCTGCTGAAGTGGCAAACCTTGGTCGGATATAAATCCGGTTGGTTCCGGTTACGTAGTACCAACTGTCGCGAGAGCGATTGGGAGTATGTTGTTGTTAATGTTGTAGAACCTTTACTGAGTCATGCCTAGGTTGATACAAGGATTTATATCCGATCAACTCCAGCATTATTCCTCAAACATTTATGGTGAATGTTTACACTATTACAACAACAACGACGTTCGAATAGGGAAAACGCTGTTAGATGAGTTGGTTTAGGTTAGAGGGGTTCATTTGTTATTTTGAGTTTTTTTTTTTAATACTTTCAAATTAACTATGTAGAAAACAAGAACAATTTTCTTTAACCACAGATTTTGATTAACTTCTTTTTCAAAAAACAAGCTGTATTTAAGAAAATGAAAAATTTTTGCACAAAAAATTAGTATTGCCAAGGCCCATTGAACAGTACCTTTAGGCAAAACAAAAAAAAGGACTAATGTGCTTTGTTTTTGTTTTTTGTGCCTATGGAGGAAGGTTTTTTGTGTTTGCTTTTGGTCGCTCGAATGTCAAAATCTCTAATATATCTACAAAGCTTAACAGTTTAGAGTAATCTAAACATCTCATCATTCGGGCGCCGTAAATGAATGGTTTGGTGTGTGACTACCATTCGGAATTCGGAGAACGTAGGTTCGAATCTCCGTGAAACACCTAATAGCGGTCACCCCTCGGCAGGCAATGGCAAAACTCCGAGTGTATATCTGTCATGCAAATCTCCTCATAAAAAATATCTGCCGTTCGGAGTCGGCTTAAAGCTGGGACTTTCAGTGAAATTGGAGATCGGCTAAACATTCAAAACGGCAAAGAGCCCAAATAAATAGAAAAGCACCAAATAAGCTGCTTTTCTGTTGCTACTTGTTCAATATGCTTTTGGATTGCTTAAAAGAACACAATTTCCTTGGATGAATTATTGAAATAATAATTTAGAAACATTTAAATATAATTTTTTTGGTCCATGAAATATAAATAAGGAAATTGAAAGTTCAATGCAAAGTTTTTCGAAAGAAAATAACAAAAATGCGAATTTTTACCATTAAATGAAACACTTAAAAACTAAATCCTTAAAAACTAAATAAAATCATCTTATGATCCCTCTAAACAATTGTAAATGTGATGCTTCTAATTTGAACTTATGTGTATCTATATAAGCGCATACATACATATGAGTATGTACGTATGTTTAAAATAGTGAAAGAGTCTACATTTACGGAAAAAAGTTAAGGAACTTTTGTAAAAGCACATTTCGCTTGCATGCACGAGAACTTTGCACTAATAAATATATTTTTATGCGTATTTAAATCGATATGTTTGAATGTATGTTATGTACATATTTACAAGTAAATTAATTTTATGAGTATAAAAAATCTTTTGTTTCACATTGGAATTTTGTTCATCTCAAAGCCTTTAAATTCAACATTCGATACTTCTTCAATTCAATTCTCTTCTTTACCAAATATATTTTACCTATTAATTAAGTTTATACAACAATAATAAATCAGTCGCATGAGTTTCCAAATCGAAGCGTCATCAACTGTCAAGCCTTTGGCTTTGCTAGTTTCACCACGAATGCATTGACAATGAATAGTTTTCTTTAATATATTCTGAACGAAAGTATGACCTTTAGTGCGTTGGTTTGAATTTTTGCATTTCCATGCTTTTCAGCGCAGCACTCGGACATATTCGAACTCTTAGTCATAGCTAAGCTTGTCTTTCTTCTTGGCAGCATTTCTTAGATTAAATTTTCAATGACACCTCGTTGTGATTAAATTCATTGCATTGTATTTTGTTTTGACCAAAAATCAGATGTGACATAACCGTAAGAAACTATGGGATTTATTTGCTGCTGCAATGGCTTTTGAGGAGCTTCATTTTCTTCTTTTTTGGTTGCAGTATGTGATGCTGCAATCTGAAAGCCAATAAAAAAATAGGTGAAATAATATAATTTCAAACTTTTTTCTTTTAATTTCAATTTACGTTACCTTAGGCAGCACATCGGGTAGCACATAGTCGCCCGTTGCGAGCGCAAAATTTGTAAAAAGATTCGGTTGTGGTTGAGTAGTGTTTACTTGCAGAAAGTTATGTGGTAAGTAATTGCTAAAAATGGCAGCATTTGCTGCACCTGTAGATACCGCAGTTGTAGGCGGCGGCGTGGCGGTCGTCGATATACAATTTGCTGGTGCTGAAATTGTGTGGCTAGTAGCAATGGTATTTTCAACATTTGCGGCATCACTCGCCGTCAACGCTGTATTTGGTGGACTTTTCGGCGCAATTGAATGCAATGGCAAATATGACGAATCGCTGGAAGAACAACTGTCATCGTTCATTTGTGGTTTAGTGCCGGTTATTTGTTCGATACATAAATAACCATCATTTCTTGTTGGCGCTTGAATTTGTTCACTTCTCCGTTGCAATGGCGAATTTTGATGCGACGAGAGACTCGTGTCATTCAAAGTGGTTGTGCTCGCGGACGACGTAGGTTCATCCTTTGGCACACATTGTGCAAAGCATTCGTCGTCCACATCTTCACGACTACTACTACGACTAACACTATCCGCCCCACCAACACCATGTACACCACTTTCACTGCTACTAGGCGTCAAGGTAGTGCCGTACTTGAGCAAATATGCTGCTTCTTTGGATGGTCTGAAAGCGTCAAAATTCATAGACCGATCGCATAAATTATCCTCATGCTTATTATCCGCCAACTTGTCTGGTATTTTTGTACTGATGATTATCAGATCGTTAACTGGATCGGGGAATTTGACACGAACACCCAATTGACGATGCACAAAATTGTAGGACCATGAGATTGTAGCAATGAACATGCCTACAAAAATCAATGAAGCCACCAATATGGCATAGGGAAACGTTTCACAATTGAATAAACCCGAAGAGCCTGGTGCTGACATGAGCCATCTCACACCAGCGGTACTGGGAAATTTTGTTGTGATATCTTCATCTAATAGTTCACAATCAAAATGCTGACGTTCGTGATATCCACCCATAGCGTCATCATCGTTTTGGTGGAAAACGATTTCATGCAGTACGGCATCGTTATTGTTTTTTTCTGCGCTCGTTGTTGTTTGGATATGTATGGCACTTGTACTGATCGCAGGATTGCTGTAGCGCCGTCGTCGCACTATCTTCCCCTTAATGGGAAATGCAGTTTTATCCAATTCCTCCTCTCGCACCACATTTATAGCACGGACTTCCATTTTTTGTACTGCATCAGTGCAACCGGGATATTTCAGCCGGCATTGGTGTGTCAATTTTGAGCCGCGCTGAACTAATGACACCGTTTCTTTATCGCCTTCAAAGAATTTCAGCTCGTATAGTTCTACACGCCCGGATGGCATTTCGGGATCAGTCCACTTGAACATATAATAACTGCCATTTCTGCTGAGCTCCACATCGCGTGGTGCTGATGGTCCTAGTTATGGAGTAAAAACAAAGAATTAGCCAACATTTAATAAAGAATTGTGCTTTTTTTTAAACGTGCTGTGAAAGTTCCTAAAGGAATAGTAACGGCGGCATAAATTGTATAATATAAATTACTATTTTTCTATCAAAGCAATATATGTATATGTTTTTGTTCGAAAAGTGCGCGGCCCGCTCGCAATTTTTCAGTTGATATCCATTTCTATTTTTTCATTGATAGCCAAGCGCCTTTTAAAGTAATTATGGACCCTTGGACCTCGACTAACTAAGACATTAATAGTGCCAATTATCTTATATGCCTCTCTGGTATGGTGGCCAAAAGTAGACTCAGATAACACTTAACAAGATATGCAGAATAGCCTGTCTGAGCGTAACGGGAGCATTGCGAACCTAGCTCACAGCGGCTTTAGGAATGATCACTGGACTCATTCCACTCTATCAGTGCAGCTCTTAATCTATTCCATTTCAAAGAAGGCAATCTTACAGGACATGTAAGAATTCTGGGTTCAATCCTGAACTCTTCGTGCCTGACAGTCCACGACAAGATGAAAAGGAAACTAGAATTCTCCAAGAAACTCAAAGCGGTCATCAGTGACCGCTCAGCGTGGAGAAACAATCAGATATCCTTAAAACAGGGCGCACAGGTGTGGTTTACTGATGGGTCCAAAATGGACAAGGAGCCACATTTCAAAAAAGCAATTGAAATGGGGAAAAACACGCCCATTTTCCTGTCGGAGGTCCACGCCTTAGAGTTGTGTGCCAGAGAATGTCTACGGAGAGGCACGCGCGGTGTAAATATTAACATTCTCTCTGAAATCGCGGACACTTTAGCGAAAAAGGGGGCAAACACTCCCTTCATAGGTCCTGAATCTTTCTGCGGTGTAAACAACAGCTTCAAATGTGCCTTTCTACGTGAGCAGGAGCAACGAGGCCTAATCGACTTCTGGAGAGCCCAATCGGGTATGCGGCAGTCGAAAAGACTCATAAATCCAGAATGGATAAAAGCAGAAGCAATTCGCAAAGGACATAAAACTTTACACTGAACTACTAACAGGACATTGTAAACTTAATTATGAAACATGAAAAAGGTAGGTGCGATAGAAACCGATTCCTCTAGACTCTGCAAAGAGGCGACTGCCCAGCAGTGGCACGACGCAGACTAAATTACCTCTGAAATGGGGCTACAGATGCAAACCTCTTGATAGAAATTAAGCCTACAACAGTTTTAAGATTTATTAACAGCCTAAAACTGTTTGAGTAGGCTACATGGCTGCATTTTAGATCGCTTCAGGTCGCAGTACACAAACAGCCAATCAATAATAATAACTCGAAATGTGTTCAACAATGCAGATCCAAAATGGATGAACTCTGCGAAAATGGGCAGTCCACTATTTACTGGATAACAGGGCACAAATGAATAGAAATAAATGAGAGCGCCGATGAGCTCGTGTTGAGCAGGTATTTGCAGAAGAGTAATGAATTCTCACCCCACCTGTTTCTCTCTATCCTTTAAAACCTCTCCCTTGATGTGTCGCTATTCTACTTTTTATCTTCATAGCCATAGCTCCCACACCAATTTCGCACAAATTAAATAGGTACAAATAATTATCTCATTTTAAAATTTTTGGAGGATGCAAAATTCACTTTAGAGCTTTGCTCTCAGGGACTATTTTCTTAGACTTTTACATAAAATTCGGATCTGCTAGTAGCGATGTTGCAAAAAATCGTTCCTTACAAATTGACACTAGCTCTAAAGTGCATAGAAATATATCTCATCTATCAGACAATTGGTGAATGCCCCTTCGGCTTTTGAATCAAAGCAATAATCAAGCCACGTAACTGAAAGTGGTCTTCTGTCCGACGATCTTTACATGCATTTCCTACTTCACCAATAAAAAACATCTTGGCAGAATCAGGTCTACCATCATTAATCGACAATGTGGCTAGATAGACAAAGACATCAGAATTTTGACGGTCATGATGCACTATCGCTACTAATTAACCATTCCGATTCCAATATTTTCAAAATCTATAAATTTCTGAAGGACTCTGATCTTCTACGACGTATTTAAACCAGCAATTCTTCACCAGAAAGCTGAAAACCTCCGTTGCTAGCGCTGCGTTATCTTTTTGTTTATTTAACAATTCTAAGCTTAAAAAAATAAAATAAATAAAAGTGGTCTTATTGAAATTTATGAAAATAAATTCTTCGCACATTTCCTTATGGCGATCACGCCTCAGCAGTCAATATTATATCTTCCAGCAGATATTATTTGGCAGACAAAAAAACATTCACTGATAGATAAGTTCAAAGTTCTACTTACTCCCAATTAAAGTATTGATTTCCAATGATGCACTTTGATTTGATTCTTCTGATGTCCACGCTGTTACCCACACCTCGTAGGTAGAATAGCTGCTGAGACCTTCCAGTTTATATGAGATGTTCGTGCCACCATATTCGGTGAGGTTCCACACAGGAATATCTATGTTTGTGGTGTAGTTTTTACTGTTTCGCCTGGTAGTTAATCAAGCGATACACAAGCAATTAATACTCATATGGAAGGTAAAACATATTATATTTGCTCCACACTTACCAAACAGTATATTTTTTAAGCATTCCATTGGTTACTTTCGGCGCATCCCATAAAATATTTACCGAATTGCTTGTTATTGAGGCTTTTTCAAAGCGCACGTTTGTTGGTGGATCGGGCGCTGCAATATCAAATATGCATACATATTTTAAATCTGTATAGGGGGTATTGGAAAAAGTGAAATACAATTAGAAACTCACCTGCGTCCTTTGTGCGACAAAATATAAATTCACTGGGTTGACTCCTCCGCTCGCCTTCTGCATACAAAAGCATTGTGATGCGGTACAAGGAATATGCTTTCAAGTTTGTTAAATTGATTTGTTTAATTCCCGGGCTCTCCAATGTAACATGTGTGTTCATAGAATCACAATGCGCTTGCTTTATAGTTTGAACTTCGCAATAGGTAATGTTGTAGCCTTTAAACGCCTTAATACAAGTTTTTTCCAAACGCCACCTTAAAGCTATATTCGTCGCCGATGTGGCTACAGCTTCGGGTATTACTGTCTCTAAACTGCCACCTAATGCACCATAGCATGTCTTCCAGTGCAATCCAGTACTCCAGTTTGGATAATTAGCTGCAACAGCCATTATAAGTGTGCGATCCTCTGAGTCTATACTGAATTCTGTTGTTTTGTTATCGACCACCTTGAAATGCATTGAACCCTATGGGGCGAGAAAAACAATAGACAGTTTACTATTTTGGTCGATATGTATGAACATAAGTTTATATGGCCCTGTGTAAAATTTGCTCATTTGCTTTACCTTACACATCGTCAGCGACAGCAACTTTTCTTGGCACCAAAATACAGTGTAATTGCTTGGCGGCTGCTGCTTAAAGTCAGCAGGATGCTGCCATGTTAATACAAGTGAACCATTACTATGTAATAGCTGCTCGATTCTTTGTGGTGCATTTGCTGTTCTGGGTACGTCAACTCGTATTCTGCTCACAGCTTGCGATGCACCCAATGCATTTACAGCGCGCACTTCATAAACTCTAGGCTGATCCAACCAAGAGAAGACGACTGATGTTTCTTTAGTTGTTTTCCAGTTTCTGCATAAAAGAAGAAAGCATTTAAGTTTAGTTGAAGTTTAAATCCCGAACGAAGTATTACAACGACAATTGTGAGGTCAGTAATATAAAAAATTACCATATACTCGTATTTTTGGGGGATGCTGCTGAACTAACAAACCTTAGTCGAATATATATCCGGGTCGTTCTGGTAAGGTAGAAATGACTATCGCGGGAACATTTTCTCACTAGTATGAGTCACCTGCTAAAGTAGCCAGTATTGCTAAAAGCAATAACCAAGAAAGTTTTAGGCGGCGAGCGCAGCATAAGCGCGCCCATGTTTAAAAAGTCGAGTTTAGCTGAATATGCCGTCCTGGTCTTAAGATATTCATTAACCGTTTGCGGTCGTATTAAATTTATACACGGGTGTCGTACTGATCGGAATTATTTTTCCGTTGAAAGAGCACTGATACATAACATGTGAGGTTATGAAGGATAAATAAGAGTTATTAATTCTATGAATAAATACAGTATAAAATTAGTTGTTGTTTTAACAGTAATAGAAGCCCCGTCAGTGTAGGGTGTATAACCGGTTGTTTGCGTCTGGCTCATCTAAAGGTAGGCCCAACAAACATGCAGTTTCGACAGTTTGGGTACAAAGAGAGAGGGATATTCGATGAGTAGGTTTTAAAGGGCATGAGAAAAGGTGGTAAGTGTCGTGCGGGGTGCTTTCACATGCCGGTCATATGTTTGGTATGTCGGAGTTAATTCTGGATAAGTAGGAGTTTAACCTGCTAAAATATCCAGAACGTAATTGTGCCAGTCATATAAAATTAATATGATTCCTTACTGTGGTGGCTGTGAATAGACATACGACCGCAAAGGATTAATAGTGATCGCAGAAATGACAAAATAATGTTTTTACCAGAATAAACGTCAGCTCATTTGGCTAAAGTAGTCAAAACTATATGTCATTTTGCAAATAGATGCCTAACGCCAAGCCAAATTTTGTACAAAATCAGGAAAACATTGTCAAGAAGATTTTGAACTCTTTCACTGCGCCATTGGACCGAAGGGAAAAATTTAAAAAAAATAATGGTCGGCCAACTCAAAGGTTCCTCTCTTTCTATCTACTTATGAACAATCTAGCATAATAGGCGCCTCTGCAGACTATAGATATTTTTAGCAGTCTAAAGTCGAATTGGGTTGCTACTGCGTACTCGATGGGCAATTAAATACGAGTACTCTGGTACACAGATGAAGATGGACATGGACGTCAATAACAGTACTTACTACAATACAAACCAAAAATAATATACAAACATACATATTGCCGAATCGATATTGCCGAGAAGTTGATATTGGAAAGTCACCTTTCAATTTGAAGAGCTCCCCTGTGACCAAAATAAATGGCGCAGATGGGACTCACTCTGATCAAGCCAACTATAGTAGTCTGGCTTTTTCAGGTTGATTAAAAAATGCTTGACTAAATCGCCAGTTATCGACTGTAGTCTGTAGTCCACGGGGCTCGAGTTGTCAAGATAGTACATTTTTATAAAGAAATAAAGTCTGAAGAAGTGGGGGAGAGACTTATATGATATTTAGATATATCTGAGTACTTTTATAATATTGTATACTTTCTCCTTATACCACACATACATATATTTTTTGTCTATACCTATACGTTGACGATTGAATGTGTTAGGTTAGGTTATAATTGTTGCCCAGAGAGTAGGGCCCACTTGGACGAAATATTTTGGTTCGTCCTTTGTGATACCATTTAAGGACAGAGAAGGGGGAGGAAGGGGAGGGAGGGGGGAGTGGTGAGTGTTTGTGGACTACGAACGGTGACTAGTCCGCGGTTGTGTTAACCTCATTATGCTGCTGATGTAGTTCATCAGATTTTTGTTATCAACGCCTGCTATATCAGCAGGCGCAGAAAAGAAATGAGAACCAAGATACTTGAATCTTAGTCCCGCGAAGGCTGGGCAGCTAAGGAGCATATGCTGAGATGATTCCACCTCATCCTCCATGCAGCTGACGCAAAAAGGACTCGAAGTGATTCCGAGTCTCACGGCATGTGTACCTCGCGGACAGTGCCCCGTGATGATGCCCACGAAATTTGAGAGATGACATTTTGTCATTCCCAGGATATCCCTCGAACGCCTCCTATCCAAACGTGGCCAGAAGGACTTCGCGACCCTACACGTTCGTGTACTTGCCCAGCGTTCACTGAGTTGGCGCATAGCCCATCCTGCCAGGAGTAGAGCGCAGGTTGTCAAGGGGATCCCGATCCTCTCCTTTCGCGGGCACATTGCCTCACAGGTCCCCTGTCTGGCCAGCTCGTCGGCTTCGCAGTTTCCTGCAATGTCACTGTGACCAGGTACCCAAATTATCTTTATGTCGAAGAATTCTGATGCAATCGAGAGTGAGACCAGGCATTCCCTGACCAGCTTCGAATGCACCATAATAGAGCCTAGGGCCCTGATGGCCGCTTGGCTATCGGAGCCCTAGGCTATCGGCTTCTTAACAGTTATTACGCAAGTAAGTAGCCAGTCAGCTGCTTCTTTAATTGCGGCCACCTCTGCTTGGAACACACTGCAGTGATCTGGTAGCCTGAATTTGAGTTTGATGGGGAGCTCTTTGCAGAATACTCCTTCTCCAACCCTACCGTTCAACTTCGAGCCATCCGTGAACAGGTTAACGAGGCCCTGTCCCCAGGTGTTGCCCCCGGTCCACTCCTCCCTTGGTGGAATATGGGTGGAGAAAGTTCCACTAGGACTTAGCGAAGGCACACACTGGTCCGTCGACGAGGGGATGAACTCAAAGTTTCTGAGGATGCTTGAGTGCCCATATGTGAGGTTGAGCTTATAGCCCAAGCCCCTCAGTCTGATTGCGGTACGAGCAGCGGCAATTCTGCCTGTGATGTCTGTGATGTTTACGGGTACCACATTTAACATTGCGTTGAGCGCCAGAGTAGGAGTAGTTCGAAGCGCCCCACTGATTTCAATGAGTGCAGACCTCTGGACTCTCTCTAGCTTTTTAACTGATGTCGTCCTCTCCAGTGAGTTCCACCAGACAGTGACTCCATATAACAGAATTGGCTTTATTATGGTATTGTAGAGCCAGAATACAACTCTGGGCGAGAGGCCCCACCTTTTGCCAATTGCGCCTTTGCACCCATACAAGGCGATTGTTGCCTTCCTTACTCTCTCCTCAATGTTGGGCTTCCACGTCAGCTTACTGTCAAGGATTAGACCTAGGTACTTCACCTTGTCAGAAAACACCAGCGGAGCGCCCCCCATCGAGGGGAGTTGAGCTCTGGGTATTTTATATTTCCTCGTGAAAAGGACGAGCTCCGTCTTAAGAGGATTCACCGATAAGCCGCAATCTGCTGCCCATCGAACAACCACGTTCAGATATCCCTGCATTAAATCATACAGGGTATCTATAAACTTCCCTCTAACAATTAATGCCACATCATCCGCGTAGGCAATCACCCTACAGCCCCTCCTCACCAGCTCCTCCAGCAAGTCATTGATAACAATGATCCAGAGGAATGGTGAGAGAACCCCGCCTTGCGGCGTGCCTCTGCTCACCTGCCGGCGGAGAGAGACGAGTACAAATGTGCCTTTAGGTTTCCAGCACCATTGAAAATTGTTTAGGCAAATGTTGCATACACCTTCAATAACAACAACAATCAATGTCTGGAAACAAAGAGTGTCTAAAACATAGAAGGTACTTCGTCCGGTCCCATGGTGAAAAGATTTTTAGAGATGTGCTCTTAACATACCGTTATTCGGCTCTGAATGAATTTGACAAAATCGGCTGATGGGCTGGGATGTGTTTACAAACAAACTGAGACTGTGTTGGTTATGAACGGTTATGGTTACATACGCAAAAAATCAACCAATGACACCTCGTTGCCGTCTGAACAACGACTGATTGGACGAGTGTGTGAATACATGTGAAATGATCTTACAGAATTCGATTGCCCAATCTCCCAAGTGACGTGGCAGCCGAAGCTCCCCTCACAATTTTCTTTTTCACCATAGTTAAAGGCAAACCCTGTAAATCTATCATCCTTAAATAAACCCTGCCTAATCCAGTGTTCCACTAAGTGTTGTCATCAAGATTAACTAAGAGTTATCTCCACGTTTGGAGATCAAAGAGAGAGAGTTAACTAATTGACACGCAATGAATGCAGTTGATTGCTTGTTGATATTACATCGTTCCCTAGAAAGTCGATTCAATGTACTGAAATAACTAGGAACTAGGAGTGACCAAGCACTGTTATTCCAGCGATCTAACCTTTTCTATTTTTGATGTTTTCTGGCTTTAGTCTCTAATAAACTACAACTGTGTTTAATATTTTGTTACTATAAGATCATCTAAATCATCTATTCATACTTACAACACTTTTCCATTCAAATCCAACTCTTGGATACTATAATGAAAACCATGCCCATTTTCTTCATACTGCGCCAACTCTTCCCAGTATAGGCTTATTTCTTTCTCAGCTGAATTGTAGTGAATATAAAAGCCACCGACAATTGTTTTTGGCGCACGATCGGGTATTCTCTGATTGGTTAAGAAGGTAACAATGCTTGGCTCATTCCAGGTAGAAGTTGTGGCATTGACACGTGCACGCACAGTCAATGTATAATTCCAATTCGCATAGGTGAGGTTTTTGAGTATCATATTACATTCTAAACCGCGGCAGGGAGTAGTTACAGAATACCCATCGATATAAATAGGTTTAACAAAGATATCATATAGAACGCCTAGTCTGTAGTAGTGCTTCTGATAATCGGTCCAAAACAAACTGACGCTGTTAGAAGTTATATCTTTTGAATAAATATTCAATTTTGGCGGTATCACTGAAATAAAAAAAAAAACAGAATACGCAATTATTTATGATAAAATATATACACATTTGTGTAACTATTTTACCTACCACACTCATGATTGTTAATTGAAAAGTCCTCTGAAAAATTTCCCAGTACGTTGTTCGTAAACAAATTGAATTTGTAGATATCTCCGGTGGGGTAGTAGGGACACTTGCTTGCATAAAAAGTGGTATTAAGGACCAAAATACCTTTTTCAGTAGTAAATTTTAGATCACAATTTTTTAAATCTCTCTGAAACTGTATAGTTATAGGAATATTTAATTTTCATATCGTTCATACTTTTCATCGCAAAGCCATACTTACATCCACCAAGTAGGTTAAATTATATTTTGGTAGTATGTTGTTTGGTGGTATAGGAAATTCACAAGTCATGCTGCGATAGTTGTGACCCCTGCAGGTAAAATTCTTCACTGGTGTGGGGGGAGTACCTTAAAATATATTTAAAAATTTTAAAATATGTTTTTTTTTTATTCGTGCGGAATATGATAATCTGTTAATTGATGCTTAATTTAAAAGCACTAAAGAAGCATTGTATGAGAGGACTGAGTTTATAAAAGATGGCTATTTTGAAAATTTTACGAAAACAAGGATATATATATATATATATATGAGCCGTAAGCCCTGGCAGCTAGTGCTCCTTTTTTTTTTTTATTGTAAAATAATAATTTATTGTTATTTTCCATATATTAAATAAATAAATAAAATAATTTACTAGCTAAGAAGTGAGCAAGGACAACACTAATTGAGATGTACATATCAAAATTAAAATTATGCTTTGCTCTGACAATCCAAAAGCCTCCAGTAATGCATACATTTCTTAATGCTCTCTAGGGTACGTATAGTAGGTCGCAGACTAATAGACAAAAATCACAGCTTCGGAGCAAACAGTTGGCACGGCTGATAACGCGATTACTAAACTTGGGCTACAAAATATGCATTGTTGAAATGGCTTGACCAAAGACCATTTACGCGAATTTTACTATTTCGCTCCATAAATAGTCGGTAGTGTCATAGCTGTGTCACACCGTTGATCAAAATAATCTCTCTAGCGGTAAATGCGGCAGTGACGGTTGATAAGATCAATTTGCAGTCGGTGTGCACATACCTGGCTACAGCAGCCCATAATGGTCACAAGTATTACCTGCAAATAAGTGTGGTAGGAAGTATTTTGACCAAAGCTTCTTGTAAAAAAAGGGCTTCGTTTCACTCACTTGCAAAATATTATACTTTGAAACTTCTCTAAGCGCAAAGCGAGTCAAGATTTAGAGCGGAAAAGGGTGATTGGTGTCATAACACGACAATTGATTCTACGTTATCGTTACCGGAACCCGTTACCACCCTGTACTTCAGCTGGACCACACTGTATTTAATTCTGAATCTCTCTTCGAGAGTACATTCCTCAAAAAATGCTAGACCGCTGAATGCAATGCTTTTTGCTTTATTTGAGCTTCGTTCGGATATCAAATGAAAGGTGATTGCAGAAAACCTTAATTATTATATTAAATAAATGTTTTCATGGCATTGCCAACTAATTTTTAGTGCAAAATTGACAACTAACAACAAAATTGATTGAAATATTCCGGTATGGGTATCAAACGGAAGGGTCTAAAAAGAAAACCTATCTAATTACAAAGTTAAATATTCTGATACGGATATCAAGCGAAAGGGCCACGAGAAACCTTTAGTTAAAAAATATGTTTGCCTTGCCAACTATATAATTTTGAATGCAAAAATGGTATTGTATATTAACTAATTAAGAAATTTGTTTAAATATTCCGATATGGGTATCAAATGAAAGGAGTTGAAGAAAATCTTAGTTAAAAAATGTTTGAATGGCGTTGCCAACTAATGTAATGTGAAACTGGTAATTAATAACAAAATTTTTTTAAATATTCCGATGTGGGTATCAAACGAAAGGGATCAAGAAAATCTTAATTAAAAATATGTTCCTACGGTGTTGCCACCTAATGTGTAATGCAAAAATGGTATCTTATTACGAAATTGATTTAAATATTCTAATATACAATAGGTATCAAATCAAATGAAAGAGGTTGAAGAGAACATTAGTCCAAAAAGTTTTAAATGTCATTGCCAACAATTTTTTAATGCAAAAATGGTAACTAATTATAAAATTAATTTAAAAATTCTGATATAGATTTCAAACGAAAGGGACTCAAAAATCTTCGTTAAAAAGTATGGTTGAACAGCGTTGCCAACTATTAATGTTTAACTTTAATTGATAACTAATAACACAATTGATTTAAATATATTTTAATTGAGAAATATGTTAGTATGGCGTTGCCAACTAATTTTAAATGCAAAAATGGTAGCTAATTACAAAATTGATTTAAATACTCTGATATGGGAAGATACGAAGAGGATTAAGAAAACCTTAGTTAAAAAATATGCTTGAGTGGCATTGCCAACTAATTTTTAATGCGAGGTAGTTAATTAATGGTTTCAAGGGTAGAAAATACTAATACTATGATAAAACTAATTACACAGTGTAATTAGATATTAAAATGTTGATATCACACGAAAGGTGATTACGAACGCCTTAATAAAAAATATTTTGAATGGTGTCCCATCTAATTTTTAATTCATTCGGAACTACAAAATTATGTTAAAATTGGAGTTCCGATAATAATATTGAGAAACTAGCACACGTTCAATTGTTAATAAACTACCGCAAAATATTATTAAAGCAATATTTTGACTGGTTGCGGCAAAAGAAAATTCGTTTTTATTCCCCGGATTCCTAATATTTCAATAAGTGCCCATTCAAAATCAAATCAAATTTAAAAGGACAAGAATGGATCTAGGTGCTGATTGCTTCTCACACGGTTCATTGTGTGTTGATGCGCCAGGAAGCCGCATACGATAATTTGTTTATTATTTATTATAAATCAAATGATGGTATGCCTTATAAAAAAATCCAACAGAGATTGTTGTGATGGTGTAAATTGGATGCAATGATGGTAAATTCATATTTATTAGAAGTTTCTACTCACCCACATATAACTCCGATTCATCGATGTGTTTATTATTCAGATACGTACAGCTGAATGTGGAGAATTGTGACGTTGCGTTGCTTATCAAAAGGATACTCATCCTGTTATCAATTGGCTGAAAGTTACACAAAACACAAAAGTGTTACATTAAAATATAAATGAAATGAAATGAGGGAAAATGTCAGTGACATTACAGGAATGAAAGAATTCCACAGCGCTGAAAATTCGCTTTAAACGAGCTGTCGCCACACAAAAAAAAAAAAACAAATAGTACTACGTCTTGAAGTCGCGGCCAAGTTGAGTGATTGGCGCATAAATATAAGAGCACACGTGACAGCGGTAAAGGAAAAAAGATGACCATATAAAGGGAAAATTGTTTGCAACACATGCATGTAGATATGTATGTACATATGTATGCAGTTGAGGGGGAAATGTAACTTGTCAACCGTTTGTGTGTACATATGCAGCTTGACAACGCAGTAGACTTTGTTCGACATGTGCTCCTACCTTTTGGGGGCGCTTGTGCGAAAAACTCGCACCAACAATTGGCAACAAGTCTTAATTAAATCAATCAAGCAGACACGCGTATGTAAATGTAACATCGGTGACAACAAATTCTCGCGAAAAACCAATCAGAAATATGGTAACGAACGAAGACGTTTAAAACGTATTTTGAAAACGTGAGAATGTCCAATCCTATGCGTAAAATTTGAATTCCTTGTGGATTTCACAAATGCCATCGAATAAAGAGTGGCAGTGCGAAGCAAAAATGAAGCTATTACAATTCTTGTTAACTCAACTCTTTCTTGTTAGCAGCGTTTAGCAATGACAAACATGTGCATGTTTATATGTACGTATGAGGAAGATTAATAGATACACACCGCGCCACTCAATTAAGGCAGAGAAAAGCCACATTACAAACAGTAGAGAAAATATCGGTCTCAATCTGGTGTTGCACTGAACCTCATTATCTCTTGCAAGGCGCTTGGAAAACTATCACTGAAAATAATTTAAAGGTTTAGTTAACGAGACGCAAAGCAACCGTCGGGTAGGCGCTTTGAAGATCCATACGTTTAAGAAGTAGCTGCCGTAATAACGGACAGACGGGTACATTTGGATGTTAGAAAAATAAAAATAAAGTGGAATACCTTGGCAATCTGTGGATTTGTATTATGTATATATTAAATTGGCGAGTACACCCATTCTGGGTGTTTGTCCGAGCTCCTCCTCCTATTTGTGGCGTGCGTCTTGATGTTGCTTCACAAATGCAGCCTTTTCAATGACAGAAAAAACTTTTTTTTTCATTTCGGTGTTTCACGGAGATTCGAACCTACGTTTTCCGAATTTCGAATGGTAGCCACGCACCAAGCCATTCGGCTACGGCGCCCATTTAAATAATAGTGCAATAAAAAAAATAACCTGGTGTTGCTAGAGTGTTACCTCTCCGCGACAATTTGACATCCAACTCGTAGGACTTACTCAGGGTCAAAGTATCTCGAATCTATACCTGTGTTCAGAATAACTGTAGCGCGATGAATTACCAAAGTTTTCACTGTTTTTTGTATTTAATTTGTTTTTTATGTTTCTATAAAAGTGTAGTGCATTCGACAACAAATACCATATAACTCAAAGCTCCAAACTTTGTAAAAAACTTCACAAAAATTTAACAAATAACAAAATATATCAAAATTTTTTATTCGGAATTTTTAGAAAAATTCTGTATGCAGTTTTATAACCAATTTTAGTATAGCAGCTTGACCAATTTTTCGCAGGGGTTGAGCATTTTCTTCGATCTAAAAGACATGTGCCTTATATGGACGAAAATTCCCAATGACGTAGGCAAAACAATTTTCAAAAATCATCGCGATTTTGGCGCGATTTCAAACTTACTTATTGCAGTTTATTATACTAAAATTGGCTGTAAGACTGCATAAGTTTTTTAAAGATTCGAATTTAAGGCTTTGAGCTCTATCGTTTTTATGGCAGGATGAGCTAACTTTTATAAAAACTTAAATAATAGTTGAAACTTGATACTTCATTGCGCTGCTATTACTTTGAACACAGGTGTATGTATTTCATAAGAGCGTATATCTTCGAAACGTTTTGAAATGCAACAATTCTTCGTATTCATTATTCTAAGTTTCCCAAACGGCTTTCAGTTCACGCAATTATTAAAGTTGAATCTCTTGTTTAGAGTTAAAGCGATGTCCCCCGGAGTGGCCTTTTTAGTTTATTAGATAGTTAAAAGTCACGCGGATCTAAATTATACGAATATGGAAATACGAATGTAAATGGGCTAATCTTTTGGCTCAAGCACCAGTTATAATAAAAGTAGGTACTTTCTCTCGAGCAGTTTGGCTTGAAAAGTAAAAAAAAGTTTCTGAATCAATACAACGCCAAAGTCTAAATTTGGGATGGTTCTAATATCAAAGTATGGAAATAAAGTACAACTAAGTAATTGAGAGGTGATCTTACACACGCCTAATGGGAAGTAAATATGAAGCGGGCCACTTCTCAGAGAGCTGACCTATGGTATGTAGAAATCAGTGCAAAAATAAAAATTGGTTTGCGATTTCATCAGACATTATTTCACGCTTGCCTAACGTGTAGAAATTATTAAAAAATATTATCGAAATTCCAGCATAGCTGCGAATACGTAACGTGAGTTTCATCATTGAGCCATATTTTGGCTCAACGGCTGTGTCAACAAGCAAAATTATTCGGCCGAGCATCAATGCATCCACTAAGACTGACTGTTTTATTCGATTAATAACACTTTATTTCTTTCGAAATGATGACAATGGTCCTCGGTATAGAGCGATCTTAACCGACTTTCTGTTGAAATTCAAAGACAAATTTAGAATTTACATCCAAGTGCGCCGTTTCACTATTGGGCCATTCTCATAATCAGCAGTTCAACTCACTTTCATGAATGCCGTTATAGTAGGCCAATCAGTACCTATTATTGTAACCGAAGAGCTTCAGCAGCCACGTAAGACCTGTGTTACACAGGATTAAAGAATTACCTACCCATAATCCCTTTACACGAAAACTGTTGAAATACTCGTTTCGTGGGTCTATCGTTAGATGATTTTTAAAAAGAAGTCAAAATCATATTTTCTGACAAAACACATTTTCATCCAGCGGCTATGTTAACAAGTAACACTGCCGCAATTGAGGATCGAAAAACCCACACGTGATCGTCGAAAATACAATGCATCCTCAGTAGTGATAATTTGGCGATTATGTTGGACCGGTTTGCATAATTAGCAACACCATGCGCACCACAGAGGCATGATGAACGATTTTTGTGGTCGGAAAGTGAAGCCATGGACTTGAGCGATCTTCGACTTCAGCAGAATCGATCTTTTGTGCGCCAAGTTCAGTAATCGTGTTATCAGCCGTCTCGGCGATGTCAATTGGCTACCTCGGAAATGCGATTTGAAGTCATTCGACTTTGTTCGTGAGGTGCCTTGAAGGACTGATGTTATGCAAACAATACATTTCCGATGAAGGCCGTTAAGGGCAATATCGAGCAAGTCATTCGCGATATAGATCCATAAACCTTCAAAAAGGTCTTGGAAAACTGGGAAAATTTATTTTTGTGTATTTTCATTCATTTTTAAAAATAAGCTACTATATGAACCAACCTGAAGATTAGCAATTGTTATCGTATCACACAAAATATATATGCCGGTTTTCTGCATTTATTGTCTTTTCTAACAGGGAATCCATATATCCATAACCTAACTTTTTCAACCTTTTCTGGCAGAACAAGAGCTTTTATGGCAGGATTGCATTCTGGAAAATTTTAAATTCTTTCGAAATTTGGTGAGGAGACCGAAATGTTTTGATGTACTTGTATAAGTATATATAATATAAAATTAGCTCTGCGACGAGAATTAAACGTTAGTCTAATAGGTTATTAGGTTAGGTTGTGGCGGTTGTCCACTATGGGACTCACTCAGGCTCGTAGCCAATTGTGATGGCGCTTAGTCATGCCGTAAGTTTAATAAACGATTTAACTCATCGTTTATTTAAGGATGCTTGGCTGAGATTTCTATTAATAAACAATGTTTATCCGTTCCTACTTCTTCTTCTTAACTGGCGCGTGATAACCGCTAAAGCGATTTTGGATGAGTTTAACAAAGCGCGCCAGAAAGTTTCTTTCTCGTGCTAACCGGCGTTAGTTAGGCACATCAAGTGAAGTCAAGTACTTCTCCACCTAATCTTTCCAAGGTAAAGGAGCCTTATTCTGCGTCTGCTACCATCAACTGCTACCGCATCGAAAACTTTCAGTGCCAGGGCGTAGCCCCTGGACCTTTATACATAGACACATAGAGGAAAGTGGAATTGCTGGTTAGCTTACCAGAAAGGGGACTGCATTGGTCTCAGAGCCCTCCTACCCGGTCAACGGCATCTCCCTGACTATTGTTAAAGGGTAATTCCACAACTTATTTCTCTGGAAAGCGCAGAGAAGATGAAGCTCCATTTGTGCGCTATTTCGTGAACCATTTGGCCCCATTACAACAGATGCAGAACGCAGAAAGTCTTGAGGGCACCACGCCACTCAATTTTCTAACTCACAGCCGTGTTTACCGGTCATTGGACGATCAACACACACGAAGAAAAGCTGGGTTTATCATTTAACGCCCATTGCAGAAGGGGACTGAGAGAAGGATACTGTTGAGCACTTTCTCTGTAAATTTCCGGTTTTGGCGGCAGCGACAGTTTGGGGCAGTGAGCCAACCAAAATTCCATCAACCTTCTCCCATACATCAATAGCTCTGATTGGCTGTAGATATCTGCCTGTAGAAGGACTCCAAATGGTATCAAAACGGCGCTTTAGTGCTATCAGAGTGGTACTTCAACCTACTACTTTCACCTATCTACTTATGTCTATGTCGCCATAAAGCTGTACGACTTGCTCTAATCAAATGACGCGCAGTGTATGTGTGAATATGTAAGTGGTGATATTATCGGCAATGTTGAGTGCAATACGAGACTCTTTGAATCTGAAGAACATTGTTATGCTTTTTTTTTTTTTGCTTTTAAATGCGCTCATTTGTTTTATTGTTGTATTATATATACAAGTATATATGAACGTAAGTACTCTTGACTTTGTTCTTCCAATGACTCCGCGTATGGTCAGTGTACTGTTGATTTAATGCACAAACAATACTGAGAATATCACATACCACAAAAGTACATATGCATCTACGTATACTTGTACATATAAACACAACTTGTGTAAATGTAATATGAATAGGAGATGGACAGCGCATAAGCTTGATATAACTTGCAGAGCTGTTGAGTTGTTTAGGAAGCCAACTCTACATATAAACTCTCTCAAGCACTTGCAGTGGCAACATCATGTGCATAGTATGTATGTAAGGCTTGTTGCACTGCTCCTCATGCAGCGATATAACGCACACTTTATGGGGTTTTTTCAATACTTGTGTTTATGTTTTTGTTTTTGCTTTCAAAGTTGACATTGTGCCAACGTCAATCGTTGCTAAATCAGTTAGCTTGTCTGTATGTAACCTGTCTTGGCATTGCAGTTGAACTGAGCAATCAGTCAAGTAGACATTACATTCGTGAGAATTGGGAGTATTAAACTTATCAAGTAGTTATACTCAATTCATATACTCACCACAATATCAGTAAATACGTTCTCGCTGCTACCAGTACTGTCGAAGTCTTTCCACGTTTGCCTTTGAAAATAAACTTGTTGGTCGTCATCGTGTTTGCATGTTAGCGCAACATCATCACCGTTTCCCATTTCAATGCGTACCGTCTGTGTTGAGCTATCTGAAAGCAAGGATGAATACATATTGTCAATACTGCCCCTATAATTTGGGGATTAAATTTTAGTAAGTGCATCATGAGACAAAAAGAGTTCAGGTGAAATACTTTTTCACCTTAAAATATCCTTTAAAGCAGACATGTAGCAATTAAATATCTTTCGGGTGAGTGCTAATAATAAGCAGACCGACCTGTTGATCGACATCTAGAGTACGAATAAATTACAGAGGGGGGGAGAACTTCTTCGCTGACAGCAGTAAAATCCACAAATAAGAGGAATAACTCAAAACCGACTGCCGTAGGCGTCCGTTCCCACAACAGTCAGTTCTAAGATTTTTTAAGAGCTATAGGAACGTTTTTCAAAAAAACACACGTAAAATTCAGAAAAATGCATGAGCTTTTTTTTAAATCGATAGTACAGTCCATATAATTTAATGTTTGAAGATTATTTCATGCAAAAGTTGACCGCGACTGCGCTTCAAATGGTCCATCCGCTTAGTCCAATTTTGGCATACTCTTTCCAATGTTTCGGCCGGTATCTCATATATAAATGCTTTAATGTTGTCTTCCAATGCGTTAATTGAAGCAGGCTTGTTTGAATAGACATGAGCTTTAACATAGCCCCACAAAATATAATCTAAAGGTGTTATATCGCACAATCTGGATGGCCAATTGACAGGTCCCGAACGTGAAATAAAATGTTCACCGAACTCGCCTCTCAACAAGTCCATTGTTACGCATGCTGTATGGCATGTGGCACCGACTTGCTGAAACCACATGTCATGCAGGTCAAGCTCTTGCATTTTGGGCAAAAAAAAGTTGGATATCATTTCACGGTAGCGCTCACCATTCACAGTTACGTTACGATTCGCAGCATCTCTGAAGAAGTACGGTCCAATGATACCTCCAGCCCATAAACCGCACCAAACTGTGACCTTTTCTGGATACAGTGGTATCTCTTGCAATTCTTCTGGCTGATCTTCACCCCAAAATCGATAATTCTGTTTATTTACGTACCCATTGATCCAAAAATGAGCTTCGTCGCTGAACACAATTTTTCGATAAAAAAGTGGATCTTAAACTTTCTTAACAGAACACGCATTTTTATACTAAAATTCAATGATTTGCAAGCGTTGTTCGTTTGTAAGACGATTCATGGTTAAATTATAGACCAAACTGAAGATGTTTGACAGTGAAACAAAACACGAAACGTGCGTCAGCTGTTTAAACCAACTGTTTAAAAAGATAATAGCTAAAAATTCACCCGTTATATACATATATAATTGCGAGTCTACCCTTTTTGGGTGTTTGGGCGAGCTCCTCCTCTTATTTGTAGCGTACGTCTTGATGTTGTTCCACAAATGGAGGGGCCTACAGTTTCAAGCCGACTCTTGCTTTTTCATGGCAAAAAAACACTCGGAGGTTTGCCATTGCCTGCCGAGGGGCGACTGCTATTAGAAAAAACTTTTTCTTCATTTTGGTCTTTCACCGAGATTCAAACCTACGTTCTCTCTGATTTCCGAATGGTAGTCACGTACCAACCCATTCGGATTACGTCTGATAGATCCAGAATAAATAGCAGGCGTCAGCGAAAACAGTTTTTATAGACGTTTATAAACATGCAAAGTTTCTTCACGCTGTACAGAATGCTAATGTGGCGAACAGCAGACAGTTAACCGGCCCTCAGCCATATTGAAGGAATCAACTGATTTTCTGACGTAACCGGTGTAGTGACAACGGTTTGTTTACGACAAAACTGATATTAGAAGAAAAAATCAGCCAGCCACTGCTCATGTTACTTCGTTGCCTTCTGAACAACGATGGATTGGACGAGTATGTGGAATCAGTAGGAAGATCTCTGCTCCCGAATTCCCATTAATGGGCCGAAGTCCCTCTAAAATAAATTTTGCTAAGAAGGTCAAATCTTGTAATCTATCATCCTTGACGTTTGTCCACCTAAGCAAAAATTTTAACCAATCACAATTTGGCCACCTGCCATTCCTCTTCTTATTGTTCGTTACGCCCCAATTCAATACTGCATAGCTGCGTACTATGAGAATGAACAGATAATATTTACATTCTAATTACGTTCCTTTGGGGCAGCCACTTAAACTAGCCAAACCATGATTTTTTTGTTTTGTTTTGAGTGCACACTACATTAGCAGTTGTTTTTACATAAATTTATCTAAACCGAGGTAGAGTTTGATTTATTACACTGTGCGACAGTGAAAATATACTTTTATAGAGACCTATTACAACTTGTAGGTATAGTAAAACTAAGAAACATGGTATAGGAGAAATTTCCAATACACCCCCAAAATCTCATTTTATGGCCATAAAACCGTTTTTCAGTAGGTTGATGTGAACAATCACTCCTAACTTCGCCAATTTCCATCCGATTTCGAATTTGTTTTTTTAGTTCGAAAGAACAAAAACAAGCCTTTTTGACAGAGTGTTGACAATTTTTCTGAAATGACAACTGACGAGACTGTAGACAGAAGTATTTGGAATTTTTTTATTTTTTCTCTATTTTTTCAACTTTGACATAATTTTTACAATATTATCCGATATTGAGGATTTTTTTTAGTACACTGCTGTTATAGTAAATTTAATTTTGCGTCGAATGAGCTATATTTGACTGTAATTGAATTAAAACTAATAGAGTTGTGTGGGTTTTAAGATTTTTTCTTTTTTTTTTACTACGAGATTTGGTATGCGTTTCGAAGCATGAAAATGATAACAAGTATCATTATAAACACATAATATTTATTGGAGTATTGTGCAGTGCAGCACTGTACGGTATGGTACGGCACGGTACGGTGCAGTACACAACGGAACTGGTTCCAAACTTAAAAATGCATTGGAAACGGCCCTTTGGAGTTTAGTATGGTACGGTACATTTGCCATTCTCTTCATCAGTCTCAAAATCTGAATTTTATACAATGTGTCGTTCTGAAGACTTAGAACCAGACGGAAAGTACTCTTCATCATCAGGTTTATTGTTTTCAGTTTGATCATCATCAGCCATGAGTTGAACTTCTTTCAGTTCATGACTTGCAGTTGAGTCAATCATATCGTCCAAGACTACGGGGTTCTTAACAGTTGCAACATCAGCATACTTTATGTGCTTTCGAGTTTTATAATGACGACCGTTTACGTCCGTTTTACAAAAATAACAATCATCTGGTTTATGATAAGGCTGATGATGCCACATCATCGGAGAATATTCAGAAATTCGACTTTTCTGGCAACGTTTTGATTTATATCTCTTGAATTTCAATGAAACAAACAATAAAACTTTGACGTTTTAATAAGGTTAAATTATAATAACAAACTTCTTTTGTTAATCAATGTACAGTGTGAACTTTGGTACACTTGGGAGCTTTTTCATATTTCTATTGAAAAAAAATGCTATAATATGTCAGATATTTTCGTAAGTTCTAACCAGTTCTGTTGTATGCAGTACAGTGTACTCTTATGTATACATATACTCCAATAAATATTACGTATCTATAATAACACATCAAAACACGTCCTTATTCCCATTTAGCGTAAGCTATACCTACATACCAAATTAGTAAAAAAAAAAAAAAAAAATCTTATAACTCTCACAACTCTTTTAATTTTAATTCAATTACAGTCAAATATAGCTCATTTGACGCAAAATTAAATTTACTATAACAGTAGGGTACTAAAAAAAATCCTCAATATCGGATAATATCGTAAAAATTATGTCAAAGTTGAAAAAATAGAGAAAAAATAAAAAAATTCCAAATACTTCCGTCTACAGTCTCGTCAGTTGTCATTTCAGAAAAAATGTCAACACACTGTCAAAAAGGCTTGTTTTTGTTCTTTCGAACTAAAAAAACAAATTCGAAATCGGATGGAAATTGGCGAAGTTAGGAGTGATTGTTCACATCAACCTACTGAAAAACGGTTTTATGGCCATAAAATGAGATTTTGGGGGTGTATTGGAAATTTCTCCTATACCATGTTTCTTAGTTTTACTATACCTACAAGTTGTGCTAGGTCTCCATAAAAGTATATTTAATTTTTTTTTTTTTGTCGCACCGTGTTATCATTTATACCTATTTGGTACATCACCAGTATACAAATTTTAGAAATAATATGGACGGATCGTCGACTGTATAACTTAGGTTATTTAGTTAAGTTAGTTACTGAGGTGAGTAAGTGTAGCATTTGATGATTAATTAATGTCCATATGTATATTAGCATTCGAAGCTGAATGGCGATTCAGCTTGCTCACTCTTTAATTTTTATGAATTTTCTTCTCAACCCGCTAATTTGGCGGCACATTAAATGCCTGTTTAATGAAGGCTAATTGCCTAACTGTGTGTGTTTTTTCGCTTCGGCTTGTTACATAGGCAAATGAAGTTAGACAAAGATTGATTTCTATTTTGCCTCTTTTCGTTCAAATTGTCAAGACAGCGGGGTTTCGACGGATTTACAAAAACAAAACAATATATAAAAAATATGTAAGACTATCATTATCATGTAATGAGGTCACTAATAAATTGGATTTATTGAATGTAAGTAATTAACACTTTAAAAAGGTCCATGTAGCCTTTTTAAATTTACTAAAATTAAGCTGTGATCAACTTTTTTATAAATTAATGGGGTACTCCGCTTCTAACTTTCGAAAAATTGAGTTTACAGGAATCTGCTCACATATTTTTCGGTAGGTTCGATGCAAATTTTTTGAGTAAGACGCGTCGTCCCTCACGAAAAATAAGTTCAAATTATAAACACATTTTTCTCGTAATGCGATTTTTTTTTTACGGTGACCACGATTACTTAAAATATAATATATGAGTACTTTATCAATACATAATAATCTCATAAGTAGTGGAAGGAAAACGCACAATTAACTAGATAGATATTCACAATACGTCAAGTCTTGGCAAAGGCCCATGAAAGAAGAATTGACACACAATCCTTTCGTCGATTTGAAAGCCGCCTTCGAGAGCTCGAGAGCAGGAAAGGGATGCCGCGATGTCTGAATTTGGTATCACCACAAAACAAAAAAAAATACAGCTGTTCACAAATAGCGTTGAGCAATACCATCACGCGATCAGAATCGCAAAAGACCTATCTGAGCCATTTGATGCCAAACCAGGTTTCATACATGATGACTCGCCATCATGTGACTTCTCCAAACTAATGCTATAAATAAGTGTGCGAGCCGAAGAAGCACAATTTGCTGGCTGTCGAATATATTAACACCATCGGCCTTAACAACCGGCCAACTTAGTATATTATCTTCTGTCATCAAACAAATAGTCGGCGCACTTGGGTATCGGCATCCGCATCACTGTTGACAGTTATGATTTCGAGGTTGTAAGAGACTTCGTTTATTCAGCAACGAGCATAAACACCGATAATAAGGTCAGTCTTCAAATCCAACGAGAATCTCTCTTCCCAACAAGTGCTATTTTGGACACTAAGTAGGCAGTTGTTGAAAAAAGAGATTTGGGGGTCGCCGTAGCTGAATGGGTTCGTGCGTGACTACCATTCGGAAGTGCGTAGGTGGAAATCTCCGTGTATGAAACACCAAAAGATAGAAATATTTTATTCTAATAGCGCTCACCTCTCGGCAGGCAATAGAAAACTTCAAAGTGTATTTCTACCATGAAAAAGCTCCTCATAAAAAACCATGTGCCGTTCGAAATCGGCTTTAAGCTGTAGGCCCGCCCATTTGTAGAATAACATCAAGACGCACGCCACGAATAGGCGGAGGAGCTCCGCCAAACACCCAACAGAAGTGTACGCGCCAATTAATTATTTTTTTTTTGGCAGTTGAGTAGTAAAGTTCTCTCTCGACGAACAGAACTAACCCTTTATAAGGCTATCTCTATGCCCGTCCTATTACATGGTGCAAAAGCTTGATGGGCACGTTGGCGACGGCAGCTATCGCAGGCGATGGAACAATGAGCTGTATGAGCTTTACGACGTCATCGACAAATTGCAGCAAATAAAGATCCAGCGGCTTCCTTGGCTGGGTCATGTCGTCCGAAAGGATACAAACGCTCCGGCTCTGAAAGAATTCAATGTGGTAGCCGTTGGTGGTAGCAGAAGACACATTTATGTTGGAGAAATCAGCTGGAGAAAGAATTGGCTTCACTTAGTGTGTCCAAAAGGCGCCAGGCACAATTATCGCCAGATAACAGCCAATTTTGCTTCGGATGACCAAACCTTTAGTTCTTTCATAATTGGCTGATGAAGGCTAATTTTTCGCATAATATGTGACATAATATATTGTATTACCCAAAACTATGTAAATATGTATGTACTGCAAAGTCATACCCGTGGCTTAGTTTTTTTTTTTACAGTACATCTCAACAAACTTGTAATATACATACATATGTTACGTGCATATATTGAGATGGCATAACATAAAACGACTTGAAGTTTTTAATACGAAATTTTAATGAGATTTATTGATAATTTTAGCATTTTATATAAGATAAGAAATATTATAAAGTCCGTGCTGACCTTTTTCCCCCCTTTTTTTTTATAAAAAACTGTTACGCATAAAAAACAATCTAACTGTCTTAGAAATGATGTTTCTGATGATAGGGATGGCCTTGAAGAAATTTAGCCTTTTGGAATTTTGAAGGAATTTAGTATTTTACTACAGGGTCTGGTACTCGAAGTTTAACCAATTAAAAGGCCATATATCTGGTTTAGAAAATTACTTTTATTCAATTCAAAGTAAAAAATGTGTGAAAATAATACAAAATTACGAATCAATTTACTTTTGCTCGATATTACCACCTTTTCCCTTGACTATGGCCTTTATACGGTCCAGAAACGAATTGCAAGCTGCCCAAATGTGACTAGCAGGTATTTTGGCCCACTCGCGGACTATGGATTTTTTCAGCGTCTCGAGACAGGTGAATCTTTTAGTTCGAACTTTGCTCTCCAAAATGGCTCAAAGAGAATAATCCATCGGATTCGCATCGGAGTTGTTTTTTAGCCATTCTTCGTTCACCGGAGCTTTGTGAGACGGTGTTGAGTCCTGTTGAAACGTCGATGGTCTGCCACCGAAATGTTTGTCTGCCCACGACTTCAAAGCAACCTCCAGAATATTGTCCCGATAATATTTCGCATTTATCTTGCCGCCAGGGGCGATGAAAACGATTGGAGAGCAGCTATCTGCGGTTACAGCGGCCCAAACCATTACCTGTGACGGGTGCTGCCTCCTGGTGGCCAATCGATGACTCAAATTCTCGTATGAACGGTGTGTCAAATAACCCTATCGTTTTGGGAGTTTACGAATTGATCAATTTGAAAAATTTTCTTGTCAGAAAACACAGTGTTCGGAAATTGTCCTCTTTCGACCAAGCAAAGCAACTTCTTCGCTCTCTCAAGTCTGAGTTTTTGTTGCTCTTGTAAGGCTTGACCTTGAGATCATTTTTCAGTATGCGGCGGATGCTACGGTTAGATATTTTCAGTTCTTTCGCCATTTGATTAGCACTTCGTCGGGGGTTTCCCTCAAGTCGGTTCTTCACTTTTTGAACCATTTCACGTGACGTTACAGTCTTTTGCTGACCACCTCCATGACGTTTCACGATGACCGAGCATCAGCTGTGCGAGCGATTTGAAGTTGGTTACACTTCGAATGACGCACCCTGTAGGCACTGCAATTGAGAAGTAACTACTTGGCATCTAATAACATCTCGATAATGCTGTTGCTGTTGTTATATCAGTTCACCGGACTCTGCCAGTGGGGTAGGAGTTTACCTACTAACAAACAATATCTAGACCATAGTTTAGGCAAAGATACGCGGGTCTCACGATGCAGCTTAAGCTCTTTGTCTGCATTGGTTGGTGGTTGGTCTCCGATATACTGTTCGATCCTGTTTCCTGTTTGGTTTTGGATCTCGTCTGGTGCTGTAGCTGAACAGCTAAGCATTTTCATGGCATATCGAGTATAGCTTCGAAAGTCGTTCAATTTTCACTTCATACATTTTTGAAAGTATCTTTCGGCTTGGAAGTTATTAGGTGCAGTTGTTTTACGAGCAGTATACAATCGTTTTCTAACTAGCAAATAGTTTATGTTAAATACTAAATCTACTCTATTTTGAAATTTTCTTCTTTGATCTCTTACACATTTGATCTACATACATTCACGACAAAGTAAAGCTAATTTTTTACTTCGATCTACCCTATTAAAAGTATGGCTCTTCTCTCGCTGATAAAATATACGACATCTTTTGCAAATCTCTCATTTTCAAGCATTTATCTAGCATTCACATCTTGTCTGATATTTTTAGAAAATATTTTTCTAGTAGATACATTTATATTATCAAACGTAGTGCATAGAATGAGGTATCGATGTTTAACATTTACTAAACATCTTAATTTAAAAATAATCTCACTTTAGTTATCTGCTTTAATTTCCACAAAAAAAAAAAAAAAAAAAAAAAAAAAAAAAAAAAAAAAAAAAAAAAAAACTTTAAAAATAAGTTGCCAAAAATCTTACCTACTGCCAATATCGTTTCACTTAACAGAGTTGCATTTTGCAAGCACTGATAGGTTGACGCTTGGTGGACTCGATGCAAGACTAATATCGCATAAGGTTTTAGAAGCTGAAAATAAAATTACAATATTAAAGACAATACTTTAATATAAAAAACTCAAATGATTAGGTGTGAAAAATCCATTTACCTCATTATCGATATTTATTGACTGCAGAATTTGTTTTTTAGTCACGTCATAAAAGTAAGTATTGGAACGTTTGGATGTTTTGCACAATATAGTGGCGGTACCGCCATATCCCACTCTTATGCTGCGTCGTACAACATCTGAAAGCAAAAAAAAATAGAAAAAATATTTATAAACATATGGAATAGATAATCTTAAACAATTTTTAGAAAATGCCAACGGCCGAAATATCCATCATTATGCTACTACAAGTATATTGAGTGACCCAACATCCGTCGTTAAATATGACATATGTACATATATACAAACATATTCTAAAACATCTCATTTCATGCCATCAATAAGAGGATACTCTCTATGTAACAACTCTGTAACGATAATACTGCTGGTATTGTAATCGCATTGCAAGTAGGCGTGCATTTATGTTACCTACTTATTACACTTTGGTAACCGAACCCATTCCTTCAAAGGATATGTACATAGGTTTTTTCTATTGGTATGATTGACAGACAAGGAAATTAGGCATTGTAAGATTTCAGCCTTCGAGCAACGGAGAGTTTTTCTTAAGAAAGTTGTATTCCTTGGTAAGCTAGAGTTAGATTAGGTTCGATTAAGGTGGTTCTAACAAAGCTGAGGACTTCGGCTTGCAACGGATGAAGAGGACAGATACCTGTAAAATTTGGAAAACATTTTTTGTTTTTTTTTATAAAATGTTAATATGATATAATCCTTTAAGAATATGTCAAAAAAAATTTAGCACGTAAATTTAAGTATTTCTTATATTATAGATCGTCAACCGTGACGACTCTATTCTTTGCGTTCGACTATATTTTTCGAATTGGCGTAGAAGATCACTCGAAAAGTTATTTACCGATCTCCCTGAAATTTTGCACACATCTTTTTTATATTACTTTTTATGTGGATACAAGTTTTCGAAAAAATAATTTTATCGAAGCAAAAATATTAGGAAAATTCGCCTCCAAATTAATTTTTTTAAGCATTTTATTCCGCGCGAAATTTTTTCCCCCATTTTTGTTTAATTCATATAGAAATTATGACATTAATAAACAAAAAAATGTTTGGTTTTTTGTACTCAGGTCACTGACGCCGATGCTACAATGCCCGCTGATTGAGAACCTCCGCTGCGACCTTCCTCGAAGAATTGAGTGTACATCCGCCATTTTAAATGATTAAAATAAAAAAAATTATATTATATTAATATATACATAAATACACTGTATGCCAATTTGGAAAAAAATATATTGACTTCTTCATTTTAAATAATTTTAATGAAAATCAGGGAAAAATGGCCGTTTACAGGTATCTGTCCTCTGAAGCCCTTTATCGGATTGAAGCTTTGGTGGACGAATTCCCAAGTTATTGATTATCTACGACACAAACAATGCGAAAACCGACTACATAGTTTAAATTAGAGTTCTTTAAGGAGATCACAATAATCAGCACGACCAGGTGATCTTTGAAATGATGAAAATACCATCTCCTTGTTGTGTCCGTCTCTTAAATTAACGCTATATGTACAGTGGCTCACAGCTTATTTCGTGTGGCTGTATGTTAAACTAAAGAATTGTAAAATTATTTTTATTTGATTTACTTTAAAAAAAATTTAAATGCACAATCAAAGATAAATTATATTTTATTACAAACATGTATAAATGCATTCAAATTTTTTCTGCTTTAGTAGAATATTTGCAACAAAAACAGAATACTAGGTAAATTGACGTCACAGCTTATTTCGTGTGTTCACTTTTACCGTTATCGGCGCCAGTAAACCGGTTAGCAATTATAGGAAATTTGTTTTGCCTAGTATATTACATTGTATCCTTATTTCGTTTACACATTGAAAGTAGTCGGTTGTCCAGCTTAATTTAAAAATACCGTGATGGGTCGTCGTACGTCGATTGAAAGGCGCGATTTAGTGATTACGCATTACAAAAATGGAAAGTCGCAGAAAAAAATTGCTGAAATTGTAAATTTAAGTACTTCCACAGTACAGTACATTATTCAACGCTTTTCTCGTGAAAAAAGAGTGGTTGACAAAGGCCGCCAAGCTCCAAACAAAATTTTTACAGAAGCTGATGAAAGGTGGATATTAAGAAAAATTAATAAAGACCCACGAATTAGTGCGCCAGCTTTGACAAAAGAGGTTGAAAAAGTACTTGGTAAGTCATGTAATCCTGAAACAATAAGAAGAATTCTGCGCAAAGCTGATTTCCATGGTCGTACAGCTCGAAACAAACCGTTTGTTAATGAGCGTAACAGAAGATTAAGGGTAGAGTTTGCCGAAAACCATGTTAATAAAGACCAAACATTTAGGAATTACGTTATTTTTGCCGACGAAAGCAAATTCAACCTCTTTCGTTTGGCGTAAGCCCAACGCGGAGCTGGTCCCGAAGAATCTGCGTGGTACAGTAAAACACGGTGGGGGCCATGTAATGGTTTGGGGCTGCATGTCAACAGCTGGTGTCGGAAACTTGGTTTTTATCGACGAAATTATGGATAAAACAGTTTATTTAAATTTATTAAAAAATAATTTACTACAAAGTGCTGAAAAATTAGGCATTCGGGACAGGTTCAGGTTCTATCAGGACAATGATCCGAAGCATAAGTCGGAATTAGTGCAACGGTGGCTTACATGGAATTGCCCTCATGTGGTAAAAACGCCAGCACAATCACCTGATCTCAATGTAATTGAGAATTTATGGAATATTCTGGATCAAAAAATTAGAAAACATGGCATAAGCAAAAAACAAGATCTAAAAACAGCATTGCAAGTGGAGTGGGAGAAAATATTTCCGGAATACACTGGAAAACTTGTTAGCTCCATGCAATCCCGGTTAAAAGCTGTATTAAAATAAAAAGGCTACTCTACAAAATATTAGATTAGTAAAAACTTAATAAATTTAAAAAAAAAATCATGTTTTTTCTAGTTTGGTTAAGCACACGAAATAAGGTGTGACGTGGATTTACTTATAATTTTGATTTTGCTGTAAATATATTACTTAAGAAGAAATAATTTAAGTTTATTTATTTATGTTTGTAACAAGAAATAATTTATCTTTGAATGTACGTTTAAGTTTTTTTTTCTAAATAAAGTTTATACAAAAATAATATATTAAACTTTTTTATTTTGATAAACGGGCACACGAAATAAGCTGTGAGCCACTGTATGTGGTTGGCTAGTATATATTCGTTCTCAAAGCGATGGATAATAATCCAATAAAAGTTATTTACCCTTTGTCTAAACTTAAGCTTCATAAAACACGTTGTGGCAATCAGGACTACGCGATACCCGCGTAACTTTGGCGCAATTGCATTCTGGTTAAATTTCAGCAGGTTAAACTTTTACCTTTACCACATACCATTCCTTACAGGATTATTAACCAAGTAACTGTTAGGTCTGAAGCCCCGCATAAAGATTTCCACAAGAGTTTTGAGAACAGAATGAAGCAAAATCCATTCATCGCTTCCTGTGCGAAGACCAAGTCACTTTAGATTTCTCTAAAAATTAGATTAGTTTGGCAAGAAGATCAAGATGTGCATTACTCTGTGAGTAGGTACTGAGTGCATTCTAAATGAGCAGTTCGTCCAACCTACCGTAAAAGCGCAGTGGTCCTGAGAAGCAACTGATTGCGCATACTAAGAGCTCAAAGACTTTAATTTCTGGATAAGTTGTGTCAGCCTCGGCCAGTGATTTTGGATTTCTACTAAAGGGAAAATGGGTTAGGGCTAGTGCCTGGCCTTATCGTAAGTTTACATATGTATGTATATACTTATATCTCACTCTTCGGTTTATTCTCAATTTATTCTGCCTTATGTATGTTTGTTTGTTAGTGCATATGCAATCACAATTGTCGACGAGCCGCACTTTTAGCAAAAGCATTTCCGTGATGTCTAGCGAATGTCGGTATTGCATCCGTGCACATGCCCCTTAGCAAGAAATTTATAACGCAAATTTTCCATAAAAAGCAACAACAAAAATTTAGTAATTAAATTATAATTGATTGCATGTTCAATTTGTAAAAATTTGTCACTATTACTGCAGCTTTAAACGCAATTAATAAAAGAAAATAAAATAAATAAATAGTAAATGTATGTATACCCATGACGTCGTAATTACATAATTACCATCCTATTCATTCTGAATAACTGTGGATTTTTAAGAAAATTAACTTTTCGTACAAAAGCTCTTTTCCTATAAATCCGGCTTTATGTGAAAAAATTGCTGAAACACTTATTAAGCAGAAAATTTTGTGAGCACGCGCTTGCTGTAACAATCTTCATATGTATGTATGTATGAATGTACAAATGTACAAATGTATAAGTACGTAAGCATATGCTAACATGAACGTACATATATATATAGCATGTTATACATACATATATATGTACATGTGTGATAAGTCATATGAATATACTGCTTATATATTTTGCCAATAAAGTACCAGCAACTGGCAGTAAAACACAAAATATTTATTATTTTATCAAATTTGTTGTACGTCCCTTTCGGAAAAATACTCTTATACGAGTACCAACGCATAATCCAAGAATTAATTAAAAGATCTTGCAAACACATTCTCCGAAATCGACTTCAGTCTTTGCCGCGAATTCCCTTTCAACTACCTATCGACTGAAAACAGATGCCCTGAAGTGGTAATTAAAGAAAAACACAATCATTTTTCATTGCAAACGTAGTCATATTAGATAAATTCGATTATTGTTTGATGATATTCGCTGAGCACATCTTGGGAAGTCTTTTATATGGAAGAAAATGCAAAACGAAAAAAAAAAATTTATGAGATTTTGCTGAAGGGGCTATAAAACTGCATACCTAGAAATTTTCTAAAGATTCTGATTTCTAAAGTTTTTTCTGCTTAAAAAGTATAAAATACTCGTATTGATGGCAATTTTTGAAATTCGTTGAATTTTTGTGAATTTTATACAGAATTTGCAATTTTGATTTATAAGTATAAGATGTTTGTTGTACAATAAAATATTTTTATAAAAAATTTAGCATGAAAACTATTGCGAATATCGTAAAAAGATAAAGTAACTTAACTATGTGAGCAAAAGTGTATATACAATATTTTTGAAAAACAAAAACAAAAAAAAAATACGAGCGATAAATACCCGGGCGCAAACTTAAATTGAAACTTTTTAATGCATAGTTAAATGCATCACTTTTTAAATCATGTGCATTTATATGTGCTTATACAGCATGTGTATGTACATATATACATTAATTGGAATGACTGATTCCGACTTTTTAATTTTAATAAAGAAGACGATTAATAATTCGAACATTACGTTTGTCACGTTTGTCCTTTTTATAACTCGGAGATGCATGCACGCATTCATACAATACATATAAAATATATGTGGTATACATATGTATGTATGTATGTATGTACTGTGAGTTCAAATGTATTGGCACCCTCGAAAAATCAAAGTTTTCAGTGTTATAACTTTTCTTCTAATGAAAGTATAAAAAAATAGAAAACGGTATTTTCTAAATGTATTCATTTATTACGTATCTGAACAAAAAAAACTTAATTTTGACACTTTTTCAAAGTCCCGAAAGTACTCTAATTATATGGCAACATTCCCGGGTTTTTTGGGATTTGTAATTTCTTACGAATATCGCAGACGATGGAACGATGAGCTGTATGAGCTTTACGACGACATAGACATAGCGCAGCGAATAAAGATCCAGCGGCTACGTTGGCTGGGTCATGTCGTCCGAATGGATACAAACGCTCCGGCTTTGAAAGTATTCGATGCGGTACCAGCTGGTGGTAGCAGAGGAAGAGGGCGGCCTCCTCTGCGTTGGAAAGATCAGGTGGAGAAGGACTTGGCTTCACTTGGTGTGTCCAACTGGCGCCGGTTAGCACGAGAAAGAAACGACTGGCGCGCTTTGTTAAACTCGGCCAAAATCGCGTAAGCGGTTATAGCGCCAATTAAGAAGAAGAAGAATTTCTTACGAAGCTTATGAAATGGAGATAAAAAAATCCCCTTTCATAGCAAAAAGCAACATTTAAAATTACTCTGCATAGTAACAGTAGAACAATACTTTTGTGGTTGAAACCAGAAGGGTCTCTTGCGTTTAATATTCAACTCTTCAAATAATTGAAATACTAATATTTGTATTGTATCAAATAATATTAGAAACCCTTTTTACACTGGTTTTGTCTCGCACAAAACGAAGTTAGAAAACTTCTCCTCCTATTGGTCACATTTGTGGCAGCTAAAACAGCTAAATGTAAAAGATGGGATAAAATGTTTCAAAATAAAAGGAGAATCTACAAAAGGAGTGGACAACCACTTGAGCAGGGCAAAAGCTTTGAAGCAGTTTTGGCAAGGATGACGGCAGTACACGGATTGAAATTTTCTTCGCTCGTAAAATCTAAAGCGCATCGAGTTGTAATGAGAACTAGCGGCTTTGAGTTGCCAAAATCTCAAAAGCTTAGTAGTCCCGGAATCCCGGGATTGTAATAACAACTTCCCGATAATCTCGGAATCGTGAAAATCAGAGAAATTTACATCCCTGCCATTCATTCACTGATTTGCATCGTTCCTACTATGGATGATCTTATGTACATACATACATACGTACATATGTATGCTATCGAAACGATGTGAATTTTTAATCAACCCAATGATTTTCACTCCAGTAAAACTTGTTAGTGACTTTTCTATTCTGTTACAACAACAATTTACTAATTTGTGCTTTAAGTGAAAATATGGTTTCAAGGAATACAATTAACGTTTAAAGTGTAAAATATTATATTTAACACTCCGTATTCAAAAACGTATTTACTGGCTCCGTATGTATGTATGCGTGTATGTTTTGCAATATCTTCTGAGTATGACAGGTGCGCAAGCTAAACGAAAGAATGAAATACAAAACCAGCAAACTCGAATTGTAGGCATTACAGAGAAATCGTATACTTACAAATATAGGAATACTTACCTACATACATACGTATATGTATGTATGCATGTATGTGCCTATGGATTTAAATTTGTGTATGTACGTACAAAGTGGCACACTCCACCTGAGAGCTTTAAGGTTTCTTTTGAAAAAGTAATTTGACATTTGTTGTTGCGGCGAAAACAAAGTCATACTTTTATGTACGTATTTTCAGATGTTTACATACTTATATATGTATGTCTGAGCATATGTACATGTGTATTAGGTTGATTCATACATATCCGTACGCGTTAATATTTTTCAAGTTTTCATTAGCAACTGAATTTCATCATAATTCACAAACTAATGAAGTAAATAAATCGCCAGCCTAAAAATGTCAACAGAAATGTAGAGCGGATTGACAGAGTTTGATGTAAAATTAGCACTCCGGAATGCCGGTTTATTAAAGAACGAAAGCACTCATGGATAAAAAAATCAAAAAATCAATCCAAACAAGTAAAAAAGTGTTGAGGTAGATTCATAAAGTTCGAATGATAAAGATATGCCCAGCGCATGAAAGGACGCGTGATTGGGCCATTTTTCGAAAATTCGGCTGGAAATGCAATCACGTTATCGAGATGCGTTAGCAGCAGACTTTTGGATGATTGAAGTGAAACTTCTTAGGCGTCGATGGACGAGCGAGAACGGATAGTAAAATTTCAAAGCCATGCAACGATTTGGGCATTTTCGTTCCGCGAGAGAGAAAAAAGATATATCGTAGAGGAAAAAGATAGAGAAAGCTATACCTTATATATATCTTAGATACTCTTTGGGCTACTTGAGTTTCTCCTTGTGGTTGCTAATTTCTAGTGAGCCTACTTTTTGGCGCTTGTTTTTTGGTGCAAACTTGTAGGAAATATATTTTTGGTGCCTACTTTTTGGCACTTATTTCTGTTTCCTGGCTAGTGCTTGTGCGCACTATAAAGTGCTATCCATTCCGGCTAGTGTTATTGCCTTGCGGTAATTTGTGCCGTTGCTGCGGTCCTGGAATCGCTGCGTTTGTGCGGGTGATAAACGCTCGGAGTAGTGCGCATTGTTGCCTTGGTTTGTGTCCGGCGTTTACCTACACCGGTCGACCCTTCCCCGTTTTTTGTAAATTTTGTCTATTTGTATTCTCTGCAAATGTTGTGAATTTATTTAGATACATATTCTTTCTCTCTCTCGCTCTTTTTCTCTCTCGGGTCTCTCCCTCTTTCTTTGTCTGTTTGTTATGTGTACTACGCTACACGCACTTTTATTGTTTTTATGGTTAGTGGTTTCCATGGGTTTCCACGGAACGGTTGCGGTACATTACAGTTGAACTTTGACGGAATCTAGTGGGCTTGTAATATTTTTTGCCACTTAGCTCATATACCTTTTTTGTCATTTTTTGCGCTACTAAACTGCAAAGTGGCAAAAAATTAATCATCAATTTTTTTTTAACTAAGTAAAAAAACAAATGAATTTGAGTGATGGAAATGGCTGCCTAGTTAAAAAGTGTGTTAAATTAGATTGAGCAAGGTTATAATTTTGACTCAAATCAATTTGAACTTTCAGGCAGTAAAGGTACTTTTAAATAAAAACTTTAAGAACTCGCTTAAAAAAAAAACATGTACCTGGTTTGTACGCCAATAACTATGCACAGAATGCTCCGATTTGTATAGGGTTTTTTTTGTATTTTGAAGCTAATTTCTTGAAAAATGGCCCAACCTATTGGATTACTATTTTTACTGTAAACCTTAGAAGTGGATTAATCAAATTTATCAGTTATTCGTAATACCACTAAAATTTTGAAAAAAAAACCTTTTTTCCACTCCATCTAAGCGGTATAAGCGGGAATAGTAGCGAAAGCAAAGTCAAAAAATTTAATTCTCTAACTTCTATATCTGCTGATTTGTTATTGTTGTTATTTTTCTTTCCCCATTTTTAGCATATATGTATCTTAAGGGGGAACGCCACTGTAGAAGAACCTACAGTTTTAAGCCGACTCCGATCGGCAAATATTTTTTGTGAGAAGCTTTTTCATAGCAGAAATACTCTCGGAGGTTTGCCATTGCCTGCCGAGGGGCGACCGCTATTAGAAAAATGTTTTTCCTAATTTTGGTGTTTCAGCGAGATTCGAACCTACGTTCTCTCTGTGAATTCCGTATGGTAGTCACGCACCAACCCATTCAGCTACGGCGACCGCATTTTATAATATTAATTAAAAAATAAATAAATTCTAAAAACTTTGCAATCTGTCGCGCTGCTATTATTGTGAACGCAGGTGTACATATGTATAAGTATAAACATACATATGTATGCCAGCTGTCTGCAATATTTTAATTAACTGAATTCAAAAATGCCACCTTACCATCAAAAATTAATTATTATTGGTTCACTTAAATGAAAAACATACAAGAACCCCAAAACTCGTTTGACCACTCTTCCTGGAAGCCAACATAAAACACCTGAAATCGTAATTCCCTTCTACACAACATTCCTCCCCTTTTGTTGAAGGGTCGTGCAAATTAAATAGAGAAAAATAAAGAAAAACAAAGGAAAAAACTGCATGCTAACGTTTCTTTACAGGTTGGACGTCACATGCACCTAATTGCCACAACCAGGAATCCACCAGTTTAACTGGATATGTTGCTTGCATTTTGTAACTGAAAGCCCGCCACTTACCGTTGGTTGGCTTTAACGCCGTTGTTCCCGGCATTGTCGTCAGCATTGCCGCTGTTGTTGTCGTCACTGCCGCTATTCCTATTGTAGTCGCCTCCACTGACACTGCAACGGTCGCGTGCAGAAGTATGACGCAGAAACCCAACATTAGTGCTCGCCAACTAAAAGTAAATGATGGGAAGAAAATTGAAAATTAGTTGCCCACAAGTGCATACACATACATTCATAAATGCAGACATCTATTGTAATCGTATAGGTACGTATGTATGTATATGTAGTACTACTAATTGGTTAAACGCACACAAATTGTGGGTAGGTCATAATGATAGATGTGAAGGTTGCAAGAACAGAAGAGATATAATTTATTGCCAATAAAGAGAATTTTTCACACATTTGTATGTACGTAAAAGGACAAAAGTATGAAGAAGAAAAAATTATTCTCTCTTGAATGCATTACTACAATAAAAACTCCAAATGGTATTTAAGTAATAGACTGGCGCTTCAATTCTTCAAAGATGTTTAGGCTAAGCTTCCTCTCCAATTTGTTGTTGTGCCACAACTAAAGTCACCTATAGTTTTATGCAGTTCCCGAATGGCAAACGGTGTGTTTGCGAATCTTTCTTTTTGATAGCAGAAATTAGCTTCAAAAGTTGTCATTCTCAAAGATCGAATGCTGTTAAAAAAATTTTTTTTTGGTGTTTAGGTGGTGGCAGTGTGCAGGACGGTTTGCTTGAGCCGGTCCATAGAATTTCGACCATATGGAATACGCCACCGACAGTAAAATTAACTTTTCTCGCAAAAAAGTCTTTCGCCGATTATAATTTTTACGGGAAAATGTTCCTAGGATGCCACAGAATCACATTTAATAATAAAATCTGGAGTTGGAAAACTTTCAAATTAAATTTGCTTCAAGCTCATCCACTCAAACTCATCGAACTGAGGACCTAAAAATCTGTAACTCAAATTTTTTTGAAGTAGAAATATTCTTTCAATATCTATGCAAGCAAAAATGAGACATATAAATACTTTTTGGGTGAACATTCACTTTAACAGTAAGGATTTAGAAGCTCCAAGGAAATATACCCTCGTGAAAGAAATTCCCTAGAAATACAATACTTAGACTGAAGCAACAAGGTAGAACATTTTTTATTTCATTGTTTCCTTGTTCACTCCTCTCGGGAGCATACGGCCTCGACAAGACTCTTCCATCGTACACTGTTCTGTGCTGTTGTTTTTGCACCGTCCCATAACATGTCGGCATCTGCTAGTTCGCGCAGCATCGACCTTCTCCAAGTGTTTTTTGGTCGACGCCGACCGCTGCTCCCTTGCGGTAGCATCCTCGTGATGCTATCTGGTGGTTTTCTCAGTGCGTGGCCTATCCATCGCCACTTTCTGCGTTTGATTTGCCTATGATGGCTTCCTCGTTCGTTAATCTCCACAGTGCGTCGTTACTGATGGTGTTTGGCCAGAATATTCTGCAAAACGAATACACTGCGGAGGGATTTGTTGATGAAGAATTGTAGTCTCTGTGTGATGGTGTTAAAGACCAGCCATGTTTCGCTTCCGTGCAACAATACTGCCTTTACACATGAGCCGAATATTCGTAGTTTAGTACGCCTGGAGATATGCGAACTCCCGCACACTGTATGCATTCCACCAAATGCCACCCTTGCTTTGTTGACATCTTCATCTGCTCCACCATCTGCCGTGATGATACAGCCGTGGTAGCAGAAGCTTTCAACGAATTCCACCGGGCATTTTTTATATCTCTAATGCAATAACATCAACACGAAGAGATGAAACACTTGGAAAAGTTCTTCGTATCAGAGAATTTCTGTGTGGAAAAACTTTTCCGTCAGATTATGCTCATACATCCATAAACTCGAAACTGATCTTCCAAAACTACCTTGCCGATCATTTTCCTCCTTCATCATCTTTGTCGTGTATGTGTTCTATATCTACTTCACCAACAACATTAAGAAACTAAATATAAGCTCGAGAAGCTCTTACTGCACACCTCTTCACATTGCAAAATTAAAACTTCGGATGCGCTGGTTAGGAAGTCTCGCTCCGAAAGGGTCAGCATTGAAAACAGTTTTCTTGACGCAATAACAACAATAGAAAATTTTCCGTATCCGTTCTATGATCATAAATAATGGAGTTTCCAATAACAGGTGTGCTCTATCGCTATCGAGAGATGTTTAATGATTTTTTATGATCGGAATTGGATGGTATTAATCTGGACAACGTTTATTTTCAACAAGACGGCGCTTCGTGCCACACAAGCAACGAAACTATTGATCTTTTACGGGAGAAGTTTCCGGGCCGTGTTATCTCTTGAAGAAGTGATCACAATTGGCCACCGAGATCTTGTGATTTAACACCTTGTGACTTTTTTCTTTGGGGCCACGTGAAAGAAAAGGTCTACGCCAACAGTCCAGGGTCGATTCAAGACCTCAAAGATGGAATTCGTGAAGCTATCGACGACATAGGGCAGTCACTTTGCAATTCGGTTATGGAAAATTCCATGAAAAGGATACTGTCCTGTAAGTGTGGTCCTGGTGGTCATTTGCCTGATGTTATTTTCCACTATTAACGGCATACCTTCCTCTTTATAATGAAATAAACATCCGATCATTTATATTAAAAAATAGCATTTTTCTTTGAATATCAAAATAACACCTCTTATTTGAAAACCCTTTACTATCAAAAATATTTTATTTTTTAATAAGGATTGCAAATGTAAACCGGATTTATTAAAAAAAAGAGTAAACAATTATCAATTTTAATTCTTTGTTTCCGGATTAACTAGAATTACAGGTCTGGTGGAAAAACATACGCAAAAATCACCTTGATTTGGGGATGAATAACAAAATGACAACAAATGTAGTTTGGAAATTCCTCCCCTTTAATCTGTAGTATTTCATTGACACATTCGAGGGATTTCAAAAATATCATAAATTGTTTCCTCCTGTAGTATTAAATTAGTATTTCGTAGAACTGATAACAACTTTTGATTTGACCTGTTGATGCAAACATATGTACATATATACTGACGTAAGTACTTATACGTACTACATACAAGAGCTCTACAGATGTGTCAATGGCTACTCAAAAGTGATTGCATAAAATAAAAAATACGCAAACGGAAAGCAAAGTCGAATATAATACTGGTGTTTATAGCGAAACTCAAATAATATTTTAAAGAAAACTTTCCTCTGTCTGTAACGCATCGCATCACTCATACGCCACGCGCGGAATTGAGATTAAGGGGGAACACCACTATGAACGCGTGAAAATTAAATGATTTTCATGCATTTTTTTATAAGTTTTTATAAGTAGGGATGATTATTTGAGGATCGAACAAATTATAATTTATTTAACATATATTCAATTATACCGACACAAATTTTTATTAAAAAATATTAAAGATTACAATTGTTCTTAATATTAATGCAATGACGTCATAAAAAACTGATGCATCCTGGTGGCCACGATACAGCGGTGAAAAATTATCTGAAAGCAAAAAACCAAAAAAATTCTTAATCTATACACCAATGACTATCGTCGTACGTGGCTGTTGTTTTTAAATTTTTTTGCAGGTTTGAAAAATGAGTTTGTGTTTTTACCCTTTTTTTTGTTTTCGAAAGGCTTGAAAAATATTAATTTTTGGAATTAAAAAAAAACGGATATGTACGACTGTAGCCAATACATGTACAAAAATTAAAAAAATTAAAATCGGTTCATAAGTCTTCGAGAAATCGAGGCCACCGTGTTCAGAAAAGTCGTTTTGAGAAAATTTAAAGTTTTCATTGGCCGTTGTAACTCACTACCTGCACTTATTGTATCGGGTATAACTTCGTCAATTTTCAAGATTTTAAGTTAAAATGCTTTTTACTTAGTTTTGAATATATCTACTTTAAGAAAATGCAAAAACAAAAAAAATCGATTTTTTTGAAAAATCACAGTGGTGTTCCCCTTAAGGGGTAAGTAGAATATTACTTTCAATTATTAAAAGTAAAATGAAAGGAATACACTCACATAGTGAAACCACCAAAGATTTTTACATTGTCTGGTATACATTTTTTATAGCCTAACTAAGTTGTAAACTATTTTTCGATAAAATGGAAATACCTGACCGAAATACTTATTTCGGAAACAAGAGTTAAAATTGTCTAAGGAATATTGTTTCAAAGTATTTCACTTTCCCAGTAAATAGCGAGAAATGAAGTATAGATTTTAGGCGAAAATTCAATAACGGTACGTACATATGTCTCAACTGTACCACTAGAGAAACTTAAAACTGTTAATTTTGAATGGTACGCAACCATTTGTTTGCCAGAAGTTTTCTCAGAATTAAGGAAAATCAGCTGCCGAAGACGAATCATTCTTCACCAATCCCATGCGAGTTCTTACTTATCGACTCACACAAGAGAGTTTTTGAGCACTCAAAAGATCGAATTACATACTGGGTAGTCCCCCTTACAGCACTGATTTGTCACTTCATGATTTCTTTTTGTTCTCTAACATCAAAAATAAAATACGAGGACAACGTTTTTCCTCACCTGAAGAAGTTGTTGAAGTCTTAAGCCGCTCGTTTTGGAGGAATCCACTTTTGAGCGGCAAAAGTGCTTTAAAAATTGTTTCAACCGAATGCAGGAGGGCATTGACTTCCAAGGAGAATATTTCGAAAAACAATAAAGCCGTTTTTATTATTATTTTTCTGCGTTTTCGTTATTGGGCGCAATAACTCGTCTTCAACTAAGCCTTGTAAACCTCATAAATCGTACAAGTTTGCGATCTGTCAAAGCTTGCACGAAAATTCATTTATATAAATCAGATAAGTTTACGCTTGATTTCATTGCGTAAACGATGCGTGCAAATTTTTACATCAATTATGCAACCCTCCCGGATTCTCAGCTGATGTATCACATAACAAATTTTAATTGAACTGCAAAATGGAAATGGTGATATAAATTTAAGAAATGTAAAATAGAAAGGAATTAAATATAAATTCAAGGATACACACTAACACAATGTTCAAATTTAAGTTACCATAATTTTCGCCAAAAATTTACAACGTCATCAAATCAAACATAAGAGTTTCTTTATGAAGATTAAAAAATTTTTGTTTTTCACTGACTAGCGGCATTTAGTTTTTTTTTTTTAATATTTACCAGCACCTCAGTTGATCGATTAAAATTACAGAAAACTTTTATCAAGTGCCTTCATAGTCAACAGTAAAGGTATAATTTTATGCTTTAGGTAAATTTAAGGAAATATCCAACCAACAAGTTTTCAAAAGGGATTATTATTACTGCATTTTGATTTAACTGACCATATCTGATTAAAAAAATATCAGCTCACTTTATATCCTATCAAATTATAACAATTAGAGCGAATATCACCTGCGCGTATTGATTTACGAATTGGCAAAAAATCTACGGCTGCATGTGGCCAATATGGTTTGGCCATTCGAAGCAAAATTGTGAGAATAACTTCGGCTGCCGGGTCATCGGGATTCGGCAGCAAAATTCTACCCGCTCATTCGTTTCCGTGTGATCGGCCAATCAATCATTGTTTAGACGGCAACGAAATAATATTAGTGGAGACTGCGTAGATTTACACGTATGTATGTATATCATTCAACAAAATCTCAATTTTCGGCGGCCTTTGTCGTAAACAAACCGCCGTCATAATAAACTACGGCAACACGCTCATGCATTTGTTGTCCAGCAGCTTATATGTGTGCGTATCGGGTGCATGACGCTTGTCCGCGAAAAAATCTAAAATTAAATTTTTGATTTTCATCATGCAAAAGCCAACAACACGTATGTGTGACACGAAACAAGTACGTGTGTCACCCGACACGCATACATATAAGTTGCTGGACAGCAAATGCATGAGCGTGTCACCGTAGCTATAGGGCTGTCACAATGGGTTATTTGCGACCGTTGCAGCAACGCGTTTGACTGACGTGACGTGTAAAACGTACCGTGGTGCCACAAATCAGCTGATACCTTCAAACTCGCTGAGAGCCTGATTACGGTCTGATATTGGCAACACCTTCTGAATTATTTTCATCACTACTTCTCGACTATCAGTGAATTTGACACAATCAGCTGTTGAGCGACATAGTTCTGCATTTTTATTTACAAATAACTTTTTCCTCGCTATAATCTTGTGGTTATAGTGTACGGTGTAATGGTAGTAAAATAGTTTATGTTATTCTAACAATCAATAATAATAAGAATAATTATCTTCTAACTTAATTTTTCTTTACAAATATTTTATTTTGATACTCTGTATCTCATTTAAAGTCACGTCAGCGTCATTTTGAATTGATTGTGAAAATGGCAACCCTAGTTAATTTAAAGTATGGATCAAAGTTATAATTCTAGACGTATGTATACAAGTATTTTTGTAAATTTTGTATATTTACCCCTATGGCCTTTGTTTGTTATTTTGATTAAAGATTAAATTTTAGGCGCCGAAAAAAAAATTAGGTTTTACAGTAATCAAAATGGCACTGTATTTATGACTGTATGTATGCATGTATTTTATACATTATTGATAAGAGAATTTAATATTTCAATTGTTCCACAATATTTGCATATTGGTTTGTTGCGTATCTGCGGGATGAATAATTTTCAGAAATAAATGTTTATGTGAGTGTGTGCGTATATTAGGAGTGTACTTTCTTTATTTTAGTAAGATACTGAAAATTATAATAAGGTAGAAACGTGATAAATTTAAACTAATGCCCGATTTGTACCCCCATGTGAGCGGAGGATTTGTTCATAAAACTGTCCAAAAAGAATAGAACAATACTGAAATATATGAAATGTGACCAAATGACAGCTTTGCTTGAAGCGCTTGGAGAACGGTGAAGTTTCAAATAGCTCAATGTTCTATGTGCAGCTTAATGCTCTATTTTTGAAATTAGGAATTGAACACCCCTGTCTTTGATTTAATTTGATTTGGTTAAACTTAATTTGTGAATTTTAGGCAGTTTGGAGAGATTGTTTATTTACATTTAGAATAGGTTAGGTATATTAGGTTGATCTGAATAGATCTCACATATACCACTAGGGTTCGTAGTGTTACCAGTGTTGTTGGAGTCCTGTAAAACAAAGTTCGTGATGCATGTCTTGGCGAGTTTTAAGAAACAGTTCAAACTTTTGTCAGCAATATTCTTCAGAGATGAAAAGTATACCGATCCCAGGCTCTTGTATCGAATTCTGCTTAGAGCAGGACAGTGGCAAAGGAATCGTTTTTATTTACATTGGCTTTTCAAAAATGTTTGAATTAAATTTAATAAAAGCCACTCATTCTTGAATTGTTCCTCGTGTCTTGCAAACTTGCGCAAAGCTAAAAATGTCGATCTAAATATAATTCGCTCACCCAAAACTTTTGCGTGATTGGTGCTAATCTTGTACATTCCCACTATTAAAAGAAAAAGTTCCAATATTTTTTCACAGCTTCTAGTTAACATCAAGATTATTTAATTTAACTTACTTAAATAATTCTACTTTTGTTTGCTCTTCTTCTTAAACGTCAAAAATAATTTCCTAGAGCATTGATAATATAATATTTGTATATTTTATTTTTCTTCTCAAGAAAAATGATAATTTTTATTTATTGCTGATAAAATAATGTCGATTTTTTATGTTAAAACGTGATGCTGTTATAATTAATGCGCATATAATTATTAATTTTTTATTTTTCTCTGCATATTTTTCTTATTGTGCTCAAGAATAATGATAATTTTTTATTTATTGCTAAAGATGAATGATTATTTTTTTAAATAATATTTTTTCAAATAAAATAATTTTTTTTTATTTTTAATTCTTCTTAAATAACAAGTATCATTTCCAGAAATTTATTTTACGTTAGATACAAAATTTTGATATGAACGTGTCTGTGTCGACCACCGTAGCCGCATGGGTTGGTGCGTAACTACCATTCGGGAGTGCGTTAAAATCTCTATCCATGAACATCAAATAATAGAAAAAGATTTTACTAATAGCGGTCGCCCCTCGGCAGGCAATGCCAAACCTCTGAGTGTATTTTTGCCATGAAAAAGCTCCTCATAAAAATAAAAATACCTACCGTTGGGAATCGGCTTAAAACCGTAGGTCCCTCCACTTGTGGAAGAACATCAAGACGCACGCCACAAATAAGAGGAGGAGCTCGGCCAAACACCCAACGGAAATGTACGCGGCAATTATTTATTTTTATAAGTCTGTGAGTGGAGGTTATTGTATTACAAGGTGGCGCAAAATTAATCATCACAATTTGGGTTTTAATAACTTTTTTACTAAATAAAACAAATTATTTTGAATGCAGGAACTCTTTATTTTGACCTTTACGCGCTCCGTTGCTTGTCTGTTTTTTTACTGCAGCTGTCTGATTCACAAGTTTCAAATATGATTGACATAGGGCGTCATTTGCAAAAATTATCAACCTTCCAATAGGGTGATTGATTTTGCGCTTAAGTCTGGCTTCAAGTTTTATATAAGTTTCTGAATACGATTAAAAGACATTTAGACAGGATTGGTAATTTGATCATCATTTGATATATGGATAAATGATGACTCCCAAAAATGGTACACAGATGGTTCTAAAATGCTCCAAGGAGTAGGAGCAGGAATAGTGGGACCTAGACACACAAATTCCTAACACTAAGTACAGATAACACAATTTTCGATGCGGAGCTCTTCGCCATAATGCAAACAGTGGAAATCATATCCAAAAGAGGGTTCGAGAAAAGAAAAATTAAAATACTTTCGGACAGCCAATCAGTTCTCAAAGCCCAAATTGCTTCACATTCAAGTCAAAAGTTCTAATAGAGTGTAACAAAGCACTCAATAAACTGGCCACACATAAACAGGTCTCATTGATTCCGGTACCAGGACATGAGGGACACGAAGGTAACGAGAATACAGACTTTTATACCAAAAAGGGGGCAGAAGGGCTATTTATTGGACTAACCCCATTTTTCGACTTTAACAAAAATAATATAAAACAGGAAACCAAAAAATGGATCTAAACTAAAATCAGAGAACACTGGAACGGCACAAGCGGCCTTAATCACTCCAAAAAGTTTTTGAACTTCTATGCCAACAGAGCAAAATCTGCTCTAACCCTAGATAAAAAGGGCCTCAGATTACTCTGTGGAGCAATTATAGGTCATTTTGCTTGTAATAAACACTTTAACACAATGCAGGTTCTGCTGTGATGAAGAGGAGTCAATGCAACACTTAATCACCAACTGTGAGGCATTAAGCCACAAGAGACACAGAATCCTGGGCTCATACCTACTAGAGGTGGAAGACTTACAATTGCTCTATCCTAAGGAGCTGTTTCGATTCATCGATATACTAAATAATAGATCAATCTGGTCGCAGTGCATAAAGGCCTTTGCGTCACCCATACAACCATTACCATTACCATTGATCATAATCATAATTCGTGCATTCTGCGATAGAAACCATATAACTCAAAGCTCCAAACTGTTTGTAAAATTTAAACAAATTACAAAAAAAAAAAATCAAAATTTCCGCATTTTTACTCAAAACTTTTAGAAAAATTCTAGGTATGCAGCTTTATAGCTCATTCAATAGTAGTGCAAGTTTCAGGTGGCACAAAATTCTTGTCAATTTTTTACCAATACCTTTTTCGCTGAAGTGTTGAGCATTTTCTTCAATATACTTCTTTATGTTACTCATATATACATATGTATGTATGTAAATACAATATGTGAAACAATTTCTTTATCTGGAAGCAAATGCTCAACATCAAATGCAAAAAAATATTGTCAAAAATCAACGCAATTTTTGGGTGACTTTAAACTTACGCTTCAGCAAACTAAAATTGAATGGGCTATGAAACTGCATACCAAGAAGTTTTCTAAAAATTCTGTTTAAAACATTGAAAATTATTATGAAAATATGTTTTGAGACTTGACGCTTTGTTTTACATGGTTTTTGTTGTAGAATGTACTATAATTTTATAAAAAGATAAAAAATTAAACACAAATAAAGCAAAAGTGGTTAAAACTTGGCAATTCGTCGCGCTCTTATTATCCTAACATAAGGGTACATATTATGAAGTGTATACATATACATACATTATCAGGACTAGCTTTCATACATTTGTAGAGCAAAGTATAGATTTTAGATTTATTTATTGTGACATGCTTACATACATTTGCTCGACTCGGTTCCATGAAACGTGGTTATGCCAAGAGCTTATAACTGCTTTAAAGAGAAATGGCCGCATTATAACATTTATTTCAATGAAACATTTTAAATATACGAAAATTATTCTTCTCGAGCTCAGTTTGTAGCTGATTCAAAGCATATAAAATATGCCATACTTTTTCTAGAGTTTTTAAAACTTGCAACAAGCCAAAAATATTTACTACTCTTAAAAAGAAAACGCTCATATGTGTATATGTATATACTACAATACATATATATATACTATATACAAATATATGTACGCAAACAAACGTGGTGCAACTTTTTTAATTAGACATAATTAATATAATAAAGATGCAACGATTTTATTCCACTCGAAATTTAAAAATAAATTTTGTTATGAGCCACTCCATGTACATATGTATACAAGGACTATCCTAATGTGCATTTAGTTGCGGTTACAAACAAATAATAATCAAAAACAAAACAAACAAAAAACATTAGTATGCCAAAATTCCTGGAACAAAGCATAAAGTTGTATTTTTTATACAAAATGTATAACCACAATACACTGCATGTTTCAGGGCAAATTAATCAAATTCTCTTTTGTCTACACAGATTTAAAACAATATGCAAAAGTGAAATAAATAAATGGAATAAATTTTCCAATTCGAAAAGTGAGTAAACTTTTTGCTCATTTTAGACCGGATGGCATCGGCGAACATCAGAATTCTGTTAAGCTGGCCACAAACAGGGTACAATTCCCAGCGATTTGTTGCAGTTGGATAAAAGTTCAACGTGTATGGCGAAGTGCAGGCGCACATCCAAAGAAATTGAAATTTTTCATTTACCTGCGATTTGTTGCTAGCTTGTGGCGCAGTTGGAGGATTTTCTCATTTTTTTACTGACCGTCGTCAGATAAGAGTAGATGGAAAAGTGAGAAGTGTTAATACAAATTTTTTAGAAGAAATCATAAAGTGTTTCAAAAATGTGCCATTAAATATGGCAAATAAAAATGGAATTATTCAAAAAAAACTTTCACGAGAGGCAAGAATCATTAACGTCGCAGAAAGTTGTTCATTTGGCGTGATTGCTTTTCGCATTTGAGTATCTTTTTTTATGAAAGTATGTAGATACATATTTAAGCAGCTCCATATAAGTTTCAGTGTCCATGCGTAGAAAATTTGTATACTCCGCTGGGGCACTCATTTACATATTTCCTAAGAACTTAATATGAGAAGGATTGCTTCGATTTTGCAACCAATCTTTCACCCAAACACGTACACCCGTTTTGGGTGTTTGGCAGAGCTCCTCCTCCTATTTGTGGTTTGCGTCTTGATGTTGTTCCACAAATGGAGGGACCTACAGTTTCAAGCCGAACAGCAAATATTTTTTATGAGGAGCTTTTTCATGGCAAAAATAGTGTCGGAGGTTTTGCCATTGCCTGCCGAGGGGCGACCGCTATTAGAAAAAACTTTTTCTTGATTTTGGTGTTTCACCGAAATTCGAACTTTCGTTCTCTCTGTGAATTCCGAATGGTAGTCACGCACCAACCCATTCGGCTACAGCGGCCGCCTATTATTTTTTCTTAATGCACATGTAAAAAACTGCAAGAACAATCGCGTCATCCGCTTTCTTGTTTTGCACGTTAATTTTAACAGTACGACGATGAAATGATGGTTTATGGATTTGTGTACAGTTTGTGTGCTACGGACTAGGCATAAATCGCTGGCAATTGTGCCCTGTTTGTGGCCAGCTTTATGCAAAGCATACACGCCCCAACCGTTGTATCAACATGGGTATGTTGGATAAACGGTTGTATCATTTGTAGTATGGTACAACCACTTTCCATGTTTGTCCAACGGTTGCATGAAAATTAAAATGTTTTAAGTTTTGATGGGTGGATTTAGCGGTTGTACAATGGTTGGAACGTGTATACGCAGATTATACAGCCAACATCGTTTATAGTTTTCTTTTTAGTTATTTACACAGAAAAAAAATTAAGAAAAATATTGAAAACTTTAAAAAACTAAACAAAAAATATGTATAAAAAATTTAAAATAAATATAAAAAAATAAAAATTAAAAAGTTTTAAGTTTTGATGGGTGGAGTTAGCGGTTGTACAATGAGTTGGAACGTGTATACGCAGATTAGACAGCCAACATCGTTGATAGTTTTCTTTTTAGTTATTTACACAGAAAAAAAAATTAAGAAAAATATTAAGAACTTTAAAAAATTAAACAAAAACAAAACAATTTTAAAAATATGTATTAAAAAAATTAAAAAATTATATAAACAAATAAAAATTGAAATTAAAAAAAAAAATTAAATTAAAATTAAAAAAAAATTAATATTATTAATTATAATTAATACAATTAATAAAATAAAGTAAGCAATAAATAAGTAAATAAAATAAAAATGCATCAATTATTAAGATTAAGAAAAAATAAAAATGAAATATAAAAAAAATAAAGAAAATAAAGTAAACTATAAATAATAAATAAAATAAATATGCGTCAATTATTATTATTGAAAGAAATGTCACTTGTTTCCTATATTATGCGAAAACTTCAACACCGCGAAAATGAGAATAATAAAGTTGGACAACGCCTTGTATGTATATCGTGCTGGAACATGTACATATACTAAACAACCGTCCAACTCATTGTACAACGGTTGGAACGTGTATACTCCACATTATGTTGTTGTTGTGTCAGGTCAGTCCATAAGTTCGTGCGTATTTTACCCATAATTTCACTTTTGTACGATTTTTGCATACAAGCAATTATTCGCAGAATATAACGGAACTATTTATATTTTCTTTGATATATTGTAATGAATTAAAATGGACTGCGCAAAAGTGGTTTTCAAAATTCCGAAGTGGTAACTGCGACGTGGAGGATGCCCAGCGCGCTGATCGTCCTGAAGTCTTTAACTCCGACCCCTTGCTCGAACTCGTGGAAGCTGAGCCAAATTTGACAGTCGATATGATAACTCAGAGGTTAAATTCATCGCATGGAACAGTTCACAGGCACCTGGTTCAGTTTGGAAAGGTTTCAAAGCTGAGAAAATGGGTTCAGCATAGACTTTCCGTCACCAACCTTCAGCAGAGAGTGAATGTGTGTTCTCAGCTGCTGGAACGGCTTGAAAATGAAAGTTTTTTTAACCGCATCGTTACTGGTGATGAAAAATGGGTTCTTTACAATAATCCTGTTCACAAACGCCAATTTATCTAAATAAAGATGAAACACCAGAACCGACACCTAGAGATGGCCTTCACCCCAAGAAGATTCTCCTGTCTATTTGGTGGGATATGCCCGGTATTGTTTATTATGAACTTCTGGAACCAAACCAAACGATAACTGCTGATTATTATTCCCATCAGCTATCACACCTGAATGAGGCACTTAAAAAAAATCTACCGTATTTAGTGAATAGACGCGAAGTTTTGTTTCACCACAACGCAATACCCCATACCGCAAGGCAAACATTAGGCAAGCTTTCCGTGGACTTCAATCCCATATGAGTAACAAGAACTATACTCCTCAAAAGAAGCTATAAAAAGGGATATCGAAGCGTATTTGGGTTCCAAGGACAAACAATTTTTTGAGAAGGAATTAAAAATTTGCTTAAACGTTGGGAAGACATTGTAAATAATGAAGGAAAATATATTATTGATTAATAAATACTTTAAACATCTTTTTTATTAATTTTAAAACCACCTTTAAAAAACGCACGAACTTATGGACTGACCTGATAGTAACATACACATTTACTATACTTCTATGGGGAACACTGCTGGAGTGACAGTCTTTGGTCGCATATAAAGTCAGGTCATTTCGTTAGCCGGCGACCGTTAATAGAAAAAAAATTTTTTATCGCGTTCAGCGTTTCATACAGTGGGTTACGAATCCGAGCCCTACCGAATGGTAGTCACACACAAATCCACTCGACTCCAGCGGCCGCTTTCTACATGCATGCATATCAGTTTTAATAATAATCTCTTTCAGTGCACTTTTTTAAGCACTGCAAAATTAATACGCATTAACTAAAAGTTTCATAACAAATAAGGCATACATACACACATACACATACATATGTACGTAGATGCACAAAAGCTGCGCTATCGCCTGCTTTACGAGAGTTGTTTCATGCGGTTTTTGCAATCAGCGCAATGTCTCAAGCGAAATGTTGAAAATTAAATATGTATGCACTTTTTATTCAAAAGAAAGCAATGTGGTGCGAGCGTTCCACCCCCAATAAAAGTTTACTTAGGCATACTTGCATACATACGTACGTACAATATGTATATTGATAATTCTATTCACACTTGACATCAATCAATTTTTGCGACTATGTGCATGGAGAACAAAAAGAAAGGCAAAATGAAGCACGTGGCCGGCGGTGCTGGCTTTCAAGCAGTTGCCAGATTCGAATGTAGATACAAATGCAATAATTGTATGACGAATGGTGATGACCAGTTTTGAATTCGTTTGAATTAAAATAATAGTTGTTAAAACTCTCATATTGCATCCATATGCATACATAGATAGTTTATTTCCTACATCAAATGCATCTATGTATGTGTGTATGTATGGGTAGTAAGTGCATAAAAGCTAGTCAACTTTTAATGAATGAAATTAATTCACTGGAATTTTTCAGCGAATTCAACTCTGTATGCAGTTACTCGCATAACATTTAATTATTGAATAGTTTTTTTTTTAATGCCAACAACAATGTGTGAAAGCCATTACTTGTATTAAAATGAAAGAAATTTACTTTTACAGCGGGATTTTCGACGTTTTAGACTTAAATGTGTATATGTAATATTTTTTTTTGTATATACAGGCATTCAAATAAATATTCTATATTCTTGCGCGTTTAATATGTATGTACGTACCTCCAGTGTTCAAAATAATATGAACGCGGGGAATTACCAAATTTCAACTATTTTTTTGTTTTTATAAAAGTGTAATGCATTCTACAACGAAAACCATATATGTATGTGCATCCTCAAAGCTCCAAACTTCGTACAAAATTCACAAAAATGTAATATTTAAATTCCAAAAGGTTATCTTCACAATTTTTAACTTTTCAATAAGAATTTTTAGAACTTTTGGGTATGTAGTTTTATAGTTCATTTATTTGTATAGTTTAATAAAAAGTAAGTCTAAAGTCGCTCAGAAATGTCGTTGTTTTTTGACAATTTTTTGCTCACGATGTTGAGAATTTTCTTGCATATAAAGAAATTGTTCGGAAGTCTTTGATATGGAAGAAAATGTTCAACAACTCAGCGAAAAAATGGTCAAAGTTCAACAAGAATGAGCTATAAAACTGCATATGCAGAATATCCTGAATAAAATTAAAAATTTGTTAAATTTTTGTAAGCTTCGTACAAAGTTTGGAGTTTTCAGTTATGTATATGATTTTTGTAGTCAAATGCACTGTACTTTTTTAATAACCAAAAACAAAAACTTATTTTTAACACAGCTAAATAGTCTTTCGACGACATAGCCATAGCGCAGCGAATAAAGATCCAGCGGCTACGTTGTACGTCGATGCGATACCAGCTGATGGTAGCAGAGGAAGAGGAAGATCTCCTCTACGTTGGAAAGATCAGGTGGAGAAGAACTTGGCTTTACTTGGTGTGTCCAACTGGCGCCGGTTAGCACGTGAAAGAAATGACTTCGCGCCAATGAAGAAGAAAATGAAAGAGTCTTTCAAAAGTGACACATTTCAATGTGAAAATATGTGAAGGTAAAAATTATTATATCGAATCATTTCTTATTGTTGAGTTTATCGCAAAGCGATTATCAGGCTTTGTCAATACCAATATACTCTGCTAGTCGTCGCCCCTGCGATGTTAGCTAATTCTGGAACACAGAGATAGAAAAGTTTTTCCGAATATAATCCCTCTGATGTGATAGTTTTAAGGGGCAAATATGAACGTTTAGTTTTTTAATTGGAAATCGAAGTTATTTGAGTACGCATATTTATAGTTTTCGTAGGCGCAAGATATTTTAGAATAATGTAGAACATGCAAAATAATTCACTGGGTTTTTACCTGCGCAACTCATTTTTTGCGCCCAATGACGAAAGCTACTAAATATCAGTCAACACACATCACATTGCCCCAGTTATGCTTTGGCTTCCTCCCTACACCCTTCGACAGGCCTATCTGCATTAGTGGAGCGACTAATATTCGCATTAATGAGCGACTTTGAAACTTCATTTGAAAATATGCTGGCTGCAATATTTCTGAAGTATCAACACAAATGCGTTCACCTGCATTCTCATTTGCATATTTACATGTAAACAAACATATATACATACATGTATATTTATTTACTTTGGAATTTGCATCTGAAAATTTAGCGAAACTTTAGATTCACTCAACAAAAATTTTACTGATATATTGCAGCACTGCCAGTTAATTCAAGGGGACAGGCTTAAAAGTAGACCCAGAATCAAGTTGATATTTCACATCGTTGTTGTTTTATTTAAATTTGTTCCCCTATCGTTCCTATTTAGTCAGCCTATATTTTAAAACAAATGCTAATGCTGCCCGAAAATTATAATGAGCCTTATCAAAAATTCGATGCCGTCAAATTCTTGACGTAGGGCGAAAGAATTTTATTTTTTTTATGCTGTATTATACTCGTAATATACGGGAATAATTTGTTTATGTGGAATTCATGATAAATTTCATTTTCCATATTATTATATCTTTTATTTTGTATTCAAGAAATTTTATATTTTATATTTGTAGATTAAAATACTATGCAGTCACTCACACCTTATTTGGTACAGATTAGATTTTTTTTTGTAAAGTGTTGTACATTTCGGACAACATGACTCAGCCAACGTAGCCGCTGGATCTCTATTCGCTGTGCTATGTCTATGTCGTCGTAGAGCTCATACAGTTCATCGGCCAAATACGTTTAGTTTTACCTCGTCTACAAAAAAAACGGTCCTCCAAAATGCTGAGGTTCTATTTAGATGGTCACGCGCAAATTTCAATCTCTTACTTCTATTCCTTACACTTACGAATTTGGATAATATAGTTTCTGTATGGCAAGTCTTACCGAAATTTTTTTTTGCCCATTCTCACTAACCACTGACACTCTTTGTGAAAGTTTTATTTGGAGCCTGTCGTCCCTTATTTACCACACGGTTTTCATGCTAAAGCGTTCAATAATGTGCTGAACTGTTGTCGAAATTAAATGTACAATTTCAGCTATTTTACGATGCGTCAGTCATTCCTCTTTTGAAATGCTCCAAAACTCACTCACGCTTTTCTATGATTAAAGAAAACAAGGTTACATAAAATTTAATATTGATTAATGTCATACTCACGCTACTAACCCTCGCATACTAAAAATATGATTTCGTTTGTTGAAACTTGCGCCGAGAATAGCGGTACTTTTAACTGTATAAGATGGACTAAACTGATGTTACCTGTCATGTCCGATCGACTGTCGCAAATTTTCCTGCCATTAAGCAGAAGGGAGTGCAGACAGCTGGTTGGACTGATGACGGGCCACTTTCTGTGGGCGAAGCACATGGAAAAGGTAGTCATCTCAGAAAGTGTACCTACTCTGCCCAGCATTTGCAGAGGAGGATGAGACGGCGGACCACTTTCTGTGCATCTGCCCCACCTTCTCTCGAATCAGGCTTGAGGTCTTTGGCACTGATGGGTTAAGAAGCAACCACCTTGAGTCCCTGGCACCATAAAATCTACTTAGATTTCTTCGGAGATCGGGTAGATTTAAAGAAAATTAAAAGGGAATACAAGTGTAGTACAATGGAATTAATTGATGTCTGAGTGCTGTACTTGCTAGTTGTCCCGACAAAAAAATAAACTGTATAATTTAAGCTGTGGCGTGAGTTGTATGTTTTTTTTTATTGCATTTCACGGATGATTGATACTTTTTTGTATTTTATGTTGAGAAATAAAATAAAACAAAATATATGCATACTCTGTTTTCCATTTTCGCAACATATTATGAAATAGAGAACACTTTACAAAAAAATCGTATCTGTACCAAATATGCTGTGCGTAACTGTAGGTATATCATTTGTAAGCACATTACTCTATTTACAAGTGCGATTTCGATTTTTAATCACTACGAAAATTTCTGTTGAATATTTACTTTTAGTTTCATTGTTGCTGCATGTTCCCTTTACATTCGCTTTCGTTTAGTTCGCGCTTAGATTATATTGATTTGAGTTTTGCACTTCGACCTTCTGGTCTTTTGTGCCCTCTACACATCACAGGACCTCATCCAACCCAATTTTCTTATTAAGCGTAAGATAGAGCTGAGTTGGACTGAGCATACATTTGTATGTATGTATGTGCCTTTCTTCTGGCTGCAAATGGCCGTGATGTCTCAACCGTCTCCGCGATATAGCGCTGCATTCAAGGACAAGGTGGAAGAATCAGTGGACCATATTCCGATCATGTATCAATGACTGTGCAGTGTGCAGTCTGCAGTAGCCTGTGAGAATGCTCGTGCTTTTACACGAGATAGACAATACATTCACGCTTTTTTTACTAATACATTCACTTCTCCCGCTTTATCTTTGTAGCTGTCTATGATTTTTCGCAAACTGTAAATTTGGCAAATGATTTGGCATAACTGGCCAATTCGCTGATGTTTCGTTTTAATTGACGAAAGTATCGAAGTGAGAGCAAGTAATTTGTACGAAACGACGCTAACGGCTATTGCCTAAATTTTAATTGTCTCTTTATAACTGTCTGGACGCAATGGCTGCGCAAACAATTTTCACCTCTTTGACAGCTAATATGTATTTTCACTTGTCTTCAGAGCTTTGACTTGTGCCAACCCAAGATTAGACCAAAAATTATTAGTGAACTAAAAAAGAAATATGAGTGTTAGTAAACACAGACAGATATTACAGCTGGATTCTTAAAAAAGTGTGTTGTGTCTTATTGAATTTGATAGGAATATTAGATTTGATAATTGTACACGGCACCACCCGCGCAGACTTCACTGTATGCACAATTTAACTTCAATCGAGACACTTAATCAGCTTCCAGCTCTTTCGACCAATAAAACATCGGTCGTGCCAGATAACAGTGGTGGGAAGATCTCATAAATTTTACCCCACAATTCATTCATTTTATGGCATTGCAGTTCCAATGCTACCTGAGCAGATAACCTAAGATTATAACTATTACGAGACGTATTTACATACATACATATGCAGGTATGTGTGTATTCTGTTTTAACCACTTGCTATCAACCTCACCTCAATTTGCCAGATTTCTTACACTTTACATCACACATCTAGATCAATCGGGTATTCATTTGGGGACGATTAGACAGAATTGCTGTAATGTATACGCAATTACTTCACTTGTCTTTTAATATTCATAGTCGATATTTGTTGTTGGTGACAGTTTAAATCTGACTGAATTTATATCAGCGTATTTGATGTGAATTTAAATACTGTAGATTCCCACTCAATTAATTTTCTGGCAAACATTTCCAAGCTTTTGGGTTAAGTTCAAACGACTACATCAATTAAATGACAAACAATGAGCCAAAAAGGAAGGAAGGAGCTCAAGTGTATTGTACATGCTTACATACATATGCACACATGCAGGTGTATGTGCATGCATACTCCCGTATTCTCAAATTAGTGTTAATACTAATCCTCACTGGTCGTAAGTGATAGCTCATGTGTGAGAGCTATACTTTGTTAAAGTAAAAGAAAAAGCTGCCACCTCTAACAATTTGTTGTATTCATTTGAAGAAAGTTACATATATTTTTTTATATTTTATTTGTCAAGTGTCTAAGTTCTGCAAATTCTTTTAAATTTCTTAGGGTCGTTTTCTCAGCATTCTGTTATTATTATACAGTCCTGTTAATGTTATATAGGAACATAGCGAAGCAGGCCGGTCGATTGATCGTTTTATTAACTTCTCATAGAAAACTTATTTATGCCATAGAGTTACAAAGGAAAACTGTCAAAATCAGTTGTTTAAAACTAAATAAATACGTGAAATCCCTTATTTTAAATAAAAAAACTAAATAAAAGGACAACAAAATCAAACGAGGCAGAACCTTTGTTAATTTTTGCCGAATTAGTTGTGGATAACAAAGGATTATCAAAAACTAGCATCTGTTCTCATAACTGGCGCGATGTCAACCACACCATCGAAAGCATTATATGCGACATTAAACTTCCTGCCGGTTGTTGAGGAAGAGACAATCTTGCACCTTCTGTGCCATTGTCCTGCTCTATCCAGACGGAGATTTTCTATTATAGGCAGATCTGTTCTGCAGAAATAGGAGATATTCTAAAATTTTTGAAAAGCTCACACTGGTTTTAGGAGAAATAGGGAACGCTCTCCACGCGACATCACAATGGGCTATGAGTCTGAGTGTGTCCCACAGGACAACCGCCTTAACCTAACCTAACCTAACAAAGATTTAACATCACAACCCATTGTGTTTGAATATCGGCATCGAAAAAATGTGAGGTTTCCAATCAGCTGTTTTGTTTACTAGAGTTGTGAAAAATTCATTAATTTTTTAATGCAAAGCATTTTAATATTAATGTAAAAAATAATGCATTAATTCTTAAAATTTAATTCAAACAAAAATCTCAATGCATTCGTTTTGAAAATCTATTCTTTAATAAAATTTCAATGCATTAATTCTAAAAAAAAATAATGCTAATTTATTTTTTTATACTATCTCGTAGAAGTTCGTTATACATTCTGTCAAAAAAGTACCGGGAATTGTTAATAAAACACAAAATGTATTTTGTCGCCTTCAAAAAAGGCTCCATTCGAAGCAATACACATGTGTCAACGATTAGTCCAGTCATCAAAGCACCTTTTAAGGGGGCAGATACCTGTAAAATTTCGAACAAAAAATTTTCGCCATTTTAAATGATTAAAAAAAAAAAAAAAAAATTATATTATTTGAATGTATAAATAAACTGTATGCCAATTTTGAAAAAATATATTGACTTCTGCATTTTAAATATGTTTAATGAAAATCAGGGAAAATATGGCCGTTTAGAGGTATCTGCCCCCTTAAGTCGCTAGCAATTTTGCTTAATCTATCAACCTTCTACAGTAGGTCAATAAAGAACTCGCACATACATATGTACATAGCTTGCATCTTCAAATTCAAAATTTTTGTAAGAAAAGCAAGTTAAATATTTTATTTTTATATTTTTCCATTGGGTATTCAATTAGGAATTATAGTAACAATAATTTACAAATCCATCACCTCCTTGTTATAAAAAATTGATCATGCAGCATTCGCAAAATTGGTGTCAAAAAAGAAGTCGGACATCTGGCATTATTGCGATTGTTTGGCACAATTAATTTGCTCTCGGTAGAACAGTGCAAAGGAAGAACCAAACGTAAAGAACGAAAATGGGTAGACAGCGTGGACGAAGCTCAATTGAATTCAGAAATTCAGATATTAGTCATCATGAAAAGGGTAAACGTTCTGGAAATCGCAGAAATAGTGGATAAATCCCGTTCGACTGTATACTAGTATGGCATGATAAAACGTTTCAGAAAAGCAAAATCCGTGGAAAATAAGAATTCGAGACGCCCAAAACTGTTTCGGATGCAGATAAACGGTGAATAGTGCAACAAATTCAGAAAACTTCAAATTTGAGCACTTCTAAACACGCAACAGAAGTCATCCAACACCTTAATATTGACTGCAAGCCCAAAAGTATACGTATGTATAGTGTTGCGAAAGAATAATTATAATGGAAGAGTTGCATGAAAAAACCTTTCATCAACGACGTTAACCGGCATAAGAGAATAAAATTCGAAAAGCATCATGGGGATAAGGATTTCGAGTTCTGGAAGGCCGTTTTATTTGCAGATGAAAGCAAGATTAAAATATTTAGGTCAGATGAACAATCATATGTGTGAACAAGACCTAATGAAGAGTTGCTCGAAAAAAAACTTACGTCCGACAGTTAAACATGGGGTCGGTCGGTAATGGTATGAGGTTGTATGTCCGCTGTTGGTACTGCAAATTTGTGCTTCATTAACTGCAACAATACTATCAAGACAACGATATCGAGTATAAGGCACTTCATGTCCGTCTATGGCTTATGTACAACTACCCTAAAGTACTTGAAACACCTGCACAATCTCGACATCAATGCCATTGAGCTCATTTGGAAAACCAACTGAAAAAGCTTGTTATTAGAAATAAGAAAGACCCAGAAGATGCTATTAAAGAAGTGGGGGAAAAATAGATCCATTAACATGCAAGAAGCTGGTCGAATCCATGCGAAGATGACTGAATGATGTGAGAAAAATTAAAGGCTTGTCGACTAAATATTAATTATATTGTTTTTTCTTAAATATTATTTGCCTAACTCTACTTTATATAAATGTGCGAGTTCTTTTTTGTCAAGAAATTTGGCTAAGTTTTTATGTTTCTATTTTGTATGTACGAATGAGTTCAAGTTTGTTTATGTTTTTTGTAGTTTTGAAAAAACGCTTGAATAACGAAAATAAATGTGACACATAAACGCATTAGATTTGCTATTTCATATGCATACATATAACTATACTTCCTGTCATATTCGGTAATATTCGGGTTTCAAAGGGTATTATATGCAATGTCCTCTTCTTTACTTCCCTCACCAATGATAGGTAAGGATAAACAGTTTCACACGGGCAGAGATACCTCTTTTAATATGATTCGCGTACTAAGTAGGCTAAAGTCTGGACTGAAAATATGTCATCTCAACGCTCAGAGTTTGCCATCTAAAATTGATGAATTTCGATATATCTTTGAGACATCTGATGTAGATGTTGTGTGTGTATCTGAAACATGGTTCTGTACGTGGCATAATGACGATTCGTTTTGTGTTAATGGCTATAAAACTTTCCGTTTAGATAGAGCCAAGCGTGGTGGCGGTGTTGCAGTGTTTGTTAAAAATAGTCTGTCTTGCTCCCTCAAGTGCATCTCGGAAAATACGAACCTAATAGAATATATTTTCCTTGAAATTAAAACTAAGTATGACAAACTCCTCATTGGCTGTGTATATAGACCTAACAAATACATCGCCTACGCATCGTTTGTTGATTTCATCGAAAACTTGTCTCTTAATTATAATAATATCGTTGTAGCAGGAGATTTTAACAGCGACCTGCTATGTGAAAATGAGTTCGTGTTAGCCATGCGGAGCTTGGGTTTGTTCCCCGTTAACGGCTCTATGCCTACACATTTCACGCAAACTAGCAGCTCTTTGCTAGACATATTTTTTGTTAACGATACCGCTAAAATTCTCCTATTTGACCAGCTTTCTGTGCCAGGTTTTTCTAAGCACGATCTTATTTTCATGACATTTAACTTCCAACTGACCCATGACACTAAATACTATTCATACCGTGATTTTCTACGCATAGATTATGAGCTTCTTGAAGGGGCTGTGGAGGAAATTGACTGGGAATGTATTCATAACTTAATATCTAGTAATGAGCAAATTAGCTTCATTGAAGAAAACATTAGCTCGCTCTTTCACCGCTTCGTACCACTTGTACACAAACCAGTAATTGATAAAAACCGGCCATGGTTCAGCAACCATATTCAAAAATACCATTGCTACTAGCCACACAATTTCAGCACCAGCAAATTGTATATCGACGACCGCCACGCCGCCGCCTACAACTGCGGTATCTACAGGTGCAGCAAATGCTGCCATTTTTAGCAATTACTTACCACATAATTTTCTGCAAGTAAACACTACTCAACCACAACCGAATCTTTTTACAAATTTTGCGCTCGCAACGGGCGACTATGTGCTACCCGATGTGCTGCCTAAGGTAACGTAAATTGAAATTACACACTTCATTTCAACACTTGATTTGCAAACGCAACAAAGCGTACCGCAAATGGAAGAGCTTCAGAACCTCGGAAACTTATAACATCTTTAAGGCTTGCAGACGAGATGTTAACAAAGCAATTAGATTGAGTAAACTAAAATACTATGAGCAGCAGTTTAGTACTGCAGTGGGTTCGAAGCAGACGTGGAACAAAATACGTGCGATCGGGATTGGGAACAAAAATCAACCTATGCTAGATCTAGGTGATGTTAATGTAAATGTACTAAATGAGAACTTTGTGCGCTTGCCCGGCTCTGTTAATAATATATGTTACGACAATTACAATTCTAATCTTAACGCTGTGATGTCCAGTTTTTGTTTTGAATGTGTCGATGATTGTGAGGTAGTACAGTCCATACTTAGTGTCAAGTCGAATGCGGCCGGTCTGGATGGAATTCATCCAAAATTTATAAAATGCCTGTTACCAAAGATCTTAAAATATCTTACCTATGCTCTGAATACCGTCTTAACCACGTCAATCTTTCCCAACTCTTGGAAGAAAGCCAAAATCATACCTATTAAGAAAGCGAATGGAGACTACCGCCCGATTGCAATACTGCCGTTCTTATCCAAAGTTCTTGAGCGTATTATGCATCGCCAAATAAACACGTTTTTGAATAGCAACGCCTTGGTGAACACATTGCAGTCGGGGTTTAGATGTAGTAGGAGCTGCACCACAGCACTCCTAAAAGTGTCTGATGATATAAGGCTCAACATTGACAAAAGGCATGTGACCTTTCTAACTCTACTTGACCATTCAAAGGCATTTGACTCCGTAGACCATAAGCTCTTAATTCTGAAGCTTAAAAACTTATTTAGCTTTTCAACGTCGGCCTTGACTCTTATAGAAACGTATCTTAGTGACCGATTACAAGCCGTATGTAGTGATAATACCATGTCAAACTTTCTCCCTGTAACCAGAGGTGTACCTCAAGGCTCTATCCTTGGCCCTCTTTTATTTGTCTTGTACATTAACGATTTGTTCGGTGTGATTAAATATAGTGATGTCCATGTATATGCTGATGACGTTCAATTATATGTTAGTTGTCCCATTAGCTGCATTGACATTTGCATAAGCAATATGAATTCTGACTTGAGCCTCACAAGCAAGTGGGCTTCTGAAAATGGGTTAATTCTTAATCCTGATAAGTCCCAATGCATCGTTATTTACAAAAAAAATATCAAGCTCGATGGCTATACACAAGTCAAACTAAATGGCGCTGAGATTAAATATGTGGACAATGTTAAAAATCTAGGGGTTACATTTAATAGAACTTTGACATGGAGCAACCACATTTTTACTGTCATAGGCAAAGTTTATGGTATGCTCCGAAATTTATGGACAACTCAATATTTTACACCAGTAAACACTCGACTGCTACTAGCTAAAACGTATTTGTTACCAACGTTACTGTATGGTTGCGAGTTATATACTCCTTGTGATAGTGTGTGTCGTAGTAAGCTTAATGTTTTGTATAACAACATTGCTAGGTACGTGTACTGTAAAAAACGTTATGACCATATTTCAGTATTTGCGAAAAAAATTGCTTCCGTATCCTTTAACGACTTGCTTAGGTTTAAATGTTTAGTTTTACTCCACAAGATCATAAACACTCAAAAACCCAGATACCTCAAAGATCGACTTATGCCTTCAAAGTCCTGCCGCTCGTTAAACATAGTCCCGATGAAATACAGTTGTTTGGTGACTGAACGTCAATACTTTGTGTTCTCTGTCCGTCTTTGGAATACCTTACCTTACAAAATTAAACGTATAAAAGAAAGCTCGTGTTTCAAAAATAAATTGCTTCGCTATCTTGCCGAAAATTGCTGAATGTAATATACTTTAAATCTCTTCCCATTAATCCCTACTCCTGCTACCACTATTTTTTACCTTACTTTCCTTTTAATACTTTCTCCAACTTATACTTCTTTACTACTATCTGTAATTTTAATTTTAATTTTGATTTTACTGTTAATCCTTTTATGTCAACTATTCTTAAGGTCAATCATTGTAAAAATAACCTATGGTTGTATGTTTTGACTTTAATAATAAATAAATAAATAAATAAATATGTAAATATTTTTTTATTTAAACTCATATCACTTGGGTGTCCGAGTTCTTTATTGAGCCACTGTATTTGAGAAAGTGAATATGTTCTCCTTTCATTTTCAAAGAAATTATAATTAATTACGATAATAAACAATTCTTTACAGTCCTTCCTTCCGTATGTGAATTTCTGAGGGCAGAATAAAATTAAAAGAAAAACAAGCATTTAAAGAAATATGAAATTAGCGAGAATAACAAATAACGCATAATCGAGTAGGGTGTTTCATGCCATTTGCGTTGTACTCTACACAAATTAACAATCTTTCCTCCAACCTACATACAAACATGCATATGTTGAGACGAATGTACGTACATACAGTATCGGACGAAACATTTGCAACTAAAATGTGGGCAATGAAAACTTTCGATTGCTCAGCCATTATTTGTTTAGAACCTGTTAATTTCACTTTATTTGTAATAAAAGATGTTGATTTACGTAAATAAAACAAATTTATTCATATTCAACAGTTCATATCTTAAATTTAAAAATCAAATGTGTCCAACACGTGTATCTAATAAGACAAAACAATTGCAACTAAAGGAAATCAGTAAACTATTTTTATTAAACTTAGTATTTCGTGGCAAAACCATTGCTCTGAATAACAGCTCTGCATCGTCTCGGAATTGAAGCTATCAAATTGTCAACTATCGTTTGTGGTATATTTCTCCATGCCTCCAGGACTCTTTGGAAAAATTGGTCAGTATTTGCCACATTAGTCCGATCAATTCTCTTTTTTACTATTTCCCATAGGTTTTCTATGGGGTTAAGATCTGGGGAATGTGGGGGCCACTCCTTTACGTCCACTTTATTCCTCTGGAACCATGATTTCAGGACCTTCGCCGTATGCTTCGGGTCATTATCCTGTTGGAAGACCCACTTCAAGGGCATTTCCCACTCAGCATGTGGCAGCATTACCGATTCCATAATGTCCCTTTAAACGTACTGGTCCATTATGCCCATAATACGATGGAGTGGTCCCAAACCAGCAGCAGAAAAGCATCCCCAGACCATAATGTAAGCACTATGCTTAACAGTCTATACACAGTATGATTTTTGAAGACGCTTGTTACGTGGGCGTCGAACGTAGGATACGCCATCACTTCCGACCAAATTAAATTTGGATTCGTCGCTGAAAAGAACAGCTTTCCACTTGCTTAATGGCCAATCTATGTGATCCTTTGCGAACTGCAATCGTTTTTGTTGGTTACGCTTTCTAATAAGCGGCTTCTTTGCTGGTCGGTACGTCCGTAAATCAGCTTCAGCCAGGCGACGACTGGCAGTTTTTGAGCTCATTGGTAACCCAAGCTCCTTTACCAATTGGGGGGCACTTCTAAATGGATATTTTTTTACCTCTCTCGCTATCAGTTTGTCAGTTCTTTCATCCGTTTTTCTTGGTCGGCCTCCTCGATGCACCACCGCGATAGTTTTGTTTTTTATAAAGTTCGCAATAATTCGAGAAATTTATGACTTATGAATATTATATTTTATGGATATATCTTTCTGGGTCATTCCTTTGTTATATTCATCTACAACACGCGCGCGTAATACTTCACCGAACTTATTTCGAGCCATTACTTCATTTAACTCAACTTTACAAAAAAATTGTGTTATCGCCACAAATTCTGCACAAAACTGATGTTCACAAATTGACACGATTAAACTAAACTCAGAAGAGTTAGAAAACAAAACCAAGCTCAAGCATTTTTACCGTTATATAGCTAAGCTCACAAGGTTGCAATTGTTTTGTCGCTCATAGTTGCCAGATAATTTAATTTTTTTTAAATACAGCTACAAAAAGGAAAGGATCTTGAAAAGATTTTTTGGAAAATATTACTGAGATGCTCTAGTATCCATAGCGTGAAATTGAATTGCAATTGAGTGAAGAACGACATTATGTCAAAAAATAAATTGAAGGCTGCATTGCAGTTGTAAATGTTTTGTCCGATACTGTACATACAAACATACATGCAACTCATCAGCCGCACCATTGAGCAGCAACTGCCAGTAACAGCAACAGCATCAACAGCAGCGACCAACAGTTGCTTATTTCCGTTTAAATTCATCTTTAATAGGCGAACATGCCAATTCTTCAGCTGTGGTTTTAACAAGAAGTGACATAAAGTCGAGCTACACATTGTAAACACCCTTCCTCCCGGAATTGCAAAGCCGCATTCAGAATAGAATCAAACATACGGACACTATGAAAATAATCAAAAAAGACAAACACATGCATATGTGCCTATGTATGTATGTATGTATATTTATGCACACATGCAAAAGCATAAAGATACATCCATACATTCAAGTACCCACTACTATACATACATACATACATACGCCCATATGTATAAATATATCTTGCATGAACGTATAATAATGACAATTCTCAGATATCTTCATTTTTTCCCAGTAATCTGGCTCTTGAATTGGGCGAGCGCATCAGAATGCCGCCTATCTAAAGTCGACAGGCCAACAGGCCGGCCGAAGCTGCGCAACCTTTTCAGCCTAAAGAACATCTCTTATGGCTTGTTAACTCCGGTGACGATCATCTGTGCAGCCACTCACACGCGCACACAATGGAATAAAAAAAGAATACATATGTATGTATGTACGTAAATTCACTATATATGTGTGTGTGTACAACTGATGCGGCAGTTATTGTTAAAAATGTTAAATTATGATTTCCACGAAACAAAAAATGAAACAATTTGAATTGCAGAAAGCAGCAGAAAAGCAAAAGGTAGGCAGCCAAGCAGGCAGTTAGGCAGCTTGATGCGGCTGTCCAGTTAAAACACAAACCATAAGATTGAATTCAGCGCAACTATGCCAGACAATGCGGGAATATGAATACAAGCACACACACATGCATACATATGTATATGTGTATGCATACATTTGTATGGATAAATAGGTCTGGATGGACACATGAAGTGGGGAATGTGGAAGAAGAAGAAGAACAGGACAGAAGACGCTGCCAACCACTGCAATATCTAAATATGTACGTACGTATGTATGTATGTATGTACGTACATATAAACACCACGGAAGCACCATTAAAATGTGTCCGTAACAAGACTCAAGGCTGATCGGCACAAACTGGACTTATTCTTCTTTCTCTTTCTTCTCTGGCCAATTGGCCAATTCCTCAGTTAGCTGTATGGTTCACTACACGCATGGGCATACCATAATAAAAAGTTGGCAATGATGATGACGTACCAGAGGACATTGCCGTGGCCAATGCTAATGTCGCTCTGCTGCTATCGACTTTTTGGTCGAAGAATCCACAATACGTCAAGAAAGAATAAAGTATGTTGGCTCGGCAAAAAAATGTGGCAACCAACACGTAGTTCAGCAATATTCAGTGCAATACAGGTAAATGCGGAATATTTGTGAGCGCCTTGGCTGCAACGGTTTGTTGTTGGCTTCTTGTGAGAACTAATATGTTCATATGTATGTGTATGTGTATGTATTGCTGTTATTAAAATATGCACATATTTACTATATGATTTCAATCAAAATGCCTTTCTACGGCACAAATCATTATTTCATCGTCGTTAGCTGTTGCTGTTGCTTTCCCTGACGCTATGACTAAAACTTAAACTATGTATGTACATACACATGGTAGAAAAAGTCTGCGTTCACCCACTGTTATAAAGTATTAAAATAATTTAACGTGTTTATCTTAAAACTCTCAGTTATTTCTTTTCACTTATTTCAAAGAAAATTATTCATAGAGGTTATGAACAAAATTTTTTGGAGTTTGAGCTGCGTCGTGTTCAGATAACGGGATTGTAGTACAGTTACTTAAATAGGCTAAGCAGAAAAAGTGTGCGTTCATTTCGAATAGTGACGATTATTTGCATGGCAATTACGTTAAATTAAATTTTAAATCATTCATGTAGTTGACGCGGTTAAGAACAAATCTAAAGAGGGAAAAATTGATATTAGAAATACATTTTTTGTTACTATGGACCAAAGGCGAAAAGAAATAGATATTGGTGAAAGGAAAATCATTGTAAGCTTGTGGCAAAATAGTATGAGCTATCGGGAAATCGCGAAAATTGCTGGGAGGCAATACTCCTCGGTCCAAAGAGTGATAAACAACCTCAAGCAAACGAATTGTTTGGAGTCTAAGCCTCGTTCTGGGCGTCCAAAAAAACTGACGGAAAGAGAAGAACGCAACATAACTATTCTTGTGAATTCTAATCCACGACTAACAGCAAGCCGAATTTCAAAAGACATAGAAGTAAAATACCAAAAGTAAGTACATCCAGATACAGTAAGAAAAATTCGAAAAAGAATCGGATTTCACGGCAGAGTGGCCCGAAAAAACCCTTCATATCACGAGTAAATCGACTTAAGCGGATGGCTTTCGCCAAGGAATACGTAAACAAGCCACCTGAGTTTTGGAATAGTGTGATTTTTTCAGATGAGAGCAAGTTTTGCATTTTCGGGATAAAAAGTCGTAAAATTATTTGGAGGAAAAACGGAACGGCACTTGGAAAGCAAAATCTGGTACCTACGGTAAAGCATGGGGGAGGAGGTGCCATGATATGGGGGTGTATGGCTAGTTCGGGCGTTGGAAATATACAGTTTTTTGAGTCGATAATGAACAGACATGATTATCTCGATATTTTAAAAACGAATTTGAGAGAAAGTGCAATCAAACTGGGACTCGGTGAAAGATTTGTTTTCCAACAGGACAACGACCCGAAACACACAGCAGAGATTGTTGGGTTGTAGTTGTTGTATAATGTTCCAAAACAACTTCGCACACCCCCACAATCACCTGACCTTAACCCCATTGAGCACTTATGGGACGTTCTAGAAAAAAAAAATACGAGAGCGTACAATAACTAGCAAGGAAATGCTTAAGAACGCGCTTAAAGAGGAATGGGAACCCATAAGTCCAGAAATAACAGCCAACCTAGTTGGATCAATGAAAAGACGCCTCCTAGAAGTCATAAAAAGCCGGGGATATCCAACTAGCTATTAATTTTAAAACATTTCTATGATCTTAAGCCTTTTATTTTATTATTATTGAAGTGAACGCAAACTTTTTCCGTTTAGTTTGAATGGCCTTTTTAATTTTATGTGATCTCATTTTAAATTTGATTTTGTTATTGGTAGCGAAATATGTGTGATAGTTACGTTTAAGTGAACTTGATAAAACTCATTAAAAAAAAATTCTGAAATATTTATTGTTTTGAACTTTTTCTAATGCAAAGAATATTTGCATAGGTGAACGCAGACTTTTTCTACTATGTGTATGTATGTGTAAGGTATGCATGTACATTTGGGGCATTACTCTCCGTGTAAAAAAATTGATACTGTTTTTCCATAGGAGTTATAAAACTTATTATATTCTAAGATTTCCGTCAAATATTTCGCTAAAAATTTAAAGATTTACGTAAACTGATCTCTCATTTTTTTATTCCGCTGATAAAATGTTTAAACCTTTTTATGCAGACCTTCGAAGATTAAACTTTCCCATCATTTGAGGTGATTTTATTAAAGAATTATTTTTAAAAACTTAATTAAAATCAGTGCAAAATATTGCTCTAACGAAACGTTAGTATTCGTACTCGTATTTTACGACCGTTTGCAAATCAATCGAAGCGGCGCTATGTTTTAGGAAACAGGTACAGGATATTTTTAGAATATAACTCGAAAAGTTATGGAAATTCCACTCTGATATTATTGGGGATTACTGATTATTATCTATTAATAAAAACAAAGAAGAAAACAAATTAGGGCGGATGATTTTTCAAAAATAAAAACAAAATTGTTAACAAAAGTTTTGAAAAAAAAATACAGTTTGACAAACATTGTTTTAAAAAACTCATATTTCATCCTAAGAATAAAAATTATAAAAGTGTTTAAAGTAAGATATTTCAATTAAATAAACTCTACATTAAATCTCAAACTTATTTACTTACTTTCAAAAAAATTTTTTTTAAAAGTATTCTATCTCAAAATAATAAAAAATAAAAATGTAAAGACGGAACGAAAATGAAGGGTTTTTTTTGATATTCAAAGAAAAATTATATTTTTTGATATAAATGATCGGATGTTTACTTCATTATAAAGAGGAAAGTATGCCGTTAACAGTGGAAAATAACATCAGGCAAATGATCACCATGACCACGCTTATAGGACAATATCCTTTTCATGAAATTTTCCATAACCGAATTGCAAAGTGGCTGCCCTATGTCCTCGATAGCTTCACGAATTCCATCTTTGAGGTCTTGAATCGACTCTAGGCTATTGGCGTAGACCTTCTCTTTCACGTGGTCCCAAAGAAAAAAGTCACAAGGTATTAAATCACAAGATCTCGGCGGCCAATTGTGATCACCTCTTCCATAGATAACACAGTCCGGAAACTTTTCCCGTAAAAGATCAATGATTTCGTTGTTGGGTGGCACGTAGCGCCGTCTTGTTGAAAATAAACGTTGTCCAGATTAATACCATCCAAAATACCATCCATAAAAAATCGTTAATCATCGCTCGATAGCGCAATTCATTAACTGTAACTGTTGCTCCAATGACTCCGCCGCACCATAATCCACACCAAACAGTCACACGTTGAGGATAAGAGGCTTTTTAACAATAACTCTTGGATTTTCTGAGCCCCAGATCCGACAATTTTGCTTGTTGACGAAGCTACCGAGGTAGAAATAGGCCTCATCACTCAAGATGATTTTTCGATGGAATTCCGGATCATTTTCATGCATTTCAACGACCCAATCAGCAAAGACACGACGTTGTTGCTGATCGGCCGGCTTGAGTTCTTGTGCTAACTGGACTTTATAAGCCTTAAGACCCAAATCTTTATGCAAAATACGGTGTAATGACATTTGTGGAATGCCTAATTCCAAAGAACGACGAGGAATGGACAAATCTGGGTTTTCTTTAACACTTTCGGCTACAACAGCAATATTTTCGGCTGTTTTTGAGCGACGTGCACGGGTTTTATTCTTCGCATCACTAAATTGTCCCAACAGCTCGAATTTTTTCACCATTTCTGTATTGCGGTCCGACAAGGTGCTTCGCGATGACCCAAAAATGTTCGAGTTTTACGAACCGTCTCTGCCAAATTTTCACCATTTTTATAGTGAATTTTAATAGTTTCAATGCGTTGTTTAAGCGTGCATCGTTCCACTTTTATTAATGGGGTAGTTTCTACTTGTCAAATATCAAAAAATGACAGCTTCAAAAGTGACATCTACCGAAATAGCGAGCTATTTAAAATAACACCTGTTATTGGAAAACCTGTATTATATAAATGTTTGTAGGGAATTTCTTCAATGTTTTGTTTGCTAAGCATACAGACTGCTACTTTTTGACGTAAATTATTTAATTCTGTGGTTGACCAGCACTAATTTTTCTCTTCCTTATTGAAATAAGTGCGACCACTTTTTATCTTGGCGTCTTATCATCTTATCGAAGCTCTAGAATCTCGGTGCGGTGCTGCAATTTTTAAGAATTTTCAGTTTCGTTCAACATAGCAATACTTTTATTTCGAGGGTCCAATGGAAGGCTTTTTCAAGGGAAATTGTGAGCAAAACAAAAATGACAACAATTATTCCAAGCCAACGCTAAGTACCTTAGGCTTATTCGCTTATTCATGTTGTTTCATAATCGAACATAAAAATTCTGCTTTTTTCTTTTGTTTGTGAGAACAGTCAAATAATAAAAAACAGTGTAGCGCACAAACAACCAAACAAAACAGTCAAGTGGCGTTTTCATGGCTTTTTAATCGCCACCTTTTTGTTCTCCAATTTGTTTGTTTGTTTAGCTGTCATCATGTTGTCCCCAAGGTAGATACATCAATCGCTCACCGATCTACACACATAAGCGTGTCCAAGCATTTTCACATTTTTCTGTTTTTTTTTTTTGTCGTTTTTACTACTGTGGTTTCTTCATTCTATCTTTTTTCCTCGCACTCTTTCAATGCTTTAATGGATTGCTTTGTTTTCGGTTGTGTTTGAGTTTGCGTGGATAAATGTACCAATGATGAGTTTGTGATGACTTAGGGCAGATCTTCAAGATTTTGTTAATCTTTTAAAGTCATCTTAAATGTCGCCACTTATAACACTTTCATTCGTTTTGTAAGATATTTAAGTATTCAGCTCATTAGTATGTGATTATGGCCTTTATTAATTTATTCGTACTATTAAAATAAGATAAGGAAGCGCCCTGAAATGACACAAGCCAAGCCAATGAGAACAAAAACCACTCTATTCCAGTCATCCCTTTTTTGCAGGTTATGCGACACAATTTTATAGTATCACGAGCTTTATGAATCATATATACATACTTGGAGACATAACTTTAAGACTTGACAATTTTTTAGTTTGTTATTTAATTCTAACAATTTTTCTATGAAAATAAAGTCCATTCTACTACAAAAACCATATGAATCCACGTTTCAAACTTTGTGCAAATTAAATCGAGTTCACAATTTCGAGTATGCAGGGTTATAGTTCATTGAGTTTAGGTATATAGGGTCCGGCACTCGAAGTATAATCAACTTCAGACCGATCACGCAGCTGATGCACGGGCATCAGTTGTCTGTTAGTTGGCAAAATTGTTTACAAGCGCGCGGAAGCATTTTGCCGAGAGCAAACGCGAAAAAGGAAATCAGTAATGGATTTCAAACGTAATAGTGTGATTGCATTATATTTGGTAGGAAAACCACAAACAGCGATTGTTCGGGAGCTCCAGCGCCTTAAAGTAAATAAAGTTTTTTGTACTCGAGAAACGTCATGGAGGTGGTCATCAAAAGTCTGCAACGTCACGGGAAAGAGTTGAAAAAGTGAAGAAACGACTTGAGCAAAATCCCCGAGGAAGTGCCAATCAAATGGTGTAAGAACTCAAAATGTATGACCGTAGCATCCACCGCACACTGAAAAATGATCTCAAAGTCAAGCCTTACAAGATCCAAACGGCTCATGATCTCACACCAAACCAGCAACAAGTCAGACTTGAGAGAGCGAAGGAGTTTCTTCGCTTGGCCGAAAACGGTCAATTTCCGAAAATTGTTTTTTGTGTTTGAGCTGCTGTAACCGCAGATGGGCGCTCTCCAATCGTTTTCATCAAAAATGGCATCAAGGTAAAAGCGAAATATTATCGGAAAAGTATTCTGGAGGTTGCTTTGAAGCCGTGGACAAACAAACATTTCGGTGGCAGACCATGGACGTTTCAACAGAACTCGGCACCGTCTCACAAAGCTCGAGTGAACCAAGAATGGCTAAATAACAGCGTTCCGAACTTCATGACGTCCTCACAATGGCTCTCAAATTCATCAAAGGCAGCTTGCGATTCGTTTCTGGACCGTCTCAAGGCCATAGTCAAGGCAAAATGTGGTAATATCGAGCAAAAGTAAATTAATTCTTAATTTTGTATTATTTTCACACAATTTTTACTATGAATTGAATAAAAGTAATTTTCCAAACTAAATTTATGGCCTTATTAATTGGTTACACTTCGAGTGCCGGACCCTGTATGTACAACACCGTCACAAAGTTTAAACTTGGTTTAAATGGTTTGTGTGGTTTTTGTAGAAGAATGTGCAGTATTTTCATAACAAAATTTATTAAGAAACAAAAAAATTGTCAAAACTTGTATATAAATCATAGTACGATAGTTATTTAACGCTGTAGCCAAATGGATGGCTCATGACAACTATTCGGAAGTGCACGGGTTCGATCTGCGGGCTTGCAACACCAAATGATACCAAATGTACCTCCGAGTGGATTTCTGCTATGAAAAAACGCTCCTCATAAAAACCATCTACCATTCGTAGTCGGCTTAAAACATAGGTAGGTTGTGGAATGGTAGGACCATTTGTGGAACGCAATAAAGGTTGTAAGCGCATATTACACACATACGAATATGGCGGCCGCCGTAGCATCCGTGCATGAAAAACCAAAATGCAGAAACGTTTTTTCTAATAGCGGTCCCCCTCGGCAGGCAATGGAAAACCAAGAATTAAAGAAACAAGATTGCGCCCATCAGAGTCCGTGACGTCGCATTAGCTGAGTCGTGTAGTGTTGCCAACCATTTGCTCTTCGCTGTTAAATTTAGTGCTTCTTTATACGAAAATTTTTATGTGAAAATTTTTAAAGTTGGTGTTTGTTTCTCTTTTTTAATTTAAAGCTACCGAAACTGTAAATTAATATACAAAAAAAAACTTTATTATTAAACAAAAGAACGTTAAAAAAGGTCACTCCGAGAAGATTTTAGTGTTAATGAAAATTTGTTGATTCTTATAAAATTTGTTATTTTGAAAGTGAAAATTTAATTTTTTTTTAGAATATTAAACCTTCTTTCAACTCTTCTTAACATTGAAAACCTTTTTACACATTTTAAAAAGCGTTTGAATGCGAATTAAAACCACAGAGGTGTAATCGTTTCTTCCGGTCTTCAATCCTTAGTGGGACATAGAGCATCAAGAGGTGTATTCGTAGTAAAAATAAGCAACAAAATACTACTGAAGAAACTATAACTGCATTTTTACAAAAAGAGTACCTTATCGAGTTACATGACCTGAAATATAGCAAAAAAGTCGTTCCCTTAACAAAAGAGTTTCTCTTAACAAAAAAAAACTCTTAAATTAAATTGTGCATAACCTTAACTCATTTATTTAAAAAAGCGCACATTTTAAAGACAATTTGTCACGCATACACAGTTCTTAAAGTAATTCAATAAAAATTTGGTATTTTATTTTCTTTAAATGGACATTTTAAAGCGTTTTTATATCCAAAGCTAGGCAACACTGCAGTAGCGAGAGTAAGATTTGACTGCTGAAAGCAGAACCGCAATCGCGGGCAATGCGACCAGATGTTAAAAAAAGAAAAAGCTAATATTTTACTAATATATATTTTACAAAATTATAAACATTACTTTTAATTAGAACGGGCTAGAAAAATGTCATGAAAAAAGAGACTAAAAAACAAAAAAAATGCTAAATCAAACTACGAAAATGGTAATCTGGCCATATGCTAAAACGACGTACATAACTCATTGTCAAATTCGCTGAGAGCAAGGTAACGGTACCGCGATAGGCGCCATCTCATTTTTCTTTCCATCATGATGGCAAACCTCCGAAAGTATTTCTGCCATGAAAAACTCCTCATAAAAATTAAAAAAAATGTCTGCCGTTGGGAATCGGCTTAAAACTGTAGGTCTTTCCATTTGTGGAACAACAACAAGAGACACACCACAAATAGGAGGAGGAGCTCGGTCAAACACCTAACAGAAGTGTACGCGCCAGTTATTAATTTTTTGTATTTTTATATTGTACATACATACATATATAATTTACAATTGGGCTTAGCAATTCGAGCTTAAAATACAAATAAAACTGCTTTGTTTTTAATCAAAATAAATTATTCCAATTTTTCGTCATAAGCAACGCAAAATATATCGAGATAAGCATTTCAAGGCATGAATTTGACTAGAATAACAACTTGCTTACGTACATACATAGTACTTATTAAATTGTTCATGGAAAAAAAGTTTATTTTCAATGTTAAGTTAAGTTCGACAGAGATTCATTCTATCGTTTTGAAAAAGTGTTTGAATTCTATTTTAAGAAAACAAATAAAATAAATTGCGTATGCATTTATGAACAAATTATAGAATAGGGGATGTACATACATATGTACATAAGTGTTTTTCTGCAATCAATTAGGTTTCTACTTTAAATTTTCTAATTTCTTTTCAAAAACGACCAAAGCTGACTTAAGCACTTCTTTGTTTTCAGCACAAGCCTGTTTACGTTGAAAAAGGTGTAATTTTAAATGGCAGATGTCAGATTCGACGTGGCAAGTTTTGGGTTGTCTTTTTACATTCGAACAAGTTTGTACAAATACTCGTACATATAGTACATACATATGTACACATATTTAAAACATGTTAATATATCAATACTTGTAGAAACTGCTTTTTCTGGTACATAGGATCGATTTGCATGCAATCGCGAATTTAAATTTATAGTAAGCCAAGGATAAATGCATAAATTCGTTGTAAAACATTTTGAATAAAATTTTGTGGTGGAATAAGTTACTCGTTTAAATGCATAAAATGTTCAAAATATATGTACGTGTGTGTGTTTAACCTCATTTACCGCGTCGCACACTTGGTGCAAGTTATTTGGAAAAGTTAGACAACTGGCGGTAACGTAAACACCACCCAACGTGAACTCTTTGCTAATTTACAAAGTGGGGAAGCTACGTAAGTGCCAGTTTTTCACTGCTGGTTTAACTGTGGAGCGATTCCATGTCTGGTAATTCAAGTATTTTTTTTATATTGTCGTAAATGCTTCTGGAAATTGGCTGATCCCATGGGGTGCTTGCTATAATAATACCGACCATCAACCACACGTCTTTTCTTGCAAGTTTTAGAAGAAGGTTCGACAGTTTTCTGTTCGGTCTTGTCACAAAGCACTTTGCAGTTCTGCTGCGTTCTAGACCAGGCCATCGCTCTATATGTAAATTGCATACATAATCGCTGATCCCATTCAGGATTTCTGCAAAACTCATTCCGATTATTGGCTGTGATCCCTATGGCTTAATCGCCAATCCGCAGTTGGCCAATTCATCCGTAATTTAATTTTTTTGTACACCGCGGTGTCTAAGTACAAGTTTTTACCGTCTCGCGGCAGAATTAAACTTCTTCTCATTCTTTAAGATTTGCTTGGCTTTCTCCAGTGCCTTCAGCGCACCCTGACTGTCCCTAAAGACTTAAATCTGTTTCCCGCTCCATTTCCACTCAATTACCCATTCTGCTACTTTCAGATTGGCAAATATTTCCGTTTGGAAAACAGTTGCCATTCCTCCCACTGCGTAATGATACTTATTACTATCGTTTAAATACTTGGACCCATCGGCGAAAAATATATCAGTCAAATCTCTTTGAATGCACTCTGAATTACACCATTGCTCACGCAATGGCAAGAATTTGACAGTGATACTGTTGATAACACCTTAAAGATTTCTCTGTGTCCCGAAGTTCCATCTTTCTGCCAGAAGTCATATTTACGGAGTATACACATTACTTTTTTTGCTTCCTGCTGTATCTCAAAACCCAAGGGAAGCAAAACGAGCATAGCATTTACGGCATCGCCGGAGCTTGTATTCTAGCATTACGGCTGACGTGTGTGCTTAACCATAGTCCGTCGCCACCAAACCACAGAAGCGTAAGTGATGATTGGTCTGTGCATTTCCAATAGACCATAGCAGGTTTCAGACACGGTATTGTTGAAAAATCTTCCATCCACCTTCAGGGAAACATGTCTTGTTCTTGTTGTTGAAGCAACATAAACATTCACCATACATATACGGCGAATGCTGCTGAAGTGACAGTCTTTCGCCCGATACAAATCCGGGTCGTTCTGGTTAACTAGAACCGACTGTCGTGGGAATGGCGAAACATGTGTCTTCCAAGTCAGTTTTTTATCCAAGATTACTTCTAGTTATATAAATTCGTCAGCAAGACTGAGTGTCACACCTTTCAGTGCTGGACTCGACTAAGTACATCCAATTTCCGTTTTCTCGTGAACAAGACTAAGGTAGGTTAGGTTAGCCTGGTTGGCAATAAGCCACGCATAGACCTTTTGGTACCTAGCGATACCAGATGGAGGCCGACCTCTATGAATACCTAAAGTAGACATCATGTAGGATGTCAGCGCTTTTGGCGAATCTAAATAGAGCTGGGAGCTCCGCTTTTGAGACGTCCTCCAGACCCTCAAACAGTGTGGATCCCAGGCATTTTAGTCGCGTTTTTAAAAATGCCGTAAAAACACACAGAAGGTGTTCTAAAGTTTCCTCAACATCCTCTCTGCATTTCCTGAATTTGTCCGTGTTAGCAATCAATATCTTGTACGCATGTGCAGCCAATAGATTATGACCTGTTAGCATACCTATGATAGTTCTGCAGTCCTTTCGCGAGAGCTTAAGTACGATTTGAGTCAGCTTTTTGTCGTTAGTTTTACACATGACTTTTGCTGTTTTGCATGTGGTCAGATTAGTCCACCTAGCTCCCACTCGCCTTTTCATGTGGTCGACCATTTCATTGTATATTGTATTTAGCGGTTTTGGTATGTCGTTCTCTTGCTCAAAAGGTAGTCTTTCAGCACTTTTTGCTGTCTCATCTACTAGTTCGTTCCCCATAATGCTTTTGTGACCAGATACCCAGTAGATATGCAGCCTACTGTTTGCGGCTAGCCTTTCTATGGCCTCCCTGCTCCGTCGAACATTTTTGGACTTAATACAATATGAGCTTATTGCTTTTATTGCTGCTTGACTGTCCACGTATATATTAATTGTTGAGTTCTCTCTTGTTCTAGTGTAGGCTAGCTCTGTGGCTTTCCCCATAGCAAAAACTTCCGCTTGGAAAATACTGCTGTGGTCTGGCAACTTGATAGGCTGCCTTATCCCTAGTTTTGAGCAGTAAATACCCACTACCACTCCGTCTAAGGTTTTAGAGCCGTCTGTATTGATGTGAAAAGTTCTATGGCCAGGCTTCATGCCTTTGTGCCATCTCTCCTCTTCAATTGTAGTGCGAAACCTTCTCTCCCAATTAAAGTACGGAGTCATGTAGTCCGTTAAGACTAAGGTAGTTTAGTTCGGATTGAAGGAAGAACCTTATCTCGAGCCCCAGTCATCGATTTCATCTAGAATTCTCTGCACTTTCATACTAAACCTTTTTAGGTATTAACCGATGCTAGCGCTCAGTTATTGTTCACATATGATTGGACATGAAGTTCGAGTTGCTGCATCTCCGTTAGCAGAGAATCCACCACAACAACGACGAAACACTACAATAGCGGAGAAAGAACACCGACTTGGGGATATCCTTGCTTGACCCTGACGGTAATTAGTCCGTTACTGAAAACTTTTACTAAATTTTAATTCCAGTCGTATTACAAAAACTTTATCTGCACATACTCGTATATAAATAAATATGAATTAAAATATTAAATACGGATATTAAAAAAAACTGAAAACTAATATTTACTTACCCGATTGAATGGGTACTTGTACTCGTATACGCTGTTTTCAAACTTTGCTCTGGTTTTTGTGGCATGTTGTTATTTTCAATGCAGAATAGTTGTTTCATAATTTATTTATGAACTCATTTATAAAGAATTATTTTTATTGACAAAATGTAATATCATATACATATACATATGTATTTATAGGTAAAACTCATTTGAATTGACGACAATCCTTTGCATTTGTTTATTATTTAATACCTATTTTTATTGGAACTTTTTTCTTACTTTTGTAGGTATATTTTTACACATTCAATTCACAACTTTGCTGGATTAACTATAAAACGACAAAATGTACGTATGTATCAGTTAAAATTTTCTATCAAGCAGCAATGAAAGTTTATTTTAAGTGTATTCTTTAAAAAAAAAATTGCACAACAAATTTTAGCGCTTAAATTTCAAGACCGTTCGTTATGTTAATGAACCAACTTTCCGTTAATATATAAATACCGATTCGATGCAACTGAATTATTTTATAGCAACAGATGCTCGCGCGAATTGGCCTATTTTTCAGAGAAAAAATGTTTCTAAAAATTTGTCAATTGAATTAATATAAAATATTTCTCAGAACTTTACTGATAACATTATACATATGCTACATCTTTATGTACAATTTTTCCAAGTACAATTCGTCCGACTTGTTCTATTTGCAAAAATTTCCACTGTGCTCTTCTATCAAACACGGCAGTCGATTCGTTATGTTACCAGAACGACACGGATGTATATCCGGCTAAAGACCATCACTCTAGCAGCAATCCTCAAACATTTACGGGGAATGTTTATACTGTTAACACAGCATAGCCAATATGTTCATATGTATGTACGTTTGTAATAGATATTTTGAACAGAATTGCAAATAATCTGTCAAACTCAAAAAGTAAATGTAGTAAAAAATCCCAAAAGATGTGTGGTTTTCTCTGTTCAGTTTTATGTAGAGGTTGAGTAATTGGCTAGCTGCATTTTAAAATTCTATAAAAAATATAATATATTTTTTATATTTTTCTATATAACGAATTCTCTTTTTTTTTTTAGACTTGCTATAAAGAAGTTTCACAGTAGATAGAGATTAGCATTTCGTCCTTAACATCTTTCTATGCTCTCTAATATACTCCAATATCCGAATACCGTGTTTCTAATGACAAGCGACAGAATCGACGGGAGTCGTTAGACCATTCTTTCTTTGCCTTTAGGGATTGCCGATTGTGCCCCCCAGTAAGGACTTTGCTTGACTTAGCCCTAAAGTGTGGTACTACCCTGAATCGCGTAGGCTTATCTCTTCACCTTTCAACTCTTCTTTGATGGTGCTTTTCCCTCATTACCAAACAAGGTTATTTTCGTATTGGGTTACAAATATACAGATTTATAATTTTCCTATTACTCTTTTGTTATCCTCATTGACTATTCGTAGGTATACTGACAGGCCACAATTTGCTACCTGCACACGCACACAAGATAGAAATCGCAAACAACGATAACTGCAGATTTTGCATTGATTTGATTCGCACGACAGTCGGTTCTACGTAACCAGAACAACCCGGATTTATATCCGTCCAAGGGCTGTTACTTCAGCAGCATTCCCGTATATTATGGGAAATGTTTATGCTACTACTACAACAACAACAACAACAACAACAACAACAACATAAGGGAACTCTAGAAAACCTTCCACGTTCTTCTCCTACATTAGCTAGAACCCGAATGAAATGCCTAGGAGGTCTACAAAATGTCAAGTTCGAATGTCTTTCGGGTTTTGAGCTTCAGGGCTTACTTAGATTCGCAAAGGACGCAGGCTTATCTCAAAAAGTCTACTACAAGGAAACGTAAAAGTTAAGCTCCATCTGGTACCACCAAGGACCAAATAGGTCCATGTGATGGCTTTCAGCTAGCCAGGTCCACCTAACCTAACCTATCTATCTCCATCTTGCGGTATGGAACACCTCAATAGCAGCAATCAAAAGGCATCATCTACGAGGCCACAAAGTACCTTTACAACATTGCGACTGGTTTCCAAACATGCTGTTTTCAACGGGTTTGCAAAAACCAAAATGGAAACTGCTAAATAAAGTTTCAGCCAAGAAAAAGTTAGCATTTGGTGCACGATAGTGAGCCAACTCATTAATTGATTACTAAAAATTACACTTTATTGTTGTTGTTGTAGCAGTATACTTAACCCTATCAGTGTAGTGTACACGTAGATTACCGGTCATCTTCGTTTAGCTCATCTAACGGTAGGCACAGGGAACTTGTTGTTTGGACAGATTGGGTCCAGAGGGAGAGAGGCGTTAGATAAGTCGGTTTGACGGGCAAGTGAAAAGGAAGTTAGTGTCGTGCGGGGGCATATGTTTGAGGGTTTTGGACTTTAGTAGCAATTGCAGGTGTGTGCGCAAAGAAGGACAGCACACTGTCAAAGGTTACTCCCAAAACTTTGGGGTTGTTAACAGTTGGTGTGTTATCAACTTTGACCTTCCGTTGCAGTTTGACCTCCTTCGTCCAGGTGGTAAAGAGAGGAAAAATTGTAGATTCCTTGCAGTGAAAAAGCGAGAAAGACAGGTGAGGTAATCTTTTACTTTGGCGCACAGGCCATCAATGTCATAGGAGACTCTCTCTGGTGTATGGAGGAGCTTCGCTATGTAGAAGTTGAAAAGCAAGGTTGAAAGGACACCACCGTGCGGAACACGTTGCTTTTTCTTCCTCTGTTTACAGATTTGGTCTCGAAAGATTACTGACGAGTGCCGACCAATCAGATAGTTCGCGGACCACCTCTTCAACCCTAACGGGAGTGGCGACTGTAAAATGTCATCTAGTAGCGTGAGTGGCTGACAGTGTCGAAAGCCTTCTTCAGGTCTAGTCGTCTCGCAGGGGCGGTTTTGGTTAAACCCGCAGTTTATCTGGGTGTTTTTGGCGGTGAGTGCTGTGGTGATACTGTTTACTCTTCGGAAGCCATGCTAATGTGCGGCTGGAGTCAGATTTTCGTGTTGAATGGGAGTAGGAGGGTCTTCAAGAGTCTTCACTACTGGGGAAAGGAGAGTTATCGACCGATAAGATTCCCCTTAAATATTATTTCCGTTAAGTTTATTCAGTAAAATGTCCAAACAAAGAACACTCAATGATAATCTCTCTAAACGTACCCCTCACGGAAAATTCCATTGCGTTAACAAAATTATATTTGTCACTTCAGCTGTACTCCCCAAAAAATTAGGAAATTTGTTTATGCTAAAAACGTCACCGGGAGAATCCTGATGTTTGTATGTATGTTGATGAGGAATATTTAAATTTTTACAACAACAATCAAGGGTCCATTGCAAATCTTGCATTCGAGTACTTTTTCGGATGCTTTTCTTTGAGACCGAGTGATGGCAAATTCTGAGAAATTTCGTTATTGGTATTTGTTACTGGAAAAATTGTATAACAAACCTATGTTTACGTTCCATTAACAAGAAAAACCGCAAACACATTTACCTGCTCTCTAATCGTTCCGTAAATTGGTATGCGCACATATACACATACACATGCTTGTAGATATGCACATATAAATTAATGTTTACACTGAATTTTCAACTTATTTCAGGTTGTATATAAACCGCTAATTGAGCTTATCGTCGAAAGTTAACCGAAAATTAATTAGCTTTGCATGAAACTATTTATTTGAGCACCTCTCGATTTAATTTGTTGCGCACGCATATTTCCATAACTCCTCTTTTTTCCAAGCCCGCTTACGCAAAATTTTTAGCAGTTAAAAAGCTCTTACATACATATATTCCTACAAGGAACAAAGGGCCGTACATATGTATGTAGTATGTATAAAATATAGGCGAATTTGCCCTGTCACTGCTGATGCTCTGCAATCACTGTCAACGATGTTGCCTATTTATGGAGTGTAGGTATAAGCGTTGTTGTTAACAAGTGTCCGTTGCTGCTGGTGCTATATTTGTATGCGTGTAGGCTCATATGTGTATACACCTGTATCTCCATATAAGCTACTACCTGAAACCCGACAAAAATTTGCGAATATCTACCAAAAATTCAAATAATAGATAAAACCCATTAGCTCGTTGAAGCGAATAATTAAACAAAATTAGCGCTCATTTTAACTCTTCACAGTAATTCCATTAATTTTCTTCTAAGTATTTGGGTGAAATCATTATGATACTTTTTCTATTAAAGCCGTTTGCCAAGTTTCTACTATTGCCGTCGGCGTTGTTGTTGACTACCTTGCTGATGTTTTGCCATTTATGCGCATGTTGCTAACTTATTGTTGTTGTTATTGACGTTAACGAATTGTTTCGTACGAGATTTGTATTGTTGTTTTTGTGCTCGTTGTATTTGTTATTGTTGCCAAGATGCTGCAACTTATTTTTCCCCGATTAATCGAACTCACTCTCACACTTTTCATTTGCTTTGTTTTTCCCCGCTACTCGGATTTTACATTGCACCATATATTGAAAAATTCACAATTTGCATGTTCACTACAATAACTCAAACATAATTTACGCACACTTTCAATGCATTTTTCTTTTATTTTACTAATCAAAAACACGTATCACGGGCATTACAAACGCACAACAGGTTCATTCGCTGCCAATAACTATTATCGACGCAGACCACGAACAATTGTGACTTTACCCGAACGAGCAATGAGAAAAACTCAGACGAATTACATGAGCCCAAAGTTTTATATGCTGTTGTTTGCAGCGCTGTTACGCTCTCTGTCTGCACCAGACTTGCCAACTACGGAAATAATGTATTTTCTCAATTTTTTAAAACAGCTTTGTCGGCAAGAATTTTTTTAATAGCTACATTATTAGGGATCATAACTCTCAATTTTATGTCATTATAACAATGATTTATATTTTCTACATGTAAACATAATTTATTACCAAGCCTAGCAATTTGTTAACATTAGACATAAAAGATGTCCGAAAGGCCTGTTTAATATATGCATACAACTCTGTGCAGAATGCTGTCGTACGTAATTAAAAATAAAAATTTGGATTGACATCTGCGTAAGTATTCGGTTGTGATCTAAAGCATAAGCAAACAATTTTTCCATGAACTGTTCAACTGGAATCGCATTTTCTCGTTCTTTGGTCTATATATTGTCTGCCTACAATTGATCGCTAATACATTGATCGGTAATGCAGTTAAATGAGTTTGCCAAAATGTCCATTAAACATAAGTGGCAACTGCAACTACTATAGATAAATATTGTTGCCATAGCAATTAAGGCTATACAAACAATTGGCTCCACATTATTTTAACGTACAATAAGCACATCCGCTATACAACAAAAGTTCTTAAATAGTACAAAAACCAATAAATTCAATAATAAGAATTCAAATTCACTACCTGCCATGCCTGATTCACCAACCACAGCTAGTTATTTTAACATATTCATAACAGGACAAATAGAAGCTATGGAATTTCCTTTGGGCCCAAATGCAGCGGAAGTATTCTGCCGCTACGAAGTCGTGGCTGGGCCCGACTGGGAACTGATATCTGGGTCTCAAAATGGGATTTCTCAGACAGCATCCAATAAAAGTGGCTTCTTTAAAGATAAAATAGTTTTCAACTTTCCCTTAGAATGGACATTCAAGAGCACTACTCCATTTGGTTGTAAGTAAAAGTTATTTGCAATTATAAGCAAAACGTGGATTTATTGCTAGGCTCTCCTAGGGCCGCAGTTAATCATCAGTATATATGGCAAGACTCGTTGGGGTGCGGAAACAACGCTGGGCTATTGTCGCATTAATTTGCCGGTATTTGGGTCGCATACAGACGATGCAATAACTGCTCCCATACTTATCCCACGAAATACCAATATGGTGTCCGAATTGGCTAGTTGGATCACAGGTCGTAATCCCGAATTGAAGGATCCAAAAACGTTGTTAAGTAGCGGAAAATTAAAAGGTAATTCAAAATAAATTATTTACCGAAATGTGAAAAGAATTAACTAATAAATATTTCCAGGTATTTCAGCGGAGTCGTATGGCGAGGTGATCTTTAAACTCACTACTATATTAAGAGGTACGAATCGGCTGGGATATGACTGGGGTTGATTTGCAGAGTAGATTAATAATGAAAATGGAATTAAAATACTATTTAATAACTCTTATAAATATTGTTATATTTTTATGAAGGTAGTGTTCGAGCTGATAGCGATTAATATAATTAGCAGTCAACCAATTTGTAATTTGCTGTTCAACATGGCTAGGAAGGGTTTTGGCAAAATCTTATCTAAGAATATGGTAATGTGAGCTTAGGAGCAGCAATTTTGCCTAATTCCCTAGAGATGATATCATATCACCAAGGTCATCAGTTTTAAAAAGGTTTAATGTTCGAACTAACGATAAAACCCTTGAAAGGAAGGAGTGTGCACTTATACTGGTACATTGACAGCTCCCAAACTCGTCCTATAATAATTTTAAATCATCCAAGTTCATCGATGCATTCCTGTTTTGGCAACGCACGTCGGAAATTGTGAAAATGTTGACAATTTATTTCACTTATTTGCTAAGATGAATTTTTAACGTCTTTGTAAACAGTACTACAGTATAGTAAACTACAGCTCTCATCAAAATATTGATTACATTTGTGGTGAAATATTATATGTTAACACTAGAAGCACTCGAGGCCAGAAATATAAATAGCTACCCTTGTATAGCGCTGATATGAATTTTTTGTACTGGTTTGGTCCATTTAATTGTAAAATTTTATCTAAATTACTATAAAGGTTTTTTGACATTCTAGGTACCAAAAGGGAATGCTGTGTTCTTATTCTTGTTCTACTGCTGCTGCTACCTGTCCAATGTGACTTACTGTAAATTAGACGTTCCCACGACAGCCGGTTCTACATAACCGGAACGACCCGGGTTTATATCCGGCCAAGGACTGTCACTTCAGTAGCATTCCTCGTATATGCACGGGGAATGTTTATGCTGCTACAACAACAACTGTAAATTAGTATCGCTCCTTTGCGATTATCGGCCATCCGCTATAGAACCGAAATCAAAATAATGATGTTGGGTATATTCAATAACGCATTATAATGCGCAACGTACTTTTGCAGTGCTGGCAATGCGTTCAGAAATGCAAATATGGCAGTACTGCAATGCATCGCGTTCCAAAACGCCATTTTTGTATCAAACGTCGCGCATTATTTGCAGGAAAAATTTTAATACTGCCAATCTATCAATTGCAACACTTGTCACATTGGCAGTGCTGCCAGCGCTGCAATTACTGCGCATTTATAATGCGTTTCTGAATATACCCGTTTTAATGATGTTAGAGTCATCAATAGTGAAGTGCGGAGCGTTAATATGCACCTAATTTTTCGACAACTCCACCGTTAAGAGAAATAGCAATACACTCGTACCTTGTCGCATTTTAAACATTTGTATAGGTTTGGCCAATCGGCTATGGTGGAAAACAAAATTGTGCGAGCAACTTCAACTGACACGTCATCGGGTACTCGGCATCCGAACTCTGCCCTCTCTGCGTATTCACACACAAGCTAATCAGCTGATTCTTTCTACCAGAGTTCTTTTTAACGAAAGATGCTTGTTCTTTTCACCATGGTAGGTGCCGTATTTTTAGATTCCATGAACTAATAACGAAATAACGTAGAATATAAGTCTTGTCAACTCAGCTAAATTACGAATTAAAACAATTTTTTTTTTTTTTCAAAATTTTTTATTCGTATTACTTAATATTGGTAAAATGTAGAAATAAAGTAGAAGTAAAATGCAGTCTTTAAATTTGCCCTTTTTTAAACACCCGCTCTTTTGTTTCGACATACCTGCAAGAAAAATATAGACATTTTTAAATACGAAATTAACAAATAGAAATTCAATAAAATAAATTATAAAGAAATCAGTAAAATTACTATCATCAACATAAAAGTATGTCGGGAAAAGAAGACAATGGTATAAAAAGTATCATCAGTATCGTTTTGTATTAGAAAATGATTCGAGATGCGTTTGGCAATAAAGAAAATACAACTTTTCGAACTGAACAGCCATTTATGTACATTTTAATTACGTCTCGAATCTAAATTCGTATTGATTTCAGTTAATTATTTATCTTACCTGTTGTAACAATGGATGAGGCTACCATCCACACACAACCCCACAACCCACCAAGCATAGCTTTTTTAGTTCCAAAACTCAGAATTGTTCAACACCTACATACCTGTAATAAAAATGTGTTCAAAATTATAAAATTAAAAGGAAATAACTTAAAGGAAAATATATAATCCCGTGATGGGAAATCAGCAATTTTATTGTCAACATACAAAAATTATGTTGGGAAAAGAAGACCAATGTATAAAATATGTATATCATCATTATGCTATGCGAATGGCATTAACATCTATTTTTCAAACTACGATATAAAATTGCCATCTAAATGCAAACTAAAAAAGAAAAACTAGAAACCAAACATTTTAATCTACACTTACACTATACTATTTCAAATGGGTAAGAAAAAATTATGCAATGTAGGTTTCAATGCTTGTTATATTAATTATCATTTTTCTCAGCTTTCTTGTCATGAATTTCACAAACTTTTTTTTTTATTTGGGTAGAGAATTTAAGCCCACCCCAAACACATTTTGTTTTTGAGATAGTGGGCTTATTGGCGTTGCAATCACAACAGCTTTGTTGCACGATTTTTGAAAGTATCGCGTTTGATGTGAAACTCTGGCAACCCCGGAAAAGTATGGCGCTTTAACTGTCAAAAATTCGGTTGGTCATTGTAGCGCGCAGTCTTTAAACCGGCATTATACAAATTTATTAGCACGCTTTCTTTATTCTTTAGTAGGTACGTTAGTACCGCCGTAGCCGAATGGGTTGGTGCGTGATTACCATTCGGAATTCAGAGAGAACGTTGGTTCGAATCTCGGTGAAACACCAAAATTAAGAAAAAAAAAAAATGTTTAATAGCGGTCGCTCCTCGGCAGGCAATAGGCAAACCTCCGTGTTTCTGCCATGAAAAAGCTCCTCATAAAAATATCTGCCGGTCGAAGTCGGCTTGAAACTGAAGGTCCGACCATTTGTGGAACAACATCAAGACGCACACCACAAATAGGAGGAGCAGCTCGGCCAAACACCCAAAAAGGGTGTACGCGCCAAATATATATGTATATATATATATATATATACGTTAGTACCGAAATATTTGTATTAAACCCCACAATTTATTTTCGTTTTCTTGAAGACGTTATGCGTCATGCAGTCCATGTAACGGCTTTAAATTCCACATAATTCGTTTCCACGACAGTCGGTTCTACGTTACTGAAACGACCCGGATTTATATCCGGGCAAGACCGGACTGGACTCCAGCAGCATTCCCTTCCCTGTATGTAAGTATGGGGAATGTTTATGCTGCTACAACAAGGGCTTTAAATTTTGATGATTTTTTCACAAGCAATAAATAGGTATAAGAAAAATGAAAGACAAAATTGATAGTATAACAGCGTAAATATATTTAAGTTAAACGAGCAACAGACAGACGGTGGCGATTAAGAACATAATTCGGAATTATCTCAGGAATCAAGTGCAACAAATGCCGATTGACAACTAGATTTAATTCCCATAATTTAAGCGGATTAGGAGAATTTTCGAAATGACAGTGAATGAAAAATTAAACTTTTAAAGAGAAGAACAAAAAAAAAGACTGGATTTTTACTAACAAAACTAACCAAAAAGCAAATCAACTGTTCACTAATCCACATAACAACCGCCATGTCACACTACAATTTTAATCAGAATTAACTGCGCCATTGATCCCCGATTTACGCCGCCGTCTGTCTAGGCTATTACGGATTTAAATATGGCCAACGACTGGTCGTTAGTTGCAACCACAATATTTTTACAGTTCTTTGCTAGCAATGAATAACAAAAAATTCTGATAACAAAAGGTTAGTTGAAGTTTTTTCACTCTTACTGGTAACCTTCCCTTCCTCCTGTGTGTACTACCGCATGCATCTATCTTTAACAAGCAAAAACATTTTTAAAATCACCTGCACTATTTAAACGCTGCACTTTTGTATCAAAAGTCATATTGGTTTGATATGAATATTTAACTTAAGCTTACCTGTTTTGAGAATCCCTCATGCACACTGCGATGCAATGCTGATGATGAATGAATGTTACTACACAAAGGAACTTTGCCAACCACTAATTTACTTGTAAAAAATCATTATAGTTTGCACAGCATTTGACTCGATTCAAAGATTTACCCAATGGTCTCTAGTAATACAAAATAATTACTTTATTTACAAATAGTTAAAACTACATTAATATTATTTTACAAGTAATTTTCTAATAGAAAATATAACATTTTGTTTCTTACAAAGAAAATAATGTGATATCGACGAATTTTTCTATAACAAATTGATCTAAAAAAGCATTTTTTTTGTCATAATTAAGTGTGTCTGCAACATTCATTTCATTCATCCCACGCAAGTCGCATTTTTTGCCTAGCGCGTGCTTTCTCATACGTACGCTCGCTGCTGCCGGTTTCACCACGTGCAAATGCTGAAAAGGAATACACAAAAACTTGTAATAATTCTCATATTGCTTGCATCACATACAGATAATAAAAAGGTAATCATAATAATATTTGAGTAGGGTAATCAGTAATTGGAAATGTAGAAATCAAAATAAATTCATAAACACGGACCAATTAATTTCATCACAAACTAAAGCATTCGTTTGACAAAAAAAAAAAAAAACAAATATATGAAACTTACCACTTAAAAATCTCGTTGCTGTAGTTTGTAGTCTTCAGTGCCACCAAGTATCACTAGAAGATAAATGAAAGAAAAAATTAATTCAAAAAGTGTTACAATATTTCTGACGGAATGGAAATTCCTTTTTTAGACAGTCTGGACAATTTAAAGCGATATAAAAAAATTAACTGCCTTACAAAGCGTTCGAAAATCCATTGCAACCATCTAGAGCTCCCGTAAATCAGGCCTATCATTTGTTTTCCATTGTGAATTTTAAATGCTTAATGCAATTGAAAAGACAAAATTCGTTAACCGGTGAAGTTCATAAAATGCTGCGATTATTAAAGAAAGACTCGCTACAATCTTAAGATATCACCCTGTTTAGTATGGTTTTTTAACCGTATTCATTGGAAATAAATTTGTATTATTTCGTGTTTTTCATTTCCTGCGAAATGCAGAACGGCCATTGACTGCAAATGGTTTTTGGTGGAAGTATTGGGCGCACAATGGGCGCACGGGATACGAAAGGAAGTTTCTTTGTGGTTTACTTGCAAACTGGCAAAACAATAAATTCTGAATATTATCGTAATATTTTAGACCAGCGGAAGAAAAAAATTCGCGACCGAAAAAGGCTGTTTTTTAAATGACGAAGTCAAAACAGCCGAGGTAGGTGTATTTTGCAGCCCTTCCAGATTTCAGGTATGGAATCTCTCTGGTTGTTCAGGGATTTTATACTAAAAAATAAAGTGTATTGTGTTTTTCTTATCGAACCACAAAACTTATTGAACAACCTATAGTAGGGTTATCTGGGTTTTTCCATACAGACGTCCGTCCAAATTCGATTTTTTGATATCGGTTGTAACTTTTTTTTTTTTAAAATCCGATTTTGAAGAATTAAAAAAACCCCCCCTTTCGTCTAGATGATGGCAATTTTTATCGATGCTTTGAGATTTCTGAACATTTTGAAATTATAATAGGACTATGAATAAGTTCGTGCGGTTTTTTTTCGAAATTTGAAACTTTATTGACGTAAAATGGTTACAAATTTAATATTCAAAATATTGTCCATCGCTTACTACTACTTTTTCCCATCTTTCTGGCAATTCACGGATTCCCTTTGTGAAAAATTCGGTCGGTTTTGCCGCAATCCACGAATCGATCCATTTTTTGACTTCATCGTAATTACGGAAGTGCTGGTCAGCCAGGCCATGTTGCATCGATCGGAAGAGATAGTAATCGGATGGCGCAAGGTCTGGACTATACGGCGGGTGGGGTAGGACATCCCATTTGAGCGTTTCTAAGTATGTTTTGACCACTTGTGCAACATGTGGCCGAGCATTGTCATGTTGCAAAATAACTTTGTCGTGTCTATCGGCGTATTGCGGCCGTTTTTCTCGCAGTGCTCGGCTCAAACGCATCAATTGTCGTCGGTAGACATCCCCCGTAATCGTTTCATTCGGTTTCAGTAGCTCATAATACACAACACCCAGCTGGTCCCACCAGATACACAGCATAACCTTCAGGCCATGAATATTCTGCGCCGACGTCGATGTTGAAGCATGGCCAGGGTATCCATACGTTGCCCGACGTTTTGGATTGTCGTAATGGACCCACTTTTCATCGCCAGTCACAATTCGATGCAAAAAACCCTTTCTTTTGTGCCGTTGAAGCAGTTGTTCGCATGCCATAAAACGGCGTTCAACGTCTCTTGGCTTCAATTCATACGGCACCCAATGGCCTACCTTTCGGATCATTCCCATGGCTTTTAAACGTTTGGAAATGGTTGATTGATCAACTCCCAAAGTTTTTGCAACCTCTTCTTGCGTTTGAGCCGGATCTTGATCGAGCAATTCCTCCAATTCGGTATCCATGAACTTTGGCGGCGCACCCTCGCGTTCTTCGTCTTCCAAGCCAAAATCACCACTTTTAAAGCGTGCAAACCACTTCTGGCACGTTCGCTCAGATAGAGCATGCTCACCATAAACTTCCACCAAGATACGATGACTTTCGGCTGCTTTTTTCTTCATATTAAAATAATGAAGAAGAATTCCCCGCAAAAACACATTATTTGGCACGAAATTCGACATTTTCAAGTGTGGTAAAAATATTGTTGTTTACGCTTCAAATAAAAAACTTATACTGACGTTTGTGCCTTACGACAGTAGCTCTCCAATGAATGTTTGGAAATGTGGATCGATGGAATAATAATCAAGTTACGCCATCTGTTGTAAAACCGCACGAACTTATTCATAGTCCTATTATAACTTGGAAAGTTCTAGTTTTCTGAGTCAGTGATTGGAGGGTAGAAATCAATATAAATTCATAAACACGGACCAATCAATATCATCATACAGAAATTTTCAAATACTGCTTTCGTATAACAACAAATATACTAAAATATTATTGCAGGGCATTAAGTAATAATAATATTTACCTTTCACACTGATTGCAGTTGTTCCATTGAAAATTGGATGCACATCTACCTATAATTAGAAGAGAGTATTGTGAGAAATGTAAGGAGTAAAGTTCGGAAGTAGTAAAGTTCTTACAAAGAAGTAAATGAGAAATTATATAAAATACGTAACAGTTTTTACCAGGGAGAAAGAAATATTTTTGCCATATAACGTCGCTCTGAGGAAATGTTCAGTTCAAACTTTCGTGCACTTTCAATGAACATATTTTGAAATCAAATTTTGTAATTCATGTTGTATTTACAAATATTCTATATTCAATGTGGTTTTCAAGAGCATTCTTCGAAATGGAGAATTTCTAAAAATTCTGAAACTATAAGTTGGCTGGCTGATATGACTGGGATATAAAGGGGTTGTGTTGTGTGAAATGTAGAAATTACTGTCGTGCTTTAGAAAGTACTAGGTCAAGCCAAGCCAATGACAAAAATCTAACGATATAAGTACACGCAAATCGAAAATGGTAAATATTTAAATATAATGTCATTGGTTCATTGTTTTTTAAATCAGAACGCATAAGCGCAGCCGTTTAGATTAAGTCATTGTATTTGAACTCATACGGTAATTAATAACATCATTTTATTTTTAAATTAAACTTGAGATCTATAAATAGAAAAACAAATTTGTACTTACAATTTTCAACTCGCTTGCTGACCACAAAGGAATCTTCACCATTTTCCATGTTTCATATTTACAGTGTGTTGGAATGGTTGCTAATACGATTATTTACACTTTTGTTACGGAACTTTATATGGTCTGAAAATAAAGAAATTTGCAAACATTTTATTGTAGTTTGTAAAAGGTTTTTAATAAACCAAATAATTTGCGTTTATAAATCAGTACGCAAAAAAGCGCAGCCGTCGAGTTTTAGTCATTGAATATACTCATACGGTAATTAATGTCATCATTTAAAGCTTATTTTCAAATCTAGCCATATCAAGAATTTATAAAAAAAAAATTCAGCTATGCATTTTAACAAAAAATAGTAGCACAGGTAGGGGATTTGGCAAATTTCGAATTACAAACAAAAAGACTACATTTGGTGTCTGATTTGGTATTTACTTCCTTTACTAAATTTTTTATTTCAAGTAGTAATATTTTTATTCTATTTATTTTGTTCTAGTAAAAGTCAACTGATCTCATCCAAGTATATGGAATTGTTGCGCCTGCACCTCCTGCTGCAGATATATCATAATGACTATAGTTTTTGATAAGAGGTTAAGAATTGAACTGGCCATTAAGGTAAGTTGGAGTAACATCCATCTTTGAAAGGAAACTCCAAGAGTGTACCTCGACCAGGTATAGAGATGGTTCTAAGACACCGGAAAACACATACGCTGTGATCTATCGACCCACAAAATAAAAGTGGCAGTGCCGATGGGTAGCTTTCTCAGCATTTTCCAAGCGGGAATGAATGCAATCTATTTATGTACAGAGATCAATTTAGAAAGGAAACTCCGGAATGAGAGAATTGCAATTTCGAGCGACACTCCGGCTGCACTCAAAGTTAAGTCCTTGGTAGTTTTTGAGTGCATAGAGAAACTCAATCTGTTAGGATTGAATAATCCAAGCCCATGTGGATCCCAGAAGATATGAGAATTCCTGGAAATGTAGTGACCGACTAATGAATTGGCTAGAAAGGCCACGACCTAGATAGTAGTAGCCATTCCCTTTCTTGTGATAACATACCATCAGTGAGAAGTAATAGACATCTCGGTCTGGTACTGCCAGAAGAAAGGCACATACACTCAACCCAACCCAGCTCCATCTTAGATTTACTTAGGGAACGGGGGGGTTCGTATGAAGTATTGTGACGAGTAGGGGGCACAAAAGACCTCAAGGTTAAAGCGCACACCTAAAATTATTATATTATATTCTAATTGCAAACCCTAGCAAATTATTTCTTAATTCTTCCCATCAAATTTCAAAACTTACCTTAACATTTAAACCAACTTATGATGTTTATCTGCAAAAAATGAGATCGTAGAAATCAATTAGAGATGTATATATAGGTGAAATAAATGTTAAAGATACGAATTAATTTGATTTGTAATCTCATTTAGAATGAATCAACAGTGTAATTGTAAGTAAGGTAAGGTTTTCAGTAATTAGATCCGTTGTTATAATCATAGAAAGCAATATAATCTGATAAGTAGCTACTTAGTCAATTAAATTTAGTGAACTTACCTTTGGGTGACAACAGAGCATTCAACAAACGTCTCAAGAGTTCTGCTACGCTTTTGTCCACGCAGTGACTCCTTCTTTCTCACCCTATGAACATTGGAATGAAGCACACAGAAGTCTGAAATGTAAAGAATAAATCAGTTACTCGGTAAAATTGTAAAAAGTTAATTTTAAAAAGAACAAAAAAAAAATAATAATTTATATGAAGTTAATGTATGAATGCGGCTCTGTATTCTCTAAGTAACACCTTTTTTTGCTAAATAAGCAGTGAAAATGATGAGAGCCGCCGGTTTGACGTTACCGAAATGACTCGGGAGTTTTTCCCCAACCAAGGGCTTCCGCCCCAGTAAACTAGCCCTGTCTAGTGTACCTTATCCCACCCATGAGGGGGAAATTAGAGCACAAACAAGTGGTAGCATAATGGGACTCCAGATCTAAGTGAGCCTCTTTACATCCTAATGAAGTGGAACCTGAGCACAAGAATGTTAGTCATACACCAAGCCATTCGGATATGGCGGTTACTAGCGAACTGCTACAACTAAGGCGGTGGGTCATTTACTAATTTAAATAAAAGTATGTTCTTTTGGCGCATACGTGCTTAACACTGTTTAAGCAATTTCTCATTCAAATTAGGGTAAACGCCAAGATTTTTTCTTAAATTCAATGCTATTACAGAATATTTATACTCTCACTGTAACTTTCTATATCGATTTTCCGTTAAACCTTCCCCATGAATATTTTTAGAATGCTGCTGGTGTGATGTGACAGTCCTTTGCCGGATATAAATCCACGTCAGTTATAATAGCATAGACCTGGCTGTTATGGGAAGGAATCCTACTGCATATGCACTCACAAAAATATCGAATTCCGACAAAATTCTAACAAACTGTTCTATTCTATTTTAATATTTTTAACACCCATACTACATATTAATTTAATAAGCTTTATGTTTTCATACAAAATCGCCTAAATCACATCCAAAAAAACTATTGAAGAGTGTAAAATCAGCAAAACTTACTCTTTAACCAGGTTCCAATTGATATCTGAAGGCAGGCCGCCTTCGTTTTGTCCCAAGTTGAATGGTGGTGGAGGCGGTGCTTTCAAATCGTTCTGTTCGCTAACGTCCTTAGGAACGTTTCTCCTTTCGTGGGTTCGCTCACTGTTCTGATGTCTTCGAGAATTATTCTATAAAATACATACAGGAAAAAATTAATATGGTGTTTGTGGGTCCGTAAAGCAAAATTATTGTTTCGATGATTTGACGGTTCGAATTGTTTTTCAATCGTAAATGTCTACAATTTCAAATGCGCGAAAACTTTTAAGATAACTGAACGTTATAGAAGATATTTTTTTACAAAGTTGTTTCTTCTGTACAATTGTTAGTGTCAAGCATTATGTTATAACAGTTTAGTTTGTTTTTTCGATTGAAAAGCATTTCGCTTATCTTCGTGCGAGAAGGATTTTTTTGTACTAAGCATTTCATAGATTTATATCTCTCTTTATTCTTCTTCATTGAAGTGGGAAATTCATTTTCAGAAAATATCAGAAGCCTCAGATATGCCATTTCACAGAATATGTTTGTTTTTATCACGAAAATTGTATACACAGTTTTGCTGAAAAATGTATCATGCAAAATGTGTCAGCTAGAGATAATTTTAATCTTTTTGTAGACGATTTACATCATATGAGCTTTAAATTACCCTAAATATAAAGTAAATGCATTTAATACAACGTCGAACAAAAAAACGAGAATCAATTCAAAAAATGTTTCTTATGCAATGATGATCCTAACGCATATAATGGCAGTGCGTATTGACACATTTTCGTTATGCGTATAATTTCGTGAAAGTAGAAACAGTTAGTATTACATGATGAGCAGAATGAGATGGGCAAATCCGCCCGGTTGCCTCATTTGCACTTGTGTCCCAACACAAGTACTCTCATCATCAAAAGAATGTAATTAGCAAAATAGCTAGACACATCAGTATGTATGTATGTATAAACAAGAGTGGTTTCTTAATTTTCTTACGTCTTTACATTATATATTTTGGCATATCTGAGATGAGGAGTTTTACTTTCGGAAATTTTGAAGAAAGCCCCAGTACATAGTATATGTATAATTTGTTTGCTCAATGCTTAAAAAAGGAAAGAATAAAAGAAAATCTTATCAATAAGGTAAACGCCAAATCAATTTCAGAACTTTGCATCGAGTTCAATTGTTTTATACAGATAAAGCGCAAATTCAATTGAAAAAAAAAAACCAAACCCACTTTTTTTCTATCTACCATAGGTAGTTGCGCTTTAACTGAATAAAACACAAACTAATATACTTAATTCTGTAAATTCTTCATTTTTTTTATTTGTTTTATTTTTGATAGTAAAAGTAAAAAATCGCAGCATTTTCTTACCTCTCACAGACAAAGTTGAATCATTCAATATATTTCATTGGTAAATGTTGAAGAAGCAGCAATATTGCTTGTCGTTGTTTGTGCAATAACAATGTTTAATTACTGAATATTGCAGCTTTAAATTCTCCGCCTCATCAATTACAATGAATAGAGCGATTTTTATTAGACGTTTGTTTCTCATTTAACAAAATTGGTTGTGTCCTCCAGTTAGTTGTAACACACACTTCCACAGAACGAGCCATTTAGAATAGCTAATTGTAGAGTCGCTAAAAATCGTCTATAACCAATTTGGTGTACGTTTGTTATATAAATATGTTATAGTTTATCCAGTCATAAGAGTGGTCGTTAAGTCTCAACGTCGTTCACATCACAAAGTCGTACATAACAACAAATAAGCCAAAACATAAAGTTTTACAATGTCCATTTAGTGTTTATATTTTTTTTAGTCAGTATAACTTCGCAATTTTTTTTATAGAGGTCAAAATTATGTATCGTAAATGAAAAATCCGTTCAAACCTCAATATGTGGATAAGAAATTTCCACTCACTTTTTTTTTATTAAATTAAGTGGTGAAAAAATTAGTGAAAGTTCACAAATACATTGATTTAACGCCGTTGTCTGTCCTTCAATTAATAACAGGTACATTACAAATTCGTAATTTTAAGCTACCCAACATTTTTTCGTAATTTATGTAGTAATCCAACGCTGAAATGTATATATGTACATGTAAATATATCTCTTTTTCGAAACGACAAAGCAAAGAATCGTACAAACCAAAGAAATGTGCGGCCAATTGTTTTTTTTTTTTTTTTTACTGAAGAAAATACCCAAATATTTGTTAGTTGCCAAAAGGCTTAATACTGTTGTTGTGATAGCATAAAAAATGTCAGCTATATAATATATATGCATGCGGACATAATAGCGTTTCGAGTATAACTAAAATATGGATTCCAACTCCCTACCACTCAGCAGTACAGGGGCAGACTAAGCTTTTACCCGACATAAGTTGCTACGCCTTTATAAAGAAAAAATTATTTCATAGGGTAGAGATACTTTCTTTTATTTTTGCTCCTATAATTCCTATTATTATAATTATTGTTATTGTCATATATTGAAATTATTTTGCTAAGACTTTACTGCTCAATTTTATTTTTCTTGTTCATTCTAAAATTTTATGTTAAATAATGAGATGTTTTACTACTTGGTAATTAAACACTGAAACTTTGAATTTTTTTCTGGTCTACCTCCTTCACATTTACATTTCGCAAATTAACATATTCAATCGGTCCATATTCAATATATGGCCAAAATTTGCTTAAATTTCATGCAAACTTGCGGGGTAAAGTCTTCCCTACTAGTTGCTGAGAATGTGTTTGTACATAGAATAAACACTGCCCAAAAATGTTTGGTCGGATATAAATTAGTTCGGTTAACGTGTCTCACCGTAAATAAAAATGGTCTGGTGGATTTTATAAAATGCAAAAAATATGTCGAAATATGTTGTGAAAGACATAGCAGAAACGGGCTTGTTCGACGCACGTAATAAAAGCGGCAATACTGCTGCACTGATGACAATTTGCAACACTGCAATTTGCAATTGCTCAACTGATACTTTTCTAATGTTCGTCGAACAAAAAATTTTTGATGCGGAATTATTTATATTCGCGCGCAACATTTGCCGAATTTTTAACACTTCGAACGTGGTGTTTTTGACAAAGTTGCCAGAATTTTACATCGAACGTAGTACAGGTATCCCTCGTATAACGCGATAGTTACGTTCCAGAAGAATTGCGCGTTATGTAATTCCGCGTTATCTAAAACATAATTTTCATATAAATTTGGGGGTTGTGTTCCAATAGGTTTTTTTTTTAATAAAATACATACAAAATAACAGATGCACATATATTTCAACTCAATACTAAAGTTCAGACTTTATAATACAATTAAAACACAAAACAAAAAATTTAAAAACAAACTAAAACAAATTAAAGGTTTATTAAAAACTTTATTGTTATTCTTCAAACTTCATATGGTAATTAATCTGTCTCACTGTCTTCAAAGATCTTTGCACGTGGGCGTTTTGGGGGAGTAATAGCTTCATCAGAAGATATTTCTTCAACATAGTTTTCGCTATTGGATAAGAAACTAGTTGTGGGACCTTGTGGTTCTTCTACTGGTTTTATAATTGCAAAATCTGTTATCAGTTTTTGGTGGGTGGTTTTTAAGCTCCTTTTCAATTTCGTAATAAGGTGCTAGATTAATATCTATTCTATCTATCTAAGGCAAAAAAGGGTAATTCCCGGTTTACATTAAAAATACATTACATATTATAAATATGTGGTACGCAAATTAGTGTTACCAGATTTTATAATTATGTATTTTCCCCTTCGCATTATATAAGCCTAAATTTCGCGTTGTACTGAAACCTAATTTTTCCAAATCGCGTTATATCGAAACCGCGTTGTATAAGACCGCGTTATACAAGGGATACCTGTACTTTCACAAATCATGCAACACTGAGGTTATGATTGAAGCTCGAACAAGCCCAACCATATCCAGACGATAAAAGGAGAAGCATAAGAAGGTATTTTTTCGCCTTCTTATTAACTTAACTACTGTCTATTGGGTATTTACATAAATACCTACAAAAATTTTCAAAGACATTTTTCATGGGCAATTTTTTTCAAGTGTTTATATTTGTAACAGTAAAAGAAAAGTTGATCGCCGGACTAGGGCTAACAAGGCAAAACAAAGCGTTTTCCTCCAAAGGTTCCCTCATGTTGAACGGATAAATCGCTGAAGAATATTAAAAATCTTGCTGCAATTTTTACAGAAAAAAAAAAATTCATAAACTCGAAGTAACTTATTCAATTCATATATATATATATATATTTACATATATACAAACATATTTAATTTGCACCATATTTTCTCTATAAATATGTGTATATACTTATGTCCAGTCTGTCTAATGGAAGTGTGACCGGTAAAATGCAAACTTAAGAGCTCCGTTACAAAAAAAATGTAAATGCTGTTTAATAGAAGTATCTTTTTCGCAATACGCCTTGTGCGGTTTGTCAGTTTTTTGAGAAATCTAAAAAGCGTACGTTGTTTTTCCAAAATGAGTTCTGCGTATAAAAAACGATTTGAAGCAGTGTTCCAAAAATGTCACTTGCATCTACATCAAAATATTTGACGAAGTCGAAGAAGTTTATAAATAAATAGGTGCAACGGTTAAAAACATTTTCGATGTCCAAAAAATATGCCTCTACAAAGCAAGATCAGAAGATCATTGATTTGTTTGTGACAAAGCCGAAAAGGTGGAGCAGGACGTTTATTACGTGTAAAAGACCTAAATTTCCGGAGCACATCGAAAAAACTGCTGCTCTCATCATGCTCACATTAAAAAGAACGCAATTGGGCAAATGTAATATTTACGGTAATAAGTCCGGTCCTAGTGTACTGTTGATAATCGACAGCTTCAAAACACTGTTAAGCATCTCGTTAAGGTTCATGTTTGCGGTTGCTTTTCCGAAAAAAGATTTCGCCGGAACAGCAAAATCGAATTGAAATGTTGGATTGGTTTTCAGTCGCCTGATGTCAACTCTCTTCAAAATATATGGCAATAATCCAGCAAAAATTCAAGAGAAAGCAAACATGGACTGTGAAACAGTTATTAAGGCAAATTCGGCTGATTTGGAGCCGATCACCTCCACAACTTGCTCAGAAGATAACACAAGTATGATTCGAAGATGTGAAGCCATTATATCTCATTGTGGTGACTATACATTTTATTGAATATATTGCGAATATTATATTATAAGCCCATGCAATGCATTTTGTTAGAATCGAGTTAGTCAAATAGTTTCTAAGTTATGACGGTCACACTTTCATTAGATATACATATATCACATATACTACACATATATTAGGTTTTTTATTCTACGCCACAAGTCATTTCGTCACAAGGCTAAATTTTGAGACAGTTAATTAAATATCACTGGTATTAATAATTTGCATCACTGCTGGCGAGCAATTCGATTAATGTTTAAAAAGGAATTACAAAAAGCCGCATGGCAAGTTTCATGCTACTCGACCCATTTAAAGAAAATAAGTTACAACAGTTAAAGGAAGTTAGTCAAAGTTTAGATAGGAAAGCATTATATACATCAATAAATTAAAAACGTCAAACTGAAATATGTATTCTGATGCTATTTTCATTTTAGCCTGTGCGGAACACTTAATAGTGATTTCCATTTAGATAAAAAAAATAGTTGCATTTGATAGAAAAGCTTGAAAATTGCCGCTCAAGGACTTAGGTTTAATAAATTTTTAAATGAAGCTCTCTCACAGACTTGACTTGCATGCAAATGTGATGTTTTTCTAATTTTTTTAATACGAATTTAGAAAAGTCCTCTTTCTTGAGAGTTTTAGATTCTCTCACTACTGGTATAGATATCTCATACTGGCTGCAGGTAGCCATTTAATATAACTAATTGAACATATTTTCGTACGGACATACGCACACTGTATTTTAAATTAACCTCTTTTTATACTGGATTAACAAATAAATGAATTGCTAAAACGAAATATCACATGCAAATTTGTGCTTTTCGAGATAGAGATAGAAACATAAAATAAATATCAAATGCAATTAAAATTAAACGTGATCTAACCATAACTGTTTTTCTTTCTTTTCTTTTCGTTTGCAACCATACAAACCAGAGTTCGAAAATAGCTATCAACATTTTCAAAGGCTTTTAAAACACCAAAAAGAAAAGAGAAAAAACCTTTGCAGTTTTTGGTTATTTTTGCTGTTCATAGAAATTCATTTTCCAACAGCAAAAATTTAACAAGTCATTGTATATTACATTATATAGTTTCAAAGAAAGCTTCCTCAAATATGTTTCATATTGTTCGTTAGCTGTGTTTTATGTCGAAAAAAATATTTTTCACTTAAAAACAAACAGACATTACTTTTATTTTAATTTTTGTTGTATTCTTTTGTGATTATCCAAATTATATTATTGTTTGAGAATTATTTTCAATCTCCGATTCGGACAAAACAACTGCTAGGCAAGTATTATTTTCAACTCGTTTCGACGAGTTCGAAAAAAAAAGAAATCTTAATTATTAGTAGAGGAAGAGAAATCCATACGCTACCATCAAATACACAAACATACACCATATGTTCAACCCACCTAACATTTGGCCCGCACATTCCCGTCCCCCACCGCATCATCACCAACACTGTTCAAACAAACAAACACTACGTAATGCAAAACGCCCATTCAAACGCACCCACCCACCCCCACCCACATTACAATTTTTAACTTACAAATTTTAAAATTGAAAGATATGGTTTTTTTCATTTAATTACATATAGTTGAACATGTATTATTTTATATTATTAGACTAAAAGTTTTGTTGGTTTGTCTACATAAATCAATGTAAAGTTTTTTTTTTACTAAATATTACACACGCATATGTAGCAGCAAGAGGCTAACACAACTTTATTTAACCAACTTGTAAGCTTCGTTTTTTTTACAGAAGAAACAGATGGCTGTTTTTCAAAAATTGCACAAAAAATGTAGACGAACAAGTGAATTGAATTAAAGTTTGTTGCCCCAAAACGATTTTTCACATACACATATAATATATATGTCGGTATGCATCATCAGAGTGAGTGTTTATATTTTTAAAATTCTGCATGTGGTTGATTAAATATTGAAAATGATATTCCTTAAAACTAAAGGTAAAGCTGAATTTTTGTAATTCAGATTGAATATTTCACAATTCAGATTGAATATTTTTTTAAATATATGTATGGTATGTATTTCGTACTTTCCAACGTGGTCAAGAGAAGCGAACCGCGGACTGAATGTCTCAGAGATCACATCGTGTAAAGGGAGACAACTTCCACACAAAAATTCAACTACTACTTGATGACTTATCAATAAATGTTATCGTCACGAAATGTTTAAATTCCGCGCGTCTGGTGATTTTGAAATTTTCCTTTGCTTTGAATTATGATCAATTGTTATACATTTAAAATGTTTCAAACAAAGATATATAAGCTTGTAATTAACTTATCCTGCCTACAGAGAATGTACGTGATTTCAATACATTTCATTTTTTTTTTCATTATGATTTAAATGGATTAAAATAGCATACACATATTATTAATATTTAAAATTTACGCAAGTGACTGCGTTGTTGCTGATTCTATTTATCTGTCGTTGATCAATTCATGGTCCTTGGATAAAGTTTCTGTTCTTTACATATTACTTTTACATAATGTTCCAATAACAGCGTGCAACTGCTTGATTGTGTGTATGGTTGTTATGGTAGTAGCAGTAGTAGTATATTTAATTGTTCGATCTGTTCACAATAATCACTTAGACCATTCTATCCAGCGTAAATCTTTCACGCTCATTCATTTTAGGTGACACTGAATCTCAGAAACGTCTTCTTCGTTCCCATGGATTATTGTTTCCGTTGTTATTGCCACCGCGCTGATTGCCACCTTGGTTTTGGTTACCACCACCAAATTCAAATGAAAACGAATCCTATTCGCAAGTGAATGTAATAAAGAATTTCATATGCAAATGTTATAGTTAAACTTTTTAGTTAATAAAAAAATGTATACGAAAAAAATGTAAACCGCCCACTCAACACTTCTACAACACAACGGTGTACCGTGGCACACCAATCATGTATATATGTAGCTGTTGTATATTATACTTTTTTTAATTACATAATTCGTGGATGAAAGTCACAGGAAATGTGTTTAAAATGCAATGACTAAAAAACCCAAACTCTTTTCAAAGCATATTTATAAATAAAAGCTTTCGATGATTAAAATTCAAAAAACAAGAATAAAATTTACATGTTCCAAGCTTCTTCGTACATACACATAATGCACATCTGAGAATAATTAACTTAACTAATGCAGTACACTTCCCAAAGAAATTGGTTTGTTTTTGACATCTTTGCTGTATTCAATAAAAACTTCAGTTCTGATAGTATTTCACCAGAAGCCAAAATCTCGAACACATTTTATGCAAATTTTCATTATATGTATTCCTAAAAACTGAAATGTTTTTGATTTGATTATCTATTAAATGTAAGCAATACAATATCGAATCTCAAAATCTTGAAGGATAGATTATAACACGATTAGCTTATAAATATTTTGTTTTGCAACAAAATGCCGATTGTTGTTGAATCACCCCAACCCAAAATACCAGTAAAATAAAGCTTATTTAAGCATTATTTGGCCCAAAACATCATCCCTTGCATACAACAATTTTTTTTTTTTTTTGCGTTCGACAAGTATATGTATCCCTCCCTTAACCCTTCAGTGAAGAAAGGGTTTCAACGTGTGATTTTAAGAAACAAATTACGTAACTTTTACTATAGTTTTGAGAGTTTTTATAATCATATTATCAGCATTGAATGAAGTATTAATGGACAAATTTTTTCGAGTTGTTCACTTTTTCGAGATGAAATAATTCAGCATAAGAGGTAGAGTAACCCACAAAACCCAATATTTCAAAATCAATTGCCTTGTTTAGTTCACTATTCGCCCACCACCAACACAATTCACAAACTATTCAATTATTAGAACTACAAAACGAAAAAAACGCTTGTTTAGCGATTCAGTTCAACACACAAGTTCCAAAAGTTTTAATACAAATATGCTTCTTCAAAGAGTTGAACTAGATTTTCAAGTTGACGTTGCAATCAGACACACTTCCAGTCACATTTCTTAGTAATTTATATATATGCAATATAACCGTAAATAAAAGTAACATGCTTCTCCTTTTCACAATAGTAAGCAAATATCAGCCTCATATCAATGAAGTACACAAATTTCGAATGCTTCACTGTATAAATCAAATTGCAACATGCTCTGCTCTGTGATACACCTAAGTGAATGAGCTACCAAATTTACAACAACAACAAAATAGATATAAAAAATACACAATTTGTAGCAAGTTATTGACCAATTTTGCGTTAAGGCAAACTCTCAAGGCATTTACAATGTATTGTCTTGCTTAAGACTTAGACCTTACAATGCAGTTCCTTCGAAATGTTCAATAACATTTGGCCGAATGTTATTGCATTCCTAGAGAATGTTCGCCATATACACATCAAACGGATAACAGCTACAAAATTTATGTATTAGCTTAAACGGTATAATTGCTAAAAGGTTCACATATCAATACGAAATTGAAGACAGTGAAAATAAAGTTTTATTTTTTATTCGCTTTTGTCCTAAATATGCCTCAGATACGAACATTTGATTTTTGCTATTGCTTACAAATTAAAAATATAAGTTGTTGCCATTACAAAATCGAGCATATAACGAATTTACTAATTTGAAACGCATTTATAATTGAATGCATCATGTAAAGCACCACAAAGGTGAAAATGAGTTCGTTGTGAAACTATTTTAAAATACGATTGATTCAAGTGTCTCACTTGATCAAGCACTGCAAAGCGTATAGGATGCATAATTATGATCCACTTCACAGCTTTTCACTTCGGTTTTATTTTAATTTCAGCATGTTTGTTGAGTTTGTATGTCTAGAAACTTCATCGCAAGAAGAGATCGAAAAATGAACGTACCTGAGGATTGGTGGGCCCATTGCCACTGCTGTTGCCATTACCACCACCGGTATTGCCGCCTAAAAGTGCAGAAATGGGGTCTTTCATTAATCGTTAGTATAGTCCGTTCCATTTAAAGTCAGATAGTTAGTTTACCTCTGAATTCAAATGGCGAATTGTTTGATGCTCGGCCAAAATTATCGAAATTATTACCTCCTCCACCTCCACCTCCACTATTGTTGCCGCCAAAGCCTTCTTGTTGATCAAGCAAAGAATTTAGTTGTTGTGCTTGCATAAATAAGGTATTTTCCTGTTGACGGCGACGCATTTCTTCTTCTTGGCGCAACATACGAGTCTGCATTTCACTTTGCTGACGGCGCATGTTATCTTCATCGCGTTTGCGCATCTCCTCAGCTTGCTTCTCACGCATTTCCCACTCCATCTTCTTTCGCTCATTATCTGATTCCCGTTTGCGCAACTCTGTATGTAAAACATATTGTTAGTTTGTTTTTTTTGAAATATATATTATTACGACCCTTACCTTGTCTGAGCAGCTCTGTTTCATGTTCATAACGTGCATACTCCATCTGGGCTTCTAGTTTCTCCTCTTCCATTTTAAGTTCACGTTTCAGTGCATCTTGCTTTGTTTTGTATAATTCATGTAATTGCTTCCACCTGGTGCCGTATTCGTGTTCAAATGAACCTAATTCGGCAAATCGTGGTCCTACGCTGCGTTCATGATTGAATTCCGGTGATTTTTTATTCAAAGACTTATCTGGCAAGCCGTCATCATCTTCATTAATTTCAAATGGCTCGACCACACAAGGTCGTAAAGAAGCGGTGAGGAAGAAACATTTTTCATTACAAAAACGTAGACAAACATTTGCCGATGATTTTTTAGCAAATTCAATAACTCCTTCACCGGTAGATTTACCACGATCGTCGACAACAACGTTTGCACGCTCGATGGGACCGAAAATTTCGAAAGCTCTGTATAATAGTTCATTGGATACAAAAGGTGTCAAATTTTTCACTCGAAGAATAGTGGCATTTGGCGCAAAGCGTACACGTAATTGGCGTCCCTTGCGATTGGTGCCATCCAATTCACGTTTAGCACGTTGAGCATTTGCATGAAAATCCAATTTAAGGAATGTAAAATTTTTCTCTGCATTGCAAAATATTTCGCCAATTTCACCGTATGGTTTAAACATTTCACGCAACTCATTTTCTGAAATATCATTGGTAAGATTACCAACATATAAACGATTACGGCCGGAAAATTTAGGTTCTTCGGTTGCTTCGACTGGTGGTAATTCGTGTGTTGGCCCTCCAATTGCTCGCACACGTTGCCCAATAAAGAATTCATCGCTCCTGTTGTAGGGACCATTGCCTTGGTTCCCGCCACCGCCGCCGGGACCACCTCGCCCACCTCGACTACGGTCCCTGTTTTGACCGCCTTGATGACCCCCAGGGCCACCTCCATGGTTACCACCAAGGCCACCACCCTGGTGACCGCCTTGATGTCCACCTTGATGACCTCCTCCTCCGCCACCACCACCACGACCACGATTCTGTTGATTCATATTCTGATTCTGATTTTGATTTTGGTGCTGCGGTTGCTGTTGCTGTTGATTTAGCTGCTGATTACGTGGTTGGTTCTGTTGTTGCTGTTGATTTAGTTGCTGATTACGTGGTTGGTTCTGTTGTTGTTGCTGCTGCTGCTGCTGTTGTTGCGGCGCAGGCTGCTGTTGTTGTGGTGGTTGGGAGTCCAAATCCTTTTTAACAGCTGCCTGATTCGCATCAACTGCAGGTTTTGCATCTTGTTGGTTTTGACTTTGTTGGTTTGGTTGATTTTGTTTATTTTGGTTCTGTTAAAATATGTTTTAAGTTATATCTGTCCTCCATATGCACATATATCTTTAAATAAATAATAGAGCTTTGCCTATGCTAAGTTTTGTCAACTAAAATTCTTTATTAAGGTAGTAGTCCGGTGTAACGACCGAAATTTCGAGGTTTTTCATGCATTTTTTTTATAAAGAAAATAAAATGCTATCTATTTAAAGTTTTTACATGTTTTTATTAGTGTTTTGAAGTATATATTGTACAAATTTTTTTTAAGTTAATTTTATATTAATTTGTTTAAAATTTGACATCAAAGTAGAGTCCTTAAAAAAGATGAGTTGGTTCGGGAAAACTCACAGCCTTCCAAAGTCTTCTGATATAAAAAATTCAAAGAGTATTTTTTTGTAGACTTTATTTTAGGTCCCGAACCTAAAATATACATAAAACTAAAAAAAACAAAATGGCGGACTTGTGAAAAAAGTTCTCAATAACTTATTTTTTTTCTTCATAAATTGTTTAAACTAAATAGTTTATTATTAAAAAATCAAATGTTTTAAAACTCCGGGATCTAGATATGTGTGTATAGAATAACGGGTTAAATTTTTAGCCAAATCGGTTGAATAGTTTTGAGTCAGCGATTTCCCGAAATTTCGAAAACATGGTTTTGAGAAAAACGCGTTTTAAGTTTCGACAGCAACTTTTGCTGGCGTGTCACGCTTTCATACACACTACGGCGCGCTCTCTTATTTTAGCTATAACTTTAAAAATAATTTTTCGGAAGAAAAACATCTTTAAAATATACTATAAAAATTTCAGACAGAAATTTCAATCATTTTTAAAGTTATGGCTAAAATAAGAGAGCGCGCCGTAGTGTGTATGAAAGCGTGAGACACCCCAGCAGCAACTGTTGTCGAAACTTTACACGCGTTTTTCTCAAAACCATGTTTTCGAAATTTCGGGGAATCACTGACTCAAAACTATTCAACCGATTTGGCTAAAAATTTAACCCGTTATTCTAGACACACATATCTAGATCCCGGACCATTAAACCATTTAATTTTTTAATAATAAACTATTTAATTTAAACAATTTATGAAGAAAAAAAAAATAAGATTTTGAGAACTTTTTTCACAAGTCCGCCATTTTTTTTTTTTTTTTTTAGTTTTATGTATATTTTAGGTTCGGGACCTAAAATAAATTCTACAAAATAATACTCTCTTGGAATTTTTTATTTCAGAAGACTTTGGAAGGCTGTGAGTTTTCCTGAACCAACTCATCTTTTTTTAAAGGCTCCACTACTATGAGGTCAAATCCTAAACAAATTAATATAAAATTAACGTTAAAAAAATTTTCTTATATATGTATTTCAAAACACCAATAAAAACATGTAAAATCTTTAAAACGATCGCATTTTATTTTCTTTTTAAAAAAGATTCATGAAAAAAACGTCGAAATTTCGGTCGTTATATCAGACTACTACCTTAACGACATTCAATCATGGTAGGATTTACGCAACGTTTGTAAATCGTACAATTGTATTAATGTCGAAGCTCTGACCCATGAAATTCGATACGCATCAGGGTGAAGATTTGTGAAGTGTAGCCAATATCAGACCGTTAACCGGCTTTTAGCGAATTTTACAGAATCAGGTTGATGAGCCGACGTAACATAAGTTATGAATCGGATTGTTTACTCAAAACTGCGATTGTGTTAGAGATATATGAAAAACAAAAAATCAACATAGCCATTGTCTTAGTTTCCGTCTGAACGAATGATTGAACGAGTATGTGAACACGTGTGAAATGTGTGGGTAGAAATCGACTGCAGAGTTCTCCAGTGACGTGGCAGCCGAAATTGCTCGCAAAATTTTTTTAACACCATAGCTAATGGCCAAACCTGGAAAATCTATCCTCCATAGATACGCAAATGGCCTGTGCTCTGGAAATTTAATGGAATTCTATCTCATTCTATTTATGTGCCATTAACCGTTTTGACATCCGAATACCGTTAATTTTTCTTCTCAGTATAAATATATATAATGTAAATATAACTTCTAGATGTGAAAAAATCTAGTATATAATTGAAAAAAAAAAAAAAAAAATATCATTTCAAACCTATGTTTCAAGTGTTATGCGTTTAACACACTGTACGCCAAAACGGAACAAACTGCTTTAAGGTTATAATAGTCTGGGCTTGTTCACACCTTTGCAACTCTGTTGCTACGTTTCTAATGTTCAGCACCTATTTTGCAGATAGGCGAAGGTGAATACATAGAGGGGAAAAAAAGAAATATTGCGAGTTTTCCCATATACATACATGGATAATTTCAATATTAACTGTATTTTACTATTGAAAGTGACAAAGAAAAGAATGAAGCAATCGTGCAAAGAAATTTTTTATGTTGGCGATATAAGAATTTGCTAATAATGACTAATTTTTTTCACATAGAACGCTATATTTTTGACAAAGAAAAAAATTATGCAGCTCAGCGGTTGTGATTGCAACTCGAACAAGCACCCTCCCATTCATGTACGTAAATTCTGTAAAATATAATAAACTGAAACTAGCGAATAATAAAAAAAAAAACTCCTGATTTGAAGAATGAGTAGTAAATAGCCAAAAAAAAAAAGTAGGTTTTAATTCGTTGGCAATGCAACTTCTTAAAATGCAGCGAAGACTCGCCAAACACGAATTGCCGACGACGAGTCCGCCATTTTGCATTCGCCATTTTGAGAAAAAATTTCACTATATTGATTTTTCATCGCTTCGTCTTGCCTTACTTAAATACTAACACTTGTATGGTCTAATTTACTCCAAAATTGGTTACATAAAGAACTTTTTGGTTCAAAAATCAGACATTTATGCTATTTTTGCTTAGATATTAAGCCATTTTAAAAAATAGATACATACCTGATTCTGGTTCTGCAAGTTTCCTTGGTTTTGGTTTTGGTTTTGATTCTGGTTTCCACGATTTTGTTGGTTACGATTACGATTTCCGAAACCTCTATTCTGATTTCCGAATCCTCCTTTATTTTGGTTACCACCACCACCACCTCCTTGGTTTTGGTTGGGACCATTTTGGTTGAAACGTGCTTTCTTCTCCGCTGGTCCATCACCGTGATCATTTTGCTTTTGCTGCTGAACATTTGCATTTGGCTTTTTATTACCCTGCTGCATATTCTTCGGGGCTCTTTGTGGCAACGGAGTTGCACCATTAACTCCTTCAGCTTTTATTCCATCCATATCGGATATAATATATTTTCACTTCTGATACACACACACAATTCAGATATGTATCCAGCAAAATTGACCCCAATCGAACAGTAAATTTAAAACACAACCGCACAAGTCGACGACCGGAAAAAGAATGAACGAAATGTGAGACCAACGCTGAACAAAATGGCGTACAAACGCATAGGGTTGATTTGGATTTTCCGCATAGTTGCATGGAGTACTAAAATATACACTCACTAAATTTTGGCCTAATTGAATACCCAATATGTGATAATTATAATATATATTTCAACACAGACAAGTAGCAAATCATATACTAAACCTCAAAAGCGATATGCATCATGCTAAAGACCAATTGTTACAAATATTAATTTAAGTGATCGTATGCAAATCAACTCAACCGATGTAATACAAATAGAAACCACTCGTCGTACACCTCAGATGATTAATCGTAGAGCCTATAGTATAAGGATTATCGTATGCAGACAGCTACACTTTAATTACACGAAATATTTGTAGTAGCCACAATATAAAATCGAAAGCGAGGTAATTATGAAGTTAATGGTGCGCATGGAAAAATTTATCAAAACAAAGCAATGACACATTCGATGCATATTGGCGTCAAGATTAATAATCTGAAGGAATGAATTAATTTTATTTTTTTCATTCTTAAGTTATTAACAAAAAACACTTTTATAATGTTGCTGTTTTCAATCACGAAATACACGAAAGCATTACATTACGGGGTCAAACATCAGTTTCCCTATACGCATTATTAGTTACGGGGGAAAAACATCCATTATTTTTGAGTAATAATTTTGAGCAAATGGTTTTATAATACGTTCACATATGAATTAATTACGAATAAACCCACCAAATTAATCTACCCGTTCACATGCGGCAGATTACCTGCAAAATTGACAATCAGCTGTCAATACTGCTTTGAGAGGTTATTTTCATAGAAATTAGTTTGGTGGAATATTTCGGTGTTTTTGGTTTTGTTAATTATTATTAACGATATGAAGAAAATACTAAGGTTGCAAAAAGTTATTGCAGCAATACGCATGGGAAATTCTATATTACAGGTACATTTTATAATAAGTAATAAGAGGGTAAAATGAATCCATAATTAATAATATTTAACAAGCATTTTATTAGAATTATGTTTAAAGACCTGTTTTCTTTGCCCGCATCCATTTCATTTAGTTTTTATTTTGATGTTTCTCCTTACATTCGTAATAATAATTATCGATAACACAAAAACACAGGGTTGTATGTCAATAAATATCGTTATTATTTAGGATTATTTTATAATCTCAGATTTTGGGAGAGAAATTTTGTATGGGAAATCGCGCTTTTTAATTACGGATTTTGAGTAAAGCGCGAAAAAGTAGACCATATTCTTAAGCTAGATATACACGAGGCAACCGTTGAAGCAACGTGTTGCAGTAACGTGTTGCCTTTGTTTAAGAAACACGTTGCGACCGTTGCTTCAATCTCAGTATTGTGCATAACTGTGGTGCAGGAAAGGTACAAGCGGAAGATATGTAAAATTATATTACTCTTATTATAATTGACGAACTTTTGTACGAAAATGTGGAAGAAGAGATGCAACAAAAGAAGAGAAAGAAAATTTGGCCCAAAAATTGGCTTTTAAAAAAAATCGAATTTTCGAACGAGAGGTTGCTGAAAGAACTGAAGGAAAATGAGCCAGCGGACTATAAAAATTACATGAGGATGGACGAAGCCCTATTTAGAAAATTGTTGGACTTCGTAAAGGCCAAAATAACGAAACAAGATACCATAATGAGAGAGGCAATATCAGCAGAAATTAGATTGGCAATAACTTTGCGGTATCTTGCAACAGGAAACTCTTTTGCGGACTTGAAATTTTTATCAATTTTATTGTATTCATTTTTTAATTGTTCGTATGCTTTTTTTCTAAAATTTTTATTTTTATATTTTTCACTACTTATATCCCACAGCTCTCTCAAATTTTTATATTCGTTAATAAAATTAACATTATTTTCAATTGCCATTTTTTCCTTTTTCACTTCATTTTACTCCGTACGAACCTTCTTCTTCGCTTGTTTTCAACGAACTGAACGAGTAAAAGCAGTAAACAATGATACACACGAAGCAACGGTTGCAGCAACCTATCCCAAAAATCAAATTTATTTGATATTTTAGGCAACGGTTGCAGCAACACGAAAATCAATTGGCAACACAGCTACACACGAGGCAACGGTTGCTTCAACATGGCCGTGTTGCTGCAACGGTTGCCTGGTGTGTATTTAGCTTTATATGTGAACGTATTATTATACGGGGAATTGCTGATTCATTAACGTTCTCTGCAAATAGCTTGAAGTAAAGAGATATATTGCCTTGTTTGACAAACCGTTTGTGTGGTGTATTCCGCTCTTAACATACAGAGAACGTTAATGTTCTCTGTAACATATTTACACATACATATGTATGCATTAAGCTCTCCCAGAAGATCCACCTTATCTATTCTTCAATCGAATCAGCTTTATTATGATTACTAAATTCAAGCAAAAGGTTAATATTTGTTATGATTCAATTTCGGTCATAATCAGGCAATTCTTGGAAAAGATTCTAAAAATGCATTAAGTAGCTGCTAAATAATATTATATATTATATGTATGTACATATATATGTACATACATTTTAGACTAGAATCGCCAATAATATTTTCAGTAACCAAGTATCAGTATTGGCATTTAAACACTTGACTCGGAAGAATAAAGAATCGTTAGCTTAAATAGTGTTTCAATGTATGCATTTATGTGTGTATTTATGTATGTATGTACAGATATAGAAGTATTGTTGTATGTTTCGGGTGTATAGAATTCTTGAGCAGCTATCAAAAATGACCGGTTTAGTATACAGAATAGCATGTACAGTTGGCGGAAAAATTTTGCAATCGAGGAAGCACATTGTGTTGAAAATACTGCGGGATCTATGTATGCAAAGCGAGCAAGACAGCACGATGAAAAAAAATCCTGTTCTGTTCGTCACTGCGCTTTTTATGTATTCAGCATTCATTCAACATGTAAGTTCCTATACAGTTATTAACAGAACTGAGCGTACACTTGAATGGGTAACAGAAAATATATCGAATATTAGAATATTTCTTTACATACGTATGTATGTATGTAAGTTGTAAAATTTTAGGCAAAGCGAATTTTAATTTTATTTAATTTAAAAAGGTTTCAAACCACTGTCTGCGTTTTTGTGTATTTATTTTTTTAGCTCCATGTTTGAAGTTAAATATTTAAATTATTTTTCGCACATACATACCTATGTACATACCTATGTATGCACGTAGGTATACTGCATTCACAATTAAATACACTCGTACATACGTAAATACATACATACATGCAAATTCATGCGTACATATGTATGTATGTATATGGTACTTCTGCAGCCCACAACTAACTTTAAAATTTATAATCATCACATTTTAGATTTTTATGATAAACTGTCCAAACAAACTCCGGCAACTTATCTCATACTGAAGATAACCATTAAGAAAAATAATAATTAAAAATGAAGATAAGTGCAGCGATAATACTGTCATTGGGCATTTTTTCAATAAGATTTCATAGCACAATGAGCAGCAGCTGGGAACGCATTCGTTTACGCGTCGAAACAAAAGAGGTGCAAATATAGTACATACATACATACATATATTTTTTCCAATCATTTGCGCTAACTGTTCTTCATACTTAGAGCTTTGAGCCGGTTACCAGTAACAATGTGAGCGCTAATGTATCCACCATATCCGCACATATACTCGACACCACAGTGGGTCAAGCGGCGCAGAATGTCAACATTACCATTTACCGCCTCGAAGGAGCAGATCATTGGCAAAAACTAAACGAAGAAAGAACAAATCAAGATGGACGTGTAAGCCAATTAGTGAGTGCGTCACAGTACAAAGCTGGCATCTATAAGTTACATTTCGATGTGGAAGCATATCATGCAGAGCGTGGAGTTAAAAGTTTTTATCCTTTTATAGAGATTGTTGTGAAGTGTGAACAGGATCAGCATTATCATATTCCCTTACTATTAAATCCGTTCGGTTACACAACCTATAGGGGTACTTGATTTAATGATGGGCAGTTTAATATTCACACCCACACGAACACGCATACATACATGCATAGGTATAATATTTTCCAATAAAGGCATTTTGTTTAGTTTTAGATTTGAAGGGAGTATACATATATGTATGTACGTACATATATCCATATACATATATAAAACATACATACATACGTGCAGACATACATACATATAAACATACATACATACATGCAGACATAAATACAAATATTATATTTTTTTAATCCAATAATGTTTACGAGTTTTATTTTATTTGTGATTTTGTAAAGAAACACACTTGCTGCAATAGCTTTGGGCAACAAGAGCTTCTACTGGGATAAGTTACATATTCAAACATGTCTACTTTCTCCATCAAACATACATACATATGTATGTAAGTATAAAGTAAACTAGAACTTTTGCAACTTAGTCTTTTATAGTTTTGATAGTGTTAATGGAAACCTTAAAACTTCTACAAGCAAAAGTAGCACAAGATACATATCTACATACGTACGCACACTGGTGGCTATAAAAATAACGTATATCGTTCATACCTCAGTATGAATGTACTTCAGCTCGTTTGAATGCACTTGTCGTGTACACGGGGCAGTTTTGTAAAGATAATAACAAGTCATTCATAATACGTTCACATATAAGGAGATTATAAAATAATCACAAATATAACCATACTTTCTTAAATACAATTCTGTGTTATCGATAATTATTTTTACGAATGTAAGGAGAAACGTCAAAGTAAAAACTAAATAATATGGACACCGGCAAAGAAAACAGGTTTAAAGGAATAACTTTCATACAATTTTTGTTAGATATTATTAATTATCCATTCATGTTACAAAAAAAAACTTGCGTCCCTAGATGCTTTGGCCTGTTATTGCTTATTATAAAATGCAACATCGAATTTCGAATCCGTTTTGCTGCCATAATTTTTGAAACCTTAGTAAACATCGTTTACAGATTTCTTCCAACTGTTTATTACTAGTAGCCAATTGCGCAATTAAATTAACTATTTCTTCTTCTTGTCTTTTCTTCATTTCGTTAATAATAATTAAACAAACCAAAACTGCAAATTATTCCACCATAGCAATTTCTTTTCAAAACAGCACTGGCAGCTGATTGTCAATTTTGCAGGTAATCTACCCTATGTGAACGGGTCGATTAATTTTGTGGATTTTTTGGTGATTGCTGCATATGTGAACGTATTTTTGTGTAGACATAATTCTAATAAAATATTTATTAAATAATTTAGTTATGCGTTTATGTTACAGAAAAAAGCGATCGCAATGGCTCAAAGAAGCAGTCGAACTTCTTCTGAACTTGTCGGTTGCCAATTGACAAGGAATGTGTGAAATTGAATTAACAATTTTTTGTGGCAGCCAAGAGAAAGGTAATCATGAAAACCGAAATGTCTATACAGAAATTTTAATATTGATAAATAATTATTTATCAACAGGATGGCTGGTTGGTGACTCTTGATAACCATTGCAGCCATTTCTAATGGCTTCATTCAGAAATGTTGAAAATGGCAGTCAACGAAGACCAATGCGAAATGCTATTTTCAAAATTTTTCATAGAAATATGCGTCCACTTAATTATACAAGTACAGACTACAAAATCTATCTTTATGGCATATAGTGTAACCCGTAATGGCGCATGGAAAACCAATAAAACACCCTCTGACGTCAACTACTCTTTTAAAGTATTATACTCGTCGTCGGGCGAAATGGATTTGGAAGCTTTAGCTTTTCTGGTGGCTACCTTCACCTCATCGCAGGAAAAAGTAAGCGATTTAAGCAATTGTTCGACAGTTTGTGCAGCCGTCTGGTAGCACGAAGTTTAGAGCTGTCGCCCGGAGGATGCAAAATAAATTGCCAGCTAAAATAGCTCGCCCATCTCGTCTGGCCCAATGAAACACAATTCCAAAAAAAGAAACATTGCCACCCTCCTATTGCGCTTTCGGGTTCGACAAGCGTCCTACGGTGGACCAGACCCCATTCACTCCAGAGGTGCAGTTGCATGTCTTCAAATGCTCAACCCATTTAGTCTGCTTTTGCTGGATGATGTTCAGTTGAGATCCTTTATTCGAGGATCCTCGGGATCGGCTTGGCGTAAATGATCACGCTCGTTTGCTGTAACAGCTGCTGCAGCTGTTCTACCATAAGGTGTTGTCCCTCCGGTGTCTGCATCAATGGTGGACCATAAATGCTAAACCGCCGCCACTGTCCCGGGATCTGTACGGTGCACATTTGTAATAGTGCACTTGTAATCAGAGAGGGAATACTGTGGATTTTTTTCTTGGACCGCAGCTATCTAAATTCCACGTTGGTTTGAAAAATCAGTTATCTCTTTGATCTTTCTCGAGTGTCCGTTGCAGCTGATTTGTGTAGTCTCTAGAATTGCACTTGACTGATATGAGATTCCGAGGTACTCTGGTCTGGAACAGACTGTGTGGGGGCCAAGACCTTCTTGTTAACCCTCACAAGGGAATTGGAGCGGGAAGTAGGAGAGGATTGGGGCACAGAAAGGCCGGTGGGATGTTACTCAGGTGAGCTCCGTAGAGGTTCCGCTGTTGTTGTTGTAGCAGCATAAACATTCCCCATGCATATACGAGGAATGCTGCTGAAGTGACAGTCCTTGGCCGGATATAAATCCGGGTCGTTCCGGTAACTGTCACTTTAAGTGGACTAGAAGTTGCTGAATGCACCTAATGGTCACAAATCGTACGTACCTCTCGCTGTGGATCTTAAGACCTGAACAGAGCCTAAGAAGGAGTATTGGGCTTGCTGCATGTAGTTGTTCCAGTGACGATAGGCGAAGGTAAGGTTCAGCTTACTAAACAGGGCTAGTTTGTTGGGGCGACAGCCCTTGATCGAAAAAAAAAATCAGGGTAGTTCCGGTACGTAGAAGCGACTGCCATAGGAATGAAATCCAAACGCTAGTTGATTTCGGTAGGCGACGTTGAACAGGCAATTTGCCGTATGTTGTTATTTTTGTAGTATTTAAATCGGAGTAAGGAAATCAAATATGTAACGAGGGTCTTTGACCATTTTTTGCCGGTTATTTATATATATATAATTTGGGTTTTTGGCCGAGCTGCTCCTCCTACTTGTGGGGTGCGTCTTGAAGTTGTTCCAAAAATGGAGTGACCTTCAGTTTCAAGCCGACTCGGAACGGCAGATATTTTTTATGAGATGCTTTTTCATGGCAGAAACACACTCGGAAGTTTGCCATTGCTTGCCGAGGGGCGAGCGCCAGTTTTACAGGGACAAATTTCTCACAGTCAAAATTAACCTTCAACGAAACAGTTCGTTGTTTCATTATAGCTAAGAGATAGGACAAGCTTATTGAAACACCTATATTTATTTTTATAAATCTTTAACCAAACTTTTCCAAAAGTTATTATCTTAATATGGTTTCCGAAAAGTTGTGTCAATTGTTTTGCACCCTTCTCAATCACATAACCTATAAAATCAAGTTCGATTCGTATTGCATTTGCATTCAGTTTTATTTTGTTATAAGCAATAATTATAAATTTATTTCATAATTAAAACTCCTAATCGTACATAGTTACATTCAATTGTGTTCAATATAGGGATCAAGGGATCAAAGTTTAAACATAACCATTATAATATAATATGCACTTACAAAGAGTCAAATATTGTAAATTACACATTTTTATAATTAAATTTATTAGTATGTGAAAACGCGCAGCTTCTAGTTGCTTGTTTCGTTTTAAATAAATACACGTTCAATTTATTCGACAAGGTGATGTATTTCATTTTTGGTTTATGAATTGTTTTATTTTTAATTTTTTTAAACGCATTTTTATTTTTATTTTTATGCTCCATGCCATTTTGTTGTGGTAGGCTTTGGTTGTGTTAAAAGGAAAAAAAAAATTGCAAAACAAAAATTTAGAAATACTTTTTTATGCCATTTTTCCAATAGATTACTTTGTAAGAAGAATTTAAGTGAACATAAAACATACATACTGGGAGGAAATATTGATATACACGTTATTAGTCTCTTTTACATGGACATTTATATTCTTTTAACTTATACTTATTTAAGTATAATAATCTTTAATTATTTTTTGAAGTTAAACGAAATATATGATTATAAAAAAACAAGAAAAAGTCTTTTTTAATGTTCTTTCAATTTTATTTGCTATTTTTTTTAACAAATTCGCTTTTAATTTCGTTTTGAACAGCATAAATCAATTTTGTCTTAAACATTTTACGAACAATTTACATATGTAAATTTATAAAGTTATGCATACATATACAATATAAAGCAAAGTGTCTAATTTTTACTAATTTTGCTCTCCAAATTAACATTTCTGCAGAAATGTATGTATAAACATACACATACCGAAGGATTTGTAATTTACTACCTAGACTTTTTTCAGAAAAACTTATTGCGTTAACATTATTTTAACTTCAATAATTATTTAACACAATACAGTTATGTAAACTGAGTTTTTTTATGTTAAATTTCGTTTTCAAAATTACCAAAATGGAAATACATACAACTGCTTGATAGTTGTCACGCATTTCAATTTTCTTCACAGTTAGCAAAGAAAATGCAAATAACTAAAGTGTAAGATAAGAAAGAAAAAAAGTTGAGAATTTAAAATACAAGCACGCGTTAAGCAATAAAATCCACACTTGTCTAGGCACGATGGCAACAACGTTGCCGACAGTCTGGCAGCACAGTCTCTCTCGCGTTCGTTTTCCAAATGTTACTAATGTGTAACAGCATCTGCTGTTAAGCTGCTACACTCGTAATTAACAGCATGTTAGAGGTCTCTTATAAGAATGCTCATTAAAATTTAATTTCTGCTACGAAATGAAACAAAATGATTTTTACTTGCTCATCATGCAATGCGACTGCAAGGCAAATATTAATTTGCAACACTGGCTGCAATATTTTTGTTCGCCGCCATCAACATGTGCGACATGCTGTTACTTTCGATTTGTGTGCTTGTAGCTGCGGCTGCAGCGGCTACAGTAGCGCTAGCCGCCACTGCTGCAGTTTGTCTTTGTTGCTGCTGCTGTTGTAGCATAGCAGCCGCTGTTATAGGTATTGGAGGCGCTGTCATAATCAACGTACTTGATGCAGGTGTAGTTGTAGTCGCGACTGTAACTGGGATTGCAGGCGCTGTGCTGGTAACTGTAGGCACCACAATATTGGACAAGTTCTTTGAGGCTCCACCGCTAGGCGCGTAGACATTAGTTGCCGATGTAGTATTTGCAGAGGTGCTGGTGGTTGTGGTTGTATAATTTGGCATATTGGTTGTAATAACCGAACGGCTCTGTTGCTGAAAGTACAAAATAAATAAAAGAAAAATATTTTAATATGAGAGAAAAGCAAAGAAAACGCAATATTGAAATAGGCTTAAGTTTATTATTATTTTAAGTTTATTTCGAACCCTGAAAAGGGTTTTTGAAATGCTAATGATGGGCTTAACTTGAGATTAAATTAAAACTAAATTACTATTTTTTCTATTTCGCAATAATAAATTAATACATTTTTATTTATAGAAGAAATTTTGGGTTTAGTTTTTGTATATAAAATAAAAATTAATTTGTTAGTTAATTTTTTTTGTCAGATAACAAAACTGTTATACTATATAAGACATACATTTTTTCGTGCCTTGGTCTGAAAACTAGCTATAAGTCCAACCAGGGTATGAAAATATTTAATTATTATTTCAATACATGGCATATGTACCTACAGCTGTGTTTAAAAAAAATATAAGCGCGACGAGTTACCAAGTTTTGACTTGCTTTCTTATAAAAAAGTACAGTGCGTTTTACAACAAAAACCATATAACTCAAAGCACCAACTTTGCACAGAGTTCACAAAAATTTAATAAATTAAAAAAAAAAAAAAAAAAATTGTCAGCAAAATTTCCAACTTTTTATTCAGAACCAAGTTTTACCCAGAAAAATTCTGGGTATGCAGTTTTATAGCCCAAACCAAATTGGTATAACAAAGTGTGGATTCGATTCAAATTTATTTGAGGTTTGCCCTTCGACCACATGGTCTTTTGTGCCCTCTACTCATCACAGACCTTCATCCAGACTCCATTTCCTTATTAAACTTAAGATAGAGCTGAATTGAGCTAGGCATACGTGCCTTTCTTCCAGCTGCAAGTGGCCGAGATGTCTCAATTTGTTCCGCGCTATAGCAGTGCATTAAAGAAGGCGGATTGGAGTGTTCTGGGATTAGTCGCAGAAACGACAAGTTTCAGTGAACCATATCCTGACCATGTACAAATGGCTGCGCAGTCTGCAATGGCTTGTGAGAATGCCCATGAACATGAAAAAAATCTTTATTTTGACCTTTACGCGATTCCTTGCTTGCTTGGTTGTATACTGCAGCTATCTAATTCACAAGTGTCAAATATGATTGACGTACGATGCGTCACATTGTACTTTGTTATATTAATGGGCTATAAAATTGCATTCCCATTTTTTTTCTTAAATATTCTGCCTAAGTAGAAGTAGTAATTTTTCAAGTTGATACCTACAGTAAATGCATTTTCCAATTTATCAGTTATACAATCACGCCTAAGTCAAGAAAAATATCGTATTAAAATGTGAGTTACTATGATTGAGATACACTTCAAAAGCGTGGCCACTGAAGTATATATCTTTATTCGTTGATTGGTTTTAGTATTTGCAATATTTACCTGTATTCTCGTAGTAACGGCATGGTAACAAGGTCCACACAATCTCACGGGATTGAAAAGTTTTGCATCAGGTAGTGGTGCCCAAAACTCTGAACAGTCGGCACAAAATATCTGCCCACACGAACTAAATAGAGGACAAGGAATATTAATTTGGTACAGAGTAATAAAAGATAAATAAATACATATACAAGTATTTAAAAAAAAAGCAATAAAAATTTAAAAAATCCATGAAATTTATGGAAGCGTTGTTGGCATATTCATAGTCAAAATTAAGCTGAATTTAATAATGTTTTCGTATTGGCTATTTAAGGGATTAATACATGTTGCATTAAGGTGGAGGAGGCCCAATGCAGGCTGGCTTTGCTTCGGTAACTGTCAAAAATAAATATAACAATACTAAAATAAATGATATTTGACCAAACGTTAGCTTTGCTTGAAGTACGGCGAAGTCTCAAATAGCTCAATGTTCTATTTGCTGCGCTTTGAAATTAGGAGTTGAACACTCCTGTTTTTCATTTAATTGGTTTAGCTTCCTTTGCGAGTTTTAGGTAGATTAGAGAGCTTGTTTATTTACATTTAGGTTAGGTTATGTATATCTGGTTGATCTTATTAGATCTCACATATGTAGACTACAATGGTCCGTAGTGTTATCAGTGTTGTTGGAGTCGTGTAAAACAAAGTTCGTGATGCATGTCTTGGCGAGTTTTAAGAAACAGTTCAAACTTTTTGTCAGCAAGATTCTTCAGAGTTGAAAAGTATACCGATCCCAGGCTCTTGTACGAGTTTTGCTCAGAGCGGGACAGTGGCAAAGGAGGCATTATGTGAATAAGAAAAAATGTTTGAAGAAAATTTAATAAAGGGTTAGGGGTGGTCAGAATTTTCAAAAAAAAATGGATTTTTTTTTCGAGTTATTCAACAATTAACAAAGGACGCGCGGGCGCTCCGGAGCGTTCGAGAGCAAGTAGCAAAACTTTAAATGTGTCTTTCTCAAAACAATGTTTTTTGAACTGGTGATCACTGTAACTTAAAAACCGCTTGGTAGATTTCAATAAAATTTATACTACTTTTGAAAAACATAGAAAACTGGTGCTTGATCGAAGGATTCTTTCTCGAAAAATTCCGATTTTTTTTTTAAACAAATAATTGACGTTTTTTTCTTGAAAATCTGAAAAATATTTCCTGAGACCGCCATATTGTAAATTTTGAAAAATAAAGTTTCGGCACAAGATCATCTATTAATAAAACTAATTTCTCTGCTCACACAAACAGTGATCACTTTTACAATTATTACTTTTGCTAAAGTCAGGTCGAAACATGATGTATTAGTGCTATGTTTTTATTTTTATAAAATAAAGCAATTAACTAGCAAAAAAAAAATTTATTGAAAATATAATTTTTTTCAGGCCTCTGACTACCTCATACCGCATATAAATGCCTTGAATAGCACATATGTATGTATATATCATTCTTAAATTGTTCCTTGCCTTTAGCAAGCTTGCGCAAAGCTGAAAGTGCCCATGTTTTTGTCGAACTTTCGAAAACTTTTTCCAGAGCTTTCATCGTTGGTGTGATTGACCTCTTATTTTGCACATTTATTAAAAGAAAAATTCGCAAAATGTTTTCACAGCTTCTAGCTGACATTATGATTCAAAAACGTATTATGTATCTTTTTACGAATCATCTGATGACAGTATTCCTAGCCATACAAGTTTTCAAAGCCAGGCAAAGCGAATACAGCAAACAAAGCCAGCCTGTATGGGGCTTCATCTTTAGCTTAATTTTGAATACAAAAGTACCTCATTATTGTTGCCGACAATTTTAGCGGTCAACGCACAAACTTTTTAAACATTTAACATACATTTCTTCCAAGGCTGATAGAAATAATTAAATATAAGTACATATATTCCAAGAAGGGAAGTGAAAGTAAACAATTAAGAGGTTACATATGTCCAGAATTTTCAAAAAATCGATTTATTTTCGATATTTCGAAAGTATGGTATCTTAAGAATATACTGTGAAATTTGCATGCGCAAATTTCCAATATTATAGCTTCTACAGCCCATTAACTAGGTGGAGACCGGTGCGCGCACTCTTGTACCTCAAACTTTAAACTCGTTTTTCTCGAAACTACTTTTTGCGGGATACAGTTTTTAATATTTTTTTATTTTATTTTTTTAATTCGAAAGTGTCTTCTCTATAGATTTGATTTTTGATATTTGTATTAAAAAATTGTATTAACATAATAAAAGTGTGACATTTATAACGTAAAACGCATACTTTTTTTTTTTAATGCCGTAAATTGCCAAATTTTTTGAAATTCAAAAATTCGGCACAACAGTCTATCTACAACTTTATTTTACAATATTCTTTTTACTTTTTACAGATCCATCAACATTTCAAGGAGAAATGATGCAGACCGTGGAGCAACTGTTTTTTCATTGTACTTTGGGTCACGTGTGTTTTTATATACATACAATACTAATTTTTGTAAAGAAGAATTAAAATAAATTTTTTTATAAAGTTTAAGTACTAATAAACAATGCATACATTTTTTTCATATTTATTTCTATTATTATCCTTCCTTTTAGCGCATTTTTGGCACTGCTGGACGTATGTAACCCCTTAATTCATAGTCAATAAACAAAAAATACTTTGTTATTAACAGATGAATAATGCAAACAGTAAGAAATTATTATTTTTAAATTCGAAATAAGAATGAGAAAATTAAATTAAAAATGTATAATATTTCTTCTCAAGTCTTTTGACTTTCGCACCGGCAATGATGTCTTCGTCGGCCTATCCAGAATTCGACTTGACAGCTGGTGCAGCGTTTCACAGCATGATCGGGGACCCAGAGGACACTTGTGGTGCTTGGTTGTTGTATGGAGGAACTAGCGCTAGAAGAGGGAGCACTGCGATCTTCAACTGCCTCCCAAGAGCATATCGAAGCATTCTCAATATTATCCATAGCTGAACACTGGAAAATAATAAGTTGAAAAATACGAGTTATTACTAGGTAGCACATATACATATGTATGTAAGTTTGTATGTATATACAAGTGCATACTTAGTCTTGCAAGCAAGAATTAGCACAAAAAAAGAATTGAAATTTTAAACTGTAAGGGGATCAATAGAGGAGAAGTGCACATGCGGTTAGCGACATTTTTCAAAAACAAAAAAAAAGTTAGCGCAGAAAAAACGTACAAGAATTCCAACAAGTTAAGTGCACTGGTGTAATACATCTTTGCGAGATAAGTATTTTGCAAAGCAAACAACAGCAACAACAGCAAAGTTAGTTTGGTTCAGGAGCGACAGCGAGAACAAACGAACGAAAAAATGCAAAAACCGCACAAAGCAATCAAGCTGCATTTGTTGCAACAATTCAATAAAAGTTTTTCGCAAAAAATAGCATATCGATTGGTTTACAAATGAAGGTGTGGAACATTTTTTAAGTTAAAAAGTTATTTTTATATTAAAAAAAGACACATTTTTTCACTGAAAAATTAAAATCACGAACAATTCAAGAACTTGAAGTAGTATTTTTTTTTTTTTTTGGCTTGGTATTATATAATATATAACCTTGATATTTATGAATATGTATGTCCGAAATCGGGTTGAATACTTTTTCAAAACAAGGTTTCATGATTTTAATCATTATCTAATTTTAGTAATTCAAAATTGTTGGAAGGTTCGAGATTTGTTTAAATGAGAGCTCTGCTTGTTACACATACTTGTAAACATTGAATTTGATCTTGATTTTGAATTAGAACGTGTATTTCTGTCCGTCCGACTGCCTATGAAATGAAAATACTTGGGTTTTCTTTAAGGGGTTACATGGGTTTCGCTGGTTCAAAAAATCGAATTATTTTTTTTTTTGGCTTATTAATTTCTACAAGATCTCAGGAATATTATTCTAAATTTTCATGTCGATCCGAATAATAAATTCGGAGACACAGCCGTTGGAATGTGTGCGCTCCAAGCTACTTTTATTGTTACTCAAAACTTTAAACGCTTTTTTCTCGGAACCATGTTTTCAAAGTCGGTTGTCAAATGTTCTGGAAAACTACTCAACCGATCTTGATGAAATTTTTCATAGGTGTTCCAACTATAATATACTCGTGCTTGAACGAAGGATTCTGTTTTTTTTTTTTCAATTACAACTATTTAAAAAAAACAAAATGCCAAGCAAATTTGACCGAAATTTTCATTTTTTTGGAAAAATGTCTGCCAAAATTCCAATTTTTACTTTTTTTCTTCTATTCGTTCAAGCACGAGTTTATGGTCTTAACTAAAGCACTTATTTTTGTTTTTTTATTTTTGATGAGTCTGTCAGGAGTTATGCTGCCAACGCGGACGCACCTGTTTGTCGAGAGGTCACCGGAAATTACGTCACAATGGAGGAGTTTTAATTTTTTCTTTTTTGAAAATTTCAGAAATTATTCTTTAAATATGTATCTATAAGACAGAAAAAAGTTTGAATTAAATAAATAATTTTTTACATAGAAAAAAAAAATATTGAAAATAGGCCTTTTTTACCCGACGAAACCCATGTAATCCCTTAAGTAACTTAGTGCAACTGTTACTTTTGAACAAAGAACAAAGTTGTAATTTGAAATGGTAGAGGCCGGTCAACAGACTCGCACCATCTTGGGATATGCTGCAGTGCTCAATTTGTAGTACATCTGCATTGTGAAAAACTAATTAACTATTATATTATATGAAGTAAAAACTTCTCGAAATTTGTTCGCCTTATTTCGACGATGGATAGTGATGCCAAATAGCTTTCGAACCAATTTTCAATTCCTTAGCAAAGGGACAATTACTCTAAAGCACTTGTACTATAATATATTGAATACCTTTTCTCTATTGAAGACGTATTTTCTCTTTTTTAACTTTTTTTTGAACGCTGGCAGGCACAACTGCCTTTATCACAGAAGTACCAGAAAGGACTGTTTTGGAAGCTTCTTAGATACATTGTAGGATAAAGTTCACTGAAGACATTTACCGGAAAATCTATAATATAATATATAGCCTCAAAATTTGTATACCTTGCGTCGGCAAGACTTTTACTGTTTGTTCTAATGAAAAATAATATTACAGAATTACCAAAATTATTCAATTTACTAAAACTTTAACAAAAAAATAATTTATTGCGGATTATTCCGTTCTTGGTGATAGGAGAAAGTATTGGTTCGCGCGGACTATTCAGCTCTTGGTGATAGGAGAGAGTTTTTGCTTGCGGATTATTCCGTCGAATGATGCAAAAGGGTTAACAGATGGTCAGGGAGTGGTTAAGTTTTGTTATTTTCATTCAATTTAATTCAATTCAATTTCAATTATGATTTTTATTCCTTAAACGCGAAATGCTAAAATGTTTCTTTATCAGCAAAAATATGTTATAAATGAAACGATTCAGTTACATGGAAAAAATAAATACGAAAGATACACGTTTTTAGGTTAAGGGGACTCAGTGGTCTAGAAATTTCAAAAAATCAATTTTTAAGAATATACTGAAAAATTTTCGTGCGGAAATTACCAATATTATAGCTTATACAGCCCATTAACTAGGTAGAGAGCGGTCCGCGAGCTCCTGTACCTCAAACTTTAACCCTTAGAGTACGGGGGACCTAAAGTCCCCCAAGATTAGTTTTTCTTTAATAACTCGTAAATAATTTCTATCTCTCTTTTTCCCTTTAGGTAGGTCGAGTCTTATTTTAAATCCTGTATAAAAACTTATCGTTTTTTAATTTACTAACAGTCAAAAAATTTTTGTGTGGGGGACTTTAGTGTCCTTTATGTTATCCGTATTCTAAGGGTTAAACTCATTTATCTCGAAACAACTTTTTTCGGCTTGGTGTTGTCAAAACAAAAAACAAAACACTATTCAAGCGAATCGTCTGAAATTTTAATATGTTGTTCACAACATCAATGGCTATCGCTCGTACTAGAATCACCTTTTATTTCAATTATTTCGTATTTTCAAATACAAAACCACGCCATTTTGTAATTTTTTTTTTATTCTAGTACGGGACATAGCTACAGTCATACTGATTAATAATTTTTTTGGGTTTTGTGCTTTAGATATATAGAAGAGCCAAAAAGGGACAACACCGTCCAGGTGCAATTTTTCGGGAGGCTCCACTTCAGCGCCATTTTTTAAATTATTAAAATTAAAGGGATGTCGTAAAGAGAACAGCGGTTAAGAGAGTAAGACTTAAATGTTTTGTTGAAGCCTATGGAATAAAAAGGAATAATAAATAAAAATAAAAAAAATAATTTTTTTTTTCATTTTTGTATATAAAAGAAGTTAAATAGAAAGCCTAAAAATTTAAATATCGTTTTAAATTTCTTTTATTGTAAAAAAAAAATCCTGAAAATACCCTAAATTTTCGAGCTCTAGACCACCGGGTCCCCTTAAGTTTAAGTATTCGTCAATGCTGTATGTATAAAACTGCAAAATACTGATTATTCTTCATTCAAGACATTCTTAACAAATTTGTGTGTATATCGATATACTATTTCATTATTGCGATAGGCAAGTAACCGCTATATACGGTACACCAAGTTTTTTAACAATGTAAGGAAAATCAAAAAACAAAATTCACAAACTGACCGCCGACAAGGAACTATTGCTATCACCGCAATCGCAACTACAATTGCGAATTAGTGTCGTCACTGCGACGTCATTATCGTCGTCAGTCAGCAAATCATCTTCGTTGCTATAGCAAAGGCTACAACTGAAACTGTGATGGCGTCTACGCTGGTTGTAACTGTTTTGGCAATGGCAATGACAATAACGATAACGGGAGAGCAGTCGATAATGGTGATCGAGCGTGGTGTTGTAACGTTGCAAACGATGATGTAGCTTGTGGGGTCGTTGTTGTCGCATTTGCTGTTGTTGCAGTAGTTTGCACTTCTTACACGATCTAGCATTTAAGAGTTGGCATCTGGTACGTTCAAATATTTTACGTCTGCTAACTAACAGCTCATCTACCTTGATTGGGTGTAGTAGATAGAAAGTATGTACTAATATATGCACATATTTATACATATGCAACTACATATATGAATACAGTCAACGTCAAACGAAAGTGTACACCACATATTGACAAGTTGTGCCTATTCATTTATTTAAAAGCACAGTTCATACTACAACAAATACCATGTAAAACAAAGTTTCAAACTTTGTACAAAATGTATAAGAATTCGCCGAATTTTACTTAGAATTTCAAGCTTTTCACTCAGATTTTCGGAAAAAAGTTTCAAGTACACTATGCAATTTTATCATTAAATTTTGGTATAGTAGATTTTGTTTTCGGTTGCGATCTTTTGCATTTTCTCCATATAACGCCTATTCCACAAATTTTTTTATATGGAAGAAAACACCCAACATCGTCAGCAGAAAAAATTGTCAAAAATCAACACGATTTTTGAACCACTTGAAAATTTTGAGCAAAAAGTTAAACATTTTGATGAAAATTTGCTGATTTTTTACAAATTTGCTTTATGTGGCTTTAGTTGTAATATGAGCTATATTAAAAAAAAATTAAATTACACAACAAAAAAATAAATAAATAAATGAAATTACAAAATAAATAAATGTATAGTTAAAACTTATCAATATGTGGTGTACACTTTCTTTTGACGCTGACTGTATGTACACAAACCGAAAAAGGCATTGGCACAATTCATGAATAATATAAAAAGAAAAAAACTACAAATATTGACTCACTTCGTATACTCTAAACAAATCTATATATTAGTTTTGCGAAATAGAAATCCATTATTTTCTCGGTAGATGGCTGTAGTGATCGATATCTCTCTCGTAAAGTACCGATCAAGCAATTTAAAGTTTGTGCTCGTTGTCAAGGTGACATTTCACACTAAAAAATCCTTTAACAGCGGAAGTCAATAAAGAGAAGACCCGGTACATTTTACAGGTTTTCTTCGATAAAAGTGAAAATACAAGTAAGGCCTCTAAAATTGCGAATGGAGGCTTATGGTTTCGATACTGTAACAGCTAATTATGTGCAATTTTGGTTTCGTCGATTCCGTGTAGGCATTTTTGATGTTAAAGAAAGTGTCGATAAAGAACACAGAGACAATCGAAGTTGACCGTCATGTTAGTAGACGTAGCATTGCCCAAGAGCTAAAGATTGACCATAAAACAGTTTTAAACCATTTGTGCAAAAATGTTACTCAAAAATAATGAATTTCTTTTTCCGAAAACTACGAGGTGAAGTCCAAAATGCACAAGACTGGCGTCATAAAAATGTTTTTGATGGCGCCATTTTTTAATGAGTTAATGCGTTGGAAGTTACATCAATAGTTGACTTTCATTGAAAGCTTGATGATATTCGGTTCAGTGGAAGCGAAGTTATTGCGTCTAAAGTGTCAGTATGTTTCTCATCGGTACAAAAATGAGTTTCGAACAAAGAGCTGATATCAAATTTTGTTTTAAAATCGGTAAAGCATTTACCGAAACATTTGAATTGATAAAAAAAGTTTATGGCGATGATTGTCTATCTCGTGCTAGAGTTCATGAGTGGTTTACACGTTTCAGAAATGGTTGTGAGGACATAAATGACAATGAACATACGGGCCGCCCAAAATCAGTAATCTCCTAAAACTCCATCGAAATTGTTCGTAAATTTATCAAAAATGAACCGAAATCATCGTTGACATTCATGGAATTGGCGTTGAATATCTCTAAAACAACGATTTATCGCATTTTAACTGATCATTTGGGCTTACGAAACGTCTGTGCACGTTTCATTTCGCACAAGCTTTTGGTCCTCAGAAAAATTGCTCAGAATTCAACATTCGAAAAACCTCATTAAAGAGGCGAGAAAAGACGAGAACTTCCTTTACAACATTGTAACTGGTGATGAATCGTGGTGTTTCCAACATGTACCTGAAATTAAGCGTCAAAGTGCCGGAATGGAAGGCCCAAGACGAGCCATCACCGTTTACACAACAGTCGGTTTTACGTTACCGAAACGACCCGGATTTATATCCGGCCAAGGACTGTCACTCCAGCAGCATTCCCCGTATGTAAATATAGGGAATGTTTATGCTGCTACAACAACAACAACGAGCCCCCCCAAAAAATCGCGTTTGGAGAAGTCAAAAATCAGGTCGATGCTCATTTGTTTTTACGATTCCAGGGAATTCCGAGAATTGTCCATAAGGAGTTCGTGCCAATGGGCCAAACCGTCAATGCAATTTTCTATCTTGGCGTTTTGAAGCGTTTGTTTAGGCATCTCTATTCTAGCGTTGCCAGGATATGTTCATTTATACCAGTTGCTTCATCTATTTGCCACTTGCTAATGCTTAGGGAAAAGAGGAGACCTATTCATTTGCATTAAAACTTTCTACTCTACTGCGAGGTTGCCATAAGAGATTAATTATTGCTGCTCGATTTTCGATAATTATTCAAATACTTCTGTCATAATTATTTATGTAACTTATGCATGAACATATATATGACTTGCGGGAATATATAATAATAAATATATAATACAGCCACAGCTATTCACGACACCCAGTGTGCATCTTTTATCTTCCTACATACACTGTGTCAATACCTTTCTCGGTTTGTGTAGATCGTAAAGTAAAAAAATGTAAGTTGAGCAACGTTGGGGCAATAGTTTTAAGATTTGCAAAAATGTGGGGAGCATCATTAAAGTGATGATAGTAAACTGAGAATATTGACTGCAAAATTTATGAGTTTTAATTTTAGGTCAACACAATTTTTCGTTCTTATTAAAGCTTCTGGGTTATTTTATATATGGTTGTCTAAAAAGAACAGGTCCATATTGATAGGCTGTGATGGTTCTGATGTTTTGGTGACGCCCGATAAACTATTGTTTTATTATTCAATCGCTGATGCCAAATGACCATGGCAAGTTATTCGATTGAACAGCATATGCAGCAGATGATAAAACTTTGCTATAAACGATTTGAGGGGATGGTTGGCTCTAGTGGAAAACGATGTCTGATTCCATACATAATGGTATGCATGGACTTTACAAAAAAAAAATTTAATTTTATTAATGCCACGCAAGAATTATTTTATCCTCTTTCGACTGGCCTTTATTGGAAAACCCCTTCAAAACAAAATCTATGTTCAATGGATAATAAGAAACCCTGCATTACATTTTTTAAGAGTTGGGACCCATAGGTGGGCATATGCGATTTTTTACTATGTTGTTTTTGTAGCAGCAATACTAAGCCCTGTCAATGTAGTGTATATCACCGGTCGTCTTCGTCTAACTCATCTAAAGGTGGGCCCAGGAAACTTGCTGTTTCGACAGGTTGGGTCCAGAGGAGATGGGTGTTAGATGAGTGGGTTTAGGGGGGCATGTGAAAAGGTGGTTAATGTCCTGCAGGGTGCCTTCACATGGAGGACAAATGTTTAATATGTCTGGGTCAGTTCTGGATAAGTAGGAGTTTAACCTGCTACAATATCCAGAACGTAATTGTGCCATTTCTATGGTAACCGGTTCTACGTTACTGGAATGACTCGGGTTTTCCCCGACCAAGGGCAGCCACCCCAGTACCCAGCCCTGTCTAGTAAACCGTTAATCATCATTTTTTACTATCAATGGCTTTGTGCGTGACTACCATTTGTTACGTCCTCGGATCGAAACCCACTGTGGGCATGGACCACCAAATGATAGAAAAGGATTTTTTGCTTTTTCAAACGAAGGGCTCTCGACAAGCAAGGACAAATCGCCGAGTGTATTTCTGTCATGAAAAAAAAGCTTCTCATATAAAAAACCATCTACTAATCGGAAGCGTCATAAAACTACAGGTCCCTCCAGACTGCAAGTTGGAGGAGTAGCTGGGCCAAATACCCAATAAAGGGTATTCGTAATAATTATGTATTAATTTTATTTATAATATTTATTTATATTAGAACCTATTCTTGAATTGGAGCTTGAGCAAATCCCAAAACTCGCGCACAGTACCCGCACATTGTCGCATATTTTCGCTAAAAAAATGACTATGATATAGTATCGCTATGGACCAAAATGATCTCTGCGTGGCTTCGTGTAGCCAATATAACCTAACCTAGCCTAAAATTGGCTGTTAATTAAGAGCACCAAGCAATTCAGGATAATTCTCGAAAATACGTGACTATTTATGCTTTAAAATTGGAACACTACAAAATATTCTTTTTAATTATCATTAAGAAATGCGATGTTGGATGCCAAAACAAACGTCGAAAGAATTTTCTCACGAAGATGAAACACAAGGTTGCAAATCTAGTATTAAAAAATAGACTTTTTTTAGAGAGTGAAGTATTTTTTATAGATTTTTTCGGTTGTAATATATTTTGGTTTTCAATTGACTGCCCGATATGTAAAAAATAAAACCTAGTAACTTTGCGTCACCACTGTTTGCTATCCCACCCGATCCATGTTGATCATCTTGTTCTTTGCAGAGTGCAATTAAAGGTATTATTAACTCCAGCTGCCAGTTCCTTACCTGCTCATCGTTGGCGTTTGTTTGTGCAACGTTACAGCTAGGACATATTTTCTTAAGTAATGCCATACGCATGTCATGAATTTCGCGCAACAATACATCCTCACGCACCTAAAATCACAATGTTATAGAAAAAATTTTATTAATAAAAAATATATATAATTATTTAGAATTTTTAAGTCTTTTTAATTTCGTTTAGCGACACAAAAAATTCCTTATGATTTGAATAAAATCACTCATTTAAATTTTGAGCATTGACCCTTTGCATACCTTGTGTTCAAGCACAATTTGTTGTAGTCGCAGATTTTGTTCACTCAGCGCATGCGCCAATCCGTCTGGACAGGAAATTGTAATTTGTGGTCGTTCCTGTTGTGCGGGCGGTGTCATTGGCAAAGATCGGGCACCAGGCAGAGAAAACCGTGTTGTGCTAAATGGAATATAATAAAAGAAAAAAACATGAATTTTTGTCGTAAATGGAATTGATGCATGCAATTTGATCACCTTCCATTGGCTAGTTTTATGTTAATGCCATCAAAGTAGCGATTTGGATTGGAGTTTGACGATGAAGTGCGTCGTCGACGTTGTGTGGCTGCACCACCTACCGTACCGATCTCCCCATGACCACCACCCCTACCACCTGCACTCGTCATAGTTGCAAAACCAGTTGGTGTCGTCGGCAATGATACCCCGTTATTCGAGATTGTCTGGCATTTGCCACTTACAGATATTTCCAATTTTCGATGCTCTGGCAAAATGATGATGCTTTCATTCATGGAATCGCTGGAATGCGCATGAGTATTTGGAAATGGATCAGCAGCATCGTCGTCATCGATGCCGGGGTCATCGCTATCAGCTTCATTCCCGCTTTTATTGTCACAATTCCTATCTGGAGTGGTCGTAGTTGTTGCGAGGCTATTGTTGCTGTTTCTAATATTATTTAAATTATTGAGTGAAGACGATGTAGAAGAGACGGAGGCATTACTAGATGAAGTTGACAAGATATTTGAACGATTCGAGGTGCTACTGACGCCGTGAACTTTTGGTAAAATACTGTTTTGCACGCCATTGACGCCAATGCTATTTCCATTGGTATTACAGGTTGATGAAGTTTTGCGCTAAAATATGGTAATGTAATATTAAATATCACTCACTTGAAAATATTCGCAATAAATCTAAACTGAATACCTCTTGTTTCAATAAAACATATGGGGAGGTTAAGCCAAGTTCCGTTTTGTCAGACGTTGTGGACAATCTTTCTGGCGAACCAAAACCATCGGCAACATCAATTTCTTTCGTGGCAAATGTTTTAATTTCGCTACAATCATTATTTTGCCTTCTCTCTATCGGCACTAAGGTATCTGTGCTGGTATTGATCGAGCCATACCAAATGCTCTGTCGCTCATCTGCTTCCCTTGTAGCAGTACCGTCAACATCGTAGCTTACATCTAACATAGAAATGAAGTTCAGAATAAAATAAATACACATTTGCGGTAGCTCAAAAGTTCCATTAATACTCACCACCTAAATTGACGCTCAACATCAGATCCTCGTTCATGCACTTCTTGTACATATCTAATTTGTTACCACCTCCCGAATCTCTAATTTCTGTGGCCACCAAAGCAGCATTCACATTCTCATTCTGACTCACACCATCCACCTCAGTGCCGTTATAAGTAGTATTTTGAACACCAGTTATTTTATGCGTAATGTCAATTTCGTTTGAATTAAAAACGTTTGACTCGGGCTCCTCCTCAAATGGAGCACTGTTTGAACCCATTGACAACATATCGTTGCAGTTTTTAGATTTATCGTGCTGAAATATGTCTTCAATAGCATTTTCAACGTCCGTTACATTATCGTTCAATTCTTTTCGTTCTTCCTTTGACAATTCGTCTGTAGGTTTTCCACCGTTAAAGTAGTTTACCTTGTCCTGGTTATTTAGTTGCATGGTGAGATTTTGTATTTTTTGTATTGTATCATTTACGTTGTCTGGCGAATCTTCACGTTCGGACTGCGTATCCGCAATGGAGTTGTTTTCCGAATTCGTAGCCAAAGTTAAGCTAAAATAAAAGATCAAATAAAGTATGTCTAAAATTTATGGAGATCATATGAAATATGTTGCTGTTGTTGTAGAAGCATACATTTTTCAAGCAGAAATCTTTGCGGTAGGAAAGACTGCAGAAATGGCACTAGCAAGGACATCGAGAAACTCCAACATAAATATATACGTTGACAGTCAAGCGGCAATATGAAATTTCTTCTAAAAACGTTCTTAGGACTAGGGAAGCCATAGAGAGACTAGCCGCAGACAGACGGTTACACATCTATTGGGTACACGGACTTAAAGGCATTGCAGGAAACGAAATTGTAGATGAGATTGCCAAAAGCGCTGTTAGCATATATAATAAAACAATTCGAACAAGAAAGCAACATACTGAAACCTTTAAATACGGTATACAATGACATCGCTGCGGACATGAAAACACGGATAGACAGGAGGTGGAATAACCTAGCCACTTGTAATACCGCAAAAATCATGTGTACATAGAATACAGCCCTATCTAGAAAGGAAAGTAGAACTGTCGTAGGTATACTGATAGGCCAGTTTGTTAGCGGCACACGCATACATAATGGGAATAGCAAACAATGATAGCTGCATATTTTGTAATGAACTAGAAGAGAGGGAAACTCTCATCATCTTCTCACACCTTCTATGTTATTGCCCTGCATTAGCTAGACCCGAATGAAATGTTTAGGTGCTCTACAATATGAGAGGTTAGAATGTCTCTTGGGGTTAGAGCTTCAGAGTTTACTTAGATTCGAAAAAGACGCAGTCTTATTAAAAGAAGCCTACTACAAAAAAACGTAAGGGTCAAGCTCCATCTGGTACCACTAAGGACCAATAGGTCTACATATGTGATGGCTTTCATCCAGCCAAGCCAACCTAATCTAACCTAACCTGTAGAAGCATAAATATTCCACATAATATATACGTGTGAGGAATGCTGCTGGGCTGAGAGCCTTTGGCCGGATATGAATCCGTGTCGTTCCGGTAATGTACAACCGACTGCCGTGGGAACATAAGAAATATGTTCACAGTGATTGGTGAGCATTTTTTAATCCTCCTCCACTACTGGAAGTTAAGCTATTTTCTACTAGCTGACTTATATCCTTGCGATTACTAATCGACCATATAAAAACTTCTCTTATAAATTAAATGATCTGCATACACAGAGTAGAACAGCAGGATAGTATAGCTTACTTCGGTTCCACAGTCATGTTTGGGTCGCTCGAACGACGTGATATTCCACTTTGCATAATGTTCGCTGAGATTAAATCACCATATGAACGTGTTTTTGTCATAGGACCTTGAATAGATATATTTTTGTTTTACAATTTATACGTAAAATTATGATAAAATAGCAGAAAAAACTTACTGATCGATCCCTGCACACTTTCGTTACTATTATTAGGAAAATCAATGCTATTTTGATTACCCAAGCTGCCTAAATAAACATCAGTCCATAGGTATAAGTCTCTTACATGATGCGCAGGCCAAATTACCTATGTGGAAAGAGATATAGGAATTTAATTCAAAGCATATGCATTTAAGTATTCATATTTGAATTTACCGCATCTCTGTTTTGTAAGTATAGTGGATTTTTATACATTGGCCCTGAGAGAAAAGGCCATACTGAGTATGTACGCTCAAATACTGACTTTTCCAATCGCTCCTTGTAGGTGTTGCACAGAAAGGTACCAAATAGACATGAATGCGAATGTTGTGCTAATTTTATCTGAAATAGGAGATAATATCATAAATTAATTTGTACACACTTACAATTTTGCTTTAATTTTGCAAATTACCAAGTAAGCCATGTTGAATTCAAAACTGCATGGGAATTGTTTGTGTATTTGATGCACCAAATCCAGCCATTGTAAAAAAACAGGACATCTTTCATTTAGCTCATCAGAACCGGGCCCATGACCACAGCGATCAGAATATTTGTGGCCAAAACTTAGCCATTCACGTTCAACTAATACGCGGAAACCCTAAAAAAGAAATAATTACAAATTTTATTTGCACGACTATGCGTTTTTATAATATAGAAGACCGAATCTGTTTTTTAATTTGTTTACAATATAATGAAAATCGTATGTCATTACCTCTACAGTGCGGTAGAAAGGGTCCAAACACAGTTCTGCTGTGGCCACGATTTGTGGCGTGCGATCCCACCCATCCGAGCAGTGTACCAATACTGGCCGCCCTTTCTTCTCGATGGCGTGACATACGGTTACGGTAGCAGCCAATAATCCAGAGAGATGTTGCAGCCACATCGTCTTCTCGAGTAAGCCTAACCAACTAACGAAAAGAAAAAATCGCTCAAATTAAAACCAACACGCAATGCAACAAAGCCATTCAAAGTTTACTTGGGACAATCTGGTGGGGAAGCGCACAGTTGTCTGAGCGCATGGAAACTCCTTCGTATGACGTGTATGTTACCCAGATTCATAAATTCAATTTCCGCACACGGATAATATTCAATGCATTCGCAACCACCACCGCGTGCCCGATTCGTTACAGCGGATGCGTAGCTACGCGCATCTACAATGAGAATTTTCTAATAGCAAAAAGGAAAAAGCAAAAAATTCTGATTGAATATACACAACTGAATATATTTTGTATTTTAACGTACCCGCACTTCGTCCAGCGCAACTTCCTCATGGCTGTTCTCACCGCTTGAGGGTGAATTCTCGCCGGAAGTCATCGATAGCCCAGGATTGGTGGACTGCATTAGACGGCGCATCTGCTCGCCTCTGTCAAAGGCACAAGCATCGGCCAAAGCTTTGAGTAGTTGTTCGTCTTTGGTACTGCGCCAACCAAACCAGCCGACCTCTGGTTGACTACAACGCGCAATCACTGCGCCCGATTTCCGATGACGCCACACCACGGCTGGCAGACGCCGCGAACCACGAAAGTTCGACACTTCATTGAGCATTTCGTCCGATATGCAACCCGGGACCAGCAATTTTTGCGGATACGAAGGACACAATTTGAACTCTTCATTCGCTTTGGAAATACGCCACGCGCCATTTAAATCGAAACCGAGTCGTTCGACTTCGCGCATAAAGTCTTCGTCATCGCGGGAGGCACGTTGTAGGCGTTCCAGGTACTCGGTAGAATTGTCAATGACGCCTCCATCGGCTAATCTGCCAACAACATCGCCATTCTGTATGCTAATCGCATCACACATATATGAGTGGAAAGGAAATGCGAAAAGTGATTCTAATGTTTCCGGCACACCCACAGACAACTGAATACGTCGCTGCCATTCGGCGCACTGCTCAGCTGTTTCAAAGGAACATTTAACTGTACTAGCGTCCTTGCAATTTATAATTAATTGAAACAGGTCACGTGTTTGTACACTCTCGATCAGTCCCAGCGGCACGGATGTCTCTGAGTTGGTAGAGTTTTTAAGCATAAATATGCGGTATGTAGAGAGCGCCAATACACCATCGTCAGTACGACCCAGATATTTGACAGATTCTCCAGCAACTGCAGGTATAAGAAAACGAAAAGCTACATTTATATTTTAGAAAGTAGCAAAGATGCAAAAGTACTAACGTTCTTGAAAGGGAACTGTCAACTGTGTATCTTCCTTCTCCATTTCTGATTTTGGGAAAAATTCAGCGGCTCGTACAATGCACAATGAAGGAGGTGGTGATCCATCCGATACTTCCATTTAACTGCAAGAAAAATAAGTAAAGGAAACATTTTATTAGATTTGTAGTTAATTTGTATTTTTTTATAAATAAAGCCGATTGGCGTATAAGGAAATAAACACTTTGCAGAGAAAAAATAAATTTATGTCTGGCTTGTTTTTCGATAAAGCACATACAATGGAAATAATCAAGTGTCGTGCAGTGGCTGAATTTTTATTTTTGGAAGGTTTAAAAGCTAAGGAAATTTATGAACGAATTTTGGAAGTGTATAAGGAATTTTCGCCATAAATTAGTACAGTAGAAAATTGGCTTGCTAAATTTACACGCGGTCGTACAAGCCTTCAAGATGATCCACATCAATGACGTCCAAAAACAGAAACAACACCAGAAATCATAGAAAGAATACAGAAAATCGTTGAGTGACTGAAGAAGATTTAGTAGAAGCCCTAGCCATCTCATGGGTGTAAGTGGCAGTGTATGCAGTATTTTGAATGAAGTATTGGGTTTACACAATGGGTGCCGCATTCCGCCCTCGCTAACAAGGGAACAAAAACACATTCGAATGAGACTTTCTTAACAACATTTAGAGCGTTAAAGTGAATTTTATGTGTCGATTCATTACTATGGATGAGGCTTTGGTCCATCACAATGATCCTAAATAAAAAAGAGAGGCTAAAGAGTGGTGTGAACCTGGTTCTTCGGCTTCGAAACGAGTTCGTGTCCAGAAATCGGCCAAAAAGGAGTTAGCATAATTTTTTTGGGATGCGAAAAGAATTTTCTTTGTGGAGTAAACTTGTAAAACAATAAATTCTGAATATTATTGTAACTTTTTAGACCAGCTGAAGGAAAAACTTCGTGGTAAGACAAAGTTTGCAAAAGAAAAGAATCTTTTTCATCAGGACAATGCACCGAGTCAGAAGAGAATTTTCACAATGGCTAAAATCCATGAATGAAAGTTGGAGTATTAAAGTAAAGAATTGTTGGAGCGTCCACCCTGGTAAATATGGTGGATGCTCCATTAATTCTTTGGCGACTTACATCTGTTTCGAGACCTAAAAGAATTCATGCGTGGAAAGCATTTTTCAATGAGGAGGTCATAACAGCTGTGGAAGCGTATTTTGCTGTCCTTCCAGCTTCTCACTTCAGGGATGGAATTCATACATTGGAATCTCGTCGGAACAAGTGCATTGAACATCATGGAGACTATACTGAATAATAAAATTGTATTTTTCTTATCGAACGACAAATCCCGTTGAACAACTTACTAGTGGAGGTTTGAAACAAGAACAATTTAAAAACTTAATTTGAGTTCCTCTCACTGTGAAGCACCTCTCACCAAAAAAAAGACAAGAATGTGCTATGGCAATTATGGAAAAGGAAGAGCTATAGAATATTAAATCACCTTCCGTTTTGTCTCTAAACGCCCCATTTTTAACAGTGTATTGAAGATTTCTTAATTTGGTGGTAAATTGATCCAAATTATTTGGAAAAACTTGTATAAAACTATGATTCATATACCCTATGATCAAAAAGTACCGGGAATGTTTAATTTAAACGAACCGCGCACTTGGGAACCGGCCCATATTTTTTTCTTTGGTTGGTAGGACTGTAAGACGCACATCTGTGACTATTTATCCGTTTTGAAGCGTTTGAGAGATGATATACACCCCAAACGTTAGGACAAACAATTCGTGAATTTTGCATGATGATAACGCGCCATCGCACCGAGCCCAAATTGTGCTGGATTATTTCACCAAACACCAATACATACCATCGTGCAAGCACCGTATTCACCTGATATGGCCCCGTGCGACTTCTTTTAGTTTCCCCAAGTTGAAGTTACCACTTCGTGGAAGGAGGTTTCAGTCAATAGAGGGGATCAAAGAGAATGCGACGACGGAGCTGAAGGCCATCCCTTCGTCGGCCTACCACGGGTGCATTGAGGACTGGGTTAAAAGTTGGCACTTGTATTTTGCTTCAGACGGGTCATATATTGAAGAAGATAAAATAAATTTGCCTCAAATTTAACTCTGTTTTGTTTTATTTAAACATTCCCGGTACTTTCTGATCATAAGGTATCATTAATAACTTATTTAAGCGTCTATAATCCAATTTGATGGCGTATATTGTGGAACATTTAGCCTAATATTTCTTAACCGTGCGGGTGAAGTTGATCTTTATTTTTTTTAGGGTCGATGTAGGGTTAAACATGTTTCCCAGAAATATTCTGCGGAAAATTTCAGTAGGGTTCTTCTCAGACGAAAACAGGGTACAGTAGCGGACAAAGGTATATCATTAAATAGTTTCTAACACTATTAAACCTTTCATTCTCGCTATCCTTTAGAATGAATTATCGTATAATATGTACCTAATTCTTTATAAAAAAAAAAAAAAAAAAAAAAAAAAAAAATTTTTTAAAATTTAAAAGAGTTCAAAATTTTTTAATTAAAGAATGTTTAGAGTGATCTAATATTCTACAGGTCTTCTCTTTCATAATTACTATACCACATTATTGTCTGTTTTTGGCTGTTGCCCAGTGTTGTTTACCCCGTACACAAATTTACGTGTAATACAAGCGATTTTGTCTGGTACAGAAGAACTTAGTGACGAGGAAACACAAGACACCCACACAGTGGATTATCCCGAGAAAGCATCGAAAAATTTGGGTAAATTTTTTTAAAATGAAAATCACTCAAATGCAATGTGGTTTCCTAAAGCAATGGCTCAATGCAGAGCTACTTTTTAGGTCTTTATAAGCTCATTTCAAGACCTGTAAATAAACGCTGATAGGCGACCAAAAAATCTATACAATCAGTCCAGAATTATGAGTGAATTTTTAATAAAAATGCAAATTATTATATTTCATTTCAGCATTCACACGCATCTAGTTGGGAAGCCTATCTGGTCACCGCACTAAACAACATATCTCGTTTGATGAATAGGAAAAGCAAGCAAAATTCTGTTCGATGCAGAAAGTGCATATGTATTGATCCCATAAAAAATATTTGTTACAAAATAATTATACATACATTTTTACAATATTATTTATAAAAAGTTATAGACATATATTTTTTTTAATAAATGGTGTAAGTGAAATAATAAACAGCTTACTCTGAATCTCAGATTAACTACCTGCACTTCTCAAAAGCAATTGGCCACTCTTGCCTGAAAGTGAAATGCAAATGCGTTAGAAAAACGGCAAAAAGGAAGGAAGCAAGGGCTTTGGGTGAGAGGATGACGACCGAACGATGGGTAATTACATTACTAATATTAGATATGATTTATTAGATATTCGTTCTCGTAGTGGAGCAATTTGAGCTCTGGCTTTGTGATACTCAAATACTCCGGCTTTAAAGTTGCGATACTCAAATAAGTTAAGCAGAAAAAGTGTGCGTTCACTTCACATAGCAACTAATGTTTGGATGAAAAACAAGAAATAGTTATTTTTATTTTATTTTTTTTTAATTCGAGTAGTAGTCGTATGGCGCAGAAGCGTGGACGATGTAAGTATTCGATGAAGCGTCGTTTGGAGTGCTTTGAGAGAAAGATTCCGCGAAAGATTTGTTTTTGGACTTTTGCATGTTAGCGATGGCGAATATCACAGACGATGGAACGATGAGCCGTATGAGCTCTACGACGACATAGACATAGCGCAGCGAATAAAGATCCAGCGGTTACGTTGGCTGGGGCATGTCGTCCGAATGGATACAAACGCTCCGGCTCTGAAAGTATTCAATGCGGTACCAGCTGGTGGTAGCAGGGGAAGAGGAAGGCCTTCTCTGCGTTGGAAAGATCAGGTGAGGAAGGACTTGATTTCATTTAGTGTGTCCAATTGGCGCCGGTTAGCACGAGAAAGAAACGACTGGCGCGCTTTTTTAAACTCGGCCAAAATCGCATAAGCGGTTATCGTGCCAATTAAGAAGAAGAGTAGTCGCGGTAAAGGAGTAAGGTATAAAATATACCATTGATAGAAGAAAGATATTTTGCTTAACTATGGATAGAAAAAGAAAGGAGATAGATATTAGCGAAAGAAAAATAATCGTTAGTTGCTGGAAAACTAGTTAGAGCTGTCGTGGAATCGCGAGTATTATTGGCAGTCAGTATTCATCAATCCAAGGAGTGATTAACAACTTGAAACAAACAAAACCCCACGAATTCAAGCCTCGTTCCGAACGCCCAACAAAACTTTCGAGGAGAGAAATGTGCAAAGTAACCACCCTTGTGAGCACTAATCCACGACTGACAGCAAGCCAGATCGCAAAGAACATATAAGAAAAGCTCCATAAGCAGATATGTCCGGATACAGTCCAAAAAATACTTAAAAAGGCTGGATTTCACGGCAAATTCGCACGAAAAAGGCTCTTCACTTCAAGAGTAAATCGACTTAATGGGAGATCCTTTGCAAAGGATCACTTAAATATGCCTCCTGAGTCATGGAACAGAGTTATTTTCTCACTTGAAAGTAAATTTTGCATTTTTGGTATAAAAAGTCGCAAGATTGCGAGCGAAAACTGGGAACAGCACTCCAAAATCAAAACCTGGTGCCTACGATAAAACACATTGGCGGAGGTACGATGGTGCGGCGGTGTTTGGCTAGCTCAGGCGTTGGCAAAATGCAGTTTATAGAATCCATAATGAACGTATATGATTATCTTGGTTTTTAAAATACCAAATTTACGAGAAAGTGCAAAAAATCTGAGCCTGGGGGAAAGATTTAAGACCCAACCAGAAGCACACAGCAGAGATTGTTACACTGTGGTTGCTCTATAATGTTCCAAAACAATTACATAGACACCCATAATCTCCAGACCTAAACCCCATAGAGTACTTATGGGACATACTCGAGAAGAAAGTCCAAAATCAGCAAAGAAAATTTAAAAGATGTTCTTAAAGAAGAATGGGAACCAATAAGTCCAGAAATAACTGTAAAATTAGTTGGGTCAATTAAAGAATTGCCTTCTGAAGATCATCAGAAGACAGGGCTATTCGACTAGCTATTGAATTCCAGAATTTTTATAATAATATTTCTTTCCTTTCATATTTCTTGAAGTGAAGGCAGATTCTTTCTGTTCAGTTTACATTATCTCTTTCTTAAAATGTGAGCTCATTTTGAATTTAATTAATTTATTGGAACAAAGATGGAATAGCCTTCCCACCTTGAGTGAAAACCATAAAGTTACCTTAATTTGGGTTCCGGGACATCGGAGCATTGAAGGTAATGAAAAAGCAGATGAACTGGCCCGGAGGGGATCTGCCATGAATAACGATCTGGTAGAATCGGTATTCACACTATTAGGTATAGTCAAGAATACAACTTCCCTAAAATACCTCCGAATCGCGGATTGTAGATGGAGAAACCAGAATAAATGCAAAATTAGCAGAACATTATGGCCCACCTACCACCTTAAGCAATCGTTAACATTGATAAACATGAAATGACGGGACGCCTGGAGACTAACGGCAGTCATAACCGGCTTTAGGTCTATCGGAGAACAAGCAGCCAAAATGGGTATCCCTCATAATACATACTGTCACAGTTGTAAACAAGCGGATAAAAGGAAACAATCTTCCATTTCCTCTGTGAATGCCCTGCCCTATGGAGGGACAGATTGTTAATCCTGGGCCAACCACTATTCGAGAATCTCGAACAACTGTCTGGCTTAGACGTCAAAAACCTGATAAAGTTGCTGAACCGCACAGACTGGATATAGTCATGCTGTAAATAACCGTTAAACAAGTTGGTAAGGAGGATGTGGCAACAAAATGGTGCGGAAGCGCTAGTTGGATTCTGGAAGGAATCACCACTTTAACCAACCAACCACCAACCGCGCAAAACGAGAGTTGGGCGTACGTATGGATAAATATATAGCCTACTCCCGAAATTATGTCTTGTCGTTCTTTTACTTATGTATATATGTACATAAGTACATACATACATATATATATATATGTGCCTACATCCGAATATGTGATAAGGCAACTTTGACACTGAAGCTTGTAAAATTTCATTTTGTTAAATTAAAAGACAATTGACACATTTACATGTATTAATTTGTGAAGAAAGCTTAAAAGTTTTTCCACAAACAAAATTTAGTACTTTTACTTTGCTCACTGCAAATGTCACATTATCACAATTACGAAAAAGGACAATGTTTTCAATCGGGAAAGGGAAATTGGAATTACGCCACTGGGTATGTGCATAGACATCACCACGAAAGTTGTAGTCTGTATCCAGCGTGGTTGCGCGGTGTACATTAGCGTGTAACCGTAAAAGTGGCAGGATGAAGTGGCATAACATAGCAGGAAACACAATAAGGAAATACGCATTTTCATATACTTATATATGTATGCACATTTCACAATAAATTTATTTGTCAAACTTTTATGCTTAACAAGCAATACTTAGACGATTGCGTGTGGCCGATGGAACACTTTGCGTTTTAAATAAATGATTTTAATAAATTTCGATAATTAAAGTACCTGCGTGCAGCAGCATCAAACAACTTTTTCTTCAACTGTAAACGAAAAAAAAACAAAAAACATAAATGTATACACAGACCTACCCCACACCGAAATTGTTAAGGCAATTCGGGAATATACGCATAAAAATTTGCGCACAACATTTACAATACATGTACAAGTACATATGTATGAGAATGTATGAAAAAAGTATTTATACTATAAAGTAATATTAAAAAACTGAAAACTATCGTATGGACTTTAGTTACGAAGCGTCACGCGACCGAGGAGCAACTGTAGTTGACTAAATGCGGCGCAGCGATTACGACCGTAAATGGCGTAGCCGCAATCGTAGTAATCGAGACGAACGAAGACCCAGTATATTCAAAGTGTTGTCTATACGTATGTATGTGGGTATGTATACGCAGTAGTATATAGTATGTGGACATACATACCTATGTACATACTCGTACTTAAAATTAGATGTGCAAGGTATGCTGGAATACGAGTAGTGGCAATGGCAACGCTCTCGTTCTCGTAGTGGAGCAATGGGTATCCAGTGTCGCTGAGTGTGGTGTCAATGCTTCCACCAAGCGGCTGGCAATGGCCGATACACTCGAGAAAGTTGTATTATACTATAGTGAACGATTCTAGATATAGGAATGCTAAAAAATGCATACACATACATACAAAAAAATAAAAATACTATGCACTTAACAGTTGAATGATTAGATATAAACAGTATACGACTAGGTATGAATGTATGTATGTATGTCTACCGCCGTTCTAAATTAGATGTAACAAAAAGTGGAGATATTCTGGAGAGTGGGCTACGATTTGATTTTTTTTTTCATATTAAAACTGTCGAAAATGGATTGAGATATTACAATTTTTTAAATTCGCTAGACATTTTGAGTGTGGCAAAAATGTAAAAAGGATGCTAATATGGGTCATATGCATGATGGAAAGAATAATGAGATGGCGCCTATCGTGGTACCGTTACTCTGCTCTCAGCGAATTTGACAAAGAGTATGCCCAGATTACCATTTTCGTAACTTGATTTAGCATTTTTTTGTTATTTAGTCTCGGAATTTTAGTTTTTTCTTCATGACAATTTTCTAGCCTGTTCAATTAAAATGTAAGGTTTATATTTTCTGGTATTTTTTTCGTTTATTTTTACAATGAATACACCTCTTGATGCCCTATGTCGTAAGGATTGAGAGCCGGAAGAAACGATTACATCTCTATAGCTTTAATTTGCATTCAGAAACTGCAAACTATTTTTAAAATGTGTAAAAAGGTTTTCAATGCTAAGAGTTGAGAGAAGAAGATTTAATATTCTTGCATAACCTTAAAAGGAGAAAAAAATTAAATTTGCACTTTAACAATATCAAATTTTATAAGAATAAAAAAATTTTCATTTCCTCTAAAATCTTCTCAGATTGACCTTTATTAACCTTCTTTTGTTTAATAATACATTTTTTTTAACTTACAGTTTCGGTAGCTTTAAATTAAAAAAAGAAACAAACACCAAACTTAAAAATTTTCCAATTTTTTGTATAAAAAAGCACCAAATTTATTGCGAAGAGCAAATGGTTGGCAACACTGCACAACTCAGCTAATGTGACGTCACACACTCGCTGATGGGCGCAATCTTGTTTCTATCATTCTTGGGTCATATGTATGTTAACTGTTATTCAAAAAGTTGGTTACTCTTAGGAAGGTAATTTATTTTTATAAATTTTATTTTCATAAATTTTTTTTTTTTAATATTTTTGCTTTGTTATTCTCACAAACATATCATCATCATTGTTGGCTGAACAACCGTGGTCGCATCTTCGCCTGCTGCAGCATATGCATTAGGGTGTCCGTTATTTACCAATTTGATTATTTTTCTGGCGACGCCCCCTAAACTTTTAGTTTTCCGTCTAAGAAAAACTATCAGATCAAAATCAGCTCTTAATATTCAGAATAAACCTTGCCCGAAACACGATATATTTCCCATATAAATTACAAGGGATTTTGCTACTTTTTGGAATAAACTTTTTTTTTCTCTAGTATGCTAATTTACAGCTATGAAAAACACATATTCTGATGGCAATTTTAACTTCTACAAAAAAGATCTTGTAAAATTTTTCGATAAATTGACTCCTTTAAATGTTAATCGGCCCGATTTTTATTAAGTCTTTGCGAAAAAAGGTTCTCATACATTTTTAAATACTAAATTACCGTCAAATTAAATGAAGTTTACAGTGATGGCTCAAAGTCTACATGCATCCCTTATTCAATTCGTTGGTTCAGAAGTCCATAAGGTTTATTGAAAATTGTTGATACATTTCATTTGAAAAATATTTAACATGAAATAAGAAAGTTGTGGTTCAAAAGAAAAACGACCTCTAATACACAGAATTCAGTTGTAAAACCGGTAGATGACGCTGGGATCCAGGTATTTATATGAAAACGCCTACAGAATGTATATTAGTTAAATAAAAAATAAATAAATAATTGGCGCATACACTTCTGCTCCTATTGTATTGTGATGTTGTTCCACAAGTGGAGGGACCTACATTTTTAAGTCGACTCCAAACGGCATGGGTTTCTATGAGGAGCTTTTTTCTTGGCCGAATACATTCGAAGGTTTGGCATTACCTGTCGAGGTGTCACCGCTATTAGAAAATTTTTTTCTATTTTGGTTTTTCATGCAGAGATTCGAGCCTTTGAACTCCCGAATGCTTGTTACACACGAACCCATTCAGCTACGGCGTCCTCCATGTATATCAGTTACCAAAGAGAAAATGTGCCTGCTAGATGATGCTGCGGTCGAGATAAGTCGAAAAACAGTACTCATGGTAAGATCTGGTTCATATTCGGAAGGTACATATATAAATAAGTCCTTTCAAATAAAACAATTGATATTATTCCTTGCAAAAAATATGTGCAGCCTAAATGCATGTTATTAAACCGTATCTGTGATTCCAAGCTTTGACGCAATTGTTTGCGAAAACGAACACATATTATATAGCAGTTCGGGCTGTTACTGCTTTCGATTGCATGCCTTTCGTTTATTATTGGATGCCTTATGGAACGAACATTGACTTACGTACTGAAGAAAAAACTATAAGGAAAGGCGGATTAGTACCCCAACAATTAGTATGTGGTTTCAAACGCGTACTGAATTTTATATTTGTGTATCCAATCTATGATAGACCATAATTTAAGTATGCTCTGAACATCATTCACCAACAAGGATGATAGATTATCAGATTTGGCTTTCAGCTATGGCGAGGAACGAAACTGAGCGAATAACTTCGGCTGCTACATCATCGGGTACTCGGCAGCAGTTCTGCCCGCTTATTTCATAGATATTTACACACTCGTTCAATCAATCGTTGTTCAGATTAACGGTCTCATATTGGTCACACCTTCTGAATTTTTTTCACCATGGTTGTTGTTCAGAGAGCAACGAAGTAATATCACCAACACAATCGCAGTTTTTTCGTAAACAAACCGCTGCCCTGATCCCGTATACGTCAGCCAATCAGCTGATTCTTTCAAATTCGCTGAGAGCCGGTTAATGGTCTGATATTGGCCACACCCTCTAGTTTTTTTTTTCATCATGGGCCACCAATTCAGCGTCTTTATTATCACAAAAATTCGGCCCGGCCTTAAAAACCTTTGTAATTTATTAAGTGGCTCCAAATTCGCGTCGAATTCTTTCATTTTTTTGGTGGTTTTGCGCATTTTCTCCATATACCGAATGCACGATTTTTTTGTTTTACGGAAAAAATACGCCACACCTCGTCGAAAAAAAAAATTGTGGTTACGTTACGTCCACTTTATTCCTCTGAAATCACGATTATAGACCTTATGATACTCAGGAAATGTCTCAATCAAAATAAACAAAATACGGTTAGAGAACGGAATGCAGCGCGAGTATTTTTACCGCTATATAGCAGAATAAAAAAAATGGCAATTGTATTGACGCGCAGAGTTGCTTCTTATTTTAAGTTTTCTTCAAATATAATCGAAAAACAAAAAAACAGATATATTATTGTTGTATATGATTGGCGCTCACAACCTCTATGGGATTGTGACCGAGAGCTCCTCTCTTCCTATTGTGGTATGCTTCTTGATGTTTTCCCATAAATGGAGGGACCTATAGTTTTAACGCCGCCTCCGAACGGCAGATATTTTTATGAGAAGCTTTTTCATGGCAGAAATACACTCGGAAATTTGCCATTGCCTGCCGAGGGGCGACCGCTATTAGAAAAATGTTTTTCTTATTTTTGGTCTTTCATCGAGATTCGAACCTACGTTCTCTCTGTGAATTCCGAATGGTAGTCACGCACCAACCCAACTGGCTACATCAGATAAGAGAAGTGCATAAGCGAATAAATATTTTAAAATATGTTAATGGAATGATCTATATAGCTCTACCAGTTTCCAAAATATGCAATAAGAGAAAAAATGCAAAATTAATCGTTTTTCTATTATTGTCTGCTTTTTACTAAATAAAAATAAATGATTTTGTGTGATGGTGATACATAAGCCACACGCTCCACAAATCCGGTCAAAAAATATTTCTCCTTCGAGCCGGATTTGAACCAGCGACCTATGGATTTCTACATATCTTTGCCAAGTACTCTACAGTCCACCGCTCTACCAACTGAGCTATCGAAGGTACGAATACGGCGCTATATTGCACCTAAATAAAGAAGCAACGTATTTTTAAACAATAACGTAAAGGCGAAGCATACAATTTACTAGGCATTTCGACACTAAATTTGTATTTGTGATTACTTCAATGATCGATTTCAAGGGAATTGCCAATCGAGACAGAAAACTTAATGAATTCGGCAATTAATGTCATGAAATAAGGCCTCTTCTATTCGTCATTTCCCCGCTCGCTATTTCTATGCTCGATTAACTTGACGAGAGTGCGAAAGCAACAACAAAGTTATCGAGTAAGATTCGCTGCTAGCGAGTATGGCTATAGCTCATTAGGCCGCACTGCCTTACCAGCACATGCAATTTAAGGCAATTCTCTTTCCCCGTTGTCGACATATGTTCATTTGCTTGCAAAAGAGGCCTATACTTTAAGTCATATATTGCCAACAGCTGTGAAACAATGGGCTGCCATTTTATATGTTTGACAGCCAATTGGTAATTTGTTGAGGCACTCACATTGGCAGCACTTTTATCATTTTAGTCTTTCAGACTGTGCATTTCCCGTCTTTGGAAAAAATGGTTCACTCAAACGTACTGGTTTACTTGACGACATTTTCAAAACGACAATAAAAGTACGTTCACATAAATAAATTAGAAATAAATCCCTAATAATTAATCTAAGATATGGCAGATTAGCTGTAAAATTGGCAATCAGCTGTTAAGACTGTTTATTTCATTATTATCAACGATATAAAGAAATGGTAAAGAGAAGCAATAGTTAATTTAATTGCAACCTTTAAAGGCCATATACTGAGGTTGTAAAAAATTATGGCAGCAATATACACGCGAAATTCGATACTATCTTTGTAGTACTTTTTGTAATAGCATTAACAGGCCATTCTATGGATACACGCTTTTTTCTGTAACATGAATACATAAGTAATAATATCTAACTAAAATTGTATTAGAATTTCCAGGCGTTCATTTTATTTACTTGCTCTTACTTTGACATTTCTCTTTACATTCGTAATAAGAAGTATCGATAACACGGAAAACACAGGATCATACGGAAAAAAGTGTCTTTATAATCTAGGATTATTTTGTAATGAAATTTGGGGAGATAAATTTTATACGGATAAATTCGCTTTTTAATTACAAATTGGGAGCTAAGCTCAAAAAAGTATATAATCTAGTTATATGTATGTGACCCTATTAGTGCCGATTTACACACGGAGACATCTGGAAGGGAGACACTGGAAATTCTCTTTTCACGTTTCATTCGCGGTGACATGGGCAAAATTGTTTTCGGCATATTTTGGCGGTTACTAATTTAGCATCTTCTGGTTCGGATATATTCTACAACCCGCTAACATGTAAATCGGAGAACGTTCGTCAACAGTTTCTTAAATATTTCAATGAAGAATGCAAACTGGTTACATAATTAATAATTTGTTGTTTTTTTTTTATTTACACATACATATAATAAATTGTTGTACTTGAATAAAAAAAATTAAATAAAAAATATTTCACATATCAATAATTAACTTAAAATTAACTTGAGTATCTAGAAATGGGGGGAAAAATTAGAATTCAACATAAACATGTCCCATATTTTTTTTTAACTATACCTATTATACTTTACTAACAAAAATAATCCTGCATTTCCCAAGCAGCGTCCGGATGTTTGTCATCATTGATTTCTTCCGTTCGATTGAAAACCAACGCAGAACTCAGAACTTTCTCCCACAAAGGAGAAAACAAATGAAGCAATTGTCAAAAATTGATTTAAGACAAATGGAACCTTTCCAAATGGTTCCCTGTGTAAATGGGCACTTAGGACTAAACATGACAATGCGCAAACTTAAAATATTGCCATCGTATACAATAAAATTTGACAGTTGTTATAAAATTAACGATAGAGTGCCGAAATGTTAGAGATTACAATGCAGCATTTTCATTGATTTTACGGAAAATTTCTTTGAAATGTTTTTCTTTTATAAGATCTCTTCTAATAAAACATTTTTAAATATTCATTTCATAAAAATGTTTAGTTAGTGCAAGGTGGTGCAAAATTAATCATCCTTTTTATAATTTTTTTTAATCACTTTTTTACTAAATAAAAAAATAATTTTGAGTGATGGAAATCTTTAGTTTGACTTTTAAGCGCTCCATTGCTTGTTTGTTTACTTGTCTGTTGTGTACTGCAGCTGTCTAGTTCACAAGTGTCACAAGTGGTCACCATTTGCTCAACTTATAAACCTTGCGATGGGGTCATTAATGTTGCACCACCTTTTATTAGTTAGCGAACAAATATTAGAAAATTTCACTAAAAGGAAATAAGAGAAAAAACAAAATATGTGTTTCATTCCTTCGAGCCGGATTTGAACCAGCGACCTATGGATTTCTAAGTTTTTCTTGCAAATCTCTCTACAGTCCACCGCTCTACCAACTGAGCTATCGAAGGCATGCATTTTTTACATTTAGTGCATAAGTAAATAGCACAATTGCATAAAAAATATATATATATACAATACATATAAAAAATTTAAGAAGCTTTGAATTAACAAACATTAACTATATTTTTAAGTCCATACATTTTTTATAGACTTCCGTGATGGCGTACTTTCCCTGCAACTTATAGAAATTATGAGTAAAGCCAAAATAGCTTCGCAAAGATATATTTACAATTTTCAAAGTTAACAAAGTAAAGTAAGTAAAATATTTATTTATGAATCCTTCGAGCCGGATTTGAACCAGCGACCTATGGATATCTATATGTTTCTTACAAATCACTCTACAGTCCACCGCTCTACCAACTGAGCTATCGAAGGTCTTGTGCCAAATCGAACCAATTTCTTTCTTTCTTTTATCAACGCATGTGTGTATAGATGTTTGTATGTCTCTATTTAATAAAAAATGTAATTTTATTCACTCAGCGATTTTTATATACAATTTTAGTTTTATTTGAATAAAATCATAACAGCATAACAGCATTATCATCAGCCAAGTATTTGAGTGCTTGAAAAATGCGTAAAGATCGAGTCAAAAGAGAAATTAAAAAAATACAAACAATCAAGTTTTGTTTTCAGTAAATCTATGTATACATGCGGTATACCTACATATGTATGTGTGTAAGTATACGCAAAGGCATCGACAGGGCTTATCAAATAAGTACGAAGCATCCAGTTATTTCGGAGGCTAAGGCTGTATCGATTAGCAATACAAATCCAACGTGTATTATTTTCAAGGTGAAGATACATCAAACGATTTATTGTGTGTAGGAAAAACGAAATACAAAAGCGCTTTCAATGTAGTACGGGTCTATAGTATATATATTGATTAAAAATGTTTTATTGATCGCTTCCAATAAATAAAATTTAATTATAAGGTGATACAAAGAAATTCCAAACTGTATACAAGCAATAATTAGTGAACACGCCTTATTAACTTAACTCCCCCAGCTAATCCATGATAATGAGTACAGTACAAGTTCGGTAAACGCGACTACCCTTTTTGGTACGGAGTAATTTGAAATAAATTATTTTTTTGTTAAAGCTAGGAAATAGAATACTTTTGGTAATCCTGTAACATTCTTTAGGAATGGAACAAACAGTAAAAGTCTTGCCGACGAAAGGTATTTTGAGTACATCGCGCATTTCGAGCGGTGATGCAAAAGGGTTTAACCTGCAGTCTATTTTGGGACTTCATATTTTTAAATTAATTTTGAATTGAATAGTTTTTAGTTTACGTAATCGTTACTATTTCATTATTATTCAAAACATTTTGATTTAATTTGGGAACCTATTATCAATTTTCGCGAAAGCTTGTTTTTAATTAGTCGCGAAAATCGCTTTTGTACTGTATTTACTTGAACTTTCGATTTGTAAATGTGGCAGGCGACGTGGCCGATTGGTTTTGTGCGCGCCTACCATTCAATAGTGCACAGGTTCGAAACCCGTTGTGGACACAAAACATCAAATGATAGAAAAGGTGTTTTCTAATAACGGTCGTCTCCATTTGTGGAAACAACATCAAACACAAATTAGAGGAGGAGCCCAGTCAAAGAACCAATAAAGTATGTAGACGTCAATTATATACTTAGTCTTGCCATAAATTCTGGGACAAATTTTACAATGCATACGGCGAGAACAAATGCGCAAAAAAATCTCCGTTATTTTTGCTTTTGTTCGTATGCATTGTCTACTTAGTTTCGTGTCAAATTTTGCTTATTAACAATAGAGTTGGGAGCTAAGAAAATTGCATAGCAGTGATTGCATTACAATGTGGTAAAAGTGCAAGTGAGATTTACGAATTGCTGAAAAAACATAATATTTCGAGAACGTGTGTTTACCGCACAATCAATAGTTTTTCCTAAACTCTGAAGTGACAGACAGAAAAAGAAGTGGTCGTCCTCGCGTGGTTCGAACCAGTGCACACATAAAACCGTTCGAGAGAAAATTCGCAGAAATGCCCTTTGAAAGCAGAAAATCATGTCCAGGGAAATCTATCGACCAGATCCATGCCAAAACTAATTAGATATGATCTCCACATGAAAGTCTTCCGTCGCTCAACTGAGCATCTTTTGACAACGCGCTTGAAGACAATTAGACTCGACAGTGGCACGGGATTAACGACCATGAAATATTCTTTTCGCAGATGAAAAAATTTTCACTATTGAAGAAGTTTTTAATAAACAAAATGGCAAAATCGATGCTAAAACTTCTAAAGACGCAAAAAATGTTGTTCAAGTGGTTCAGTGTGGCCACCGTCCAGCCTCCGTAATGGTTTGGTGGGAAGTGTCTTGTTAAGGCGTTACATCTCTTCATTTCTTCGAAAAAGAGGTTAAGACCGGGGAAAAAATGTACTAGGAGGATGTTTTAGAAGCCATGGTGAAGCAGTTGATCAATACTCTCCACAATGGAGAGCTTTAGATCTTCCAGCAAGATTCCGTTCAAACCCATAGGGCAGAAATCACCCACCAGTGGCTAAAAAACAATATTCCTCGGTTCATACCCGGAAAAGATTGGCCGTCTGGAAGCCAAAATCTGAATCCATTGGACCACGGTTTGTGGTCAGAATTGGAGAACGTGGCCTGTCAAAGACCTCACAGAAATTTGGAGAGTCTCAAACAATCTTTGGTTCGAGCAGCGACGTCAGTATCATGGAAACCATGCGTGCTGCAATAGCTGAATGGCCTAAGCGTTTGAAGGCTTGGGTAAAAGCCAATAGTGACCATTTCGTATGAAAATTTTAATTTTTGTTTTTTAATATTTACAGGATTAAATAAAACTAACTTCATTAGGAAAAGTATTATAATTTCATATATATTATATTACGGACTTAACTTATAACAGAACTTATGGCAGGATTAAGTACATATGTATGTATATACATATGTAATGTATATATGAAAATGCAACGAGGAAAATTTGTTATAATTAGAGAACGATCGAAATTCGGCATCGCCCATATTCGATCAAAAAAGTGCAATTCGGTTTTGGTTCGGCTTCGGCAAAATAAAGGTTAACTTTGGCTGAAGGTTTTTTTTAGTTTTTTTGTGAAAAAATTCTATAAAATCTCATTTTTGTAACATTTTGAATTTTGGTATTAAAGCAAGCATCTTTTGTTGAAAAAAATTGTGCTGAAATATTATTTACCCATCCATCGAGCGGATCTAGTGGGCAATTGTTTAGAATGATGACAAACAGTTCTAGGTACAAACATTTTTTTTCTATTATGAGCTGAAGTTAATGTGGTGGAAACTTATACTTTTGGATTTTTATTAACAATAATACTGGATTTTTAAAGAGTCCTTGCTTTCTGTATTGTTCGGTTCCGTCGAAATTGCCCGAAATTCGCTTCGGCCGGTACGCTGAAAAGCATACAGCTGTTTTGCTTGTCAATGCTTGCACTCTTTACTTCTTTGTCAACTTATTCTAATATTTTTATATACATACATATGTACATATACATATGATACAAAAAAGAACGGATAAAAGGAGCCTAATTTCCATGGGCAATTGTTTAGAATGATGACAAACAGTTCTAGGTACAAACATTTTTTTTCTATTATGAGCTGAAGTTAATGTGGTGGAAACTTATACTTTTGGATTTTTATTAACAATAATACTGGATTTTTAAAGAGTCCTTGCTTTCTGTATTGTTCGGTTCCGTCGAAATTGCCCGAAATTCGCTTCGGCCGGTACGCTGAAAAGCATACAGCTGTTTTGCTTGTCAATGCTTGCACTCTTTACTTCTTTGTCAACTTATTCTAATATTTTTATATACATACATATGTACATATACATATGATACAAAAAAGAACGGATAAAAGGAGCCTAATTTCCATGACGCATTATATCGTACATATATCCGTTGCAGGCTGTGTGCGAAATGTATAAAAAGTACGCAGTAAAAACTGCATTTTGTGGTGCCTTTATTTTTTCTCGCCACTGTACGAATTATTATTTATTTAATTAATGTGACATACCCAGCCACATTACATACGGATGTATATTTATTTCTTATGGATACCAACGCAGATGTTTTGCCAGGAGTTTTTTCTCTTGTCAACTAAAACATATGTATGTTTGTATGCATGCCCTTCTATTTATATAAATTTCTTGCAATCATCGATTTTGTTGCTTTGCCTCTAATTGTAAGCCCAACTCAAAGAGTTTGGTATCAAAACCCCATAAAGTGTAGTTTACATTCATACGACGGTACACATTTTCATTCACGTTTCAACTGCATTTCAGATTCACTTTCGCCCAGTGGCGACATCTAATATTTGTCAATGATCGTATTAGTTACACGAGTCTACATATATGTATACTAATATATACATATGAGTACACGAGTAAATACTATGTATAGGCGGAGATATTTGTTTGTGTATTTCTATGACATTTTGGCAAGGTATACACTTCGTGGTCTGCTCGTCGCGCACACCACAAAATCATATAGAAGAAGAAAAAATAAGTGCGCACACGAAAAACACTTTTACTTTGGGTACTAACCGATAATGGCTTGTGGAAACAGGTAATCGAGTACTCATTTGGTTATAAACAAGAAACAAAACCGCAATATATGCATGTACACGAAAATAGAAAGATAAATGATGAATGAGCAAAAAACAACCAGCGTTGACTGGCTATGGACGAACAATGATGTTTAGCATTGGGGAAAAAGCCATGCCATGTAACGAGCTAAACAACCAAACTAACGACCACAAACAACACAACGACGCACGAGAGTCTATAGTGCGAAGCAAAAACATTGTTGATAGGCAAAATATAAACAACAAAAATATGGACAAAAAACATTAACTGCAAACAACGAATAATCGGAAAAGCGGCAAGGCAACCGACCGGCCTTTACTGGAATTTCAGCCAGTGAAACGTGACAAAAGAAAACTGGAGAAAATAAATTTGAATCGACCAAAGCAGTCGGGCTTAGCCGCTGCCATCGTCGTTGGCGTTGTCGTCGTCTCGTCGTAGTCTCGATTTCTGTCACTGACGCTGCCAGCAAAACTGACCGACTGTGAATCGGTTGGCTGCATTGTCTTTCGGTATTGGAGCGTTTCTATGCCAAAGACAGGTAGGTAAAAGAAAACAACTGACGAGTTGGCTCTTTTGTTGGATATGCTGGCGAGACGTGTGTTAGCCGGAATCAGGAGGGTGAATTTGCGACGCTCGTGCATTGAAAACTGTTAATGAAAATGCACTTTTCCCACTTAACACTGAATTAATTGGTTTTAACGTATTTGCACTGGGCAGGTGATAAGTATTAAAATGGTATAAAGCAAACTTGAAGTGCAGTGAAAAAAATTAGACAAAAAACTGCAATGAAAGAAGGGGAAATTCGAAAAAGAAATGGGCAATTCCTTTCTATTATAAAGGGTTTTCCAATAACAGGTGTTATTTTGAATTGGATTGCGCTATCGAGAGATGATTAACGATTTTTTATGGCCGGAATCGGATGGTATTGATGTGGACAACAATTATTTTTAACAAGACGGCGCTACGTGCCACGAAACCATTGATCTTTCCGGACCGTGTTATCTCTCGAACAGGTGATCACAATTGGCCACCGAGATCTTGTGATTTAACACCTTGTGACTTTTCTCTTTGGGGCCACGTGAAAGAGAAGGTCTACGCCAACAGCCCAGGGCCGATTCAAAGATGGAATTCGTGAGGCTATTGCAATTCAGTTATGGAAAATTTCATGAAAAGGATATTGTCCTGTAAGCGTGGTCGTGGCGGTCATTTGCCTGATGTTATTTTCCACTATAAACGGCATACCTTCCTCTTTATAAACATCCGGTGACTCATATTAAGAAATAGCATTTTTCTTTGAATATCAAATAACACCTTCTATTGGAAAACCATCAATGAATAGTATACATATTAATATACACTTGCGGTCAATAAAGATGAAGATTTGCAGCCGTAACTTTGAAAGAAAAAAAAAATCACTTAAATTGGTTTAGGCATTGGCAATGGAATTATTTTTGATAAAAATGTTTTACTTTTACAAGCATGGTTATAAGCTCTGAATTTTTTGTTTGTTTTTCATTTTAAACATTACAAACTTCAGTTCTTTCATTAAATTTTCGAGCACTCCGGCAGCTACTTTACTCTTCGCTGTAATCGATTTTATTAAGTATCAATCTATCAATCACCCCTATTGTCATTTGTATTTTTCTGTAATATGTAAACAATGAACAAGCGCACGACATTAACATTCCGGCAAAAATGGAAGCTCTTTCTGAACTTGAAAACTTGACAAAAGATGCACTTTGTGTAACACATGGGCTGGAAAGTCTCGGCCCTAATACATAGGCTAGGCACTAGTTTTATTGCATTCACCTCTTTTTCATTCAGTACTAACCTGAAAAAGACAGCTGTTAATATTTCATGATATTCTGTTCATTAGTTCGTGAGTTATTGTGGTAAGAGTGACGCTACTTTTGTTATTTTCAAAATAATAGATTAAAGAGAATTTCGTGTTTTAATTTTACACTACTTCTTGATGGGGAAAAATACCGTTTGAAAAGTATTATGGGGACCCCCGGAACGCTCGCTTACTTCAATCGTAGTCGTAGAGACACCGATGATGCACAGCGCAATGGATCTCCAAATGAGGCGGTAACACCAGAAAATCGTGTTTTTTATTAGGCCTGCGACTTTTCATCCCATGTGTTATATCCGCCTAAAGACTGTCACCCCATCATTATTTCCCAAACGCTTATGGAATGTTTATGCTGCTACAACAACAACAACAACATCATCATAATCAACAAAAACAGGGCATTTAATTAACTCAACATCCCTGCAATCAGCAGATTCGACAAACAAAATTCCGATTTTAGTATTCCTGGCAAAGGACATTTTAAATACATGAGGGTGATTTTCAAGGGATTTCAAGGATTATTCAATGAATACAATACAAAAATTTGTATAAGTTAGAATGTACATATTTTAAATGTATAATGGAATCAAAGAAAATGTAAATTAAGCCACTTAAACAAGAATTCAAAGAATTTAGATTATTTTTTCATGGAATTACGACTAGAGTTGGGTATTTCCCGAGAAAATCCCAATCTCGAGAATCGGGATTTCCCGAAATAACGAAAATTTCAATTCTCGAGATGCGGGATTTCCCGAAAATAATTTTTGAGATTTCTGGAGAATTCTCGAAAATTCAGGAAAAATTCCAAAAAATTAAAAAAAAAATCTAAAACCAGTGTAAGAGCAATGAATTTCATAAAATATTATTTTTATTTATTTTTATTAAAGTATAAATTACATAAAAAAATATTTGAAAATATTACTTACTATTTCAATTATTGCAAACAAAAAAGTGAAACAAAAATAATTACAAAAAAATTCAAAACAAAAATAATTCAAGATTATACTTATTAAAATAGGGGAAAAAAGTGATTGTAAACATTATTTCCCAAAATGGTGTTTTAAAAAACACAGACTGTCAATGGCTTCGTCTGACAATCGCGTACGCTTTTTGGACACAAAATTACCCGCTGTAGAAAAATTCCTCTCATTTTGAGTCGATGTTGGCTTAACAGTGTTAAAAGCCCCGATCAGTCTTTCAACATTTTGTGTTTTCTCTCCAGTTTTTTCATATAGTTTTAGCTCGTTTCTAAGCGACGAAAACATCTGGTTCGCCGCATGTTGCGCAATGTCTGCTTTCAGTTTTGAGCATTGCTGAACGTATTTTTCAAGCTGTTTCGCCATATCTTCTTCATCGACGTTGTTGGTTGCAAATACGTCATCATCGTCAGAACTAGACACTGCTTGGTCTTCTTGAATGCTCGTAGAAAATAGACGAAACCAAGTAGTTTTCGGCTTCTTTTATCAATTCTGTTTTAGAACAGGTGTGGAAAAATTCAGATTTGTCACTAGAGCTGTTAACTGGATCGTGTAAATATTTAAAGGCCGATAACAAACGGCTAGATCTACGAGCTGTTAAGTTTTTTTTTAGGCTGGATAAGAATTCATTGCCCAATTCGGTGTACTGATTCTCCAATTTTGTGAACAAAAATTTGAGAATAGAATTCGCAGCAAGTAAGTTCACATTTTGGCGACTAAGTGCTTCTACAGCAACACGTATAGGTTTAAGAGCATTTATGATATCCTCGCAATACTTTTCTTCTGCGTCAGTAGTGGCCATAAAATTTAAATTAAGAGTGTCGAGCGCCTTACGAACATGCTTGCTGATGCAAATGTATCTGGCCAGCATAGTTTCCAGGCTATTCCAACGTGTTTTACAATCCAACAGCAAGAAAAGCTCTTTCTTCTCGACCTCTTTAACATAATTCTGCAAGATGGCATTCCGTACAGGCGAGTTCTTGAATTTCAAAACTATCTTGCGAACTTTTTTACGATTTCAAATGCAGACTTTATAGTGACCGTCTTGTCAGCAACAAACACGATATTGTCGTCCTCGCTTTCGGAAGCGTTTTCCGCATTAATGTCGGAAAATGAAGTACTGGCTGCATTGTTTTCATTTTCATCGGAGCCTCTATCATCCGAATCGTCTCCATCGCTTACGTCACTATCGTATATCCTGTTTGCGACTTTTCGTTTCTGGTACATTACCTCCATGACCGCCAAATGTATGCCGTGATTGTAGCAAATCTGTTGATGCGCTGGTGATAGTCTCCCAAATTTGATCATGACACTGGCACCATCACTTGTAATAGCCACGATGTCGAACTGTAGTTTTATATTGAAGTCTGAAAGCTTTGCATTTACGAGCTCATATACTTTTTCAGCGGGACATGATTCCTGAATGCGAACCAGGCCAAGGTTGTCAGATTGTCCATCGTCATAATATATATGGATGTTCATGTAACGTCGGTTTCGCACGCTTGTCCACTCGTCGATGCTCAAGCTGAACTTACGCTGTGCAGATTTAAAATTTTCAATTTTGATCTTCAAATCGCTTTTTACTTTCGTGCAGTACTTCATAACCAAACCCAGAACAGCTTTGTGACACTTTGGAAGATGAAATCCTAAGCGGCTGATACTATTACGAATGAACTCACTTTTTGTTATCGCGTTTATTGGAATTCCATCTTATGCAGCCAATTTTGCAACAATTTGTTCAAGCGATTCAGGCGAGGAAGAAGTGTTGAAAAAGTTATGAAGAGTTCGGGTCTTCTTGGCTGGTGGCTGTTCTTTTGGAGCCTCATGTTCCCTTCGCTTCATGTTGTGTATCCTCCCCATGCGACGGTGAAGTCCAGATGTTGACGATGACTTGCATTTAATGATTTTATTGCATTTCAAACATGTTGCTTCGTCGTCAAATCGCTTGAAAAGCTGCCACACTTGGTCGTATTCGTATTCTGAACTCATGATTTTTTATGCTAAAAATTTAAAATCTGTTTTAAATTTTGTTTTTTAAAGGAAGTAACTAACCGGTACTCACAGTCAACGATACGTCGATTCAAAACTTAAAAATAAGTAATATTTGGACCACACCCTAAAACAAAAAAAAAAAAAAAACAAACAAACAAATGGAACAGTTATACTGTTGTGGCTTTTCGCATAGCAATTGAAACTATGGTGTGAATTGTATGTGATTCTGCGAAACAGTATGTAGTGTGCGATTCTTTGTAACATAATGGCCGTTACAGTTTGGTGTTTCCAGGTATTAATCATATGTATGTGTATTCTTTTACTTTTGAAAGAATTGTTTTTTCTCTTAATATTTGACAACAAAAAAAAAAAAAAAAATGGATTTCTCGAGAAATCTTGAAACATTCTCGAGATTCGGGATTTCCCGAAATGCTAAAAATTTCAATTCTCGAGATTCGGGATGGAAAAATATCGAGAATTTCTCGAGAATTCCCGTCGGGAAATTCCCGAAACCCAACTCTAATTACGACCCATTAATTATACCACACTGTCTCGTCCTCGATATCAATATGTACTTGTAGTAACGTCAGTTGCCAGATCTAATCACAACATTTCACAATTCTAAAAGAATTTTTCAAAATTTCGCGCCAGATGGCCGCCCTGTATTCAACCGCCCTCATGTTTCTCTTTATTACGTTTTGTTGTGCAGATCAGATCACACGTGCTTTTTTTTATTACTCAAGTGATAATTGAAACTTTATTAAATTTTTTCATAAAAAATTGTTTGTGGAAAAGAAAATGGATGCTTCACAAGCAATTTTAGATGATGCTCTGCGTAGAATTGCGCAATTAGAGAGAGACGTGGAAAGTCGTAGAAACGATTTCCATGAAAAGCGTCGAAGCCATCAAAAGAAGCGGCAAAATCGGCGTTCCGTTATTCGAGACTACAGTTCAAGCAGTCGCTATACGATGCAGCAGGCAAGCCGAGATTCTCGGTATAGAGGCTATGTACGTAGGCGTTATTCATCATCATCCTCTAGCACGGATACTACCCGTTCTTCACGTTCAAGAAGTGGCGAAAAGTCTATTAGAAATTCTGAGCATAATGACGGTTATGGTTAGGTTAGGTTTCAAAATAAATTGGCAAAAATCTCAATTGACACCGTCCCCAACCTGCAAATTTTTAGGCTTTATAGTAAATACAGGCAACTTTTGTATGAGTCTTCCACTGGAAAAGCGTGAGAAAATCAAAAAGGCAGCGGAAAAATTAAAAATGATGCCTAAGGTGAAAATTCAATTTCTGGCCCAGTTTGTAGGTTATCTTGTTGCAGCTTGTCCTGCAGTTCAGTATGGAATGCTTTATACCAAACAGATGGAGAGACAAAAATTTTTGGCGCTCAGAAAAAGCGGTGGAGATTACCACCATGAGGTGCATATTGATTCGTATATACAAGTAGACCTAGATTGGTGGATAAAGAGTATTGATACAGCTTATAATCCTATCAAAGAAGGAAAGTTTGCCTTAGAAATTTTCTCCGATGCGTCGCTTTCTGGCTGGGGAATCGCGTGCGGGGGAAAACGTTCACATGGTTGGTGGAATGGCAGGGAAGAAGAAAGCCACATTAACCTGCTTGAGTTAAGGGCTGCCTTCTACGGGTTAAAATGTTTCGCAAAGGAGAGCCGGTCCGCTGAAATATTACTCAGAGTAGACAATTCAACAGCGATAAGTTATATAAATAAGATGGGTAGTATACAATACCCAAAGCTCTCGGCACTTAGTAAGGAAATCTGGCAGTGGTGTGAAGAAAGAAGGCTGTGGATCCAAGCAACGTACATAAAGTCATCGCAAAATGTTGAGGCAGATGAAGAGTCGCGCATAAAGTCAGATGAAACAGAATGGGAGCTTGCGGATTATGCCTTTAATGAAATTGTATTGAGGTTGGGTCAGCCAAGGGTCGATTTATTTGCAACTAATGTTAACACCAAATGTTAAAATTTTTTTTCATGGTTTCCAGACCCGGAGGCTTCCAAGATAGATGCCTTTACAGTAGATTGGGCTAATCTTGAATTTTATGCGTTTCCTCCGTTTGCGCTAATTCTACGAGTCATTAGAAAAATAATTAACGACAAAGCTGAGGGTATATTGGTAGTACCAAATTGGCCATCACGACCGTGGTTTCCACTTTTCAATGAGTTGCTTATAAAAGAACCTATCTGCTTTGAAAGAAAGATTAATCTTCTACGTTCTCCTTTCAGGGAATACCATCCCTCGTGGAAATCACTAAACCTAATTGCAGGCAGATTATCAGGGAAGCTTTTATCAAAAAACAAGCACCAATAGAGTCTTTATCATATATTTTAGCATCGCTGTCTGAAGGCACTCTGAAGCAATACAATAAACCAATACTAGCATGGTATGAATTTTGTCAAGTTAAAAACGTTTCCCCTTTTGACCCAACCGTGGCGGTTGTGTTGGAATTTTTATCACCGCTTGCAACAGGGGAGAAAAAATATGGAACTCTTAATAGCTATAGATCGGCTATCTCATTATTGTCAACGTGGGATATTGGCAAAGATCCTACAATAAAAAGGTTTTTCAAAGGGGTATCAGTGCTCAAACCGCAACGTCCCAAATACAATCAGACTTGGGATCCTAATATTGTTTTAAAGGGCTTAACAAGTATGGGACTAAATGAGGAGTTGGACCTTGAAAATCTATCAAAGAAGCTGGCTATCTTGTTCGCATTAGTGACAGCACAAAGAGTTCAAACCTTATCAAAAATAAAAATTTCCAATATAAATGTTAAAACTGGTTTATTAGAGATAAAGATTCCAGATAGAATTAAAACCTCGTCGGTTGGCAGCATGCAACCTAATTTAGTCATTCCGTCGTTCACAGAAAATGAGAAAATATGCCCGGTAAGGGCTCTGCAAACATACCTAGGAAAAACTAAGAGCTTGAGAAGTCATGGTGAAGATAGCCTGTTCATAACGTTTAAAAAACCTCATCGGGAGGCATCATCGCAAACAATTAGTAGGTGGATAAAACAGGTTATGCGAGAGAGCGGGCTGGACATAAATCAGTTTACGGCGCATAGCACACGTCATGCAGCTACTTCGGCAGCATTAAGAAATGGTGTAGATGTGGAAACCATACGTAAAGCTGCAGGATGGACGAAGGACTCGGAGACTTTTGCCCGTTTTTATCAGCGACCAATAGTGGAGGAAGCTAACTTTGCATTTTCCATTGTTAATGTAAAAATGAATAACTAGTTTGGAGTTTAATAAAAAAAAAAGCTAAGACAAATCGCTAGTGTTTGTAAATAACTACAAGTATTGATATCGAGGACGAGACAGTGTGGTATAATTGTACGATCAAACGAACTTACCTGAGTGAAGTTCGATCGTAATTATACTAGCTGTCTCGTCCGAAGATATCAAACCCTCCCGCCCTAAAATTCGTAACGAGGAAATGTTACTCCTTTGTAATTTTAGTAAGCCCCTGGTCGATTTGTCGTAAATTGTAAAATTAATGAAGAGAAACATGAGGGCGGTTGAATACAGGGCGGCCATCTGGCGCGAAATTTTGAAAAATTCTTTTAGAATTGTGAAATGTTGTGATTAGATCTGGCAACTGACGTTACTACAAGTATTGATATCTTCGGACAAGACAGCTAGTATAATTACGATCGAACTTCACTCAGGTAAGTTCGTTTGATCGTACAATTATATTAGGCTCAATAGTGAAGCTTAAATGAGCCTACAAAAGAAATTCTAAACTAAGGAAGTATTAATATCCTCCTTAGTTTGGCCTCTAAAGGTTGGTTGTTTTGTGCAATTCTCTTTAGCTTTCCAATATAAAGGGAATAAGTTTCTTTATGCACGTTTTGGTCAACTTTTTTTTTAATTTGTCTGTGGTGTTATTAATTACTTGAGCGTTTTTTACGAACATGGGGATAAATGGGTAAAGTACTCCGAGCGCTATCATTTTTAAGTAATGGGAATGCCCACCTGTCGTTGCTAAGGAACAACGCCTTCTTACTGCTTGGAGTGCCATCTGTGTGTCACATTTTTCTACCAGAAGGATCACACAGATGGTGGAGGAATTCGCTAAAGTGGTGTGTCTGCGCTATTACCGCGGCTGGCCGCTTCCGATTGCTGACGCCACTGATACAATGTGAAACTGTGTGTTTTCTTTGTTTTTGGCTTGTTTTAGCAGCCACAATGCAAAATAATGCGCTGACTTTTGTGCGGGAGTAAGGATGGAAAGGATACGTTTTTGGGTTTGAGGAAAGTTTTTTTTTTTTTCTAGAAACAGGAAAAGTAGATAAATTTGGAAAAGTGCGAGAACTGTGCTATTGTGGGATTCGCACCCATAACCTCTTGGATAACAAGGCTAGTGCACTTACGCTAGACAGTGATCGAATATGCTTTAGGAATAAGTATCTTGAAAAAAAAAATTAGCTAGTAGTAAGTAAACGAGCATTGATATTAATAGTTGGAGCCAATTTACACGATAACTTTAAACCGATGACTTTTTGCTTGCGGCTTTCCTTGTGTGTTTTTGACGTTTAAACGCACAATTTTTTATGGTCATTCGTTTGTTGAGCACGAGCCCAAAGTGCACTTGAATAAAAATACGAAAATGTGAATACGTTGAAAGCAAAATGTCAAAAAAAAAAAAACCCTTGATTTCGCTGACCATGCGTGCATGCCTCCCCCATTAACTTCTCTATACTTTTAGCCACCAAGCCTGATACGCATAACTTTTCCACCCAGAGTGGAATTTAGTGGTCGCAAGTGTACGTAACACTGCATCCTTTTTGTATGCTTTCAGTCGCTTCCCCCACTTGACATACTTATATACAAACCGAAGTAGTAGTAGAACGTTCGATAAATTTCGTCATCTATCTTATGCAATGATTTCGCACTTTCAAATTTATTGTTTTCTTGATACTTGTGCAAACTCTTAAGGAGACACGTAGTAGTGTTCACGTTTCACTGTGTACCTCTGTGGCGGCTACATTGACTAACTCGGCGACATAGTCGCATAAACATAAACGAAGGCAACAGCGCTGACATCGGCAATGGTAACAAGACTGACCTAGATTTTCACTCATGGCATATTGCTGTGTTGTTGTCACTTCATTAGATTGACCATTAAGAATCATCTCGTGCGTGCATGTGCCGATAAACAAATAGACTAGTACACATGACACAACATAAACTAAAATCATAATTGAATTTATTAGAATTACTTGATTTATATGTTTCGAAAGAAAGTATTAAAAACTCTCAGCTATAAAATTGACACTGACCGATTACAAAATGGAATTGTTGATAACTCAATGAAATAACTACAAAGAAAACAGGCCTTGTTGTCGAGGAATTAATATTTTTTTACGATGCCGCTTATGCATCTAAGCAATTGATTTGTATGATATGATTGACGATACTTAAAACAAATAGTCTATGTGTGGAATTCATTCGGGCTGTTTTGAAGTTTGCCGCCCTAGAGGCGTACAGGCAGATATATACATAAGTAATTTACTGAGTTCCTTTTATTTCTAAATTCATAAATTCCATTACATATTTTTCGTTTCGTTATTTAATTACGTATCTATTGACATAACTATAAAAATATTATAAAAATATCACGCGGAAACCGCAAAAGCTCGTTTTGATATCTAGTTTAAAATAATTACCTCAAACCCTGCCCCTACCAATTTTTCAACTAACTTCCACCTTAACTGAATCCAGACATTCTTTCAAACTAGGCAGTACGAGAACTATTCTGCTACCCTAGCGCGTAACTAACGATTTTTGTATAGAATCATTTCATAAATGAAATATATAAAATAAGTAAATATCAACGCGAATTTTGAGCCACTTCAAACGTGCCCTTTCTTCTATTTAATTGGCGCAAATATTCACCGATTACGCAATTTTCACCGAGTTTAACAAAGCGCGCCAGTCGTTTCTTTCTCGTGCTAACCTTCGCCATTAGACACACCAAGTGAAGCCAAATCCTTCTCCACCTGATCTTTCCAACGCAGAGGAGGCCTTGTTAAGCGGGACCCTTCTTTGCGACTACGCCAAGCACGCACAATTTTTGCTAAAAAGGCAATAGATGTGAGTGTCAACACCAGCGAACGACGACTGAAGGAGGCGAACATATCCTACCGTCCCACATCATCAAAACCACTGTTCTCAGAAAAACATATTAAGAAACAACAGAACAAGAAAATGGCGTCACAGTATTGGACTGGCCTTCCAGTCCCCAACATTGAAAATGTGTGGGGAACTATGAAAACGCATCTTGCCGGAAGGCCAGTACATGATTTAAAGCAACTCGTGCGTCAAGGTCGCAAAATCTAGTCCTGTTTGTCGACGAGCTACGCAGAGAAGCTGGTTCAAAGCATGAAGAAAATGCCAGGCTATACTCGACAACGATGGATTCTACACGTTTTATTGAGTAATTGCGACCCGTAATTTTGTACATACTTTCATGTAAAAAAATTTTAAATATATATATTTTATACTTCAAGAATAATCGCGGTTCCTTTTTTCTGACACAGACTGTATATATATTGGCGTTTACACCCTTTTTGGATGTTTGACAGAGCTCCTCCTCCTATTTGTGGCATGCGTCTTGATGCTGTTTCACGAATAGAGGGACCTACAGTTTTAAGCCGACACCAATCGTCAGATAATTTTTATGAAGAGCTTATTTTCATGGCGGAAATACACTCGGAGGTTTGCCATTGCCTGCCGAGGGGCGACCGCTATTAATGGACTATGAATAAGTTCGTTACGGTTTTACAACAGATGGCGTAACTTGATTATTATTCCATCGATCCACATTTCCAAACATTCATTGGAGAGCTACTGTCGTAAGGCACAAACGTCAGTATAAGTTTTTTATTTGAAGCGTAAACAACAATATTTTTACCACACTTGAAAATGTCGAATTTCGTGCCAAATAATGTGTTTTTGCGGGGAATTCTTCTTCATTATTTTAATATGAAGAAAAAAGCAGCCGAAAGTCATCGTATCTTGGTGGAAGTTTATGGTGAGCATGCTCTATCTGAGCGAACGTGCCAGAAGTAGTTTGCACGCTTTAAAAGTTGTGATTTTGGCTTGGAAGACGAAGAACGCGAGGGTGCGCCGCCAAAGTTCATGGATACCGAATTGGAGGAATTGCTCGATCAAGATCCGGCTCAAACGCAAGAAGAGGTTGCAAAAACTTTGGGAGTTGATCAATCAACCATTTCCAAACGTTTAAAAGCCATGGGAATGATCCGAAAGGTAGGCCATTGGGTGCCGTATGAATTGAAGCCAATAGACGTTGAACGCCGTTTTATGGCATGCGAACAACTGCTTCAACGGCACAAAAGAAAGGGTTTTTTGCATCGAATTGTGACTGGCGATGAAAAGTGGGTCCATTACGACAATCCAAAACGTCGGGCAACGTATGGATACCCTGGCCATGCTTCAACATCGACGTCGGCGCAGAATATTCATGGCCTGAAGGTTATGCTGTGTATCTGGTGGGACCAGCTGGGTGTTGTGTATTATGAGCTACTGAAACCGAATGAAACGATTACGGGGGATGTCTACCGACGACAATTGATGCGTTTGAGCCGAGCACTGCGAGAAAAACGGCCGCAATACGCCGATAGACACGACAAAGTTATTTTGCAACATGACAATGCTCGGCCACATGTTGCACAAGTGGTCAAAACATACTTAGAAACGCTCAAATGGGATGTCCTACCCCACCCGCCGTATAGTCCAGACCTTGCGCCATCCGATTACTATCTCTTCCGATCGATGCAACATGGCCTGGCTGACCAGCACTTCCGTAATTACGATGAAGTCAAAAAATGGATCGATTCGTGGATTGCGGCAAAACCGACCGAATTTTTCACAAAGGGAATCCGTGAATTACCAGAAAGATGGGAAAAAGTAGTAGTAAGCGATGGACAATATTTTGAATATTAAATTTGTAACCATTTTACGTCAATAAAGTTTCAAATTTCGAAAAAAAACCGCACGAACTTATTCATAGTCCTATTAGAAAAAACTTTTTCTTCATTTTGGTGTTCTAGCTTACACTTTGTTATATTAACCTTCCCTTTGCACTTGAAGCTTTTTTTCATTCTAAAGATATGCCCATTAAAAGAAAAGTCGTTGTTGTATGTTATTGTTTTTCTAATTGATAATGTATATTAAATAAATTTTATAATATATAAAAAAATTAAAAATAATATAATTATTGCATTTAGTAATGTTCCACGGTGTGATACCTCACGAATCAATCGCCAATATGTAATCTTGACTTTTCCATGCAGGTATGACAAAAATAATGGATTGAATTTAACGTCTCACGCCTGAAATTTGTCTATTACACAATCTTTTTTGGTTCCAGAACGAATGTATGAAGTGTAGGTGGTTGTTGAGCTACTGCTTTCAATAACACTATAATTTTCATGGATTTTTCTTTTATTTGCCACCTCGGGCTTATAAATTTGAATTAACAGTTGATTAGATTTGTGCCCTGAATTAACAAAATAAAAACAAGAGACAAATCGAATGCAATACGCCTTACAAATGAATAACAGAACTGACTTGAATTTGACTACTGAGCGTGAAATTACCGTTATATAAACACATGTGTTTTTAAAAAATTTCATTTGTAATTTGTAAACAGACCAAATGAGGTTACTTCGATTTGTTTTTGTCCGTATGTTATGAAGCCTTCGAGAGGAAATTCAATGAGCTAAAAACAGCTTACTCAGAAAAATGTGGTTAGAAAAATATGAAATTTTGAATAATTTTGTACTAAGTTTAAAACTTTGCATTACATGGTTTTTGTTGTATATTAGTAAGAACTATAATTTCCCAAAACAAAGAGTGGTTGTGTGTTTACAATTTCGCAACGGGGTGCATATGAGAAGAAATCGCATGGGTACGAATTGATTGTGGTTAGGGCAAAAATACTTGTATATAAAAAAAAATCGTATTTAAAAGCTAATCGCGTGACTTTCATAATTTACAAAAGCGAATACCTATAAAGAATGCAATCAAAAAGTAAACACAGATAAATCTGAGAAACAAAACAAAATTCTTTGTATAAACAAAATAAAAAAAAAAAAAAACAGAAAAGAAAACGGCTGGCGATTAACTCAATCGCAAAAATAACCTACTCTCTGGTAAATGAGAAAAATTAAAACAAAAAAACTTTCACGCACACATTTAACTCAGCATTGAAGAATTAAGAGAATTTTGCTAAAAATAGCATTGTGAAAATAGAATGAACACTGGCAGTCGTTGTTTGTTGATTATACGGGACTCTTGGGGCTAATTTTTCTTGTTTTTTTGGATAGATGTGATTTTTTTTCCTTTTTCTTTGTTGTAAACTTGCCCACACGTGCCCATAAAGAAACACCCAAATTGTCATCTGTACGTATTTGCAGCACCCCTTTGTTATAATACCCGAACAAACTAAGGCAACGAAGACTTGGCCCAGTAGCGAGCTGTCCATCATTCATTTGTATGTGATCGCCAAGACTACAGTACATCAGAGTGCATACTCCACGAAATATGATAGAAGCTCTGATGGAACAGTTTTTAAATGGCAAGTCTCCACGGATAATTTACGCACGATCAATTAAAAGGCTCCATATATTTGAAATTCATGCGATGCAAGTAGGTAATAGGTAATTACTAAGCGCCGTATCATGTCAACGTGACATAAACTTTTACCTTGGCAGTAAGCGAACGAATTGCAGTAAGAAGTGGAAGCTTGACTTTCGAAAAAGATATTTATGCCTCCCCGCAAAGAACGATCCCTAAGCATTTTGCATGACTGCATAATCGCGAAGACCTCTGCTTAAAAAACACTACTAGTTTTCAGCAGTTTAAAGGAGCCTGAAATATTGGCTGATATAGAGAAAACCTTCGCTCCAACTCCAGATTCCATCTTGGATCCGTCGGCGAAAACAGTGATACCTATGTTTGTTCAGACTCTCCCCTCTTTTCAATCCAGTCTGCTGAAAAAGATAGCACTAGCCCAACCCTCAACATCCAGTTTGTGGATGGAGATATTGCCTCCAGAGGCCAACCTCGTACAATCTAATAGCGCTCAGAGCGGCACTGGATGAAACTTGAAGATCAACGGGAAGTAAGTTCAGTATGACTTGAAGGGCGGCATTGCATTAGAGGTACTCGTAAATAATTCTACTAAGATTGGAATACAAATTTTGCTTGAAGTCAGTAGGCCCTCAAGTATTTCCCTTTGGTTCAGTTGAGCATTCTTTCGTTGGAGCAAAGGTATTTGAGTTAAAAGTCAAATTTTCGAAACTTCACGATTTTAGATACACTCTGTCGAAACAATGCTGGGATTTCAGCATTTAATAAGAGTAAAGAATACGTACCGTTTCGCTAGAAAAAAATAGAAAATTACGACAGAACTTTTAGCAAAGGTCAAAGCTTTAAGGTCAATTTTACGCATTTTAAAAACTGCAATATAACCGGGTCACGTCGTCCGAATGGATACAAACGCTCCGGCTCTGAAAGTATTCGACAAGGTACCAACTGGTGGTATCAGAGGAAGAGGAAAGAAGGCCCCCCTCTATGATGAAAAGATCAGGTGGAGAGAGACTTGGCTTGACTTGGTGTGTCCAACCTGCGCCGGTTAGCCAGAGAGGTACAATGTACCCGTTCAATGAAGGTTTTTTTTGATTTAAGTGCTGTCGAAAACTAATGGGCGTTGTGTATTTCAAATGAAAGGTCATTGGATACTCTTTTTAACGAAATTATATTGAATCTATGTTTACTGAGCAAATTTTCGATAAAAATCGTTTTATATAATTTTTTTTTCATTCAAATTGTATTTTCTTAAAAACACAGAAACTTAAAAAGCATTTGTAATTACCTTTCCAATGACGTACTTGATTTCGAAAGTCAAAGGTAACATTGACGCATTTTAGAAACAAAAATATATTTTATTTATAGAATGAAGGTTGTTTTTAAATGCAGTCGAAAACAATATAGATATGTCGTATTTCAAATGAATATAACATTTCTCATACTTTTTTATAAAATTTTTAATTTCTCTAAAACCTATGTTATACAAAAACTTAAGAAGTATTTCATTTGTTTTTTAAATGGTGTACTTGGTTTTGTAAAATGCGTAAAATTGACCTTTGACCTGCGATATCTCCCCCATTTTTAGTACCAATGTAATCAGCGTGAATTGTTCTATCGAACCGCTTTTTAATTTTTTTTTTCAATTAATGATGCCATAGCCATAACGCCATAGCCGTAACCATAACCATAGCCGAAATATTACAGCATTAGTTGATTAGTCATGTAACCGTAACCGTAAACAGCTGAAGTAGAATTACAGACAAAATGTGTATTTTGTCACACAAACACAAATAATTTTCCCCTAAGTCAATTAATTTTTTGTCGCTCATTTCTAATATTCAAATTTTTATCGCAAATATCAAAACAAATGTAAAGTATTTCACAGCTGCTTAAGGTTACGGTTACGGCGTTATGATGCGGCATCTAAAATCGTTTACAGTGATGTACATATGTTTGATCAGAACAGCTGATTGCTATGGTTACGGTGCGGCACCACTAATTGCAGCTTTACTTACACCAAAAGAGCAAATTCTTCGATAACTCTCGGTTTTTGATTGGTTGATTCAACACAAAGACAATTCAGAAACAAGTCAAGAGCATCCCTGAATGGCTACTAAAAAATATAAAAACACTTGTAAGTGTCATAAAGTTGTAAGTTGTAAATCCAAATCGCTGAAAGTGGAAAATCATATATTTACATATATAGGTACTTAAAGCAAATGTGTACACAAAATCAGCTGCCACAAAAGTAGCTTAAATATATATGTATATATATAATATATATATGTACATATGTATATACCCAGCAGAGTTGTATTTATCATAGTACTTTGTTATTATTTTTAATGATCGACGCTACATTAACGAAAAAATTAGCATAATTTTGTTTTTTTTTTAATGTTCACACACTCATTTATGGAAAAGTAAATTGTGCTTAGCACAAGAAAATACGATAATGAGGCGGTAGTAAAAAAGGCGAAGCAAAACTAGAATGTTACTAGAAAAGGGCGTATAAAAATTCTATAATATAAACATTGCAGCGTGCGAATATTCGCTCATTCGCCGACCATAGTTCGCCAACAAAAATCTGTTATCGTTCTGTGATGAGCAATACGCCGACTAATTATTCCATTTACGCTTTACCTTGAATTGTTTATTACTTGTTTCTGTGTACTATTTCTATCTGCTTTACTTTGTTTGTTCGTACACAAAACACTATCTCCATGGTTCGCTGATAAAATGTACATAGGTAAAAAGTTTGTGGTATACGTAACAACCAAATCGAAACATTTTTTATCTCGCAATAGGTTATCGACAGAATCATATTTTTAGTTTATTGAATATACCACATAGCGTTCCTCTCAAACGCTCCAAGGACTAACTCATCAGATGTTGTGAACATCTAAGCCTTTACGTCATACAAAGTGCGGACATGATCAGAAACTCAAAAATTTGTGGTTTTTGTTCGACGAAAAAGGACTTTACTACTCAATTGCCAACTCGGTCCAAAGTAGCACTTGTTAACAAGAGAGATTCGCTATTGGATTCTCAAATAAACGAAATTTCTTGCTATGGTGGGTGCTCTACTAGGAGTTGCAATATTCAAATTTAGATCACAGAAACCTGCTGTTTCGATGGGCCGGCAAGAAAAATAACAGTGTTAGATGAGTTCACATGTGAACAAGTGGTTAGTACTGTGCGGGGCTTTTTTATATACATATTTGGTACATGGAAAAAAATATTCTATGGGTAGTGAAATACCAATCCATAGTCTGATATAAATCCGGCTTGTTTCGAAAAAGTGAAACGGCTCCTCATAAATAACCATTTGTCGTTTGAAGTCAGTTTGAAACTGTCGGTCCCTTCATTTGTGAAACAACATAAAGACGCACGCCACAAATGGGAGGAGAAGCTCGGCAAGGCACCCAAAAAGGGTAAGACACCCAATTTCCTCTTATTATTAATTAAATATCGATCAAATTTTTTTCATTAGATAATGAAATATCAGCTTTTTGAACTTTGAAAAATACCTTTATACGGCAGGTACTACATTACTACACAATGAACCGATTCCGCTGATTTAAGATGTTTACCACCCTAATGCCAAATATATTATGAACGAGTATATTAAGCTTTCCTGCTACTGCTGAATTCACAGTGGCACTTATCACAGCGTTGCTTGCTTGATATATTATATATATATTATAACGCATCATTTTAATCCTTTAATAAAAGAACGTTTCGTCCTGCACAAATTAGTCTTAAAGTACTCGTCATTTCTTAAGTTGCATTTCTCCTAAATACACCGACTGTCTTGGCTAATAATTCGGGTGTAGTTATTGTGCGAATTCAATCATTTCATGTCAGTAATATTTTAAATTTTATTCACGCCTGTTTTTAGATAGAGTTTAGCAACCAGATTAAATTGAAGGAAATAAAAATTTAAGCTCCCAAAACGATCAATTCGACTTGTGGCAGATAAGAAATTATTTTCTCGTCGACAACAAAGGGTAATTTTAAATGAAACAGGTAAATTGTTCATCAATTCCATAAATTAATTATCACTTGTATACCGAATGACAGCAAAGTCTGCTTGGACTTTTCATGGGTGTGTTGTGCTGTTACTTTATTACTCATGCATTTAGAACTTATCATATGATATTTACTTGCTTTTCGAATATCGACGAGTATAATGGCTACATACAAGGCGACGTTATTATTTTTATATTCTTCCGCGTGCGAGTTTGGATATTCTTTGTTTTCATTTCTTTCTTCGCAATTACAAGCTGACATTAGTATATAACTTTTATATTCACTGATCACAGTTTCAGAAAGACATACAAAATAAAGCTGATGCTGGGCACGGCAATGAGTGTGAGATACACAATAAATATAGTAAGATCGCAATAAATTTCCTTAAAAACAACGTGCAACAACGTCGTGGGTGACTACTATACAATTAGTTGCAGGTTCAATGCCCACTTTGAGCATGACACATCAAATGATAGAAATAGTTTATTCTAATAGCAGTCGCCCTCTGGTAGGCAATAGAAAACTATCGAGTGAAATTCTGCTGGGCAAGGGCTTCTCCCCTAAGACACCATCTGCCATTTGGAGAGCGCCACAAATTGGAAGAGAAACTCGGCCAAACACCTGAAAAAGGGTTTATATGCCAGATATTACTTATGTATATGTACGTTTGTATATGTTTGTATAAACAATTTTCTTCGTTCTTGTTTCCATATCTTTTTCGCAACAAAGAAACAATATAACAAATGTACATATGTGAATGAATTGCATACATACATATATGCAGGTATACACATATATACTATATGTTTGTACGTAAAGTATGCGAAGAAAAGAATAAACAATTTACAAAAAAAAACAGTTAATGGTAGAAAAAGCGAAAGCGAATAGGCACAACGATATGACTTTGCGAATTTCATGAAAAGTAGACAGTAAATACGAAGATGTCGAAAGAATTATGACAAATTTGCAACTGTGTGGCTATACAAAATGAGTAGAAACTAAAAACAAATGAGAAAAATACAGCATATAGTATCGCTGGGAAGATATGATATACATATGTACATATGTACAAATGTGCATACATGGATTCAGTAGCATTTTACTGATGCTGACAATTTAAAATTTCAAATATTTAAAGTTTAACTATTTTTAACATACATTTTTTTTTTAAATTAAGTCAAAACTAATTACAAAATATAATATATGTTCATGAGAATATTCTAAACTCGCGGATTTCGCATATACTCCCAGCATCAAAAGAACTTGCCAAATTTTAAGCATTTATTATTATTTTTTTGTTTAAATTTAAATTATTTTTTTATAGGAATATAGTGCATACTACAACAAAAACCATATAACGCAAAGTTTCTAACTTTGTACAAAATTTATAACAATTCAGCAAACTTTCAAACTTTTTACTCGGAATCTTTAGATAAAATTTATAGCTCATTGAATTTTGGTACAATCAAGTATAAAATAAAAAATAAAAAATTGTCAATATGTGGCATACACTTTCTTTCGACGCTGGCATAATGTGCATTATAACATACATACATATGTATATGTGCATTGTTTGAAAGTTTCTATACACCATCTGCGTTTTCAGAATACATCCGTCTTTTCAAATATATGTATCTATGTACATATATTCATGCATGTCATGAAATTACTTGTATATGCCATGGAAATTTTTGTAGCATTTTTTTAATTTATACCAATTTAAGTTATAAAATAAAATATTTAACTTCAGTTATTAGTAGGGCAATAGCAATTTTTTGAGTAACTATACGCAGCGCGTATACACTTTTCCTCAGACATTTGTACATACATATGTAGGTACCTACATACAGAGGTATATGTTAGAGGTCACACATTTGTATGTGCATGTGCATTCAAACTGCAATTTCAATTTAAATAACATATTACGTAGAAATTTTGGTTAGAGAGAACACTGCGCGATACAGCGAAAGGCGAGCCGGCATTGCAAGTCCAAAGTCCAACGCAGCCTTGCAAGGACAGTTAAAAGCAAAAGCACATTTCTCATTAGGATATTAATAATTAAACAACATAACGAAGCCGCATTGATATCCGTTAACTCACCTAAAATAATGTTTACACAATCTGCTCAAGAATCTTTAACGCAACTTATTTGCGTTACTATTTGTTGCCTATATTGACGTCAGCGTTACGGCTTCAGGTTTTTATGCAACTGCACTCTTATATTAGTCAAGAAATCACTCCAATTTATTTACGTATTTTAGTTTTTGTTTTTAATCTTTTAATATACTGCATGTGCACAAGCACATACTATTTTCACAAGAATCAATGCAAATTGATGCAAATATTGCGAAGCAAAAAAAAGTCAATTTACATTTATTTCATATTTCTCCACTGCTAATTTTTTATACGTCTTGATTCGGCCTTTGTATGGTTCATTTTAATTGCTATTCATTTTCTTTCTTCTGTTTACCCTTTGCACTTTTATTCCATCTGCACTGTTCTCACTTGTTTCTACATTTCGTATTTCCTTTGTTACTGAGTAGAAACTTTTCAATACTAATTAGAGAGCTACACGGAATTAGTTCTTATTTGAACATACACGAATCGGGCCAACTACACTCAATATTACACAATCAATATTTTTCCTTTAATAGAACAAATATTAATGGGCAAAAATAATACAAACTTTGCTAGCGGAATAAAGTTACACCGATTACATTTTTCGTATTAGAACTTGTAATTGCAGCCAACTTCTCAATGAACCAGAAATGCTATGATTAAATGTTGCCAGCCCTTAAAGTAATTTTTACACGGCTTTCGACATTATTTAATAACATTTTCACATCACTATTTTGGCTTGTAGAAAATATTTGCGCAGTCTTGAGTTTTTGAACGGAATTCTGGTGAAATTTATTCAAAATAAAACTAACTAATTAAGTTAGGGTTATATTGTATATATCCCCTATAAGTAATAATAATAATAAAACTTTTAAATAAACCCAACGAAATTACAGCAGTCAGCTGTATTTTAAGATGAAGATAACATTACACATTAACAAAGAAGTAACTCAGGCTTTATTATTTTAATTTTTTATTTGAAAATTATTTTCGCAACAATTGTTTACTATATGTTCAAATTATATTTCATATTCCCATGTTTCCACGACAGTCTATTCTACTTATTCTACTTTACCAGAACTACTCAAATTTATATCCCGCCAAGGACTGTGCATATAAAGCAAAGTTTTATTGCCTAGCTTTGAATATAAAGTCAAAAGCATGAAAGCTCCTTTCTAATTGTTGTTGTAACAGTATAAACATACCCCATAAATGTTTGTGGAATGCCAAAGTGACTGTCAAGATCTACATTCAAGGAATTATCAATTAATTCAAAAAATTTCAAACACAAATCGTTCTTTTTTCAATTTTACTAAATTTGAATCTCGTTTTCTCAAAGCACACCAACATTGACGCTATTTTATAACGCAAGACGGTGTACGGAAATATTGGTCTGATATCAAAATAATAAATTAATATATTTAAAAATTTTAAAATTAATTTAATAAACTTCCAAATAACGAACAAATCGTTGTCTTCGAAATTTTATAGAAATTAGTTTTTGGTTTCAAACAAAAGAGTTACCCAAAACATAGAAAGGCAATTAATCAACCTTTATAATAACCAAAAAATTGTCTTTATATTGGAAACAAAAACCGAAATTATTAAGAAACTTATTATGGTGTTGTCCTTGTTGTTGCTGTAGCAGCATTCCACAGTGACAGTCATTGGCCGGATATAAACTCGGACCGCTCCGCAAACCTAGAACCGATTGTCATTGGAACGTATTTTTACAAGCGTAACAATATTATAACATGGCGGCCGCTGTAGCCGAATGGGTTGGTGCGTGACTACCATTCGGAATTCACAGAGAGAACGTAGGTTCGAATCTCAGTGAACCGATTGTATTTCTGCCATGAAAAAGCTCCTCATAAAAAAATATCTGCCGTTCGGGGCCGGCTTGAAACTGTAGGTCCCTACCTTTGTGAAACAACATCATGATGCACGCCACAAATAGGAGGAGGAGCTCGGCCAAACACCCAAAAAAGGGTGTACGCGCCAATTATATATATATAACATTATTATGCCGAGGAGATTGCTGAATACCTCGAGAATGATTTAAGACCAAATTATCTTCAGAGAACTGTTCCACCTCCTAAATACTGCACAGCTATCATTGCTTCTGAAATTTTAACTTGGAAGAAAGTAAGTTCTTTGGAAAGATAATATGACTGTCACTTCAACAGCATTCTTCATATATATATGCTACAATAAGACACAACGACAACAACGAGAACGTTCCCACGACAGTCGGTTCTACGTTACCGGAACGACCCGGATTTATATCCGGCCAAAGACTGTCACTTCAGCAGCATTCCCCATATATGTATGGGGAATGATTATGCTGCTACAACTACTACTACTATAGGGTTTTTCAGTAAGAGCGCTTCAACTTTTGAACTTTTTTGAATAAAACACAAATGGTTTGACTTTTTTAACTAATTTTTTTTTTCGAGTTTGAACATATACATTTAAGTATGAAATTCGATTTATTTTGCATGACCACCGCGTGCACGTTTTACGAAGTCCAATCGTTGAACCCAATTTTCGACCACTCTTTTGCATAAATCGGCCGAAATTCCAGCAATTTCGCATTCAATATTGGATCTGAGCTCACAAATCGTCGCCGGCTTGTTACTGTAGACCAATGACTTCACATAACCCCAAAACGGGACGGCTTGTTAAATGGACCGTAAAATGGCCGTAATGCTCTTAAAGTAGCAGCAACAGAACGATTATTTTCATAAAAAATTTGCACGATTTGCAATCGTTGCTCAAGTGTGTTGCGTTCCATGATGAAATGTATACTAATGAAGTTTACAAATGACAAGCGAAAAATTAAAAAATATTGCGTCGATCGCCCTCCCTATCGGAAAAAAGTTGAAGCGCACCTATTGAATAACCCAACAACTAGAAGAAGAACCAAAGTAAACTACGTATACGCTATGGAAGCAGGGTAGTTATCAAAATGCTTAAAACGAATTACGTGGCGTGGGAGCATAGGATAAGCCGTGTTTCAGTTCATTTTGTTACTCAGTCACAATAGCAAAACTTGGAGCTGGCAGTACTTTTTAGGATACGTCATTAACAGTGTGCTAAGTCCCTTTTTCTGTCTTTCCCCGGAATTGTAACTTTTATTCGTTAATTAAGTTGTAAAGTGATAATAAATTCTTTCGAATACGAAAGTTCTTTTATGCACAATTTTTGTGACATTCACAGTATATTGCCCTCGGAATGTTAAAATAAAAAATCAAAATAGATATTATACATAGAGTAGGCAACATTGTTTGCCAGCGGTGTGAAGTTTTTGACGGACAGCATTGGGAAGTAAAAGAAAAAAGAATAGGTGTCTGAGCGGACGCTGGCGAACGTAAAGTGTCGATGATTTTTTTCACGCACATCTAAATTTCTTTAGCAAATCTTAGCAATCTTTAGTTTATTTGTATATATCATATAGAAGTGTGGAAAATGCAGTTTTGGAGCAGTCGAAAATGTCACTGCTTAGCAATTTTTACGGTAAGTAATTGTACCCAATGTGTTATCCACTGCAATGCTGATTTGTTGCCGCATTGTCAGAAATTTTCTGGAAAGATTTTTCCTTTTATTTTTTCATTCATAACATTAAAACGTGTGGTTTTAATATTTTTTTTAGGTAATTTATGTCCTTTATAATCCTACCGATTCTGGAGCAGTGGACATTAACAGTGAAAATATTGACATGACATTAGGTAAGTGAAAAACGAATGTATTTATTTAGAGAATTTTAAGTAACATAAAGGAAGTGCAGCGATACGCAAGCCATGGCTTATATTCCTCTTGACGTGTCAATAGCGAAGTCGGTATAGTGTTTAGACAAAAAACAACAGGCACAATCAAGCTATTCACATGTTGTTAGTAAAATAAGTGAAATTATCGTCTCGTATGTTTTGTTGGGTATCTTCGCTGGTTTTTCCACCATTATTCTAACACATTTTTAAGTTGATGTTTACAATTGTATTCATTATTTTAATAGATTAAATTTTTAATCCTAAGCGTTGTGAATCATTCATTTTTAACTAGTTTATGAAGAAAAACTTTGGCGACTCTTTCAGAAGAATTGAACATTTTTCAACAAAATGGATTATTTTGTTAGTGGAAGAGGGTGGAAACAATATTTAAGACATTTTTATTAAATGTGTTTACTTATGAATGTGTTTAGATTGGTTGTTTATTAAACCGCGTCTGATTCTGCACATGGCGTACCGCCTATTAATGGGGTTCGACCCCAATATTTAAAACCCACCCTCTGTGTTGAATTGGGAAAGTAGCAGCTGGATCTAAAATTGCCTTAAATGCACCTTCATTACGCCTACATATGTGTCACGCGTAATATGTTATGTAGTGTTAATATTGGGAAGAAAAGAATTGTACAAATAAGTTTTGCACAAAAAATTTACTAAAAATAATGAAAAATTTACTAGTGCGTTCTCTTGGTCATATTTATATATGGTGACAATGGTATCTGGTTCACTATTCGGCATGGTTGGTAGTGTTTTGCGAAATGGTTTATCTTCATCAATTCGTCATACGCAATTGCAAGTTTAGATAATTGTATGTACGAGGGGGGTTCAATAAGTACCCGCGTTAGAAATGAAGACACCATTTAAAAAACAAATATTTTGTATTAATATTTCCGTATGAATGTGCTGGTTCATTATCGTGGTGAAACAGCACCTTCTTTTTTGCCAAATACGGTCATGTCTCCGTAAATTTTTTGTGAAAGCCATCCAATAACTCACTGTAGTGTTGTCCAGTGATCGTGCTTCCTTTTTCTAAAAAATCTATAAGAATGACGTCGTTCGTACCCCAAAAAAACGTCGCCATGATCTTTCCGATGGGACTGTCTTCGCCTTCTTTGGAGCAGATTCACCGGAAGAAATCCATTGTTTTGATTGTTGCGTAGTTTCTGGTGTGTAATGATGAATCCAGGTTTCATCAACGGCGAAAACTTGACGCAAATATTTCTTCCGATCTCGCTTAAACAAACACTGCTTCGAAGTTAACAGCCGCATCCGCTTGTTGTCCACCGTGAGCAATGGCGGCGCCCATCGTACCAACAATTTTTTCATCGCCAACTTATCATGTAAAATATTAATTACCGTTCCGGTCAACACACCTATGGCCGGCCTCTGTTACTTCGCGCACTTTCGTTCGTTGATCAGCGAGAATCATGTCGTGGACTTTTTGAATGCTTTCCTCGGTAACCGCGTCTGCCGGGCGTACTGGTCGTTCCTCAACAAAAAACGGATGTTCCGCCACGTTTGAATTCGTTTAACCACTATCCATCTTAGCGAAAATCACGAAACACGTCTGCAAACTCACTTATCAATCGGTCTGAAATTTGTTTTGCCGTCGCTTGATAGATGGCAGTACACGATGCTAACACCAACTTTGCTCAGGAACGCTCTCTGTTGTTGTTGTTGTTGTTGTAGCAGCATAAACATTCCCCATACTTACATACGGGGAATGCTGCTGGAGGGACAGTCCTTGGACGGATATACATAAATCCGGGTAATTTCGGTAATGTAGAACCGACTGTCGTGGAAACGTGTCATATCTGTCATCAAACACGGGTACTTATTGAACCGCCCTCGTGTGTATGGGTGGGCTTCCGTTATTGTTAATGAGCTATATAAAGGGTGGATACACAAAAATTCAAATTTCAACACAAGACATAAAACACATGTTTTTATGTTTAATTTTTGAAGTCAAAAACAAGTTAATTAAAAGTTTTAATCAGCAGGGCCGCATAACAGTTATCAGTGAACTGTTGTTAAGCTATTTTTTTTTCGAACACATATAACTTTATGTTCTTGGAAACAGGCAATCGTTGTGCCAGGTAGGTGAAATTTGATCTTCAGAGGCGGTTTACGCAAGGAAATACTTTGAATAGAGGGAGGAATTAAGAGAAATAACGTATCCGTCTTCCATGCGTGAGGTTAGGTCCAAAGTTTCGTAAAATATCTTGGTCAAATCACATTCTTGCTTTAACATGTTTTGTGTCGTGGCTTAGCAGTCGTCTGCAATCATGTCGAGTTTGTTTTAAGTAGCCATCTAATTTTTTTTTAAATAATTTTATACTTACTGTTTTAAGTGCTTAAATTCGGAATACAGGTGAATTTTTGATGGTGAAGTCTATTTGGACGACTATTTGCTAAACAAGTTTTGAAAGTAAACTCTTACAAATTTCTTTGAAAAAACATTCCCTATAATCTTAATCTTTTTTATTTTATTTAAAAGTAGCGAAAATACAGAAAAATTATTTCTGCTGTAAGGTATTGTGTTTCTTATTCGAAGAGTTTCTGTAATTCACTTCTGAGTAAATTTCAAGGCAATTGTAAGAAAATTTCAATGAAATTCGCTCGGAAGTGATTATAGGATCGATTTTGTGTTGAGTTTTCCTTTATATTATAAGATTTCATTATTATATTATTTATAAAGATTTCATATTATATCATTTATAAAGATTTCAGATATTATAAAAGGCTAGCGACCTCTATAGATACACGTTGTATCTGAATAAATAGTTATTTAGGTATTTAGAACATTGTTGCGTAAATTTGTCGAACAGCTGTGTCATTATTGATGGCCTTATTATATTCATATCAATGTTAAAATATATTTTTTACGGATTCTATACTTCATATTTGCTTAAACGTTGCGAATATACATATCATATATAGTACATATACCATATGTATGAATGCATGTATGTGTATGTACACACATAGCTGAATAACGCAGTAGATATACGAAAATTTGAATATGGAATTTTTTGAATTTGAACTAAATTTTTTATATAGTACACATTTGCTTCCTAAATATTATTCAATTTGACATAAAACTGCATATCTCTAATGTAGAGTATACACGCTCGAACCGTTGTATCAACATGGGCATGTTAGATAAATGGTTTTACTATGTATGGTTGTACAACCGATTTCCATGTTGGTCCAATTGTTGTGTAATGAGTTGGAACGTGTATACGCAGATTTTTTTTAAAATAACAAACAAAAACATTTTTTTAAATTAAACTTTTAAATTTAAATTTAAAAAAATTTGTTTAAAAAAATTGTTCAAATAAAAAAAATTCTTTTAATAAAAAATAAATAATATTAAATAAATTAATTAAATAAAATTTCATTAATTCTTAATATTGAACAAATTTTACTTGATTTTGCGAAATGTTCAACACCACGAATATGAGAATAATAAAGTATACTAAACAGCCATCCAACTCATTGAGCGTGCCATCCAACTCATACAGCGTGCTGATACAACGGTTGAAGCGTGTTACTCTACGTTAGAAACCAGTGTTAGCATGCAGGTATCAGTATTTGAAGGATGAAAAAATATAGACAAATACAACAAATGGAATAGGCGGCCCGTCTTAAGGGGTTTAGCGTAGTCAGAATTTTCAAAGAATTGAATTTTTTTTTTTGCATTTTCTAAAATATCTAAAAAATATTGTGTGAAAATTTGAAGTGAATCCGACAAATACTTTTCGAGTTATTCAACAATTAACAAAGGGCGCTCGGGCAAAAACAAACAACAACCAAAAACAGGGTTTGATTGAAAAGTAATGAGCCTTATTTTTTTAAGCAGTTTTATTAAATCTTTTGGCTTATACAACTAATATTCTTCAAAATAGGACCCTTGAGCGGCAATACACCGCTGGTAGCGGTCCTTCCACTGCAGGAAACATTTTTTAAACTCATCCGCCGGAATCGCGTTTGGATCGCCTCGATGGAGTCGAAACGCCTCCCCTTCAGCTTTCTTCTCAGGCGCGGGAACAAGAAGAAATCCGGAGGGGACAGGTCTGGGCTGTAGGGAGGGTGGGCAAGCACCGGAACCCCCATCTTGGCCAATGCAGAGGTGCAGAGGAAGGCGTTGTGCGCCGGCGCATTGTCGTGATGAAGGGTTCAATTGTTGACGAGGTCGGGCCGAACCCGGACGATGCGGTTTTTCAGCCGAAGGAGCACTTCTTTGTAAAATGCCGCGCTCACAGTGCTTCCTGGGGGTACAAACTCCTTGTGGACCCGGTTCACATCTTCGTCTGTTTGCGTCGTCGAAGGCCTTCCAGATCGCTGTTCGACTTCGACGTCCTCCCGGCCTTCCTTGAACGACTTGTGCTACCGTTTTACCTGGGCACTGGACAGAGATTGGTCCCCGTAAGCCTCCTTGAGTAGCCCAATGGTTTCGGTACTCGTTTTGTTTAGCTTTACGCAAAATTTGATCGAGTAACGTTGCTCCAACGATCGCTGCATTTTCGCCACTGCAAAATCCTAACATACTTTTAAAACAGATTTCACGCGCGGAGCGATGTTGACTGCACCGCTATTGCCAGCGAACTGGGACCGGTTTCTAGTGGACGGGGAAGGTCCAACGATCATTTTCCCCCACCAACCGATTCGGTTGCTCGCTTGGCAGACGCTCCGCGCGGGAAGGCTCATTACTTTTCAATCAAACCCTGTATATTTTTTGACTGGTTATCACTGTAACTTAAAAACCGCTTGGTAGATTTCAATAAAATGTATACTGCTTTTGAAAAACATAAGAAACTTGTCCCTGAACGAAGGATTTTTTTTTTTTTTTTATTTCGATTTTTTTAAACAATTAATTGTCGGTTTTTTTTCTCGAAAATCTGAAAAATATTTCCTGATTCCATATTGTTAATTTTGAAAATAAAAAAATAAAACTAATTCTCTTGTCCGATTGATTTTAGATGAGTCTCCAAGGACTTGTGATGATCACCGCAAGGGACTTCTGGAGAAACGGGATCCACACAAACAGCGTTAACTTTTATTTATTAATTTTTTTTTTTTTCAATTTTTGCTAAAGTCAAGTCGAAACGTGATGTATTAATGCTATGTTTTTTAATTTTGTAAAGCAATTGACTAGCAAAAAAAACAATATTATTGAAAATCATAATTTTTTCGGGCCTCAGACTACCCCTAACTCCTTCAGCCAACATATCATTTCATATATTGACAAGTTTTGATTATTTATCTTTTTATTTTTTTTTATTTCAATTATGATATCTTTTTATAAAACTAAAGTTTATACTACAACAAAAGCTATACAACGTGTTGGGTATTTCCTCCATATAACGAATACTTAAAATTTGTTTTCTATGGAGGATAACACCCAACATCGTCAGCAGAAAAAAATTGTCAAAAATCAGCCTAATTTTTGAGCCACTTGAAACTTGCACTTTGCTGTAACGAAAATCAATAGACTAGAAAACTGCGTACTCGAAAATTTTCCAGAAACTCTGTATAAAAAGTATGAAATTTTGATGGAAATTCGCTGAATTTTTATAAATTTTGTACAAAGTTTGATATGGTTTTTGTAGTAAAAACTATAGTTTTATAAAAAAATAATTCAAATTAAATGATCAATAAATAAATAGTCCAAGCTTGTCAATATGTAGTGTACACTTTCTTTTGACGCCGGCCTCTTATGTCTATGCTATATTTGCTCATAAAAACAAACACGAAAACACTCAAACACAATAATATAGCGATTTCCCTAAAAATGTAAAAGTTCATGTACTTACACTTATCATTCATTCGATTTGTTTATAGCGTCCAATGAATTGGTTTTTCTTAATTTCTACGCCGAGTGGTGTCGCTTCAGTAATCTCCTAGCGCCGATTTTCAATGAAGCTGCCGATAAGGTAAACACAACGCACTAGCAAATATTTTATTTAACCAGTTAAAATTAAACATTGCTTATAAATAATTTTAGACGAAAGAGGCTTTCCCCGAACCAGGCAAAGTAGTGCTCGGTAGAGTCGATTGTGATCGGGAAACAGCAATCGCTTCACGCTTTCACATAGCCAAATACCCTACACTCAAGGTGATACGCAACGGACAGTTGAGTAAACGTGAATATCGGGGACAACGCTCTGCCGAGGCGTTTGTGGAATTTGTGCGGAAACAACTTGAGGATCCAATTAAGGAGTTTTCGTCATTGAAGGACTTGGAGAATCTTGATTCAAGGAAACGTATAATTATAGGTTATTTCGATCGTCGTGATCAGCCGGAGTATGAAACTTTCCGCAAAGTAGCTACAAATTTAAAAGAAGATTGTCAATTTCATGTCGGCTTTGGAGATGTTGTTCAGGCCATGCATCCGCCAAGTAAGTGCTCTATGTATCACAATACAGCGTTAACATTTTTTTATTTATAATCTTTTAATTTTGGTTTTTCCTTGAATGCATGCGTTCTTCTTATATCGAGAGATTCATTGTTTTAATTCTAAATAACTAAAATTCTATTTACGCAAAACTTTATTGTCATTATATTGTATTCTTCTATTAACAACGAAACTTTAACATTTTCCCGTACAATTACTAAGCTGAGGACGACAGTAGCGATAGAAGAGGTAAAGCGCTTTTAAATTTAACATTAGGTAATTTATGTAAATTTTAATTTTTTTATTTCTTTCTACTTTTATTTTGTTTAAGCATTTGCTTTGTAATTTATGAATTGTAATTATGCTTTTGTACACAATTTCGCTTTTCTCGGTGTATGTAAGAGGTCTTCTTGGTGCACATGCAATATTACCGGAAGTCGATTCAGTACAGTAATTAGGCGCATATGGCAATATTATCGGAAGTCAATTCACATCACATTGTTTTCATCACAAATATTAACACTTATTATTACTATACATTCATAGTTATAGATTTCAGAATATCTATGGGCTTCTAATGAATTTGTTTAACATTTTATGCTTTGGGTTGACTAAAAAATCGGTAACAAATCGTTGATAGATGGCTTTAAACTCGAAAACAGTACGTTTCGCTAAAAGGGGACATTTTAAAAATTACGATAATGTGGATAGTCGATTTATTTAGTAAAAGCTATTTGAACTTGAATTGGAGAGACAATTTTAAACATTCTGAGTTCGCAGGCGGTACGATTATTTCTGATCTATACAGTTAATTAAATAGATTATATATAAATAAATAAATAAATAATTGGCGCGTACACTTCCGTTAGGTGTTTGGCCGAGCTCCTCCTCCTATTTGTGGTGTGCGTCTTGATGTTGTTCCACAAATGGAGGGACCTACAGTTTCAAGCCGACTCCGAACGGCAGATATTTTTATGAGGAGCTTTTTCATGGCAGAAATACACTTGGAGGTTTGCCATTGCCTGCCGAGGGGCGACCGCTATTAGAAAAATGTTTTTATTAATTTTGCCTTCACCGAGATTCGAACTAACGACCTCTCGGTGAATTCCGAATGGTAATCACGCACCAACCCATTCGGCTACGGCGGCCGCCAATAGATTTTAGCGAGCGATTTAATTGAAGCAGTCATCACGATATCGCCAAAGAACATTTCCACAACAGTCGGTTCTATGTTACCGGAACGACCCGGATTTACAACCAGCCAAGGACAGTCACTTCAGTCAGTGCATGTATGGCGAATGTTTACGCTGCTACCACAACAACAACAACATAACGCCACAGAACATTATGAATTATGGCTCAACAATAATTTGGAAAGCTTGGCATTGATTTTGAGGTGTCTGAAAAATAATTCTGACTATCATTAGTTTCCTCCATTCTAAAGTACTTCCTTCCGACCCAATACTATTTTGGACTGTAAGAGCATATTGGGTGATAGTGAACGTAAGCCGCACCTTCTTTAAGCCGCACTTAGTCGTACCGTAACCATAGCGATCAGCTGTTCTGATCAAACACATTTTTGTTTTACTCAATTAAGTCCATTGTACTGCACTCGGATTCCCTTTTAATTTTCTTTAAACTTACCCGACATCCGAAGAAATCTGAATAGATATTGAGGTGCCAAGGAGCCAAGGTGGTCGCTTCTTAACACCTCAGTGACAAAGACCCCAATACTAATTCGAGCAAAGGCGGGACAGACACACAGGAAGTGATCCGCCGTCTCATTCTCCTCTTCACAAGGTGGGCAGAGTACACTGTCTGAGATGCCTACCTTTTCCATGTGCTTCGCTCACAGAAAATGGCCCGTCATCAATCCAACCAACTGTCTGCAGTCCCTTCTGTTTAATAACAGGAAGATTTGCGACAGTCGGTCGGACATGACAGGTAACATTCGTTTAGTCCATCTGTAGCCTATCTCAGCCTGCCAAGCTCCCTTATGGTAGTCACACACTGAAGCATTCGGCTACGATGACCGCTTGATTGTCATTGGTCAGATAAAAATCCTTGACCAGATATAAATCCGGGCCGTCTGAGCGAAGGTGTATGTGTACCTCTTCTTCTCGAGATAGTGTCGCGATTTCTTTCGGAGCGAGTCGCGAATAAATATGACTCGTGTCTTGATAGCCCGAAAGTTATACTATTATTACTTTTAAAGGAGTTCAGAACTAAAATATGTAATTAAATTTTTGCGCTCAGAAGAACTTAATTTTTGTTAAAATTTGATACCGAAATTTACCCAAAGTATTTCCTTTTCCTTTAGGGGAATTCATGTTTACAAAAGGTACGTGTACGCCAATATTAACACATTGCGTGCCACGCCATTCTAATATGAATGTTTCTAATGTTTCTGTGTGAGATGCGTCTTTCGAATTTCTACGACGGTTACACGCCAATAGTAGCACATGTACTTCGAAAATCTGCTTGTCAGTGCCCGTTGTTATTTAATTTTATATGTTTCTAATTGTGTTTTTAATTGTAATCAACTTCGATTGTAAATAACTTTATGTTGCTTTTTTGTTATTCATTGCCGTAATAGATTTTTAAACATTACTATTTTGACTTCGTTAACAGGTCAACCCATCATTGTTTTCCGACCCGATGTGGCATTGTCGCACGAAAACGATGAAACCTTCACGGGCAGTTTGAAAAACTTTGATGAGCTAAAAATTTGGGTGCAGGAAAAGTGTGTGCCATTAGTGCGCGAGATTACATTCGAAAACGCTGAAGAGTTGACCGAAGAAGGTTTACCATTTTTGATACTTTTCCACAAGCCAGACGACACTGAGGCAATCAAGGACTTTAAGGCGATTATAGAAACCCAATTACTGGATGAGAAACGTAGAAGAATGAAAGATATAAATTTAAACATTCAATTAACATACATATTTCATACCTTTTGCAGAGAATATCAATTTCTTAACGGCAGATGGCCAACGCTTTGCACATCCATTACATCATTTGGGTAGATCGACGGATGAATTACCGTTGATTGCTATCGATTCATTCCGTCATATGTATATGTTCCCTAAATTTGAGGATATGTATACGCCCGGCAAGTTGAAGCAATTTTTGCAGGATTTGTACAGTGGAAAATTGCACAGGTTGGTTTATACGTTTAACAATTTAACAATAAGCAATCGCTTTTCACGAGACATAGCACAGTTTGATATTTTCAATAATTATTTGCTCTCTTTTTGTGGCTCAACAGAGAATTTCATTATGGCCCCGATCCTTCAGGCAATGAAGTGCAAACCGAAGCAGATTCCAAATCAGGCAAAGCCACTTCACCGCCAGAATCAAGCTTTAAAAAGTTGGGACCTTCGAAAAATCGTTACACACTATTGCATAAGGATGAACTGTAAAGTCTGTTATTAGGCTCTAGATTAAACCCACACACACAAGCATGCACTCACAAAACCCAGACACACACGCGTGTATTGCTTGCATGCACACAATAGACACCTGAAAAATAAATAACACCAGTCAAATCAATAGAAAAAACAATCAATCTCATATACAACAACAAATATAAATACTGAATGGATTTTCAATAAGTGGTTTGTTTCTTTGTTGCTTCATACACTTAAAGATTTTTTTGAAATCTTTTGTTCAAAAGCTATCTATTTTGTTTGAATATTTAACTATTGAAAACGTACATAAAAATGCAATTGTGATTATAAGTTTTATGTATTAATTATAAAAAAAAGTAAATTAAATTACTGAAAAATAAGCGCTTGAATTATTTTTGATGCATATATATATGTATTTGCTAAAGATTTTCCTTATGTATTGAAATTCGTTGGAGCTTAGCAAAGCATTTGAATACCCATAATTGTAGTTTGCAAAGGAATTTGTAGAAATAACCATATTTACTATAAATAAGTTTTTGTAAAATTAGACAATGAAATGTATTTTTTTTTTTTTTATTTAAATAGTAGTATTTCACCTTAAATGTATGTTTCTGATATTTTTAGATATTATTGATGAAATAAAAATGCATTTTGCAAAGGTAATTTGTGGCTAAAAGTTGAAAGCTGTGTATTTCAAGAGAATTATTTATGAGGTATAATAAATAGGCAATATAGTTATTTAAAGATTCCTTTTATCAAGGTTTTGGGGCTTATATTCAAAGCTTCAACTCTGATTTGTCTAAGCTGTGTTAAAATAATATATGCTAAAATAATATACCCACTGCATTTCTGCTTTCTTACTGAATATAAAGAATTGAAAATTCTGAAATAGGAAAACTAATTGTTTTCTTTTTAACATTCCTTTATTTGTGCATAAAAATCGTTAGTATTCCTTATATTATTAAGGCGCCGCATTGCATACGTAATAATTTTTGATATTCTATCAAGGCGCATTCATTAAAGGTGGTGGCACTAGACCAACAACACTGTTCTGTACGTTTGATTGTCAAAGCAAAGTATTGAGAAACTAGAAAACGAATAATGAATTCGCCTTGCTTCATTCTGAGCTGACATGGACATGGACACGGCAAAAGAAAAAAACAACTCAGCTGATTTACCAACACCACCTTTAATAGATTCGCATTGTATTCTACTTTCCTAAATTTATTCTTGTTTTGACTGTCAATCAAATTCACTACATAGAAACAAAATAATTGCCACTTTAACTAACCTTTTTTAAAAGCTTCGGTTGGGCAACTTTTTAAAAGGTTATATCCATAAATCGATAGAAAATAAATTTTGGGAAGCTACCCAAATCCCAAGGTTAGCTATGATAGAAAGAATAAGGTCGAAAAAGCCAGACCCGGATGCCCAAAGTAGGGTTAAGAGTGTTGTTAGCCTCAAAGATAAGTTGACCTCACTTATCGTATGTTACTAAAAATTCTTGAATAACGAGAATAGATTAGATGAGTAATAATCTCTTCGGTCTTAAAATGTTCCACTAATTAAACGACTAATAAAAACTGAGTTAAAAAAATTTTAATATTTATAGAAATGCCATTACTTATATTAATATAAAATTTATTTTATTAAAGCCTTTCAAACATTTCTTATTCTCTTTTTGCACGATAAATACGTTCTCAAGAAATTCATGTAAAAAAAGAATTAGGTATAATATTAAAAAAATGTTTTTAGAGATCACTTAAGAATAAAATATTATATTAAATATATTATAAGAAATACATTATTAAACGGCGAGAGCGAAATCTACCGAGTCTCAGAGATTCATTTATTTAAACGCTTCAAACATGCATCGAAAAATCTCCCTCTATTTGCTGTATACATTCAAGAAAAATTCATAAAATATTGAAATTTGTGTTAAAACAAAACAATACGTGTAAAAAATTGTTTTTCTTTTTAATTCGTGTAAAAAGAGAATTAGGTGTATATTTAGTTTGGGGAAAAATAAATCCCTTATTTTTGGGCAAATGGTTTAAAACTGTTTCATGGTCGATATGTAGTTCCTAGGTGCTACGGCTACTAACATGCCGGTCAACTTCGACTGTTTCTGTGATTTTATCAACATTTTCTTTAACATCAGAACTGCCTGAACGGAATCGACGAAACCAAAATTGCACATAATTAACTGTTAAAGTATTCTCACCGTAAACACCATTCACAATTTTAGCGTCCTGGCTTGCATTTACTCCTTTATCACAGAAAAAATATAAAATGCAAGGAATTTTCTCTTTGTTGACTTCCATTGTTAACACCCTGTAACTCACAACTGTATTGAACATACAAAATACAGCAAGGGATTTTTTTTTTTTAAGAGAAAATAATGGACTTGTTTTACCCCAAACGAATATTTGAAAATATTTATGTGCAATAAATTTCTGGTGTAAGAAATGAGCAACAGACAACTAATAAAATTTCAGAAATAAAGATCTACAAATAATAAATTTAATAGTGAAACTATTCGTATCAAAGATCACTTGACCATGAAAGCTTGGTCATATAAATCCAACTCTTGAAGAGTAGCCTTGAAAAAATCTCAGAAAATTATTCGGAACTGAAAGACAAAATTAGTCGCACCATTAAATTCGTCCGGGATAATGCCAGCAGTTTTTAAATAAATACCATCATTTTGTAAATTTCAAAATAGGCGACCCTTAAATTTATATTGAAGTACCGCATACAAATAATATAGGACATTGTTGTGTTTTCAAATTATTTCTATAATATACATTTTATATAATTTTCGTTTTCGTTTCTTATTAATTCAGAAATTAATACATTCTTTTTATTTTTTTAATCTAAGTTTATTTTTTAACATTACATTCAGTATTTACGTTCTGTCATAAATTTGTATTTTGTTTTATTCACTGAAAAACTTTTTTTTCTAATATTGTGTTGTTGCTTTTTTTGTTGTCAATATTCAACAGGGGAGGTTTTCTGTACTTTGAAATTTAAGTAATTAATTTCTTGTTTTAATTTTTGCATTTCTGTTTGATTCGCTGAAGCAAATAATTTTTTTTTTTTTGCATTCAGCAGAGGAGACTGTATTTTCTACCTTAAGCTACTTTCGTAATTAAAAATTTTTTTATTTTTATTTTTATTTTTTTTTTAATTTGTTATTAAAATAAGTACTGCCTGTATATTTAAAGATTATATATCTTTTTTCTAATTTTTTCTTTGTTTTTCTTTCTTCATTTAAAAAAAATTGTTGGCCCTGTTTTTGTGTTATCCAATTAAGTTACTTTCGTAATTCACTTTTTTTTAATTTGTTTTTAAAAATACGTACTGCCTGTAATATTTAAATATTATGTTTTCTAATTTTGTTTAATTGTTAACCCTGTTTTGTGTTATCCAATTAAGTTACTTTCGTAATTAAACCGTTTTTTATTTTTTTAATTTGTTTTTCAAAATAGTACTGCCTGTAATATTTAAAAATTATGTATCTTTTTTCTAATTTTTTTCTTGTTTTTCTTTCTTCATTTAAAACAATGTATAAATCTTTTTTTTTGTTTTCCAATTAAGTTACTTTCGTAATTAAAAATTTTTTTGTTTTTATTTTTTTTTTATTTTTTTTTTTATTTTTTTATATATGTTGTCGGCATATTTAGAAATTATATATCTTTTTTCTAATTTTTTCTTTCTTTATTTAAAAAAAAATGTATAATCCTGTTTTTGTGTTATCCAATTAAGTTGCTTTCGTAATTAAACCGTTTTTTTAATTTTTTCTTATTTATTATTAAAATAAGTACTGCCTGCATATTTAAAAATTATATATCTTTTTTCGAATTTTTTTCTTGTTTTTCTTTCTTTATTTTAAAAAAATTGGTTAACCCTGTTTTTGTATTTTCCAATTTTGCTCTAAGACACATATTTTAATCCCACTTTTATAATTATTAGGTAAAATATTTTTTATGTTTAACACTGGAAACTTTTTGCAGTATTTTCATAGCCGAATCAATTTATTATTATATTTCTTAAAATAATATTTCGTTCTAGTCTTTTCTATTTCGTTTTGGTAATAGTATTGAAAATTATTTATTTTCAACGCAATAAATACTTAAAATTTTCTATTTTGTTGGGTTTAGTGTTGTAATAGCAAAGTAAACAAAATTAGAAAAAAAGGGCAGAACATAGGAAGCGGTAATATGAGAATGTCATATAAATAAATGTGTTCTTATAAGTTTGCCATAATTTTAATTTACAAGGAAAGTTAAGCTAAATATAAATAAATCAAAATAGAGAATAAACAAAATATTTTATAAGCATAATCACACACAAGTATTTCCTGCCGGTAGTTACATGAGCAGTCGCGAATTAAGAAATCCATAAACGGCATTTATGTATCCATTCGCCACTGCGCGCACACATCTAACAGCCATTGATTTCCGCTCTTTGCCAGTGCTGGACCCACGGTTTTCAGGACTATGAAGAGCCATTGAATCCTTGTATGAGAAAATGATTTGTATTTACACATACGCATATCACTCACCGCTTGTGGTCCACATTCATCACGCTGGTTGCCTGCTGCTGGCTGCTCGATGCCTGCGCCGCCAGTTTGTCCACGCACATAACTGCTTGCCGTGCGCTACGCTAACGCACTACTTACCAAGCTACACATAAAGTAGATGGATGAGTACACAGCAAAGTGCTATTTTCTGCTGTTTCTCTTTTTTTTGGCAGTAGACAATTTGGCGGTCAGTTTGATTATCACATTGGGCACATCAAATGTTTATTGCTGTGATTCAAGCACTATGCATGCACAGAAGTATGTTAGTAAACTTGACGACGTTTCGCAAACACTTGCCAGTTACTGCTATTGCTATGAACTTTGGTTTAGGAATGCTCCAGTCACACCTAGAGTATTCGTGTAAACAAAACATGCAAACCAATAAAGTTAGAGAAAATAAGTTATTTACATACTATGTATGTATGATATATGTACATACAAGTACAAGCCGCCAGCGACCATACCGCTATCAACGCATCTAATTGCGTGCGCGTAATTTAGTTGGCATATGGAATTGCTAACGAAGGCAGTGATTGATAGGAAGTTGTGCGAGATGATCGAAGACGTGTTTGAATTACGTTACCTGTAATTTGTCACTTTAACTTCGAAAAATATTATTCGCACTTAATTTTTGTGGAAGTATTATTTATGCTACCGACTTTGCAGATCCGGTGTTCAAAAATTAATGCGAACATAAAATATAAAAATGATAGAGAAAGTTTTTCTAATAGCGGGAGGAGAATTTTTGCAAGAGAACCTCAAACGGGAAGTGAGTAGACAACCAAGTTGAAAATTGACAAAGAAGAGATTTAGCAAATCAAAATGGGAACAGATGCTGGTTGGTAAAGGTTTAATTGGGGAAACAAGAACTGAAAAGTTCAATCACCTCATTAAACTCTCAATTTGAGGTGGCAAACTGGTTTTTGTCACAGATCATTGCGAACTAGAAACCATCGGCACATTCCTATTATGCATACATACATATATAGGTATATTTGAATTAATCATTCTTGGCTTGAGCTAAGTAGCAGACATACTGGCATGAGCTTTAAGTAGCTGTGCAAGAACCCACTTGTTGTTGTTGTTGTAGCAGTTCATCAAGCTCTGCCAAACATGGTGAAGTCGCCTGTCATCATCATCAATCTCCTCTAAGTGTAGGCCCAAAGGGAGAGAGGTGAGTGGGTTTAAGGGGGCACGTGAATAGGTGGTTAGTGTCGTGCGGGGCACCTTCACATGCCGGCTATATGTTGAGTTTGTAGGTTTCGATTCTGGATAGGTAGAAGTTTAACTTGCTACAATATCCTGAATTTTGAATTGTGTCAAAAGGCAGTTGCAACCTTTCCCCTGCAATAGCTGATGATTAGACTCCGATGACGACATTCAGTGGGCGGTAATTTGAAAAGAGAGAGAGAGAGAGAGAGGTAAAAGACTCCCGATGAATGCAGTTTATAGCTTATCTGTAAACTGGTGATATATCCCTGTATCGTTAAAATCTAGATCTGGTCAGTTAAGTCAAAGAAATGACTCTTGATGTGCCTGGGAGGTAGTTCCTGCGGTAGAATCCCAGCAGGAATTACTTGCTGAGCATCTTACTATGCTTCTTAACTGATAACATAGTAGCTTTGCTTTGAAGGTGTTGTAAAGGGGACGCCAGGAGACATCACGGGGCTGCTACCAATGAAGTTTTGGCTGGTATGGAGCTTCCTCTTTTGCGTGTCTCTAGTTCAAGGCGACCACGGTTCTACGCTACCGGAACGACCCGGCCAAGGATTGTCACTCCAGCAGTATTCCGCGCACATTTCTGAGGAAAATTTATGCTGCTATAACAACTAACAACCGTTAATTTTGGTTTATAAGCGGACATAAGAGCTGTGGTGTAGTTGAAGGTTGGAGTGATGTGTAGCTGTCAGATGTTCTTTAAGAACGGGAGTTGGGGTGTTTCATGTGTATTCATTACTGGGGGAAGGAGATACATCTTACGGTCTTCCCTTAGCTAGCGAGCTTTCCAGGTTTCAATAGTGGGACCACTCTTCCTATTTTCCACTTTTCAAGAAAGATAAGAGTGGCAGCATTTAAGCTTATGCTCACTCCCCCTTCATTCTGCATCCCAATCCTCACTATATCCCGCTCCAACTCCCATCAGTCAAAACGAATCTTGCAATGGCTGAAGCCATCTTCAGAGATGCTCTGGCTTGCGCACCGCTTAAGATTGAACAAGTGACTGCATTACCCTCTGCTCTTGAGCTCTACACCTACAATCACCTCGTTTGGGGCGGTTGCCTTCCACCATTAGACCACAACAGTATCAGCTGTATGTAGAATATTATCAACACAGACAATATCCAGTGTCCCTCACCCGCCAAAATGCAGTCGCATTCCATTTACCACCTGGAAGAAGGTCAAACTGCAGCCAAATGTGAAAGTCGAGGACACACCAATACCGACCATAAATAACTGGGCCAAACAGTTTATATACAGGCATTGAACGGCATTCATCGGCAGTCTTCCTAAACTGCCGATCCACGAATGCCGTCATCGGAGTTCAGCCTTGACGACACGATCCACATATTGACATGCCCCCTTAAAATCACTCACCTAACACCTTTCTGCATTTGGACTCAACCTGTCTAAACGGCATTTTTCCTGGGTCTACCATTAGATGAAATAGAAGATGAAGATCGGTAAGTACATGGTACTGGCAAGGCTTGATGAACTGCTACTACAACAATACTGCTGGTGAAGTACATGGATCAGCTTCTATGCCAAATATGGTCGGATGAAAGCATGCCTGCCGATTGGAACTTTAGTGTGCTCTGCCCAATCCATAAGAAGGGTGATCCTGTAATTTGTGCCAATTATCGCGGGATTAGTCTCCGAAATATCGCCTATAAGGTTGGATCATATCAGTGTGGTTTTAGACCTAGAAAGTCCACCATCGACCATATATTCACAATATGCCAAGTCTTGGAAAAGAACCATGAAAGCAGAATCGACACACACCATCTTTTCGTCGACTTCAAAGCTGCATTCGACAGTACGAAAAGGAGTTTCTTGTATGTCGCGATGTCTGAATTTGGTATCCCCGCAAAACTAATACGGCTATGCAAGATAATGTTGCTCAATACCAGCAGCACCATCAGAATTGGAAAGGACCCCTCCGAGCGTTTGATACCAAACGAGGTTTCAGACAGGGTGACTCGCTGCCGTGTGACTTCTTTAACCTGATGTTGGAGAGGATCGTACGAGCCACAGAACTTAATCGCTCAGGCACGATATTTTATAAGAGCGTACAATTGTTGGCGATATTCATCGGCCTAAACAACTGCGTTCTGCCTTCTCCAAACTGGATAAAGAGGCAAAGCGAATGGGTCTGGTGGTGCACGAGGACAAAACGGAGTACCTCCTGTTATGAAACAAACAGTCGGTGCACTCGCGTATCGGCACCCACGTCACTGTTAACAGGTAATTTCGAGGTTGTAAAAAACTTGATTTATTTAGGAACCTGCATTAACACCGATAACAATGTCAGCCTTGAAATCCAACGTAGAATCTCTCTTGCCAACAAGTGCTACTTTGGACTTAGTGGACAAATGAGTAGTAAAGTCCTCTCTCGACCAATAAAACTAACACTCTACAAGGCTCTCATCATGCCCGTCCTAACGTATAGCGCAGAAGCGTGGACAATGACAACATCCTATAAAGCGACGCTGGGACCTGTGCACGTTGACAACGATATTGTACAGTATGGTGAGCTATAAATACTGAGCTGTCTCGCTCGCGATCATGTGGTGCACATTGAGGCCTCTCTGGCAGCTATCAATATTCTGTGTCGGTTCATCAAATTGGCTTTCTCGGCAGTTTTGCTAGAGAGTAAACTGGAGTTTAATTGTAGTTTCTCGGTAGCCGCCGCAGCCGAATGAGTTGGTACGTGACTAACATTGGGGAGTGCACAGGTTTATGATAGAAAATGTTTTCTATGAAAAAGCTCCTCATAAAAACCATCTGTCGTTCGAAGGCGGCCTTAAAATCGAATTCGAGTGGTGCCGTCTTTGGCAAACGCAGCAGAAATAAATTCGTGCCAGAGATAGGTTCGATTCCAGCCCTAACAAGAATAGTTGTCAATAGTATTGCTGGGCAGGGCAAGTTTACTGAGGCGGCAGCCCTGGTTGGTAAAACCCCGAGCTAGAGGAATGATTATACACTTGTAATATCATATGGTGTCTAAAAGTACAAGGAACAGTAGAGGTCCTCTGGTTATTAAAATAATTTGTTTCAATCTAAAACCGTGATAAATTTTTTAGAGAATCAGTCATCAGGCAGGAGTTGAATAGGAATCGATCTCTACTCGCCAAAGAGGAGGTCAATACCTAAACTTCATCAGTGCCAGAACGAAGTTTTATGCCATGTATCTACATACATATGTACGTGTATATGTATGTTTATAATCAATTCGTCAAATCAAGAAATCACATTACACGAACTCATTAAATCGGTAAAAAGGAAAATAATACAACTACATTACAAATATTAATGTTTGTTGTTTTATTTAGAGTTAAATCGTAGTAAAATTTTGGGAATATTTTTTACTATATACATAGGTATGTATAAACAAAAGTGTACAAATGTATGCCAAAATAAAAATATTTTGTGCGCTTGATGCATTCCATAAAGGTGGGAAAATATTTTGTCATTTACATTAAATTTTTGTATATTTAAAAATTAAACTTAAATACATACTATTGGAAAAAAACGAGGATTTCGGTATTTTAATTGTAAAAGGAGTCTTAAAACACACTTGCCGATCGTCGTTTTTCCAAAGCAATATTGAAATAAAAAATACTATATATTAAAAAATTGTACCACTATATTAAAGTATGTATCTAAATTGGACGGATAATATTCGAATACCATAATGCTTTGTAAATCTGTTTTACGAATTTTGTGCTTAATTATTCGGTTCTCGTTTGTTATGAAAATTCAGAGGCACTTGGGTGAGCTTACGATTAATGTTTAGGAAATAAAATGCATATCTCCTTTAATACGATGCTAAGGCCTTGCTTAACACTGATGCCACAAATAATCCTCCGACTATTGTGGAAGCACCTATTAGTTGCTGCATTGACCCACTCTGTAAAAGACGGTTGCATTTAATTGGATGAGTGCATTCATACACCATACTTTTTACAACTCATTGAACTTACAATAACAAAGTAATTGCAGCGATCGCCCACGCAACACTCATAACACCACCAATCTTCGTACCAAATATGTGTGCAATACTGCATATAGCGCTTACGCCTCTGTTGGCATTGTTGCTTCGTCAAACATCGTTTGGAAACATAATATTGTTTCAGTGCGCCTTGCGAGAAATACGGTTGACTACCCCAACGTATTTCTGTGCCGCAAGCATCCTCTCCTGGTTCACATGTTTTTATTGTATTAAGGCATTTCTCGGTATTTCCTGTTTGGTTGGAGCACACATAGCACTCTAGTCCGCTTACGAAGTGTACTAAAATAGGGCGTTACAATAGGAAACGTCGTGGCATCATGTATCATAAAAGGTGTTGACGCACTTACCCTGTCCAATGTAATAAAACGACAAAAGTGTAAGAATAAGTAGCTTCCATGTTTCCATTTTAACAATTCGCAGACTAAGGTTCTTTAAAGCAGGTGCAGGATTTATATTAATTTTAAGGCAAACACAACAAAAAATAATCAACAATAGACTAAAGGGTGACAAATGCCTTTGACAGCTTTGTTTCAAAACCACGCCTCAAGACAGAGTTGCAACTAAGCTTAGGTTTCGGTACTTAACTTAACCCTGGACAAGATTATAAACAAAAACTACAAAGTCCGCGTGTTACAGCATTGTGCATTTTTATTTTCGAGTTCCACCACCAAACTTTTTTAGATAAGGCAGAAAATAGTGCTTATACGCAAGATAATATACTACTGATAACTGATAAATTATTAAAAAAAAGAGGTTGTCTGTAAAGTCGGTTTACTGACGATAGTTTAACGTGACAACGTCATAAGAAAATATTGATGGAATGGTTGCAATTTTCAAAACAAAATTTTAATTTTATTTGTTTGATAGATATTTTGTATGGATATAGAGGAGGAGGTAAATGGAATTGCAATGGAATAGGTCAAGTTACATTTACACAAACGTGAAAAATTACGAAACATTTATCAAATTCATGAAAGATATCTTCAATTTCGATTGTGCATCAGACGTTAATAAGTCAACAACACTTAGAGGCATCATCATCGAATTGACTTTCTCAAGGCACATTACACTTGAAACACTCCCTTTCATTTCCTATTTTTCCTATCATCATTTATTCTCAACAGAGAATTGGTTCATTACCATGCACACAGGAAGAAAGCATATGCAAATACAAGTATGTGAATTTATATACAAATGCGCATATACATACATATACATACATATATATGCTCACTCAAGTAGGACAGAGCCAGATGTCACACGTTGCCGAACGCGGGGACCGATTGTGCTCTTTGTCGTTCGTTCCGCGCTCTCGCTTGCAGTTCAAGCACATTAGCTTTCATTTGCTTGCGTACGGAATAGATTCGTATATTTGGTATGTCCATATGATTTGTATGCATCTTTACATATAGATTTATTCTTTTTGAAAATTGCGCGAAATTGTATATGTATATGCATGTTTATATACATATATTAGTATACAACATATCTTATAAGGTATGTGGTGAATATTACCATACATTTTTTCCTTCATATATAATAAAAAAATTAATAATAATAACATTAAAACAACAGGTATTATTAACAAACTTTTAAATTCTTCAAGTAAATCAAATTAATAATAATCAATAAGAAGGCATATGCAAATCAAATACGTGAATTTATATATGTACATTTGCGCATATACATACATATATATGCTCACTTAAATAGGAGAGAGCAAGATGTCGAACGTTGCCTTTCGTTTGCGTTTTGTCGTTCGTTCCGCGCTTTCGCTTGCAGTGCATGAGCAAGGTAACACTAATAAGCAAGGTAACGACACATTTTTTCGTGCGTGCAGCCTGTTAAATCGAATTATAAGACGTTATCACGCCAAAAATTATGTAATAAAAAAATTAATTTTTAATTTTATTCATTTATTTAAAAATTTAAAATGCCTATGAATCCATCTGTTGTTTGTGCTTGCTTTCAAATTGGCAGCATTGGTCGTTTGACAACGTCAAACAATGTTTTTTGTGCGTATTGATTTTTAATCGTCAGTGTGGAATAGATCTTTCTTTGTGAAAATCAATTAGTGGAGAAATAAATTTACAAAACTAATGGGTGCTGCATTCTTTCCTGTGTTGTTCTTCACCGCGTTTTGGGCCTGTGTTGGCATTGGTGTTCCAATGATGACTCCAAAAGGACCACATCAAAGTCTCTTCCGTTGCATTATGATGTTAACTGCAGCAACTTGCTGGCTTTTCTGGTTATGCTGTTATATGGCACAAATGAATCCTCTACTTGGGCCAAAATTAAGCCAACATGCAATTTATATGATTGCGAAGGAGTGGGGCAATGAACTGAGGGATGGATAGAGAGGAAATAAAATATGAATGAGTCTTGAAGAATCCCGAAACTGTCGTCGTGCTGGGGAAAATCTTTGATTGGAGTGAGACGAAGTGTGCAAACTATTTATGCAAAAATGTTTAATTCATTTAAAAAATGTAGTGAAATTGTTTTATTTTAAGGTAGTGTATTGTGCATTCCTCTTACTATACAAGTATTTATGTACAACGCGGTTAATGTCACGATATCGGAATACGATTTACGCAATTTTTTTTCGCTATCGTACCAGTATGTCATATTGAAGGAATTTATTTGATTATAATATAAACTAAAACCCAAACATTGTATGTTTTTATTTTTGTAATAGTACAAATATTCCGCATTAAATTGTTACTGGGAGCAAAGATTAGATATTTTGTAAAATGTACAACAAATGCCGCTGAGTGGCAGTCCTTGTAAAGGCCGTGTAAAACTTCCGAATTTCTAAATGATATAGAGAAGAAAATGGCTCAATCCCCTTCTGTTAAATAGTTTTAAAACTATTTAGAAAATTAATGGATAATATATGCAATAGTGACCAAATCATATACAACTATTGCCCTATTATAGAACAATTCAATTTTTTTTTCAGTTCGGATTTCAAAATGTTGATTGAAAATTATTTTAGTTGGTATGCGCACTTTTATTTAATGCTTCGAAATCAAACCAAATACCAAACTAAATTAATTTTACTTTCAATAAACATTCAGCAAAATTTAATTAAACAAAATATTTTGTTGTTCTATAACGGCAATAGTTGCTTATGATTTGGCTATCACAGTACATATGTACGTGCAAACATATCGCACCCTAAATACAAAAGGGGCACACCTCAAAATTTTCCGCACTCGAGCTTGACTTCTTTACAGTAGCACAGAAAACAAACTATGTGACATATCACGCTGAAATTTGCCATGTAAGCTTATAACAGTCCTACCAAAAAACAAAAAATGTATTTTTGCCATATGTCATCCGCGGACCGTTTTATTGATAACGTCTCGTTCATATTTGAGCTTCTGCTCATTTTGAGTTGTGACCCTTTTGTATTTAGGGTGCGATATGTTCTTATATATGGGAGTTATATCAAAAGGCCAATAAAATATCTTCAGGAGCACAATATTTTTATTAACACACTCACAACATGTACATTTATACTATTTCCTAAGAATCGATATTTTTGACGATTTGTAGTTTCTGTTGGGAACTCAAAAGTATTTGGAAAACTCATCAATCTTGCTATCTCACGTGGGGTAAAATATCGCAATTTTAAACTTTTAAGTAGTTCTAAACGCAAAGCCTCTGACTCTTCACTTAGTTCTAATTCTTTGACCTTTGCGAAAACGATATCCATTTCCTTTTTATTCAAAGGACAATAAATGGAGCCCGTTCCTTCACTATAGTAGGTGTAGGCCTTTGTGAAGCACATTGTCTTTCTTGCTTCCGCAGTTACGATGTCCATTAACCATACTCGCTTACTCAATATTTTATCTGGTAAATAACATTCTGGGCCGATTAAGTCATCCGGCAGTAGTAAGTTACTAATCGTCACTCCATCGATCACCCCCATTCTAAACTCTATTGGTATATCATCTAAGATGTGTCCGCCATCAAAGCAAAACTCCTTTTTACGCGCTAAGCAATAATAGCGACGTCTAGAATTTGGTATGCCAAACTGTGTTGGGCAGAGTATGAACTCTCGCCATTGGTAGCCTGCTAGACGCAGCGCATCAAGGAATTGATCATGTGCTTTTGAGATTTCAAATCCTTTTACATTTTCCATAAGTATATATTGAACGCCTTGACATAGTGGTAGCAAGTTACAGATGTGCTGCAGACCGTCCGAACGACTATCATCTACATCCAAGCGATTACCGACTCTCGTGTGTGGTTGGCAGGGTGGGGACATGAGTATCATATTTACATTCAATTTTTCTATTTTTTCAGGTGTTAGACTTTGTATGTTGTTGTTACACACTGAAGTTGTTGGGAAATTGTGGGCGTATACTGCATTGGCGTTTGTATTGATATCCATCGCAGCGATCACTTTGCCTGGAACTGCAGCGGCTGATAAAACAAAGTAAATTTGATTTATCTGTGATTATTTAATAATGATAGTATTGAACTTACATCTGAATGCATAATGCATGCCACCAATGCCGCTAAAAAGTTCCAATACGTGGAAATCCATACCTTATTTTATTTACAACTAAAATCTTACATTCGGAGAAGATAAAAGAAAACCGCATTAGCATACAAGAATCATGATGCAAAGAATAATGAGATGGCGCCCATCGTGGTCCCGTTACTTTGCGCTCAGCGAATTTGACAACCAGTTACGTGATTTTAGCTCCAGTATAGCCAGATTACCATTTTCGTAACTTGATTTAGCATTTTTTTTTTTATTTTTATTATTTTTTGTCTCGGAGTTTTAGTTCATTCCACATGACATTTTTCTAGCCTATTCTAATTAAAAGTAATGTTTATAATTTTGTAAAATATACATTTTTTAATAATTATTTAAATAATTCACTCAGTTTTATTTAGCTTTACTTTTTTTTAACATCTGGTGGCATTGTCCGTGATTGCCGGTGTTGTTGGTGTTCTTCTGCTTTCGGCAGTCAAATCTCTCTCTCGCTACTGCAGTATTGCCTAGCTTTGGATATAAAAATGCACTAAAATGCCCATTTAAAGAAAATAAAACACGAAATTTTTATTGTGTTACTTAAAGAACTTTGTATGCGTGACAAATTGTCTGTAGAATGTGCGTTTTTTTTAAATAAATGTGTTATGCTTATGTACAATTTAATTTATGAGTTTTTTTTGTTAAGCGAGACTCTTTTATTAAGGGAACGACTTTTTTGCTATATTCGAAGTTATGTAACTAGATAAGGTACTCTTTTTGTAAAAATGTCAGTATGGTTTCTTTAGTATTTTCTGGTATTTTCTTGTTTATTTTTACTATGAATACACCTCTTGAAGCTCTATGTCTCACTAAGGATTGATGACCGGAAGAAACGATTAGACCTCTATGGTTTTAATTCGCATTCAATAAATTCAAAGGCTTTTTAAAATGTGTAAAAAGGTGTTCAATCTTAAGAAGAGTTGAGAGCAAACGTGACAAGAATTGTACAAGAATGATAGAAAGAAGATTGCGCCTATCAGAGCGTACGTGACGTCACGTTTGCTGAGTTGTGCAGTATTGCCAACCATTTGCTCTTCGCAATAAATTTAGTGCTTTTTTATACCGAAAATGCGACAATTTTTAAGTTTGGTGTTTGTTTCTTTTTGTTTTTAATTTAAGGCTAGAGAAACTTTAGGTTAAAAAAAAACTGTATTATTATACACAAGAAGTTTAAAAAAGGCCACTCTGAGAAGATTTTAGTGCTAATGAAAATTTTTTTACTCCTATAAAATTTGATAATTTGAAAGTGCAAATTTAATTTTTGGCTCCATTTAAGGCTATGCAAAAATATTAAATGCCCCACTCTCAACTCTTCTTAAGATTGAACACCTTTTTACACATTTTAAAAAGCCTTTGAATTTATTGAATGCGAATTAAAACCATAGAGGTCTAATCGTTTCTTCCGGTCATCAATCCTTAGTGAGACATAGAGCTTCAAGAGGTGTATTCATAGTAAAAATAAACAAGAAAATACCAGAAAATACTAAAGAAACCATACTGACATTTTTACAAAAAGAGTACCTTATCTAGTTACATAACTTCGAATATAGCAAAAAAGTCGTTCCCTTAATAAAAGAGTCTCGCTTAACAAAAAAAACTCATAAATTAAATTGTACATAAGCATAACACATTTATTTAAAAAAAACGCACATTCTACAGACAATTTGTCACGCATACAAAGTTCTTTAAGTAACACAATAAAAATTTCGTGTTTTATTTTCTTTAAATGGGCATTTTAGTGCATTTTTATATCCAAAGCTAGGCAATACTGCAGTAGCGAGAGAGAGATTTGACTGCCGAAAGCAGAAGAACACCAACAACACCGGCAATCACGGACAATGCCACCAGATGTTAAAAAAAAGTAAAGCTAAATAAAACTGAGTGAATTATTTAAATAATTATTAAAAAATGTATATTTTACAAAATTATAAACATTACTTTTAATTAGAATAGGCTAGAAAAATGTCATGTGGAATGAACTAAAACTCCGAGACAAAAAATAATAAAAATAAAAAAAAAAATGCTAAATCAAGTTACGAAAATGGTAATCTGGCTATACTGGAGCTAAAATCACGTAACTGGTTGTCAAATTCGCTGAGCGCAAAGTAACGGGACCACGATGGGCGCCATCTCATTATTCTTTGCATCATGATTAGCATAATTATATACGAAACCCCCTACATTTTAATGTGAGCGCGCCCAGAGACTGGATTGAGAACTTGGCAGCACTGTCACTCCCTACGTAGGCAAACAGCTGATATACGAAATTGCGAGATGCCAGAAATAAGACATCAACCACCAAATTGACGAAAACAATTCGTTTTTGTGTTAATTTCGCGATATTCAATTTTTCCAAGAATTTATGCTCGAATAAAAGGGAAAAATAAAAACTAAGAAGGCAAATATTATTGTTAGTATCAGGTTGATGTTTAAAGCTAGTAAATTATATTGCAATAATGTTTTTCCAGCAAGAAATTGTCAAATGTGAAGAATAAGTAAACTCGAGGATGTGTGTTTAGGACAATGAGTTTTCAAGTTCCAAGGCCAGGAAAAAGCCATAATTGAATTGAAATTGAGTTGAGATCCCTTAAATTTGTGATATTTTACCAAAAACTAATTTTTTCTGACCTATAAAATATATCTTCTTCTTCTTAATTGGCGCGATAACCGCTTACGCGATTTTGGCCGAGATTAACAAAGCGCGCCAGTCGTTTCTCTCTCGTGCTAACCGGCGCCAATTGGACACACCAAGTGAAGCCAAGTCCTTCTCCACCTGATCTTTCCAACGCAGAGGAGGCCTTCCTCTTCCTCTGCTACCACCAGCTGGTACCGCATCGAATACTTTCAAAGCCGGAGCGTTTGTATCCATTCGGACGACATGACCCAGCCAACGAAGCCGCTGGATCTTTATTCGCTGCGCTATGTCTATGTCGTCGTAAAGCTCATACAGCTCATCGTTCCATCGTCTACGATATTCGCCGTTGCCAACGTGCAAAGGTCCAAAAATCTTACGCAGAATCTTTCTCTCGAACACTCCAACCGTCGCTTCATCGGATGTTGTCATCGTCCAAGCTTCTGCGCCATACGTTAGGACGGGCATGATGAGAGTCTTGTAGAGTGTTAGTTTTGTTCGTCGAGAGAGGGCTTTACTGCTCAATTGCCTACTTAGTCCAAAGTAGCACTTGTTGGCAAGAGAGATTCTACGTTGGATTTCAAGGCTGACATTGTTATCGGTGTTAATGCTGGTTCCTAAATAGACGAAGTCTTTTACAACCTCAAAATTATAACTGTCAACAGTGACGTGGGTGCCGATACGCGAGTGCGCCGACTGTTTGTTTGAAGACAGGAGGTACTTCGTTTTGTCCTCGTTCACCACCAAACCCATTCGCTTTGCCTCTTTATCCAGTTTGGAGAAGGCAGAACTCACAGCGCGGTTGTTAAGGCCGATGATGTCAATATCATCGGCATACGCCAGCAATTGTACGCTCTTATAAAAAATTGTGCCTGAGCGATTAAGTTCTGCGGCTCGTACGATGCTCTCCAACATCAGGTTAAAGAAGTCACACGACAGCGAGTCACCCTGTCTGAAACCTCGTTTGGTATCAAACGGCTCGGAGAGGTCCTTCCCAATTCTGACGGCGCTGCTGGTGTTGAGCAACGTCATCTTACATAGCCGTATTAGTTTTGCGGGGATACCAAATTCAGACATCGCGGCATACAGGTAACTCCTTTCCGTACTGTCGAATGCAGCTTTGAAGTCGACGAAAAGATGGTGTGTGTCGATTCTCCTTTCATGGGTCTTTTCCAGGATTTGGCGTATTGAGAATATTTGGTCAATGGTGGACTTTCCAGGTCTGAAGCCACACTGATAAGGTCCAATCAGTTGGTTGACGGTGGGCTTCAGCCTTTCACACAATACGCTCGCTAGAACCTTATAGGCGATATTTAGAAGACTAATCCCGCGGTAATTGGCACAAATTGCAGGATCGCCCTTCTTATGGATTGGGCAGAGCACACTTAAATTCCAATCGGCAGGCATGCTTTCATCCGACCATATTTTGCATAGGAGCTGATGCATGCACCTTACCAGCTCCTCGCCGCCATGTTTGAATAGCTCAGCCGGCAGTCCGTCGGCGCCCGCGGCTTTGTTGTTTTTTAGCCGTGATATTGCTATTCTCACCTCGTCATGGTCGGGTAACGGAACGACAATTCCGTCGTCAACGATTGGGGTATCGGGATCTTCACATTCTCTATGACATGCGCAGCTGTCACCGTTTAACAGGTTCGAGAAGTGTTCCCTCCATAATTTAAGATTGCTCTGTACGTCAGTCACCAGATCGCCGTCTTTGTTCTTACAGGAAAATATATCTAGTTATATATAATATAGATATATATCTTTGTACTAACTTTAAAATTGCACACTAACACATATAATAATATATAATTAATATACTTAAATAATTTCGTTGAAGACCGGGTGTTTGTTTTTTGTAAATCTGTTATGTGCAAAAATTTGCCGTCTTCCCAAAACAGTTACATTATTTTTATCGATTTTGACAAATCTGACGTCAGGCTCCACTCCAATACAAACAAGCGAACAAAATAAACAATAGGAGGAGAAATTACATGTTTGTATAAAATCAATAAATTGCTTGGTAATATTGTGATTTGTGAGATTCAAAATAAACAAACTAATGATAACGACGAACCCCATGTTAAATTGTGAAACCACAAATTAATATAAAGCCTTTATGCGGATAAAGCCGTAGCTAAAAAGTGTGTGTGCGTGTGTATAGTTTCTTGTGTTTGGTTATTTTCTATTGTTTTCAAAATATATTAAGAAAATAGAAAAACAGAGTACGCAGACATCTTATGTTCCTTTTTTTACTTCTCACCATAAAATACAAAAGAAGGTCCATTAATTTCATTGTAATACAAAAATTAATAAATACAGGCAGTTTACGCCACAGGGAATACAGCTCTAGAAAGAACAAGTATTTATTTGTAAATGTTAACATTTTAAGTTATTTAGTGCTTTATTTTACAATTCCTTGAGTTCCAACTTGGATCTAGCGCCACTTTTAGAACTTTATTGGTTATCTTTTATTAGCCTATTTGGCATGGAGTTAACCAATTTTTCGGTGCTTTCTGGACTAATTTATTTCCTCTTTACCTAGTATAGCTCTTTTAAGATCAGATTTGTTATGGATGTCATGCTGTCTTTTATTTGTTCAAAACCGGTCTCAAATTTTCGATGACGTTCACATCTAGTGATAGCACTGGAGTTTCAATAATATGTGGTAATTTATATTTTAATCATATTTTTATTTTTATCTTTTTTTCTTTTTCTTTTCCTTTAAATTTTTCTGCGTTTATTAAAGGTTTATTACGGGCTATTTTGCCATTTAAAGTTGCTTTCTTCAGAACTCTTCGAACAGTTTCAGGATGGCAACTCTTACTGAGATATTTCTCGGCCATTTCAGCTAACTTTGGAGCGCTTCTGGTTGGATTTTTCTTCACCTGGCGCACTAGCCACTCACACTCTTTTTCGGTAAATATTTTATTTGGAGCCTGCCGGCTCTTATTTACCACACGCTTTTCATGCACGAAGCGTTCAATAATGTGCTGTACTGTTGACGAACACAAATTTACTATTTTAGCAATTTTACGTTGTGGCATTCCCTTTTTATAATGCTCCAAAACTAACTCACGCTTTTCTACTGATGTACGAGGTCCCATGATTAAAAAATTGAAGCGTACATAAGATTTAATATTGCTTTATATCAAACTAACTATAGATAGTACTGGTGCGTCAAAATAATTACGTTCGTAAGAATGTGTGGTGTGTATATTAACATTGACAGATGTCATCGTTGGAGTTCATCTATAGCCAAAGTTTTTATATAAATAGCAGTTAATAGAGAAGTGCTGCCACTGAAGTACGAAATGAAATTTTACAAAACCTTTTATGAATCTCACGTTATTTAATCAAAAAAAGATTAAATAGCTATATATGTATTTATAAACTTAAATCTAATAGTGCTCGACTATTTGCTTGAAACAATATATTTTAATTTGAAAGAAGAGTAATATTGTTATGGGCTAGAATTTAGTATAATGCCGATCGCTTTGGAAAAAACGGTAAAAAGGGGGTGATAGAGGGGTGTATCCCCATCTTAAAACTGAAAACAGAACCTGCCGGAGGCTTATAGTTTTTAAGTAATTTAATGTTAAAGTTCTATAATTTAGCGAAAAGTTGGTGTTGCCATACACTTCAAATGAAAACGAAGTTCGCACGAAGGGATGTTCAGTGGAAGGTTCATTGTAAAACTGCAGTATTTTTTGCTGTAATTTAAAGTTGAGAAATGAATTTGAAAATAAAAATATACAACTCATTTAAACTTAAAAACAATGATATTAAGCGTATCACAAAAAATAATAAAGTAATTAAAATTAAATTAAATTAATTAACACAGTATTTTTGCGTGGAACTCTTTATCGCGTAGGCGGCCTTCGGCCGCGCTTCATAAAAATAACCCTCATCAGTCCTACTCCGGCTACGCAATCACAGTATTTTTGCGTAGAACTCCTTTTCGCGTGGGCGGCCTTCGGCCGCGCTTCAAAAAAATAACCCTCATCAGTCCAACTCCGGCTACGCAATCCACAGTATTTTTGCGTAGAACTCCTTTTCGCGTGGGCGGCCTTCGGCCGCGCTTCAAAAAAATAACCCTCATCAGTCCAACTCCGGCTACGCAATCCACAGTATTTTTGCGTAGAACTCCTTTTCGTGTGGGCGGCCTTCGGCAGCGCATCAAAAAATAACCCTCATCAGTCCAACTCCGGCTACGCAATCCACAGTATTTTTGCGTAGAACTCCTTTCCGCGTAGGCGGCCTTCGGCCGCGCTTCAAAAAAATAAACCCTCATCAGTCCAACTCCGGCTACGCAATCCACAGTATTTTTTCGTAGAACTCCTTTTCGCGTGGGCGGCCTTCGACGCGCTTCAAAAAAATAACCCTCATCAGTCCAACTCCGGTTACGCAATGCACAGTATTTTTGCGTAAAACTCCTTTCCGTGTTAAAACCATTGAACCCAAAATTAAAACGTCATATGCGTGTATGTAGTAAGCAGGCACAATAACCCCCATTCCCATCATTAACACTAAACTCAAGTACTTAATTTTTGTTTTCATTTGCAGGCATCCGGCAACACCATACTGTTGTAATTCCAATCTTCTTCTTGTTCGCGCTTAAAATTGGAATGTGATTGCATAGGCAAATGAATTTGCATTTAATTTTAATAGATATAATTAGAATATTAGCATAAAAATCGGTACAAACACGCGTGTGAGTGTATATTTGGTGATTTATAGTGAAATGTTAAAAAATATAGAGTGTAATGTGGCAAATTATACTGATGTTCCCAAGGGCATTTTGAATGTAAATAATTAAAAAATTATTATTTCCCGATTAATTTAAAGTTATAAAGAGTGTTCCTTAACACCTCACTAACATCTCCACCAAGTTTCATTAAAAAAAACATAGTTTGCCAGAAATTCCAAGATCGGCATTGTTCTAAATTCCAGCCTTGTTATGTTGCAGCAACAAGAAAAATGTGTTCGCAGTAAGGAATAACTGTTTGTTTTATTAAAATTTATTTATCTCCCTAGTGCACCTTTTGCGTCCATAATTTATTAATATTGTTAATTTGAGTATATTAATAGATTACTAACAATTTTAAAGATATATTTCGGGCTTAAAAATGGATTTAGAAGAACTTTTGTTGGAGAAAGTGTACGCTCTATAAAAACGTGTGAACCTGAATATATTAATAAATTCAGAGTGCAGAAAATATTGGCAAAGTCTGCGCAACTCCTGTAAACACTGCGAAAGAATATGCCAACTCTTTCCCGGTAGTAGTGCAAGGACACCAATAAGGATATGGAAATTTCTGGATGCAATGTCATATTTGGAAATGTTCCAAACTCCAATCGGTAAGTGATTATTAATTTGGGCATGATTATTATTTTTTTGCCATGCCAAATGGGATTAAGAGTTGTATCTAAAGTGGAAAGGCATATAAAGTTAAATAAAAAGGAACAAAATATTTGAAGATACATAAAAACACAGTAGCATAACTGCCACTAAAACATATACCTTACTTTATACAAACATGCCCTATGACAATACCGAAGAATGAGAACTTAAAACGACAATATGAATGCCGAGATAGAAGTTGCCATATCTAGAAATTACGACAACATTAAGCGGATGTATGGAAGCAGAGGTGCATGCGCCAAATATTCCGTCTTAAGTTGAACGTTTAAATGTTCAAAGCAGTATCAAGTGACTAGGCATTGAATTTATTTAAAGCTAGCAAGTTATGGGTTGTCAGTTAGTTTAAGTGTTTAATTTAGCAGTCTAGTGACCGAACCGAAAGGAGCTTTAATGGAACGATTCATTTGGAAAAAACGTAACCTGTGGTGTCGGAAGCTATATTGCGGAATATTGTAACACCAATATTGAAATATTTTACATAACTTGTGTATGATTTATTCAAATTTGACTTTCAAAATAGGTGATACAACCTTCTTCAATTTTTTTTCTTATTCACTCCCTTTTGGGAACGGTTCTGGGCTATTGTTTTTGTTCCGTCCCGTGTAATGTCGGAATTTGCTAGTTCGCTAACCATCGATCTTCACCAAGTATTCTTTGGGCGACCGTGACTTCTGCTCCCTTGCGGATTCCAGCCCAGCGCCAATCTCCAAAAAAGTACTTAAACGAAAATTTTCTTAAATCTCTTTTATTTGACACCCGTATTGTTATACATATGCATTGCAATTAACTGATGTAAAATTTATTCCAAACGTTAGTCAGAGTTATAAACGATCCGCTTGCCAAATTTCATCTAAATCCGTCTAACTGTTACGTAGTGAAGAGAAACCTCTCATGGTTTCGGTTTTTCATTTTATCAAATTTCAAATCACTTTGTACCGCTAAGTCGAGTTCTAGCTTCCAAAAATAAAATTTGAACTCGACACCAAATATTTGAAAATCGAACAAATAATGCAGGTCTGATGACATTCACATAAAATGTTTTCGCGTATTATAAATATAGATAAACTAGAACAAATACGAAAAAGGAGCACGTAAGCACTTTTGCAAAATAAAATCTTTTCACGAGGTGGAAGAACGCGGAGAGGGTTCAAATTGCCATAAACCTTAAGAAAACTTTAGGAGGTGTTTTTTTTGTCTCTGAATTTTCTCAATTTTGGGGTTTTAGCTTCTTCAAAGACGGCTTTACTTATTATATAAAAAAAAAGAGTCCGGGTCCACGTTTTGACCTATATCTCGAGACCCTATCTACCAATAGGTATTCAAACTATACGGAAATCATCTTCAATACCTACTTAACAATGTGTGTAAGTTTGGTTTAATTCGGTTCAAAGACACGGCGGGTTCACGTTTTGGCATATATTTCGAGACCCTAGTCATCAATAGGTATGAAAATTACCCCGTATTAAAGCACTTATCAACAGCTTTCATTTGATATTCATATTGTACAAACACATTCTAGGGTCCACGTTTTGGTCTCTATCTCGAGACCCTAGTCACGGAGCGGATGGAAATACTCTGAACTAAAGCATTCACCAACAGCTTCCATTTGATACCCATATTGTACATACACATCCGAAGGTTACCCGGGTCCACGTTTTGACCTATATCTCGAGACCCTATCTACCAATAGGTATCCAAACTATACGGAAACCATCTTCAATACCTCCTTAACAATGTGTGCAAGTTTGGTTTAATTCGGTGCAAAGACACGGCGGGTCCACGTTTTGGCATATATTTCCAGACCCTAGTCATCAATAGGTATGAAAATTACCCCGTATTAAAGCACTTATCAACAGCTTTCATTTGATACCCATATTGTACATACACAACCAAAGGTTACCCGGGTCCACGTTTTGTTCTATATCTCGAGACCCCAGTCACGGAGCGGCATGAAAAATACTCTGTACTAAAGCATTCACCAACAGCTTCAATTTGATATCCATATTGTACAAACACATTCTAGGGTCCACGTTTTGGTCTCTATCTCGAGACCCTAGTCACGGAGCGGCATGAAAAATACTCTGGACTAAAGCATTCACCAACAGCTTCCATTTGATACCCATATTGTACATACACATCCGAAGGTTACCCGGGTCCACGTTTTGACCTATATCTCGAGCCCTATTTCCAAAATAAAATATAATCCATGTTACTCGTGGATGATGTAGCTTTCGAATGGTGAAAGAATTTTTAAAATCGGTCCAGTAGTTTTGAGCCTATTCATTACAAACAAACAAAGTTTTCCTCTTTATAATATTAGTATAGACAACATATCTTATAAGGTATATGGTAAATATTAATATACCTTTTTTCCTTCATATATAATAAAAAAATTAATAATTATAACATTAAAACAACAGGTATTATTAACAAACTTGGTTTTATTTTAAATTCTTCAAGTGAATCAAATTAATAATAATCAATAAGAAGGCATATGCAAATACAAATACGTGAATTTATATATGTACATATGCGCTTTCGCTTGCAGTTCATGCAATGCAATGAGCAAGGTAACGACAAATGAGCAAGGTAACACTAATGAGCAAGGTAACACTAAAGAGCAAGGTAACACTAATGAGCAAGGTAACACTAAAGAGCAAGGTAACACTAATGAGGAAGGTAACGACACATTTTTTCGTACGTGCAGCCTGTTAAATCGAATTATAAGACGTTATCACGTCAAAATATATTTGTTTTTAATTTTCATCTTTATAAAAGTATAATAGTACATCAAATTAAGCATGAAAATGTATTTTTTATTGTCAAGTATGGAAGTGAAAGTGTGTGTGTATAATTTCTTGTGTGTGGTAGTTTCTATTGCCTTCGAGTACTCTTCCTCGCCACAAGTAAGTAACTCTCCTTCCTTTTATTTGTTTATACGTGGAGCTTAACGAGACAGCGAATTCGGAAGGCGCAACCTTGAATTATATTATCCTTGACCAAACACATTTCGTTTTCATTAGTTTCTTTAATTTAAATCCCACAAATCACAATATTACCAACCAAGTATTTTGAGAAACATGTAATTTCTCCTCTATTTGTTTGTTTTGCTCGTTTGTTTGTATTGGGAAGGAGCTTGGCGCCAGACAAAATCGTGTCAAATCGCCTTGGGAAAATGTGGCATGCCAATGCTCAATTTGTTTGAAATGTGTGGGGACATGAAAGTGCCACACATATATATATATATTACTATTAACTGCTTTATTCAAATAAACGATTCAAACTTTACAAACTATAAATTTAGTGATAAAAACTGTTTTGCGTGTTACTCGATTCAAGGATCTGAAAGCTAATGATTTCAGTTACGAAAAATGATTATTCAAAAAGTTCTTGCTACAAAACTGCGAAGAAGAAAACAAAAGGAATTCGTGAGAACTCCTTTACGAATACTGGTGTTGCCACATTGGATTGTTCAGTTTGTTCCCACAATACTCCCCCCTTAATGAGGCTTTATGTGGGACTTCTTAAAGTCTAATTTAAGGTTGGCTATTTGGCGCGTGTGCTGATCTCTGCTGCAGTGGTAGACACGTTGATGTTGTAGGATGAAGGGGTACCCCCGAGTTGACCAATGCGCGTCTAAAGTGGGCAGCGCTTCCAAAAATATCATCACTGGCTAAATGAGCGGGTTTAATACGGTCTATGTTGACGGTGACTTCTCGCCCATTTACGTCTATTATAAAGAGCCTATTGTCTATGCGTTTGACTATTTTGCGGGCCTTATTTTTCGCATATATGAACGGAATTCGTCTAGAAAACTATGAGGGTCCACTGGCGGATCGGTGTTTGTGAAGAACTCGCCGGGCACCTTTAGTGTTGAGCCATAGAGATATTCTGCTGGAGAGGCTTTTAGATCTTCCTTGTAGCATGTCCTAAGTCCCAGGAGAACGGTGGGTAGCGCCTGGGTCCATTGCGGGGTCTGATGGCACATTATTGCTGCCTTCAATGTGCGGTGCCATCTTTCAACTAGGCCATTTGAAGCTGGGTGGTATGCTGTAGTACGGATTCGTTTACCCCCGACCAATCGTGAGAGTGCTGTGAAGAGTGCGCTTTCGAATTGTGAACCCTGGTCCGTGGTTAGCAACTTGGGACATCCGAAGCGTGATATCCAATGTGTGTAGAATACGCTGGCAACGGTGCTGGCAGTAATATCTTTTATAGCAATTGCTTCGTTCCACTTGGTGAAGCGATCGATGGCTGTTAGGCAATACTTGAACCCCTGCGATTCGGGCAATGGACCGACCAGATCCAGGTGGACGTGGTCGAACCTTTCGTCGGGCTCTGGAAATGCTGCAAATCTTGTGTGCGCGTGTCGCGCTGTCTTGGAACGTTGGCATGGGATGCAGTTTCTGGCCCACTCGGTGATGTCTGTGTTCATTGACGGCCAAACATATCGTTGTGCGACGATTTTAACGGTGGATCTGCCGTTGGCATGTGCCAAGTTGTGCAGTGCCTCGTAGACTTTGCGACGCAACCCTAACGGCACAAATGGACGAATGTTATTGGTGGAGACATCGCAGTAGATTACCTGCCCGTCCAAACCAAAGGTTAGTTTCTGGAACTTAAGTGATGTTTCGTTCTGCTCAAGTAATTGTTTAAGCTCATCGTCTGCTGCTTGGGTGCGTGATAACTCATCGTGGTCGATCATAACCGGTGTATGCATTGTGTCAATACGCGAAAAAGTGTCCGCTATGTCGTTGTCCGAGCCAGAGATGTGCTCTATTCTTGTGGTGAATTGACTAATGAATCCCAGTTGTCTTATTAGGCGTGGAGAAGCTTTATCGGACTGCTGACGAAATGCGTAAATCAACGGTTTGTAATCGGTTCTGACAGTGAACTCACGGGCCTCGACCCAATGCCAGAAGTTCTTGATTGCTTCGAAAATCGCCGTCAGTTCCCTATCATACGTGCTATAGTTCTTCTGTGCTGGCGAAAGTTTCTTCGAAAAGAACCCAAGCGGCTGCCACGTGCCGTTATGTTGTTGCTCCAAAACCGCTCCTAACGCTGTGCTAGATGCGTCGCACGTGACTCGAAGCTTGGCGCCAGAAATCGGATGTGCTAAGAGGGTAGCTTGAGCGAGCTTCTCTTTCACCTCTTCGAAAGCCTTTTCGGACTCTGTTGTCCATGGAACTGGTCGCCGATCGTTTTTCTTAGAGTCTTTAAGAAGGTCGTTGAGTGGTACTTGAATGGAGGCGGCTCTACTGATGTGTCTTCTATAGAAGTTAACGGCCCCTAAAAATCTCCTTAATTCTAAAATAGTTTTAGGCTTCGGAAAGTCTCGTAATGCTTGGACACGGTCTGGAAGTGGCGCGGAGCCGTTGGGCGTTATGCGGTAGCCTAGGAAATCAACGGTGGAAGCTCCGAAAACGCATTTATCGGCGTTTATGCAGAGTCCGTATTTGCTGAGTTGTTGGAAAACTAGACGAAGATGCTGCTCATGTTGTTGGGTGCTGTTTGATGCTATCAGTAGGTCATCGATGTAGGCGTAAACGAATTCGAGTCCTGACAGGGCTTCGTTGATGAAACGCTGGAACGATTGGGCGGCGTTACGGAGCCCGAACGGCATTGAGGTAAACTCAAACAGACCGAATGGGGTGATTACGGCAGTTTTGGGGATGTCCTCTTCTGCTACCGGTATGTGATGAAATGCGCGTCTGAGATCGATTTTAGTAAATATGTTTTTCCCTGCCAGGATCGAAGAGTAGTCCTGGAGCAGAGAAATTGGGTACCGGTCCGGGGTAGTTTGCTCGTTTAATCTGCGGCAGTCTCCACATGGTCTCCAATCTCCGTTCTTTTTCTTTGCCATGTGGAAGGGGCTGGCCCAAGGACTGTTCGATGGCCTCGCGTAACCCAAATCTACGATGAGTTGGAATTCTTCTTTTGCGATTTTGAAGCGTTCCGGACATAGTTGGCGGACTCGTTGGAGGCATGGTGGGCCGGTGGTGGGTATGAAGTGCTTGACGGAGTGTTTGGTTGCCGTACGGTTTGACGGATTGCCCAACAATTCCGGGAACTCCTTCAGAATGTTGCTGAATCTGTTAGTTTGCGTGAGTGTGGTAATGTCGGTGATTGATGCTGTTGCATATGAGCCGACGCTACGGTTACCTGAGTTGCGGTCAATTAAACAGCCTTGTTTCAGATCCACTATAAGCCCGTATTCGTGTAGGAGGTCTGCGCCGATTATGGGGTACGGTACGTTGGCCATACAGAATACCCAGTGAATCGGTGGACGTAGTCCTATGTTAAGAGTGAGGGGCTTATCGCCATACGTGTCGATTTTGGTGCCGTTTGCTGCCTGTAGTCGAAGCGCTCTTGGTGATAGTTTGACTCCTTGTGGAGGTGGGGTGACAGAAATATCCGCGCCGGTATCGACGAGGAGTTTCATGCCTGTGTTGCGATCGTAAACGAAAAGTCGACGAGGTGTTGTATCGCCGCCGGTGCTCGTCGATACTACTGGCGGCTGCTTGCGTTTCCCTTGCCTTCGACGAATGCGCAGGGTTTCGTGCATTTGTTAGCGCGTGCCCCGAACCTGCGGTGGTAGAAACACACAAGTGGTGTGGAATAGGAAGCGTTTGGCAATGGATTGCTGGCTCCACTGCTGTTATTGTTACTGCGCTCAAGGATTAACTTCTCCAGTTGCTCAGCTAGTTTGTCGACTTGTTGTTGTAGCGCATTCGTACTGACATTTCGTGAGACTGGCATGAGATTTTGGTAATTTGCGTTGCGTTGCACCTCCATTACTTGATTAGCGAGCTGGGAGAGTTGGACGTTATCTTCTTGGTCCCTTCCCACTAGTGCCATTTGGACTTGTGGCGGAAGTCGCTCTAACCAAATAACTCGAACGAATGCCGGGTCGAGTTTATCTCCTCCCAGACGATTTATTTCCGCGAGTAATTCGGATGGGCGTCGGTCGCCCAACTCTACGCCAGATAACAGCATTTTGAATCGTCGACTCTGTGAGAGTGCAAAATGGTTCAATAGTGCGTTTTTCAGCGTGCTATACTTATCGTTTGTAGGCGGGTTGGTTATTAAATTTTCCACGACGATTAGAGCATCTTGATCCAAGCGAGCGATGACGGTATAATATTTGGTTGCGTCGGATGTGATTCTGCGAAGCTGGAATTGCGCCTCTACTGCAGCGAACCATAGTTGTGCCTGCTGGCTCCAGAATGGGGGTAGCTCTATGCGTTCGTACCGGTCTACATGTGTTCTGGGGGATTGGAAATCTGCCTCGGAATCTCCGTTGGATGCACCATCCTGTTCACTCGTGTCCTCAGTGTTGGACATCTTGTTGCGCTAAAATTATCACGTCGGGGTCACCAATTATGTGGGGACATGAAAGTGCCACACATATATATATATATTACTATTAACTGCTTTATTCAAATAAACGATTCAAACTTTAAGAAACTATAAATTTAGTGATAAAAACTGCTTTGCGTGTTACTCGATTCAAGGATCTGAAAGCTAATGATTTCAGTTACGAAAAATGATTATTCAAAAAGTTCTTGCAACAAAACTGCGAAGAAGAAAAGAAAAGGAATTCGTGAGAACTCCTTTACGAATACTGGTGTTGCCACATTGGATTGTTCAGTTTGTTCCCACAAATGTACAAATATTTATTTATTTACTGTTTTATATAACCATGTCTAGATTTATTTCGTATATGCAAAAATGCAAGAAATCATTTTTGACGTGATAACGTCTTATAATTCGATTTAACAGGCTGCACGCACGAAAAAATGTGTCGTTACCTTGCTCATTAGTGTTACCTTGCTCATATGTCGTTACCTTGCTCATTGCCGTTACCTTGCTCATTTGTCGTTACCTTGCTCATTGCATTGAATGAACTGCAAGCGAAAGCGCGGAACGAACGACAAAGCAAACAAAGCAAACGAACGGCAACGTTCGACATCTTGCTCTCTCCTACTTAAGTGAGCGTATATATGTATGTATATGCGCATATGTACATATATAAATTCACGTATTTGTATTTGCATATGCCTTCTTATTGATTATTATTAATTTGATTCACTTGAAGAATTTAAAATAAAACCAGGTTTGTTAATAATAGCTGTTGTTTTAATGTTATTATTATTAATTTTTTTATTATATATGAAGGAAAAAATGTATGATAATTAATATTTACCATATACCTTATAAGATATGTTGTATACTAATATATGTATATAAACATGCATATACATATACAATTTCGCGCAATTTTCAAAACGAACAAAGATGCATACAAGTCATATGGACATATCAAATATACGAATCTATTCCGTACACAAGCAAATGTAAGCTAATGTGCTTGAACTACAAGCGAGAGCGCGGAACGAACGACAAAGAGCACAATCGGCCCCCGCGTTCGGCAACGTTCGACATCTGGCTCTGTCCTACTGGAGTGAGCATATATATGTATGTATATGCGCATTTGTATATAAATTCACATACTTGTATTTACATATGCCTTCTTCCTGTGTGCATGGTATTGAACCATTTCTCTGTTGAGAATAGGACGATGATAGAAAAAGTAGGAAATGAAAGGGAGTGTTTCGAGTGTAAAGTGTCTTGAAAAAGGCAAATCGATGATGGTGCCTCTTAGTGTTGTTGACTTATTAACGTCTGATGCACAATCGAAATTGAAGATATCTTTCATGAATTTGATAAATGTTTCGTCATTTTTCACGTTTGTGTAAATGTAACTTGACCTATTCCATTGCAATTCCATTTACCTCCTTCTCTATATCCATACAAAATATCTATCAAACAAATAAAATTAAAATTTTGTTTTGAAAATTGCAACCATTCCATCAATATTTTCTTATGACGTTGTCACGTTAAACTATCGTCAGTAAACCGACTTTACAGACAACCTCTTTTTTAATTTATATATATAAATTAATATTCAGTCTAAAGTAATTACAATATACCTATAGCAAGACTGGAAGTTCTCAAAGTGAAGCAACCTGCCCAAGGAAGAAGTAACAGTCAAGTTTAAGACTAACAAAAAAATAAGTTATGGGAAATTAGACTCTAATAAATAAGTTGTTTGTTCCGAATATTGGAATTAATACTTGTGAATTGCTTGAATTGTAAAAAATATAAAAAAAAAACACTTTCAACGCAATGTAATCGATACTAAAAGTAATCGATACATATTTTTATTGCGAATAACTGGCAGTAACTAGAAGAAGACCATTTAAATCTTTTGTGGATATTGTAACAAAATTCGATTTATCTTTATTGTTCATTTTCGATTTGTTGAATTTGTTGATATTAATATGGCTACGCAGGCTCCAATTTTAACAGATACCGAAGGCGAGACCACGGTGGAGCTGGAGGAGTCTATGGTCAATCCAGCCTCACATGCAACAAACGCCACCAAAAGCATTTTCAATATAACATTAAACGATGGTATGTAAATCTGTGTGTATGTATGTGGATTCCATGATAATATACGATTTAATATTTAGAGCTGGATCATCAAAGAAGTCTTGAAATCAAAAGGTAAGAGCATAGTGTATTAATACTCTTGGAGTAAGAGTTTGTGTTTGGCAAGCACTAATTAATAACAATTTTCAGCTATGAGATACGCCTCAAGGAGGAAATAAAGCAGTGGAGTACACTTTGGCGCGATTCAATTCAACAACTGAAGAGTTTCAAACTAAAATCGCATCCTGTCATTGATATTTCTGTTTTGTCAGCAGATAAACGCGCCTACTTAGAAAAGGCTCCTGATTTACAACGGTTTCTAAGTGATTCAATTGACTTTCGGCAAAAGGCTTATATCTTTCTAGAAAAAGACTATGCTGAATTTCAAGATGTTCAAAATAATATTATAGACGTTTGCGAGCATAACATATTTATTAAAAGGGAAAGCAAAATTTCCGAGAATTTGGCAAATAATAATAAATAATTTATTTTATATACACAATGTTCATATTTTTTGATTATATACTGATATGACTTCGTTATTCTCTACATCCAGAACCCACATATTTCATGAAGTCTGTGAGTGAATCAAATTCTGTGCGGCTAGTTGGAGGTGAGTCTTTGGTAATTCTGGGCAATCCTTTGCCCATTGTTGTGCGAAATTCCTCCATCTATTATATGAAAGCAAAACTATTAAAATCGAATGAATGCATTTCTGTAACTAACATTTTTAGCTCCCGATAATCGCCAAACACCGTAACAAAACGCACCAGTGCCCAGAACAGCGTATAGAGTACCCCATCCTAAAGCACGCAGTGCTAATGCAGAACCTTCTTCGAGCAATATAGCTGCTTCGCGACCACTTTTATCTATTAACTTATTTTGTGATTGCTTTGCTTTTCCAAGAGTTTTAGAAAATCCAAAGATTGCAGATACACCACCAACCAGTCCAAGAAACGCAGCCGCTATTTCACCATGGCGTATAGAGGAGAGTAAGAGGTCAAAGTATTTTGCACATTTTCTGTTTATTACCTCTCAGCTTATATTTGGAGTCTTCTTCGGTACTCGCCGACTCCGTTGGCAGGGTTGTAGATTCAGGCATTACTAAAAAAAAAACTAAAACCTCGTATAAAACAAGAGGTAGATTCGCTTTGCTATAAATCTAAAAATTCTTATTTATTTACACTATCCGTGCAGTATGTTCAGTGAACGTTTTTTATTATGAAACATCCGTCTTGCCATTGATGAATTATTGCATTGCAAAGAGTACCAAGTACCCGCAAAATCAGTCCGCTTTTTATTAAAGTAAAAAAATAAAAAAGAACACATCGTGGAAGCTATAACGAATTGGAATGTAAAGCCATATTTTTTTTTATTAAATCTGTTATGAAAGACTCTTGTAACATACTAATTTTGATAATTTCCTATTTAAAAAAAATGTTAGAGATACTTTAAACAATTTTAAACTTTATTTTTAGATAACTATGATGATTTATTTAAAAATTTAAAGTTTGTACTCAAATACAACACTATGCATTTTTCTATAAAGCAATTCCGCATAACTTTCATATGTATCGAGTACTTTTTTAGCTGCGAGATAAGAACTATCGATATCCCGAACATGGTTTTACAGCTGAGAATGGCAACAGTGATGACATTTGGTTCAGTAAGGTTTGCAAGTCATCATGAATCGTTTAACGTTGGAACAAGTCTTCCAAGTTGTGGAAATTTACTTTGAAAAAAATAAATCTGATCGCGAAGTTCATAGAGCACGGGCGTCATCATCGGTCCTTATTTCTATCGAAATGAGGAAGGAGCTGCCGTTACAGTGAATGGCGAGCCTATCGAGCTATGCTGACTGAATTTTCGTTTCCAAAAATTAATTAGCTAAACATCGACGACAATTAGTTCCAACGAAATGGTGAAACTTACAATACTGCGCGCTTAACTATCGATTTATTGGACCATGTATTCAAAAAGTAAATGCGATGAAATTATCTAAAAGATTATAATAAACAAATAATTTCAACAATATTTCTGTTTTGTATTATCATTCTAAGTTCTCTAACTGTTATAAAAACAACCGATACATGCACAGGTATATTTATTCATATTTGTTGCCAATTTATTGGTGGGTCAAAATCTATAAAAACAATTTAAGGCAGCTATATTCCAGCGTTGCCAAGATATGTTAATTTATACCAGTTGCTTCATCGATTCGCCACTTGCTAACGCTTGACGAAAAAAAGATGCCTTATGTAAAATAGTGAGTGTCATACCACTTTTATGAGCTATAACCATTCTCGCTAGCGGCGAATCTTTCTCTATAACTTTGTTGTTGCTTTCTCATGCACATTTTTCGCCAAGTGAGTGGAGCAGAGAAATAGCGAGCAGAGAAGTGGCGAATAGAAGAATCATTATTCATACTTCGCACAACTTCGCATACATTTTAATTATTTTAATCCTTAATCTTAAAAAAATCTGTTGTACGCCTTTTGCATGTCTAATTACCCGAAAATCCCAATACCCAATTTACGAAAATTAGCAATCCACTGAATTTAGATTTTTCTGAAAATTTAATTATTATTATAAATTAATTAATATGTGCACAAAGTAAATGCCTTTATTATCTGATTTTATAACAATTTTATTCTAAACTCTTTATTACTTAAATTGATTATATTGTGAGTCTAAACTGCATGTTGCCTAAAGTTATAATTCACGGATATGTTCAGAAACGAAAGCAGCAAGAAAAGCGAAATACAATGAATTGTTATAGTAATAATTAATTGTTCTAGAATTAGGAGAATGAGCTCGGCCAAACACCCAAAAAGGGTGTACGGGTGTGTTTGTTTAATTATTATTAACGGTATGAAGAAAAGACAAGGAGAAGCAATAGCTAATTTAATTGCGCAATGGGCTGTTAATAATAAACAGTTGGAGGAAATCCGAAAACGACGATTACTGAAGTTTCAAAAAATTATGGCAGCAATACGCATTCGAAATTCGAAATTACATTTTATAATAAGTAATAAAGGACGAAGCGTTTATGGACACACGCTTTTTTCTGTTATATGAATGCGTAGTTAATAATACCTAACAAACATTTTATTAGAATTATGTCTACAAACCTGTTTTGTTTTTTGCCAGCATCCATTTTATTTAATTTTTACTTTGACGTTTTTCTGTACACGCGTAAAAATAATAATCTATTACACAGAAAACACAGGGTTGTATGTCAAAAAGTAAGGTTATTTTCTAGGATTATTTTATAATCTCTGATTTTGGGAGAGAAATTATACACAATCTCGCTTTTTAATTAAGGATTGGGAGTTAAGCACGAAAAAGTAGATTATCTACTTATATGCGAACGTATTATAACCGAATTATAAACTCTAAATATTGTTTCGTATTTTTACAGGTAGTTATTGAAGTTTATGTTTTTTGTATTTTGTATAAACAAATGAAACACAAAAAAAAATACCGGCTTTTTACAGAAACGCAATGAAGTTTATGAATTGGAAGAAAAAACATATTACGATTCCTATATATTTCAGAATGCGTAGTATAATCAGCTTTAAATTTTCTGTAAGTTGTGCAGAGTCGCGACTGCAAATTCGTCGTGAATTCGTTTGCCAGAAAAACCATTGAGAACCACTGAGATCTTTGAACAATCGGAATTATCGACCGAAACATTTCGTACTCGTCCATCACTAAAAACACTCGCTTCTATTCGCCGCGGAAAAAAGTCTTTCTTTTAAGCGTGCTTCGATTTTATTATTTTAAAGTGGTATAAATTCTGCACAAATATAAACAAAAAGTATATAAAACTGAAGCTAAAGTGTTGCGACACTTGTGCGCATAATTTTTTGGCCAGCGCATATGGAAATTGAATATTTTATTTGGGTTTGAAAAATTTGCAAATTTCACCAGAAAAAACTGCGACGTCGATAACGAACGCCGATAGTAGAAAAGACGCATCGGGTCGAGTGCGGAGGAGTCGGAGACTCCAGTTTTTTGTGGAGCGCTCGTATTTTGTTTTAACAAGTTTTTTTACGTAAAAGGAGGAATTTATTTTTAAAAATGTCTACAAACGATTCTAAGGCTCCTTTGCGCCAAGTGAAACGTGTGCAGTTTGGCATTTTATCACCTGATGAAATTGTGAGTATCTCATTTTGCTTTAATAGAAGGATTGAAATTGCTTCGCTATTTCCTAGTTTTTTGTGGTCGCTACTTCTCTGAATTTGGAACAGGTATCGCAAAACGCGGAGTTAACAGTTTTGCCCCGGCTCAATCTACGTTTTGTTACAGCTTGTCGTCAAGAGCAATAGTAAAAAAATGTAAATGCTCTCTGTAGCTGGAGTAGTAGTAGTAGTTTACAGAACTTTGAATCGGCCGGAGCGCAACTTGCAAAATTATTCATGATTACTCCAACCACCGCTACTGCATTTTTATACGCTTTTGCGATGCAACATTGAAAATATAACGGACAAATTACGAGTATGCAGATTAGGTTGTAGGTATGGTTGAATACAACTTACAATTATGTTTTTTATAGTTTTTTAGTCTCCACATTTTGTGTTAAAAAATTTCCATATACCTATAACGGACTAATTTATTGATATCTTAACTTTTTTAACGATTTATTTATTTATATTATATGGGTCTACAATTGAGAATATGGCGCTATATTATATTTTACGTCAAATCATACAATTACGCAATCTAACAAAGGCTTTTTTGAATATTTTTGCGTATAAGCTATTAAATTTTGAGCAACAGCAAACAAGTTGGATATTTCCAGGAATATAGCAAGTGTTAGATATTTACTTCAAACAAAGGCAGACACAAAAGTACAGATAGACGAGAGAAATCTAAATTGTAGTTGCTTTGGTTTCGCTCGCCGATAATTCAATGGCTTTTGACTTTTTCCATTTTCGCAAATTTTAGCAAGTAGGCGAGTGATAATGCGACAACAACAAAGGATTGAAACTCCTGAAAATACAGGCAAGCGACATACTGGAAAACCCAAAGAAAATCGTGGTGTTTACAAATAATGAGGTAATTAGAGCAGCTGTTACCCGCGCCAAATATATAAAAATGGAAAAAGGTTCAAAATCATTGAATAATCGGCGAGAAAAAATATAACCATAAAAATTTAGATTTCTGTTGTCTGTCCGTACTTTTCTGTTTTAAAAGAGTGCCCTTGTTTGAAGTTAATATGAATTACTTACTGTTTTAGTTTGCATACATTTACATATGATATATGATTTGACGTAGAATGTAATATAGCGCCATATTCCGTTATGTATGGCATTTCTTTAACATAAAATGTGGAGAATTTTGAGAACTATAAAAAACATAATTTGTCGGTCTTATTTTCAATGTGGCATCGCAATAACACTTACAAAATGCTTCCAACAAAGCAAAAATGAACAGTCCTCAAATAGCAGCTATGGGAGTAGTAGCAGAGCAACGGAAGTGAGTGGAGTAGCGGTAGCTAGAGTAATCATGAATAATTTCGCAAGTAGCGCTTCGGCCGATTCCAAGTTCTTTACTACAATTCCAACTGCATAGATCACTTAAATTTTTTTTTACTATTGCTCTGAATTACTAGCAGTAACACAACGTAGGTTGGAGCGGAGCAAAACTGTTGATCCCGCGTTTTGGGCTACCTGTCCCACAACTCAACTGTTCAAGCTCAGAGCAGTAGCGAGAGCAGAGCAATGTTTTTGTTGATATTGCTTAGATATAAGTAAATATTGTAATTTATATTGATGTTAATATTACTTTCCAAAAAATTTAGCGTCGTATGTCCGTCACAGAGGGTGGCGTGCAGTTTGCTGAGACAATGGAAGGTGGCCGACCCAAGCTGGGTGGTTTAATGGACCCACGCCAAGGTGTAATCGACAGAACATCTCGTTGCCAAACGTGTGCCGGCAATATGACCGAATGCCCCGGACATTTTGGACACATTGACCTAGCAAAGCCAGTTTTTCACATCGGTTTCATTACAAAGACTATAAAAATATTGCGATGCGTATGTTTTTACTGCTCGAAAATGTTGGTATCGCCTCAAAATCCTAAAATTAAAGAGATTGTAATGAAGTCAAAAGGACAGCCACGCAAGCGTCTTGCATATGTATACGATTTATGTAAGGGTAAAACAGTGTGCGAAGGCGGCGAAGATATGGACATGGCAAAAGATGGTCAGCAAGCCGATCCCAATAAAAAACAAGGGCATGGCGGTTGCGGTCATTATCAACCATCACTTAGACGTAGTGGGCTAGAGTTAACCGCCGAGTGGAAGCATGTAAATGAGGACTCTCAGGTAACAAAACAAAAAATACAAAATTGGTAAATGCCACTAATTAAATTATATTTACAGGAAAAGAAAATTATAGTTTCTGCGGAGCGTGTTTGGGAAATTTTGAAACATATAACCGATGAAGAGTGTTTTATTCTTGGTATGGATCCTAAATATGCACGCCCAGATTGGATGATTGTCACAGTGCTGCCTGTCCCACCATTGGCGGTGCGCCCGGCTGTCGTTATGTTTGGGGCAGCTAAGAATCAGGATGATTTAACACACAAGCTGGCTGATATAATTAAAGCCAACAATGAATTAAAGAAGAACGAAGGCACAGGCGCTGCAGCGCATGTTATTCAAGAGAATATAAAAATGTTGCAATTCCATGTTGCTACTTTAGTAGACAACGATATGCCTGGCATGCCGCGTGCTATGCAGAAATCTGGAAAACCGCTAAAAGCGATTAAGGCGCGTTTGAAGGGCAAAGAAGGACGTATACGTGGTAATTTGATGGGTAAACGTGTCGACTTTTCCGCTCGTACTGTCATCACACCTGACCCCAACTTGCGTATCGATCAAGTTGGTGTGCCGCGCTCCATTGCGCAAAACTTAACATTTCCAGAATTGGTTACACCTTTCAATATTGATCGTATGCAGGAATTAGTGCGCCGTGGCAATTCACAATATCCCGGCGCAAAATATATAGTGCGTGACAATGGCGAACGTATAGACTTGCGTTTCCATCCGAAACCATCAGATTTGCATTTGCAATGTGGCTACAAGGTAGAGAGACATTTACGTGATGATGATTTGGTTATCTTCAATCGTCAGCCAACCTTGCACAAAATGAGTATGATGGGGCATCGTGTCAAGGTGTTGCCTTGGTCCACATTCCGTATGAATTTATCTTGTACTTCCCCCTACAACGCCGATTTTGACGGCGACGAAATGAACTTGCACGTACCACAATCGATGGAAACCCGTGCTGAGGTTGAGAATATACATATAACACCACGCCAGATTATCACACCGCAGGTTTTTATTTTTATTTAAAGAATTTCCGAAGAAAATACGTATAACATTCTTTACATTTTAGGCTAACAAACCCGTCATGGGTATTGTGCAGGATACACTGACTGCTGTACGTAAAATGACCAAACGTGATGTATTTATCACGCGTGAGCAAATGATGAACTTACTCATGTTCTTACCAACTTGGGATGGCAAAGTACCACAGCCCTGTATTTTGAAACCACGTCCTCTTTGGACGGGCAAACAACTATTCTCATTAATTATTCCTGGCAATGTAAACATGATACGCACACATTCTACCCATCCTGACGATGAGGACGATGGGCCCTACAAATGGATCTCACCGGGTGATACTAAGGTCATGGTAGAACATGGTGAATTGATTATGGGAATTTTGTGTAAAAAGACGCTGGGTACTTCCGCCGGTTCACTGCTGCATATTTGTTTCTTGGAGTTGGGTCATGAAATTGCTGGTCGTTTCTACGGTAATATTCAGACTGTAATTAACAATTGGCTGCTGCTGGAAGGTCACAGCATTGGTATTGGTGATACCATTGCTGATCCTCAGACCTATAATGAAATTCAGATGGCCATCAAGAAGGCCAAAGACGATGTCATAAACGTTATTCAAAAAGCGCACAACATGGAGCTTGAGCCAACACCCGGTAATTATTTTTTATGTGCTTTGCATACTTCTTTCCATATGCTGAGTTATATCTTACTTATAGGTAATACATTGCGTCAGACTTTCGAAAATCAAGTGAATCGTATTCTGAACGATGCTCGTGACAAGACTGGTGGCTCTGCAAAGAAATCTTTAACTGAATACAATAACTTAAAGGCTATGGTGGTGTCCGGTTCCAAGGGTTCCAACATTAATATCTCACAGGTTATTGCTTGTGTGGGTCAACAGAACGTCGAGGGCAAACGTATACCATACGGTTTCCGCAAACGAACATTGCCACATTTCATTAAAGACGATTACGGTCCTGAGTCACGTGGCTTCGTTGAAAATTCATATCTTGCCGGTTTAACTCCTTCTGAATTCTATTTCCACGCTATGGGTGGTCGTGAAGGTCTTATCGATACTGCTGTGAAAACTGCTGAAACTGGCTATATTCAACGTCGTCTAATAAAGGCTATGGAGTCTGTTATGGTTAACTACGACGGCACAGTACGTAACTCAGTGGGCCAACTTATTCAGTTGCGTTACGGCGAAGACGGTTTGGCTGGTGAAACGGTAGAATTTCAAAATCTGCCAACTGTCAAATTGTCCAATAAGGCATTCGAGAAAAGATTCAGGTTTGACTGGTCCAATGAACGTTACATGCGTAAAGTTTTCACAGATGATGTGATTAAAGAGCTGAGTGAGAGTGGCAATGCGCTGCCTGAATTGGAAATCGAATGGGATCAATTGTGTCACGATCGCCAAGCCTTGCGTGAAATTTTCCCCAACGGTGATTCAAAGGTAGAAGGCTCAATTTTTTTTTTTAATTATACAATTATATTAATTCCTCATATTTTATTCATTAGGTTGTATTGCCGTGCAATTTGCAGCGTATGATTTGGAATGTGCAGAAAATTTTCCATATCAACAAGCGCATGCCAACAGATCTCTCGCCATTGCGTGTTATCAATGGCGTGCGCGATTTACTTCAGCGTTGTGTCATTGTGGTGGGCAATGATCGTCTCTCTAAGCAGGCCAATGAGAACGCCACGCTGCTGTTTCAATGTTTGGTGCGTTCTACGCTTTGTACGAAATATGTAGCCGAAGAGTTCCGTTTGTCAACTGAAGCTTTCGAATGGTTGATTGGTGAAATTGAAACGCGTTTCCAGCAAGCACAGGCAAATCCTGGCGAGATGGTAGGCGCCTTGGCTGCACAGAGTTTGGGCGAACCTGCTACACAGGTAAGACGAGGCACGGGATTGTTTGAGAAGGTCTATTAATATAGAAATTATTTGAATTTTATAGATGACACTGAACACTTTCCATTTTGCTGGTGTGTCATCGAAGAACGTAACATTGGGTGTGCCGCGTTTAAAGGAAATTATCAACATTTCCAAGAAACCAAAGGCGCCTTCACTAACTGTATTCCTCACGGGTGGCGCAGCTCGTGATGCCGAAAAGGCAAAGAACGTATTGTGCCGCTTGGAACACACCACATTGCGCAAGGTAACCGCCAATACGGCAATTTACTATGATCCCGATCCACAAAGAACAGTCATATCGGAGGATCAAGAATTTGTTAACGTCTACTATGAGATGCCCGATTTCGATCCGACGCGCATTTCACCATGGTTGCTGCGTATTGAATTGGATCGCAAACGTATGACTGATAAAAAATTGACTATGGAACAAATTGCAGAAAAGATTAATGCCGGATTTGGTGACGATTTGAATTGTATTTTCAATGATGATAACGCTGACAAATTGGTGCTTCGCATACGTATCATGAATAACGAGGAAACTAAGTTCCAAGACGAAGACGAAGCTGTCGACAAGATGGAGGACGATATGTTCTTACGTTGCATCGAAGCGAATATGCTTTCTGATATGACACTGCAGGGCATCGAAGCCATTGGCAAAGTGTATATGCATTTGCCGCAAACGGACAGCAAAAAACGTATAGTCATTACTGAGACAGGTGAATTTAAGGCCATTGGCGAATGGTTATTGGAAACGGACGGTACTTCTATGATGAAAGTGCTGTCTGAACGCGATGTGGATCCGGTGCGTACATCGTCTAATGACATTTGTGAAATTTTCCAAGTGCTGGGCATTGAAGCTGTACGTAAATCCGTTGAAAAGGAAATGAATGCTGTGCTGCAGTTCTACGGCTTGTACGTGAACTATCGTCATTTGGCCTTGTTGTGTGACGTAATGACGGCTAAGGGCCATTTGATGGCCATTACGCGTCACGGAATCAATAGACAGGATACTGGTGCACTTATGCGTTGCTCATTCGAAGAAACAGTTGACGTGTTGATGGATGCTGCTGCGCATGCAGAAACTGATCCCATGAGAGGTGTGTCCGAGAACATTATTATGGGCCAGCTGCCCCGTATGGGCACGGGTAAGTACAAAAAATATGCCATGATAGTTGTGAAAATGGATTACTCAAAATATTTTTTGTAAATTGCTACGTTTAGGTTGCTTCGATTTGTTGCTGGACGCCGAAAAGTGCCGCTATGGCATCGAAATTCCTAGCACATTGGGCGCGAGCATGATAGGCGGTTCGGCGATGTTCTTCGGTGCGGGCGCTACGCCGAGCATGACGCCACCAATGACTCCATGGGTGCAATGTGGCACTCCACGTTATTTCTCACCATCTGGACAAAGTATGTATTATACGAATATGTATTGACTATTTTTTATATATTATAATATATTACATATTTACTTCTAGTGAGCGGCATGACACCTGGTGGTCCCAGTTTTTCACCATCAGCTGCTTCTGATGCATCGGGCATGTCACCTAGCTGGTCGCCTGCCCATCCCGGCTCTTCCCCTAGCTCACCTGGTCCGTCGATGTCACCATATTTGCCGCCTTCGCCCAGTGTTTCCCCATCGTATTCGCCTACAAGTCCGAATTATACTGCTTCGTCACCGGGTGCTGCTTCACCGAACTACTCGCCTGCTAGTCCCAATTATTCACCGACGAGTCCGCTCTACCCCGCCACGAGCCCACGTTACTCAACTACACCGAATTTCGCACCGCAATCGACTGGCTATTCGCCATCAAACAGCGGCTATTCTCCCACTTCCCCCGTTTATTCGCCTACTTCAAACTTTCAATCGTCTAGTCCGTCGTTTTCGGGCAGTGGCACAAACATGTATTCACCTGGCAGTGCCTATTCACCAACTTCATCCAACTATTCGCCAAATTCGCCGAGTTATTCACCAACATCACCATCTTACTCCCCGTCGAGTCCATCGTACTCGCCAACTTCGCCGGGCTATTCGCCAACTTCTCCTTCGTATTCGCCGTCGTCACAACACTATACTCCAGTTACACCATCGTATTCCCCAAGTTCTCCTACCTATTCGGCTTCCCCAAACTATTCACCCGCATCGCCTGCATACTCGCAAACGGGTGTCAAATATTCGCCTACATCACCAACTTATTCACCACCTTCTCCATCATACGACGGCTCCCCTGGATCGCCGCAATATCCGCCCGGTTCGCCCCAGTCTTCACCGGCATCGCCGAAGTACTCACCAACATCTCCACTTTATTCGCCCAGCTCGCCCCAACATTCACCGGCCAATCAATACAGTCCAACTGGATCCAGCTACTCGGCAACAAGTCCACGCTATTCGCCCAATATGTCGATCTACTCACCTAGTAGCACTAAATATTCACCGACATCGCCAACATATACGCCTACGGCGCGGAATTACTCGCCAACATCGCCAATGTATTCACCAACGGCGCCCTCACAAGGCTACAGTCCGACCAGTCCAGCATATTCACCGAGTAGTCCCACATTCGAGGAGAGTGACGATTAATTGTTTGACACATTTAACCGGTTGCAGAAGTTTGTCCAACGCGGTGTTGCTATTGGAATACTTTATTTAATAACCATACGAAAATATTTGTATAGCATTTAAGATTTATTGTTCAATTTCAATGTATGTATAATCTAATTATATATGTATTGCAGTCATTTGTAGTAAAGCGTAAATTTGAGAGAGCTCATGCACCGCATTTGATGGTTTTTTCCTTTCGAATAGTGATGCTAAGCTGCAGCAATTTTTAGTGTTCATTATCTGGGTTAGAGCTGCCGCTTGGGGACAAGAAGTTTTTGTAAGTTTGTCGTATTTGCCAAAGCACCATTTTAGGGTTTGTCTGAGTGGCCTGGATGGATTTGGAGACCAATTGAAAACGGCTGGGGCAGCAATATTGCCTTTGGCATGATTCGAACCACAAATAATGGCTAATAAAATCAAAAAAAAAAAAAAAAAATAGAGATGAACCAACTAAAGTAACAACCAGGCACTGCAACAAATATTCAAGCAATTAATTTTGAACAAAAAAAAAAAAAAAAATACTGGAAATAGCGGTAGCAGGTGTGACCATTTCCATGACAGCCGGTTCTACGTACCGGAATGATTCGGTGGGTTTTCCAGACCAAGGGCTGTCGCCATATTAAACTCACCCTTTCTAGTGCGCTGAACAACGCCCGTCCTCTATCGTCAATGGAGGAGCTTCATGCAGCAAGGCTGCTCCCACTACTTCTTAGGGCTGGCATTGAACCGAACACTGGACCCGAACTTTATTTCTGCTGCGTTCGTCAAAGACGGCTCCACTTAAACTCTACTCTCAAAAACTCTCTTGTGTGAACCGACACGTGAGAGCTCGCATTGTCTTGGTGAAGGATGATTCGTGCGTCTTGATGTTGTTTCTCAAATGTAGGGACCTACAGTTTTAAGCCGACTCCGAACAGCAAATGGTTTTATTTATGAGGAGCTTTTTCATGGCAGAAATACACTCGGCGGTGTGCCATTGCCTGCCTTCATTTTTGGTGTTTCAAGGAGATTCGAACCTACGTTCCGAATGGTAGTCACGCAACAACCCATTCGGCTACGGAGCCGTCTTCGGCTATTAATTTTCCTTCATTCTCCGAAAACTTCTGGCAAACAAATGGTTGTGTACCACTCAGAATTGACTGTTTAAAGTTTCATTAGTGGAACAGTTGCGACATGAGCAAATTATCCGAAAAAAACAGGAGACCATTTGCTTCTAGGTGCTTCTTCCGCGAACAAATTCTGTTGGATTAAGCTCGCCTCAACCGCTGCCCATACCCAGCCAGTGTGTGTCCGGCTCATATGCATAGATCCAAGGTTGGTCACCTGTTTCGATGCCATGGACGTGGTTTGAACCACCGACACGGACTTTTTTTTGGCAAAAGTCCCAGGACAATCGGTTCTATGTTAAAGAAACGACCCGGATTTATATCCGACCAAGGACTGTCACCTCAGTGGATTCGTCAAAAAGCAGAATTGCCGCATTTGGGCGAATGATAATCCAAGAGTGATTGCCGAAAAACCAATACACCCACAAAGAGTGACTGTTTGGTGCGGTTTATGGGCCGGTTTTCCAAAATGAGGCCGGTTAGGCAGTTACTGTGAACAGTGTCGTTATCGTGAGATGATAACGAACTTTTTATGGCCCAAATTGGCAAATATGGATGTGGACGATATGTGGTTTCAACAGGACGGTGCCACTTGTCACACAGCTAACGAAACAATGGCTCTTTTGCGCGAAAAATTTGATGGCCGAATAATCTTATGTCGCGGCGATGTCAATTGGTCGCCAAGATCATGTGATTTGACACCGTTGGACTTCTTTCTTTGAGGTTATTTGAAAGAAAAGGTGTACGTCGATAGGTCAGCAACAATTCAAGAGTTAAAGGATGAGATAATTCGGCACACTAACGGTATAGAACCTCAATTATGCCTCAGCGTCATCGAAAATTTAGACCATCGGATGGAGGTGTGCCGCCGAGGCCACGACGACCATTTGGCCGATATTTTGTTCCATACGTAATTGAGCTATACCAATATTATCATATTGAAGAGAAATGACAATAATTTCTTAAAAAAATTCTATTTTATTCAAAATCAACATCGGCCTTGAAACTCAACCAGCCTTTAATATTGGCTTCAAATAATTTCAGTTTTGTGTGCTTGGAGATGTGGGTTGATCTGCAGACTATGTCTAGCATGCCAAATGCAACGAGTCCCTTAGATATTCGATTGCGTATGTCAGTTGTTGATCCGCCGTTTTTTGAAATTATGCTCCCAAGGTAGCAAAATTCATCTACACCTTCAAGCGGCGTGTCGGCAATCTGAAGGGCGTGCAATTCGGTGGTGTTAATCCGCATTACTTTGGCCATTGCTATCTTAATGTTAAGACCTGTTTGTGCTACTGCATGGCATACCGCTTGTAGTTTAGCTGATGTATCTGAGTATTTTTGCGGTAGTAAACAAATGTCGTCCGCATAGTCTAGGCCTTCAAGCTGGCCGGATAAACCCCAGGAAATGCCCGGTCACGCTTGTCGCATTGCTGGGTCCAGGACTAGGTTGACCAAGAGTGGAGATAATACACATTCTTGCCTACCACCGGGTAGTCCCTTAGAGCTTTTTCGCCTGTTCATGTATGGCGAATGTTTATGCTGCAATAACAACAACAACAAACTTTTCTTTGGGCAATCGTCAAACTATGTTCTTGATCGCTATTTTCGATATTTCTCTGATGTTTTTGATTTTTTGGACAATGGAGTTTAAGAATTAGATTTTGATGAATAAGTTGGTGGAAGTGAAAGTAATTTATTGAAACTTTGTATTTATAGTTTATTGACTTATTTATTTAATTACACTTGGAATATGCATTAGAAAATTAGGTGCAAGTTTTGCTATCGGTATTTTTGAGATCTTAATTAAATTGTACGTACCAAATATTTACATACATGTGAGTGTATATTTATGCATATATATGAACGACTTTATTCGAAAGATCCTTATTTTATTCTAAAACATTTTCATCATGGTTGCCGTACCATTACCGTATCCCGTCAATCCAAGACTTTGGTCTCAACTCATGATTAGCTAAGCCCCTACTATGGCTAATTCAGAATGGCTAATTCTGAAGTGCTTAGGTAGGTAGGTAGGTAGGTGAAATGGTTGAAGTGCTGGTCTGGCACTCCTCAAGTGGCACTAAAGCGCCGTTTTGGGCCAAAGGGTTTTCGAAATACCACATGAAGAAATGGAGCTCCATCTTTTCTGCGCTTTCCTGAGAAATAATTTGTTCCCCTTTAACAACTGTCAGGGGGATGCCGATGACCGGGTAGGAGGTCTCTGAGGTCAATTCAGTCCCCTTCTTGGCAAGCTCATTAGCAATTTCATTTCCCTCTATGCTCCTATGTTCTGGAACCCAGATCAGAGAAATGTTACCTGCACACCAAAGAGATTTGATCTCCTCCATACAGGAGTTTACTAATTTCGTTCTACACCATGGCGTCGTCAGAGCCTTAATCACGGCTTGACTATCGGAGAAAATGTTAATATCTCCCTCGCTCCCGCGTTCCCTAAGCATTTTGCATGCCTGCAGGATTGCAAAGACTTCTGCTTGAAAAACACTAGCAGTGTTCGGCAGTTTAAAGGAGATAGATAAATTGGTTGATTTGAAGAAAACCCCTGCTCCGACTCCTGATTCCTTCTTGGAACCGTCTGAAGTGCTCACCGTTTACTAAAATTTATTTACGGTAGCATCAACGAAATATTAAAAATACGCACTCTCATACTCTGGGACGGTATTGGAGACTCGACAATCACAGACGCGATGTGCGATCCTCAACATAGCCGGCGCTATTGAAACTGCTGATCGTTTGCCTGAAATTGTCCCTTGCAAGCGAAAAAAAAATTGTGATTTTTGAGCAAAAATTTTCCACAGACTGACATGCGAGATATTTAGTTCTTGAAATTGTCTGGAGGTGTTCTAGAATTATTGTTGCCATCTCAAGTAAACACAGGTCAATTATTATTCCGATAGGTTCGGTCCAAAGCAATAGGGATGCTAGATAAGTTGGTTTTCGGGGCAAGTGAAGAAATGCTCAGTATTATGCGGGGTTCGTTCGCATGTAACTGCTAATTTATTTTGAGTATCTTGGTGTTGTCGATTCTGGCGAAATAAAAGTTGGACTTGCAGTAAAATCTATGTGGCAGCCGTAGTCGAATGGATTAGTGCGTAACTACCATTCTGATATAAAAGGTTTATTTTAATAACGTTCGCCCCTCCGAAGGCAGTGGCAAAACTCTGAATGCATTTCTTCACTAAAAAAGCTTGCCATGAAAAATCACCTGTTATTCGGAGGCGACATAAAAGTGTGGTGGTCCCTCCATTTATAGAACAACATTAAGACGCACAGCACAACTTAAAGTAGGAGTTCGCCAATTATAAAGGGTGATCAGATTGGAGGTATTATTTTCAATAGGGTTGTTTTGACAGATCACACGTGACTATTGTCAAACTAAATATATACTTTTTTTCAGTATTCATTGACATTTCATCATGGAAAAACTAACGCTTTAACTTCGTTTACAAATCGTGCAATTGTATAGTATGACGAAAATCGACACTCTGTGAAAAGTGTTCATCGCGCGCTCAGGCCAACTTATGGTGTTCTTCGACTGGGCCAGATTTTTTTGGCTTAATGGCTACGTCAATAGGCAAAATTGTAGTATTTGGGGTAAAGAGCAACCCGAAGCCATTCAAGAACAGCCATTACACCCATTGAAAACAACTGTTTGGTGAGGCCCATATTTCTTCAAAGATGAGGCTGACGCCAATGTAACAGTCAATGGTGAACGCTATCGCGCTTTGATAAAAGACTTTTTGATGCTAGAAATTCAAGCCCGTGATCTCCACAACATTTGGTTCGAACAAGACGACGCTACTTTCCATACAGCCCGTGAAACAATGAATTTACTGCGTCGCCGTTTCGGTGAACAATTTATCTCTCGTCTCGGACCAGTGGATTGGCCACCAATATCGTGTGATATCACACCTTTGGACTTTTATATGTGAGGGTATGTAAGATCTAAATCTTTTGTGGGTAAACCCACGTCGATTGAGGCATTGGAACCCAACATTACTAAAGTTATTCACGACATACCGACAGAACTCCTTGAGCGATGCATTCAAATTGGTGTTTACGGATTACGCCGAACTACAGCGCAATAATGACCAACTAAGGACTATCTTTAAAAAATAAATGTCATAAATGGTTATACACAAAAATAATAAAGACTGCCCAATCAATTTATATTTCGTTGTTTTATTTAAATTTAAAATCCGATGCCTCTAAATTGATCACCCTTTATATATATACATATAATATCTAGGATGTAACTGATGGCAGACAAAGATTTCGGTGGCCGACCATGGACGTTTCAACAGGATTCGGCACCGACTTACAAAGCTCGAGTGAACCAAGAATGGCTAAAAACAACGTTCCGAACTTCATAACGTCCACACAATGGCTTTCAAATTCACCAGACGCGAATCCGATGGATTTTTCTCTTTGAGCCAATTTCGGGAGCAAGGTCCGAACTAAAAGATTCACCAGTCTCGAGGCGCTGAAAAAAGTCATTGTACGCGAGTGGGCCAAAATACCTGCAAGTCATATTCGGGCAGTTTGCGATTCCTTTCTGGACCGTATCAAGGCCATATTCAAGGCAAAAGGTGGCCATATCGAGCAAAAGTAAATTGATTCTTAATCTTGTATTATTTTACCACATTTTTTACTTTGAATTGAATAAAAGTAATATTCCAAAGTAAATTTATGACCTTTTTAATTGGTTACACTTCGAATGCCTGACCCTGCATATGTTTCACTGCGTTAGTGATAGTCAGGGGACATTAAAACACATTTCGTTACATACCCGAGTGCAATGTTTTGAAAGGTCTGTAGCTTCTTACACTGAGGGCTTTAGTGTAAGAGACGCCTCGTTGCCAGCAATGTTCATTCACCAGCTAACGTTTTGAGATTTTCGTTGCGGCTCTGAACTCTGCTCGTAATTGCTTTTGTGTGCGCGGAAAAGGAGACCAAACAGTTGAACTTTAGCCCTAATAGCTTAGAGTAATTTAAAGTCGGATTTGGTTTTCATCTACTCTAATGTCTATTTCCAGTTTGATCTTCTCAGTCCATGCTGTACATAGGATTGCTGTTTTAGTAGGGGAGAGTTTAAGACTTCTTTCAGTCAGATTACCTCTGCTTAGCGAGGCGATGTTTCTGAGTGCGCTGCATGTTCGCAGCCACAGTAGACACATTCTGATCCTAACACAAGGGACGATGAGGGAGCCAAGAATGTTGCCAACTAGCGGCTAGTAAATCTACTGCTTGGGCAACAAAGCGCTCACATTCGTGATGAGTTTTCAAATTCCTTAACATTTTCAGACGTAAGTTGATTCATTTTGCTCTACGCAGGAATCTTGCGGACTAAAAGTCAAAATTTTGAGGTAGTAAAAGCTTTCAGTGAACTTGTAAGTAGTTAGAAAACCCCATAAGCCATCCTTTATAGACAATCATTTGCATATATTTAATTAAAATACCGTATACCGCAGGCAATGGAATGTTGAGGAAGTCAGCAAGTCAAATCAATTCAATCAAATCAAAGCAAATCAAAAGTGGGGTATCCGGATGGCAGCGTCATACCATTTGATTGGATTAGAATGCTCCAGTACCTAAGGTATTCTATGCACTACTGGCAAGGGCAGAGGAAGCGAGGTGTCTACTCCCAAGTTAAAAAGAGCCAGGCTACACTTTGGTCAGGGATGAGACATTTTGGAAACCAAGTTTGATTGGCTACTGAGCCCAGTAGTGGCTGGGACTTTCTAATGCTGTAACTTACAAAATTATATGTATATACCTACATACGTACTAAAATACATCTAAATACATTTGGTCAGTTATTGATCTACTTACAAATTTCCTAATTTTTCATTGAAATAAATTCCATTGAGTTAAATTAAAAAGTATCTTTGGTAAAATTTGTGATAGTATTGCTCTGGACATGCACTGTCCACACATAGTGACTAGAAATGATTGTAAGGCCTTTTAATACGAGTATTCACACCTTTATATGTAATACTAAACTTACTACTATGTTCTAACTCTACACTGGTTATTGCTGCAGTTGGCCGTATGCTTGCTCAATTGGCCTCGGCCCCAGTTGCTGCGACGATGTACCATTTTCCAACGTCGCAATCGAGCTTAAACGTCCTGCCACTGCGGTTACACTAATTAACGGTGCCGCTGTGCCACTGGTGGCACTACCGGCCGTTGTCGCTGGCACTGGCGGTCAGGCAACAATATCGTTAGCGCCATTATAACCAAAGTAATTCAAATTGAACTCATCGCTGAAAAGTACCTCCTCCGCACCCACTTGCTGCGACATTTGTACGCCCAGTTCGAGTGGATCGATTTCTGTGATATAATACTGTGAGTTCGTTGTATTGTGCGTCTGTGTGTATGAGGCGCTTGGCAGATGTGTTGCATTCGAGCTACGTAAGCCACTCTCATGCACGGCGATGTCCTTGTGTATAGGGTTAAGGTAATCTTCTGGTGGTTAAGGCAGAGAACGAACAAATTTAGTTTAGTCTCAATGATTTGACAACTTAGCGCCATTACTCACCATTGTCCAGCAGAACATCCTGATAGGTGCTGATAATAGAGTTCACCGACTGTACTTCAACTTCGCGATGTATGCCATTCAAGATTTGTCCAGCTGTCTTGCGAAGTTCCTCGTCGCTCATCAGATCGTTGAAGGGTAATTCGTGCACCAATTGTGTGCTCTCTAGCCTCTGATTGTTGTTATTTGTAGTGTTATTGCAATTCTGGATGCAGCCTTCGTCGCCGCTACTGTTGAGCATTTCTCGTTTGATTGTGTCAGCTGCTGTGGCGGCTTCATCATAAACACATTGCTGTTGTTGTTGCTGCTGCTGCTGCTGCTGTCGTTGTTGTTGTTGTCGATGGTGTTGTTGGCAATCCGGATGTGGTGAGGTGCAGCTTTGGCGTTGCTGCATTTGCTGTTGATGCTGTTGCAGGCGTTCGCGGTTCATAGACTCCATTTTGAAGAATAAATCCAGTCGTTGCTTCTTCTGCAGGAAAAAAATAGGAAGTGAGGAAAATGTTAGTACTTGATGTACGCCAAGTGGGTTGTAAACCTACATGTTCCCACGCCAGCACATTCTCTGCTGAATCCCCACTTGATATTGTCCATAAATGTCCGGCTCCTTGGGGTGCTTTGAGACCTTTGCGGAAATGCGGATTGATCGAGAGGTTGTGTCGCACTGAATTCTTCCAACGGTCATCGTTCGATTTGTAATATGGAAAACGATCACTGCAATTCAAAATTTGTGTGTTGAATAGTGCTGAATTTTTCCTATAATTTTTGTTTTTTTTATAACGGATAAGTGTGACTTTTAACAAAATTGAGTTCATACGAATCGTTTGATTACTAAAGTCACACAAAAAACAAAAAACTACAATCAGGAAACTGAAAAAAATATAACCAAATTTTGTTTAAAAAATTCAAAACTTTGGTTTTATATACACTTCACACAAAAATTAAGGGAGCAGTAAAATTTCCTAAATTTCTTGGTGATTTTTGAAAAGCTGTATCTCGGTGAAAAATGGGCGCACGGAGTTCCGACATTTAGAAGCTTTAAACTTCTAGTCTTAAGATCTTTAAGAGGAACATTTTTTTTTATTTAACGGTTATTTTGTAATCGTCAGTTAAAGGGCGATAAAAAATTTTCGAAATCGTTTCCTTTTTTTTTTGATTGCACGGGCTTGGACAAATTTTTCCGACTAAAACTAGCCTTACAGTCAACTAGCTTGATTATTTAGCTTCAATTTGCTTTTTTTTGAATTCTCGCTACGATCATTTCTCTCTGAGATATCCGCATTTTACGAAAAAAGGCCATTTTATCTTTGATCATTGATATCTCAGCAACTAATAATACCACAATAAATCAAATAATGGTTTTGGAAAGTGGAATAAATTTCCCATAAGGTCTTAATTTAATTTTTTGAGAAGAAATTTCTTTTTTACTCTTAACGTTGGTTTGAAATGAACATAGAAAAACGCCTTTTTACGGTTTTTCAGAAAATCTATCGCTCACTTACAAATATTAATGCGGGAACTCATATTTTCAGGGGTTTTTACAGTTTAATATTCCACTAATAACCCTGTAAATTTTTAAATCGATCCATCAAGCCGTTTTTCCGGACCGATTGATCAAAATTTTACAAAAGGATTATGGGAACAACGGCATTGTTTTTAAACATTGGCTAAACATTATTACATAAAATTGAAAAAACATTTTTTTCAACTTTTTTCGCATTTTGCATTAGTATCTTATTAAATTAAAACAAAAAATAAAAAAAAAATTAAAATTTGTTTGTGGGGTTATTAGATATTTTTTATGAGGAGCTTTTTCATGGCAGAAATATTAGAAAAAACTTTTTCTTAATTTTGGTGTTTCATTGAGATTCGAACCTACGTTCTCTCTGTGAATTCCGAATGGTAGAAACGCACCAACCCATTCGGCTACGGCGGCATTTTCCACTGCACAGGGGTAAATAACGTAACCGAGGACATCAATTCGTCGCTTACTACTCTAGCTATCCCAGGTAGACTGGTATCATTACCGAGACCTGGGAAACTAGCCATTCAAGGAGTGCCATATAGCTCGATATCTCTCTTTACTCCAGTATAGATAACACTTGAGACCTTATTACCTCTAACTTTCACACACTATTTGAGCCCAGCAGCACTTTTCAATGTTTCCCGCAGAGTGAAAAGTACCACTAGTCCCTTTAAAGGCATAAACACTTAGGTAAATCGTGAATCGAAACAAAAATGTTCAGATGAGACGGTTATTCTAGCAACACTAGACTTGTCGAAAGACTCAAACCACTCCAAGGGTTGTCACAGGTGTCATAACAAGTGCTAGTTTTCCTGATCAAATTGTATATGCAGAGGGCATTCGGCCCCCATGGCATTGATTACTTGTTTTCGAAAATAAACGGTTACTTTTCTAAGCTTTCACGTTTCTTCCCTGCTAGAATCGAAAATTTCGCAGGACTTATGGAAACCGCAATGACATTCGCAAACATTTCTGTATGGAACATCCTGCGCTGAAGGCGTCCAGAAATATCAAATTTCTATTCTAAATTAGGCGCTCTGGAAGACAGGTAATTCATACATTGGATCTGACTCAGAAAATTGTTAAATGGATGGATTGAAAGTTCGCGGATGGCAGGACTTGTGCGGATATCTTTGGGCTGAACTTTGAAATATCGATACCAGTGGGCGGTTATCCCACAGTCTATCAAGTCTATATATGACATAAAAATATATAGCAGAGAATGCCTATAAAGAGAATCTGCGTTTAGTTAGACAGTCAGGCGACTTCATGCACTCTGTAGTTGCATAAATTAACACCCAAGCTCGTTGAGAAATGCTTCTCTGTACTTAATACCCTGGGAACAAGGGATTAACGTAAAGGGTATGACAGTAATGAACGGATAGACTGCCTAGCGAAATTGGGCGTTCTTTGAAAATGCCATAGTCCAGAGCCCTTTTGTGTGCTCTCCGAAGTCCACACAAAGAAATTTATACAATAACAACTGGGATTGCGATCCCGCTACAGAGGCAGGCTAAATAGTTTATCCTTTCTTTCAAAAGTGCATCAAATATGCTCCTAAACCTGGATAGAGAGGGCTTACGGACTATCGCTGTATGGCGGCGGTGGTGGTGGTAAAATTGTTGTCTGAGTGACACAGCCCAGGCTCAATTATTTTTTTTTTTTTTTTTTATTTATTTTTTTTATTTATTTATTGTCTTTGAATGGATACATTCTTACAGACTATATTAAGCTAATGTACAATAGTTTAGTAGTATACTAAGAAAAGAACGATTTAAGATGATTGACTAAGATGCCATACGGCCATGTAAAATCAGCACCAGAAGAATTGAAAAACATATTTAAATCTGCACATGTCCTAGGAATCGGAGCATTCACCCCATAGTTGGTTCTCGAGAAGCCAATTTTAAAGGTTTCATACTGTCGGAGCCTCATACTGGGTATATTAAATTGAATTTTACTTAAAAGGGAAGGACAATCAATAGATCCAGAAATGATGCGAATAATAAATGAGCACGATAGAATAGATCGTCTGCTATCAAGTGGTTTTAAGTCAATTAATAAACATCGAGAGCGGTACGATGGAACAGGTTCAGAAAAGTTTAAAGATCGGAGCGCAAAACGAAGAAAGACTTTCTGAACTCTCTCAATCCGCACAAAAGATGCCATTGGTATACACAACTTGTAGAACCATCTAGATTTGATTAAGGCAGATTCATAGCCTATGTCGTCTATTTTCTTTTCTGCAAATTTCTTTGAAGTTGCAGCATTCTATGTCGTAGAACACCCAGACTTGGGCACTCACACAGATAGAAGACTAGAAGACTCAAGATTCTTCTTGTTTGCAGCTTCTACATCTTTCAAAGGCCAGATACTGGTTATTGTTGACGAGTTCTGAATATGTCTGCTGGTGGCTTTTTTAACAACTCGTCACTTCTGAATTTGTTGAAACTGGGACACGCTTCTTGAGTTATTTTGCAGGTATCCCTGTTAGTCCATCTGTCAACGGCCTGCTTCTCGATCTCCCTTTTGCGGACGCTTTGGGACAGCTTATTTCTACCGCTTCGGATTCGGTGCCAGTTCATCAGCTTTCTCATTTCCTTCCAGATGAGAGTGATGGCTGTCGTGCAACCTAAAGCATTAAGTAGGTACTCTCGATAGTTTTTGGGGGTGGTTTTTAATTATCCTGCAAACTTCGCTTTTCCCGAGAACTTCTGCTTGGGAAATACTGCTCCAATTCCCCAGGCGAAAAGCCTTGGTAGTTTCGAGGTCTTTCGAATATACTCCGTTAGTGTAAAGTGCAGTTGTGTTCTCTTTTAAAGTCTAGGGTAGTGGTAGTAAAATGTGATGAGCTGTTAGTAAGCCTTTGGCTTTCTAAAATAACCGTAGTTGTAGGCCTATTGGTAATAGGTAGAGCATGACATTAAGTGTCTCTGCTGGACACGATCTGATGGCTCCAGTATTCTTGCTTGTTTAATACAGGCTACCATACTAATGGACCGTATGACATAATCGATCTTACTATGGTTGTATACGAGGTGAAGTCCAAAATAAATAAGACTGACGTCATGTTTTTTATGGCGCCATCTTTTTAATGAGTTAGTGCGTTGGAAGTTACATCCCTGGCTGACTTCCCTAGCTGACGGTTCAGACGAAGCGAAGTTATTGTGCCTAAAGTCATCGGTACAAAAATGCCATCGGTACAAAAATGAGTTTCAAACAAAGAGCTAATATCAAATTTTGTTTTAAAATCGGTAAAATGTTTACCGAAACATTTGTATTGATGAAAAAAGTGTATGGCGATGATTGTCTATCTCGTGGTTTACACGTTTCGGTAATGGTTGTGTAAATCAGTAATCACCGAAATCTCGATCGAAATTGTTCGTAAATTTATCTAAAATGAACTGAACTCATCGTTCAAATTCATGAAATCGGAGTTGAATATCTTTAAAACATCGATTTATCGCATTTTAATTGATCATTTGGGCTTACGATAGGTCTGTGCACGTTTCTTTGCGCTCTAGGTAACTGAGGACCAAAAATTTCTCAGAATTCAACAATCGGAATACCTCATAAAGAGACCAGAAAATATGGGAACTTCCTTTACAACATTGTAACTGGTGATGAAACGTTGTGTTTCCAACATGAATCTGAAACTAAGCGTCAAAGTGTCGAATGGAAGGCCCCAGACGAGCCACCACCCAAAAAATTACTTTTGAAGAAGTCAAAAATCAAGTCGATGTTAATTTGTTTTTACGATTCCAAGGGAATTGTCCACTCAGAGTTCGTGTCAACGGAATAGAAAACGTTTTGCGTCCGTAGAGGCCATCCGAAAGGCTTGTACCGACATCCTGAAGGACATTCTGGTGAATGACCTGAAACACTCTTTCGAAAAGCTTTTACATCGCGCAAAACAGTGTGTCGAGCCCATAGGGGACTTTTTTGAAGAAATAAAAGCTCCTGTCGTTTCTATTTTAGCTTAGTCTTGTTTATTTTGGAATTCTCCTTGTACATCAAGAGTGTGAGTTTAAGCTTTAAACCCCAGTTTCTACTGATAAGAAACGAGAATTATTATAAACCAGCATCTGCCGTTTTTGCGAACTAGACGTTGAAACACCAGAACATCTTCTCCGAAGACTTGGACGCTTAGGCGGTATGACTCTAAATCCATTGGATATTGAACAAAACACCTGAAAAGGGGGACACAGTGCACCAAGTATGACCCAATAATATTAATAAAACTTTTTTGTATGCAAAATCCAAATGCCAATTGCTAAGGGACATTTTGCGCACACAATTTAAAGTAAAGGTATTCTATTTTGTATTGTGTGCACTATTTTACCGCTTGCTTTCATGCCTTGTCACCCTTACGACGTAAATCAAAACAAAGTTGGCCACCATTGGCCAGCGTCACAAACAAAAACTCATCAAAACTTTGACCAGTGGCAATTAAAGTTGAGCCAACTTTACATTGTTTCCGCATGTGGAATTACCTCCCATTTGTTTTGTAAGTATTCGCATGTACAACCCCGATTTTTATGTATGTATGCATGCAGAGATAGAGGGGTGAATGCATACACATACATGTACAGGTGTGTTTGTATGAGTGTATGAGCTTAAAGTGGGGCAGGAGGAAAAGATGGAAAGGACATAGGCTGCATTGCGCACTCTCCGCTAATAGGAGAGAGACAATACTGGTAGCCATAAAGCCACCCTTCCCTTTGGTGGCATCCGACCAATTCGAGCCATACCTTTCGACCTCGGTGGCATAAGGCGAATGCCAAAGCTATGTCGCTGGTTTGAGTGTGCACTCTTGGCCAACTCAATATATTTATGTGTGTGTGCGTACACATATATTTTTTTGTATCTCACATCAACTATTAAAATTCAACGTTTCTTGCCAACTAATTTTGTAGGTCCTTAAAGCAAATACGTACCTCATACTCAAGTCTACATATTTACATGTACGAGTATATGTATGTATTTACACCTATGTACCTAGCCTTAGTATATGAAAAGCATGCGACATAGCGCGCACCGCACACCACATACTGCACCCATCGGATGGGTAGGCAAGAAGTGGAAAATCCCCGCTACTTGATTACAACTTGAAACAAAAAAAAAAAACAATGAATAGGCTTGATTTTGGGTAGTTCACAGCGAAAGTGTGCCGTGGGTTGTGTTCTGTCAAAAGAAAAAACAAATTAAAGGCAATGGGGAAACAGGTGGAAAGTTCAGGAAACGACTAGCAATAGCGCCCAGTAAGTTTTTATATGGCAGTCATGTCAAAGCTCATATATTTTTAATGACCCTTCCGCTAGAAAGTTTTTGTCGTCCGAAGTCGACCGAAGCCCCCAGGGCTGCTGAAATACTTGTAAGCAAAGGTATAATGCTGTGAAGCGAATTTATGGGCGTACGTCTGCTGGGAAGCAAACATACCAATGTGGAAATTCATTTCATTTTGTCATTCAACATATAAATGTATGTAAATTTATTGCCCTGTAGCCCAATTTTCTGCTGCGCACTAATCGAGGGGGCAGTTCCTCGTAAAGTATGGAAATAACAGCAAAGAAAATATGGCGGGTATCTAAAATTCTTTGGGCTGGCGTAATGAGGGGGAGCATTACGCTTTATTGACGACTTACAACGCAAATATGACTTGCGTGTAGTTAATTATGAGCGAGGAGCACGAAGAAGGATTTCTGGAGGGGTGGTGATGCGTACATTTTGATTGCATTGTTGGAAGCATTTGGCGTAATAGGGCTCCACCAACTGGGCGTTTGATTGGTGTCGTTGTCTCGTTTTTGAGATGTTCGCCTTATTTACAATATTTTATTTTCTTTTATTTCGTGGATAGATATTATTCATTTAGAGGCCTTTGGCTCTAAATTTACGTTATATCTGTAGATGTGACTACACAGGGTGTTAGATTTGCTTGGAAGGTATAACAAGATAACTGAAAAATGTTAAATTTTGAAAAAAATGCAGGCTACCTTTTTTAGAATTTAGAATTCCGGCATTTTGTTCCATTGTTTTTTAATGTTCATTATTTTTTATACAATAAAAACCAAATAATCCAAATCTAAACAAAAATTAAAAAATTCCATAAAGTACTATTGCTTATTAAATATTATTAAAATAAAGTGCAAGTTTGAAGTTACTAAAATATTCCTTTGATTTTTTTCTAATATATTTTCCTGACAGAGTTACACATTTTCTCCATATAGTGAAAAATAACATTAACAAATATTTTGATATTCAAAGAAAAATGTTTTTGTTTTAATATATGTAAATGATCGGATGTTTATTTCATTATAAAGAGGAAGGTACGCAGTTAATAGTGGAAAATAACATCTGGCAAATGACCACCACGACCACGCTTACAGGACAATATCCTTTTCATGAAATTCTCCATAACCGAATTGCGGAGTGGCTGCCCTATGTCCTCAATAGCCTCACGAATTCCATCTTTGAGGTCTTAAATCGACCCTGGGCTGTTGGTGTAGACCTTCTCTTTCACAAGGCACCAAAGAAAAAAGGCGTTTAATCACAAGATCTCGGTGGCCAATTGAGATCACCTCTTCGAGAGATAACACGGTTCGGAAACTTTTCCCGTAAATGGTCAATGGTTTCGTTGCTTGTGTGGCACATAGCGACATCTTGTTGAAAATAAACGTTGTCCAGATCAATACCCTCCAATTCCGGCCATAAAAAATCGTTAATCATCTCTCGATAGCGCAATCCATTCACCAATAACACCTGTTATTGGAAAACCCTTTATATAGAGAAAATGGCCAACATCCTCCCGTTAACCATTGCCTGCTTGGACGTTCGCTATTAGAAAAAAGAGTTTCATTCATATGGTGCTTCATGCGCATAGTGGATTTCGATCTGGCCACACACGAACCCATTCGGCTACGGCGGCTGTTAATATTACGTCCCCTTAGTATTAAAATAGCCTATAAATTTTTTGATGTTTTGAGAAAATGAATTTCAAACTTTTTGTCGAAAGTAGCTCTCACTCAAATCTCGATATGTCTGTTAATATTTATTATTTTTTGACTGACGTTTTGACCCACTTTGTGGAACTAGAATTTGACAAAATTTTGACCACATATAAAATCGACGATGGAGAATCCAAAAATTCAATAAAAAAATAATAGCCTATGAGCACATAGGCTATTGTTATACTAAGGGGACGATTAGTAGTAGATACTAAAGAAAATATCGACGGTCTAGCAGCGTTCGCTCATTATCAACTTAATTCATAACACATGCCAATAAATGGCTTCTAGAGCGAAGAACCGGTTAAACTCCGAAGGTAGTTTGTTTATTTGTTTTTTAAGTCGGGAATGCAGATTCGGACAACTTGTCAAAAACCTTCATTATAAGTATAGTATATTAGTAGTTCCGCCGTAGCCGAATGGGTTGGTGCGTGTCTACCATTCGGGAGAGGGTAGATTCGAATCTCCGGGCATGAAGTACTAAATGATAAAAAATGTATTTTCTAATAGCGGTCGCCCCTCGGCAGACAATGGCAAACCTCCGAGCGTATTTCTGCCGAGAAAAAGCTCCTCTTCCCCAGCCGCCGGCGTCAAGTCGCTTAGGGTAGTTTACTCAACTAACCTCTAATATTAAAGCTCACTCTAAGATGCCGATAACGACATGTCTAAAGAGTAGTTTACGCGTCCTTTAATTTAACTAAGGGGATGTTAGTAAAGAACAGCTGATTTTGTTTGTTGGCATTGTCAGTTTTAGAAATAATTAGGTTTCGGAACTAGAAAATTGCTTCTCTCAGGTAGTTGGGACAAGGAAAAGGTTTAAAGCGTAAGATAATACGTAATGAGGATCTCTCCTCTTTCTGCTGAAAGCGTCCCATGATCTATTTTTCTATGTTGGCAACAATGTCCTATCATGGCCAGATGGACAGTTGGCAAGCGAAGACTTATATTTCACTAGTAACATATAGGTAATTCATTAAAAATAATTAACTATGAGACAGTTTTTATGTTTATAATAAATAGATTCCAGCAGCTTCTGTAGCCGAATGGGTTGTTACGTGACTACCATTTGGAAGGGCAGATGGTTCAAAAACCCGATGAAAAATTTTTTTCTAATAACGGTTGTCCCTCTTGGATTTGGATTTTGTTTTTACGGAGTGAAACTAATTAATAAAAAATCACATTTTTTAATGCTTTTGCTCTTGAGAGTTTCGCTTCATATTGCCTTTGCGTTAAAGTTAGGAAAAGTTTCTCATTACGGCAAGAAAAGCTCGTTGTGCAGATAGAAAGAGGAAATGGCTTTTTGTAGCCCGATAGAGATTCAGTGTTCTATAAGTGAAAGAATAAACTTCTTTATTTTATTTATTTCTTTATTTTTTATTCACTGAATCAAAAATTTCTTAGTTAATTTGTCAAGTGATTAGAACTGCAAGGACCGAGAGATTTCGAAGCAATGACCTTCCGCTCTACTGTTCCACACAAATTATTACACGAAAAAAATAAAAATTGAGATTGAGTTTATCTTGCGCTACGGCGTTGTGAGTTGGCCATGAAGATTATGCTACGCCACCATCTCGCAAGGGGGGGCCATCCACCCTCGCTTTTCAACTTCTACCACCAGAGGGGGTTTCATTGGTCTCCTATGCTTACGATTATTCGATGATTCGTCTTGATGACTTGTGTTCCAAAGTGAACGTGTATCTCGCACGTCTCACTCCTTCTTCCACTGCGAGGAATCATCAGCTTTCTTCTACTAAATCCACGACACCTTCTTTACCACCTGGACAAAGGAGCTCAATTAAAGGTGAAAGTCGATGACACATCAATACCGATTTTTGGTCACCTTAAACAGTTTGTTCTCGTTCTCGGGGCATACAACCGCAATTGCCGAAACGCAACAAGGCCCTTAAATTGCTGGCGGACAGCTTTTGGGGTAAACAAAGAAATGTTGCTGGACAAACAACACCCCGATCCACGAGGTGCGTGCAGATGTCTGCTCTGCAACACCTTCACAACGAGGCTTCCATGCTCTCGGCCAAGGAGTACAGTAAAATGTTCAGCAAGCAATTTATGCTTGGATGTTACCGCAGGAACTACCCCTGCAGACATTTGCTAGAGCCTGAGCCATCTCCCAGGCGAGTCAGCATGCATCTCTTCGACGACACCGACGAGATCCAGGACCAAACACGACTCCAAATACTGGATCGGACAGTATACAGACATTAAACGACATTCATCGAGAGACTCTCATCACCTTCCTAAACTCCCGATCTTTGAATGTCGTTATCAGAGCCCAATCACCACCCATCGGAGACGAAGAGTTTTAGCTACCTCGTGAGACCCGGAAATCTTTGGTGATCAGTGACTACAACACACTGGGCCTAGTGAACTGCTGCAACAACAACAACATCATGCTATTTGAGGCCATCGTTTTGTTTCTTGCGTTTTTTGGGAGGAATGGTGTATGCCAATGACCCTTGGGTTCATTGTTCTTGAACATTGCCGGAACTGAAGTCAAGTTTTATCGCGAAATTGACAACACACAGGATGGTAAAAAAGTGTGTTGTTCAAATTCGCGATTTTTCTCTTTCCAAGTCGGTACGAGATTTTTGTCGGAAGGATATTCGAAGTCTTTCTAAAGCCACCTCAGATTAGTTGGCATTTTTGATTAATTCATAGATGCAGCTATTTACGGGATTTCCATAGGCTAATGTTTTTTTACTGAGTAGATCTAATACATATTGAATTACTTCTGAAATGCCTTAATTAGTTGTTTTTATGATTTTGAACTTAAAATTCGCAAAGGGGAATTATTTGTCTTTTAACATTCGTATTGAACTCACCAGCGTAGGAAAGTTGGTTTGATTCCAGTTAGATGTTTTGAAATCTCCGTATCACGGGGAAAGACGAATTTGAAATACTCTATTAAAATCAAACGTCTGGTTGACTGGTAAGTACATATGATTGTATGCATGTATGTGTGCATGCATAATACATAAAAATATAAGTACAAACATTTATCAGGCCCTGTATGAATCGTGCCACTTAGCCATTAATATCAAATATCAGAGTCAGTCATCGATGGACGGAAGACGTCAGTCGATATGCTACTTACTAACACATGCACATGCATACATACATACATACACATATGTATTTTGCATTATCATTATCTTACTGAAGTGGGCTGGAGAGCGAGGCCAAGTCCAAATTGTCTTATTGTAGGAGGCAGGTCGTATGATTGACGAAAATATTGGCACATTTAGATATTTACAAATTCGTATATGTCAATAATTTTGATACATACTTAAGCACCAACTAAGTTGCATTTCTCATTTCACATTTCTACACAGCAAACACTTAACTTTTTGATAAATTTTGTATTGTGTTTGGAGTACCCATCGCAAGGCGTTGCAGTAGTGCAATTGCAATTGTACATAAACTACCTACATATGCAGATACATATACATGTATGAATGCATGAGTGTGTACTCGCTGCAATAAAAGCTGCTTCATACGTCAATAGCAATGACAATAACGCCAATACATTTTTCATTCAAAATAAATGAGATGTGCAATATGGCAAAATACGGTGTTTTTTGTTGTAAGGAAATACTGTTGAGACTGGGAGAGTGCTCTATATGTATTACATAATAAATTGTACACATTTATGTATCTAACCAAAATTTACACACAACCACCAAAATCAAATTCTCCAACTCCCATGAATTACTTGCGCTGGTCGAGTAGCCCAATCACCTCCACTCACTGTACTATTTTTTTCCGAATGGCTTTCACTACACTTATACACTCCTAACACACACCACACACACATGCATACATATATCCACATACACACGGCACACAGTGGGCGCATTAGACTGTCCATCCCCTTTCGAAAGTTTTACCGAGACTTTCGAATGACCTGGCCATTTGGCTGGGTTGCTGCCGGTGGGCCTAGACATTGATGAGCCGCTGGTTGACTGGTTATTGGTTGGTTGGCTGGCGGCTCGCAGGTCGGCTCGTGGCCCGTGAATGGTTGGTTGGTTGGTTAAATTGGTTGGTAGGCCGTTTGCTGGCTGCCGGCAGCCGACTACTGGCTGGCTGGATGGCTGACGACGGCTGGCTTTCGTGCCAGGAACGCCCCGGCACGGCCAACTACGCCAAAACCAATGCTGAATACCTCTGATGGTTCCGAGTAATTTTTTATGGTACAGTTCGAGTTGCTGCGGAAAGTCAGTTCATAAATTTTATATAAAATTCTTTCGTTTTTTTATACCACGATTTCTATGTGACTGCGTGTCTGCATATTGGAGAACATACACTTGTATCTACGTACTAAATGTATATGTATGTATGCAAGTATAATGCAAATGCTTCTGTGTAAATAAGTATCTGTATATTGGCGAGCCTATGGCTCACGAATTTGATGTAGTAAATTCTTATGAAAACAAGCAGGCAGAGGGAGGTGCAGGTGGCTCGCAGGAAGCGGAGGTGTGGTGTAGGTATGATAATCCTTGCAATAAATTATTTTCATGTATTTTGATTTTATTTTCACTGGCTCTTCGTTCAAGTAAGGAATATTGTCATTTATTTGGTGGAAAGTTTTAATGGAATATTCCGTATGCCAATTAAGAACTTATTAAATTCTTTATGAGAAGCAAAAATATTAAATCTTATCCGAGAAAATGATGTGACTTTAACAAATGGAGTTGTTTTGTGTCAAAATATTTATTTTAGCCTGTTCTGGCTAGTTAAGAAGTTATATCATAGTATCTGCGGTGCGTCCACATATTTTGTGTGGTTAAAAATATGTGAAACTCGGTCTTCTCGGGCTTGTCGGGTTTCGAACAACTTCAGAGGCAGCAATGGTAGCAGCGAAGGAATTCCCCAGTCATTTTCGCTCTACGTGATTCCATCTTAAAAAAATAAAGTAAATAATTGGCGGTATACTTCTGTTAGGTGTTCGGCCCAACTCCTCCTCCTATTTGTGTTAGGCCTTTTGATGTTGTTCCCCAAATGGAGAGACCTACAGCTTTAAGCCGATTCCGAACGGCAGATATTTTTTATGAGCAGCTTTTTCACGGCAGAAATATACTCGGATTCCATCTTAAAATGGTTGAATTAAAAATTATGGAGAATATCGATTTGAACCCTACTCCATTAACTGCAGATAAAAGCAGAGCTTAATGAATTGATTGACAGTATGTTAGCGACTGAAGAAAACTGACTCATGTAGAAGCCAAGGAAGTTGTTAACTGTTCTACTGCCTGAATACATTATTACAATTAACTATAACTATTGGACCGGACAGTATACAGACAGACATTAAACGACATTTATCGGGTGGCTGTCAACACCTTCCGAAACTCGCAGACGTAGAGCTTCAGCTGCGTCGCGAAACCCGCGAAACTTTGGCTCAATTACGATCTGGATATTGTTTCAGGCTGAACTCCTACTTATCCAAAATCGACCCTTACATACGGAACATATGAAGGCATTCGACTCGATACTAACCACCTGAAAAGGCCCTCGAATTACTCTGTGTAGCACTTACAAGCCACTTCGCCTGCAATAAACATTTCAATACAAAAGGACTATCTAGCACTAACTTATGCAGGTTCTGCTGTGATGAAGAGGTATCAATGGAACACTTAATCATCATCTGTGAAGCATTAGGTCACAGGAGACACAGAATCCTAGGCTCGCATCTACTAGAGGATGAAGACTTACAAGTGCTTAAATAATTAAAATTAAGCACTTAGGAGCGCACAATAGATCAATGTGGTCGCAGGGCATAAAGACCTTAGCCTAACCCATTACCATTACCAAACATCTACTCATATGCCATCTCGAACCTTCACAAATCTACTCACCTAACATCCCTCTCTCTCTGGCCACAACCTGTCGAAACAGCACGTTTTCTGGGCCAAGCATTGTATGAGTTAGATAAAGACGATCGATGACTACGCTGCACTTTCATGGTTGAACCTTGATTCCGGATCCATTCAGAATATTCTAGTTAATGATTTGGGTTAATGATACCGCGTTAAGGGGGTAGTATGGTTAATTCGGTGTAAAACAAGCATATTTTTCGAAATTTTTTTTGTCGACATAGTTGATTTATTCAAAATTTTAAAATTACTTCATTATAAAGTCATATTTAAAGAATATTGTGTGAAATTTTCATTGATTTTTATGAAGAAATGAGTTGGTGGCAGCGAATCTTCGCGGACGTCTCATAAAAAAGTTTTATTGCGGTGTCCCTCAGAACTCATTACTGGATCAACTAAAATCAAAAAACCAAATTGATTTCATCAGCTAATAAAGTTTCGCAGGTAACAACGTCGAGTTTTTTTTTTTTAAATTTTGTCATATTTTAAAACAACAAAGTTTTCAAGTTTTTTTTATGAAAAATCGGTGTTTTGACTTCAAAGCGCTTTAAAAAATTAAAAAAAAAAAAAAAAAAAAATTTCGACGTTGTTACCTGCCAAACTTTATTAGCTGATGAAATCAATTTGGTTTTTTGATTTTAGTTGATCCAGTAATGAGTTCTGAGGGACACCGCAATAAAACTTTTTTATGAGACGTGCGCGAAGATTCGCTGCCACCAACTCATTTCTTCATAAAAATCAATGAAAATTTCACACAATATTCTTTAAATATGACTTTATAATGAAGTAATTTTAAAATTTTGAATAAATCAACTGTGTCGACAAAAAAAATTTCGAAAAATATGCTTGTTTTACACCGAATTAACCATACTACCCCCTTAAGACGATACCGCGTTAAGACATGATTCCCATGTCCAAATCTGACTCAATATTCATCACTGGAGGCGAGACGTGGGCTCATGAAAGGCAAAATAGAAAAGTGATGCTCTCGGTTATTATGTGTGTATTACGACGGTATTGTACACCAAGAAGGTTATTATTTAGGCATTATACGGCATATTAGGCATAACACGTTTATGTGAAGCGATTCGCCAAAAAAGAAAGGATTAGTGGGAAAACAAAGACGAAACAGCCATCGAATTCATCTGATATGGCTTCCTGCGCTTTTTTTCTGTTTGATCAAATCAAAAAACCTCTACGGGGAACGCATTTTAACAACAGAAAGGAAGTAATGGAAAAATCGAGGGCGACTCTGATGGATATACCGAAAATATAGAAATTAGAGTTCCAGAAATGTTCCGAGAGCTGTATCAAACGCTGGCGTTGCACTTGATGGGAAGTACTTTGAAGGCGATAATATTTCTTTTGAGGAATGAACTTGTATTTTGAATTTTCTGAATACATATATTGCGAAAATCAGAGAGAACGTAGGTTCAAATCTCGGTGAAAGATCAAAAAGAAGAAAAAGTTTTTTCTAATAGCGGTCGCCCCTCGGCAGGCAATGGCAAACCTCCGAGTGTATTTCTGCTATGAAAAAGCTCCTCATAAAAATATGTGTCGTTCGGAGTCGGCTCGAAACTGTAGGTCCCTCCATTTGTGGAACAACGTCAAGACGCACGCCACAAATAGGAGGAGGAGCTCCACACCCTTTCTGGGTATGCGCGCCAATTATATATTGTATATACATATATATATGGTTTTGGTTATCACAATTGTTTGTCATTGATGTTGGATATTATTCTTTCTAAAACCTGAAAAAAAATTATAGCGAATTTCTGAAACATTTACTACTTCTAAATTGCCTCTAGTACATTAAGTAGCATCCGAAATCAGTTGTCAAACTTTATACAACCTTTTATTAATGAATCACGGATACGCTAAAAGCAATTCTTGTGGTGAAATGCAATTTGTCATATTCAAGTGTAGAGCTTTACGATATTTTTAAAACAAGTCAAGAAATAAGCTGATGTTAGCGCTGAAGACTATGACGAAGAAATCCACCAAGATGGAATTACATACATATGTTATTTCGTTGATTGCTGATTTGTTTAACTTTTTAATTTTAATTTATTTAAGTTTATAATAAAATATAAATTATTAACCTTTTTTCATTCCAGTAGCCCATGAAATTGTTGGCCGTAACAGGTTTTTCTTCTTTTTTCGGTAAAAAAGAAGTGTAAGTCATGAATACAGAACGACCGAATCTTTGCCTCGGCTTCAACTTCGGTTATGTTGTTGTTGTTGTAGCAGCATAAACATTCCCCATATTTACATACGAGGAATGCAGCTGGAGTGACAGTCCTTGGCCGGATATAAATCCGGTCGTTTCGATAACGTAGAACCAACTGTCGTGGAAACGTTGTGTTCGGCTTCGGTTCGAGGGTGGCTAGTGAGCAAATGTTCAGAGCTGCAAGTAAGCGCTATTTCGGTAGACGGGTCCCTTAGCAAGGTGGCTTTCCTGAGCTTGGACCTTTTAAAATATTCGGTGCAGCTTCGGCTGAAATTGTCCGGAGTTTGGCCCGGTGACACCTTGAAATGGATGTTTGGTCGTTTTTTAGTTATGAATATTCACTTGAATATTACGTCCTTATCTATGTTTTTCAGAATTTCCCATGTTCTTAAGGCTATTTTAGCACATTCCTTTAATATATTAAAGAATTAGCGAAATCGCTCTTATATACATATATACAGGGTGCGTACGGTATTTGAGGACTACTTGAGAGTAACGCTAATTAGCTTTTATTTTAAACAAAATTAAATGAGTCTGAGGAGATAGGTGGCCTTAAGTTCGGTGTAAAGCCAGCCAATCTTTTGTCATCATCGCTTTGTGTGAAGGAGCAGAGTCTTGCTAAAAGATGTATGTGAAATCCTTGAGTAAAGAAGTGCGGTGGCATGACATTTTCTTCGTTGCTCACAACATGTAAAACCATAACAGTGGCTGAAAACTTCGTGTGCATGACAAGAGGAATTTCTGTAGGATTGAGTGAGTCATTTGCCATTTCAGCGGTTGGTCTTTTGGTCTTGGCCAAAATTTGTTTCGCCATAATATCTCAGGCGCTTCAGGGACCTTAATTTGGTTTACAAGGTGTTTTGATGGAATGACTCCTTTGTTTTCGTGTTTGCTCTGACGTAAACTATCTTCTACGCATAACCTAGAATTTGCACCGGAGATATTCATGGACAACTTGAAGGATAAGACCCTCAGAAACTTTAAGCTCCTACACAAGAGACCTTATTGATTTTAAAGGGCCTTCGTAAATGGTCGCTTGCACTTGTTGAATAAATTTTGTAGGTCGGACAGTGTTAGAGTTTTTGCGTTCTGCAACAGATGCTTTCAATTCACGGTGAACCTTATGAGCAAATGAACGGGCGCACTTGAAAAATTAGAAATTTCTAAATAGGTGTGATTTGCACAAAAACCGACGATAACTGTCTATATCTTCATTACTTGAGTTAAGTTGTAGTCCTCCAAGTCTTATCTGAAAAAGAACAAAAAGAAAAATAAATCGTTTCAAGAAGTTATAGCCACTTATAGTATATGCCGGACCTCAACTACCGTATGCACCCTGTATAAATATACGCAATTGGCGCTTATACTCTTTGCTGTGTGCTTGGCCATGCTCCTCCTTCAATTTTATGTGTGTGCGTCTTGATGTTGATCAATTATTGGCGGGTTCTACAGTTTTATGCCTTCTCCGAATAGGAAATGGTTTTTTACGAGCACCCTTTCCACGGCAGAAATACAGTCGAGGGGTTTGGGAAATAAAGCTCAGAGCTACCCGCCAGGCTGCTATTTCGTTAAGTTTTCCTTATACTCAAATATGAGGATTTGTAAAATTTTCAAGTTTTCTTAAAGCAGGCAAGTTTTTACAACCATTAATTGTTATTCACTTTAAGCTGTCCGAGATTTCTGACAAACTTTTCGTCCTGCACATAATTCAAGGTTCCGTAATAAGTTTTCACAGTTTTCTGCTTCATCGTTATAGCGTTTTCTCCTCATTAAATGAAAGGAAATTAAAGTTGCGTGTTCATTGTCTATATGCACACACTACCACATACACAAACCAATATCCATTCGTACAGACATCCATACATATGTAGAAATGTACATAAATTAAATACCGACAACTACTTACAAAGCTCATAATCAACCAGTCTATAAAATGAAGCAAGACAAGAGTTCTGTATGAATGTGTGCTGAGAAGAGTGTGAGAGCTGTGATATTCGCGTGGTGGGTAGAGGAAAAGTAAACTTTTCGGGAAACATATTTTACTATTGCACATTATCCAATTTTTTTTGTTGTAGTCATTTCATTAACCGTCGACAAATATGTCTTGTGGTCCTTATTCAAATATGTATGTAAATATAAATGTTTATATATGCAAATGGACTTGCCCACGGCTGAGCTTCGGCGTAGGCTTCGATATTTATAAATTAGTCAAGAAATTTGAAATATTTTTGTTTTTATAATATTTGCGAATACTAATTGTTTGAATTCTAAGTACAGTGGGGTTTCTATTAAAATGATAAAATATGAAACATATCTGCGTACTTTTGATGAACAACTTAAGTCACCTTAGCACTTTTCTCTGTAAGGCACGAAATGGAAATATTTAATTAATTAATTATTCAAAGCCCTGTGAAACCATGCAACTAAAAGTTTAATAAAATACTCAATTTTTCTATGATAGATCAGAATTTCTTTATCTTAAAGCAAAGACTATTTAAGTCACATAAGTTCCTTTACCAAAATTCTACAGATACATATATATCCTTTATTAGGTGCTTGGTCGAGCTCTTCCTCTAATTTATTATGTGCGTCTTGATGATATCTTACAAATGGAGGGACCCACAGTTTTATGAGAGTTGCTGCTTATACTTCTGGTCTTAGAAACTTCTAGTGTTGTCATACGCCATCTGATATTTCCATTGGAAAGTTTGATCTTTTCTTCCACAAACGCACTCATAACCTTTTAATGTGTGAGCCATATGAATGCTGTTAACAGTGTCTTTTAAAACTCATTTTGACAAAACAATTGAATTAAACATTTCCGTGCCACTATTTTTCACAATTTTGGATATAGATTACCAAGCCAAGAATCCATCATGAACTAAAATCACCATCTTTTCTTTTTTTTTCTTGATAGGCGCTATAACCGCTTACACGATTTTGGCCGAGTTTAACAACACGCATCAGTCGTTTCTTTCTCGTGCTAACCGGCGCCAGTTCGACACATCAAGGGAAGCCAAGTTCTTCTCCACTTGACCTTTCCAACGGAGAGGAGGCCTTCCTCTTTATCTTCCACCACCACCTGTTATCGCATCAAATACTTTCAGAGATGGAGCGTTTGTATCTATTCGGACTACATGACCCAGCCACCGAAGCCGCTGTATCTTTATTCGCTGCGCTATGTTTATGTTGACGTAAAGCTCATACCGCTCATTGTTCCATCGGCGACGGTACTCGCCTTCACCAACGTGCAGAGATCCAAAAATCTCCCGTAGAATCTTTCTCTCAAATACTCTAAGGGACGCCTTATCGGATATTGCCATCGTCCAAGCTTCTGCGTGATACGTTAGGACGGGCATGATGAGAACCTTATAGAGTGTTAGTTTTGTTCACTTTATCCTTGGGGAGGGATATGAGTCTTTTAAACCTCGTTTGGTTGCATCCTCCCAATAAGGATTTCGCCTGGCGTAGCCTCATAGTTTGCCAGCGAACCTCCCTAGCCCTAGCTCTTTATTCCTCAGCTTCTCCGTGATGGTGTGTTATCCCATAGCAAGGAAGGGCTCGGGTCCCATCAACGCAGCTTCTCTCGCCAAATTTTCCGTTATTTCGTTTCCTGTTATACCCCTGTATTCTGTGACCCAAATTAGCCTGATGCGATTATGCGCTCCTAATAAAATAAAAGTTTCTCTATACCTTCAAGAACCAGTGATGGCTTAATCTCATACATATGATGATAGAGCCTTGAGATCCGCTCAGAATGGTAATTCGCTCATTTCTGAAATTTCTGTCTAAGTTTATCTCTGCACATACACATGCTTGGCATGTGGCATACACTTCTGCTTGGAAGATGCTTGGAAAACTAATTATCGGCACAGAACGCTTGGTTCTTGGACCGTATATTCCAGCGCGTATGCCTTCTGGGTTCTTCGAGCCATTTGTACCACTGCAGAGTACACTCCTGGAGTTTTCTTTCAAATGCAGGCCTACTCCAGTTTAACTTATCGTTCAGTTCAATTCTGAACTTATTTTCGAATTTGATGACTTTAGTGATATCATCTCTGGGTAGCTGGGTAAGTAGGAGCTGCAGTCTCAATAATTCCATGCTCTTAGATGACATCACTTTTCTTCTCCCGAAACCTTCTTTGGTAATATTCAAGAGCAAACGCTTGGTGGATTGTGGAATAACTACATATATGAAGCGGAGCCAGCTCAAGCATCACCTCCATCGCAGCTTTAGGGAAATGATTCTATTACGAGTTAGGATGTGGACCACAAAACCACTTTTTTCGAAAGAGTTTCGAAGATTTGCTGTCATTCGCTTAATTTTCAACATTTGGTTATCCAAATTTCGCCAAAAAATTATTCAAATATGCCTTTTTTACCAAATCAATCTTACCCGCTATTCAAAAAAATTTAGTTCTTTATAAAATTTCTTCTTTGTGCCCACTGTGCACCAATTATTGGTAGAGGGCGTAAAATGTAACGTTTAACTTGTATTTAACATTTAGGCATTTGCCGTGAACTTTTTTAATTCATATATTATAATTCAGAGGGTGGTTCGTCATAAGATTCCTTTAAAAGCATTACCTGGGTTGAGAGCCGCAAGGATAGTCGAACGAGTCTGTGTGCATGCGGCACGTGACGCTGGCTCACATACATACATATAGCACTATATATGCGTGCGTGTGTGTGCAGTCGTGCACCTTTTTAACGCTTGAATGCTTTCGATCAGGTGCCGTCCAATACGGAAACTACGTCGTCACTGCTCGTCGATATGCAGTGCCGCACATGTTTTTCGAACATTCAAGCGGATATTGGCATTTTTTACATTGGATTGGGTGCCGTGCAGGTTTTATTTGTATTTTTATGTGGTTTCTAGTATTGCAGACCGTTCCGGTTAATTTAAATTTATGCATAATGCACAAGCATTGCAGTCACGAAAAGGGTGATAAATTGATCTAATCGATTATGTTTGTACATGAGGGTTTAATAAGTTGGAGTTTTATCTTCTCAGCCTTTTATTTATACAAAGCTTTCTGAGTTCAGCTTAAGAAATTTATTAAAAAAACAAAAAAAGCCATTTCAACTCAGCTGTTCAGACCTTAATTTTAATTTAGAGATTCCAAAGTAACATCTGGACCATTACAGTGATGGGAAATATTTTTTTCTCAAAGTGGTCGCCCATCGGCAGATAATTTTTTGTGAAATCACTTGGCGTTCTGAGCCTATTCATAGATAGGGAAAGGTGACTAGTGAAAGAGGATCAACCTACTACACCTTTGGGTGTCACTGCCACCCTGTTAATATTATTATTATTCAGTGGAATAAATGGTTTAATGAATGAACTGTAAAAAAACTCTAAGAGCGGCTTTTTTCTCATCTAACCAATAAAACGAGTCTTATTAATCGCGCTGATAAACGATTCCGAACTTTAAAATACACTTAGCTAGTCTTGCTTTCTCAATTTTCTTAAAAGTTTTTATAAGATTTCACTATTCTACTCAACTATTTTTCAGGATAGTTTACTTTACGTATTTGAATATAACTCGAAATGTTAAAGTTATTGGGTGTTTGACCAAGCTCCTCCTGCAATTTGTGGCGTGCGTCTTGATGTTGTTCCACAAATGGAGGGTCCTGCAGTTTCAAGCCGACTCCTAACGGCAGATATTTGTTATGAGAATCTTTTTCATGGCAGAAATACACTCGAAAATTTTTCATTGCCTGCCGATGGGCGATGCTATTAGAAATACTTGTTTGTTTGTGTTTCATACAGGGAGTTCCGAGCCTATGCACTACCGAATGGTAATCACGCATCAACTCATTTGACTACGGCGGCCTTAATGGAATACAACTATGAAGCTTTCAGGGATTCCTGAGCACAGTCTCTCCTATTAAAAAACAAGATAATAAAACATCTGAGAGGGGTTTTCATAAATGCCAAAGAAATTTTCCAAAAATTTTTCAAATAACAATGAATTTTTTTTCAAATAATTTTTTTATATTAATTATATTATATTTTATTCAAAAAACAAAAAATTTTAAAAAAGTTGAAAGGACCGAAGTTATTTTACTTTAAAAAACTTCCTACAAAAATTAAAATTTTTTTACTGTATTTTATGCTAAAAAACAAAAAAATTATAAAAAAATTCCTACTAAAATTTTCAACATTGAATAAATCTGAAAATTATTAATTTTTTTTCAATTACTTTTTATTAAAGGAAGCTCGAGGGAGCTTGTGAGGCTAACAAAGCCGCAGCTCTAAAATGTGGAGGGTGTCCTTACTGGACATTGCTATGCGGTAAGGCTTGGAATTGCCTGAAGTCCTTTCTTCAAAAGCTGTTTGGAGGACGAGGTGGAATCATCTCAGTACCTTCTCATCAGCTGCTCCGCTCTCTCTGAGCTCTCACTACACACTAAACGCGGCAGTCAGATAGAACGTAGGTTCGAATCCCGGTGAAACACAAAAATTAAGAAAAAGATTTTTCTAATAGCGGTCGCCCCTCGGCAGGCAATGACAAAGCTCCGAGTGTATTTATGCCATGAAAAAGCTCCTCATAAAATATATCTGCCGTTCGGAGTCGGCTTGAAAATGTAGGTCCCTCCATTTGTGGAACAACAACAGCAGTCAGATAGAACGTAGGTTCGAATCCCGGTGAAACACCAAAATTAAGAAAACGATTTTTCTAATAGCGGTCGCCCCTCGGCAGGCAATGACAAGCTCCTCATAAAATATATCTGCCGTTCGGAGTCGGCTTGAAAATGTAGGTCCCTCCATTTGTGGAACAACATCAAGACGCACGCCACATAATATTTATAAACATTATGCACCTGGGGAATTTCATCAGCCGATGGAAGTGGTTAACGTAAATTGTAACAGTTTTTCCTCTATATGGCATCACAATGGACGAATTTGATTCCTTGTCCAAGTGGATCTTCCTTGGGCAGACATACAACCTAACCTAACTTCGTATTATACTCAAGCCTACAAATAAACCATGTTTCAGAAAAATTTATAACCAAATTACTTCGATCACTTGATATGGAATAGCTCATGGATATCACATGAGTTTATGCAGGAAAAAACCTCATCGACCGAAAATCCATCTGCGAATTGCAGCTGAACCGATGTGCAGCGTATGGTGATTGCTGATGAAAAGTGGGTAATTTACGACAAAATCAAGCAAAAACGGCCGTGGTAGTGTTTAGTGGGATTAGAAGGGAATCATTTACTATGAGTTGCTCTTCGTTGGCCAAATTCTTCATTCGTCCGAAGGAAGTCCAGAAGCGACTAGCTTTGGTTAATTGGGGAGTCATTTTATTCTATTAGGCTAACGCCAGGCCAAACACAGCGTCAAGGACTCACTAGAATCTGCGGGAGCATGGTTGGGAGGTTCTTATGCATCCACTTTATAATCCGGACCACGCACGCAAGGGTTTACCACCTGTTCTTGTCTACCTTGTTCACCTCAAAAGAAGCCGGTGTAAATGTCAATAAGGTTGTGGGCTTATATGAGAGAAACAAAATGGAAATTTATTAAAATTGGCAACAAGTTGTCAAAAAAAAGATGCATAGTGCCGATTTACACACGGAGACACTGGAAATTCTTTTTCCATGTTTCATTCGCGGTCATCATCATCATCATCTTGGCAATACAGTCCGGGGTGGAACATTGCCTCGACTACAATACGCCTCCATTCTGCTCGACATCCCCTTTTGCTCTATGTTGTGAGATTCTCGTCTTTTGTATATCGTCTTCTACGTCTTGCAATCATCAACTCCTTGACCGGCCTCTCCTTCGTACTCCTTCAGGATTTGCTTCAAATAGTTTTTTGTTCGTTCTTTCGCTGCTCATTCTAAAAACGTGTCCATACCACCGTAATCTGTGGGACTTTATAAACCGCGATACATTTCCGCCCGCGATTAAAACATTGCGCTCCTTGTTATACGAGTACCGTATATGGTATGTACCGTCTTCTAATCGTATAGGGCCGAATATTCTTCTAAGGCCTTTTCTTTAAAAACGCATCAGAAAATTCACTTCATTAACCGGTCTTATTATAGTTTTGTACATCTGGAGTTTTTGTTCCTTTGGCATCAATGAAGACTTTATAAGATTGATATGGCCAAAGTATGCTCTGTTAGCTGTCTGAATACGGTCTTGTATAGAAAACGACATATACTTATTTATGCTGAGTACTACGCCTAAGTATTTAAATATTTATATAAATATTTATTTGCATGAACTCAAAAACACAACTTCCAATTCTGATGTGACTATCATGAAAGGAGCGTGTCATGTACTTCGTCTTTTCTTCATTTATGTATATTGAGACCCGCTGGTCTTGTAGCTTGTACTAAGCGCATGAAAACGTTCTGAAGAGCCTCCCTATTTCTCGCAAGATCACAATGTCGCATCTCTCTTCTCTCCCACGAACAAAATGTTTCCCTTCCAAATGGTTTCCTGTGTAAATGGGCACATACTTGACTTCAAACGGAGCATTCTTAATGCGCTAAATAAAGTCTTTAATTCTAAGCAAAATATAATAGGAGGTTTTACTTCATTTTGCATTATTTTTGGTTTGGGTAACATAGAAGTAGTATCAGTGAATAATTTTTTTGAATATTTCGGAAAGGAGCTCCATCCATTCGTAACGCGAGAATGAGTAACTGAGTTTTATTTACTTGTTTGGGTGAGAAATAAATACGCACCGACCGGTGCCAAGGACGACTCTTATAAATATGGTTCAAGCTGCAAACAACTTCCGGAATTAGCCCAAGTATCCTCTGGGTAGCCAACGTGAGAAGGCGAAGAGGATTTGGGACCCGCCGCTTAAAAATCCGCCCTAATGAAAATATGTACAAAGCCTGGGTTGAGAACTTCTTATACTGATGACGACCCTTGCAAACGAACGAAGGATGACGATTTGAGGGCATGCACCTGGAATGTCCGGTTTCTTAATGGGGAAGGCGCCCCTGCCAGGCTGGTTGATGTCCTCGTGAGAGTAAAGGCTGACATCACTGCCATTCAAGAGATGCGATGGACGGGGCAAGGCAAGAAAAACATAAGACCCTGCGACATCTACTACAGCTGCCATGTAAAGGAGCGCAAATTCGGTGTTGGATTTGTTGTGGGAGAGAGACCTAGTCGCCACGTACTGTCATTCACTCTGGTGGACGAGCGCCTAATCCGCATCAAAGCCCGATTATTTAACATCTGCGACCAAAGATTCGTTCTATGAGCGCTGCCCCCGCCACGACATAAAAATCGTGCTCAACGCCAGGGTGGGCAAGGCAGGAAATTTGGTGCCATAGTCGAAAAATTCAGCCTGCACAACGAAACATCCGGTACCGGACAGAGGCTGATCGCGGGGGCCCAAAACATGGTAGTCTGCAGCATCAAATTCCAGCATAAGATGATACGCCAAGCTACATGGCTGTCTCCTGATCGATGGAATACACCCTTCTAGTGTATTAGATGTACGCACGATCCGATGACCCAAAGTATCTAGAAGCAGTCCTATTTCGATCTTCGGAACTTTCAACATTTCCAAACATTTGCGAATATTTATACATTTCAAGGAAGGGAAGTACTTCCTTCATTAGCGAATTCCTTGTACTTTTATTCACTAGGTTTGTAAGGTAAGAATCTTTTCGACATAAAGTCAATATGTGATCCTTAATAAGCCTGAGTTGGTATCTGAAAATCGATTGCCTTTATATCTAAGTCGTTATGAAATTTGATCAAAATTAGTTTGATGCCTTGATGCAATTATTTGATAAATTACATAGGTGCATATGGAATGAAAATAAGCACTGACTTAATATAAGTAGTTAAATAAAAAATGATTTATGTATGTACACAAATGTATGTATGTACGTTAGGGTGAACCGCTAAATCTGAAACTGTAGTCATTTTTGGGACTCGCTTTAGAAATATGAGTTTACCCAAAAAACGACTGCCCTTTTAAGCCAATCGCATAGGATTTAGGGGCTGCGGTTTGGGCCTGAAGTTTGATTTTTTTATTTTTTTTAAGTATAAGATCGTATAATATACAATAAAAAAAATAGTTATGACTTTTCTTAATTCTTCAAACAAGAATGCAGTCAGTGCGGTATGTTTTGTGTTTTCGAAACTCTATTGATCGCCAGAATCGTGAGAAAATAATGATTTTAAAAAACTTCAAAGGTAAAAATTCAACAAAATTAAACAAAAATTGTGTTCGCATGCATTTTACTTTGCCGAACTATTTCTTCACATTAACTGTTTGAAATTTTTTAAATGGAATTTAAGATTAGCAATCCGTGAAATCGAAGTTGGCGAATCGAACAATATTCCAATATGCAAGGGACGAGCATCACTGAGTTTATGATTACTTTTTTTAGAATTTATAATGTGTTTTGTGTTAAATCTGTTTTGATATTTTTGTTTAAATACTGTTCATTCTTTCGCTATGACGTTATATATTACAAAATTTAAAAAGAATTTATTGTACAAGTTTTCATCACAGTTTTAAATTTTTTAATTGGAGTTTTAAGAAAATTTCCGGGTACGCAGTAACACGGCTTATGGAATTTTAGTAAAATAAGTGCAAGTTTTAAGTTGCTAAAATATAATAAATGGGTCGGTGCGTGAATACCATTCAAAAGTGCACAGGTTCGAAAAGACGAACAAGAAACATCAAATCATATAGCGGTTTTCTAATAGCGGTCGCCCCTCGGTAGGCAAGCCTCCGAGTGTATTACAGCCATGAAAAAGCTCCTTATAAAAAATCATCTGCTGTTCAGAGGCGGCGTAAAACTGTAACTCGAAAAATATTGTAAATATTATTGTATATTAAAAAAAGGCATCTGACTCTGTTATGCTCGCCATTTCATTTTTTATTATTTCTCATGAGATCTTATTTCAGTAAAAAATACTTATTTTTCAGCATTTTTAGCAATCGGTATGGTTCATATAAATTATGGCCACCCTATTACACATAAGCAACTTGAATTCTTGCTTTCGGCCATAAATGTTTATGTAAGTATGTATGTATGCAAGTAGGAATGCTTTACTGAAAGCACGTACTGAAGTGAGTACGAAAACTTTTCCGCTATCAAAAATTCCTTAACCTTTTCGCTGTTTCAAACTTGCACATACTTTTGCAACCACAACGTAAATAAATACTTTCGATTTGTTTAATTGCATCCGTTACAGTTTTGTTTTCTAAATATTTTATCACTTTCTCTCTCTCTCTCTCTCCTTTGCTTCCTCAGAAATGTATAATATTAAAACAATTCGTACAATTTACACAAAATGGCGCTGCAATTCATTCATTGCTCCATTTATTGTTGTCGTTGTGCATGTGTGTGTGTGTGTGATAACAAGATTTGTTTCCTAAATAATTTACATATTTATGTACGTAGAAGTGTACTTACGATATCCATTGATATATCCCCGAAACCGTTAGTTCACCCTTATCCTCGAGGGCGTATTCGATGAGTTCTGTATACGTAAATGGTGGTTTCTTTGGCCTGATTTTGTGGCGGCAAATCCATTGTGCATTGGGTTGGGGCGTTTCGCGTTCCGTATATGGCGTTGTATGGTGGGAGGTGTTCAATATGACGTCGTATTAACGGTGGTTGAAATATGATGCAGTAGAATTCATGAAATAAAATATACAAGTAAAAAAATAAAATAAGTTTTGGGGTTACTTCTCTGCTTCATTTTGAATTGCTGCAAGCATTAATATTTTTATGTAGCTCCACCAAATGCGTTCTAATGATAAGAATATTTATGTATAAATATAAATGGACTATGAATAAGTTCGTGCGGTTTTTTTTCGAAATTTGAAACTTTATTGACGTAAAATGGTTACAAATTTAATATTCAAAATATTGTCCATCGCTTACTACTACTTTTTCCCATCTTTCTGGCAATTCACGGATTCCCTTTGTGAAAAATTCGGTCGGTTTTGCCGCAATCCACGAATCGATCCATTTTTTGACTTCATCGTAATTACGGAAGTGCTGGTCAGCCAGGCCATGTTGCATCGATCGGAAGAGATAGTAATCGGATGGCGCAAGGTCTGGACTATACGGCGGGTGGGGTAGGACATCCCATTTGAGCGTTTCTAAGTATGTTTTGACCACTTGTGCAACATGTGGCCGAGCATTGTCATGTTGCAAAATAACTTTGTCGTGTCTATCGGCGTATTGCGGCCGTTTTTCTCGCAGTGCTCGGCTCAAACGCATCAATTGTCGTCGGTAGACATCCCCCGTAATCGTTTCATTCGGTTTCAGTAGCTCATAATACACAACACCCAGCTGGTCCCACCAGATACACAGCATAACCTTCAGGCCATGAATATTCTGCGCCGACGTCGATGTTGAAGCATGGCCAGGGTATCCATACGTTGCCCGACGTTTTGGATTGTCGTAACGGACCCACTTTTCATCGCCAGTCACAATTCGATGCAAAAAACCCTTTCTTTTGTGCCGTTGAAGCAGTTGTTCGCATGCCATAAAACGGCGTTCAACGTCTCTTGGCTTCAATTCATACGGCACCCAATGGCCTACCTTTCGGATCATTCCCATGGCTTTTAAACGTTTGGAAATGGTTGATTGATCAACTCCCAAAGTTTTTGCAACCTCTTCTTGCGTTTGAGCCGGATCTTGATCGAGCAATTCCTCCAATTCGGTATCCATGAACTTTGGCGGCGCACCCTCGCGTTCTTCGTCTTCCAAGCCAAAATCACCACTTTTAAAGCGTGCAAACCACTTCTGGCACGTTCGCTCAGATAGAGCATGCTCACCATAAACTTCCACCAAGATACGATGACTTTCGGCTGCTTTTTTCTTCATATTAAAATAATGAAGAAGAATTCCCCGCAAAAACACATTATTTGGCACGAAATTCGACATTTTCAAGTGTGGTAAAAATATTGTTGTTTACGCTTCAAATAAAAAACTTATACTGACGTTTGTGCCTTACGACAGTAGCTCTCCAATGAATGTTTGGAAATGTGGATCGATGGAATAATAATCAAGTTACGCCATCTGTTGTAAAACCGAAACGAACTTATTCATAGTCCTATTAGTATTTATGTACATCTTCGATGAATCTTTCGTTATAGGATTTAGAAAAGAAGAAGTTCTTAAAGTTCTGGTCAATATTTTACAAAGTAAAGGGTGCTTCAAAGATGATGCCTAGGTGTAAGTAGAGAATAATTCCTAGACCGGTAACTTTCTTGAAATGTGCTTTTCTCAAAACTATGTTTTTTGAACTGCTGATCACTGTAACTTAAAACCCGCTTGGTAGATTTCAATAAAATTTATACTGCTTTTGAAAAACATAAAAAACTCGTGCCTGATCGAAGGATTTTGTTTTTTTTTTCAAAAGTTTCGATTTTTTTAGACAATTAATTGTCGGTTTTTTCCTCGAAAATCTGAAAAATATTTCCTGAGGCCGCCATATTGTTAATTTTGTAAAAAGCTTTGATCAGGCACATGATTATCGATTAATAAAACTGATTTCTTTTGTCCGATTGATTTTTGATGAATTTCCAAGGACTAGGGAGGATCACCGCAAGGGAGTTTTGGGGAAAAGGGCATTGACTAGCAAAAAAAAAAAAATTATTTTAAAGTCATTTTTTCGGGCCTCTGACTTCCCCCAACCCCTTATATCATCTTTGACATTTACCAAGTAGACAGTTGTACTGTTTTACACGATAGAATAACGCGATAAAATTATTGCAACTTACATGAAAATGGTCGATTTCTAAGCACAACATATCGCAATTTTTGTGTTTTTTTGTGGAAATAATCGTCCGAATGAGTCCTCAATTAAAAGATAAGTGAAAAAAAGACTGGTAGATTGCAAACTACACCTTCTATTGAGATTAGTGTTGCTGTAGCGCAAAGTCTTGCTGAACAATCTTTATATCTCGATGTTCTCAACAATTAGACATTCATGAGTCGTCAGTTTGGCGGACTTCCATTTGTATCCTTACAAAAGAATTGAAGCTAACAGATCATTATCAACGCAGAAATTGTGTGAATTGGTTCTTTGTACATATCTTAATGCTAGTTTTTCACACAAAATTATCTTTAGTGGTGAAACTCATATCACAGGGGATGGATTTACCAACAAACAAAATTGCCCCATCTGGGTAACTTCAGAAGAGTAATTTCAGAAAAATCCTTACATCCGGCAGGTGAAATAATTGTCACATTTTTCTTCGAAGATGAAAATGAAAGAGTTGTTACAGTCAATGGACATCGCCATGGGTATCCGATTGAGGACTTTTTGTGGTTTGAGCATTAAGGAATACCTGTAGACATAGGCGATTTTTAATTTCAACAGGATGGAACAACACGTCACACAACTCGGGAAAGCATTGCAATATTCCGATTATTTGTTTTGACATGAATTCTCTGTATTCGTTAATTTGTATTGCTCAGTATAGATAATGTTGATTTAAAACTAATTGTTTATATAAATAAACGAAAAACATGAAAGAATTAAAATTAATTTATCGCTTCGAAAATCTGTTTTATAGTTGAACGGTGAGTATGTACGACGCGCCACTTTCTGTGGGCGAAGCACATGGAAAGGGTGGGCATCTCAGACAGTTTACCCTGCCCAGAGTAGGATGAGACAGCGGACCACTTCCTGTGCGTCTGCCCCGCCTTCGCTCGAATCAAGTTTGAGGTCTTTGGCACTGATGTGTTAAGAAGCGACCACCTTGGCTTCTTGGTACCCCAAGATCTACTCAGATTTCTTCGGAGATCGGGTAGATTTAAAGAAAATTAAAAGGAAATCCAAGTGTAGTACAATGGACTTAATTAATGCCTGAGTGCTGCACTTGCTAGTTCAATGCCATAACTATGCCAGCCATGCGAATGCGTTTTAAATTTTCCCATACAACTTTTATTTAGTATCATTTAGAAAATGAACAAGAAATATGAAATCAAAAAATCTCCACTGTGCTGTGTTTTTAATAAGAATTTAAGAGAAAAGTAGGATCAAAAAGTAGACTTTACTTACTTTCACTACACACGGGCTTTATCTAAGAATTTTATCACACAAAGTTTTTATACATAATAATTTCATTAAATAGGCGAGAAAAGACGAGTACCTCCTTTATAACATTGTAACTGGTAATGAAATGTGGAGTTTCCAACATGAACCAGAAGCTAAGCGTCAAAGTGCCGAATAGAAGGAACCAAAAAATTGTGTTTGGAGAAGTCAAAAATCAAGTCGATGCTTATTTGTTTTTACGATTCCAGGGAATTGTCCACAAGGAGTTCGTGCCAACGGGCCAAATCGTCAATGCAATTTTCTATCTTGGCATTTTGAGGCGCTTATTGTATCGCATTCGTCGAATTCGCCCTGAATATCGCGAAGGAGGAAGCTGGCGCTTATTGCATGATAATGTACCGTCTCATCGTTCCACTCTTGTGTCTGATTTTGACTAGAAATCGCATTTAAACCATCAATCACTCACCGTATTGGTTATGAAAGGAAAACGTTTTGCGTCCCTAGAGGCCATTCGAAAGGCTTGTACCGACATCCTGAAGGACATTCCGGTGAATTATCTGAAACACTCTTTCGAAAAGCTTTTAGATCACGCAAAATAGAGTATCGAGGCTAGAGGGGACTATTTTGAATAAATAAACTAGAAGTTATCAGAACAAAGCTCCTGTCGTTTGTATTTTAGCTCAGTCTTGTTTAGTTTGGACTTCACCTTGTATTACTCCTGTTTTTGAAAGCGGAAGTAAAACTATTGTAAGTAATTATAATGCAATAATTATCTACATTTTCCAAACCCTTTCAAAGCATTATTGTAGAGAATATTCTAATATTCCATAGAAAGGATTGGGAGACCAGAGTTAAATTAGATGATAGTGGTCACCATATTCATACTGAAGGCTCAAAGGTGAAGTGATACTCAAGAAATATGAAGCATACCGAAGTGCGTGGAATTCGTACAGAAAGGGCTGAATGAACTATCTTTCGTTCTCATCTCTACAGCACCAGCAGAAATCGTTACGATGATCTACGAAACTGGTGTTCATATGGTAACTGTTACAGTGCTCCTGTAGGAAGCTGTATGTATACTTTTTTTTGTGAGCTTCAGACGGTTTGTTGATCAAACGTTTGCCGAAGTAAACACCAAGTTCTGAAGCTTTTCGGATTAGTGCACTTGCCGTTACTAGTGGCTGTAGCATTCTGCTCAAGAGATGAGAACAAATGCGGGAGCTCTACGCTGTCTACCACCCTTAGACCTGGAAGATACACGTCGAGCAGAAGGTCTCTCGAACACTTAAGTCCTTCTGGCAGTGTAAGAGAATCTTTGGCAAGACATGGGGTCTAAGACCGGCGATAGTACAGTGGTTGTACATCACCCTGATTGGACCTAGTATTACATATGCTTCTTTAGTCTGGTGGAAGGCTTCTATGGTTAACTCCAGAGTGAAACCCCTAACCAGTCTTCAGAGAAGTGTGTGCTTGGATATCACAGATGCTATGGATATCACAGGTCCTATGAGTACGACAGGCTTAAGTTAAATGGAGTCTGCGGAAACGAAGAAAACACTGGCCACTGTCAGATATGCCACTAGTTGTTGGATCATTTTCTCTGTAGCTGTCTGGTGTTTTCTAGATTCAGACTTGGGCTGTTGGGGTGCGATGTAGTGAGTATGGACAATGTTCATCCTTTTCCTCGATCTCGTAAGTTCATCAATAAATCCGCAAGATTTGCGGAGGAGTAACCTCAAACCTATTTTTCCGTCTTATTGTCCATACTGTATCTAACCTGCCTCTCTAATCGTTCCACTGTAATCTATCCGGGTGTAGTACAGTGGTCTTCCTGACTGAGGACTTGGACTTGCCCAACACCGCACAAATCTAGTTTAATCTAATCTAAATCACCGTAAGACTACTTTTTCTTTTATCTGACGATTCGTATCTATAATGAACTTCGAACTCAGTGCGGGTCGGGCACAAATCTACTTGACAATGGCGGCCAAAACTGAAGTAAAAAGAGAGGAGATTTAATACTCAGAGTTACATAATTCAGAATCGTGAAGCGAGCATAGATCTTTTCTAAATTTCAATAGAATTTTGCCCTTTCGAATTTTACATCGTACTGAGATGTTTTCGGGTATTAGTAATTTTAATTTTTATCAACACATTTTCTATTACAGAACTAACGCATTTATATTATTGTACGAAAATTTAGGTTTGGAAATCTGGCAAGCTGGGAACCGGTCTAAGAAATTCGTAATCTTTCTTTAAAAACAAAACCATACAATTTTTCACGACTTACGCTCTCTGTGGGGAGTATTCCACGACTACATTTTCAGCGACTATCATATCATTGCCATCCACTTCAGCGGTGACCTCCATAACTAGTTCCTCGAACTTCTTGCCAGCTTTTGTGGAACTTTTTGGTGAACGGGTGTAGTCATTTACCGACTGCTGAACGCCTAAATGTGGCGTTGATGTCGACAAGGAGGACTGCGGTGAACAGGAATTCGATTTGTGCGATGATGTAGGCGATGAGATATTGTGTTGTTGGCCACCCACTTGCAATACATTCGTATTCAAGTTGTTACTGCTATTGCCACCCAAGTCCGGCGAAAGGTGAGGGAACTCATCAAACTTAAAATTCAATAACCAAGAAAGATTCTTATCCTCAAAGTCCGCCTCCGTATCGGGTAACACGCTGGTTTCTGACATAGACTGTTGAATTTGTTGCGATTGCAGCGACTGACCGACCGTTTGCTGCAACTGATGTTGGCGATACCTGCCAAGACCCATATTTACAGGTGATCTTGAAATTTGCTTCTCAGGAGCTAGAAACTGGGCTTGAGGTGATGATTGTGTTTGCTGCTGCTGCTCCAGCGTATGTGTCTGAATTTGCTGCGCAGTGCTGAGGGTAGTTTCTTCCTCCACCTTCAATGGTGGCACCGTCGGATGTAGATGGGCAATTTCAGTTTGCAAACCCGAATTGTACCGATGATCCAGTTCGAGTAGATCAGTTGCTTGCCAATTGGTACCATCGTCATAGCTGGTATTCACACAGACATTTGATGGTGTAGCAAAGGCTGGCAACGTAGCATCTGAGCCGCTGGTAACTGGCACAATTAGATTGGCATCGTAGGCGAAAATATCGTTGATGAAGGAACTACTGCCACTGATGAGATTAAATGTCAAATTGCTGTTGTTATTAGTATTATTATTATTGTTTTTGCTGTTGTTGTTGTTGTTGATTACGCTAGTGTTGTTTGTTGCATGAGTGGCACTTGTGCTAACGCACACTTCGTTCTGTACATTCTCAGTTTGTAAGGAATCCATAAGTATGGGCTCACTGTGTGCGGTGGAGTAGCTGTTGTAGTTGGAGTCGATCGTGAAACAGTTTGGTTCTGGCATAGCGCTGCTGGATTCCTGCATGTGGCGCTTCTTCCAGGCAGGCGTTGGGCAAGAAGAGTTTTGGTATTCAGTTGTGTTATTTTCTGTGACATTAATGTTGCCACTGTTATCGGCTGAAACAGATTCACCGTCGAATTTTCGTTTCAAAAAATTATATTCACAATTAGTAGGCGAGGAGTTTATGCCGGGCGCGCCCGTAGACGCGGGCAAGGGATTTGGCGAGTGGCCACTTGGAGCTGCGGACATATTTACAATCATATTTCGAGAATTCAAATATTAAGGCACTTGGGTTTTTGGTTGCTCAACTAATTTCTTGGTTGTTTTGTTTTTTAGTAAACAATGATTTAACACTTTTGAAACATTTTAGGGCGTTTAAATTTTTTTTACTTTTCGTACTGCTTCTTCCTTGCTTTATTTTAATTTTTTATGGTAAACCATTTATCGAAATATTAAAATCTTTAAAGCATAATTATTTTTGAATTCAAAATTTATATTGTTTTTTAATTTTTAACCGCTGCATACAAGTTTCTATAATTTTTTAACATTTTTCAACTAAGCGCCCGAATTCACTGTCTGCACTTTGACGTCCATTTCGATGCGCTAGCTCAACTCCAACTGAACGTCCGGCTGTCAGCTGTGCAATTTCGAACTCTCATGTCATATCGCAGGAAAGAAGTTGGAATACTCATTACCCTTGCGCAGTCATGCAAAGTTCAAATTCATAGAGAAGAATGTGGAAATTTCAGAAAGCAATTTTCGATTTTAGGCTCCGGCTTTTCACCTTCCAATGGCATATAGTAAATGTGTAAAAATGTAACTACATGCAATTGAATGTATGTATGTATGTGTGTATGTATGTATGTAGATCTAGGTGGTAGCACGAGTTGCAAAGCATGCGTTCTGGTTGGCCGCTCTTTGGTCATAATCAATTGTTAGCCTCACTCAAATTTAGCTAAGCGTACTTGTCCTAATGCTCATACAGGGTGTTAACCCTTGCGACTGCTAGCCAATTTGCCTTTAAACTTAATGTAAAACATGCCTTTGTATATATAAATGTATGTATGTATGTCTGTATGCATTAGGATGCGCTCAATGAAGCGTTTGATAGACGTGGAAAATGTTAGTGCGCCTGTGCGTTCGCGTAAGTGAAGGCGTTGAAAACTCTACGAGCCAAAATTTGAGTGCGTGTTCTTTACGTTCTTCCAAAACAGTAAAGGGAAGGTTCACAAAGCACACCATAAGGTTCGCCGCGCACATTACAACACCGAATGGTGAACAGGTGCTAGTGCGTACGATTCGAACGTAAACAATTTCCACTGCTACCGGTGGTGGCTGGAATGTTTATGACAAATGGTGTATTCCAAGAAAAACGGGATTGCACTTTTTTACTACTATTTTGTAATACGAGCAAAACATTTTTATGAGAATCGTCATTGCTTATGGTAGGGGCAAAATTTAGTTTAGATGTAACACTGTTATTCCGCCAGTACTAGGGATCAGCCAGGAATTAAAGAGTGTTCAACTACTTGGCATACAGTAGTCCCAGGTCAATTTACTCACAATTCTTCCGATACGCGTATTCACATTTGAATGTCGAGGCAGTGGGCCATCGCCTACCGCAGATTTACAATGAATATAGCAAAATACACGCAGGACAATACAATTGCCCCCTTTTTATACTACTTTTTTCCGCTTTATTTTATTTTTGCTATAGGCAAACCACCTGAATTACTGGTTTTGCTTGGTTCTTAGTTTGTTGGAAATCTAAAAAAATTCAGGAGATTGAAACTAACTTCCGTTGATCTCAAATTTCAGTAGAGTTGGTATTACTGGTTTAATTATTATTCATCTAAAAATTTTAAGTCCGCAGCTGGCCTCTTGTGCACCTCTCAGAATGAAATTTAGGATCCGCCCCTGATGGAGTTAGCGACTTTCTAGCGACTTTTGATATTAGCCCTAGCGACTCAGATTTATTGGCGTTGGCAACACTGGGCTATGGCGATCGTAAATTAAAATAGTGTGCGTTTCCTTCTTGCATTATGCAAAATGGTGCCTCCCTCTTCATGTGACCACCTCTTCTGTGGCATTTTAATTTTGTTTTGAAACCGCGGTTCCATTCTTACAATTTAAATACAAAATCGTTTTTACGAAAAAAAAAATTCTATGTATGTAAATAATTTGCATCTCCATCTGGCGGCCGCCGTAGCCGAATGGGTTGGTGCGCGACTACCATTCGGAATTTACAGAGAGAACGTCGGTTCGAATCTCGGTGAAAACACCAAAGTTAAGAAAAACATTTTTCTAATAGCGGTCGCCCCTCGGGAAGCAATGGCAAACCTCTGAGTGTATTTCCGCCATGAAAGAGCTCCTCATAAAAATATCTGCCGTTCGGAGTCGGCTTGAAACTGTAGGTCCCTCCATTTGTGGAACATCATCAAGACGCACACCTCAAATAGGAGGAGGAGCTCGGCCAAACACCCAAAATGGGTGTACGCGCAAATTATATATATATATCTGGTATCGCTAGGAACCAAAATGTTTATACGTGGCTTGTTGCCAACCAGGCTAACGTAACCTAAACTAAATAATTTGCATGCTCAGAGTTCCATTTTGGATACGGTAAATTAGCTATTCAAATTTGCTCAGGGGCAGTTATGGCAAAATCTGAGTGGTAATAAGTTTCCAACAAATGTACTTTGTTGTCGTTTAGAGAAAATCTGCTCTTATACATTTTGCCAGGGCAGTTGCTCTGAAAAACTGAAATTGAAGTGGTGTAAATACCCTTATTCTAATCTAAAAAAAATTGTGATAGTGCAATTTAGTGATAGTGCAAAATGCCCAACCCTGGAAAAAACTTTCTGCGGCAGAAAGTATACGACTCAAAAAGACAACTGCTTTTGGACCACGCTGTATAATATTTCGATTGTGTTTTGGCCAAAAAATCTTGCGGCTTAAGTTTATTGAAGTTGACTAATCGGGGAAGTACCTGCATCTTAATTAATCTTTGCTAAAACAGCTACACAGCAATTCATTGATTTAAAAAATGAACATCAAGAATACGAAACCGGTTTGAAGCAAAAAGTTAAGTTAAAAGTTTTATGCACAAAATGATTTCATTATTGTTGCAATGATTGCCTATCTAGCAATTATTTAACATGCCGAATGATTACAGCGTTTGGTTTTTTTACAGCATCGGAAATAACGCAAGTAATGCAATCTTAATCAAGAGATCAACATCGACAATATTTCTTTGTATTTGCCCGTGTTTTCCGGGAACGAGTAGAATTGAACTGCTTACTCATAGTAACTGGTTTGAAAATGTGACGTTTCGCAGTGAAACAAATGTAACACATAAATGTACGCACTCCCATGTGCATACATATGTACGTATGAGGATGAGCTTGCCAATTTCTCCTGACGGCAGAGAGCGATGAGTATGAGTAGCATCAAGAATCTTTGAAGAGCCAGACTTAGCGCACAATGCCTCTCATATCGGCTGCTGATAATAAAAAAGAACTTGAAGCGTCAGTATCGCGATCAGTTGTACGTGAGCACTGCTAATCATTGCACCGCTTAAGGTATTATTATTGTGCGCGGAAATAGAAAGAACAATTCTAACAAATTCTTAAAATGCGAAACTTCATATGGTTTTTAGTACTCGGCTTAATATTTTGTGTTAATCAAGTTTCGGCCGGCAAAAATGAATGCCCACGTATTAAATTGAAACGTCAATGGGGCGGTAAACCGGCTACAGCGCTAACCTATCAAATACCTCCCATTCGCTATGTTATCATTCATCATACAGTTTCCGATGAGTGCGATCAGTTCCTGAAATGTGCGTCAATTTTACAGAATACACAAAACTATCATATGAATGATTTAAAATACGATGACATCGGTTACAAGTGAGTGTTTGAGTTTTGTTTGTGTTTTCGTTTCTGGTTTTGTTTACATCGGTTTATTGATACGCCCCACAATTTAATATAAGTAACTGTTATTACCAGTTATCGGTTAGTGCCAATGCGAGTACAATAACAACAAAAGATATAAAAATGGGTTTTTTTATTTTTCATTATCAAAAAAAAAAAAAAAAAGTTTGAATTACAAGAAATAAAAACGGTTTTTTGTTTTATTTTTCATTGAACAAGAAAAAACAAAAAAAAATTGAATTAATATATATAAAACAAAAATTTGTGTAAGAATCATAGCAACCCATGATTATAAGAATCATAGCAACCCATGATTATAAGAATCACAGCAAACAATGATTGTAAGAATCATAGCAAGCCATGATTTGTAAGAATCATAGTTGGCCATGCACATTTAGGTTCAGCCGTTATTCTTAGTTTTAATATGTACAGTTAGTTGAAATAAAGCAACCGAGCAGTTTAAACGTGCGTTTCCTTTGTTCCCGGATGTATTATATAAAGGTAAAATAACCTTACATTGGTTATGGGCCCAGATCACGTGGGCAATTGATTTTGTTTCTTTTTTGGGTATCGCGTTGATACGGAAAAATGAGTGCAATCGCAAATATTGAAAAACTTTCCCAGGACAATTACGCGACGTGGTCGGTACAGGTAAAAAGCCTGTTGGTAACATTAGATTTGTGGGAATATGTGGTTGGCGAAAAGCCGGACGAAGAGATTGCAAGGGCTCTCTGGGTAAAAAGTGACCAGAAAGCATTGGCAACAATTACATTGTGCGTAAAATCTAGCGAATTAATACACGTAAAAAGTTGTGCAACTTCAAAGGAAGCGTGGCGGGTCCTAAATTCAATTTATTGCACAGATAGTGCCGCGCGTAAGGTTGCTCTGTTTAAAAAGTTAATACACTTAAAAATTTCCATGCAAGACAAGTTCGCAGCGCGTGTAAATGAGTTTCGTTCAATTGTTGAGGATCTTAGAGAAATAGGAATTGTGGTGCCAGACGATTTCATCTCAATTTTGCTTCTCTGTAGTCTCCCTGATGAGATGGAAAGTTTTGTAGTGGCTATTGAAAGCCGGGATACCTTGCCGAAATTCGATGCGTTGGTGTCAAAAATTTTGGAAAGCGAAATACGCCAAAATGAAAAGTGTTCAACTCCTGGTGAAAAGGTGTTTTTGGCCAAGTCCAAAAGTCGACAAAAAATTGTGTGTTTTAAATGTGGCAAAAAGGGACATATACGTGGCCAGTGTAAAGTGTCAATGCCTAAAGAAAAAAGAAATGAAAAGGCATGTTGTTTGTTTGAAGAGCGAAAAAATGATAGTGACACGTGGATTTTGGACAGTGGTGCTAGTTCGCACATGTGTATGAAACAAAGTTTTTTCAACTCAATTGAGCCCAGAAGGCAAGAAATAGTGCTTGCAACGGGAAAAACAATTTATGCGAAAGGTATAGGTACGGTGAGCTTAAAAACGGAATTTATGAACTTAATTTTACAAAATGTGTGGTATGTTCCAGAACTAAAATCAAATTTTTTCTCAATTGGCAAAGCCATAGAATACGGTCATTCAATAAAATTTTCGGAAAATTACGCATTAATGGAAACAAAAGAAGGAGAAAGCATGTTAAAAGCAAAGTTAGTCGGTGGTGTATTTGTTGTTAAAATGACAATTAGAAAACCGGTTGAAAAGTTAAATGCCTTAATTGAAAATAAAATGTTAGAAAAGTGGCATAAAAGATTCGGACATGTAAATATAAACGATTTGCGAACTCTGTCAAACAAAAATCTGGTACGAGGTTTGAATATAAGTGGCGTTCATAATTATTAGTGTGTAACTTGTGCTGTTTGCAAAATTCGTAGCTTGCCTTACAGTGCATATGGTAGGGTATTATCGGAAAACGTGCTGGACTTGATTCATACAGATCTTTGTGGTCCCATACGGGTTAAATCGTCGTTACATTTATTGATGATTTCTCCCGTTATATGACAGTGTATTTTTTGAAAAATAAATCTGATGCTTTTGATGCATTTAAACATTTTGCTGTGACTGCGGAGACACAGATAGGCCGAAAAATAAAAACTGTGAGAAGTGATAATGGTAAAGAGTTTGCCAATATGATGTTTGAGCGGTATTTTAGTGAAAGGGGTATTATTCACCAAACTTCAGTTAGCTATTCGCCTCAACAAAATGGCGTGGCTGAGAGAGCGAACAGAACATTAGTGGAAATGGCGCGTTGTTTACTCGAAAGTTCGACATTGCCTCAATATTTGTGGGGAGAAGCCATTAATACATCGGTGTACTTGAGAAATAGAACAATAACTAAAGTGTTGAAAAACTTAACTCCTTATCAAGTGTGGTATAAAAGGAAACCTTCGGTGTCACATTTTAAAATTTTTGGCTGTGACGTGGTGGCTTTAAAGAAAGGGCCATATAAGGGTGGCAAATTCGATACAAAAGGCACTAAACTAAAATTTGTTGGCTATGCCGGAAGTGCTAAAGGCTATAGACTTTATAATCAAAACAAGCGAAGCATTGTTATAGCTCGTGATTGTATATTTTTTGAAACGTCTTTTGAACCAATTTTAATACAAGAAGACGTTAGTGAAGAAGTACCTTTCTACCATGAAATAAAAGAGTCATCTCCATCGGATGATGGCAAGTGCGGTGGAATTCAGAATGAAAGTGTTGTTGAAGAGCAACTCGAAGACAATGGCGATGATGATGATGAGGGGTATTCTTTAGATGAAGAAAACGACCCGGTAGTTACGCGAAAAAGAGGTCGAGGAAGACTAAAATTATTACGAACAGGTACTGTTGGTAGACCAAAAAGACGGTATATAAAAAGGTTTTAAATTACATTGCTGAGAGTCCTGAAACTGTAGAAGAAGCTTTGTCTTCGCCAGAACGTGAATATTGGGAGGAAGCTATGCAAATAGAGTTCGATTCGCTTACTAAAAATAATACGTGGGTATTGGTGGACCGACCAAAACATAAAAACGTCATTGGTTGTAGGTGGGTGTTCACCAAGAAGCGAAAACCATGTGGTCGTATCGAAAAGTACAAAGCGAGATTAGTAGCTCAGGGGTGCTCCCAAAGGCGCAACATTGATTACACCGAGACTTACGCACCTGTTGTATGACATTCGACCATTCGATTGTTGTTGGCTTTAGCAGCGAAGTACCAACTGGTGGTTAATCATGTCGATGTGGTATCAGCTTACTTAAATGGTGATTTGAACGAAGACGTCTTCATGGTGCAACCATTAGCGTTTGAAAGTTCAAGATACCCCAACAAGGTGTGCAAATTAATTAAACCCATCTACGGTCTTAAACAGGCAGGCCGCGAGTGGAACAAAAAGATCTCCGAAATCCTCACGACTATGGGCTTCAAAAGATGTCAAGCGGATAGTTGTGTATATTTTAAGAGGGAGTATAGTTCCATGTGTCTTATTGGTTTGTACGTGGATGATATGCTGTTAGCTTGCTCTAATGCAGGGCAGACGAAAATTATTTTAAAGCAGCTAAATGCTTTTGTTGAAGCTGTAGATAAAGGGCCGGTATCGTTTTATTTAGGTATGGAAATAGAGAGAGATGCATCTACTGGCACAATATCAATTCATCAAGAACATTATGTGAATCAACTTCTTAAAACATGGGGAATGGACTCATGCAAGTCGGCAACTACACCTTGGGTTGATGGCACGGTACTCAAGAAGTGTGAGAAGCAGTGTAAAGATATTGACGCGATGCGATACCAAAGTTTAATCGGAGGGTTGATGTACCTGGCGGTAATATCTAGGCCAGATATCGCCCATGTTGTATCTAAATTATCACAATTTAATAATCATCCACATGAAGAACATTTTAAAGCTGCGAAGCACGTGTTACGATATTTGAAGCAGAGCTCAGCAGCGAAAATAACTTATTCATCTACAGGCGAAAATTTGGTGTGCTACACAGATTCCGACTGGGCTGGTGACGTATCTGATCGCAAATCATACAGCGGTTACGTAGTATTCATGTCTGATGGTCTGGTTTCTTGGGAATCAAAAAAGCAGTCTATCGTTGCCCTCAGTACAATGGAGGCAGAATATATAGCTCTATGTCAAGGCGCAAAAGATGTTGTTTTTCTTCGAGCGTTGTTGCGTGAAATGGGGTATGACGGATACGTAAATGAACCTACGAACATGTATTGCGATAATCAAAGTGCACAATTTTTGCTGAAGAACCCGATGGTGCACAAGCGCAGTAAACACATAGATTTAAGATTTCATTACGTCCGTGAGTTGTTTGAAAAGGGCGAAATCGAGGTACATTTTGTAAATTCTGAAGCAAATGCAGCAGATATAATGACTAAATTTTTAAAGAAATTGAAACATAAAAATGGATGTAAATTGCTAAAGCTTACAATGTAATTAAAATGTACTCAAAAGTAGCAATATTATTATTACAGTTTTGTCGTAATGAAAATATTAAAATACGGAAAATTTTGAAAAATGTAATTTATAAAATAACTGGGTTGAGAGGGAGAATTGTAAGAATCATAGCAACCCATGATTATAAGAATCACAGCAAACAATGATTGTAAGAATCATAGCAAGCCATGATTTGTAAGAATCATAGTTGGCCATGCACATTTAGGTTCAGCCGTTATTCTTAGTTTTAATATGTACAGTTAGTTGAAATAAAGCAACCGAGCAGTTTAAACGTGCGTTTCCTTTGTTCCCGGATGTATTATATAAAGGTAAAATAACCTTACAATTTGCTTTTTATTTTTCAGTGAACAAAAGAAAAATAATTGAATTGTAAGAAATAAAAATTTACTTTTTAATTATCATTGAACAAAAAAAAAAAAAAATTATGAGAAACAAAAATTTGTTTTTTTATTTTTCATTGAACAAAAAAAATTTAATTATAAGAAATAAAAATTTACTTTTTAATTGTCATTGAACAAAAAATAAAAAAAATGAATTATAAGAAATAAAAATTTGTTTTTTATATTTCATTGAACGAAAAATAAAAAATAAAATTGAATTGTATGAAATAATAAATTTTTTATTTTTAATTGACCAAAAAAAAATTTAATTAAAAGAAATACATTTTTTTTTTATTTTTCATTGAACAAAAACAAAAAAAAAATTAATTATAAGAAATAAAAATTTGTGTTTTATTTTTCATTGAACAAAAAAATAAAAAAATTGAATTGAATTGAAAAATTTTTTTTTTTTATTTTTCATTGAACAAAAAAAAAATTTAATTATACGCAATAAAAATTAGTTTTTTATTTTTCATTGAGCAAACAATAAAAAAATTGAATTACAAGAAATGAAATTTTTTTTTATTTTTCATTCAACAAAAATGAAAATAAAATTTAATTATAAGAAATAAAAATTTGTTTTTTATTTTTCATTGAACAAATAAAAAAATTGAATTACAAGAAATTAAAACTGTTTTTTTTATTTATTATCGAACAAAGAAATTTGAATTATAAGAAACAAAAATTTGCCTTTTATTTTAATTAATATTATTATAAAATATTATATCTCCATTTGCAGTTTTCTCATTGGCAATGATGGCGTCGTTTATGAGGGCACTGGCTGGGGCGTGCGTGGCGCGCACACCTTCGGATACAATATGAATGGCACAGGCATTGCTTTTATCGGCAATTATTCAGGTACTTTAATCATCCAGTGTTTACACAGGCCGGCAAGAAATTTTACCAAGAACTATGAAGCACTTCTCCATAGGTTTTCGCTGTGCTGAACAAAATTAAGCGAAAATAAAGGGTCTTTCAAAAGCATTCTTTCGAAGATGTTGCGCATAGTTTTTCTTAAGAAAAAAAGAAAAGAGAAATAAATAAATGACGGTGCTACATAACCTCAAATATAAGTTCAAATCGCATTTTTGAAAATTTTCGCTAAAATATCTCAAAAACTTGAGCGACCAGAGCATGATTCCGGGATGTCATTCAGTGCGTCGAAAACCTGTAGAAATATGGACATACTCTGGTTTCTGGTAAAATATTTTTGCATGATTGCGCCCAGATTTTATTTTGTAATAATCCATGCAAAAATTTAGATTATTTCAGGTTTCACTATTTTTATGCAACAGTGAAAAATAATATGTGAAAAATAACGTAATTTAAATGTCCACCATGAGCACGTCTACTAGCAAAATCCGCCAAAGAGTCGATTCGTGAATGCCTAATTGTCTAATTGTTGAGAACGTCGATATTGACATCGATATTGAAGGTTGTTCAGCAACGTTTTGCGCTACAGCAGCGATATTCTCAGCAGAACGTCCAGTGTTTGGTCTGAACGTCCTTTTTCTATTCTCGACGGAACCAGTTTCTTGAAGTTTTTTTTTACCAAACTTTGCATTGTCTACTCATTCAGGAGATTATTTCCACCGAAAAAGATCACGAATTTTGCGATATTTTGTTCTTAAAAATCGACTATTTTCATATGTAGTTTCAATATCTTCAACGCGTTGTTCTATCGTGTAAAATTGTATATCTGTCTACTTGACAAATGTCAAAGATGTCATAAAAACGAAAGGTTTAGGAATTATTCACTACTTACATTTAGGCGCCACTTTTGAAAGACCCTTTATTTTTGTAAGTTGTTTATTAATTCTATAACTTATCTCCTTTCAGAGAAACTTCCATCCCGTTCTGCTTTAAATGCCGCTAAAAAACTATTGGCTTGCGGCGTGAAGGAGGGTGAATTAGATCGAAATTATATGCTTTTAGCTGCCTCACAAGTTTCCAGCACACAGAGTCCGGGGCTAATATTATATAATGAAATACAAGAGTGGGACCACTGGACCATAAATCCTTGAATGTAGTAAATTTAATGGGCACTGAAACTAAATTTGTATTGCAAAACATTGTTGAAGTATTTAGAGATTGAATCTCAAGAAAAAATATATATAATAAAGAAAATAATTAAAATTATAAAAAATCGTTTAAGAGTAAATTCGAGCTAAAGTCTGGAGGAAAATCTATCTATCTCAGCTTAATAAAGACTTGACTAGAATTCAACTTAGGACTGAATCGCAGCGAGTCCTATTCCTGTTGCAAGTTTAAGACGAGCGGCCATACCGACAAATTACTTGCTCTGACTTTGATTCTTTCGCGAATTACAACGAAACGTCGCCTAGTTGGCAAGCAACGCCAAGTTACTCGATAAGCTTTGCGCAACTGAAAATAAAGGGTGGTTAAGTTTCAAAGGCCGGTGTTGATTTTGAATAAAATACAATCTTTTTAAGAAATTATTGTAATTTCTCTTTACTATGATAATATTGGTATGGTTCAATTACGTGTGGAAAAAAATATCGGCCAAAGGGCCGCCGCGGCCTCGGCGGCACACCTCCAAAAACCACCAAATACAAATAGATCCTTATCTATTTATTTCAATTTTGCAATTAATAGCCAGAAATTCATCCTTAAAAGAAAGTTTCCGATCTCCCTTGTATCTTCCTAGTTTAGAGAGGTTATTTGCCATCTCTGTCCCTTTTCTACCGAGCTCTTTCACTTCCTTTGGCTACATATCAAGGAGACCCACTTCACTGTGCGCATTTCACAAGGGTTTTTTCCTTTGCGATTTTGCCGCTTTTTGAGATACAAATTTAAAAAAAAATTGTTAATAATCAAAAAAAAGTTATTAAAAAAGTTATTAAAAATAGTTTAATTTTGCTCACCATCAATTTTTACATCCTTCCATTTTTATTTTTCATGATATTTCAATTTCTTATAGAGTAGCTTTCATAGGCCCAATTATGTGCAATTAAGTAGAAATTAATTAATAAATTAAAAATCAAGTTTAAAAGCTTGGCCGGTATGGTCGTCAGCTTCGCTAAATTCATTCAAATAGTCCAGTCATTATAGTAAGTTCACCCCAGAATTCGAGATACCCAGCTGTAAGTCTGTAAATACTTGTATATTGACACTCTAAAACATATGGTAGGGTGCACGCAACAATTAAATTTCAAGGTCAAATGCCACAAAAATCGGTTTATTGCGCTTGTTTTGTAAATATGATATCTCATTTCCCATGGGTTTTTTGCTATTTGTATTTATTATCAATATTGTAGAATACAAAATTCTCTAGAAATTTTGTTGAAAAAAATTTTTTATACGGTGAACCGTTTTCGAGATAGAGGGCGGAGAGCGCGCGCTCACAGGATCACTTCAGGTCAACCGGTGCCTCCGGTCAAAAACTCGCCATATATAGTTGATGAACTATCGATAAATCAATGATTATAAATATTTGTCAATTTTTATTAGGTAGTATTTTATAAATATTTTATGATTTTTTCCTAACCCATCAACTTTTTATTCAGTATTAATTTACTTAACAACACTTACCTGCCCATGCAATTGCAGAATGGTTAATGAAAATATAGGAATTATCTTTGAATTTTAACCTAATTAATATTAAGACCTTCTTACATGATGGGGAAAAAAATAAATTATGAATTAATCTTTTTATTAAAAAATATTATTCAATACATTTATTTTTATTAAAAGTAAAAAAATGGAATAAAGGGTACAAAAACTCCAATTTATAATTTCAATCATCTTCTTCCTCTTCATCGTCGTTTTCCGGCTGCTGGTAAATTTCAAACTGGTCTTCATTATCGTCCTCAACGACAGTTGTCTCAAGTTCTTCCATGATTTCGGGGTCAAAGGTTCCATCTTTGTTAATGTCGCTCTGATATGGTTGAGCATTTAGACAAGATTACCCATTACATTGGCCACAAGCTAAAGAGCATTGCAAGCCCGCTTTCCTACTCCGGCAGCCAAGCGGCAATAAGGGCCCTCGGGTCAGTGACGGTGTATTCGAAACTGGTCAGGGATTGCCTGGCCTCGCTTACGACTGCGTCCGAATTCTTTGACATAAGCCTCATCTGGGTTCCTGGTCACAGCGACATTGCGAGAAACTGTGAGACGGATGAGCTGGCCAGACAAGGGACATTTGAGATGATTTCCCCGCGAAGATAGAGAGTTGGGATCCCCTGAATCCCTGCGGTATGCTCCTGGAAAGATGGGCTTCGAGGCAACTCAGTGAGCTTTGGGCAAGTACACAAACTTGTAAGGATCGGGGCGCTCGGGTGAGCTTCTGAGGTTGACAAAATATCAGCTCTCGAATTTCGTGGGTTTTCTCACAGGACACTATGCGCGAAGAATGCATGCTGTGAGTCTTGAAATTACTTTGAGTCCATTTTGCGTTGGATGTATGGAGGATGAGGTGGAATCATCTCAGCACCTTCTCCTTAGCTGCCCTGCTCTGAAGGGGTTAAGATCCAGGCATCTTGGCTCTTACTTCTTTGCTACGCCTGCTGATATAGCTGGCATTGACATTAAAAATCTGATGAAGCGGTTGACGCAAACGCAGCACAATCATCGTTCATAATCCACACACTCTAAACCCATCCTCCTAACCATCCCACCACCACCTCTCCTTTCATCCCATCGGTTTTCTCTTTCACCTCACCTCCTTCATAATGGTGTCACCAAGGACGAATCCGTTTATCTTCGTCCAAGTGTACTCATTCCTTGGACAACCATTCCAACCTAACCTAACCTAGTTCAATCAAGGTCTTAATGGCTTAGGTTTCCTAATTCCATAATTACAAAATGTTGTAATATTCTCTGATTATGAATTATATTATTTCACTTGTACTTCAATTTAACAAAATCGTGTCAATTATTTTCAATATTTTACAACTTATTTGAACTTTTTACAACTTCCTTTTCATCTGAAAGTTAAAACACTGTTTTTGTGATAAAATTCACTTTAAGTTGACCAGAGCTAAAATGGTGTTTTCAACAAAACATAATTTTAATAGCTAAATCGTTAACGCTAAAACGTTTTTTTCTTTCTTTCTTTTCTTTTTTCTTCTACGACTGCGAGCAATAGAGTTTAAATTTTGTCACCAAAGGCATTGCCAGAACAAAGGCTATTTACTCACCCATATCCGTTCCTCAAATTTCTTTCTTCCGTGGCTAAAAGAATTAACGCTTAGGGTGACATCTACTGTAGAGAATTGTTTCCGATGAAGCACAGGGTGGCTAATGTATGAAATAAACAGTTGCAAGTTAATTATATTAGGGCTGTAAAAGAAAGAAAATATTATTTTAAGAAAATAATTTTTAAGAAAGGAAATAATTCTTTAATTTCTCTTCCTGCTCATTAGTTTCAGTTCTTTCTCTATATACTCTTTTTGGTTCTGTGCTTGCATCTCTTATCGTTTTTAAGTTCGCTGTTGATAACGAATGCCAGTCAGATAATCTTGATTGTAATCAGTTTTCCGTTTGCAGCTAAGACACATATCTTCGAAGTAGTGGTTGTTGTAATGGATAAATTATTTAAATGGGATTATTTTGTCTGGGAAAACAGCGAAAGATAAAGCGGGGATAAAAATAGAGGCATAATTTACAGCTAAGACACATATCTGCGAACTAGTGGTTGTTGTATTGGGTAAGTTATTTAAATGGGATTATTTTGTCTGGGAAAACAGCGAAAGATAAAGCAGGGATAAAAATAGAGGTTAATGAACATAACTTCGAACTAGTGGTTGTTGATGTTCTCTGGTTGTTGTATTGGATAATTTGTTGAATGGGATTATGCTGTATGGGAAAATGAGCGACAGACAAAGCGGTAAAACTGGGAAATATGGTATTTTAGCCTTAAAACAGGGTGTTTTAAATTGCGAGTTAAAAAAAATTGAGGTAAAATTAATGGTATTTTAGTTTCTATGGAAAAATGTAGCTCTTCCTCGGTGTACAATTTGCTCAATGCCAACCAGGTAAAAATATATCCTTTTAGGCTACTCAGAAAGGAGCACAAAATACTGTGAGTTTTTATATATCTTTGCCTGACACACGCATTTTTTAATACAGTCGAACTTCCATATAGTGAATTCGCACGGGACCTGAAAATCACTTCACTATATAGAAACTTCATTATAAAGAAACATTGATTTTTTATGTAATTTTATTTAAAATAATCAGTGATTACGCTAATGGATGAAGCAGCTTGTATCAACGTAGGTAATGCCTCCTCAGTTTCTGCCAATTCTTCAACGGTCAAATCGTGTTCATCGTTATCTGAAATAATATTTACATATTAAATTTTTGTTTGACTATAAAAAGATAAATGCTTACCAGGTTCAGCTGGAACTCCGCGACTTTCAAAAATGCTGTTGAGAATATCTTCTTCGGATGGTTTGTCCCAAGTCTGCACACCATTATCAACATTTACGTAGTCATCAAACGATGCTTCGATATTTGCTACTTTTTTAAATGAGGACTGTAAAGCGGCCTAATCCGATATTAAAAGAAGGTCCTCTTCATCCCAATGCTTAAATGGAATCTGCATAACATCTTTTGAAAATCCAGCCTTTTTAAAACAGTTGGCAACTGTTTCCGGTTTAACATAGACATTCCATATATTGCTAAGATTTCGAACTGCTTGCAGCAAGTCTATGGCCATAACAGAATTTCCCTCATCCACTTGAGTCAATATATTCGTTAAAATTCGTTTTCTGTAATGTTGTTTCATGTTGTAGATAATGCCTTGGTCCATTGGTTGCAGTAACGAAGTCATGTTGGGAGGATAATAAGCGAGATGAATGTTTCTCAACTTGTCTCTTACATCTTTAGGGTGGGCAGTGCAGTTATCAACAAAAAACAACACCTTTCTGTTTTGATCACAAAATTTTTTGTCGAGTTTTACAATCCATTTCGTAAAAATCTCACTGGTCATCCATGCTTTTTTGTTAAACTCATAATCGACACCTAAAGATTTTATTCCCTTGAAGTACCTCGGATTTTTGGCCTTTCCGATTACCAGCAATTTTAGCTTTTCTGATCCAGTCATATTGCTTCCCACCAGGACAGTTATTCTCTCCTTGCTTTGCTTCCCACCAAAGCATTTTTCATTTTTGAATGCCAGTGTTTTAGTTGGCAAGCATTTGAAAAACAAAGCAGTCTCGTCGGCATTAAAAATGTCGTTAATGTTGTAATTTTCAATTAATTTCGGTAAGACGTTCGTCACCCATTCATCACGGTTTTCTATGTTGGTGTCAGCACTTTCCCCACATAATGTCTTTTGAATAACGCCATGCCGACTTTTGAACTTGTCTAACCAACCTGTACTTGCCTCAAATTCGTGGTGTCCTAGTGCTTCCGCAAAATCTTTGGCCTTTTGCTTCAATAATGGTCCAGATAAAGGGAGATTCTTACCACGTGCAACGAGTAACCATTTCAGTATTGCTTCGTCAATATCGTCAAAATGACAAGGTCGAAGTCTTTTGCGTTTGGTATTTACTGCCACAACCTCCGCATTTTTTAAAATCACTTCCTTATTTTTTAAAATATTTGATAAAGTGCTGGGAAGAACTCCGAATTCATTGGCAATATCTTTTTTTTTTTCTTTCCTTCATTAACTTTGTTAATCATTAATAACTTTTTTTCAAGCGAAATGCTGCTTCGATGCATCATTTTAACTTCAATCACGGAATAAAACTGTAATAGCTCAGCTCTTTCTGTTTTAATTTCCACATCTAACTGTAATTTTTTGCAACAGAAAACTTTTGAAAAAATTCACTATATGGAGACAAAAACTTAGGACGCTTGAATTTCCAGCTGTAAAATTTGTTCATTATATAGAAAACTTCACTATATAGAAATTCATTATAAGGAGACAAAAATACACCGAAAGTAGAACGAAAAAGCAGTGTCTTCGAAACCAGTTCATTATAAGGAGAGCTTCATTATATGGAAGTTCACTGTAGAGAAGTTCGACTGTATTAACATTTTAAGAAGTGAGCTGATTTTGTTGCACAATGCCGAAGCAAAAGCTTTAACTTGTTCGAAAAGTACGGTAACTGATGTGTAAAAAAATACAATCTTGTCGGTTGAACGAAGGCCTGGCAGTGGAAGCAAAAAAGGATTTGCGTAGGAAGCAAAAGCTAAAGAATGGTGTCATTAATCGAAAAATGTTGACCTTTCACTTCGAGATGCTGCAAAACATGCCCTTATGTCGAAAGGATATGTTCAAGAAGTGTGCAAAAGTGAAGAATTACGATCATGTACAATAAAAAGATTGGAAGCCCCAATCGAAATACTAAACAAAATAAGAGTGATAAAACACGTGCACGAAAATTACATCGTAAAAATAGTCATAAATTTGGCCGTGTGGTTATGGAAAATGAAATATGCATCAAAGCAGACGCAGATGCAGGACGCTGAACAAGTGCCCTAAAAATTGCTTGGGTTTATCAAGCCATCCGTAAGTGTGGCATGAAAAGCAAAACGTTCATTACCACGGGCATTATAAATCAAGAAATTTATATGAAGGAGTTTTTGCAAAAACGTTTGCTGCAAGACGGTTCTGAACCGTGTCAGTATAGCCGTCTTTTCCATGAACTGGTATGAAAATCTCAGGGGAAATCAAAAGGACCTCAACCCACCCAACTGCCCACAATTGCGACCTATAGGAAAATATTGGGCAATTGTTAAAAGAAAATTGCAAATGATTGTTGTTGTTGTTGAAGTGGTTGAGTATTTCTATTGAAATAATCCTAATTAGCGACCAGCACCGTTTTAATATCTCTGTTCTCGTGTGATGATGTCTAGTTTTTGTTTTTTTTTTTTCTAAGTCAGATCCTTTTTGTGAGATCCAAGTATAGCAGCAAATTCTTTATCTCGATATCTGAGATCTCATTAATTTGCTGTAAGAAAGACTTACCGAAAGAGCGAAGCCGTGTCCCAGCTAGCCCTGGACTTTCCCTCAAGTAGTGGAAAAAACTTTCCCTCATCCCTTCCGCTTGGCAGCTTCTGCAGATGGGATTGAACGGGAGGTTGCAGTAATGCGTGGAATGTTTGGTCGAGAACATCCTAACAGGTAATTCGCCCTTTTATTTTGTACGACGGTCATGTGTTTTTTGTTGTAATACATGTAGTTAATTGCTTTCACCTTCTTTCGGATAAAGCATGATAGTGTGAAGCAATGGATGATTTTATTGTGTTGAGTGGGGTGGCGACTGACACCGCCTCTGCTATGTCTAGTTTCGAACTCTTTTTTGCAAGCTCATCCGCTATCTTATTACCCCGTATGTTCCTCTGACCGGAAACCCATATCAGAGTAATTTCAAGCCAATAACTAAGCGATTCTAGTTCCTCTCTACACTGTAAGACTAGTTTGGATGAGAGGGAGTTGGAATCTAAAGCCTTGATGGCTGCTTGACTGTCTGAAAAGATAGCTACTCTTGCACCAACTTCCTTGTAGAGTTTTAGTAGTGATATAGTTCCCTGATCGCTAATAGTACTGCCTGGAACACGCTGGCATAGTCGGGAAGTCGAATTGACTGAGATAGGTTGAGCGGTTCCGAATGGAAGCCAGCTCCCACACCACAGTTCATCTTGAAACCGTCAGTGTAGATTTCAATATCATATCTTCCAATCACCTTCCCTTTGCCCCATTCGGCTCTCGGTCGAAAACGCCCGTAAAGTCTTTCTTAAAGTTAAGGTCGGGAACTGTGTAGTCTGATTTGTTTTTAAGCAGCGAGCGTCCCTGTAGGAGGATTTTGATGTGACCGTACGATCTTGTTGTCCAGCCTCCTATGTCTCTGAGTCTCACCGCGCTGCAAGGAGCGATTGTTTTTATATGCAAGTTTTATGGTAATAGATGCGTTAGTATATTGAACGCTTGATTAGGACTGGGGCTAAGCGCTCCTGTAGTTAAGATACACGCTGTTCTTTGTATCTTGTTCAGCATGGTTTCGTTGCATTTCTTTTCTATTGCGGGCCACCAGACTAGTGCCGCTTATGTTAGTATGGGCCTTACAATGGCTGTGTAGGACCAATTGGATAGTTATGGTTGGATACCCCGTTTTTTAGCCAACATTCTCTTACACGTGTAAAGTGCATATTCGCTTTATTTACCCTGTACTCAACGTTGGACCTCCAGCTGAGTTTGGGATCTAATATAACACCTAAGTATTTTGCCTGTTGGGTTAGCATGAGAATAATTTTGGGGGATTAAAGTTTGGTTTATTGGCGGCCGCCGTAGCGGAATGGATTGGTGCGTGACTACCATTCAGAATTCACAGAGAGAACGTAGGTTCGAATCTCGGTGAAACACCAAAATTAAGAAAAACATTTTTCTAATAGCGGTCGCCCCTCGGCAGGCAATGGCAAACCTCCTCATAAAAATATTGCCGTTCGGAGTCGGCTTGAAACTGTAGGTCCCTCCATTTGTCGAACAACATCAAGACGCACACCCCAAATAGGAGGAGGAGCTCGGCCAAACACCGAAAAAGGGTGTACGCGCCAATTATATATATATATATATATATATATATATTGGTTCTCTTAGTGAATAGCATCAGTTCAATTTTGCTCGGGTTTACCCTTAAGCCACAGTCTGTGGTCCAATTGCTGAGTAATCTCAGAGCTCCTTCCATAATCTCTCTGAAACATTCCTGAAATCATAAGCACTATGTCATTGCTATGTTAAAGATTAAAGAATACAATAAAAATGAGCAGCAGTTTAAAAGGAAATGCCCGATACCGTAACAAAAACTGATGTCCATCGCCTAATGAGAGGAATCAAATGGAAATTGCGCCATTTTGTTTGTAACAAAGAGAACTGTTATGAGTTTTTCCATTAACATAGTACGCTTAATAAAGATGAAAATAAGATAGAAATTGTTTTGATAGCTTATAAAAATTTGATGCTATAATGATTTTCGACCGACAAAATATTTTTCGTGGCGATTCTTTACTTCTAACTAAGAGATTTTTCAGTATCCCCCTTTTGCTTTTAATGCTTTCTTTATCGGAAAATTGAAATTTACTTAATGAAGAAATGGCATCACTATTGTATTATAGGAAGGCAATAGGAATTACACTTGGGTCCAATGCGCATTCATATGCCGAAAAACAAGATGAGCAGCGCGTGAATATTTCCGATCTCAGAGCGCTTAAGAGCACCCGAGATGAAAGAATGGCCCGCAGGCAACTTAAGCTCGAGTTATTAGAAGCTGCCGAAGCGGCGGAGGATGTATTATATGGTTTTGGAATAGACAACTCCATGCAAGTTAAAAGAAAAGTGCTTTTCAAACTTTAAACGCGTTTTTCTCAAAATGGTGTTTTCAAAGTCGGTGACCAACATTACTCGAAAACGGCTAAACCGATTAGTCTCAAATTTTAACACTAGCTTCTTAAATATATTTTTTTAGGAATTAATCGAAGATTTTTTCTCACCGATAAATATTTCTTTATAAACAATTTAAGGCCGAAATTTTGGAAAAATCGATTTTGTTTTTAGAAACCGCCATTTTGTCAAACAAATTTAATTAATTACAAGATTAACCGTTACTCTAACGAAATCTGTTTGTTTTTAATTTCAGAGGATCCAGTTCAGAGATATAGTGGTCACTGCAAAACATCTTTTTTGAGAGGAGCTTCCGGAGATCTCTTGTAGCTCCTTTCCAAATAAAATATTTTTACTAATACTAAGTCTTAAAATACAGTTAAAAGCTAAAATAATATGTGTACAAATTATTAGATCAATAAATTTAAAAGTTTTTTCAGAAAAAAATCTGGAAAATTCGCATTTTTTCGGTCTTAATAAAGAAGAAAATAAAATAGGAATTGGTCGGCCGAAAATCGTTATAAAGTCAAATTTTAATAAGCTATTTGATGTTATAACGATTCTCGCCCGACCAATATTTTTCGTGGCCATTCTTTACTTCTAACTATAGAGACTTTTTAGTGACCCACTTTTGCTGTTAATGCCTTTTTATCGGAAAATTGAAATTTACTTACTTTTACGAACAAATTCCCATTTGTGGAGGCTTAAAAAAAGTTCGTACATGAAACTCAAATTAAATTGATTCACTTTATTCTGCTAATTTATCTAATCAAAGCATGAAATTTCTAAGTATAAATAGCGGTAGTTTATTGGTTGGGTGCTGCACAAGACATCTGCTTACGTCGCGTATGGAGCTGCAAGTGCATTACATTGCATGAATGAGAATACTGGTACCCTTGACGTTTGCACTTTATGCACACATGTATATATATATATGTATATATGTATGTACGTGCAAGAAATGTGCAGAAAAGTGTTGCACAAATGCTCCAGATAAGTGCCGTTGTTGTACTGCCCGACTGCGTTGGTGCAACAGCCGCACTGCTTTGGTGAAAGGCGCATTGTTGGCCAGACACAAAATGCGACCAACTCGCGGATTTAGTGTAACTCCAAGCAACAACAAAACCCTGCCACCTGTTAAAATCCATTAACTGGAGCAATGCTGCTGATTTTGTGGACTATGCAACAAGTGGAACTGTTGGTAATTGGTTCACGTGTGTGCTTAGTTAACTTTTTCACAAAGGCGAAAATTTTGAAGGAAAACTGTTTGAGCATAAAATATTTTTGTTTTCAAATCTTTATTTCAACATTTTCACAGTCACAGCAAGAAATTGTTACAACAACGATCACTATAGCATGCTGGGATGTTCTTTCCTTGTTTTGCATTTAATTTTTTTTCAATAGAAATATCTAAAAAGGCAACAACGCTTCGATTGTGCCATATTGTTTAGTAAGCTGATATAGCAATTGCCAGTTTGTGGTAAATATGTAGGTATGTATGTATGTATATATGCTTTATGTAGACATAACTTTAACTGTTTATGGGGTGCAGTTATTGGCATTGATTTGCAATTGCCTCGTGCCATTGACAATTCTTATTTAGATAGTATTGTTAGAGTGTTAGTATATTATGGGCTTGTGGTTCCAGTGATTTTTGTGGTTCCAGTCTAAGTACATACACACTTACATTAACAAATAAGCACTTATAGGCGTGTAGGTATGTTATAGGGTTATGCCAACTTAGCTCTCAAAAAATAGATATGAAAATAAACTTTTTACCAGCGCAGCCTTTAAGTAGGTAGGTGAAATGGCTGAAGTGCCCGACCGGCACTCCCCAAGTAGGACTAAAACGCGGTTTTGATACCATTATGAGACCTCTAACAGGCAGATATCTACAGCCAACCAGAGCTATTGATGTAAGGGAGAAGATTGACTGGATTTAGGTTGGCGCACTGCCGTAGGCCGTCGAAGAAAGGAGCACCCAGTGACCTTAATCGTCTAGCTGCCAAACCCGGACATTTATAGAGAAAGTGCTAAACAGTATCTTACTCTGAAAGGCCCCCACAGCCTCTGCAATGGGGGTTAAATGCTAACCCTACCTTTTCCGCATGTGCCGATCGTCCAGTGACCGATAAACACAGCTACGAGTATGGAAATTTAATGGGGAGGAGTCCAAACGACTTTCTGAGTCCTTCTTATATTGTACTGGGGCCAAAGGGTTTTCGAAATAGCACATGAAGAAATTGAGCTCCATCTTATCTGCGCTTTTCTGAGAAATAATTTGTGCAGTTCTCCTTTAACAACTATTAGGGCGATGCCAGCCTTTAAGTATTGAAACGACTTTTATTTCATACACACACAGAAGAATAAAAATATACATATCCTATGATCAAAAAGTACCGGGTTGACTGTTTTCTTCGATTGCCAAGGCGTAGTGCACCATGAGTACCTTCCATCGAGCCAGCCAGTCAATAAAGAATATTATTTATCCGTTTTGAAGCGTTTGAGAGATGCTGTATGTTGCAAACGACCGGAAATGTGGTAAACAATTCTTGGATTTTGCATGATGATAACGCGCCATCGCACCGAGCCCAAATTGTGCAAGCACCGTATTCACCTGATATGCCCCGTGCGACTTCTTTTTGTTTTCAGACGGGTCATATTTTGAAGGAGATAAAATTTAACTCTGTTTTGTTTTATTTGAACATTCCCGGTACTTTCTGACCATAGGGTATGAAGAATTTTTAATATAAACAAAAAAAGATGAAAAAATTACGGAGGTATGAGTTGACAAGTAGGCCCCATTTTTTGGAAATCCTCGCAAATGGCGTACTTGATTCCTCTGTAAGGCAACGCAACAATGTGTACGTGATACCAGTTTAAAAAAAGGATGTTTCGAGAAAAACACAAACAAATCTGGTATCCCTCTGAAAAATTTTAGCGAATCTCCGAGTGTATTACGTCTCATACAAACATTTGCCGTTCGGAGCTTAGGTCGAATTTTTTTTTTTGTTTCCTTGTTCACTCTTCTTGGGAGCATATGGCCTCGACGTGTCTTGTGTTGGTTTCGTTAATCTATTTGATTTCTCACAGGGTAGATAATTAGCCTACCGCTACCAGTCCTAAATAGGGGGAATGTCCACCTGTCGTTGCTTAGGAACAACGCCTTCTTACTGCTAGGAGCGCCCTCTGTGTTTCACATTTTTTTGCCCAAAGAATCGCACGGATGGTGGAGGACTTCACCAAATTGCGTGTGTCTAACGCGATTGCTCGCTTCCTCTTGCTGGCGGCACTGATGCAATGTGTAACAGTGTGTTTTTCTTTGTTTTTTGGTTGTTTTAGCAGCAACAATGCAAATAATGCGCTGATTATTGTGCGGGAGTAAGGATGGAAAGGATAAGTTTTTGGGTTTGAGGAATAACATTTTTTTTGTTTGTTTTTAGAAACAGGGAAAGTAGGTAAATTTGGAAAAGTGCGGGAACCGTGCTTTACGTGGGACTCGAACCTACAACCTGTGGAATGGCAGGCTAGTGCACTTCCGCTAGACTACCGAGGCGGTTATACTATTTATATTTTAGTAAATGCATTCGAACTGAAAATAGCGTACGTCGTTTACGTTCAAAAGCCTCTTTTATTCGTCACTTCTCTCCTCGCTATCTCTCTGCTCGCTAATTTTATGAAAAATTTGCGTGTGAAAGACACAACAAAGTTATCGAGCAGGATTCGCGGCTAGCTACTCGGTAGCCTCATAAAACTAGCATACGAGTATCTCACGATCCTACAAACAAATGTAATTTTAGGCAGCTCTATTCCAGCGATGTCAGATATAGGTTTTAAATTTGAAGTTTCTCCTTAATCGCCGAGCCTATGAGCAGGGAGGAGACCGTCAAGGATGATAGATATAAAAGGTTTGTTCTTTAACTTTGGTGAAGCAGAATATTGTGAAGAGATCTTTGCACGATCATTTCACAGGCATTCACACAATCATCCAATCAGTCGTTGCTTAGACGGCACCATCACCAATGCAATTTCAGTTTTTTTGTAAAGGCATCCTAAGTGTCTTCAGCTCATCAGTTGATTCTATCAAAATCGCTCAGAGCCGAAAAACGACCTGTAAAAGAGCACACCTCTGAAAATATTTTCTCCGTTGACAGGTGAACAACCTGCGTTTGCAATTGAAGCGAATTCCAAGTTCAATATTTGACGTTTACGTGATGCCCAAATTGGAGATTTGATTCGATGGTGGATGGGAATGTGCCGTGTACAAAGTTAGGTGGCAAACAGCCCGCTGCCGGGCATCGAAAGATAATGAAAGTATTGAAGTCTTCGCTACAAGTTTGGACGATAATCGCAGTGCGCATGGGAGTGGTTGCCCTGGAACTTTCCAAACTATTATGTATGAAATATTGAGAATGGATCATAGATTTCATCTCTTCAAAATTAAAATCGTTCGAGCGCTTAAGCCTACCGGTTACAATTTACGTAAACATTTCTGCAAGACAATGTTTGGCCGATTTCGTACGGCAAAAAGACAAAACTCACTATTAAAACATCAACAGCCACTTCACAGTTCCAAAGTGACGTCTTGGCATGCATTGTGAAACAATTGGACCAAATTTTTTTGGAAATCGTCGAGAGCAAGCAATGTGGGCGGTGTCTCTCTTATCGGCGTATGTTGAACGATTTTTTTCTGCGTTCAGTACAGAAACTCCTGCGTTCAGTACACACACACACACACATGATTTCAGCAAGATGTTGCCACACGCATACGGTCAGGGGGACCATGACGATAACGCGCGATTTCTTCCCTAACACATTGATATGCCGTTTCGGTGACAAGTTCTGGCCAGCCACGTCGCCCGATCTTATCCCTATGAATATTTTTCTGTGGAGGGTACCTCAAATGTAAAGTCTATGAAACAAAGCCAGTGTCTATTTTAGTATCCATACCAGACACCACTTCTCCAGCTAGCGGCACGGAGTACGGATGCAAGATTCCAAGAGTGTATTCGATTTAACGGTTAACATTAAGAGGAAATAATAAAAAATGGAACCGCACTGGTCTTATCATTAGTAATCATTTTTTAATTTAGCTTTTGATTCCTAACTCTGTCACCCAACATCTTGTAAGAAAAAAGTTTATCTCTAAAACGCGCTAGGCAGATAGGGCAAAAGTATTGCCATCTCACACCCAATATGTCGTTTGTCAAGAAGCATTTCTCTGAAGAACCACTCTTAATTTTCTGACGGATCTATCAAATTTTGATGATTAAGGGGTTAAGGGTAGTCAGAATTTTCAAAAAATTTAATTTTTTGTTTTTGCATTTTCTTAAAGTACAATATCTTAAAAATATTGTGGGAAAATTTGAAGTGAATCCAACAAATACTTTTTGAGTTATTCAACAATAAACAAAGGGCGCTCGGGCAAAAGCAAACAAAAACAGAAACTGTAAATGCGTTTTTTTCAAAACTAGGTTTTTTGAACTGGTGATCACTCGTTAGATTTCAAAAAAATTTATACTGCTTTTGAAAAACATAAAAAAATCGTGCCTTTTTTCAAAAATTGCGATTTTTTTAAACAATTAATGTTCGGAATCCGAAAATCGGAAAAATCTATTACCTGAGGCCGCTATATTGACCTTCGATCAGACACAAGATTATCCATTAATAAAACTGATTTATCTTGTCCGATTGATTTTAAATGAATCTCCAAGGACTTGTGATGATCACCGCAAGGGACTTCTGGAGAAACGGGTTCCACACAAACAGCGATAACTTTTACAATTACTAATTTTTTTTTCAATTTTTGCTAAAGTCAAGTCGAAACATGATGTATTAATGCTATTTTTGTAAAATAAAGCAATTGACTAGCAAAAAAAAAAAATTATTGAAAATCATAATTTTTTCGGGCCTCTGACTACCCCTAACCCTTTAAAAACAACTTCTCACGTGGAAAAAAAGCTAGCGCGCAAACCAAAAGCTTTAGATGTATGACTTAAAAACGCCATAGGGGTATCACGTAACTCAGTGAAATTAGTTTTGCATAAATATAAATATAAAAAAAACTTTCCTTAAAATTGAAGAATTGCAATTGTAGTTGTGAGAATACAGAGTGTTGCGCATATCGACAATTTGATAGAATCAGCTGATGAATTGAACGGAATGCCAAAGGCAAATATACTACAGGTATATACCGATCTGGCTGAAACTTGGTGTGTATTCTTTGAAGAGATGCTACTAACTAAACATTAACTTCGATACGCGCGCCAGTTGTGCCATCTCTCTGACTTCTCAAACAACCCTCGTATTTGTTATCACACGTTTTGCAAGCTTTCTTCTCCATTTCCTACATTTCTCCATACTATTCTATTTTTTGCTCAAAAGAATTCATTCATCTTCATGCACTCTCAAGTTAGAGAAATTTTCTTACCAGTTTCGCAATTCGATATCTCAGTTATGGATAAATCAACTGACTAACCCTGTGGAATTCTGTACCTTCATAAGCAGCAGTGCTGCGAATATAAGATCCGATGTACTCCCGCGATTCGATTAAATAATTACCAAGACGTCATTGAACCATCTGCGTCGTTGCGTATGAATCTGAGTTATGTTTGTATGTGCGTGGGCTTTAACTCATGTAATAATGTACGTACGTAGGTTTGCTGTTTCAGAGTAGAGAATGGCTATATTTATGTATGTATGTCTTTATACATTCTTTACCCGCAGTTCATTGAGTACCCACAAAAGCATATACCATGACAATTATTTTCAAAGTTTTCTTCCAACATTCTTCCTTTCCCTCAGTTGTGTCGTCACACCTATTGAATTACCTGAGGGGCTGCTTAGTTTCTTCCATATTTCTACATACAACGATACCCATAGCATCTAAGCTTATGTAAATCAATACATACACATTTGTGAATATTCCAATCCAAGCGAAAAAGTTGGTGAATAAATCTTGGGAAAACACCAAGACGGGTAACACAAACAGGAGGAGGAGCTCGGTTGAACACTATAAAGGGTGTAAGCGCCAGTTATATACATAATAAGTTGTAAACATAACGGATGCTATTTTAAACATTCACAAATTTCGATACATCAAATAGACCAAAGTTTACTTCAGGCGACTCGATGCTGATCTCAAAAACGTGGAGGTTAGAAGATTTTGAGAATCTAATAGGGTAAAAATCAAATCGATCGGACCACCCTTTGTAGGTGTCCTTCGTTCTGTGAATGGGCTAAAACCCAACTAAAGGACGCACTAAATTTTTACCGTGAAATCATCTTTAGCTATCGAAGCCATTACTGGTTTAAAGTGCATATGAATAAGCAAAAATATAAATATGAGAAAATGGTTCTTGATATCCCACCACATCTCAGAAAATTCAGTGTCCGGCGTTTTCTGTACCATCTTGTGATTTAACCCCTTTTGACTTTTAACTTTGGGGCCATGTGAACGAGAAGGTCTACGCCAAAAGCCCAGTGTCGATTCAAGACCTCAAAGATGGAATTTGTGAGGAAATTCGGTTATGGAGAATTTCATGAAAAGGATATTGTCCCGTAAGCGTGGTCTTGGTGGTCATTTGCCTGATGTTATTTTCCACTATTAATGGCATATCTTCCTCTTTATAAAGAAATAAACACCCGATCATATATATTAAAAAATATCATTTTCTTTGAGTATCAAAATAACACCTTTTATTGGATAACCCTTTAAAATCCTCTGCTTTTTATTAGCCGAACCATCTTGATTTCTCTATGAATCTGCCGATGTCGTCTATTTCCTTTTCTGCAATTTCTTTCAAGTTAACCATTGAAAATGTCCGCAGCATTTTATGTCGCAGAGCACCCAGACTTGGGCACTTATACATAAAGTGAAAGACAGTTTCCTGATTGACTTAATTCTGAATATGTCTGCTGGTGGCTTTCTTAACAACTCGCCACTTCTGGATTGTTGATTTATTTTGGTATATATAAATACAGTGTGATATATAAATTCGGGATTTATGTGGTGAACGTACATAATTTTCGGGGTCGGGATTAGTATCTTTAGTACAGATATAAAAGAATTATTTTCTGACACTCTTTTTTATGTTGTTTAAGGATTTTCTTTTCCACATAAAAATTAATGCCTTTTCGGCGATTGTGTGAGTTAGCCCTGGCACAGGTACTCAATAGTTCAATAGATTTTAACTACCAAATGCGCACATACAAAAATTCATTCAATACGAACAAAAAAAAATGTACCGCCTAAGGTGCATGCGCTTAAGCGTAGCGCAGCATGCCAAAGGTTATGGGTTCGAACTCTACTTAATCTACTCCTATGATGAAACGAAAAGATATTGTTTAGAGCTGTTGCACCTCGGCCGTCTATTCAGCCATAAAAAGGATACTCATAAAAATTTGCCACTTTGCAAACAGGCCTAGAACTGAAGCGTACCCTAACTGTTGGTTAAAATGAAAATGGATGACACAAATTTTGTGAAGAAACCTGGCCTAAAACATTTACTGCTGCAATAGTTGTTGTTATTAGAGAATGAACAATAATGCAGAAGGTACAGTAATGAAGAAGGAACAAATAAACTATGTATGTGCGCATGTGTGTAAGTATATGTAGGGTCAGTGATATGCACGTAGCGCAACCTGTCAGACAAACATCCATAGCTAGGGAATCTTTATACTTTTTGTAATTATGTATGCACGCATCCCAAAATACATTCAATCACACACAGATACCCATCGCATGCAGTTCGAATAGTGCATTAGAATTTATACCTGCACTCTGATATTTGGTATAAAAGCCGTGCAACAGGCCAAAATTATCTCAAATTGCGTTTAACTCTTGACCTTACTATACATACAGATTGGAACATCTAAATACCAGTATAAAATGCGTTTGGTAAGTACTCAGCAAAAATATTGAATTCTGGTGTTTCTTTTTTTACCAAATTACATTAACAAATTCCTTACAGTTCATCATAGTTGCCTATATCATCACCGTCACCACGTCATGTGCCAGTCCAATGATGCTGCGAAATAAAGTCAGGGCTCTGTACGATGTGAACTCTGGCTACGCACCTGGTAGTACACCTCTCCACAGCACACACGCCTACATGTCTGGACATTATTCTTCACTTGGCCAGCATGGACACCAACTGGGTGCATCAACTGCTAACGATTTCTATGCTTCGGGTACACAAAGTGGCAGCTCGGCTCATAGCATCATCAGTAATGGCGTAAGAAAGCAAAACTCTAGGATTGACAAACGTCCCAATTTGAATTACGCCGGTGAGCACGTACAACTTCATAATGTTGCTTCGACCGTAACTCACACTTCAGCAACTTCATGGCAGAGCAAAGACCACTCGACTGCAGCAATTGGCGACCAACACTTGGCGATAGCACAAGATGGCGCCGTTTCATTTGGACCGATGCCTGTTTCCGCATCTGAGTGGGGCCTTAAGGATGTTCTGTACATTTCACCATTGGATTATAGTGACGAATCAGCGGCAGTTTCAGCAGCAGCTTCAGCGTCAGCATCTGCTGCGTCTACTTTGTTGTGGAATCAACAAAATCGCAATTATACACGTGGTTATAAGCAGAATGTAGCAGCTGGTCCCTACAATTCAATGTCATGGAGCTCAGCTAATTATGAGTATGGTAAACAAGCAAAATGAGAAGAATTTGTGATGTGTAAAAGTTCAATAAAAAATTAGGTAAGGTATTGTGTTGTAATATTTTACTTCCATCCTATGCTCCCACTAGGAGTGATAATATGTCCAGAGAGTTTTTTATAGTAGTTCTTTAGTTCTTTCTGAAAATGTTATTAATGTAAAAATATACATTATCAAGGAAAAAAAAAAAGCAAAATTTTCACGTCCTTTCGCGTTCTGGCCATCAGTTAGTTCTTGCCTTTCTCCAGCATGTTTCCTATGGTTATGTAATTTTGAACGCGCGATATCGCTCTTTTTGATCATTGACAAATAATATTTAAAGCTGGTAACGGGAAGATGCAGTTCTTGCAGGCTAAGAAATTCATCACCCAAAATCAATTACAACTAATTAGACTAGATTAATCAGATTCTAATTGGGTGAAATTCCCAGCCAAATTTTGTAAGTGGAATGGACCGAAAACTGCACCAGAGGACGTAATTTGTTTATAATCAGCGTTCGCTTCTACAATTTCTTGTCTGTTTCTGATTTACCTGTTTTAATTTCCGTGGATTTAGAAGCTCTGTTTCGAATTATAGTAACAGTGAATAACACATAAATCAATCATTTTTCAAACTAAAAAAATTTATGAATGTAATAGCCCGTCTCCTTCTTCCGCGACAGTTGGACAGTTTTCCTAAACTCGCTTAAGGCTCGAAAGAGAATTGCAGCGGGTCAGCTGGTAATGGGTTGATGGGTGCCAGCTGATCCACTACCGTCGGAACATTGGGTCGGTTAAACATAATTGCGATAGGGATGGAACAATTATTGCCACGAAACGCTTTTCAGCTACCATTTTGTGGTCACAGTAAAATTAATTTTGTACTGACATCTGTTCATTTGCTATCTTTGTGAAGTAACTCGGTCAAAAAACTAACTGCTTTCTAAATGATTGATATTTTGCGGGTTTTCTTGTGCAAATCTGCTTCTGCTTTTCAGCAAATAAATTGTCATAAAATAATTAGAAAACCAAACCGGCGGAGAAAATAGAAATGAACCTAAATATTTTCCTGCCGTAAAAGTAACCGACGGCAAGAAATCCGTCCTCGCCACAATTCTGTTCAGTTTCATGCTATTAAATGTGTTTTAAGTTTGATAGGCGGGTAAGCACTGTTTGGTGCAATTCTGTTCAAGTGGTCAAGCAAATGTGCGGCACAAGTATGATAGATACTAGGTTTGCTCGTTAGGTAGGTGCGGCACCTTTTTGGGCAAGTGAGAAATAAAAATTACTCTCTTAGTGTCATTCTCAACTGCCCCGAGAAATGGCGAAAAGCTGGTTTGCGCCCAAAATGAAAGATTACACGTTTACGAGATGCGTGAGAGTATTTCTGGTTGTGAGCATGCAATGGTGTTGCCCACTTCAAACCGTTAACTGGCTCTCAGTGAATTTGAGAATTTTTTATAATATTTAGAAATTGCCGCTTTGTTTGCAACAGAGGTCGGCAAAAATGGAGACTGTGTTGGTAATATACAGGGTCCGGGTCTCGAAGTGTAACCAATTGAAAAGGTCATAAATTTAGTTTGGAAAATTGTTTTTATTCAATTTAAAGTAAAAAATGTGTGAAAATAATACAAAATTAAGAATCAATTTACTTCTGCTCGATGTAACCACCTTTTGCCTTGACTATGGCCTTGAGACGGCCCAGAAACGAATCGCAAGCTGCCTGAATGTGACTTGCAGTTATTTTGGTCCACTTGCGGACAATGGCTTTTTTGAGCGCCTGGAGACCCAAAGATAATAATTCATCGGATTCGCGTCTGGTGAATTTTAAATCCATTGTGTGGACGTTATGAAGTTCGGAACGTTGTTTTTTAGCCATTCTTGTTTCACTCGAGCTTTGTGAGACGGTGCCGAGTCCTGTTTAAACGTCCATGGTCTACCACCGAAATGTTTGCTGGCTTAATAAAATCAACTAATAACTTAATAAAAATTTTCTTATTTCCTTTCTTTGTCCGCCATAGCCGAATCGGTTGATGTGTGACTACCATTCGGAGTACCATTCGAATCTGCGTGCTTGAAACACAAAATGAAGAAAAAGTTTTTCTAATAGCGGTCTCCTGCTATAATCGTATAAGGAAATCAATAAATAAATAAATGAATAAATGAGAATTTACACATCTCCTTTCCGAATTTCTGGTTCAATTGTAGAAGTGCAGCTATAACTGCTCACCTAATAAAATTTATAAACATACTGAGAGACATTACATTTCCTTCTAGCTCCAAAAAAAGCAACAAAAATAAGACCATGTATGTATATTTTTAATAGCTGTATTATTCCCATAAAATCAACTACTGGTTTTCGTAATTACAATGTCAGTGTAACAAACTATCATTGCATAATTTTGAATGCTGTTAAAACATTTGACTGGCCAACAAGATTTTTATCTCAATCAACTCGATTTAGTAGCTTTAACGATTTACGATTTTTTTTATTTTTTTAGTTTTTTGCGTTTTTGCCATAACGAGAGGGGCTTGCCAATCACTTAAGAAATAAAAACTTAGTATTGCGGCATGATTCATTTAAAACTTAAAAGCAACAATTGTTGCTCTTTCTTCCAGTTCTCTAAGTCGCACTTATTGACCAAAGGTGCGATTTATGTGCAAGTAATATTTTATGAGTGAGTCCTTCGTGGTACAATGGCACCTCCCCTACTAGCCGCATATTTAATCTGCTGATTTTGTGGCAATTTGTGCAACAAATTCATAGCATGCAACTGATTTGATTTACATAAATTTATAATAATGTGGCGTAGCAAAAAAGCCTAATACATGGTTACTTATAGAGGGGCTTCCATTTGAGACTATTGCATGAAAAATTCACATAGAACTGGTCTTAGAGGTTATTGTATAGGCAGGTTTTTTAGTTATTTCATTTGAAAACTTGAAAAAAATATCTGACCTCCTTTCCCGTGCATTAGCTGTCTGTTTGTTAGCTAAATGAGAGTACCCGCGAAAAAAGCGGCCGCCGTAGCCGAATGGGTTTGGGGCGTAATTACAATTCGGTGAAAGACCAAAATGAAGAAAAAGTTTTTTCTAATAGCGGTCGCCTCTCGGTATGCAATGCCAAACCTCCGAGTGTATTTTCCGGTTTGAGGTTGCTTTGAAGCCGTGGGCAGACAAACATTTCGGTGGCAGACCATGGCGTTTCAACAGGACTTTGGTGCTGTCTCACAAAGCTCGAGTGAACCAAGAATGGCTAAAAACAACGTTCCGAACTTCATAACGTCCACAAAATGCCTTTCAAATTCACCAGACTTGAATCCGATGGATTATTCCCTTTGGACCATTTTGGAGAGCAAGGTCCGAACTAAAGGATTCACCAGTCTCGATGCGCTGAAAAAAATCATTGTCCGCAAGTGCACCGAAATACCTGCATGTCACATTTTGCAGTTTCAAGCCGACTCCGAATGGCAGCTAATTTTTCTGAGGAACATTTTCATGACAGAAATACACTCGGAGGTTTACCATTGCCTGCCGAGGGGCGACCGTTATTAGAAAAAACTTTTTCTTCATTTTGGTGTTTCACCGAGAGAGAACTCTGAATTACGAATGGCAGTCACGCACCAACCCATTCGACTATGGCGGCCGCGACCAGATCCATGCCCAGACTAATCAGAGATGATCTTTACATGAAAGCCTTCCGTCGCTGAATTGGCTATCTTTTGGCAACACGCTTGAAGGCAATTATACTCGACAGATGCAAGCAGCTTCTTCAGAGGCACGCGATCCATGACCATGAAAATATTCTTTTCACAGATGAGAAAATTTTCACTTTTGACGAAGCTTTCAATTAGCAAAACGACAAAACGTAAAGTTTAAATGTTTTGTGGTTAAACCAACTTCGATTGAGGCATTGGAAGCCAACATTACTAAAGTCATTCACGAAAGGCCAGATGTAGTCCTCCAGTGAGCCATTACGGCACAGTTGAGGCCAACATAAGCATCTTTTTTCCTGCATAAATGCCACCTAATCTCGAAAATAGAGTTCATTAATATTGTACGCGTTGCTCAGTTTTTAAAACACTTTTTGCTTTGTTTAAAACGCCCCTATTGGAAACCCCTGTATGCCATATGTATGCACACAAGTAAGTATAGCACAAATGTTTACACTTTTCTTAAAAAAACATATTTTGTTGTCAATTTATTCTCTCCGCCTGCTGCACTTTTGCTATCGTAGCGTTGCCGGTAAGTCTCTGCCGAGTGACTTGTCAACAGCATACGCCGCGTGTGCTTAGTTAAATTTGAATTTGCAATTTATTTTTTTTTACTTTTCAAGATCTCAGTTTGTGGCAGGCATCGTAGCGCCCCCATTGTTTTACTTTAACGTAATATTTTACTTTTGTGATGGCCGCCGCAGCTAAGAAGATTTGTACGTGACTGCCAATCAGTTGGCTGCGGGTTCGAGCTCACTAAAATGATACAGAAAGTTGTTCATACAATGCGATAAATAATTATATCATAGGGACTTATTGGCAAGTTTTGACAATTACTGTGTTTCTTATTTAATTTGAATACATTTTTTCATTTTGTAATTTTCTACAGTTTTGGGCATTTTCCAAGGCGCATTCATTAAAGGTGGTGGCACTAGACCAACAACAATGTTCTGTACGCTTGATTGTCAAACCAAAGTATTGGGAAACTAGAAAACAAATAATGAATTCGCTTTGTTTCATTCTGGGCTGATAGCCACATGGACGCGGCGAAAGAACAAAAAAAAAAAAAGAAACAAATCAGCCGATTTATCAACAGCACCTTTAATAGATTTGCCATGGTTTTGGGTATTTTTTTTCATATAAAAACTTTGAAGTTTTGACAAATATTTTTTAATTTGCGCAAAGTTTGAAACTTGGATTTTAATGATTTTTTGATTTTTGTACGAGATTGGATAATGTTTTCATGATTAAAATTAAAAGAAAGAAGCAAATAATTATCAAAACTTGTCATGTGATGTGATTTTTTAACGCAATCCACTGCAGTAGCGATCATTTTCTGGCGAGTGTATTTTCCAAGATGGAATCGGAAGTCGGAGCAGGGATTTTCTCTAAATCAGTTAATTTATCTATCTCATTTAAACTGCCGAATACTGTTAACGTTTTTCAGACAGACGGCTTTGCGACCCTGCAGACATGCAAAATGCTTAGGGAACGCTGGAGCGAGGGAGATATTAACATTTTTTCTAATAGTCGAACTGTGATCAAAGCTCAGACGACGCCACGGTGTAGAACGAAATTAGTAAACTCCTGTAAGGAGGAGATCAAATCTCTTGGGTCTGAAGGTAACATTTCTCTGATCTGGGTTCCAGGACATAGGAACATAGAGGGAAATAAAATTGCTGATGAGCTTGGCAGGAAGTGGACTATATTGGCCTCAGAGACGTCCAATCCGGTCACCGGCATCCCTCTGACAGTTGTTAAAGGGGAACTGCACAAATCATTTCTCAGGAAAGCGCAGAAAAGATGGAGCTCCATTTCTTCATGTGCTATTTCGAAAACCCTTTGGCCCCAATATAATATACGAAGGACTCAGTAAGTCTTTTGGACTCCTCACCATTCAATTTCCAAACTCATAGCTATGTTTACCGATCACTGGACGATCGGCATACACGCGGAAAAGCTAAGGTTACCATTTAAGCCCCTCCACCACACTGAAGGGGAATCTGGGCCAAGCGCCTAACAAAGAATGCATGCGCCAATTATACTTTATCATTTTTTTCTTTTGTTTGCCCTTTTTCAACTTCCAATTTGCATTTTAATTTGAGTTCAGGTTAACGTGCGTAAATTTGAATTAAATTTGCCGTTCACGCCTTCGCACAGTTGTTGCAAATAGAGGTAATAACAGTGATTAGACTTGGTAATATGCGCGAGCGTACATACAATTTTAGGAGTTTAACAAACATTTTTGTTTTGAATTTCTGTGCAAGGCCACCGAGTATATAAGGACAGCTTTTAGGGAAGTTTGGAGAGGTGGAATTAGGTCCAAAACATGGTAATCGTAATGGTTGTACGGGTTAGGCTAAGTCCTTTATGCACTGCGACCAGATTGATCCATTGTGCGCCCCTAATTACTTAATTATAATTATTTAGTATACCGAGGAATCGAACCAGTTCCTTAGGAGGGACCAATTGTAGGTCTTCCTCCTCTAGTAGGTACGAGCCCCGAATTCGGTGTCTCCTGTGACCTAAAGCCTCGCAGTTGGTGATTAAGTGTTCCATGGATACCTTTTCATCACAACAGAACTTGCATGATCTTGTACTGGGTAACCCTATTGTGTTATTTTGGTCTAAAACATATTTCTAGTACATTGTTTCCTGATTGAGAAATAGCCACATGCTGTGGTTCGCTTTTCGGAAGGACCAAAATATCGCCAAACTGGGGAGGGTATAAAGGACTGCTTGTATTGGAATCACCGGAGCTTGTAGAACTTGTCCCAGTGCTGCCCTTAAAGCCGCTTTGCACTTACTTCCCCTCGACGTTAATTCCATCGCTGCTCAAATCAGGCAATCAGGTTAAAGGAAGTTGGCCTCTGGAGGCAATATCTCAATGGATATGGTAGCATTTTTAGACCGTTAACAGCACATTTCTTTGAACTTTATACAGATCTCTCCAACCCCAAATTCATGCTTGAGGGTCGTTCCATGGCAATCTTTCCAGGTAGGCAGGATTGGAAAGAGGGGGAAATCTGTACCGAAGCCGTCCCCTCTGTCTTTACCGATGGCTCCAAGATGGAATCGGGAGTCGGAGCAAAGGTTTTCTCTAAATCAGCCAATTTATCTATCTCCTCAAAACTGCCGAATACTGCTAAAGTTTTCAGGCAGAACTCTTTGCGATCCTGCAGGCATGCAAAATGCTTAGGGAACGCAGGAGCGAGGGAGATATTAACATTTTCTCCGATAGTCAAGCCGCAATCAAGGCTCTGACGACGCCATGAGACAGATCCAAACGGGTCAGCTCCTGAAAGGAGGAGATCAAATATCTCGAGTGTGCAAGTGTGAATTTGTTTTAGAGACCTCCTACCCAGACATCGGCATCCCCCTAACTGTTGTTAAAGTGGAATTGCACAACTGATTTCTCAGGAAAGCGTGGATGGGATGGAACTCCATTTCTTTTATTTTGAAATTCCTTTGCCCTCAATACAATAGACGCAGGATGCAGATAATCCTGGGTACTCCACGTCATTCAGTTTCTAAACATGCGACTTGCCATTGGACGATTGGCATTCACGCAGAAAAACTAGGTTTACTATTTCAACCTCATTGCAGAAGCTGTGGGGACCTTTCAGATAAGGAGACTTTTGAGTAGTTTCTCTGTAAATATAATATCTGGGCTTGTCAGGTAGACGATTAAGGACACTGTGTACTTTTTTTCGACAGCCTGGGGTAGTGTTGCAACCTAAATCCCATCAACCATCTCGGTTACATCAACACCTCTGATTGACTGTAGATATCTGCATGTTGATGCCTCATAATGGTATCAAACTTCAACCATTTCACCGATTATAGGTTAGGTTAGGTTGAAGCGGTTGTCCTGTGAGACACACTCAGGCTCACAGCCCATTGTGATGCCGCGTGGGGAGCTTTCCCTATTTCTTCTAAAACCAGTGTGTGCTTTTCAAAAATTTTTGAATATCTCCTATTTCTGCTTCCAACCAAGGTGCAAGGTATAAGATTTTCTCTTCCTCTTCCTCATCAAGACAACTTCTACCGAAGTCATGTGTTTGCATACCTATCCTTTGGGCGTGCCTACCTATAGATTTTATTTTGATTTCGATGGAATTTATTGCCGCCTGGTTGTCAGTGAAACTGTAGATGTCATTTCCAGATATCACATCACACTGTACCAGTCGTGGCTTTCATTATTGCCATCAGTTGAGCCTGAAAGACAATTTAGTAGTCGGGGAGCCGAAAACTGAAGGAGATCCCCAGATGCTCGGAGTATACACCTCCAAGTGAGCTATGTCTGTATAAATGGATAGACTCGACCTGTCTTACATCGTCCCGTTCCCACTCTTCCCTTGAGGGTAGAAGGGACGTGAACGTAGTCATGGCAAGTGTAGGCGGAGTGTATAGCCCAGAAGAAACTCCGAGAAACTCTGAAGTGTCAGACAAGATTTTACCGTGACCGCAGTTCTTATTTGACCACTTACTTAGAGTGTTCAGCCTTATTGCCGAACTAAGCATATATTTGGCCTGCAGATCTACCGGAATATAATGCTTTCGATGGTGTGGTTGACATCGCGCCAGTTATAAGAACATATGCTAGCCTTTAAACCTTGTCAACTCTTTTGATGCTCTCACCCTTCTCAAGGGCATTTCATCATATTACAATACCATAGTAGAGAATAAACCTAACCTCTGCTGTGTACAGCCAGTGCATCATTCTGGGTTTCAATCCCCATTTCTTTCCAATTAGCTTCCGCAGGAGTACAACACCATCATAGATTTGCGTACTCTATTTGCGACTGAGCCCCCAATTTAGCTTCCGGTCCATTACGAGTATGTACCGATTATGAACACTAAATTTTTGTACGTAGTGTTGAAGAATTAGTCCTAAGTAAAATTCTACTAAAGTCGAAAGTTTATTCAATTCAAGGTTGTATCAGTTAAGATCATACATTTTATTTTCCTATAGAACATCTCTCATTTTCGTCTGCATATGCACATATTTACCTATCGACATAAAAAGCTATACAGCAGTGAATTGATGCAAATTTAATAATATTTTTTGAATAAAAAAGTGCTTTATTGCCATGCCACTACGATAATATAAAACTGCTGCCTTTGCTTTTTGTGTTGTGGAAAGTAAAAAATTTGCTTGCTTGGGTAAATATGGAATAACATGTATGTTTGTATGCATGCAAATTGGTCGACTTAATTCTCTAATACTTAGCTAATTATGTGGGAATGCTTGCAAAGAAGGGACACATTTATTGAAGTACGAGCGTTGAATTTCCATCATTAGCCATGCAAATGTATGGTGGCATGGAGTTAGGAAAAAAAGTTCGTTGCTGTAAACTACTTAACCGGCAATCCAATTTTAGTGTCATTTTGCCACTTTGTTGCTCTGCAATATGTTAGTAATAATTTACTCTCATGCTAGAAATTGTATACGAAAAAGCTTGCTAGTATCATACGTTTTTCCGATTGTGTGCGTGACTAAATGAGCACTGTGTGTGTGAATAAACGTTCGTGCGATCCGCTCACTTAACGAAAATCTGTTTTGTTGTTTTTACTGTTGCGAGGCCTTTTCGTATGATGCGAGAGATTTGCTGTTAACCTTATTGTAACATTTCAATACACGAATGTTAGAGAAAAAGACGTTACATTTGAGTATCCATATTTTATGTTAGATGCTGAAGCCAAGCAGACAGGCTGTGTGAGTACTATTCAGTGGGGCCTCGTTAGGTGCCTAATATAAAAATCAAAATGAAATGATAGAAAAAAGATTTGCTGATAGCGATCGCTTGTCAAAAGCTTCAAAAATCTATTTACTGTTCGAAAGTGGCATATGCTTGCAGGTTCCTCCATTTGCGGAAAAATCTCAAGATGCACGCCACAAACTGAAGGAAAAGGTCGACCAAGCATAGCAACCTTTGGAAAAATTAACGGGCAGCATCAAATTCAAACTTCCCAAAAATGGCGGGTATGTAATCAGGTTTTGGTTATTGTTGAGCCAAAGAGGACTTTAATGTGGACGTCTTATCAATAGAGTGAACTCAACGAGTCGTGCTGTCTTTGTCCTAACTTTAAAGAGTCTTTAACTTTTTCGGCTTTCTCAACTACTTGGCAAAGATAATTTTCCTCGTTATGAGATTATTAATATGAACATTTTAGAGATCCTAGTATTGTTTTGTATGGGTTTGGTCTTGCCTCTTCCAACGCTTCTTCTGGTTGAACAGTTTTTGGGAGGATAACATTCAGTCCAAGCTGGTTTGGTGTTGCCCGGCCAATAACAATTTTGAATGGTGATATTCCTGTCTAAGAATTTTTTTAAGCAGTTATAGTTGGGCGGCATTTCGTATTAGTCACTAAACACCCTGAGAACGATTCTAAACTCTGCTTTACAATATTCTTCGGCTAAAGATTCTGAAAAAGGTTTGAAATAAATTCTATACAGTCCAAATTCTTTTCGGTCACAATTTTGCATTTTCAAAATTCTATAAGGACAAAATAATGTAGAATTATTATTATGGGTATAAAAATTCTGCATATAAATTTATTTCGGGCCATAATTCTATATACCACGTGGGCTGAAAAGGAACGCACCTAACACATAGATGGCACTAGTTTTATTGCATTCACCTCTTTTACAGTTAGTGGTAATTTTAAAAAGACAGCTGTTAAAATTTCATGATATTTTATTTATTAGTCGGTGAGTTATTGTGGGGAAAATACCGTTCAAGCGAAGCAATGGCTTGAAAAGTGTTATGGTGACTCCGCTGCATCAGAAACAACAATAAAACGATGTTTTGTGACTATAAACGTGCTATTAGAGACACCGATGATGCACAATGCAGTGGACGTCCAAATCAGGCGGTAAGGCGAGGAAACATAAAAAAAATCCAAAAATTTGTTTTGAATGATCGAAAAGTGAAGTTGTATGAGTTAGCTGACATCATAAAGAAATCAAAAGGACGTATAGGCTTTATATTGCATGAACATTTGACTATGAGAAAGCTCTGTTCAAAGTGGGTCCGGCGCTTGCTCACTTTCAATAAAACGCACCGCAGTCAATCAAAACTATGGCAAAACCACATATGTACATGAATTGAAATTCGAATTGCTCCCATATCCGCTGTATTCACCAGATTTGGCTTCCAGTTACTACTGGCTGTTCGCAGACCTATGAAATTTTCTCGCCGGTGGGAATATTCGCTCGAATGAAGAGGTTATCTCTGAAACTGAGGCCTTTTTTGAGGCAAAAGATAAATCGTCCTACAAAAATGGTACTGAAATGGTAGAGCGGCACTGGAATGATTGCATTGCTTTTGATGGAAATGACGTTATTAAGTAAATCTAATTTTAAACAAAAAAATGCGTGTAGCAGGCAAAGAAAGAGGGAGAGACCCGAGAGAGAATGAGAGAGAGAGCGAATATATATCTAAATAAATTCATAACATTTGCAGAGAATACAAATAGACAAAATTTACAAAAAACAGATAAAGGTCGACCGGGGTAGGTAAACGCCGGACACAAACCGTGACAACAATGCGCACTTCTCCGAGCGTTTATCACTCGCACAAACGCAGAGATTCTACGACCGCACCAAAGGCACAAATTACAGTAAGGCAATAAAAATAAATCCGTACGCACAAGCACTATCCAGGAAACGGAAATAAGCGCCAAAAAGTCGGCACCAAAATATATTTCCTAGAAGTTTGCATCAACAAAGAAGCGCCAAAAAGTAGGCAGTGTTGTTCTTTACTAAAAATTAGCAACCACAAAGAAAAACTCAGGATAAATAGCTTAAAGTGTATCTAAAATATATATAAGGTATAGCTCTCTCTCTCCATTTCCTCTACATTATATCTGTTTTCTCTCTCGCAGAACGAAAATGCTCAAAACGTTACATGGCCTTGAAATTTTACTCTCCACTCTCGTTCGTCCATCTACGCCTAAGAAGTTTCACTTAAAAAAATAAAGAAGTGTTTTCTTTGTTAGCCAAGGGACTTTTCAGCCCATGTGTTGATGGGCCTGATAAACTAAAAAAATTAACTTCGGTTACTGTTACGATTTTGTGATTTTTTTAATATGTAGTGAATTAAACTATACATCTACTCTGCACAAATCTAATTTGAAGAGTTTCTGAAATTAACACTAGTTATTTTAATAATATTACTTTAATATAATGGCCTCTATTAAGAATTCCGAAAGCCGTACGAATAATGAGAAAAAGTGCGGTTATCAGAATTTTTAATATTTAATTTGTAATACAGAATTCTGCAGTACATATTTTGAAATACATCATTTCGTAATAAAGAATTGTATTTATTTTAAGTGAAATTTTGCAGTACAGAGTTTTAACATTTTTAATTTTAAGTCAAGAATTTTGAGTACAGAATATTGCACAATAAAAATCTCGTACATTTTGAGTACAGAATTTTGAATACAGAATATTGCACCATAAAAATATCGTACCAAACTCGAACGGCCTTACAGCAAAATCTTGGTTGCATTATTATTCTTGTATTGAAGAAGGGGAACTTCATACGAAGCATATTTCCTTAGACGACTTATAGTTTGTATTGGTTAATAAAATATTTTTCCTTTATTTAGAATTCTGATTTTTGCAAGCTTGCTTACCTCAAATGCTAAAATGCTTATGTTACTTCCAATAGACCGAATGCAACAAATGCACTACGCTAACTAACATACTTCTGTTGTGTTAACAGCATTCTCTCCAACAGCTGCTATTTACGATCGGCAACGTTCTTGGTCGTTATTTTTGCCGGCATTTTATTACCAACACATGCACACATCGCTTCTGTGCTCATATTTCCTGTCTTTTACTCACACCAACTTAACTGAGACTCGTTCAGCTGACAAGTGGTGTCTTTTACGAAACGATAAATGAAAACAATGCAGTGCCTGCGTTTTTGCGCCACTTGTGGCAATTGTTTACATTTTCCAATTCCCATCTGACAGTACGATTGTCGATGCCGAAGTAAACGAATGTAAGCGGAATGAGTGCCAATGGTTGCCTATAGTGTTTTTGTGTATTGACGACGATCATCGTTGTACGAACACAGTTCTGCAATATACATACATACAAACATTACATACATTTGTAAGCTTGTTTGCGGCCACCGGTTTTTTGTATTTTGGCCACAAATCAGTGATCACACCGATCGATTTGATTGATCGTGTACGAGTATGTGTGCCTGTGAATTGATTTTTGTTTGGGCGCACGAAGCGTTGGGTGTTGCGTGCTGGAGAGCACTACTGTGTAAGTAAGCAACATAACTTTCTATTGATACGCACTGTTGTGAGTGAAGTGAGTGAAATTTTTGGGGGAAAAAATTGCTACGAAAGTTTCAAAAAAAAAAAAAAAAACAACAATACTATAATATAAAAGTGATAACAACAATAAATGACACGTTGTAAATCGTCTTATGCGAATCACTATTTATTGTGGAAAATTGCTTGAACGTTTAAAGGTATTCGAAAATTTTTCGAATTATTTAGTTGTAGAAAATATATGAAAAATAATTGGAGTGCTTCGGTATATCGGCTGTGCTTGTTGGGAGGAAGTGAGTTATTTAACGCTGTTCTTAACATTCTGTCAGTTGCTGACGGTGAGAAGGTAGATATTCTGGCGGATGTGAAAGTGTGCGAATTCTGCATAATTAACTGAATAGAATTTTAAAAGTTAAAAAGTGCTAAATTAATGGAAAGCTTGAAAAAATGTGGCAGTAAGAAATACTTATGTAAATTTAATGTAACGCATTTATAATGTATGCAGTGCAATCCAATTTTCCCATTGAATAATAAAAGAAAACTTGGAATTGATCATTGATTAAATAAAAAGAAATACAAAGTGCATTTAATAAAGAAATCTACTGAAATATTTTGACAAAACTCCAAGAAAAATCAACTGGATTTGCCTAACCCGGCAAGAAGCACAAAAAATACGTTTTTTATTGCAAACAAAAACCAAAAAAGGAAAAAATCCTTTGTTTATTACAAAACAAGTGCCTACAAAAGCAACACAAACCCACTCGAGTACACAACAAAAAAAAAAAAAAAAACAGTTGCCGATTGTCAGGCAATGAAATTAACCTGAAACATCCTGTTTGCAAGCATTAATGAGACAAGTGATTTCTTGTGGTTGCAAAAACTAAAGTTTACGAAAAAAGCAACAGCAACAAGTTTTGTGTACAAAACAACATTCAGAATTATTGCTGAAGCAGTGGCGGTTAACATCAAAATTAGCTGTAATTTTGTGGTTTCATAAAAAAGGCAAGTAAATTTGATTTACTTATTTCAAAATTAGGTATTTCCATAATAAGGCGGTTGGTTTGATGAGCCAGTAAAGGATGTTCAAATTTAAAATGATTGATAATTGTACAAGATGTACATTTATTCAAATATAAAATAAATATTTCCTAAATAATCCTGAATTTTCGGTACATTATTATGAGCCTATCGCCACGGCTTACGAATTGGTTTGGACTCGATAGATGGCGCTGGACCCGAGCTATTTATAGAAATAATATAATATTTGTGGCACTATTATATACACCATGCGGCCGCCGTTGCCGAATGGGTTGGTGCGCGACTACCATTCGGAATTCAGAGAGAGAACGTCGGTTCGAATCTCGGTGAAAACACCAAAATTAAGAAAAACACTTTTCTAACAGCGGACGCTCCTCGGCAGGCAATGGCAAACCTCCGAGTGTATTTCTGCCATGAAAAAGCTCGTCATAAAATTATCTGCCGTTTGGAGTCGGCTTAAAACTGTAGGTCCCTCCATGGAGGGGCTCGGCCAAACACCCAAAAAGGGTGTACGCGCCAATTATGTATATATATATTTTATATACACCAATAACAATTCTCTCTGCGAGTACAGTGTCCACTCCCTTAAGCGGGCACCTAAGGTACTGAAAAATTTGTCCACCTATGGGAGGTATTCGTTTATGAAAAAAATTTAAAAAAAGTTAACAATTTGTTATGGGATGGTTAACGTGTTATGGAAGGGTTGTCCGCACAAGAGAAACAAATTATATGTAAAAAAATTAGAAAAAACTTCTTTATTATTTGTACCATGTACTGAAAAGAGTGTCTGCTTATGGGAGGTGTCCGTTAGGAGAGGGTACAGTGTAGTTGGTTTTACTTAATTATAATTGAACTGTACAATGTAACTATAAAGGATTTTCCAATAAAAGGTTTTATTTTGAATAATAGGTGCTATTTCGATATAATTTTATATCTGGACAACGTTTATTTTCAACAAGACGGCGCTACGTGTCACACAAGTAACGAAAGTTGATCACAATTGGCAGTACCACGCCTTCGTTTCCAATGCCTAATGTTTCTCGCCCTAATACCAGCGTTCGTATTTTATATAACTGTATGAAATTTCAGCACCTTAGCATAAGCCGTTCTAGAAAAAAACTATATGAAGATTGCAGTTTGTATGGGAGGTGCCACACCCTCCTTTCCAATACCTACCACTTTTCACCATAGTGCAGGTATTCACAATTTGTGTAACTTAATGAAATTTCATTATCTTTGCTTTTGTGGTTCCGGAGAAATGCGATTTGAAAATTTCAGCTTATCAGGGAGATGCCACACCCCCTTTTCCAATATCTACCAATTTCCACCATAGTACAGGTATTCGCAATTTGTGTAACTGTATAAAATTTCAGTACCTTAGCTTTTATGGTTTCGGAGAAATGCGATTGGGAAATTTCAGTTTATATGGGAGGTGCCACACCCCCTATTTCAATACCTACCACATTACATCATAAGTACTGTATATAAGATTTATGCAATCGTGCCAAGTTACAGTTCCCTAGCTTCATTGGTTTTAGAGAAATATTGGCTTTCACCACGCCCGCCATATTGGCAGATGCATCGCCCCCTCTATATCAGGACTAGCATTTCTGAACTAAAGGTAGTCATTTTCTTCAAATTGGAGTGTATTTCACTGAAATCGGCGCAGCGGTCACGCGAAAAAAGGGTTAAAATAATTTAGTGTGGCGTATTTATATCGATAATGATGATGATCTATTTTCTGAAAGATACCCGCTAGAGTTGAAACATTTATAGATATCGTAATTATGATCTGACTTGATTTACACTTGAATTATTTCTTAAAGATCTAAGAAGAAATAATTTTGGGAAAATATATCCGCCAAATGACAGTCTGCCTCTCTTTTAGCCTTGTCCCTATTTGGGGTCGCCCCTCCTTGTCCCCATGCGCCATGCTCCTTTGTCCTACGTCGTCACATCATCAAGGTGTTGCACTCTTATGTCCCTTTGCATCGTATTTAGCCAGTTCGATTGTGGGCTTCTTCAAGTTCTTGTTGGCTCAGTTACGTTCATAACGAGTTTGACGATTTCGTCTTCGTCTCTATGCATTACGTGCCCGTACCATCTTCGGCTGCCTTCTCTCTCTTTCTCCGAGATTGGTGTAATTTTTTATACCTTTTCGTGCTTTGATGTTTTTCAATTTCCCACGCGCGTTATTTCTGTTGTCCAGCGAAGCATTTTCATTTCCGTCTCGTACATCTTCTAGTTTTGCTTGGCTTGCATTATCCAACATTCCGACCCGCACAGAATCACTTGCCTCACGCAGGTTTTGTACACCTCTTCCTTAATTGTTAATGGCATTTTCTTGTTACATAAGACGCCCGTCAGGCTGTGCCACTTCAACCATGTCGCATTAAAACTGTGTGTCACACTTTCGTCTATGTTTCCATTTTCGATCCTAGGTGCTCGATCCTAGGTGCTAAAATCTTGTTGTTACTGTTATTGGCTGTCCATTGATACAGCGGACCTCTGCTTTCTCGGTTTCCTCTTTGCCAAACGGTAGGTTAAGGTATTCGATTTTCTTCACAATTATCCGTGTTTCGTTGTTTGTCAATATTTCATTCCAAGTGTTCAGTTTTGTCTCCAGACAAGCGAGGTCCTCATTAATTAAGACTAAATAGTGAGCGTAAAGGATATTCTATGGCGGTTTGTCTTGAACTTTAGCTTTCAGATGATCCATAACAATGTTCAAAATCAACGGGCTGAGTGCTGAACCTTGGTGCACACCGACCATCACTGGGACCTTTTTCGTTAGTCAGCGAGGTGTACATACTTAAGTGATGGTTTTGTGGTACATGTCCTGAATCAGGCTGATGCATTGTTTTGTTCTGGCTCTTAAGCACACCCATACTAATTACCTGGGTACCCTATCGAAGGCATTATTCGGCGGTATTTATACGTCAGTACTCCGCCAAATGACACTGGGCCTGAAGTTTCATAGAAAAATCGTATATGTGGACACTTAGCTAAGAATAAAAACATTTAAAGAAGGTGGAGTCGCTACCTGGTGATGTATTTATTGTCTTCATTTTTTTGAAAGTTGAAATGTTTTTTTTTTAATTAAATATCCAGATATCGCTGCGATCGAAGTGCTTCGAAAAATCGTTTTTATGGGCCGATCTTGCGCACAGATTCATATAGGGGTCGCTGTAGTCGAGCTGTTCTAAAAAACCATTAAATCAAATCTTTAGTTCGTTTTCGCTCATATTTGGTATATCTTCTTCTTCTCGAGTTTAACAAAGATCGTCAGTCGTTTCTTCCTTGTGCTAACCGGTGCCAGTTGGACCCACCAAGTGAAGCCAAGTCCCCCTACACCTGATATTTCCAACGCAGAGGAGGCCTTCATCTTACTCTGCTACCACCAGCTGTTACTGCATCGAATACTTTTTGAGCCGGAGCGTTTGGATCCATTCGGACGACATGACCAAGCCAACGAAGCCGCTGTATCTTTATTCGCTACGCTATGTCTATGTCGTCGTAAAGCTCATTGTTCTATCGCCTACTATACTCGTCGTCGCCAGCGTGCAAATGTCCAAAAATCTTTCGTAGAATCTTTCTCTCAAACACACGGCATACGTTAGGACGGATATAATGAGAACCTTTTAGAGTGTTAGTTGTATTCGTTGAAAGAGGACTTTACTACTCAACTGCAAATGCCGTCGTGCGTCAATAATATTTGACTCTGTAAATTTGACAGCTGCGGCATACAAATATACAGGCAAAGGAGTGCGTAAAGCTCAAAATAAAGATTTCCATCACTTAAAATCATTTCATTTTATTTATTTACTAAAAAAGTTATTAAAAAACAAAATTGCATGTTTAATTTTGACCCACCTTGTACAGGACTAATAATATTCAAGTATGAAGCATTTTTATAAGTTATGACTTACCACGAGTTCTTCTAGTCGCTCCACAAAAATACCCAAATATGATATATTGAAAAAAAAATTTTTTGAATTATTTTCCGTTTTTTTTTATTATGCAGCTGAATGTCTTGGAAAATAAATTTTTTATTAAAATGCGGTTTATTTGTTTAACCAAAGTTTATACAAACCACCAAAGTGTGCAACTGTTTTCTTTTAATTACAAATTAAAAGAGCTGAATTAAAAAAAAGAGCATCTACGAGTGAAAAAATTTCAATTACTCAATTGAACTCTCCGCAGAATAATTTCCAAGCATTTTTCAAAATGCTTCTATAATTTCATTTCTTTTATATTCGCCACTTTTTTCTGGCTGCAACAGCTTAATTTGGCTTTTGAGGCCAATCAGCAGTGCGGCCAAGTAGTAATTGGGTATAAGCAGCAACCAGCGGTGGTGAAGCAATACTCGTACAAGCAATTCGGCTATATGTGGGCTAAAAATAAAAGAAAAAACAACTCAAAAAATAATAAAACATAGGAAACCCAAAAATGGAAAAAGACTTAACTATAAACGGATAACAAAAAGAAATATACCAAAACAACAGCAACAAAGTTTTACACTCCTCATTTACTCTTACTTCACTTCTGACGCGTTCCTGTGCTTTGTAACAAATTTTCGATGCCGTTTTCTTTGCCACAGAATGTTGTGGTTAATTCAATTTGTTGTACAAGCAGATATAAATACGACCAAAACTGTAAGGGCGGCAGAATAACACAAAAATATAATATCTGGCTTAGATGTTTTAAGCGAGATAGCGTAGGGAAACACGTGTTGTAAAGCGGTTTATAAGTGGTAAGACATGCGAGAGTGCATTTTACATATCTACAAAACCATGAAATGTACCCACAGAGTACTTGCTCACATAAAGATTTGACCAATTATTTATTTTGGAGCATGTTCTCTTATCAAAACCGTGTTGTAATATTTTAGAAAAACCAGAGCTTCATGATTGAGGATGAACGATAGTTAGCATCTAAAACTCAAGCCACGCCACTTATTTGCTATTCAATATAATTGGGGAGGCTTTCGTTGTGCTTTGTTACAATGCCGCCTTGTGAAGAGAATGTGAATAAGATCGAGGTAACAAAATACCTCAAGGAAAAACTTATATACATAGGAATATGTGCGTCAACTTAACTCTAGAGAACGAATGCTATTTTTCACGCGCAAATGCTAATTCTTAGTTAATTCGACTAACATTTATGCAAAATTGATTTTTTCAGATTTTAGGCACCAATCGTCAACAAAAGTTTAATATATTTTTATCTTTATTTATTTTATGTGTAATAAAATGACAGTTTTGCATATTTGTTGTGTTGTGGTTGAAGTGGTTGAGTATTTCTACTAAAATAATCCTAATTAGCGACCAGTACCGTTTTACTATCACTGTTCTCGTGTGATTATGCCTTTTTTGTTGTTTTTTTTGTTGTGCAAGTCAGATCCATTTTGTGAGATCCAAGTATAGCAGCAAATTCTTTATCTCAATATCTGAGATCTCATTAATATGCTCTAAGAAAGACTTATCGAGAGAACGAAGTCGTGCCCTAACTAGTCCTGGAAGTAGTGGAAAATACTTCCCTTCATCCTTTCCTCTTGACAGCTTCTGCAGATGGGATTGAAAGGAAGGTTTAATCTCGCTGCATAATCCCCTACCTTCCTAATAGGTAATTCATCCTTTAGATTTTGTACGACGGCCATGTGTTTTTTGTTGTAATACATGTAGTTAGTTGGTTCCACCTTCTTTCGGCTAAAGAATGATAGTGTGAGGCAATGGATGCTTTTCTTGTGTTAAGTCGGGTGGCGACTGCCACCACCTCTGCTGTGTCTAGTGCCGAGCCTTTTCTTGCTACCTCATCCACTATCTCATACCCCGTATGTTCTTATGACCGGAAACTCATATCAGAGTAATTTCAAGTCAATAACTAGCAATTCTAGTTCCTCTCTACACTGTAAGACTAGTTTGGATGAGGTGGAATTGGAATCTAAGGCATTGATAGCTGTTTGATTGTCTGAAAAGATAGATACTCTTGTACCAACTTCCTTGTAGGGTTTTAGTGCTTCTCTGATCGCTAAAAGTTCTGCCTGGAACAGGTTGGCATAGTCAGGAAGTCGAACTGACTGAGATAGGTTGAGCGTCTCCGAATGGAAGCCAGCTCCCACACCACAGCTCATCTTAGAATGGAATTCATAAATTGGAATCTCGTTGGAACAAACAAAACTTATTGAACTACCTAGTATAGTCGGAATTCTGTCTCAGATGTGAAGCCGGTCGATTGTGATCTGAGGGTAACCTATGAGATAACTCGGGAGCAATCTCATGTACAAACGAGAAATGTAAGAGTGGCACTAGTATTTTATGAAAGCCATTTTTTCAAGTTGCATTAAATCAGCGCTCGCTGTATAAAATTTAATTTTTTTAATTTTTGTTTATTAACGATTCTCAAGGATACTAATAAGCAATTTTTATTTTCCACTTTAACTTGCTTTAAGAAGCATTTTACAAAATAATTGCTAGTCGCTCTTCATCAGCTCTGCTACTGCTTTGCGTTTTAAACGACTTTGAGAAGAACTCAGGCGAACTAAGCATCGTTGCATCGTTGAAATGATTTTTTTGCGGTAGTGGATTGTGTAAGCTCAGAAGGTCTTGGTTTCGATTTGATTTCATGCTACGGCTTTCCGCTCAAGCATCTGTGGGGTTGTCCATCTCTAAAAAGTTTCTCTTTAAATCATTTTCATTCGGAAACAACATAAAACGCTAGACTCTTCCATTTTTACAAAAAAAAAATATTTGTATTTAAAGGGTGATCAATTTAGAGGTATAGGATTTTAAATTGAAATAAAACAAGGAAAATCTTTATTGTTTTTGTGTAGAGTCATTCATGACGTTTATTTTTTAATGATAATCCCTTTTAAATTTTTGCCCCAACTGCGCCGTAATTCGGCCATCCGTAAATACCAATTTTTAATGACTCGCTGAAGGACTTCGGTCGGTATCTCGAGAATAACTTTAGTAAAATTGGCTTCCAATGCCTCAATCGAATTTGGTTTACCCACAAAGCATTTGGACTACTACCCCCACAAATAAAAGTCTAAAGGTGTGGTATCACCAGAGGCCGCACCAAACGGTAGATTTCAATGCATTAATAGCTGTATTTAATGCCTTCGAGCTGCTCTTTAGCCCAAATAAGGCAATTTAGCTTATTCACGTAGCCATTAAGCCAAAAATGGGACTCATCGCTGTACTCCATAAGTTGGCCTGGGCGCGCGATGAACACTTTTCACAGAGCATCGATTAACGATTTTAAACGTCGTTGAGGCGTCAGTCTTTCCTCTATGAAGTGTCAATGAATACAGAAAAAATTAGTTCCACAGTACCCACGCGTGATCTGTCAAAAAACCCTATTAGAAAAAGTTCCACCAATCTGATCACCCTTTATAAGCGAAGAACGGTTTGAACCTTGCAAACCACTTGCTCTACCATAATATATTGTAATATATTTGCTTTGTTTTCCAAGGCTATTTTCCCAAGGCTAACAATTAGTTACTTTAAAAAAGATTTTTTAGTCAAATAATTACAATAGTATTATATTCCAATAATAAATCGCGACTATCCGAAGTTTGCTTAGCACTAAATCCCGCTGTTATTAATTAAGAGCAACGGTATGGGCCGTGGAAAAAACTAATTACTCAAAATAATTAATAGCAAATGCCTGTAATGCGTTAAGCTTCCTAATTAAATCCAAAACAACTGTTAAGCGGTGAAAAAAAAATCACTTGAATCACTTTTTTGACGCCGCATTCATTTTCCGCTAATGGAGAAAAGAGCTGAGCGAGCATTGACAGCGCTGCAGCGGTACAACGAACGCCGTGGATGCACTGGGTATGCGGGCAAAAACAGCAAGCGCAATAACAACAACAACACATAAATGCATAATTGCCGCCAATTCAATGTCATTGCAAGCTTGTGTGTAAAGTGAGAAAGTCGCAAAATTGTAAAGTGAACTTTTCAATTCAACTGTTTTTTCCTTAGCTTTGTTTGTTGTTTTTGTGCGATTGTTGCATGCAAGGTTTTTGGCTGTCTGAGATTTCAAAGCGTGAATGGAGTTAAGTGTGGTTAGACTGCTCAGTTTGCTGTTAGCTGCTGTTGCCTTTGTTTTGTTGCTACGTACTGAATGCACGTTCATGTGTGTGTGTGTGTATTTAAGTATGTGCACGTTGCGACGTACTTTTCAGCATCGATTATCAACGTTGCACGCACTACAGCACTCAACTGTGGAAAGTGGCGGTTTTGCCAGTTGTCATTGGCGCAGGCGCGGCATTTCCCCCCCCAGCCAGGCACATGCAAAAACACACATACTTTGCAAATATATAGCACAATGACTAATAAAAAATAATGAAAGCAATGCAAATGAAAAACTGTGCGCCATAGACGCCCCACTAAAGGGGTTTCGCAGTCGACGGCTTACGTGTAAAAACAGTGGGGGAAGGCGGGCGCCATTGTACAGCTAACTGCTAGTGGCTAACCGCCAAACTAAACTGCGTACGCTGGTTGTTTGTGTTGGCTTGTAAGTGCCGTTAAGTGGTTAAAAGTAATTAAAATTTCGCTCACATGAGGTGGTGGTGGTGGATGGAAGTGACAGCGCGCGGTAAAGCGTTTCAGTGACGCGCCTGCGTATCGATTACGCTTATGGAAAATTAAAAATTCGTTATTCATTCGATTAAAAACATTTCGTGGATACGCACATGAAAAACAAAACAAAAACTGGTTAGAGTCTTGTATGCGACTACTTTATAGCCAGTCGCCACAATGAAAAGCCGCCATAATGATATTCGTCGATCGGTCTGCGGCAGACGTGTAGACATGTTTGAGCGGCAATTTTCACCTGCGCTATCGCACCGCTAATGTATGTAAAAGCCGTTTACGCAAGCTCAACCACAGATAGCTTCGGTGTAGCAAGCAAGCGGTCAGGCGTGTTCTTCATCACTTGGCACGGCGCAGTTCGTTATTGTGGCTGCTGGTTTTTTCGCCTGCGCGCACTTTGTTGCGATTGGGGCCATGACAATTTACGCTGTCTCGAGATGCTGAAGAAATCGCGCACGTTCGTGATCATAAAAAATTGGGTTGCAAGCCGGAAGCTCGATTATGTTGTGACATAAAGAGAATTTCGCTGCGTGCAATTTTGTAGAATACAAAAATTTCTTGAAATGCGCACTTGAATATTTACATACGTATAAGACCAAAACTGTAAAACTGTGCGTATAAGCTATACTCAATAGTATATGTTTTCCCCAGCGATAGTAATCTTTATGACTTGTTTTTAGAAACAAAAAAACAAAAAAAGATTTTTGATCAAATATTTTTAGGTTTTCAAATTTGTTATGAGTAAAAATAAAAAAATTCTGAATTTTTGTGTATTGAGCAAAAAAAAATATTGAAAATAATATCAGACAGCCAAGATTTACAATATAATAAGCTGCAATTTAATATTAAAATTATTTTGCTCTTCAGCTATCACCCAGAGCTAATGCGACCCCACAACAAACATTTTGAAACTCCACTAAACCCGGTTGCTGGCATTTCTATTCTTTACTAAGCCAAGTGAAATACCCAAAACTAATTTGAAAATACCAGTGGAATAAGAAAAATAAAAATTATTAATTTATCACTGAGCCATGAATGAATAGCCAAGCTGTGCGAAGCGGTAATTGTCGGCTGCCGCAGATATAAATCAACCATGAAATGTATTTACTGCAGTTGAACGCGTAATTCGCGACACCCAGTTTAAGCATTGCGAACAATGAAAATATTACAGGCAAAATCAAAGTAGCCATATACGTGCACACATATGTATATGCGCTAAAATATGTAAATATACGTGACTCCAGAGGTAACGAACGCGGAGGCGTGGGAAACTAAAAATAAACAAAAAAATATATCAACATATCGCAATATCCGATTGAGTCAAGCGAGTTCCATTCAATTCCAACTGGAGCGTAGATCAAAAACTAATCAAAAATTGAACTATGCGCTCCATTAAATTCGCATACATACTAAAGTACAGCACAGTGCGTGAGAAAATTTAAATTCCGCAAACGTGTAGCATTTTAGAACTTTTGCGAAAAAAAAACTTTTTTACATTGTCATACCGGAATATGTTTATTAAAAGATCTGCATACTTATACATACACAAACATATTATATACTCATACATATACGAGTATTCTATCACAAACAATTTCGCATATTCTATTTAATTCAGCGCTTCATATTTTTTATTAATTGTCTGTACACTTTTTACTTCACTTTCGCGTTGCTGCTCGCCAGTAAGCGCCAATATTCACTGGAAACTGCCAGTCAGCATTTCGCTTCCTTGCCATTTTGCGGTAAATGGCGTGAATGTCGTTGGCGCTCGCTCAACTTTCAAGTTCAGTTCAGGGGAATTACTGCAGGTCATTGTCGTAGCTGTCGAGATTTAATTAATTTTTTATTATTAAAATTTCTGTTTTTTTTTTCGAGTCTGCAATCAGTCTATTTTGAGTGTCTTCCATTTATACTGTGCAACGAAATCCAAGTTTTTGCAATATAACAACGATTCTCTAAGCGAATATGATAAAAGATGCCAAGGATAATATTTCGCATACATGGCAGAGAAGTTCACAAATTTTCAGGATAAAATGGCGTAAGAAATCAAAAGGTTCTTACAACTGAGATAAATATATTAAAGAGTTGGGAAGTCTTTCACATTTTCGAATGGATACGAACGCTCCGGCTCAGAAGGGTTTCGTTGCGCTACCAGCAGCAGTGGAGAAAGATGAAGGCCTCGTCTGCGTTGGGAACGTTAAATTTGAAATAAATATGATTACGTTACGATTCGCAGCATCTTTGAAGAAGTACGGTCCAATGATATCTCTAGCCCATAAACCGCACCAAACTGTGACCTTTTCTGGATACATTGGTAGCTCTTGCAATTCTTCTGGCTGATCTTCAATCCAAAATCGACAACTCTGCTTATTTACGTACCCATTGATCCAAAAATGAGCTTCGCCGCTGAACACAATTTTTCGATACAAAAGTGGATCTTAAACTTTCTTAACAGAACATGCATTTTTTTTAATAAAATTCAATGATTTGCAAGCGTTGTTCGTTTGTAAGACGATTCATGGTTAAATTATAGACCAAACTGAAGATCTTTGACAGTGAAACAAATCACAAAACGTGCGTCAGCTGTTTAAACCAACTGTTTAAAAAGATAATAGCTAAAAAAGCACCCTTTATGTGTATATGATTATACATATACATGTACTATACTCGTAAATATACCCCAGTCCTCTAAGGCGTCCTTTCGTTCGCTTATTACATATTTCTATGCCTCATCGGATATGTTCATCTTTTTCTAATCTGTTGGCAAAGTTGTCAATATAAAAACTGTCAGTACAGCCAAGATTTCCAGTTGGGTTATCTACTCATGTTGCCACAACGCTTTATGCGTACTCGTACAATGTCAGTCACTTGTTGATGGCTGCTGTCAACGCACTCGACTGATGTTATTGATAACAAGCCAGTTGAAGTTGATGAAATGAAGGGCAAACTACGAGTATATGAGGAATATCTTGCGGAAAAAATGAAATAAAAAACTTTTTTTTATATATGTATTTGGAGCAGTAAATGAGAATAAACTTGATATAACTGTGATTAAAAAAAATTGCATATAGTATGCCTATGCTCGTATATGTGTGTATGAAGGCCTCAACCAGTAAAAGTAACACAGTTCTAGTCTCGGCTGTAGAAAGAGCTAGAAACAAATTATTATACCTAATTGGGGTGAAATACTCCAGATTCACAACAAAACTTTAAAGCCTGGTCGATCGAAGCTTAAGCATTTTTCCGCCATAGAGATAGCATTTGTAAAAGTTGAGGAAAACCTAAATCCGTATGTGTTTTCGATCTTTTACATACACAGTTTTAAAAATGGATTTGAATTACAACAACAAGTTTGTATTAAATTTTACGTTGAAAATTGATCCAATTCTGCGAAAACCTTAGGAATGTTGGGAAAGTTTTTCGTCAATGGTAATTTAAAGAAAACAAGCATTTACGAGTGGCACAAACGCTTCAAAACAGATCGTGAGCCCATCGAGGATGACGCACGCAGTGGCATGCTGTCGGCATTGAAATCTGATGTGAATGTGATGTGAAAAGTAAAGCGAAGAAAAGTTTATCAATAATAAGCTGTAATAATAATTAAAATACCAAGTAGGGATTGACAGTGGAATCTTGTATAGAGGGTTTTTGATTTTTTAAATTGGAGGTTAGGTTGAATAGGCAACATGTAAGCTCAACTACTTCAAAGAGTAGAAACTCGAATGTAAGAATGTTTCAATAAAAAACACAATATTTTAAATTAAAAATATTTATTGATTTTAAAAGTAACACAAAAATTAGTTTTTTTTTAACTTCTGTATCTCAAAAAAAAATTTTTTATGCCCAAAATAAGACAAACTTACCTGAAATCGAGCCAAAGACTCCAGTTATGAGGGTAAATGAAGACAAAAAATATTTTTAAATTAAAAATAATTTTTTATTTTAAAAGTAACATAAAAAGTTGTTTTTAATTTCTGTATCCTGAAAAATATTGTCTGTTTACAAGAAGAAACAGTTAGCTTATGAAGTCGAGTCAAATGACACCAGTTGAGAGCGTAAAAAAAAACAAGAATATTTTGAAATTCAAATTATTTATTTAGTTACACAAAAATCAATTTTTAGTTTCTATACTCCAAAATATATTTTTTTATGCACAAGAAGAAGCAGTCGGATATGAAAACAAGCCAAAATGTTCCAGTTGAGAGTGTAAAAAAATAGAAAAAAAAAATTTTGAAATTAAAAATTATTTATTTATTTTAAAAGTAACTCAAAAACTTTCTTTTTAATTTTTGTACCCCAACAAATATTTTTTATACACAATGCACAATGACTCCAGTAAAGAGGCTGTAACAATGTATGAAAAAAATTAAGAATTTACTAACGTTATTGCTAGAATACTTTTTTATTTAAAAGTTCAGTTTACGCCATTAATGTTTAACTATTTGGGGCCCATTTTCAGGCAAGGCTACAAGTTTGCACTACTTTTTCAAAAAAATCGAGCAACAATTCTTCTTCTTCTTCTTCTTGCCTGGCGCGATAATCGCTTACCAGCGCCAATTAATAGGATCGAATTCAGAACTAAATACCTCATAAAAATTTTCTCTTAAAAATCAACCCAAAAAAAAAAATTGAGTTTAGGCAGTAATTGGAATACAATTTTACCTCGTTGAACTTTTTTACGTTTAGCGGCGCAAAATGAATCACTGAATTCGGTTTTTGAATTACTTTTTACTAAATACAAAAAAAAAACGACATTGAGTGACTGAAATCTTTACTTTAATCTTTAAACGCTCCATTGCTATTTGTATACTGATTGATAAAATTTATGATTGATTCAAGGCGCATTCATTAAAGATGGCGGCACTAGACCAACAACAATGTTTCGTACGTTTGATTGTGAATGTAGGAAACAAAAAATGAATTCGCCTTGTTTCATTCGGGGCTGACAGCTACATGGACACAGAGAAAAAAAACCAAATCAGCTGATTTAGCGATACCGATTTAATAGATTCGCCTTGACGAAAATTATAAATCTTTACAAAAATGACAAATCTTCCAATAGGGTGATTAATTTTGCGCCAGATTGTCTATTCAAAAAAAAAAACAAAGCACTCCTAACAATGATTGAAAGAGGCAAGGCTCGTTGACACCACCACTTCGTAAAGTACACCACTAGTGACTTTATAGAAATCCAATTTTAGATACCTTTTCTTGTTGCTCGTATTTGGTAAGCTCTTGATTAAACGATTTTTACTATAAGAAGCGTATACGAGGTCAAACGCGCTAGTAGCCAAACTCACGTAGCTTGAGTGGAGCTAAAAGAACCTCAGTGGAAACACTTAAGTAGAATTGCTCTGGCCGACACAAATTTTGAATCCAAGAACGAGTTAATCCGTCGTAACAGTACCTTAAAGTACAGCTCTTTGCCTTCTAAAAGAGTTTCAATACGATAAAATCTTCACTTAGTTCTCCCGAATATATCGAGAACCTGATGTGCTGGGTCTATTATGAAGTCGGATTAGGAAAACTATACTGGGTATAAAAGCCAATAAAATTTTGTCGGCCCCTATGGCAACGTGGGTTGACTACTATTCGGTAGCGTCCAAGTTCGAAACTCCGGGTATGAAACACCAAATTATAGAAAAACTATTTTTTAAAGCCGGGCGTCTCTTGTAATGTAATGGCAAAACCTCCAAGTATATAACTGAAAAAGCTGCTCATGAAAAACCACATACCATTTGGAGGTGGCACAAAACTGTAGGTCGCTCCATTTGTGAGAAAACATCAAGCACTCCACAAATAGGAGAAGGAGCTCAGTAAATAGGTTGTAAGCGAATGTTTCAGGTCATATTCTTATCGTTAGGCACGCAGCATGACTATGGGTAACGCACAATGACTTTGCTGAGTTGACTGATAGCCCTGCTCAATGTAATAGAAGGCAAACTTTTTTGGGAACAGAATCAATAAGTAAATAAACGCAGTTGCAGTGTTGAACATACGGCAGAAGAAGACTAACTGTTTTGAAGAATAATAAGGACTTTGCATTGATAAGATATGACTAAGGACCAAATTGTAGACTTACCTTTGCTGTTGGAGTTTTCAGGAATCACCTTAACTCAACTTAATCTATCAGTTTCTTATTGCTTTTACTTTCTTATGCCGGCCATAACTTATACTTTTCCTTTTAGGCACTTAGCAAATTGGAGACATATTTTTAATGAACATTTAAGTGCCTCAGTTGAAAACATTCTGTAATTTTATACAATAAACCTTAGCAGCGAATTGCTTTAGCAGCTTTTTTTCTGTATTAAGTTGTATTACTCCAAAAGGCACCTTGTTTTTAATTACGCGCAAACTTACGATTTCGTCTACCAGAAATTTTTTCATGCGTAATTTTATAATTATTATGTACCTTACCGTATTTTTCTCCTAATGATTTTTGTGTCCGATAAACTAAGCTGTAATTATTATTATTTTTCTTTTTTAATATTTGCATTTTTTATTTTTAATTTTGAGCTCAAGGCACTTAACTTTCAGCACCATTCCGCAAAAACTTAAGAAGAATAAAAAGTCGTTTTAGGAAAAGTTTTAGTCAGAAAACAAATGTAGATCAGATAGTTATTTAGCAGAAATATAATTGAAGCCTAAAAGTTATCATTACGCCACGACTAATCGATTTGCGTTTGCTGATTGATTGCTTTTGATATATGCGAGCATGTGAATGAAAGGCTACATTGAGCTACAAAGTAGAGGTGTGAAGTTTTTTGTTAAAATGTTTTATTAAATTTGAATAATTTTGTGAGTTTTAGCATTTCGAAATTCTGCTAAAATTCAGCTTGTATGATCTTGCACAAGGCAAAAAAAAGTTAAAGGATGAAACTTATTTTGAAAGTAGACTTTACATTTTCAAGATTAGAAATCACGAAAATACAAATAGATATAGACCAACGCCGCAAGAAGTAGGCATGCGCCTAAGGCTGATGCCAGAGTGGATGCTCTAAGCTATGCGATGCTTGCAGCGATAATTTGTAGTAGTTCAAGCGAGATGTCAGAGGGAAAGCAGCAAAGTTGAGCGATCGTTAATTAGCGTTTCTATGACAATATCAATTATTTGTTTAACTATTTCATTGTAGAAAAAATTAAAACACGAGTTGAGATTTCAAAATACTCAGCTGCTAATGATAGTTGAACATAAAGGCGGAAATTTGAACTTTCAAAGTACTAAAACGTTACTGAAAACAACAAACACGAGGAAAATCAAAGCGAGTTCAAGTGGTTAAAAATTGCTAAACTTGTATTGATACTTTACCTGCTTGAAGTTGGGTATACTGCGTTCATATCAGAGTTGTATTTTTGTTTCACCGTGAAAATGTTAATTTCTAAACAACAAGAAACTCGCAAAAATGTTCCTACTGAAAGAGTTGTGTCGCCTACTGGTTTTTGATAACCTTACATTTTTAGAGGGTGTCGCGAAAAAAAGAATACATCTTTTCCCATACTAGTTGGGGCCACCTTAAACTTCTCCTCTCTTACATAGAGGGAAGGAACTAGCGGAAAGACAAAGAAGATCATACTAAGATAAACTGTGGGGCTTATCACTCATCGGTAGCTTTAACCTAAACCGATCTGAAGATCGTCTTACTTATGGTGTTGATATCTGGACACTGAAAGTTAACGATATAAACCAGCTATTGCGATTTGAAAGAACCATAATGAGAAAAATCTATGGTCCTTTTCGGCTTGAGCGTCACGTTTACGCATCTGTTACAACAACAAAATAGAAATCCTTATTGGTGGTGAAAATGTAATATGTTTTATTAAAGTGCAGTGGATTAGATGGATGGATTATGATCTGGCCAATAAGAATGCCCAACAAAATAATCCAAAAACGGGTGTTTACTTTGCGTCCAATAGGAAGAAGAAAGAGAGGCTGATCAAGAAAGAGATGGCTTGATGACGTTGAAGCATTGTTTGAATTTAATTTTCGAATTGTAGCTGTCAAATTTTGAAGACAAATGGCGCTAGCGACGACATTAGTGGCGAAGTTTCGCAATTGGCAGAATTTTACTAGTTTTTGACCACATCATGCACTAGTTTCGATTTACCCTGCATGGTAAGCAAATAAATGTATGAAATGTAATTCAACAAATCTGTGTATTTACGTGCTTGATAAATTAAAATGCAAAAGTCACGTTTTCGATATAAGCCCTGGCACAAATATTGGGTCACAAAACGATACAAAAAAAGAAAAACAAATATTTATGCTCACATTCGAAACTATTTCGATAAATATTGCGTTTGGACTTTGGTCGAGTTGTTTGCTGAAGTTTGCAAATTTTCGTACCGCAGCTCATAAGCTACGCAGGTCGATAGATTTTTTCGCATTTTAGCTCTTTTCACGGCACCTTCGGGCAAGCCAAACCTCAGTTCATTCACCACATACACACATATGTATATATGCACATATATGAGTATGTATTTATTTCTTTTACGCTCGATTTACTTATTTTTGAAATGCTCTAAATGACTAAATGGCAAGTTGTACTACAGCGTCTATATTTGTTTGGATAAGCCATTTCCGTTTTAGTGTTTTTGCAGCGGAAACTCGAGTGGTGGATTGCTGACTATAAAAGCCGTGAAAATTAGTATTTATTAAATTAATTCGATTTGCTTGCACAAACGTAAGAAAATTCTTGAGATAATTTTCTTGAATATTAAGATAGAGGTTAGTCTTGGTAAACAAACAAAGTGATAAGGTTTTAGCCTCATTGAACTAGATAAAAATCATATTTATAAATTTTTGGTCAAAAATTATGAATATTTACGCCTGCATCTTAAAATGGTTGTATTTGAAATTGACATTTCGTTTTAACGCTAAAGGTTTTTGGGTTTTGGCCGAAGGTCTATTATATTTTTTTTAAAATTCAGGCATTGCATATTAATCCTAGAAATCCCAAATTGTTCATTGAAGGTTCGCATAAGTCGCTATACTCGTACAATGAACCGATAGAAACAGTAACCATCAGTAAAATCTTGACTGGCATTTCGGACCTTCCTGTTCACGACCCTGCTACCCTCGAACGAAGAGTAAGACAGGGCGAGTTTATCCATGTATACACAGATGGCTCAAAGCTCTCGAGGTCAGGGTGGGCGGAGGTGTATGTCCCGAACATCTGGGAATCTCCTTCAGTTTTCAGCTCCCCGACTACTGTAGTATCTTTCAGTCTGAATTGGTGGCAATAATGAAAACCGTGACACTGATACAGTGTGATGCGATACCCTGAGATGATATCTACATTTTCACTGATAGCCAGACGGCTATAAACTCCCTCACAAATCAGTTGACAACCTCCAAGGTAACCATGAAAAACAGCGCATCTCTTAACGAGACAGCTGAGCCATTTCACTTAAAAATAACACGAGTTCTTGGCCCATGTGATATTGAGGGTAACTGTAGAGCCGATGAACTAACGAGACTCGGCACCAAATTGACCGATGATAGGCAAAGCTTTGGAGGATGGGTGGGCGCAAGTGGGGAAAGTTACTGATCGCCATTCACTTGGGAGTGACCAGGGCGATTCTTCTACATATGGTTCAAGCAGGTCACAACTTCCGGGATTAGCCCAAGTATCCTCTGGGTAGCTTCCGAAAACCGGTTCGGGAGTAAGCTAACGTGAAAAGGCGAAGCATCCTAGGATAGCTGGTTGTGCGCTGCGTTTGGGACCCTCCACTTAAAAAAAGTCCTATCTCGCGCATTTGCGCCCACGCCCCGACGGAAGAGAAGGACGGTGCGACCAAAGATTCCTTCTATGAGCGCCTGGAACGTTCCTATGAACGCTGCCCCCGCCCCGACATAAAAATCGTGCTTGGGGACTTCAACGCCAGGGTGGGAAAGGACGAAAGTTTTGGTCCCACAGTCGAAAAATTCAGTTTGCACAACGAAACATCCGGTAACGGACAGCGGTAGATCGACTTCGCCGGACCCGAAACATGGTAGTCATGATGCATCTACTTATATTTGAGGAAATCGTAATGAAATATGGTGTAATGAAATCACCTGCAGAATCGCCCGACAGTTGTGGCCGACTCTAAATGCTAAACGCACAGAAACTCTGCTAAGCTAAATTAAGCACAATCTTAGCACTCTGATTTCTGTTATTACGGGGCACGGCTTAATAAATAGACACGCCCAGGTGATGGGTGTGCAATCACCTGACTACAGAAACTGTCTATATAAGGAAGGGAAAGATACGATGTCTCATCTTTCCTGACTTTGTTCTATCCAAACGGAGGTTTACCATTTTAGGTAGACAGTTTCTTAATGCATTGGAAAATCTCAATTCAGTGCAAGTCAGGGACCGTCTAAAAGTTTTGAAAAGTACATACTGGATTTAGGAGAGATAAGGACAAGTTCCCCATGCGTCATCATAATGGATTATGCGTCTGAGTGTAACCCACAGGACAACCGCTTCAACCTAACCTAATCTAACGTCGAGTTAGTATAAAATTCATGGGAAAAATTGCTTAGCAAAGCAAACAAAATTAGTGCGACTTCGAGGTTTTTTCCTATACTTGAGTCAAGTGGTCTGTGTTTTTGTCTCAGTAATTCACCCTTTTTGGGTTTTAAGATATTTACTTATGCGTTTATGCATATATGTATATGTAAGCACACACAAGTGCCTATGTATGTATGTTAATTTTTCATTTCACGCACATTTGTAATGTGAAACCACTTGAAATTCGATTACCAAAAATTTACCAACAAAAAATCGAAATCACTAAAAATAAACATTGCCCATTGATTAATTTCCCTGCTGAGTGGTTGCAGGCTACGACGAGTATTGCGGGGAAATGCCTAAAAGAATACAGAAAATTGCAATTGAGCATGAAATTTTCACTATTTCCGTTGCACTGCATGGAAACAAACTAAAATTAGGGAATTTCACAAAAACAACACAGAGCAAATTTATTTTAATGGGCGTTTCTAAATCAGCGCTGCATGTGTGCCGACTTGCAACATATGCTTGTTGCATATCTTTAGAGCAAAACGACTGACCGATAGTTCCTCAGCTCGTTGCACGTTTGCTACACATGCCACTTGTTTACTTGAATTGGCCGCATGTGCGCCTACATGTGTTGATATACTGATGTGCTCATGTGTGTGTTTGTGTGTAATTTCTGATTTTAGTAACTTCACGCCTCCAGGCAAAAGTGAAGCAAGGCAAGTGTAGTGAGTTTTTCTTAGCTACAAAAATTAAAAAAAATATATATATGAACAAGTGCACCAGTTATAAGCACATAAAACTATAAAAAGCTATGTAAATAAACAAAAATGTTGAACGGTCCAGCCCGGCTCCGTCATTCGCCCTGTAAAGTAGTTCAAATTTCGGCTGGAATGGCCACCAAGCAGCTCGCACACATGCACACTTTTTTATTTGTGAATAAGTTTCTGATATTTCCAAATCAAAAAATTTGCCTCTCCCAGCCTAGCGGTCGGTACACACTCAACACCCACCGCCCAGCGCTACCTTCTCCCATTTCACTCGTTGCACTTTTGGCCTCCAGTGGCTGTTGGCTGTGTTTGCCCGGGATTTTGTGCCTACCTTGAATTTAGCTGGCGTTTTGACTACATGCAGCTCGCACTGTGCTGCTTCCATTTTTGTTTTCATTTATTTTCCGTAATTTGATTTTCTGTTGCTGCTTGCCATTGTTTACTTACAAAGTTGGATGCAAAGTCTGCTGGATGTTGGCGGCTGTGGCTATTGACTGTTTATTGCGCTTACTGTTGCCCGCTGTAGGCTTTTAGTGGCTACAATTTTTGACACGTGCCGCCGTTCAGCTTTATAGATACTATTTTTCTTGTGACCAACTCTTTTATTTTACTTAACTTTTATGGAGTGCAATCAACTGCACCAAAGGAGCTTTGTTTGTGGGGGGAAATGCACGCGGCTTTCAATTGGTGAAGTTGAATCTATGATCTTTGGATTTGTATTTTCTGCAAATTTGTCAATCACTATTTCCTTAGTACGCAAATAAATTTGTACTTAAAAGAGTGGTTAAGGTTACATTTTTTTTATAAAATTTTAAGTCAATGTTTATGATTATATTTATAAAAAAGTTTTAATGAAAAATATTTTTCGAAAATGCGTTCTTCTTTTTATATATTCACTTTGAGCAAAATAACTTATCTGGAAACTTTGATTTTTCTAAAAAAAATGTATATAAAAAATTAAAAAAAAAATCAATTAAAATTATTTAATTGAACGGGACTTCTGCTACAGCTGTGAATGAAATTTAGTTCAAATATTGCACTGAAACTTAACTTACATCAAAATCATCACAATTAGTGAGCTTAATATTTTTTATTTTAATTTTCATAAAAGCTAAATGTTACAACTTTAGTTAAAACACACTTTTTGAACAAAACTCTTCCGGCCTTTAATTCCAATATTGCTGCATAAACTTTATCACATAGTAAAAGTGCCAGCACTAGAGTCTCAAAGGGGCTACAAACGAAACGAAGAAAAATATATATTAATGCCTTTTTAGTCCTCTATGCATCAAATGGCATCTAATGTGTCTATTATGCAGTCACTTATAATCCATAATGCATCATAAGTGCTCACATATGCTGATATTCATACAAAATTATTAACATAAACCAGTTATTCGGATTGAAACTCTGCCACTTCAGTTGCAACAATTCAGCCCTGTAAGCAATTTGAGTATATCCCACGGAAATAAAAAAGCAATTGTGTATGCAAATATGTATGTATGTATTACTACATATATGACTATATGACAATATACTTGTATGTACATTTTATTAGTTCCTCGTTTTACTTGAGTTTTCGTTTAGGAGTTATAGCTTATATATTTCTGCTGGTAGGAAGGTATTTTTGTAATATTTACTTGTTATATAATCACATTAAAAAAATAAATATACCTATTTCTCGGTGCGAAATAGAGTTAAAAGGAAAACCAAAAATTTTCTGGAAATGCTTCAATTCGAAAAAGGGATGCTCTAATATTCCAACCAGAGTGCAATTTAATGGCATTTGTTCAGAGAGTTCGGCTGACTCCGTAAACCATTTTGCTGGCTTTTTAAAAATCCAATTACGTCGTGTACTCAGAAAACACCAACTATAATTTTTGGCTTAATGCACCCAAAACCGTAGACTTTGGGCCGTTATTGTTATCTGAACAAAATACAGTGTACTCTCTCCTAAAGGACACCTCTCCGACAAGTTTTTCCAGTAAATACCACAAAACCTTAAGCATAAAAATTTCTCTTGAGCGGACAACCCTCCCATAACGGGGAAGATTTTCAGTGCCTTAGGTGTCCGCTAATATAATATATATATATATATTGTTTTTAGTAACGAAACAGGGAGAAAAATATATGTGTATATATGGGTACATTCCGCGACCTCACGATTTTACATCAACATTTCGACCAGTTTTGACTATTTTCCTCTGGTTTTTTGAATGAACATTATTTTTTATAAAAGTACAGCTGCTTTCTGATAGAAACGATATAAATCCAAGAGTTAAATCTTACACAAGAATTAGTAAATTCCACCTAGGATAGATTGAAACGGTTGTCCTGTGGGACACACTCATAGCCCATTCTGATGCCGCGTGGGGAGCTTTCGCTATCTTTCCTAAAACCAGTGTGTGCTTTTCAAAAATTTTAGAATATCTCCTCTTTCTGCAGAACTGAGATCTCCCAATTCGTTAAACAATTGTCTGCCTAGAATGGTAAATCTCCGTCTGGATAGAGCAGGTCAATGGCACAGAAGGTGCAAGATAGTCTCTTCCTCTTCCTCATCAAGACAACTTCTGCAGAAGTCATGTGCTTCCTCAGCCATCCTTTGGGCGTGCGTACCCATTACACAGTGCCCCGTTATGATTGAAATCAGTGTGCTTAGACTGTGTTTATTTTAGCTTAGCAGAGATTCTGTGCTTTTAGTATTAAGAGTCGGCTACAGTTGGCGGGCGATTTTGCACTTGGCTTCATTACGCCATCTTTCGTTTGCTTTCTTACGATTTCTTCAAGGATGAGTAGCTTACTTGTCTGTAAGGGTATACCTTGGTCATTGTCAATGTACTCATCGGTCTATTTGGTGCCGAGCCTCGCTAGTTAATCGGCTCTGCAGTTACCCTCAATGTCGCGATGGCCAGGAACCCATATTACCCGCAAGCGAAATGACTCAGCCATCTCGTTAAGCGATGTACGGCATTTCATGGCTACCTTGGCGGTTGTCGACTGTTTTGTGAGGGATTTTATCGCCGGCTGGCTGGGAGTGAAAATGTAATTGTCATTTTCAGATATCGCATCAAGCTGTACCAGTGTCGCGGGTTTCATTATTGCCATCAGTTCAGCCTGAAAGACACTACAGTAGTTGGGGAGCCGAAAACGGAAGGAGATCCCCTGATGCTCGCCCTGTCTTACATCGTCCCGTTCCCACTCTTCCTGTGAGCTTAGAAGGGACGTGAACATTGTCATGGCAAGTGTAGGCGCGAGTGCCTATTCCACCAATCCGAGAAGCCCCGAAGTGCTAGACCGGATTTTACCGTGGCAGTAGTTCTTATTTGATCACACACTTAGAATGTCCAGCCCTATTGCCGCACTACGCGCTATATATTTTGCCTGCAGATCTACCGGTAGGAAGTTTAATGTTGAATATAATGCTGTCGATGGTGTGGTTGACATGGTGCCAGTTATAAGAACTGATGATAGTCTTTTAACCTTGTCAAGTTTTTTGATGTTCACACCCTTCTCAAGGGCAACCCTTCATAATACAATACCATAGTAATATAAATAAAAGGCTTAACCACTGCTGTGTACAGCATCACTCAGGTGTATCATTCTGGGTTCCAATCCCCATTTCTTTCCGATTAGCTTTCGCAGGAGTACGACGCCATCATAGATTTGCGTACTCTATCTGCGACTGTGAGCTCTCAGTTTGGCTTCCTATCCAGTACAAGCCCTAGATATTGCGTCTTTTCTGTTACTCTAAGTGGCCTCCAACTTAGAAATATGTTTTTAAGAGCACAAGCAGTTCATCTAATTTCCGGGTCAATAATTGAAATTTCTAGAAACATTTTTGGTATGCAGTATTACAGCTTATTAAATTTTAGTATAATAAAGTAAAAGTTTTAAGTTGCTACAAAATCTTGTTGATTTTTTATATGTAGTTTTGTCTTCTGATGGTGTTCCGTAATTTCTCCATACAACGAGTGCACGACATATTTCTTTTATGTGGAGATGACTAAATAAAAACTACAATAAAACCAATCAATAAATTTAGGCCCTATTACTTTCAACAGGCGCTTCGAAATAAGCAAAATCCTATTATTGCAACTATTACTACGAATTGTATAGCAGCCCTAGCCCAGCAATTTTTGTGCAGAAATTTATTAGCAAAAAATGCGAGCTTAAAACATGCGCCATAATATTCGCTTCGTTTTTTTTTTGCCTGCCATATTTGCAGGCTTAAATGGAGTATCAATTTTAGAATTCTTGTTTTTCGGCAGCGATAGAAAATAGCTTTGCGTGATATTCAGAGTATAAAGTTTCGAGTTTGACGCACGCACCTGCTTTCGATTGCGGCTTAAAATAATAAGAATTAAGAAACAATTGAGAAGAATTATGAAACACAAAAAACACTTAAAGGCAGCTGCTGTCTGTTTTAATGGGGTTATGTTGTATGTTTACCTACATATATAGATGTATGTACTATTGCATGCATGTATATGTGTATTATAGGCTTATGAGAGCCATGGGCTAAAATACATTCACTACTCTAAGCTTCATTACTTTTTCAGTTTATGAACCCTTTCCACAGCTGGGCCATTTAAAGTCTTCCGCTGCTCCGAGACGGTAAAATTAATTATATTTTTAAATGGATTTGATTGAATTGGCACAAATTACAGCGATTAAATGTTATAGTTTTTTTTCATGCTGGTCTATAAAAAACTTCTACGAAAATTAGGTAGAAAAACGTAATTTAACCATTTGAGGCGCAACAGAAGGTCTTTGCTTGGTAATTAATATTTTTATAAAATTAATTTTGATTCCAATTAATATGATAAACAAAGGAATTGTATTTGGCATCTTCGACAACAAAACCGCTGTTAGTTAGTTTTGAATTCCGGCAAGGTTAAGTTAGGTAAGCCAGGTTGCATGTCTAAGACAAGACATACAGTGATCCTAAGGTCCATTGTGATACTTGCATTTGGTTTCCATCGCCTAACTAAGTTACTTAAGCCGCTCGAATCTTTTTAAGAAGGTGAGACATTTTGCAAATTTTCCAGGTTTTGAAAGAAATAATCGCCAAGATATTTGGCACGGGGTCTTTGAAGTGCAGTAAATTCACAAAGGAGGTGTTGCACCGACTCAATTTCTTCTCCATTTCCACAGCTCCTGCAGAAGTCACTGCGAGACTAGCTCATTCTACGGGCTAGGGCATTCAATAGGGCAGAGACCCGTTATAATACCTGTGAGGAAGCTGGTAGTTGATCTATTGATTCCAAGCAGACATTTTGTCCATTTAAGATTCAGTTTTGGCCAGAGCGCTTTGGAGACCCTACAGTTAGTAGTTAGAGACCGCCTTCTATGGATTTCCGCAACTACGCTCAAGTCAACCGCAGTGTGCAGTTCGTTAAGAGGAACGCTAATGCCATCTACCACTCGCTGAAGGCCAAGCTCAGAGCCTTTGCTTGCACACTCATCCACTCCTTTATTTCCCAGCACTCCAGAGTGGCCGAGGATCCAATAAAATGTGCTGTTGTGTTGTTGGATAAGCGAGAATGATCTTCTGCATTCTTTAACATATCTTTAATTGAAGCGCGTTGAGGCCTGTGCCTTGACCGCTGCTTGACTATCAACAAAATGTGTAAGATTTGGCATTAGTCTTATGTTGTTGTTGTTGTTGTAGCAGCATAAACATTCCCCATACATATACATATATGCTGAAGTGACAGTCCCTGGCCTAATATAAATCCGGGTCGTTCCGGTTACGTAGAACCGACTGTCGTGGGAACGCCATTAGTCTTACCGTTTTTGCTGCTTTGAGTGTAGCGTAGATCTTAGTGTGCAAGACGCTATATCGGCTTGGGAGTCCAAAGAAGCAGTTTAAGAATAATTGTTCCGAGTACACTTCCGATCCAGTGTCATTGTCTATCTTTGAGCCGTCAGTATAAAAATGGTGACCGCCATCATCTAATATGACTCTAGTCTGCCAATTCTTTCTTTCGGGCATTCGTATTTTATATTCTTTGTTCAGATCTATCTTGGGAACCAGATGGTCTGTTCTCGATACGTTTTTTAAGGGTTCCCATGGAGTTAATCATTAGACCGTTTGAGGTTGCCCACTAAGAGAGTTCCCTTAACGCTGATTGCCTGTCGATAGTCGAAAGAAACTTCCCAGTCATCAGGATGACTAGATCGCCCGCATAAGCAACTATCTTGAACCTCTTCTAGCTCATGGTAATATAAGCAATTCATTTAAGATGCAAACTTTAATAAAAAATAAATTATTTGCTTGGTTTTATTTTTTATGTTAATTGCAAATGAATCTTGCTTTAGCTTCAGCCTAAATTTCACATAAACACCAATTAAAAGCTTAATTTATGGCGCATACTAAATGTCGGCATAAAAATTAAGAATAAAAATCCATTTACTAAATTCAAATGCGTTTAGCACGTGGATAAAAATTTAAGTTATGCCAGCAAGTGTTTTTGGTTATTTATATATGTTTTGGTGAGCGATTTCTTCATGACACCAAATGCCTATTCGCTCTTTTTTTGATTTTTTGTTTTTGTTTCCCTTACCACAGAAGTTCATTGAAACAGTGCTTTGTGGTTGGCTTAATCTCATTTCCAACACTTGGCTCAGCTACAGGTACAGTTTTTGTTTTCTTTTTAAATCACCAGAAACTGCCAAAACTTGTCTGAGTGTTTATTTGTATGCGTGCATATTTTAAGGTATTATAGTTAGATTTTTATATTCTTTTACATTTTTGCTTTTTACCAGCTCAGACTTCTCATAAGTTAATTTCCGTAATTTACATAAAAATACTCCTACGCGCTTTATTTAACGCTGAACGCTTCACACACACACACACACACACATACATATAAGCATATAACGCTGCTGGCTTGGATTTTTAAATCACTCAAACCACAAACAACACACACACACACACAATGCAAGTAGTTTATTTATTCATGCGTGTGTAATTACATTAAAACATTTAGAGGCCTCATAAATTTACCTTCTGAGTCTAAGCTGTGATTTTTGCTTGCTTTGTTGTTGTTTGTACTGCATTTTTAACTTCGCAGGCCTAATGAATATGAAGCTGAGTTAGTTTTTATGATAGTTTCCTTTGTGATTCTTTGATTTAAGCTAATTTTACCTACCAATTTCCTTCGCTTGTTGTTGTTCTTTCTTCTGATTTTTATTAAATTTATCTTGGTCTGGAATAATGGAAAAAATTATGATGTTAATGCGTCATTAAAACATTTTTTTTGTTACAGGTGTTGGCGTCGATTTTTCACTGAGGCGTTTGATTTCAAAAGGTGAGTGAAAGATAGTTTTTACACCATTTATATCCCTATTTAATAGGCACGTATTTTTGATACTTTCGTGGCAGCCGCAACCGAATGGGTTGGTACGTGAGTGCTCAATTTCGAGGCCTGTAGACATGAAACATCAAATGATAGAAAAGTTTTTTCTAATAATGGACACCTCTCGGCAGGCAATGGCACAGCGCCGAGTGTATTTCTGCCATAAAGAAGCTCCTCATGAAAATTTATCCGTCATTCAAACTGTAGGTCCTTCCATTTGTGGGACAACATAAAGACGCACACCACAAATAGAAGGAGGAGCTTAGCCAAACACCCAAAACAGGGTTTAAGCACCAATTATTATTATTATCTCTACTTTTGATCGATGAATATCTTTTGGATCGCAGATAATTATTTGTCTTAAAATTAGTCTTAAAACTCAATCATTATTTCATTTTTTAATCAATAATATTAAGTATTTTTTTAATTTGCTAACTGGGAGGAAATCAAAATGCAATTTTAGCGCAGAAATCATCACTGCAGATATTTGAGCCAACTCCTAGGCGAGTCAGGAGGCACCTCTGCGACTACACCGACGGGATCAAGTACCAAAGACGAATGCTACTACTGAATCGGACAGTATATAGACAGACATTAAACGACATTTGTCGGGAGGCTCTTAATAACTAAGAAGAAGACCTTCTTAAACTTGCGACCCTTGAAAGCTGTTATCGGAATCCAACCACCACCCATTGCAGCTTGAGCTGCTTCGTGAGACCCGCGTAACTTAGGCTCAATTACGGTCTGGATATTCTTCAGAATCGACTGTGACATACTTAATACATGTCTGGCATGTGAAGGTATCTCGCACGATATTAACCAAAGATTTATATGCCCTCTCAAACCCACTCACCTCTCCCTCTGCATCCAACCAGTCGAAGCATCGCGTTTTCTGAGCCTACCATTAGATGAGATAGATGATGACGATCGGTGACTACACCACACTGGCAGGGTCTAGTGAGCTGCTACAACAACAACAATAACAGCAACCTTTTTATTAGCATTGCTTGTTGTTTTCGATTTAAATGACGTGTTATTTCGTTACTGGGGTTATTTCGAGATAGGGATTAAAATCGAATGCGAATAGATATTTTTTTATAATAAATAATTCAAATTGCCGTAATAATATCATGAAAAAAGAAAAAATATTTTTATGAAAAAAAATTATTAAACAATTATTAAATGATTTTTTTTTAATTATTAAATGTAATTTAATTTATTAAATTTTGATTTTTTAATAAAAAATATTTTTATGAAAAAAAGTTATTAAATAATTTTTTTAAATTATTAAATCTATTTTAATTTATTAAATATTTTTTTTATTGCGCTTTTATTTAAAAAATAAAAAAAAATCTTATTTAGAAAACTAAGGGGTTAGATCGAATGCGAATAAATGTTTTTTTATAATAAATAATTCAAAGAGCCGTAATATAATTATGGAAAAGAAAATTATAAAAAATATTTTTCTGAAAAAAAAAAAAATTTAATTTTATAATTTAATTTTCATAATTTTTAATTTTTTTTTGTTAAATGTGGGGTATCGGAAGAAGAAAAAGAAGAGAAATCTCATTAAGAAAAATATAATTTTCATTTCATTTTTTTTAATTTTTATGACATTTTTATTTAACTTTTTATGACAGTTTTTTGAATACAGCTTTATAAAAATGTCTAACATCGCTCGAGCGATGAATTCCTGCCTTTATTACTAACAGCGCTGATCATCTAAGAAACAAAATAATGAAAACTTGTCATTTTTAGTCTGTCGCCATTATCTGTGAATTCTGTGAAATGAATACTGAAAATTTAGAAAACATTCTTTGAGAATGTCCTGCACTAGGCAGAAAAAGGTTACATCACCTATGTGGTACTGCCGTGTATTCATAAAAGTTATGCAGGTCTTAAAAAGCCTTAAAATGTATGATAACTCAGCAGGTTTTGCAAAATAGATTTCTCGAAATATGAAAAAAATAGCTAATTTTGAAAACTAACTTTCGTTCGGGGCCTGAATTATGCTTGCCTGAAAGTATGTTGCACAGTGTAATGTAAATGTAATTAAAATAGATACTCATCTGATGCCGATGGAAATCTTACTGCTAAATATCATTTAACATCGCGCTTTTATCGCTATTGGCAACTGCAACCCGCGATTTTAATTTAAGTTTTTCTGCTTTCTTTGAAGTTCACTCGCCGGTGTTTGTTAATTCCTTTGGGGCTTACGCGACTTGAACTGGCATTTGCTCAGCTGATTTGTGACTTTTGGCGTGAGCGCAAATGTGATACAAAGATCACTAAAGTGAGTAAATACGTATGTGTGTGAGTTAAAATGAATGTCCATCACAATTCCCGGTGGCTGTTGCTTCTGGCATGGCAAATCAAAATCCCTAAACAATAAATTATGCTGTCAATCACAATTGCGCGTTGTTCGCTCGTTCGCAATTTTGTGTAGTTCCATTCATTTTGCTTTTAATTGTTTTACTTCTTTTATCTTGTTCAAGCGTTTCTTTGACAACTTTTCTCCTCTGTTATAATAAAGAAACAGTGGTACAGTACTGAATCAAAATATATCGAAGAAATTTAAATTCCGGAGCTCTTCTAACGTTGTTGGCTTATTGGCACATACTAATGACTTCGCTTAACTCTCTAAGAAAAAAACTTAACGGCGTAAGATCGCATGAACGAAGACCATTTTTCGAGATGACACGATTACCGCACTTCCCCTTCATGCTGACCTTATTGGTGCTACAACGTGTTTCTGGTGTGAAGCCTATTCAATTCTGACCAAAAATATGTCGTCTTCCCACATAGAATGATGGCGAAATCAATCGACCGCAAAATGACAAAAATTTTAATTTTCATTTCGCATCCAAATACACCACCAATTTATGTGTAAGCACCACTGGGTTTGCTGCTATCCAACATCCCATATTTTACTGTTTTTAATAAAAAATAAGATTCATCTCTATATAAGATTTTTCGATGAAATTTTTGTTTTATTTCAGTGCTTAATCGTATAAATCTCGATCCTTCAATTAGTGAATAGTCTTCACTTCTTGTACCATTTTTGTATTCTACGGATGTAGGGAAAATGTTTTCGCAAATCCGGCAACTATGTGGATTCATTCGCGGTGCTTTGTCTGATGGAAAATAAACTTTTTCTTTCGCTAACTGATTCTTTTTTCACGATTTTTTTTCGTTAGTTAGTCGGAAAGGTTACAATAGTATCCAGAATTTATTGTTTTGCCAGTTTGCAAGTAATCCACAAACAAAATTCCTTTCGCGTCTCAAAAAACTGATGCTTTCTTGGCCAATTTCTGGACACGAACTCGTTTCGGAGCAGAAGAACCAGGTTCATACCACTTTGATTTAGAATCCTGTTGGTAGACCTAAGTCTCGTCCATAGTGAGGAATCGGTGCACAAAATCCATTATATCCTTTTGAAAACGCTCTAAGTGTTGCTTAGAAAGTCGCATTCGGATGTGTTTCTGTTCCTATGTTAGCGAATGCGGAATACGGCACCAATTGCGCACACACCTTTCTGAAACCCAATACAAGGTGTGTTCCAAAAGTATCGCGAATTTTGAATTTTAGTAGGTTACGTGTATTCGAATTTCGGTTTTTTTGTGGCGATATGTTGGTAATCATGTCTCTCACTCATGCTTAATTGTTGACAGCTGCTTTGCTTGCACTTGTTTCGGCTCGTCTTCGATTTTTACCTATTCAAAAAGATGGATCAAAGAACCTGTGTCAAATTTTGTGTGAAAAACGAAATTAAGTGCGCGGATGCATTCCGAATGTTGACTGTGCCATACGGAGAACCTACTTTGGACCAAAGCAATGTTTATCGGTGGTCCAAAATGTTCTTAGAAGGCCGAGAAGATGTGAACGACGAAAAGCGTGCCGGACGCCCGAGCACTTCAACAACAGACGAAAAAATTGATGAAGTGAAGAAAATGCTATTGGCCAATCGTCAAATCTTGAAAAAATTACTCACTTAGCATACAAAATAACTTTTCTAAAGGCACTATAAAGCAGAGTTTGCTAGTAGCTGTATACAATATGGCCAGAGCAAGCAAAAACTTTATCTTTGAAACCAATTTTAATGGCACATTTACTTGGGGCGTCATTCGAAATTAGGTTCAATATTTAGTATCACTATTTGCTTTAACTTGCTGTCGCCACTTTTGCTAACTTTAATTTGAAATATGGAAGGAGACTGTCGTATCAGTTCTCAGTTAGTTCAAACAGTAGACTGTATATTCTTTTGATTTCCAATGCCTTTAAAGTTTTATTTATGTTTGCCGACATAATGACAGTGAATCTTTCAGTGGTTTGCATTGTGTGCGTTTACCTTTCTGTGGAATGTTTCACTTTTACTTGCATTATTCAGATTTCGTTTTTTTTCTGTTTGTTATTTTTTCTTTTATTTTCCATGCCATTGTCTATTTGACGTTGCTGTCAATGATGCTTCTGTGTGTCAACTTGTCGGCGTCAAACAATGCCAATTGATTGTTTATATGCACCTGTGTATGTGTGCGTGCACATGATGCGGAGTTATTTGTGTTAATAGGGAGAAAAATATACTTTCTAGGTAGCTGGGTCAATATTTAGTTAATTTTGTGAAGCCACTCGACAAGTGAATGCAACAGTTTCGCTGTCATCGGAGGTATTAATGAAGACAGACTTGAAAGTGTTGACGTTGTTCACTTGGGTTCGTTATTTATTTAAAAATGCAATGCAAGATTTGGCGGTGATTTCAAAGAAACCGGGCTTAAGCTGGTGGAAGCTATTTTTTATAAACTTTTGGCAGAACTTTGAGGAAAATAACTGTATATAACCAATATAGCTTTGCGCCGTTCACCTAATTTTTGTCATCTGAAGAGCCGAGTTAACAAATATGAGTGCTAACCGGGCATTGTGTTGTTCTCTAGATTCAAAGCCCCATAAAATGATATTTGTAAGAGCTGTAGCGATGAAGAGGAGGTGAAGCTCGTGCAGAAATTCCTGTGAAATTAGTAAGCAATTTGAAGAATGTGGGAAATCCATTACTCAAGAATGTCGACAGATTAGGTTTGTTTAGTTTCGGCTAAAGATCGGGATAGTTCAACGACATATAAAGATAGGACTGTATAAACCTCTCGTAGGCCCAAGAATGCGTCTTCATTGCCACTCAGTGAACTCTTTTCCATGGCGACCCAATAGAACCTAACCTAATTCTGCTATCAGCAGGTGGCCAAAGAACCAGTAGCAATAAATACAAACGGGGAAAAGTGTTGCTGCTAGCCACCGTTAATAATCCAGATCCACCTATTCGCGAGCCAACCGCTCTGACGTGGTCGAGAGGGCCTGCACGGCCCAGCAGTTCTATGAACCAGACTCTTCTGCTTCCATAGATAGAAAGCTAAGTAACTTGAGGGTAAGCCGACGTCTGACTTAAAACGGACGAATTAAACTTCTGAAGTGAATTCAAACCCGGCTTATGAGGTACAGAAGCTCAATTTCCGGCGGTCCAGCTCGTTCGCCTTAAATCAGGACGCCAAAGTGGCTGGGTATAAGTCCTTAACGAGAAAATACACCCTCCGTGGCGTGCAAGCGTTGACTTTGTCGGAGTTACAGGGACCGAAGGAGGCAGAAATGACCGCAGGACCTCCTTTTATGCTGTGTAAAAATTAAAAACTTTAAATCCGTTTTTCTGAACATGTTGGGATTAAGAAATGTGCAAGAAATGAGCGATATGTACCAAGTTACGCTGAGTTAGACAGTTACAGTTGTAACCGTAAAATTTTAAAATCGAGTTATTTAAATAAAAAAATAAAAAAAATTTATATGGGTTTTGGGCCTGCCTTTTGCCAACTATTCCCAAAACCTTCTTGATGACTTCCACTCTTCTGAAATTTGTTACAGATGACCGTTAAGTTAACAAAGATACAATCCATTGATAGGCACTGGTATGAAAATAACATTTACATTAAAATTTAATAAAATTCACCTTCATATACTTAGCCCCAGATACTTCCTACGCAGTCAAACAATTTAATTTAACTGAACGTTGAATTTTCCATGGCCCAGGTAGTTATGTGCCATTAAGTTGTTGCAGTCAAAACCTACTCATACTCTATATATGTAGACAGACGAAACGTCAAAGTTGCGTTTGAATGCATTTACAGAAATTTATGTGCATCAGTGGGCTGCACTTGTGTGTGTGGGCTTAACTGTTACAACAAAAAATCAATAATTTTTAATAAGAAGTACATTTTCAGATCATGCATCTATCTTTGGTGACAAGTTTAGATCAATGAAAATGTGAGTATCTTTTATTTTTTTCGCAGTCGGTGGATTAAAAAATGTATTGCTCAAATTGCAGCTATTTGCTTGCTCATTCGATAAAGGCGTAAAAAATGATAGTAGATTAAAAGAAAATTAGTGATTTATTACGACACTTAGAATACATTGAGTGCTCACTAGAGAAAATGAAAGTTAGATCTCCGAAATCGATCGCTGTATGTACATGGAATTGGTCACTTTCGTTTACTCAGTCTATACGTTAGGACGGGCATGATGAGAGCCTTATAGAGTGTTAAATTTGATCATCGAGAGAGGACTTAACTACTCAATTGCCTACTTAGTCCAAAGTATCACTGTTTGGCAAGACAGATTCTCCGTTGGATTTCAAGGCGACATTGTTATAGGTGTTAATGCCGGTTCCTAAATAAACGAGACTTTTACTACCTCGAAATCACAACAGCCAACAGTGACGTATCTGTAGGTGTCGATACGCGAGTGCACCGACTGTTTGTTTGATGACAGGAGGTACTTCGTTTTGTCCTCGTTCACCACCAGGCTCATTCGCTTTGCTTCTTTATCCAAGGCAGAAGGAAAGGTAGAATTAACAGTGCGGCTGTTAACGCCAATGAGCGATATGTACCAATGATGTCGATATCATCGGCATACGCCAACAATTGTACACTCTTATAAAAAATGGTGCCTGTGCGACTCTCCTTTCATGGGTATTTGCCAAGACTTGGCGTATTGTGAATATCTGGTCGATTGCAGATTTGCAGGGCTAAATCCACACTGATAAGTTCCAATCAATTGGTTAATGGTGGGCTCCAGCCTTTCACACAATACGCTCGCTTATAGGCGATATTTAGAAGACTAATCGCGCGATAATTGGCACAGATTGCAGGATCACCCTTTTTTTGGATTGGGCAGAGCACACTCAAGTTCCAATCGGTAGGCATAGTAGCAGATACGGACACCTTACCAGCTCCTCGCCGCCATGAATAGCTCTTTGCTCTTTTGCCGCTTTGTTGTTCTTTAGCCGCGTTATCGCTATCCTCACTTTGCCATGGTTAGGTAGCTCACTATTTAACAAGTTGGAGAAGTGTTTCCTCCACAATTTAAACACGCTCTGAATGTTAGTCGCCATCTTTGTTCTTACAGAAAAACGTCTCGGTCTTGAAACCTTCTGAAAGCCGCCGAACTTTCTGGTAGAATTTTCGGGCGTTGTTTTTATTGGCCAGAGTTTCAAGCTTCTCGCACTCAAGTATTACGGCCCCTCGATTCTTCCTTCTGATAATACCCCTCTCTTCCTTTTTTAGCTCCCGGTAGCGATCACATGGCGTTACGTCCGATCGCAGCGTCGCTCTATAGGTAGCATCCTATCTTTGCGCGGCAGCATGACATTCCACATCGTACCAATTGTTTTTTCGGGTTCGCCGAAATCCAATTTCCTCTTCGGCGGCAGTACAATAAATGTTGTTCCAGTGCTCGTGTTTACCAGAGTGTTGGACAGTGTGAGGGTAGGGGTGAGAGTCGAGTGACGAATCTTTTGACTGCCTGTTGTGATTGCAACTTTCCGATGTCGAACATTCTTTGCGTAGGTAGATGTACACTTTTCGCTGCACAGAGGAAAGTGCGCAGTTTGGCTGCAACGAGGTAATGATCCTAGATGATGTTGGGTCCTCGGATCGTACGTACATCTAAAACACTAGAAGCGTGTCTTCCATCTATCACAACATAATCGACCTGGTTTCGCAGTTTTCGATCAGCACGAAGCTTGGGTGTATTTTTTTATGTTGCAATCTGGTGCTGTATAAGTAATTTAAAAGCCAATAGTAGAAAATAAAGCCAATAACATGAAAGTAAAAAGCAAAATCACAGCACCATCATTAAAAAAATTCTAAAAATCAACCTAATTGTTGAAGCAATTGAAACTTGCGCTTTTCTAAAAAAAAAATGAAATGAAATTTCAATTCGAAATTTTTCCGGAAATTCAGATAAAATAGTTTGCAATTTTTTTGACGAAAATTCGTCGAATTTTTATACATTTTGTACAAAGTTTAAAAACTTTGCGTTATATAATTTTTGTTGCAGTATAAACTAAAGTTTTATATTGTAAAAAAAAGGTCAATATGTGTCAATAAACGTGTCAATATGTGGCGTACACTTTCTTTTGACGCTGACTGTATATTTACTTATATATAAGTATACTTATACTCAACCATGCATTTATATACTCGCGAACAATGCTGTAACAATGTGACTAAGTACAAAAGCAATAAAATGAAAACTATTTTCAAACAAAACTCAAAAATAAAAAAATCAGCCATCCATATTTACCTCGATGAGTGAGTTGCCACATATTGGCTGTGCGGCTGTGAAATATGTACTAACAGGGCCGCAGCTGTTTTGTAGCTCAGGTTGCATACTGGTTGCGTTGATGCTGTGCACTTCAACTACAATATTTCCACATGTGCATACGTGCATCCATATGCTCACATATAAGTATTTCTATGCTGAAACAAGTGCACATTTGGGTGTCTGTTTGCTTGTTTGTGAGTTGATGGTGTATAAAAAACACAAATTTTACATTAGCTGCATTACTTAGGTTACATAAATTGATTGTAATTTAATTTTTCAAGGTGCTGAAATTCTTATTATTCTACTAAAATTGTATGCATTTATGGGAGGAAAAAAACTACTAATAATAAAGAAATTCAAGTAAAACTAAAGGAAAGCAGTACCAATAGTTGAAATGTTGGCGATTCTAAACTTAGTGAGAAAATTGGAAGGTTTACGTACTTACTTAAAATGTGAAATTTAGTAAGTAAATTATTTTGATTTTTATGAACTGTGTAGTAAATTGATTAGGTAATTATTCGGCTACTAAAACATTATTCAAAGAGATTCGGCCTTCCAGAAGATATTTTGCATCCCACAAATTGATTGCCTAAGCTATTCGCACCCTCTCCCCGGCTCTAGTTTACAGCCAATTTAGACGTTGACTTTTCGCCCTGGGTGGAAAGTCATGCGTGTCGAGGGTAGTCATACACGCACGGTCAGCGAAATCCTAGGAGTTTTTTTGACATTTCACATTTTCGTATTTTTATTTAAGTGAACTCTGGGCTAGCGCTCATCAAACGCATGATCAAAGAAAAGTGTCCTCTTAAACGTCAAAAAGACGTAAGGAAAGTAGCAAACAAAAAGACATTGTGTAAATGCATGAAACTTTTCGCGGACTTCTTTAAAAGATAATGTTAAAAAACCCAGAGTCTCCCAAAAATTATGTTCAGACGTCTCATAGTCATTTCCTTTTGATATTGGAATGGATTCGACTGTGGTGAGCAGGTTAGGAGAAACTTTACTGCGAGTATTTAACTGCGACGGCGTTTCTTTCTTAACCCAGCGTTCGTCACTACTGGGTAAAAAATACTTCAGTGGTAATAAAACCACTTCTAACTTTTTTTTCGAGACCTGCCGCTTCAATTAGCTTTCTGCATAGAAACAAAAGATGCGCTCCCTAAGTAAAATAAATATTTAATTAATTATGCACCTAAATATTATGTGGTAATTTTTACCCAGTTGCGACCGTTTGTGTTTGTATTTGCTTAGCGGCAAACCCCGGGTTAAAAATGTAGTGATAATAAAATGATTCGTTTGGGTCATTCAAAGGTATTAAAGCAAAGCTTCTCGTCCTATCTGAGGCTTGCATCTTGATATTGTTCTTCTGTGGTTTCGACGCGGGTACAGAGAGACTGGACTTACGCTTGATTGTCTGAAAAGATAGCACGTGTGTGGTAATCGGGGTCGCTAAGAGAAAATCTAAAGTCGGCTTGAGCCTTCACACAAAAATTGTTCTTATACTTTAGAGGCCCACTGGCTAGGCAAAATTTGTTTCAAGGAAAAATTTGTTTCGGTTGTACTGTGGTGCGGATCCAATAATTACATCAGCTAGTTATTATTGTTTTAAGTGAGGCATACGTTCTGAAATTTCCTCAGACGATCTTTAGATAAATAACCTTTGCGTTTAATATAAGAATTGGTAATTTCTTCATGAGGGGAACATAGCCCGTTTTACTGAGAAAGTTGTAATTCCTAAAAAAACTCAAATAGGCATCAACTCCATATTAGTTCCGTAGGTCAAGCGGGCTGCTCTTAAAAAGAGTTCACTTTATGTCCCCATCGCTTTGCATAGGCGAGATTTCCACAATCCTGACGCCACAAGTCCGTGAAACATCCTCATATTTTAGAATATCTAATCAGTGAAATTATGTTTAGAGGGTAGCCTGGAAGTTCTCCGAGCAGTGTTATGTGTTTTGGATAATGCCGTAAATTTTTCTGAAAATGTGTAGATTTAAGAAGCAGACTGACAATTTTTTTAAAGAAAAATTAAGACTTTTTGAGTTTGAAACTTTTTGAAAAAACCTTTTAAAGTGACATAGCCTCGGTCCTTTTCGATATTAAATTTTTTTTTAATTTTTACAGCTAAAATAAACCTTTTTAAAAAGTTTGATTTTGGAAAAAATACAATTCTTTTTGCTGAAAATTTTTGGGAAACCGTTGTTTTTTCCTAGGGATTTAATATTCTTAACATATGACGATGTATGTTAGCGCTTCGTTACAGCAGTATTTTGTACTGTGTTTCCATTGATTTCCCGTACGTATTTGAATATAAATCAAGAATTTGCGGGACTCCCACTATGAAACTTGTAGGAATTGCCGATCATAGGCTTAGCTATTAATCAGAAAAATAAGAAGAAATCTGAGGGGGTGTTTTAAAAATGTGATAAAAAAATTTTCGCAAAAAATTAAATTATTTATTTATTTAAACAAAAACAATAGTTAATTTTTTAACAGGAACTTAAAATTATTTACGAAAATTCATAACAACAAAAATATTTTAAGAGTTTTCTTAAAGAGTTTTTTGTTGTTGAAAAATTTAATTGTTAACGAAAATTTTTAATAGGAAAATTAAAGTTTTTAACAAAAAATTAAAATTACAAATTTTTTAAATTATATTTTAATTAAAAAAAAAAAACGAATAAATCATAGAAAAATAACGGAGGGGGGCTTTTTCAGATGTGATAAAAAAAATTTCCCAAAAATGTTAAACAAAAAGCAATTTTTTTACAAGAAAAATCTTTTCTTTAAAAAAAACATTTTTTTTAACAAATAATTAAATTTGTCTAAAAAAGAGACAAACAATTTGGAAGAAAAATACTTAACAAAAAAATTAATTTTTTAACAAAAATTTGTAACGAAAAATTAAAGTTTTACCAAAAAATAAACTTTTTATCAGCAAAAAAAATTTTTTTAAGTATATTTTACCTTAAAAAATTAAAAATGTTTGAAGGCACTGCAGGTATTTCACTTTAAAAAACACCGTACCAAAATTTTCTACATTGAGTAAACTCCAAATTTATTACTGCTTTTTTTAAATATCTTTAATTCACTTCTACACAAGAATACAAATAAACAAATTTTCAGAAAAAAATTACGACACTCTCCAAAGTACTTGGATCACTTGACTTGTTCGTTCATTTGGAACCCAAATGGTTGCTGGTATGTATTACATTTGTGTGTTGCCACATACTAATACATGTGCACTTTTAAAGCTTTTGTTTTTGCGCCCGTGAAGGTGGAGCACTCTAATTAGCGCTAGTGTACAGCAAAGCATTTCATTATGCTAATCACAATGCTGGCATAGCAAGTTAATTCACAACGAAAAGAAAAATACGAAAAAAAAAATTCAAAATACAAAAACAAATCAAACAACACAAAACACAAAATTCAAAAAATAAATAAATAAATAAAACAAAACAAAATAAAAAACTATAGTAACTACATTGAACACACCAGACGTCGGTGAAACGGTTGATTGACTTTTTTACACGTTTATCCGCTACTATTCGTTCGACGCTTTTGACGTTAACTTTGGCTTTGCCACAGACTGCGGCAGGAAACGCCAAATACGAGAACAAATAACTGGTCAGTCCATTGTTAAAGGTGTTGTTGTCATGGTTGTTGCTGTAACTGCAATAGCTATTGGTTTTTTTGTCTTTTTTTTCTAAAAATTGTTGCTCTGTTGGATTTTTGTTTAATAGCTGTACATAAATACACATACTAACGCACACACATACCTACAAACAGGCGCTTATGAGAGCTGCGATTATTTTGCTTTGATTAAATACTTCATCAGCATTCCAAGGTAATTGCGCATCGCTCCAATAGAAGTGCAACCACAATTGTAGCAATAACAATTACAGCATCCACGCTGATCGTACTAATGTTGCAGTAGTGCATGCACCTGTAAGTATGTAGTGGCGCAGCCGGCAACGGTGAGCAGCGTGAGTTTGCACTAAATACAAATATCCATATATGTGTACACACACACTCATTCAGGGTCATTATGGCAACATGTTGCCATTAGTAATTTGTTGCATCGCCATCAATTCGGCAGCTAAGCCACGAGGAATGAATGAATGCGTGAATGAATGAATGAGTGGTTGAATGGCTGAATGGATTTGCTTTGCGCGGGCAGTTCGATGGAAGTGTGAATAGTTGGTGTTGTTGTTGCTGTTGTGATTCCTGAATTGCTGTTATTTGCGAATTTTGTTGCTCATTTGTTTGTTGGCAACAAGTTGCCGAGTCAGTGTCAGCGTGCAGGTGCACAGATGATCGCCTGCATTCCATGCAATATTTATCTGTAGCTGCTTTATATTATATATGTAATAAGTATTGTATTTATATTAGGGTAGGTGTAAAAAACACGGTTGAGTTTTTCCAACGGAACTAAAAAGTTTATTGTAATTTAAGACTTCCGGCAAAACATTTCGTTTACGTGAACCGGCCTGATTTGAAAGTACCTACAAAATTCTCAATATTTTGATTCCATTGAACAGTGTTTTACATATTTTTATACAGACCTTTTAAGATAAATTTTTTTATTATCTGTAATGATTTTTGGGACTAAGTATTTTAGAAATTAGTTTTATTTATAAAAAACTCGATTTTTGGATTTTATAATTTTTTATAAAAACTTCGCCTTTTGGAGTTTTTAATTTTACTTATAAAAACTACACTTTTGGATTTTATATTGTAATTTTGATTACAAAAAATTCATATTTAGGATTTTACAATTTTATTTTGTTTTTATACAAAAATCAATTTTGCGAAATCAAATTTAATTTAGTTATATAATAATTCTAATTCAGGATTTTTTATCTAATAATTTTATTTATAAAGGGTGCGACTTTTGGATTTTATAATTCTATTTATAAAAAATCGTCTTTTGGAATAATATTATTTAAAAAAAATCGTCTTTTAAATTTTTTAATTTTATTTTTATAAAACTCAATTTTTGGATAAAATAATTTTAGTTATAAAAAACTCGTCATTTGGATTTTATAATTTTCATAAATAAAAAAGCGGTTTTAAGATTTTATAATTTTATAATTTTAGTTATAAAAAATTGACTTTTGGGTTTTATAATTTTATTTATTGTATAAAAACTCGTTTTTTGGATTATTTAATTTTATTTAAAAAAGACTGGACTTTTGGATTTTAAAATTTTATTTTTTTGAAACATGACCTTTGGATTTTATAAATTTATTTATAAAAAACTGGATTTTTGGATTTTATAGTTCTATTTATAAAAAACGCAACTTTTGAATTTTATAATTTTATTTATAAAAGTTCTACTTTTATATTTAAAAAAATGGATTTGTAGATTTTATAATTTTTTTTATGAAAACCTCGGGTTTTGGATTTTATAATTTAATTTATAAAAAGCGGAACTTTTGGATTTTATAATTTTATTTATAAAAACTCGATTTTTATATTAAAAATTATAATTTGGTTATTTAAAAAAATGAATTTGCGGATTTTATTTATAAAAAACACGACTTTGGGATTTTATAATTTTATTCATATTTTTTTATTTATAAAAAATGGATTTATGGATTTTATAATTTTTTTGTATAAAAATTTCGAGTTTTGGATTTTTTAATTTAATTTATATTTTTTTATTTACAAAATCTGGAGTTTTATATTTTATAGCTTTATGATTTTATTTATAAAAAATTTGATTTTTGAGTTTTATAATTTTTTTTATAATTTATTTGTTTTTTTGATTTTATAATTTTATTTTTAAAAAATTCCATTTTTGGATTTTATGATTTTATTTATAATTTTTTTTTAAACACTCGAGTTTTGGATTTTAAAATTTTATTTATATTTTTTTATTTATTATACAAAATCTCGGGTTTTGTAGGTCATAACTTTATTATTATGTTTATAAAAGTTCGTCTTTTGCATCTTTTAATTTCATTTTCAAAAAACTCCATTTTTGGATTTTATGATTTTATTTATAAAACATGTTAATCGTTAAATCTTAATATTTTCCGAAATATTTTGGCGATACTAGAACAATTGAAAATACTTTTTTATTTCGTTGGAAAAACTATATCGTTTTTTATCTACGAAAGTCGAAAAATATAAAAAATTCCTCTGGAAAACTGGCAATTTTATTTTGGTGAGGCCCCCTAATGCACACATATACATATGTGTTTTTTCTGTTGTCGTCATTTTCTGTTTGCCCCAAGCGTTGGCTGTCGATTCGATGTGGCTGATTAACAATTTGATTATATTAGCGCACAGCGGCACTCAACACGTGTGATACTCGTATGTACATTAGGTTCACTTGATTTTTGTTTTGAATGTTGATTTCACTGGGACAGGTGAACACCATTACTCGTAGCATTAAATTAAAGGGTGAGATATAGGCAGGTTTATTTCAAAAAGAGCCGTTAAATATTTTTCGCCAATTTTTCTTTTCAACAAAAAGAGCGATCCCTTTGATTATTCTTCGTTTTTTTTTAGAATCTCACGACCGGGAAAGCTCCCTTGTGCACTCACTTCGTAGAGTCAACGAGGTGTCGAATTCAATTGTGCGACATTTTTTTATGCCAAAACTGCCTTTTATAACTCACTAAACTCAATTTTATGGAACAACACTAAGACGTAAGGCACAAATAGGAGGAGGAACTTAGCAGAAGTGTACGCGGCAATTACAGTATTTTGTTTATTTTTAAGCTCGGCTTTATAATTTAAGTCTGAACTATCATTTTAGTCAGTAAGAACTGATAAGAATATAAATAAAAAATTAAACAAATACCACTTCACTCAAATGATGGTTTTTACTGGCCATACAGAAGACTAATCTGCCTAAAAAGAATTTTCCAAGGCCATTTTGATGGTTTCTGGCTTCACCCCCCAACGCCTGTACTGATATTTCTTTAAAATAAATTCTGATTTATTCGCATAATATAGTTTTATTAAACCGTTCCAAGAAAACGAAAAGGTCTAGGGGCTTGTAGCTTCGTGTTAGTCAATTGACACAAACTATGTTCCGTAGTAATCAAAATCGATTCGATCGATTGTTTGATAAATTGTGTGGCAAGGTGCTAAAACTGAAAATTATCAAAGTTCTTATCATCAATTTCAATACACAAAAAATTGCTTATTATGGTCTAGTAAGCGAAGAGGCAATTCAAACACCATTTTCGAAAAAATTACTACAATAAAATATGCATAAAGCTGTCACTCCTTGCGGATGAGATGACCTTTTGAGAATCCTTTGCTTGCTTTCGGATCACCATATGCACTATTTTGTTTCCTAACATTTCTGCGGAGCCAAAAACACGTCTCGCCTAAAATGCCTTTGCAATTAATGCACAGTTAAGGCAATACAGCACTCCTTTTGGCAGTAATTTTTTCCACATATCGAAACGTTTTTCAGGAGTTGGGCGACTAATTTTGTAGTTCAGAGATATGATACTGAGCTTCTATCTCCTTTTGAGCATGATATTGCTGTCAGTGTTAAAATAATAATGATTTGAAAAGAAACTATCCGGCGACCCACCCGTTTCACTATTTATGCATAACATGAAACAATGCCAATCGCTACTATTGGCCTTAGATACATTATTCATTGTAAATTATGCGACTCTCATTGATTTTCGCAAATATTTTTATTGTAAATACAGCTGCAGTTTTTAGGTAATTTATTTAATTAACTTAACTAAGCAGTAGCCTTGCGTGTTTGCCATTTGGAATCATAATTTTTTGAATTCAAAATAATATATGCAAGATTGTTGGAAAATTTATGACAATCACGTAGCGTCGGAAAAATAAGTAAAATGTAGAAATTTGTTTTCATTGGGCAACGAATTAAAAGAAAAACAGAAGTTCCACAATTTTTAATTTTAGATAAATAGAAATTCTTTTCAACTATACATAATAATGAATAGCTTTAGGTAGGTAGGTAGGAGAAATGGTTGAAGTACCGCTCTCGCACTCCCCATAATGAGACCTTCAACAGGAAAATTGCTTTAGAAAAACGATTAAATATTTTTGATAAGTCAATTTCTAAATATTCATATAAAATCGTTTGATAATCTTTTATAAAAAAATATAGAGATATACTACATGATTGACGCTAACACCTTTTACTCCGTGTTTGGCCGAGCTTCTCCTCCTATTTGCAGTGTATAGTTTTATGCGGCCTCCGAACGGCAGATAGTTTTATATGAGAAGATTTTTCATGGCAGAAATACACTCGGAGGCTCGCCATTGCCTGCCGAGGGGCGACCGTTATTAGAAAACACTTTTCTACCCTTTTGGAGTTTCTTGCTCGGGTTGTCGAGCCTATGTAAGAAATCATCGCCATATACAGCGTAGTATAGTAGGCAGGTATACGGTATTAAACGCGTTCTATGCGTTGCGCCAACTTCAGTGATTCGAGTCATTTCTGGTTAAGCGGCTGGATAAACAAGTGAAATTGTGGGATTTGGAATAACGATCAATCCTTCCATCCAATTTTGAGCCATCAGTAAAAATGTTAGCCAAGCCCTTTCTCCAAATACTGCACCCTCCCCACTCCTCCTTTGAGGGAATATGAATTGAAAAGCAATGCTTGGACCTAGTAAGGACGTGCATTGATCAACCAGTATGGGGATAAACTCAAAGTTTCTAAGGATAATAGAGTGCCCGCAGCTTAATTCTAGCTTGTGGTCCGAATACCTGAATCAGGTTGCGACACTTGTAGCGGTGGTATAAGAAAGTGCAAACTTCAAGTGGCTATATAAGGGGTTATATACACTTGTAAGGTTGAAAAACCAGGTTTTTTTGAAATTTTTTTACAAAGAACGATTTTATTAAAGAAATACAATTTTTAATTATTCAAATAATGCCTACTTTAAGTTAATTATAGCACGTAAAGTAAGTGAAAATATACACGGCTCCAGCAGATAATCTCCCCAATTAATTAATACCTGGAGAATATATCTGAGAAGGTTGTGTTAAAATTTCAAGACGATCGGTTCAGCCGTTAATGAGAAATCGTGTCCACCGACATATATATATGTACATTAAAAAAAAATCGATTTTTTGAAAGTTCTAACTGTATATAACCCCATAATGCAGTTGATTTTTGGCAATTTTTTTTGTTAACCGTGCTAGGCTTTTTCTACCATATAAAAAAATTCAAGCTTACACTTTTTATAGAAGAAAAGGCGTGATGCCTCAGCGAAAAACAATTGTCAGCGGTTTTTTGTAGTCACTTGAAGTCGTAATGTAGGTGTTCCAAAATTAGTCAGAAGATATTATACTTTCAAAACCTGTATACCAAAATTTTTAACATTGAACAAATTTTAAAGTTATTATATTAGATTTTTTTTCAAAATTTGTTCAGTTTACTTCTTATCTTTACCCTCAAAGCTGCAAATAAATCAATTTCACAGGAGTTGACGAGAGTGTCCAAAATCCTTCTGTCATTTCATATGGAATTACTCATACGAGTACGAAATGGCGCCAAACGCCTCACTAACAACAAATGAGTGCTTGCACAAATTTTTAAAAGCGATTTTTAAAAGCAAGTACAAGTCAATTAAAATTCCAAACGCATTTAGAAATTTCGTTGGAATCAATCTAAGTTCAGTCGTTGATAGTTTGCCAAGTGCCTGACCACTGAGTGTGCTTGGCAAAGCGACTGGGGAGTTTGTAGGTTTAGTAAATTTTGATTGAGCCACCCACCGGTTGGCCGGCACAAGTTAACAACCGAAATCATGTCTATGTATGTATATGTAGAACGAAGTTAATACTTTTAATGGATTTACTGTAATAGGCAGAAAATGATATACCCTATTACTTATTCATATGTATTAAATTGTTGATAAACACTTCAAAATGCAATTGTATAATTCGTTTGTATGCGTGGCGTATGTGACTGGATATAAATATGTAAATATAATGCATTCGTATACAAAAATACACTATAGTGGAGGCAAGTCTCCAGAATACTTGTGCCTGCAGAAGCCTATTGGCAATAAATAAATATTTTGTCAATGTTTGTAAATCAGGTGAATAGAAGAATAAAAGAAAACAAGTTGTTGTGTACCTTTTCCGCCATTTCACATGTCACGGTTGCGGCGTCAGCGCTCGTTCGCGTCTAGAGGCATGGCGAGGTTTATTCATCTGGCTTTGAATATTGATTATGATAATTTTATTTTTAAAAGCTTTTGTTCGACAAAGTCACAATGCAATTACGGAACAATAACGGGTGAAGCTGTGTACAATGGGCTGTGTACTTATTTATTAATTTAGTAATCTGAAAATGCAGCATTTCTATATGCCATCCAGAAAATATCATAATTTCGTAAGTTTCGCCGAGGAATATTACAATTAATTTTTACAATTTAGCGATGGGGAGTCAATCGCCCCCACAAGCATCGAAATTTATAGGATGGAATTGGATCGGTGAAATTTAAAGGACGCAAAGCACAAAATAAGCATAATATGGTCTCCAAATAAAGAGGGAGTATTCCAGCTTCGAATGCACTTAAGAGGTTAATAACAGCTTAAGAGTATACTTATTTGGACCTGAGAGTGCTGGTGGGTGTAATCATAGGGCACAACACCTGTGGTAAGCATATGGCCATGGGGGTCGTCGACAGCCCGATATGCCTATCCTGTCCTCTGTAGCTGTCCGGCGTTTTCCAGAATCATACTAAGGATATTGGGATGCGATATACTGAGTATGGATAAAGTACATACTCTTCCTTTTCCGGATCTCTTAAGATTCATTAATGAATCCACGAGATTTGTGGAATAGTGACCTCAAACAAATTTTTCCGTCTTACCACCCAGATGTTATCTTTCCTATCTCTCTATTATTTCTACTGAAATATATCCGGGTATAGTACATTCATCTCCTGACTCAGTGCCTGGATTTGTCCAACCCCCACACAAATCTAATCTAATCTAATACTTATATGGATCAACAAAGTCTGAATTAAAACGTCGAATAAAAGAAAGTACAGAATATGACTTTGCAATGCACTAATTTAAATGCCTTTGAAAAGAGAATTGAGAGTCAAATACCACACCAAATCAATAAGTTTACTTCGATTGGATAAACTAGAACCACCAATGTGGTAGGAAGTGGATATATGACAACTAGATTTAGAATAAGAAACACGCAAACTTGCTTATATTTAAATCTACCTTACATCTTTTACACCAAGCAGCGACGATATGTGAATCATATTGAAGATTAAAAGAGTCTGCTGTACTGACAATCACCGAGTATATCTTTACAGGGTCCGGCACACCAAGTGTAACCAATTAAAAAGGCCATACATTTAGTTTTGAAAATTAATTTTATTCATTCAAAGTAAAATATGTTTGAAAATAATACAAAATAAGATCAATTTACTTTTGCTCGATATGACCACCCGTCGTCTTGACTATGGCTTTGAGACGGTACAGAAAGCTGCCCGAATGGGTATTTTGGCCCAATGGCTTTTTTTAGTGCCTGGTGCATCTTTTAGTTCGGACCTTACTCTCCAAAATGGCATAGTCCATCGGATTCGCGTCTGGTGAATTTGAGAACCATTGTGTAGGCGTTATAAAGTTCGGAGCGTTGTTTTTAGCCATTCGAGCCTTGTGAGTCCGGTTCCGAGTCTGTCACCGAAATATTTGTCTGCCCACGGCTTCAAAGCAACCTCCAGAATACTTTCCTGATAATATTTCGCATTTACTTTGACGCCAGCATCGATGAAAACGATTGGAAAGCGCCCATCTGTGGTTCAGGCGGCCCAAACCATTACCTGTGGTGGGTGCTGCCTCCTGGTGGCCTATCGATTACTCAAATTCTCGTATGAATGGTCGGTGAAATAAACCCTATCGTTTTGAGAAAACACAATGTTCGGAAATTGACAAGCGAAGCGAATCCTTCGCTCTCTGAAGTCTGACTTGTTGCTGCTTTGGTGTGAGATCAAACGCCTTTGGGACCTTGTAAGGCTTGATTTTGAGATCATTTTTCAGTATGCGGCAGATGCTACGTTCAGATATTTTGAGTTCTTTCGCCATTTGATTGGCATCGCTCAAGTCGCTTCTTTAGTTTTTGAACCATTTTACGTGACGTTGCAGTTTTTTGATGACCACCTCCACGACGTTTCGCGAGCTACCAGTATTATTGTAGCGATTAATGGTGCGATAAACAAAAAGTTTATTTACTTTAAGGTGCTCGAGCTCACGAACAATCACTGGTTGTGATTTTCCAGCCAAATATAATGCAATCACCCTATTACGTTTGAAATCCATTATTGATTTTCTTTTTTCGCGTTTAATCTCGGAAAAATGACTCCGCGCGCTTGTAATCAATACTCTGGACTGTCCTTTAGCTAACTAACAGACAGCTGGTGGCCGTGCATCAGCTGCGCGAGCGGTCTGAAGTTGGTTACACGAGTACCGGACCTTGTATACTTGTATATGTATGTATTTATCGGGTGATAAGAGATATGTTTGATTAAAAAGGCGGCAAATTGACTCAGTGCTCAAATAGTAACTAAGTTCGATTCTGATACCTCAGTCCCCAATTGACAAGTGACTTTACTAAAACCAACCAGTGCAGCTGATAAAGTTGAGAGAAGAAATATCTAGCGAGACCCCAAAGAGAATGGTAATTGATTGATTGCAGAGTGGCCCTTTTTTTCTTCAATAGAGGTGCATAGAAGTTGCTCTGCTCTCTATTCATCCCTGCACCAACTTTAACTATGGTGAAAAAGAAAAATTTGAGGGGAACTTCGGTTGCCACGCCACAAGGAAGATTCGGCAGCTCAATTCTGCACGATTATTTCACATGCATTCACACACACAAAGTACATAGGCGAAGCCTGTGCTGACTTTTTTCCGAATATCACTAACACATTCCTATCGTCGGCCGAAATTTGCACTATAAGTTCATACATGTTCACACACTCATCCAATCAGGCGTTTGATTCTGTCGAATAACGATCTGTTATTTTTCTACCTGCCTCTAAAAATCTTTTCACTTTCATCATACATCTGCATTAATCATTGCACCCAGTCTTCTGGCATTGAACAACGACAGCTTAATTCCCAATAAAAACATCTTTGCAAAGGCAGATCCGGTCTCCGCTAAGGGATTGGTTGTTATTATCAGGCAATATTCGAGTGTGGCTGTGCTTATTTTCATCGATTCTATTACGATTGTGATTCAATTCAGCTTAAGATTTAGGTCATTAAGGAATCTTCTCATGCTAGCTTATTGGTGACACATTTCCCGTAAATTTGCGCCATCAAACCAGTTTGTTTTAAATTTTTGTTTTCTTTTTTCTGATGATGTGAAGTTAGAAAATCGTAAATTCAAAACTTTGTCGAGGAACTTTTTTTAACAGTCAGCACTTGGTTCAAATGTTATTGAAGATTCTTGGTTCAAATATTATTGAAGATTTTATGATTGATTTGGTTTTGGTAATTGTCTCACTCTTTAAATAAAAACCAAAAACAAGTGCACGACTAAGCAAAAACAAAAAAAAAACTTTAAATAATCTTTAAAATCGAATATCTTAAAAACGGTTTAGTTTTGGACATCATGTTGTGTTGTTTGACTAAATCAATCAGAATTAAAACGAAATACATTTTTAATTATCTAATAAAGTCGCTCGCCAGATATTCCTAGAGCTTCCATAATTGCACAAGTCAAAGAAAAAACATTTTTTGTGAAGCTGCAGTTGTATTAAGAAAATTGGCATACATATTGCCTAGCTTTTGTCGGGCAACAAGGTGCACCTTTTCAGAATCCAAGTACGAGTGATAAAAAATAGCCCAAAATCACCCAAGATAACACGAGATAAAAAAAACCCAATTGTTAAGTCTGAACACATACAAAGCTAACTATGTATCTCCTTTATTGAACTGCCACACAGCAGACAAAGCATTCTGCAGTGCTCGAGATAAGCCGTTTACTCAATGAATATCGCCCAAGCGATTCATCTGCCCATACCACTTTGTTGCTATCTAATCGCAAATCAAGTGGCCCAGTATTGTCTTGTTGCATAAAAACATCCGCCATTCTTTAGTTTTAATTCTTTCGTAATGGCCTTTATATGAGGCCACCTTCTAATCCCATCAAATCCATTGAAATATATTCGAACAGACAAAATTTGAACTCGTTTTTATCATGAATTCTTCTCCAACCATTAAAGTCAACTTGAAACTCTTTACGTGTCACGGAATGTATTCAACGTGCATTTATTACACATACATACCTATGTATATGAAGGTTTGTACACGCATGCGTATACGTGCTGACGATGGCTATAATAATAATCCAATAAAATTTTCAATCACACTTTTCCAGGAATTTGTGGCAATTTAAATAGTGCCACTAACAAATAAATGCAATATTTTTCAATTATCCATACATACTCGCACACACACACATTGACCACCACCACCTGCCAAAGCCAATTCAAACTTGTCTGTGAAGTAGCCAATGCCACCAACTTTTTGTGCGATGGGCATTACGTTTTTGTTTATTTTCTGTTTTGTGCGTTCGTGCATAATTAAAATTCTTCATAAATTGCCAGAATTGGTAACAGTTTTGATATTGACACGCACAATGCATTGCTGCAGCTGTTAACAGGGCGCGCATGTGAACGGGCGAGCTATCAGCCGGGTGTACGGAGGCTCGAAAAGCTCGTAAATAGCTGTGAAACCAGTTGTTACTTGCAACATGTTGCACTTTCTTAGCAATGCAGTGCAATATTCATATGCAAATAATGCCACTCACTTTACTTTTGGATGCATAAATGCAAATTTTGTGCCAAAAAGCGATATACATAGCGTTTGACTATAAAATTATATGAGCCGCTCCCTGACGGTTTTATGCGACTATTCTGCCTTGTTTTTTGGTTTTTGTGTTCTTTGGAAAAGGTAAATTGTTGCATTGTAGAGCAAAAGCTGGCTGCTGCTGCAACTAGAGGCAGGTGCGGGTATGCCTACTTAGTTGCAGCAACAGGTTGGTCGGCTGGATGCGCGTCAATAAAGTGCCATACACAGCGGCTGTAAAGTTGTTGCAAAGAACCGTTTTATTTAGGCAAGTTGCCAAATGATACCTGTAATATAGTTGGAAGAAGTGCAAACGAAAGATATTTTTATTTATGCAACTAGAGCAACAGCCAGTCAGCGCAACTTGTTTACAGCAACATCTACCCAAGCCGAGCAGCAGCAATAATGGCACCTGTTTGCTTCACCTATCAACAGCTTTTCTCAGCAATTTGCTTACGCATTTTGATATGCAAATTTCTGTAGCAATCAAAAAAAAAGTTATTCATAATTTTAAGACCATGGGAACTGCTGGCAATCATAGATTTCAATAAAAAAACTGTTAATTTTTGGAATCAAACAAACTCATAGGCAACGCAAGTCATAGATGGGCATTGTAATATTAGATGGACAGTCGGAAATTAAGTCTTAACATATAAAGAAGGGGCGTGGTTTTTTCCGAACTTCAATAATACTTCATTCATTTAATTCCATTTCAATTTTTTTCCATTTTATGATATAAAAGCTTTAGCGACTACACTAAAGACTTTAAAAGTAGCTTATTTCATAATGAAAATTGTCTATCAGATACATGCATTTCGCCAAAAAGTGGGTATGGCACCGCCCATTTTTCAAAATTTTACTTGTGTCATATATTATATATTATTTGGACTCATTATTTGTACTAAATTTGTGTAATTTTGCTTCATTTATAACAGAGATATTACATATGTTTTTTTTTGTTTTTGAATATTACCGTTATATGACAGGCAGGCATGGGTATTGAACGTTTTCGTCCATTTTCAATACCAAACTACCTTAGATGAAGAGTAGTATGCGAAACAATTTAATTTTTGCTTGAGTTATCGTGCGATAGAGAGATATGTCTAAATCGACTCGTCTCTTCATTCTGAGAATTTTGGTATAGAGGCATGGATATGTACCCTCACCGCTATGCCTACACACTAAGCTCCTCTCTGCGAGGAACTGCTAAGAAGGTGTTACCTCACGGTGCTGGTTAGTTCAAAAACTTCCAGTCATTGTGGACGCCTGCAAAACACCGCGCATCTTAGGTCATTATGAATTTCTGTTACATGCGCGCAGATTTCAGCTGATTTCAGCCTAAAAGAAGAAAAAGAGGAAACTCTCCTGAGTTCTGCTATACCGGCATAGCAGTATGTACGACTTGTATCTTCACAGCTACACCTACGTACTAAACACCTCTCTACTATCTACCACTCTCCCCGTAGAACTGTCCAAAAAGGAATTACATCACGGGGCTGGTTAGCTCATAGGCTGCTAGTTATTTCGACTACGAACCTCCGCGCGTCTTAGTTCATTGTGGATATATTTTGCATGCGCGCTGATTCGCTTCCATTTATCACCCGATTTTAGCATAAAATCTATAATATTTTCTGCGCTTAATATACTACAGGTTTCGGGAGCACAGCGTGGGCATTGGAACAAGACGTGATCAGCGTCCTCTTCCATCTCCGTGCAGATTGTGCAGTTTAGGGAACTGTCATCGCTGAATCTATGGAGGTATTTTCGAAATACTCCGTGCCCTGAAAGGAATTAAATTAGGTGGAAATTTGGTTGCCCATGGTTTCTTTCTAACCACGTCTTAAGAATGGGTATTAGCTCATGCGTCCATCTACCTTTCGGTGATCTGTTCGCCGGTCTTGCGAGTAAGCGATCGAACGACGCCTTTCTTCTTCTGCAATATTTTTACAACTTGCTTTATCGTCGTGTTCAGATAGCCTTAAATACACTCTCTGCATTTCTTTCGCCAAAATGTCTAACGCAGATAGACCGAAAAGCGCTTAGCCGATAGACGGCTATCAGTTTTTTTGGGTAGCTATTAAATTTCAGTGCTTCAGCCCAGATCGGGGCGACATACAAAAGAACCGAGCTGGCTACCCTGCTATATAGTATTCTTTTGCTGTGGCTAGGTCTGCCATTGTTTGACATTATACGGGACAGACATGACTGCACATCCATGCCTTCTTCACAGCGTATTCCAGTTTCGTTTTGAAGTTTAAACGACTGTCAACCATCACTCCTAGGTTTTTAATAGCGGGTTTTTAACTAATAGTTATAGTCCCAACATTTACATTTATAGTTTCTACAATCTTTCTGCTGCTTATTAGGACTACATCGGTCTTATGCTTAGCTACTTTCTAATATACCTTAACAAAGTCTTGATCCTGCTTACTGATTCGCTGGTGAACCTTTCAATTTCGTGGATATGCTTTGCTACCATGATCACCGCGATGTCATCCGTGAATCCAATGAAACTTTAGTTCTAGGAGACATATCGAGTCCTAGAACCTCGTTATACATTAAGTTGGACCCAGAACTAATCCTTGAGGAACCCCTGCTCACACGATATACTCCTGAACGTTTTCGTTGCTTCTAAACTCACTTTATGGTGCGTGAAATAGCTCTCAATTATTCGGGTAATATAACTAGGCAACGCTATTTTTGATTCCGGTAGTGGGGAGCAAAATATTTAGATACGTGTATCGGTGATTTGAAAGTTTACGTCTAAAGTTTATTTTAGATGAGGTTAACACTTTACACATTTACAAATTTTTGTGATAAATGGGAATGTGTGATCTTTATATTATATTTTATATATATTATATGACAGGGAACCCTTCCGTGTCACATTCTTTGTGAGAAAGCGCAAAAATACTCGTGTTGGAGGTAGAAGCGTTTTTCTAGTTTCGAATATTAGAAAATTTATTAGCAATTTATTTCTATTTATTTGTAACTTATCAACAAAATCTTTACATTTAATTGTAATTAAAAGCACAGGTGCGTTGCGCGATCAAGCTAAGAATGAATACATAGGTATATATAAAAACTATTAACAGTAGGTAGGCGATGAGAAAGAATGATGAGTGAGGAAAACGAAAGCAAAATGGTGGTGTGATTTTTCGCTGCAGCTTACTTCGAGTGGTAGCGTGATGTTGGTCGTGCCGAAATTACATTTTTTATGCACGCACTTGGTATTGGCACCTGATTAGCAGGACATCTAACCGAACAAAGAAACTGACCTACCGCTAAGTATAATGCACTCAGTGCGCTGCTACGGATCTGTGGCTGCACCGCTAATGTGTTGCGTTATTCCAGTAAACATGTTCTTCGTTGTTTATTTTACATAGAACTGCTGACCACGTATTTGAAATAAAACAATAGCAACCCTTTGTTTTTGATTTCTGATTTCACGAATTTTAACTCATATATGGCCTTTCAATTGGCACTATGTGCCTTTGATTCTCACCTTTCTGATGAAGTCTTTAGAGTATTAAATTCTGATAAAAACCGACTTAATTAATAAATACCATTAGCTTAAGCATTCATTGTTCACACAACTCAAGTTATATGTGTACGTATACAGAGTTGGGCGAATATGAAATCTAGAAAAATAAGGGGCACCCTAATATATAAGTGGGTATGCAAGTATATTTCTTAATTATATAATTTCTTAGCAAGGTATTTTAATTTTTTTTAATTTTCTGAGCCATCTGAGCTCATCCTACATTTTTGAATATTCCCTATTCAAAGACTAATTAAGCATATCGAATTAAGTTATGATTATATATTCAAATACCTGCGTGTGAGTGGACATCGTTGCATATACATATATATGTACGTGTGTGTTAGTAGTATTTTTGTCGGCATGTTGTGCTTAGTAACTTTCTCCATTGGAATTCTCTGAAACAGCAACAGGTACGCATACGCGTATGTGTGTTTGCGAGTGAAGCGGTAGCAAAGAACACAGCTTTGTTGTAATAAACTGGGATTTGAGATTTTTATATATTGCTATTCCATGATTTTTATGGCTTGAATAAATTAATACTATTACTAACACTAATTGGTCTATATGCTCATACTCGTATTGCTCAGGTGTTTTTTTTTGGCGGGGAAAAATATTAAGAACTAGATATTCAAATGGGTTTTTGGGAATTTGTGTTAATTTAGATTACATACATACATATTGTAAACTCTACATAGTATTAGTTGAAAGTTTGATGAGAACGGTGAGGTTATTGAAAGATGGCTCAAGTGAAAACATGTTTTAAGAAATCACAAATCGATGCATTTACGCAGTTCTACTGAAATACTAATAATTAATTAATCCCCTTGAAAATCGCAAGCGCTTTAAAATTATATTTTATGCTTTCTATATTAAATAAAAGTCAAATAAAGTGGAAAAATGTAAAAAGTAATAAAAATAAAAAAAGAAAAAAATATATTAATCTCTTTTGTTATTTTTGGTATAATTTTTGAACGTTTGAAGGGAAATTAAAAGATGATATTAACTAATAGTAGTTCCCCATTTAGTTTCGTTTTTAGAGTGACATTTCTGACGTGCTCAATCTCGGCTAGTGAGCTCATCGACTCTCTAATTTCGTTCTATTTCTTCGTGTCCTGGTATCCAGTAAATCATGATCTGCCTATTTCCACAGAGTTCATCCGTTTTAGATCTGCATTGTTGAACCCATTCCGAATTAGTCCAAGGGGTCATAATTGCTTTGATAGCCGTTTGGCTATCTATTTTGATTAATTTTAAATATTGTAATATTTTGATAAATTTAAAAATAGGAAAAATAAATATGTGATTACAAAACCTCAATAATTCAGTAGGTTCGAATCTCGTTGAAACACCAAAATTTAGTAAAAAAGTTTTTCCGAGTGCATTTCTGCCATGAAAAAGCACCTCATAAAAAAACATCCGCCACTCAGATGCGGCATAAAAATGTAGGCCCCTTCATTTGCGGAACAACATCAAGACGCACATTACAAATAGGAGGAGGAGCTCGGCCAAATACCCAAAAAGGGTGTACGCGCCAATTATATATAGATATATGTATATATATGTATAAGACAAGACTAGACAAATCAAATAATAAAACAATATTTAACTAATAATTACCATATTAGTTATTTGTTTTCCTAATAATTAGTTAAATAACCACGAATTTGTATAACCCCTGCGGATCTGTGTAGCATGGAATCAGTGAGATCAGTGGGATCTGTGGAACCTTCTCAGTTGGACTTGCTTTCACGCCTTCTCGACTGTGTTCCATAGATCTGATTCCATAGATTTTCTATAAGGTTGAGGATAGGCAACCGAGCCGAACCACTCGTTGGCGAATTACTTGTGTATTTTGGGTAGTTACCTTGTTGGAACAACCACTTCAATGACATATTCTATTCAGTTTATGACAGCATTAGTTAGATAGGTAGGTTAGATGGTACTTCCCTTCAAGTAGTACTTACGTGCCGTTTTGGTACCATAATGTGGACCACTGCCTGCGAAAAAGTTTAGGGAAGTGAAAACCATCTACAATCATCAAGTGCTGTTGATGTAGTGGAGGAGAGAAAAGAGATCTAGGCTGGAGAATTTCCTCAAGCCATTCCCAAAGCGCACGATAAGGAATCTCAAGCGCATAGCCACCAAAGCCGGACATTTGCAGAGAAAATGCTCAACAGTCTCTTTCTCGGGATCCCCACAGCTTCTGCAGTAAGGGTTGTACGGAAGTCCAAGCTTCTCCGGATGAGTACCGATCACCCAGTGTCCAACGAACACCGCAATAAGTTTGGAAATTGAATGGCGGGGAATTCCCATCACCTTAAGCGTCCTGTAAGAAAAACTTCCCAATACTATCACTTTTCCATCGCCATGGTTGATGGCGTTTTGGGTAATATATTCTGCATTTCGCCGACTACGGACATACTGCCAGAATCCGGTCCCTCCTTCTTTTTACCAGTCCACAAAATATTTCTCCAGTTTTTCCTTAGCCAATTTCCGTGTTTTTTGGCAAATTTTAAGCGTGCCGCAATGGGCTTTTTTGTCAGCAAAGAAACTTTTCTTGGACTTCGCGCCTATAATTTGTGCTCTAACAAGCATCCACGAACTGTTAAGTCACTTATATTAAGAAATGAAATGTTTGTTTATTTCTGCAGATGACGCTTGGTATATATGACTTGGAGTATAAGAAATTCGTTATCTCTGGTTGTTTTGCGTTTGCGAGCACGTTTTGCGGATGTGGCTTAATACGACAGGGCGTTCGATAACATTTGATCAGAATACCCAAGTATTTGCTTTATTTCTTTATATGTTTTACCTTTTTTCGAAGACTTTTATTAATTTGGTGCTCTTCTTCACCGCAGTATATTGAAGTGAAATGCTTCAATTTTGCTTTACATTTTCTATACAAAATATTAAATAATAAAATTTTTATAATACTTTGTAATTCACACTCCTATTTTTTTGAATAGCACAGAAGCGAGTCTCACACAGAAATTTATGTGTAAAAATACTTTCATAGCAACTACCTCAAGATAATGCTTCATATATTAATTGGGGAATCCCATTAGAATTACCGCTAGAAGAGTGCGCCTTTCCTAGGAAGGCGTAACTAGCAAATCGAATACTGTAAAGCGGATTTTGTCGAACATTTGATATCTTGAGTTATAAATTTCTTCAAGTAAAAGAGCCACATATATTCCCATAAACAATATTTAAGCTTTTTCCATTAAAATAAGTAATAAACAAAAGTGATCGGTTGCGAAAAAAATTGTGAAATCAGCAAATATTTACACTTAATAGCAATAACGCTAGGCTGCGCCTTGAACTGCGAGCAAGCGCGCAGATAACAGTGCGAATGGAATGCGATAGATGAGAGGCGCGAATCGCAAATAAATTGTAAACAAATATGAATAAACAAGACGAGATGTATTCTTCACGCTCCTTCACATTACTGCAGCGGTGGGTGCGTCTTCATATTACAACAAATTTTTTTAATAAATACTTTTAATGATTAATGGCCCACTCCGCTTGGGCACATTAATATAAAGTTACACGTAATATTTGTGGAAAAAATGCAGATACTCGCCTATACCCTTGGGAAGATTAGATGTAATATTTTCCCAAAATTTTTAATGGAACGGCTGCTAAAAATGTGTGTAAATTACATGCTTGCTCTGAGATGAGTTTTCTTGTGTCACAAAAAAAAAAACTAAAATAAAAATAAAATTAAAAATAAATAAAAACTGTACCGCCCAGCATAATTTGTTTGATAAAGTAAAATTTTCACCAAAATCTTGCTGCCTAACAGCCTTTTACGCACAGCTTTTGACCTCAGCTTTTAACCCATTTAAAAGTCATGTCGCTCTGTCAAGTTTATCATTAGTAAAATACTTTGTATGTTAAGATCTCCAATTAAAAATGTAAAAAAAAAAGCGCCGAACGCGCTTTCGTAAAAATTTGTATATATACATGCACGCATACATTCACATCTGCGCAAGGGTTCATCTTCCACGCTTATATCAACTCATGTATCTCCCATGCTTTCCTTTAAATTGTTTTCTTTATTGGCCATTTTAGTGGCATGACTTAAATTATGTCACGTTTGGTTGACTAATGGTGCTTGGCGCCTACAAATTTATGCTTGTATGTGCGTATCTGTAGGTCCACTTATGTATGATATGTAGTTTAAGCGTATGGCCCTTTGTCTGGTGGACGTTTATAAACTGACTTAATAGCTTACAGATTTTGCTACAAATTATTCAACAAATTAAAGTAAGGCTATGGAATGAGAGAAAAGTAAAGAGTGGCGTTTTGATTTCATTCCTTGCGTTTTCTTCTTTGCTTGACTCAGAATTTTGATTAAAGTACTTTTTTATTTATTTATCATTTTCTTAAAGTATTAAATTGAAGTTTGTATCTCTTACTTGGAAGAATATGAAAAATATGAATTTATACAAAATTAAAAAAAAAAAGTTACATGATATTTAGATAGAGTCCAGTTTTCGAGATAACGGTATTCTAGAGTATATTTTGGGCAGCTGAACGCTCATTTAGAAGTAATTTTGCATCATTTTAATCTTAAGGCTAAAGAAAACCAAACTGCTTGATTTGAATAGTATTTGGTTTAATATCCTATATTAAAAGTCATGGAATTTAATTATCTGGACGCGTAAATAGGTTAGATTAGGTTGACCTGGCTGGCTGAAAGCCACTGGCGCATAAATAACATCTTCAAAAAATATCGTTGATAAAGTATGAAGCCAATGCGATAAAACCGCACAGGTATCCGGGTGTTTACGCGAAATTATATGGAAAAGCAAATCAAGAACAAAATTTCTCATACATAAGACATGTGTAGTGACGCATACATCCGTGAGCAATAACTGGCCATACAAGACGCGACTTTAAACAAAACGAGAAGACACGCGAGATGCGCAAAATCACTGACGTAGTAAAAGGGAGCCGCAAGAAAAGAAAAAAATGATACCATCATGTAAAGAGAATGGGAGACGATATGTTCATAAAGATTGTCCCCAAAGGTCAACTTAAAACGCCACGATATCCAGGAAGACCACCAAAGCGTTGGCACAAGCCTTGAATGTTTGGATTTCGATCCGAATGATACAATAATTATACATACTTTTATTAAAAAAAAAAACAATAACATTTTTTTATTATATTATTTTCGTTGAAAAAAAACAGGACCTACAATAAAGATGAAAAAGAAAAGATTTTTTTCCAAATGAAAATTCTTCTTCTTCTTGATTGATGCGGTAACCGCTTAAACGATTTTGGCCAAGTTTAACAAAGCGCGCCGGTTGTTGCACACCAAGTGAAGCCAAGTCCGTCTCCAACTGATCTTTCCCTCCTTTTATTTTGCTACCATCAGCTGGTACTGCATCGAAAAATTTCAGATTAAGTCACGTGATCTGGGGGCCAGTCGATGTCGCCTCTTTTTGACACTAGACGTCTCGCGAATTTTCGTTGCAGTAACTCAATTGTTGCATTCGCAATGTGGCTTGGTGCACTGTCTTGTTGAAACCAATAACCGTCTAAACCTTTCTCACGCATTTGCGGACCGACATAATGAGCCAACAACCATCGATATCGGTTTCTATCGACCGTTTCGTTTTCTTGGTAAAAATATGGCCCAATGATGGTTTTGGCGCAAATGCCGGCCCACACAGTTACTTTCCGGTCATGCAATGGCATTTCATGGATCTCGTGTGAATTCTCAGTTACCCAAATGCGGCAATTTTGTTTATTCTCGCTGCGAGAGAGGTTAAAATGTGCCTCGTCAGTTGTTAAAATTTGCTTCCAAAAATTGGTTTCAGTGTCAACCATTCGAGCGACTGTTTGGCCGTATTCCACGCGACGTTGGCAATATTCTTTGTGTCAACTGCACTTTATACGAAAACAAATTTAAATCATCCTTTAAAATGCGCGATATTGTGGTTTCCCTGACGCCAAAATGCTGAGCGCGACGACGATACGACACTGTTGGCTCCTGGGCAACGCTCTCCCTCACTGCTTCAACAAGTTCATTGGAACGTCTTGGTCGTTGATGAATGGCACACTGACGATCTTCTACTGTCCCGTGCTAAAAAAAATATTACATTAAACGATGAAGAGTATTGTCAGACGGTGCCTGTTTACCGCGATACTTTTTACGATATGAACAAAAGAACGACTATTCTCGATGTATAGCGTCAATATTTCAGCGCGTTGTTTCGGTGTAAAGCGATCCGTGGTTCAAATTGTACTGAATTGACGTATCTACAAATATTATTTTCTTGTCAAAAACCACTTTTGCTCGGCCCATAGGTGTTTTAAAGCGGTTTGCTTCGGGAACTGCGGGGCGAGTTAAGTACTTTGTTACGCTTTTCTACCAACCACGTTTTGTTGCCCTAGTTGTGTACTCCGTGGTATACTCTGCGTCATCATCCTATTGAATGAAAATGAAGTTTTCAAATAAATTATGGCTCAAAGTGCTTATGTTTGGCCATCCGCAGTAATTCTTTCCTGAATATAAATAGAATTCACCACCACTATACTAGGTGAAATAGGATTTTTATCATTCAATAAAAAAAAGAAGAAAAAAATGGATGATTAATTTTGCACCACCTTGCAGAAGCACAATGGTATGAAATGAATTCAGATAATTGCCAAAACTTGAGCACCAATTTTCCATTTTAAAGGAAGTTATAAAAACGAGAGGTGTAGAAGGCAATTGGATTCAGGAAAATAATTTAATTTTTTTCTACTTTGAATTGTTTGCAAATTTTGTAAAAATTAATTAATTTTTGGGTATTAAAAATTCGAACGATCGTATTTACGGATAATATTGGTTTAAGAACAACAGAATTCCTCACAAAAAAAAAAAAAAAACAATAAATAAATGTCTGCGCAGTACCAACATCCACGATCAATAATTTGAACAACTGTGAACCATAGCTATGTAGGTTAGGTTAGGTTAGGTTGACCTGGCACCATGCTTCCAGATAGAGCTTGACCCTGACGTTTTCTTGTAGTAGACTTTTTGTAATAAGCCTGCGTCTTTTGCGAATCTAATCCTCTGACCCCGAGAGACATTCTAACCTCTCATTTTATAGAGTTCCTAAACATTTCATTCGGGTTCTAGCTAATGCAGGGCAAGAACATAGAAGTTGTTCAAGAGTTTCCTTCTCTTCCAGTTCATTGCAAAATCTGCAGCTATCATTGTTTGCAATTCCTATCTTGTATACGTGTGCCGCTAATAAATTGTGGCCTGCCAGTATACCTACGATAGTTCTGCTTTCCTTTCTTGACAGGGCTAATAGGAATCTGTCGTATTTGTCTGCATTTTGTGCATACATGATTTTTGCAGTTTTACAAGGGGCTAGATTATTCCACCTCCTCTCTATCCGTGTTTTCATGTCCGCAGCGATGTCATTGTATTCCGTATTTAAAGGTTTCAGTATGACGTTTTCTTGTTCGAATTGTATGTAAGTAGCGCTCTTGGCAATCTCATCTACAATTTAATTTCCTGCAATGCCCTTATGTGCGGGGACGCTATAGATGTGTAACCTGTCTGTCTGCGCCTAGTCTCTCTATGGCTTTCCTGGTCCTAAGAAAGTTTTAGATGAAATTTCATATAAGTTTATTGCCTTTATTGCCGCTTGACTGTCAACGTATTTGTTGGAGTTGCGCTATGTCCCTGCTAGTGCTATGTAGCTATGTAGATATTTAAAAAAAAAAGACACAAAAATATTTGGAGGGACCTACAGTTTTAAACCGACTCCGCACGGCAAATCGTTTTTTATGAGCAGCTTTGCTATGGCAATAAACTTGGAGGTTTGCCATTGCATGCCGAGGGGCGAAAAGGCATCAATCAATGCACGGTAATTAATTTGATTTTCGATTGTTGCATTAGATTAAACAAAAAAAAAACATTTGTTAACTGATGACGATTTCGTATTCTTCACAAAATCAGAAAAAATATACTATATAAAATAAATTTTGTTCAGGTGGAGAAATCAAATGAAAAGTGCTTTTGCTGGTGACATCAAAACAAGCCGGATGTATTAGGAAAAGTAAATTATTTTTTTCCAATTTTACGTGTAAGTTAACGAGTGCGGTTATTAACGCCACCAAACAAAAACAAAATGTGTACATAAGTATGTATAAAAAAAAAGAAAAAAGAAGAAGAAAAACCCGCCTAGTGAAGTGAGTAAGCACTGTTTATTGTATTTAAAACATTTTTGATTTCATTTCACCTCACTTATTTTCACAGCCATGATACCTATACGTACATATAGACATACATATATACATATGAACACACTTACTAAATTACGTACGCGTTAATGCTTTGCGTAAAATGGATTGCATTTTTTTGTGGTAAACACATAGGTGAGGCCTTAACCAATTAACATTACTGATGAGTGCAAGTAGCACAGCTGGGGCTGTTGAAATTCCTGCGCACAAATGGCTGGACATTACACTCGCATATTTTAAAGAATGACTGAGTTTGATGATAATTGTGTGAATAATGATGAAAAGCCATCCATGATCTTGTTTTAAATGGTAATTTTAAGTGTCAAAAAAATTAGTTCGTTTTTTATTTTTCATTTTTCATTTGAGCACACCATTAGTGGAGAAAGTAGTTTTCCAAGCTGTTGAGCTAGTTAGTTTACGAAGAGCAAAAATAATGTACATTTAAATACTTGTCTTGTTATTGTTGCATAGTTTTCGTTTTTTCGTTACACATTTTAGACTCGGTAAAGGTGTACAAACTTTGCATTTAAGTAAGAGCTCGATTTAATTGGTGTGCAAAATTGTACTTATACTCGTTGCCTGTATTTGTTGTTGTTTTTGTTTTAGCGTTTGTTTCCACTTTAGCTACCGTCGTAGTTGTATAATTGCCGTCAAACGTTTCATTCATAACATTTTTTGCCACAGTAGCAACAACAGCGATTGCCAATGGTGCCGAGGTGAGCGCTTCACTTCAAGTTCCACTTTTTGCCTCCACGCCGCATTAACAGCAATAGTTGTGGTCATTATGATGACATTATGATCATAAAACGTTGACATCTTAGCTGATAGTAGAGTAGTGTGATTTGAAAAATCATTCAAGTGACTGGTTGAATTTGGTGACAGCGACGATGGTGGTGTCTGGAGTGAGTGGTAAATTAATGAAAAGCCATTTGTGTGTATTTTATGTTTTCCCAAACATGCGTACATATGCACAATCGCATATACACCCAACTCTCCTTTTACGCTGTATTTTTTACACGATTTTGAAATAACTCGGTTCCCTAATACATTTGTTTACGCGAAATTTTCGTTTTTGCACGAGTCTCAAAATAAAAATTGTTTTTCTAAACAAAATATAATTCCTATAGGGATGTATTTTTAAGGGGATAGTGGTAGGCAGAAGGCAGAAAATATGATGATTTTCACGTTTTTTTTTCCAAAATTGACAATACGGCGGCCTCAGGAAATATTTTTCAGATTTTCGTGATAAAAACCGAAAATCGAAATTTTTGAAAAAAGCAATCCTTCGATGAGGCACGAGTTTTTTATGTTTTTCAAAATCAGTGTAAATTTTATTGAAATCTAACAAGCGGGTTTAAGTTACAATGATCACCATTTCAAAAAACATAGTTTTGAGAAAAACGCATTTAAAGAATTTGCTATCGATTTATGTAGAGTTATACGAATTATTTAATTACTTCCACTGTGTCATCAATTCCTGGGCCAGATAATAGTTTTTCAGCCGTCATAACAGCTTCCAAAATATCGATTTGCTGTTGCCTACGTAGCAATCTATCTTCTCGAGTATTAACGCGCTTATTTGCTTCGGACGCTTCGGAGCGCCCGATCGCCCTTTGTTAATTGTTGAATAACTCGAAAAGTATTTGTTGGATTCACTTCAAATTTTCACTCAATATTTTGAAGATATTGTACTTTGAGAAAATGCAAAAAAAAATCAGTTTTCTGAATATTCTGACTACCCCTAACCCCTTAAGTAAAAATGTTTTGCCTAGAAGCAATAAGTACAATTTGGAACTAACCAAGCCCAACTGTGCATTAAAATTTCAACGTAATCTTTAGGCCGCGTCTAGCTGGGTAACAAGTATTGTACAAGGTGGCGCAAAATTAACCTTCTAATTTTGTTTTCGAATAACTTGAAATAACCAAATAAAAGACAACATTTTGAGTGGTGGAAATCTTAACTTTGATCTGATAGAAAACATACAGACAAGTATCAAATTTTATTTTGTAAATATCTGGAGTGCTGCAGAAATATATATCTTATAATCTCATATAGGCAAACTAAGTCAACTATATTTACGGATTTATTTAAATAACTAAGCCCCAGCTGGTTAGTCCATTATTTTCCAAAAAAGTGGATGAATAGTTTAGGAAAGTATGAAATGGAGATAAACAAACTTTCACATTTATTATGCAAAAAAGTCAGAAAAGCTCTCTAAGGAGTAGGTTTTTATACAGGAATAGGACAAGTTTTTGTTTTATTTTGCACTGCAATTAAAATTTCAATAGGTTGAGCCAAGGACCACCAAGAGATTTGGTGGCTTCTAAAACACTCAGGCTAATGTGACAATTTTCAGATTCTTTGGTAAATCTGGAAATATCCTCTAGTTTTATATAACCCAAAACTCGTTGCCTTGCTCTAGCAAAGGAAGGTCACTCACAGAGAAAGTGCTCAGTGATATCCGCGTCCTCCAAGCAAGACAGGCACATTGGGTCCTCAATAGCCCTTACGGGGAACTGCTGATCCACGGTTGGCCAATTCATCGGCAACTTCATTTCTTTGAACACCGGAATGTCCTCGAACCCATATATGTGAGTACAAGCCTGTTTTGTCTTGCAACAGAATTAAACTTCTTCTTACATCCTTGAACAATCTTTGAGGTTTGCTTCGCGTTCTCCAGACTGACTGTCACTGAAAACTCCAATCAGTTTCCCGCTCCATCTCCTCTCGATTATCCTTTCGGCCACTTTCAGGATGGCAAAAATTTCCATTTGGAAAATAGTTGGTTGGAAAACAGTGGTTTTAAAATCTATTCAATAAATTTTTGCAAGAACCTCAAGTTTTTTAATCAGAGTTGTTAGAAAAATTTCGTAAATTTGTGTCAAAATTTCAAACAAATCAGATAAAAACTGAGGGAGTTATAGAACTTTGACTGAAAGAATTTAGCAAGGGTAACAAGGCAGACTTTAGGTTTATTTGACCAGTTTTTACAATCCATTTTTGTATTTTCACATATTTAAAAATTATACACTTCCGTAATGTTGTGTCCAAATTTCGAAAAAATCAGAGGAAAACTGAGGGAGTTATAGAATTGAAGTTTATTGTAATAGGATGAAAGTTTCAATTGGCTCCAAAATTTCCATGATTTTTTAATATTTTTTTTCGATAAAAAAATTCAGTCATTGTGTGGAAAAATGCATAAGGGCGCAAGCAAAAGGGAATGGTTAAAAATCAACACAATTTTTGACCCAGTTAAAGCTTGTATTTTATTATACAAAAATTTAATTTTAAAATTTAAGACTTGATATCTTATATTGGTTTTAGCTTGTGAAAAATAATATTTTATTTTATTTTATTTGCAGAAAAATGCCACTCATAAAAGCGCTGTATTGAACTGTAATTAAAAATATACTTCTTTGAAAATTAAAGAGAAAAAATTCTCTACAATGGCCTCACCAATGACTTCCACGCTCTACCGCCAGTCAACGGTGCAGAGTAACGGCTTGTACGTCTCAACGCCACCAAAACACTATGCCATGGGTGGTGTACAAAATGTAAATGAACGTAATCGCCTTATGGAGCTGCTGCGAGCACCGAATTTACTCACATCACCAACTTTAGAACCCTCCTCAAAGGGTCTACTAAATGGACCAGGACAAAATAATTGCTTCCTCAATTGCGCTGTACAGGTGAGTGAATTTATACAATATATCAATTTTTTATGTAATTGTTTTAAACTTTTGTATTGATTTTGATCGCTTTGAGGTTCAGATAAGAGAAATAAGGTTGGAATAAAAAAACTCTGTTGCTTATTATGAGTTCATGCCTTATTTCAATTAAAGCAGCCATCAGTTCTATAGCCTCGGCATTTCGCAATTAGTGAGTTTCTTTTTTTCAAATAGCTACCAAAGTTTAGCTATTTTCATTGGGTGATTTTGTTTTTTTACGTGAAAGAAGTCTAAAATACCTGAATCGCGCCAATCCTAACTAAATGTTTTGGTTATGTACTTTTATAGTTCATTTAATTTTAGTTTAATAAAGTGTAAATTTAAAGCCGCTGAAAAGCTGCGTTGATTTAAACATTTTTTTTGTATGTTCAGTACTTTCTTCTGCAGAAGAGACTTTTGAATTATAAGGAAGAAAACACAATTTTTGAGAATTTTGTGTAAAGTTTGGAATTTCGATTAGTGTACAGTGAACTATATTTTTTCGACTCCATTTCGTTGGGGAGGAATGAGCGGGGTGCAGAATTTGGAGACAGGGCTTGGTCAACCTGTTCACGGATGGCCTGAATTTGTATGGAAGACTTGGCGGAGGAGTATTCTGCGAGGAGCTCCCCATCAGACTCAAGTTCAGGTCATCCAACCACTGCTGTGTGTTTCAAACAGAGGTAGCTGGAATCAAAGAAGCTGCTAACTTGTGTAACAACGGTCTTGTAAGTAAATATCTACTGCGACAACCAAACGGCATTCGGGGCCCTGCGCTCAAAACTAATTGGGGTATGTCGAACTTTACTTACGATCGTATTCGAATTCTTTGATATAATGCTCATCGGGGTCCCTATTGACATTACGAGTAACTATGAGATGGGTTAGCTGGCTAGACAAGGAACCTGTGAGGTAGTTTCCCAGCGAAAGGAGAGAATTGTGATTCCCTTCACCACCTGCGGTCTACTCCTGGAAGGATAGGCTTCGGGTCAACTCCACGACTTGTCAGGTTGCGAAATTTTTCTGCCCACATGTGAAACGGGAGCGGTCGAGGAATCTTCTGGAGCTAATAAAACCTCAGCCCTCGAATTTCATGGGTGTCCTTGCAGGACACTGTCATTGAGATATGCTTGCTGGGTGACATGGCATTACTTCGAGTCCTTTTTGCGTCACCTGTATGGACGGTGGAATCGTTTTAGCATCTACTCATTAGCTGTGTCGCTTTGGCGGGGCTAAGATTTAGTTCCCATTTCTTTGTTACACCTGCTGTAAATGCAGGTTTTGATATTAACCACCTGATAAACTTCATCAATGGCATGAAGCGGTTGACACAAGCGTAACTCTTTCTCCCATTCCATTTGTTTGCTCCTCCTTATTTCCTCCTTTTTCAAACTGGACACAGATGTAAAGCGAATGGTTCTGGTGGTGAACGAGGACAAAACGAAGTACTTCCAGTCATCAAAACAAACAGTCGGCACGTCACAGCCCACGTCACTGTTGGCAATTATGATTTCGAAGTTCTAAAAGACTTCCTTTGTTAAAGAACCAGCATTAACACCACTCAAAATGTCAGAATTGAAATCCAATGGATAATATTTCCTGCCAATAAGTGTTACTTTGAACTAAGTAGGCAACTGAGTAGTAAATTCCTCTCTCGATGAACAAAACTAACACTTTATAAGGCTCTCATCATGCGCACCCTAAGGGATGACACAGAAGCGTGGACGAGGACAATATCCGATGAGGAGTGTTTGAGAGAAAGATTTTCTTGGTGCTTTTTGGGCACGTAGGCAATAGAGCAATGAGCTGTATGAACTTTACGACGACATAGACATAGCGCAGCGAATAAAGTTCCGAGGGCTGCGTTGGCTGGGTCATGTAGTCCGAATGGATACAAACGCTCCGGCTCTAAAAGTATTCGATGCGGTAACAGCTGGTGGTTGCAGAGGAAAAGGAAGGCCTCCTCTACGTTGGAAAGATCAGGTGGAGAAGAACTTGGCCTCACTTGGTGTGCCCACTGTAACCTAGCCTAAACCTGACTATATTTTTTATAAAAAATTAACGTAAAAAGGTTTAGCATAAAAAATATTGCGAAGGTTGTAAAAAGCTGAAGTGACTTAATTATGTGATCACAAGTGTATATATACATATATAGAGATGCATTTTCTTATCACGCTTTTCACCCTCACCTATAATTAAATACATACATATATAATATTTTTATGAAAACATGTAAATCGCCTCATTCACACGCTCTTAGTTTATACGTCGTTATGATGCGGACTTAAGTTTTCCGCTGGCTAAGGAAAAGTTCGCGCTTGCAATTCGTAGATTTTTCTGAGTCATGTTTTGCATTAACATAAAACATGCAACAAATTGCAGTGAGCAGGAAAATAAGAACACAAACATTAAACTCTGCTTTTATTCTAAGTTGAACTGCCCTACTCGAGCACAGCAGCGTCTTATGTGTACTGGGTACATCCATATTTAGACAGATTTATTTAATTTCTTATTGTCTCTCATGTAATCTCAATGGAAATTGTTGATACAAATAAATGATAAATTAATTTGCAAATTAAAAGTGTAGCATAAAATCGTGAGCAGCTGCAAAAAGGAAAAATAATGAAGTTTGAAATATGCGCGTTTGTATGGAAAAAGAGTCATGGGAAATGATTATACATATTATTGTACAAAAACAGAAAAATAAATATAAAAAAAAAACACAAACGAACAACAAACATCTTTAATACCCATACAACAAGTAATTATTTGTGGCTGCATGTGTGGCGGATAGTAAATATGACATACATATTTACGGCAATTTTATTAATCTCTGTACGCTCACTTTTGCAAATTTGCTGCAAAAGCCGGCGCGCGTGCGCATGCGGCGTATTGAGTGAGTGTATGTTTGTAAGATGGCTTTTTGTCTTTATTTCCTGGCGCTGAGGAAGAAGTTGTACTTTATTTTTACTTCCCTGCTATTATTAGCGACAGGCGCATGCGATTGCTTACATTTTCCCAGCGCTCTAAGGCTGACTTGGGAGCTGGTATTTCATAAAGTTAGTTAAGTTGGCACAAATATATACGCGTATGTATGCTTGCTTGTTTTCTATTTATTTTCTCTGATTTGTTTGCTTATTTTGCAACAAAAATTATATTTAAACGAAAGCATTGTAATTTACTTCACTTGGTTGCTAGGCGGCTGCTGTTCTCCATTTATTCATTTTTTTTTAATTTCTGGTTTTATTTTCCAGCTCATGACGTATAGTTGCATGCTCGTGCGTCTTTCCCGAACTGGGTGTGTGAATTTTCCTATCAATTTATTGCTATTGTTTGTACACCTAAATGTGGTTGTTGTTGTTTTTTATATTTGTACGAGTAATTGTGCTAAAAATAGTTGCTCGGGTTTTGCACTTTTTTCCACTCAAAAGCACTTAAAACTCCCCTCAAAAGTTTCACTCGACTGCCGCAATTTCGATGGCCGATTTCAGTCCCAATGATGACTCAGGGTTAGAGGAAAAAATTACACTCAGCGACAAACAGTAAGGAGCAAAACTATGCTTCAGATGGAAAATGTATCAACAATACGGCATACACCTTAAAAATAGGACTAAAAAGGCTCTGGTTTATGTGAAAAGTGGTGATGTGGAATTACGTACAGGCGGTGACGAATGCACAGCCCAACAGCCTTTGCTGCTCGGAAGAAAGTTTGATATATTTGGTATGGAAGAGTGTAAACGGAGGGTAGTATTAGCCCAAAAAGGTCTAGAGATAGGCCTAAGTCATTTAGCATGCACAAATGCTAAATATATCTTTCTGGGTGAGCAAATTAAAGTTTGGGATGTTACTGAAGTTTTCGGGATTTTTCTTTACAATCCTGGAATTTATTTTCATTCTTTACGTATTTATTTTGATATTTATTATTATTATTGTTTTTTATTTAATTAATAAAAATTTGGAAATTCAGTATATCTTACAGAGTATGAAAAACATATTCTTCTTCTTCTTCGCTTTTTCCAATGCTTCTATCTTCCCTTTCGACTGCTCACCTCCAACTTATCCTTGGTCTACTTGGCGTGCGCCCAGCATTCGCAAAAACATTCCACTCCGGTGTTTTGCGGGCAATGTTTTTGTTTTGTCTTTGAGAAGAGTATGACCAATTCACTTCTATTTTTGGCGTTTTATGTGCATTTCGATTGACTCCATTTGCTCGTTTTTGTAACAAAATAGAACGACTCAATTAAAAATAAATTAAAATTATACTTGTACTTCGTTTTATTTATTATTCATTCTGATAATTTACAAAAAAATTCTTAGAGTACTTAGAAACTAGTTAAACCATTTATTTAGTAACATTTTGAAATAGTATTTGAAATCAAATTAAGAGATTCGGCAACGAATTAGGTTAGGCTAGGTTGACCTGGCGTGCTTAAATCCGTCACATAGACATATTGGTCATTGGTGGTACCAAGTAAACCTTTACGTTTCTCTGTAGTATACAGAGTATATCTTTTAATAAATCTGCGCCTTTTGCGAATCTAAGTAAATTCTGAAGCTCTAACCTCTAGCTCGAGCTGAAACGAATTAAATTCTCCTAAGTTCTAGAAATCGTAGCATCGTAGCTTTACTGAGGAATATTAAAATTAATTTTGTCGAGTAATGATGGGGAATCACCCCACTTATCAAAACACAAACGAAAGTAAGGCAGAAGAGAATAGTCCTTCCACTACCTAGTGGTTTTATGTTAACACATTGTGTACGGGCACGTACTAGTACGTTTTCCTACGTTTGATACTTGAGCGCGAGACACGTTTTAGGACGTGTTAGTGTAACGGCATAATATTATATTTGAACATAAAATACATAAAGCTTAGGTTAAAAAATTAAAAAAAAAAATATTTTCGATTTATTGAGATTTAACTTAATAACTAAATTTACACGCAAAATCTCTGCACCCGGAACGAATACGACGCGCAATGTACCCGCACACAATGTGTTAATGAGTAAGCCCGACCTTTATAGAATGGTCCTGTACTTCATTTATTTCAAATATAAAACCTTTAAAGAGGATATGGCTTATCAATAAACCATGTTACTACACTATTATATATTTTATAAAAGATAATTATGATTAGTATAAATTGGCTTAAAAGAGAAAAAAAACTTTTTACTTAACCTTTTACTTAGCCGCCATTGAATTAAACTTCACAGCTGAAAGACAAAAAGAAGCTCCCAACTAGTCACTTACTTTAATAATGGTAATATATAATACAAACACAAGTTTTGTTAGAAATGGATGCTGAGATGACCACAACCTCTTCTTTTATGCCTTGTAAAAAGTAGTGCAGCAAATAAAGCTTTTATCTCTTTAAAATGTGAGCTTCTTTGATAAAAATTTTACTAAATGCATCTGTTCTAAAAAAGTCTTACTCAACAAATTCGGGTTTTTAGAATTCAGTAAAGCCTGGGATGCCTGGACTTCGGGCATACCATCAATCAAGCCATATAAGAGAGTTTTTCTTACGACTGGATTGTTGAGTGCTGGACTTAGTATTGATCAGATGTTAGAATTTAGATCTCACTTCTTACCAATTGCTGGTTTTTTAAATATGGAGAGCTGTAGAAACCTTCTTTTCCCATTTAGTCATATCTCGAAACGTATCTTTCATCAAATCAAAAAGTGTTTGCAAAAGCTAAGTTATGCTATGCGCGTTCAGTGGTGAAGAACACTCAGCATTTTGGAGTGCATGACATAATTTTGACAAATTCAAACACACTTATGTAAACATACCTACACGCATATGCAAAGTGTTGAGTGTTCACTGAGCGTCTTAAGCTTTATATATAAATAGTTTCTAGTCACCGAGGGTGGGCTGCAAATTTAAAAAAGAAGCAAAAAAACTGCCTACACAAAGCTGACATTGAATTATTTGTTGGCTTTGCTGTTTGACGGACAGCCACGATTATTATTTTGCTTAATTTTTGAAGCCTTTGTGTTTGTTAGGGGTTTCGCCAATTTTTCGTAAGTGCTTAATTATAAGTTCTTTGGCCTTAGCTTAGTAATTAACCACCAGAGTCTTTTGCCTTCAAATTGTCGGTGTAAAGAAATTGAAAAATAAAAATGCCGCAGTTATTATGCTTCATAGGCAATAGCCGTGGTGAGTTAATATTTGTAATTATTATGTCAGTTAATTTTGGTTTGACGCAGATTTTGTCAAGTGTGATATTTGCAGTAACAATTATGGATAATTATTATTACTTTTTTAATAAAAATGACAGTTTCTCGGTCGGCTGCCTCTTTTAAGTGGTCGTCCACTCGCTTTAAATGTTAATTTGTGGGGTCGCAGAGTTATGGCTGGCCCTTCATGTTGGACACACCCGCAACCAGTGCAACCCTTTTGTTGTATGGCTAAGTGTAATTTCATTAAAATGGAACATAGTAGGAAACAAAAACAAAAAAAAAATCAATGTGAACTGGAAAGCAGACGTGGCTAACTATTGCACCCTTGTTTTTTGGTGTACAAGCAATGGACAGTTAAGTAGACAGTGAAAATGATTAAATTACCTCAATAAATCAAGTCGCATGGCTATTGAAAACGCGAAGACTTCTCCAATTAGGTTCCTAGAAAATCGTATTTTCTCACTTTAAAGGATGAAAGTCTCTATAAGAGTTGGTGTGTATTATTTATACAATTATTTAGCATATCTCAAAAATGCTTTGCCAAATTTTCGAGCCGATCGGCTTCAGCGTTTTTTAAGTGCAATTTCTTAACACTTGTGTTTTGCAAACCACACAAATTATTTTGGCAAACCGACCTGGGCATTTTCTTTTACATAAAGAGGAAACAGCCATCAGCAAAAAGAAAAAACAAAATTATTAAAAATCGGCCACTTAAAACTTGCCCTCTTTTACTAAAATTTATGTGTCACCTTGATCAAAAAGTTCCCGGAATATACTCAGAACATTAAATATACAAGTTTATTCGCGAATGTGATATTATCGCCTTAAAGTATTATTCATCAACCGCTACGCACTTTTGCCAGCTTTTCATCCAACTTTCGAAAGATTTCTGAAACTCTGTTTTCGGTATAAGCATCAGCACCGTCTTCGATTTTCATTACTTTCTTTCGGCTGTTAAAACGCGTTTCCCTTAGTAGTTTTTTGACAGAAAATAATCGCAGGGAGTCATATCAGGTGAATTCGAGGGCTGCTGGATAGTATTCGTTTCGTTTTTGGTCAAAAATTCACGGACAGTGATGACAATGTAAGACTGCACGCACAACATAACGCACAAATAATAATTGTTATTAACTGTCTGACCTTCTACCGAAAATCCGTGTTATAATCCATGAAAAACTTGAGCATCGCTTTCCTTTTTGACTGGAAACCGCGAGGTTTATTTTGGTTTTAGTTCAGTCGGAGCTCTATCCTCACCCGCCTCGTACTCAAAAACTCACGTCTCGTCTCCAGAAATTATGCATTTGACGAATGCTGGGTCGAATTTAGCCTTTGAAATCATAACTTTGGCGATATCAACGCGGTCTTTTGGAACAAATTTATAGCAGCATGACACCAACCACAATCATTAACTATAATGCCCTGAATGGATCCATAAGCAATGTTCAAGTCTTCTACCAGCTCTCTGATGGCTAATTTGATCAAATTTTCTTTCACTTCGTTGCTTTTATCAGTTTTTGATGTCAACGACCCGCCACTACGTTCCTCATCCTCGATGAGTTCACGATCTCTTCTGAAGCGTTCATGCCATTCGTAAATGACTGCTTTCTTTAGAGTATCATTGCCGAAGCAGTGTCTCAACATTTCTTAGGTTCTCGCACCATTGAATCCATTTTCAACGCAAATTTTAGTACCAAACAAAAAAAAAAAAGAAGAACACAGAACTCAAATCAGTTGACTTAGAGCGACATCTGGCGATTGTTCCGGGAACTTTTTGATCAAGGTGTCTGGCTCTGCATACCTAAAACTTTTGTAAGCATTCAGATTAAGACGTTCAAAACTTAGATGAAAATTCAGATACAGTTTTCTATAAAGTATTACTTTTGAACAAAGTTATAAAGTTTGAAATATATGATTTTGGTTAAAGTATAAATAAAATTTAAAAAGAAATGAAATAATGTTAACCCTAAACAAATATTAAAAAACAAACTGTAGGCTGCAGGATGGAAGGCGATAATTGTGGCTAGTGGCATAAATTTACTTCATCAAATCACTCATTCCACCAATATTTATTGGACCCTAAGGTCCTTGTACTTAAACAGTATTTACATACTATGCATACTTGTGCCACATGCACTGTCACATCTATTTTACCCTCTAAGCTACTTATTTACTTTGATCATTATTTCCCAAGCTGCATAACCTACAAGTTCATCTAGTTCTCAGTCGCACAATTTTCTTTATACACATATATATGAATACATATATGCTGCTCACCTTATTATGGTTTTTTTGTTTCTGTACCTTCATCAGGGGTTATAGTATCGATGTATATATTATAATTTCAAGTTTTCTTTCTGATTTACGTGCAACATGCAATGCTATATATATGTATGTGCTCCAGTATCTCTTACTTCGGTTGCATAGTTATAGTATCTTCTTTAAGTTTTTGTTTTATATGCCTTTCTTTATTATTTTGTTCTGATTTTTTTAAATGCAAAATTTATTTTTCGTGTGAAAATGTAGAAAAGTTCTCACGCCAGATGGAGGTTGTGTTTTGCATTTCACTGAGTAAAGAGGGAAATGTTAAATTATCAGCTGAGTGATGACTATTGTTGAGGAAAGAAACAGCTGATTTTTGCATGCACAACAATTAATTTTTCTCAGGCAGTAGCACGCGTACGCTGCGGAACAAGTTCGTAGCTTAAGTCTTTTGTATTGTGTGCAGAAATGTTTGAGTTTATGGAATACGTGGGCTGACAAAATTAAGCGAAAATTTTAATCAATAGTGTAATTTTTTGAAAAAGGTATGTCTTTAATTCTCTGTTGGACACCTTTTGTAAAACTTTCGGTTGGGCACCCGGATCTGATCTTGTTTCCTCCTGTTCGATGATCCTTTTGAAAAGTTTAAATCCATAAATCGATAGAAAATTAAATTTTAGGAAGATACCTGGGAGCTTAAGTCGTTAGCTATGATAATAATTTGTTAAATTTACGTCCAAAGCCGAAAAGGCCAGTGTGACCAGACCTGGTTACCCAACGGAGGGTGAAAGTTTTCTTTTTTCTTTGGTGATAAAAGCAGTGCCAGTTTATGCAATCAATTTCCATATAATATATTATAACATTTCAAAATATTTTCCTAAATTTTCATTGCATTTTCAACGGAAGAGACAAGTACTGAAAAATAAAAAAAAGTAGAATGCCTTGGCATTTTAAGGAATTTCATCCCGCCATTTAAATAGTAAGATTTGCAAAAAACAACAGTAAATTTCAAGTTTTCAAATTTAAAAATTTATCAGGAAATACGTTTTTACTACAATAGTAGTAATATTTATAATTTGTACAAACAGTGGCGTACATCAATCATACATCACATATACAAACAGACAAGCTTTAGGCAAAAATAGAGGTTTCCATCACTAAAAATATTTTTTTTTTCATTTGGTAAAGAAGTTATTATAGAACACTGTGTTAAATAAATATAACACTAGAACTTATTAGCCAGTTTTGACAGTTTATATGTTTCGTATTTAATTTCAGTAATTTTTAAATTTAGTAAAATATTATTCATTCTACAACAAAATATATATGAATTCATGTTTGAAATGTGGTTCAAAATTTCAAAAAAATCATAAAATTTTTCTGACGCTTTAATTTTTAACCATTTTATTTGTAATGGAGGTCTTATGCATTTTTGCCTTATACTAAATGCTTGCCATGTATTTTATATGGAAAAAATAAGCTTACACCAACAGTCCAAAAACAGTGCTATAAAACTGCTATACGCGAAATTTTTCTGAAAACTCTCATTAAAAAAGGTGAGATTTTTTTTATTTTGAATTTGTTGAAGTTTGAAGGTTGGATTTATATGGTTTGCATAGAAGAATCGAAGATAAGTTTATAAAATATTTATTAATTATTGTCAAAACAACTATTAGTCCACGCGCTGTAGTTTTTAATGCAAAAAAGTTGTGTGCTTTGACACTAGTGAAAATACATTTTTTCCAGAAGGTCCAACAAAACCTTAGTGAAGGCAAACCTTACAAATTCCACAAAATATCTGCTGTACTTTTCGTCGAGTACAGACTTTCTTATATTAAGAGTCTATCTGCAGCACACTGTTGCCAGTTATAACTGAGTGGAAGGTTCCCTTTCCTACTTTATGAAGTTCTTTCTGAAGTTTTCAAGGCGAAAGCTCAGAAGTTTTGAAAGTGAAAGCTATAACTGGTTGCCAGGGCAAGGAAAGCGATCAGAGCTCATTCTGGCTAATTAATTTGATCTCTCTATTACAGACACCCCACATGGTCTGGCATTCCGAAATAAACAATATTCACTATGATTATTGATTATTGAACAACCTCGATTCTATATTCCACAACGCAGTGCATAGCCTGAGGATATTGCTTCCTCAGCCATCTTAGGAAATCAATGTTTTCTTCTGAAAAGTTCGCTCTACACAATCTGCTTTACTTGTCAACCGCCTTTTGAGCCCAGACTAACAGCGAGATTCGATTCTTCGCTTGATGTGAAGATAAGTTTTGTTTTGCTACATTCTAATTACGGCACTTCTTAAGCATCTTTTCATAGCTCCGAAATTATAATTGCGAACAATGATGTGTGTTCCAATATGCAGTAAGTTTTTGTGCATCTTCAGTAGATTCTTTATTTTCCCCGTTAGCCACTAAACACAACCAAGTGCTACTTTGGACTAAGTAGGCAACTGAGCAGTAAAGTCCTCTCTCGACGAACAAAACTAACACTCTACAAGGCTCTCATCATGGCCGTCCTAAAGTATGGCGCAGAAGCTTGGACGATGACAACATTCGATTAAGCGACGCTTGGAGTGTTTGAGAGAAAGATTTTGCGTACGATTTTTTGGATTTTTGCACGTTAGTGAAGGCGACTATTGTAGCCGATGGAACAATGATGTGCATAAGCTTTACGACGTGTTAGACATAGCGCAGCTAATAAAGATACAGCGGCTTCGGTGGCTCGGTCCTGTCGCCCATATGGATACAAACGATCTATCTCTGAAAGTATTGGAAGCGGTACCGGCTGGTGGTAGCAGAGGAAGAGGAAGGCCTCTTCTGCGTTGGAAAGATCAGGTGGAGAAAGATTTGGCTTCACTTAACACATCAAATAAGCACATCTCTTTTGCTTTTTTCTCTAAGTTTGATGGTTTTAGTAGTAAAATCAACTGAGCAGGCAACCTTCTCTTTGCTCCTTACTTCTTCATTTGGTACCCTAAGTTTGGCACTTTTTGGTTTTAAGTTGAATTTCAAATTGCACCGTTTTCTACTTTTTTCCCTTATGCACCACATCAAGTTTCATCTGCTTTGCCACGCGCCCTAAAATATACACACACTCGCAAAATATTGCAGCTGCTTTCGAACAAGTTACTAAATAACATCGCTGTCTGCCTGCTCCGCAGCTGCTTTGCGCCAAATTAATACGAAAGTGCGGCTGCTTTTAAGGCAAGCCAACTTTTCCAAATAAGTTATAAAGCTTACTGCGAATCTTTTTTTTTTCTTTAATTTAGCACTCCTTTCTTCTTTTTAAAGCATCTTAAATTGTTATTTGATGCTTATTTTTGCCTTCATTACATTCGTATTTTTTCCTTTTCTTAATTTTTTTATTATAATTATTTAATTTTACTCCTTTAAACTTTTTATGCTTTTTATTCATCCCAACCATCATTGTGTCGGAAGTATTTAAATAATTGCCGCTATTTTACTTACAACAGCTTGCCGCCATAATTGTTGACATTTCATCGCTCAATCGATTTGTCAGTCCATTTTTGTTTTTGCTAACCTAATTGATTAATCGTTTAAGCTGCGTGCTTGAGTATATTAATTAAGTTATTAACTTTTGCGCTCATTGGCTTAGTGGCTTTTCGTTAACTTATAGAGGCTTCGATGATTCGGATAATTTAGTTTGAAACACATGTAAGGGCTTTATGAAAGAAGATAAATATATTCAAAGAAATTAAAAAAAAACTTCATCTAGAGGACAATGGCATTATAGTTTTACAAACATTAACCCGTAGAGGAACTTAGACTAGCTGAATATTCAAGAAAAGGTGCTTTGTCGTGCCACTAAAGCAAAGTTATTTTGTGTATTACAACAATTTATTCTAAAGCTAACAATCAATACGGTTCCTCTCTTCTTCCCCAATATTTCTTTGAATGCTTGACGACGGTAACGGACATGCGCATCTACATTTAACAAAACTAACGACTTGTTACTTGTTTTGTTACTATTTCAATGGGAATTTTGGTGAGCCCAAGTTTGCATTGGAAAATGTAATATTTTACTTAAAAGTATATTTAAATACATTGTTTTTTGCGAGATCAGCACCAATTAATGTTTTTTTTTAATATTTTGGATTCTCCAGTAGTTTTTTGTGTGTGTTTCCTATCCAGAACGCATACTGCTTTTGAAATTTTAATGCAATGAATTGGGTATTTCGGAATCCCGAAATTTCAGATATTTCGTTTCGATGTCACGGGTTTGAATGCACACTTAATTTCCTTTTTACATGATAGATATTTTCCCAAAAAATTCGCGTAAAAGGAAAACTAGGTGAAAACAATATTAAAAAAAATCTTTTTAGAGTTCACTTAAGAATTTATATCGTGCTTACATAGTATTTTAATTCATTAAATATATTATAAGAAATAAACTATTAAGCGGGGAGAGCAACATCTTCTGAGTCTCAGAGACTTTTCCTAAGATTAGTTTAAGCGCTTCGCAGATGCTGCGAAAATTTTTATTCTAATTGCTCTATGGATTCAAGAAAAAATCATAAAATCTTGAAAATCGTGTTATTTCAAAACAATTCGTATAAACATTTTTTTTCTCCTTTTTAACTCGTGTTAAATCAAATTCGTCTTGAAAGATTTTTAGGTGTATTACATTTACTTGGTATTGGCGCGTTTGCTACCATGAACAAGCACTTAAATATATTTTTTTCTCACATCAGCGTCAATTATTAATTTTTTGTTTGTTATTCATCCCGTTACTTATTGGTTTTATTTGCAACCATGAATAAGCAACAGTTATAATTTTCTTGGTCTCGATATTCTAGCGTAAGTACACCAGCCTGCCATTCCAGAGGTTGTGGGTTCGAATCCCACGTAAAGCACGGTTCTCGCACTTTTGCAAATTTACCTACTTTACCTGTTTTTATTAAAAAAAGAAAAACAAAACAATAATTCCTTCATTCCATTCCTCAACCCTAAAACCGTATCCTTTCCATTCTTACTGCCGCACAATTGTCTGCGCATTATTTGCATTGTGGCTCCTAAAAACAAAAAAAAACACAGTTATGCAATGCATCAGCGGAGCCAGCAAGAGGAAGCGGGCAATCGCGATATCATAGTAGCGCAGACACACCAAATGTAGCGAAGTCCTCAACCATCTGTGCGATCCTTCTGCCAGAAAAATGTGAGAGACAGATGGCGCTCCAAGCAGTAAGAAGGCGTTGTTCCTAAGCAACTACAGGTGGGCATTTCCACTACTTAGAACTGGTAGCGGCAGGCTAATCACCTACCCTGTCAGAAATCAAAAATCAGATTAACGAAACCTACGAGGCCCTATGCTCCCGAGGGGAATGAACAAGGGAAAAAAATAATAACTTTCTTACTTGCGCTTTTGAATAAGCATACACACAGTTTTCGAGATATGGACATAGCAGCAGCAGAAGGTAGGTCCTATTGATTCTTCATGGATGTGCGTTTCCCACTTAGACCGAATAATATTTTTCTGGTTTTGATGTATGAATGCAATGAAATATATTATATATCACGGGCTTGCATGCATTACCTCTACTTAGTATTTTCGCATTTGCAACCATGACTTGGACATAGTTTTTTCCCATCTTTGGCAATCATTATTTTTTTGTTTACGCTTTTGAATAAGCACGCACATAATTTTCGGGATTCGCTGAAATTTTTTTATGTGAAGAATCCATTCTAATTTTCAACTTTTGAAATATTTATAAAATTAACTCGTTATTTCGGGATCTCGAAATTTCGGGATTTTTGTTTCGGTGTCACGGGCTTGCCAGCATTACATTACCTACAGTTTGCGCGTTTGCAGCCATAAATAAGCGCGTGCGCATTGTTGTGCACATTTATGGCTACAACTGACAGCACCCAGTCAAGCTACCACCAATCAGCCAACGCACCTGCCAAATTCCCAAAATTTTAAGTAGATTGCTTTTTACTTATATACATACATTTAATACTTTTTTGACATGCGCTCTATGTTATATTTACATTTTATTGCTTATGCTATCTATGTGCTTGTATATGTTTTTGCCTACATAATTTAGTAATGCGTATTTGTGGCATAGCTTTTGAGTAGCTTAATTTTGTAATGCATAAAAAAATTTTGTATGTTTCATTTCGCTAGCTTCAGCTCTTACACAAGTTTTTATTATAGGTATATATATAGCTCCTCCGAGCTCCTGGAGGGAGCTAAGTTTCAAGCCGACTGCGAAAGGCAGATATTTTTTATGAGGAGCTTTTTCATGGCAGAAATACTCTCGAAGGTTTGCCATTGGAAGCCGAGAGCCGGCCGCGATTGGGAAACACTTTTTCTTCAACTTTGTGCTTCACCGAGATTCGAACCTATGTTCTCTCCGTATGCCGGATGTTAGTCACGCACCAACCCATTCGCCTACGGCGGCTTCTAAATTATTAGTATATTAATTGTAGTTGTTGTTACTATTGCATTAGTTTTCAACACCTCTTTATAGGTTCTATTGGTGGGATTTTTACTACACCTAATTTTTCGTCACTTATTATATATTAATAAAAGTAAGAAAAGTGAAAGCGCACGGCGCGGCTGTCACTCAACAATCACAAAAGACTTAAGCAGCAAACTTGGAGTTTTTTTATTTTTTGTTTTGTTTGTCCCAGTTTTGCTTGCTTATATACTTATGCAAAGCGCCAGTTGCAGCTAATTAAAGCGCTACATTTCAAACAATAATTAAAAATATGCTTGACGTTTCTTAGGTTTGCCATGGCTACACCCTTCTCTTGTCATAAGACACATTTTTTTCTCACAATCAATGTCGACAACTAAAAGGTGCAAAAAAACAAACTTGTGAAGATAAGTAGCCACAAGTGTTTCGAGTTGCTAAACGTTACACATCGTGTCTTGAAACGCTCATACTAATATAATGAAAATAATGATTTCATGCCCTGCTGCACTGCATTGCTACATGACATGATTCTACATTTTTCATCTCATGCTACAACCCAACACCTCCTTTGCTCCTTCGCTATACTTATGCATATATATACATACTGCGAACTATGCATGTACAAACGTATTAAGTTCTACTTACCCAAGCTTATCGTGTGAACTAATCTTCGTTTGTTAAATTGAGCTACAGTGACCATTCTGATGCCGATACACTCTGATACAGAGTTTGATAGCCCTGCCTGGGGTGGTGCTGACTGTGTGGCGTCCAAGTGCTGGCATACAAATGCAGGAGATGCACATGAGAAGAATCAAAAGGAATAGTGAATTGAATTGAAGCCTAAGAAAATACTACGGGCAGCCGCAATATCTTAAGTAGCACTCTGAGAAGCACAAAAAAAGGAAGAAAAAAATAAGTAACGAATAAGAAACCAAGTAGCAACCACCAAGTGCCAGTAATCTACATAGCTTCCATATTACGAGCTAATTTCCTAAGTTACTTTAACTAATACATACATACGTACACACATACACACACACACACACGCGTAATACTTGCAACTTAGTTTCCTATAGCTGTTGGCCTGCTTGGCAACAACACAACACGATCAACGTAAGGGCTTTCCGCTTCTTCACCACATTCACCACCACTTTTAGCGTCATTGTAGTCGTCTTCTAATTTAGGTTGACGCTGGACGTTCGTGTGGCTGTGTCTGATCGCAATTGAATGAACCGCGGGCAGAGTAAATTGTAAAAAGTTCTCATTACTAAGCCGTTCGGGTCCTCACTCCTTCCGTCCAATTTGATGTAGTGAGGAGAAAAAGATAAGCAAAATTATACTTGCACATAAAGGCTGTACACTTGTTGCACGTTTTCCCGGCAGCTTGATACCCTTTTGTGGCGGCTGCCGCTCTATACGTGCAGAGACACACTTTTATATAAATTTAGTTACATAAAAATGAATATGAAAATATATACCCAAGCACATACTTACATAATATTATTCTATATATAGCACGTGTATGTATGTGTGTGTATTTATGGTAGTACGTACAATAGCGGTGCGCTTCCTTTTCCATTACATTTACTTCCTTCCTTTTCAAGGTGCTGGCAGTGCATTTCATCCGGTGAGCGCGTTAAAATTGTAGCAAAATTAAAAACTCACTTTGCTATGGTGAAAACGTGGACATGCGTGTGTGTGCACTAGCCGGCTAAAAATATAATCTATTTACGGTATGTGTTTTTAACTGTTTGCGTGCAATCAAAGCGCAAATACAAATGACTCATCATTAACTAAATTGTATTTATATCTTTTTTGGCTTTTATTTCTTATTTTGCGGTTATTAAATTTTATATCCAAAGGTTAAGTTATAAACCCACCGCCATTAAAATTGTTTTGTAAAATTAATTAAACCTTTTAGGGTATTTAAATTTGTATGCTAATATCTACCTTGACTTGAAAAATGTTGCACAGGTGTATTGCAGTAAAAGAAGAATAACAATAAAAAGATAAAAACAATGTTTGTTTTTTGAAGTGGACAAACTTTTGATGCGCGTCAAATTCCTTCCAATTTTAATATCACAAATCGCAAATTAAAGCAAAAACGTAAGCAAAAAAACCGCATATTTCCATTAAATTGAACTTGCCCTGTTGAAGAACCTAAGCAAATTTCGTAAATTAAAGGGATTATGGAAGAATTGATTTTTTTCCCCAAAAAAATAAAAGCAAAATAGGTCTAATAGTGAACCAAATTAGAAACGAAACACAAGTAAGAAAGTGTTAAATTCGGTCCGAGCGGAACTTTATATATCCGTACACATTTTACTAAAATTTAATTTGGCCCGGCTGTTGATTGTTGTAATCAAAGAAATACAGGCGAACGAACGGAAATTTCATAGTCATAATTATGGCAAGGATAATAATAAGCCGCATCTTGAAGGAGATGTGAATGCGATATGGTTTTGTGCTAAAGCATCTACTCTCTGGAAGATGCGGACTGATTCACCTTTTCTACGTAGACGATTTCGAGCTTTAAGCCAGCAAACCCAACCATCGAGAAAACCTTTTGTGTCGAAGTCTTCTCTAAAGACATTAAAATGGCTCATGGCTTGCCAATAGGTCGAAATTTCTCGAAACGCGAGGTGCCATACAAGATGGAATGATTCCAACAAGAAACTGTATTAAATATATAATGTTAGATCCAAAAACCATTCCGGCTGCAATCGCCGGAGTGGGACTTTTTCCATGCTTGCACCGGACGTAGAGAAACACCAACTTATACTCCAAGAAGGCAGCTAGAAATCGAAATGGAGAATCTCCAGCTAAGTTGGAATAATACGAAAACTCATGCAGACGACAGAACAGGGAAAAAGTAGTTATGACCCTTTGATCCTTAACGGAACGATAGGAACTTATATATTCATACATATATATATATATATATATATATTAAAGTTTAGTGTGATAAAGTGCAAGTTTGAAGTTGCTAAAAAATTCCGTTGGTTTTTTATAATTTTTTTAACGGCATACGCATTATTTCCACATTGCGAATGCACGACATTTTTTTATATGGAGAATTTGGGTTGCCGCCGTAGCCGAATGGGTTGCTGCCCCACTACCATTCGAAAGTACGTAGGTGTGAACTGAAACGCCAAAATGATAGAAAAAGTTTTTTCTAAAAGCAGTTGCCTCTCCAACCCGTTAAAGAAAATACTTTAAAACATCTACAATTATTTATTTTTTGGCTCAATCATTTGTACCAAGAATGGGGAATTACGCTTTATTTAAAACAAAGAGGTCACGCACTTTCGTATTTTGAAAATTATGTGGCAGGAGGTAGTGGTTGATCGTGGTGGACCGATTTTGGTCCTTTCAATACCAAACTATTTTGAATAAAGAGTTATTAGTGAATTTAGTTTCATTGTATAAAAAAATTTCGAGCATTTCGTTAGGTGGAAAAAAGGACGCTAGCGAAAAAATTGTCAAAAGTTAGCACGATTTTTGAGCCAGTTCAAGCTCACATTTAATTACAACAAAATTCGATAGGCCCCTTGCCATATGAATATGAATTAATCGAAAGCATCGAACACTATCTCTGCCACTATCCTGCCCCGGCGTGGGTTAGATAGCCATATTTTCATGACTTCGATTTCTAGCGGAGCGATGCTTACAAGACGCTTAGAATTTTCTAAAACTTGGAGATTTTTGCATTTTCTTAAAGTATAATATCTTATAAATACTGTCTGAAAATTTGAAGTGAATTCGATAAATATTTTTCGAGTTATTCAGCAATCAACAAAGGGCGCTCGGGCGCTTCGGAGCGTTTGAGAGCAAGCAGCAAAACTTTTAATGTGTTTTTATTAAAACTATGTTTTTTGAACTGGTGATCTTTGTAACTTTAAAACCTCTTGATAGATTTCAATAAAAGCTATACTTCTTTTGAAACACATAAAAACTCGTGCGTGATCATGGATTTTCTCTTCAAAAATTTCGTTTTTTTAAACAATCAATTGTCAGTTTTTTTCTCGAAAATCTAAAAAATATTTCCTAAGGCCGCCATCTAGTTAATTTTGAAAAAAGCCTTGATCAGGCACAAGATTATCTATTAAAAAAACTAATTTCTCTTCCCACAGAAACAGCGATAACTTTTGCAATTATAATTTTTTTTTTTTTTTCATTTTGCTAAAGTCAAGTCGAAACATATTAAAGTCGTATTAATGCTATTGTATGTTTTTATTTTTGTAAAACAAAGAAATTGACTAACAAAAAAAAATTATTGAAACTCATTTTTTCGTGCCCCTGACTACCCCTAACCCCTTCAGTAATGTCCTCACAATGCATCCTTTGGGTGTAACTTTGCCACCGTATTGTATAAGAAGGAAGACGTTCACTATTACCTAAACTAATCTAAACCTTTTTTCGATTGCTAGAATAGCGCCATTTCTTAAGGAAAAACTATTACTATTTATTTATTTATTTTTTTTTTATTTTATGAAATTTTTTTATTTGCTTGTTTAAGTCTATTTACAAAATTACTCTCTAAACTAAAACTAACGCAGCGTTAGCTCTGGAGTCTTTTGGTTTACTAGCCATCGAACTATGATATGTTAAACCTTTCATACCACATTTAACTAAATTACATAGCAGAAATAAGCAATTTTGACACGTCAAAACAATTCAAAGTATTTCAATATATAATTTTCAACGCCATCATTAATCAACACTGAAATATATAAATAAGTCTGCATTTAAATAATTTATAATGTAGTTTAAGTAGTGTGCAAAAATAGTTTCAATCAATGCTCGCCATTTGTATGCTTGTTTTTTGTGTATGTGAACTGGCTAGTGGTTAGTTCGACGCCGGACTGAAAATAATTGCAAGCTATTCGTTAACCAAGGTATAGTTAACTAATTAAGGTTAGCACGAAACTTCGTTAATTTATGATATGCGAAAAAAACATAAGAAAATTTTCTAAAAAAGAATTCATTAATGAAATACTGCGGCATTACAAAATGTGGCTATGTAGGGCAGAGTTGGTTTTGAATTGAGTGGATTGCGTTAAAAGGAAATAGGCGTTTATTTGCAAAAATGGACTCACAAATAGTTGTGGCCGCAAATATTTGTGTAGTTGCTTGTATTTGTGCATACTTGTAGTTGAATACTTGCATTTTTTTTGGTATGAAGTCGCCTTATTTTTCATTTTATTTATGAGATTTTATGATTTTTTATATATATTTTTGTTATTTTCAATTTTTATAATTTTTATACTTTTTTTATACTTTGTAATTTTTTTTGCTATTTATTTTATTTTCATTTTCTAGAGGTGTGTTCTTGCTAGCGTATGTAGTTTTGTTAGAAACTAGCAACTGATTTTGCGCTCATAAGATTTATACTGGACCTGTTTTGAAATTGGGCTTGACCGCTATGCGCGCTGTGATCTATTGGTTGCTTATGTTTATGTTGAGCGATTGCAATGCGTAACAAACTGTGACACACCTAAAGGCATTTTCTGTGTTTAATTTGATGTCTATGTAATTGTTTACGTATTTCATAATTTAGTTGAGGGTTTAAGTTTTCATTTCGAATGGATTAAAGCGTAAGTACTTGATTTTTGGTTTAACATTTGAGTCCATTTTCCTAACGATATCTGGTTTTTTGTATATATTGAAACTTTGCAGGTTCCATGTTGGTACATTGAGTTGCATGAGGTATAAATAAGCACGAGACCCAAAGGAATTTTTTTAATTATTTAATATTTACCCGTGCCGCCAAAACTTTGAAAATCTCAATTGAATTTACGTGGGGAAAATACACTTTTTCGTAAATTTGGTATAAAATTAGAGAATTACAGATTACAGATCGATTATATTTAATTTACTCCTTTAATTTCTCTTCAAATATTCAAATATTACTAAAAATAAAAAATAAAAGTTTTTTTTTACAATATAATTTTAATTTTTTTTATAATTTTTGTTTTGGGTGTTTTCAAGGTTCCTATAAGAAGTAGTTAAAAATTATTTTTTAATAAAAGCCGGTTTGATTTGTCCCCATCTGAGGCGCCGGTGTCTCCTTGGCCGTTGCATAATTCTTTTCTTAAAAAACGACAGACAGATGGAGTTGTATTTTATCGTGTGCTATCTCAAAAACAATTTCGCCTCAGTACGACAGAAGCAAGATGCTTAAAGTGCTGAGGATCTCCCGCTATTCAATTTCCAAGTTCATAGCGGTGTTTACCGCTCATTGGGTGATAGGCTGGACTTCCATGTGAAGCTCTGCAGAGTCCGGCTTTGGCAGCTAGGCACCTAAGGTTCCTTAGTGCTCATTTTGGGGATAGCCTGAAGCAGTTCTCCGGCCTAGATTCCTTTTCTCTCCTCCACTCTATCAACAGCACTGGGTGGCTGTAGATGATTTCTCTTCCATTAAGTTTTGAAATTTCTCGCAGCTAGTGGCCTACGTTATGGTATCGAACGGCACCTCACTCCGAATATGTTTGTAGTGGAGGCAAAAATTAAACATTTGTTTTTAAATATGGTATGTCTCTCATTTTTTGATCACAGAACAAATTTGGGAGTAACAGAAAGAAACATTTTTTTTTTGGGGCCACGCTAAGTCAGGGATATGCGATCATATGAAAGAACTGTCCCAATGCGCGCATAACATTGAAGTATTTTGTCAGTTTTTTTTAACGGCGCTGGTTAATTTGAACGTAGTTTTCATATCATTAATATTGCGAACAAAATAACTCTTTGTAGCTACTAAAATATTGAACCCTTTTATGCGCCATCAAAATATATCCCTCAAATTTAATTCGAGTTTTGAATGAAACATTTCTCTTTAAAATGAAATTCTGAATTTAAAATTTATATGCTCTAGAAGCCGCACTCTTAACTCGTTAGTTGGTGACTCAATCGCTTTAGTAGCAGACAACAGGCCTTCTTAACGTCATCCAAGCATACCTTCGTACCAAATATATCTTTACATTTAACACTGTGCATTCATCAAACCAACCCTTCAACTGTCCACAAAGCTATGCCACAACTCAAGCTTGTCTGTATGTCTGTTTAATTGTTCGTTTTTTTCGATTCACATGATATCAATTTACTGAGATTGACTTGTGGCGCTTCTCAGCAGCGCAACTCAACTCAATTCAGCTTAACTCTGCTCTGCTCATGACTCGCCCAGCTGTAACGCCCTCGCCTGTGAGGCAAAAGAAATTAAAAAAGAAGAAGATGTGTATGTAAGCAAAGAAAAATGTGGCGTCCAAGACGCGTTGAGTTGTAATTTTCTTATGTAATTTTTTTCTTAAGTTAATTGTCTTCTTCTTTTTCTTTGCACTAAGAGCTTCAATGTTTTTATTAATGTATTTTTGGTGTTTGGTGTGAAAGAGTCAGTAACACTGCTGGTTAGCATAATATGTGCCAATGCCACCAACAACAGCAACAAGAGTCAGACAGACCATTAAGCGCAACTCAGTTTTAAAAAGACATTATTGTCGGCTTTGCTTACTTGTTGTTGCATTTGTTACGCTTGAAAGCATTGCCTGTGAAAAATTTCCGAAACAACAGGCAAACAGATTGATGTACGAAAATTGCATACACGTACAATATATATCTACTTAGCTTAATTTTTTTATTTTTTTTTTTGTTTTCATTTGCCTTGCCAATTCCTGTGCATTGAATGCTTAGTACTTGGTGTTCTGCACAATTAAACAAATGCATTTTTAATAAGCCGGCCGGCTAGCCAACCAAACGAGCATTTGCGGTGCGCACCCTGTATGGTGGCATACAAATATGTAAATCAATTAATTACTTGAAAGCAGAAAAAATAACACGAAGTGTTGTTGTTAATTAATGCATTTCATGCAACGTTTTGCTTAAGTTTGCTTCTATTCAAAATCAAGTTCGTGTCTAAAGTCTTTTGCTTAGCAGTTGTATTTTGCTCTACATAAAATATTTATTGGTATTGTGAGTATTGTGCTAACTACTGTGCCTTACTGCTGCTATTTTACACTAGTGCTGTTGGTGTTGTTGTTTTCCATGCTGTTTTTGTATTTGCCATACATCGCACGTTTTTCGTGTTAATTGGAGCACTCACTCTTCAACCTCGCCTGCATGTCTCGCTTTGTATTCTTCGAAAGCGATGAGTAAACGCTGTCTGCGAGGTGTTAAAATGCTAATGAGGTTTTCCTCACTTTTTGTGTAGCGTATTGTTTGTTATTTGCTCTCGCCAACAATCAATTGTCTGTCTGTATGTATTGACAAAATTTGTTGGTTATTCGTTGCTTTACAAATTTTTTCGTAAATAAATATTTCTTGACCGGAAATGTTTGAGCACAGGATGTGCAACGTTTAAACGTGTCAGAGAGCTTAATGGCTCAATTATTTGAGGGTGCAGTTCGTGAAGGGAAGAAGATATATGTGTGCATGTCTTTAATGAAAGCACAAAATGCAAGAGCGTAGCCGTTTACTGGTGTATTGAGGGAAAGTTGAACATTTTTCTTTTACTTACTTCTAAGTTTCTTCTTAGCATAATTCATTTTTGTTTTCTAGTAATTCTGACCGAAACGAATTTTATAACTGTTACTTCATACCACCTGCATAGTCATGCATATCAGTGAGAAGTTCGTAATTGATATTGACCGCAAGGCATAACAAATAGTTTTGTTGTAGTAGGCAGTAGTAGAATTTCGCCTAGGAAAAAATTAAAGCATAAACAAAATGATATTGAGCTAATGAAGAAACCCCATTAAACAGACAACTGAAACTTTATAATACAAGGTGGCGCAAAATGAATCATCGGGAGATGTTATACGAGGGTACTAAAAATGTTCGACGAATTGAATTGCAAAAAGGATTCATTTTTTATTTTGTTTTTAATTTTCATTATTTTTTATCTTTTCCACATAATCACCATTAATATCAACACAGCTCATCATTAATCTGTAAATCCACTATAAGCAGTTTCTTAGGTTCAGCATTAACCGCATTTATTATCTCTGCTACCAAAGACTTTTCCTCCCATTTTTTTTTAATTTTTAGAAATAACCAGAAGTAACACGGTGCCAGATAAAGAGAATATGGCGATGTACGAATTTCTTTAATGCCAGGAATAGCAATCAAGTTACCTGTAATTTCAGCGGTATGACCTGGCTTATTATCGTGGCGTAAGAAGTAGCGCTTTTTCTATATTCAAGTAAATTTTAACAATTTCGGTGACCGGTTATCAGTATACCATTTGGCAGTTACTGTCCGAGAGGAATCTAACGAAACTGCAGCAACAATTTTTGTGAAGTAAACCACAACGGTGAAGTAAAACGAGATCATAACTTTCTATGCAGACATTTGCTCCCTGGCATCCACAAGTGAATTTGCTCTTTTCGGTATAAATACTATGGACTGCTGTTTGGTTTCCCGGTCATACTTAAAAAACCAAGCTTCGTCATCTATTACAACTATACTAAAGTTGCTAGACTCTCCATTATCGAATTTTCATAAAAAATATTGAGGAAAATTTACTTTCTTTCAAGATTCGTGGAACTCCTCGAGCAGATTTCTTTGTGTATTGCAAATTACCATGAAATATTCGCAATAGTTCCATAGCTTTCAGGCCAAATTCCTTGCATATCATTTCCTGCATCATTCGTTCACCCGTTCACCCCGCCAATTGTTCACTTCACCAGGGTAACATTTACCCCGTCGGTTGACGATTTTGATTGCCCTTCTCGAGGCTCGTCCTCCACAGAGAAAAGCGGATACCTTAAAAATAGTCTAAAGAGATATAGTGTCTGTTGTTAAGCAGTTGGGAGCTCACACGCTGGGATTGACGTCGGAAGCCATAAAGTATTGAGTAACGAATTTCCTGCTAAGGTGCGGCCGAATTTCTATTCACATTTCATCAATTATTTTACGTTTTCTCGTCTCCTTTCATCTACTCATCTAATTTATCTGAATTTTTTAATGAAACATCGCAAGACACACCGTTTTGATGACTTAGTATGGCCACCAAGATTGTCCTATTCAACCATTCCAGGCTCCTTTCTTTTAGACTAGTTAAAGTCGCAGATTTATTTCAACAAGTCTCAGATAGTCGCAGTCCTTAAGGAGAATATCCCACAGAAATGTAAACAGTTGTCTCCGAAAATCTTGCAGAAAGTCATGGAAAATGCGAAAAAACGGGCATAAATATTTATAAGCACTGACGGGCAGCCGATTGACAGAAATCATCTTTTCGATTAAACAGAAAAATTGTAATTGTCCGAAGGAAGATATCCATCCCTCAAAATATTTTTTTTCTGGTTAGTTAAAAGTTATTAAAAAACAAAATTTTATGATTATTTTTACGCGTTCCCACGACAGTCGGTTCTACGTAACCGGAATGACCCGGATTTGTATGCGGCCAAGGACTGTCACTTCAGCAGCATTCCTAGTATATGTATAGGGATTGTTTATGCTGCTACAACAACAACAACATTAATTTTACGCCACATATTACAATTAAAAGAATTTATTAGATCTCGCCCACAAATCTGTAGCGCTTAATTTGGTATTTTTTCATCTCGGAATACTTAATATTAATTACAACTTTTCTTATTTTTGGTGCATTGTAAAAACATTGTAAAAAAAATGTGCCAATGAAAATTTGTGTATAAATCCTTAAAGTTTGGAGATCGCCAAGACAGAAGTAGGATAAAATAGTGGCAACCTTTTTTTATTCTGTTGCCTAGTGTTAATACCTAAAGTTGTTTTGTTTCATTAAGTTTGCGACTAAATACTAAAGTTAGTGAAAGTGCCTGCAAATCGCCGTAGAACCGGGCATTAAAATCTTAGCTCAAACGTTATAAAATTTTCTGAGTAGAGTTTTGAATATATATATTTTTTCCCCCTTTTCACTCTTCTTGGAAGCATAGGGCCTCGACAAGACTCAGACTTGCGTTGGTTTCTTTAATTTGTTTTTGATTTCTGATAGGGTAGGTGATTAGCCTGCCCCTACCAGTCCTAAGTAGTGGGAATGCCTATCTGTCGTTGCTTAGGAACAACGCCTTCTAACTGTTTAGAACGCCATCTGTGTCTCACATTTTTCTGCCAGAAGGATCACACAGATGGTTGAGGACTTCGCTAAATTTGGTGTGTCTGCGCTATTACCGCGATTGCCCGCTTCCTCTTGCTGGCGTCACTGATGCATTGTGTTTTTTTCTTTATTTACAATTTTTCTTTCTTTTTGGGTTTCAACAGTATTTAGAAGCCAATACCACTATATACATTTATCTAAGAAAAAAACAAAAATTAACTCGTTATTTAATTAATTTATTTTAATTATTTAATGAATAAATATATTCATAAAATTGTGACACCATTTACATCTGCAGGTCAGTTGGTCGTTTGCGCTTAAGTCTCCTCGTCTCGGTTTCCTCTTTTAATGGAAGTTGCCGAATTTCCCTGTTAGAATGTTCTAGTAGTCGGTTTGTGTGTCTTAAGCTGTTGTTGCGTATTTCTTCATGGACTGTTTTTACTTTAAGTTCTCGATGGATATTATCATTTAGTATGTACCACTCTGCTTTTGATATTATACGGAGTATCTTATTTTGCGTTTGTTGTATAATTTTTATATTTGTTCTGCTCGCAGTTCCCCAAAGCTCTGAGCCATATTTCCATACTGGTGTTATAATTACTTTGTATATTAGAATCTTATTTTGTAGTGAGAGCGTTGAATTCTTTCCCAAAATCCAATGAAGTTGTTTAAACCTAGTCTTGATTTCGCGTCGTTTTTGTCCAATGTGTAACTTCCAGTTAAGTTTATTGTCTATAATCATACCCAAGTATTTTGCCCTTGTGTCGTGGTGGATTTGTTTATTCTTTATGAATATTGGATTTTATTGTTTTTTTCTCTTGTTAGTGTATGTGACGTGGGCGGTTTTATCTTCGTTTATTTTGATTCCCCATTTCTCGAACCATTGAGTGGTGTTGTCAAGTAATTCCTGAAGTTTATAAGCAGCCGTTCTTGGATCTTTGTCTGATGCTAACAAGACAGTGTCGTCTGCAAATGTTGCTATTAGAGAATTCTTAGTTGCCGGTGTAGGGATATCAGCTGTGTAAAGAAGGTAAAGAAGCGGCCCAAGGACACTACCTTGCGGTACACCTGCTTCCATTGTTAGTATATCAGAATACTTATCTTCGAATTTTACATAAAATTGTCTTCCAGTTATATAACTTTTCATTAGTTCGTAGTAGTCTGTTGGTAAATAAGCCAAGAGTTTTTGTAGAAGTCCTGCGTGCCATACTGTGTCAAAAGCTTTGGCCACGTTGAGATATACTGCTTCACACGTTCGTTTTTTATCGATGTCTTCAACAATTTTGTTTGTAACTCTGTGATGCATTGTGTAACTGTGTGTTTTTCTTTGTTTTTTTGCTTGTTTTAGCAGCCACGTGAGATTCGAACCCACAACCTCTGAGATGGCAGGCTAGTGCACTTACAGGCTAGACTACCGATGCCGCCGTTTTTTAAATTTGAGGACGCCATAATTTTGAATTCAATGAAATGATTGATTTTTTAATAGGAGAAATAATCGATGTTTTGACTGTAAATTTAACAAATATTCTCGTTTTTTATTCAAAAATATATGCCAAGCCACCAGGGTCTCTGCGAGTTTGTAATATTTACCGGCTAGTCAAGATCAAAATGAATGAAAATGAAATGTACAATGTTTACGACTTATCTTTTCGTATTGCCTTTATTTCGTAGCTCTAGCCCGTAAGATACTGTTACCACAGATTTAATAAAATGAAATGAAAAGATGTTTTGGGATGTCGTGACTTCTGAACTGAAGGATATGATTTTCCATTTAATTGCAATGTATGCCTCTTTTGAGTAGTCGCTAAAAACTTAGCAAAATACTGTCATGATCCAGCTACGCAAACCGCAGATGATACATAATTTTACGTAGACAAAAGTACGTTTATTGGCAAGTCAAATCCATTTTACGTTAACAATGCACCTTGTCAGATCAGATGTTAGATATACTCTTAAAATAACCCTCTTCGCGCTATTTCTGTCATGCGCTGACACCGCAGGTGAGGTTTCTATTAACCAACCAAACTTAAAAAAAAACACCCGTTATTTCAATAATAATAAATTGTATTTATAGTAGAAGCAAAGCAGCATTGAAGTGAACTTTTAAAAGAAAAAAATCAATTAGCGCTTAACACTCATCTGTGCAACAAACCAGATTGGTTTTAATACTCCTTGATTTACGAACATACAAACATTTCTAAAGCAGCAGACTTCAAGAACGGAAGTGTTAATGAAACCTTAATGGCCAAACCGATGACTAATTGCTCTAAAAATGCATTTGTGTTGAAAACTTTTAAAACAACAAATGAAAGTAATAAATCTACAACAACAACAAACCAAAAGAAAAAAAGCGATTTAATGTGGAAACGAAACGGCACTGAAGCAACGAAGTGAAGTAAGAGAAATGAGTGAAAAAAGTTCCATTTGTGTGGTCCAGCGCTGACTGTGAAACCACAAATGCACACCCACATTACAAGCAGCCAAACACTAACGATCAGAACTTCTATTAGCAGCATTTAACGCAACAAGCAGGCATAGGACAATTAAAAAAACACAATATCATGTCAGCCCATCAGTTTTCTGACCGCAGAACAAAGTCAAACTGTAGCGTTAAATGACATTCAATGTCAAATCAAATATTTGAAATGTCAAAAGTTTCTGTTCTGTAATATTTTATAATTCGTTCACGCTCTACAAAGGAAATTGTATGAAATTTTTGAAATGGAAGATGTTAGAACCCCTGTTGGACAAATTGCTGACAATAGTAATTCCGACACGTAAATCAATTTAAAAGTTTTCCAAGCGCACATGCAACATTCGTTGTCATCTCATACATAAATGATAGGGTTGCCAATTATTTTTTAAATTTTTACGATTTCGGGATTAAGATATTCATTACTTTGCAACTACTGAACTTTAACTAAGAAGGTCTCCTACCATATAATATATGATACATGAATGGGTTTTAAATATACCTTCTTATTTAAAGTGAAACTTATTCTATTAGTAACAAAATAATTAAATTTACACGAATTTAATAACAATTTACGGTTACATTGTCCATTTAATCAGTTCGGTTTTTTACTACTTTTTCCAATAAATCTGAATAATAAATCTAAATGAGCCCAATCAGCAAAAATGCAACGCAAATGCTGATCGCTTAGCTCCAATTCTTGTCGAGTTGTATTTTACAGGCACGTAGGTCGCATGACCGCTGTAGTCAAATGGGTTGGTGCGTCACTACCATTCGGCAGCACGTAGATTCGACTTTCTGTGGTGCATGAAACAGCAAAAGCAGGCAGGCAATGGCAAACCTCCGATTGTATTTCTGTCATGAAAAAGCTCCTCATAAAAAACCACTTGCAGTTCGGAGTCGACTTAATACTGTAAGCCACTTCATTTGTGAGAAACTATCAAGTCGTCCGCCACAAATAGGAGTATGAGCCCAGCTAAACACCTAACAGAAGTGTACGCGCCAATTAGTTTTTTTTTAAATCATTCTTACGCAAAATGTTCCACATAGTCGAAGAGCACAGGCCAAAATGTTGAGAATGACTACGAATCGACATTTCGGGTTCCTCTTCTACACATGGCACTATGAACTTCGTGAACAAATTTTATTTCGATTTGGAAGTGTTGTTCTGACGTTAAACAATTTATGATGACTTGCCAAACCTTCATCCTTATCATTATTTGCATTACAGTTCTGTAGAGGTCATTGCTTTCACAACCAGGGTTCTCCACTCCGATCGATAGTCTACTATGGCTTTCCAGTATGTGATCCCCATTGTCCACAGATCGGCTGTGACAGCAGGTCGGCATCAACCACCAGCGTTTGCAGGGTCTGCCTCGGCCTCTTCGTCCAATTGGCTGTCTACGGAATGCTGTGCTGCCAGTCCTCCATTTGGGCATCCTGTACATGTACAGGCATCTGATTCGTTGAGTTGCGTTTCTGCGAACTTGTAATTGTATCTTATTCTATATGCTCCGCCATCTCGCCGGAAGGGACCCTATATTGTTCGCAGTATCTTTATTTCAAACCTCAGTATTTGGTCGATTTCTCGCTGCTGTATGTTGGTATGGATCTTACAAGCGCCTTATACATTTCCATCTTTTGAGCTCTTGATAGCAATCGAGGCTTGTATAGTTTTATGTGTGCAAAGAATGCTTTGCCGCACTTACTCGGTTTTTTATTGCCATGAAAGAAGGAAGTGCCAGAATTACTGCTAATGACTAACTTTTGTCGACTCCCTGTACGCATTCACAATCGATTTCAATATGTACATCATCACTCGGCTTTTTGCGAAGTGCATATATTTCGGTTTCTCTGTGTTTGCAGGTGAATCTACTTCTTAAGCCGATTTTTTCAATCGCTTATAAGTTTTTTAAGTTCAACCGCACTGGTAGTCATTCAAAATTTCCTGCATATAGGTATTAACGTTATTAGAAACACAAACGCACTTCTCGGTGTCTGCGAAATAACTCAACTCCTTTATTCCAATTTATTTACAATAAACCTTATTTATCTAAAGCTTACATCTAACGAAATCTCTTAAAGCTCTACTCTTACTCTAATTTCTCTTATTGCTACATTTAAGATTAATATTTAAATATGTATGTTAATATGTTTGTGTATGTAAGTATGTACATATGTAGATATGTATTTAGGTATTTATGTGCTATAAATGTATGTAGGTATGTGTCTTATGTTACAATATACGCTCAACCTTTTATTAAGTATGTTTATAAATTCTTTATAGCCAGGGTTGAAGAGAGATATACCTCGGTTATTATTCCAGTTTGTTTTATCGTCATTTTTGTGTATTGGTACTATAAGTCTATTGTTCCATTCTTTTGGTAGATGTTCAGTTTTCCAATTTCCATAACAATTCTGTTTTCATATTATTGCGCATTTCACCATCGTATTTTAAAAGTTCTGATTTATTTGATCACTTCCTCTGGGTTTATTATTTTTTAACTTTTTCAGACTTTCTGCCACTTTGTTACAACCCAGTGCTTCCATGAAGTAAAGTATGTCTCATTTATACAGTGTGGATCGTAGTCTGTTGCATTTTCTATATTCAGAAGATCATTAAAGTATTATTGCTATTAATTCAACAATTTTCCTTTTTCTGTATTTACCTTCCTTGTTTTGCAAAAATCTTATTGAACTGAAATGTCAACACAGTTTGCCATTATCAGCTGTCAAGCCGTAGTTTTCGGCATTGATAGTTTTCAAGCAATTAAAAAACACCTGACATAACCCTCTAAGATAAGATTACAGAGATAGTTTATAGCAAAGTACTGATAGTTGAATAACTCGACCTTCAAACCCCATTAAAGCTACTGCCTCCTCTTTATTTTTTTTTAATTTATGAATATCCACCACCAATTTGGTATACTTATATTTCTAACAAGTATCGATATGAAGTTATGCCGAAATCAGATTTAACTTATCGTCTGCGTACTACAAAAGTTACAAACAAAAGTTAGTTACATATTTCTAGCTCCATTTTTATTTTCATTTCATGTGCTTCTAACTCAGTAAGAAATTACAAACCCGAAAATAAAGGGATTGATGATAAATAGTAGACATCCCTAATATACAATATATATGCACTGTATGCATCACACAACTCACGCTTCCATACTCGATACATTTTTTCGAGTAAAGATTCTGATTTTTGGTTTTTCTCATTTCCTTTTTATAGTTAAATTTCACTTATTTCTTGCTTATGGTTTAAAGGTCTCGGCTGCTGTTGTTGTCTTGGTGATACTGCTCCAAAATGAGCACGGCACAGTGTGACTAATGAGTTGATTTATCATTCATACCGACCTCCATAAATTTATATGCATATATCGCACTTGCATACAAACATACATAAATGTTTTTACACATATCGTAGCTGGAAGCGAGCTTCTGCAATATATACAAAATTATATATGTATAATAATTTATTGAGATTTTTTCAGAAACACGAGGAATTTCTGACTTTTACATTTGAAGACAGTTTCAGTTTAAAGACAATAATTTAAATTTGAGAAAAGTTTATAAAATGGCAAAATACCAATAATAAATGTAAATTTGTCTATTCCGCCGGTGCTATATTTACATTGAAACACAATTTATTTATCCATTTATTTCTTTTGCATATTTAGTCTATGAAATAATAATTTCTTACGGACTAATTAACAATTATACTTAAATTAGGGCGGGCATCGTATACAGAATATCAATAAAAATTGTTTTTGGCAAAGAAAAATCAAAGTATAATGCAAAAAATAAAAATTAAAAATAATATTGACCTTCTTTTGTCGAGCGATTTCAAACTGAGCAGCGCTCAACGTAGAATATACGAAGACACACGATCCGAGAAACCCAAGGAACGTAAGGCAAATTGAAAAACACTATTTGCAATCGCTCTATCCCATCAATGTGGAACCGGTGGAAAAGGCGCCAGATTATTGCAGCATACTCTTGATGCTAGCGAACAAAAGAGGTATAAAGCAGTTTTGTCGTGTGTGGTTCAGTGCCATTGCGCCGCAAAAAAACCAAGTATAGCGAAACAATAAAAGTAATATGATAGATGAATGAAAATTTAATATCAAAAATAACGCGAATATCCTTAAATTCTTGAAGGAATTGCAAGATGTCTCCACAAAAGCTGTATTGAGTTTTTAATATACTGCCGGATTTTGGAAAAGAAACATGGACGCGTTTTTTTAATATTTAAAAATAGATGTAATCTCTGCAGTACTCTTAAGAGCGAAGAAATCTTCACAACGTCGGCGTATAGAAGAAAGTTAGGGAACGAAAATCAAGAACCTATGTCATTTATAAACAGAATAAATAGCAATGAACCCAGAATGGTACCTTTTGGTACGCCAGAGGTGGCGAAAAAAGGTTCAGATTGAACATCATCGCGCGTCACAACGCACCGCCATCGATTCAAATAGGATCTAAGTCATTACAGAAAAGTATAATAAAAAGCAAGGCAAGAAAGCTTGTCGATCCACACCGTATGTGAAGCTTTGCCGAAGGCCTTAGAAAGGACAGCTGATGATTGAACGATGAAATGAGTGATGAATTTTTCAAAAAATTCGTTGAAGCAAAACATTAATTTCAATCAATCGCTTGAACGTGGTAAGTTCAATGAAACATGGAAGCCACTTTTATGATCCCTATTTTTAAAAGCAGTAATAAAGACAAGTTATTGTCTGAAAGACTATATTACGCGGCTAATAAACTGATCCGGCTTCAGTTTGTATTAAATTTATCATTGAGCACATATCCACTAAATTCCCACTTTAAGAAAAGACCTGGGGAAGGTGAATTGAAATTGAAACACACCATCTTTTGTCATCTATAAATAGCAATAATTAAATACAACAGTGAAGACTTGTCTATTAATATTATTTTATAAAACAGCTCAACACTTCGTAAGAACTGAGAAATATCTAACCAAACGATATCAAAGATGGCCTATGGTGTGACTTTTTAAGTCTGTTGTTGATGTTGATTGATTGCTCAGGTTTAATTTTTGTCAAACTGAATAGGTCTGGATGTAAATTAGGGCATAACGAAGTGCTTAAAAAAATAATCGTTGTAAGTATTAAGTATCAGGGCACTTCATTTATGCAGAAACAAGCTTTTATATCAAAAATCATATCAGCTAATCGCTCTTGCCAACAATTGCTATTTTGCACTAAGTGAAACTCGTGTTATTGTACAGCTAAGAAGCGGGGACAGTGAATGCATCCTATGAGGCGATACTTGAAGTATTTGAGTAAAATACTCTATGGAAGATTTACGGATCTTTGCGCATTTTATTATAGTACCTCCGCTGGCTACGTAATTCATATGAGTGAGCAGGAACGCTGTCATCGTGAAAGTATTCGACGTGATACCTACTAGTGGATGACACTAGGCTCGCCAGGAGCTTAAACAGTTTATGCTTTCATCGAGAAGGTCATCAACTAGACTACTAAAACCTGATTAGAGAGGACTAACGAACTCTCATTGGATACTATACAGAACATTGTAATCTTAGTGATCATTTCAGGAAACTTGAATTAGTAGAAATCAGTAACTGCCGTTTTTGCGAAATGAATGATGAAATTCCATAGCACATTCTCTGCGAAATTTTTTTGAGATATGTGTTCAGAAGTGGTTAAGGGTACCCGGTGGTCTAGAGCACGAAAATTTCACCTATTCTCACGATTTTTTTTTAGCCATTAAACATTTAAAAAACGATGTTTAAACTTTTCGGGCTTATTAGTACGTTTATTGAGCACACAAAAAAATTTTTTTTTTACTTTTGAAACAATATTTATTATTATAAAAATGCCGCTGAAGATGACCCTCTCGAAAAATCGAACCCGGACGGCGTAGATGATTTCGAGACTTCTACTCATCTGAAACACAAAATTCAAGGAGATTCCTAATCAGAAAGAGTGCAGTTATGGTTGGAACTATAACAAATCGAAAAAATTAAAAATTGACAAAATGGCTCACTTTTGAAAAAAAGTTCGTAAAATCGGGTTTTTTCACTAGTTTTTTAGTTTAAAAAATAGAAAATTATTTAAATACAATTATGATTCTAGTTCCGTCAATAGCGATATATGTTGTTAACAACATATCCAAATTTCAAGTGATTCGGTTGAATAGTTTTTTTGTTTTCATGCCCGCCGTGCCGTAAAAAGTCGTTTCGAGATAAATGAGCTTAAAGTTGTAGGTACAGGAGCGCGCGGACCGCTCTCTATCTGGTTAATGGGCTGTAGAAGCTATAAGAAACCATTCTTTCGAAATATCGAAAAACGAACAAATCGTTGTTTTGAAATTTTTAGACCACCGGCTCCCCTTAAAACAAATATTTCTTCATTGTTCTTAAGTATAGCACAGCTCCTGAATTTTTTTAATTTTTGGTTTAGTAATGCAGAAAGTTTCCAGTCCATTTGTGGAACAACATCAAGACGCACACCATAAATAGGAGGAGGAGCTCGGCCAAACACCCAAAAAGGGTGTACGCGCCAATTATATATATATAATGCAGAAAGTTTGGGTGGTGCATGACTACCATTCGAAATTATGGGAAAAATGTTTCTTAAAGCGGCCGCCCCTCAACTGGCAATTTCAAACTTCCGCGTATTCCTCCGAGAAAGTTCCTCATAAAATAATAGGTCTATTTATAAGTTCGTGCGGTTTTACAACAGATGGCGTAACTTGATTATTATTCCATCGATCCACATTTCCAAACATTCATTGGAGAGCTACTGTCGTAAGGCACAAACGTCAGTATAAGTTTTTTATTTGAAGCGTAAACAACAATATTTTTACCACACTTGAAAATGTCGAATTTCGTGCCAAATAATGTGTTTTTGCGGGGAATTCTTCTTCATTATTTTAATATGAAGAAAAAAGCAGCCGAAAGTCATCGTATCTTGGTGGAAGTTTATGGTGAGCATGCTCTATCTGAGCGAACGTGCCAGAAGTGGTTTGCACGCTTTAAAAGTGGTGATTTTGGCTTGGAAGACGAAGAACGCGAGGGTGCGCCGCCAAAGTTCATGGATACCGAATTGGAGGAATTGCTCGATCAAGATCCGGCTCAAACGCAAGAAGAGGTTGCAAAAACTTTGGGAGTTGATCAATCAACCATTTCCAAACGTTTAAAAGCCATGGGAATGATCCGAAAGGTAGGCCATTGGGTGCCGTATGAATTGAAGCCAAGAGACGTTGAACGCCGTTTTATGGCATGCGAACAACTGCTTCAACGGCACAAAAGAAAGGGTTTTTTGCATCGAATTGTGACTGGCGATGAAAAGTGGGTCCATTACGACAATCCAAAACGTCGGGCAACGTATGGATACCCTGGCCATGCTTCAACATCGACGTCGGCGCAGAATATTCATGGCCTGAAGGTTATGCTGTGTATCTGGTGGGACCAGCTGGGTGTTGTGTATTATGAGCTACTGAAACCGAATGAAACGATTACGGGGGATGTCTACCGACGACAATTGATGCGTTTGAGACGAGCACTGCGAGAAAAACGGCCGCAATACGCCGATAGACACGACAAAGTTATTTTGCAACATGACAATGCTCGGCCACATGTTGCACAAGTGGTCAAAACATACTTAGAAACGCTCAAATGGGATGTCCTACCCCACCCGCTGTATAGTCCAGACCTTGCGCCATCCGATTACTATCTCTTCCGATCGATGCAACATGGCCTGGCTGACCAGCACTTCCGTAATTACGATGAAGTCAAAAAATGGATCGATTCGTGGATTGCGGCAAAACCGACCGAATTTTTCACAAAGGGAATCCGTGAATTGCCAGAAAGATGGGAAAAAGTAGTAGTAAGCGATGGACAATATTTTGAATATTAAATTTGTAACCATTTTACGTCAATAAAGTTTCAAATTTCGAAAAAAACCGCACGAACTTATTCATAGACTTCCGTTTGGAGTTGACTTGGAACTGTGGGTCCATTCATTTGCCCAAAAACCAAAGAAATGCTAGTTTTTAAGGAGTACTTTGAAGTTAGATACAGTTTTTCAGGATGTCAAGTAAAGCTCACTCTATTGGTAATATGTGAAATTGAGCTTCATGACGGTAACCAAGTCTGCCTCAAGCGAATATTTTACATTTGTTGAATAGAATACAAAATAGAATAATGTGACGCCTATAGTTTTAGCTTCTAGTACCTAATGTAATATTATATAATTATGTTTCTAGTAAAAAAGGGAATGTAATACAACCTTACTAACCTTTTTCCTTGGCCACGTGAGTTATTGTCCACTACCCATCTCTCCTCTTCCTCTTACAGTGCTAAAAAAGTGTTCAATAAACATAATAAGCAAATTTTCAATCTACATAATTTTAGGAGTTTTACACTTATTCTGACCGATTTTTTATAAAAGGAATATGCTTAGATAAATATTCGTCTACTGTTGTCATCAAAAGTACACTCGTGTTTCTTTGGGCTCAAGCGCTTGTCATTTTGTTTTCACAACGGCAACTATTCGAGCTACCATGCCAGTAACGGTTTTTAGGCAGTAGTAGATTAAGCCTCATTTTTCAATTTATCTGCTGGCTCCTAAGTAATCTGCAGTGGCGGTAATAAAATTTGTCTTGAAGCTCTGAAAAGTTCATTACCGTGAAGATATTAAGAACCACTTCAACAGCACTTCCAGCCGAAAAGCTGGCCTGTTAAACCGGCCGGAGGACAAATATTAACAAACTGACACACATAAACCAAAAAAAGTGGAGTTAATGGTTATTTCGTTTATATCACTTCGAAGCTATTATAATTTTATAGTCATCTTAAATTTTATATCTAAGCTTTTGGTTATTTTTGTTCGCACTTTGATTGCGACAAAACAAGTTGGTGAGGCTACAAAACTGAACACAACAACACAGAGATATTTATAAGTATAGTGGTGGCATTAGTAATGATTACTGAACTACAACAGCTTCACGGTAGAATGCTGCTGCTGCTGCTGTAGTTGCTGCTGAGGTGGGCAGTCGATGCTGCTGTAGTAAATATTTTTACTTCTCTTATTTACTTGTATATTTTAATGTAGTTTTCTGTTTTGATGATTTTCGTTGTTAAATTTTTTCAGTTGTTACCACAAAGCCGCAGTTTGTTTGCAGTTAGCGCTGCTATAATTTCCACTAATATAAATGACTTCCGTAAATGGTGGTTGAGTGGAACTGTTCTTCGATGTTTCAAACTTTTCTGGCTGCTGCTGCTGCTTGTTCTTACTGACACCTCCAAGTAGCATTACATTTTGTGAAGAGTTGAAACATCAGGCTACAGCTTACAGCTCTACGTTTTAGTAATACATCTACGGCACTATCAAATGACAGGAAAAGTGAGCGACATAGAAACTGAAAGATAAAAACCAAAATGGTTTACAAGATTTACTGTGTGACGTTGATGTTTGAAGGTGTCATTGTTTTGGATAATGAGTTTGGCTCTTAGACATGTGTGCATATATATAAGTACATATAGACTGATGCAAGTAGCAACACATTGCTCTTGCTTTTATTGTTACGCGTCGGAGCACAGTAGTACCTTAATGTGTGCCTCTACAACATTTAGAGTAAGAAATATGGAGATTTATCAAAATAACACCTCTTATTGGAAAACCCTTTAAAACAGCATACCCACAAAAAATTTTAGAATTAATATTTTTGTGAACATCTCAAATTTTGCAAACATTGTAAAAAGATTAGACCTTTACCTTATGTTAGCACAAATGTACATATACATATACTATATATTACTTAAGTATTTTACTTATATATGCATTGGAAGGGTGTATCCATTCTCTATCCTCTCGAATTAACCAGCCCACCAGACACACCCGCATCATTCCAAGACAATAAAAATTGTGGCAATAGATCATTAGCATTCATTTCATTTCATTTAACAATGGAGAAATCACAGAGGCGGCAATTAATTGCTGTTGTCAGCACATCGAAATAAAAGACGAAGTAAAATCGAAAAAAATCGCAATAAACATAACAGAACTCCAGCAAGCCGCAAAAATGATATGGACAATACCGAACGACACAAAAAGGTGTGTAAGCAAGAAAACAATCAAACAGAATTTGAAAAATTGCTATTAAAATTGGTAGAATAATTAAATGGACAGAAACCAAAGGAAAACTTAAAAATATACAATATTTACCGGGTGGTCCAAATTCAATTATCTTCTTAGAAAAGAAATAAATTAAAAAATATCTATTTCGTTTGGCACATTATTTCGATATTGGAAAGCACAAAACATTATTATTATATATGGAATATGATTTCATTAAGATGCTTGCCACAACTGAGGCTGAGGCTCTAAATTTTCATCAGCTTCCTGACGGTTTCCAGTTCTATCTCCCAAATGGCTCCAATTACTTTAAAACTCTGAATACTTTCTGAATAATCCGCTTAACTGGATTTCTTATAGCATCTCATAAGAGGCCAAGTGAGTTGATTTGTGGCTCAGAGGTGGCCAATTGGCAGCTAGTATTAAAATTTCCATCCATTTGTGGAACAACATCAAGACGCGCACCACAAATAGGAGGAGGAGCTCGGCCAAACACCCAAAAAGGGTGCATGCGCCAATTATATATATAGTATATATATAATAAAAGTTCCGAATGTGGTGCCTCAAAAGACCGAAGTTCAGACCGCAAAAAGTTGATGTTTCCAGCAGCAAAAAAAAAAAATGCGCCAAAGATGTCATTACTTAGAGATCATCAATGGATTCTCTCTCTCTCAAATTCATCAACTTTGATTGTTATAGGCGGATGAACACCAGCTTTGTCATATATTTTCGTACCAATTTTATTTTCAATTATACTTCTAATCTGCTACTTATGGTCAAAATATAATACTATTCAAAAGTGTAACTGCAATTGGGTCACCCTATAGATGCGCATTAATAAAATGTTTTCGAAAGTGATGCAAAGCTACGATACGTACACCAAAAGTGCGCCGCAGCTGCCGCACGACTTTGGCACGCGCACATTTGCTCCGCTACCGTTTACAATCTGCTTAAAAATACCATAACACAAAATAAACAACAAAATGGAACAAGATCAAAGGCAAACCAAACTTACTTTGGTGCCTCAAAGCAGCAGCAGTAGATCGCTTTTGTGGCACCGAAAATAAATTTAAAGTGAGCTGAAGAATGGGTGGCGGGAGCGGCTTATTGAACTGCTAATGGCAGTGCAATTTATTTGGCTTAACTTGATTGTAATTGAAATTGCCATGGCTACCTGAACAGTTGCAGTAGCGGCGCTAATTCATTTGTGTCCTGTGCTGTTGTGCAACTGAGTGGAAACCTCCAAACGGAAAGCCAAAGTCAATGGTTGCCGGCAGAAAATTTATTAGCTAAGCAAACATGATATCGCATTAACTGCCACTTTATGGGTTTGAATGTGATAAAGTTTTTAATTACACTTTTAAAACATGCAGATTACTAAAGTGCATTTTATTGAAACTTCATGCATATCACGAAAGGTTACGTCTAATAAATAAAATATAGCTACACCCCGCTACAAAATAGTAGCACATCAGTACTTTTAACGATTTCGACAACTTTTCTATATATAAAAATCTATTACTTCCTCAGTAGATGATCTCTGTAGTGATCGGTATCTCGTTTCATTTTCATATTCCTATTAGATCTTTACGCAATACTTACCCATTTCATCTTATCAGCTAATTACGTGCAATTAAGTTTATACAGTTCTGTTCAAGCATTTTTGTTGTTAAAGAAAATGTCAATACGGTCAGTAATGACAGTTTGGCCTATTGGCACGAACTCCTTGCGGACAATTCGGTTGGAATCGTAAAAACAAGCGTACACTGACTTGATTTTTCACTTCTCCCCTCTGGGGCCTTCCATTCGTTACTTTGACGCTTTATTTCAGATTCATGATGAAAACACCACGTTTTATCACCAGTTACAATGTTGTAAAGAAAGTTCCCGTCTTTTCTCGTCTCTTTAATCAGGTATTTCGATTATTGAATTCTGAGCAATTTTTGGTCCTCAGTTAACTTGTGCAGAATGAAACGAGCACAGACCTTTCGTAAGCCCAAATTATCAGATAAAATGCGATAAATTGATGTTTTGGAGATATTCAACTCAGATTCCATGAATTTCAACGAAGAAGTCGGTTAATTTTTGATAAATTTACAAACAATTTCGATGGAGTTTTCGGTGATTACTAATTTATGTCCTCACAACCATGTCTGAAACGTGTAAACCACTCATGATCTCTAGACAATCATCGCCATAAACTTTTTTTATCAATTCAAATGTTTCGGTAAAGGTGTTACCGATTTTACAACAAAATTTGATATTAGCTCTTTGTTCAAAACTCATTTTTGTACCGATGACACAAACTTACTGACACTTTAGACGCAATAACTTCGCTTCCACTGAACCGTATGTCAGCAAGCTTTCACTGGAAGTCAGCTACGGATGTAATTTCCAATGCACTAACTCATTAAAAAGATGGCGCCATCAAAAACGTTTTCATGACGCCAGTTTTGTTTATTTTGGACTTCACCTTGTATTTCTCCCAATTCGATACTGTTAATATTATATAAACCGTTAGTCTACTGTTAGTATGTATGTACTGTCATATAAATGTTAATATCTACTGTTAGTATACACGGCTATGACAATTTTACACAGCAGAAAAGAGGGGCTGGATGTAAAGATATGGATATGCTTATATACATACATAGACCTTTTTGCTTCCGTTGCTTATAGTAATTAACCGGTACAGAAATATCCATACTCATTCTTTAAATCGCTATTCCAACAACTAATGTGATAAAGCCATACCACGCAACACAAAAAGAAATAAATCGTTTTCCAGCGCACACTTTTGCCTGCATATATAATTACTTCATCACTACTACTCAACATAGCTCTCTGGTGATCGCTTTTGTATTGTTATTAGTACTTAAAATAAAGTCTTGGATGTCTTTACCTGTCATACAAATTTATTACATCAACTGCAGTTTGTGTTATACAGGTTCGGCTTATCGTTTTCACACTCAGAGGTATAGCGTACAACATATATACATACATACATTTATGCATCTAGAAACTTGGGATTTCTACAAGCATAACTATCTATTAAATCTTCACCAACCAGCAATAACGGAAGTAAACTGATTGAAAATACTTCCGATTGCTGATGCAAAGTTCAAAGCAAAGCTATATTTACACAATGTAACATACGCCAACTTCCGTTTCTACTGAAACTAATTCTAAACTTGTTATAAATTGAAATTCACTGTCATCGGTAAGTAATTGCATTACCACTACTCCATTATTATTGCATACAATGCCATTATGCGGAATGGAAATAGATGGCAGGTAATGGAGCGGTACATAAAATGTACATACACCGTTAAATAGTATACAAATGTACTTTAAATGAGTACACTTATGTCAGCGATATTTAAACATCCGTTCAGCATACGTAATTTTTCTCTAGTTATGTCATTGACTTAATTGTGGCTTGTAATAATATTAACAAGTTCTTGGCTATTAGTCATCGCTCCTTGCAGCAAAATTATCCTATTTTACTAAATCGATAAAAAGTGGCGAACATATCAAGCTTTGTATTTTGCTTAGAAAAAGGTGATGTTGCTTATTCTTTGAGCAGTAGGCAACGAAATCTCTTATTGAAACTTTTGTATTGGGACTTGAATCAATAAAATAATTAAATTTTCTAAAAAATTTATGCAAATATTGTCTCAGCATCTCTTTTGATTGGAAAAAGTGAGCAAGTTTACAAAAATATTACTCAGCATTATTTGTATTAACCCTTACGAGATTTCATGTACGGTGACCCTACACAAAATTGTCTCCTTGTCTTCGTCAAACATTTTAAACCTCCAATTGCCTTTTCAACTCCTGACCTTTTAGTATAACTGTTTTGAGAGCGGATCAAAAAGGCGCCTTTAAGAAGGTGTTAAGGCGCTGGCCCAATGCAAGCTGGCTTGGCTTGCTGTTCTTGCTCTGCTTCGCTTTGAAATCTTGTATGGCCAAATGGGTGCTTTGAATGCAGTCATAACAATCAGATGATTCATAAAATGAAAAAGGAGACAGAGATCTTAGTCATCTTCAATAATGCTTTGAATCCTGTTGTTAACTAGAAGCTATGAAAACATATTGCGAAGTTTTCTTTTAATAGTAAAAATGCACAAGAGAAGACGCCAATTACTCCAACTACGAAAATTTTGGGCGGGCGGATTATTTTTAGATCGGTAAAAACAAGGGCACGTTCAGCTTTGCGCAAGCTTACAAGTTACGAAGAACTATTTAAAAGTAGTATATATAATACATCTATGCTTTTAAATGGCACTTATCAAATTATGAAAAGCAAATGTGACTGTTCAGTTTCAACAGTCGGTTTGTGTGGTTCATGTTCCATTCTGGCCACGTCATCCTACTTGTTGCACAGGTCAGTGATTGAGTCCATAGCACGTTGACAGCTTTGATGGTATGTTTGTATATTAACAGCTTACAAATGGTATAGGTATAGGTATATTCGCTTCATCTGGTTGGATTGGTAATGTGGTATGCCTAAAACCCACCTGAAACCATACCGAAAACTTCAAATGCGAAACAATACTTTTCGGGTTGGCCATATTTATCAGGTGAAACACATCTTGATCGGCTGAAATTTCACTTGTTTATTCATACTCATTATATGAAAGAGTAGTGAGCCACACAATAATAATTTTGCAAACATAGAAATCAGATAGGATAATGATAATAAAAATAATAATAATAATTGGCACTTATACCCTTCATTGGATGCTTGGCTGAGCTCCTCCTCCTATTTGTGGTGTGTATCTTCATGTTTTCCCACAAACGGTCAAAGGACCTACAGTTCTATGCCGCCTCCGAACCCTGGTGGTTTTTGTGAGTAGGTTTTCATGACAGAAATATACTCGGAGCTTTGCCATTTCCTGCCGAAGGGCGACTGCTTTTAGAAACATTTTTTCTATCATTTGATATATCATGTCCACAGTGGGTTTCGAATGCGGGCACTGCGGGGTAGTAGTGAACCACCAACTATTTATTATATTTGCTTGTTCCCGTTTGCCCCGCTTAGTGGTGCTTGGCTCACAGTGTGTCATATATACGCACAAAAATAAATTTTTTGAGAGAATGTTTGTTTTATTTTCAATATTTTGTATGTCATAATACAAAAACAATTGAAAATTTGATTATCTTGCATTAGCTAAAAAATTCACAGTTGTATAGCAAAAAAATTATATTCAAATCAGTTGAGTAATTTTTGATTTGTGGCATTGTGAAAATGAATTTTATGATTAGTTCATTTTGGTTTATTTCGGGGCGTATCACCGTTTGTAAGTTTATGCCATTTATGTCAAGGAAATACATTACAAAATACGCTAGGTTCAAAATACAGAAAAAACGTATATACAAATGGTGAATCTTAATGCATAATATTTAGTTATTACATTCTTCAAGTATGTTATTACTGGTTTGTTTTTTATACAAATTTTGTATGATTTTTTTTTTCGAATTTGAAGTTTATGTTGAAATCTATATATATACAGAGGCGCTCACTATAGAAGCAATGCGAAATTTTTTGACCACTTTTAATTTTTTGATTTACTTATTAAAATATGGATCATGTAACAATAAACAATGTATTTCAAAGTTTCACACAAGTGTAAAACAATAAGAGAAAATAGTAAAAAAATGTTCGTCAAAACTTAAAACATTTTAGTATGAAGTTTGTTCAATTGTGGTTATAATTTTTGTATTATTTTTCAAGTTTAAAATGGCTCAAAATATGGTTGTATTTTTCATATATTTTTTCATGGAAGGAGTTGTGCATTTCTTCCATGTAGCGAATGCTCGAATTTTTTTTCATACCTGTATGGCAGAAAATATAAATAAATAGCCAAAACTTGGCAATACACTTCAAACTGTTATTATTGTGAGCGCCACTGTACATATCAAAGGCATCCTACTAAACCAGATTTCTTATGATGCATTTCTTTAACTTAACAGTTTTTTTCCACTTCTAATTTTTCGGTTATTCATTTAGAGTAGTTATTATTTATTTATATTTGAAGCAGTAATTATTTATTTTCTCTTTTATTTCAGGTATGCGTTTACAACTAAGTACATCTACATATATCAATTATATATAAAACCTGCTTATGGGAAAATGTAATGCGTAAGTTTTAAAACTCTGTGATAAGCCATTATCAAATCATCTCGAGAATATTCAGTTTGAATTTCACTACAGTTTCGTTGCAGTTGAGTCATTTATCATTAGTTTAAAAAATAAGCACGTTTCTCGATTCATAAAATTTAAGTTTTAGAAGTTCTTAATTTTTTCGAGTTTTGCGCGAATTTACAATAGATGGAATATTGTGTAACATTAATTTATTTATTTAGTATCAGTAAATGGCAATAACAAAATTATTGCTCTATTATTGCTCCTTGAAAGGTGGGTAAGGCTTTCTCAAGTGGGCCACAAAATTACCAAAGTGAAAATTTTGCGATGAAATTCAGCCAGGACTTAGTTCTATCATCCAGGACCACACTCAGAAAATTTTGTTGTAAAACTCTAAATAGTTTTTGTTTTATTAACTATCGAAGTTTTTTGCAGCGCTTGAATAATTATCACATTTCTCGTAAAGTAAGTATCCGATTACAACGATTTTTCAACTGCAGACTGATAAAGGATGATATTTTCCAAAAACGTTATTTTTGTTCCGAAACTTGATGTTTTGTTGTTGTAAATAATTTTTTTAATAAACAATGAAAAATTTAACTAATTTCTGCGCCTCTGGGATGAAAATTTTTTAAGGATATTAACGTAATAAACATCTGTGCATCTATGTATGGAAAAAAATGAGTGCAATTCGAAAAGGATTAATTACAATTAATTTTTTTGTGCCAGAATGCGCGCTTCGACTTACGCGAACGCGCACGGACACACAAACGGCGGCTCGCGGGCGGCTTGCGAAAAACCGTGTTTCGGACACGTCTCAACGCGATATGCTTCCGTAAGATCAGTTTTGCCGACATTGTCATTAGTTGTGTCTAGTCTCCTTCCGACTGCTGTTGTGATGTGTTTCGGTGATAATAAAAACTGTGATATTATGTAAATCGCGTACGTTAATGTGTACAAAACTAAGTGTAGACTAATATAATGCCACATGCAAATCGTTGTTGTAACCCTTTCGGAAAACAAAACCATAGTCGTGTTTACACAAATCTAGTCCGAATAAGTGACCAAAATGCGAAATTTAGTGTCGTGTTCAAAATTCTGTGCAATCAGAATACTGGAGCACAACGCAGGCAACAATACATCCTTACGTTGTGCATTACAAAGAAAACGGCGTAGAACAGCATACGAATTTTGTGATAATTTCTGAAGCATTGGAACATGACAATTCCACAGTCAATTTGTTCAATTCTAAATTGATTCAATATTTGATTAAACAGTTTGGTAAACGAAATGTGAAGAAAATCTATTATTTTTCCGACGGGGCGGCCTCACAGTACAAAAACAAGTACAATTTTATAAATTTACTATTTCACAAAAAGGATTTTGGCATCGATGCCGAGTGGCACTTTTTTGCCTCTGCACATGGGAAAGGTGCCTGGGATGGTATTGGTGGTGCTATAAAGAGAGATGCGTACCATGCAAGCTTGCGAGATAAAATCCCGGTGAAAATTACGGGACCGAAACAATTGTATGATTGGGCAAAAGTCAATTCTAAGAAAATTAAATTTGCTTACTGTAATAAACAAGAACATGAAAATCATTCTAGTAAGTTGAAAAAGCGCTATTCCAAAGCACAAACTTTGAAAAATACGAGGCAGTTCCATTCTTTTTATCTAAAAGATAAAAATTCCATCTAGTGCAAAATATTTTCAGCCCACGATCAATCTAAAATTATACCCATTATGCAAAAACAAACTACATGAAAAGTGTAAAAAGCGTGAATGATTTTCGTTTTTTCTCGAAATAACAAATGAATATGCGATATCTGTATAACTTTCTATATCTGTTTCACTTTTTGTGTCCGTCCGTGAATTGCTGTTGTTTTTCAATTTTAAGGACATTTGCTGACTGAACTTACAATGTATAGATCTGATATGTAAACATAAACGTTAGTAATAAAGAAGTATATATGAAACCTTGCATGACAGCTTATACATTCCTTTGAATTCATTTGATTTAATTATCATTACGCATTTCCGCGACAGTCAAAACGCAAATTCTGTTATACGTAAATTATTTATATGGCCAATCTTTAAAAACAAGTAAACACCAGTAATGGAAAAGTCGGCAAAACTGATCTTACGGAAGCATATCGCGTTGAGACGTGTCCGAAACACGGTTTTTCGCAAGCCGCCCGCGAGCCGCCGTTTGTGTGTCCGTGCGCGTTCGCGTAAGTCGAAGCGCGCATTCTGGCACAAAAAAATTAATTGTAATTAATCCTTTTCGAATTGCACTCATTTTTTTCCATACATAGATGCACAGATGTTTATTACGTTAATATCCTTAAAAAATTTTCATCCCAGAGGCGCAGAAATTAGTTAAATTTTTCATTGTTTATTAAAAAAATTATTTACAACAACAAAACATCAAGTTTCGGAACAAAAATAACGTTTTTGGAAAATATCATCCTTTATCAGTCTGCAGTTGAAAAATCGTTGTAATCGGATACTTACTTTACGAGAAATGTGATAATTATTCAAGCGCTGCAAAAAACTTCGATAGTTAATAAAACAAAAACTATTTAGAGTTTTACAACAAAATTTTCTGAGTGTGGTCCTGGATGATAGAACTAAGTCCTGGCTGAATTTCATCGCAAACTATTCACTTTGGTAAATTTGTGGCCCAGTTGAGAAAGCCTTACCCAGGTATGACTTTTTAAAAATATTTTGTTTCATTCGCTGTACATTCCACCCAATAATATTAACTACATATATAAAGCTTTATTGGTGGTTAAATTATGAAGCAGTTTTGCTATTGCAACCGGGCGCAAAATTCTGTTACTACTTACTTTTTTTATATATTTTTATATTCACGTGATGCCAAATCTCAGTGCAACATAAAATCGGCAGAACTCTTCTATATTGATGGCATTTTTATATTCTCATGATGCACACAACCAAGTCAAATAAAGAAATAACATGTATATTTGTAACATTTGTTAATTTTGAATTTGCTAATTGTTGTTAAAATTTTAAGTTTTAATATGATTGTGAAACTTTAAGTTACCTATATGTTATCAAACAATTTTTCTTACGAAAAAAATCTCCCATTTTAAACTTGCACTAAAAGGAATTTTCTTTCCAGCATCGAAACTGCTGTTTTCTTTATTTTAGACGGTTTTTTTATTTTTTATATATGAGTCAAACCATGTCAAGTGGGCCCCGAATTTTCCATCAAATTCCCGATTTTAAAATCAAAATGCATTTTTGGACATAATAATTGCTGTGAATAGTTTTTTTTTATTTCGCTTTTTGTTTATGTTATTAACAATTGAATTTTTTTGCATGATATTCTTGTAAAATCAATATCTCAGAAACTACAATTGATTATTTGATGAAATTTATTTCGGTTACCAAAAAATGTTTACACTACCGATTTAACGTGCAAAGACTGTGTATTTATTGAAACAATAATTTTTAACAATAATTTTTATGAAAAATTGCAATTATTTTTACGTTCTTCACGCTCTAAATGGACAATATTACAGTCAGATTAAGCGCACAATGCTCACCTTTAATAATCTGTAAAGAAAACTTTGTTCATCCAATCCGTTCTGAAGATATCGAATTTTTTGTCAGTCGAGGCACTACGCACGAACTTGCATGTGCATGGCCTTGCAGTGTGCTGTGATTCCTAAAGCGTGCTGTGTTTAAAAATTTAACGCCAGTTTGTTATTTTGGGGAATGTAAAAAATGTCCTGGAGTGGCCCCGATCATTGATGAACTGTAAGAAATATTGACTGAAAATAACGTTGAAGAAGTCACGTTTACTCAATGGATCAACACTGATCGGTAACTAAAAAATTTTAAATGAATTAGCAGTGCAACTTCTCGTCCACCTTTTTTGCAGCTGTGATATAGTACAAACGACGGACAAGATAGCTGAGTTTTTGAAAAAGTTAAGCGAAGATCTAGCATCCGTGTTAAAGCACGACTTTTTATCAAAAGCCCAAGCAGCTTACTTTGGCTGAAAGTATGTATGCCCGAAAAGTAAGTATGCAGCGTGTTGCTGCAAATCATATTCGCGATGCTAAAGCTCTTTTCGAGTGGGCCAAAGGTGCGTTTAAATCGATAGATTTTGTTTTTTGTTCGCAAAAAGATCATGATGCACATGAAAAAAAATTTCCAAACGCTTCAATGAGGCAATAGCTATAAAAAAAACGCGGCGATTTCATCACTTCGAACCTGCAAGAGTAAATATTTTTTGGTAACCGAAATAAATTTCATCAAATTATCAATTGTAGTTTCTGAGATATTGATTTTACAAGAATATCATGCAAAAAAATTCAATTATTAATAACATAAACAAAAAGCGAAATAAAAAAAAACTATTCACATTGATTTTAAAATCGGGAATTTTATGGAAAATTCGGGGCCCACTTGAAGTGGTTTGACTCATATATTTTTTTTAAGTTTAACATTCTTTATAAAAAAATTCAAATTTGTGTAAAACAGTTAAGAGGTAAAATATCTATACGTTTGGTTTAATCATGTGAAACCCACAGTTTTCAAATTGACATAGATTAGCTAGAATCCATTCAACAACAGTTTTAATTTTTTATCTTCCGCTAAACAAGTCGTCTAATCAATCAATCTGTGTCATACTTGTCAGACTTAGAAAAGTGCTAGGAATAATATTTATGCTTAAACTGCGGGATTAATTGCTTTCTAGTCCATTTATTCTAGCAAAAGTATGCTCTCCCTCTTGAGAATTAAGGCACATTAAGCCTCTTTTTTTAAATAATATAAAACAAATTACGTATTTAGCGAACCATTTCGATCCTTATACCAAATTTTAATTTTTGTTCCTGCACTTTTGATATAACGGAGCCGCCTTTTACGATGAAGAAAACGGTACTATCCTCTGTCAATAAATGATTAACGGTGGTACATATTTAGCTTTTCATTGAGCTAACGATTTTTTGTTTTTCCAAACATTTTTAAAACTCGCCGCTAACCTTAAAATATTGCATTTCTTGGCCTAGCTCAAAAACAAAAATTATTCGTATATCATGCGGACTGCCTCTCGTGCGGCTTGGTAGTAAGGAAGGTAGCCGCTGGGGTTAATAGTAAAAAGAATAGATATTCTTCTTCGAATTGAATGGCATTTTTTGTTCTTGTAATTTTTCCATAGCAATGTTACGCTTCTTTCAGTTCAGAGGTTTTTTTTTAACAATTTTTTAGAAATGTTGCTTTCGTACAACATTCAAATCTTCAGTGGGGTTTTGAATGTGTTTCATGGTTTGACGTTACTCAGCTTGTCTACCCTTTGCATTTCTTTTTTAAATTTTTGGTAATGAACCAAAAACAATGCTTCCTTTGCTTAATACGGCTTTCGGAGTGAAAGCAATCCGTGCTGGATTCACTTGTTTTCAAATTTTGCTTCATATAACTTCATCAGCTAAAAGTGAACAACAGATTTTGACTTTTTCTTGGCTGAATTTGTTCATTATCATTTGCCATGTAGTAGCAGTAGTCACGCACAAACTCACTCCTCTACTATAGAATCCCACTTTTAGTAATAGGACTATGAATAAGTTCGTGCGGTTTTTTTCGAAATTTGAAACTTTATTGACGTAAAATGGTTACAAATTTAATATTCAAAATATTGTCCATCGCTTACTACTACTTTTTCCCATCTTTCTGGCAATTCACGGATTCCCTTTGTGAAAAATTCGGTCGGTTTTGCCGCAATCCACGAATCGATCCATTTTTTGACTTCATCGTAATTACGGAAGTGCTGGTCAGCCAGGCCATGTTGCATCGATCGGAAGAGATAGTAATCGGATGGCGCAAGGTCTGGACTATACGGCGGGTGGGGTAGGACATTCCATTTGAGCGTTTCTAAGTATGTTTTGACCACTTGTGCAACATGTGGCCGAGCATTGTCATGTTGCAAAATAACTTTGTCGTGTCTATCGGCGTATTGCGGCCGTTTTTCTCGCAGTGCTCGGCTCAAACGCATCAATTGTCGTCGGTAGACATCCCCCGTAATCGTTTCATTCGGTTTCAGTAGCTCATAATACACAACACCCAGCTGGTCCCACCAGATACACAGCATAACCTTCAGGCCATGAATATTCTGCGCCGACGTCGATGTTGAAGCATGGCCAGGGTATCCATACGTTGCCCGACGTTTTGGATTGTCGTAATGGACCCACTTTTCATCGCCAGTCACAATTCGATGCAAAAAACCTTTTCTTTTGTGCCGTTGAAGCAGTTGTTCGCATGCCATAAAACGGCGTTCAACGTCTCTTGGCTTCAATTCATACGGCACCCAATGGCCTACCTTTCGGATCATTCCCATGGCTTTTGAACGTTTGGAAATGGTTGATTGATCAACTCCCAAAGTTTTTGCAACCTCTTCTTGCGTTTGAGCCGGATCTTGATCGAGCAATTCCTCCAATTCGGTATCCATGAACTTTGGCGGCGCACCCTCGCGTTCTTCGTCTTCCAAGCCAAAATCACCACTTTTAAAGCGTGCAAACCACTTCTGGCACGTTCGCTCAGATAGAGCATGCTCACCATAAACTTCCACCAAGATACGATGACTTTCGGCTGCTTTTTTCTTCATATTAAAATAATGAAGAAGAATTCCCCGCAAAAACACATTATTTGGCACGAAATTCGACATTTTCAAGTGTGGTAAAAATATTGTTGTTTACGCTTCAAATAAAAAACTTATACTGACGTTTGTGCCTTACGACAGTAGCTCTCCAATGAATGTTTGGAAATGTGGATCGATGGAATAATAATCAAGTTACGCCATCTGTTGTAAAACCGCACGAACTTATAAATAGACCTATTATATCAAATCAACATTTTTCTTCTTTTCACACAGAGTTCCTGCAATTACCTACTTTCATTCAACTACATTTTAGTGATCCAGTGGCGACCTTGATTCTTTTTCGATTTTTGTGGATGAAAAGAAAATGTTAATAACTTAATAATATAGAAAGGGGTATAAAAAATATAAGACGGCAGTTGTTATTCAGAATTTGTCTGTATGGCTCATATTAAATGGCGTAAAATCCTAATTACCCATTCACCTTTTATTTCCATCATCAATATGAAAGGGTATGTAAGGATTCAATGGTTTTATACGTTGTGGCACACAAGTTTTGATAGTTGTAATCTATTCATTATTAGATGCGTCAAAACTTTTGCTTGTCCGTACTTCCGTCCAATCGCAATATACTATAGGAAGTGGAAGCGAAAGTATTAATTTCGAGCAATTCGTTATGCTGTTGGAAATTTCGCAATTGTATCGGCGCAATGCAGCATTGAACTGCCACCGATTGCCTATCAAATGATCTACCGTTACTGCTGCTAAATAATTAATTTCGAATTGAATTTATGTGCAATAGGTAGTAAACAATTAATCATAACAGAGATTGCAGTAATTGAAATATTTGATTACGTGTTTGTGTGTGTGTGCGTGTGTAAACACAGCAAATCAATAAATTTTTATCCTATCCATTTATCATATGTCGCAAATTAAGATATCTGGTAAAGTGTTCGCAGTAAGAGGAATGAAGTTTGGAACATAAAAAATAGAAGAGATTGAAAATGGGTAGGAATGCACAAAAGTTTAGATAGAGTAAAAATTAATATAAACATTAAAAAATGTCAAATGTGTTAGAGATTTACAAAGTTAGTAATAGGAAAATTAAGAAATAATTTAATAAAAATTATAAAAGTGCCAAAAATTGCGGGCATACCCAATAAGGGGCGTAAAAGCCTATTACATTAATTTGGGGAAAAGGAAATTCATAATTTTTGCGTAAAATTATTGCGCAAATAGTTTAATTTTTTTATGTTTGATCTTCAGCTCCTGAGCGATGCTGCGACTACTAACATGCCGGTCAAATTCGATTATTGCTGTGATTTGATCGACTTTTTCGATTTTATCGACATTTCCTTTAATATCAAAATGTTTGAACGGAATTGACATCCGAAATTGCACGTAATTTGCTGTTACAGTATCGGCACCATAAACATCATTCACAATTTCAGCGGATTGGCTTGCATTTTCGTCTTTATCAAAGAAAAACTGTCACGAATTTTCTTTTTATTCTCTTCAATTGTTAACACCCTGTAACTTCCAACTGAATGGAACAAACAAAGGTAGGTAGGTGAAATAATTGAAGTGCCAGTCTGGCACTCGTCAAGTAGCACTGAAGGGCCGTTTTGATACCATTATGAGACCTCCAACAGGCAGATATCTACAGCCAACCAGAGCTGTTGATGTAAGGGAGAAGATTGACTGGATTTAGTTTGGCGCACTGCCCAAGGCCGTCGAAGAAAGGAACACCCAGTGACCTTAATCGTCTAGCTGCCAAGCCTGGTCATTTACAGAGAAAATGCTCAACAGTTTCCTTCTCTGCAAGGTCCCCACAGCTTCTGCAATGGGGGTTAAATGGTAACCTTAGCTTTTTCGCGTGTGTGCCGATCGCCCAGTGACCGATAAACACAGCTACGAGCTTGAAAATTGGATGGGGAGGAGTCCAAAGGACTTTCTGAGTCCTCGGTATATTATACTGGGGCCAAAGGGTTTTCGAAATAGCATATGAACAAAAGGCTGCGCTTTCCTGAAAAATATTATAATTTGTACAGTTGCCCTTTAACAACTTTCAGGGGGTTGCCGATGACAAGAACAAACAAAAAACAGTGTGAAATTGAAACAGTTAAATTGTTTGATCTATACTTTACGAGATATCGGTCATTACAGCCATCTACCGAGCAAATAATGGATTTACTTTTCCCCCAGCCAAAATATTAGTATAATATGTATATTTTGTTGACAAAATTACTCCTTGAGAGTACAACGCATTTTTCTATTAATTTATCAATCACGATTTGAATTGAGCTCTCCTATTTAATGTAAGATTGTTTGAAAAATGGTTTTTTAAACCTTCTAATCGGATTTTCTTACAGCCTTTATAGTGCGGCCTAAATTATTCCAAATTTCCAACGACTCACTTAATATTCAACTAATGAATTTTTAATGACAGCACATTTAGTTATTTAGCACACATTTGCACTGCAAAAAATAAGCACCACTCTAAATGTTAATTCTTCCTTACGGCCACAATCAGACGCGTATGTTTGTACATTAATTGCATTGCGTATACGCAGTGGGCATTCAACAAGAAAAAACTCAAACTCAAATGCAAAAAAATGCACATTTGTAATAGCAAACGCCGTTGGAATTGTAAACGCTACAGGCCTGCCACTGGGCTGGGTGAATGTACAGCAAGATCGAAGTGCTGACTGTACTTGCGACAACAATCACGTATGTTCCTTTATGCTTGTACGTATGCCTGTATGTTACCTGTGGCTATTAGCTACTGTTCAATAATGACAGCAAATGATGATCTTGCAAGTTAATATACAATTTGATAGCAAAGCTTTGGTGCGCGCACAGGCACTCCATTCGAAACTAATTAATTCATTTGATTTGCAGCAACAAAAGCCATGGAAATAAAAAGTACTAAAAGAAACTCAACACTATCCGTCACAAAGGCATAATACATACACTTTTTGTGTATCTCTACACATATTATATATTTATATATATATAAATACATATGTGTGCATGTGTACGCTGTAGTATTGAGTGCTGGCGCATTTGCCTGGCACGCGCCAAACCGGTCCTGGGCAGCTGCACCCAAACGCCAAAGTCATTCTTTAGCTTAGCCGCAGCGGCAGCTGTTGGTGCGGCACAATTGATGAGGCTTTCAACTACTGGCTGACTCGTGGCTAAGAAACACCTATATACACTTATACATGCATACATAATTTAACAAGCAGTTAGGGACGAATTTTGAACCAAGTGAACGAAGTCAATATGTGTCCAAAAAATAATTAGCGTTAATTTGAGCTTTAAAGCCGTTTTACGATTGCCGATTATCATACAGCGATTAACGTACTTAGTAGTATGAAGAATTAATGGCACGTCTTCTAAGTGAAATCCAAAAAATGAAAAAAGTGTAAATTGACGGTACAATTCCCTCATAACCACTTCTTGAACTTATTTTCGAACCTTTCCCATTCGTTTAGAATTAATATAATATAAGGAATTATTTAATAAAATATTTACAAGACATCATTTGTATAAGCAAAAAACCCCACAATTTTTCCGATATTTTGACTACAATTTTAGTTTATATGATAAGAAATGTTTGACTATATAATGAGAAACTATTCGACCCATATCTGGAAATCTGGCTCAGCAAAAGAAACTTTTGAATCCGGTCAACCGTTTGGAGGATGCCTATACCTAAAGTAAAAAAAGCGAAAAGCAAAAAACAAATTTCGCAGTGGATACAAAGCACTTCTGTCATATATAGACAGACGTACCGCTCGGAGTGAGCATTAGCTTCATTGATTAGCCTTCTCCAAGTTACACAATTCAAGGCACCAGACCACCCGATATGTATTTCCAGTATCTTGATATCTTCGTTGACATCGTCAACCCAGCCTTTACTAGGCCTTCCTTTACATCAATTCTGGGAGCAGTAAATTTTATTACAACAGTAATTATTATTTTAGCCAATGGTATAACATTTAATCGAATACCATTATTTGTATGAGCTGTCGTATTAACAGCATTATTATTACTTTTATCTTTACCAGTACTAGCTGGTGCAATTACAATACTATTAACAGATCGAGATCTAGATATATCAGTCCTTAATTTCGATGGAGGAGGAGATCTAATTTTATATCAGCATTTCTTTTGATTTTGTGGTCACCCAGAAGTATATATTTTAATTTTTTATATGGATTTGGTATAATTTCTCATATTATTGGTCAAGAATCAGGTAAAAAGGAAACATTTGGTTCTTATGCAATAATAGCAATTGGATTATTAGGATTTATTGTATTGATTAGCTACACTTCATGGAACTCAACTAAATTATTCACCAGCAATATTATGAGCTTTAGAATTTGTTTTCTTATTAACAGTAGGAGAATCAACTGGAGTAATACTTGCTTGTTCATCTGTAGATATTATTTTACATGATACTTATTATGTTGTAACCCATTTCCACTACGTACTATCAAGAGGAGCAGTATTCGCAATTATATCTAGATTTATGCACTGCTATCCTTTACTTACTGGATTAAATATAAATCCTAGATGATTAAAAAGTCAATTTATTATTCTATTTATTGGAGTAAATTTAACATTTTTTGTCAACACTTAGGATTAGCAGGAATACCTCGACGATAATCAGATTGCCTAGATGCATCTACAACATGAAATATTATCTCAACCATTGGATCTTCTATTTCATTATTAGGAATTTTATTTTTCTTATTCATTATTTGAGAAAGTCTAATTTCCCAACGACAAGTTATTTACGTTGTAATTTAAGAAGGATTTTTAAGGACAATCCTTACTCATACGCTTGACATGACCTAACCACTGGAGGCGATGCGATTTTACGAACTTAACAACATCTTTTCCTTTGCAGATCCGTTGCTTCTCGTTGTATGTGATTCTACAACAACCATCCTCAACCCAGTTTGGAACATATACTTTTCGTAGGACCCTTCTTTGGAAAGTTCAGCACTTAGGGGCACACAGCACAGGTGTTTGCTCAAACTTCTTCGCCTATTTTTTGCGTGTTTCTTATTATTTTGGTACAAATGGAAGGACCTGAAGTTGTATGTCGTATCTAAATGACAGATGGGGTTTTATGAATAGCTTTTTCATGATGGAAGTATTTGAAGGTTTACGAGTACTATTGTCTGAAGAAAGAGTTATTAGAAACAATTTTTTTTAGCATTTGCTATTTACGGATGTTGTCGGGCTTCTGTTATTTAGAATCAAATAGCCCGAGGGCGAAAGTTAAAAATTAATATTTTTTGTAGCGAAACTCGAAGAGTTACATATAAATAGTGGAACATTTCGAGGTTTTCGAAAAAACTCTATACATTTCATATTCCACATTTAACCAATTTTTGATAATCTTGGAAAAATATTATGGAGGGGAATCTTAAAGACAGGGATTTATTTTCGACTAAATTCTTTTACCGCCCTTGCTTTGTAAATGACATATAGTCTTCAATTTGTAGTACTCAAAATTTAATATAATTCTTAGGAGTTGTATGGGCTTGCTAATATTAAAAACAGCATATTTTAAATTCTTTTTTTCAAGTATAAAGGGTGAAGTATTGTTTGAAACATTTTGCAAATACTTTGTTAAATTTTAATTTAAAAGCTCTGACAATTCACCTGTTGGGGCCTCATTTCCAATGATTGTTCAGAAGGCGTTCATTCGCGTTGTCAGATTGGCATTTGATATATCCATCTAATATTAAAACTCATTTTATTTTTGTTAGTAGATATAATAACTGGTGCTTGAATAAGGGAAAACTATTTAAAATATAAGTTTTTGGCATAATTTTGTATTATTTAAGGTATAATTTGCATCCTTGTTGTGTCTTGCATTGCCTTGCTGTGATAAAAAAATTTATTTTTTCTAGCAGTAGTATATCTCATTAAGAAAAAATATGCAAAATTTTGACAAGACCGATTCATTAGTTTTTAAGAAATCATGTCAGTTGACTGCAAACTGCTTCGAAAAAAAACTAAAAATGGTAAAAAATTACAAAAAAGACGGGCCAGGCTGATCTGTTTGTTAGGCGACACTTCTCCTTGAACTTCCGCTTTTACTGCAGTTCACGTTAAATTCCACTGGAATATTCCAGGCAGATTATACTTATAATAGTATGCTTTTATAAGTGAATTCAAACAAAAAAAAAAGAAAATTGAGAGTCCGCAATTTTCAAAACCAAGTAACGTCTTAAATCTTTGTACCATTGACGGCCAACACTTCCAGAAATACCAAATTGAATAGATCTGTTTGCAGTACACTGCACTTCTGCGAATTATCATCAGAAATACTTGCAGCAGTATTGCTTTTTTTACTATTTAAAGTACCTAAATAGTTTTCCTGGCAAACTGGCTGTTAGCAAATGACCAAATGATAAACTGCAAGTTCGTGTCCGAAGTCTTTTGAATTAATATTCTATTTTCAACTTTCTATCTTTGAAAGATAATTGAATAGCTTGTCTTATGAGTACAATTAGATAACATTTCCTTGCCATTCTATTTAGCAACAATAGAGCATACATGGAACAACATATCAAACTCGGTTTTATGGCCGTATTTAAAGAGTTACTACCTCCCTCTTGCCTTTTGTGGGCCATGCTTTCTGACATTATAACGGCGACAACATCATTTGGCGTCATGGGCCATCATAACAATGACGAAAAAGCGAATAACTAGAACGTAGATAATGAAAGGTGTACCATTAGGAATGCCTAACTAAAAGTAATTGAGTCTCTCTCTTTCGAATTTTTTAAAGGAAATTTGCATGATATTAAGCCAAGAAGAATTTTTCAAATGGAAAAGAGATTTAAAACGTCATTGATCCATTGAAGCGGCACTATGCGTGCTTTAAAAATTGCGGCAAAGGAACTAACGAGTTCGGCACTACTTGGAACTTTTTGCGAAAATTTCCTTAAAATCGCCAACGTCTGGGGGTGGCCAGTTATCATGCATTGTATGCCTTACATGCACTCCTTGTTGGCGCGCTTTATTAAGTACACTAAAGCATTAGCACCTTCAAAATTAGCACTAGGTTTTCCTTTCAAACTTTAAACAAGTGTAGCCTTAATGATACACCCTGTGGTATGAAGCATAAAAATAGTAAAAAGGCAATAAAACCAAACTAACTACAAAGGCAGCGAGTGATGGTGTTGTAAAAAAAAATGTGGAAACATAAAAAGCAACAACACCAACGAGGCCATTTGACAGCATCATAAATATGTATCTGCTATTGCCGTCCAGCGCATGTGCTGTGCTTCAAAGTTGCAACAATACCAGTAGCCTGCGTAGTAGTCACTTCTTCTCGCCTGCCTATTCATCCCGCCCACTTCCTTATACTTCACTCGTTAGCTCTTGTGTGCGGATGGCCTTTTTAAGTGCTTGCGTAGCTGCGCAACTGCTCATCAATGCTTCTTAATGTTGGCGCGCTGGCTTGTGGTTGCAAGGTTCGTAGCCGCAGCTATGCTGTGCATTCAAGTTGTTACGAACTTGTTAAATAGCCAATATTAAGTGCCTTAGCACGAGCCCCACATCAATTTACCATCGATTCTAACTGTTGGTCCCCGTCAGCGCTCTTTTGCTGCGTCTAGCACATCACTTCTATGGCATTGACTGTTTTGACGTTAGTGAACTGTGCTTGATTGCCATTTATGTATGCAAGGGTGTATGTATGTATGTATGTTGGCTTATTCCTGCTTGAACTCAGACGTATCTACTCATAGTTGATTGAGTGCAAGCAAGAAGGCGCGCGTGCGCACTCGCTGTAGTTAGCTGCATAACTATAGCTACTTATTAGTTGGACTCATCTCAAATATGTAATATTGTGTTGGCGGCAACATTGCATTTGTTGAACTTGACTTTGCCAGGAAAGGAATGGAGTTTACGGTCAACGAGTGGGAGAAAATAAGTGAAGAAGAAGGAAAAAAATTAATTAAAAAAAACTTAAATAGTATTTTTCTAAAAGTTATATTTTCTGGATGCATACAACACACCAATACTTCCGTCTAAATTTATAATTTCACCGGATTCCAAATGATAAATTACTATAAAATGAGTTCATATCTCGTTGACATATAGTAAGTTTATTTAAAAAACTAAAATTTTAGGTAAAATTCATAAATGTCACAAATTGGCTCCATTGATCTCAAACATTTCTGCTGCATTTTTATGCAAAATGACATTTACTGCATACATCAAAAGAAAATAATTGACTTTTCTTATTCATTTAGTACCTATTATTTTTTTTTATTTTTTATTTACAAAGGACACTTTTTTTAAAAGCTTCACTTGAGCCTCGCGACGTCTTGTTCGAGGATACTTTTTAAAAGGTCATATCTATAAATCCATAGAAAGTAAAATTTTAGAAAGCTTAAGTCATTAGCTATGACAGAAATATGTTAAATTCGCCTTCAAACTCTGATTGACCTTAAAAATATCGTATATATTTAAATCCAAAATTACAAAAATAATAACAATAAAATTAAAATTGAAATTCGCGTTAGTAGTAAAAAAGTTTGTTTTATGAACCAAATATAAATGTTATAAAAACTCTAACCCCCTTTTGTGTGATAATATAAAAACTCGAAACTCAAAAACTCCAAAAATCTTTGTATAATAATAAAACAATTTAAGGAAACAATTTTAAAGTTTTTTATCAAAGAAATATTCAGCCATAGCTGAGATTTTTCGGAATTAAATCAGTTTTTTCTAATTTGCTTTTTTTTAAGTAGCTCAGTGTGGGAAACAAAAAGAAGTCCCACGGGGCCATATCAGGTGAATACGGTGCTTGCACGATGGTATTTACTTGGTGTTTGGAGAAATAATCCAGCACAATTTGGGCTCGGTCCGATGGTGCGTTATCATCATGCAAAATCCAAGAATTGTTTGCCCACATTTCCGGCCATTTGCGACGTTTAGGCAGACACTAATGATTCTATGGCGCTAAAAAGTGACTAATGTGTGTCTTACAGTCTTAACAACATAAGAAAAAAATATGGACCGGTTCCCATGTTCGCGGTTCGTTTCAATTAAATATTCCCGGTACTTTCTGACAATAGGGTATGAAGATATTTTATTTTTATTCTAATTTTTTTATTTTTATTTATTGCAACTAGTTAAAATATTCAATATAAATTAACGACCACTTTTTTACTAATCTTAATGTGAACATACTTTGTTTCATTGAGTCTCATATGCCTTTAGCTGCCCAATTATAGACATCTTTAATTATTTGCTACAGCTGCGCCCAACTGAAAGGATGGCTGTGTTATCTGCGAATGTTGCGGTGGTGACTCAAGCGGCCAAAAATCGCATTGGTTTTTGACAATTTTTGGTGTTTTCTTGCGTACAGAAAATGTCAAACATTCGTTATCCGCACAAGAAATATTTTGTTAGAAGATGTAAAATTAATAAGTTTTGTAATTCCGGTGGAAAAACTGCAAGGTTTTTTTCTAAGAGGCAGACAAACATAATATATATATTTGCTTTCACGAAACACATATATTTTCTAAGACTTAGGCCAAGTACAATATTTTAGAACAGTGAACATTAGGGCGGGTCGATTTAAAAATCGCTCATTGCTCTGCGAAAATCGTATTCTAGGGATCAAAATAAGAAACTTTGCCGAAGGAACCATACCTCTAAAAGGAATATCCCTAGAATATGATTTTCACAGGGCAACGGGCGATTTTTTTGCCTCCCACAAATCGACCCGGCCTAGTGAACATACAATTGAAACAACTTATTGTATTTTTTTTATATAGAGCCATAAAAATGATTTTTTCACTAGCTGCTGTTGCTTTATTTTGGATTTTTTTTTCATATACCTAATAGATAGTATATTTTAAGTAAGGACCGATCCGGACCATAAATATCGGTTCTTAATCTACTCTGACCACAGCACCATCTAGCGCTTAAGTTTTAATTGTAGATAAAGACAGTAATGAATCAATATCTATTTTGCTCGAAACCCAACCAGTAGATTCCCAGGGATGCTTGTTCCGCGGTGCATCTGCTTTCATTATAATTATAAAATGCCTGAAAGGTGGGCCACCATCTGGCTTATCCAAAAAATTGTACAAACCAAATACTGTTCAACTTTTTTAATGGTATCTCCTTTATCAGGAAAAGTGAATTATTGTGAATCTTATTTCATTCACATGGCTGCCTCGGTCTGCTTTCCATTAGCACATTCTGTCAACCAATGTCCAAAGTCATGTTGACTATTTTTGGCTCTATGGTCATATTTTGGCATAGAACAGATATTCTGAATCGTTTCCTGCTTATTCGCATAATGTCGTTGTTTTACTGCAACTCAACAGAAAATAATTAGCTTGGAGAGAATCAACTGATATCGCTAAAACAGTTGATAAAGCGATTATTGATAATAGGACCAAAAAAGTCGATCGAAGCAAAGATTGTTCAAGTTTAGGTCTTCCATCTCAGCTCACTAAAAATTGGTTATTACTGGTATTTAATAGAAATGGGGTCTTATGCTCTGGTGGAGAGGCTGGATGAATGGCATAGCCCAGATTCACAGGATGCAAATTGATACACCACTTAATTTGACTGTGAATCTGCCTATGTTGTCTATTTTCTTTTCTGCAATTTCGTTCAAGTTGACCATCGAAAATTGTCCCAGCATTCTACGCCGTAGAGCACCCTGACTTGAGCACTCCCACAGATAATCAAAAACTGTTTCTTTACCTTCTTTTCGCTTGCAGCTTCTACACCTATCGTTGTACGGCCACCCCATCTTCCTGGCATAGTCTCCTAAGGACCAGTGGTTGGTTATTGTTGCCGTAATTTTGAATATGTCTACTCGTGGATTTCTTAACAACTTGTCATTTCTGGATTTGTTGACATTGAGCCACGTTTGCTTAGTTATTTTGCAGGTATCCGTGTTGCTCCATCTGTCCACGGCCTGCTTCTGAAACAGCGAGAAGATCTTCCTTTTGCGCATGCTTTGGGGATAGCCACTGCTACGGAGGAGCCTCTTGTCATGCCAGTTCATCAGCTACCTCATATCCGTCTGTGTTTCTATGGCCAAGTATCCAGATGGGAATGATGTCTGTAATGCGCGCTTAAGCATTGGGTTCTTCTTTGCATTGTCTGACGATTTTTGAATTGGTTATAGGCCACTTTAAAGCTAAGATAGCTGCTTGACAACCTGAAAAATATATACTTCCGATAGTTGTTGCGGATAGTTTTTAATTATCCCGCAAGCTTCCATTATCCTGTTCTTCGTCAAAAAGATTTTCCGTGCTAAGAATTTGTAGACGAAATGTTGATCTAGTTAAAACGTCATTAATTAATCCCGTTAAGCTTTTTGGATGACTTTGACTTCAAAATACCTTACTTGTAGTGCATATTAGGCATCCCTTAGGCAATGTTCAAAAGCACAAAAGAAAAGCAAACATTTACTACTACGGCCGCCTATAATAGCACATAAGCGGTGACGATTTAATAGTTGGGATCTTAGTAACTAGGTTATTTTTTGAGCATTGCTGTTCTCAGTTTGTGTTTTGTAACTAAAAGGATTTCAGTTCATTTAAATTGAGCGCTCCTTGCAAGGAGGATTAACCTAGGTATTCATATGACATCCACTGCAACACGAATTTCGTCTAACTCCAGCCTAAAGTTTCTTAGCTTCTACAACAGTACAAAAACTAAAGAAATGTTACAAAGTCAAAATTGTTCTGAGTTACTACGAACGATATGATAAGATCTCGGATTTCCAGGCCTACTAATTTTATATAATATATATTGCATAAATAAACATAATAAGGGGTAATTTATATTCTACGTCGTTCTGCGTAAATTTCATACTTCGCAATAATTTTGCGTCACATTTAATTGCTTTATTGCTGATGATTACCAGAGGCTTCCTGGAAGTGAATACAAGTTTTGTTATACGCATTAATATATCGCATCTTAATCTACTTATATTCATATGCACACATGCGTATTTTATGATTTTGCTGTCGCAAGATTAAGTCTCAAATAAAAAATTTATTACCTTAATCACGTTGCTCGCTTAAATCTTTTGTTCGATTGCGTGGCGGCCACACGACAGCATATTTCCGCGTAATGAGTTCAGCTGTGCGGAAGAAAGAAAAAGAAAAACAAAATGTTACGAATGTCATAAGAGGAAAGTGTGCAAAATGTGAAAAAATGCAACAGAGTTACATATATACGTATTAATAAGGGGGAAATGAAATACAAATTTTAATTAAATAAAAAATTATGAATGTTTCATACAACAATTACGGGTGAAAGCGGTGACTGTAGGGCACTAACATACCTTAGCTTATATTATTTTTCACGAATTGCATATCTTAGGTAGTACTATTTTGTATGTAAAAAAAACATCGGAAGGTGTGGTAAGTATTTCCGACCGATTAGCTTGAATTCCTTTGTTTGAAAAACGGAATCGAATAGATGGTTCCATAAGGCTGACGCACATTATGCATTCTCAAAAGAAATATTCTCAAATATAGTGATTCTTGAAGTCATTCGAATGATGGAGAGATCACTAGAATTTTGAAAACTTTCTTTGGTAGTTTTCCTTAATACGGAATGAGATTCATTAATATCGGTAAAGACTTTTCTCAAATTCTTAGCCGATCGTAGTGTGGAAGAGCTATAGAGTTCCCTAGACTCCCTGGTTCTTCTATGAACTTGATTTTGCATGTATATTTGGAGCAGAAGTAAATAATTCTGCTTTGCAATCGTAGTAACTCACACCAACTCAAAGATTAGCGAATCTTCAATTTAACCGTTTTAGCTCTGACAGCTAAATTGAAACATATAAAATCTTATTGAATAGCATATGCAACCAGCTCTTGGTAGATATATTTTGAGTTCATGGTCATTGAAACATACCTAGAAATGAGGTAGTCGATATGCTGGCTATCTCAAGCCAGGATTGGATTCTACATATTTATACATATATACGATATAATTGGCGCGTATACCCTTTTCAGGTGTTTGGCTGAGCTCCTCCTCCTATTTGTGGAGTGCGTCTTGATGTTGTTCCACAAATGGCCAACTCCGAACGGCAATATTTTTTTTTATGAAGAGCAGAAATACACTCGGAGGTTGGCCATTGTGTGCCGAGGGGCGACCGCTATTAGAAAAATTCTTCTTCTTCATTTTTTTAGTATTTTACCGAGATTCAACTACTGTAGAAAGGACTTGAAGCAATGTAAAATCTCGTCGCGTCAATACATAACGGGCAATGCCCGGTATAACCCACCAAAGTCGAGAGCTGCGGTTTTGTTAGAAATTACTTTGTCCTAGAAGTTAATATACCTCGGGCGCCCACGATCTAGGCGTGACCGGAAGGATATCGCGACTTTGTACGTTTGCGCATTAACCTAGCACTCGTGAGTTGGCGTGACACCCGTCTTTCCAGGAGTAAACTACAGGTTCTCAAAGGAACCCAATCCCCTCATTTTGCAATGAAACTATTGTATATCCTGGGTCTCCTGCCTAGTCGGTTCATCAGCCAAGCAGTTTTTCTCTATGCCACTGTGACGCGGAAAAATCCCAGTATGCCCAGTGAGTAATGCTCAACACACTGATGGAAACGGCGCTTGGTCAGATTTTATTTTTATTATATATTAGTAAATAAAATTCTCGATCCTCTGCAAAATTCTGAAATTTTTGGTATTAATTGGCACTGCTGGAATTAATTTTTTACTTTCTGCTCAGCATTTTATAATAAGACTTGCAATACTCCTCTTGGTGGCACGTCATAAAAAACACTTATGGACGTCGTCAATTACAGTTTGTGGCTGCTGCAACTGCCTAATGACGTTCAGCTTATTTTCATCATTGACACATTTGGCACTTAGTTATTCACTACTTTTTGATATTTTTATTTCCATTTACGTTAGCGCGCAGGCTTACTGTCAGCATGCGCGCCTTACGAATCGTTTTAGCAGTTACGCATGTACGTATGCATGTACTCATATACTATATGCGTTACGTTTATTAGTAAAACACCGTGCGCCTGTTGTTAAATACAGTGAGTCAATAAACTGTGCGAACAAAGCATTTTCTTTGGTCCTGGAGTTATATTAATAAAGGAAAGGGCTTCAAACGTAGTTTCAAATCTTCAAATGTAGAATTGTCATATGCACTTAAAAAACCTCTCGGCTGGTTCTACGATGTTAACCTAATTAGAAGTAATAAGATAAGACACCAACATTGAAGATTAGATAAAATACTTAAATGTTGTAATTTAAATATTTTCTTTGATAATTCTTTGTAACAATTAAAAATGCAGTAAATTTTCTAGATTAACTCTTCCTTCGATTTTCTCTAAACCATAGTGCCACTTAGGAATTTGTTAATACTGAATTTGCTTTCATCTCAAAACAAACGTCTTTGCATATTTTAGAGCGTTCATTCTATTTTTTAATAGAATGTCTAAATTTGGTATCTCCGCAAAAGTAATACGGCTGTGCAAAATGACATGGAACAATACTAGTAGCGCCTTCAGAATTAGGAAAGACCTCTCCAAGCTATTTGATACAAAACGAGGCTTCAGGAAGGGTAACTTTCTTTCGTGGGACTTTTTTAACCTGATGATAGGAAAGATTGTGCGATTCGCAGAACTTAATCGCTCAATCGCAATGGTTTATAAGATCTTACAATTGCTGACGTATGCCGATGATATTGACATCATTGGATTAGTTCTGCCGCGCTGTAAGTTCTGCTTTTTCTAAGGTGGATAAAGAAGCAAAGCGAATGAACGAAACATTCATTCGTATGGTTAGCTCTGTGGCCATAGAGATTGATTATTAGAGTAAAGGCTTCCTGTGCTTTAATTATTATTATTATTTGCTTAAGTGCCGATTATGTGGCGCATAGTGCTCAAGTTAATGATTTCCACATATTTCTATCTCTTGCATTATGCCTCGATTGAGTTCAGGTGAGATCGCTGCGAGTTATTTCGCCACGCAGGCCGCGTCGCTAGGATTCTCTTGGTCTTCCCCTCCGTCTATACCCTTGTGGATCCCATTCTAAGACCATCGTTGGTATTTCTTAGGCTGGTTGACTGAGGTTGTGTCCAATCCATGCCCATTTTCTCTTACAGATTTCGACAACGATGGTAACTTGATTGCACCTTCTGTACAATTCAGCGTTCGCTATCCCATTTTCTGGCCACCAAGCACGTTCATATTATAGTGCGCAGGTATCAATTTACAAACGTTTACAGTTTAAACACAATGTTTCCTGTGCTTCAATAGTTCTTTAAATCCCGCTGATGAATGATTTTTGCAAAATAATTCTGAAATTTTCTTTATTTTTTCCGAGTTTTTACGCCTTGTTTTTCTTTCTTATATAATTTTATTTTAAGTTTTTCAAAAATTGCAAAACAAGCATGCTTCTTCAAAATTTGAAAAAATATCAAATTAAAAAGAAAAAATGTCAAAAAACCATGATTCGTAAAAGATTAAAAAAATAAAATTTTAAAACAAGTTTCACATTTTTTCAAAATACCTTTTTTAAGAAGTATATTTTACCCTAAATTTAAAAATAAATTATAAGATGGTTAAAAGGGTGTAAAGATATTTCCCTTTAAATAACTATACAATTTTATAATAAAAGTACAGCTTCCTAAAGATTTTTAACAAACAAAAAATTTTGTTTTCAAAACTATGTTTCCAAAAATTTGAAATTAAAAACAAAAAATATTTCAAAAGGTATTTTTTAATCTTCGAATCAAAAAAAATAGAAAAATTATAAGAAAGAATCAAAAATATAAATAACTCTGTACCAGACTTCCAATATTGAATAAATCTCAAAATTATAAAATTTTCTTTAAAATTTTTTTGAATTACTTCTCTACTCCTTACTTGAATCACTTGATATAGAATCGCTCATTTGCATCAGCAAATATCTCTAAAAATTGCAATTATCGCCACATGCTTCTAAGCAGTCCCAAATTATGTTCAAAAAATTTAGTTTCGTCAAATTATTTATATTTTGCTGTTGTATTTCAGTAGAAGGAGACATTCTGTACGCAGATTTTATTCATCTACTGTGAGTCGCAGTTTATTGTGCAAATAGTGAAATGTTGCTTGCGTGCAGCGACAAAATGACAAAATGATTTATCCTCAGCTACTGTGGCCACATAATAACTTGTTTATTGTATAGTAACCACATATCAAATACGAATAAATAACTTTTTGTACAGCTAAGCACATACGAATGGATGTACGAGTACGGCATACAGGCACAGCTTCTGTAGGCTTTTTTTTTAACAATCTGTGAAAGCCTGTCATTGCTGTTGAAACTATCAATCGATAAGATTTACTGTTGACGCTTATCATAAATATCTTTTTTAATATTAAATTGATAATATTTTTTTAATATTTGTTTTTGTGCTTTTACTTTTTCATTGCCTGTGATATATATTAATAAAATATTTGCTTAGACAAAATTACAAATTTGCTAAAATTTTCTATTAAAATTGTGTTTATTTTATTCATAAAGAAGTAAGAAGTAATTATTATTCACGGTTATTTAGTTATTTAAAACTTAATTATTAAAAAAAAATACTTATTTTAATAAAAGGAAAACCTTTGCTCTTAAGCGAGTTGTAAAGACAGATGCAGCTCCGCTTGACCATTCCTTGTATTTTACCTCTCTTCTTCCCCTGATACTGCATTATACTAAAATTGAATTAGATGAAAAGTGTGTGAATTTTTTTTGTTAATTTTTTTTTAAGATTTGAATAAGCAAGTTTAGCACAAGCGATATGTTAAGGCCGGTGCTTCGAAGGCATACGTTTTATATATTTTGCAAACTTTCAGTCACGATGCTTTTGAAAGCAATGAAATTTCATAACAGTTTAAGTGAGATGTGACAAGGAGCAGTAAGCTTGTCTTTTGATCATCCTACGACAGAATAAAACCAGTCGAAACGGAAAAAATGCAGTGCTGACAAATCATATTCAAGGAAGTTTTTCGTTCTTCACTACTTCCTAGGTTGTTGGTGAATCGAAAACAGCTTAAGTAACATTGTTGCTCGGCAAGAAAGTATTCCTTCCTTTGCTCTGTTTTTCAATGATATTTACTCTTGCTTCTCCTCAGCTAGATTTCTGCTTTATGTAGTGGGTATGGGAATAAGTTTCCGTCCTTTCTTAGCCAAAGTTACGAATTATTTAAACAATTAAACCATCTTTCTGGCAGCGTACGGATTCCTCTGACGAAAAATTCGAGTTCTTTTGACTTGATCCATTCATTGAGCCTGTTTGCGATGCTCTCAAAAGAAGTGAACCGCTCTCCCATAAGCGCTGACTACATTGATCGGAACAGATGGTAATCCGAAGGGGCAATGTCTGGGAAGGGTAATCCGAAGGTGCAATGGCGGGAGGGACAAGATTTCTTAATTCAGTCCCTCTGAATATTTCTGGACCGATTTAGCAACGTGTGGCCTGGCGTTGTCATGCAGCAAAATCAGTTTGTCATGTCTGCCGTCTACCGTCCTATTCCGGCCGATGTTCTTTGAAAGCTCGATTCAAACGCATTAGCTGCAGTTGGTAACGATCGCCAGTGATGGTTTAAGGAATTCACAATAGATGACACCCTTCTAATCCCACCAGCTGAACAACATAACCTTTGAAGCATGAATTTTTTTTTTCGCGGTCAATGGACCTGGTTCACCTGGTGGGCTGCAACTTTTTCGACGCTTAGAGTTGTCATAAAGATCAATTTTTCATCACCAGTGACGATGCGATGCAAAAAACCTTTCCTTTTCTGCCGTTGAAGAAGCATCTCAGAAGTCACCAAACTTCTCTCGATATCCCTCTTTTCATTGATGTGGGACCTATTTACCTGTTTCCTGGACCATTCCCATCGCCGAAAATGTTTACCGACGGTTGATCTGTCAACATACAACTCTTTACATATCATCAAGGGTTTGACAAGCGTCTGCGTCCAATAAATGGTAGAAGTTGTAGTTAACTATTTTACGATCTTTTTCAATGTCCCTTCGCGATCTTTATCAATCACGTCGAAATTGCCACTTTGAAAGCATCGAAACCAGTTCTCTCAGTTCTCAGTATTAACAAATCTTACGCCTTGCTTGCTTTTGTGAGATGTCAGAGCTCCAATTTCTCCAATCCTTATATGCTGAAACTTTTGTAAACGGCGTTTGAACGTTCCAAAATTTGTTACTTTATGCATTCTTCATTTGGCTTCCGTATCAAACGTGCCATGATGCTGGAATTTAACGAATCCAGAAAGTATTCATACATTTCGCGATGCATAATTTACTCTTTTCGAATGCTATCCTAACTACGAAGCGCGATGCTTATTGATAACTTAAAACCATTGCAGAACAGGAAGTCAATCTTATCTTTGTCTTTCATATTTCATTTGATCCATGGTACTGTTGGCTGCCCGGTGCTTTTTGAGAGGATTTTCTTTAATATTCGGTGAGAGCTTTTCGTAGTTCGCAGCATTTCTAGGTTGGTCTCTCAAAATCTCTTTATGCTCTAAATGCTCCTATTACTAGAGTCTTAATTGAGTTTAATAAAATCTGTAAATTTGTTGAGATAGATTTTTCATTTCCAAAAGGTCGCCTATTGGAATTTATTATAAATATTTTAGTTGTACTTTCTTTTTTTAATGCCTATTAGCCTTGAAATATATCCTTTTATCCCACAGGAAGCCAATGACTATAGTGGCTTAATAAGTATATAATAAATAAAAATTAAATAAATGCAATATATATAACTCTGCGTTCCCAATTGATTTACTTTTCCCTCACTTGAGCGTAGAGATTATGTTTCACTGCACTTTTTGGTTACTGTCTCGCAGTATCGCAAGCACATCTATATTATATTAATACATTTTACTAAACTCTTTCTTGCTTTACTACAAAAATTTGTTTTTTTAATAAATAATTGCTAACCGCGCTCAGCAAAGGAAACATAATTTTAAAACTTACAGAAAAAATTTTTTTTTTGTAATCTGTAAATCTGTGAAAATCTGTAAAGCTAACTGATTTCCTTTTACAAAAACTAATATGTGAAAAATATTCTCGCAAATTTGCTTAAAAAGTTCCATTCTAAAATGGTTGATCGTTGTAAGTTTTAATAACCCACATTCACAACATTTTTTGCAACTATTTTGTTCTACGAGTACTTGGCACCGCATCTCTCTCTATGTGCCACAATTTATGCGCACAAATTAGCAAGCAATCTATGCCTTAACGCACATAATGATCTAGACATAAAATGAAATAAAACAAAAAGCTTAAAGTAAGGTAGAAAAATAAGATTTAAAACGTTTGATGAGGCCTGCAGCTGTGGCAAGCAATCACGCTAAACCCTTACCAGCACAGCCAATCCATAAGAAGCTGCCTACCGTGCACAATGCGGCTTATGCTGCATATAAATTTACTGGCTGCTGCTCAAAAAAAGACCAAAGCGCAAGTGATCACAACTAAAAAATGGTCAGCCTGAAGCAGAGGCTCATCATCAACATCAACAGCAACAACAAACACTTTAAGCATCAAGCATCAAGCGAGGAACAGATGTGAGCGCACGTGTGCATTATGTTTGATATGGCAAATCTTAAATAAATAAATGCGATGAAAAACAAAAATAAAAGAAATAAAAGAAATGAAAGAAACACAAATCACCAGTGATGGAGATGCAGCTTTCTGTGGAGGGAAAATAAAAAATATAAGTACATAAAAGAAAAAGAAAATGAAATGAAAATAAGCTGAATTGCAGTCGTTATAACAGCAGTGTTCGAGCTATTGCGAAACGCCCAGAGTTTCCTAGTTGAGAGTTCGCATTTAAGCATAAATTGTAAACGACAACAGCGTGGATGGCGCGTCATCTTCATGAGGCAGTGATGTGTGCCAGCAGCATAGATGTGTTCTTTCCACTTATGTATGTAGTTGTTGGTACGAGTAAGAGCCACTTAAAGCGCTTGCTTGGGCTGGGTCGGGTTGTCAGTGCAAATGGAAACTCAGCTGGTATATCAAAAAAAGGCGAGAAAAGCAAACATCATATAATAAAATATTCAATGTATATACATCTATTCATATATGTATGTGTGTAAGTAGTATGTATGTAAGTGGTACATCTATACATACAGGTACATATGTGTGTTTAAAGTAGCTGTAAGCATAGTGTTGCTGCAACTGATTGGTACTGCCAACTCCAGCTAGTTCCTGTTTTGGCAAAAAAGGAGTAACGTTCGTCGCTGGAACTTGTTCTTGGCCTTAAAAGTGAACTCTCGCCGTTGAGAAGGGCAACCGATAGTGATGGGTCTTCCATCAGTTTATGTTACTGATTGGGTTGGGCTGATATTAACACACATACATAAATATTTACATTATGGAGGCTCACTTTGCATGCAAAATCAAAAGCAAAAAAAAGAACCGACACTGTTTTTTTCCAATTTTTTACAGCTTTATACCTTATTTTCAACAAAATATTGAGCGCAACACAGAGTTACTTGATGGAAACTTTCCGAACTTTTCAAGTCCTATATAAAATTTGAAACGTGGATTAATATGGTCTTTATCAAAAAATGAAATATGTTTTTATAAGAAAAAATATTTTAATTAAAAATGCATTAAATAAAATTAAAAAATAGTTTAAGTTAAAAATGATTTAAATAAATTTAAAAAAATAACTAAAATTCAAAGAGAATTAAATAAAAAATCAAAAAAAATAAAAATAAATAATTTAAGTTATGAATTATGATTTAAAGAAAGTAAAAAAAATAATTAAAATTGAAAGGTAAATAAATAAAAAGTCAAAACTTGTTAATATGTGGGTTTTTTTTAATTTTGCAACGGACTGTGCTTTGAATTTAAGTAACCTATGCAGATACGGTGCTTCGTTTGAAAGTTTTATGCGTAGACTCATAAATCTGCTAAGCAAAATATAGATGCAATGCGAACGAAGGCTCCTACTTTATTGATGTTTACCGAAGCAAAAGGCACTGCATTCGAAAAAGGAAGCTGTACGTTAAAGAACTGATAGTAGCGGCCTGTCCGTCTAATTTTTAATAGGCAAGCCTCTATATTTTCGATATCGGTTAAGCAGCCGAAAAACAGCTTGAAGGAATTTAACATGAAATCGCGGATAGCCAGAATTTTCCACGCATTCAAGCAATACTTAAGGCCTAGCCAGCGGATGTAAAGAATAGAGAATTCATTGTTCTTTTAGAAATTTCTCAATTTTTTTTTTCGAATCTGAGCAGTTTGTAGGTGGGAGGAGAGTGCTGCTTGTCCATTCTCCATACTTCCGACCCAAAACTGCACCCAAGATATACACAATGGATCGTTGATCATGCCTATGGTCAAAATATGCCGTCCCCATGAACTGCGCCCCGATGCTGTAATTAAATTTTGATAGCCAACTGTCGATAAATGTCTAAATAGTTGCAGGTTAAGATTTTTTCCGATAGTCAAGCCGCGATTAAGGCTCTGACGACGCCATGGCGCAGAACGAAATTAGTAAACTCCTGTAAGGAGGAGATCAAATCTCTTGGGTGTGCAGGTAACATTTCTCTCCTGTTATAGGAACATAGAGAGAAATGAAATTGCTGATAAGCTGGCCAGGAAGAGACCTCCTACCCGGGCATCGGCATATCACTGACAGTTGTTAAAGGGGAACTCTACAATTTTTTTCTCAGGAAAGCGCAGAAAAGATGGAGCTCCATTTCTTCATGTGGTATTTCGAAACCCCTTTGGACTCAGAAAGTCCTTTGACTCCTAGCCATTCAATTTCCAAACTCGTAGCTGTGTTTACCGGTCATAGTGGCCGATCGGAACACACGCGGAAAAGCTAGGGTTACCATTTAATCCCCATTTCAGAAGCTGTGGGTACATTTCAGAGAAGGAGACTGAATGCCGGGTTTAGCAGCTAGATGACTAAGGTCACTGGGCGCTCCTTTCTTCTACAGGCTGGGGCAGTGCTCCAACCTAAATCCCATCAGTCTTCTCTATTATATCAATAGCTCTGGCTGGCGGTAGATTTCTGCTTGTTGGAGGTGTTATAATGGTATCAAAACTGCGCTTTAGAGCTAATTGAGGAGTACTAGACCGGCACTTGAACCATTTCACCTAACTACCTAACACTTAAGTTTTTTCAGTAAACAGCGTAGCCAAAAAACAAAAATCAAAATATGTTTTTTAATTTTTAATTTTGCTCAATCTGTCTGAGAATAAAGCGAAAACAAATTTCACCGTTATCAGGCAGATTATTTAATTGGCTTTTGAATGCACTTATTTTCGCCTATATTGTACTACTACATCTAAAAATATCATCTTGCTAGACACACTTTCATAGGGAGCGAAGATAGAAATAAAAATGGCAGTAATTCCTAGTTTGTCATTAAATTAACCTGAGAATGAGACCTTAAAGTCTTGCTAATCGGTAGCAATACACCCTGCATATAGAGAAATATGTAACTTTTTTCTTATCAAAGCCACGGATTTTTTGTATTACCAGTTTTAAAATTAAAATCCTATCACTGTGATATCCATCCAACCAGCCTGTTCCTCACCAAAAGCCCTTTAATCACCTCCCACCATTTTCCACAACCAAAGTATGTACGTAGTAACGAGCTTTACTTGTTTATAAATTTATATTCCTTAAGAGCTTGCTGCAATGGGTGCTTAGTTATGTGTGCACATAAGTAAGCGCGATATTTTATCGCATGAAGGGCTAGTTTGCAAAATCAATGCCAAAAGCAGACTTTGTGCTTTAGCCTTTTACAAGCACTATTCCGGTTCTATGTACAAGCGCCTTTTTGTTGCAGTTTGCGCCTTTTTCCAGCTAACTTTTTTTTTGTTTTTGATTTTTTTTATTTTTGTTTACCTCACTACCCGCGCACTCATTTATTTGCAATTTGCGCGCAATTTTCCTGCATCATCTGATTTTTGTTTTCATATTCTATACCAAAGCTTGGCTGGCTTCTTGGTCCAGCTGTTGCTAGTCGTCTGCTGTTTGCCTTTTGCTGTTTGTTGGCTGCCATTCGTTGTTTGCTTTGGCTGTTTTCTTGTGCTATTTGCTGACAAGTTGTTGGCACGTTCGCCACGCGTGCACACGATTTGTGCCTCGCTTCAGCAGAAGGCAGCAACAACATATTTATCACGACGCAACTAAACAACAACAAAAAATTGTTCTAGTCCTTTTATAGCACTTTGCCTATTTAAGCGAGTTGACTGATTCTTGCGAATGAAAATCTGCTGTTGCTGCTGGTCGTTATTGTGTTTTTTTTTTCTTTGTTCATTGTTAATTCGCGCCTTTTTCTAGTATTCGCGCTAGTTTTATGGTACTTTTACGCGGGAAAAAAGAAATGCGAACATTGATTGTTTGCTGGAAATTTGTAGCATGTTGCATTGCTGTTTAACAACAAATTCGTGATTCTATGACGGTGGCAAGAGAAGTGATTATATTCGTATACACTACAAGTAGTAATATGGAGGAAAAAACTGTCACCTAAGCCGTCATCCATGAGGAAAACGTAAATTAAATTGATTGTTGAACTTCTAAGCCACATGGATGGCATGACATGACATGACAATATTTTCAGTCAATTATTTTTTCCAGAGTTTGATGATATTAGATAATTCTTAAAAGTGATATTTCTACAAACAAAATCGTTCATTTTTAACTATTTACGATGTAATATTAATGCCAATCGAGTGTCAGAAGTCTTCGAAAGCACCAAGAAAATTACTGAGTGAAATGTTTACCTATACCAAGATAGCGCTAAGCTCTTTGCAAAAATATGAATTGGCTACAAAAACAAAAAGGATATTTTCATGTTTCTTTTTTCAATTTCAATTATTTTTATTTTTGTGCAATATAAATTAAAACTAAGTATTTTGTCTGCATACCAACTTTTTATATCAATATTTTTATATTTTATTAATATCTTAAAAACTAAAATCTCTCTAAAGATAATTTTTAAGTAAACACACCACCAGGATAAGGGTAAGTTATTTTCATCACTTGATGCATAGAATTAATTAGATTAAAAAAGGTCGTCGATGATGCTGATCTGATCCAAGGCTTAGTTCATGTTTTGTTAGTGCAAAGGTTTTGCGGAAAACAAAACGCTAGCTTATTCACCTTTATTCTGGGGGCGAAAATTGTTCTCTTTAAGGCTCTTCACCCACAAGCGGCTCAACCGCCGCCATTGCCATATGACTAAAGACCCTGAGCTAGCCCTTAGTACCTATCCTAACCACGACATCAAATATGTTAAAGAAGCTTAGAACAGGAAAAAAGCTCGCCTTCTTCTTATCCGTCTCTAATCAGCGTTTGGAGAAGATAGCATAAGTGCTGGACTTCCGGCTCACGATTTGAATAGAAAATATAGACAATCTTTATATTTATATATAATACAATGCACGTCAATTCAGTAAAATTTCAACCATGGCTCGCTTTGCACCGAAACAACGCGCTGAAATAATTACGCTATGCATCGAAAATAGTCTTTCTATTGTTCTAACTCAACGCGCATATCGCAAAAAGTATCGCGGCAAACAGGCACCATCTGACAATACTATTCGTCGTTTGGTGTCGAATTTTGCCGTTCATCAACGACCAAGACGTTCCAATGAACTTGTTGAAGCAGTGAGGGAGAGCGTTGCCCAGGAGCCAACAGTGTCGTATCGTCGTCGCGCTCAGCATTTTGGCGTCAGTGAAACTACGATACCGCGCATTTTAAAGGATGATTTCAATTTGTTTTCGTATAAAGTGCAATTGACACAAAGAATATTGCCGACAAACCATTCACGTCTCTTGGAATACGGCCAAACAGTCGCTCGAATGGTTGACACGGAACTCAATTTTTGGAAGCAAATTTTAATGACTGACAGGGCACATTTTAACCTCTCTGGCAGCGTGAATAAACGAAATTGCCGCATTTGGGGAACGGAGAATCCACAACAGATCCATGAAACGCCATTGCATGACCGAAAAGTAACTGTTCGGGCCGGCATTTGCGCCAAGCCCATCATTGGGCCAACGAAAATTCACGGCACGTCTAGTGTCAAATGAAGGCGACATCGATCACCTGATTTTTTCTACATATAATACTTTGTGTTGAAATTTTTCTTCTCTTTTTTCCTTTCAAATTTTTCATTCTCCGGCCTGTCTCTTATATATATATCGTCGATAAATTTCATAGACAGCCAATTCACTGGTTAACGTTTGTCAATGTGGGGTTTTTCAAAAATGACAAAAACAAAAAAAATGTTTACTGGAAATTTTTAACAAAAAAATAAATATTTTTCCAAAATAAAAATTTTTTAAAAATATATTTGACACTAAAAAATTAAAAAACAAATGTAAACAAAAAATGCTAAAAAGAACCAAAGATATTTCACCTTAAAAACTGTGCACCAAAAGAGGAAGCTTCAACTTTGAATAAATCTCAGCAAATGAATTTTTATTAAAAATGAAATTTTATTAAATTTTTTTCTAGTTTACTTCTTATTCTACGCAATCCTTCGAATAAAACAATTTTCAACAATTTACGACAATGTCCAAAATACTTGGATCACTTGACATGGAAACACTCAGGAATGTGTTAGTAAGGCGTAAAAATTAAAATCATTAAATTTCGAATGAGCCAGCAATGTTCACAAATTTACAAATGATAATTCTGAAGATCATACAACCATTAAACGTATGGGCGAGTATGTACACATATTATATAAGCTTATAGAAAGCTGTGCCATAGGCAAATTCCACAGTAATTGTTCGAACTATTCAAAAAAAAAAAGGTTATAAATAATTATGTTTATAAAAATGCCATAAGCAATCAAAGCCGCGTCAACATTGTAACACAGCAAAATAGCAACAAAATTTAACATAATAAATATGCAGATACTCGTACGTATGCAGCCGAAGCATAAGCAGCGAGTAACAGAAGCACGAACACTGTCGCCCAACAATGTTTATAAACATAACAGACAGGTGTGTGTGTGTGGCTGCATATGCCAGTAGCTGCGCAACAGGTAAAATTGTTATTGTTTGATATCAATTATTAGAGTTGTTTTTGTTGTTAATTTGTGTGTGGCGTTAATTTGTGTGCTGTGCGCCGGCGAAGGAACGTTTATGGAATTTTAATAATTTTACAAATTATTTTTCGTATTGTAATTTTTTTCTATGTAAATTGAAATTGTTATACGTACAGTTTACAGGTTTGTGTATGCAAAAGATTCCATATATTAATGAAAACTTATATTATTAGTTGATCACTTGGCATGTGCTCACAGAAATTTGTTGCGGTATTTGAATATTTTCCATGCCTGTTGAATGTTGGCTTCGCTTTTTGTTTTAAAGTAAAAATCTACTTAAATAAAAAAAACTTTATCTCCGAATATTTTCAAATTGGAAGAGTGAAAAAGCTATAGTTTCTTTTTAACAGGCTCGGGAACAATGTAGAGGCTAAAGTGGGGTTCCGAAAGAAGTAACAGTAACATTTTCGAGCACGAGGAAAAGTTTATTTTAATATTGGTACCGTATAAAGTGAGTTTGAGGCAGATTTGGCTTAGACAAATTTTCAGAGAGGATGGCCAGCTAAATAAAAAATTTGTATAATTTGAATATGTAAGTTAATTAAAATATTTCGCTATGGACAACAAACGAAAGCTTACTAAAGTCAGTATTTCAGCAGGAATACTCAACCACTACAACAACAACAACACCAGTTTAACCTAGATTTTTTATAAATCAGTGTTGCCAACTATCAGCAAACTCAAATTAATTCAATTTTCTAGTATAATAATATATTAAAACATGGGTAACGGACGAAATCTGTTCAAAAACGGTTTAATCTGAACACAGCTATCTTTGAGCAGGGTGGCTAAAAATTTGAAAATCATGAAACAAGTAACATATGCTTCTCTATGCCGATACGAAAGGTGCTTACGAATAAATTAAAGCAAACAAGTTTTGAGTTTAGTTGCCACTTTTTAATGTAATGAAGCAAAATACTACATATATAGATAAGTAAAAATGATTAAATTTAGATGGAGAAATAGGTTTGGTTTTCGTTTGCACTTCAACCTCATGGATTTTGTGCCCACTACTGGGTTGGGCTGAGCGTATACGCCTTTTTTCTGCAATGGGCCGAGTTGCCTCAACCTTTTCCGTGCTATAGCGCTGCTTTCAAGGAGAAGATTAGTGGAGTATCCAGAAATTGGTCGCAGAAACAATAAGAGTCAGTGGACCATATCCCAATCCTGTGCAGATGACTGCGCAATCTGCAATGGCTTGTGCGAATGTTCGTGAGTATTCTAAGGTTATCCTTAGGGTGGATTATGACTTTCCTAAACCTATCTTGGTTGTACCCCCCTAGTAAGGATTTTACCTGGCGTAGCCCCATAATTTAGTTTAACCTCCTTTGTACGTTGAATGAATGTATTCCTGTCTAAATTGATCTCTGAACACTGGCAGATGGCTAATAATCTCTAATTTCTAATGATTGCCATTCCAGGGTTTATCGATGTAACTGAAGAAAAGAATAAATATTTTTATTAAAAAAATGGCAACCCTTCTCAAGAACTTTTCCAAAATTAAGTATTCCTAAGCTTCTGTCAGTAACGACCACATAACAAGTTTTACATATTTAGTTATTCTGTAAAAAAATTGCAACTCTATTCCACAAAGATATTTGAACTAAAACTTCCTTAAACAACTTTTGCATGAAAACATAACCGCCTATTATTTAACTTCATTTCATTTTTGGGATAGAAATTAAATTGTAAAGTTATATTCCATTTTTTTATAATCTTTTTAATCTTTTTGCAAAAAAATATCTTTAAAATTTGCTATTTTCCACACTTTATTTTGAATTCATATTATATTTCAAATACTAAATAATTTTACAGTTTGGCCTCTAAGAATATATTTTGCAACGAATATTCTGTAAAATACTTCTGTTAGTCGCATATGATTTCGCTCTGGTACTTCCTATCTTCTATGCATACATCTTGCAGTATTCACAGTCAATCGCTTAGCAAAACCAGTCTTTGTTAGTAACTCAACATTGCACTGGTGGCTGTCTCTGCTAACAAAATCCAACACTGTACAAGTAACATTAGTACCAGCAAGTAAAGATTGCGGATGCTGGTTATCTAAGAACGAGACGAACGCTACAACTTTATGTGTACAAACGGGTATTGTTTTGTATTCATCAGCCCCACAATCACCTATATTCTTCTCTCATTCTATGTTCACTGCTGCTTGGCAGGCCAATCTGTGTTTTGCTGTTTACCAGTTCGATTAGCAACATCTTCATTTGATTTGCAGCATAGCTCTTCGAATAAATAGGAGAACTGAAGAAATACGATTCTAGTAAGCAATAAAGATATGCCATACATAAAAACGAAATGAAAAGAATCACTTTTAATTAGCAAAAAATGTCACGGTCGCGTGTAAAATTAACATCAATTACTAGCAATATTTGTGTGCTACCTTTGCGGGAGTGGCAGTATTGGCATGCATCAATTCACGTAAATGGCTTCAATTGAAAGATGTTAAAATGTATCTATAATGGTTTATATAGATATATATTTGTATATTTCTAAGTATTTATTGCTCAATTTTGCTCAAAACCTTCTGTAAACATTAAAACTCGTCTACCAATTAATGCACTTTAGAAAGATGGAATATATCGAAATCAGATGCATTGTTGTTTTTTACATGTATTTAGGTTGCGGCTAACTGAATAACTTGTATTATTTTCATTATTTTTAGTTTTTTGTTCTACTTAATTTATTAAAACTAACAACTAAACTACTATTTAGTATTTAGTATTTAATAAAACTGAATTCCTTTTAGCATTTCAAATATTCTTTGCTTTGCTGCAATTTTCGTAACTTTATTACTAATTGCCGTTAGCCAAGCTACTATTTTGGCTATTGGTCTTTGGGTATTGGGCGGCTTTGGTTATAGGGTAAAGGTATTCTAACTTGGTACCTGATTAACAACTAAATTAAGCAACTAATTAAAGAGCCAAGTGTGACTAGTTGCTTCTTACACGAGGTGAATGGTGGGCAGGGGCTAGATAAGTTTTGTTGTTTCGCCTTGAGCTCTTGCAAACTGAGGTAGCCTTTTTATATGTGCCTTGTTCCAATTTCGGTACAGTACGCATTTTAATAGAGTTAAATTTTCTTTATAATGAGTTAATTGCTGTTGCATAAATGGTGATCAATTTCGAGGAATCGAATATTAAATTGAAATAAAACAACGAAAAATCACATTGATAGGACAATCTTTATTATTTTTGTGTAGAACCATTTATGACATTTATTTTTTAGAGATAATCCCTTTCAAATGAACACCAATTTGAATGACTCGCTCGAGAACTTCTGTCGGTATGTCTTGAAAAACTTCAGAAACGTTGGCTTCCAGTATCTCAATCGAATCTGGTTTATCCACAAAGCATTTACACGATCTTTGTTGCCAAACCACTGGTCCAAGACGAGATATAAATTGCTCACCAAAACGACGACGCAGTAAACCCATTGTTTCGCGAGGTGTATGACAAGTAGCGCCGTCTTGTTAGAACCAAAAGTTGAGGAGATAATGGGCTTCAATTTCCAGTATCCGGCATCAAAAACTCGTTTATCATGGCGCTAGCGTTGGCCATTCACTCTTACATTAGCGTCAGACGCGTATTTTAAGAAATATGGGTCGAAGATTCCTCCAGCCCATAGGGCGCACCAAACGGTTGTTTTCAATGCATATAATGACTGTTATTGAATAGCTTCGGGTTCTTCTTCAGTTCAAATACGGAAATTTTGCTTATTGACGTACCCATTAAGCCAAAACTGGGTCTCATCGCTGTACACCATAAGTTGGCCTGAGCGCGCTATGAATTGTTCTCACAGATCGTCGATTTTCGTCGTGCAATTGTACGATTTGTAAGCGTTGCTGAGGCGTAGGTCTTTCCACGATGAAATGTCAATGAATACAGAAAAAAAATATATATTTAGTTTGACAGTAGTCACACTTGTCTTTTTCTTAATTGGCGCGATAACCACTTACGCGATTTTGGCCGAGTTTAACAAAGCGCGCCAGCCGTGTTAATCGGCGCCAATTGGACACACCATGTGAAGCCAAGTCCTTCTCCACTTGATCTTTCCAACGCAAAGAAGGCCTTCCTCTTCCTCTGCTACCACCAGCTGGTACCGCATCAAATACTTTCAGAGCCGGAGTGTATGCATCCATTCGGACGACATGACCCAGCCAGCGTAGCCGCTGAATCTTTATTCGCTGCGTTATGTCCATTTCGTCGTAAACCTCATACAGCTCATCGTTCCATCGTCTGCGATATTCGCCGTTGCCAACGTGCAAAGGTCCAAAAATCTTACGTAGAATCTTTCTCTCAACACTCCAAGCGTCGCTTCATCGGATGTTGTCATGACCTACGCTTCTGCGCCATACATTGGGACGGGCATGATGAGAGCCTTGTAGAGTGTAGTCACACTTGATCTGTCAAAAAACCCCTATTGGAAAGGTACCTCCAATCTGAGTTAGTTTAAGGGACTCGAGGCAGGTTTTTAATCAATCTTCATATACAAAAGGTGGTGCAAAATTAATCACCCTATCGAAAGTTGTACATATAACTTGTAACTAGACAGTTTCAGTGTAAAAACAGACAAACTATGGACCAGATAAAGACTCCCATCACTCAAAATCTGATTTCTTTATTTAGTGAAAAAGTGATTCAAAAACAAAATTAAATGAAGGGGGCGCAAAAATGCCCCCTTATAAATATATGTAATTTCTTGTACGTCTAACCGAGGTCCTCCTCGAAATTTTTGTGTGCGTTTAGTGTTGCCCCAAAAATGGATGGACTCAAGTTTTATGACGTCTCCGAACGGTTGATGGTTTCTTATGAGATAGTCTTTTGTTTTCAAGGAGAATTTCACCTAAAATAAACTCAGCTGCTTTGGCTTCTCACATGTCTCCTAGTCATTTCCACAGACACTACAAGCATCCATACCCTGTTCAGCGCGTTTTTCTTCCAGAACGTAAATAAGCCCCGTATCCTTCATATCACAGAATTTAATATATCAAAATTCAAAACACACACGCCTTCAAAAACATGCACACATACACACATGCACAAATGCACATAAAAATATATAAAGCGAAATAAATTAAAAATCGCAAACTGGATATTTCGCGCGTTTTTGCGCGTCATCAGTTCAAGGAAAAAAATACGCAAATCAGTACTGGCTGATTGCCAGTCCGTGCAGCCCCAGCGCCAGTGGTAAAGAAATAAACGATAAAAATAAAATGTGAGTTGATAAGCATTACTTTAGTTGGCAGTCGCCGCAAAGCATAAAAATGAGGAAAGTTGGCAGCAATCCTAAAAAAATTAGCAAAGCATTTGCAGCGAAGTCAACGTGAGCAACAGAAAATGCAAGACAACTAAAAAAGTCAATCAAAGCCGGGAAAAAAATCTAAGCTACCCATCGCAAAGCGCAAGGCGAAAACGGGTGACTGACGGGTGTTATCGTGTTGGTGTTGGTGCTGGTGCTGGTCCTGCGCCAAAGTAGGTAAAGTAAAGGGGCTGGGGACCTTTTCGCTTTGGCAATAACTGCCAATACTAATGGCACTAGCCCTACTCCGACTAGCATTACTACTAGCATGCACACACACATATGCGCCTTCTAAAGCATAGCTTTTTAGTACTCACTCACACACACACACATAAGAGGCAATTAATGTACTTGTAGAACGATTTTATGCCAGATCGTGTGTTGGCCTAAAGGTGAACGGATTGTTGCAACTAAATACATAAACACATACATACATACAGACATTTATATGCGTTGTACTCGTACTTTAAATTCGTTTACATGAGTCTTAAAAACCTCAACATGCATGCACTGACATACATACATACATTTGTGTGTGTATTTTAGTAATCTTGTGTGTGCTTACTACTTTACTACGTTTTTCAGTGGAATACGAGTACCTACTACGTGCTCGAGCACAACCAAGTAAGAAGTAATTTACGGACAGCCAACAACAAAAACCTGTTTTCTAGAGCTCACTCGCTGTTTGTGGATACGAGTGGCAGGTAAACAATAAGAAAGAGTTAGGAGGCAAACAAATAAGCGGTGCAGAATAAGAGGAAAAAACAATCCGATCAGACGCCATTTTGTTTTCTGACCGGCTGTGTGGAGCTAAGCTGAAACTTTCATGGTATTTGTTGTCGCGCTCGCGCTTGGTTTTATGCTGTGTGTGGCTGCGTGTAAAAGTGGCAAATTTGTTGTTGTCTGCTTTGACTTTATTTTGCGTTTGCAGCTGAGTTGAGATTTCTGGTTTTGTGTTTTACTATTTTTCTCAAAACGACGCGCGCTCTTGAGTCTGCGCACGCGCGCCAAGCGTCAGCGCCATTTGTTGTTCGTTACTTTTCAAGTTTGAAAGCGAGGCGAAGTTCGAATGGAGTTGATGGGGAATGGGGAAGTGTTGGTTGTAATTTAACTAAACTTAAAATAAAAAATATTAAATTAAGAGAAAAGCAGTACACGAGATTACAAGTAGAAGAAAAACATTTTACGATTTTTTGTTTTAATTTCAAATAAAATAATAATTCTTACTAAAATATATGTTTTTTAACAAATACAATTTTCTTCAACAAAATAAATGCTTCCTACATTTCATTTAGTACTGCAGTACGCTGAAATAAATTCAAGCCTGCTAATCTGGCTTTTTCAGCCAAGCAGATCCAAACTTCTGCCTTTTCTCTTCCCGCCCTTAGTTTACCCATCTCATATTTTCTTGCATTTCTTATTGTTTTCCTCGAAATCGCACTTTAGTTGGCACTCTGTCTGCTTCACTTTAAATCGATTCCTTATCTACCATAGTCCGTGACTTGAAAACATCGCTGACGCCAACGTTATTTTTAACTTTCGCGTCTGATTTTTTGTTTTGCTCCTTTTTGACCCACCGCCACCATAAAGTACTCCACAATCCGGTTTCGTATGCAGCTCAATGCGATACATATTTCTTCTTAAAGTTTTACCTGCTTTAGTGAAGTTTTCGAAAAATTTTAAGTTTTGCTTTTATTTTTCAGTAAAATTTCCTTTTAACAATACGCGACGTAAAAAATTCCCTTGCTCACGCAGACCTAATTTTTTGAGCCATTTTCTCTTAGGAAGCCTCAGTGAAGTGGCATTTGTACACGTGTGGCCATTTGGGGCGAAAGACTAAAGCAACGCGGCTGGCCATGAACATTGCGCATAACTATTGCATACTTATAGGCGTCTTGCGCAAGAAATAATATTTTTCGATGTCTGCAATGTTAACTATCAACATAAATGTGAAATTTGCAGCAAATAACAGAGTTTCTTGTAGAGTTTTTTCTTGACTTAATGTTAGCGCATTTAAAGGTAGAAAACAGTTACAATATTTTAACTGCAGGACTATTGAAATTTACGTCAAGATAATCATATTTTTATATTTTTGCATAATAATTAACATCTTTACTTCGTATCTGGCGAATATATCGCGGAGTTTACTGAATGTTATGCGTTACTCACTAGACGTAGCATAAGGGGGTTACATACAGTTAGAAGGCCGAAAAAAGCGAATTTTCCAGAATTTTTTCTGAGAAAACTTTTAAATTTTAGGATCTAAAAATTTTTGCACATGTTATGTTATCTTTTAACTCTATTTTAAGGCTTCGTATTAGTAAAAATATTTATTTGAAAAGGAGGTACAGCGGATCTCCGGAGGCTCTTCTCAAAAAAGACGTTTTGCAGTGACCATTATATCTCTGAAATTAAAAAACTAAACCGATTTCGTTAAAGTAATGTGAAATCTAGTAATTAATCGAAGAAATCGGATTCTCAAAAACAAAACAAAAAAAACATTTTTGACCAAAGTTTCGGCCTTCAATTGTTTATAAAACAAAAATATTTATCGATGAGAAAAAATCTTCGATTAATTACTAAAAAATATAAGCTCGTGCTAAAGTTCGAGACTAATCGATTTAGTCTTTGAGAACACCATTTTGAGAAAAACGCTTTTGAAGCTCCTGCCTTATACTTTCAAGCTCTGAAACGCCCTTTCAAATTTGCGTATAACTTCTAAAATATTCACCGGAACGATATTAAATTTTCGATTTTTTGAAAATTCTAACTCTATATAACCCCTTAAACATATTTGCTGTACGCAGCGTGCAGCACTAGAGGAAGCTTAGGAATTCTTTTTTTGCAATTTAGTTTTTCGATTCCATTTGATAACCCTTTTGGGTACATTTGATGTCTGACGCACGTCAAGCACTTGTTTGCCCTGGTTGGGTTGGTTGGTTTAAGTGGTGATTCTTCCAGAATCCAACTAGCGCTTCCGCACCATTTTGTTGCCACTTCCTCGTTACCAACTTGTTTACCAGTTATTTACAGCATGACAATATCCAGTCTGTGCGATTCAGGAACCTTATCAGGTTGTTGACATCTAAGCCAGACAGCCGTTCCAGACTCTCGAACAGCGGTTTACCCAGGGTTAACATTCCGTCCTTCCATAGGGCAGGGCATTGCCCTAGAAGCGGAAGATTTTTTTTTATCTTATTACTACATATGTCACTAATATTTTAGAAGTAAATGAGTTCTTACGTGAAATGTACTGATTTTGCATACTACTCCAAGTAACCAAAAATTAAATCCGTTGCACACACAAATATTTTCTCAATTAAAGGCGTTAATACTGATTAACGCTCCTGCATTTTATTTTTAAACGCTTCGAAATATCTGCTTTATTATTTATGTAAATGTATGCAACTTTATAACATAATCAGTGCTGCGTAACGTTACGAAAAATTGCAAGAGGAATGAAAAAATCGAAGTGGCATTAATAATGCTCGTTATTCCGATTGCAATTAAATCTTTTCGTGTCAAAATTATTGTCTCTGAGATAATAAATAATAAATAATTGATTTCTTATCACTCAAAAGTAAAACGAAAAACAGTCAAAATTGAGGAGTACATATATGAATATTAACCCGTTAAGGCCGAGAGCGTTTTTTGTAATACCCGCCCATAAGAGGACGGAAAATTATATGAAATTCTAAAACGTTTAAAAGGATGAAAACTTAAACTAAACATTTAAACTGATTTATTTAGATATGCATTCAATATATTTACTTCATCTATAATTTTATATCATCAACAAACCAGGGATGTACAAAGTTGCAATATTTGTTAAAGAAAACTACAGCGATGATAAATAAATGAAATGAAAACTGAATTCTTCTTTCATATCCCCCTATTGGGGCCTTTCGTTTTCTATCGCATAAGTACTATGTCCACCTTTCGGCCGTTAGGTTAGGTTAGGTTTGGCAGCCGCATCGCACATAGAGGCAACGATGCCACTTAGACCACGAAATGGGTCCGTTGTGAGCCGCGGGGGCTGGGCTACATTTCCCTCTCTATACTGAACCATCCTGAGCTTTTGACAAAGCGTAAAAGGTTGTTGATACCTAAAGTGTATAGATTTCTATATTCGTTAAAAGGTAGGATTTTAAAAATCGGTTCCTGCTTCTGACTAGAGCTGGGCATGTGCAAAAAAGATGTTCAATTGTTTCCAACTCCTCCTCATTTCTGCAGCTACGACAGAAATCATGCGTGTAAACGCCTAATCTCTTTGCATGATTTTCTAAGGTCCTGATTTGAAGTCTACTCAGTTTTATAATACTCTTGGACAGACGTAAGTTTAGCATTGGGCATGTTTGCTTTGCAATTTCACAGGTGTTAGCGCTGATCCATCTTTGATTCGCAGAACTGATTAGTGTATCCTAAATGAGAAGTTCACAAATTGCGAGAGGTATCTCCATAAAATTACTTATGTTTGGCAAACAGGTACCTTCTCTTGCAAGTTGGTCAGCTCTACATTTCCTTGGTATATCTCTGTGGCCTGGAACCCAGCAGAAGATAATACGATGTTGCTTGGCCTTCGGCCGTTAAGGGTTAATAATATTACCACAGCTGAGAAAACGATTAACAGCAACGGTTAATAGTTTACATTACATCAGCAAGTGATACATAACAAAATTTAATTTTTTTTTTAATTTGCTTACAATAATTAACGTTACTCTTCAAATAAATGGTCGATTCCTTATCACTCGAAATTAAAAAAACTGCAACTCAACATTTACGAGTAGTTGCATATTATTGCTTTTAAAACATTATCTGTTACCAAAATGCAGAATAGATATGAATATTAATAACATTTTGATCATTCTTGTGAATCTGTTGTTTCTGTTCTGTTAATGGTTCCATTAACATTCTCTGGTTAAACGATTAACAGCACAGTTAACAGTTTACATTACATCAGCAACTGAGACATCAGATAATTTAATATTTTATTAATTCTTTTACAATACTTCACCTTACTCGCCCAAAAGTAGGCAACATATGGCAACGTATGGAATGAATTTCCCCCGTCTTTATGCAGAGCGTTTTATGAGCGTATAGTAAGCAACAACACTACTAAAAATTGGCTAAAAGCACAGGTAGGAAAGGTAAGAGAGTTGTGAGTACGAGCTGCCATTAGAGCAGTAGCAACAATTGTTGGTTTGAGTACGTAAGACATGCTCTTAGTTGTACTTCGAAAATGTTTGCATTGTAAGCGACGAACAGCACTTAGACAAATCGTACGCTCGGATTAGGGATTTTTCATTTACCTGTGTGCCGACTGATTTCAGTATAACGCATGCGGTAAAGAGTAGTGGACGTGATGGCGCAAGTAAAGCAAACAAAGCAAGTGACGAATAGCAAAGAAGACAAATGCAACAAAAACAAATCACAAAAATGTAGCACAAACTAAATATCTAACTAGAGAAATTACATGAATGGTGTGAAGAGGGCTAGAAAAAAGTGTATGTTGGGAAAAAGTCAAGATATATATGTGTGTGTATTGTCTGTAAACTCAAGTGTTAGTACTATTGAATGAAGAAATTGTTGATTAGTGAAGGCAAGGCAAGTATGATAAGTGAATGTTGTTGTACTTGTACTTGCACTTATAATTGAATTATTGGATACTGTGGATTTATGATTTGAGAGAATACTTCTCATGTGAGATTTTATGATCACTATTGACGACGCAAAGATGTTTAGATACATTGTGAAGAATTAGTCGGAGAATTCATGCCGAACAATAATGAAAACATAAACCGTGTAGTGCTGTGTGTGGCGGTCAAAAATTGAGTGCCAATTCTGTTGTGAACTTCTTGTAGTCACTAATGTGCAACTTCTGACATTTGATGTCAGAGATGAAGTGAGCAGAAAGTTGAAAAAATAACTTATAAGTTTGGAAGTAAAGACGCGCCATAAGTGACGCTTGGAAAATAAACAAATTGAGTGCGCCCGAATTGAAGGTCTTTTATGGCTTGTGAGCTTTATGTGTTATACTAATTGTAGTGTGGAAAACTAATGACATATGATGTGCGTAAATTTATATTTATGACATTAAAACAACAACTATACTGTACATTATTTGTTTGTGTAAAAGAGTGTTTTGTTAGCAAATTTGCTGGAGCAGAATACGTGGAAGAAGAATTGGCATTAACAAGCTCGAATTCACTGCCTAGTAACCATATTCGGAGTGAGGCAAATAAATTATATGCTTGGCAGCAAAGAACAGGTGTAAAAGTTAAAAGCTGCTCGAAAGCGTACGGACGAAGAAGCGCCTCGCTACGGTGGAAGGGAAGTACATCAACAACAGTTGTGCGGTAGTTCCGAATTTTTTCCTCTACCTTCTTCCTTTTTTTTTTGCACAAGCCGAAAAGGAAACAGTTGCCACACATACGCAAGCGCTGCTTAGGCAAGCATGCGGATAGACAGACAAGTGGAAAAGGTGTACAACCCTCATCAATTCTGAGACTTGTGTGTGTATGTGTGCATCATATGTTATTGATATGTTGCAAATGAAAAGGGTTATCACCTAGAAGGCAATAAAAATAATTTGTGAAAAAAGAACTACAAAAACAAAAATAATAATGAATGAATAAAAACTATTACAAAAAAAAAAAAACACAAGGGAATAAAAACAAACAGCATACGCGTAAATGAATATTGCCCGCCAATAATCGCGCCCACACAGCCACTGCAGTGCATTCAAGTGTTTAATAGTTGTGTGCGCTTAGCAAATCGCATTTTACTTTAAAAAATACTGAGCATCGAAAGCGCAAATACAGCTTAGAAAAAGAAAAAGTGTTGAAATAACAATTTAAAAAATGTTCAAAAATGCTCAAAAATTTTACACGTTCACTACATTTGAAAAGCCAACTAAGTTTTGATTATGTCTAAATAGCACATAAAACAAAATAAAATATTTTAAGCAGACAACAAAAGGTAAAAACCGATACAAAACTTAAAAAAATGGATACAGTTGCTATTAAAACTGCGCCTCCGCATGCGCCACTAGCTACCACCCAACAACAAAATGCCATACAACAACAGCAGCAGCAATCACAACAGCCGCTGTCCGCCAAAGCGCCGAAAAATAATGCTGATTTCTATACGAAAACAAGCGTCGGTGCATTTTTTCAAACTTGCAAGGTGAGTGGATTTTTTTAAGAGTCTACAAATGCTAAGAAAAAAAAAACGGTAGAGTAAGCTAAGTAATGGGGGCATGTGTTTTTGCCATTTTTAATGGCAAAAGACTTCAAAATATTTGCATATTTGTGCTGTATATATATATTTTTTTTATTCAAAAGCGCTTTAGTGCGTTTCACACATTGGAATTAATGCATGGAAAATTTTAATTTTAATCTATGCATATCATCATTTGCTCGTAATTAAGTTTCTTAAGCAAATTGCAGTTAATTGTTTTGTTGTGCAGAAGCAGCAGTTCAGAAGGATCTCCTTTCCATCCTAGAAGTCGCTTTTGTCGATGTACTTATCTTATTTGTGATCCGATTTTATTTATATTTTGCTTTCTCGTTAATACTTATATTATCAACTCAAAATTAAATATCATTTTGGGGAAAAGAAATCCATTATTTTTGCGCAAATTTTTTAAAACTATTTCATGGTCGATCATTAGCTCCGGCCAACTTCGATTATTTCTGTGATTTTATTGACATTTTCGACATTTTTTTTAACATCCAAAATGTCTGAACGGAATCGACGAAACAAAAATTGCACATAATTAGCTGCACAGCATCGGCATCATAAACACCATTCACAATTTCAACGATTTGCATTTTCGCCTTTACCAAAAAAAACTGTAAAATGTACCAAATTTTCTCTTTGCTTACTGCCATTGTTAGCACCCTGTCACTCACAACCAGGCTCGACGAGAGGGGGGTGGATCGGGTACTTTTTCCCCCGGGCCCGGAGTATTCAGAGGGGCCCGGACTCGAGATTATACGTATTTATATGAATTAGACATAATTGGAAAGGGTCCGCATTTGCAATTTTCCCCCGGGGCCCGGATATGCTCTCTACGGCCCTGCTCACAACTTAATGGAACAAACAAAAAACAGCAAAAAAACTAAATTTAGAGTGAAATGTCATCTTGACAACGAGCACAAACTTTAAATTATTTGATCGTTAGTTTACGAGATATCGATCACTACAGCCATCTACCGAAAAAAATAATAATTTCTTTTTCTCTATGTTTTTTTAAAAAGTGGATCCACTAAGTGGCGTTACAGTCGATATATATTGAAAATCGTATTCATAGTCCCAATTTGTGTATATACAAAATATAGCTGTTCTGCTAATATAGAAGAACGTGTCTGCTAAGGCAGCATAACTAGGAAAGAGTCGTAAGTGCGCATACGGCTTTTCGCAGCTTTAAGAAAAGTTCTCCAATTTTGCTAAATTTTTTCACACCTAATTTTTAATGTTTATAATAGGAAACTATTTGTGAGAATAGGTTTTTAGGCATTTTAATTGTTTGCATTTTCGTATTTTGATGACAATTTATAGCTTTCATATACATGATTGAAATTAGCCCATCCCCTTTTGGCAGCATTTTTACGGGCCACAGTTTGAATAGAACATTTTGCAATAAGTTGCGGTTCGATAAGACAAACCCAATTTTATGGTTTAAAATACACTTAATTATTCAGTATAGCCTCCCTGAACACACTTCGCACGAGATTTTTGAATTCCACAGCTGTTATGACCTCATCATTTGTTGAAAAACGCTTTCCACGCATGCATTTTTAGGTCGTGAAACAGATGAAAGTCGCTAGGGAACAAATCTGGTGAATACAGTGGATGTTTCAACAATTCGAACTTTGATTCATGGGTTTTAGTCATTGTCAAAATGCTCTTGGGACTCGGTGCATTGTCCTGATGAAAAGGATTTTTTTTTTTTTGCAAGCTCGGTATTTTTTCACGAATCGTTTCCTTCATCTGATCTAAAAAGTTTCAATAATACTCAGAATTTATTGTTTTACCAGTTTGCAAGTAATCCACAAACAAAATTCCTTTCGCAAACCAAAAAAATTTTGCTAACACTTTCTTGGCTGATTTCTGGACACGAACTCGTTTTGGGGCGGAATAACTAGGTTCCCACCACTCTTAAGCCTCCTGTTTTGATTTAGTATCAAGGCGATATACCCAACTCTCATCCATAGTGATGAATCGAAGAACAAAATCCACTTTACCCCTTCGAAAACGGTCTGAATGTTGTTGAGAAAGTCGCATTCGAATGTATTTTTGTTCCGTTGTTAGCGAATGCGGCATCCATTGTACACACAGCTTTCTGAAACCCAATACTTCTGTCAAAATATTGCTTACACAGCCCAATGAGGTGCCTAAAGCTGCTACTAAATCTCTTTCAATCACTCGACAATTTTCCAAAATGAAATGTTGTATTTTCTCTCCGATTGCTGGTGCTGTTACTGTTTTTGGTCGTCCTTGACGTAGATCGTCTTCAAGGCTTGCACGACCACGTTTAAATTCAGCCACTCATCTTTCTACTGTACTAATAGATGGCGAGAAGTTCTTATGCACTTCCAACATTCTCACAAATTTCCTTTACCTTTAAGCCTTTCAAAAATAGAAATTCAATCACTGCACGAATCTTGATTTTTTCCACTGTAAAAAATACTGTGACACGCCGATACTAAATGGCCTGTAAACAAAGAATCAATTGACAGATTGAAATGAAACTTGCCATGCGTTCATATGAAGAGCGTACCAACATAACAGGAAACAATTTAGGCTACTAGCAAAGCCCTACCTTATCGAACCGCAAAACTTATTGATCGTGCTTAGTGGATTTATGTTTATAGCGAACCAATTTTATACAAAAAAATTCTGCTCTTATTTAAAAAATTTTATTCATAATATGAAATAATTGGCAAATTTGATTGATATGGAGTGAAAGAAGGCATTTCAAAGTTGTATAACAGCGGAAAATGTACTCCAATCCGTTGATTAATTTTTCAATTGTTGCAGTTTGAAAATCAATTATATATTTTTTTAACACTCTTTGATTTATGGACCCACCACTTTTATAATCTTATGCAATTTATATTGAAAAGAACCTGCCACGAGGCATTAGACTCAAAATAAAACCAACAGTGAGCAAATCGGAGCGTACTGTACATAGTTATTGGCGTACATGGACTTGTACTTTTACTATATTTTGTGACCTTCTTTCATAGAATATAGAGATATTGTGCGGCGAGTAAAGTAATCGATTTGGGGTAATTTATTCACAAAATGTGCTTAGTCTCACTTGCTTCTCTGCATCCTCAGCGGGCCTTAAGAATCCAAGGGAAATTGTAATTTTCGGCAATTAACTTCAAATTACTTCTACCAAGTTGGAATGGCTCAAATTCTAAAATTCTATGCTTGCTATTTATTTCACTTTTGCATTTATAGACTCCCTTACAAGTTTTGCTGAAAATCGCAACGTACGCAAATACACACATACCCCTGCACATACATCAGCAAATAGTTCATAATCACCTGAGGCCCTGCTAATAAACTGTGGCATACCAAAGTGCCACAATGGAATTAATTTAAACACATTGCGCCAGTGCGCATGCGTCAATGCACATAATCGCTTAATCGCACAACAGCCAGCGGGCAAGCGCTTGCATACTTACATGTGTATGTATTTGCATAATTATGCGAGGAATGTGATTTTTTTCATGCAAAAGTATTTATTGTACTAATAGGCCACAACAATGTAACCTGCAAAGCAGCCAACAGGGTGAGGCCAGAATGGTGCAGTAGAAAAATAATAGTAATTGCTAGAGAAAAGAAAATTTCTGGCTAACTAATATACTTTGCGGTGGTTTAAAAAAAAATGACCGATTTTCTAGTTAGAGGAATAAAACAAAAGTGGACCTGAAATAAAAAAAAAACGAGAAAATGTAAAACAACTGATTAGTCATAATCAGCACTGGTTTGTGGTGGCTCGATCAACATCAACTAATCTTTCAATATTTACGGCAGACTTTTTTTCGACTTTTACAAAGATTTTTCAAAAGCTTTTGATGCGATTTCTCACAACATCTTAGTTACTAAATTGGCAAATTTTGGTTTTTATTTTATCTTTTAGGAATGGATTGAATCGTATTTGGACAACAGGAGTTCTAGCGCTTTTGTTGAGGGTATTTTATCGCATATTTTAATGGCTCAGTTATTTTTCAGTCAAAACTCAATAAGCTTTATCACTCAAACACAATTAAGTCCATTGTACTGCATTCGAATTCTCTTTTAATTTTCTTTAAATCTACCCGACCTCCGAAGAAACTTGAGTAGATCTTGTGGAGCCAAGGAGCGAAGGTGGTCGCTTCTTAGCACATTAGTGCCAAAGACCTCAAGTGTGATTTGAGCGAAGGCGGGGCAGACGAACAGAAAGTGGTCCGTAGTCTCATCCTTCTCTTCACAAGCTGGACAGAGTACACTGTCTGATGTGCCTACCTTTTCCATGTGCTTTGCCCATAGAAAGTGGTCCGTCATCAGTTTAACCAGGTGTCTGTAGTCCTTTCTACCTAATGACAAGAGGATTTGCGGCAGTTACCCATTGATACCGACGGAACCCATGTTAGCATCAGGCTATTATGTCTATCGACCTAGTTCAGCCTGGATTTACAGGACTCGACTACCCTTGATGTGATTGGGGGGCTTCCTAAGGCTATGAGCACAGCTTGGCTGTCGGTGCAGACACATATATTTCCTCCTCTCCCATCTGTTTTCTACAACAAAGTTCATCGCTTCTTGAACAGCATATACCTCCACCTGAAACACAGATGCATGCATTCCAAGAACAAGTTCCGCTGGATTCCACGTATACCCTAGAGCCGGAGCCGATGGCTGGAGCCATCGGTGAAAATGCGAAAACAGTGTTTGCCGGGCCCATTCAAAGGGGCTTCTAACTGGCCTAGATGCGCCGAAAGACGGACACTTCGCCTAAATTAACCTAACTAGGTTCATAGCCATCCTCATGCCAACATCCGCCTATATCGCTTTTCATCCACCTAATATTAGCGGTGGACCAGGGAGTGACAGGCAAATGTGGTCGAAGGTCAGTCACAAAATATTTACATATCAGGTATCATTAGATGGCGCTAATTAATAGTAATGCAAAACAATTGAAAGCGTTTCCCATCAAATGATTTTTGTCACAGTTGCAGAGTTGAGAAGAAGATGGAAACCATCGAGTCAAATCTCTGCTATTACCTCGCTTAGTAAACATTTTTTGAGTGTCTAGCGTACTTGAAATGAATGTAAAGGAATGGAGCATTATAAACTTTCAACGTTTTTTCCAATATATCAAAGTAGAATATGCTGTAAAAATAGCATGATATTGGGAGCGCGACTAAGTGGCTTAAGTACTTCGTTTTGCATCCCTTGCCTCAGCCACCTTGGCCTAAATTAACCTAACCTATTTGCATGTTACTCGCTTTTCCTGCAGGGAAAGACCGCACGTACCGATGTGTTAATATATGTGCATATGTATGTGATATATGATTTTAGTTGCAACTGTGTTTCAACGTTTGTGAGCGTTTATAGAAACGGCTTACTTTTCTTCATTCACTGACTGCTTTTTATTCACCAACTGCCAACCGCCAACTGCTTTTGAGAAGACTAATTGTTGTTGCCACTTTTTCATTTCTGTTTTGATAGCAGTTTGTGTAATAAAATTTATGTGCATTCCCGTATGGGTATGTATGTATTTGTGTGCATACACGTGTTGGTATTACACCGCGCCACTATTTTTATTTTGCTTCATCATATTTTACTTACTTGTCTCTTATGTTTACAAGCCATAGCCAAGTGAAAGGGGAATCTTCTGCTCAGAATGCCATAAACTACATACAAACATTGATACCCACACATGCCCATATATGTATGTAGGTATGTATTTATATATGGGTATAACTTTATTTTCATGCAGCCAATAGACATTTTATGACGGTGACAATTGTCAGCGAGCACCCTAGGTAACGCACATCGCTTCACTTACATTGGCATACATACATACATACATACAGATATACATAAATGTGTACATACTTTTAATAGTAAATATTAAATGACTACTTTTGGCCACAAACAAGTGTTCTTGCAACAGTTGTCATTGCCGTCTGCCGCTGCTGCTTGACTGATTTGCCTGTGTGTCGCACAGTAGTTATTTACTTATTTTTTTACTATTTTTACTGCAATTTCGTTTTTTTATACTTAACAAATCTAAAATCTGGCACTTAATTCTTTTTACAAAATTTTGTTCAACCACCAAAACTTCATGCGTTATATTTTTTCCATTCCAACAACAAGTTTAGTAGAGCATTTCGTATATAAGCGGGGACTGTTAGTCCCAGTATGCACGGTAATTGTTAGTCCCAAGATGTCGGGATTTTTATATATCCCGAAAATATAGGATTGGTATCGAGATCTAAACTCTTTAAAAATTCAATAACCCAAATCTGCTTTTTAATAAATAAATGCCGAATGGGTTGGTGCGTGACTACCATTCGGAATTCACAGAGAGAACGTTGGTTCGAATCTTGGTGAAACACCAAAAATTAATAAAAACATTTTTCTAATAGCGGTCGCCCCTCGGGAAGCAATGGCAAACCTCTGAGTGTATTTCCGCCATGAAAAAGCTCCTCATAAAAAAAATATCTACCGTTCGGAGTCGGCTTGAAACTGTAGGTCCCTTCATTTGTGGGACAACATCAAGACGCACACCACAAATAGGCGGAGAAGCTCGACCAAACACCCGAAAAGGGTGTACGCGCCAATTATATATAAAGGGTGGTTAAGTTTCAAGGGCCGGTGTTGATTTTGAATAAAATACAATTTTTTTAGGAAATTGGAACAAAATATCAGCCAAATGGCCGCCGCGGCCTCGGCGGCACACCTCCATCCAATGGTTCACATTTTCGATGACGCTGAGGCATAGTTGAGGTTCTATGCCGTTAATGTGCCAAATTATCTCATTCTTTAGCTTTTAAATTGTTGCTGACTTATTGATGTACACCTTTTCTTTTAAATAACCCCAAAGAAAGAAGTCCAACGGTGTCGTTGACGTTTAGATGTGGTTCACATTCAACATCGGCCCTTGAAAATTAACCACCCTTTATATAAAAGCTTTGTTGTTAGTGCCTAGCTTATAAGTTTGGTTGTAGTTTTTTTTTATAAAAAAATTTTATTAATTTCTTGTTTTAGCTAAAATCTTACTACAAGTCTAAAACGTCTAAAATTTTATCATCATTTACTTTATCTCCTATTGGAGCATCGGGAACAATAAATTGTTTCCACCTCGCCATTTTTTGGCTGTTTTTGGCTAGGAATTTTCGTGCGTGCAATTCTAAAAAATCAAAAAATTGTGGTTAATTGCATTAAAAATGTGTTTGTAAAAATATCAAAGCATAGAAAAAGTCGCGGAAAATATCGGTTTTATTTCATTTGCTTTTAAATAGGCAAATGTTACACAATTTTTGCGAAAGAAAAACACATTTTTTTATAAATTGGGTTGGTTGATGGGAACTTTCTTTCAGCAAGATTAAATTAAAATTTTTTTTGCAAAAAAGAAAGCAGAAAATTGTAACAAAATGAAATAAATAAATAAATAAAAATAATAATAATAAATCAAACTCTCAATAAAAATCACCACAACGTTATAGAAGGTATACAATTTAATAAACCCTTATTAATTAATAAACTTTGACTTCCTAAAGGTTAATACGTAATATTCACTAAACTAAAAAGTCCAGAAGAACATAAACCATGAGCAATTATTAATGTATAAGAACCACAAAATCCTAAATATCTTAAAGTCGTAAGACCCCCCAAAACAATTCCTATAAGAGCAGCAGAAGAATAAGCAATTAAAGCCTTTAAGTCAGCTTGTCGTTAACAAACTATGTTGCTCATGTCAACTAATTTCGGGATTTTCAGTACTCAACTAACACCGAGTTTCCCCTTGTTCTGGGGATTGTCTTTTTTACCTAAAACTAGTTGCAGGCGTCGCTAAAACTTCATCAACTTCTAAGCACATTTAATTTTTTGTTGTTGGTATTCTACCTTTAATTGCGTCACTTACGTTTGACGTTTTTGACTGCTTGTTGTTTTCGTCATTTCATTTGGTAGGTTTTTATTATTGTATTACTTTTATAATTTTTGCTTTTTCATCTAGTTGCCCCGCCATTGACTTGGTGAAATGTGTACTGAAAGTTGCTCGATTTAATTCCGTGTCAAAGTCGTAATTTCCGCATTTACTTGCCGTTAACTTTTGGTGTTTTTTCGTTCTTTTTTTAATTTTTTGTTAAACATTTTGTGTCAAGTCACTTGAGGAAACGCTGCTGCGTACTTAGTTTGCGCAAGTAAAAAGTTACTTTTTTGGCGACATTTCTGTTATCTGTTATTTGTGTTTTGTTGTAGTTTTTGTATTTTTTCTAGTTTTTGCATTTATTTTGGTTGCATATGTTCAAATCAGTTTCAAAATGCTAATCAAATTATTCTTCACTGTAGCTAAATTCTATTCTATTATTATTTTCGTTTTTGTGGAAACACAAACGTGCTTCTGTCGACATAAGCAAACATTTAGATAAGAATGCCAACGTGATCTCTTTGCTGAAGAGTAGACACAAACCAAAATTTGAATTATATTGCACGGTTTTTCAAAAAGTTATGGCATATCTATTTATCTCACCTAAATGGGTGATCTCGTTTTCAATAAAGCTAAATTCTATAATTCTTACAAAACCTATTCGAATCCTCAGTTCACCAATTCGTCGACCAGTTTGCATATGGAGGGGTATTCATATACTTACATATTCAATTTTCAGTCACATTTTGGAAAAGCGCAGCCCTTTTTAAAGCTTTTAGCAGAACAACTTACTCTAAATTGGTGCCTATATCACCTTTCTGCTTACCTAAAGATTGAAAAAATGTGGCATTGAAGTTCGAAGGAATTCAGTTACCAACCAACAAAAGTTAAATTTTCTATCTTGTAGCGCTCCTTGATGAAAATTTTTGTCAAATCGCTCAAAACGCTTATTGGATCTTCGCATTAATCTATGGCAGGAAAACCGACAAAACGGAGTTTTTTTTTTTAAATGATGGTATTAGGATGGTATACCAGTATATATGTATGCAACATTTTTTAGTAAAAGACGGCATAGGTATATTCCACTTATTTCTTTATTTAGGAGGTATTTTGTTTGCTGTCTGAGGTCCTAAATAATTTTTTTTTTAAGGAAAAACTCATGCCCCTCATGCTAAGCTTTTGCCTTCTTCAGTATGTGTAAAGTTTTCAAACACACAAAACAAAAAAAAAAAAACTTGAGGGGAGTAAATACAAAGAGAAAGAGCGCACAATAAAATTTCGCGTCTACGCTAGCGTTTATGCTTCAGTTAGTTATGAGCCACACAAAGTCACGGTTAGACTACAATTATAGCAAAAGCAAAAGCAACAAAAAAAACACTAACACAAATAAGAAACAAAAACGTAAAATTGATGAGAAAACCCCTTTGCTTTTGCTTCTGTGCTTGTAAGCCAGCTGCATTTGAATTGAAATAATTATTTTGCAGCAATTATCAGATGGTGTTGTCAAGATTATTTGCAGAATGTGCATATGCACATGCACATATGTATTTATGATACTTCTATGGTATGCACCTGCATTTCGCAGGGACTTTTTGTCAACGTAATAAGCCTCATTTTATTTTGATAAGTTCTTTGACGATTTTCTAGGATTATTTGACAACAGAATTTTTCTTTAGTTTTTGATGATTTTGAATGTTTAGTATTTCGTTTATTTTTGCAACATATTTTTTAAATCTTTATTCTGTTTATGGCAGGACTTTTCATGTTTTAAATATTCGTTTATGATAGTTGCGGTTTTTTTATTGTACTACGGAAAATTGCGTGGTTCCGCTTAGGGCACTTTATGCAACAAGCAAGAAACATTTTTTTATTCTTTAGTTAATGAATTATATTAAATTCTATGTTAGTTTCACATATAAATTCAGAAAAATATTTAGAACTCTTTATAAATTTATTTAATTTCGTAAGAAAAAATAAGCGTTTTTACACCTTGAATCTTTTTTTTTTGCATATTGTAAAATCTATATTTTCATAGGAATAATTGATTCGCTTTGAATTTTTGAAAAGTTTCTGAACCATTTGCACGGTATTTAAGAAATCTGTTCGTTAAAAAAAATATATTTATAACAGAAATAATAAATTTTTTCCAAGTAATTTTATATTATGTATATAAAAAATTGTATTATTTTTTTAATATAGTTACCATTATTTATGGAAATATTTTTTTATAAGTCTATTTTGTATAGAAATATTTTTATTGTATTGTATTTTTATAGAGAAAAGAAGATGTATATAAAATATTTTGATAAAAAATTAGTAAAATTTTTACGTAAGCATTTTTTTGTTTTTGCTTTATAATTTAAATATTTATATTATTTTGTATACACATATTTTTTATGCATTTATTTTTTTATATAAATAATATATTTTTTATACTTTATTATTTTTTATTACTTTTTGTACTTTATTATTTTTTATGTACATATTTTAATATATTTAGTATAATTCTACATAAATACTTTTTTATGATTTATTATTTTTTTATATTTTAAATAAAATGTATTAAAAAAAATTATAAATTTTCCCATGTAATTTTATTACATAATTGTTTTATAATAAATTCTTTGTTTACAATTTTATAGAACAAATATATATTTTTTAATATTAGTATACAATATAAGACACTATGGCGAGGAAAAGGAGATATATATTGTATAAAATATTTATATAAAAAAGTAAATTTTTTTACGTGAGTATGTTTTTTGCGTTATGATTTAAATATATATATTATTTTGTATACGAATATATAGTATTTTTGAATTTAATTTTTTTATATAAATATTTCTTTTATACTTTATTATTTTTTTATTACTTTTTGTACTTTATTACTTTTTTATGTAAATATTTTAATATATTAAGTATTATTCTACATAAATATTTTTTATTATTTTTTTATATAAATATTTTTTTACTCTTTATCATTTGTTTAAATATTTATTATTTTTTATATATTAAACAAAATGTATTAAAAAACAATAATTTTTCTCATGTAATTCTATTAAATAAATTTTTGTTATAAGTTTTTTATATAAATTTATTTTAGTATTTAGTAGCTTTAATATCCATATTAAATATGAGAGACTATGGCGAAGGAAAGAAGATTTATATAAAAAAAATAATACATTTTTTACGTAAGAATTTTTTTTTACTGTTACGTTAATTTATATCTATACATATATGCACATTATTTTGTATATAAATATTGTTTTTTAAATACTTTATTATTTTATATATATTTATTATTTTGTTATGTAAGCATTTTTTTCATATAAATATTTTTTTTTTTTTAACTTTATTATTTTGTTATATAAATATATTAAAAATAAACCAATTTTTCCCATGTAATTTTTTGAAATACATTTTTTGTAATAAGATTTTTATATATTTTTTTTTTTATTATTTTTACATATATTTTTTTATATTCTTATAAAATATAAGAGACTATTGTAATGGACTATGAATAAGTTCGTGCGGTTTTACAACAGATGGCGTAACTTGATTATTATTCCATCGATCCACATTTCCAAACATTCATTGGAGAGCTACTGTCGTAAGGCACAAACGTCAGTATAAGTTTTTTATTTGAAGCGTAAACAACAATATTTTTACCACACTTGAAAATGTCGAATTTCGTGCCAAATAATGTGTTTTTGCGGGGAATTCTTCTTCATTATTTTAATATGAAGAAAAAAGCAGCCGAAAGTCATCGTATCTTGGTGGAAGTTTATGGTGAGCATGCTCTATCTGAGCGAACGTGCCAGAAGTGGTTTGCACGCTTTAAAAGTGGTGATTTTGGCTTGGAAGACGAAGAACGCGAGGGTGCGCCGCCAAAGTTCATGGATACCGAATTGGAGGAATTGCTCGATCAAGATCCGGCTCAAACGCAAGAAGAGGTTGCAAAAACTTTGGGAGTTGATCAATCAACCATTTCCAAACGTTTAAAAGCCATGGGAATGATCCGAAAGGTAGGCCATTGGGTGCCGTATGAATTGAAGCCAAGAGACGTTGAACGCCGTTTTATGGCATGCGAACAACTGCTTCAACGGCACAAAAGAAAGGGTTTTTTGCATCGAATTGTGACTGGCGATGAAAAGTGGGTCCATTACGACAATCCAAAACGTCGGGCAACGTATGGATACCCTGGCCATGCTTCAACATCGACGTCGGCGCAGAATATTCATGGCCTGAAGGTTATGCTGTGTATCTGGTGGGACCAGCTGGGTGTTGTGTATTATGAGCTACTGAAACCGAATGAAACGATTACGGGGGATGTCTACCGACGACAATTGATGCGTTTGAGCCGAGCACTGCGAGAAAAACGGCCGCAATACGCCGATAGACACGACAAAGTTATTTTGCAACATGACAATGCTCGGCCACATGTTGCACAAGTGGTCAAAACATACTTAGAAACGCTCAAATGGGATGTCCTACCCCACCCGCCGTATAGTCCAGACCTTGCGCCATCCGATTACTATCTCTTCCGATCGATGCAACATGGCCTGGCTGACCAGCACTTCCGTAATTACGATGAAGTCAAAAAATGGATCGATTCGTGGATTGCGGCAAAACCGACCGAATTTTTCACAAAGGGAATCCGTGAATTGCCAGAAAGATGGGAAAAAGTAGTAGTAAGCGATGGACAATATTTTGAATATTAAATTTGTAACCATTTTACGTCAATAAAGTTTCAAATTTCGAAAAAAACCGCACGAACTTATTCATAGTCCTATTAAATATTTCTTTTATACTTTATTATTTTTTTATATAAATATTTTAATATATCTTTATATATTGTACAATATTAAAATATATATGATTTATTATTTTTTTATATACATATTTTTTTACTCTTTATCATTTGTTTATATATTTTTTATTTTTTTATATATTAAATAAAATGTATGAAAAACAATAATTTTTCCCATGTAATTTTATTAAATAAATTTTTTGTAATAAGTCTTTTATATAAATTTATTTTAGTATTTAGTAGCTTTAATATCCATATAAAATATGAGAGACTATGGCGAAGGAAAGAAGATTTATATGAAATATTTACATAAAAAAAATAATAAATTTTTTACGTAAGTATTTTTTTTTAATTTTACGTCAATTTATATATATACATATATGTATATTATTTTGTATATAAATATTTTTTTTATACTTTATTATTTATTATTTTTTCATATAAATATTTTTTTTTTAAACTTTATTATTTTTTTATATAAATATATTAAAAATATAACAATTTTTCCCATGTAATTTTTTTAAATACATTTTCTATAATAAGTTTTTTATATACAATTTTTTAGTACAAATATATATATTTTTTATATTCTTATCAAATATGAGAGACTATTGTATATAAATATTTTTATGCATTTATATAGGTACTTCATTATTTTGTTATATGTTTATTATTATTTTGTGCTTTATATTTTATTTTTATGTAAATATTTTCATATATTTATTATTATTTTATATAAGTACATTTTTTTAATTTATTATGTTTTCATATATTTTAATAGTTTTTTTATAAATATTTTTTATACAATATAATAAATATAGAAATTGAAACAAGCTTGGAATTTCCGTCTTCAATTTAGATGAAATATCTTAGTTTTAAGCTTCATAGCAAATATTAACGAGAATTTGTATGATTTTGTTATTCAACTCAACAAACTCAAAAATAATAAAAAAATATCGAAGAACACAAAATGTTTTTATTTGCATCTCCACAGCTACTATATAAGTTTATAATACATTCAGTTAATTTGAGCCAACCTTTAGAAATAATATTTTCTTACTATAAATAAAGAGAATGTAAATATTAGTTTGGTTCGATGAAACAAAACATTTGCGCAAACATTTTGGGCAAACATAGTGGATTTCTTTGCCACATTATTCAACGTTTACCAATTTCTAAAGTTTGCTTTCGAAGTCTTTTGCTTTCCTCATACAGGTTTTTCTCACACACTAACACATTTTTTTATTTTTCACAAAAATTAATCAAAAATCCCATCTAAATGACAACAGCTGCTGCACTGCTGGACTGTTGCATTTCAATTTGGGTAAATCCCTACAAGTTCCAAGTGTTGCCTGTGAAGCGCGGACAGGGAAGAGTCTCACGCAGTCGCACACTCACACGCACATGTTCTAATAAAATTTAAAGCAAATTGTACAGTCTTAGCTACAATAACAAACCACCAGAGTAAAAGAAAACAGTAACAGATGAAATTAGAAAACCAACAAATATTTTTCATAGCCTCCGAAGGCCTTGAATCTGGTTTACTTCTTGCATTCCGTGTGTTTGCATTACTTCTGATTTGTGTACTGAATTATTATTATTTTTTCTTCATAATGTTCTTTGGGTTGCTTCGTCGTTCTTCTCTTTCTTAATCCGCTGACAATGAGTGCACATGCGTGACGTAATAATGCAATGTCTGTCATTAAAGTGAATAGCTTTCCCGTAACGCTCTTGTCGTTATTGAAGGGAGTAGAAAAAATTAATTTTACTTGCTATCATAGTAACCAGCATGCACCTGTATGTGTGTGCGTGCATGCGTGTGTAGAGGAAACCACACTAATTACAAAAACCAAAAGGAAAGAAAATTTTTGGTTTTTATGCTCAACAAGAAAAGGTAAAAAAGTAATACGAATGCACTCGTACAAAAAGTGCCATGAGGAAATTAACAGAAATTGTGTAGACAAAAATATTACTAGGTGTAAATATATGTGTGTACATATAAACGTGAGTAAATAGCTTTACTGGCAGAGCACCTTGTTAAGTTGTGAAAAGTGCTTCGAGTGCATAGGAAAAATGTATTATATTAAAAAAACACGCAATTGAAAGAGTTCGAGAAAAAAAATCGAAACCTTTGTATGCTCCTTATTGTATTTGCATTGTGCACTCAATGCGTTAACAATGCTGTTATGCAATTAGCTGCAATATTTGTCAATTACATTTAGCAAATCCGTTGCTGTAGAAAGGCCCAACACAACAATTCACACGACAGCTGAGCAAGAAAATTACAGCAGAATTAATTGTTCGTAACAGCAAAGTATTTCAAGTATGACAACAGGAAAACGAAATTACCCCAAGCACTCGTTACAGGAATGTTAACAGTTAACATTTTGCTGTATGCGTTGACAATGAGCCTCTGATTTCCGCCTCTACTAGGTTAGCATAAGCGATTATGCAGGTTTAACATTTAACATTTACAGCAATTTGCATTCGCACGCATGTCTGCTAAATTTTTCACTCGACGCAGCGGAAACTTCTTTAGCGCCAAGGCATTGTCGTCTTGTTAGTTTTGTTATTATATTCGGCCACATTGCTAATGAAAGCGAATACGCTAAAGTGTGGAAAGCAAGGAAAATCCCAAATAAGTGATACAAAAAATATTACGACTTTGTGCTAAGTGCATGTGGATGTACTCGGATACGAACACTTTTCGTTCGCAGCTGCAAGTAATGTTTCGCACGACTTGTCGTTGCAGATATGCACGCATATATGTATGTATGTATGTGTTGCTTGAGCCCAGCAAACATTTTGCTTTATGTAGCATGAGACTGAGGGATAAGATTAAGACTTAAGTAAAGAGAAACAATTTTAGTGGCCTATTGTGAGCAGATGATGGAAAAATGTATGAGTTTGTTTGGCCCACTAGATTGTGCTGAGATCGGTATATGACACAAAAAATTGTATTTAAGGTTCGAGATGTTTAAAAAAAAGGTCTACTGTTGCCCCGTTTCAGCTTGCACGAGAGTCATTCGAAAAGTCTGTCCCGAGATTGTGTTAAGTTAATAGCATCTTTTGAAAGAACACATACCAAATTTCAGCCAGATCGGCCTATTTCTTTGTGTTTGGTTTTCATTTGAATCAAGGAAGCTGAACTCGCGCCTCAGCAGTTGTGGCTGTAAAATTAAAGGAAATAGTCTTCCATCTCGTTTCACATGCCCCGTTTTCTCCAAAGTTAACGCCCTCTGAGTATGTCTCCGAGCCCTATTTCTTCAATAAGCTAACGCGCCAACAGTGTTGACGAGACTGTTCTCATGGTCACCAGGCCGTTTGTATACCTGTTTCCTCAGCCTATTAGCGTTCAATTAATGCGCATAACTATATAATAAGCTGAAGTGTGGGTTTTAGTGACCTCCTATGACAGGCATTCCTTACCACGGGCAAATTCCAGCCCTCTAACTTCTATTCTATTGCTTAGGTTAGGTATATCTGGTGGATCTGAATAGATCTCCCATAGACTGCAAGGGTCCGTAGTTTAACCAGTGTTGTTGGAGTCGTGTTAAACATAGTTTGTGATGCATGTCTTGGCAAATTTTAATAAACAGTTTAAACTTTCAGTAGCAACATCTTTAAGAGATAAAAAGTATACCCATCCCAGGCAGTTGAAAAGAGTTCTGCTTAGAGCAGGAAAGTGGCGGCAAAGGAGGTGTTCTAACTTACAACTTTTTTCTTCACATAAGTTACACGCGTCGTTCTAGACCAATCCCATTTTAGCTGCGTGATATGGAGTGGGACAATGTTCCGTCAATACCCTTGCCAATAGCTTACATTTATTCCTTGGGAGTGAAAGAATAAAGTTGGTTGTTTTCGTATTGAAAGTTCGTAGCATTGTTTTGACAATCCTGTAATACGCTTCCCATATAGACTGTGCATTCACTGTTAGTTTCTCATCTAGTTCCATCTTCAAAACTGAGAGTAAGGGATATGCTTGCATGTTCGACGTACTTATCCCAGGCAACCGGGTGCCTGCCTTAGCAAGCTCGTCAGCTCTCTCGTTTCCCTCTATTCCATTGTGCCCTGGTACCCAGTAAATTGTGACCTATCTATTCTCGCAGAGCTTTTCCATTTTGAATCTGCAGTGTTGCACGCATTCCGAACTAATCATTACAGCTGTAATGCCTAAAGGAATTATAAAATAGTTTTTAGTACAGCCGGAACTAAAAAGCGCTGGTTATACTTGTATGTACGCGTACGTTAATCTAAATTTATGATAATAATACTTAACAATTCTTAGCTTTTGGCTTGCTAAGTAAGTATATATATGAAATTATTGACGTTTAGTCTAAATTATTAACGTACAGTTATCAAATTATTCGAGTATTCTATACTTTTTCATGTTTTCATTTAAAATTTAGATGAGTTCGATTTGATTGACACCTTTTATTGAGTAGTAAAATTTAAGGTGTCAAAGCGAAAAATAGCAGAAATATACGCAGTTGGAGCTAAGAAACTAATTCAAGACATCTAAAATTGGAGTAGCCTCTGAAATTTATTCGCTATCAAAAACTTGTTCCTTTGTCTAGTTGGCACTTATTTGCATATTCATGCAGGCATGCAAAACACTGAAATTATTTATGAGTTTCCCTACATATTTTATGATTTTTTCACGATATTTGCTTATAAAGTATTCATGAAATGTGTCGCATATGAATTTCTGAATTTGCTCGTAAGACCCTCATACACTTGCTTGAACCACCTTAACAACAACACAACACGTCGTTTGCTATCAACTGATAGCTTTTTTCTTATTAATTTTATTTTCTTCCGCGACCAAAGACTTGCCGAAATAGAAACCACAAAGAAATCTATTCAACCTTTTTTTGTTGCTGTTGCTTTGCGGCCTATAAAATGTTATTTCTTATGCTTTTTTCACGTCTGCATATTACAATTCAATTCCGTCAAACTCTAAAACGAGACTCATTATGCTAATTTTGTTTGTAAGTTCAGCCATTTACAGCTAAAAAAAATTGTTCTTGTGTTTATCAATTACAAGACGCGGCATGTGACAGAAAAAAAAATATGTCTAAATTAAATAAAATAGAAAAAAAAAAGTAAGTTGACTTCTCCAAAAAAAAAAATTCCAATTTCATAAAAATTATTAATGCTTATGAATTTATTTATATCTCAAACAAATATTTGCGCATAGCCACTAATTTAGGGAGAAAATTGAAATTATCAAGAAATTCAATCAATTTCTAGCCGCTACTGATTATAGTATGTTGGCCAGCCTATCAGTGCCTTCCACATTCAATCGCTCTTTGATGCTGTAGGGAAATTTCGCTTGGCTACCAAGTTTGGCTTTTGGGTTTTATGAGTTTCAAGCTGCCTACTGCTGCTGTTGACCGTTAACTGACATCGCCGTTGGTTTGCTGCTGGCCAAAGTTGCCACGTCTACCTCTTGGCCGGCTCGTTGTGGCCGCTGGTCACACAAACACTTTCATGTACATGTATGTGTGTATATGCGGTTGAGTAGAGAAAACTTTCACAAAAATCATATGCCTTCAAAAGTACTCGTATACAGGTACTTGTGCCACAAAGTTTTCCTATAGCTAGCGCAGGTGTATTCGATTGCTTTGATTTTTTCTCCCAATGTTTGGTGGCTTATGTTAATTTTTGAGATCAATTTATGCATGTAATAATTAAGTGATCAACATAGCTGAAAGAGTGTGTTCAAGGGATGATAAGTTGAGTTGGAGAAATTTTTTCGGCACCCGAAGTTGTTTGTAAATCAAACTATTTTTCACTCATGCATAATGCGTTATGATAACAATTTCAGTTTTTACTTTGCATAATTTATTTGAGTAAAGCTGAGTGCTTATTAAGAGCAAGTTCGTGACTTGAGTCTTTTTTCTTGACTGGAATGCTGTTGACACTTGGCACTCTCTTTGGTATCGCTTTTCAATTCTTCAAATTTCTCAAAATTTTATAAATGCTGGATTTTTTTTATTATAATTCGCTGATCAAAATTTTCTAACAAATTATGCTTAATATTTTTTGTGTGATTACTGAAGTAAGGTTTTTTGATATATATGTTGTGTATGGAAGGCAAATAAGCTGATAAAGACTTACATTTAAAAGCTTAAAAGTCGTGAAAATGTATTTCTCAAATTCAGTTGTTCTTCGCCAAACTTGCAAAGCGTGAAATCAGATTTAGCTATAGGGCTAATTTCTGATTTCAAGTAAATATTTGCTTATTTATATTTACTTCAAATCTTTATTGGAGTAAGAACAAATCCAAAGAGACTCTTGAAGCATACGGTGACCATTTATCCTGTTTCCGACAGGACTGTACTATTTTTCAAACGCCTATTTAAGTGCTCCGCCTTTGTTACGCATTTCATACGATATATTAAAATTTACGACAGCAGCCCTCTACTGTTCAAAACATAAGCAATTGTCGATAAAAACTATCATTCTTATTGAACATACGATTTTTGGAATGACATTTTCAAGATGTTGTGCAGCGATTGATCATAGAACAAAAAAAGTTTAGAGTTGCTAAAAAATTCCATTGGTACAAAACTTTTAATAGACTATAAAACCGCATAGCAACACTTTTCTAGAAATTTTATTAAAGAAATTTGAAATGCTGTTGATTTGCGATCTGTGATGATGGTTGATTTTTTTTTTAATTTTTGTGCAAAGTTTTATGTTTGGGCTTATTTGATTTTTTCTATATAAAAAAATAATAAAAATTATTTAAACGGAAGAAAAATAGTCAAAAGTGTTGAGGTGCTACTATTTATTATTTATTTTGTATTATTGTCATTATTGTTGTTTTTTTTTTTGTTCAAAAATCCCATTCTTTAGGAGGCACTTACACAACTTGGCGGCAACTATGCGGCAAGTCAAATGTTTACACTGTTTTAATAAGTTCTTATACTATCGTATTCTAAATTTAAATATATCTCTTAGGTACAAGTGTGAATATTATAACAATAAATAAGTATTACTAATATACTGAAACAAATTTCATATGATGTGACGAGAATTCAGCAGAGCCGCCTTTGAAGGTCATAGATAAGGTGCTTCTCAAATTTGAGTTTCTTGAGGTTTTCCGTCAGATTTACGTGAACGAGTCCGTGGGCCGATATGATCACTGGCAATGTAAAGTTTCTTTCTGAGTTTCCACAGCTGCTTGATGTCAATTCTCAAATCGGAGTATTTGCTGATTTTCTCTGTGTATGGGACGCCAATGTCTAAGACAAACGCAGTGTTGTCATTTTTGTTTACCAGAAATATGTCAGGTCTATTATGAGTTCTTGTGGTACTCGGAAGAATTTATTTATTTGTTATTTGTTATTTATTTATTATTTATTATTTATCATTTATTATTTGTAATTTATTATTTTTTATTTATTATTTTTATTTAGAATTTATTATTTATCATTTATTATTCACTCACAAAGGAGTCACTGCTTTATATGGTTGCATTCCGGATATATCATTCGTCCATATTTTTTCAAAACTGGTCACCGAAACCACCACCATGGCTAGCTCTACTAGAAAATGATTCACGAAGTTTTGGTTCCCCATTTGCCTTACAGTGCATGAAACTCTCCCTTTATTGAAGTACATTTTTTGGCCCCAAATCATCTTAAGAAACCCACCATTGCCGATTGGTCGCTAGTTTCAGGCAATTTGATTTCTTTGAACTACTTTTCTGGGACAGTGTAACGTTAAGTTATATGCTTATAAATCTGTTGCCATTGATGGTTAAACGCCAACTTTCGTGGTGTTATATCATTAAATAAGGCTGTCCTAGGAAAAGTAGTAGAATATTTCTCCTTGTGAGTGGTTGGTCTTCACAAGATGCTGCCAGACTATCTATAAGCCCAAAACTAGTTAGAAATACTAAACACCATCAAGTAAGCGAGCTACTAGTATCAAAATAATAAATAATAATTTCACTGATATTTTGTATGTTATTTGAAAAAGTGTAAGCCTCTGAAAATACCAGATACTTTTTTCGCAGCTTTCTACTCGCTTTTTTCTTTTTCCAAGCCGCTTATTATCTTCTGAGAATTATGACTTTTTATAGTTTTTTACTCACTACACTCCACATTGATTGCTATTCTATTATAAACCATTTTGTTGCTTCTGCTGCCTGCAAAAAGAAATACGAAATGACGAAAATTTAAATTTAAGCTCATTATGTAAGTTGGTGGCAAGCCAATAAAACCTTATATAAACACTATTGAATATATGTATATATGTATGTATAAAACAAGCGAACAATACATAGCAGCAATAGAATAAAATACACAAAGTCATTGCCATTGAGATGCGCTAGACTTCTGCAAGGTAGGCAAAAGCAGAAGCGCCAACAGTCGCTATGTTGATGAGTTATTAAGGGGAGAATACTTTAGTATAATACTCAGTAGTTTTAATATTGGTAATGAAAGAAACAAATGGTAGCAACATGAATTTTCCAAACAATCAAATGTCTATGAGTGCGTGATTAATACTCGATTGGCCTCGCGTTCGATGCTCACTGTGGACATGAAATGCAAATGTTTGTTTGTTTTTACTAATAATGCTCCCTTTCTGGGCACATGAGAGTACTTCTTCTAACTAATGATGTTTGAATAAAATCACTTGCCCTTCGGAGGTAGCTAATTCTTAGGACAAAATAAAGACTTATTCCTAATAAAGCATTTAATTATTCCTGAGGCTATAAAATCCTTAGCAGTGGAACTAATTGATAAGTTTTGACAATTTATTTGTTTCTTATTTAAATATGAAAATTTCTTCATGAAAATATAATTAATTATACTACAAAAACCATATAAATCCCTGCGATAGAGTTTTCTTCCAAATAAAAAAATTTCGCGCATTGTTTATGGAGAGAGAATGCCCAAGAGCGCTAGGGGGAAAAAATTTCAAAAACTATTGCAATTTTTGACCCGATGTACTTTATTATACTGTATGAAATAAATATTAATCCAAATTTTGTATAATATATAAAGGGTTTTCTAATAAGAGGTGTTATTTTGATATTCAAAGAAAAGTGTTATTTTTTAATATGAATAATCGGATGTTTATTACATTATAAAGAGGAAGGTATGCCGTTAATAGTGGAAAATACCATCAGACAAATGGCCACCATCACCACGCTTACAGGGCAATATCTTTTTCATGAAATTTTCGATAACCGAATTGCAAAGTAGCTGCCCTATGTCCTCGATAGCCTCTCGAATTCCTTCTTTGAGGTCTTGAATTAACCCTGGGCTGTTGGCGTAGACCTTCTCTTTAACGTGGCTCTAAAGAAAAAAGTCACAAGGTATTAAATAACAAGATCTCGGTGGCCAATTGTAATCACCTCTTCGAGAGATAGCACGGTCCAGAAACTTTTCCTATGAAAGTTCAGTGGTTTCGTTGCTTGTGTGGCACGTAACGCCGTGTTGTTGAAAATAAACATTGTCCAGATCAATACCATCCAATTCCGGTCATAAAAAATCGTTAGTCATCTGACAATAGCGTAACACCTCACCTGTAACAGCTGTTATTGGAAAACCCTATATATATTTTTTTCATATAAAGAAATGTAGGTAGCGCGTAACACTGTGAAGGTTAGCAATTTAAGAAAAATTTGAGCCACTTCGAACTTTCACTTTTTAGAATAACATTTAATGGACTGTATAAAAGACCATACCAGAATTTGTGTGGTTTTTTAATTCAATCTAAAAAGCTTGAGACTTTGATGAATATTTTTCGAATTTTTATTAATTTTTAGCAAAGATTGAAACTTTGATTGACATGATTTATATGTAGAATGAACTACATTTTTATTAAAAATTGGTGTAAATTACAAAAAAATAGTCAAAAATGATCATAATATTGTGGACTGTAGTCGTTTGGCGGGCTGTATATGCAATTCTGAGTTGCCCCTTTCATAAGTTTCTCTTTTCACTATTTTTCAGCAAATTTCAATGCTGAAGGCATTTAAAAACAGAGCATTGGCAAAATGATCAACTTAGTGCTTGCTCCGTACATTTCACACTGCGTACTAAAGACTTAAGAAACGAACTCGGTGCTAACGTGAGAAAGATATCCGATAAAGATATGCGAGAGTAACTGTACTTAATCTATTTTAATGAAGGATTTGAGAGATTTAAGCATTTAAGTATACAATAAAAAGTGCAATCAACGAGACGCCTGCTTATCACATCACTCGTGTGTTGGGTTAGCTGAAATTTTAAATTGAAAATAAAATTGAAAAAAACAGAAAAAAATATTCATTAAGGTTGTATGTATGTATTGTCCACAGATAAGTGACTCAAATAAAGTTGGGCTCATTAAAATGTAATATTTCTTGCAAAGAAATAATTTCATATTAACAGTGGAAAATTATGCGAGTGGTAGTGGATTGAAGGCAATTTAAAACAAAAAAATATAATGAAAATGAAAAGCAAAATTTCATGCAGTAAAAGGTTATATAGGTATTGATTAGATAGAAAAAAAAACAAATTACATAAATGAGAACAAAAAAATCTCTTGACGTGGGCTCTCGGCGTCACACGCACTTCCGCCCATGCAGTGTCCTGCAGTTGTACCACAGAAGGCGTCGCGTTAACTGCTGGTACATCACAAATTCACAAATGTTGAGTTATGAAGGGCGATGCAACTACCTACTACTCGTATTCATATATTTATGTATTATATATATTTACGAGATCAATTTATAACGAATTTTCCAACGCATTGCTGTTACTTTTTTTTACTTTAATTTTTATTTTGTGGAAAACACACTCATGCTGCAACTTCAGCCGACCGGAAAGTAAATGACCAAACGCTTTCAATTTTTGTCAACAATGGCGGGCTGCAGACGCCGTTTCTGTTTTTAATTTTTACTATTATTATTGTTGTTGTTACCAAAGCTAAAGTCTTTGCTCTTATAAGCTACTATTTAAGCTATTACGGGCAATGCAAATGACAAGTGGGCGTTTGTCAGCGCTAGTCGGCGACGAAAATAGCCAATAAAAATATTAATTAACTCTTCAAAACTAACCTTTTTGCCTGATTTGGCATTGTCTTGTTATTGTTTTAGTGCGCCCACGTTTCGCATGCACTGTGGGCGCTGCAATCAGCAAGCAATAACCAGAAGTTATGACAAGCGGCCGGCGAAGAGTTGAAAAAGAAAAATAAGCGCAACTAACCGGCTAGGCAGCAGCTTATGGGGTTGATATTGTTTGTTTTCATTTTAGTTTTAATTGTTAGTTTTTCATTTCAACTTTAATTATTTGTGTTTTGTTTTTTGTCTGTTTTTGTCCATTCAATTTATGCTAATTAAACGTTATGATATAATAAAGATAATCGTGGGCATTCAACTGTCCGCACATACTCACACACTCGCCTACAACAATGCTGTGCTATGTATGTAAATACTGCAGTGCGCGGCAGATTCAACGAAGCGTGACTAAACGTGTGCTTGGCAACAAAGAAAAATGAGCAACAAAAATGCCATAAAAAGCCTACTCTAAAAATATGCAAACGTTCGCTGGTTCGCGTCCACTGACATTCCTGAGTGCTGTGAGTGATTTATGTTCGATGACTTTCATTTTCATGCCTCGAGAAATGTTCGCTTTGTTTTTAGTTTCCCTAAAATATGGTAGTGATAAGAAGCAGCAGGAAAGAGAGTAGCGTAGACCCGGAAGTGTGGAGATTGCCGTCGCCTAATAAACAGAAAAAGCAGTTCGAAATGTCATGCTGCCACGTGCGAACGTGTTCTTTCGGGCATTGGTGCTATCGTTGCATCGAACCTACCACCCTGACGGCAAAGCAAAATAAGTAACTCAGCTTGTAGCCACAATTTCTTGGGCACGTACGCTATGTGTCCGCATAGAAATCGATAACACTGACTTTTGACAATGTAATTCTTATATTTAAGGATTAATAGCTTGGAGCCGCTGGCTACCGGCGGCTTATTCATTGCTATGCCTGTTGCTTTGTCGGTTGTCGCCATTGATAGAAAAAGCAAAGCCGACCGGAAATTTGATATTAAACGTTGTCAGCATAAATTGACTCGTGCTTACTTATTTAAATCAGCAGTTGTACATATAATTTCTTCTTTAGATATAATATATGTACTTGTTTAGATATCACCAAACAGCTATTTTTCTTCATTACAGTAAGAGAGTGACGTATACAGCACGAAATACCAAATATATTATCATTTAATATATATATATATGTACAGGGTGAACGATATGAAGTGTTTCAATACACCATAACTTTTTAGTGTGAAATTAGTTTTTATTGATTTCAAAGACAAAATTGTTCAAAAATGATTACAATTTTAACATATATTCACTTTAGCTCGATATGACCACCTTTTGCCTTGACTATAGCTTTCAAACGGTCAATAAATTAGTTGCATGCTGCACGAATGTGATCTTGAGGTATTTTGGCCCATTCTTGTATAATCGCCTCTTTCAGCGCATCCATACTGGCATATTTTTTAGTCCTCACAAAATGGACCAGATGGAACAGTCCATCGGATTTGCGAATTCGAAAGCCTTTGTGTGGATGAAATAAAGTGTGGAACATGATTTTTTAACCATTCTTGGTTCACACGAGCTTTATGAGACGATGCCGAGTCCTGTTGGAACGTCCATGGTCTACGACCGAAATGTTTGCGTGTCCACGGCTCTAAAGCAGCTTTTAAAACATTTTCCCGATAACAATTCGCATTCACTTTGACACCAGGCTCGATAAAAACGATTGGAGAGCGTCCATCAGCGGTCACTACGGCCCAAACCACTACATGCGATGTGAAATTGCTTTGAGTGGCCATACGTAGGCTCAAATTCTCGTATGAGCGTTCGGTTAAGTAAACACGATCGTTTTGAGTGTTTATGAACTGCTCAATTGGGACACTTTTTTCATCAGAAAACACAATGTTAGGAAATTCGCCATGTTCGTGCAAGCGCAACAACTCCTTTGCTCTTTCGCACCGAATTTTTTTTCGCTGGGGGGAAAGATCGTGTGCTTTTTGGAACTTGTAAGCCTTGACCTTGAGCGTATTTTTCAACATGCGTCGAATGCTGTCTTGCGATATTTTCAGTTCTTTGGCCATTTTTCTTCCACTGCCACCTGGATTTCGATCAAGACGAGCCTTCACTTCCCGGCGGTTTTTTTTGGTCCATCTCCATAGGGTTTTGCAATGCTATCAGTATTATTGTAACGTTTTATGGTGCGATACACAAACATTTTATTCACTTCACCATCACAGAAAAGAAAAATTCAATAAAACTGAGACGCAAATGCTTTTGATGGCTTATAAACAATATATTGAACTTTCATTAGAACAATTTTGACGATGATGTCCGGAGCTATTTTACAGATACAAGCAGTGTGAAGTTGGTAACACTTCATATCGTTCACCCTGTACATGCTTCTGCATATATGGTTCTGAAAACAGGGGTCAAGGTAGATAGTTGAAGTGCCAGTCTGGCATTCCTCAAGCAGCACGTTTTGATACCATTATGAGACTTCCAACAGGCAGCCAGTCAAAGCTGTTGATATAATGTAGAAGACTGATGGGATTTAGGTTGGCGCACTGCCCCAGGCTGTCGAAGAAAGAAGCACCCAGTGACCTTAATCGTCTAGCTGCCAAACCATGGGTCAATTACAGTAAATAACTTCAGATTAGAACATCAGAGAATATATGTATTGTAGCACCAGGACTTTGTTGACGCATACAATAAAATGCCTGATAAAGTTTTGGGGATATATTTTTCCACTAGTTTCACGAGTGTATTTACCTTTTCGTGCGTTTACAAACTTTTTGTCTTTGGTGGTCAGACGGTATGTTTAATGAATTTGCTGTTGATTATATTATCAGCACTAAGTCAATAATCAGCAACAACTCTTGTGTTTTTTACTACAATAAAATTTGATAAATTAACAAGTTGTCTCGATTACCATCGTCTTATTTTGTACTTTTCTGTACAAAAAATAAAGCTGAGACATTTTTTATTTGAAACTGAATTTTCTTGTTTTATTCAATTTTTCATCTCTACTCCATTAAAAATTTAGTACAAACTAAACTTGCAAGTGTGTCAATATCCAAATAAGCATACATATGTATATAAGCAAACTTATTGTTTTAAATGAAAACACAACAACAAATATCAAATTCTATAGAAGTTCCAAGTTACTGCAATCTCATAAAAGGTAATCGAATTTTTTAGCAGCCATACATTTTGGTCAAAGAATCTGACTCATCTCTCGCCTGTACTAATTACCAAACTGCATTGCACCATTTTTGGTAACTTACAAATTGCCTTAACAGAAATACAAGTTTGTTTTGATATTGACACAACAAAAATTGAGGAGCTACAAAACTGCTTACACCAAAAAAATCTATAAAAATCCACTAAATTCTGTCGATTTTTTGCACACACAATCCTACTGCAATGCTATAGAACTCACTACGGCGAAAATCATTTCACTAACGCAGTTAAATGTTATCGGTATTCTTATTTCCATCTGTAATAGCTCCGCAAGGCATCTCTACAAAATACTTCCCATTCTTGATTAGCCTCTTGCGTGTGCTTGCCAATGTCGCCATTAAGGTGAGATGAACAGTGAGGTAAACAGGTGAGAGCCGTAGAGAACACTGGCGGTCTGTCTAACAGGCAGTATAGTTTTAGAAGTGGCAGATCTACCTTAGGAGCCATCCAAGATGTAATAGCTAGCGTAGAACATGGTCAGGCAGGTAATTGAAGCCTTAAAAATAAAATTCAAGATTCCCAATAATCTATTGAAGATTATTCGTAGCTATCTAAGCAATCGCGTGCCTTTATGCGAAACGCGAGAAGGATGCAAGACTAAATAAATAACAGCAGGTGCAGCCGAAGGATCAATACTTGGACCTGAACTTTGGAATATAAGCTACGATGAAATCCTTCGAATAGAGATGCCTGAGGGTGTGCATGTAGTGGAATACGCAGATGACATTTCAGTTGTAATAATCGCTCGAAACACTAACGAAGCCAAAAGAAAGATAAATCAGGTGATGATCCGAGTTCAGACATGGCTAGAGGACCATGAATTAAAGCTGGGGACAGGGAAAACAAAGCTAATGCTTCTAAGCAACAGACATATCCCATTATAAGTAGATATACAAGTACTCGATGCCACTTTATTGAAAAGAAGAATGGTCAAATACCTAGGAGTACAATCGGGCACAAGGTTAACTTACTGGACCTACATAAATCATGCTGCCACAAGAGCTGCGAAAGTAAGCGGCATGTTAAGTAAGCTCATGGCAAACCTTGGAAGTCCAACGCAAAACCAGCGGAAACTTTTAATGGACACGACGAACTCGTTTTTTTATACGAATGCGAAATATGGGCAGATTCGCTAAGGGTGCAATGCCGGCGGAAAACTCTGCAATCAGTGCAACACACCTCTCAGAGTGGCTTCTTCATACAGAACAGTATCTGAAGCAGCAGTTTTAGTTATCAGTGGAACCATCCCTATAGATATACTAGCACAAGAGCGCAAACGGAGATGGGAGGCAAAAATCACAGGAATGTCAGTACCACGCTTCTCCAATATTAGAATTCAAACGCTCACACTTTGGCAGGCAAGATGGAACTCTGAATGGTACGGTAGATGGATAGCGATACTAATACCCGATCAAAAAAGTAGGTAAATAGAAAGAAAGCACGGTGAGGTTAACTATTACCTCACACAGTTTTTCTCCGGGTCCTTTCGCAAGTATTTGGGGCGAATGGGGAAATGTGAGCCTACCAAACTGCATATATGGAGATACTGGTGTGGAGAACAACTTCTTTAAATGCGAGAGGTGGAACATAGAGAAAACAGCTCTGCAACAAGCTATTGGTGTATTTACAGTTCAATAAATAATCGAGAAAATGATGATAGACGAAGAAAAATTGAATGCCGTCACAATTGACAAGAAATTTCCCATATCCTATTTCATTCCCTAAAGACGCAAGATGCAGGATGTTTCTTTCGACTTTCAGGAGTGCTGTCACGCAAAGGCTTACTAAGCATACCCCACTAAATCTGGACCGAATTTATTGATTCATGCGACAGAATGCATCTTACCTAACCCATAGCCCTGCAATAACATTCATCTTTCTTGCATTTAGAGCAAATGGAGGTAGGGTAAAAATCGCATTTCGAGCGCTACTAACATCATTTGTTTAAAGGCTGTTAATTTGTTAAGCGATTGCATAGCGTGAAATCACACAGACAATAGCCATTTATATCCAGTGCACCATACTTTAATGAATGATATTATGTGAGTGTGCCATATCAGTGAGTAATTTGGTATCGATTTTTTATTGTTGAAGCAAACAGTCAAGGTTCCGGCGAGTTGTATATACTCTTTCTATAATCATTGTCCTTGAAAAAGTACTAACTTAGAGCGGGTTTAGTGATTGTATTTAAAAATATCATTCGGTAATCAAATGTAATTTACGAGCAATAAATAGAAGGTGACTGCATGCGTGCTTATACATTATACATATATTTAGTAGTGGGTTGCATTTTCTTTTGCTTAAAAGCGAGTATTGCACCAGTTTTCCATTCAAATACTATACTTTTACATTTATTTATATATTATATATTTTTTTCATGTCTTTTTTACTTTTATTTCTGTACTTTTAAGTGTTGAATGCAATACTTTAATCCTATCTATGTTACAAGTTGGCGTTCACAAAGGTTTTGTTAAATGAAATCTATACTCTGTCACTTATCTCCTTTGTTGGTATACAGTCTTGTTTTACTGCTTTGTTTGTTTTAGTTACTTTTTGCAAGCAACCGAAACCACCTTCTCGATGTTACTGCTCAAATTTCACTGTTTGATTGTGCGCAGGCGTGTGCACAAACATATGCACTTGCATACGTCTACATATTGCATCATTTATCTTAATATATTTGCTTCGCTTGCAAATTTTGAAGGCGATTTAATCTTAAAATTTATTTGCAAACCTTCTGTTTGTTATTGCTGTTATTTGTTGCTCTCAAAAAGGTACTTTTACTTTAGTGACGGAGTATGAAGATGATTGCATTCTGAATCAGTGGGTTTGCTTTCAAAAGCGGCTTTTTGTTTACTTTTTAATTTATTCAAGTTTCAAATTGTTATCTTTCATTTAATTTGAAAAATGTTTAAATTTTATAATCTAAAAATTTTGTATTACTAACTAAGATACTCGTGCATCAATTTGTAAATGTGTTTTTATATTAGGTTACATTAGATGCCTTATCACATAGCTAAGAAAGATTTTCTAAAAAAAGTCCTATTTCACACCTTGCCAACCTAAAGTCTTGACCATCTAAGTTTATATATGCACGCATATGCTTTTTTAAGTGGTTGGAGGTAATCAGAAGCCCGAAAATATTATGATTTTCAATCATTTTTGTTTTTTGCTGGTTAGTTGTTTTATTTTACAAAAATAAAAGCATAGCATTAATACATCATGTTTCGACTTGACTTTGGCAAAATTTCTCAAAAATAAATTAATAATTGTAAAAGTTATCGCTGTTTGTGTGGATCCCTTTTCTCCAGAAGACCCTTGCAGGGATCATCACAAGTCCTTGGAGATTCATCTAAAATCAATAGGACAAGAGAAATTAGTTTTATTAATAGATAATCTTGTGCCTGATCGAAGCTTTTTTCAATAGTTAACAAAAAAAATAAGAAAAAAAACGACAGTTAATTGTTTAAAAAAATCGGAATTTTTGAAAAAAAATCCTGCGATCAGGCACAAGTATTAAAATCTACATAGCGGTTTTTAAGTTACAGTTATCACCAGTTCAAAAAACATTGTTTTGAGAAAAACGCATTTAAAGTTTTGCTTTCGAGCTCCGGATCGCCCAAGCGCCCTTTGTTAATTGTTGAATAACTCGAAAAGTATTTGTCGGATTCACTTCAAATTTTAATACAATATTTTTAAGATATTAAGCTTTAAGAAAATTCAAAAAAAGAATCCAATTTTTTGAAAATTGTGACCAACCCTTTAACTGATAAAAGGTTTTTCAAACATACGCGGCTTTGCACGTTAAACAACGATATGTACACTAGGGTGGATCACTCTCTAAAAAAACACAAAAGCAGGGAAGAATGGTTTACAGTGCAAGTAAAATATAAAATTTACTTTATTTTAAGAATATGAAATTAAAAAAATTTTTTCCGATAGAAAAGCAGTACCTATTTTTCATGTTTTTTGTGTTTTCTTTTTAGAGAGTGCTGCACCCTTAAGTACATATCATCTTAAAGTATAATGAATTTTATATTATGTATATTAACACTTACGCCAAAATATTTCGCTAACAAATTTAAGATTTACGTGAGCTGAACTGAATTGATAATACCTTTAAACATCTCATCATTTTGATTTCGTTGATAAAATTTTTAAACATATTAATGCATACTTTGTAAGCATAAGAACTTTTATCATCAGAGGCGACTTTTTAGAAAAAATATTTTTAAGCACTAATAATTTGATAATTTTATAAAAACAAAAAACCAAGTTTTTTTCAATGCTTTTGAGGCCCTATGTTCCAGATCGGAACCACGGAAATATATACTTTTTTTTCTTGTTCACTCCTCTCGGAAGCATAGGGCCTCGACAAGACTTAGTTTTGCGTTGGTTTCGTTAATCTATTTGGATTTCTGACAGGGCGGGTGATTAGCCTGCCGCTACCAGTCCTAAGGGAATGCCCACCTGTCGTTGCTTAGGAACAACACCTTCTTACTGTTAGGAGCGCCATCTGTGTTTCACATTTTTCTGCCAGAACGATCGCACAGATGGTTGAGGACTTCGCTAAATTTGGTGTGACTGCGCTATTACCGTGATCGCCCGCTTCCTCTTGCTGGCGCCACTGATGCAATGTCACTGATTTTACTTGTTTATAATTTTCTGAAATATTTTCCCAGAATTCTTAATTCTTGCATTTGATAATTCCGCAACGTTTTTCGGTGCAATATTATTCAACATTTGTATACCCCAGTTTTTGTTCAAGATTTTTCTTAGCGAGATATTTTTTCTAAAAAAATCAATAGTGGATTGGTTTCAAATTGCTGATTGGTTTTTATTTCTTCCCAAAAATGTCTATCTCACAATTTTTTTTTTACAGATATTCGAAAAGTTTATATGTAGAATTAGCACTTTTGGTTTAAAAAACAAGTTTTAATATTAGCTCAAGAGAATTAAAATTTGTTTTGCCTTCAAACGCTGTAAAATTATTATTTGAATCGTTTTCAAAAATTCAGCGGACCTCCTGGTTTTTCCGTGGCCCCTTCAATATCAACTCTAACAGCGGGTCCTCAATCTTATATACCTACCTTCTTTCTTGTTCTTTGGCGCTTATATAAATATTACAAGACTTACAGCTTAATGTGAGAATAAGTAAAATATCTTCGGCATATGCTTCAGATACCATTTGCTAATGCTACCCCTATTCCATACTTTTCTTTAAATGAATAAAAAAAGCTGAGTTTTGCTTGAGTTTGATTTTGATGCGAAGAAATTCAACTCATTTAAACTCCGGCAAAGTAAGCAGTAAATATAATAGTTTACTGATGGCGAGGTAATCCGAATAAAGTTGCAACATTGCATGCATTTTAAATATCTACTACCAACATCTAAGTTGAAAGTCCCGTAAAAGCTATACCTGCATGCCATATAAATATTTATTAGTAGTCCAATAAAATTGCCAAAATTGCGTAAATACAAGAAGCTGCTGGCCATTTTATGAGACGTGTCTTTCATATTAAAATTTGGTGAGAAATTATGTGAAAACAACAATTTATAGTAGCGGAGCTGGAAGTGTCCACTGCTTCGCATACCATCATCTCCCTACCATAATACTTCTGTTCTGAGCTTATACACTTCATTGGAAATAATTTTAATTATTTTGTGTAGTATTTATTATTAGAAATAGTATTTGATTTTAATGGTGCTGCTAACTCCATCGATGAGAAAATCATGTACGCCACAACTTTCAAAGTCTGCTTTAAGAAAATATACATATACGCATTTTAAGTGTGAAACGCTTGTGGTTTGTTTTTTTTCCTTTTTGTACAGTGAGTTTAGATTGTTCTTGTATGTATGAATATTCACTCATACATATATACTAACTTATTTACTGGCTTATAAGAGCATACACATGGAAGTAAGTACATAGCAGTACTACTATATTAGTATATAGGAATTTTTCTTTGCAAGCCACTCCTGGTCTCCAACGGCGCGTGTGCGCTGCTCCAATTTCAGCACGTTTTCCAATTTGGCTGCACACTGCTTCTAAATTGCAGGCTACAGCGCACGTAAGTCTGCCTATTCGGTAGTTGGCTAGTTGACCAGTTATCTTGCAAGCGGCGCGCTGTCAGCCAGATTTTAGTTTGCCATTTCTTTCTTTTTTTCTTGCTATACGAGTGCACTTATATTTTGACTGGCTTCTATTGGCCTCACTGGCAATCTACATACTTAATACCATTACTTATAGTATGCAGCTGGACATTTGGGCGATTTGCTTTGCGCTGCCAGTGCCCGTTGCCATTTTGTTAGCTGTCTGCTGCTCTGGCTGCTTGTCTATCAAGCATTTCCCTCCATTCCCCCTGCTCGGCTTGCTTTGTGTGTGAGCGTGTTTGGCTTGCGGCGCGGTTATCTATCTTTACTATGCAGCTTTGCTTGCTTAGCTCTCAGCACAGACATTATAATTTTAGTATGCAATTTTGCAATGGCTGTTGGTGGGGTTCATTCCTTGGTGCTTTTATTATAAAATTATAATTTTTTTCTGAGCTGTCGTTTAAGTTTTGTGCGACTGCCAACTGCTGCCACATAATATTCGAAACGAGTTCAGTTATTTTGTTATATCGTTCAGTTTTGGTCAGATTTGTGTGTTCAAAGTGACAGCTACAGATTTTATGCAGATTATGTTTGGAATTAGATTTCCTACTCGATGGTTTTTAGCATTTGCAAATGAGTGTGCAGCAGTGACGGTGCTTTTATGTAAAATATATTTGTAAGGCTGCTGCTTGAATTATATTTGCATTGCATTTGCTGGATTTTAGTTACTTTTTACCACAAATTGGGTGCTGTCAAAGTGAAACTTTCGGTTGAAGGTCTTAGTATATGTATACAAGTATATGCCTGTTTATTGTCAAATTGTTATTGTCGTATGCTGCTTCAAACTGGCAGATAAGTATTTCATTTTTTCTTCTAGTCTTTTGCAAAAATCTGAAATATCATTTAATCGGGCATCGAGCCTTGAAATTGATTTATTAAACACTTTCGTGGTTGCTGGTTTCACCTATTAAATATCAGCATCGATGAATACATTCACTTGATGAGTAAATATGAAATTCGTATAATTATTTTCCGTCACACATACATACGCGCTTATCAGTTTAACCAGCTTTATATTTTCTATTAAAACTTAAATTAGTTAAATTTGCATATATTTGAAAATATGTAAATATTTTAATCTACTTCAAGTGGATCTACCAGCCAAGCTATTCATAATAATTTCTCAAACAAGTTCGTTGCTTAAGTCTTTTATTTTAGTTCAACTTTTTCAGCTCCTCGCTTTTTTGCCAGTGTGGCTTAGTTTTCGCAGTGTGTATCGATAAAAAAAGACAAAATTAACGACATTTTAATTTATACTGCATATGATATGTGATTTCAGATGTCTATTGTTTGAAGATAACCTCAGCTAAATATATGAGGGAGCATTTTTAAAACAGACGACTCTGCAAATATTTAGATTTAAGTATACTAGCGAAATGCATAACCAAAAACTAGTAAAAATTCAGTATAGTTGGAGTTTATGTACAAATTCAATATGACTGTAAAAATAACAAAGGTTTATTGCTTATAGTAAAGGAGCAGTATAATACATTTTTAATACACTTGAAAGAGGAGAGTCAATTGAAAGAGGTGACTCAAGTGTATTAAAAATGTATTCTACTGCTTTTGCTGTCTTTATAAAAATCATATGACAAATACTGTACAATTTTTTTGTTTTTCTGAGTCCTCCGTCTAATGTACTGGCGCCACAGGGTTCTCGAAATAGCACTTGAAGAAATGGAGTTCCATATTTTCTGTGAGTTTTTGAGAAATAAGTTGTGCGATTTCCCTTTAACAGTAGTTAGGGAGATGCCGGTTATGCTGCCAGTCAAAACCACGTCAAATTCAACTGAACTATTCCAGATATTATCGTATTCAAAGAGACAAATAGGCAGCAGCCAAAGATTTAATGCATGGCCTTATTTTATTTATTCCAATCATTACAGCATTCACTATAATTCTGTTTGAGAATATTTCCAATAGCCAATACGACGGTGCTATAATTTTGCTATGTTATGGATAATGATTTTTCTGAATATATGAATGAGCCACACGGTTTGTACTCGTGTTCGTATTGCTTAAAAGAATAAAAATAAAAAAATCATAATAAGAAAAACGCTCTCCTTTGAACTAAATCTCGCTGCCTTTTTCATTTTAGAAAAAGAGCATTTTGAACAAGAAGCATTTGCCTAATAATGCCACCGCTCCAAAGGCTACACCAAACCGGTACATAAACAGGATGCGAAGGATAATATTGATTTTATTGACCTCCAATATGGCAATTTTATTTACAGACGTTACTAACCAGTTGAAAATGCAGCCAATTGGCAATCTGAGCAAAACCGCCACCACTTTCCAGCTGCCCCCCATAGCGCATAGGAAAAATCTGCAAGTTATCAGTTTTGATAATGTGTTCTTTTCTCGTAATAATGTTGCGTTTACTCTGCGCAGCGCCAGGACTTAAAAATTGTTCTGTTTTTTTTTCTCAGTGGTCTTATAGGGTTTGGAGTTCTTTTCTTATATATATATATTTTATATAATACATATATGGAAGTATGCATAGGTATATTTTGTATTAACTATCAACCTAAAATGGGCGAATGGGGTTGATGACGCGAATCCATAGCCTATCCCTCCCGTAGTACCTCCTGTTTAAAACGAATCAGACTCTGACGTCCGACCATAGACGGTACAACCTTAAAACCTGGCACAGAGTAAATGCTGTAGCCATCCACGCAACTGAACGCCTGTCTGGGGGATCAACTGGCAGCTCTAGCACCAGAATCGGATACGCTAGGGCAATAACCTACAAATCTTGGAACCATGGGGAATAATAATAATATACAGGGTGTGCCATCTTTTATGTCGGTATGAAAACATTGAATAGCTTCGAAAAAAAAACTGATTTGTATAAGTGAAGTATTTTTTTTTGGTTTGGTTATTTACAATTTATTAAAACTATGTTTTGAATACAATATCCATCAAGGGGCCACCTTTATTAGCAATCACAAACTGCGTTCTTTTTTCTGCGTTTGTCATCACCTTGTCAAGCATTTCGGGTTTTATAGCGTCGATTTCGGTTGTTTCGGTGTAAATTGGTTGAAATTATACTGAATTGACCCTGTATATATTTTATTAAATTTTACTATATACAATTTGGGAAAGGGTTGCATTTTTTTTTTGTTCTTTTCTCATATAAAATATGCAACATTTTTTTGAGACTACATTTTTTTCAGAAAATAAAATCGTTAGGAATTAATTTAATTTTGTTATTGAGATCCTCGATTTCTCCTCAGTGTGCACTACTTATTCCCATTTAGAGCACAAAAAGAATTGTCAAAAGTGAACGCGATTTTTGAGCCACTTAAGACTTGCACTTTATTAAACAAAATTTAATTAGCTTTAAGGTCGCATACACAATTTTTTTTATAAATTTTGTTAAAAAGAGGAAGATGTCAATGGAAATTCGTTGAATTTTTTTAAATTTGTAGAAGTTTGTGACTTGGATTAAAAAAAAAAAAATAATTAAATTAAATTATTAAATGAATTGTCCAAACTTGTCAATAGGCCCCTGTACTATAATTAGGAAACGCAGTAAAATTTTTTAAATCAATAAGAAAAAAAAATAAAAAACATAGAAAGCCAGCAAGAGAAAAAATTATATGTAAATCACAGATTGGAATTCGCTAGGTAAAAGTATGAACATGGAAATCTCTTATTTAACAGTTTGGAAGTATAAATATTTTTTTATTTATGTAAGCCAGTATTTAATTTCTTACATCAAAAATACAATGAAACTCGTTTACATGTAAATCTATACTTAGGTACGATTTATTGTCTCAAAATTTAACATATAAATTCAATATCGTGAAGGAAAAACCAAACAGTTACTTAAAACAGCCTATAACTCACTTACATACACAATAATAGAATTATCTTGTGAAGAATTGAAAAAAATTAATTTGCCTATCGAATACTTAAAGCAACAAAAAACTTGAAATGATTTACAACCAGTCAAATTCAACACTTAAAAACATTTTTTGTTAGTTCTTTTGGCTTTAAATTTTTTTATGGGATTGTTTTTTATTTGATTTTCCCTTCATTGGTAAGTGGTGCGTGCCAGCATCATATAACGTCAAATACAATGCAACAGATACTTTAAAAAGTGTTCAATACCTCATGTGCCCATGAAGTAAAGGCGCAGCTGTGCGCTGAGAATTCAAACACACAAAAGAAAAAAAAAACGTACAAGTATATGAAAAAAAAATCATAAAAGATTTGAGGTTAATCAACGGCAAAGTTCAGTCAAGAGGAAAGCGAATAGATACCAACGAGTACATGCAATAAATTTTGAGTCTAACTAACAAAATGGTGGAAAAAAGTCGCGAGTTTGTGAGTAAAAAAACTAAAAAACACTGATAGACAATCAAAAAGCCGAACACGAACGAAGACTTGGAAGCGAGCAAAAAGCAAAAATAAAAAATTATACAAAATAAAAAAATACATGCAATATAAAAAAAGAATCACACAAAAAAACAAGCAAAACATACACAAACAGCAACAGTCTAAGCCTTCAGTGCTTGCAAAGCAGCAAAAAATGTTGCTGACCCGCTAGCAGCAGCCATGTATGTATACATGTTTGTATGTATGTTGCTATAGAGCAACATTTCAGCAACAAGCTGCTTTCAACCAACAATAGGCGCACACATACCTACAAATGCCAAAAAGTCGCGTCAAACGTAACCGAAGTGCCAAAGCAATCAAAAAGCATTTGAAACAATTGGCCTGAAACGTTTCGATATTTGTTGTATGGCTATGAGAAAAAAAAACTCATACAGAAAATTCGACAAATCCAAAAAGCATAGAGCTAAGCGCTAAACAATAAAACAATAGCCACAACAACAACAACTAGCGCTCACGGCGCACAACATCAGCTTTGTGCAGACTGACAGTGTATAGAAAGAAGGAAATCAAAAGTCTGCAACTTTAGTATTGGCCAGCTTGCTTTGCACACAAATTTTAAGGCAGATAGCAAGAAAACAGATAACAAAACAAACCACAACTACTACTGCCTGCCCCTCCTTCCAGTCTGACGCAAATAAACCTTTCAGACCAGTGTAGACTTCTGCGACATTAAGCCTGATTGCTGGACTGCTGCTTAGCTGCTCGACTGGTTGTCTGTCTGTTGTTTGCGGCCAGCTTGACTGTTGTTTTTGCTGTTGCCTGCTCTCGGATAAGAGCTTTTTTGCCACAACCAATTCAGCTGTGCGACATAGCAAACTACAAAAACTGTACCTACTTTCCAAAGACCCCACTAACACCAGCAGCAGTGGCCGCAGCAGCAGTAGCAGTGGCAGCAGCAGCGGCGGCAACAAAACAGCTCCAAACCAGCTGAGCAACAAATGTTGCGGCTATTAGCACAACATACAAGTCTATTGCCTTAGCCACAAGCGAACGGCGTACAACCAACGCCAACTTGGGGTAAAGCGTTTGGCCACTCTGAAAGGCAACAGTCGCAAAACCAGTTTTCTTGGTGTTTCGTTCCCTGCTGTGGCTGTGGCGAATGGGGTAATCGGGCACACATGCATGCGCACATACACACATAAATAAGTATGTATGATTATAGCGATATACATAAATGTACGGCAACAAACAGCAGCCAATCTTTAACTCTTCAAGCGCTTAACTCTTTCGCTGTAGAATTTGACTACACAAAACGACTAGCCGACAACGCTGGCCGCTGAGCTCGCTGCTAAGGTGTTATGTGTATAACAAAACATGGCTGCCATAAAAACTCGTTTGAGTCACTTGGCATGGCAAATCGTAGAGAAAAGTAGCTGCCGTATGACTTGAGAAAATACTCGTATATAAAGAGTAAAGTAAACAACAACAATTCCTCAATTCTTTGTACCTAAACCTTTTTCATCACTCCATATAACATTTTTTTATATTTTTCGTACTTCCCTACTTCTTCACATTTGTTTCATATTCTTCATTTTGTTGTCTCTTACAGGTCTTATGGCATTTGGACGCCTTTCGTCGTTCCTTTCGCACCCTCAATCATCACATTTGCTGCGGCCAAGACTGCATATTCTGTGCACTAAAGGTAAGTCAAGTCAAGCCAACTTATGTTCCACAAAATATTACTTATCTAAGCTGTGCGCTTGTACGTGGAAGCGATCATGTTTATTGTGTGTATGATGGCTTGTGACTGAAAGTATGCAACGTTTTGCTGTTTATTAAATACACCAGTTGTGGGTATGATCGTTTTGTTAGAGGGCTGTGTTTGCATGCAGTTCAGTTGGAGTGTTTGGTAATTTGGTTGTGGGGCGCACCAAATCGCTTTGTTGCTGCAAAGTGGACTGCGAATGTTTACATGCGTGGAAAGAAGTTTGAGATTGGTATTTTTTGAAATCCACACGTATGTGAAATGTAGAATATGAATTTTTCAAAGCATATTTATAGGAAAATTGAAATTATGTTCGCTGGTTCCTTAAATAAATCAGTTTTCCACCACAAAAACTAACAAAAAGTACAAGCATACGCTATGGGGATGTCTCCATGTTAATCATATAATTGAGAGAAATGGGAGCAGTGGCAACTGTTTCCCAAACGAAATTTTTTGTCATTCTGAAAGTGCCAGATGAAGAGGAGTTTGAGGAGAGATAAAGCGGTATAGAGATTAGAGTCTTTAGTGACAGTCAGGCTGCACTGAAGGCCCTGGAGAATGTAAAGCAAACCGTAAAGATTGTGCAAGAATGTAATCTGTCATGGTGCAAGGACACCGCGGTATTCAAAGGCATCAAATTTTCTTATGAATTAGCCAACTGCAGATCAGCAGTTACCCCACAGGGACCAAAGCCAATAATCGGAATCAGTTCTATTGGAGTTTTGAATTGGATCAGCGATTATTTATGCAATTTACATAAAGAGAGATGGTCCGGTCTAGAACGCTGCAAAACTGCAAAGTGTTTTGTGACAAGCCCGAATAGAAAACTATCGAACTTTCTTCTAAAACTTGGTAGAAAACACATTTGGTTGATGGTCGGTATTATTAGAGGACAAAATCCATGAGTTCCAGATATGGCTACTATTGGAATCATTGAGAATCTGATTTACCTGTCTTGCTGAGAGCAGCCAGATAGCACTGAACATTTTTTCTGTGAGCGTCCTGCTTTTCTCTCTGTCATTTCACTCCTTGACTATCGACTCTTTCACTTTCAGGAGCTTCTAGTACAATGGGCCTTTTAGCCTGAGTGTTTTTGGAGTTACCAATCTCTCTGTGCTTCTTGGCTCGCCTTTTACAAATTTCAAGCATGGCGAAAAGAATTCAGAAGGTGTGATCAATATCAGTATATTAACCAGATCTCAGCGAACTTCAAAGAATCAGCTGATTGGCTGACGTCGCCGGGGTTATGACAGAGTTTTATTTACGGAAAAACTGAGATCTTGTTGGTGGCATACGTAAAACTCAAAAGAGTTTCATTGATGTTGTTTCGTTGTCGTCTGCACAACGACCAATTGGACGAGTGCGTGAATACGGGTGAAATGAACGGCCAGAATTCGGCTGCTTATCAGTCACTCTCCAGTGTTCTGGAAGATTACATGAAGATAAACGAGCATCAAAAGAGATCACCCGGAAGCTCAAAAAGGATTGAAGAGGAGACAAACATATTTATTGAACAATTTTTCCAATGAGGTGGCTGGTATAAATATTTATGACTGAAAAGAGCTCGTCAAGCCTATCAAGTGTTTAAAATTGGACTGTATGTGTAATCTAGTGAGCTCTCAAAGGAGTTTAGTGCTAAAGGGTAGTGGTTTAAGTGCAACGATTCGCAATAATGATTATGACTATAAAAATAAAACAATGCATGGAAGAACAAAATTAAGGTTTAATACAAAAAAGCTCTCCAAAATATGTATTTACTAAAGACAAAGGCGTTACGATTTTGAATGATTATGTCAGATAACTAGGAACAAAATATTAGCTCATTCGACCCCAACGTTGCCCTACGTTGCTTATAGGCTTACGCGCAGCGTTCGATTTGTTTGTGTTTAATGAACTGTAATGATAGCGATAACCATTTGCAAGACACTTAGAAAAGTAATTTAAAAGAGACTGCAGCAGAGATGCAGACTCCTGAGCATCAGCTTGCCAGCCGCTTATTCATTTATTTATCAATCAGCCGGCAGATGCCTTGACTTCCAATCAGTGGCATGACTCCGTGGAATGGAATATTTGAGTCCCTTTGTGCCTGAACAACCTTCAGAAATTCTGCAGATCTGTTTTCAAAGTGACTGCTGCGTTACTTAAATTCTATTGTATTGATGACTGAATTAAATTCTTAGACTCACTTCCATGCCAAAAAAAAAAAACCAAAAATATGTAAAAAAAAAATATTTAAAAATAGTTAAAATAGTTGTAAAATGTAATCATGTAAAGTGAAGCATGTATTGTATTATTGTATTTTATTTAATTGTATATTATTTCGTTTATTTTAATTTTATCGCTTTTGACACTGGCAATTAAGCGATGTATATAAATCCTTACCAAATTGTTAACAAACATACTTAATGTCAATGGACTGATGTATAAAAAAAATGGGGACAAAAAAAAAACACTTTCATGCCAAAATTGAAATCATAGAATCCAAGCTCATTTGCTCGCAAAAGTTACTGGGTCTGATATTTCGGTATTTGGTTTTTTTGCCTAAAAAGGACTTTGGGTACAGCAGAACCCATATAATATATGTATATAACCATCAAACAATTAATGCTTTTCATGATTTATTAATCGTATCAAATATTAAATAAATTAATATTACAGCCATCTGGACGATGCGAATTTTCTGCCACAGTGCTGCGCTTTTACACAGAAAGACTTTTTGTGCTAGACTTTCTTACATATAAGGAGAGCACTGCCCGTGCTATTCGCTAGATGGAAACGCACAGTTTACAAAATGTCTTGGAAAATTTGTTTGATTCACAACAGCTACATCAGTTGAGGAAATTAGACGCAAAGAAGTTTGAATTCACTTGAGTTTTTGAACCAAAGTATAAATGTCCTCCTCCGCCGCCAACTTTTACAAATATAATTCAGTTAAAACTCCTACCTATTCTCAAATTATTTTGCTCATTTCCCATATCAAATATTTTACGCATTTGCCACTTTTACTATTTCCAACATTTTTCCTAACAACAACACGCATTTCTTCCGTGTACTTTTTTAATTGCACGAAACGCAACGAATAGCAGAAAAACCATTAGCAGCCAACCAAGTGGAAGATGACAAATATAAATGTGTAATGCGGAAAAACGGCAGCAGTAGGGCGCTTTTTTTTGTTGCAATTGCTGAAAAGTGAAACAATGATATTGCGTGCGCGCCAAATATACAAACCTGCGTGTAGCTGTGTGCGAAATCTACCTATCGGAAAGATGTGTTTCCATTTGTAATTAGTCGTGAAAAGCCGAGGGCCCTAGAACTCATTTCAAGTGCGTGATTTTTCTGTTCCCAGCAATAAACTAAGACGGCACGGCACAGCGATTTTCCCTCAGGTGTGCCAGCACTTGGTCGTCGGGGCAATTGCAAGTGAATAAGTGAATGGTTGCTTTTACACACACACATAATCGTATATATGGATGTGTATGTGTCCGTGTGTGCATGTTTGCTGCGCCTATTTGTGGCGTTATAATGGCGCTATGGCTAAGCTGCAAATTCGTGGAGGGGTAGAAGTAAAGTACCGAGGGAATAAGGGAATATTCCCACACATTTATTTACCCGTACGCGCACTTTGTTGTTGTTTGCCGTCATGTAGGGATTTTCACTACTGAACTGCTGAACTGTAGCGAACATATGATGACAGCTGCAGGCATATATATATACATATATGTTTATTTATCTATTTATTATGCATATATACATTTTTTTGACTCCAAGTAGCTTGGGTTCCTTTACTTGGTGAACGCGTTCGCAGCTTAAGTCTTTTGTTCCGCACGCGATCAACTATGAGAATCACTTAGCTTTGCCGCTGCTGCTTTGCTAAAGTGTCTCTTCGCAAAAATTTTTGTGGCGCTTTTCGCTTGTTGCCGCAAAGCAGCTTATCATGAACTTTGACTTTTTGCGCTACGAGTTCCGTTTTGAAACTCGTTTTGGAGATGTTACTTCATTAGTTTAACTTGATCGGCTGGCGGCGCTTCTTCAGTAGACCTTTCAATGTTTAGTTGCGAAAAAATGCATTTGTTATTATAATTTATAAAGAAGCTTTGTGCAAAACTCAAAGCACCGTCACGTTTGCTGTACAACGATTTCGCTTTTGCAATTGACAATTGAAAAGTATATTTTAATTCCCCGCAGGCCAGTTTTGGCTTGTTGCTGTCGGCAACTCAAAGCAATTTGACCTTTTGGACCACTTTTTGACTGTTGCAAATGAAATTAAAATGCATACGTGGTGCATTTGGTGTCTTGCGTATCTCAAACAAGCCAATATCGAGTTTGATTTCTTTAGTGGAAATACAAATTTAAAACCCCGCAAATTGAAGGTATATGGTTCTTAGCGCTGAGCTTTTAAATTCGATTATGTTTATGTAGACCTGTTCATTATAAATTTACCGGTAAAACATTCGAACATAGCTCAATAGGCATCAGTTATAGGGTCAATACGGATTATATGACTCCGAAATGCATCGGGGTGAAGAGATTCCGAACAACAATAGAAGAAGAAAAGGCATGGGAAGAGCCATTAAACGTAGCTCCAGTAAACTTCACATATTTACTGACGACTCGAGAATGTTTGACGGAATAGGTGCAGTGATTAATTGCGCACGGAAAAATTGGGCATCAAGCGGTCATTTAGGCTTCCTGACTACTGCAGCATCTTTCAAGCAGTAGTCTTTGCTGTAGGAAAGGCTACAGAAATATCGTTCACAAAGGCATTGAGCATGCTGAGCAACAAAACTATCGTAGGCATACTGACAGGACATAATTTGCCAGTGACATACGTATACAAGATAGGAAACGCAAACAACGATAATTGCAGATTTTGCACTGGAGCAGAGGGAAACTCTAGAGCACCTTCAATGTTTATTACAAAAAGTCTACTACAAAAAAATCAAAAAGCCAAGCAGGCATCTGGTACCATCTGGTACCACTTTGGACCCATAGTCTATGTGATGGCTTCCGGCCAGCCAGGACACTTAACCTAACCTATTCATTGAGAAGAAGTTTCACTTTAAAAATTCAAAGGAATAAAATCAATTAAGGAAAAATCAATTAGTAGGGTGTGTTTTTAGGAGTTTTATTTAAAAAACTTAATAGGAAAAAAATTAAAAAGTTGGCAAAATCCATTAATATGGTGTGTTTTTAAAAGTTTTATCCAAAAATTTAAAATATTATATTGGGAAAATTAATTAATAGGGTGTGCTTTTAGGAGTTTTATTTAAAAAATTTAAGATGTTGTGAAAGTTAATTTATTAAAGGCATAAAGGCAAAGACCCTATTGGGTGTGATATTAGGAGTTTTATTTAAAAAACTTTGTAGGAAAAAAAATTTAGATGTTGGCAAAATCGATTAATAGGGTGTGTTTTTAGGAGTTTTATTTTAAAAACTTAGTAGGAAAAAAAATTAAGTTGTTGGCAAAATGCATTAATAGGGTGTGTTTTTAGGAGTTTTATTCAAAAATTTAAGATGTTGGGGAAATCCATTAATAAGGTGTTTTTGTTTGGGTGTTTTATTAAAAAAATTTTTTTTTAGAATCATGGTGATAGACCCAAGTCTCATCTATAGTGATGAGTTGAGCCGCAAACTGCGCTAAAATTAAATTAGCGACCAAATGATAAACTGCGTATGCAGCATTACTACATAAAATCTATAGTTTCACGTGCATTTGGAATTTTCCTTCAATAGCTTTTACTACTGCACCGCGGTGTAACCCTTTTACGTATTTCAATTTATATAAGGAATTTCAGTAAAATAATTAAATTTGCGGCCAAATTTTTCTTAACTAACGCCTACATACGAAAATACATAAATGAAAAAAAAAAAAATTATTTTGAGTAATGGAAATCTTTATTTTGACTTTAACGCGCTCCATTGGCTGTCTGTTTGTATATGTACTGCAGTTCTTTAGTTCACAAGGACCCAAACATGTAAATATTCCGATTGAGTGATTAATTTTGTGCCATCTTATTTTTTTTAAGGTACCCAAAAATGTTCAAAAATTATAAAATTTTGCATTTTCGCTGCTAAATGTAGTTTTTTGAAGCGGCTTCATTTAAATAAATAATAATTTTTGATTTTGCCATATTTTCCTTTTTGTGAACGAAATGCTATTCAAATAAAAATGCACATATTTGGCTGATATGGAATTCTAAGTTTTTATCCAAATTAAATTACTTCCAATGTTTACCTTCTTACCCATACGTACCTGTATATGGATATAATTCACAGAAATAATATTTAAGATGCAAATAAGTTCTCCAAATTTCCAGTTTAGTTTATCAGAAATGCTGAATTTCCGCTGAAAAGTTTGACTATTTTCACATAATTTTCAGGTATTTTAAAGACTAGTGAACATAAACAATTGGAAACACATAAAATATCCCACCGAGCATTTCTTACAAATGCTCACCACCTTTGTAGAAAACCTCCTACTGCACACACAAAATCTATCAGCTCAACACATGGCACTGCCTAAAATGCATGACCGAAAAATTACGCATAGAGAGTTGTGCTCAACAACCATAGCTCACGGATGCAGAATATCTGAAATTGACATTCCACTGCATTACAAAACAAACGCAATTACCATTTAACTATGTCGTTATGCCTTTTTTCGGTATTTTGCTGATTACACGCATTGCGCCAGACGTTTCCAATGAATATTTCAACTGACTAGCCAGTCCGATAACTAGCGCGTCTAGTCAACTACTATTTTATGAAGCAAAAGGTCACTCACTGCAATGACTGGCAAAAGTCATTCAGAAAACGCCAAAATTCTAAAGGACTCGCCCAGCAGCCAAACAGACAGCCAGCCAGTCAACCAATTTCCAACCGCCTACTCATTTCCGCTAACGCCCGCGTTAGCTGGCTGCTTTTCACATACACTACTTTATGTACCCTTCAGTGAAATACCCAACTAGGCAGAAAAAAATACTTAGTTTGCAATTAGAATTTTCTGACTCAAATCGGACTGGTCCGATAAATACTATATTTGTTCCATTACAAAACGAATTATTCACTCAAATATTATTTGATTTTAATCTTTTAATTCACTCATTGTATAACTGATTTTCGCGATCCTGTACGAGCTGGTTTCTTCGCTACTTGAATCATTACTGCATCTATATCCAGTCTTTGATTGTAGAGACGTGGTTGTATACCGGCCGTGCTAGCTACTGTAAGATTTGCGTCTACTTTGGCTATTATACCCATTTTTCCATTTCCTTAAATTCTTTTGTGTCGTGGTGTTCAGTAGATAGTGGCTTGTTGCTCAGTTCCTAGATCATGCATCCTGTTACGACATTGTTATACGCAGTGTGAGTTTGGCATTAGAGTTGTTAAGTCTGCAGCTTTCGTTGCTGCATAGATCTCAGTTTGGAGCACACTGCAGTAGTCCGGTAATTTGTTTGACTGTTCATGGCCTGATTCCCAACAGAATACTGTGGCTCCAACACCCTCTTCCATTTTGGAACCGTCGGTGCATATGTTGAAGGTGTGGCCCTTCCATTATCCGTCCATTTCTAATGTCACCTTAGATTCCCTATTGAAATTAGCGTGAGAAATAACGTAAACCGAGTTAGCGTTTAAAGCTCTGCATATTCGGCTGTGGTCATATGGTGTTTGTACTAGTTGTACTCTTGTCAATAGCCTAAGTGCAAACTACTTTGCAGAACTTTTTGCTACTAAGTCTATTGAGTTAAGGTCAAGTACCTTGTTCAGTGCCGTTGTCTGCGTTGCACCCGTTACACACAGCTCTGCAACTCTTTGTGCTTTTGTAGGACGTCTTCTTATTGAAACTTGTCCACCATACTAGAATGTCATTGGTCTCTGGGAAATTCGATGTGAAAGTCGTCCATTACCGTCCATTTTTCTGCAGGCGTAGGAGTATAAGGCATTGAGTGCTTTCTTCGTTCGTTCTTTCCAATTGAGCTGCTACGTTAGTTTCTATCCAACATTACTCCTAGTTACTTAGTATATATCTTAACCTGTAGTGTGATGCTATCCATCCCAGGTCTAATCCGGTCGGAATCTTGTAGTTCCTGGTGAACAGTATTGAATTTCGTGTTTTCCGGACTTACCTTTAGTCCTGCTTCACCTGCCCACATGCTGATTGCCTTAAGTGCCCTTCAAGAACTTGACTCGTAGAGTTTAGGCATCCTCCTGAGATGATGATGGTCAGGTCATATGTATGAGCAGTTAACTTTGGTCCTTCGTTTTTCGATTTTAAATAAGATTCTGTTTACTACCACAGTCCATAGCAGAAGAGAAAGTACGCCTCCTTGTGGTATACCTCTATTAGCTCTCCAATACATGGCCAAAGAGCCCCATTCTGTTACCACTGAGCAACAATTCAATCGGTGTAATGAATTACTAATGTAATGAACAATGTTTTTTCATTCAATCTTTTGAATTATTTATGTATTTATTTTTCCTCTCTATCAATACTGAGAAAATGTGTAATTAATACTAGAAGCAAATATAAGGCTACTAAACGAAACTATGTATACAAAATTTTAAATTATCTATATATATTTGTATACTTGTATATATACATATATAACTGGCGCTAACATCCTTTTTGGGTGTTGGGCTGAGCTCCTCCACCTATTTGTGGTGTGCGGGTTGATGTTGTTCTACAAATAGAATATTTTAAATTATACTTAAAAAAGGTTTGTATTGCTTGTATGTATTTATTATATATTTTAATTAGCCTTTTAATCCTCAAATTAGTAGTTTTGGTGCTTAAATAAACTTGCCCATTTTGAACTAGTTTGGGACTAGTATATTTCTGATCGAAAATAATACAAAAAATATAAATACATGTATAAATATAAAAAATATAAGTTGCTTGTATGGAAAAGAGGCATTTGCCTGACTAAATAGTTAAGTCTACGGCTCATACTAGTCTGCGGCTCATACAACTAGTACATTTGCCTACATGGTTAAAACCATATACGCACTTGCACACATTTCTTCTACCCGTACACGCAACGTAATTGAAGGTTGCATTTTCATTGCGCTTTCGCATAAATTTCCTTGTGATAATTTTAAGTGGAAATAGAAATGTCATTTTTTCTCATTTGTGATTAATGTTTTTTCTTGAAAATTTCCATGGCAATAAAAATGTTTTATCTGAGAGAGGAAACCATACAAATACTTGCCATAATGATAAACATATAAAAGTACTCAACTTGAAGCTTAATTGTATTCAATGATAAATTAAGTGCTAAATATGGTAATTAAATGGCCGCGGTTGCATAATTACCTGCTTTTCTCTAAAAAACTGCGACAGTTGGTGCAGTAATTGTTGCATTTCCATATGTAAATATATCTGCATTCGTGTATGGTATGCATATGTTCTAACTCTTCTATGCTTAAGGGTAGTTTGCAGTTCTGCAACACCAACTTTAGGCTGCTGGCAACTGAGCTAAAGTGTTGCACGCGCGCCACTTCACGTGAAACTTATTAACGTCTGGCGCTCGCTTGGCAGGTATATCCGCAGTGTGTGGGAAAATGTGTGAAAAGTGTGAGAATTAAGATTTTAAATCAGGCAGGAAATATACATACATACAAACATATTATAGAAATGAAGCTACCATCAGTGTAAGAGCTCTTATTTGTTGAGGCTGTGTTATAAAAAATTAAATTTATTCTGTAAGCTAGTTTATGCTTCTTCTTGCACGCTATGATTAAGCGTGGAGTAAGGCGTCACTTCATTTAGTCTTGCCACATCCGTTTTGCTTGGCAGGAACATAAACAAAGAAGGTGGTAGAGCTTCTTCAAAATCTTCAGCTCAGAGAATAATTGGTAACACTATTACCTTCTCTTCTATGCAGTGAATGATTTCGTTTATACTCAACCCCTTATAGGCCATGAGCCACCAGACAGCCTGCTTCCTGAATTCAACGCATTTAACTTTAAAAATATCGTTTTTGTTTTCCAAATTACTCTGCTTACCAAAAACATTACTTACCCAGGCCAACAGATACGACTATCTACTTAAATGCATGTAAATTTAGTAAAACTACTTTGAAGTCATTTTCAATTCGTTCTAAGAAGTACAGAAGACCTAAAAATTGAATTCCACACAAATCGATCCGCTCTAATGCTCATAAGAGCAAATGCTAGCAATGCATCTATGCAAAATGTGTAAGCATTTGCTTCAACTTAGCTTCCTTTCTTTCTTTCTTCTTAACCTTTTGGGTGAAAACATTATGACCCGCGCCACAAATTGGAGGAGGAGGTCGGTCAAACAATAAACAAAAGGTGGACGTTTGGAGAAAAAGAAATACATTATTTTTGTTCTTTATTTTGGGCAAATGGTTTAAAACTGTTCAATGGTCGATCTCTAGCTCCTGGGCAATGCTACGACATTTTCTGAAACATCCAAAATGCCTGACGAAACCAAAATTGCACGTAATTGGTTGCTACAGTATCGGCACCTTAAACACCATTCATGATTTCAGCGGCCTGGCTTGCATTTCCGCCTTTATCAAAGAAGAACTGTAAAATGTACCGAACATTCTCTTTGGTGACACCCATTGTTAACACCCTGTAACTCACTATTGAAACGAACAAATAAAAAACAGGAAATGAGTTTTTTAGTGTGAAATGTTACCTTGCCAACGAGCCCAAACCCTTTCTAATTGCCTTTTTAAAAGACCTTTCATTAAAGCTGTTTTGAGAGCGAATCAAAAATGCCCATTTAAATAGAAATTAAATTCCTCTTTAAATTCTGCTGTAGAAGTGGGAGCACAGACATTTTATTTGAAGTCCTTTTATAAATGATATTTTTGATAGATTAATTACACTTCCGTCCAAAATTTTGAAACTTTAACTTCCGTACAAGAAAAATGCGACCCACTGGGGTAGTACCGTCTTCGGCAAAGTTGGGCTGGGAGCCACTCTCCTTCATAATTTGTAATACTTGTTGATGTTGAACGACCTTTTTTGCAAAATTGTAGGACTGTGTTATTGCTCATCGGAATCTACATATTTGCAGTCTATCTGGTAACTTATGGATGCGTTGCCAAAAGGCGTTCAATTTGAATAGGTATCGCTTAAAAAACAATAACCAATATTTGCTTTAACTCTTAACTGAAGTCACTGATATTAAGCCAGAACTTACAGCAATAAATACAAAAGTATTATCTACCAGAAAATTCGTCATTTAATCTGACAGCCAACCAGCAATCAAAGCGCTAGAATTCAAAACAGACTCGTCGAAAACAGTCATAGAATATTCTCTCTCTCTCTTAGCTTTACAGTCTGTGGTGGACCATAGCTTCATCAACAATCCTCCTCCAATTCAGTCTCTCTCTTGCCTCATAGAATTTTATAAACTCCTAATTAACTTATTCCAGCATTCCAATATAAACTCACTTGGGTGCTATGTCACAGAAATATAGCAGACAAATTTATAGCTGCTGCACTTGCCAGAAAGGGTACGCAAAAAACTTTTTAATCGGATAAAGCGTGGATGCCTATAGCCACTTGCAAATTACTGATAGACAGAGCAAATTAAGCAAAATGACAAGGCTATAACTCAACAATGGTCGTTCAAAATGCTTGCTAAAACTCAGCAGAGAGAATACAAGAACTTTGATAGGTAACCATGCTAGAAGACTGGGAGCTCCGCACGACACTAACCACCTTTTCGCATGCCCTTTAAAACCCACTCATCCAACATTCCTCTCCCTTTGGACCCAACTTGTCGAAGCAGCATGTTTCCTGGGCGTACCTTTAGATGAGCCTGACGAAGACGACCGCTGATATACTCAACACTATCGGGGTTTCTCTTACTGCTACAACAACAAAAACAACAACAACTGACAGCTCCATACTTTGATTATTGTAGAAGCTGCCACAATACAAAAGAGGAGGAAACTATTAAACATCTCCTTTGTGAGTGTGTAGGATTAGCTGGAAGAGAACTGTACATGCTCTTTTATAAAAGCCACAGGGTGGTTTAAAAGGGATCCCATAGTGTAAGGCAGAAGTTCTAGCCACCAGACCTAACTACCTACCCTAGCTGAAGTTATTTTAATTACTCGTACTCACATTTTTAAGTTTTTGACATTGGCTCATCTAATTTAGCTTGCATAAAAAAGTGTTAATTAAAAAATAAAAATAAAAAGTGATTTTGAGGTAAGGAAATCTTTATTTTGAGCTTTACGCACTCCATTTCTCTTTGTATACTGCGACTGTCTAATTCACAAGTTCGCGATGCCATTTGCAAAAAATATAAATCTTCTAATAGGGTGTTTAATTTTGCGCCACCTTGTACATAGAGTTGAATTCGGAAAGCAGCTACTTTCCTTATAGGTAATGATCTAGTAGTTGTAGATTATACTTAAGCACCCTATTTACAAACTTACATCCGATTCTACAACCCCCAATTCATAAACTATGCTGAATTATTTGAAATTTGTACCTTGAATTCTATGTGCAGATCCCAATTGACTGGCAAAGATGCCCAACCTCTAAACTGATCATTTTCTTGATACGAACGTTTCAAATAAGACGCTTCTTTCCGCGTCGTTATGTCTGAAAGGTTACTTTAAGGAGGTTGAATTTTAACATTTTCCAAATTATTGTTATGCGATTATGAATACACACTGATTTAAAAATATAATAGACACTTAACAAAATTCACATGTATATCAATAAAAAAATACAAACTCTGCACATAAATATTATATATATTAACATACATATGCACCTCCAGCATCACTTTCCCCCAACCAACTCCAAATTAAAACCACAAAATACACTAAACGGAAAATCTCATAAATATCGTATAAGACACACTTCAGCTAACCCCAGAATCACCTTTGATCGAAACAGCAATAAAAAACAATGGCAACAACAAAAGCATCAACATAAATAGAAAAAGCAATGCAACACACAAAAAGAAATTTCAAAAACAAAAACAGCTATAGACATCCCTAACAGCTAAGAAAAACTCACCAGAAACAGCATCACAAAGTCATTGGCATGGTTTCAGGCAACTTCAAATTAAGACTAGATGCGAATAAGAAGGTAAAAGAAGAAAAAATAATAATAAACAACAACAGATCAGCAGTTAGGAAAATTCGTGAAATGGCGCGCGACTGTACCATTTTTCTTAAGCGATGATCCCAAGAATATTACGTATGCGGCAGAGTAGAAATGGTAGAGTGGTGGTAGTAGTAGTAGTAGTGATAGTTTAGTAGTATTGGTAATAGTAGAAGTAGTTGTAACTGTCGTAGGGGTAGTGTGCATGGGCAGTTGTAAGAAAGAAAGCAAAGGAGGAGTGCAGAGAAAAGTGACCGACACACGTATGATGATATCAGAAAGCAAACCAATAACAAACAACAAAAAAATAGTACCTATAACAAAGAAAGACTACCGGCGAATTTCGTGAGCATGCGAGAGATGCCTTTAAGAAGAACTTGAAAAAAAATTATGGATAGAGTGAGAGATGATGTTGAGAGTTAGCAGAGTGGTGGTGGCTGCTTGATAATAGGAATGAGAATGGGAATGGGAATGATAATTTCAAGACTAGCATGGGAACGTTAGTGCAAGTGAAACAATGACGACACGAGATGGGCTTTTGAGGAACAAAGCTAGCAGGGAATAGTGTGATGAGCTGACGCTGAAGCAACAAAACAAGTTGAGAGGAAGCGGAGTTGTTGCGGTGTTAGATGAAGTAAAAGAAATTGAAGCGTAAGAATTGAAACCCGATACTATGTTATTAAAAAAGCCAAAACAGCAAAAAACAAAGTGGAGATGAGGTCAATGGGAGTATCTAGTTGGAAAAGGGGATTTGAAGTAGGACAAAAGCTGGGCGTAAGCGGTGGAAAGAAGTTGAGAAAAAGCAAGAAGAAATGAATACCAGTATTGAGGAAAAAGTAAATAGACAAGTAAGATTGAGTTGACTAATATATGAAAGCCCAACAACACAGTGGCACTCAAATTGCTTTCAGGTGGAGATGGGCGCTAAAATTGTGATGTTTCTTGCACACTTCTTTGACGGTAAATGATTTTTTATAATTTAAACTGTTTTAATGAGCTACAAATAAAATACATTTTTTGACTTCTTTTACTAATTTGTGGTTTTAATAAAAACTAAAAGCACTTGCAGTGAAAAAATTACAGGATTTTTTTATAATTTAAACTCTTTTAATGGCCTACAAATAAAATTAATTTTTTGATTTTTTTGAAAATGAAAATTAAAAACAAAAATTACAGGATTTTTCCAATAAATAAGATAAGATACCTTTTGACTCTTAGTTTTTTTATTGAGAAAGGGATTTTAGAGATTCAAGGGGTAAACATTCCTTTGAAATTTTGGCAAGAGTTGCAAGTGCCATGCACTCCTTTCAGCAGAAAAAATCTGCTTGGTCAAATACCCTTCAACCACACAAGTTTTTGCTTAGTCCCCTATGAGGTGAACCAAATACCCCTAGACATATAAGGAATGGCTGCGGTGTTAAACCAATTTCTGTTCTTGTTCCAGCGCAAGTTTAGTATGACAAAAGCCCAAGGCGCATGCTGCCCTTATGGTAGCTTAGTTCTCATTAAGATGCAGATTTTTGCACGAAAATTTTGATCCTAACTGCTTCTCAATTACAATTTTTACGTTAAACTGCAAGATAATTTTAGGCACCCACATCATCTGGCTTCTAAGGGTCACTCTGTCACAACTACAGCATTTAAGTGTGTATCACTTTTCTACTACCAATTTTTATAATTTGTGTTTCAAAATTTCTCTGAGGAAACTCTACCATTTAATTTTTTATCTGATCATCGAAGTTTATTAGTAATCAATAAAGCTGTAATTCAGCTTGGAGTTGTGCGAGGGGTTGAATGAAACCAGCTTTCGCTAAAAACGTTTTTTTTTCTTAAATATTTCTGTATTTCTTTGCATTGTTTACCCAGTTGTTGTAGTCTTGTTTGCTACGCTTGTAGCTTCTTGTAACTTCTTAAAGTTTGTTGACTGCAGAATTGTTATTGTTGCTCTTGTATACACGTTCTTTTGCTGTTTTTTTTGAGGTGTTTGTGTTTCATATACCCATGCACACTATTTCACTAGGGTTCTATAATTTTGTTCATTCAAAGATCATTTCGTAATAGACCAATGAAAGTGAGATAGATACAGAGATTACTTACTTACTTACATACACTGCTTTCCTCTGCTCCCAGTAGAGTATAAAAAATCCTTAAGTAAAAATATTTTCAGCTGGTTGCCAAAAAATGTCCACAGCTGAAATCACATCAGATATATTAGAAATATTTTTTGTTATAAATTTTCCAAGTCTAACATAACATTTCGTATTTTTTTTTTTGGGATATTCTATTCATTCTAATGTAATCATAAAAATTATAATTTTGCATAGTAACCTCGACAATACGTTCAAGCAAAAGGACCTAACATTAACACCATCAAACACTTGGCTGCCTGTCAAACTCACACCAAAGGTGTCTGTTACAAAATAGGAAGAAGAAGAATGTTTTTACTTGTGATTTTGTACAATGATCATAGAACCACATTTGGGATATAAATATGCGAGTATGTAAACCACATTAATCGAAATGGCGAAAGGACTCGACCATTTAACAATCCGTTCGTTCTTCACATATTTCCAATAAATTGAGTCGAGGTCAAAATATCTGAACAAAACTTGGTGCCCGAACCTGGCCCGAAGTGGATTGAAATCGGAATAGAGTGAAACCGGGATATAGGGGTAATTTTCGAAAATTCCAAAGTAAATTTGCTCAAATTCTGTATATCATTCAGAACAAGGAATTAACTTAAATGCTCCACAAAAAAAAAAAAAAAAACAATGGAAAATAAATTCGTACATAGATTTGAAGAAATTCCAAAGTAAATTTGCTCAAATTCTGTGTATCATTCAGAACAAGGAATTAACTTAAATGCTCCACAAAAAAAAAAAACTATGGAAAATAAATTCGTACATAGATTTGTCATTTTTACATACAGAAATTTTGTAAAATTGGCGCATCCCTACATTCTTCGAGTTAATATTTATATCAATAAAGCTTTTTTTTTTTAGGTCCCAAGCACGATTACCCGATTGTCTTTGCAGCAAATAAAATTTCAACACGTTGAGCGCGAAACCTAACCCTGGGGATCGGCGCTGATCTTGCCCCGTGGCTGGCTCTGCTGCCTGGGGCCGACATTATTAAAGTTAATAGATAAATTTACTCTGAATGAATGTAATCATATATACTTTTAATGGGCTTTATTGAAGTATCCACAAGCAAAAATGTGGCTGGGATTTACACATGCAACAAAATATAAGATTTTTTTTGTTACATTTTTGACCTTGTTAGACCCAAATAATCTTGAATTTAACAACACTATTTCCGAGCTTTATGGACGTATCCTTCTTTTTCCTGTAATGTATGAATATTTGTTATTTCTCGAAGAGGAATTTGTTCATCTACTCGCTGTATCTGTCCATTTACCAATGGTCTCCGAAATTCCGTAACTGATATTTTTTGTCCGTTTACTTCTTGAAAGAGGAACAGGGAATTGATCGCTGATAATATTACATTAGTGCATACTTAAAGAGCGATCAATATCTGTCGGTCGAGGGGCAAGGTCAGAAATATCGGTGCCGCGCTCAACGTAATAAAAGATCTACTAGATATCACTTCACTTCAGTAGTGTCATAATCTAAAAAAACAAGTGCGTGTAGCGTAGTACACATAACAGAAGTCAAAGTTTCAAGGCAGACAAAGAAAGAGGGAGAGACCCGAGAGAGAATTAGAGAGAGAGAGAGAGAGAGAGAAAGAATATAAATCTAAATAAATTCTCAACATTTGCAGAGAATACAAATAGACAAAATTTACAAACCACGGAGAAGAGTCGACTGGTGTAGGTAAACGACGGACACAAACCGTGGCAACACCGCACTCTATTCCGAGCGTTTATTGCCCGCACAAACGCAGCGCTTCCAGGACCGCAGCAGCGGCACAAATTACCGCAAGGCAATACCAATAATGCCGAGCACTATCCAGAAAACGGAAATAAGCGCCAAAAAGTAGGTTCCAAAAAAAAACTCCAAAGAAGTTGGGACCAAAAAACGCCACAAACAGTAGGCACCAAGGAAATATAACGCCAAAAGGTTGGCACCAAAAATATATTTCCTACAAGTTTGCACCAGCAAATAAGCGCTAAAAAGTAGGCAGTGTTATTTCTCACTAGAAATTAGCAACCACAAGGAAAAATTCTGGAAAAATAGCCTAAAGTGTATCTAAGATATATAAGGTATAGCTCTCTCTTTCCTTTACCTCTACTTTATATCTTTTTTTCTCTCTCGCGGAACGAAAATGCACAAAACGTTGCATGGCCTTGAAATTTTACTCTCCATTCTCGCTCGTCTATCGACGCCTAAGAAGGTTAACTTCAAAAAGTATGCTGAAATGACCTGAAGCACTTCTTTAATACTGTGTAGAAAATTGATGGCGACATCTATTACCATAAGAGCACCTCATTAGCTAAAACTAAGTATTTACATTTACACATAGAAAATTTAGAAGCCGTTTTTCTGGATATTTTGGTTTTTTTAGTTATGGTAATATTTAAAAAACAAGTGCGATATACTAGAATTAATAAGAAATAAGTTGTTGTTTTGGCGTGGTACCGCCTACTTTCGAACGCCCATGAACTTTTAATTATTATACAAAATTTATTAAACTTTTAATTTCCGTCAGTCGTTAGTTCATTAAAGTAAACTTTTAATTGCCATCCCCCATAGACAACTGTTTCTTAAGGTAGTAACTAAAGTGAAATTTTAATTATCTGAAAGAAAAGTAATCGTTCAACTATCACACACACTGTTTGCAAAAGTGTTATTAATAAAGGGACGCCCCTAAAATTGGAGGCATCAAAAAATTCGGTTACACCAAAATTTTGTAAAGTAGGCGTTAAAACACGCGCTGGGTTTATAAAGTTGGGTTTCGAGACTTAGACCGTCGAGCTTGGTCTCTTTTACGCTTGTTTGCTCTTTGATTTTCATATTTTTTTCATTTGCTTTGCCTGCATGGTTTTAGCTTGTGAAACGCTTTTCGGCTTTTAACTTTTGTTTGCTACTTAAATTCGAAGCGCTAAAACAAAGAAAAGTCAAAATCAGCGGCTTCTCTGTCATTTGTTTGTTTGCCAACACAATAAACATTAAGCCCGAAGCGGCACGCACAAACAACAACACCCTACATTTTTGGCACTCGTCTTGTATTAAAGAAAATAAAAAAAAATTAAGAAAAATAGAAAAAAAAACTAATTAAAAAAATAACAACATTTTCTTGTTCTTACATACATAGGTACATTTAACTGCTTGCTGACTGTGATGATATTCATTAGAATTTTTTTTTTTTTTTTTCTTAACTTCTTGTTTGTCTATGCTGCTCCTTTTGTTTGACTTTTAATTCAAGACATAAATTAACATTAAATGCTGAAAATAGTAAAATCACCACTCAGCTATCAGCCAAAGAAATAGCAAAACCGGCTAGTATAATCTGCTGTAAAACATGTTGAATCCAAGAAAAAGTGGAGTAGTCTGTGGTGTGCTGACTTAAATTATGAAAATCGTCTGCTTACGCTGGGAATCTCCCACGCAACCTGTGCAGCGCAACCGTCGCGCTTGAAAACACTTTTTCACACCACTTTGAACTTCATACCAAATATACGACTACCCATTCTATGCTCTGGCTTTATAGCACTGCTGTTTAATTGCGCACAAGTTAAATAATTGAATATGATACGAAAAAGATATATTCGGCTTAGTTTGCGTGTATTTTGTAAATTACATTTTACTGTATCCTACGCTGTGTATGTTTGTTTGGCTAAGTGGTTCTAGAGAATCAGAGTGCAGGAGTTACTCGTACGAAGAATGATTTTTATAACATTTAGAGCAGCTTTAAAAATAGATTTTATGTTACTGCTGGCAAATATATTTCCTTCAAACTTTTATTGTACTTTGACCATTAACTAAAACCTACCAGCTTTCGTGCCACATACGAGCATAAAATTTAAGCAAATGATTCAACGCTTTCCCAGACAACATACGAGTGCGTTGCGCTTGACCAAATTTTCCTGCTCCACCGCACTATCTGATTCACACACCCGTTCTGCGGCTGCTCAAAATTCATTTTAACCTACGCTCCACAGTTTTTGTTTACTGCTTTGTTGACATTTTATTTGACGCAGAGTAATCCATCATTTGCTTAGTGAGCAGCGATTGATTAATTGAATAGTAAACCGATTGATTGTCTGCTCAATTTATGATTAACCAAATTTTCAAAAATTATCTTCTCGTCTGCCCTACCTGCATTAGAAGTTTGGCATAGCACCTTTTTCTCTCTCCCTCATCTGCATCATTAGAAGTTTGCCGTCGACGTGCATTTTATGTGGAAAAGTATAAGGTTTGGCCTATGTAAATGGTTGATTGGCTGTTTATTTATTGTAGTCTGGCTCATTATGGCAATTGATTTATGATCATTATCTACGCAGTTGCAAAACCGATATTTTTTATTGTAATTTTACTGCACACTTCTAATGGCTTGTTAGCGAAGGGATTTGCGGAAAGTGGTTACCTGATAAATCTGTGTGTTTTGGCTGGAAAGCGTTTGTAATTGTTGTAGTACTACTTCTCACCTTGTTTAGAATATATTAAACTGTATTTGATTTACTTTTAACACAAACATTATTTATTTTTCGCATAAATAAAATAAGAATATATTGTGAAGTCTTACTTCCTAGTGAAGTAGTGGTCGCCATAGCGGAAAGGGTTTGTGCATGCGTCCGTAGTCGAAACCCATTGTGTATGTACTTCAATCGAAAATAGTCAATATTTTGAAATCTTCATGGAAAAAGAACTTCCAAATATCGCAGAACAGTTTCGAGTATGGATATGTACACATTTTTATGATCTCTCTGCATGGCTTATTATTTAAAATTATTATTCAGAATCACACTTCGATTTTTAATAAATCGCTCATATCGATTTAAATATTTTTATAAATAATAATATACAAAAACTAAATCAAAATAGATCAACGAAATCAACACAAGACTGAAGTCCTATGCTGCCGAGAGGAGTGAATAAGTAAAACAAAAAAACTTATTTTTCTAGTGTTTGTTTTTTTTTTCAAAATATATTTTGAAATATTGATTATTTTTTAAGTTGTTATTTTTTGGATCGGAAATAAGCATAATTTTTTAGTTTTAAATGGATTATCACAACTAATAATAACATTTCGATCAAAAAATAAAACTCATTTCAACTGATCGAGGTGAGTTGCGGTGAGTTACGGTGAGTTGCTGGGAGTTACGGTGAGTTGCGGTGAGTTTGTTTTTATTTTTTTCGATGTGTCGAAATAAATACCACTCAAAAACAAATTTTTACTACTGAGAGCAAAACGAAATACGATGAAGGAATGAGTTTTAGGGTCGACCAAAAAACTAAATTTCGGAAAAAAAATCTTTTTTTATGAAAAAATTATTATTTATTAAAAACAAAACTCCGGATCGAAACTTTCTGAAACTTTCGTATCAAAACTCTAAACTAATTTTTATTAAAAACAAAACAAATAATTCTCAAGGAATTAGTTTTCGATCAAAAATATAAAACTGGAAAAATATTTTTTTTTAATCTTTTTTTATAAAAACAAAAAATATTTTTTAATACAAATTTTTTTACAAACTTGTTTGTATTAGAGACTTTATTTTTTATTAAAAAAATTATTAAAATGATATGAAAAATATATTTTTTATGAAAAAATAAAACTAAAAAAATAAGCATCATTTCTGATCGAAAAATAATCATCATTTTTTTTTAATAAATCTTAAAAACAAATTTTTACCTCTGAGTACGATGAAGGAATGATTTTTATGGTCGATCAAAAAACTAAAATTCGAAAAAAAAATCATTTTCTATGAAAAAATTATTATTTATTAAAAAAAATCTCCTGAAACAAGTATTATTTTGATCAAACCTCTAAACTAATTTTTATTAAAGAAACAGGAAATGCTCAAAGAATTAGTTTTCGATTAAAAATATAACATTTTATTAAAAAAAATTTTGCAGACGTTTTGGTATCAAAAACCTTTACTTTTTATTAAAACAATTATTAAAATAATATTAAAAAAAAATATTTTTTATGAAAAATCAAACTCAAAAAATAAGCATTATTTCTGATTGAGAAATAATCATCATCTATAAAAAAATAAATCTAAAAAAAAACACATTATTTCTGATCAATAAACCAAAAACTCCAAAAATAATCATAATTTTTTATAAAAAAAAATCTTGAAAAATAAGCATTTTTTCTAATCAAAAAATAGGAACTCATAGAATCTAACATTATTTCAGAGCGAAAAAATATCATTAAAGAGCTCCATTTTTAATAAAAAATCAGAAATTTATTTTATTATTGAACGCAAATTTTAAATTCTCAAAATAATGATTAAATATCTTCTTTTTAAACTTATAATGATTCTTGTGCCTTGTTTGAATCTATACAATATTTTTTTGTCACTAAGTCTAAATTTTCAGGTTTAAATATGAGCATTTGATTTTTTTCTAATTAACTAGACTTAGAATTTGATGTAAGTAAAGCTACTCATAAAAAACTATTTGCCATTCGAAGTCGGCTTAAAACTGTAGGTTCCTCCATTTGTGAAATAATATCAGAACGCGCATCACAAATAGCAGAGGGAGAGCTCGGCCAAACACCCAACAGAAGTGTAAGCGCCATACATTATACATTTATTTTTGTATCTCGAACAAAGAGTATTTTCCGTGTCACACAGCGTAATCCAAGCCACCAGCGAAGACAGGTTAATACTTGTAGTTAGTAAAGGATGGAAGTCATTTGCAAACTAAAGGTGATGCTTTCATATACTCCACTGAAGGTTTTGTTAGGCATATTTCTTCTTTGCACTGAAGTTTCTCGTAGCCGGTGGTCTAATAAAGTTAGGATTATATTGTATATATCTCGCACAATTAATAATAAATATTATCAATATATCCCGCTTTTTGCTGCAAGTCTTGTAAGAGAGGAGAAAAAATGCATCACAATTTGCATCACAATAATAGCAAACAGTATTACAAAATATTACAAGTTATTCATACATAAATATAATATATTTTCTGGCATACAGTGATATACAAAAGTATACAGTAAAAGAGAGGAGCCTTCATCAACCCAACTTCGGTTGCGCCATTCATTGTACTTCTCCTCACAACTTCTTTTGGCGTAGGCGGCCTTTGGACGTAATGCAGCTTAATTCTTAGCTTCCGCACGCGTTGTTGTATATTTCTCACGATAAGAACAATAAATTTGAGGGGAAATTAATTAATTTGTATCATTTTTCTTTGATTTTGCACACTAAGATTATTTCTAAACTTTTGTTCCCCCAATTTATTACCAGAAATAGCAGTGGTCATACAAGTAGTTCAGGGCTTTAAATCATTTCACCGTTAATAGCGTACACCTACATTTAAAAAAAAAACTCAGTTCAAAATAGCTAATAGTTCTGGTTAGGCTGCCAGCGATAGGAAATACAAAGCGAATATGATAATATGAATAAAAAAATAAACTATTTGTTCAGACATTTTTTATCACACAATAAACAAAGGAAAGCTGTATTTACGAAGCAAAAATGGAGCACATAGCACACCCGCATACAGGATAATAAATATGTAAGCATATCTGTGTGCATATGCCACAGTTTTTTTTTATTTTTGCCCTTATTGACTTAGTTAGTTCTTATCATGAAAGTATATTTGCTCGCCGGTTGCAAGATATGCTCCAAGCTGTAACTACGGAGATAATATAGCAAAATAAAGAGCTGTGATGTGTGGAAAACAAAAAGGGAAGATCAGAGAGGCGCGTGTTAATTACAAAGGTGCGTTGGGGACTAACAAAGGTTCGTTTAATTGGCAACAATTAATAAATTTTAATATTTTATCTTAAACTTCAACTCAAAGAGTCAGGGATTGAGGCCTGCAAATGAAAAGCTATTAGAAAAAGTTGGCAGAAATTCAGGAATTATGGGAGCAGATATTCGATTTGCCATTTTTTATGAACTTTGAAATGAAAAATATTTACTGAGTACAAAGTAGTATATGGGGAGAAAACGTTATCGCTTGTGACCGTTTCGGGTATTCTGCAACTCACATATTTCTGTAGGGGAAGAGTCCCTTGGAATACGTCTTAAGTCCTTGGCTATCTTTGGTTCTAGTGAAATCTAAAATTAACGAAGATTAGGTAGGGAGGTGGTAGACCCTTCGTAGGTCCATTGTGATACCACTGGGAACTTATACTTCCCGGCAAAAGCAATGATGTCAAATGATGATGAATGAAATCTGAAAACTCAAATAAATAAAGCCTATTATTAAACAATTTTTGTACAAAAGGTACTGTTTGTTTGGCTTATATTGTATGTAAAAAAATGTTAGTTTTCGATAGAGCTGGATATGCAATACTCATCCCAGTATTTGGGTGGTGGTCTGCGTAGACCCGTAGTCATTGGCTTTCCCGATGACTTACTTAGCGAACCTATTTTCGAAAGACTTGATTTTTCCAACGAAATCTTTTTACTGTAACGTTTTAAAAACCTACCCTAAAAACCAGAAACAAAATGGACTGCATTGCCCTAATGCCTCAGCTTACACTGCTTACAAGCGCACAATCTGATTGTGATTTGAGAGTTTGAAAATTTCGACTTGTATCTGAATTTCCTGAACTAGAGTTGTGATTTCATTAAAATTATTTAAAATGAAGAAGTCAATACATGTTTTTCAAAATTGGCATACAGTTTACTTATGCATTAAAATAATAAACATTTTTTTTTATTTTAATCATTAAATGCCGGATGTATTCTCAATCCTTCCAGAAAGATCGCAGCTGGGCTTCGCGGGATAAAATGCTTCAAAACAAAAAAATGAATTTTGGGGCGAATTTTCCTACTATTTTTGCTTTGAAAAAATTATTTTTTTGAAAACTTGTAAATTCACATAGAAAGTAATATCGTAAAAAAATGTGTGCAAAATTTCAGGGAGATCGGTCAATAACTTTTCCAGTTATCGTGTACGCCAATTCGAAAAATATACAATAGTTGTGAGAAATTTTTTTTTTCTTTTCGAAATTTTACAGATATCTGTCCCCTTAAGCGAACTTCAGTTCGTCCCATCGTACATGAAATCACATGCAAGTGGAAAGATAGTACGAAAAGCTGGTAATGGAAATACATACATACATACATATATAACAGTATATGTCCCACAAAGTTAACAAATGTATATGCACACATAAAACACAAATTGTGATAGGCAAACAATAATACTAAATCTCAACTTCATGTAAAAGGCATAACTATAAAATAAATAAAAATGCTCTGATTATGTGCGATGCCTATTACCACCGGCAAATCTCTTTTATGGCGCGCAATCAGCCCATTAGCCACATCAGTCATGACATTAAATGTGTTTCCCAATGCGATAAGCGCATAATATAAACAATATCATTTATTTGCTTTTACATTGCCATCAGCCCTTTATTTATTTTCGCTTTTACGCGCTCTGTGGTGAATTATTAGTACCCTTCAGTGCATCAGTGCATTGCGCGCCACAGTAAAGTGCTGCATGTCTGCGGACTGTCTCATTGTGCCTTTTTGATACTAACTGTGTTTGCGTAGCTCTTTGCACTGATATACCCATTCTGGCACGTGCTTTTTACAACGCACTGTAAATTTGAGTTTATTGATATTTTGAAATTATCACATTTGCGTGTGTATGGATGTAGTTATTGATACCTGCTGCATACTAGGCTCGCATTAATTAGTGCTCGATTAATTGTTTGCTTTGATTTATAACAAATGCATTGAATGCGTTTATTGAGTGGGCACACACACATACATACTTATATATTGGAATTAAGTGGTTCTCTATTAATTGAAGTGTTTGGCCAATGAGGCACGTAACGCACTGATTGTGATGGAAGGAAGAAATAAAAATGTGTCATCGTTATTTTTTCTTTCTCTGGCCTGCAGAGGCTAACTGAAGGAAGGCACGAAGTTGGTTCTAAGTCCAACCTCTCGCTACTTATTGTTATTGTTTTTTTATTGCTGCAGAGGCATTCTCTAATAGGTGGTACCACCAGTGAAATCCATATCGTGCCTAGAGCTATGCTTGCTTTGCTTTACAATTTTCAATCTCTTCGTTCAACTAACTTCGACGGAGCTAAATTCGCAGAACACATCAGCGTATAATATAAACTATACACATGTCTTCTTCTTCTTAATTGGCGCAATACGTCGTTTTTTTCTCGTGCTAACCGGCGCCAGTTGGACACACCAAGGGAAGCCAAGACCTTCTCCACCTGATTTTCCAACGCAGAGGAGGCCTTTCACTTCCTCTACTACCACCAGCTGGTACCGCATCGAATACTTTCAGAGCCGGAGCATTCCTGTCCACCCAGACGACATGACGCAGCCAACCAAGCCGACGGGTCTTTATTCGCTGCGCTAAGTCCATGTGGTCGTAAAGCTCATATAGCTCATTGTTCCATCGCCTTCGATACTCGCCGTTGCATATATGCAAAGGTCCAAAAATCTTGCGCAGAATCTTTCTCTCAAATACTCCAAGCGCCGCTTCATCGGATATTGTCATCGTCCACGCTTCTGCGCCATACGTTAGGACGGGCATGATGAGAGCCTTGTAGAGTGTTAGTTTTGTTCACTTGTCCACATGTTTTTAATCCATACATTTTTTTTTTGGGTGTTTATTCGAGCTGTTCGTCCTCTTTATGATGTAAGTCTGGATGTTTTTTTACAAATTGAGGGACCTATAGTTTTACGTCTTCTTCGAACGGCAAGTGGTTACTATGAGAGACGATTAGCCTAAGGAGCATTACCGTTGCCTGCCAAGGAGCAGCCGCTGTTAGAAAACCCCTTTTCTATTAATTGGTGTTTCATGCTAACGATGGATATGCTTGAGAAGTAGAACTTAATGAAGGTTGACCAATTTAGAGGTATCGAATTTTAAATTCAAATAAAACAACGAAAATTCAAATTGGTTGGGCAATCTTGATTATTTTTGTATAGAACCATTCATTACATCTATTTTTTAAAGACAAACCTTCTCAACTGCGCCGTGATTCGGCCATCCGTGGACGCAAATTCTGAATTATTCTCTGGAAAACTTCAGTCGGTATCTCGTGAATAAGTTTAATGTTGGCTTTTATAACCTCAATTGAAGCTGGCTTATCCGCAAAACATTTAGGCTTTACGAACCACCACAAATAAAAGTATACTGGTCAGAGACGGGAGATAAATTGTTCATTGAAACGACTACGCAGTAAATCCATTTTTGCACGAGCTGTATGGCAAGTAGCGCCGTCTTGTTGGTACCAAAAGTTGTGAAGATAACGGGCTTCAATTTTTGGAAACAAACGATCGTTTATCAGGACGTGATTCACTGTTACCTTGGCGCCAGCCTTGCCTTTGAAGAAATATGGGCTGATGATTCTTCCAGCTCATAGGCCACACCATACCGTCGTTTTCAATAGATAAAATGACTTTTATTGAATAGCTTTGGATTGCTCTTTAGCCCAAATATGGCAATTTTGTTTATTGACGCAGCCATTAAGCAAAAAATGGGCCTCACCGCTGAGCATCATAAGTGGGCCTGAGCGGGCGATGAACACTTCGTCGATTTTCTTAATACAAAATTAAACGATTTAAACGATGTTGAAGCGTAAGACTTCCTTCTTATTTCCCATGATTTCCTTTCATAGCTCTGGAGCCATTCAAGCAATTTTCTTTCTTTCTTTACATTTGTCTAGCAAGTTAATTGTTTCACATATAGGTTAAGTTTAGGTTGATATGGCGATTGTTACCTTCCTTACTCTTTCCTCAATATTGGGCTTCCATGTAAGCTTGCTGTCAAGGATAATACCTAGGTAATTCACCTGATTAGAAAGCATCACAGGAGCGTCCCCTAGTGAGGGAAGTTGAGCTCTGGGTATTTATTATTATTAGAAGGCCATTACGCACTGCGACCAGAGCTGATCTATTGTGAAAGGCCTATTTTGTAACCCTAGAGTTTTAGGCTTTTTAGAAATTTTAGCACAGTTTTGGGTTTGTTGTTCCAAAGATTGCATGGAGATACTACGATACCACCAAGGTGGTGAAGTCTTTGTCTGCCCAACGCAGGACATTCACAAAGCACATGTTCTGAGCTTTCTATGTCCATTTCGCAAAAGCGGCAGACATTGGTCTCGGATAGACCAATATTGTTTAGATGGTACCTCAGGCTGCAGTGACCTGTAAGGTATCCGGTTAAAAGACGCAGATCTACTCTGTTTAGTGAGAGAAATTTGTCAGATATTCCTTTGTTGGGACTTAGGAATAGTTTGGCTTGACGCTGACCGGCACAGTTTAGCCAGTGTGCGGCAAGTTTTCTTTCCTCCCATTTCCTAAGGAATTCATTAATGTGGCCTTTTGTCAGTCCACAGAAAGGCTCAGGACCAGTAAGTTGCATATTTCCTCCTTGTTTTGCAAGGTCGTCAGCCATTTCATTTCCCTCATGTCCTTCATGTCCCGGAATCCAACATAGTGTTACTGTGTTGAGGTTTCCTAACGTGTTTAGGAGGTTTAGGCAATCGTTTACCAATTTAGAGGTGATGGTTGTTGATAGAAGGGCTTTTAAAGCCGCTTGGCTATCTGAAAGTATGTAGATGTGAGTACCTCTCATTTTCCTTCTAAGGCATTCTCTCACACATATTTCAATGGCATGTATTTCTGCCTAGAATATTGTTGGGTAGGATCCCATCGGAATCGATTTTTTGAATTTGGGCCCATTGATTCCTGCCCCTGTTCTACCATTTTCCAATTTGGACCCATCAGTAAACCATAGCTGGGAGCCAGGTTTGAAAGTGATAGAGTTAGTTCTCCAGTCTGTTCGTTCATTGATTATAACTTGGAAGTTCCTGAAGAGTATTGGTTTGGGTGATAGTATATCATCCCTATGAAGAATGGGACTATGTAGGAAGTCTTCTAAGATCTTTAAATGTCCTTTCATATCCCCACTTTTAAGTTCAGATATACCTTTTAGTCTTAAGGCACTCGAGCGAGCTTCCCTTTCAATTAGAATTGGAAGCGGTGGTATGTTCAGGAGCACACCCAATGCATCCGTGGGACACGTTTTCATAGCCCCTGTAATACCAACACATACCAGGCGATGCAGTTTGCTTAATTCGTTTGCCGCCTTTCTTTGCGTGACCTTGGGCCACCATGCTAAGGATGCATAAGTGACTATGGGTTTTACAACTGTGGTGAATGTCCAGAAGGTCATTCTAGGGCTTAGTCCCCATGTCTTACCAAAAAGCCTTGTACTGCAAAGAATGCCCTTGTGGCTTTTGAAGTAACTCTCACAATATGGGAGTTCCACGTAAGCGTTTTGTCAAGACTAACGCCAAGATAGTTCGCTTCTGTCGAGAGTTCAAGAGTTGTTCTGTTAAGGGTCGGACATTTGAGATTTATGTTCCTTCTCCTAGTAAATGGTACAAGTGTTGTTTTGGATGGGTTGATGGAGAGCTCTTTTTCCGTGCACCATTTGTTTATTAGTGTAAGGGCTTGCTGCATGCGATCCGAAATGGTTTCCTCATGCCAGCCTAATACATAAACTACTAGGTCATCAGCGTAACCCTGAGTGTGAAATCCTAGGTTATTCAATTTGTGGAGAAGTTCATCTATGACTAGAGTCCACAGAAGAGGAGAGAGTACGCCACCTTGAGGGCAACCTCTTGTGGCTTTAATAGATTTGATTGTTCCTCCTAGTTCGGTGCTGATCGTCCTAGATTTCAGCATGAATAGTATCCATCTAGTGATGGGTTCAGGTACCTCCTTTAGATATAGGGCATTATAGATTGCCTCATAGGAGGTGTTATCAAAAGCTCCTGATATGTCAATAAATGCACATAGAGCTATCTGTTTGGACTCAATACCCTTTTCAATAACTGTTACCAGGCTGTGTATTGCAGTCTCAGTGGATTTTCCCTGTTGATAGGCAAATTGAAGTCGATGCAGTGGGAATTTAGCTAGATTGTATTCCCTAATATACTGATCAACTATCTTTTCCATTGTTTTGAGGAAAAATGAGCTGAGACTAATTGGTCTGTATGATTTAGGCAATTGTTCGGGTTTTTTCCCTACCTTTGGAATAAATACGACCTTAACCTCAGCCCATTTTGTAGGCAAATACCCTAGCAGTAAGCTTGCTTTGTATAGTCTGGTGAAATTAGGGATAATATGGTGTGCACCCTGCTGTAAAAGACAGGAGAATATCCCATCAGGACCAGGAGATTTGTATGGGCTGAATGTTGATATCGCCCATTGTACCCGCTTTTCATGGAATAGCTTGTTTGCTAGTTTTAAGTTCTCAGCACCCGCAGATGTAGTGGCTTCTGCCGGTACAGAGATCTCGTCTAGCACAAGTGATCCAGGGAAGTGAGTGTCCAGCAGAAGTTGACTGGTTTCCTCTGGATTCTTTGTGTAGCTTCCGTCTGGCTTTTTCAGGGCGGGCAATTTTGTTTATTGACGCAGCCATTAAGCAAAAAATGGGCCTCACCGCTGAGCATCATAAGTGGGCCTGAGCGGGCGATGAACACTTCGTCGATTTTCTTAATACAAAATTAAACGATTTAAACGATGTTGAAGCGTAAGACTTCCTTCTTATTTACCCTGCCAACCCCTTTCACTAGCTCCTCCAGCAAGTCATTTACGACAACAACCCAGAGGAAAGGCGAGAGAACACCACCTTGCGGAGTGACCCTACTCACCTGCCGGTGGATGGAGATACCGCCCCATTCTGCCTCAACAGTTCTGCCGCTAAGCATTTTATAGATAAATCTAACAAGGTCGGTTTCGACCTCCAGTTTATCTAGAGACCTGGTAATTGCCTCCGGGAGGACGTTGTTAAAAGCCCCCTCAATGTCGAGGAAGGCGCCCACTGCAATGTAAAAACTAAAAGTTCTTTTTGGGTTCCAGTAACATAAGTATTATCCGAGATATTAATGCAGAAAAGCTATTGGAAGTTTGCCATTGCCCGCAGACGCGCGCCCACAATTTGCAGGTTAGCAGATATCGAACCCGCGACCCGATAGCCACGTGCAGTAGTACCATAAAAATGATAAAACTACTCTACCAAAAAGTAATTATTGACACATAAAAATCGCTATTTTTACGCTTTAAGCCAACGAAAAAAATTATGTACATTAATTTAAAATTTGCCACAACTAATCTAAGAAAAAGCACACGTGCGCCATTTAAACCGGTGGGACGAGAGTAAGCCTTAAAACTAATATTTTCCTACACTGAATGACTATGGAAAAAACCACAATAAGCCTATTAAAAACACAATCAAAAAGTATTAATAAAAAGTTTTAATGCATATTAGCTGTTTGATGAGTTACAAGAAACAAAAAACCATATCAAAAGAAAAGGCAACAACACAACAGAAAAATAAAAAAACTAAAAGACGAATGACGCTGCTGTACCGGCAACAGTAATAAAATTCAACTCAAACTCCAGTAAATGACTCACAACAACTTCACTTTGCCCATACGCGTACGTGTAAAGTAACAACAAATGCGAGACGAAATAAAAATTAATGAAAAAAGGACCCCGTTTTACATACGGAGAAGTGTAATAATAAAAAATGTGATGAAGATCAAAATTTGAAGCAACAAAAAAGCCCTTTCATGCTCTGCATTACAACGGGGCCCATTGAATATTCAACTCATGGCTCAGCATCCAATTTTTGTTGCTACGCGATCGGCTGTGTAGCGCGCGTCATTTGACTCATCGGCCAACACCAACATAGGCAAGTCGCGCATTATGTGTGGCGGCTCATGAAGCGTTAAATGTTGGTGGTAAAGGTTGTGAGATGTGCGTAGTGCGCGTAACAACAACAAAATAGACGGCGTAGAAATGAATTTATGACTATTTAAAAAAAATTTTTTTTTTTCCTTTTTTCAGTTTTTTTTTTTTGCTTTTAATAAGCCATTGGCAACTTCAATGCCCAGCTATGGCGATTTGGCCTTTTCAGCCGCTTTTTCAAACTTCATTTTGAAGAGTTTATGTGTAACTACTATAAATTTAGGTATGTATATAAAGTGTTTTGTGTTTTAAGGTTGTTTCATGATTTCTTGATTTTTACTTTTTTTCTTTTGTTAATATTGGTAATTTTTTACTTAAAACCTTTCGGCGCTTGGCCTCAACTTACAATATTTACCGAGCACAAAGTATCATTGATTTTCGTTTGTTTTTTTTCAACCGAAATTGATTTTATTTTTGCTTTGCTTTTTGAGTTGTGAGATTTTTTCTTCGAATTCAGCTGATGCAAGCGGAATCGCTAAGTAGCCCCAATGTTTTTTGATGAAGGCGTAATACAAGTGGATTTTTTCTTTCTTTTTATAGTTTTTGACATTTGTCATTGTTTTACCGGGTTTTTTGTTTTGTGTGTTTTTTGTAAGTAGTTGGTTACGTTGTGTCGTCTTACTAATTCTCTGTTGATTACTGAGTGATTGATGCACTTCTGTTGTTGGCAGCCATAAATCAGTTACGCGTGGCCGCACTAAAAGGGCTTAATCCATTCAATATTTTGGTTCACATTTTTTGTGGTTTTTTATTTTCATTTGTCTCATTTGTTTTCCATACATACAACATAATTTCAATTTTTATTTACATGCATTTTCCGCATTCCAATAGAGATTCCATCCGCTCCAATAGCTCCGGCCAAATATGTGTGAATGTGCGTGCGTGATTCATGCTTTTGGTATGCTACTCTTCATTTCATTGGCAGCGAAGCATCAAATAACCCACAATTTATTTTTTCAGTAGGCCTTTATTGCAAGTGTTTAGTCCTTGCAGCACTTGAGCTGCCTTGCAATTAAATTCAAAGTCACTTGGCAACACTTCAATTTGCTTTTAGCAACCTCTGGTTAAGCTATTGAAGTAAGTTGTTGTTAGTTAGTTTCTCACGAGTTTTTTGTTGGCCACTTTAGCCAAATTCAGGTTGTTTAGGCATGACTTTGCAGTTTGGTATTTCCGTTAATGTCCAACTGCGAATTTATGAGCAAAAATATATGCAGCAGTAGAGTATTGACATTGGGCTTAGAACTTTTACATCAAAAGATATAGTCTGTTTTAGTGAGGGCTTCTTAGTGCGGCAAGGTAATAACAAAAAAAACCCTGTATACTAATTTGGAAAAAATATTTCTTATTAATTTTATATATTTTGAATTTACAATAAATAAACACGAGAAACAAAAGATTTAGTCGTTTTTAGTCACACCTTCACAGTGAGGTATGATAATAATAAAACACCCTGTATACTATTTTGGAAAAAAAATATCTCTTATTAATTAGTAATTTTTGAATTTCAATAATTAAAACTTCTTCATAAAAAAAAATATACTCGTTTTCGGTCACACCTATGTATGTTTATACTGCGGCAAGATAACAATAAAGCACCCTACACATTTACTAATTTTGAAAAAAAAAATATTAATTTAGTATTTAGAATTTAAATAATTCTGATAAACAAAAGATATAATCTTTTTTAGTCACGCCTTCATAGTTCGGCAAGATAATAATAAAACACCCTGTATACTAATTTTGAAAAAAAAATACTTTTTATTAATTAAATATTTTAGAATTTAAATAATTTCGAGAAACAAAAGATATACTCGATTTTGGGCACACCTTCATAGTGAGGGAAGATAATAATAAAACACCCTGTACACCCACTAATGGAAAAAAAAATTTTATATTAATTTATGTAGTATTTAGAATTTAAATAATTGCGATAAATAAAAGGTATACACTTTTTAAATCACATCTTCATAGTGAGGCAATGTAATAGCAAATCACCCTGTATACTGATTTTGAAAAAAAACAATTTTTTTTTTATTAATTTAGTACTTTTGAATTTAAATAATTGGGATATCCACATCAAAAGTTATCATCTTTTATTCACACCTTCCCAGTGAGGCAAGGTAATAATAAAACACCCTGTATATACTAATTTAGAAGAAAAAATATTTTTTTTTATAATTTAATAATTTTGAATTTAAATAATTGCAACTTCTACATCAATAGATAAAACCAGCTGTACACTAATTTTGAAAAAAAAAACAAAAAAAAATTTAATTTAATAATTTTTAATACAAATAATTGCTTAGAAATAATGGTTATTTTTTGAGTTTTATTGTTTGCTTTTAAATTAAATATATTTATTTCAAACTTGTTTTTCCTATTATTTTCTTAACATTTTTTCAATAATATTATCGAATTTTCACCACTACCAAATCGATGCAGGTTTTAAATTTCTTTCTTTACTTTTTCCAATAATATATTCAACGGACCTGTTCTTTTTTCTTAATTTGAATTTTTTTTTAAATAAATTCTATCTCTCTCGACTAATTTGCTGCATTCCTTTTTTTAAGTCTCATCCGTGGGCAGCGTTTTGTTTTCCGCCTTTATATCTCGGCTCCAAGACCGACCACTCTATGATTTACGACATACAAACAATTTTAATTAACGATATTTGGCAAGGAAACTTTGTTTCTCAGGATAAGGCGCATACGATAGAACTATGACTGAGCAACTACTGAGTGACTAGTAAACGCTTTGGCATGCACTCTCACAGAGAAGGGCGCTCGTCGCCTGAAAATCGCATTAAATTGGTGTTATTTTATTAATATTTATGGTGCAAAATTTATTAATATTTAGTAATTTAATTAGTAGACATCACATCCACGAACAAGGTATACCTACCTCATTTGGTTGCTTAGTCACATGGTCGTGTCAGACAACCTCGCTAAGAAAAGTGCAGCCCGTGGCACTTCATCGAACAGCAATGGAATTTCATTAGGCGAAGCTTCTAACTATAGGTAGATAAATAAAGAGATCTGAAGTATGAGCACGAAACAATTTAATTCTCTGGTTTCATTCCTTATATAAATGCCATCAACGCCCAAATATTAGATAAGACACAGCAGTTTTTTTATACAAATGAAGATAAATCCAAACTTAGCAGACGAGGCTACTGTTTCTCGTAGTCAATTTTTGCCCCAAGTATAATCCTTCTCATGAAATAAGCCGATCGCCAACCTTCTTATATTTCAACTACAATACTTAGAACAATTATCAACTCATCACCTCACAGATTTCGGTAGCAAACAGTTTCTCAAGTTTTTTTTTCATTAAAATGAAATCAGATTACTTCTCGAACTAAAATTGTAGTTTTGTATTCCATTTACTTTGGCTTTATCTTTCAGCAATCCTGTCATTCAACTTCTTCAGCTTTTTCTGATTATCCTCATTTGTAAAAAAACTGAGTGCAATCAATTAAAAAAATAAATAAGTAAATACAAAATGAAAGACATAAAAAATCAATATCAAAAACCACTTCATGCACTTAGATCCATTTGTGAGATATGAAAATTAACCCCTAAATCTGTGACGTGTGCACTGATCACGCTGAATATGTCTGAGTTGAAGATAAGATGCTGTAGAAGTAGAAGCTGAGACGAATAACAGAAAAAACTAAAGCAGTGAATGCTTTAGCTACAATACTGTGATGAAACCTGTTTAAATAAGAAATATTATAGAAAGTAAATAAACCGAAATGCATTTAATATTAATAAGAATCTGTTTGCTGGATGATGCAAATACGAAAAATAAAATATACTTATACACTTGTATGTATATGGATCTTGTTTACTGAAAATCGATAATGAGGCCTTCAAATTTTATATTTGATATTTAATTATAATATATCATATCCACTTTCGCTTGAATTTCCAATTGCACAAAATATTTGGTTAAAGCATTAAGAGTAAAATGCCATATATAATCCAATTCTCAACTTCATAATCACATTTTTCATTCCCGCCAATCGGTAATCAACATGAGTTTGCCAGTGATTGTATTGCAAAATATCACAGAGTGCTGAATTCATTTATTCTCAATTCTACCAATGCTCCTACAGAGTGTTTCAAATGAAAGAGAACTCACTTAAACATTTTCTTATTGTAAGCGCTCGTAGTTTACGAGTATATTCCAATTGACAGTCTTTATTTGACAAATTTGTAAGTCTCACACCGACTACCTGCCGCTCTGCAGCAGCGTTAGTGGATTATACTCACAGTCTTCATAACATAACCAATCGCACAAACAAAACCTACCGCAGTCGACAACATTTTCTCTTCGTTGTTAACTCTCAATCCCCAGTTGTGTTAGTTCAGGTGAGAATACAATAAATAAATAGAGCGACTTGTTGTTGCTGGTCATCACCCATGCTTTGTTTACCTACATAAGCAATGCTATTGATGTTGGTAGTCGAATAAGATGATGTGTTTGCAACCAACCAGCAAACAACCAGTTGCTAACACTTCGCGTCTCTAACGCTCTCTTTGTCAGGTTATATGATCGGCTGTTTGTTACCTGTTCGTATTGCTTGTGACCATACATACATATGTCCAATAGCTAAGGCATAGGTAGTACATATAGGCGGTCGAGTTTTTCTTGTTTGTTTACCTGTATGTCAGTCAGTCAGTGTGGGTTGACTGTTTTTGTTGCCTTCCTGTAGTATAGTAAGCAATATGCACGCCAGTAGGTTTGAGAGCTGAGGCACTGAGAGTTTTTGTGTTTAGTTACCTGTGCGCTCTCTCGGCCACTCGGTTTTCCAATCGTTTTGCGCGAAAATGTTTCAGTTTTAGACCATAGTTACGAGCGTTTGGACGTGTTTTTGTCGCATAGCGCGTTTAGCGTCTATACCGTTTTTAGAGCGTACATACAAGTATATACTTTTTTTTAGCTCTCGAATTAAGTTAAGCTGGAAACGAATGGCGGGAATCTCATTAGCGAAATGTGAAAAATAAGAATAATAGTGTAAATTGAAAGTAAAACATAAAATAATCATTATTATGCTTATGGATAAAACAAAGCAAGTGAAGTAAAAAAAGAAGAAAAAATAAAAATTTAATACTATAAAATGTTGAAAACTTGTTGGTGAAGAAAGTACATCTTATTGGATCGATTGCGATTATTTTTCATAATAATTTTGTTATAAATATTATTGCTGGAAAATCAATTGGCCACGTTTTGTTTTGATAAAGCCTCAAAAATTGATTTTTACGCCGCCTTAAGAGTAAAACTCGTAAGTAAAACAGAAGAGATTTGCAGATACTCTGGAAAGTGTTGATGCTGTGGCGTTACGGTAAAAGAAGAAGAAGGAAAAACGGATTAGTTAATTAAAAATGTATGTAAACATACGTACACATTTTATTTAAAATAATCAATAATAATTTAAAATAAACTAATTATAAAATATAGCAAAAACTAAAATTATTCATCAAAATTTATTTAATTAAAATTAAAAAAATTAAATTAAATAAATTGCGATACAAATTTAACGAAATTAAGTACACAATTAAATGTAATAAAATTATAAAAACTGAAATTAAGGAATTGGCATAAAGTAAAATTAAATAACAATAAACAAAGTAACTCTTTATGGTTATCCAAAAAAAAATTCAACTACAAAAACAAATACGACAAATCAAAATCACAAAATGAAGCGGAACAAACATAGATTAAGTAGAAACTGTAACAAATTAGCTTAAAACAAAAGGGAGTATCAAACGAAATTAAAAACAAATAAATAATATAACCCAAAATGAATAAATTGAAAACTAAAATAAAATAATCCTTTTTCAATTAAAAAAATAAAACCGGGTTTTATTTTAATAATTTCATAAAGGTAAAATTAAGTAATAAAAAACAATAAAGCAAAAAATGTTCAAATTATTACATACAATTAATACATACAATTAAATAATATTCAATATCAAGAAATATAAATAAGCAGACGGAAATTAAATAAAATTAAACAAACCGAAAACTAAAAAACTGTATTTAAATAAGAGAAAATCTAAGGAAAAAATATGTATAAAAATAAAAAATTGTATTTAAATAAGAAAAAATCTAAGGAAAAGATAAAAAAATATTTATATAATTAAATAATATTAAATAAAACAAAAACAAATTACAATCAAAGAGATGCAATGAAAATAAAGTCAAATAAAATGAGAGGTTTTAGTTTAAAAAAAAAATCTAGTATTATTTTTCTAATTTTGTAAAGTAAAATGAAAGACAAAATACAAATAAATTTTGAAAATATTACAAAATATAATTAAGTCAAATACTAAAATAAAAAAATTCAAATACAAAAAATAATAAATAATATACATACAATACAACTAAATAATTTAAAAAAAATAAAATTAGCACAATACATGTAAATGAGAAAAAAATTAAAAAAAAACTTAAAATCAATAAATTAAATATATTAAAAAAAAATTAAAACGAATTAAAATCAAAAAATAGAAAATTTAAATAAAATAATAAATTAATAAAGGAAGGAATAAATAAAAATATATAAAATAAAATACACCCAATACAATTAAATAGTTTTAAACAAAAAAATTAAATTAATAAATTAAATACATTTAACCCTTTCGCTACATCTTTTTATGGCGCCATCCAAAAAATCCAAATTTTTGTCTGAGTATTTATTTTAGGACCAATAACAATACAAATAAATTTTTTTTTTATTTTTTTTGTTAAGTGATATTTTTTTAATGTTGCCATATGGCAACAAAGGTTTTGTATTGGCTTCAATCGCAAATAAACTTCTTCTGCAATCTAATGCAAGTTAACACCTTACGAGAAATTTGTTGCCATATGGCAACAAGCTTAGTTTTAAAAATTAGCACAGCTTTTAAAGCTGCGAGCGAAAAAATATTTATATGCCAAATGACAGATTGAACATTTTTCTATATACTTTATTCAAAAATTGTTGCAAAGATTTGCCCAAAATGCCTCAAAAATCTAAAAATGCGAAATACAAATTTCAGAGTGAAGTGCTATATGCCAGAAGGCTTTCTTTAAAAATGTTGTATTACCGATATATAATGGGCGGTTATTATTTATTTTCTTTCTGTTTAACCATTAAACTTCAATTTTTGAAAATATGTAACAAAAAAGTTGATATTTTTTACAAGAGAGTGTTGACTGCCCTTTAAAGTTTACTGTTGCCATATGGCAACAATATCGCGAAAGGGTTAAATAAGATTAAATAGAAGTGAATAAAACAAAAAAATATAAAATAGAGAAAATTTAAATAAGATAATAAATAACCAAATAAATAAAAATAAAATTATAAAAAAAAGAGATACACTTGAAAAATTTTGAATAAAACCAAATCTAAACAAATGCAAAATAAAATAACAAATAATTTAAAAAATTTATGAATCAAATAAATTTAAATAATGTTAAGTAAAACAAACTACAAATGAATATTTAAATAAAAAAAATTAAAGCCCAAATATAAAAAAATTAGTATAAAACAAACTCTGAAAACAGGTAAAACGGAGTTTTATTTGAGAATAAAATTCAGTAATTCAATAAAATCGGCTAGGTTAAGTTTTAGTGGTAGTCGGCCTCTACGCCCAACTCACTTAGACCCTACAAGCCCTTTGGATATACCACTGTACGACACGTGAAACTCGTTTATTTGTCTACGTTGAACCATTTTGTGGCTCTCATGAAGTGCAAGATATGTCCCATCGCCTCGCCAGATAGTTACGTAAGAGTCCACTACTTCTATAATATTCATATGCGAAAACTGCTAATCTCACGGAATGCCTGTCAAATAGCCAATGACCAAGCCATGACCTTCGAAATATTCTCTCTTGAAAGGCTAAGCAATTCCTTTGTCTTACTTCTTACTTCTTGGCAGCCATAGTAATCTAGCTGTTACGTATGCGTCTTCGTCTCTCAATGGCATATTGTACTCTATCACTAAGTAATTGAAGAGCAGCACTTTTTCTGGCTAGCTTATCGGCTTTACAATTTCCCTCAATATCTCTGTGCTCTGGAATCCAAATAAGGCTGACCTTGAATGCTTTGCATTTCTGTGCAATGTTTGTTCTTGGTATACACGCATTCATGGATTTAATGGCCGCCTGGCAGAGAATATATACATTGTAGTTTTTGTCGTGGCCTGCTTGATTTTTGACAATTCTTTCTGCCAATACCATCAGGGTTTTTCTTCCATGTAAAAGAATGTGGAGTGGCGCAAAAGGAGAAAATGCACCAAACCGTGACCAAACAAAATTCCCAAAAATCAGCATGACTTTTAATCTACTTGAAACATGCATTTTACTAAAATTTAACGAGCTGTACAATTGCATATTTGAAATTTGTTTTAGAAATTCTGAGTAAAAAGTTTGATGAAAATTAGCCACATTCTTACAACTTTTGTGCAAAGCTTGAAACTTTGTTGTTTTGTTTTTGTGTATTATGAACTGCATTTCTATAAAAGAATAATTGAAATTGAAAAGTAAATAAATAGTCAAAACTGGTGTACTGCACATAAACTTTCGTTTGACGTTGCTGTATATGCACAAGTATATGATAGATCAATGTTTGATGTTTGAATATATTAAATTAAATGTTAAGTCAAAACAAATCAGATCCACTGCTTTACAATTCACATAACCCATTTGCGCGCCTTTAAACTGCTACAGTTATGTGCCTAAGGCGCTTGCATTCGAACTATATTTGGTTGTTTTTGTTATTCTAAGAGGCTTAGGAAGTAAGCGACTTATCATAATCATTCAATATCAAATTAATTATGCCGATGGTGCTTTATCTGTAACTAATACTCCAATCTCTACCTTCAGTGTGCATACATTTTTTGGGTTCGTTGCTTAAGTCTTTTGAATTTGCTCGTGATTTTTCTACTCAGCCAACGAGTTTCAACGAGAAACACAACTTTATAAGTTGTTTAAATATTAAAATTTACTACAAGAAAAAGGTCGCACAAGCAGGTTAATTAAACTATAAATTTGAAGCAGTTAAAAACCTGTTGTGCACTAAAGTTTTAGTGAAACAGCAGCAAACAATCGACTCAAAAAATCAATTCACTTGCACTATTTGTTGATTGGCGAGATCTTTAATTCGAATTTATGTATTTCAATAAAATTTTGGCGGCGTCGTGATTGAAGTAAACTAATTGGAAGTTAGAAGCCGTAATATACTTAAAAAGCTGTTTACAACTTGATCTCTTTATATGCAGCCGTATATGTATGTATGTGAGTGCTCAAAGTACCGTTGCCATTTGCTTCTTGTAGACCAGACACTTTTAGTAGCGCAAATTATTATTTTTTATGCCTCGAAAGTAGTACAACGTTTTCTATGTTGCTCGGAATACTAATATTTAATTATATTTGACAGCGCATAATTGCTCTCCACTTTATGGCTGGCAATAAAGGTTTGAACCAGAAGCACGGCGTGGCGGTATTTCAAAGGTGTTGTTGTTTTAATTTAAAATTATAAATGCCTCCTTTTCCATGTTAACAGTCAATGTGTCGCAGGTAAAATGTTTTTAGAACGCATGGCACAAGAGCAATTTATAAGCTCATAGATGTATTCAGAAAAAAATAAATTTTTTTTAAACGAATTGAAAGCTTTTTACTATGCGAAATACCTAAAGTTCAACTGTTTAGTTTTAAAACAATTTTTTGAAAAATTCATCTTTCTACAACTAAGCTTTTTCGTCTAAATATTCAATAAATATTTGGACTTTTTTCTTCCCAAACAGATATTTTCATTTTCCAGGCCAAATTATAGCATTTGTTTTAAGCTTAACACAAAAAAATCCCAAATTTGTTTCAAAAATTATTTTGCGCGAAGCTTTGAATAGAGCAAGACTGCTTTTTCCTAGAACCCATGAAAGTTGAACCGGCAAGAAAGAGGTCACTAAATATTCAGTAAACTCAAGCATAGTATTTCAATTTCCAATTGGCATGCCTGTGCCAACATTTCGTCTTAAAAAATGTTTCCCTTCAATTTGTCGCATACAAATGTACATTTCTAAATCAGCACACACACTACAGCAAATCACCCTCACATGATTGGTGTCGCTTCTGAACACACCTACAAGCCAAACGCAAAAGCATAAATTTTAATGCAATTGTAGCATTTTGCAGTTTATAAACAGCAAACGATAAACGCACACCACGAACAACAAAAATCACAAAAAGCAATGAGGATTTTCGGCGAGCAATATTTACTTTGCACAGCCAACTGTCAATTACCGGCATTTGCATAAAAACGCCATTATGGTAAAGTAACAACAGCGATAACCAACAAAGTTACAACAAACGTAAAATCACTAGCTTTTCAATCAAATAAAGACACATCTCGCGTTTTTGGTTTCAAAAATTAGTATTCGTTGGGTGCGCACAACAAAGCAGCAAAAGACTTAAGACACAAACTTCTTAATGCGCGTCAAAAGCTACTTAGTATGTACTCGTATGTGGGCATTTATATGCAGCGCGCAAAGTGCCAAGCTATTGATTATCCGCCACAAAAACATTCTATGCACTTGTGTTTCTTATGCTTTGTCCCTTGTTGTTGCTTTAAATGCTCATGCGTTGTTGTTGTTGCCGTTATTCACACTGCTGTCATGTAAATTTCCTCAAGTACTGATGGTGGAAAAAATCAAAATTTTTTATGTTGCTAATACGCGCATACACACATACATAGGCATGCTTATGCGTGTAAATTATTATGCTGCTACTGTCGGACGCCTGAAAAATGGCATTCCCTTCAGCCAGTGCAATTGGCTTAGGCAATGAACCCTTGAAATATTTTTTTTGTGTGTTGTTATTTACCTATTTTATCTGCTGTTTGGCGTCTCTATTATGCAAATACAAATATTTATTGACTTTTATGTGCATAGAATACGAACATAAGCCACTGCAAACATAAAGATATATAATTATGTATGGGTAGGTTTTTAAAATTATTTAGCTTAGGGAGCTAAAGTCTTCATTTTTTGTAAGTTTTACCCTTTTGTGGTAATCGCGAGTGTTTTCGATAACGATTGATCAGCTTTACTGGCAACTGTGAGTAGTGATTGCTGAGAGCACCCAGGTAGCATAGTCTAGTTTTCGAGAAAGCTGAATAGTAGCATAGAAGCTGATCGAGGGTTTCTCTTCTACCCGGCTCATTACATTTCCTGGAAGCGTCGTTAGGAGTTAGTTTGATCTTGTAAGCATGCGCTGCAACTAGGCAGGGCCCTGTTAGTATGCCAACTAAAGTTCAACAGTTCCTTTTATTGAGCGATATAACCGATTTAGTATACCTGATCATTTCAAATGTGGATATATAGAAGAATTCTAAGAATACCCTAGACAGATAGAGTAACAAATGCTGAAGTATCGCGTAGAATTCAGCATGATCGACAATTACTAACCACCATAAAAAGAAGAAAAGCTGCGTATTTGGGTCATATTATGAAAAACGATAAATATCATGTATTTCAACTAATCCTGCAAGGAAAAATAGAAGGCAAGCGAGGCATAGGCAGAGAACAACTATCCTGGCTGAGAAATACGACGAAATTGGACTGGAATCGGCAATGTAGGAACTTTATTGGAGACAGCGAGAAATCGAGACCTTTACCGTGAAATTATAACAAATTTACATTAAACGTAAAATATCTTTGTAATTCGATATTTAATTGTAATATATATTGTATAAATTGTATGATCGCCTATATTCGGAATCGAATTGGCAAATAAAGGAGAAGAAGAAGTCGTCATATGCGCCTTTACACTTCGTAGCACACATCCTTTGCTCTTGTTTAGGGTCAGCCGTTTGCCTTTCGCCTGTCTCAATATTTATCCACTACTTCTTTTTGAATTGTGCGGAGAAGTTTAGGCACTTGACTTATTTGATTCCCTACAAGTCTTGTACCTTCTTTAGCTATTATTTTGTCCACTATCTTATATTACTCTACGCCTTTATACCATGGAACCCAATATACACGAAGCCTCTTTAAACAGGTTAGACATATAATATTTTTATTTTTGGAATATTGTACACAAAAACTTTTAAATGGTATGCCATTATTGTTTTTTTATTATTACTTTTTCTCTATATTTATTATTGTATTTTTTTTTTTTTGGTATTTTTGCCACGTTTGTCTTTTTAAGGGCTAAGGGGTAGTCAGAATTTTCAAAAAATTTCATATTTTTGTTTTTGCATTTTCTTAAAGCCTAATATCTTAAAAATATGGTGTGAAAATTTCAAGTGAATCCGACAAATACTTCTCGAGTTAATCAACAATTGACAAAGGGCGCTCCGGAGCGATCGAGAGCAAGTAGCAGAACTTTAATAGCGTTTTTCTCAAAATTATATTTTTTGAACTTGAGATCACTACAACTTAAAAACTGCTTGGTAGATTTCAATAAAATGTATACTGCTTTTGAAAAACATAAAAACCTCGTGCCTGGTCGAAGGATTTTTTTTTCAAAAATTTTGATTTTTTAACAATTAATTATCGGTTTTTTCTCGAGTATTCATGTTTTTATAATAAAATATATTCATTAATTCTTAGTTTTCTTAGTTTCCATTTATTAATTATTATTTTATTCTTATCCATTTTTTATCTATTCTTCATTATTCCTCAACTCCTTCAACGTCTTTGGATAGAAAATGCATGCACTTGGAATGTAAAAATATTCCCTTATTTATGCCTTTTTTATGCAGGCGGCCGTTAGCTAACACGTCGTGCATTTCTAACTACTTGGCTTTGGTACAAAAGTTCTCTTACGCCTACAACTAGCCAACCTGTGGCTAGTGCTTTTGTAATTCTGCGTAAACTGTGACTTGCTTTAGCACTTGTTGCTATTTGTGAGCTACAGCAATGAATAGTATTGTAATAAAAATATTTTATTTTCTTAGAAGAAGTTGCGCTTTAATATGTCTGCGTCGATAGTTGTTTTTTTTTTTTAATTTTTCCCATCTCAATACTGAAACTGAAGTAACTATTGCAGCATTTCTTTTGACGCTTTTCGTTTTTGCTAGATTTCGCTTGCAATTCTAAGGCAATAGTTGTTGGTCGTTTTGGCGGTTAAACACTTACAGGTTATTGTCGCCCATTTTGACGTTAGTCACGTCTGTCACAAATGAGCACAAATTCAGCATAATGACCAAAATCTGTCTTTGTTCTGCACGCAGCATTGTCTGTTAGCCAAACGAAAAACATATAAAATTGAAAAAATGTGTACGTTAAATTGCCCTCTACGAAACTCTGCTTACGGACACCTGCTGCTGCTTACTCTATACAATTGGCCAATACCTACTTGCTCAATGTTCAAAATCACTGTAGCGATAAAGAAAAAAGATAAAAATCTTGTGCTCACCTTTGTTCAACGCCACTTTTATGCCATCACACGTTTTACTCGTTTGTTACTTTTAATTTTTTTATTTTCGTTTTTTTTTGTTGTTGTTAGTTGCTCCTCATCACTTCTCCGTCATGTATCCTATAGCCTTAGCTATATATTGAAATTCTATTTGTGTATTGTTCGCTGGCGAGTTAAAAATGCTCATAAAACAGTTGTCATCGATGGATAGCAACATCATAAATTTTACTTGGCACTCTTTCACAATCGAATTGTATACAATCGAAGGTAATCTATAGAATTTCTTCGTTTGATTTCACTGCTTAAACTATGCGAATGAATTGAAGAGATATTATAGAAAATAGTAGAATACAGTCAACTGATGGCTAAAGTAAAATTTATAGCTATTGGGGTGAGCTTCCAAATACCGAAGTATGTAATCTAATGCCAATCGCTAAACGATTTTTATTGCTTAAGTCAGTGATTTTGGTAGATCAGAGTTCATTAAAGCCTATGGAGGTGATTAGTGTGCACCGTAAAAGTCACTACTTCTGGACAAATGCCTTTCGTGAGAAACTTTTTCACAACAAAATTGTGCCTCAGGATGAACGCTGCAAGCAAAAAATACTTTTTTACCGTTTTCCATTGAGTAAATATCTGAACTCTTGGATTCGCACGCACTTCCTCTGTTAGCTACCAAAGCAAGCGTGAAATGTGAAATAATGTTAAATTAAAAAAAAAAATAATAAAAATAACCACAAAAACTAGAAATAATAAAATTATTAGCAATGTTATCGCAGAATACATATAAACATATTAAACAATTTATATTCACCATGAAACGTGTTGCTGAGTGAATATTCATGCTGACCTTCGTGTATCGCCAATAAAATTTATTCATTGGAATAGTTAATGCATTCAACAGAAAAATGATCATAGCAAAGTTATTTTTCGCTAATATTTTCTTAATAAAGATAGATATTAGTTAATAATTAGCTGGCAGCAGTAAATACATCTAACTCGCGTTAGTTCTGTGCTGACGTTAGCTGGTTGGCTGCAGTTAAGTGGCTAAAGCATTCAAGCAACGATTGTCACTGCAAAGAAAGAAAAATTGTGTAACCAAGAACTTTTTATCTCAAACAGCTCATTAGTATTCACATAAGCCATAAATATAATATTTTTTTATATCTTTAAATTAAAACCGGCAATTTGTCAAATCAAGTGTTCATAAAAATTTTGCCACGTATTTAATATATAAACACCTACAATTTGCGCTAGTAAATTTTTGAGTACTACCTGGGAGATAAAACTTTTGCCTCTTAAAGCTTTTTTAAAACTTTTCTTAAGCAAACATATTTCTCTTGGTATATACATATGAACATATATAGTAATATTAAAGTTTATATTGAAAAACAAACAATTTTAATTTAAAAAAATTTAATAAGACAAAATTAAAAGAAAAGATTTTATTTAAAAATTTTATCCAGTTTTTAAAATTTATCTAAACAGCTTATATTTTGAAACAAAAAAAAAATTTTTAATTTAAAAAAATTTAATAAAAAAATTAAAAAAAATTTTTTTCTTAACCAGTTATTAAAATTTAGGTAGCAATCTCAACAGCTTATATTTTGAAACAAAAATTGTTTTTTTATTTAAAAAAATGTAATAAAGAAGAATTAAAAAAAAAATGTATATGAAAAAAATTTAATTTTTTTAACCAGTTTTTAAAATTAAGGTAGCAATCTCAACAGCTTATATTTTGAAACAAAAATTTTTTTTTTATTTAAAAAATTTAATAAAAAAGAATTAAAAAAAACAATTATATAAAAAAAATTTAATTTTTTTAACCAGTTATTAAAATTTAGGTAGCAATCTAAACAGCTTATTATAAATATTTAAATTTCAGAAAAAAATTGCGCATTTAAAATTAAATGGCAACCCTCCCGAGTTATACTTTTGGACTAAACTTATTATTGCAGTTTAAATTTTTGAATGAAATCAGAAAAATTACTTTTTTTAAATTAGGCAGCTTTACTTAAAAATATTTTTGGATTTAAACTCTCTAATATATTTTTTAAATTTTAAATTTTTTGAAAATAGTTTAAATAAAAACTCGTAGAATATTCTCAAAGTTGGCTTATTTCCAGATAAACTATTGAAATAAAAAAAATATCGAGCTCAAAGTTATCTAAATCATTAAAGGCATTTCTAAGTAACCACACAGAGTCTTATTTTTTTATTTTTGTGAGTAGATGAAGTAGGGTTCAAATGCCTTCGCACTTACAGCGAGCGTTGTCTACTGCATCGAGTGGTGTGGCCACTAAAACAATCCCTTTTTCTCTTCTGTCTCCCCTTCCCGGGACTATTTTCTGCATTACTTCGGGAGAGCCCAGAACGGTGTCCATGAAATTGAACAGTTCTATTCACCCACGGCTGGATCCACCATGCACGTAGCCAGCTTCATGCTATAGCCTCGTCTTCTAATGTCTCTGACTGTGAGACTTCGCTTTGTTGTACTGCGACGAGGTCTATCTTTTTTCTCCGTAATACGCCTTGTACGTATATTTTAACCGCATTCTAGTTATCTTCGCTTTCTGTTCCCCAGAGCATCTTTTTCTACAAGTCATTTGTCGCAACTAAAGAACGTGTGTTCGGAGTCATCGCTCGGTGCTTCGCAGTATATGCATCTAGAGTTGCTTACCTTACTCATGCGGCGTAGGTATTTCCGGAAGTATCCGTGGTCCGAGAGAAACAGAGTCCTAAAATGGCCGACTTGCCCGAAGTTCTTTCAACCTATTTGCCTATTGTAGAAATCAGTGTCCCAGTGGCTTTGCCACCGCTGCAAGAGCAGGCTTATTGGTGAGAATAGTTCATTTAAATTAAAAAATATCCAACATGCGATCATGTTCAAAATTGGTTCCGCACCATTTTGTTCCACGTCCTCGTTACCAACTTGTTTACCAGTTATTTACATACTATATCCAGTCTGTGGGGTTTAAGAACCTTATTAGGTTGTTGAAATCTAAGCCAGACTGTTGTTCGAGACACTCGAAGAGCTGTTTGCCCAGGGTTAACATTCTGTCCTTCCATTCCTTTACGCACTTTATAAGTAAATATTTTCAATTAATAATATTATAAATATTCATAGCTGGCAACCTTATACAAATAATCTGAGGAATAACAATTAAATTTAGAAAAACCCAAATTTTAACTACAAACTGCTCAATAAAGGTAGCACGATTAAGCATCTAAAGATACCAGCTACAGTTAGTTTCTGATCATAGGTTTCCACTAGGTTTGAGTCTTGACTCAATATTTTGGTCATTCCTTCATTATTCTCAAGCAGCCCTACATTAGCAATCATATTGAAATACAAACCAAAATTAAATATTTAAATTTTGCACAAATAATATTTTACTTAATTTTTTATTTCAGTAAATAAGATTTAAAAAATTCACCACTTTTTCAAATATTATATTTAAGTACCTTTATTCAAATTGATAATTCTAATATTTACATCATAAACCCTTCAACTTAGTTATTCGTCTGCTTAAAATTCACAACATGCCAAACATTTAATGCCCTTTAAACGCCATATGCTGTGGCGCCGGAAATTGTTTAATCCGCTACAAGCATTTCCTCCTCACTTCCACTCTGCCCTCTCGACGCTTTTTATTGCTTTCATCCTTTGCTTTTGTGGCAAGTAGGAGACAAAAAATCACATTTGGTGGCAAACATAAAAAGTGCAGTAAGCCAAAACAATAACAACAGCAATTTGGAAGAAACACTATGTACTTAACTAGTGCTGAAAAAGAATACTACAAACAACAACAACAAAACAACTCTAGCTCCTCTACTACAAGCCGCAGTACTAAGTAGCTGAGCTCTCAGAATAAATAAACTCTGGCAGCTGTTGGTGGTCGGGTTGAGGCGCTTGTTTAGCATGTTGGTGGCACTCGTAGCAAGTTGCTTTGGTGTGTGTCTTTGTTTGTGCTTGACTGAAAAATTATTATGAATTTGTTGAAACTTTTTATGTAAGCTGGTACTGCGGGAACGCATTTATTTTATGTTTGAAGTGGTTTTTGTATAAGGAAACGAGTAATAGATGAAATTTTTAAGGCAAAGTATTAAACAGAATGTTAAAAATCAAAAGAGGAAGCGAATTTATCTGAACTTTCATTCATATTGAAAAATACTCTTCTTTAATTTTTTAAATTTTTATTTAATATAAATGAGATGATGATTAATTGCTATCGCGCCGATCACTAAGCGCATGGTGTCAGTCTGGTAACTATGTGATTTCTGGAGTAACAAGTTGTTAGCATAGAATCCCTATTCTCGTGATGGGGCTGCCACCTTAGGTATAGCTTGCGAGGAATAGCATTTTGAAGAATCGCTACGAAACAAACATCAATATATGTAGGTATAGCTTACAGATTTTAATTTACTCGTATGTAAGTATAAATATGGCATTTGTCATCTTTTTTAATATTATTAGAAAAAAATTTTAGGACTTTAAAACTGTTCTGTTCACAAAAGTGTTTTTAAATCCTTAATTTTCTTTAAAGGTTAAATAAAATTATTATCATATTTTTTTATTATTAAAATTAAATGAATAAATAAAAATTTAAACAAATTTCTGATTCTGGAAACCTTCAAGTAATCGATTTTGCCAAAAAATGACTAAAGCTAAATAAATAAGTAAGAACTTCAAAAAATGTCAGGATATACATAGATTCACGTTAGATTCGCCATTTAAATATTTAATTGAGGTAAAAAACGCAAATAGCTTTTAAATAAAGTTGAAAAAAATTCCGACTCAAATTGAGGTAGAAGAATCACAATGAAAAGCGAAAATTCTGATGATGAATGCTCGGTTTTGCCAAAACAATTATGCGAGAAAAGTTCAGTAAAAAAACTTAAATATTTAACATGCAAATTCATATAAAGGGTCTTACAAATGTGGTGACTAAATGACAGCAGTGCAAAATTTCTAGACGCTACCTTTTTTAATCCCCATTGAAGTAGTTGTAGGGACCTTTAAGAGAAGGAAACTATTGAGCTTTTTCTCTGTTAATGTCCAGGTTTGCTTGTCAGACGGTTAAGGTTACTGGGTGCTCTTTTCTTCGACAGCCTGGGGTACTGCTCCTACCTGAATTCCATCGACCTTCTCCATTAAATCAATAGCTCTGGCTGGCTGTAGATATCTGCCTTTTGGAGTGGAGGTCTCAAATTGATATATTAAGGGCCCTTTACTGCTACTGGGGAGTGCCAGTCTGGAAAATCAACCAATTTACCTACCTACCTAACTTTTTTTGTGTCATCTTTGTTATTCATCGGGAAGACAAATGTACAATTTTGCACAATAGAACAGCGCGTTAAAATTAGTGAAACTTATTACGAAAATAGTTTGCCCCTAAGAACAATATGACGCGAACTTCGTAATTTTTATGCTGGAAATAATCTCCAAATGAGTCTATAATACAACGGATAGTGAAACTGAAGATTGGTCAAGAAACTGGATCTTTCGAGGATAGAAAAAGGACTGGACGATTTTTTGAGAAGAATAATGCTATAGTGCAAAGTGTTACTGCACAACCTTCAATATCGATATCTCGCGTATTTTAAATGGCCTTTTTTAATGAAATTTGAAATTTGTACAAGATGCTTTAATGGCCATTAAGTAATAAATGCCTGCACAACTAAAATATGCTCTAACACTTTATACAACTAACATAAGTATATACTCTTCCATATAAGCAAACTTTCACAAAGTTTTGATATATAGTTACTTAAGAAAAGTGCAAACAAGAGATATAACGAAGCATTTGTATGAGCTTTAAAACATTTGTCAAAACATAGATCATTGATGAGCTGTATTCAATCTTTATGCAATTTCGAAAGTATTTAATTGCATACAATTTTTCATTATACAGTTAAACTTTGGTCACGTTAACAAGAAATCAAAATGACTGCATAGCGAAAACTGCACATAAAAAACTAAGTGAAATTCCACGTACAAAAATTCATATGTGATGTAATTACGATAAAATAAATGTAATCATACATTTTCCCTTCGAGTGTAGAAAAGCTTTAAATATTTAATGTCTGCTTGGTAATTACATCATCAGAAGACATTTCAAAATAAAAACAATTATTCATTTTAATTGTAACACACCATAAATGAATGTTTTGCCAACACGCAGCAGGCTGGGAAAGAGTGGTCAGGCTGCTAAAAACAAAAGAGCTTATGCAAAAAAGTATCTACTTGAATGACAGCTGAAGTGCAAAAATATTAGCCAACATAAACTGCGCAGAAATTGAAATCCAACCGCGGACACATTCGTCTTAAGCTGCGTATATTTTTATAATATAGGTATATCTATATATATATATATTCATATATATACAAGTATATTATTTTCCAACACGTGTAGCTATACACATTTGCCATAACCCCATGATTTTGGATTTATCATTGCGTATCATACGTACGTAATCTTAATGTAAAATGCGTACGCATAGTCACTCACTGCTCGTGTAACTCAAGTTCGTTTCTTAAGTCTTTCATATTATGTACACTTCTTTGAGCATTAGCCAATTGGTATGCCCATAAAACTTTTGCAAGTGAACTAAGTAAATTGACCAAGTTGGCAATGATTTTGTTGCTTTTTGCAAGTGCAATTGCTTACACGAACACTCATGTACATGGCTAAGTATGTATTTATGTATGTACGCATATGGCCCATGTGGAATCAATTTGCAATTACTTAAAATTGTTAAGGCCAAGCAGTTGTAAGCAAGTGATTGTAATTTTAAATTTGAAAAAATTGTATGTGCAGAAAAATTTTCAACTAAGCCGCTTTGCTGTTAAAAATTATTCGATTTTAAATGTTGTTAGTAATTTATTATGTTTTTAAAAAAAATTTTAATTGTATTTTTCTTTTACTTCAATTTATTCTCCAATGTATTCCTTTTTTTTGCGCACAAATTGCTTATGATTTTTGCCAATTTGATTTGATGGCAATTATTTGCCTTGTTATTGTGTTTGAAGGTCGTGTTGTCTGGCAACAATAAATCACTAATAGCTACTCAGCAGCTTATGCCGGACAATTAAAAAAAATCCCTGCATGAATCTTCATTAAATTCATATAAATAATATAGTAGGTGTTAGTAAAAATCGCATAGTAGTTTTTTGCAATGTTTTCAATGTTTGCTTTTTTGTTTATTAAAAGTTGCTGCTTGATCCTAAATCCCTGATTAAAACCATGAGTACAGTTAGTGTCTTTGAAAGTTTCAAATCGCTTTTTTAATATGTATATATGTCTTAATAAGCAAACATTTTTTTTGTGTTCATATGGACCTCTCAAAACAACAAAAATCAAAAAAAATAATATAAAAATTTAAAAAATTTTAAATTTGTTTTGTTTGTTTTTTGAAGTTCTGTCATCTCAACAAAAAACAAAAAAAAAATTCAAAACAAATTTAAAATTCTCTGTTTTTGTTGTTATGACTAAATTTCGCAAAAATTTACCAGAATTACAATAAAAAAAAGACCAAAAAAAATTATAATTGTTTTTGCAAAAATTAAAAAAAGAATAGTTCAATCAAAACAATTTTTATTTTTAATGTTTAATGGGCCACATAAAAAAAATGTCAAAAAAAAACAATAAAAAAAATAAAATTTAATTTTTAATTTAAATTTTAAATATAAAAATATAAAGTTAAAAACAAAATTTAAAAATTTTTTTTTTCATTTTTTTATTTAAATTTGTTTTTCAAAATTTTTTTTTTACGTGGTCGATTCAAACATTAAAAAAATGTTAACATATTATTTATTAAATTTAAATTTTTTTGACCCAAATATTTTATTATTTTTGTTTTCTGCTCTATTTTTTTGGTATGCAACTATGTGACCTATTTGTCTTTTATATTAAGCGATTTCACGGTCGTTTTAGTTGCTATCAGAAAAATTACTTCCATTATACTAAAGTTGTAAGAGGCACCAAAATTTTATTAAACAATATCTGATTTAAGTAAACAATAAAAAATTAAATAAAAATTCGAACTTTTTTCGAGCTCATATTGAGATATGAAAAATAAAAGTAATGTCCAATTAAAATGAAATGCTCTACATTTTTTGGAACTCAATAAAATGTAAAATAATAAATTTCATTAAAAAAATACGAAAAACTGGCAAAGTAATTAAAATATAAAAATGTTTATAAATCCATTTTTATAAGAAAAATTTAAATATTGGGAACAATTGGGATAATAAAAATTAAACACAAATATTTTCAAAAGACGAATTCATAAATCTTTTCAGTGTCTTCAAAACTTAAAGTAATCGACTTGTCTAACAATTGTAAAAACACTAAATTAATTAAAATTTTAAAAATAAAAGCCAAAATATCTCCCAAAAATTGGATTCGCTTTTAACAAAAAATTACAAAACTGAATCTGAAAAAATTTTAAATGAAATATGAGGAGTAATCTGAAACTAATTGAAATTATAAACATGGAAAAGAAATTGGCGCGTACACTTCTGTTAGATGTTTGAGCGAGCTTCTCTTCCGATTTGTGGGGTGCGTCTTGATGTTGTTCCACAGATGAAGGGACTTAAGGTTTTAAGACGACTCCGAGCTGCAAATGGTTTTTTGTGAGGAGTTTCTTCATGGCATAAAAAACGCAGAAATATTTGTAATAAAAGCTTCGTACTTAACTTGGGCTAAGCTCTCACAAAAAAAAAAAAACTAAATGTGATTAAAATTTCCAAAATTTCATTAATCTGTATAAATTTTTAAATGGTTGATATTTTGGCACTCGTCGCATTTTATTTAATTTTTTTTTTGTTTTGTGTTTTTCCTTTTGTTGAAAAAAAAATAGTATGAATTTGTTGCAACTTTTTGTGTGTAGTAGTACTGCTGGAAGATATTTGTTTCATGTTTGAAAGGGTGTTTGTTTAAAGAAAAGAGCAGCAAATGAAATTTCTAAGACAAAATATTAAAGAGTATTCTAAAATGACGTTAGTTGATAAACAGCCTTTTTTGGTAATAAAATAGCAAAACAGTTTAACGTATTAAAGATTGTTTACTACTTTCATTTATTTAAATTTCAATTTATTTTCGTATGCTTATGAATATTCTAAATGACCTACTCCCGCAGACATTTGGGCCAATCATTATTTGCATATTGTAAATATTTACTTCGATGGCGTCTAATACGTTTTCTATGCAAGAATAGCTTTTAAATAAAAATACCCATACCACCGGGGCTACTAAGGTAACGCAGCATGAATATTTATTTGCCGTTAAAAGTATTTTTTTTTCAATATGCGCCATGCGTTTTTAATAGTTTCTTTTTATGCATTGGCATTTAAGGTATTTTCTTAATATATTTCTGTTTTTGTTTTATTTCCATGTATACAGGTGTGTGTGTGTGTGTGTTCCCTTAAGCAGCTTATTTGCGTTTTGAAGGTGAAAGCGCACGATTTTTGGCTGTTTTTCATTTTTGCTTGTCTTTTTTTTCATTTTTTTATTTATATTTTCTGTGCATTAATTTTTTATTGGCAGTCCAGCTAATTTTTGGAAATTTACATTTGTCACGTTGACGCCCTCGTTGATTTATTTGATTGATTTTTTAACACATTTATCTTCTTTTTTATTGATGTACTCGTATGTACATCCTTTCATATTTTCTGTTTTTACTTTTAGTTTTTTTGCACTGTGTCAAGCCTTTTTTGCAAATAAAAGTATGTGCGCACGTTTCATGGTCATTGGCGAAATAAATCTTCAATTGATCCGGTCCATTGTTTGTGTGATGTCACTGTTTGTAATGCTTCTAATTTAATCCCTTACCTGTTATTGTAAGCTCAGTCAACACTTAGGTGGTGCTAATAGATTTTGCAATACGCTGGTGTACCAATATAAAGAATCTAATTTCATGTCCCAATACACGCAGCGTCTTCTGGTTTGTAAAATATCCGCGCACGTACCTGGACATATTGAAATAATAAGCATAGATGAGATTGAATACGGATTACAATAGTCCACGTGGATTCGGATAAAGAAAAAAATCTGAGCCAATAAACGTCATAGTAAAAACCGTGATTTTTGAAGGAAATTTAAATTTATTTCTCTTCTAGAAATATTTTAATCATCCATTATAAACCTTTAAAATCTAGGCATTCATGGGGCACATAATACAATGCATCGCTTCTCAATATACTGAAATGAGCAACAGCCTGATATACAACGAACAAGTATAGAGAAAGTTCATATTATTTATTACTAGGCACACAAACAATCGATTAGACATATAAGAGATTAAGTAGCTGTTCACAAACTCTTAACTTGTTTGACTCTTTTCTAATACAAACAATTATTTAGTAGTAATAGATTACTTGTGATAGCCAGGACACAAAACCTCTCCCAACCATATCACTAAAAGTCTTTAAATCAGCCCGATAGTTTAGGTTAATCCAGTTAGCTGTTGGAACAAAATTTCATCTAAGCTCCTCGAGTTCTCAAAGTAGTGATTTTATAGAAATTTAAAGCATATTTTTTGAAGTTTAATGCGTCCACAAAGGAAGTGCTCAATAGATTCTCCCTATTGTTGGTCGCTGAATCTGTTGGCCAATACTCCATTACCCGGTTGGTACACACCTGAAAAATCGTATGTTCCTTTTTTCAAGCCTCTGTATGCATAGTCTTTCGTCGAGTACTGGCCTAAATAAATTCATAATCTTATAATTTTGTTTTTTAAATAACCGTAAAATAAGTAAATATTGTAAAAACAATGATTTTAAGTTATGGAAATCTTTATTTTGACTTTCACGCGCTCCATTGTTTGTCTGTTTGTGTACATACCGCGGCTGTCTAGTTAACAAGTGCCAAATTGACGACATTTGTCAAAATTATGAATCTTCCGATAGGGTGATTAATTTTGCGCCACCTTATAGTTGCTATAAGCAGTTGTTTGAACCTTTTTTCTTCCGATAGGGTAATTAATTTTGCGTCACCTTAGAGTTGGTATAAGTAGCGGTTTGAACCTTCTTTCTTCCGATAGGGTGATTAATTTTGCGCCACCTTATAGTTTTCTAAATTGGTGCATATAGGTACCTCTGATGGTCTTAAATTATTAGACGCAGTTCCTCAAATTCTACCTGAAACTTTTTTTAAGCGCACTTATGTGCCTCGCCGTTTGCCTCTACAGCAGTTTAGGTCATTTTAAGAAGGTAATGGCCTAAGCTAGATGCTGCAATATTTTAGATGCGATCAAAACCGACATGTGGTTGTAGTGTCATCTAAGTAATTGCCTAATATGGATTTTGGGATCGAGCCATGGGTTGGCTTATGATTTAGCGGCTAAAAAAGTTAACTTATATCATCTTATGTTACCTTCTTTAATCATGTATTATCTTATATTTTCATGTTTTCATTTAAATTATCTTACATTACTTTATCTTATCTTATCTTATTTTAATTTATCCCATTTTAATTTATTTTATATCATCTTATTTTCATTTATCTCCTTTAATTTATTATTATTATCTTTATTTATCCCATTTTAATTTATTTCATATTTTAACTTATCTTCCTTTATCTATTTTACTATATTTTTTATTTATTTTATCTTGTCTTAATTTATCTTATATTTTCTTATCTTCACTTCCCTACCTCATCTTATCTTACCTCTTTTTATCTAATCTTGTCTCCTCTTATCTTTTCTTATCTTACTTTCATTTTTCTCATATTATCCTATTTTTTATTATCTTATCTTATATTATCTTAATATACCTCCTCTCACTTTATTTTATCTTAAATTATGTCACCTTACCTTTATCTTATGCTAATTTATTACATTTTAACTTATTTTATCTTTTCTTATTTTTACTTATTTTATCGAATTTTGCCTTATCTTATTTCATCTTATATTTTGAGGCCAAATACTTTGTGGTATTTTCTTGTGCATGAAAAGTATGACGAGCTTCTCACAAAAACTCGTCTGCCATCTGAGGCGGTATGCATTTTAAAGGCCTCTATTTATAAGATGCCATAATTACGCACACAAAGAATTGGAAGTAAAGCTCAGTCTAAACCTGCCAAAGCTTAATTCAAATATGAATTTATCATTTCATCTCTTTTTAATTTAAAAACTAAATAATAAAAAAGAAAATATGAAAATAAGCACACCTATACATAAGCAGATATGCATACAATTAGCACGCTTATATTACGCATCATTTTTTCGGTTTAGCCAATCACCTTCGCCAATTTGAGGCTTGCGCCTTAATGTTGTCCTACAAATGGAAGGCACTAATATACAAATATGATAATATCTCACATAATAAGTTTACCAACCAAAAAAGATAAACACCAGTTATGTGCTCAACGACGCGCAATAAAACAGCACACAAGCATTAACAAGGAAAAAAAGGTATAAAACACAAATAGTAAAAACAAACAGGTTGGAAGATCAGCATCAAAAATAAGCAGCTGAATGCTGGAAGCTGAATGCGCATCCCATACAAGCAACGATTCATGTCTTACATGCATACGAGTGCTCAAATGTACAGTTCTTGGCGTGCAAGCATACTGTAGGCATGTATGTATGTGTATCCTTATACTCATGTGTGCATGTTCTATTTAATACTGCCCGTGTATGTATGCATGCATGTACATTAAAGTTTAAATTTTCTTTCTCTAACTTAATGCAGTGTGCGCGTATAGATAAATAATATAAAAATATGTATAAATATTTTTTTTAGTTATACACACAGACCTCTAACTGCTTATAGCGGTTTGACAGTCAAAGTCGCTTTCAGCTTCAGTTTCAACGTCGCGACATTAAATAACGACTTCAGTGCCGTAGCAACACTGAGACTGAGACTGGTAATAGAATATTAACAGCGTGAAATGAGTTATAAGCAAGCGTAAGCATTTAAAAGGTCTAATCGTTTTATGCTGCTCCAAGCAAATTACGTGAAAAACGAGCTGACAAAAAGATGTATAGAAAATGAGAAATCACAAAAACCAAAAAAATTTGAAATGTCCGCAAAGTTGCTGTGGTACGAAATGGTAGAGAATTCTGTGGTTAGATAAGTGAAGTGGGACAGAGAGAGAATTGAAGTTTGTGTAGAATGGCAAGAGGTTGAGCTGTAAGTTTTTTTATATTTTTGTTTTTGCCATTGTAAGCCATGTATGTATGTAACTCGTTGCAATTTAAATTTTTTTTTTTAATTTTTTTGTAATTTGCTGTAATTTTTTCCATTTTGATCATTATATTTTTCATTATTTTGCTTTTGTTGGATTCTGTTTTTTTTTTTCTTGTTTAACATTATTCACACAATATCTCCTTGCAGTTTTAATTAAAAAACAAAAAAAAACATATATTTTTTAATTTTTTTGTTTTTGTATTTGCTTCTTGCTTTGTTATATTTAAGCGTCTATTTTTATCTCAATTTTTCCACTTCATTTCATTTTTTCTGCCTTATTTAACTTTTGCTGCGACATAATTTGGCTTTGTTATAGTTGTGCTTTGAAACAACTGTGTGAACTTAAGCTACATAAGTCTGTTTTTCCATATGCACACATTCTTGCACACACACATACACATGTATATAGAGCGTTGATATCAATTCATTTGAATTGTTAGCAGGCGCGCTTGTTTAGCTATCCGACACCTGTATCAACAAGCTCTTTCTCATATTTAGCTGAGTAAATAGAGGCGAAAAAATGGAGAGTTGATAGCGCGCCTTTTTATTCTTAATTTTTAAATGCAGTGTCAGCGTTTATTGCTTGATTATGCTTAACGAACTTAACAAACCTGCTTTGAGTTCAACAAAGCTGAATTTCAAGAAATAATTTATTAGCAAAATATAGGAGGATTTGTAGCCTCACTTTCCAAAATGTGGTATGTTGATGAGGTGGCATTGTTTTTGTTTTCTTTGTTGCTGACATTTAGAAGCTTCATCTATGGTCCTGAAGTTCCTTCTAGGCCTCAAAAGTGAAAAGCTTTTTGGTAATTTTTCGTTTGTTTATTATGTTTTTAAGTTTTCGTAATTTATCGTATTATTACAACTTTTTTGCGGTAATTTTTCATAGCTCTTCTTAGCTTCAGAAATTATTTACCTATTTATTTTTTTTTTGAGTTTCTGTTTTTGCAATAATTGTCAACTGTTTTTCCACTGTTGAAAAAATAGGGAAACATTTCGCTGAGATCGTTACACTTATTTCAAATACAAAAAAATGTCTATGAACGCCCCATCTCGGGAAATTTTTTTTTAAGCTTACACCATACATACCGTTGGGGACTTAGTTGAGTGTTTTTAATGTAAGTATCGTACTTTTGCAAACACTTTGAAGAAGCAAAAGAAGTAGTCGATCAATGAGTGGCAAGTAGTGACTGAAAGCGCCAGTTAGCTTACATAAGCGCCAATTTCCGAATTATTCGTACTCAAGGCAAGGTACTACGAGTCTGTTCGCTGTCGAGATAGGTGAAAGGATGCATAGCGAGATGAAGCCAGTGTTAGATAGAAACTGGTGCTATGCTACTTTATTTTTTTTTTTTAGGTTTTACTTTGAGGTTTAGTAATAGTAGCTGAAGACTTTAGTATCATCCAGTGACGAGAAGAAGATTTTCGCACATTTACGATTCTTCTCTTGTCGGTGCTGATATGGAAAGAAGTTTTTCTATGTATAAAAAAGTTTTAGCCAATAATCGATCTACTTTTTTTTTGATAATTTAGAAGTGTACTTGGTTATTTTACTGCAATACTTCGTTTTACCTTTTACTAAATTTTTTTGGCTCAGTAAAAATGATTCATTTTTGTGCTTTTTAAATTTTACATTTATTTTTAATTTTTTCTATTTCAAATTTAATTTAATTTTAATTTTTATATATAATTTTCGTAAATTCTTAAAGTAATTTTTTAGGTAATTTTTGCCACTCTTCTATGTTAATAAAATCCGAAACCTGCTTATAGGATTTGGTGGTTTTTAAGGATAGGAATTGGGAACCACACACAAACTACAAAAAAAAAAAAGAAAACAAAAACCAAAACAAACAAAAAACAAACTTTGAACGTCCAATCATTTAGAAATTGATAAAACTCATTCATTTATATTCATATTTATTCCACATTCAATTAAATTAAATTAAAAAAATTAGTTTTTGGAAAATAATTTTTTTTGTTTAATTATTTAAAATAAAAACAGTTAAAAGAATAAAATAAAAAAATTATAAAAGAAATAAAAATTTAATTGTTTTAAATAAAATAAATACAAATTTTATGTTTTTTTAAATAATTTTAATTTTTTTAATAGTTATGAATAGTTAAAAAAAATAGAAAATTAAAAAAAAAATTAATTTAATAAATTAGTTTTAATGAAATAAATGTGAATTTAAATTAATAAGTTTTATGTGAGGTCTAGATGATTGGAACTTTAAAAAAAATTTACTTGCAATTTGTGTGTAGTTTCCAATTCCTATCATTGAAAACCACTTAATGCGAGTTTCGGATTTCATTAACGTAAAAGTGTGACAAAAATTACCCAAATTACCAAAATTTAAATTATTTAAAAATAAATTTAATAAAATAATATTTAAAAATAATATTTTTTTTAATTAACAAATGAAGTGGAGGATAGTAAGTCGCTTTGACTACCACCTCTAAATGGTTGTAAGTCATACAGATTACTAAGCAGAGTGGCAAATTTATTAACGCAAATTAGATCTGTAACATTTTTAAATAATAACAGCCATTTTTCTTCAGTATTTATTCCATACTTTATTCAGTTTTCTGAATTTGATGGCTCTGACACCAGAAGAATCAACCAGTCGGAGATCTTTAGTTACTGCTGCTGGTAAGGCTCAGTCCAAACAAAGAGCGCTCTCTTCAAATCATCTCTCTCTCTACAAACTCTACTCGGCAAATATTACCGTAACTTACCATACAGCACCTGCATATGCATGCATGCATATAGTAAGTACTGTGCTCACCATACACTCCTCAACTCTTTGCATTTTCTCCATCGTACGAAAGAGATAAATTTGCTAGTTACGAAACTGCGTCAGTATTGGGATCAAAATCCACTTTTTGTTTAACTATTTTATTTAATTTTTTTTATGTTATTTGTTATTAAAATTGAGCAAAACTACCGCATCAGCAAAAAAATCGCAGCTAGAATTTGTCGAAACCACAAAAAGTCAACGTCATCGTTTTTTGGCAATTAATTAATTCGATTTGCACACGTTTCCCCCTGCCTGCCCATCGATTGCCGACTGCACCTTTATTTATGAGTTTAGTTTTTGTGCATTAACCAAATCTCTCGATTTATACCTTTTTGGGGTTTTCGATCGTTATATTGATTGTTTTTGTCATCGTGTGCCACTTTTTCACTTCACTTTTTTACCTCGCCTGCTGACGCCATCCACACTGGCTGTCGCTTTTGTATGCAGTTTGCAGAATTTGGCAATACCGGTTTTGAAATTAGGTGACCGCTGCTGTGGTAATATTTATGAGTTTATAAAGAGTTTATAAGCTTACAGTGGAGTGCAATTGTTTCACGACTGTGTGTGCAAATGTGTAACGAAAAGTCTGTAGTGAATGTAAGCGTTTAAAAAGGGAAGAGCGAAAGCTGCGAAAATGGGAGTTGACGTTGAAAAAACGAAAAACGAAAGTTGGCAATACAGAGATGGTTAGATGCTGGATCAGCGAAATTTTGTGATGATACAAAGAAAGTCAGAAAGCCAGAGTGGCGTTTGTTTTATGCAAACAATATGAAATTTTGAAGTGAGTTCAATTTTTTGGTTAAAATTTTAAGAGGAGAAAAGCAACAAATGCTACATATTTATTTAATATAAAAGTTAATCTGAGGTTGGCATTTTTAATATCGAATCTTTTGTTTATTGAAGAAAATTTAGCAAACTAAAATTTTTAATAAAAACTTGGTAAAATAAAATTTTTAATAAAAATTTAATACAAAATTGAATAAAAAACATATTTGTCAAGAGGAAAAAGTTACTGCAAATTGAAAAGACGGACTTTAATTTTTTGTAAACCTTTTAGCTCTCGAAAAAATCAAATAAATAAAAGGTTTAATTTATAAAATAAATATTTCTTTTAATAAAATTTTTAAAATCAAATAGTATTTTGAAAAAAAAAAAAAACCTATGCATTTTTTAGATATTGAAAGTTAAAAAACTCAAAATATAAGTTTGAAAGTAATGCATTTATTAAAATCAAGAATATGAATTTTTATAAATAAAAATCTAAATTCAAGTCGTTATTTGTACTGTAAAGAAATATATATTTTTTTTTAATTTTTACATATTCATGGAATCATTTATCATGAAACCAGTGAAATTAATGCAGAACGGCAGAAAGGAAAAGGTTTTCTGCATCACATCTTCACTGACGATGAAAAGTTAATCTACTATGATAACCCTAAGCGTCGAAAATGTTGGAGCCAGCCAGGTGAACCAAAAAATATTCATTCTTCAAAAGCTATGTTGTGCATCTGTTGGGATCAGAAGGGTGTCATCTACATATTATGAACTCTTTAAACCATTTGAAACCATCACTGGCGATCGTTACTGACTGCAGCTAATGCGTTGCAATCGAATGCGAGCTCTCAAAGAAAAGCGACCGGAATGGGGCGTTCGACAACGCCAGATCACACGTTGCTAAATCGCTCCAGAAATATTTAGAGGGACTGAATTGGGAAATCTTGCTCCATCCGCCGCATTCCCCGGATTAATATCTGTTCTGATCAATGAAGTCAGCTCTTATTGGAGAGCGCTTCACTTCTTACGAGAGCATCGCAAATTGGCTCAGTGAATGGATCAAGTCGAAAGAACTCGAATTTTTTGTCAGAGGAATCCGTGAGTTGCCTGAAAGATGGAGTATAGTTGGAGCTTTCAATAATTTCATGTATTATTTAATTGCTATTCCCATAGAAAAATTAATAAAAAGAGATTTTCAATTTTAACGATTTCTAGTTTTATTATTTTTGTATAAACTCTCAGCAAATTTTGTAAAACACCTTTCAGTCAAAAACTTATTTTGTGTAACTATTATTTAAGCGGCAGGGTGAAAATCCACAAAACGCCAGGGCATTCCTCTTTTTTAATTTTTTTTTTTTTCATCACAAAACTGTACTCGGTTGTTCCGTAAAAAGTCCAAAAAAATATAAATTATGCCCAAATTTTAATTTCTGTGCTATACATTTTTATTGATGAATATTTTAATTAAATCTAAATTATGAATTACTTTCTTTGAGTTTATACATAATTATAAAATTCATATTTTTGGTGGAAAAATAACTTTTTGTAAAATCAAAAACCAGAATTTAGATGCGTTATTTTAAAAATAATTAAGATACTTTATTTTAAAAACAATTTAATCACAATAAAACTAATTGATAGTCTGATGAAATTAAAATTGGTGCGTAAAAAATGTAAGGAGAATATTTTTTGATGGAAAGAAGATTAAAAAATTGTCCATGAAAGAAGCAATAAATAGAATATGAAATAATATAAAAATTGAAATTTTTGCAAAAAGCCATTTATTGATTAGTATATATAATAATTTTTTTCTTTTTAATACATTTTTTTCGAAAAACACCAGCAAATTCGTTCTTTATTCCGAATATCATTTTATTATTTGCATGAAAGAAGCAGCGAGTAGAATATGAAATAATATAAAAATTTTAATTTTTGCAAAAAACTATTAACTGATGAGTTTTCATTATAAGTACCAACAAATTAGTTCTTTATTCCGAAAATCATTTAAAATTGGCAATATTCGATAATTAATATAAACATTGCACTATTGGGGGAAGAACCGGTTATTTGATGCTTTGTTTTTGTTTTATTTTTTATTTACAGTGTTCGAGAGTTAAATTAAAATTTAAGTATTTGCAAGAAGCGATGTTTTTTTTATTTTGGTTTTTTTTTAGTTTTTTCACTTTCTTAATTTTTTTTTTAAGTTTTTTCACTAAATATTTATTCTGACCAATATTTCAAAATTTCCAGCATTCAGATGGATTGCAGATTTATAAATTATAAATTTCAAAATTTGTTATTAAAAATAAATACAACCTCAAATGTGCTAGTTTTGAATAAAAAAATTCTCATCAATGAATTTAGAAAGCTAGTTCAGGCAACATGCATTTCAGAGACTCTATAGCTTTTCTAGCATGCCGCTTTCAGAATCGAAAGCTATTAACTTTTCGAAAATTTCAACAGTTCAGTATTTGAAATTAAAAAAAAAAATTTCGGAAAATCTTAAACTATTGTATTTTTTCATAAAATTGTTAAGCGATTTTAATATGCACTACCACTTGCTCCAAACATTACTTCTAGCTGAAATAAACTTCATTAGTTGGCTTCACTTTGCGAAATTTTCCTTTGCCGCCAAATTATTTCAAACTCACCACTAATCGACTTGTCGAATTCAATTTTTTCCCCTAACTTTTTCGATTTTCAAAAAAGTGTTAGCTTGTTTCATTTACTGTATCCAACAACATCTGCGCTTTCGAGACCATCACTTAGGCTGCCATTTAACTCATTTAACAGCAACTTGCACACAAATTTTCGGAAAACCCCTTAACCACGCAGCTGACTGAAGCTGACAAGTGCTCAAAATACTGCTGAATCGTTGCAATAAATAAATTGTGCTACATGCCACACGCTTTGTGACATGCCACATTTGCCACACCGCAAAACAAAGACAAATTGCCGACTGCTGCTGCTGTTGTTGCTGTTGCTGCTGCGCACAGCTGCAATTAATTGCTCTTGTATTGGTATCCTAATATCACACTTAAGCTTGAGGTTGAAGGAACGAGAAGTGGATCAAGAACATGAACACTTACGCGTACGACATACACACATAACAATAACATTTGCTTTGGGCTTTCGCATCCCAGCTGCTGTCATAATGAAGCGAAATTAGTCAGTTTGCTTTTGCCTTCAACTATTGTAAATGTTTTTTTATTTTTTTATTCACTATTTAACTTTTTCATACCATGTCATTAACGTCATTTGCTTACCAACTTAAGAGGCGACACGTGCGCCATACGCACAATCAACTGCACAAGCCTTTGGGGCGCAAATGGCAAGGGAACTGTATTTGCGTTTATTTACGCACACATGCAGGCATGCGAAATATTAGCATACTATATTTACTGGTAGCTTTATAACAATTGCCGCATTCACTTTACTAACGAATAGCTTACGAGGGGTCTCCCTTTATTTCTTGCACTCATTTCCTTCCCCACCTCAAGTGTATTTCTATACCTCAGCATAGAAGCAAAAGTTCAAATAGGTTAGAAGAGCGTCCCAAAGACAACGGGCAAAGGGAGCCAGCCAGCTAGCCAAGCAGGCAATGCGTAAAAAGTCAAAGAGTTAAATTCGTATAAAAGACGCTTAGAGGCTTCCGGAGTGTTTAAATTCACATTTGCAGCGAAACGACAACTTAGCACTTCCTTCGAGTTGAGAGTTTGAGAAGTTCTTACTTCCGTTGCAATTATGTAAAGCGCTTGGCTGTTTTCTTAATAGTCTGGTTGATTGGTGGTTGTAGTTATTACTTTTAATCGGCTTTATACAAAAAACATGTGCACTTATATATGTATATATACGCATATATTCAATTATACATAGCGCTATGTAGTAGTCACTCACTGAGAAATTCCGCTATGTAGCACTCACTCAGTGAGAAACGCACCTTAGCTAAATTTCGGCAGACGGCACTACTGTAATTTATTTCATAATTGAAAATATTTTTCTCTTTTCTCAATTTATTCACTTTATTTATCTTCTTACTACATACTTTTCACACATTACTTTGCCAATTTAAATTTTTTGCTCCATTTTCCTCTTTATTGCGATTTTGCGAATTCGCTTCGGTAGCCGCCGTGAGTCATTGCCATTCAAAGCAGCTGGAAACTCCCAACATCTTTTCAGACAATTTACATATTTACATATATACAGGCATATATACGAGTACATAAATGTATTTGATATTTCCCTCTCAAGTATATCTTATGTAGCCAACACTCTCTGATTGCTTCCCGCACTTGGTTTGTTAGTTGGATCTGGCTGATTATCTCATAAATCAGCTGCAAGTTTCGCACAACTTTACAAAAAGTTCAATTAGACCGTTTCTTTACGTTTTTGTTACTGCTTTTATACTTGCTACACAAACATTGTCCGCTTTGATTTGCTTCTGGCGTGGTTTTAGTCTTTTATTTCTCTATTTGCTTTTTTCTTTTTTAACTCGTTTTGTGGGATATTCTTGGAGGTTAAATGGGGTCAAGTTGAAATTGTGGTTCAATGGGCCCACGGAAATAAAGCATTACGAAATTTGTTCTCTGATATGAGTCATGCTGAAATAGGGGGAAGGAAGTAGAGAATAGTTATAACTTCAGGGAAAAATTAAAGAAAATGTAAGCACGGAGAAAAAACAAAACAAAATGAAAAAGAGCGGCATAATAAAAAAAGCTAAAACCAAAAAAAAAAAAAGAAAAATACATGCACGCCAAAAGAAAAATTAAAATACGAAAAAAAACTATAAAAAAGAAAATTAAGATAAAAAAAGGAAAAAATAATTAAATAGAAATGAAAAAAAAATGGAAAAATAAACATAAATAATAAAAAAACGAAGCGAAGAAAAACGAAAATACGTATAAAATATAAAAATGAAAAAAGAAGGAAATACAACAAAACATAACTGAAAAATATTACAGAAAAATAAAACTGCAAATAAAAATATAAAAAAAAATTTAAAACTGAAATTAAAAAACAAAATGTTAAAGATAAAAGTATATACAAAAATTGGAAAAACAAAAAAATTAAATACAAAAAGAAAATTAGTAAAAAGAAATGAAAAAGAAGTAAAAAAATTAACAGAAGAAATAAACAATAAAGCAAAAGAAAAATACAAATGAAATATAAAAAGGAAGATAAAAAACAGAAAAACCTGGCAGAAGAATTAAAGTATTTGTACTTTAAATATGTAAAAGAAAAATGGAAAAAAATTAAGAACTAAAAAAATGAGAAAAAATATACAAATTAAAGATGCAAGAAAATAAATAAATAGACAATTGAAAAAAGTCAAACCCAACTAAAAACCAATATGCGAATAAAAATATAAGAACGAAAAAAAAACATAAAAACAAAAGAAAAAACAATAAAATAAAAGAAGGAAAAATAAAATGTATAAAAATTAAAATTAAAAAAAAAAAAACGAAAATGATGTGGATAAAAGTATATATTGTATAAAAATTGGAAGGCCAAAAACAAAAAAATTAAAAACAAAATTTAAATACAAAAAAGAAAATTAGTGAATAAAAATGAAAAAATTAAAATAAAAAAATAAAGAAAAATCTGACAGAAAAATCACAAATAAAAATATAAAAGAAAAATGAACAAAAAAAAAAAAAAAATTTAAGAACTAAAGAAAATGAGAAAAAATATGCAAATTAAAGAAGCAAAAAATATAGACAATTGAAAAAAGTAAAACACAACTAAAAACCAATATTCGAATAAAAATATAAGAACGAAAAAAAACATAAAAAAAAAGAAAAAAACAATAAAAACGAAAAATAAAGCATATAAAAATGAAAGTTAAAAAAACAAAAAAGAAAATGATAAGGATAAAAGTATATATGAAAATTGGAAGCCCAAAAACAAAAAAATTAAAAACGAAATTTAAATACAAAAAAGGAAATTAGTGAATAGAAATGAAAAAGAAGTAAAAAAAATAAACAGAAGAATCAAACAACAAAGCAAAAGAAAAATACGAATGAAATATAAAAATGAGAAAAAGGAAAATAACAAAACAAATAAAGAAAAACTTGACAGAAAAATCACAAAAAAAAATGTAAAACAAAAACGAAAAGAAGTAATAAAAAAATTTAAGAACTAAAAAAAATGAGAAAAAAAATAAACAAATTAAAGATGAAAAAAAAAATAGACTAAAAAGTAAAACGCAACTAAAAATATAGAACGAAAAAAATAAAAAATATAAGAACGAAAAAAAAATTAATTTTTTTTTAATTACAATAAAGTCAAATATAAAAATTAAATGAAAGAACAAAAAAGCGATAAAAATAAAAATATAAATGAGAAACGCACTCAAAAAAAAAAATTTATAAAAAATAAAAAGCAAAATTAAAACACAAAAAAGAAAATTATTGTAATATATAGAAATGAAAAACAAAATAAAAAACTATACATAAAAATTAAACATTAAAGTAATAGGAAAAAATTACGAAAAAATATAAAAATGAAAAAAGGAAACTAAAACAAAAAATTAAAGAAAAATCTGACAAAAAATTAAAATACAAACAAAAATATAAAAGAGACATGGAAAATAAAATTTTTAAAATAAAAAATGAATAAAAACAAAAAAGTAAAAGTAAACATACAAATTAATAATAAAAAAAAAGCAAAATAACAATACACAAAAATTTTAAATTAATAAAAAGTAAAACACTACTAAAAATGGAAAAGAAAATAAAAAACAGTAAATAAAATGAAATAAATGAAAAAATAAAATAAAAGTTAAACACTAACTAAAAGAAATATATGAAAATTTTAATAAAAGTATAGAAATGAAAACAGTAATATAAAAGAAACAAAAAATATTAATTTGACAGAAAAATTAAAATACAAGTAAAAGTTAAAAAATTAAAATAATTACAAAATTTAAGTCATACAAAAAATTAAAAAAGATAAAACCCAAATAGAAATTTGGTAAAATGAAAATGATAAAAGAGAAGTAATATATGAAAATATAAAAAAATGTAAAAAAAAGAAAAATAAAAATTGATCATGAAATGAAATTAAATGAAAATAAAAATTTGCTAAAGTGCAAACTAAAATATAAAAAATAGCGGCACAAAAACATTAAAATTAAAAAAAAATAACAATTTAAGTAAAAAAAAAAACTAATTAAAATTAAAAAAAAAAACGCAAATAAGAATTGAAACACAAATAAAATTAATAAATAAAAATGAAAAAGAGAAGCAAAATAAAAATAAAACCTAACGAAAACACATAGAAACCTCAAAAAATATTAAAACGCAAATGGAAACTGCGAAATGGAAAAAAGTCCATGAATATCAAAATAAAAGCTGAGAAAAAAATTGACAAAGAGAGGAAAAAAACGAAATTAAAATTAAGAAGAAATATAAATGGGAATTAGAGAATACAATAAAACAAAATAGCTGGAATAAGAGAAATGAAAATATTTAAGAAAAATGAAAACGCAAATAAAAATATGAACAAAATTAAAGAAAAATAAAAAAATAAAGAAATTAAAAGAAACAGAAACAGAAAAGGAAAAAGAAGAAAGGAAAAATGAAAAACGAAAGCGCAAAAAACTGAAGAATGGAAACACAAATAGAAATGAAAATAAAAAATAAAAAATGAAGAATTAAAACACAATTAAAAAAAGGAGAAATAAGATAAGAAAACTACAAAAAAAACCTAGGCAATTTCTTAAGCTCAATTCGTAAATTGCTACTAAATTATTATAGCTTAAGTAAGAAAAGAAAGAAAACACAAATTGAAAACTCACTACAGCATCAACACTTTCCTACGGCCAGCGAATTTACTCGTTCATTCATTCATTGAATTTTCTGTCGCCAGCGAAACTTATTTGCCACATTTTACAGCTTCGACAGTAACAACAACAACAACAACAACAACAACAGTAAAGGCGCTAACGCGAACGGAAGTGTACAATGTTGCCGTTGGTAATTTGAGGTAACTAATCAGAAACGGAAACGCCACCACTTAAGGCAACAACAAGAACAACAACAAGAACTCGAATAAGAACCAACACAACAACTGCCAAGATGATTAAGTTTCGCTATAAACGCAAAGAACCGGCTAGCAGCACAGCGGCCAATAAAACAGCAACAACAACAACAAAAGCGCTGGAAGAAACGAAAGCCACGAATAAAACTAACAATAACAACAGCAATAATACTAAAAATAGCGCCGCGGAAAATCACAAGGAGGCCAAAACAGCTTCTGGGGTGACGGCAACGAAGGAGAATTGCCGACCAAACCAGAATGTGATGACACAGCAGCAACAGCAGCAACAGCAGCAACAGCAGCAACAACAGCAACAACAAATGCAACAATTTCAACAGCAAATGGAACAAAAGCAAATGCAACAACAGCAAATGCTGCAGTTTCAGCAGCAGATGCAACAACAACAACAACTCCAACAGCTACACATGCATCAGCAGCAACAACAACATTATTTGCAAGCAGCTACCAACTCCGCAACCAAGAACAATTTGCTTTTAAAGCCACAGCATCCGCAACACGCCCAGCTGATCAGCAACAATGGCACTTTACCGCGCAGTAGTCCGCGCAAAACACACGACCCGCTGCTGGATGGCTACAAATCGGCAACGTTGACGCGTCAAACCGCCAGCAGCCGCAAAGTATCCGCGCTGGCGAAGGTGGCGTCTACGGCGGAGTTGGCCGGCTGGGGCTATGCGTTCGGTGGCAGCATGAATAATATAATTAACGGCGGTGCCAACACAAACAACAACTACTATTACAAAAAAAGCAACAGCAACGAGCACATCTTCGGCAGCAACGACACTTTACTCTCGCTGACGGCCAATGAAGTGTACGGCGAGCGAGATCGTTGCATAAATGCGGTGATTGTGAGTGTTGAAGCGTAAACTGCTATGTCTAATTTAGTTTAATGCGATTTTTCTATTTCTTTTTAAGTATTCATACACGAGTGTGCCTGTGTGGTGTGTGACTAGTTTTGATGTAACTTGTGCTAGGCCTCACAGGGCCTATACTATTACGAATGTTGTTGTTATTTGTTGCTAATTTTATATTTTTTTCATTATTTTTTATTCATTAGGAACTTTTCCAACAACTACAAACCAGCTCAGAGCCCGCCCTATGTCCGGAGCCTTTGCGTCGCGCCTTGGCCAGTGGCCCTCTAGCCGGTCGTCGCTTTCCCCTCGGCTGTCTCGGCGATGCGGCTGAATGCTTCGAGCTGCTATTACATCGAGTGCACTCGCACATTTCCGCCGACGATGGTGATGCTTGCGAATCGCAGGCATGCGTGGCCCATCGTCGCTTCGCCATGCGCGTCATCGAGCAGAGCGTCTGCAAGTGTGGCGCCAATTCGGAGCAATTGCCATTCACTCAGGTGAGTTAGAAAAAGAAAGAATAGAAAAAGAATAACTAATTTGCAATAATTAAAATTAAATTTTATAATTGAAGCGTATTTTTAGCGCGCCGTTTATAGTTTTCGCGAAAGGCAAGTAATTTTTGCTAGAAAGTGCTTTCAGCAAGCTTTGATTGCTCGAAAGTTTGTTTTGCTGTTTATAATTTTTTGTAATTAGTGAATTAAGAAAATGTATTGCTTTACGATTTCATTAGCATATGTAAAATTGTTGTTAATTGGGATCCACAATTAACTTTTTCTCCATTAAATGTTTATGTTTCACTGCAATTTCCTTTCTGTCAAAGGCATTAATGGCTTATTGATATAATAAAATAATAAGTATACTTTCAGAGTCACTTTCGAAATGTCTAAGTAACTTTCGTTTTCACTTATAGAATAAAAATGCAGTAAAACTATAAAAAAAAAAAACACAAACAACACTGACTACCTTTCCTTACTGGACTTCTTTTTTTTTTGAAGTTTCACAATTTTTAAACTACAATTTTAGTTTTCATATCACATTAAAACACATTAAAACACTGCGCTGCGATTACAATTATTTCATCTGAAACATGTAAAAAATGCGCTTTAAATTTTGCATTCTTTATATCAGTTAATATCATTATTGCTTAGGAGGGGGTCGGCAGAATTGGTCTAAAAAGTCTCCCACCAGGTCATCCACATCCTCCTGTCTGTTGTTAAAAGGAAATTGCATAACTTATTTCTTAGAAAAGCTCAGAACAGATGGAGCTACATTTCTTTGTGTGCTATTTCGAAAACCCTTACGTTTTAATGCAATACACGCAGGACGCAGAAAGTTCTTGGGGCTCCACGCCATTCAATTTCCAAACTCGTAGCTGTGTTTATCGGCCATTGAACGATCGTTATACACACAGAAAAGCTAGATTTATCATCTTATCTTCATTGAAGAAGCAGTAGACACTTTTCAGAGAAAGAGAGTATTGAGCACTTTTTCTATAAATGTCCAGGGTCGGCAGCTAGACACAGCCTAGGGCATTGCACCAGCCTTAATCCCATCAACCTTCTCCGATACATAAACAGCTCTGCCTGGCTGTAGATTTCTACCTATCAAAATGGCGTTTTAGTGCTATTTGGAGAATACCACACTGGTATTTCAACCATTTCACCTGCCTACCTACCTTTGAGGTTTTCATAAAAGCATAGAAAGCTTACAGTTTTTAAAATTTGCATATGCTGGAAAAATGAGGCAAGAGAGAGATTGAATTGGAGGAGGATTGCTGATGAAGCTGTGGTCCACCACAGACTGTGAATCTAAGAGAGATAGAGAGATTAACAAGAGCAAGCAAATATTTTTTATTTATTGAATGGAAAATTAAAATAAAATTATTATTTTACAAAGGCTTACAAAAATTTTAAATAAACAACAATACAATTTGGAAAGTAATTTCAATTGAAATAATGGCATTCATATAGACTTTTTTTTAGAATAAATCAAATGAAAAGTTTCAAGAATATTGAAGGATCAATTTTTTTTTTATTTACTGCGTGTATGGAAAATACAGTAGTAATAATAAAGTTTTTATTAATGGTTAATGGTTGTAAAGGGTTAAGGAGTAGCCCTTTAGCACTGCGACCATATTGATCTATTGTGCACCCTATGCTGTCTATTGGCTGTTAAGTATGCTTATGATATGATATATATAATATTAATAAAATTTAAATTATTATAAATTTAAATTATAACAATTTGGCCCCCGTAGCCGCAGGGAGTGACTACCATTCGGGGTACGTAGGTTCGAATCTCTGTTAAACACCAAAATAATAAAAAAAAAATTTTCTAATGGTAGTCGCCTCTCACCAGGCAATGGCAAACCTCAGACTGTATTTCTGCCATAAAAAAGCTCCTCATAAAAAACCTTTCGCCGTTCGGCGACGACTTAAAACTGTAAGATGATATTTGGCGCGCTTTTCTACAGACGCATAAAAAGTAGGCGTAGAAATTGCACGATTTCTGGCCCTTTTTGTAGCAAAACTTTGCTTGCGAATGCAGCCCATATGATAGAATACAGCGCAGAAAGGCGTTGATCTGTAATGTTTTTGGTTTCGATTGCTTCTTCCTGATTTATTTATTATTGCAAGAAAACGGTACCTATTGAGCTGCATCATAGTTAACGTATTATCTCTGAAACTTAAGGGGTTAGAGGTAGTCAGAGGCCGGAGAAAATGATATTTTTCAATGATTTGTTTTTTGCTAGTCCATTGTTTAATTTTACAAAAATAAAAAAATAGCATTAATACATCGTGTTTCGACTTGACTTTAGCAAAATTTTTCAAAAATAAATTAATAATTGTAAAAGTTATCGCTGTTTGTGTGGAACCCGTTTTTTCAGAAGTCCCTAGCAGTGATCATCACAAGTCCTTGGAGATTCATCTAAAATCAATCGGACAAGAGAAATTAGTTTTATTAATAGATAATCTTGTGCCTGATCGAAGTTTTTTTTTCCAAATTAACAATATGGCGGCCTCAGGATATATTTTTCAGATTTTTGTGATAAAAACCGACAATTAATTGTTAAAAAAATCGAAATTTTTGAAAAAAAATCCTTCGATCAAGCACGAGTTTTTTATGTTTTTCAGAAGTAGTATAAATTTTATTGAAATCTACCAAGCGGTTTTTAAGTTACAGAGATCACCAATTCAGAAGACATAGTTTTGAGAAAAACACATTTAAAGTTTTGCTATCGATTTTGGGGCGCCCGAACGTCCTTTGTTATTTGTTGAATAACTCGAAAAGTATTTGTCGGATTCACTTCAAATTTTCACACAATATTTCTAAGATATTATACTTTAAGAAAATGTAAAACAAATCCAATTTTTTGAAAACTCTGACTACCCTTAACCCCTTAAATTAAACTTATCTTACTTACAATGCTTTAGCAAGTAGCCGAAGGTATTAATCAGTCAGCAGCAGCCCAGTCTCAATAATTTCCGAAATGCTGCAGAAATCCTTTAAATATTGCTATTTTTGTATATTTGTAGATATATATTTAAAAAAAAAAATTTTTTATTTTTTTAATTTTTTTTTAATTTTTAGTCAATAGTGAGTTCCAAATTTTAAAATGAGCTGAATGAAGCTTATAACACTACTGACTTCTACACAAATAAGTTAAAAAAAAAAATGGCTCACAGTAGGCGCCTAAGAAATTCTCGCATTTAACTTTTATAAAAACAAGAACAAATTCTTAATAATTTGTCATAAATATTGCTAAACCTGTTCTGTCAACTCTTTCCAATAAATAAATGTGCTATAAACGCCTTCACATGGAAAATTAATTCATTTATGTGCACTCGGAAACCGGTAAAGCTACTTGAAGGCGCAAAAATCTGCAGTGGCACAAAATCTTAGAATTAAACCTCCTTTCCCCAACAAACGCCCACATCACCGCAAATGAACGTCAAAACCACTACTTGCCCTACGGCCAGCATTATGACTTTAGCTGCTGGTAGTATTTGCTTGCTTGATACAATGAAAACCTTCTGCGTCATTGCCCCGCACTCCGCACCTGCAGTGCTCCACTGCTATTTGGTGTTAAGTTCAAGTATGCAAATTTCTGCAACGCTTTGCTTAGTTACATACATATATACATACATACATTCATACATACAAAGCACGCAGTTAACACCGAGTTATTGCCGTAACGCTGCACACAAGAAGCACAAGAAGCAAAGCAAAAGAATAGAAGTAAAAAGTTGGCATTCAAGTACAGCAGCATAAATCAGCATCAAGTTAGACAGACATTAATTGCACACATTCATGCAACATGTGCGAGTATATGTGTGTAGATATGTAGATACGTGGTTGCACATTCACACGCGAAACTAGTTAATGAATTGGTGCGAATTAAACGAGTCTGACATCTTTGTTACTGCACTGCTGTGAATTAATGAGAAAAGTTTTCAAAAATTAAATGCATATAAATAAAGTTAATAAGTGTTAAGCGTTTTTTTTTTCTACAAATTAATAGCGCAGAATTCACTTAACTACAGCGGCAAGCATGCAATTGAAGATGCTTTAAGACGTGTTCAAGTTGAAGTTTTCGAACGCCACAGCCTCTGAGAACCAGTTCAAGTGCGCCGAAGTCAAGCGAATCCACGCCAACTGTAGAACTGTCAAGCACCTGCGCACTTGTTCTAATTTTTTCTAGCATTTTTCAGTAGCTACACTATTTATTTTAAAAGTATACATACATACATACATATTCCATATAAATATTATATATATACACAAAAAAATATAAATATTCATGCCAGCTAAATAAAATAGCTTGAGAATTGCTTCGTTCATGTGAAAATTTACTTGTTGTTGGCCATAAGTTAATTTGTGCAAATCATTGATTTTTTCTTACGCCACTCTTTTTCTCACTCGAATGGCTTAACTGTTGAAATATACAGTGTAAATACATATATTACATATATTTGTATCTATCAAGCATTAATCGTGTGTTGAAGGACAGTTTGACAAAAGAGATTAATGAATTGTTGAAGTAGTTGGCAAATCGATATAGGATAACTAAAAACGCGCAACTAACTGTATTTCGTCTAAGTACCACGCCGGAAAATCTATTGGCTCTATGCTTTAAAAATTTTACAAATTTTTGCATTGTAATTTTACATAGCTTCGCACCAAATTAATTACTTCCGTCTGCCTCGATAAATTTTTTGAAAGTTTTCTACAAGAATTTCGTAAAAAAAATATAGGAAAAAAAAGCAAACTTCGATAAAAGAGCGTATAACTCCTGGCCCCTCACCCCAAACATTTAGGTGCACTTGAGAAGAGCACTCAGTAGATCTCAGACCACGCTTCATGTCACAACACATCATTGAGGGTTTGTAGCGCAATTCTGAATAGTGCTTCTTGGCTGAAAAACTATCCACCAACAGTGCAATCAACTTATATAATTATTTACTCCCCTGCCTTTTTAATAACAAATCGAACGAGTATCTTTCTCCAGCTTAACCGATGCGTTGGGCGTAATCTAAGTGACACACGATTCCTTTCTTGATTTGGCGGCGAGTCATAAAACTCAAAAATTTGTCAAGGATTTGGAAGCTGAAATCAACAGCTGAAAAAAATGTTAGCCGCAGCCGAAGGGTTAGTACGTGACTGCCAATTGAAAATGCTTAGGTTCGAATCTTCGTGCATGAAATACAAAACAGATAAACCCATTTTTTTCTAATGGCGGTCGCCCCTCGTGAGGCAATGACAAATCTCCGACTGTATTTCTGCCATGAAAAAGCACCTCATAAAAAACCATTTACCCCGTTCGGAGGTGCCGTAAAACTGTAGGTTCCTCCATTTGTGAAACAACATCGAGGCGCATACCACAAATAAGAGGAGGAGCTCGGTCAAACACCCAAAAAGAGTGTAAGCGCCAACTATAAAGGATGACAGATTTAGAGTATCGGATTATAAATTGAAATACAACAACGCAAATTCAAATTGGTTGTGCAATCTTTGTTATTTTTGTACCAGAGAACCATTCATGACTTTTATTTTTTAAAGATAATCTCTTGCAAATGTTGGGCGCAACCGCGCCGTAATTCTGTCATCCGTAAATACCAATTTTGATTGACTCGCTGGAGTACTTCGGTCGGTATCTCGTGAATAACTTTAGTAATGTTGGCTTTTTTTACCTCAATCGAAGCTGGTGTACCACAAAAAAATTAGACTTTACATACCCCTACAAATAAAAGTCCAAAGGTGTGATATCACGCGACCTTGGTGGCCAATCCGAGACGAGGGATAAATTGCTTACCAAAACGTTTATGCAGTATATATAGTACATTATTCCACGAGCTGTTTGGCAAGTAGCGCGTCTTGTTGGAACCAAAAGTTGTGAAGATCACTGGCTTCAATTTCCGGCATCTCGCATCAAAAAAACGTTCATTACGGCGCGATGGCGTGCGCCATTCACTGTTACATTGGCGACAGCCTTGTCTTTGGGTATGAGCCGATATTCCTCTAACCCATAGACCGCACCAAAAAGTTGTTTTCAATGGATGCTTATTTCACTTGTTGGCGTAGCCATTAAGCCAAAAATGGGTCTCATCCCTCAACAAAATTCGGGTCCGAAAACTTCTGGTGAACACTTTTCACCGAACGCCTCGCTTAACTAGACTTAGGCGCCATTCACACCATTGTAGGCTTCGTAAATATATCAATAAATTCTGTGAGAAAGTACATTAGGAAAGTTTACAAAATTGTACCATGAGGGGTTAACATAAGTGCGTAAAAAGCAGTAGACTGATCAATCCAACTTAGTCATTGGCATTGCCTGCTGAGTGGTAGTTAATTTGCTTGGTGTTCTATGTCCAAAATGGGCAATGAACCGAGTAATAGTCATACCAACCTTTTCCGACCACGGTGACAAATGATGAAAAGATTTTAGAGGCGTGGCCAAAATAAGACCGTTAACCGGCTCTCAGCGATTTTCAAAGAATCAGTTGATTTGCTTACGTCATTAGGGTTGTGACGGCGGTTTGTTTGCGAAAAAACTGAGATTATTTTGGCGATATACGAAAAAAATTCACAAAGCCTCCGCTCATGTTGCTGCGTTGCCGTCTGTACCATGACTGATTGGACGATTTTGTCAATATGTGTGAAATGAACGGTCAGAATTCTGCTGGTGAATCACCCCGTGACGTGGCAGCCGAAATTTCTCTCACAATTTCGGGTCTCACCATAGTTATTGGCCAAACCTGGTAAATCTATCATTCTTGACGTGTGAAATGAGCGCGCAGAACTCTGCTGCCTATTTGTTTTTCAGCAGAGCTGATAGCCAAACCTGGTAATCTATCACCCTTGGCGGTTATCTACTTTACCCTAAGATAAATTTGGACTTTACTTTATTCCTTTTACCTACCGGTTTTTTTGGATAGTTTTGAATTACTAATTAGAATATTAAATAAACAAAGCTAAAAACATAATACTTTTTTTATTTATATTAAAAACTTTTTTATTAAAAATTCTTTTTTTTATTCAGTGCAAATAAATGCATTTTTTAAATTTAAATCAATATTATCAATAGTTGAAAAAATAAACTGTTAAAAATCGAACGACTTGCAAACTAATTCCTTATTATATTCAAATGACGCTAGTTACTAACTAGTATTAGTTGTACCAGTTTGTGTAAAGTTTTCCCTACTGGCGCCTCACTCATAATTGTTAAATGAATGTGTTCGAAGCAGCCTTGAATTGCTTTACGCAGACTAGTTTGTAATAAATGTATATAATTACTTTTTCTCAAAAACGGGCATGACTTTTCGAGTAAGGGTATAATATCAAAAAATACCGAATGCGTCGGCGCTCTTGGCTGATTGAGATCAGCGACAAAACAAAGAAACGGCACCAACAAACTGAAAATGAAATATATATGTGCGCAGAGCTCTGTAGCTTTAAACCAACAACATTCGCTTGATTTTTTTGGTGAAAGCCTCAGGTGAATTTCGCACCACGATTTTGAACGACAATTTTTCGGTACTTGTCTTCTTTACTCTGCTAGTCATGAAAGGCAATCCAACTTAAGAAGTCTATTAGTGACAGACGCAAAGATTAAATGGGCTATCGACACTTTTGGTCCTTATAAATCACCTGGACTAGACGGTACCTATCCTGCGAAATTGCAGAAATCACGGGATATTGTCTCACCGTTTATTAAAATTATCGTTAAAAGTTTTCTTAACATGGACCACATTCCGCTAGGATGGAGAGAGACAAAAGTCTCTTTCAAACCCAAGGCAGGCACGTCCTCACACACACCAACCCGAAAGACTTCAGACCAATTAGTCTTACGTCTTTTCTCTTCAAGTTTCTAGAGAGGATAGTGGACGAATATGTACGGGGCGTTATACCAATAAATAAGTTCTCCTTGGCGCAGCATGCCTACAATAAGGGGAAATCTACAGAAACCGCCTTACACTCGCTTGTCGGGTTGGTGGAAAAATGTTTATCACATAAAGAGTTTGCCTTGGTTGCCTTCGTAGATATAGAAGGCGCCTTCGACAATATAGTATAAAGGCGAGCGCTATAGTAGATGCTTTCGAAGACTTTGGAGTAGAACCAAACGTTGTTGCCCTGATAGAAGCAATACTCGTCAGAAGAAAGGTAACGACTAATTTTGGCAGCACTACTATGCTGGTGTCCTCTCTCCCCTCCTCTGGATTTTGGCGGTAAACTCCCTATTGCTGACCCTGGAGAGAGGTGGTTGACACGTCACTGTATACGCAGATGACTTAGTAATTGCTGTTAAAGGCAGATATCCTAACACCCTTATGGAATTCTGCGCTCTAACATGGCCACGCTTAGGAGCTGGACTGAGAGTAGGGGGCTCGCTATATATCCCATAATTCTCTTCACAAGCAAACATAGGCTTCTTATAATCTCCCCGCTAGTTTTTAAGGGTGTGGAGATTCCTTTGAGAGAGAATGTCAAGTATTTAGGACTCATATTAGACACGAAACTCACATGGAAACATAATTATGAGGAAAGAGTAAAAAAGGCCAACGTTGCATTATATACTTGCAAAAGGGAGGTCGGTATTGAATGGGGGTTAACACCTCGCGTTACTCATTGGCTATATACTTCGGTAGTTAGACCAATCTTAATATATGGAATGGTGGCCATCTGCTCTAAATGCGAATTACGCTAAAGTCATGAGTAAGGTCCAAAGAACAGCTCTTTTATGCATCTCTGGTGCTTTAAGGACTACCCCAAACAAAGCGCTAGAAGTGCTAATCAATTTGCCTGCACTAAATCTCGTAGGGAAAAACGTGGCCGCCGCCTCGGCGCTTAGACTTAAAAATATGGCGCTAAGGAAAGAATGGTGGTTTGGCTACGCCTGTATTTTACACACTCTGAACAGTCACAAACAAGAAATAGACTATTCTATTTCTAGACATATCTCCGACAAGCTCTTCAAGACAAGTATACCGTCATGAAGGGAGTGGCAGACACCAAGGCCATTGAGAAGGGGGGAATTAAATTTTTATACAGATGGTTCCAAGCTAGACGATAAAGTTGGCTATGGAGTATTTTCGAAAGAATTAGGACTGGAACTATCCGTTCGACTACCAGACTATTGCAGCGTCTATCAGGCAGAGGTACTAGGCAGAGGTATTAGGGATACCTATGGCCACGAGTAAACACTTGTTCACTTCTCTTACAGAACTATCTGGCGCGAGGATTAGATCAATCCTGCGCTTCATAAGAGCCTCAAATTGGTTTCATGAAAATAAATAAACAAAGTTCCCGTGTCGCACAGTGGTATCACAACGGACCTGTAAGGTCTAAGTGAGTTGGTCATACGGACCGACTACTACCATAACCTAACCTAACCTTTCTTTAACAGTCTATTAATTTACATTTCATTTAATCAATCGTAAAAGAGCGCACTTTTAAAAAATATTTTGGCTACTTTCGCCCCATTTTGTTGCCACCTCCTCGTTACCAAGATGAAATACTGGGTATTAGTAGCGGGAGAACTGTTACCGAGAATTGAGATGCATGGAAACATATCGTGAATGAAGCTAAAGCGCGCCGCGAGCTGTAAAGCTGCCCGATGATGATGAGTGCGGCTCGCATAAACACTTTGCTGAGCACTCTTCAATATCAATACCAATCTGCTCGTATTTCAAAAGTTTAACTATCCGAGAAATGCTAGTAAATGCGTATAAATCGCACTCCTATTTTACCAACTCCGTTTCTCGTCCAAATTAAATGGCATTATGTGCACATCGATAATGTAATGCCAATAAGAATTATGGAATGATCTCATGTAAGCACTAATAATCGCCTTAAAACTTCAACAGTTGGCTGATTGGCTGGTTGGCTTGACAACTGACATCGCCCACAGCACGACTTCAACTATTCTTGTTCAGATTGTGCCAATATTATGCCACTCACTGTCACTCAGGCGATCAGGAAGCATGGCAAAATGGATTTGGCGCGCCGTTTGGGCGCTTGCTTTCTTGCTTGCCAAGTGAAAATGAAAGGGTTCTGCGAGAAATGACCATGAGCTTGCTTTTCAATGTGTTTGTGCGAATCCATTACATTTCATTTTTTTTCTCTCAATTTTTTTTTGCTCGATATTTCTTATAACGCGTTTAATTTGTATTGTTTGACCCGCATACAATACACAACTTTTCAACAAAGCAGCATGCGGGCCCACGCCCCGAAATGAACTCATTAGTGGTGAAGCAAAAAATAAAAATAAAAAAAAAGTTTAAAGAAATAAGAAAAAAAATAACAAAAATAAAAGGAAAAATATATTCTAAACACCGCTCGCTTAACAATGGCTATGAAAAAAAAGCCATAAACAACTCCACTCAAATGGTAACAAAGTGCGGCTACCTTTTGTCAACCGCCTCACCACTTATATGTACATTGCACGAGAAAAGTCATGTTACTAGAAAAAAAAATAAGAATGTAGCGCAAACGGGTGTTGACGTGCGCTATATGTAGACGAGTGTGTGGCATTTTTTGAATTTTAATGCGCAAACGCCTATTATTAAGCTTTACCTCATATGACTTGACTTAAAGTTTTTTTCTCGCGCTGCCTTTTCGCTCTTTATTTCTTTTATTTATCTGCGCATGAATTAAAATTACTGTTTTTGTATTTTTTTTTTTAATATTTTTTCTCTTTTTGTCTTGTATGCTTGTTTTTGTGACTTCATACTGCAGTTGCTCCAATTCACGCGCGGCAACTTCTACGCCAACATCTACAGCTGTGGGCAGAGTAAAGACAAAAGGCAAAGAAAAAGGCAAAAAATGCATGTATTTAGTAAAGTCGATTACATTAAATGACAATTAAAAGCATATCAAAGCGTATCGAAGCGCTCAAACACGTGCTGCAACGCTTCTAACCGTAACCACTTGTCCACCGACTGCCCCCGCACTTTGCCAACTTTGGCCAACTGCGTGATTTCGGTTGCTCGAGTGCCTCAAGTGGGCGTTTTCCGGTGTGAACACGCAGTAGTAGTATTGATTTTCCAAATTCTCAAATGTAATCAGGCTATGCTCACCTCCAGCGGTCAAGCTGGCTGCCCATTTTTGGTCAGTGTTGAGCGTATTTTAATTTGTTCGCCAAGCACTACCTCGCAAGCAGTTGAAACTCATTGCACAGCTTCACTTCCATTCGACAGCTCCACTTCTTGTGATTTGAGTTTAAGTTTGATTAAGCGAAAAGTTGTGTAGCCCGCTCGCTTGGTCAACACATTCATTTGCACAATGAATGAACCCACGCGGGCTACCAGCACCGCACCTTTTGTATTCGGTTAGGTGGACGCCCTGAAAAGTAAATGTATACCATAAAATAATTTTAATTGTAAACGAGTAGGAAATCTAAAACACAGTTAAAAAAATCTATACAAATTTGGCTTCAGCAAATAATTTGTTTTTGTTTTTGTTCACTTCTCTTTCCAGATGGTCCACTATGTTTCAGCATCAGCGTTGACCTCACAGAATAGTTTGGCATTGCAAAATCATCAGCAACTGACATTTGGCCAATTGTTGCGCGCCGCTGGTAATATGGGTGACATCAGAGATTGTCCGGTAAGTGGTGTTTTTAAACATTCATAGCTTCCACTCACCATATTCGTATCGAAATAAATCTAAATCTGAACTTGTTTTCATCTCACAGAATGCTTGTGGCGCCAAGATTGGCATCTGTCGCGCGCTGCTCAATCGGCCAGATGTTGTTTCGATTGGCATTGTGTGGGACTCGGAGCGTCCTGCTGCCGATCAAGTGCATGCTGTGCTCAAAGCGATTGGCACCAGTTTACGTCTGTCGGACGTTTTCCATCAGGTAGCCGAACATCGTTGGGCTCAAAATGTACAACACGAATTGGTTGGTATTGTCTCGTATTACGGCAAACATTACACAACCTTCTTCTTCCATACCAAACTCAAAGTTTGGGTGTACTTCGATGATGCAAATGTGAAGGAGGTAAGTCGCGCTTATTTACTCTCGCCCATTTTCATTTGTGTATGCCTAACGTCTTTCTCTCTCCCTCTCTCGCTCTCGCTCGCTGTAGGTTGGCCCCAACTGGGAAGGCGTTGTCGATAAGTGCAGTCGCGGTCGCTATCAACCTTTACTTCTTCTCTATGCTGTGCCACAACCACCCTCAGGTGGGTCACAATTCGCGCCAGAGTCTAACCAATCCACTATTGTACGTCGCGCCATCACACCAAGCCCCATCACACCGGACAAACCGAATCTGGGCAATACCCGACGTGCCATTACACCGACACCACTGCGTTCACCCAACGACTATCAGAACCTGAGTGTCATACAGAAGAATATCTTTGCAAGCGCACCCTCTGCCGCACCGATCAATAGCGATGAAACCGACGCCTACATAAGCCGCAAGACTGTGGAGCATGTGTTGAATGCACAACAGTACCAGAATTTGAGCGTCGTGCAGGACAAGATTTTCGCCAATAACGGCAGTGTGGCGACGAATCAAACAGCTGATGAGAAGGATGCCGATTCGCTGGCTCATAAAATTGGCAAAGTACTCAACGCCCAACTGGTGCGCAAGTACCATTTACAGTTGCAGCGCAGTCAGAGCGCTGAATCTGGTCATGTTAGTGGCTCTTCGAATGGCTCGTCACCGCCGAGCGATGGTCTCACCATGCCCGATCACTTGAATCAGCCACGTCGTCGCGACTCGGGCAACTGGTCAGGCGATCGCAATAGCGCAAGTTCAGCTTCATCCACCACTTTGGATAATCCCTATCTGTACATGGTGGGCAAGCGCAATCCACCTGCAGTACCACAAAGTCCCACACGCAATGGATTGCCTTACGATCCCGGTTACGATTCATTCTCGCTTAGCTCTACCGATTCGTATCCCCCAAAGCACCATCTAAATCCACAACTCGCTAAGATACCCGAGGCCGGTGCTTCCACAATGCTCTCCGGTGACTGTGAAAAGCTCTGCAACGAGGCCGACCAACTGCTGGAGAAGTCCCGACTCGTCGAGGAATCACACGACCTCGAAACCGCGCTCGTGTTGTGCAATGCTGCTGCCGGACGCGCACGCGCCGCCATGGATGCACCCTACAGCAATCCACACACCATGACATTTGCACGCATGAAACACAATACGTGCGTAATGCGTGCACGCAGTCTGCACCGTCGCATTTTAGTGGAGAAGGGCGCCGACATGGACGCCATGCCGGAGATGAAGCACATGCGTGAGGGCAGCAACAGCAGTGTGAAACACGTACGACAAAATAGCAAAGACAAGACATTGGACAAGACGCCAATGCAGGTGTGCGCCACAGCCGCCACCACTGCAGCAAATAAAAGCATTGAAATCTACGCAACACTGCCGAAGAAGAAGAGCCCATTGAAGGCATTGGCAGCGGCGGTGGGTAATGATGATAATGCCATCGAATATGAACCGCCACAACCGGTGTCCGCTAAGCCGGAACGCGAGAGCCGCTCGTTGTTTGGACGCAGCAGCAGCAAGTCGGAGAAGGAGAAGCGCAGTCGCAGTGAGGATCGCAATAAGCTGACGCGTGAGTTCTCGCTGACCGAAACTTTGTTGGTGAACGCGAAAGATACGCTGAAGAAGCACAAAGAGGAGAAGGATGAAAAGAAAGAGAAGGACAAGAATGGCAAGAAGCAACATAAGATACGGCGTAAGCTACTTATGGGTGGACTCATACGTCGCAAGAATCGCTCCATGCCCGATCTAACCGAGGCTGGAGATGATGCGGCAACCCAGAAAGAAGCACCCGCACAACTGGCGACTTCAGTAGACGACAGCTCGGTGGGGTTGAATGGCAAGAATGGCATGAGCGGCTACATCTCGGAAGGTCACTTTGACTATCGCGACTCGAACAATGCCAATCCGAATTTAGAACGCAGCAAACTCATGCGCAAAAGCTTCCACGGCAGTGGTCGCCAGTTGACAGTGGTTGCTAAGGTCGCGCCACCGCCACCTATGCGCACCAGCTCTGCGCTGACACAACAACAGCTGCAGCAACAATTGGCATTGCAGCAGCAACAGGACGCAGCGGTACTACAACATTTTCACCACGAGGCGAATCTCTCCAATATTTCCGCAATGAGTTCCAACACTTCAATCAGTGAGGACTCGTGCCAGACCATCATTACGACCTGCGCGCAGGTACACAACGAACAGAGTCCGCTCAAGGACAGCTTGTATCAGCCATCGAACATTATGGGACAATATCAGCACCATAACGGTTATACTGCTACAGCGATCGATCTTGGTAGAGATGAAGTAGATGGCATTGCTGGCGGAGGCAATGGTAATGGCAGAGGCAGCAGCAATAATCCAAGTGAAGTACCACTAGAATTGCCGCCATATCCAAGCCCACCGCAGTCGGTGTGCCACTCGCGACAGGCCAGCGAAGATTTCCCACCGCCGCCACCGGAAATCGATCTCGAACCGCTAAATCATCAGATCAATCAGATTCAAGTGCTTGAGGCAAACAAACAACAACGCAGCATGGAGACGCTGGAGGGCACTTCCAGCATATTGGCGCAATTGCAGCAAAGGCACCAATTGATGAAAATGCGTAAAGAGCAGGCTACGCCGACCAGCGAACCCTCTACCTGGCTAAAAGAGTTACAGGCCAAGCAAACTGATCTCAGAAATGCGCAACGTGCCACAGACTCACCAGTCGCGCACTTAACACAACAGTCCAACGGCGTGCGCGAATTAGCGCATCGTTTCGAACAGACGAAATCAGCCGGCGCCAATGAGCAGCAGCCACTGCGCTCCTACTCATCACAAGAGCTGTTGCTCAATGCAACAAAGCCACAAATTCGCACACAAATGAATGGCTTACCGCCACCGAACCACCATGTCATGACGGCGACACCCACACCCAGCGCACTGCCACCCAAACCCGAATCGGATGAAGTAGACTGCGCGCCACAACGTTTGCAGCGCTTACCGCCGCACCAGGTGTTGCCCAAGCCGAAATACGAAGTGACGCAATCACAGATCGCCGAGGAGCTGCGTGAGGTGGAGATGCTCAATACAATGGTGCAGCAAACGCTGAACAATACGCCAGCCGTACAACAACAGCAACCGCAGCCGCAACAGCAACAGCAGCAGCAGCAGCAACAAAGCGCGACCACGGCTACAGTGCCAAAGCGCGTCAAGAAGAAGAGCGTATCGTTCTGCGATCAGGTGATACTTGTGGCAACAGCGGACAATGAGGAAGACGACGATTTTATACCGAATCCGATTCTAGAGCGCGTCTTGCGTACAGCGCAAAATCCCAACGATAAAGTAACGGCGCAAATGATACAACAACAGCAACAGAATATCATACGACTGCCAACGGAAGCACAACCGCGCATCGTGCAGCCCCTGCCGCCGCCAGTTCAGCAACAACAACAACTACCACCGCCACCCACTTTGGCGCAACAGTCGCCTATGTTGGGCGGCGATCGGCGCCCGGTGCCTTTGCAGGGGCAAGAGATGCAGCGCTACGTGCAGCTGCAACGCCCACAGCTGGAAGCGCTGCGGCAACAACAACAGCAAATTCAGCAACAGCAGCAGCAGCATCAGCAGCAACAACAACAACAGCACCAGTCTGCTGTGCCATACATGCAAGCGGGTCAGGTGTACACGCCCATTCAGGACATTTATCGTTTGCAACAACACCAACAGCAACAACAATACACTTCACAGCTGCCGCCACCACCGCTGCCACCGGCACATCAGCAGCACGCACAATACGATGAGCGGATGCATGCCAACAATCTCAACAACAACAACAACAATCATGTTTTGCTGCCGGCGCGCACTAGCATGAGCGGCATCGCTAATGTTGCCACGCAGCAACATATGCAGATGCTAGCAGCTCAGCAGCAGCAACAGCAACAGCAACAACATTTGGACGCGCAATCGAGCTATGTGAGCATACCACGCACACACATGAATCACCAGCAGCAGAGCTACTCAGTGCAATTGCAAAAGCACCAACAACATTTGCAACAACAGCAACAGCAGCAGCAACAACAACAAATTCCATCGAATGCAGCCTACTATCCGGGCGTGCCAGGTCTGGACGCGCCACCACTGCCCTCACCCTATCAACGCGTGCCGCTACCGCACGGATACCCCGCTAGCGAACAATTTCCCAGCAACAACATGCCGAAGCCACAACATCCCTACCCATCACCGACAACCACACAAAACGCCACTGCCGCGCCCTCGCCTTACTTTCCCCTGCCACAGAACTCAGCCGCCGCGCTGGCGATGAGCGCCAACAGCCAACCGCAGCACACCAAGGCATCACATCAGAAGAAGGTCAGCTTTGAGCCTGGCACCAAAGGTGAAACGGACTCGCTGTGCAATGGCAGCAACAATAACAACAACAGCAGCAGCAACATGTCAGCGGCGCTACCACCGAAGCCGATGAATCTCACCGCCACCAACGCCAACGTCAACAACAGCGCAGCCGCAGCGCAACAAAATGGGCTGCCCGCGGTTATGGCGATGGCAGCGGCTGCAGCAGCCGACAGCAGCGTCAATGTGACTGCAATACCGACACGCGTCTACAACAACGCCATCGTCAAGGCATCCGCCAAGGCGGTGGAATGCAATTTGTGCCGGAAGCGGCATGTGATCGCGCCGGCCGTCTACTGCACCAACTGTGAGTACTACTTGCAGATGTTGAACAGTCGACGGTAAGAAGGAAGATGGTCGGTCGCTGGCACCGGGAGCAAAATGTGAAAGTTTGCAAGATGAAAGTGCGGAAATGTGGCAGCGCAGCAAAGCTGCGGCAATGATAAACAAAAATCGCTGAGCGAATTTAGGTTGTTTACGATTGCATTTCCATAGAATTAAGAAAATAATTGTTGGTTTTGTAGTTGTAAAATTTTTTTTTTATATAGTAGTAGCTTAATAGTAGAGTTTAGTGAAACTATGAAATCTCAAACGAAGTTGACGCCCATTACAAATTAGTTGGTGCAATTCGATAGACATGCAGACATTTTGAAGTTTGCTTCAGAAACTGAAGGTAAGTATATGGCATTGTTTTCATACCTACATGTCAGCCTGCATGCACAAACGCATACAAAAAGCTGTCTACTTGTACTATAGGCACAAACTTTAAACTGTGTGGCTTTTGAACAATTTTTGGAAATTTTGACGCGAACTCTCTTTCTCAGCTTTTCCTCCATTGCATGCAATTCCTTTATGGTTCTACATAAAGCACAATTGGCAATATTTTTAATTCAAAAAAGAAAAAATTGAGCGATTAATTGATTACAACAAAAATTTGCTTTCCTGCTACTTTTAAAAGCTTTTAAGTCTTTGACTACTCAAAAATAAACTACCACAAAAAAGATAAAAATTTACTTAACTCTTCCATTTCGTTTAACAAATTAGTAATAGCTTACATCGAATATTTTTAAATATATTAAATATCAGTTAGACGTACATACATATCTACATATATAAATACTTACACAATTAGAAATACACACGCATTTACATACATACAAACAATACATTTAAAGAAATTCATGAAAATCTCATACATTAAACCCATCTAATCGTTGTTTACACAAAATTACAATAATTATTATTTTATATTCACATATACATACATATATTAAGCGCTAAATTACTACATACATACGTATATATTAGCATAATTAGTCGCTAGTTGCAAGCGCAGCGTTTGGGCGTGGGGCTGTCGAACGGCCACCAGCCCCCAGCGCATGCATTTCACAAAATATTTTTATTTTATATTTACAATTAAATTTTACTTATCAATATTGCGTATATATATATATATATAGAGCTACTGCGTATGTGTGTATTTGTTTTATGATATTTACATTTTTTTCTTTTGTAAGTTTTATAATGTTTTTCCCCACAGAAAAAAATAATGAAGAAGTAGAACAGCTGCAGCTGAAAAGAGATGTCTTCATCCAACTAAAAGAAAAACACAAACAATAATAATCATTTGCCTAATAAATAAATAATTTCTTTTTTACAGATACAAAAAATATCGTGTTTTTATTTAGCATAAAAGTAAAAGGGTTATCCTCATGTTTCAATTATAGTAGGTTGTTGAATAAGTTCGTAGCGTTACAAAAAACGCTGTTGCTCGATGACGGGCGAGATGCTGAGAAGCAATTTGAAGGCGATTTTTTTGGCTTTTTCGTTGAGCTCGTGATGCATCCAGGCTCCCAATTTTTCGGTAAATCCGATGGAATGAAGGTGATTGAGAATAGTTTTATGATCGCAGCTCATTTTTTCCGCCAATTCACGACTGGTTTAGCGACTGCTCTCCTTGAATTTGATTTGAAATGCTCTTAATCGAATTCAGAAGACCTTCCGCTACGGAACGTGTCCCCACTTTTGAGCTTTGCAAACCATTTCCGTGCTGTAGACGCGCCTATGACACCTTCTCCATACACGTGGCAAATGTCCCGGGCTGTTTCGGCCACTTTTTGACCTCACTGAAAAGCAAAGAAGAGCAAATGTTGCCTCCTGGGTAGTCTATTTCTGAAAAACTCTGTACATGATTGACATTTAGTGCTGTGCGAATGGGCTATCGGCAAATCCCATCAAAACTAATATTGTCCTCTTTACCAGAGGAGTCACAATCCAGCTATCCCAAGAAATTAAATATCTTGGAGTAACCCTCGATAGTAAACTACTCTGGAAATCACACGTTGAAGCAATGGCATCCAAAGCACTAACAGCCTTCTAGCAGTGCAAAGGCGTCTTTTGGAAAGCGTGGGGTCTTTCTCCCAGCAAGGTCCTATGGATGTATACGGCTATGGTAAGACCTATTATCACCTATGCATCAGTGGTCTGGGTGAGTAGACTCTCTCTCGTGGGAGTCAGGAGGTCCTCATCGAGACTACAACGTATTGTGGCCAACTGTTGCACTGGAGCTTCTCCGACTACTTCAGGCCCGGCATTAGATGCTCTGATTGGTTTGCCACCACTTGATGCTTTCGTCCAAGGAGAAGCTTTGAAGGCCATCTGCAGGCTGAAACATAATGGGTATTGGTACGACCCCTGTCCGGCATTGGACAACGGAGTAGGCATGGCTTCGATCCAATGATCCTCGCCATGCCCCTTGATTCCATGCTATCAAGAGTCGTACTCGAAAAGAGATACAGTGTGGTGCTGCCAGAGGCTGCGTTGTGGTCAAACTCTGAAAATGAGCCCGGCAAACACTGTTTTCGCATTTTCACAGTTGGCTCCAGGACCGAGCATGGGTCCGGCTCTGGGGTCTACGTGGAATCCAGCGGGACAAAACTGTACTTTGCTCTTGGAATGCATGCGTATGTGTTTCAAGCGGAGGTGTATGCTGTTCAAGAAGCAATGAACTTTGTTGTGGAAAACAGATGGAAAGGCAGATCTGTATGTGTCTGCAGCGACAGCCAAGCTGCGCTCATGGCCTTATGCAGCCCTTCAACCACATCAAGAGTAGTTGAGTGATGCAAATCCAGGTTAAGCTTAGCCGGCAGGCATAACAGCCTGAGATTTCTGACTCTTTAGTTCTGAGGTCAACTTTCTTGGCCCGGAGCCCGTTCTGCCACTCCCTTCTGACACGGTTAGCAAACGGGTTACTCTAACTCACAAGCGAGCTTGGCAAGTTGAGAGGCTGCAGATGAACTAAACTGATGTTACCTGTCATGTCCGACTGACTGCCGCAAATCCTCCTGTCCCTAAGCAGAGGGGACTGTAGGAGACTGGTTGGACTGATGACGGGCCACTTTTTAAAGGGCAAAGCATATGTAAAAGGTGGGCATTTCAGACAGTGCACTCTGCCCAGCATGTGGGGAGGAGGATAAGACGGCGAATCCACTCGAATCAGGCTTGAGGTATTTGGTACTGATGTGCCAAAGAAATGACCACCTTGGCTCCTTGGCACCACAAGATCTACTCAGATTTCTTCGGAAGTCGAGCAGATTTAAAGAAAATTAAAAAAGGGAACCCGAGTGCAGTACGATGGACTTAATGTTGTCCGAGTATTGTACTTGCTAGTTGTCCCGACAAAAAAAAAAATCCGTTTCTAAGCCTCAAATCTAATAAAAAATTAAAGAACTCAAAAATACAATTGGCATAGGTTTGTTGATCAGAAAGAGTTCTACCGAATGAATACTTACCATTTGCCAAACAGCAAAAAAATCGTTGTAAAATAAACGAAAATAAAAAAACGCCAAACTAATAAGGTTAGGTAAACAATGACGACAGAATTTTGTCACTCCCTTATAAAGGGTTGCATTTACGATGGAGGGAGAAAGAGGAAAAATGTCTTCCCCTTCTTACCTAAGGGAGTGAGAAAGATATGAAATGTAGGTTTTAAGTTAGTTTGCAGTTATATTATATAAAAAATTTGCAATTAACCCGAGTGCTTCCGGATATACGGGAGCTGCTTTAAGTTGGCCAAGTTTGTTTATTACACATGGGCTGAAAAGTCCTGGGCCTAACACATAGAAGGCACTAGTTTTATTGCATTCACAATTTTATTATTTTCAAAACAATGGATCAAAAAGAATTTCGTATTTTAATTTTACACTGCTTCTTGAGGAGAAATAATACCGTTCAAGCGAAGCAATGCCTTGAAAAGGTTTATGGGGACGATAAAACTTCAAACATGGTCGTAGAGACACCGATGATGCACAACGCAGTGGATGTCAAAATGAGGCGGTAACACCAGAAAACCAAAAACAAAACCCAAAAAATCGTTTTGAATGATCGGAAGTGTAATTGCGTGAGTTAGCTGACATCTTAGACATATCAAAAGAACGTAGGTATAGACTTTATATTGCAAGAGCACTATGACTATGAGAAAGCTTTGTTCAAAGTGGTCATTGCTGATTAAAAATAGGTCAGTCACAAGTCAATGAACACAATAGCAAAACTACATGAATTGAACTTCGAATTGCTCCCACACCCACCGTATTCGCGAGATTTGGCTCCGAGCGACTTCTGGTCGTTTGCAGACTTAAAAAATGCCCCTCGGTATGATATTTCGCTCGAATGAAGAGGTTATCGCTGAAACTGAGACCTATTTTAAGACAAAAGATAAATCGTTCTACAAAAATGATATAGAAATGCTGCGCTGGAATGACTGTGTTGTTCTTGATGGGAATTACGTTGATGAGTAAAGCTAATTTTGAACAAAAAAACGTGTTTTCTTTGTTAGGCTGGGACTTTTCAGCCCATGTGTTATGTCATCAATCGCGCGTCGAATATTGATTTTTAAAGCATGAGAAGAAGCTAATTTGTTCACCTGCACCAATGACTTCAAATAGCATCACAAGAAGTAGTCAATTGATGTTAAGACACCACTTTTTAAAGACCATTCAATGTCACAATTTGTTGAAATAATCGAATCGCCATAATTTTTCTGCAATATTTTATTTATTTCACTCTAAAATTAAAGCAGCAGGCATACTAAAGAAAACACGCGCGGGCATGCATCAGTTCTCCATTCTATGGAACACTTGCAAGACGCACCGAACTCAGATTATCTGGTTTCCAATATAGATCTGAAAATACGAATATCTGACAGGAGGGATTGGCCGACCAGTGTCATATCAGATGATCTTTTTTTTGTGGCGGTGAAACAGTGCCTTCGCATTGACAACGACCGTCATCTGCTGTGTGAGGCGTGTGGCGTGCCAATAAAACAATCCCTCCTCTTCCTCTTCTGGATGTTTCCTCTGCCCCGAAACTACGGAAGCATCGAAAGCGGAGACGATCCTCGTAAGAATTCTGATAAAGACAGCCTCTTCTATTTATTTATTTATTTATTTATTTATTTATTTATTGTCTTTGAATGGATACATTCTTACAGACTATATTAAGCTAATGTACAATAGTTTATTAGTTACTAAGAAAAGAACGATTTAAGATGATTGACTAAGATGCCATACGGCCATGTAAAATCAGCACCAGAAGAATTGAAAAACATATTTAAATCTGAACATGCCCTAGGAATCGGAGCATTCATCCCATAGTTGGTTCTCGAGAAGCCAATTTTAAAGGTTTCGTACTGTCGGAGCCTCATATTGGGTATATTAAATTGAATTTTACTTAAGAGGGAAGGACAATCAATAGATCCAGAAATAATACGAATAATAAATGAGCACGATAGAATAGACCGTCTGCTATCAAGTGGTTTTAAGTCAATTAATAAACATCGAGAGGGTACGATGGTACAGGTTCAGAAAAGTTTAAAGATCGGAGCGCAAAACGAAGAAAGACTTTCTGCACTCTCTCAATCCGATTAGACAGACCTATTTGGTACGGTCTCCAAATAATAGCGGCATACTCTAATCTTGATCTAACAAAAGCACAATACAATGTTTTGAGAGTGTGTGGGTTGGTAAATGCAGAACAATTTCGGCGAACGAATGCTAGCATCGCATATGATCGTCTTATGACGTGGTTAACATGGCTGGTGAAATTCAGCTTAGAGTCGAAAATAACGCCTAAGTCTTTAATTTCCTCAACGGATTGCAAAGGTAAGCCAGCAATATTATACGAAGTATGCAAAGTGTTGTTTGATTTAGCATATTTTACGTGAAAGCATTTGTTAATATTTAGTGACAGATGGTTTAAATAGCACCAGTTCCGGACATTGTGCAAGTCGGTTTGCAACTTTTCAGAGTCCCTAACACTGTTAATCACCGCAAATATTTTAAGATCATCAGCATACAACAAGTGTTCTGCAAATGAAAAGCAAGAACCAATATCGTTAATAAAGAGTATAAAGAGGAGGGGTCCTAGAATACTTCCCTGTGGGACACCGGAGGATGCAATAAATGCACGGGATGTCGTATTATCGACGGCTACAACGCAGTGTCTGTTGGACAAATATGATTTGATCCAAGACAAAAACGTGGAGTGTATACCCAATGATGCAAGCTTCGACAAGAGTATTCGGTGCGATACTTTGTCAAACGCTTAAGAGAAGTCTGTATAAATTGCATCAACTTGAGATCTGTTCTGGAAGGCTGAAATGCAGTAATCATTGAAAATAGACAAGTTAGTGACAGTGGAGCGACTTGCAACGAAACCATGTTGGTTGGTAGATATTAGGCCTTTGACAGCAAAATATAACTTATCATTTACTGTTATCTCAAAAAGTTTTGAGACAGACGAAAGCTTCGAAATCGGTCTGTAATTGCTAACATCGTTTTTATTTCCACTCTTAAATATAGGCGTAATGGAAGTAAATTTCCAGTCGTCAACAAAGATACCAGAGGACAACGATTTATTGAATATAATTGTAAGAGGCTCAGCGAGACACAAGCAATTCTTCAGCAAAATGCCCGAAAGGCCATCCGAGTCAGTTTTCGTTGTAGACTTAAGCTTCGTAATGCCCTTGACGACATCAGTAACAGATAGGTACAAAGTCCCAAAATTGAGATGTGAAAAACTATTAGAGGGCAAACTAGAATCGGAGTCTAGGTCGGGTTCAAAATTAGAGCAAAAAAAGTCAGCAAATAAATTGGCAGATTCTATGGCAGAATTTGCATATTTACCATTATAAAAAACATTGTTTGGCACCATTGAGCAAGACTTTTTTGATTTGATGAATTGCCAAAAGGCCTTCGAATCCGAAATAATATTGTTTTCGAAATTCAAGATGTAATTTCTATATAAGAACTTGTTCAAACAGTTAAACTCTTTTAAATGGCATTGAAATTTTGAGAAGTGCATTGGGTCTCCAGACCTTTTAAACAGTTTAGAGAATTTGTTTTTTAGATTCTTTAGGTGCCTAAGCCGTTTGGTATGCCAAGGTGACTTATATACTTTCTTATGATAAATAGGAATGTGCTTCAAACAGAGCTCAGAAACCTTAGTCTTAAAAAAATGAAAACAAGAGGTAACATCATTGTCGTGGAAGGCATTACCCCAGTCAATACTTAATAAAATTTCGTTAAAAATTGAGAAGTCGCATAAGTTGTAGTTAAATTTGATGTTAGGCTCATCGGATACCTCAGAAAACTCATAAAATTCCAACTCAAGAGAAAGAGGAACATGATGTTTATCAGTTAAAGATATGGGAGCAATGCCTTCCGACAATGTGTAGTTGATGTTATTTGAAATGAACACTAGATCTAGGATTCTATTAAGGCTATTATAAAAACCATTGAAATGTGATAAATCAATGCTTAAAAAGCTATCAATGACATGAATTTCGGCTGAAGAATTTACATTAGAAGCCATAAAAGCAGCCGAGTTTCTAAGTGGGGACCAATTCAGGCGATATAAATTAAAATCACCGAGGACACAAAGATGACTGTCACCAGCTATGCTTGATGCTAATGACACAACAACAACTCTCCCTGCGTCCAGAGTCCCCAGTTTTGGAGCCAGCATCATGCAAGCGACCCATCTTCTGATTAGATAGGTAAGTTAAAATTAGCATGTCGGCTAAGCATCTCTGTCCATGTCAAGTTTTTTGGTGCGCATGACTCGCTCTATGTGCACGCCAATAAATTTCTAATTTTTCGCGCTTTCTACCATTTTTTCGATGATGTCGTCTGCTCTTAAGGGACCTAGACTGCCAGCTATGAGATCTAATTTCCATCTCTCATATTTGAAGGATATGTGATCTGCATCGTCAATAGGTGCATCTCCGTAGAGCATTCATGGTTTCCGTTTTCCCCTATTTTGTTTAGATATTTTCGAAAATACCCATCTGTTATCTGGACATCTTTGTAATATAGAAGTTCACCTCTCCGAACTGTCGGTCATACCATTTATCTATGTTTAGTATAAGTCTAGCCGCCCACCTACCATTCGTCTCTGGCTCCCAGCGCTTTTGCCATATTTGTATTGAGTGTGCTCTAATTTGTGGTTTTTGGAGTTTGTCGGGCCCTTTCTAAGGATCCTTAGTTCTCCATATTTATACTAACGGCTCAAAGTTGAACAATGTCAGCGAATCAGGAGTAGACTCGGAACAATTATCCTTAAATTGCTTAATGCCATGATTTTTTGAAATTTCTAGACCACCGGGACCCCTTAACGTACTTTTGAGCGTAGTGTACAAAAAATTAAACCTTTTTTGGCATAATAGCTTGTGTAATAACCCATGGAATTGAGAAAGGTATAGACATCGTAATATATTCACTAAAATATTTAGAACGACGAGAGGTCTGGATTCCATCTGTCCATTCACATGATAACTTGGGTAAAAATGGAGAAATCTAAATGAAACTTGATCCAAGCTAGATTGGGAATGCAAATTAGTCAACTACACCCACACCTTCTATACAGGGACTGTCGTAAAAGTTCCGGGACTGGTGCAAAATAGGAAAATTTGAACAGTTTTTGGCAGAGTTTATTTATTTTGTAAAAAATAATTCTCTTCGACTTATTTAACTGGGTTTTGGATATCTTTTTCAGTATGGCGATTCTTCCTTTCATGGTAAAATGTAATTCTCCAAACAGAAAGAAATCAGACAGAGCCAACTTAGACGAGGGAGCAGTTATTAGACGAAATACCATTTTTGATCAAAAAGTCCGTAATTGAAGGGAAACATAGTTTTATGGGGGTATAATTTGTAAAATAGCATCTTTCTAAAGCAAACAAATTAAAATTAGGTTAGGTTAGGTTCAGTGGCTGTCATCCGACACTTAGACCAAAATAGTCCCATTGTGATGCCACTGGGGTTCGTCTTTTACACTCCTGAGTCTACTCTGAACCAACCTGTGGATTTAGTGAATTTTCTTAATTTCGGCAACCCTGTTTAAGAGACCTCTACAATTTCATTCAAATTAAGAAGTAATACTTATTCTTGGGTGAAAATATTATAGAAAAATGTACTACTCCTGAAGCAAAAAAAAATATTTTATTATTTAATTAAAAAAAAAAAAACTGAAAATATATTATAAATAGTATGCAATTATTAGGTAGTGCTCTGTAAATAAGTGCGTTTTACAAAACCTACTTCGAATCGTTAGATATGGCGGGAATGATGAGTTTCTAGCAGTTAAAAACAAAAAATAAAAATAAATAATTGGCGCGTACACTTCTGTTAGGTGTTTGGCTCCTCCTATTTGTGGTGTGCGTCTTGATGTTGTTCCACAAATGGAGGGACCTACAGTTTCAAGCCGACTCCGAACGGCAGATATTCTTATGAGGAGCTTTTTCATGGCAGAAATACACTCGGAGGTTTGCCATTGCCTGCCGAGGGGCGACCGCTATTAGAAAAATGTTTTTATTAATTTTGCTTTCACCGAGATTCGAACCAACGACCTCTCTGTGAATTCCGAATGGTAATCACGCACCAATCCATTCGGCTACGGCGGCCGCCCAAGTTTCTAGCAGTTACCATTTGAAAATGTATCACTTTCATTACAGAGATTCCAAAATATAATCAAAATTTAGCAAATCGCGCCGATTTCAAATCGTACGACTAGCAAAGCATTCTGTTCGCCGGTATAATCATCCTAAAGGTATGCGACGCTTCTTTAAAAAATAATCAGTACTTTTTATTGATAAAGCAGTTCATGTATAAGTCGATAAATCTGTTTTCACTATGCTGCTTCATTTGAAAACACAAGCAATGCCGAACATACACAGCAGGGTTGACGGAAACTGACTTAACTCCCACTGTAGTTAGACGTAGAGTTAAATGTAAATAATAGGCCTCTTCTATTCGCCATTTCCCTCCTCGCTATCTTTATGCTCGATTAACTCGACAAAAAATTTGCATGCGAAAGCAACATCAAAGTAATCGAGTAAGATTCGTCGCTAGCGGGCATGGCTATAGCCATTAGGCCGCACTGCCTTACCGGCACATGTAATTTAAGGCAGTTCTCTTCCCGCGTTGCCAACAGACGTTAGCTCATTTATTTCAGAGAACGTTAATGTATAGAGAAGTCTCAATGACAGGAACGTATGGAATTTTCAGGGGTACTCATTTAACGTTCTCTGTTTGCTTCATCTACTCGCCACTTGCTAAGTCTTTGGCGAAAAAAGAGGCCTAATATAAATATTTTATTTTTTTGATAAAAAAATATTAAAGTTCGCTGCTATCAAATAAATTCGCACTGAAACCCACTTATGGACTTTTCCCCCACGGCAATTGCTTGGCGCGCAACCTTACAATAGAAAACTACACGCAAACATATGTACATACATATTATATATACATACATACATACATATGTATGTATGTACAAACAGCCGTTGAAAAATACTTAAGAGTGATACCCATTTGTCTCCATTTGAGATTTTTATTTTATAAATTTAAAATGTTTTCAATTTGTATCAGTTTTTTTGCCTAAGAAAAACATAATATCTTTTACTAGATATATAGGGTTTTCCAATAAGAGGTGTTATTTTGATATTCAAAGAAAAATGGTATTTTTTAATATAAATGATTTTTTAATATATTATATATGCCGTTAATACTCGAAAATACCATCAGGCAAATGACCACCACGACCACGCTTACAGGACAATATCCTTTTCATGAAATTTTCCATAACCGAATTGCAAAGAGGCTGCCCTATGTCGTCGATGGCCTCACGAATTCCAAAGCCCCAAAGAAAAAATCACAAGGTTTCAGTGGCCAATTGTGAGCACCTCTCCGAGAGATAACACGGTCCGGAAACTTTTCCCGTAAAATATCAATGGTTTCGTTGCTTGTGTAGCATGTAGCGCCGTCTTGTTGAAAATAAACGTTGTCCAGATCAATACCATCCAATTCCGGCCATAAAAAATCAATAATCATCTCTCGATAGCGCAATCCATTCACCAATAACACCTGTTATTGGAAAACCCTCTACAAAGTTAGTACACATTCAAAATTCCTTGGAGGAAAATTCCTATCAACGAAGCTAAATAATAGACAAATTATAAAAAATGCAAGCGAAAAGAAAAGCATACATTAATATTTTGTATGATATATATACATATTTGTATGATAGGATATATTCAAAATCCGTTCTGCTTTATTTCTGCTGCATAGTGCCTTTGCATGGACATTATAACACCTCTACAACGTGCAACAGGCATGGATTCCCATGCCGCCTTGGCCTTTTCAAATAACTGATTCAAATTCTTCGTATTTAGTGCATTTTTTACGTCGTTCCAAAGATGCTCTATTGGGTTTACGTCGGCACTCGAAGATGTCCAATCCGGAACAGTGACCAAATTTTCTTCAAAACACTTTTTTGTCAGACGAGAAGTGCGCTTCGGGTCATTATCTTATTGAAATTTTCAAATAATCGGTAAATTCTCTTCCGCGTAAGGCAGTACTAATTTTTGAAATATGTGAACATACCTTTCCGCATCCGTATTACCTTCAACATGATGAAAAGCAGCCCCAAGCCATTATTGAGCCCCCCTCGAGCTTTATGATTGGTGAGACGAACTTAGAGTGAATGTTGCATTGGAACAGTGGGTTTTTGTTTAATCGCTGAATAAAATATAACGCCACTGGTTTTGAGTCCAGGATATGTGCTCTCGGGTGAACTCAATTCGGCGTTGTCGTTGCGATGCTATTACCTGACTCCTTCCCTGCCAGTCGACCATGAAGCCCTGATTCTGCCGATCGGAGCGCATTTATTTTGCCAATCGGAGCGCATTTATTTTAAATTGAAGCATTTCAATGAATGTAACCACAGCAAATACATTCAAGCGCATATACGAGTATAGTAGCCAACGCATCGTTCTTAAGTATTTTTAACGGCTGTATATGTATGTATGTATGCATGTAAGAAAATATGCACACTGTTGTTTGCAGATAGACAATTGATATCGATTCATATGTATGTATGTACATATGTAGGTATACAGACATATTTCAAACTACACAGCTTTTCGAAGTAATTTCCTGAAAATGTTTCCTTTAATGAATGTAGATATAAGTATTTACATACATATGCACATATGTATGTATGTACTTATAGCTGATTAATTTAAAATGTGAAACTTCATTGGAGGTCACTCAGCCGGTGTACGTGAGAAAAACTACGTACTTTGTACTCAAACAAGCTATTTTCATGCTCACTTGCACACTCGCTCATTCACATACCCACCATCCAGTTGGTGGAGTTTTCCAATTGCCTGTGGTATCACGTGTGTGACGTGACTTTTGGGTCGTAATTCGTCCGAAAGCCAACTTATGCTAAAAACAGTACATACCCAATGCATAGTATTTATGACCCACTTTGCTCTGCTACCACAAAATGTATAGGCACACAAGCACACGCTCTTGCGCTCTCTCTCCGAATACATGCACGGCTGCTAGTCTTTATATTTTTTGTTTATATTTGAGAGTCGCCTGCTGGGCATGCTGCGTATAATGTGAGCAATAAAAATACAATAGTGGTGTCGCTATCCTGCACGTGACTTTGTTGTTGTTTTGCACCACCACGGCGGTTGTGTATGAAAATGTTCGCATATTGAGGGAGGTTAATGTACTTATGACACTCATATAATAATTGCATAGAGTTGTATTTTTGTGGGATGGTAGTGAGAGAAATACTTGCATGTACATATGATTGTATGCCTGTACTGCAGTGTTTTCATTAGTTTTATATGTATATAAAATTGTATTTTGCATTTATCAATTGCGTTGTAAATTCATAAAAGGTAATCTAATCAAAGTGTTTAGAATATAAAAAAGCGGCATCATATGTCTGAGATTCATTCCGCCGTCCTATTTTGAAGTTCTAATTAGGTTTAGGATATGGTAAACGTTTACAAATCTACAGTGGCACTATTTGGAGGTGGGTTTCGTATGCTGGGCGATTGAACTACGCGAAAGTATGTAGTTAATAAAGGTTTGCTCAGATAACTTCCCACTTACTCGTTCACCTGTCTGCAAGTGACTCAATACAATCGAAGCTTTTTATCTATCAAAAAGTTGTATTCCATATTAGAGAGAACCAATGAGTACCGATATGCAGTTTATTTTCTGCAGCTATGGTTGTCTTAAATACCTAATTAGGGCGCGCTTTAAACTTTCTTGCTCCAATGTGGCCGCCGTAGCCGCAAGGCTTGGTGCGTGACTACCATTCGGAAACACATGCGTTCGAATCTCGGTGCATGAAACACCAAATGAGAGAACAAGTGTTTTCTAATAACTGTTGCCGCTCAGCAGACAATGACAAACCTCTGAGTGTATTTCTGTCTTGCAAAAGCTCCTGATAAAAAACCACTTTCCCTTCGAGGGCGGCATCAAAATGTAGGCCGTAAAAACAATAAGACGCACACCACAAATTTGAGGAGGAGCTCGGCCAAATGAGACTTTCAGGTACTAGTCCATAGATGTCGCTAGAAGTATTTTTAAATCTTCCTAAATGTCTTGTTTTTTTCGTCTGTCATCTGTCAACAATATTCAGTTCATTGTTTGTTACGTTTCATATAACAATGCATTTTTTTCGCTCTTAAAAATGTCGAATTTCGTGCCTTCAAAGTACGATTTGCCGCCATCGTGAAACCACTTGTGAAATGCTGCTCTCGCGGTTCAAAGGGAAGTCTTTTTTGCATCGAATCGTTACGGGTGATGAAAAATGGCTGTATTTCTCCAATCCCAAGCGTAAACTATCGTATGGTCCGCCCGGCCACAAGCCAAAAACAACGACAACGGCCAAACCAAATCGCTTCGGCCGCAAGGGCAATGCTGTGTGTTTTCTGGGACCAGCGTGGTATGATTTGGTACGAGCTATTAAAACCAGGTGAAACAGTTGATGGTGCACGCTACCAACGACAATTGACCGATTTGAACAGCGCTATACACCGAAAACGCCCAGAATATGCCGATCGGCGGTCACAAAGTAATTTTTTTTGATGACAATGCACCGCCACATTGAACAAGAGCGACCCTGGAATTGGTGGAGACGTACGATTGGGAACCGCTGGTGCATGCGGCTTACTCACCAGACTTGGCGCCTTCCGATTATCATTTGTTTGCTGCGATGAGCTACGCACTTTCCGAGCAGCGCTTCAATTCTCACGAAGAAGCCAAAAAATTGCTCGATGATTGGTTTGTGGCCAAAGACGTCCAATTTTTTTGGCGCGGCATCCACAAATTGCCTGAGAGATGGGAAAAATGTGTCGCTAGCGATGGCTATTATTTTGAAGATTAAATTTGTAACCAATTGATGTCGAAAAAAAGTCTCTTTACATAGGTATACACTGTATATCCGCTACATTTTGCATGATCTAATAGAAAAAATTAATATTATTTTAATGTATGAATAAACTGTATGTCAATTTTGGAAAAAAAACATATATAAAACTTCTTCATTTTAAATAATTTTAATGAAAATCAGGGAAAATATGGCCGTTTACAGGCCCCTTAAGGCATATTAAATAGTAATAAAGCAATAATAATAATAATGATTAATAATAATGATGATAGTAAGGACCAAAAAACCAAAAATACTTCATAAGATTATTTGTACCGTTCTTGACTTCCTCTCGAGAGAAAAAACATCTCGAATTCCTATTTTTCATTTTGAACAAGCTTCTTAGCTATTAATTTTAAAGTGAAAAATCCTTAGGGAATCCCATAAAATAGTTATTTTTTGAAATCTATGCTCCTATTCGTTGTGATCGAACTTTTAAATATGCAAGAAACAAAAAATTCGTTAAAAAAATCGGTGAAATAAGCCTAAAGCTTTACTAGTATCAAGCTGCCCTGGCTGAATACTCTCAGTCGAAGTTCTATAACTTTTTCCATCGCTAATCCGCGACAATTTTAATACTTCTTTTAGTTTCGAGTTTTCAAGAAGAAAAAGTTTCGACTTCATTGAATTGTTCAGTTATGAAATTAGTAGGAATTTTTATTATTTGAAAGACAGCTTAGAAAACGTGAGACTGAAACTCTGTTCTGATTTTACATGGTCAAATGAGAAACTCTTGATAACATCATTACATTTTCATATGTCTATTTATATACTTTGTTTTTTATATATTTAAATCTCGTGTTGAAAATTATTGCGCATTAAAATAGGAATCAGAATGGACTTTGTACGACTCTCTCAGTTGCGAGCTTACATGAGGGAAGAGGGATTTGATAGTACAATAGCATAATAACAATTTGAATTGCGTTCCATTTAAGTCAATCAGAAGTTGTTTGTTTGCTTACAATTATGTGGATACGTATGTATGTATGTATGTTAATAAAAATAAAAAAATAAAGCATAGCAAAAATTGTTTGTACGCGTAAAATGAAAAAGATTACAACGCACTTTGATCCTCATAGTTATGAAATGAATAACAATAACAAGAAATATGTATGTGTGTATGCATATGAAGAAATAAATAACATTCCATTTCGCATATTTTCCAAAAAATTGTAATAAAAATATTTTTTGTGTGATATTCTTACTTACATACATATGCACAGACATACATACATGAATAGGTATTTATATTAAATTTAAGCAAATTTTTTTCGTAGGCCATAGAAGTATCGTCTTTTTGACAACTTTGTTATACATACATATGTACATACAGTGAAGGAGTTAAGTCTACACACAGCTGCATATTTTCTTATTTCCCAGAAGGTATACAATAATTGGAAAATAAAAAATAGTTTAAAAAAACTAAAAACACGCTTTTATTGCCAATCGAACTAAAAGGTATAAAATAAATTTTAATGACAAAGAGACCTATAATGAAGTAATAGCACTTGAACGATCAGTCATAGTCAACTACCTCAGAACAGAATTATAACAAAAATTAAGATACAAATAGAATAATTCAAATTCGAGTTAAAAGCGTGGGATGCATTTTGCTTCACTTTCATAACCTTCTGTACATACATAGGTAGTTGCCAATAGAATGATTGTAATATTTACTATATCAAGCATCCCACGCTTTTAACTCTAATTTGAATTACTCTATTTGTATCTTAATTTTTGTTATAATTCTGTTCTGAGGTAGTTGACTATGACTGATCGTTCAAGTGCTATTACTTCATTATAGGTCTCTTTGTCATTAAAATTTATTTTATACCTTTTAGTTCGATTGGCAATAAAAGCGTGTTTTTTAGTTTTTTTAAACTATTTTTTATTTTCTACTTTTTAGTTCGATTAGCAAAAAAGCGTGTTTTTTAGTTTTTTTTTTAACTAATATATTTTTTATTATGAATGCAAATTATTGTTATCATTGCAGTCAGTGAATTAATGATTCGATATATTCGTGTTATATTTAATTCCTTTCTTATCGACTGTGAGTCTAAAGCTATGCAGTTATCGGCCGTGATAAAGAAGTAATCGGGATGAAGAACTTATTTCGTGGAGGGAGCCTGAGAAACGGCTACCCCACTCCATTGGCTAGTTTTTTTTTGATTTTCGTGGTGTGGTGCACTATGAATTCCTTCCACCTGGCCAAACTGTTAATAAGGAATATTATTTGAGCGTTATACGTCGTTTACGTGAAGCAATTCATCTAAAAAGACCAGAATTATGGGCCAACAACTCTTGGTTTTTGCATCACGATAATGCACCGTCTCACACTGCACTCGTTCTTCGTGACCATTTCGCCAAAAATTCCACGCATATCGTTCCGCAACCACCGTATTCGCCTGATTCTGGCTATTCCCAAAACTCAAGAGACCACTCCGGGGAACGCGTTTCGAGTCGATTGAGGAGATAAAAGATGAATCGAAGAAGGTACTGATGGCTATACCGGAAATGGACTATTTGGCATGTTTCGGGGATTGGAAAAATCGTTGGCATAAGTGTATTTCATTGAGAGGGGATTGTTTTGAAGGGGATGAAATTGATTTACAAGAGTAAATAAAGATTTTTCATTTTACAACCAAATTCACCTTACTTTTTGCCCACAGGTAAAAAAGAAAATATTAATCCTGGCAATCCTAATAAGGATAATGGAAAACTTTTATCAAATTATTGCATTGTCAACGGTCCTTGATAGGTGTGCGAAATTTCAAGTCGATCAGATTTTTAGAAGCCAGTGAAAATTAAGCTCAAAGATTCCGTTACATACATACATACATACATACATACATATATACATACATACATACAACCCGACCTAATAAAAGTGTGTTAAAAACTGTTGATCTTTTTTTTGGGGAATTCATGTTTATTCATAAATTTACAAAAATTAAATTATTTCACTTGCTTTTTAACAAAAAATATTAACACAATAAAAACGCGGCATGACAAAAGTCCTCATACACCCATCTAAGCGAAGCTAGCATTGAAAAAGCAGATGTAAAGTACCGTTATTCGAAAATTTCAGTTGATTAATCGCCCAGCAAAACCTGCGTGACCGAAACTCTAACACAATTACACATTTTTATATGTTACAAACACATATGCACGCAGGTTTTGCTGGGGCGTCACCGAAACTCTAACACAATCGACTTTTTTTTGATTCTCCGTCACCTTTGGAAAATGTGTAAGCAGTAAGCAAACTTCATTCGTATATGTATTTTTTCTCATTTTTGCATCAATAGAAAAAAAAAACAAAAAAAACGGCAAGTGGCTGTCAGAGCAATAAGTCAAAAAGATATCTTTTCTCTCTTTTTGATATCAAAGTAGGCCGAGAATCAAATTGTCAACCTTTGGCAAATGTGTAAGCAGTAAGCAAACTTCATTCAAATATTTTTCCTCATTTTTGCATCAGTCAAAGTAAACAAACGCCGTAGCCGAATGGGTTGGTGCGTGACTGCTATTCAGAATTCACAGAGAGAACGTCAGTTCGAATCTCGGTGAAAGCAAAATTAATAAAAACATTTTTCTAATAGCGGTCGCCCATCAGCAGGCAATGGCAAAACACCGAGTGTATTTCTGTCATGAAAAAATTCTCCTCATAAACATATCATAAAACAAAATAAAATAAATGTATAAAAAAGATTTTTTTTTGTGATTCGAACCAAGAATTTTGGATCGGAAGCCCACATTGCTAGCCGCTAGGCTATCGCGCTGTGCTGCCGGCGCTGGCCTAAAAGTTATTTTGTTCGTCGCTACGTTTATATGAAACTGGCACTGGCAAACGAATCCATATGTATGAAAGGGATAGAAAATCACACGTACACAAAGTTTTTGGCACGATTTTCCCAACGCTTTTAACAACGTGATTGTAAAGGGGCGTGGTTAGTGACAGTTTAACGGCCACGCGTGGCGGTTACGTGAAGGGTAACGTGACCGCCACTCTTCTTGCTGGGCAGTAACCCGTTCGATTGAAATGAGTTCTTACATTTACTTAGGGAGGCAAAGTAAATGCAAAACTTTGAAGCCGTTTTTTTCGAATTTTTAATTTTTTCAGTTATGATGCTATTCCAACAAACGACCATTAAGTGTACTAATTTTCCTTAAGACATCATAAATTTTCCGTTACTTGAGGTATTTGTTGCACATACAGCCAGCTGAACAGAAATCAAGATTTTAATTGCATGTGAGGTGGGCGTTGGTTTTATCAGATTTCACTCATTTAATTTTCACTAATCATCATTATTAGGTGGACACGCCCTTTTTCTAAAATTTAAAAAGAGTTACACATTTCTTTCTGTGAATACAAAATTTGCTTTCTAATTACTGAAATATCGTATTTTGGAATTTTTGTAAATTACCTTTATATGAAAGATGATTAGTTGGTTGATGGGCGATTTTGCTCACTTTCAATACCAACCTACCTCAAGAACCAATATACATACATATGTATGTATGTATGTACTTTTTAAATTTCGTTCAGATATCACAATAACACTCAAGTTCTGAAGACTAGACAGTCCCACTCCAGAATTCTAAGCCGGGCTTCTCAATCGGCGGGCATTGTAGCATTGGTGTCAGTGAACTGAATACAAAAAACCAAACATTTTTTGTTTACTCTTACTAATGCCATAATTTCTATATGAATAAACAAAAATGGGGGAAAAAAGGGGAATAAAATGCTTAAAAAAAAATCAATTTTAGGGCGAATTTTCCTACACAATTCACATATGTAGAAAGTAATATCATAAAAAAGATGTGCAAAATTTCAGGCAGATCGGTCAATCACTTTTCGAGTTATCGTGTACGCCAATTCGAAAAAATATAATTTTGAGAAAAACTCGTCTAAAGTCGTTCTAAAATTTTTTGACGTATTCTTAAAGGAGTATATTAACATTTTATAAAAAACAAAAAGCACATTTTTTCGAAATTTTACAGGTATCTGTCCCCTTAATTACTATGAATGGACCTAAGTCCATGTATTAAATAGGCAATTGAGTAGTGAAGTCTTCTCTCGGTGAACAAAAACCACACTTTATAAGTCTTTCATAATTTCCGTACTATTTTATGGAGCAAAAAGCTTAGACGATGACAAACTTCCGATGAGTTGTCCGTTGAAATGTTCTAGAGAAAAATTCTACGGAAGATTTTTGGACCATGGCGCGTCGGTTACGGCGAGTATCGTAGGCGATGGAGCGATGAGTTGTATAAGCCTTACGGCGGTATAGACACCGTGTAGCGATTATAGATCCAGCGGCTTCGTTGGCCAGCTCATGTTCTTTGAATGGATGTAAGCGCTCCAGTTCTTGAAGTATTCGATGCGGTACCCGCTGATGGTAGCAGAGGAAGGCAACATGTCAATGTTGTTGCTCTAACGAAATTACCTTGTAAGAATTTGGTGAATGCAGCGTTCGTCAACATCAATGAAAATTATTTTATTGATGATTTATGCTCTATTTTATGCTCCATTCTCAATTAAAGGGTTTTCCAATAACAGGTGTTTTTTTTTCGATAATTGGGGTTCATCGCCAAGTTTGTACTTGAATGTACAGAAAAATGGGCCAAACGCTGTGGGAACTGTTAGAAAATACAGAAAAAACATGCGAAAAGGACATATTTCACTAAAGCTTAAAAACAATGAATTTCAAAGGCGCTCATCTCGCGGTTTACTGTGCTTGAGATGGCGCGACAAAAAAGATATCTACATCCTTAGTTCCATCCATACTAATAAAATATTAATATGACAAGCACGAGGAAAAACAGATGTAACAAAAACGGTAGTGTTATAAAACCAGAGTTTGTCATCGAGTATAATAAGGGAATGGGCGGCGTGGATAAACAGGACCAGTTGTTAGCATGTTTTCTTATTACACGAAAGTTCATGAACGGATACAAAAAAATATTTTTCTATATGATTGATGTTGCACTTTATAATGCTCGTGTCTTGCATTCCAAAAGCCATTCCACGGCAGAAAGCAACGATTTACGACTTTTCGCCTTGATATTGCCGAACAATTATTATCAAAAGTAATATTACAAAATTACAATACATGAGGACAGCCTGCCCAAGGAGATGTTGTTGTTGTTGTTGTTGTTCCAAGTAGTAACAAACAAAATTATTCAAAAAGGTGTCATGTTTGCGCCAAACAAAAAAATCGAAGTAAGACCACTTGGCAATATTTTGCTAGATTTTTTCTGTGTATATCAAGAATTTTCTTTGTTTCATCTTAATTTCATTATTACTTAAAATCTTTATTTTTCAATTTTTATTTAATATTATCATTACTTAATAAATCTGTTGTATTACAAATGAAATAGTTTTTACTTTTATATGAATAGATTAAATAAAAACAAAAATACTTAAGTTTTATTTTATGATAATTCCACTCATAGAATAGGAAAAAAATGAACTTGAACTGTTTTTGTTAATTTTGCCTAATATGACAAAAAAATATTGAAGTGCATGAATTTCGCTCTGACTAACTGCCATAAATCTAGGTAAAAAAAAACATTTACTCCGCTCTGATTGCGCCTGCCGATACCACCATGCATCGTCTGTAACTACAAACTATTTAATTTCTCAATATTCTTTGAATTGTTTATTAATTGCCTTTTCTGCAAAGATGTCGGGCAACCCCAATCAGCAGAAAACCATCGCGGAAGAGAAATATAATGAGAGCGCTTAAATTCAAAAGTTAACTGCATTGCGTGTACATGTACATGCATACGTACATATGTACTCGAGTGTATGCACAAAAGCACATGCTTACAAGTATTTCGCAAAGCGGCGTACGTGCATTAAAGGACGTAAACATTACCATTGATCAGTCTTCAATAAGATACTTATATATGGGTATGGACGCAATGTGATGTGCTTGCTCAGCTGGTGTCGACGAATATATGCACAAACAAACATATTGAGATATGGAGAAAAGTCCAACAAACATCATCACCGCGCGCCTGTGATTCATTTAGCGTAGCGTACGTGAAACCACAAATGCTCCACACACATATTGTCAACGCATGAACATACACACATACGCTGAGAGCACTAGGCGCTCTTCGTGAAATTTGTTATTCGTGCACTCTCTCAGCCGTTCGCCCGCTCCATACAATGGCATCAATGTTTCCATTCAAGGTTTTTGGCTTGTGTATAAAAGCCGTTAAAAACTGCTTGTTCGCAACATTCAATAAGAAACCAGCAACAAGTAACAAGTCACAAGCTTATGAACTATTCAAAAATTCAGAAAGTAACTGAAAGTGAAAAGTGAAAAACTCCGAAATAATAAAAGTTCAAAAACAAAACAAAGAAAGTCTAATTGGAAATTCGATTTTTGTGCATAAAACAATAAAATATAATTAAACAATGAGCAATATAGTGAAGCAGAGTTGTCGTTTGTGCCAAACGGCGGGAAAACAAATCAATTTCTTTCCCAATCCCTGGAAGACAGCGGCACCGGCATTTTCCACATCGTGCACTTGCAATCAAACAAATGCCGCTCACAAACCAGAAAGTCGCGCTGTGCAATTTTCCAAAAAAATTATGTCAAAAGTTTCGTTGAAGAATATCACTGGCCGTCCATTGCACCAACAAGACCCCTGGAAGCCATGGCCGAACAGCGTGAATCCGCATACTGGCGAAATCGGGGGACCAGCTGGTCCGGAACCAACTCGTTATGGTGATTGGGAGCGGAAAGGGCGTGTTTCAGATTTCTAGTCAATGTTTTATTAGTGTTTTGATTTAATTTATTTTGATCTTTAAATAACTATATACTACGAGTACTATGTACAAATTGTTAGGAATAGTATGAAATTGATCGGACTATGTTTTGTGTTATAAATTAATAGAATAAGAAATTTAGACTGAATAAGATATAGATGTAATTTATATTTTAATAAATTTCTAAACTTTTTAAGAACATACATTTGTATGTACTTTCATATAAATAATGACTTTTATTTCATATTTCCTTTCCGGAAGTATTTTCTGTTTACTTATTGTTATTGTTTATTTCCGTCATTTGAGCACATTGAGAAATCGAGGGGAATAGTAAATGTGCACATACATACGTATGTATGTATTATTTCCATGTATTGGTGCACTGCTATGTCGACGTGCTTACTGGAATTGCAGAAATTCATTTCTTTCGTATCACACCACGAATTGCCAAAGCGCTTCTTAAAACTATTTACGTATTTTTTTAAACTATGGCATGCTGCGTACAGTTTCGCCAAAGGCACCGCATAAAAAAAAGAGTTTGTGTAAAAAAAAGAAATGTTTGCCTTAACCTTCCTATATCGGCGCATCGTTGTGTGAGACCGAATATCAACATTCGCATGGTTTTTTTTTGTAAACCGAAAAGGTATACTGGGAGCTTTGCTAACTTTACTAGTTTTTGTTGACTTCAAATTAGTGCGATGACGAACTTCATGCAATTGCAAGGTGAAGCAAAATTAATCATCAATTAATTTCGTTTTTGGATAACTTTTTTACTAAACAAAAAAATATTATATGACCTTTACGCACTCCACTTCTTCATTTTTAAACAGCAGCTGTCTAGTGCACAAATGCCATATAAAAGGTGGTTAAGTTTCAAGGACCGGTGTTAATTTTGAATAAAATACAATTTTTTTAAGAAATTATTGTCATTTCTCTTTATTATGATAATATTGGTATGGTTCAATTACGTATAGAACAAAATATTGGCCAAATGGCCGCCGCGGCCTTGGCGGCACACCTCCATCCGATGGTCCAAATTTTCCATTAACGCTGAGGCATAATTGAGGTTCTATGCCGTTAATGTGCCGAATTATCTCATCCTTTAGCTCTTGAACTGTTGCTGGCTTATCAACGTACACCTTTTCTTTTAAATAACCCCAAAGAAAGAAGTCCAACGGTGTCGTTGACGTTTAGGTGTGGTTCACATTCAACATCGGCCCTTGAAATTTAACCACCCTGATGGACGTATTTCGCCATTTATAAAAATGATAAATCTTCCTATGAAATTGTTAATTTTGAGCTACACAACACCAATTGGGGGATCAAACCGATCCGAGTTTAGGTGTTACATTTTTGCGTAAGCAATATTTTAAATATTTCATATTATTTAGTATTAATATTTATTGTTGTTGATATTCGATGATACTCGCAATCTGAAAACTATTTGTAGGTTTTATTTTAACTACAAAATGGTTCACATATAGATCGATTTTGGAGGGGAAGATAGATTTTGGAGGAGAATAGTTCCATTTATTTACGCTTATGAAGACGCAAATGGCAACGAGGTTGAGAATTCGGTTGGCATAGGGGAAGTAAAAAGTTATATAGAACAATAATATGATTCTGATAGTGAGTCGGTGAGAAAATGATAATCAAACAGAAAGAAATGGAATTTAATTATTTATTTATTTTATTTTCTTTAATATTCTACAGTGCAATTTACTTTACAGAATGGGCAAAGATGTAAATAAAAATAAGCCAAATTCGACAACTAGAAAAATATTGGCATTCAATTAAGCAACTAAATTTAAAATTCTTCCAAATTAGATTTAGATAAAGCGCAATCGAGCAGCCTCGAATTGAATAATGAATTAAAGTATCTAAGTGCGCGAGCAATGGGTGCATTACTCGCAAATTTAGTCTTAAAGTACCAGGACTGAAAACATAACAAGTTTTAGAAAAACGTCTTAGAGTCGCGCAGATATTGAATATTGGTCTAGAGCAACGCACGCTCAAATACTTATAATTCAATATTCATAAAAAAAACAAGTTTTAAAGATAGCTGAAGTACCTGTTTGGGATCATTTTGAGAGGGTCGTTTGAGAAATCCGCGCAAAGTCAGAGAAATGGCACTACTGGCGGGTATCGCGGTTTTGTTTAGTTAGTAGCATCTTTTGGAAGAACACACATCAAGTTTAAGCCAGATCGGCCTATTTCTTTGTGTGAGGTATTAGTTTTAATCGAGGAAGGTGAGTGATTTTCCTTTTCCATCGCGACAAAGCGCCAGCTCACGCCTCAGTGGGTATGGCCGCAAGATCAAGGGGTTAGGGATAGACAGAGACCCGAAAAAAATTATGATTTTCAAAAATTTTTTTTACTAGTCATTTGATTTATTTTACAAAAATAAAAACATAGCATTAATCCATCATGTTTCGACTTGACTTTAGCAAAATTTCAAAAAAAAAAAGAATTAATAATTGTAAAAGTTATCGCTGTTTGTGTGGATCCCGTTTCTCCAGAAGTCCCTTGCGGTGATCATCACAAGTCCTTGGAGTTTCATCTTAAATCAATCGGACAAGAAAAATTAGTTTTTTTAATGGATAATCTTTTGTCTGATCGGAGTTTTTTTTCAAAATTAACAATACGGCGGCCCCAGGAACAATTTTTCAGATTTAAACAAAAACCCACAATTAATTATTTAAAAAAAATCGAAATTTTTGAAAAACAAAAATCCTTCGATCAGGCAAAAGCATTATACATTTTATTGAACGGTTTTTAAGTTACAGTGATCACTAGTTCAAAAAACATAGTTTTGAGAAAAATGCATTTAAAGTTTTGTTTGAACACTCCGGAGCGCCCGAGCGTCCTTTGTTAACTGTTGAATAGCTCGAAAAGTATTTGTCGGATTCACTTCAAATTTTCACACAATATTTTTAAGATATTATACTTTAAGAAAATGCACAAAAAAATACAAGTTTCCGAAAATTCTGACTACTTCTAACCTCTAATAAAAATAGGGTTCTAACTCGTTTCACATCCCCCTATACTCCATATTTGGCTCCTTCAGATTCCGCGGACTACTATTTGTTCCCAAATTTGAAGAAATGATTGGCGGGAAATGATTTTATTAAAACGAGGAGGTGATTGCAGAAACAAATGGTTATTTTTAAGACTTGGAGAAATCCTATTATTCGAAAGCGATCAACAAACTATAGGGTTTTCTAATAACAGGTGTTATTTTGGAATGGATTGCGCTATCGAGAGATGATTATTGATTTTTTATGGCCGGAATTGGGTGGTATTGATCTGGACAAAGTTTATTTTCAACAAGACCGCGCTACGTGAAAAGGTACGGGAAAAGTTTCTCTCGAAGAGGTGATCACAATTGGCCGCCGAGATCTTGTGATTTAAACCTTGTGACGTTTTTCTTTGGGGCCACGTGAAAGAAAAGGTCTACGCCAACAGCCCAGGGTCGATTCAAGACCTCACAGATGGAATTCGTGAGGCTAGCGAGGACATAGGGCAGTCACTTTGCAATTCGGTTATGGAAATTCATGAAAAGGGTATTGTCCTATAAGCGTGGTTGTGGTGGTCCTTTGCCTAATGTTATTTCCCACTATTAACGGCATACCTTCCTCTTTATAATGAAATAAACATCCTATCATTTATATTAAAAAATAACATTTTTCTTTGAATATAATAACACCTCTTATTAAAAGCTCTTTAGAACAGCGTTGGATGAAGAAGGCTCATTAAAAATAAAAATAAAAAAATTAAAAAAGATTTACCCAAACAGTTTAGTAGTTCTTATTTTTGCATGGACTTTTCAAGCGATTTTATTAGACTTCGAAACAAGGTATTTACGCAAAATTTGCCAAAATGCGAACTGAGTGATTTGCAACTCCGGCGGAACTGATTCAGTTTTATTTATTAATTTATTTATTCATATAATAATAATCTAGATTTACAAAGTTATTTATAGACAACTTAGAAATGGGTGTTGCACACTATAAATCACACTTCATTTAGCAATAATTTAAAATTCAGACACCCGGCAAAGGAAAATCTATGGCCAAGGAATTTGAAAGAATATTTCATTCGCTCAAGGCTTCCTTCAAAGCTTCTTTGCATTGATCTCGACACTTCCCTCCAACAATGCACGCACATTTTCCTAAGATCAGCTTCTACATCTTCTAGCCACCTTTTCCTCGGGCGTCCCCTTTTTCTTTCTAAAATTGGGTGAAGATCTAGTGCCTTTCTCGTTGATCGCTGCCTTGGCATTCTAGCCACATGACCCAGCCATTTAAGTGTTGAAACTTAACAAATCTTATTATATAGTAGTTCCTTTCCTAACTATGTCTTCCAGTGCGGCATTGTGCCTAGTGCGATAAGTGCCATTTGCCAGTCTAAGCGGACTATAGTTCTTTCGGAGCACTCTTCTTTCAAACCACATTAGCTGTTTTGTCTCGTTAGCTTTCCGCGTCTATAGTTCACAGCCATATGTAAGCACAGGTCGTATTAGTGCTTTATACATTCTTAATTTTTGCCCACGCGATAATATTTTAGATCTGGCAATTTTAGATTATAGATTAGATTATATGCGTTTGATCTTGATCAGGCCATATATATTTAGTTTTTTCTGCATTTTTTCAGTCCAGCTAGACAGCCAGACTTTCCTCCAGCTTTTTTGACGCAGCCTGCAGCTCATTTCTAGTTTTCCCCATTATTAGTATATCATCTGCATAGGCACACATTTGGAATGGCTTGTTGTAGATGCTTCCATTTGGGTTTATTACGTTTGGTATTGCATGTAGCACCAGGTTAAATATCAGCGTGGAGAGGGCATCTCCTTGTTTAACTCCTGAGGAAATAGAAAACGGTTCCGTACATTCTCCTTGCACTATAACTTTTGCTGTCGTATTTGTAAGGGTCAAGATAACAACTTCAATAAGCTTTGTTAGTATGCCTATAGACTGCAACAAGTATTTTATTTTACTTCGGTCTATGCTATCAAATGCCTGCTGAAAATCGATGGATAGACAGTGAATATCAATGTCGTATTTATATAGGTTTTCAAAGGTTTCATAGTCATGCATGAAGCCCTGGTCGATCGTCGACCAGTTGACTCTAAAGCCTGCTTGGTAATCATCTAGTATTTCTTCAGCATATTGGTTTAGCCTTAAATATAATATACTTGTGAAGACCTGAGTACCATGAGTTCAGTAGCGATATGCCTCTGTAATTTCGACAGTTTGGTTTATCGCCTTTTTTATGTATCGGAACAATAATGCTTGTCAACCATTCTGTGGGTAAAGTGTTGGTTTCCTATACTCGTATTTTTATTATTAGGTTGTGCAAATGTTTGGCCATCTCTTGTCCTCCATATTTTAGTAATTCATCCGCTGAAGCGCTTATTGCTGAAATATTTTCGGTACATCCCCGAGTGCGTTGTTTCGCTGATACCCACAAATTCATTCACTACGGTATGCAAGGTATTGGGATGCTTGATGACATTCGAAAATTTGAGTATTCGATAATAAATTTCCAAACTTTGCTCTTTCGAGATCTTCACCACGATAAACCTTGAATGACGTCTTTACCAGATCATAAAAACAATTTAGGGGCGCATTTGTGTTTAAATAAAAAGGAATATTGTTTATGCCCCTATTTAAAACCGCCATACTACGTCAAAGGTCATATAAAAATGGGTTTGGGTTAGGGTATTTGGTATCTTTTATAGGCGTAAAATGTTTACTACGTCATGACATTTAAATAATAAAAGATTATTGTAAGATATGAACACTTTATGATCGAATGATTATAAAAACATCGATTAACATGAAAGTGGGTAAGGGGGCGTGGCTTTTATTAACTAGTTTCAGGCACATCTGTAACCTTAAAACTTAAAGTTGTGAAATAATACATACTTGACCTTCAATTAAATGGAATTAGACATAACACAAATAGTACTGAAATATGTTTTTGAACCTGAGTCTACAAATGTATGTGTGTATCTTTGTTGCTGCTCTTATTTGAACATTTTTATCTCCGATATAAGTGAAAATTTACTTAATTTATTTAATTTTAACAGCAATTGGTATTGCGTTTCTTAATAATAATACAGTGAGGAGCAAAACTTGAGCAAATTTTCTGCTGAGAGAGGCCAGGTGTGGCTGCTAAATAACGCAGCTAGCGCTGTTACACACTAACATACATGAAGCGTCTTGCCAAAGTGACGCCTAAATGTCTGTAGTGAATAATTCATAAACGGTAGCATTTTTTTATTATTCCGTCACTTTCATAGTCAGTGCTTTTCAAACAACAATTTTTAAAAGAGCGAAATTTAGAATAAAAATCTTCATCGTACGAGTTTTAAAACATTTTCTGCGTCTATAAAATTCTAATTTTTGAATCATTATTATTAATTAATTGCAGCTATGCAGTTGTAAAATTTAATTCAGCTCTTTAAATTGATGTTTCATTATTTAACTAGCACGAAAAAGTCATTGCTTTTAAGAAATTCTTTTCAGCTTTTCATATTTTCAACTAACTTTGGCCGATGCATAGATAAATCTTTAACTATTCAAGTAAAAATCAAATCATGTGAGTGTGCGATATTGATTTAAAAATAGTAAATGGCGTGAAAAGCCCGAAAATGAAACTGGGAATTACTGAACTAAGTTTTAATGATATTTTTTGCAGGTTTTTTTATTAAGGGGTTAGGGGTAGTCAGAATTTTCAAAAAATTTTATTCTTTTGTTAAAACTTTGAAGTGAATCCGACAAATATATTACTTTTCGAGTTATCCAACAATTAACAAAGGGCGTTCGGGCGCTCTGGAGCAGATAGCAAAACTTTAAATGCGTTTTTCTCAAAACTATGTTTTTTGAGCTGGTGACCACTGTAACTTAAAAACCGCTTGGTAAATTTCAATATAATTTATACTGCTTTTGAAGAACATTCGTGGCTGATCAAAGGATTTTTTTTTTTCAAAAATTTCGATTTTTTTTTAATAAAAAATAATCGGTTTTTCCCCCGAAAATCTGAAAAATATTTCCTGAGACCGCCATATTGTTAAGTTTGAAAAAAAAACTTCGATCAGGCACAAGATTATCTCTTAATAAAATTAATTTCTCTTGTCCGACTGATTTTAGATGAATCTCCAAGGACTTGTGATGATCAGCGCAGGGACTTCTGGAGAAACAGGCTCCAAACAAACAGCGATAGCTTTTACAATTATTAATTTTTTTTTTTTTGAAATTTTGCTTTAGTCAAGGCGAAACATGATGTATTAATGCTATGTTTTTATTTTTGGGAAATAAAGAATATGACTAGCCAAAAACAATTATTGAAAATCATAATTTTTTCGGGCCTCTAACTACCTCGAACCCCTTAAATCAGAAATTTAATGCACCGGCTTATTCTATATTGCATGTCAAAAGTTTTCTAGCCAAGTATACCGCCTTATTTGCTAGGCTTGACATTCTCCGATTCTGATTGTTGCATAAAGTTTGACCTACATTAAAACGAACTAAAACGGAGTCAAACCGCTAAACAAACAAGAATCGTATTGTGGCAATGGAAAAGAGGTGTACGAGTACATTGCGGGTGATAATGAGTTAATAAAGGGTCTAAAGGCGGCCACCATAATCGAATATGTTGAGGCGTGACTACCATTCGGAAGACGTAGGTTCGAAACTCCGTGAAATGCCAAAATGATAGAAAAAGAGTTTTCTAATAGCAGCAACTCCTCGGCAGGCAATGGTAAGCCTCCGACTGTATTTCTGCCATGAAAAAGTTCTTCATAAAAACCATTTGCCTTAAAATTGTAGGTACCCCCATTTGTGGAGCAACATCAAGACACACACGACAAATAGGAAGAGGAGCTCGGCCAAATACCCAAAAAGAGTGTACGCCCAATTATATATTATATATACAAGGTGAAGTTCAAAATAAATAAGATTGGCGTCGTAAAAATGTTTTTGATTACGTCTAAAGTGTCAGTATGTTTGTGTCATCGGTAAAAAAATGAGTTTCGAACAAAGAGCTAATATCAATTTTTGTTTTACAATCGGTAAAACGTTTACTGAAACATTTGAATTGATGAAAAAAAAATACCAGTCTAACGGTTAGACGCGATAGAAGTGAAACCTTGCGTAAAACAAACTGAGAGAGAATGAGACGAAAGCAGCATTAGGAGCGGGGTAATAATATGTTCATTATAATATTGCTATAAAGTTCATATTTTATTTTCTTCATTTTATTATTATTCATCCTCAATGTTTTTAATTTCAACAAATGATAAGAGTGGCTTATGATAGCTAAAATATGATACACATGCTTTGGTTTCGATGTTGTCAACATATCTTTGAAATACCGCGTCAATTGTTGTTTTTGATCGTGTTGTCGATTCAGTGCGATTGTTACACATTTTTAAATTGAATGTTGTATTGAGAACGTCAATTAAAGGAACCGCTGTGTCCAATGCAAAATTTACGTTAAAATCGCCACTTAAAATCATTGGAACTTTATTCTAATCTTTTCTAAGTATCCGCGATACTTCTGGTGTATACTTTATTAAATTTTCGTGAATGAATTCCGTGATGCTATTTATTGATTGATTCGGTGAAATATAAATTGCCACAATTAAAACTGTTTTTCCATTGCTCAATCTGGTTTCGCATGTACATATTTCTCCCACTTTAGAGAGCTGAACAGACAGTGATTCTAGTTGCTGTGCATTCAGATCTATCTGTGGAGTTACAATACGAGCACCGTCATTTTGATTGTGGTATATTGCAACACCGCCTGCTCTCGTTTGTGGTCTTTTAAATTGAACTACAATATCAAAATTGGGAATGTCGAAAATGTTTTCATTATCAAACCAAGTCCCGGAAAGAATTAGAAAATTTGACGATGTTGTTACTTTGTCTAACTGCAGATCGTGTACATGAGCGCGCAAACTTTGGCAATTAAATTTAAATAAATATTTAAAAATGAAAATATTTAAGAATATAAAAATACGGACGCAATACAGCACACGCGGTTGCCATTATGAGCGTCGTAACGCGTATATTACATAGACGTACTAACATACACACAAACATTTGCAGGACGCTTGGCCCAAGCAAGTATTAGGTAGTGTAGTGTAGGTATACATAATGCCTTCTCGCTCACCGTGGCTCCGTAATACGCAGGCGAGCACACATACGTACTAGCATACATACAAACATACATACGTATGACGCTTGAACTAAACACCAGAGCAAGTAATAGGCAGTGTAGTATACATATACTCACTACAATACTCACTATACTACAATACTCACTATACTAGCGTGGCTCAGCAGTACGCAGCCACATACATATACGTATATCAACATATAACGCTTCGTAGTCAAGAGTGTCGCTTTTTCGTTTCATCGAGTCTCAAATCACTCCCAACGATTCTAAAAAAGTTTTCACTTCAAAAATTATGGCGGTGATTGTCTATTTCGTGTCAGAGTTAATGAGTGGTTTACACATTTCAGAGATGGTTGTGAGGACATAAATGACAATGAACATACGGGCCGCCCAAAAGCAGTAATAACCGAAAACTCGATCAAAATTGTTTGTAAATTTATCATAAATTAACCGAAATCATCGTTGAAATTCATGGAATCGGAGTTGAATATCTCCATAACATCCAGCGATATGAATTTTAACTGATCATTTGGGCTTACGAAAGATCTGTGCACGTTTCATTCCACAAAAGTTAACTGAGGACCAAAAATTGCTCAGAATTCAACATTCGAAAAACCTCTTAAAAGAGTCGAGAAAAGACGAGAACTTCCTTTATAACATTGCAACTAAGCTTCAAAGCGCCGAATGGAATGCCCCAGACGAGCCACCACGCAAAAAATCGCGCTTGGAGAAGTCAAAAATCAAGTCGATGCTCATTTGTTTCCACGATTCCAGGGAATTGTCCACAAGTCGTTTGTGCCAACGGGAGAAACCGTTAGTGCAATTTTCTATCTTGGCGTCTTGAAGCGTTTGTCCCAACCCATTCGGCGAATTCTTCCGGAATACCGCGAAGGAGGAAGCTGGCGCGTATTGCATGATAATGCACCATCTTTATATTTCAACGTAACCTACTTTAAAGAACTTCTCCAGTAACTAAAACAAATAAAAAATAAATACTATGAATAAGTTCGTGCGGTTTTACAACAGATGGCGTAACTTGATTATTATTCCATCGATCCACATTTCCAAACATTCATTGGAGAGCTACTGTCGTAAGGCACAAACGTCAGTATAAGTTTTTTATTTGAAGCGTAAACAACAATATTTTTACCACACTTGAAAATGTCGAATTTCGTGCCAAATAATGTGTTTTTGCGGGGAATTCTTCTTCATTATTTTAATATGAAGAAAAAAGCAGCCGAAAGTCATCGTATCTTGGTGGAAGTTTATGGTGAGCATGCTCTATCTGAGCGAACGTGCCAGAAGTGGTTTGCACGCTTTAAAAGTGGTGATTTTGGCTTGGAAGACGAAGAACGCGAGGGTGCGCCGCCAAAGTTCATGGATACCGAATTGGAGGAATTGCTCGATCAAGATCCGGCTCAAACGCAAGAAGAGGTTGCAAAAACTTTGGGAGTTGATCAATCAACCATTTCCAAACGTTTAAAAGCCATGGGAATGATCCGAAAGGTAGGCCATTGGGTGCCGTATGAATTGAAGCCAAGAGACGTTGAACGCCGTTTTATGGCATGCGAACAACTGCTTCAACGGCACAAAAGAAAGGGTTTTTTGCATCGAATTGTGACTGGCGATGAAAAGTGGGTCCATTACGACAATCCAAAACGTCGGGCAACGTATGGATACCCTGGCCATGCTTCAACATCGACGTCGGCGCAGAATATTCATGGCCTGAAGGTTATGCTGTGTATCTGGTGGGACCAGCTGGGTGTTGTGTATTATGAGCTACTGAAACCGAATGAAACGATTACGGGGGATGTCTACCGACGACAATTGATGCGTTTGAGCCGAGCACTGCGAGAAAAACGGCCGCAATACGCCGATAGACACGACAAAGTTATTTTGCAACATGACAATGCTCGGCCACATGTTGCACAAGTGGTCAAAACATACTTAGAAACGCTCAAATGGGATGTCCTACCCCACCCGCCGTATAGTCCAGACCTTGCGCCATCCGATTACTATCTCTTCCGATCGATGCAACATGGCCTGGCTGACCAGCACTTCCGTAATTACGATGAAGTCAAAAAATGGATCGATTCGTGGATTGCGGCAAAACCGACCGAATTTTTCACAAAGGGAATCCGTGAATTGCCAGAAAGATGGGAAAAAGTAGTAGTAAGCGATGGACAATATTTTGAATATTAAATTTGTAACCATTTTACGTCAATAAAGTTTCAAATTTCGAAAAAAAACAGTTCAACAATCGTAAATGTTGTTAATGGTGATTTGCAATTGCGAGGTCCTTTGCAGCCATGCTTATTGAAAGTATCGCTGTATGATCAGCGAATGTTGCTGTCACGCAGTTTTTGCCTGGCTGTTCGGAGGTAAACAGTAAGTACAGGAGAGGGCCAAGCACGTTTCCTTGAAGAACTCCAGCCTTTCTTTGACTTTGAACTAACGATCGGATAAATCAGAACGTAAAATGAAATAGTACTGATAGTACCAGCACGACTTACATACTTCAGCTGACGCCTTTGACACGTCGAGGAATACAGCGGAGCAAATTTTTTTTCTCTTCATACATATGTACATATGTATGCATTCTCGATTACTCTAGCGTTCCTATGGACTTGACCAAGAGTCGAATGTTTAGTGCGCATTTGTACATTTGTACATAAGATAACAATGCACGTGCTTCGAAAATTTCTTTCCCAAAACTATGACCACTCACCATATTGTGTCACATTTGTTTAAGACAAACAACTTTTACGTAAATTTAAATTAAAGCATCAACAATTAATAGCTCAACAATAAATTTCAATGTGAATTCGAAACTTAAAACAAGCATAAACAAATTCCTAAATTACCTCTCTCTGCTGTGTTGCTGTTCGTGTGATATTCACGTGTTTTTGAAAGTCTTGAGTATCTTCCATATTGACACCAAATACGCGAAAGTTGAAAACAAGTAAATATTTATTGCTAAAACCAAACAAATTAAGAGACAAATGCGAAAAAATTTGCAGAAAAACAATATAATGATAATATATTCAAGCATTTGAATAAACCACAATATATAGTATTTACGTATTTACGCATATCAATGGACCACATATACTCACATACATACATACATACATTTGCACAAACATAAAAGAACTGCGTTCTATTATATAATATATTTGTTTAGAGCGGCCGGCAAAATATGTACGTGCATTAAAGGACGTATTATCAATTCAAAACAATTCAGAACATATTTTAAATACATACATATATACATACATACAGGCATACATGCATACATAGGTACATGCGCACTTTACGAGGTTAGTTTAAAATAGGTGGCTTTTTATTTTCCACAAAAATTATTTATTTTCAGCCTTCTTCAAATAGATTATATTAATCCCTCCCAGTTATATGTACATACGTACACACATACATACATATTACAACATTTTTCTTGAGAAGTCATTTACTAAATAGGGAACAAGTCTAATTAGAGAAGTCGTATGAGCAAAAAATATTATCAACATAACATAGTAGGCCCGTCACAATGAGTCCGTTCCGTCCATTGCGACAACGCATTGGACTGACTGCAAAATAAATTATGGTGTTAGAGGTAGTCAGAATTTTCAAAAAATTGGATTTGTTTTGCATTTTCTTAAAGTGTAATATCTTAACATACAAATATTGTGGGAAAATTTGAAATGAATCCGACAAATACTTTTCGAGTTATTCAATAACTAACAAAGGGCACTCGGGCGTTCCGGAGTAGTAGTCAAAACTTTACATGCGTTTTTCTCAAAACTATTTTTTTTTTAACTGGTGATCACTGTAACACTGTAACTTAAAAACAGCTTGGTAGATTTCAGTACAATTTATACACTTTTGAAAACCATAAAAATCTTGTGCCTGATCGAGGCATATTTTGTTTTTAATTTCTATTTTTTTTTTTTTAATTAATGATCGGCTTTTCTCGAAAATCTGATAAATATTTACTGAGGCCACCATATTGTTAATTTGGAAAAAGAGACTGTCGATCAGGCACAAGATTATCTATTAATAAAACTAATTTCTCTTGTCCGATTGATTTTAAATGAATGTCCAGGGACTTGTGATGATCACCGCAAGGGACTTCTGGAGAAACGGGCTCCACACAAACAACGATAACTTTTACAATTATAATTTTTTTGTTGAAATTTTTATTAATTCTATGTTTTTATTTTTGTAAAATAAAGCAATTGATTAGCAAAAAAAAATATTGAAAATCATCATATTTTCGGGCCTCGGACTATCTCTAACCCCTTATTTGTCGAAGGCGGCACATACGTGCTGTAAGCCCTGCCGGAATGCACAAAAACTGGCAACTTTCTACTTCTCAAAAGCGGCGAAAATGACAACTGTTTAAAGAAGAACAATTTTGTGTCGCGCAAATTTTTATAGGTGAGTTTTTTATTATATCAAATTAAATGCAGAAAATTAATGAAATTTAAATGAATAGAGTCAATTCAAACGCACCCTTAAAGCTTGAAAGAGTAGAGAAAAGGTTCGATTTAACCAAGCTGTCCTAAAAAATGATTGTGCGTCTCGATTCTGAAGTTATGGTGATAAACGGTTCACTAGACTGGGCAGTACAGTCTACTGGGGCGGCAGCCCTTGATCGGGAAACCCGAGTCATTCCGGTAACGTAGAACCGGCTGCCATTGGAATGTAGTCGCACCCACCGTCTACGACTACCATAAATTCTAATAACTGCCTTTCGCTTCAATGAGCATTCAATTTATCATATACATACATACATATTTCACAAGCAACAAAAGCCCGTTTATACTATACACAATGAAATATGATATTTGCTTCACGACAATAATATTTGTTGCTTCATTGTTTAGATGCGACAATACTTTCATCGTGGCACCACGGTATGTCCTAAACGTCACGTCAGTCAAATGCGTTGCCGCAATGGGCACTAAGGTTGTGACAGCTCTATAAATCCGTCAACCGAAAACTTTCGATTCGATTTGTTTACGTTGAAAAAAAAACTGTTTCATGGTGGAAATAGCTTTATTTAATTATCATTAAGAAAAATAATGGAAAAGTTTAATTTTTTTTACGGAACTATAAATAAAAACTAGTTTTAAAGTACGGAGAATTGTCACATCTATTTTGAAAAGTGGAAAAATTATTATCGGTCGAGAAAGATGAGTATATCAACTCCATGGAAATATTTGATTTTTTGTCAATATGTATATACGAGTATACATACATTGTATATAATTACCGCTTACATCCTTTTTGGGTGTTTGGCCGAGCTCCTCCTCCTATTTGTGGCGTGCGTCTTGTTGTTGTTCCACAAATGGAGGGAGCTACAGTTTTAAGCCGACTCTGAACGGCAGATATTTTTCATGTGGAGCTTTATTATGGCAGAAATACACTCGGTGGGCTTGTCATTGCCTGCCGAGGGGCGGCCACTATTAGAAACAACTTTTCTACATTTTGGGGCTTCATGGGGATTCGAACTTACGTTCTCCGAATTCCGAATGGTAGTAACGCACCAACGCACTCGGCTACGACGGCAGCCAATAAGTACTTATTGTTTAGTCTGTTGTCGTTTTGTGAAAATGAATCACTCGCACTTCAATTCTGCTCTTTCACCCACCCACCCACTTGAAAAGTGAGGTTATTTCGAAATTTTATAAAATTATAGGCTATTTTTCGCCTTTTTATTATTGCTAAATATGTATTTGATGGATTAAAATAGTTTGAATTAATTTATAATACTTAATTTCAAAATAAAATGTAATGAAAACTGTAATACCATAAGTGGGTCCATATGCGGTAAAGGGTTACAACTTTTAAGGAATGATGTCGACCTGACCGCCTTCCTAAGTATATGAGTCCGAGTCGACCTGCTATCTCCACATTTTCATATATCAAATATTTCAAAGTTGCCTTCTTTAACGAACTTTTAAGAATTAAATAATTAACAACCCTAGTTGCAAACTTCCTTTTTAGTGCTCTTTTCTGCACTCCAATGCAATGCACATGCATTTTTCATAGATAGTTGAAGGCATGTAATAATTTCAAATACTTAAATCTGACGTAAATTGTCACATCTATAGTAAAGACGTTTATTAAAATTCAAAATATGACTTGAAGTCATGATGAGGAAATGCAAATGTATGGGAATTTTGTGTTATTGACTTATATGGGGCATTAAACGCTAATTTTTTTTTCTAAAACACATTTTTATGAAAAAAGTATTATTTATATTAAAATTTAGTGCGTTTAGTGTGGTGAAATGCTTTTTTATAAATTTCGGTGCTTTTTAAAACTCAACATTGTTGAGTGCTGCCATGTCGACAACTACATAACTTAGAAAATTATTCGCATCTGTTCATGTGTGTGATTATTGATTTTATTTTATTTATTTCAAATTCTCTGATCGCCTTTGTTCTCTCTCGACCACATTTCATGTTGACTTGGCAAAAAACTGGCAGTAGCTGGCAGCCAAGGCGAATTTATTACAGGTGACAGCAAACACATATAAGTAAAACCCTACATGTATTTGTTGTTGCGCTTGGTGCAAGCATCATGTCAAAATCAGCAAGCAAATGTAAACATACCAATACATACAAACAAAGCATATCATTTTGACGTAAGCCATACCTACGGCGAAAAATTCAGCTGGGTGAATGCTGTCACCTTATTAAATCCACCTTGCTGGCAGCATAATTGGCATAAACGCAACATATAAATATACAACTCCACCACAGTCACCAGCAACAACGTACAAATGTCAGGCACAAATGAGGAACTAATAAGCAAAACAAAAACAGCTGATAGCTCACAGTTGCAGCTGACAGTTTATTAATTCTCATTACACAATTTTGCTTGTGGAAAATAAAACTAAATTACATATTGCATATTTGAATAACGTTGCAAACATCATTAATAATGAGCAATTTACTAAGTATTAGCAAACAATCTTGCCGTTTGTGCCAATCAGCCTTAAAGCAAGTCTCAGCTGGTGTATTGCAAAACAATTCGGCTGCCTTCTCTACAACGACATGTGTCTGCGCTGAATCGAAGGAGCCGAAACCAAAGAGTGAACGAGTAGTAGAGTTTGAGAAAAAGTTGCGTGCAAAGACACCACTTGGAAAATTAGATGAGTTCTCACAACATCCATTCCAAGAAAAGGAGCCATTGAAACCTTGGCCAAATGCCACCAACCCGCATACAGGTGAAATTGGTGGACCGGCTGGGCCGGAGCCAACACGATATGGTGATTGGGAACGTAAAGGGCGCGTTTCCGATTTTTAATATATAAAATTTGTGATAATATACAAAATGACTGCATTAATTATGTTTATATTATGAATTTGAAATGTAATTTTGTTTTTAATAAATATCAAATACTGTTACTGTTTTATTGAGACTGCCCGATTTTTAGTATTAGTACAAAGCTATTAGCGGAATTGGCATGGTTAAGCTAATTGAATACCCAAATGTTATTAGAATTGTCTTTGACTGATCTGTGTTTAACGCAGACAGATAATCGATTTATTGCAAATACATTTAGTGTATTTTTAAGATTAATAGATTAAAATAATATGACGTCAACATAACCATCCTAAATCAATACCGCTGATTGCCTTTATCATAAGTTGAATTTGAGTTGATAGCTTGAGGGTAAATGAACTTATGGCTTAATTGTTTACTGGAAAAATTATAATTCTTTTTCTTGTTAAAACACACCCTTCGTATCTATTTCGACATTTTGAATATATTCGAATTCTGTACGATATAGCTGCTTCTCGATGTACGTTTCAATCTTCCTACCCTAAATAGCTTAGTGAGACATGGGAATGCTTTTCGATGCTTCAAAATAACTCCCGAATTTGATAATTGAAGAGATGATTGCATTCTTTATAAGCTCCAATCTTAGTATATTGTTAAATTTGTTCATTTACGACTAAACAAAAAATATATAACTGGCGCGTACACTTCTGTTAGGTGTTTCGCCGAGCTCCTCCTCCGATTTGTGTCATGCGTTTTTATGTTGTTCCCCAAATGGAGGGGCCTACAGTTTTAAGCTGACTCCGAATGGCAACTTGTTTTTTATGAGGTGCTTTTTCATGGCACAAATACACTCGAAGGTTTGCCATCCACAGCACACCCGCAAGCAAAGTTTATTGGTCTAGCGAATTAACTGAGCCGCGTCTAGGTTTGTGTTCCATCAAATGCTGTCATTGGTATCGGCTGCCAGTAGACGTAGGAAACGTGCCAATACAATGGAGGCGGACTAAAAGGAAGGAGAGTTAGATGAATTGATTTGTGTTTACAAATGTTGTTGGTTTAATGGCATGCAATTTTTGGGGAAACCTGTTGCAGTGGCAGACTTTGGCCGAACTTAAATCTGAGTCCTTCAGGAGTTGGTTGATGCATTTCCACACATTCTACGGTTCTACTTATTGGAATAACTCCGGCGTAATGTAATACTCTAATTTCCACGGTCTATTGCTGTTTAGCAATGCATTAACATTTAAATCAATGTATAGAGAAGTCTCAATGACACTATCGTTCTCTGTTTAAATAAAGTCGGGAATTATCGTTCCGGTAAAAATACGTCATTATATGGCAAGATAGTAAAATGGGCGTAAACTATCTAAAGTAATCATCTTCAAACAAAAATAAATAAATAAATGTCCTTTTTCTGTTTTTTTGTTTCTTAATGTTCATATATTATATAAGATATAATTTAATTCTGATACACTGCTTCCACAGAGTAAACAAATTGCTGATCATCTACTCCGAAATAACCCTCAGTCAGGAATATACTCAATACCAAGTCTAATAATACGTTCACATATAAGTAGATTATCTACTTTTTCAAGCTTAACTCCCAATCCGTAATAAAAATGCGTTATTACTCATACAAAATTTCTCTCCCGAAATCTGAGATTATAAAATAATCCTTGATTATTACCATACTTGTTTATATAAAGGGTTGTTAAATTTAAAAGGGCCGATGTTGAATGTGAACCACGCCTAAATGTCAACGACACCGTTGGCTTTCTTTCTTTGGGGTTAATTGAAAGAAAAGGTGTACGTCGATAAGCCAGCAACAATTCAAGCGCTAAAGGATGAGATAATTCGGCACATTAACGGCATAGAACCTCAATTATGCCTCAGCGTCATCGAAAATTTGGACCATCAGATAGAGGTGTGCCGCCCAGGACACGGCGGTCATTTGGCCGATATTTTGTTCCATACGTAATTGAGCCATACCAATATTATCATAATAAAGAGAAATTACAATCATTTCCTAAAAAAATTGTATTTTATTCAAAATCAACACCGGCCCTTGAAACTTAACCACCTTTTATAATCCTGTGTTATCGACAATTATTTTTACGAGTGTTAAGAGAAACGTCAAAGTAAAAAAGTAAGAAGAATGGACTTTGGGAAAGGAAACACATAATTCCAATAAAATTTTTATTAAACATTATTAATTATGGATTTATATTACCGAAAAAATTGCGTGTCCATACACGCTTGGGATGATATTGTTTATTAAGAAGTGTAGTTACGAATTTCGCATTCGTTGTCTGCAACGTCGCTTACGGATTTCCTCCAACTGTTGATTACTAGCAGCCAATTGCGCATTTAAATTAACTATTCCTTCTCCTTGTCTTTTCTTCATATCGTTAATAATTAAACAAATCAAAAACTCCAAAATATCCCACCAAAGTAATTTCTATGAAGAAAAATTTTGCAGGTAATCTGCCATATGTGAACAGGGAGATTAATTTCTTGGATTTATTGCTAATTACTGCATATGTGAACGTATTTTAAGGCGCTACCTGCATCAGAGATCGTAAAACCTGCATACATACAATTCCACGCAATTTTCATAAAAAAACCAAAATAAACAAATCTAATATGGACACATCAAATGAACAAATCTATTATGTATGCAAGCAAATGTAAGCTAATGTAAACTATATTTTTTCACACTTGCTTGTCACTCTCTCCCTCTCATTTCTCTCCGGCAGCCATATTAATTAATTTCTTACTGTTAACTTGTACTTGTTCTTGGGGGACTGAACCTTTTGTATGCATTTACGTTCTTTGCCTACATTATGTTCACTCCCTTATATTCCTTTGAAGCTCCGAACAGATAACAGCAGCCCCCGCAACTATGTATAATGTAAATATGAGTTATTAAATCGAAGATATTTCTTCCACTCGTCTTGCCTCACTTCTCCTAAGAATTTGTGACACCTAACCATAACCTCCATATTTTTAAATGCCAACAAAAAAGATACAATTATTAAACCATTATTAATCCTGGTCACCTCAGGAGGCAATGTATTCGTAAAATAAATGACAAAACAAAATGTTTAGAATATGCGTGATCACAACAAAACTGCAACGTTGCTGTTTCTCGTTTGTTTAGACACAGCTGATTTCGTCCCTTTCTTTTGTATTAATCTTCTACTCTATTATAACAGCTGATTGCGGTTTAGTAGTTTTTCCTTTGTGTTTCTTTGGTTTAATTTGGTTTAATTTAGTTAATTTTATTATTTTTTTGTGTTAATCATGTATTATCTGAGGTAAAAAAACCTAACTCAATGTCGCGCCGCGGCCAGGAAAATCGGATCTTTGTCTCCGATAGCAGTGAAGATTTTGATAGGATTGAGGTGCTTACCACGTCAACATCGTCATCGCGAAGCGAACTATTTACGCAACCAGTAGGCAGCCAAAATCTGCTAACCAGCATTGTTAGTGGACAGCAACTGAGAATCTTCGGCACTGCGAATTCAAGTGATGACAATAAAAGTAAGCTAAGCGATTGTGGCGGCAGTCGTGAAGGTACAGAGGAGCAGTGTGGCGATGAATCCATAGAATTAATTGGTCATTTCGGAGGCCTTAAGCATCCCAGGCGGGCAACTTCGCCGATGGCAGTGCTGGCTGGTAGCTTCAGTCGTGGTGCAACACCCACGAATATGGTACACAATGCGACATTTTTTTTATTCAAATAGAGAGTAGTATTTTATGAACTACTATATATGAACTTCTCGTTTAGGTGCGGCGCTGGTCACAAGCTTTGACACGCTTTGATCGAGATAAGCATAGCATACGAGAGAAGACCATATATCGCATGGCATCGCGTAAATTTTTCGAAGTTGATGGAAAACTGCTCTCTACTAGTGGTGTGGATGCGGAAAATGAAGTCGAATTGTTGGCACAGGAAATCGAGCAGCATGATGGTCTGATGCGAGATACCGCACTCAGCCATCAACATAGGCTGTATGTTTCTTTAGCAGAGCATAATAACTATAATTTTAATTTTATATACTTAAATGTCTGCATTACAGTGAAACACTGCGTGCACTGCCACAGCCGCTTTGCGTGAAGCGGCTGCTTAAGCAAAAATTGGCCATCACAATTGAACAACAGACCATCAATAAGCAAGACTGTAGCTGCTGCCACAACTTCACTAATACTTTCATAAGTTTTCTACTAAGAAGTTGGAAGCTCATAGGTGCTATAAGTCATAGTTGCGAAATTTGGTATGACGAGCTCAAGGCAATCGAGGGTCATTTTGGTTGTAACGTTAGTTCCTTTTTTAAATTTCTGCGTTGGCTGCTAATGCTGAATGTGTTGGTATTGGTTTGTGTTTTCACCTTCATCACATTTCCACAAATACTCTACAATGCAATAACCTCTGAGGTGTATCTCAATGAAACACTTTTAGCTGGCGATTATACAGAAAGGCATAGCGAAAGCGCCACTAGACTCTTTACAAACATATTAACCGGAGAAGTGAGCGCTTGTTAGATTATACTTTTTCCACACAGCAATGTAAATTTTGTTTCAGGGTTGGCTGCAAAACTCGCTACTTTTCTACAGCGGCTACAGTAATGCAACATTTCGTCTGCATCCTGCACTTAGTCAATACAGTTTACCACAATCATATTTCATGACAATGCTTGTGCTCTACTTGCTAATATTTATAGTTATTTCCACAAAGTGAGTACTCCGCTAAATTACGCATAAATATTCTATACATCTACAAATATTCTTATCTTCCTTTCATCAGAATGGCACGGGTGTATCGCATTAGCTTCATTCAAGCCGCTGGTGGTGCTAGAGGTATGATGACAGCTAAAACTTTTTGCGCTTGGGATTTTGGCATTTCCAATCGCAAAGCGGCTGAGTTGAAGCATATCGCAATTTTTGCCGAACTTAAGGCAGTACTTAATGAGAGGGCTGTGCCCAAGAGAAAATTAATAATTTGGTGGCGTATTTGGTTTATTTGCTCGCGTGTCATTGCACATGTGCTAGTGGCTGCTATAATAGGTGGTGCGGGAATAGGCGTGTGGATATTGCTGAAAGTAAGTAGCGGCGAGTAGTACTTAGACGCATTGTAATATGATAATAATGCTTAGGAACTTGATTCAACTGATGCTGTGGCTGGCTGGAGAACCCTTTCAACTGCCGGCATACTAAATCTTACAATGCTCTTAATGCAATCCGTCTTATCGTGGATTTCGAGGTAAATCAATTTTGCGCCCAACTATTTTGTATGGCTTCATTGGGTGCGCATATGTACGTATGTTTGTATGTATGCACGCTATTTGTTTTTTAGGATGGAAGATTATCGTACGCCCCGCCGTACGCTACACATAGCCTTGCTGAGGAATTTCATGTTGGAGGCGGTTATTATTAGCGTGTTGGTATATTTTCTGTTAACAAAGCAATACAGTGAAGTAAGTTGTGTGTAACTTAGTAATAAAAAAGAAACGCATAAATTTTGTGTATTATTGCTTGCAGTGCTGGGAAACTCATATCGGACAGGAGTTGTATCGTTTCATTGTAATGGATTCCTTTATTTGCCTAATTATTATACCTTGCCTCTGTGGCGCACGCGCACTTTTGTCGAGGTGAGTGCAATGCGGCTTATTGTCAACAGAAATGTTTTCTTTAATTTGCGTTATTCTGCGTTTCAGTGTTTATTGGCCTTGGCTTGGTGGCCCCGAGTTCGATATTTCACAAAAGAGTTTAGGTCTCGTTTACAATCAAACTCTTTTGTGGTTAGGTTTGCTATTTGCACCACTGCTTGTCGCCATTATCGTTTGTAAAATGTTCCTCAAATTCTACATTAACAAAACTCTATTGCTGCATCTATGCAAACCATCCTGTCACATTTGGCGTTCGGCGCAAACACAAACGCTTTTCCTGGTTTTCACTTTTGTATCACTGCTGGGCGTTATTTTGACGCTGGGCTATATTATGACACAGTGAGTGATTGTATATACGTACATACATTTGGAGTTGAATATATTAAGAGATATACGAATATTATTGTCCTCTCCATAGGCTACCCATGAGTGCGCAGTGTGGTCCATTTCGTGAATCCAGTTATATGTTTCAAATATTTATAGACGGTGTTTTGCAGCTACGTCAAAACCAAACGCTCTGGCGTCTTCTCACACTACTCATACGCCCAGCTGCTGTGGGCATAATGCTAGTCATAATGAGCAGCCTGGTTTACTATTTGCGCGCCAAGTCGCGTGCACGCCGTCTAATGGTGAAGCTGCTGAAAGAAATGATATATTTGGAGGCTAAAGATAAGGAATTTCTGCTGAATCGTATTATGAATATTACAAAAAATCGCGACTCATCACTTTTCGATGCAAAATCACTTGGCAAAAGGCGACAAAAAACGATTCACACACCACCAACAGTTGAAGTTTTTGTACAAAATGAAATTGCAACTATTCAGAGCAATGCGGCAGCACGAAGTGACGGTTTCATTCTACGTAGTCGTAATGCTTAGTTAAGTATGTATTTTAATTATTTTAGATCACAAGGTATGCTATATAGTGATAATTTTTGTTTGTAATTATTTATTTGTATCGAACAAATTATAAATCGTCGTTGCTGTTGTAACGTCATAAAACAATCTGCATGCAATTTTCAAGAATGCTGCGGAATGACAATCTTTGACCGGCTGTAAAATCAGGTCGTTCCAACAAGCGCGGAAATGCTCCGATTTAGAGAATTATTTTACTGATGTCCTATTATATACTCTACATATAATTCATTTATGCAATTTACTTAAAATTATGTATGTATGTATGTATATATTTGTTATATTTATTTGCTAAGACAGTATAAGACGTAAAACACAATCAGTTTGTGTTATTTTGTTTATGTGTGGCATTAAAGTGAATGCAATTTAAATTATTATTAAGCTAAAACTGACCGTTGTGGTAATAAAAAAACTATTAGTTAAAATATATTAAAAATATGAAAATTTTGTATTCTTCAATTATATGACTTTAATGAAATATTATCAACTGAAATGGCAACGTTGAATGTAGACGACCGAGCATAAACATTCGCCTTACATATACGGGGAATGTTGCTCAAGGGGTTATATACAGTTAGAATTTTCAAAAATCGATTTTATTTATTGTATTTTCTTACTGCACATATATTTAAGAATACTCACAGAAAATTTAATAGCGTTCCGGTGAAAATTTTCGAAGTTACACGCAAATTTGAAAAGGCGTTTCAGAGTGCTTCAAAGAGCCTTTCAAACTTTAAACGCGTTTTTCTCAAAATGGTGTTTTCAAAGTCGGTGACCAACATTACTCGAAAACGGCTAAAGCGATTTGTGTCAAATTTTAACACGTGCTTTTTAAATATATTTTTTAGTAATGTAATACATTTTTTTTAATAAACAATTTAAGACCCTAATTTTGGTCAAAAATCGATTTTTTTTTGTCAAAAAATTTATTTTGCTTTTCCTTGGATTAATTACTAGATTTAACATAACCTTAACGAAATCTGTATGGTTTTTTTAATTTCAGAGGATCCAGTTCAGAGATATAGTGGTCACCGCAAAACGTTTTCTTTGGGAGGAGCTCCCGGGGGTCAGCTACTTTCCAAATAAATATTTTTCTAATAGTTACTAAGTTTTAAAATACAGTTAAAAAGTAACGTAATGTGTGTGGAAATTTTTAAATCAATAAATTTGAAAGTTTTCTCAGAAAAAATTCTGGAAAATTCGCGTTTTTCGACCTTCTAACTGTACATAAGCCCTGAAGTCATAGTCCTTGGCCGCATATAAATCTGGGTCATTCCGGTTACGTAAAACCGACTGTAGAACGCGAACTGTCTGCTTGTCTCTATCGATTCCCGACAATTCAGTATAAATAAAATAAATTAATATGTAATGAGCTTTTAGCTTTATGGTAAAATTAAATAAAACAAGTTGACAATATTAAAATTTATTTTTTGTAAATAACGGTTTTCATTATTTCAGATTAATACAATTTTTTGAACCCTCTGTTAGGCACCGAGAGCTGGCCAGACTTTTTCGACGTTAAACGTAAATTTAACATAATTCTATTAACGACTTGAGCTTCCAGGCTTCCTAATATTTAATTTCCTATCGATTTATGAATATAAACTTTTAAAAAGGATCCTTGAACAGGACGAAAAAAGGATTTAAAAAGCATTTGCATGCATTTGTATGGGAATATGCGGCAAATGCGTCACATTTATAATTCAGTTTTAAGTATCGCAGGTACAATATATATTTTTAATTTCTTATCTACAGAAGAAAAAATATTCGCTGAAAATATTTTGGTTTGGGAAAAAAGGATTTTTTTGTTTTGTTCTCTATTTTGACTCATTTCGAAGAAGATTGAAGAAAAAAAGTTGATTACAACGGAATTTGAGGTAAAATATGAAATTATACTTATTTCTGGATTCGGTGGAAGGCAAGCAAAACATGTACTCGTATAAGATTCTTGCATGCAAAACAATAGAAAGGAGTGTTTCGGCGAAACTTTTTGCCTCCTTCCAGACAAACAAGACAATCGCTCTTCGCTTTGCGGCTCCGATTGATTGGTTGATCACAATATTCTCAGGAATAGTTATTGGTTTGTTGAAAAATGATTCCATAGCCAAACGGGTAGTGAATTGAGAAATAATGGCTGGATTATGCATACGATTTTCGATGTTTACAAGGTCCAATGTGCTCGATAAAGTCGTCAGAAATTTCGTCTCGCATCACGTTTTCCATTAAGTCCATTAACTTCCTTGCCCGAACCTTCTGGCCAGACCCAGGAGCCCAACCGAAGGATTTAAAAAAGGTGTTAAGGTAATGAAAACAGCGAAGAAAGCTCAAATAAATAACTTGCGCAATCGACGAATTCACTGTATCAAGTTCGATCAACTAAGCAACGCATGCAGATCCTGATTCATTCAATCGGTTGACATAATCGGAGTAGCTGAAAACTTACTCATAAACTTTATGTTCACTAACGCGATCGGATGTCTGCTTACATTACTGGAAAGTGGCATCTCAGTCAACTGGTCGAAGAAATACACAAAGGTGTATAGGTGAGGTTAGAATTGCTGCCCTTGCGAGGGGCCCACTTAAACATTTAATCAAAATTCGCCCACAAGCGGAAAACATGCACTTAGCCGCGAAAAATGTCGCTGACAATTCCAATCGGAACAGAATTAGCAGATTTTAGCGTTGGTTCGAGTTATCTTAAAAATAGGCTTCACGAATTTTCGAAGGCGGCATAAAACTGCAGGTCCGACCATCGGTAGGCAACTATCAAGACGCACACCACAAATAGGAGGAGGAGCTCTGCTAAACACCAAATGAAGGATTTAAGTGCCAATTAGATATATATATGTACATATACAGGGTCCGGCGCTCTAAGAGTAACCAATTAAAAGTCCATAAATTTAGTTTTGAAAATTACTTTTATTAAATTCAAAGTAAAAAATGTGTGGAAATAATACGAAATTAAGGATCAATTTACTTTTGCTCGATATGACCACATTTTGCCTTGACTATGGCCTTGAAACGATCCAGAAACGAATCGCAAGCTGCTCGAATGTGACTTGCAGGTATTTTGGCCAATTGCGGACAATGGTTTTTTCAGCCCCTCGAAACTGGTGAATTTTTTGTTCGAACCTTTGCTCTCCAAAATGGTCCAAAGAGAATAATCCATCGGATTTGCGTCTGGTGAATTTAAGAGAGTCCGGAACGTTGGTTTTTAGCCATTCTTGGTTCACTCGAGCTTTGTGAGACGGTGCCGAGTCCTGTTGAAACGTCCATGGTCTGTCACCGAAATGTTTGTCTGCTCACGGCTTCAAAGAAACTTCCAGAATACTTTCTGTGAATATTTTTCCTTGATAATTTTGAGCAAACTAAATTTTTGTTTTGAAATTTAAGAGTGTTTGGCGGGATTTTACATACACAAAAGGCCAGGGTTGAATATTAATACAATAGGCATTGCCTCCACTGAGTTCCACGCAAGAGGCGGAGCAAAATTCCATAACCAGGCCCATGGTCTTCTTGAATAAACCGAGTGGATGCTTGGATTTTAGTCGCCTTTTACGACAAGCATGCCCTACTGCGGGCGCCCCTTACCGCGGTAAGGCCACAGTTACTCTCGAAGGCGGCCAGGTATTCGAGAGGGAGACTCCATTCAATTCCCTTCATCATTCAGCCCTTGGCACGATAGCAAGAACACCTTGGCTTGGGAATGTGTTGGTACGGTACTCTCCGTATAGATGATTGGACGTACAGCACACGCGAAGTTTCACGAATGGGTTGTTCGATAATCCCTATACGGAGCTTCCATCTTAGTTCATGGTAGGTTAAATTCCTAAATGGAATCTAACCCCCATTTAAGCCCCATCCCCGCGGTAAGGAGACCAACATGAAAGACATTCTATCCCCTATTCCGCAGGGGAAAACAAAATTCTTATAATGTATTGCACTTTTATCAAAGTTGCTGGAATTTAACAACGAACCATGATTCAACAATAAATTATGATTAATTATTGCTTCATGACATCGAGCGTGATACTTAAAAAATCGGCTGTTGGGATTACATCTCGAACAAGTCCTATATCTTGCTGTAGAAGATACCTTAAGACAACAATGTATTCGTTGAGCGTAAGCGGAATTCCAAATAAGAACAGAAACCATTCGTGAAAAGTGTTATGTGGATTGTTTTAATTTATAACGCTATTTGCTCACAATAAAGCGTGCTGAATTTAGAGGTATCGGATTTTAAATTTAAATAAAATAACGAAAATTCAAATTGATTGGGCAATCTTTATTATTTTTGTGTAGAGCCAGCAGTCTCGTCTTTGAAGAAATATGGGTCGATGATTCCTCCAGCCCATAAGCCGCACCAAACGGTTGTTTTCAATGAATAGCTTCGGATTTCTCTTCAGCCAAAACACGGAAATGTTGCTTATTGACGCAGCAATTAAGTTAAAAATGGGCCTCATCGCTGAACGGCTATATGCAGCATAAGTTGGCAAGAGCGTACGATGAACACTTTTCACAGTGCTTCGATTTTCGTAATACAAAATTAAACAATTTTAAACGTAGTTGAAGAGTAAGTATTTCCATGATGAAATGTCAATGAATACTGAACGGAATTATGTATTTACAGTAGTTACGCGCGTTACGTCATCCGGTCATTCCACTCCAAAAGAAAACAGAATTAAGGTGGACAATAAATTCGACAGCATTTTTTCAACGGTTGTTAAAATTTAAACTGAAGGTTATATTGAAGATCAAATCTTACTTATACGCATTTTAAAATATTCATATCTCCATTGTGCATCCTCCCAGCAAGTGCATCCTGAAAAAAGTTATGAAAAGTATTGTCTTTTGTGTGAGTATTTTTATAATTTTTGTGTGAGTTTTTGAGCAAATAAAATTTTTCTGAAGAAAAATGAATGAATCACATAAACGATTTTTGTTTTGATAATTTGCTCTATAAACATTAAAAAGTGTATTCAATTAATTACCTCTTATTTGATATACCATATGTTCACTTTTAGCTCTGCTTTCGATCACATTTCAAACAAAATAATACTAATTGGACCAATTCGCTTGGTTTTGAAGTTTTATTGTGGGAGTTTAATTGTTTAGTTTTGTAGTTGTTTAAGTTCGGAGTAGCGTTGTAAATAAAATAAAAGTTCTCCAACTTCATTTTTTTTAATAAGTAATATTTGTTGTGTAATAATCGTTGCGTATCATTTATTATACTCAATAATTTCCATTAATCCAACTTTTATATGGGCAAAAAGTAGCCTTAGTAATCTAGGTAGGTAGGTAGGTAGGTATAGTGGTTGTCGGTTGACACACCTAGGCCTGCTGTAGGCCCATTGTGATACCACCAGGGCTGTCCCCCCTCCTCACTCTACATTGTCCTCATTGAACCAACCTGTGGCTTTAATATATTTAACAAGACTTGTTATTTTTACATTGGCTACTTCTGCCAAGTTATTCAGGGAACTTTTTCCTAAAATATTGAACCTTCTTCCATCCAGAGCCATGCACCCGCATAGAAAGTGTTCTATAGTCTCTTCTTCTTCAATATCGTTACAGCTTCTACAATAGTCGTTATAGGGCGCTCCCAGCCTACTGGCATGTCTGCCAATCAGACAATGCCCTGTTAGGACCCCGAGTAGATTTCTCATATTTTTCCTGTTTAGTTTTAACAGTCGGTTTGTGCGGCCCATGTTCCATTCCGGCCACGTCATTTTACTAGTTCTACAGGTCAAGGTCTGAGACCACAGCCTGTTGGCAGCACTGATAGTGTGTTTATCTATAAGCATCTTACAAGTTGCTAAGGGTATAGGAATGTCCGCTTTGTCTGGTTGGATCGGTAACGTGGTCCCCAATCTCGCTAATTCATCTGCTTTGCAGTTGCCTTCTATGTCTCTATGACACGGCACCCAGAGCAGGTTTATTGCAAAGTACTGTGATAGTTCTGTCAAAACGTCGATACATTCTTTTACTGTCTTCGAGTTAATATTGGGCGATTTTAAAGCTTTCAGGGCCGATTGGCTATCTGAAAATATGTTTATATCCCTTGTGGTGAGGACACTTTTATTTAGGGTTAGCAGGCTCTCCCTGATAGCCAAAATTTCAGCTTGAAATACACTGCAGTGATCCGGTAACCGGAATGAGGTGTTGACATACATTCCCTCAGAATAAATGCCTCCGCCTACTTGATAATTTAGCTTGGAACCGTCTGTATAGATGCTGATTCCGCTTTTATTGTCCATTACCCCATTGTCCCAATCTTCCCTCGTTGGGAAAGTTATGGTAAAGGATGTGTTTAAGTGCAACTCTACTGAGCTACAAAGGTCTGTCGCTTGATGTAGGAAGGGATATTCGTCTAGTATTCTAGCGTGACCCCTTCTGTTAGTGGCTAAGTTAGAAGATTCTCTTAGCCTAAGTGCCGATTTCGCCGCCAGCTGCTTGCTGTAGGCCTCAATCGGTAATAAATGCAGCATGACATTAATCGCTGCCGTGGATGTAGTCTTTAGTGCCCCGCTTATGCAGAGACTAGCACCTCTTTGAATACTTTCTAGGCGTTTTACAGTTGTTCTTTTCTCGAGTATTGGCCACCAGACCAATGCACCGTATGTCATGATAGGCCGTACCACTGCTGTATATAGCCAGTGTACTATTTTTGGGGTTAGGCCCCATTTTGCCCCCACAATTCTTTTGCATGTATAGAGTGCTGTGGCTGCTTTTTTTACTCTATCATTAATCGTTTGTTTCCACGAGAGCTTCCTATCTAATACCAGTCCTAGGTAGCTCGCCTCTTCCCCAATTGATAGTGTGATACCCTCAAGAGTAGGGGGGTTTAGGACAGGTAACCTGTATTTCCTGGTGAACATGGTTAGTTCTGTTTTGCTGGGATTTACCCCAAGACCACTCGATGCAGCCCACCGGCTTACATCGTTCAAAGCATTTTGCATTATATTGCAGAGGGTATCTGGGAATTTCCCTCTTATTAATATTGCAACATCGTCTGCGTAGGCCACTACGTGTATTCTCCTTTCCTCTAGATTCTTCAACAATTTATTCATTGCCAGAATCCACAGCAGAGGAGAAAGTACACCGCCCTGAGGGGTGCCCCTCCTGACGGATCTGCGTATCGTCGAGGGGCCCAACGTCGAAATTACTAACCTGCCTAGTAGCAACTGTTTAGTAAATTTCACAAGGCCCTCGGCGACACCCAAGTCAGTCATTGCGCTTGTTATGGCCTCCGGTAGGATGTTGTTGAAAGCGCCTTCTATGTCTAGGAAGGCTACCAGAGAATACTCTTTGTCCTCTATTGATTTCTCTATCTCTGAAACTAGTGAATTTAATGCTGTCTCTGTGGATCTACCTTTACAGTAAGCGTGTTGTGATCTCGCCAGTAGCGACGGGGTCAAGTTTTCCCTTATAAAGGCGTCTATTAATCGCTCTAGCGTCTTTAATAGGAATGAGGAAAGGCTAATAGGTCTGAAGTCTTTAGGCTTTGTATGCGAGCTCCTACCAGCCTTTGGTATGAAAACTACTTTGACTTCCCTCCATCTTAGGGGGACGTAGTTTAGTCGTAATGCTGCTCTGAATATGGTTATCAGCCATTGCATAATGTTGTCCAATGTTTGTTGTAGTTGCGCAGGGATTATCCCGTCTGGTCCCGGTGTTTTATATGGATGGAAATTTCCTACAGCCCAAGTTATCTTGGCTTCTGTGGCAATGTTGGGGATGTCGGTACCTAGTACCGCATCCGAAGTTGGAATATTGGCGGTTATCGCTTCCTCTAAGTTACCTGGGAAGTGGGTATTTAGTAATAGTTCTAATGATTCTTCGCTGGATTCTGTCCAGCTGGAGTCTGGCTTCTGAAGATACCCTATGGGTTGAGCAGACTTGGTTAGGATTTTCCTCAGTCGAGATGCCTCCACCGTAGTCTCGATCTCCCCACAAAAAGTTCTCCATGAAGACCTTTTTGCTTTTCTTATTTCTTTCTTATATATTTTTAATTTGTCATAGTATAGGTCCCATTCACATTCGCTTTGGGAGAGTTTGGCTCTATTGAATTGTTTCCTGCAATTCTTTTGTAGCTTTTTCAGTTCGGGTGTCCACCAGGGTGGCTTATTCTTCCCTCTATACCTGGCTGCCGGACAAGCCTTATGCAGGGCTTGGTTGCAGCAATTAGTCAGTCTATTGACCATATTGTCTAATGCCTCTATGCTAGAGGGGTTAAGGGGGGGATCCATGGGCAAACGTTCTGCTAGTTCTTGGGAATATCTTAGCCAGTTTGTTTTCCTATGGTTCCTAAATTTTAGAGCTTTAGGATGAATGACCTCTTCTTGGAGCGTGCATTCTATATATCTGTGATCAGAGAATGAATGTGCATTAAGTACCCTCCAATTCACTATTCTATCTATAATTGAGTCTGAGACTAACGTAATGTCAAGAACTTCCCGACGATTTCGTACAATAAAGGTAGGCTCATTACCGCGATTGCAGAGCAATAATTTGGTACTCATAATAAAATTAAAGAGTGACTCACCTCGCTCGTTAATATCTGAACTACCCCAGGTAGTGTGATGGGCGTTTGCGTCGCCTCCCATGAGTAATATCTTGCCGCAGGCTTCACTGTCCAGTATTAGCTCTTTTAACAACTGCGATGGGACTGGATCCCCGTGTGCCATATAGAAGGACGATAGCCGGTACTTGTTACCATCTGTCTCCCAGCTTATCGTAGTTGTGTCTTTATTGCTATATTTATAAATCATAAATGTGGTTAGTTCTGTTTTTGCCATAATACAAGACCTTGATTTACCTTCCCAGTCTGCTGTATACAGCTTATATTTCGGTGTCCTCAACCCGCAGATGCGCCCTCCATTGATCCATGGCTCCTGAATGAGGACAAAATCAGGGTTGTCTGCTGCCATGCGATCAATTAGGGCTTGTGATGCTAGCTTACTGTGATGTAAATTTATTTGTAGAAGACGCATGGTTAACACTCTCTGAATCTTCCTGTGAGTCGCTCAAGAGCTCTTTTTCTGAGTATGTTGTACTCAAACCAGCTGTAAGCTTAGTTGTCGTACTTGTACTCATTTTCTTGAGTCTAGCTGTGAGCTCAGACCCTGACGAGCAGTATCCTTCTATGTCGATGCTTTCGACATCGCTTGAGGACTCCATAGGATCTTCCTCAGCGTCATTGGCCTCAATTTCTGAGGCCAATTGGTCGATGGCATCAGCATCTGTTTTATAGGTTCTGACCTTAACCTTGCCAAAACCGTAGTTTATCATACCTTCGCTTTTCGCCAAAGGTTCTAGAGAATCGTTTGTTAGTAACAGCATTACTTGCGTTGTGGCACGTTTCGTCACCACACCGTCTACTGTTACGGTATTGTCAAAGACCTTGACAAATTTCCAGCTCCCCGTAGGAAGGCCTGGGTTGCATGCACTTATTATCTGCATGACTTGCTGTGGGTCAGAGGGTGTAGGGACCCAAACTCGTGCCCTCGGTCGAGACGGGATATCTTTTTTGTCTACTACCACGAGCTTCGCTCCAGGGTAGACTTCCCCGATCTTCGCTATTGCAGTCTTGTATAGCTCCACCGATCTTTCGTCGTCGCAGGCTATAATTTTAATCTGGCCTTGGTACCAGCCAGCGTCAGTGCATGATGGGGGCGGACCTGGATTGCTTAGTAGCACTTCCAGCGTTACGTTGGTCAGAGCGGCCTGCACCCATTTCCATTGGGCTCTGGGAATTCTTCCTTCGGGATCACCCTCATCCAGGACACCAATGATGATGCGATTGCGGGTCACTTCCGCAAACGTTTTATTAGGCGCTATGCCTCGATTTTTCGGTCTTTTCGCTGACGGTTTAACCTCTTCAGTAGACCTCTGTCTTTTGGTGGCAGCTGACGATGTGGTTGGCCTTTCGAGGGTGAAGTTAGGAAGAACCTTCTTCGCCCACTCTATCGACTCCCTTGCCTCCTTCGTCAGCTCCTCCGTTGTTGGTGGAGATTCGTGCAGCCTTTTGAGTATCCTGGCGGCATTACGCCTCTCCAGGTACCCTGCTTTAGTTGGATCAGTGATCCTTACTGTCGGCCATTTTCCGGCAGGAGCACTGGCCTCGGTGCTACCTGTGGCAGTCTCTTCACCAGCTCTCCGCATAGCCACAAGACGTCGACTAATTGGTCTGGTTCCGATAACCACCGCAGGAGGTGCCGATGTACTGGGGCTAGGCTTAACCTCAGTCCCAGTGTCAGCGCTTGCCGCCGGTCCACTCTGACTAAGTTTGACTACAGTCATCGTGGTGGCAGATTGAGAGCTCGTTTTGAACGCTGCTCGCTTCTCGGAGCTTGCTGCCCCTTCTGATTTGTTTGTTTCTTTTAATTTTTTATCTTTTGTATTGTTCATTTGTTGGTCCCACGAGTGTCGGAGAAGAGATGTTCACCTGTGCATAGCTCCGAACTACACAGGCAAGGCTAGTTATTACGGAGGGCGCCAGGTATCCGTAAGCTCACGTTAGCGACTGGGCTATTTTTGAAAAGGGCCCCCAGCCAGGCTGATCCTCGGCACGGGTCGCATGACACCTTGATCCGGCCCTTTACCTCACACCATGGTAAAACTCCATTTACAAATGCTGTACTATTAAGGAGTAACGAACACTTATCCGTGGAGTCTTACCTTAGCTAGCTACCTCTCAACTGAGTGCAGGATGAGAACTGTGGTACCTATTTCCAGTCGGCACCCTCGGGGAGGGTTCAGTGGAGGGGTTTTGCCAAACCCTTAGTAATCTATGTATGTCACAAAAAAGTTCAGGGAAAACTAGGATGAGTGGCAACTGCATATACCGCTAATATTTTTTATGGTTCTTTGGCATAGGTAGTAAATAATCATTACAGAATTAGCAGTCTTTTGAGCAGAAGATGAGTTGCCGATCTGTCTCTACTAAGATATTATCAACGGTCTAGTTATATCACGTAGACCAACGTAGAATCTCTCTTGCCAGCAAGTGCTACTTTGAACTAAGTAGGCAACTGGCTCTCATCATGCCCGTCCTAACGTATGGCGCAGAAGCTTGGACGATGACAAGATCCGATGAAGCGACGTTTGGAGTGTTCGAGAGAAAGATTCTGGGTAAGATTTTTTGACCTTTGCACGTAGGCAACGGCAAATACCGCAGGCGATGGATCGATGAGCTGTATGAGCTTTACGACGACATAGACATAGCGAAGCGAATAAAGATCTAGCGGCTACGCTGACTGGCTCATGTCGTTCGAATGGATACAAACGCTCCGGCTTTGAAAGTATTCGATGCGGTACCAGCTGGTGGTAGCAGAGGAAGAGGAAGGCCTCCTCTGCGCTGAAAAGATCAGGTGGAGAAGAACTTGGGTTCACTTGGTGTGCCCAATTGGCGCCGGTTAGCACGAGAAAGAAACGACTGACGCGCTTTGTTAAACTCGGCCAAAATTGTGTAAGTGGTTAACGCGTCAATTAAGAAGAAGAAGAAGTTATATCACAAAATTGTCCGTTCTTAGCTTTTAAGGTCTGCTTTTGCCTTTTCTAAGCCAATGAGTGGGGAAATCCATACAAATATAAGAAAACTTCTAAGAATATTCATTGTTAGATTTTTTTGGTATTAATCATGATCATTGAATTTATAATAATATAATAAAAAACCAGTATTTTGTGGTTAAAACTTTGACAAAATAAAATTAATTTTCTCTTCATCAGTAATATAGAAATAATCAAAAAAATATGACACCAGACGCCATACTCAAAAATCATGTAAGCCCGTGTAAATTACGTCATTTCATTCAATTCGTGTTGCGAAATATTCTACTTAACTTAAATTCGAATAAGAATTGCAGATATCCGATTGGCAGCACTGTCTACAGCGTTGTATTCGTGCGCAAGTTCAGAGTTGGCAATCGGTCAGCGGGAATTTGTTTTTGATTTTTCTTTGTTTTTCTTTCATACAATTCCGCCTTGGTCGTCGTGCATTTACAAAAACGCTGCGAGTTAAGTTACACACAACGTAGAAGAGAAACGGAAAAAGTTTTTGTTTACGTAGTGCTTTTGATATTACCAACAATTAAATATATATATTAAAAAATAGTTAAATCATATGCACAACATTTTTCAGTTTAACATTTAATTTTTTTTTAATAAAAAAAAAAATCTGAGCAAGAATTGGCTAACGGCCAACAGGCATAGAAAATATCACTAAAGTACAAATATTTTGAATATTTCATTTAAGATTTTACATATTTGCTAAATATACATAGATATAGTGATTAAAAGTGAAAACTGGAGGCAACAACAACAACAACAACAGCGGAAGCAACGGCAGCAAGAATGCAAAATTATGCGGATGCATTAAGTGCCAAAGGCTATCGCAGCTTTGGCTTCGACACCGACATGGAAATGGATTTTGATTTGAACAATGGGCATGACTTGAAAACCAAATCGGGTAAGTGAAACCACATCACCGATAAACTTACATATGTGCCTATGCATATTTTTGTGTGTATTGCATACATGTATGTGCCTATATGCACATACAAACTTGAAAGAAACCGGCACTACAAAGCGCAAGCAGCATTTTTGACATGGTGGTGCGCTTGGATATGGCAAAGTGGGGTGTTGATTTGGCACTTTGCTATAAAAATGACTAGTGTACTTAGCTCGCGCAAAAAGTAGGTTGAGTTGGCAGTTAAGACAGCTGCAACAATAGCAAAATGGTAGATGTTTAGTATGACGCAGTTTCTCCATCAATTTGGTTGCTGTTAACTCAGATGCTTTTTCCGTGCTGTGTGGTCCGTTTGGTTGAGGTCATTGTGTTTGCTTGTGAGGAGCGGCATTCTTTCTACATTCCAATGTACATATTAACATATTTATTCGATGAGAATATTCTAGTGGTGCGCTTTATTGGAATTTTGAAAATTTTTAGCTAAGGTTTAAGCAAATTTTATGGTGATTGAAGAGAAATCTAAATTGATAAATATATTTTTTACAACCATATTTTGACAATTAATGTAATCGAAGATTACTAATATTTTATATACAAACCGAATATAATATTCTGCTTTATTATTTGCAAAAAATCTAATAATACTTCAGCAAATTTGGACACTTAGAAGAAATCAATTCACATTTCCAATACAATAACAAAAACAAATGGCGTGTGGAAAAGTTAATGAGTCTGTCAGAACTGAATTTTTGGCAAATGCAATAAATATTTATTTTAGACAGCCTTTTAAGTTGTAAAATAAGTAGGTATGGGATAGTAATTTTGGCAAACTTTTTTTTGTCAGCTGGCATCTACAACGTTTGACGAAGTGACTATACACATATGAATGCACGAAAATGGGGAAAACAACAAAAAAAGTATAGGTGTACATATCCAGAAGAAAAAAAAAATAAATAAATTCAGTAGAATAGGGTGATACCGCCATAACAACAACATATTCAAACAAATAAAATTTTAAATCAATTGCATTTAACTCACGAAATTAATGTTTAAAGACCGTATTAGAGACCAAAAAAATCATTGTTCGCATTTTTAAAATACATTTTTCAATTATTTTAAGGCCATCGGAAATAAAAAAGTTTTGCTGATATGCCGAGAAAACTATTGGTTGGAATAATTAAGACTTTAATAAATAGTTTTTATTGAAGAGTTTATAAATTTTCTTTTTATATATTTTTTTTTATATACTTTTTTATTATTATTATTTTTTTAAGCTTAAATAAAAATAGAAAAGCTAAATACATGAAAACAAACACAGCGCTCGCAACGGAGGCGGCTCCGACTCCATGCAGTATCCCCTCACTTATATTGAGAGAAATATTACGAATTTTCCAATGAAATTCACAAGAGATGTTGATTTCGAGCTTATTTTGCTAAAACTAGCACCTACACTATTCAGTTAATAATAGTTTTTAAGTTATTTGTTGATAAAATTTGTCTTTTACATTCTAGTACATTCTTACGCATTCAGTACTACGCAAAAATACTGTGGATTGCGTAGCCGGAGTTGGACTGATGAGGGTTATCTTTTTGAAGCGCGGCCGAAGGCCGCCCACGCGAAAAGGAGTACTACGCAAAAATACTGTGGATTGCCTAGCCGGAGTTGGACGGATGAGGGTTATTTTTTTGAAGTGCGGCCGAAGGCCGCCTACGCAGAAGAAAGTTTTACGCAAAAATACTGTGGACAGCATAGACGATTTTTTATTCCAAATTTTCGGCTGCCGCGCTTTTTTTTTCTTTTTTTTTAAATATATATATATATATACCATATATTCATAATATAGTGAAAATTTGGAATAAAAAATCGCGGCGCTTTTTTTTCTTTTTTTTTAAATATATATATATATATATATATATATCATATATTCATAATATAGTGAAAATTTGGAATTAAAAATCGCGCGAGTTTTTACTCCAAATTTTCGCCTGCGGCGCTTTTTTTTTCTTTTTTTTTAAATATATATATGTACAATATAATATAGTGAAAATTTGGAATTAAAAATCGCGCGATTTTTCTTTTTTTTTTAAATATATATATGTATATATATATATCATATATTCATATTGTAATATAGTGAAAATTTGGAATTAAAAATATATATATCATATATATATATCATATATTCAAAATGCATACAATCAAACATACTTTACTGAAAATCAAGCATTAATATATATATGTATATAAATATATACATATATCCATAAATATACCTATATATATATAGACGTATATAATATAGAAATAATTTGTAAAATTTTGTATTTCTATTCATTATCTTCTAAAATTGTTTATTTATACGATGTCTGGCAGCACTTCGGCTGGTTGTAGTAACCAAAATAGGAGGATTCTTGGTCAATTTTACAATTTTTAAACTCAAATAACTTAAAAACTATAAGCCGCCGCCAAGTGAGGTTTTCACTTTTAGAAAGTAGAATACCCCCTCTACCCCCCCTTATACCCCTTTTTTTAAAAGAGGCGGGGGACCAAATGGGTATTTTCCCAAGGAGGCTTTCGGATGATTTATAAAATTATTTTTCAATTACATTGCCTTTGGTGATTAAAAAATCATGACTTTTAGAAAAAACATAAAAAATATGAGAAAATTAAAAATTGCGAAGGTTAGTAAAAGGTGAATTATCTCTCACAAGTAATAATAAAACAAATTTTTATAGAAAAGTATATAAAACAAATTTTTTATAATATTTGTTTTTTCGTGAGAATCGAAAATTCCGTATCGTACATATGCAGTAATGTGTTATATGGCGCAAAACGGCAAAGGAGTCCAAAACCTTTGGTCGTTATGGATGAGACCACTTGGGAGGTTGACGGGAAATTCCGGGCTATCTACCGGATTTTGGGAAAAATTATATTACTAAATGAGGATCGGATTCCATTCACTTAAGTTTTATTTTATATTTCAATTTAAGTGAACATTTAATTTCAATTAAATGTAATTTTTTATTTAATTTAATTTAATTTTTTATTTTATTTCATTCAACTTTTCAATTTAATTATATTATTTTTATTGTGCTTTGTTAATCTACTACAGTTCTGTTGTGCGTTTATTTTTTATATTTATTTCTTAGCCACTTCGTCAATATCTCACTAAGATATTTGCTCGACATGGGAAAAAATGTGTGACAATTTTGCTAGCTACTACTATATTAATATTTTACTTCCATACATAAAGAAAAATAGTAGTTTGCTTGTGTTTGTAGTATAAAATAGTTCTTTTGATAAAAAATACCTTAGATATATCCGTATTTGGCTAAACAATTCTTTTCACTTAAGATGAGTGAAAACTTTGAAGAATGTTTTGATATACAGTTTACTCCTTGACAACTAAGGGACTGAAAAATTTGTCTGTTTATGAGAGGTATCTGCTTAGGAGAAAAGTGTAAAAAAAGTTAATAATACGATTTTTGACTTCTCCAAACGCGATGGGTGGTGGCCCGTCTGTGGCATTCCATTCGGCACTTCGACGCTTAGCGCTTAGTTTCAGGTTCATGTTGGAAACACCACGTTTCATCACCAGCTACAATGTTGTAAAGAAAGTTCCCGTCTTTTCCCGCCTCGTGAATGAGATTTTTCGAATGTTGAATTCTGAGCAATTTTTGGTCCTCAGTTAACTTTTGTGGAATGAAACGTGCACAGACCTTTCGTAAGCCCAAATGGTCAGTTAAAATGCGATAAATGGATGTTTTGGAGTTATTCAACTCCGATTCCATGAATTGCAACGATGATTTCGGTTAATTTATGATAAATTTACAAACAATTTTGATCGAGTTTTCCGTGATTACTGACTATGCGCGGCCCGTATGTTCTTGTCATTTACGTCCTCACAACCATCTCTGAAACGTGTAAACCACTCATAAACTCTGGCATGAAATAGAAAATCAGCGCCATTAACTTTTTTTTATCAATTCAAATGTTTTGGTAAGCGTTTTACCGATTTTAAAACAAAATTTGATATTAGCTCTTTGTTCGAAACTTATTTTTGTACCGATGGCACAAACCTACGGACACTTTAGACGCAATAACTTCGCTTCCACTGAACCGAATGTCACCAAGCTTTGATTGGAAGTCAGCTAGTGATGTAACTTCCAACGCACTAACTCGTTCAAAAGATGGCGCCTTCAAGAACATTTTTATGACGCCAGTCTTGCTTATTTTCGACTTCACCTTCCACATCTCTTTGAATCCATCTTCCTTTAAATTTTTTATAATTTTTTGGTTGGTTTTGTTGTTGTAATAGAATATGAAATATTCATTTGGGCCTCTCTATGCCCTCATGGAGAACGGCAGCCACCGTATCTTAACCAATCCTAACCCCTAACCCAAACACTCAAATTGAAGTATATTGGCCAACCACTTTTCTAAAACCTACCTTATCTATTATTATTATGGGGGTATTTAGCACTGCGACCTGAAAGATCTTTTGTGCCCAAAAATACCTTAGTGTTTAGTAAAAAGTGAAATGCAAAAATATTTTACACAGGTAGCCACATGTTGCTAGTTACGCTGCATATTGGCTGGTATTCGCATTAAAAGTATTTGCCAAATTTGAACTGAATTTGAAACCGGCTATTCCACTGCATATCGCTAATGGCAAAAACAATTGCCAGGAACAGGTATTTTATTATATATGTATGAGCATGAGCTTTTTTTGTATGCATGAGTGTATGTACATGCCATATATTATATTAGGATACATCACTCGTCATACACAAAAAAATACTATAATTTTTCATTGGAATTAAAAAAACTTATTTGCGCCCAACGTCCCGCATTAAATCCAGGTTTAGTTAAACTAGGTCTCAATGTTTATGACTGGGTTTTATTCCCTTTACTACCATAATCAATGTCGCTGATAAATGTATGTCTATAAATTTACATTACAACAGTTTCAAGTATGCAGTTTTATAGCCCATTGAATTTTGATAAAATGGCATGGTGATAAAGTGGAAGCTTAAAGTGAGTCCAAATTCGCTTGAATTTTGATAATTTTGTTGTTCATAAAGAACATTTTCATCTATAGCATAAAAGTAAGTTCGCATTTCTGATGAAATAACATAGCTGTCGAAATCCATACAAATTGCTTTGCCGTGAAATATGCGTGAAATTTCATATGTATCTCACGACAAAGTAGTTCAACTGTACACCAATGGACATCTCGCGCAGGGTTAGGGATAAACGCGGAAAAACGGACATACTATTTTTTACGCGTACACCCTTTCTGGGTGTTTGGCCGAGTTCCTCCTCCTATTTGTGGCGTGCGCCTCAATGTTGTTCCATAAATGGAGGGACCTACAGTTTCAAGCCGACTCCGAACGGCAGATATTTTTTTATGAGGTGCTTTTTCATGGCAGAAATACACTCGGAGGTTTGCTATTGTCTGCGGAGAAGCGACCGCTATTACAAACAAATTTTTCTTCATTTTGGTGTTTCACCGAGATTCGAAACTACGTTCCCTCTCTGAACTCCGAATGATAGTCACGCACCAACCGATTCGGCTACGGCGGTCGCCTCGGAGTAATACCCGACAGTAAATTGCTGTGGAAGCACAATGTTGAGGAAAGGGTGAAAAAGACCAGTAATGCACTGTACGCATGTAAAAGGATGCTGGGTGTTACTTGGGGCCTATCGTCCTCACTAATGCATTGGTGCTACACGGCAGTAGTTAGACCGATATTGCTGTATGGGGCCTTAGTATGGTGGACTGCGACAAGAAAACTGGCATACTTAATGCCACTGGAAAGGACACAGCGACTCGCTGCTCTGTGCATAACAGGAGCGATGAAAACCACTCCAACGGCGGCGCTGGAAATGATACTCAGCAAACCACCTATTGACCTTATGGCGAAAAATTTGGTAGCGAAATCCACGGGGAGGTTAGTGGCTGCTGGGGTATTCACTTATAGAACCTTTGGACATAGCTCAATAGGAAAGAGGAGTTGCACAGACTACATGACTCCATACTTTAATTGGGAGAGAAGGTTTCATACTACAATCGAAGAGGTGGGATGGCAACAAAGGCATGAAGCCTGGCCGTAGGACTTTTCACATTTACACAGACGGCTCTGAAGCTTTAGGCGGAGTGGGAGCGGGTATTTACTGCTCAAAACTAGGGATAAGGCAGCCTATCAAGCTGCCAGACCAGAGCAGTATTTTCCAAGCGGAAGCCGCGGAAATGGCATACACAAAAACAAGAAATAACTGAATAATTAATATATGCGTGAACAGTCAAGCAGCAATAAAAGCAAAAAGTTCATATTGCATCAAGTCCAAACATGTTCAACGGAGCAGGGAGGCTATAAAAAGGCGAGCCGCAAACAGAAGGCTGCACATCTATTGGGTACCTGGTCACAAAGGCATTATGGGGAACGAAATAGTGGAAGAGATAGCAAAAAGTGCTATTAGACTACCATTTGAACAGAAGAACGACATCCCAAAACCGCTAAATACAGTATACATCGAAATGGACGACGACATGAAAAAGCGAGTGGAAGCTAGGTGAACCACTCTGACCGCATGCAAAACAGCAAAAGTCATGTGTGCAACAAAGTGCAAAAACTGATTCAATTCGGGCTTTGCTCTCACGAAAGGACTGCAGAGCAATTGTAGGTATGCTGGCAGGCCATAATATGTTGGCCGCTCATGCTCACAAAATAGGGATTGCTGGCACGGAAAAATGCAAGAAATGCAGAGAGGATGTTGAGGAAACTTTAGAACACCTTGTGTGCGCTATTAGAAAAAACTTGTTTCTTAATTTTGTTGTTTCACGGAGACTCGAACCTATGTGCTCCGGTATTCCGAATAGCTACATTCGGCTACAGCGACCGCCTCCTTACATTCGTAATAAAAATGATCGATAACACAGAAAACACAGACCTAAACGGAGAAAAATATAGTTATAATTTAAGATTATTTTATAATCTGGGATTTCGGGAGAGACATTTGATGTGGGTAATCCCGCTATTTAATTTATATGTGAGCCACTAGTAAGTTTTCAGATTTTGATCTGACAGATCTGTTCGAAAAAAAAACGAATTTTCCATCGAAAACCATATATTTTCGATGTCGGTTTTTCACATGGCATAAAATGTTTCCGAAATATTTTGGCGCATATATTAAAATAAATTTCATTTTATATCTCAGGTAGAAAAACCACACCTTTTTTTGATTCAAACTAATGTCTATATACACACATACATATATATATTTCAATTTCATGCGTGCGCAAATTATTTTAGCATTAATGGATATTGAAGAAATTTAATTTCCTACGCTTAGCAGTTTTGTGGCGTTGCAAACTTTTCGTAATTTACAGAACTTTTTTCCCCCAAGATTGATTTTAATCACTTCCCACATGTTTGTAATAAATTTTGCATACAGTATTTTTAGCATCATACGACGCACATACAAGTACATACATGGAAATATTGTATATCTACGTAAATGAGCGCTATTTAATGCCAGAGAGTCATAATGCACAAAAAAAAAAGTTGAAAAAACCGACTTCAAAGTTTTCATTTCACGATGACTCCCTAGGCAAAAGTAGAGACATTTTTATTTCATGAGACACGGTTAGGGTATATCGTCATTGAATTTTACACAGCATTAAAGAAGAGCTTGTGGCCATTCCCCCCGTAGTGTCGTTATCCAAAAAAAGTTTGCAAAGCTGCCGTTTGAGTTATCGCTTTTATGATTATCTACAGACTATCAGCTAAGCATTTTATTTATAGTTATCAACTACTTTTTTGTATATCGAAATATATAAAGTACACTTATGCTCATCAAAATAGGTACTTCCAATGTTCATACGGAAAATGCACGTTTTTTAAATGAATAATGACAGATATTCAATTGTATATGGTTTTTATTTCATAGATTAATATAAAATGCATAAATAATAATTGAAGAGATCTTTCTAAATCTTACACTAGTGACAATAGGAACAAAAACGAAAATATGCTCATTAAAATAGGTATGAAATAAAAAATAGATACGATACAAAACGAACTTAGTGATTTTATTAAAAATTCTATTTACACTATCGAACCACTGTGCCCGCCACGATTGCCAACGAGTTTTTGGTATTCGATTTGGCATAGAATTGATAATCCTACGGCAGGTTTCTGTAGGGGTAGACTATCATAGTTCTTTAACTTTTTGCCACAAACCCTTTTTTATTTTTGAATGTTTCCTTCCCGATTCGCTTCTTTAAATCTCCCCAAAGGTTATCAATGGGGCGGGGCTTAGGTCGTGCGACTGACTTGGCCAATCCATAACTTAAGGGGTTAGGGGTAGTCAGAAGTTATAAAAATCGATTTTTTTGCATTTATATATATTTGTATAATATCTTAAAAATGTTGTGTGGAAATTTGAAGTGAATCCGACAAATACTTTTCAAGTTATTCAATAATTAACAAAGGACGCTCGGGCGCTATATAAATCGATAGCAAAACTTTCTCTTCTGGAGAAACGGGCTGCTCACAAACAGCGATAATTTTTACAATTATTAATATTTGTTTTGAAAATTTAATAAAGTCAAGTCGAAACATGATGTGTTAATGCTGTTTTTAGTTTTGTAAAATAAAGCAATTGATTAGAAAAAAAAATGAAAATCATACTTTTTTCGGGCCTCTGACTTGACTACCCCTAAAACATTATTTTGTAAACCATTCACGTACTAACACTGAGGAATGTTTCGGGTTATTATCTTACATAAAAAGCCACCGAAGTGGCGAATTCTCCTCAGCAAATGTTAGCATCACTTCTTGAAGTATGTCCTTGTAAATAAACTTGTCAATTTTGTTGGTTATGAGGTCACTAGGTCCTACTCCATACGAACAGAAGCATACCCAAATCATTATGTTGCCGTCATCTTCCTTGACTGTGTGCCGCGGTGAGGACTCTTGTCATTCAGGACGTCTAACATTTCGCATTGCCTAGCATCGCCCCAAAGTATGTTAAACCATTTGTTCATATCCTCTGGCCCATACCAGGACTTCTGCTCTTGAGCAAAACTTTTGCTCTTTTTTAAATTAGCTTGTTTCATTAGGGGAACTTTAGGAGCTATTCTGCCTTGTAGATTCATGTTGTATAATCGACGATGCACAGTTCTCGCTGATACTAAGTTGTCGTTGATTTCAGCTGCAATGACCTTTGATGACTTTAGAGGATCCAAGAGTCACAATTGAATTATAATAGTGCAAGTCGTTTTGTTTGCTTACTGCCACATCGTTCTGCGGATTTTTTTAGGTTTAAGGGTATTTACAACAAAATTTTTGGACCGTCCAGATTACTCGGCGATTAATTTGTACGATTGTTTTTTATTTCCGAAGATTGTCAACAAGCCCCAGCTCCTTTACTGCGGTTAAAATGCAAGAGTTAGCCGCAAGATTAGACTTTGCGAAAACAACTGAATCAATAATGAAACTTAATATAACGGATCTTTTAAATTCAGAACGAAGCAGTAATGCCATTTGTAACAGGAGCGAAATTTCAATAACAGCTTTAAACATTTCCGACCGGTACAAAGAAATCGATAGGAAAAGGCAGTGTACCTATTTTAATGGCCAAATGTGGATGTATGTATGTATGTATGTACATAAGTATATATGCTTTTCTACATAAATGCCTTCATTTAAAGTTTATATCATTACTAAAAAATCTTCGCAATAAGTGGCTTAGTCTCGCTATTCAATTATCTATTACTCTCTCACGTTTTTTTCTTCGATTATCTCCGTATACTATCTTATCGATAGGCTTATTAACACGTTCCCTGTCCCAATACAAAAATGCAAAATTGACCGACAAGTCCAACAGGGTTTTTTGAATAATTTGTGTTTTTGTAGTCATAGGATAGCTTTAGTAATGTAGGGTATTTCAACCTGAAACACATATGGTCCATGAGCGTAGAGGGACATTTTTGCTTCTGCACGTTCATGAAACACATGTGGAACGTATCAGTGCCTATCAGGCGCACTTTTCCTGAGCCATATGTGGCTCAGCGGACAGGGAAAGTGTTAAAACGCCAAATGTACAGATTTATTAATATAAAATAATTTGTCTGCATTTAAATCTTGTACAATTAAAAAATTACTGACAGCGGAGTGTGTTTGTTTTTTGGTTGCTTTCTTTAGCAGTAATAGAACTTTGAAGTGAAATAAAAACACTTATAATAGGCTTCATGGTTGTGAATCTATTGCGAAGTGTAATTTATTCCATATTCACTTAGATATGATTTCGGGCCGAAAAAAATATTTAAATTTTTTTTCTGAATGATCGTAGTTCTGACTATAACGGCATTAATTCTACATAATTTAAATTTCATTTCATCAAAATCGATTCAGTAGAACCGGCTATATCTGTGTCCATTGTCCATGTGAATCCCATGTTTTGCAAGCTGACAACGTTTTGAACGAACCTCGGTATGGCCAAAAAAATTTGTTATTTTTATCAATGGATCAAAAAATAAAATTAAAAATAAAAAAATCTCTTTTGTCCGTTTTACACGCTTTTGAAGAAACACCCAAACAACATTTCAAATGAGGCGACGGCCTTAATACGTCAGGTTATTGCATTTGGGGAACATTTATGCGCCTACGACCGCATTTTTGGCAGGGAAGACACATGAAGTGATAGTTTGTGAGCGCTAAACGTTGCATTAGTCATAGTGAATATTTAACATAAAAATGTATGTATGTATGTATGCATGGATGTATGGATGTATGTATGTATGTATGTAAAGTATAATCGCTCTCACTTATTTGCTATTTATGGTTTCAGCAAACAGAGGCGCCTTTTAATTGCGATTGAAATACGTTTTGCTATGTTATCTTGCCGGTGGCATGCATTAGTATGTGTATGTATTAAAAAATGATAGTTTCATATTCTTGGTAATTCACTTATGCCGATCGCGTGGTGCCGAGAAGCGCCTTGACGAAAATCAACTTTGTTTATTAACCAGCGCGTCGTGAAAGACTCTTTCAGTGCTTTGACACAGTTGGCAAAATGTGTCGCTAAGTATTTCGTCAAAGGTTAATTATGAACCTTAATTTAGGCGTAAACTCGGAATTTCGAATTTAACTAATCTTAAATAGCGACAAATTATCTTATTCACTAATTCAAAATTATAGGATTTTGTCAGTTTATCTATCCAACTCAGTGTTTGCACTCTACGACTAGGAGAAATATTGAGATTAGTGCGTACTATAAACAGTATAAACAGTCACTCACACCTTATTTCATACAGATATGCTTTTTTTGTAAAGTGTTCTATATTTCATAACATTTCGCGAAAATGGAAAAACAGTATACAGATATTTTATGTTATTTCATTTCTCAACATAAAATACAAAAAAGTGTGCACTCATTTCATTTTAATGCAAAAAAAAAAACCAAGCAAACTTGCCCACCAAATACCGTTATGAGAGTCAAACCACCACCTATAAGAGACGAAGAGCTTCAGCTGCCACTTGAGCCCCGTATTACACCCTGGCCCAATTGTATTCTGGATAGTGTACAGGCTAAACTCCTACCCATGCAGGATAGACCCTGATATAACCAACAAAAGTAAGTTCGGCATATCGAAGTTACCCGCATGCCACTAAACACCTCTGCACTTGGCCACTTAAACCCACTAATCTAACATCACTCTACCATTAGGGTGGAAACCCTGTAAAAACAGCTCGTTTCCTGGGCGTACTGTTAGTAGAGATTGACGACGCCGATTGTCTTCACTGAATATTGTAAAACAACAACAAAGTTATAGAATTGTAAATCAAAACTTCGAAGTTTGCCCAATTAAATCTTGTTTTGTGTATGAATGTGTATTGCGTGCAAAAAGTGTTATAAGTCCATGCCCGATAGAAATATTATAATAAACTTTCTAGTAAGATTTGTGGATCTATTTGACCACTTTATAAAGAAAATTCTAAAAAATTCTTCTAAATAAGGCATTTGAGAATCTTGGTTTCTCTACCAAAATATAGACTAGAAAATTTGTGTTTGGTTATTTAAGACGCAAAGCCGTCAATAAATATAGGCATTCAACCGTAATTGACAGAAATTCTCGTCTATTCGTACACCTGTGTACACGAAAGCAGCGCGACACATTGCAAATTGTTGCCTATTTATTTATTTTTTTAATGCATTTTTTTTATAAAATAGTTTTATATGACAACAAAAACTATAAAACTTAAGGTTTACAGTTCGTACAAAACATGAAACAAAATCAACATATTTAATTTAATAATAGTCTTTATATACGGTATAACCATTTGGAACGAATTCCGAGTGCACAACACCATGCAAACGAGTAGCATGACTTTCACTTTTGACCGACTTTGACGTTGTTTTTTTTGGTTTTGGCTTATGGGGATAGCGCCATTCAGCCGCCTGTTGACTGGCTTGCATGTCAAACTCGTATACCCACATCTTCACTTACGCAAGCATGTCTTCAGCCACCTTCTTCCGATGAATTTTTTGAAAGAATTTCAACTCTCTTGAAACGAGTCCAGCAGCCACGCATCTCATGCCCAATTGATGGTGTAAAATGTTGCGAATTGATTCGTGAGACACGCTAAGGTCACGACATACCTCCCTTAAACTTAAATGATGATTTTCCAGCAACATTTTCTTGACTTTGTCGACGTTTTCATCCGTTAAAGACGTTGATAGGCGACCAGATCGGGGCAAATCTTTCACGACTTTTCGGCTCTATGCAAAAGCCTTTTATCACTCGTAGACCTGTGCTTTTAACAAAGCACACACGCCACTCGCCACAACATTTTCAATGATTCGGCACACGAAATCCCGTTCATAACACAACATTTAAGACTAAGTCTTAGTTCGATATTTTTATCCATAGTGAAAATCGCAGAGCAACAATGCGGTTAACTGATATAATTAAATGTCAAAAACAAGCTAATTGAAAGATTACGCTGAAACTGCGACACTATTGAGGACAGTTGTACCAACATTTCAGCAAAACCAATTTAGACATATCGCACCCTAAATACAAAAGGGTCACAACTCAAAATTTTCCACACTCGAGCTTGACTTGTTTACAGTAGCACAGAAAACAAACTATGTGACATATCACGCTGAAATTTGCCACGTAAGCTTATAACAGTCCTACCAGAAAACAAAAAATTTATTTTTGCCATATGTCATCCGCGGACCGTTTTATTGATAACGTCTCGTTCATATTTGAGCAGAAGGAACATTTTGAGTTGTGACCCTTTTGTATTTAGGGTGCGATATGTGTAACTCGCGCTTTTTAAATGAACAATACCCGGCACTTTCTGCATTTGATTTGCCGTAGGACGGGCCCTTCATTCGTTAAGTTCCACAGCGCATTGTTGCTGATGGCATTCGGCCAGAATATTCTACAGATGATGCGGAGGCATTTGTTGCCGAAAGATTGTAGCTTCTGTGTGATGGTGTCGGAGACCAGCCATATTTCACTTCGAGCGCTGCCCTTGCTTTGTTTAGCCTGCAGTTGACATCTTCATCTGCTCCGTCGTCTGTCGTGACAGTGTAGCCGAAGCTTTCGACATATTCTACCGGACACCCGTCATCCATTACAGTTCTTGCTTTATTGTGGTTGAGTCTCATAGCCTTTGTCTTGGCGATGTTAAGCTCAAGTCCGACAGTGCATACCAGCGTAACTAGTCTGTCCGCCTTCACTTGCTATCATTGAGTTTGTGAGAAAGGAGGCGGATGTCATCGGCGAAGTCCAGGTCCTCAAGATGTCTGGTGAAACTCCATACGTAGTTTACTAGTGTATTAAAAATTCTAAGGCAAAAATAGCATTCAATTCTATTTTTGTGCTTAAAAAAATGTTTTATATCATATTTGAATTCCTTCCTAGCAATAAACACTTCGTTTCATCCGTAAACAATATAATTAATTGTACACGCTCCCCAGCCTATGTACGTATGCATGCAGGCATGATGCATTATGGCATGTCTGTGCATGTGTGCATGTTGAAACTAATTAATTTTGATAGATTATGTTTTGTGGGCTTTGTCCTATTAGGGCTTTTAAATTTAATAATAACTATAATTGATTAGGACATGAATGCATTCGCGGCTCAACTATTGAGTGGCAATTGGCTTCAATTCAAAGTGACAATAAATGCGACGACAAAAAATATTAATAGAAAACAGATACAAATAAAATAAAAAAATAATTTCGTTCGATCATCTCTAGAATTTATAAATATAAATATATATGTATATGTATATAAATACATAGTTCAGATAAAAAGTATTTAATCAGACAGAAAATATTTAGTTCTGTATATTTTCCTTAATTATTTTAATATAATAAGTATTGTTTTATCACATCAACAAATATGTTTTCAAGTGCTACCTAGTGCGACTTCATTCGAACGTGGCAAATACCTGCCACGAGTTCGCACCAACAGCCTTTAGAAATGTGCCAGTTGATATTGCAAAATTCTTCTGCTTGACGCTTACCGTGTTCAAAGACGTAGACAGACAAGACATACCTGAGGAAGATTTCTGAACTGTTTCTATATTCGATAAAACTATTCGAGAGTTCCCCCTGATCCAACACCAAGAGTAAATCATATTCACACAACCCTTATTTATTTATTTATTTATTAAGCCAATGAATATAATAGATTCTTTTAGGCTAAGTGGACATATTTTAAGGTTAACATATAGGTTGTAAAATGCTCAGTAATGGCCTTATGCCTTTCGGGAAGTTTAGGTTAAAGCGAACTTAGACTCACACACAGTAATTATGATACCACTAAAAAAGAGAGAAGAAGAAAAACAGCTTCGATGAAGTGGTTAATTAGAGAAATACTGTCTTATTGCCAGTTCTTCACTCATGAAAGTTTAGCGCAGCAATAATGACTCGAACATCGATCTCGTCAAATGGGGCGGACTTTTTCATATGAGCCAAAGTCTTTAGCTCTTGCATCAGCATAATCTTACTAAAATGAATACCCAAGTCCCTAATATACTACGTCTTTGCTTTCGCATGACTTGGATGGTACATTTTTGGGTCAGGTATATTGAGAATGGTCTCGGTAGTCTAACGTAAGTGCACTTGCCTGCCATCCCAGAGGTTGTGTTCCTAAGCAACGAAAGGTGGGAATTCCCACTACTTAGGACTGGTAGCGGCAGGCTAATCACCTGCACTGTCAGAAATCACAATAGATTAACGAAACCAACGCAAAACTGAGTCTTGTCGAGGCCCTATGCTCCCGAGTGGAGTGGACAAGGAAACAAAATATTGAGAATGGACGAGATACATTATCTTTTTCTCGACACTTTGCTAAGACTCTTAAACAAATGAATGAATCCGCACCTAACCTGTCTCTCTATATATATATGGTATATATAATTGACGCGTACACCTTTGTTGGAGCTTCTCCTCCTATTTGTGGTGTGCGTCTTGATGTTGTTCCACAAATGGAGGGACCTACAGTTTCATGCCGACTCCAAACGTCAGATTTTTTTTATGAGGAAGGAATACACTCGGAGATTTGCCATTGCCTGCCGAGGGGCGACCGCTGTTAGAAAAAACTTTTTCTTCATTTTGTTGTTTCACGGAGATTCGAACCTACGTTCTCTCCGAATTGCGAATGGTAGTCACGCGCCAACCCATTCCGTTACGGCGGCCGCCAAACCTGTCTATCCCTAACCTTTAAATTTCTGCTATAGACGACAAGTGCAATATGAAATATTGCTTAAGTTTCTTGCCTCAGTTCTTTGAAAATTTTCAGCTATCTACAACTCCATTCTATTCCATAATGTGTCTTCTGGTTAATGGCCCAAAAGAGTGTGCGTACGTTCGAACTCACCTATTTTGCGATAAATTGTATGAGCAGTGAAGTGAGGCTGATTATTTACGATCAAATTCACTTGCACCTTAGGCGGAATTTTTTTGCTATCCGGAGTCATTTAAAATGTTCTCTCTTTATATGCGCAAGTGGCTTTTCGAATGATATTTTGATTCGTATTTATTAGTGGTTTGTTGTTCTTGTTGTTGCAATAGCATACACATTCCCCTTAAAGTTTTGGTGAGTGATAGTTCTTGCCCGGATATAAATCCGCATGGTTCCGGTAACGAAGAACTGTCGTGGAAACTGGCGTGATTAATCATAGCTTGTGATTAATTTTACGATTTCACTTTCGTCATACAGAGTCGTGTTGTACAAAAACATGGAACACATTAAAAACCTGTTCGCCCTACATTGAACATTTTCGTCAAATCCACTTGGCAGTGAATGTGCTAAAGAGGCGTAAGGGTTATCATTATACTAATACTTGGAGTAGATTTTTGTTTGCATCCAACCTGTACAAGAACACTAGAAAATTTAGCGAATTATGCAAAAATATAATAATATACATGACCTGCTAAATGCAGCTTGCATATATAGGGAGGGCCATGTAAAATTTGCTTTTTGAATCGGCTATAAAAAAAAACTAATCAATATTTTTGCAAACTTTACAGTAGGCCATTCGATCAACCCAAGTTTTAAGCACATTTTCGATTGTTTGGGCTCCAATTTCATGAATGGCAACTTCGATTTCGTGTTTCAAAGCATCAATCGTCTCTGGATGGTTCGCATAGCATTTGTCCTTAACGGCTCTCCACAAAAAATAGTCCAACGGGCTTAAATCACAGCTCCGAGGCGGCCAATTGATATCGGTATTTCGGCTGATTATTCGGTTTTCAAAAACGGTTCTCGTTGAGCATGTCACGGTAATGCTCGCCATTTACTGTAACCGCGGCTCCTCGCTCATTTCCGAAAAAAAATGGCCCGATGATGCTGCCAGACCAAAAACCGCACCAAACAGTGACTCGTTCTGGGCGCATTTGCTTCTCTAAAGTAACGTGTTGATTTTCTGAGCCCCAAATCCGACAATTTTGCTTATTGACGTAGCCACCGATGTGAAAAGCAGAAAAGAAGAAGAAGACTCACTACTTTGGAAATAGGTTTTCAATATTTCCCAATTTTGTTCAAGCGTATAGCGTCCCATTTCGTAAATGCCAAACTTTTAAGTAAATTATGAACACATTTGACATGTCATTTGTGTTACCATTCTCAAAAAAATAGGTGGTTCAAAAAGCAAACGCTATATGGCCCACCCTGTATAATATTATCCAGGTCATTTGTTCATAGCTAAAATCATAATCAAAAATATTGCTAAATTTGATTTTGAGATTCTTGGAGTTGGATTTTTAGCGACAGCGAATACTGGAATTCGGTTGCGGAATCGCCCTATAATAAATAATAAAAATAAATTGGCACTAATTTATTGGGTAGACAACTAAGTAATTGCGGATTGTTTTTAGAAAATCAAAGACAATTTTTTCATGGAAGTAAATAACTTTATTCTGTAATGTATTGCCTATTTTGATCAATGACCTTTTGCCATCTTTCAGGCAGCATCATAATCCCACGTTCATAAAACTTCTGGCTTTTATTAGCACAAAACTGGATCATATACGATTTGACATGATCATCATTATTGAAATTTTTACCATTCAAGGAGTTTTGTAAAGATCGAAACAAAAAGTACTCAGATCGTGCAAGGTAAGGATTTGGATGCGGCAAAACAAGCTCCAATATGTTTTGCCGAGTGGCCAAAGATGTGTGTGGCCTTGCATTGTCATGATGGAAAACACCACTTTTTCGATTTGACAATTCGGGCCGCTTTTCTTTAACTGCATTGTTAATTTTGTTAGTTGCTCAATGTAGACATTAGACATTAGACATGGATCATTCGGTTAGGTGGTAAGAGTTCAAAGTAGACAATTCTTTTGTAATTCCATCAAACTGATAATAAAACCTTCTTTTGATGAATATCAGCTTTTGATGTTGTTTGAGTTGGTCCACGATCTTTTCCGCTTGATTTTGTTGTAAACAACCCATTTTTCATCGCCAGTTATCAGTCGATTTAAAAATGGATCATTTTTATTACGTTTCTTTAGCCAATTGCAGCTGTTAATGCGTAACATAGCCAAGTTGTTTTAAGTGATTTTCAATGAATGTATGTGATACATGAAGCTTCTCTGGAATCGCACGTGTTGTATTGTGACGATCCGAATCGATTATTGCTTTGATTAGAGCGTCATCAACTTCAACTGGAGAACTAGAGCGTGTTTCATCTTTGAGTAAAAAATCACCTGAACGAAATTTGGCAAACCAATTTTGACACTGCCGTACTTTTGAGGCTTCGCCACCATAAATAGTACATAACTTTTTATGGGCTTGCGATGCGGTTTTCCCTTTGCAAAATATGACGCACGCTATCGAAAACTACGCAACCGATGAAAAAACTTTTTTTTTACTGATTGACAGCTGAATTGCCAACTATCAAATAACAAAATGTCTTTTACATTTGTACTACGTCTGCAAACCTAAAAATTCAAGCGAAACCATCTATGAGTGCAATCCACAGCTACTTAGTTGCTAACCCAATACATTAGGCCGGGTCGATTTGTGGGGAGGCAAAAAAATCGCCCATTGCTCTGTTAAAATCATAGGGATCAAAATAAGAAACTTTGCCGAAGGAACTATACCTCTAAAACGAATTCTGATGCCCCCCAATTTGGGTCGAACTTTTTAGTTTCTTTTCTATGACTTACTTAAATCAATTTTTTCATTTACATATGTTCTGACTAAATAAATTTCTTAAGAGAAAAAATAGATATTATTATAAATAAATAATATACAATATAAATAAAAATAAAGAAAAACACAGCCATTTAGCTGATTTTTCATGTAAAGGCCAAAAATGGTGATCTTTTTAAATTGGGGGACATCAGAATTCGTTTTAGAGGTATGGTTCCTTCGGCAAAGTTTCTTATTTTGATCCCTAGAATATGATTTTCACAGAGCAATGAGCGATTTTTACATCGACCCGCCCTACAAACATATAATTTGAAGTCAAATTATTTATTTTTTGCCTTATTTTTATGGTTTGTTGATTTTTAAATTTTATATGTAAAGCTTTATATTTGATAAAAATAAAAGTTAGCTTAGTTTATATGAAATAGCTCAATTATCGTTTTTCTAATCTTATCGATAAACGCAATTACTTTCGATAGTCAATTGGCAAAAGTGTTCGCAATCATAGAGTCACAACAACTACGTTCTCACTGCCAAACTACTTAATGCATTAGCCTGATGTGTCTAACTAGTTTATTTCGAAAATGATTCAATGCATTTCACAGTAATTCCAGATAACAACCAGAGAACGTCTAACACCCGAAGCGACTGAATCGCGTGACGTTCTCTGTAATAACTTTCGCTGCGCTCAACTACGGAGCACTAGCAATATTAGTAGCTTACGTACATATGTAAATAGGTTCATAAGTTTGCTATGCATGTAATGCGAATTATTGGTTTATAGTGACGCTGAATTGAAAAGAAATGGTTGGCCATTTCGAATATTTTCAAATAGTTTTTCGAAAATAGCGCATGGATTAAAATATTCCAATATGATCGCAAAGGCGTATCCACGGCGTATCCGTAAACCACTTGGGAGCTCTTCTTATGGTTCTTTGCTTTTCATTAATAAATAAATTAATTTATTATTTAAGATTCACATTAATTTGTATTAATTTATTCCTTCCATTTTCCAGCAATAAGAAAAAGTAGTTTTACTTATGGCGCTCCACGTACATTAAAGCATTTTTCAGGGCTGTTTGTGAAGTTATGCTGAGTTTCTTAAAACTTTTCAAAATAGCTCACATCTGCTCTGTGGGTTTTAGATCTGGAGACCGTGTGGGCCAATCTAACAAAATAATGTTATTGTCTCTAAACCAACACATCGTAGACACTAATTTGTGACAAGGAGCATTGTGTTATTGGAATTGAACTCTATCAAAATTAGTGTCGCCGAAAATGCGCAGTAACGAAGGCAAAAGTATGTACTGTTTCTAATACATTCATGTACTTTCGAGTGTCCATGCGTCCCTCGCTAAGCAGCCATTCAGCCCCAGATCATAATGCTGCCTCTCCCATACTTAATGGTAGGTACCATACAATCTGGATGGTATTGCTCGGTAATCTGTCGCGAACGTCACACCAGAGGAAGGAAAAATCGTTTTATAAGATTTGCGTTATTTCCTCAAAATTGGACTGGGGTAAGAAGCTATGGTTGTCGATATTTTAAAATGTTGTAAATTAAGCCTCCCTCGAAGTTCGATTCATCAGACTACAGAACATTCGACCAATTTTCCTCCGTCTTGGACAGCCCATTCCATTCCATTCGGCGTCAGTCGATTTTCTACGATGCTTCAAAGACATATAAGTTTTCGGTCTTCCCGTTCACTAGTGAAACGTTTTCTTCCATTTTTTGTTTTCTTATGGTGGGATTTTGTTTCAGCAAATCGCTTAACCCTTTTTTAAAACCTTCGGTTGGGCACACGGGTCTAGCCTTTTTTTGCCCTGTTCGAGGATCCTTTTTTAAAGGTTATATCCATAAATCGATAGAAAATCAATTTTTTGGAAGCTCAACTCGTTACCTATAATAGAAATATGTTAAATTCACGTCCAATGTCGAAAAAGCCCGCCCAGGAAAGTCTGGTCATACCCGGGGGCCCACGGAGCATTAATATCACATTGGACTTCACACCGCGAATATTCCACAGAATTGGCAAACTCAACCTGAGGCTTCCCTTCCTCACTTAAAACTTAGATTCCCACTCTTTCGTCGTAACAAAGTTCACTTTTTTTCGATAAAAAGAAATTATTTATATCGGCTTTATAATTTTGCACTAAAGATTATTCACACATTGACTACCAAATTTAAAATGCCTAAATATTTTGTTTTAGGTATACCGTCAAAAATGCATTTTTTTAGACGTGACACATTTTCTAAAAACAGCGGTCTCTTTGGTAGCCACCTTTGAAATTACTTGTATTTTATTGGGGTTCCTAATACTTTTGGCTAAGGCTGTATACTTATATATCTATTATATTTTTATAAAAAAATATTTAAATTACAAAATAAATAAATAAATAGTCTTAACTCATCAATATCTGTTGAACATTTTCTTTTGACGTTGATTATATATGTAAAGGTTTTCCAATAATAAGTGTTACTTTGTTAAAAGATCAATGGTTTCGTTGCTTGTGTGGCACGTAGCGCCGTCTTGTTGAAAATAAACGTTGTCCAGATCAATACCATCCAATTCCGGCCATAAAAAATCGTTAATAATCTCTCGATAGCGCAATCCATTTACCGTAACTGTTGCTCCAGCGACATTTTCAAAAAAGTAAAGTCCAATGACTCCGTCGGACCATAAACCGCACCAAACAGTCACACGTTGAGGTTAGAGAGGATTTTCAACAATAACTCTTGGATTTTCTGAGCCCCAGATCCGACAATTTTGCTTTTTGACGAAGCCATCGAGGTGTAAATAGACATTATTCAAGATGATTTTTCAATGGAATTCCGGATCATTTTCATGCATTTCAATGACCCAATCAGCCCAAGACACGACGTTGTTGATGATCGGCCGGCTTGAGTTCTTGTGTTAACTGGACTTTATAAGCCTTAAGACCCAAATCTTTATGCAAAATGCGGTGTAATGACGTTTGTGGAATGCCTAATTCCAAAGAACGACGAGGAATGGACAAACCTGGGTTTTTTCAACACTTTCGGCTGCAAGAGCAATATTTTCGGCTGTTCTTGAGCGACGTGGCACGGGTTTTATTCTTCACATCACTAACTTGTCCCAACAGCTGGAATTTTTTCACCAATTTCTGTAATGCGGTCCAAGGTGCTTCACGATGACCCAAAAATGTTCGAGTTTTACGAACCGTATCTGCCACATTTTCACCATTTTTATAGTGAATTTTAACAATTTGAATACGTTGTTTAAGCGTGTATCGTTCCATTTTTATTATTGGCAAAGTTTCTACTTGTCGAATAGCAAAAAATGACAGCATCAAAAGTGACATCTACCGAAATAGCGGGCTATTCAAAAGAAACCTGTTATTGGAAAACCCTACATATAAAAGAGAAATAAAAGGAAAATTTGAAGAAAATATTTGTCTGCAAAACAGACAAAACTTTAGGATTGTATCAGCGCTTAACAACTGGTTCTGTCAAACCTACTAAAATCTGCGAAATAGGTAACCTTCTGCATTCAGCCGTGGTTCACACATTCATTTGCTGGCGGCATTTTATTGCAAATATTTAAAGTTTTGTTCCCGCAACATTCTTCCCCTAATATCAATCGTTTCTATTCCGTGCCGGTTCGAATTAACCTCATCTAAAAGTATAATTCCTATTCCTCCTACCATCTGGTATTAGAAAATACCTCACTGTCGAATGTAGCGCCTTGCAACACCAATGCAACACAATAAATGTATTCTCATGCAAACATTGTTTACGCTTTTATTATTTATTAGTGTTGTTCTTGTTGCCTTAGCAATGGTTGACGTTGTCGTCGTCGTCGTACCTGCTGTGCACTCTTTCATATAATATAAGTACATACATACATACATACATATATCCTATTTAGCTCCGTACTCACGCCAAGAAATCTTTTGTTTCGATCGTCGGAAGCGTCATTTTGCTGTGCCTTTTGTGAATGTGCAAATCAGTTCAGTTTATCGTGGATTTTCAAGCGGAAAACTAAATTTCCTTTGTCAACTTAGTCAAACGCGATTAAAGCAACAACACAGTACCATCCTATAGCACAATTAGCCATCCAAGTGTTCCTCAACTCCTCAATCTTGATGTTCATTGTAATAAACAAAATTAAATAACATATTTTGCACAAGTGAGTGTGGGAAATCTAACAAATTGTAAAATAAATCTCGGAATCGTTGTACAACCAGCTAGTGACAACAACATTTCCTCCTTGTGAACAGCTGAGAACGCAATCAGCGTTTTTGTTTTGTTATGCAACGGAATGATAAATAGACGACAGAAATGTGATTGCAATTAAAAATTAATATTGTTGTAGTTGTTGCTATTGCTTGACTTATGTGATAGTTTATGTTGTGTTGCTTATGGTTGTTTATGGCTAGCCGGTGATATATAAAAGCAATGATTTTTCATATACAAATTTATGTATGCGGCATTAAAGATGTGGCGTGGTGAAAATTAATCGTTGATCACTTTCAACAATCGATAAATTACGATGACCAAAGGCCAGTGCAATGCAATGAATTGAAATGCAAATGAGAAGTGAAGAGCAAAAGTTGTGAAGTTGTGTTTATTCTAGAGTATATCCTCCTTCACAACGCCACTTCTTTGTTGGTGCAAAATGCATCGACTTTTAAAATACTGAATAATACTTATACATATGTATGTGTGTATGTACATATACATTTTGTACTTTGCACAAATATACTCGTATGCAGGTATGCTTGCATGCTTTCTTTTTCACAACTGCCACAAAAGACGTCATTCGAGCTCTTGCCAATATGTACAAGATAATTTTCGTTAAAATTTTTTTTTCCTGATTTATTTCACCAATTGAAATTTCATATTTATTTTCTCGCTTCTATAAATTTCTTTCTCCTCTCTCTCATTCGCTCTCTCTCTCTCTCAAGCCAGCTTGCAATACAGGCCAAGTGATGAATAGCAACAAAGAGATATAATCAAAGAAATTGCACGTCATTAGCAGTATGTACTTGCATTTTCTCTGTGCTCTTTAATCACTGCGCTTGTTTCCATCTATGTATGCACACACATATGTATGTAGGGAAAATATTTGTGGGTTGAGTGGTTAAGTGGGCGGCAGCTCAGTGCGAAATATTCTAAATATAATAATAAAAACGAATAAATGCGCAATGATACAGAGTATATAGACGTATGTATGTTTGTATAGGATGTGCATATGTACTTATAAATATACATACATACATACATAAATACATATATAGTATGAATGAATGAACCTCTAGAATGGCGCATTAAGGAGAATTTTGAACTTTTATCGCGAAATATAAACAATTCAACGGTTTTGAAAGGTGATAATTATTCTTTTTCTACTTAACTGGCGAGATAACCTTTTGGGTAAGGTAAAAAGTCCTTTTTAGTTTTTTTTTGACGAGGAAATTGAATGCTTACTTAAATGGTTCCAACAACTTTTCTGACTATTTTTTAATTTCGGGATGCCGGTATTTAACAACTTAATTTCGGGATCCCAAAAATTTTGTAATTAGAATTGAACGAAGTAAAAATTTTGTGGCCGCCGTAGCCGAATGGGTTGGTGCGTGACTACCATTCGCAATTCACCGAGAGAACGTCGGTTCGAATCTCGGTGAAACACCAAAATTAAGAAAAACATTTTTCTGATAGCGGTCGCCCCTCGGCAGTCAATGGCAAACCTCCGAGTGTATTTCTGCCATGAAAAAACTCCTCATAAAAATATCTGCTGTTCGGAATCGGCTTGAAACTGTAGGTCTCTCTATTTGTGGAACAACATCAACAAATAGGAGGAGGAGCTCGGCCAAACACCCAAAAAGGGTGTACGCGCCAATTATATACATACATATATATTGTATAAACATTTGTTTATTATAAAACTTTATTTAAAGTAATTGTATGTGCATTGCTTTACAATTGCAAACCATTTGTTTTAATTTAAATTGAGTTGAATTAGAGCTCTCGATTTTGTTCGCATGTTTTCGGACAGCCCGGGCGTATGAGCAACAAATACACGCACTCCTCTTCGATGCTTTTTATTCGAAAATCCTTGAGCGTGAGGCCGGGGGTATCATTTTTTTTCGTGTATTTTGAGCAATGCTTGTTTTGCCGATTATTGTAATTTTTTTGACAGCACTTTTTTAAGTTTTACAATTGGTATGAATTTTTGATGTTTTCTCACAGGTTGGCGCCATATTCTCTCGAAGGGTCGTTGGTCGATTGCTTCGGAACTGTACATAAGCATAGACTCAAGTATCTTTTTTCCGCAATAATAGTTTCATGACCACATCATAGTTGAAAGTAATCTCGTTACAGATTTTAACTCAACGCTTCTGTTCAAGGTTCTGTTCAGTATTTTGAAACCAAATCAGACACAATACATTGTTCTTATGAAAAAAGAATGTTTTTCTTTTGCGAACTGGGCCTTTTTTCATGAATTTTTTCCTTCAGCTGGCGCACAAATCCACAAAATCCTTTCTTCTTTCGAAAACGTTTTAAATATTGCTAAGAAAGTTGCATTCGAATGTGTTTTTGTTTCGTTGTTAGCGAATAGGGCTCCCATTGTGGACACAGCTTTCTGAAACTTCAGTCAAAATATTGCTTACACTGCTAAATCTCGTTCAGCCATTCGACGATTTTCCTGTATTTTTTCTACGATTTATGGTGCTGTTGCTGTTTTTATACGTCGTTGAAGAGGATCGTAAATTATTTTTATTTTTTATTTTTTAGTTCAAACTTAAAGTAGTGATGTTATGTACTCAGATGCAGCCCGCCACGTTAAAAATACGTTCAAAATTACGCGAAAACTTGTTAGGACCGTGATACAATATCCCTTAAGGAGGGGGATGACCCCGAATGGCTAAAGGGTTGCCTCTTAAAAAGACATAGTCTTCATCACTTTCAACCAAGAGAAACGTTCGCACTGCAGTCGGTTCTACGCCATCGGAACGACGTGGATTCATATCCGGACAAGAACTGTCACTCCCGCAGCATTCCTTAAACATTTATGTAGATTTTTTATGCTGTTACAACAACAGCAATATTGTCTAGGATACGTAGGAAAACTATTTAGTATTCCAAAATGTATTGTAGTTACTCGTACCATCCAACTGATCGTTACCAGACTTTTGGTGGGACAAAGACTTTATCGTCGAAAGACTTTCGTTCGTTCCGAGCATCTGACCAAAATCCATATCAATCAAGATGATTAATTTCTCGTTCCTTTATACCCATCTTTCATCTAAAAATCATTTCGCTGAGCTCTACGAGCACACGTACAAGCTGTGCCCTCACCACTATATTAAAATAAATACTTTAGCACATCAGTGGCCCTCACAAAATCACCTCAAAGTAATTTTTCTTTGACAAATTAGAAAACTGCACCATTAGGCACTCTTGTAGGATAAAATTGAATTAAATTTAATTGAAATTATATTATAAACAAATATACTATTGTATGCGAATTGAGACAATTTTCAGTTTATTTCTGAACGCAAAAATGTTTCACTTATCATCAGGCACGCCATAATCGAATATGCCACCATGGCCATACGGCTGTACATAAATTATTGTGACGTTTTAATGACTTTATTTACGACACATTGAACCTGAAGATACTTGCAATCAACTAATATACATGCATATCTATGTATATGTATGTGGCGCGTATATTTTCTTATTGTTGTATTGTATATAGCAACTTGTGCCTACTGCCTGCTGCCAACACATCGCTCGCATTTTATGACTGTAATTTTTCTACAAAAAAAAGCGAGCCACCTCAGACGTAGTGCATTGTATTTTTATATACTATTATTATCTATTTTCTAAGTGTTGTCGTGTGTAGAAATATCTTCATGCCAAGCGAAATTTCAATTGTAAACACAATATTTGACAAAAATTTGATCACAACTGAGAAACAAAAAACAAAAAAAACATAATTTTTTGCGAGCTTTAACTTACTGACATTAGACTGATACGTAAGGGTGCAAAGAACGAAAATCTGGTGGGTCACTAATAGCACAGAGTATTTGAGGTAAATGAACTTTATAACAAAAAAACAGAGATACAAATATCGATATATCATACTTTAAAATGCGACTGTAATGAAGATATGGCGAAATATGTAAACAAGTGCAAAAAATCGAAGTTGCTAGTCGCAAAAGAGCGGTTGCCCTGGGACTTCAAAAACAATTGTGCGTGAAATATTGACAAAGGATCTTAGACTTAACCCCTTCAATATTCAAATCGTGCAAGCGCTTAAGCCCAACGATTACAATTTGCATAAGAATTCCTGCGCAACAATGTTGGTGCGATTTTGTATAGCAAATACAATATTATTTTTTGGGGTGATAAAACCCATTTTATATTTAAGGGGTGCCATTGGCCTAGAACTCGAAAATTGAGGGTATTTCAGTACTTTTACAATAAAAAATGAAAAACAAGTTTTTAGGCTTTTTATTTAACTTCTTTTGCATACAAAAATGAAACAAATTTTTTTTGTATTTGAATAATTTTAAAAATGGCGCTGAAGTTGATCCTCCCAAAAAATTGCACATGGACGGTTAGTCTATTACTTAAAAGACAGAACTCACTATTATTTAAAGCACCAACTGGCACTTCACAGTTTCAAAGTGCAAGTGGAATAGTTGGACTATATTTTTTTGAAAATCGTCTAGGGGAAGCAATTTATCGGCGCATGCTTGAATGATTATTTTCTGTCAAAAATGAGATAACATGCTTCCTTCAGTACCCGTACATGGTTTTAGCAAGATGGCGTGACGCCATACAGGGCCAGAGAAAGCATAGCGATACTTCCTTAAAAAACTGATAAGCCCTTTCGGTGACATACCTATTGTGGTTAAGTCTATCGAAAAAAACCCTGCAATCATCATAGCAAAAAAAGAAAATATCGTTCGCGAGGTTAATGACATATCAACATCACCTCTCCAGTGGGTGGCAGGAAGTACAGAGATCAGATTCCAAGAGTGTATTCGACAGAATGGTCACAATTTAGACGAAATAAAAAAAAAAAACAAATAAAATCCGGACTTGTCTTCTTTGTAATAATTATTGAAATAAACTTTTATCTATTTTACTTCATTTTGATTTGCTTTTATTTAATTTAATTTTATTCTTTTGCTTGTTTGAAATTTGTGAAGAAAAATAAGAAATAAAATGAAACATACAATAAAAATATATACATAAAAAAACAATAAGCAAAATATATATAAATGAAATAAAATAAAAATGTATATAAAAAAAAAATAAAAAAAAATAAAATACAATATAAAAAAAAATATAAAACAAATAAAAAAAAATATAAAAAAAATAAAAAAAAAAATATTTAAAAAAAAAATTAAAAATAATAGAAATAAAAAAAGAAATAGTAATAAAAAGAAAAATGATAAAACAATAATAATAGTAACAATAAAAGAAAAGAAGTAAACAAAAAATTTTAAATAATTAAGATTCTATAAAATAAAATAAAAATATTTTATAAAATCACAAAAAACGAATAATAAAATAAATTGAAAAATATGTACAAATAATTGTGTATAAATTTTTTTAACAAATTAAAATAAAACCAAAATATTATACATATAAACAAATAAAATAAAATAATACGTTTTTTTGTTTCATTTATTTAATTATATTTATTTATATATTAAATTTATTTTATTATATTTTTTATTTCAATTTATTATATTTGATTTAGGTATAGGTATTTTCTGTTTCATTCAATCTTTATTTGCTTTTAATGTATTTAATTTTTTTAATTTTATATTTTTGTTTTATTTTACAATATATCATCTTCTTTTATTTTATGGAGTCTTATTTTACTTTTATTTTATTTCTGTTTTTATTTTTATTATTTATGTTTTTTATACATTTTTTCATTTTACCTTGTTTTGTTTTATTTTAATTAACACCATTTTATTTTATTCTTTCTTTAAGGGGTTAGGTGGGTTTCAAAATTTCAAAAAATCGAATTTTTGTTTTTTGCTTATCTCATAATTGAATATGTTGAGAATATTCCTTTAAAATTTTAAAACGATCCGAGTCATATTCTAAGAGATATAGCCTTTGGATTGGCAGGTATATCGAGGCAGATGCTTAGCTATTAGCAATTTTCAATCGCGTTTTTCTTGAAACTACATTTTTGAAATCGGTAGTCACGATTTCTCGAAAACTTATGAACCGATCTCTTTCAAATTTTGCACACTTCTTCAAAATAACATTATCTCGTGCTTGAACGAAGGAATTTTTTTTTTTCTATTCCAAGTAATTTTTCAAGGGCATGAAGGGTGCAAATTCTACTCAAAATAAGGGTTTTTTGTTTTCAACGCCGCCAAAAATGTAATTTTTGTTTTTTTTTTTTCCTTCGTCCAAGCACGAGTTTGAAACATCTACTAACAGAAAATTTTTTGTTTTTGAATTTCAGATGAATCTGTCATGAGTTATCCTGACTACGCCGAGAGAACTTTTTTTTGAGGGGTCATAGGAGACGACGTGTCCACGCCTTAATTTTCAAAAGTTTTCAATGAAAATTTCACAAACTACTTATAAAATATGTATCTTTTATGCGTTAAATTGATGGAATGAAATATTCTGTTGATTAAATAAAAAAAAATTCATAAAAATGTACCTATTTTGAGCTTTTGAAACCCACCTAACCCCTTAATATTTTCTTTATATTTGGTTTTATTTTTGATTATTTTTTATTTCAATTTATTATATTTTATTTAGGTATATTTTGTTTCATTTAATCTTTATTTTTTAATTCATTTAATTTTTATATTTTACTAGCTTTAACCAGCGGCCCCGCTCGCGTAGGAGTAGTTTTGAGGGATTTAGGATATGTAGGTATATAAATGAATCACAAACAATAATTTCATAGAAAATAATTTTTTATTAATAACCGGCATCCGTTGCTATGCCTCGTTGAATAAAATCAAAACAACCAATCAGAAAAATGTCAAGCAAAATTATTTTTCAAACCGTTTTTGAACTTTGCATTTGGGTCATAGTTGAACAGCTTATGCGGATTATGAAGTCTAGAGTGTGCTATAAATAGTGGAAAATAGGAAAAACTAAGATTTTTTAGATAAAATTTAAGCAAATATTCGAATGAGAGTGATGGCGCGGCCTGGGGGCTGCGGGAAAGGAGTTCCATCATAAAAACATGCCTATAACCTTCATTGGGTGAAAATATGAATGTATAAAAATTTTTACTTCATTTGGTGTTGTCGTTTCGTAGTGATGCGCGGACAACGTACAGACATTCACCTTTATAGTATAGATATTCTTGTTTTATTTTATATCATTTTATTTTATTTTATGGAGTATTATTTTACTTTTATTTTATTTTTCTTTATTTTTGATTTATCTCTATTTATGCATAATTTATGTTTTCTGATTTATTTTATTTTATTTTTTATTTTGCTCCACAAATTTCACAGATAGTTTGCACATCTGCCAGTCGCTGATAGCTACAGTTGTGAAGTTGTTTTTGTTTTCCTCTTAAACCTATCGACTGTTGTTTGCTAAACCCATCAGCAGTTTACCAACCCCCTGTAGCTGTATAGGTATTATTTTCATCTACTATAGGTGTGGGTACCTATTCGTTTTTTGTTTTTTGTTTTATTTGCGTTCTATTTATTTGCGCTCGTTTTGTATATAAAAAAAACAATGCCAAATTCTAGTACATACCTTTGTTGACTCATAGTTTAGCGTATTTTTCATAATTGCGCCGAGACTATCACAAATAAAGATTGAGCTATGATGAATATTTTAGTTTCGTACACCCGCAAAGGTAACACACACACATATGCACAAGCATACACTAGGGCGCCATATGTTTCATTGAGAAAAGTTTGTCACA